>NC_050479.2:101717178-104217178 GCF_012460135.2 Molothrus ater
CAAGCAGAGGCCAAAAATATCTAGGAAGATTCTGTGCATGCAGTGCGGAAAAAAAAGGAATAGATATTAAACTCTGATTCTGCTATAATATTTGCATAATGTAGTAATTAGGTAAATAAAATCAGGTGTTCAGAATCAATTGAAGAAGCAGATATTCTAAAGATTTCCTCTTTATTGACACAATCAGCAAACACAATAGCTTATGTCAGAAGGAGAAGCCAGTATAGCACCATATTTGATTGATATGGAGTGATGCCCATGTATATTCACATCCTAATCACTGGAGCAATTACTGTTGTTCCCATGTCCATTTCATTTACTTGGCTGAACATGCCTGGGATTTTGGACTGTGATTTCATGATTCACTTTGCTCTGCCATTTGTAGCTGCTCCAGCAGATATCATCAATGCCTAATACTACTGTGCTATACAGAACAAATCATCTGCATTTGAGAAGGTCGCTGTGGCTACTGTCTGCTTAACTGTGTACTGCATCTGTAAAAGCCAAGGTAAAGATGCTTTGCAGAATTCAGACAATGACCGACTGTTCACTATTTAAAATCATATCTGCACCTATTAGTGTGGCTATCAGCAACACTACTAGTGTAGGGTTGATTATGTACAATCTCTTTTCTTATTTTGGATTAATATTTAGACAGTCTTTTGCTAAGGGCTGCAGGCTGACTCCAAAGGAAAAAAAAGTGTCTCTAGAGGACACTTGCATGATAGTGAACAGATTAGTTATACCTGCAGTGGTTCAAGTTGTAGCGTAAATCCAAATGGTTTTCCATTAAAATTATGTTGTGCATTTGAAAACACAAATTCCTCCTGGAGCTGTCTGAAATAAATTTGGTCACTGTCCTGCATTACTGGAGAGTGTCAATGTGGGGTGTAACCAAACTCTGTATTACTACACCATTTCTGACAAACTGTTAATGATGGCTGGTTTGTAGCACCTGCCCAGGTTGCATTTCCAACCCCTCAAGCCACAAGCTGGGTGCTAAATAAGAGGCAAACCCTTCGAGGCAGGGAAGTGTTTCTTTGTCTTCAATGACTCAGCCATGATAACTCCCTCCAGGGAAGCACCAGCATAGTTACATCCATCCTGAGGGGGTCATCTCAGCTAATGAGCCACGATGGTTCAACTGCACCATCATAAAGGGCAGCACTCTAAAGACTTAGAACATCAAGAACTCACAAAAATATCCTCTGACTCACATGATTACATAATTCCACCGTAAATTTCCCCACCCTGGGGGAGGTACTGAACATTCCCACCTGAGCCTCATCATAACTGGGGACTTGGGATGATATCAGCACCACCACTGGATGGATTCAGAGAAAAACCAGGACTTCCACAGGATGGCTGCTTTCAACTGCAACCATCACTTCCACAGGACTGCATCCATCACTTGATAGAACTGTGACCACCACCCTGACCAACAGGGTGCTAGGTTTACTCTGACTTTGTGGGTTTAAGCCAGTTTCTATGTATCATTGCATTTATTATAAACTCTCTATTAAATTGTAACTCAAACCTGAAATGTCTCTCAAGGTAATTGTGTGGGGTTCATTTCTCCCTCTGGTTTACTTTCAAACCAGCACAGTAATTTTTTCTGTACTAGTTTTCAGAGTACAGAAAAATTCCTTAACTGGCACTAATACAGAAGGGGTCAGCTCAGAAGGATCTGAGTTCTTAGCTTCCATAGGTTCATTCAGAAATATTAACCCTAGTTCTTTCATCTGTTCTATATGTGAATCAAAAAACCAAGCAAACAGTATTATCCCCTGCAAAGAAAATGGGGAGCACTGAAGTGAAGCAACTTCAGAAGTAGACAGTGAGTCAGCATTGAAGACTGGACCAAAAAATCAAGTTTGCCAACTCAGAGCCCTCTTCTCAGAGATGAGAACAAATGGAGACATCGTCTCCATGAAAGCACTAGCTGCAGCATTGTTCCAAAATAATCTGAGGAAGTATCTCTCATACAAACAATATAAAGCTGACAAATACAGTAATAATTTCTGCTTTGTTGGTGTGAATGAAACAAGCCTTGGGCATCAGAAATTCAATGAATGGCAGGTAAATGTCAGGCATTATGTAGAACTACTTGTTCATATTCAGAGATGTCTGGGAATGTTGTAATTGTGTCCCAGCTACAGACTGCCTGTCCCTCTTCAGAAATCACAGACAAGTTCTGCTCTCTAATTCATTAGGTTATGAAGCAGTCTGAGGTGGTTTATTACCTATTGTACAGTAGTATCAGCATCTGTGGTTAAGGTCCACTTGCTTCATGAGTATTTAATGAGAAATGAAATGGCTGAACAATGCTTGCATATACATAATATATTGAAATGACAAGGCTGTAAAATAATATTAGATATGATTTGTGAAAAAAAAAAATACACAGGCAGAGCACAGAAGTGGCCAAAAAAAACCCCCAAAAAACCAAAAACCAAACCATGACATGCATGTTTGCTACTCTCTGGAAAGTTAGCAAATTAAGATTGGATAAAAAAGCTCAGGAGTTAAAGGCAAAATCACATCTGGGTACAGTTTGGAATTGTTTGCATTGTATTAAATTTAAATGTAAACCCTATCATTTTGTGATCCAACCTGTGCTTCCTTCTTCTCCAGAAAGATGGTTTCCATTGTTGGCTCTGCTGTGAGGCAGTAGTGGGCTTTGTTGCACTTGAGCTATGACAGCTTCTGAGGTCTGGTAAGAATATATTTCTATACTAAAATGACAAGTAGAGAAAGAATGGAAAAAAGTGTATTGGACTTTCTGTACAGATCCTGAAAATGATAGAGTGGAAAATAGGACACAGTCCTTGTTCTTTTCTCTATCAGCAGGTCATCTCCAAATTTTGTAGACCTTATGAACAGCTTTCAAAAATGTCTTTACCTCTGACTTTTCAGTGGGTAATTTCATGAAATATTAAGCAAACATTGTCACTGTATTTTGGATATTTCCACTGGTGTTTAGTTGCTCTAAATGGAAATACCTATTTCATAGAGGTCTCCTGGTCCCTTTGACTTTTCCCCATCTTGTCACTTGAGTCTTTCCTGCTTTCCTTGAAGGTTTGCAATCCCATGGGTCTGCTCCACTCCTAGCCAAAGGCAAAAGGAGCCTCCAGCCTTCCTGCACTCCCATTGTGACAAAAAAAGCAGGCTTGGCTGATCCAGAGAAGCAGCAGTTGAAATAGTCTTTGATTTTAGAACTAGGAGGAAGTGATTACAGAGAGGTACGAAGCTAGCCTATAATAAAAGAGCTACATGAATCTATTTTAATTTTCCATCTGTCCCTTTTTTTTTTTTTTTCCCAGAAACTTGCAAAGAGCTTCCTTCTGACTGCCTCCATTGTTTCAGGGAAGAATTGTTTTTGACTGACCTCTATAAGCTTTAACAGGATGTTGCTTGTTTGCAGCCATGGAGTTGCTTTTCCAATGCCTGAGCTTAGAAGCCAACTGGTTAGAAAATCTGCACAGCAAATCCTTTATAACCCCTCAAAGCTATATGATCATTATCCTAAAATGCAGAAAACGGTGTTAAATTATTACAGCTAAGCCTGCCATTTAACTAATTTCAATGTACAGTTGTGTCACTGGTGTGTTCCAGAAGCTCAGCTGTTATCTGCCTGTCAGAGATCTGTTAAATTCATCAAGTGTGACTCAAGAAATTCCCCAAAAGCCTCCATACATTGCCAGTTCATAAGCTTGTATGAGAAGATTCATGTTTGTATGAGAACACTCTTCTAACTCTAAGGCCTGGCTGTAGGGGTGAAATGCACTACAGTCCCTCACTGCATGTTGCAGCCCACCTGGCAGGCAACCTGGATTCACCTCCAAAGCATTCTTCCACATCTGGACATAACTTTGTCCAAGAATCTCAGTGGATTGCAGTTGTGACTTCATGGGAAGATGAGTGTGAGTGGCAGTGAGCACAACACCGGGCTTCTGTAGTGAGCCATACACCAAGGGAGTGTCATAGAATCAGATCACAGAATCAGTTAGGTTGGAAAAGAACCCTAAGATCAAGTCCAACCAATAACCCAGCACTACCAAGTCCATCAATGAACCATGTCCCTAAACTGTCACAAGATGCCATACCCCTTTTAAAAATCTCCAGGGTTCATGAGTCAATCAGTTCCCTGGGAAGCTTGATCCAGCCTAGATCTCCTCTGTTGCAATTTGAGGCCATTTCCACTTATCCTATCACTTATGATGGGGGGAAGAGAGTGACCCTACCTCTCTGCAACCTCCCGTTAGGTAGTTATAGAAAGTGAGAAAATCTCTTCTGAGGCTCCTTTTTTTAAAGGCTGAACACCTCAGGTTCCTCCAGCTGCTCCTCATCAGACTCATGCTCCAGATTTCCATCACCTGCCCCTCACATGGCCTGGCTGCAGGTCCCCGTTACTGGGTGGATCTATCAGCTGCTGTCTTGGGAGCCTTAGTGGGAGCAGAAATCCTGCCATGGAGTTTACACATCAGTGGCAGAATGGGTCAGGCTCTGTCACTTTTGGCTACAATAGCAGCTGTTTCAACATGAAGCTCCTAATATTGACTTTCAAGTTCTTCTTAAAGGTTTATTATACCAATCATAACAGTGCTGTTCAGAGGGTGAGACGGTGAGATTACGATGGCCTCCTGATTTGATGGTATTTGATTAAGTCCTACAATTTAATTTGATTTCTTCCTTGTTCATCTGCCATAAGTCCCAGCTCTTCTGATGTTCCTGCATATCTTTGTTATCAATGGTGTGTGTGGTGTGTCATATGTGAAACGGCTGTGCTGACTCATCACCTGCACCTCGACAGGAACAGGAGATCCCGGCCTGGTGTGCAACCTTGCTAGCAAAGGCAGAATGCGTTAAATAGCCTTTAAACCACACAACACGTTTAGATTTGGGTGTTTTTGTGAGCACCTTGCGAAGGTGGGGGTTGCGTTTCTGAGCGCAGTGCCTCAGCGAGGGGGGACCGCGCATGGAGCCCTCCCGGTCCCTTGCAGACGCGGGCGGCGGACAGGCAGTGCGGGGAAGGTGGCAGGTGGTACCCGAGCGGCCGAGGAGGGCACGGGAGCTGCCTCTGAGACCCACCGAGCGCAGGTAGAGCCGGTCCGCCCGCCCCGAGCCTCGGCCGCACCGCCCGGGCGCCGCCGCCAGGGGTCCCCGCAGGCCGGGCGGCCGCACCGCCCGCTCGGGGGCGGGCCGGGCCATCAGCTGACCGGCCCCGCCGCGCCGCTGCCGGAGCCGCCGCACATCAGTCGTTTTCCTCGGCAGCGGCACGGCCTCGAGGATTTACAGTCGGATCCCGTCGCGTCTCGCCGGACGGCATCCCTCCTTCCCCTCCTTCCTCCCCGCTCCCAGCCGCCGCGATGCTGCCCCACTTAGCCGTCCTGCTGCTGGCCGCCGGCGCCGCCCGGGCTCTAGAGGTAAGTGGAGCAGGAAGCAGCGGGCGGGGGCTTCCCCGCCACCCTCTACCGCTCCTCCGAAGCTTTGTCTGTCCGCAGCCGCCCCCGCGGCGTGGGCTTGGCCGCGGCGGGGCAGGCGAGCGTTGCTTTCCTAGGGGTGTTCCATCCCTAGCTGCCGCCGAACAATAGGAGCGGCGAGCCGGGGGTGGTGGAGGTATCGGGGAGGGAGCGGGGCTGGGAGCTCCCGGGGCTGGCACCCCCAGCCCCGCTGCGCGTGTCTGGCTGCCGGGGCGCTGCCCCCTACGCCAGGGGCACCGGTTCTGTCTTGGGGTTGGCTCCGCCGGGGGCTCGGGAAGGGGAACTTTCCCCAGGAGCAGGCACGCCGCAGGCGGATGGCCCCGTGGCGTACCCCGGTGGGGCGGGGGCCAGGGCGAGCAGCCAGGCTGCGAGCGGGGGACGCGAGGGCGTCTCCCCGCGAGGGAAGCGAAACCGGGCTGCGGAGCCGGTGGTATGCTCCCATGGTGGGGACCGGGCCTTGGGCGGCGCAGGTGTGCGGACGGCGGCCAGAGCTCCCCGGCGGCTGGTGCAGTGGCCCCGCGGGAAGGCGGTGCCCGGGGGGGCGGTGGTCGGGGCCGGCCCGAGCCCCCCCGCGGGCCGGAGGCGCGGGAAGATGGCGCCTCTGCAGTGCAGCAGAGAGGAGGCGCCGACAGCCCGCGCCCCTCCGCCCCTGCCCGCCCTCTTTCCTTCCTTCCCCGGGGTGGCTCCGCCCGCCCCGGCCGGGCGGCACCTCCGCGGGTCACTCCCTCGGGGTCGGGCGGGGGCTGGGGGTCCCCCGGGCCCGCCCGTCCGGGGGTGTGCCGCACCGCAGTGGCTGCGGGGTGGGCCGGCAGAAAGCTTGGATCCCAGAGGAGGAGTTAGCACGGCTGGGTGTCGTTCTTCCCCCGCCCCCCCCCCCCTCCCCCCGGCAGATCTCAAAAAAGAAGGTGTGGGAGGGGTGAGTCACCTCGAGGTCTCCTTCGCTCCCGGCTTGCCATACTTCGGCCTGAAGACTTCGGCTTCTGTCCTCCTCCTGTGTCAATTCCCCTTCTCCTGGAGGGGGTCAAGGACTGGGTGGGGTGAGGTGGTGCACAGTATTTAGCCTGATAGCAGAGAGGGATGTTCGCGGTCCCCGCCCCGCTTCCCCAGGGCATGGGGATGCAGGTCTGTGGCTCTGGTGCTCTTCCCGGGAGGGACCCCAGTACGCCATGAATAAGAGGCGACAGCTTCATAGCAGCCCCCTCCGTCCCTGCAGCCAGGGCTGCCAGCCACAGGCTCTTGCTTGGAGGCATGATCTTGCCAACACTGAGCAGGATGTATCAATTTGAGCAGTTCTGCAGATGCTCAGATGTTTAAAGCTTCCAGTTATAGCACTCGTTGGAGTTAAGGAGCTTCTTTCAACCATTTCTTGTCTGATTGCAACAGAAGGAAATGTCTGCCTTGGGTGTGTAGCTTAAGTAAAAAATGAGATTTTATGATTGACACCATGCGTCAAGATAGACCATGGAAGGATGGACTTTTCTGTTGGCTCTTTGTAGCCCTGACCTTAATGATAGGTGTGTAGGTGTTGGCACTGCGAAGGTGCTGGAAGAAAGGAGGCTTGAATTTTGTACCAGAACTGTTCAGGAGGACTGAACGTGTATGCTCAGGGATTTCTGTGATGGTGTCTGCCTTAGTGATGGCCAGAATTTTGAGAGACATCCTCTGTCTGGAAACATTTACTGAAATGGGCACTGATGTTTCTGCAGAAGCTTTCTGTCTTCTGTCGTTCCATGTGAATGTTTGAGGCTTGACATTTATTCCTTTTCTTTATGTTTGATGAGGAAGTAGGTTTTAACATCTGGTGATCTTGTAGTAAGGTATTTGTCAGTCATGATTCTGTAAGGTTGTTGTTTTAGCAAGCCACTTGTTTTTATAACACTAAATATTTCATATAATAGAAATGGTGTATGTGCATGTTCTGCTCTTGAACTACCTTTTTATGCTAAAGGATGAAATTTTTATGTTTGAATTAGATTTTCTCTAGATCTCTTTTCTGAAATGAAATGTTTTTCCTACTATTTTAACAAGTATTTTCTGGAATGCAGCAAAGAATCTGTACTTTGCTTTGTAGTGTACTTTTGCTTTGGGAAGTGGTATAAGGAAGAGAAAAACAGGACCAAAACAAATTCTATTTTACACATGAAGAATTCCTTTCCAAAATTACAGGTAGATTAATAATGATTTAGCATCCTAAAAGAAAATATTCTGTAGTGCTGTCCTGGTGATGCCATGGTTGCTTAGCATATTACTTTCTGACCCTCATGTGAATCATTCTCATTGGCTGAGAGTTGTCATGATTTGTGAAACTGCCATATTCTGCAGTAGCTATTTTTGCATTTAATCTTTTTCAGTAATTGTCTGGTTTTAGTAGAAAAATGCAACAGACAGTAACTATCCTCATGAATTTGTGTCAATGATCTCAGTTTATAAATAATTTCCTCTCGTTAGCACACTGAGGTTTCTGCTATGCCTATTTTACTCCCTGCTCTAGCTGCCTGTTTCTAAGCAAGACTCCTTCACCAGCGGACTGAAATGAAATTGTTGAGGTATCAGTATCTCATAAGCTGACCCTCAGAAAAAAGACAACAAGGATGTTTCTTGACAGTGTTTTTCTTTAAACTGGGTAATGTTATTACCCTTATTTTTGTTATTTTGGGGTTTTTCTGTTTGTTTTTAGGAGAAGACTCCAAATATTTGTTTCTTCATTGTTTAGTTTCCTAGTAGATCTTTCAAGAAATGACATTTAAATGTGGGAGGGGGAGCAATGGCTTTACTTTGCTTCTATTACAGACTTTCAGTTCCTCTTTCTGTCGATTCTGTTCCCAAATTTCCCTGGCAAAAGTTTGCATTTGTTGCAGGAACTCTTTTGCACTTTTATTTAAGATGCTGACAGGGGGTGGGTGGCTGAGTGGGTACATAGAGCAGGCTCTCTGGGGATCATCAGGATCCTTGGCAGTCAGGTGAACAAATGAGAGAGTAAAGAAAGGAAGCTTCTCCTTTGCTTTCTCATTGGTCTTTTGTTTGATTAATGATTAACAATTTTGAGGCTTGCATGATCTTCAGATGCCTTTTCTGTGGAAAAAACACGATCAACTGCTGCGCTTCTTCACGAATCGTGTATGAAAACCTGAGGAAGCTGACAAGATCTTCATGCTTTTAAATTTTAATTTTTTTTCCCCCATGAGCTGTTTGTGTGACAGATGTAAGCCATCTCCCTTACTCATTTTTAATTGATCAGTGCTGAATTTTAGGGCAAATCCACAAGAAGCATGGATCTCCTTTGGTTCTTCATGACTTGAGATTTGCACGAATTTAGTAAACTGTGAAGGATAATAAACAGTTTGATCTATAAGTTTTGTGAAGAAAAGGTATGACAATTTCTTTTAATTAGTAGTTCTTTTCCAAAGCAAAGCTTAGCAAAATAGCTGAAGAGTATAGTAACTTCTCTAATTGCTTGAGAAATTGACAGCTGTTTCTCTGAGTAGAATAATTATTTTTAGTGACTCAGTAAAACAATTAACACAAGCTGTTGGGTGTGGAGGCTTGGCCAAGAAGTTGGTAGATAGCATCACCTGAAGGAGGTCTCTGGTCTGACCCTGTGCCCAAAGCAGATCAGGCTGCATGGGGCTTTCTGCAGTCGAGTCTTGAAAATGGAGTCTAAGGACAGAGCCTGTGCCACCTCTCTGGGTAGCCTGCCCCATCCACTGTTTGGTTGGTTCACCTGTGTTGGAATTCTCTAGGCTTAACTGACATCCTTAGTCCTAAATACTCTGAATGATGTAATTTTGACATCTTCCAAAAAAGGTATGCAATAACCAAAAGCTGAAAAGTTTGTGTTTTGGTTTAATAAATAAAAATTATATTTGACAAATGTCCATAAATATATATCTATATGCACGTGTATGCATACTTGTTGGAATATTAGGGGATACAAGACACACAATGGACTTTGGACCTGGTTAACATAAGAGATTTGATAACAGGATGCCTTGGCAAAAGCAAACAGAACTTTGAAAATTAGACCTAGATTGCAAGAAGATCCAATCAGGTTTACCGGAAAAAGAAAATTCCATTAAACTCTGCAAGGAAGAGATGTTGTGATATGCATAAGTTTGTGTATGTGATTTTAACCTAATCACTGTAGTACACATTACTAGGCTCCGTGAAATAGTATATAAGTGTTTGTATCCAAAATAAAATTGGATTCTGATCACCGAATCAGTCTTCCCTGTCTCTCTCCATCGCCAACAATTGGTACTTCCATGCGAGGGAATGAACCAGCCTGACTGGGGAGTCCCTGGAACTGATTGTGACAGTGAGAGAATCGCATCTGGGCCCACAATCGCCTGGGTGCTGTGACTGACAGGTGAGCCAGGGGAACTAAAGGAATGGGAAAGGAAATGCCCAAAGAGAGAGATGTCTATGAAACTGTCGCTGTGGAGTGGGAAACGGCACAGACTCGCTGGAAGGCTGGTTTGCACGGCAGCAGCTTTACTATGAAAATTCTCTCTTTTTATAGACTGTTCCAATACAGACAGAACAGATTGGTCAATTAGTCAATCCATTTCACCTGATTGGCTAATTAACAAAAACACCTTTCTTGTAAACAATCTCTGAGAAAAAAGGAAAACAGAGATTAGGAAAACACCACCTTCAGGTTGTTTATAATAACAAGCTAGCATCCTTTCTCTACAAATCCCTAAAGTCTCACAAATTGGCTGTGAAAAACCTTATCTGGTTTTCTCACTCTCTGACCAGGCTGTCACATTGACATGAAGCCATGCTCGCCCTTCTGGACGAGCATGACTCCCCCATCCTAAAGGAGGACCTTAAGTCACTTTTACTCCTGTCCTGGAGAATACTTATTAAGATGTTAAAAAAGCGAGAGTGGCTGGATGCTGCCGGCCCCCTACCCTGCTCTGACTGTCCTCACTTTGACTCTCCCTGCCCGCTTGAAACTGACACCTGTGGTACTGAAGAGCAGCCACAGCCATCAACCTCGCCTCTGTCCAGAGCAAAGAGAGGAAGGCATCCTTTCTAGAGGTCTTTAGCAGTTTATATCGCTGACTGCTGACTGCAACTCTAGCAGTGCGGAGGGGAAGCCCTTCGATCCGGGGCCAATAGACTCAGATTATGAGACTGATCCATTCCCTCATGACTCTCATGAAAAATGGATGCAACTAAAGAAAAAGGCCCTTAAGGAGGGGGACTCCCAAACTTGTGGAAAATCTGGGCATTTGAAAAAGGACTGTTTCGAAAAGGGGGAAGCCAGATCCAAAACTCCAGGTATTTGCCCTCTGTGCCGTAACCAGTGTCGGTCCAAGTGTGATTTTGAAGGTCGTCCAATATTGGGAAACCGGAGCAGAAGCACGGAGCGGCACCACGAGAAGACACAGATTCCCCAGCCTCAGAGTGGATCACCGCAAACCTCAGCCCAGCAAACCTCAGCCCAGCCGCCGCCGCAAGCAGCCTTCACCAGACCGCAGGCAGCCGTGGCAGGACCATCACTGACCAGCCACCCCAGTGCAGGAATGGACCTGGCAACCTCCAACACAGTAATGTTGCTTGATTCATCGGCTCATTTGATTCCCACAGGAGTTTTCGGACCACCTGGACAGCATACACATACTTTGTTTGTTTGTTCTCCCTGGAGCTATTGACTCTGACTCACAGCATGGACTCCCCAGCTGCCCTGTGCAGTCCTGGCCAGGGCAATATAGCTCAGCTTATGCCCTTTCCTGTAGCACCCCTGTCTGCACCCCCAATAGCTGAACAGAGGGTTTTGGTTCCACAGGGGTTCCACAGATTTTATGGACACGACTGTATTACATCTGAGCGTCGAACATGCCAATGCAAAGTGACTCTGAAAGGATGAGATGCTCCTAACAGGAGTCATTGATCAGGGAGCCGATGTGACTGTTATCTCAAGGAGCCAATAGCCCAATGATTGACCATTATTGGCTCCGGGACTCACCCGAATGGGTGGAAGGAGCTAAAGCAGGCAAAGCCAACACTTGCTGCAAATAACGGGGCCTAATGGGCAAATCCTCCACAGTTAAACGTTTGGTGCTGTCTGTCCCCCTAGTTTTGTCGGGGAGGGATTTGTTAACACAGTGGGGAATTTTTATGCATTCAGATTTTGTCCAGGAGTCATTTGGGACACTCGACATGCCCACAATGGTCCCTGGCTGAAGTGCTCCAGGTGCTTTCAAGCATTGGAAGGAGCAGCAGCTACCAAAGGGTCACTTGATACAGATCTAAAGCCCTGAGGGACACCTAGCCCTGGTCAAGCAGGTTATACTTTCCAGTTACTTGCCTTTTATTAACAATATATTTTGTTGTGAATTTTTCACAACAAAAGCATATATACAGCTATTTAGTACTATCAAACTAAATATTTTTTTTGATTTAGCCTTCAGTGTTTATATCATTACTCTTACTAAGCCAAAATTAAATCTGTCCTACAAGCAATCTTTAAAGCTGCTGCAGGGGTTGTGGCCCCGCCTGGCACCAGCCAGTGTTGAGATTTACCTTGTAATTTTAGTAACTTGTGATTTTTAGCAGGATTGTTACTAGAAAAATTCAAATGTCTTGGTATAGAGGTGGTGTCTTTTTACATATTAGTAAAATAGCAAAACTACATGGTTCACTAAGAGGAATTAGATAAATTTTAAATTCAAGATTCTTTAGCTTGCATTCAAGACAAACTGTGAACTTTATCTGTAGTGGTTTTTTGAGACTTAACTCCACTGTCAGTTTTATTAAGTGCTTGCTTTTTACCCATAGTTCTAACAAGGTAATTTTATTGCAAAGATTTCAGTACAGTTGTTTACTTGCATGTTGTTTATTTTTGTTTAACTGTTATATGACAAATTTTCAGTAACCTTTTTGTAATAATCGGTTTTAAATAAGCTAATTCTTGTTAAGATTGATTTTTTTTAGTCTCAGTGATGTTAACTTTAAATTCTTTTAGAGGTACTTCATTAAGGTTAAGCTTTAGTGAAGTTGATTTTAAGTTTTGTTGAGGTATACCTGTTTGAGTTATAATTCCTTTGCTATACAAGTGAGTGACGTAAAGTCTGAATGAATTTTTGTCAAAATGTGCTCATTTAAATTACAAGATAATGCAATTTTGTTATAGAAATAAGAACATTTTTTGCTATTTTATTTTTTATAAGTAATACTGAAGAATGAGAAACAATTCCATATTATGACCATGATTAGTTATGAATTATTTAATGCTTTCTTTTTTACTTTATTGTTATATATGCATAAATGTCTAGGAAAATATAACCTCAATTTCTTAAGACGGTTTCTACTGATATATTAGTAACCCTGGTTATGTTGTTAATCTTATGATGTGAATTCACTGGCTTTTTATAACAAGCATTACTTTATTCATTTGCTATTTCTCTATGGCACCATTGACTAACTAACAGTGAATGAGAAAGCCAGTTACTTTACAAACCTTCACTTACTGTTGTATAGCTACTTATAAGACATATATTAGTTTTCTAACTAGTTACTAACTAATTTCTAACTAATTCTAGCTAATTACTACTACTAAGAGGTTTCTAAAATATATTTAACTCTTCCAGTTAAAAGCCTGGACCCTGGCCACATCCTGGCCTTAACTAGTAGAAAAAATTTTCTGCACCAAAATTATATTCAAGTAATTTTGACTTACCAAATTTGGACTTCTAATACCTAAACCTCCTTTTAAGGTGAACTTGGAAATCTTACCTGGAAATGATTTTCCAAACCTTCATTTTAAAAAATAAAGCTTGCCAATTACTACAGACTCTAAGTAATAATGCAATATCTAAGAAATTGATTTAAATTGTTTTAAATCACCATTTTATTTTTCACATGCTACTAATTGTATCTATTATCTGATTTATTTTTACTTAGTATAAGTTTATTGTTTTATTACGTATTGTTATGCTCTTATGTTACCTTCAGGTTCATAATGAGAAACACACATGTTATTAAAAAACAAGAAATTAGGGGGGAATATAGCTCTTCCAGAACTTTACACTGATATTTACACAAAAAATTAGGGGGAATAGATCTCCTCCAGAATTTTACACTTACACTAAAAGTTTTTGAAAGCAAACCACATCATATCAAATTGTATCCCTTGCTCTCCTGAAGCACCCTTGGTGGAACCCCAAAAATTAGAATTCTTGGGTTCTGTGAAATTGGATTTTTGTGTTAATTTTGAATTCATGGGAAGGAATCAGTCATAAAATGTTTCTCCCTATTTACCCTGTGTATGAGAATCAAACCTTTTGGTACAATTACACTTCTGGCAGCCTTTCTAAATCCAGTAATGTAGCTGCCATTGGGAATGTTTTTGGTTTATAAAGATCAAGCCTGAACCTTTTAGTGGCTGGAGTTTTTAACTAAAAGATTCTTTTTAGGATAGGTATGTATGCGGTAATTTTGATAATAATTGTATTAATCGTGATACCTTTCAGTGTATGCAGAGATTAATTAATAAGGCCGTTGAAAGAGTATTTTTGGTTGAAAGGAAAGGGGGAGATGTTGGGATATTAGGAGACACAAGACAGATGATGATCTTTGGGTCTGGTTAACAGAAGAGATTTGATAACAGGATGCCTTGGCAAAAGCAAATGGAACTTTGAAAATTAGACCTAGATTGCAAGAAGATTCAATCAGACCGGTTTATCAGAAAAAGCAAATTCCATTAAACTCTGCAAGGAAGAGATGTTGTGATATGCATAAGTTTGTGTATGTGATTTTAACCTAATCGCTGTAGTACACATTACTAGGCTCTGTGAAATAGTATATAAGTGTTTGTATCCCACAATAAAATTGGATTCTGATCACCAAATCGGTCTTCCCTGTCTCTCTCCATTGCCAACACATACACATAATGCATTAAAGCTCCTTATGTATCAAGATAATGTATGCAAATAAATTTAACCCCTGAACATATTTGCATGTATAATGTGTTACATTTAACATTACTGTATGTATACATCTGTATTTTATTAGTGCATAGAGTGTGTTAAACCAGCAGACATTTACATACCTTCTTACATCGAGGCAATTAAGAGATTAAGACTGCTGCTGATAAAAATGTAATTTGGTTTATATATCATAATAGGTTTATTGAAGTTGTTAGGTGAGATGTCTGGTGTGGTTTTAACAAGTAAGTCTAGAGCTGTGTTTTATTGGATTTAAATTCCGGGGACTTTGAAAAAATTCCTGTGGCATAAGAAGATTAAACGTAAAGCAAATTGAAAAGTACCGAATGAGGACTTTATGTAAGCTTGGCTAGCTCTTAGAATGTGCTCTTGTGATGAGAGTTTACAACAGTTGCTGCCAGGCTGAGGAATGCCAGGAGCAATGTTGATAGCAGGCTTGAGCCTGGAATAATTTGGAGTCAAAGGACTCTTAAGAGAAGTTAAACTTTCACTCAGATCTGTTTTTTGCTTAAAGCTGGATGCAGTCTGATGAGTCCTCATTCTCACAACCTGTTCTGGAGTCTGCCTGCCTTCCATTAATTCTCCTTCAACCTATAGCTGAGGTTTTGAAAACACAGTTTCTGCCCTCTTTGGAGATACGACCTAGCTGAGAATATCAGCAAGAAATGGCTGTGTGGTTTTGAGTCTTAAGCCCTAAATAAGTCACTTTTCTGCCCTTGATTTTAATGTGATATTGCTTCTGAAACCTAGGGGTTTTTTCTTCATTTGGACCAAAAAACTGTTAGAGAGCTACCTGATTATTAAGTCTTGATGTAGATTCCAAAGCTCTCCAGATGTCTCCAGTCACCAAAAATATTTATCTATCTTTCCACATGACAGTTTACTCATAGAACAAAAGAGAAACAAAATAGATGTGGATAATGGCCTCTCCTAAAGGACATCAATTTGAATTACAGCAAATTAGTATGTTTGCATATATCTGTATCTATATATATGAATTCCTCACCTCAAGCTCCTTGCTGTTTGGAGGATATAGGATTGTTTTGATTCTGTCTTTTCTAGCAAAACAATGATTCAGGTAATTACAAACCAGAAATTTCATGTGAGGGAAATTAGTGTAAGGGCCAGTACGCTCTAAGGTTGTAATCAGTGAAGTAGCTTGCAAAACATGCTTTCCAGGTGACAAGCACATTGTGGAGTGTGAAAGTAAACACGTTCAAATAAGTCACGTTTTTTAGAGGGGTGGAAAACCTTACACCAGCTACTGATAGTAAGGACACCGCTGTTCTGTGGTTGCGTGCCGCAGGTTTCTTGCCCTGCATTGATTAACAGAAACAGGGCTGAGCAGTAGGTGTGGGTGTTGCTGGTTTCTTTACTGGAGACCCCAGTCTAACAACTTTGTGAGTGCTCTGACTTGTACATCTGGGGAGCAGGACTTGTGGCTTTGTTTTCTTGATAGTCCTCCCAGCACGTTCAGGAGAACTTCATCCTCTCTTGGGGATTGAATATTAAATGCTAAGTAAGTATAGATTGAGGCTTTCCAAAAGAAATAAAGCTTCTGTCCAAGTGATGTCATTCCATGAATTAAAACACCTTATGTATCAAGATAATGTATGCAAATATTTTTAACCCCTGAACATATTTGCATATATAATGTGTTACATTTAACATTACTGTATGAATCTGTATATCATTCAAATGTAACTACCACGGGACAGCCAAGCTTTAAACAGAGGAGCACATGGGCCAGGGTGCTTTGTGGTTTTGCGGTCTAGCTGTTCTTTCCAGACAGTAATTTACCACTGGTTGGCAACTGAGCTCACTCAGGACCTGGCTGCAAAGAGCTGCTTCTCCAGTGGCCACCACTCTGTAGGTGCTCTGTGATCCCTCTCTAGGCTGGTTTTACAATTTGTGCTGTGCTGAAAGGAATGAGGTGGACATTTTTTGGTAGGTGGTAATCTTGTAGCAGACATTTCAGAGGCCTGAGTTGGAAACTGGCCACAAGCAGTCGGGCTGGTTCATCTGAAAGAGCAGGCAGCTTCTTTGGGGAAGAGAGCAACCTCCAAACCCACATTTATGGAAGTTTGTGCAATAACATTTAATTAAGGTGTTGGCTCCTTTGCTTCCCTCTGGTGACTTGCAGCAGGGCATGAAAGTTTTTTGATGTATCACTCCTCTTGAGTGTCTGGTTGTTAAAGCTTAGTGTCAAGTCACTGCAAAAAGGCAGAATCTCCAAGGAAGTACATTTAGGGATGGATGACTCCACTCAGTTCCCACTGACCCATTTGGAGTTAATCCAAATAGGAACATTCTGTTCTTCATCTGGTCTCATAATTTCCCAGAGCAGAGTTTACCTATTCAAGCACAGCAGGTAACATATGACAGGAATGGGGCAAAACTGGTTTTGCCTGTTCGTAAAAACATTTAGAAGTGGTTCCTTTTCAGAGGAGGCTACCACAGTGATCCAGTATGACAGTTTATGTGATTTACAAAATCTGTTTGGATTACAATTAATCAAAGAAAGCACATGTTTAATAGGTGTTCAAGATGGGGGGAGGTTGGGAAATTTCATATATTTTTGTGGAACTGTGTTAATACTGGACTTGAAGGTTTCTCTTTTGTTCTATGAAACAGGAATACAGCTTAAATTTAGGTAATACATTTAATTGATTCCAGTAGAGTTGAAGTATACCGTTAACTTGTGGTGAAAGTGAAAATTGCCACCTCATCCACCTCCAACAGTTAGAATTAGTGTCCAATGGATACACACATTAAAAAAACAGAGATGGGCCAGGATTCTGGAGTTGTTTCCAATCTCCATGTTTGCATTGTCTTTGCATTGTCTTTGTGCCTGTAGCAAACCTTCTCTTACCTTATCAGCACAAGTTTAAAGTAGAGATTGCTCGTTCTGAAGATTTAACCCTGTTAAATAGATTTTTCTCCAAGTTACAGTCTCTGGAAAGGGGAGAGTTTTTCCCCCTCGTCAGATACCATAATACAGTTTTGTGACAAACAACTAATGGCTAAGTTGTTCTCTTGTCTATGCTTAGTTATGTAAATTTATTTGTAGCTGCAGTTTTGGATCTGAAATACAGAATCCTGAACTGATAGAATTATTGCATTCTGCTTTCCCATCATTCAAATGTAACTACAAGCTATTTGATCTCTGTGCCTTATCTGAAAACAAGGGGAGGTAGATTTTTTTTGAAGTGTTGTTGTTAAAGGTTTGATTTCATAGTAGTTATTTTTAAAGCTCTTCATGAACTAAGTTATAGCTTCTAGTTGTTTTGGGTTTTTTCCTTGGAAAAACCTCTCTTTAGTATACATCCCATATAATGTGTGCATATTTGTTTATATTAACAGTGGAAAATACAACATTATTAGGGGAAGGTAAACTGAGAAAGGAAAGAAAATGCAATAAAAAGGTTGTGGCTTTAAAAAAGCATTCATTATTTTGGGTGTTTTCTTTTGTTTTTCTTAAAAGGTGTTGTAAACTTAAATGTACTAAATGTTGATGGATTGTTGTCTAATTGTTGAATGCTTCCAGTATGCAAACGTGTGGGGTTTGTACATGCATAGTATGAGTGAGCATATGAACTTGTCACATGCATTAAGCTGGTGAGTTGTTTTGAAGTTTGTTTGATTCTTTTTTGCAGTTCTGCTATGTGTGCCTTGTCTGTCCTCTGCCCAGTTCTCTTAATTATGAAGTGGAATAAAATTGCTTGTAATGACTCATCTTGCAGTATCATGATTTCATTGTTTTCTTTTGCCAATTTTGTCCTGAGTTCCATTACGTCTTAAAAGGATGATGATGCTGAAGTTGTTTAAAAACAAGCTTTTTAAACTAATTTTGGAACTCCAAATTATCTTTCTTTCAGTGTTACTTTTCTCCTAGTGCTTGATTGCCAGCAATTTGCAGAGGACAATTTGTAATCCCAACATGCAGATTTATCATGAGGATGTCAGCTTTACTTCATTTTAACAAAAGACAAAACAAAATGAAACAACAAAAAAAAACCCAAATTAAAATTTAATATTTAAATTTTATGCAGAAGGATTAGAAGGGGAATTACAAAGCCTAAAAGACCAAGTAAGAGGCCCAAAACACAAACACGAATGAGAGGATTGTGAAGGCTTCTGAGGATACCTAAACACTGGCAATTTCTTTCACTTTTGTTCAGATTAGTTTCTACTTTGGCATAGTCTTCTTTTATTCTCACAGTGGTAATATAAGTTGTCAGGATTTTTTTCCTTTTTTCAGCCAGCCATAGCATCTGAAAAGCCACTTTCTCCTTTTCCATGTGCAGAGTGTTCTTCCTAGTCGTGGTCACGTCTCTGAGCAGTGTAGGTGGAGTGACTGACTCACCTTTCCCTGCCAGCCTCCTTGGAATCCAGGCTGAAGCAATCTTTCTGACTAAAGTCAGCACTTGCCTGCATGGGTTTTCTTTGGTGAATGGCCAGGATTGGATGGGTGAGTGGGAGAGGGGCAGATGCTGTTCCTGTTGTGCCATGAGGGAAGGAGGATTGCTGGCTTGCCCTGGCTGTCTTCATAACATCCCCGATCCAGTTCAGGAGGTGTTCATTTGGTCAGAGGAACTGATGCTTTTCTGAAAATGTTTGCAAGAAAATCCAGTGGAGAGCTGAGCTTGGAAAGAAAAGTGTAATTGCTGATGAATTGCAGGGTAAAATTAAATCAGAGTATTTTACTTTGAAATCAGTCTGAACTATTCCTAAAAACACAGTTAAATGAGACTTAGGCTTTGTCATTGTGGTGGTTTTGCATGGGAGGCACTCATGGGAGTGATGCAAAGAGAAGCTGCTAGCAGTTTTCTCCATGTCTGACAAAAAAAAAAAAAACTATCAGTAATTAGCTCTGAGAATTGACAGTCTGTTAAACCACTGAGAAAGCTGATACACCTTTGTGAACTCCCATGTTAAAAATGAAAAATCCTGGGAATTCAGCCTTGTCTTTCTGGCCTGAGAGCAGGTAACTCGGCCAGCCCGGCCCCGCTGTCTCGGCTGGGCTGGCTCAGCCCGGGCAGGCTGTGCCCATGGGCTGGTGGGCAGGGCAGGGCAGGGCAGGGGAGGCCGCAGGACCAAGGCCGGGCTGTGCCGTGGCTGCTGACCCCGGGCTGCTGCTGCTGCTGAGCCCTGCCCGCCGCTGAGCCGGGCTCCAACGGGCCCCAGGAGCAGACAGGACCCGGCCGGCTCGGCCGAGATTCTGCTGCCATTGGGGTTCGCCCACAGCCACCAGGCAGGGGAGGAGAAGCCATCAGTCCCCCTACCCAGGGGCTGGCTGCTGAGCCCTGCTCTGGCTGCTGAGCCCTGGTCTGGCTGCTGAGCTCTGGCCTGGCTGCTGAGCTCTGGCTGCTGAGCCCTGGCTGCTGAGCCCTGGCCTGGCTGCTGAGCTCTGGGCTGGTGCTGAGCTCTGGCTGCTGAGCTCTGGCTGCTGAGCCCTGGCCTGGCTGCTGAGCCCTGGCCTGGCTGCTGAGCTCTGGGCTGGTGCTGAGCTCTGGCTGCTGAGCCCTGGTCTGGCTGTTGAGCTCTGGCCCGGCTGCTGAGCTCTGGCCCGGCTGCTGAGCCCTGGCCCAGCTGCTGAGCCCTGGCCTGGCTGCTGAGCCCTGGTCCGGCTGCTGAGCCCTGGTCTGGCTGCTGATCTCTGGCCCGGCTGCTGAGCCCTGGTCCGGCTGCTGAGCTCTGGCCTGGCCGCTGAGATCCCAGGCACCGCCCCAGCCCAGCCCAGCCCAGCCCGCACAGCTCCCACCGCAAGCTGCTGAGCTCGGCCGGGGCCACCTGAGCGTCTACAAGCCCTGGGCAAGATATCAACTCTTTCAGTGCTTCAATCCTCCCTCGAGTGAGAGAAAAGGACAAAGTGCAGGCATGTAGAGAAGCAACATAAAGACACCGAGGTTGGTGAAGAACTCAAGTCCCAGATGGGAGGGATGAGGAGGGGACTCCTCTCCCGTAAGTGAACTGCAGAAAGACTATTCTAGAAGTGATAAACTGACTGAATTGTTTCTGTGCACTGTGAGTGGGAAAGAAAAGGTTGTAGTGGGAGGCGAAGTGTTCTTAAAATTCTTTTCTGTTTCTCCTTTTTTTTTATTTTTTTAGTAACTGTTAATAAAGCTTTCTTTATGTCCTTTTAAGTTTTGACCCTGCTTTGCCTTCTTCCTGCTTTTCCTTTCTCCTTCCTATCTCACCCCAGGAAATGATTAAGTATATGCTAGTGGGTGCACTGGCATTTGGCCAGCACCACATTAATTGGTGCGTTGGCTGGGAAATCTCAAATTGGCAAACCAAAACCACTACACAAAATTGGTGTTTCTCCCCAGTTTTGAACTGAAACCGCCACAGTCAAACACCTTTAGATTAATTCATAACTTTCTTGGGATGATTTTATGATGGTACGTTATTCCCAAATCATCTGCTTTATGCCCAGAAATGGCTGTGATATCTAAGATGAACTGGGGGCAGGGCTGGAGCGTGGGAATGCAGGCACAGGCTGTGTTCAATTGCTCTCTCTCTCTCTGGTGTGGTCCAGATTAGCCTGGAGGCTGTACTGGGAAGTCCCCTCAGTGTGGTTTTTTTTTTGTTTGGTTTTGGGGTTTTTTGTTTGTTTGTTTGTTTTAATTTGTATTTTGGGTATTTTTGGTTTTTTTTCTCTGTTGAACTGGTTTTGGCTTGGCTTTTCTTTCCGGCCCCTCTGGGGAGCCAGTGGGGGGACCACCCTGAACCCAAGACCTCTGAGGAGCTGAACCAACACAATGAAGAACATTAAACTCCACCAACTTTGCCTGCTGTGAGGAGAAGACCCACACCAGAAATCTGACAGGTTCCCCGCTGCTGTGTAAACTCTTTTTTTCTCCTCCCTCCCCAGAGGCGAAGAAGGGCAGCTGCCATCTTTGCCTTCTGGCCATGCAGTGAGGTATGGGTGGAGTGTATGGTTCAGTTATTTTTTTCCCCCGGTGTTTTGCAGGTATCTTGCTTTGTTAATAAACAGTTCTACCTTTTTTCCACTTTCATCCCCTGATATCCATTTCTCTTATTGTCAGAAGAAAATGGATATCAGTTATTGATGCCCTTTCTCCTTAGAGGAAATGCTCATTCCAGGGCGTTTTCTCCTGAAATTTGTCTCCAAAACTGAGGTAGTAGCTGTAAAACAAATGCTAAACTGTGTACAGAACTGCCGTGGGTAGTGGCAAAAAACTGAATGTCGAGGCTCAGGCTGTAAAAACTGGGACTGGCGTAGGTTGCTTGTCTCATCTGAAACATCCACTTTTATTTGAGTGAGGCTGGACATGCTTGAATATCAATGCATGCATAAATGTTTGTAATGTGTTTTAAGGAAATTGTATCTCTTGACTGATAAGATGAATCAAGTTTTAGTTAATCTGTCACTTGAAAGAAAACTTTGAAGTAACAAAAAGCTGTTATGTACTCCGTTTATGAGCAGTGAGAGAAAATGTGATTTACAAAGTGCTGTTGACTTGTGAGGCTCAACAGTAGTGGATGGAAGCCTTGAGTTTTCTGTTGTTGATGTAAAACTGGTGTTTGACATGAGTCTGATAATCAGTCAAGTGACTGCCTCCTTTTTAAGAGGGGATGTTGGGGCCTGGAGCCTATGTTGGGAGTATGCCATCCTCTCTCAGAAGGGTATAGGGAAGGGAGAGCTGGTGCAGCAGTTTGTTCTCTGATGGATAGAAGTCATTTAAAACAAAACAAAAAAAAAATCCAACTCTGGAGGTTAAACCAGGTGAGAAGAACAATCTAATTTATCAAAATGAAGACTCTGAAAAGTGCCTTATTTGCCTCCTCAAAGAAGAAGTACCAGGCAAGGAAAGACATGCCAAGTATCCTATCTGAAAGGCTTTGCAGATGAAAACTGGGGGCATGTTTTTGGCAGTAGAGGCTTGGGACAAGCTGAAAATAAAATATAGATTGTTTTGCCTTCAGATGTGAGGACTGCAGAACTAATTTTCCAAGGAGGTAAATACAAGATGGCTTCATCATTGTAAACAAGAGAAATGTAATAATAACCTGTAATGTGAAAGGGGTTAGATTAAATTTCTTTGTTCTAATTAAGGAATTTGAATTCTCTTTGCACTGGCTACTCCCAATACGCTCAATGCCTTAACCACACACCCTGAGGGGAATACACTAGTGTCTGGTCATACCATATTTTGTAGACAAAAAGACTGGCTGCAAATACAATATAAATTATTTTGTTATTGATTTCAGGATATGAGTTTTGCTGTTATCAAAACATAATTAAGCCTTAAACTTGATGGTTTTATTTTTTAAGCCTGTTGTGATCAAGTGTTTTCTTTGAAAAACTGGTTATTGTAGTTTGGGATTTCACAGATAAAAGTGCAATCAAATTTGCAGAACTAATAAAGGAGACAGTTGGAAAGTGTTTTTTCTTGGTGTTAGAATTGTGATAAAAAGTGATAAGTTTTTTGAACCATTTGAAAGATTTTGTTTCAGCAGGACTGGTAAAAAACTAAAGATCCTGCATGCTGTTGGGTAGTGCTGAGCACTTATGGTTGTCTTTGCTCCATGCATTCAGCCCTGCTCCTTGGCTCTTCAAAACAGAAATTTTCAAGAAGGAAAAGAAATTGGTTCACATCGAGAGATGAGGAGTATTTAATGCATTTTCGCATCTTCTCATTTTTTGACGACTGAGTCTGCAGAGAAAAAAAACCCTTGTGAGGAAGATCACAAAATAATGTGGTTAGGAGCAATAGCTCCTGTGTTCCTGTGACAGCTGAGGCTGGTGTACAAGGCCACAGGAGCCTTTGGGGAATACAGTGTTTAAGCTGGAGCACAGGCTTAATGTTTATCCATTACTTACTTTTAAGTAATTTTTAAACTTTTAAATTCCAGAGAATAGTTCCAGATAAATCTGCAAGTTAAATTTTGGTGTGATACCGTTGCCTTGGCTGCCATCAGATGCCCCTACTCTTTCCCTGGAATTAGGCTTCTGGCAAGGTATAAGCTTGTCCAGGGGGCTGAAAGGAAACGGAAGTAATTGGGTGTCGGCACCACTCCATCAGAGTATCATTTGTTCTGTTTGCATTGTGCTTGTCCAGAGTCTTAAGATTTGCTTTGAATTCTTGCCTTTATTTTGCCCTTTGCAGAAGTGTGGGTGGGGAGACCTCCCAGGATCTCTGTCCCGTTGCCAAGCTCTGTGGTTCTGGTGCTGCTCCCCTGAGATTCTCCTGCCTCTCTGGGCTGGTGGGTTGCCAGGATCCATCAAACCAGCTCCAGAGGGGCTTGTGTCTTCTACACCAATGAAAAATCCTGTTCTCACTTATTGTGCAGTCAGTAAACTCATAAGTCTTGTGAGATTTGTTTTCATTTCAGTGTTGTCTTTTTTGGTGTTCAGCTTCTTTTATCTTGCTCTAACAGTTTTAATTCTTATTTAAGGAGCAGCAATGCAATATAAGGTTCACTTAGGGAAAAAAAAAAACAAAAACACCCATCAACGCCCCAAAGAAGCACCACTCCCACCCACACTTCTCACTAGCCATCTTTGAGAAACATTGTGTCACTGGTTTTTGTGACTTTTGACTCTTGATTCTGTTTTCTGTCACTCAGAGGCTGCTTTTGGTCATGTCAGGAGTCAAATTGCTGGTCTGTCTGAAGGTGTTCTTTGAGGGTAGGAAAATGGAAGATTTTACTTGCTGCTCTGTGGCAGGTGTTGTAAGAACCAGATTTGAATAGTTTTCCCAAGTTGATGGGAAGGGGCAATAAACAACTTACTGACTTACTGAGTGTCTTTGGAAAGCTAGTGATTCTCTTGTAGGAATCCAGGGGAAGAATAGAGAGAAAGCCTTATAATTACAAATAAATCTTTATGTGGTTTAGCATTTCCTAATTAAAAACCCTCTAGATTTTGGGCATGTCTACCTTGCAGATTCATCCTTTGTCTTTATTTCGATGAACAGTATATGTCATAGAATACCAAGTTTTCTTCCTAAGTCAGGTGGTACAGAAATCTAGAAACTGGTATGGGTTTTTTTGAGTCAAAGTATTCAGAAAAGAAAGGGGGAGAATGTTGAGTCAACTGTTCCCGTGACCTCAATTACATATTGTTAGTGGATATCAAATACCAAGCCCCAGGATTGACTGACAGGGGCTTCTCCCAATCAGATCCCTTCTGGAGCTGCAAACATTTCACTGGCCAGGTCCTGAGGGGGCAGGAGTGGAGTTCAGACCAAGGAGAAAATCTAGACCAGGTCTTTTAAAATGCCCTTTTTATAAGGGGATGGGTTGTGGAAAAGAAATCTCTCTGTTGCCACACCGACATCTGGGGGTGAGTTGTGTCTTTGTCTTCTTGCCCCTCACCCCCCTACCTGCAATCTAACAACATATCATAAAAAAGCATGTAAAAATTCCACTGGAAAGTGTCTCAGTATTTTGAGACCTCTGCAGCCAGATGACTTAATGGCATCTAAATTGGTATGGTGTCAAAAACATAGAAAGCTTTGAATTTAGTGGGCCACATTCCCCTTGTTGTTCTGCTTGTGCTTTGAAAGGAGAAGGTGCACCTGGGGTAAGAAGAGCATGCAGGCAGTAGTGCCCTGCCTGCCTTCTTGGATGTAGCTCTTGAAGTCTATAGGAGATGCTGTGCTGTGTATGAATTTTATCTTTTCCTTTTTGGAACTGGGGAGGTCACAGCTTTCTGGAGCTGTTCCTTGAAAATAATGTTTATTGTTTCTGTGTTACTTTGTAGACTTTATTTAAATTGTAGGTAGGGTCGAGGTGGGTGTCACTAACACCATATGGGGAATTCTGACTACACAGGTATGTCTTTCAGTATGTCTTCTCTTTTCAGAGAAGGTTTCATTTTAGTCATTAAGGGAGTATCAAGGCCAGAAGATTAAAAGAATGTAGAAGTGAAATAGGAGTTAAACTAAGCGGAGTTAAGCTACTAAAATTATACATATCTTTTTAAATATAATTGTTCAGATTTGTACTGGTGGTTTGTTTTAGTCTGCTTGGAAACTTTCTCTTTACTCTGTTATTTATTGTCTCAGACCTCAAATGATGCTTAGTTTCTTAATTAAAAAACCACCAACCATGAAATTTTGGTGGGCTTTTTTTTTTCTTGGGTGGGTGTGGTTGTTAGGTTGTTTTTGGTTTGTTTTTTTTTTTTTGGAGTGGTTTTGTGTGTGTTTATGTTTCTGTTTTTATTTTTACAGAACCCTTGGTAGCTCCCTCTTAAATATACTTGAAAAGTATTCTTGAAACTTCCCGTGTAGGGGGATAGAATATAAGAAAATAAAGATAGTGTAGAAAGTAATCTTACCCCTAAGGAGTTGCAGCTGGGCCAATAATCAAAGATTAGGAACAGGCCTGACTTTTAACAGGCCACAGCTGTAACCAGTGGGAAGAAGAATGCTATAAAAGAGTGGGGTGGCTGGTTGAGAAGGGAACTGGAGTCAGTGGCTGCCTTGTGAAGAAGAAAGAGTCAGTGCTCTGAGGAGCAGCCCACAAGAAACACTGAGAAGGTATGGAACTTTTCTAATATGAGACAACAGTATGGAACTCTTGTGATAAGATGACAACATCCCATACTGAGTCTCCCATTTTTTGGTGCCTGGAATAGTAACCGTTGTCTTTTTACTTTAGATATTAGCAGGTTTATGTACAGTATGGTTATAAATTTGTGCTTGAAATCAATAATGCAATTCTGCAGCTTGTGTTGTTTTGATTAGGTACTCAGAAATGCTTACCATAATTGCTAGATCACTGGCACTCACAACACACAGCTGTGGTTCTTAGGAAAGTGCTCACTTAGAGCATACCACAGGAATGTTTGAATTTTTTTTTTGACATAGCTAAAAACGCAGTGTTAATGAAAGAGAGATTGTCATTTAGCATAATAGTGCTTCATCTCAGTGTCCCCTCAATTTTCAGTAAACCTTTTCGTTTTGTAGTTGGTTTCCTTGCTAATGCAAGGTATATTATGACTTGTGTGAAGAAACATTTAGTATACATACAGGTTTATGTCTTTTTAATAAAAATATATGCTTTTGTGTAATGGTGGTAGTTACTGGGGATTTTTTATTTGTTTGATTTTCTGCATGTAGGTTGTTAGATCCATATACTACATGAATCCCTAACACCTTCCTGCCACTGACACATTCAATAGTTGGAGTTATCTGCAGAACTGATTGTGAGTAGGAAATGGGTTTGGTTGCCTGAAACTGTTTGAAATATGTAGCCCAGTTGTACTTGAAGGTACACATACATCAAATACTTTATGAATGTTGGCTTAGCAGACACACCCATGTCTCTGTGTGGATTTCTCTCTTCCCAGTTAATGATGAGAGGCGATAAGAAAGGTGAATTAAAATCACATGCTTTGCTTGTGATGATTAATCGTAGGTAAGGTGATGCTTCTTAAGTGCCCCCATTGGCTTTGATGGTGGAAAGTCTTACAGACACATATTTGGTCTTGTGCTTAGTGTGTCCTCTACACCATCACTGCTGTACCCCCCACCTCTGCCACCCTCCTTCACTCATGCTTGAAGCTGCAGTGCCAGACACAGGGTTCATCTACATGTGATGGTTCTCTTCCAGAAGCACCTCCTCCGAATCCTCTGCTTGGATGGTGTTTGCCATCCTGCTTTAAGTTTTGGTTTATAATTGCATGTGGGTGTGTTTGACCTGGGTTGTTGTTTTCCTTTCTCAGTGTGCAAGCATACAGGTCCTACACAGATGATTTTTCTGAGATGTCAGAAGGAAACAATTTTCTCTGAATAAAATTTAGCTCTTGAGATGATCTTTCAGAATGGGGGGAGCAAGTGTGTGTTGATGCCCTTGTCTCCTGGGGAAGTTGTGGCAGACCAAAGAGCATAGGCTCTGGGAAGTTGTGGCAGCAGCTCTGGCCACAGAGAGCAACACATAACTTTCCCAGACATTTTCCTGGGGAAGGCTGTGAGAAGATCAGAGAAAAGAATGAGAAACATTTCTTACCTCTACTTGCTGCACCTGTTGTGCACAGGTGGAATGTGTTATGGTAATTTGTTTACCAAAGGGTAATTTCTTAATTGGATACTGGATGGTGTTTGGATGGATGGACCAATTAGGTCAAAGCTGTATCAGAGTGTCTCTAAGGGTTACAAGTCTCTCAATAAGTATAGAATAGTGTAATATAATAGAATAAAGCAGTTGATCAGCCTTCTGCAATCATGGAGTCAATGCTAATTATTACCTGGCTGGGGGCCTGTGGTGACAGGAAGTCACTACAGTTCTCTTATTAGCCACATCTTTTTGCCAGCTTTGCCCATACCTTTATGAAGTGAGGCGCTTGTTTTGAACAGTTATGGCTTTGAGAGATATACCCCCCTCTGTCCTGGAACTGATACCCATTCTGAATGAGTTTATGCTTCAAGTCAGTGATAATCAGTCTGCCAGCAGGTTCAATGGGTCAGTGGTTATTTCTAGTAACTAATAGGTTATTTCTAGTAACTGCCAAAGTAAATAAGGAAAAAAGACCCGCTTAAAAAAAGCACAGCCTTTCTAGGCTAGGATGTACATTTTGTACACCTGTTTCTAAAACCTCTTGGAAGGTGAACTGGAAGCGGTCATGCTGAGCCTTGTTTGGCTGTGTGGCATGTGCTGCTATCAGTTGATAAATCCCAGTGAAAAAGCCTGTTAAGCTTTGAAGGGGAAAACATCACAATGAAGCCTTGAAGGGGAAGACAGCACAGTGACCATAGAGGATAGATGGGTCGATGTTGTGGTACGGGGAGGATTGGTTCAGTGCTTTGGTTTGAAACTCTTCCAGTCTTGCCTTGAGTTCTGTGTTCAGCTTTAGGCACCCCAATATAAGAAAGATCTAAAGCTGTTTGAGAGAATCTAAAGGAGGGCTGTGAAGATGGTGAAGGGCCTGGAGAGGAAACCATTTGAGAAACAGCTGAGGGCACCTGACCTGGCCAGCCTGGAGAAGAAGAGACTGAGCAGAGGCCTCACTGCAGTCACCAGCTTCCTCAGGAGGAGAAGATCACTTCTCTACAGTGACCAGTGACAGGGCCCAAGGAAATGGATGGAGTTTCAAGGGAAGTTTCATTTGGATATTAAGAAAAGGTTTCTCACCCAGAGGTGGTTGGGCATTGGAACACACTCGCCAAGAAAGTGGTCATTGCCCCAAGGGTGCCAGAGTTCAAGAAGCATTTGGACAATGTTCTTATGCACATGGCCTTATTTGGGTTGTTCTGTGCAGAGACAGTAGTTGAACTTTGATGGTTCTATGATTTGGTGTTTCCTTTTGATTAAAGTTAGTTGCTTTATGCTGTGCCTATACTGGCATTTATATTCAAATCACAAGCATGTGTGAGGAGAAGGTGCTGTTGGGCTGGTGCACTGGGCTTTAGCTGTACTGCAGAATGCTTGGAATGACATCTTCCACAGTGGAACTCAACTAGATAATGTTCTCTAGGAATGCATCCAAAACATGCTGCCCTCTCACAGGTGCCAATGGCACATAACTGGACTAATCCTGATTGGAAATGAAGCTCACTGAGGACTGGTGGAAATAGTTCTGCTTTGCATGTCCTCTCCATTTCTAATGCAGTTGTAGCTGCAGAGGTGGTGGGAGAGCCAATGCTTTGACAGCTTGTAGGGATTCTAAGGTGGTTACCTGCAATGCTGTAGTCAGAAATGTAACAGTGAGTGCTAAAAGAAAAATGTGAGTATCAAACTCCTTTGGAAATTTCTTTTTGATGGGTTGGTTATTGTAAGGAGGTGCTGGCTCTCCTGTTTCTCAGTGTTACCAGACCAATAAAGGCACTGGGTATGCTGTCACCATGGTCAGAACCTGTGGTTAGACATCTCTGGCCTTGTGCTAAGGCTCCAAATAAAGGGGTGAGGAAATAAATAGTGTTTGCAAAGAGAAGTTCAGCTTGAAGAGAGTGTTGATTTTCAGGTTTGTTTTTTTTCATCACTCCCCTTTTTATAGGGGAGAATGGTATGCAGCCATTTGGGGAAGACTGACTAAAGCAATCCATATCCCTTACAAAGCACTTAATGACTCCTTTGTGTAATTTGGGGATGGTCACATCCGTTGCTTCTGAATGAAAGTGTGCTAAGCTGGGCAGTGTGTGTGTCTGGAACCCAAGCTCCCCAGGCATCCCTTCTGAGCCTCAGGGCCTTTGAGACTGTCTGTTGCTTAAAGGAGCAGTGCAAGAGCAAAGAACAGTTGCCTGTCTTGGGGTACTTATTGCATTCTGTTCTGGCTGTGGTGATGTGGTTTGTGTACAATGGTTGAATGTAGTCTATAGCTGGCAAAGATTGATGCCTAACCTGTGTGTGTGATTTTGGTTGGGTTTTCGTTTCTGGTTTTTTGTTTTGGTTTTTTTTATTCGTAGGTGCTGATTACTTAGAATCTAATGAAATTCAGAGAAATTATTACTTCAGACATGGAGCGTAGGTGAAATTTTCTTGTGTGATTTGTTTTTGGTGAAGATACTGAACAGCTTTATAGATGTCAAAATGACCCTTGCTAAAAGGGGTAATGATCATAGAATGTAAATGTGAAAGAGGTGAAATACAAGTCTGAACTGGCTTTGCAGGCTGTTGAGGTAGCAGACTGTGTGTACTTGTGTGTTGTGTATGCATGTTAAAGATAACTAATGCTACTTATGATTAGCTGTATAGTGCCTGTGTGAGGAGAGAGTCAGATGGACAGGGTTCATTAGTACCTCTGAATTTGTATTTGCTTGGGTAGAAAATGTTAGCTTGGGGTTGTCTTCCCTTTTAATAAATATTATATTAAATTCATCCCACTAATATGCTGAAATTTAGTTTAACAGAATGAAAGATGGAGTGTAGCAGGTTGGGCAGTACTGAGTTCTGACTTTATTTTCATTGGTTGTGTCTGCACAAGCAAGTGTGATGTCAGCACCCTGGCATCAGGCAAAATCACAGTAGTGACAGTGCATGTGTAGGGTTGAACACTCCAGCTCCTGGTGGTAAACCAAACAAACAAAACCATCTCTAGAAAATTACAATGTTACACAACTAGAAAAGAAATAGAACCCACTCTGACACTTGTATATAAGACAGTAAAGATTTCAAAGAATGTATCTGTATTTTCATGCTCTTTTGCTGAAAGTTGTAATGCTGATAAATTACTTTATTATCCAGTACTATGCTGTTCATTCTTCTTCACTGAGCACCTGAATTATTTTTCAGCTTTCATCCTTTGTTTCTTCCTAAGAATAATACAGTTAGGTTTAGCAGCAGATAGTGTATAGTTAGCAGCAGAGTTCAGATGTTATGCTTGAGTTGAGGTAGTTCTTAATAATTTTTTATAAGAAACACCTATTTATAATTAATTTATGGTTAAATACTCAGGTGACTTGCAGAAAGGATAATGACCTAGCATCATGTATTTTTCAGAATTTTCATCAGTCTAATTTAAATGCTACTCAACTATTCTTATGTTTTTCTTTACCAGTCTGTTAAGAGTTCCCAGCTATTATTTTCCCTTAGATTTGTTTAATTAAAATAATAATTAAGAAGAAATATAACTACTGTAGTTTCAGTAATTTCAAAAACTTTTAGTGAGCAGCTCACTTATGGCCCTGTATTATAAGTGTTCTTTAGCATTACATAAAAAAAATTACAATCTTGGAAGGAGAGGTTTGGACAGAACTGCCTTGGAAGGAGAGGTTTGGACAGAACTGCCAGAAATGTCTTCTTTCAGCTACTGCTGTAGCTATTTCCCAATGTGATTCCTGGAAGTGCAAAAATAATCAAGGTATGCAATGCATAAAGAGAAAACTGTGGTCAGTTATTGTCATATAGGTGATAGTCCTGGTTTGATGTTTCACTGGTATGCTCATTTTTTCTTGGTTACCTGGGGAGCTTCACTTTCTAGTCTGCTGGGAATAAGGAACAAAAGTGCATTATGTGGGACACTGTTCTCTCAGTGCAGAGTATTTCTTTGCTGATTATCTGTTGACTTAACCAATGGTGTATATTTTAAAACAGTGAAATTAAATGAATGCCAGTTACAAATCTGGTCCTGCAGATAAAATAAATAACGATGTATAATTGAAGCAAATACTATGCTGACTATGTATTTTGCATATCTTGATGCTGAATGTACTTAGAGAAGCAGTGACTGTGTACAGTACATGCACTTCTCCAGCCACTGCAGCACTGATTGCCACCACGTCGTCCTCAGTCATTTTTATAGCTGGAAGAGATACTCTGTCTTACCTGTAATTGCAAATAAGTCAGGCTGACAGAGATGTCACAAGACAGGGCTCTGCTGTGTGTCAGGGCCTTAGAAGCAAGGAAAGGTTTCAGCAGTTAAGGATATGAAGAGGAACAGCTGGATAGGGCAGCTCACATGTGAACAGCAGGCTTTACTTTTGCAGAGAGCAAGCTATGTTTTCAGAAGTATAATAAACCTTAATGGATAATGGACCTTCAGCAAGGGGGAAATGTATGAAGGTGGCTGAGAAAATGGCCTCAAGTTGCACCAGGGGATGTTTAGATTGGATGTAGGAAAATTTCTTCACTGAAGGGGCTGCCAAGCACTGGAACAGACTGTTCAGGGCAGTGGTGGAGGCACCATCCCTGGAAGGATTTAAAAGATCTTTTGTTGTGCTTTAGGAATTATATTCCCCAGTTTAGTGTTCCCATCAAGACTGTCCCAAACCAGACACAGTTCACTGGCTCCCCACCTCCACCTTCCCCCGCCTTCTTGTTCTGGGGTGGAGTTGAGAGTTGGAGGCACAAAAAAGTGAAAATCACTGGTTGAGAGAAGAACAGTTTCTCTTTCTTCTTTTTTTTCAGAAGAACTGGAAAGACCAATATGATAAGAAAAATAAACAGTAACAGCAGCAATATTAGTAACAACAGGTATAAGATAAATGATTTACGTGGAAAGTGAAACACTACCAGACTATTTCAGGATGTGAGATGATATCAAATAACAGTAGTCTGGCCATGCCCTCTTCCTGGCTACTGTAAAAAATAAATCCTGTCCTGACTGAAACTAGAACATATGTAGGTAGATGCAGCACTTGGGGGCATAATTCAGTGGTAAACTTGGCAGTTCTGGGGGCATGGTTGGACTTTATGCTTTTGAGGGACTTTTCCAACCTAAATGATTTTGAGATTCTATAAGCACTTCCATCTTATTGCCAGTGTGTTAAGGGATGATGCTGCAGCCAGTTAGTTCTGTTACTGTCTGGAAGCCTTACATTAATTGGGTGGATTTAATTGATTTTCCACACATCCCCTCTTCTGTAGCACAGTAAACTTGGAATGTGCATATTAATCAGTGCATGCTTTTTTCTCCTGCGTATTGTCCTCATTGCCAGTTGGTGATAATTAGACCATGGCTGTTTGTCATTGTTGCTGACAAACAGGTTATGCACAGGCTCCTGCCGTGTCTTCCTGTGCTGGGGCTGTTCAATGTCATGTGCTGCCAGCTTGGGTGCTTGTGAATTCCTCTGAATCCATTTGGCCCCAATGTGACCCAGATCAAATGTTGCACTCTGTGATCTTGTTACGCTCACATTCTGTAGCTTACCTTGAGTGTTTTGGTGCTTGCCTGACCATACACAAGTTTATTTATCTGATTTTTGTAATTTGTTTGTGATAAACTGAATGGCGAATTAGAAAAAGGGTTAACATTTCTGTTAAAAACTTAAACCCTATGTGATCCATATGCATGTGCACTTCAGTTATGTTTCATTTAGGTTTATGTGGTAGTTCAGAATTATCTTGGGTTGTCTTGAATTATCAAGAGTTATCTTGGCCCTTCACTGTGCTGGTGGAAGGAAGGCCAGGCTCTGAGCCTGGGTTGGTGGCCCAGTTCTTCACTGTATTGACTTTCAGAAACTGACATTCCCTGGGATTCTCTAGTAATCTACATTGTTTTTCAAAACAAGAAATCATCAGAACATCCTCTTGGTGTTGGTCTGTCTTATGAGTATTTTGGTTTATAAGCAGTATCTGTAGCTTCAGTGGTAATGGGTTTCCCAGGGAAGCATCATTCTGCTTGGGGTAAGTGAGGATATTCCTCTCCAGTGCCTTGATCTAATTGGGTGAGGACATTTCACATTTCACCTGTGGGTCTTTGTGAGACACTATCTTGAATTTACTGTGTGTTTTGTTTGTGAGAAAATAAATCTCTATTTTACTATTTAAATTGTGTCCTTGGCGAACTGGCTTAGAGGTTTGTATTCCCTAGAGGATGTAATTGGTGTATGAGATGGAGTTGTCATTGCTGTACCAGTGTATACCAAATATACAGTATTGCAGTCTTTTTTGTGCAGGAAAAATAAAAGGCTCCTTTTGTTTGCTTCTCATTTGCTCAGAATTCGGAGATAGATTTTGTAGACAGCCTAAGTACTGATTTTTATTGGTGTGGTACTGCTTTGCATTCTTTAATTTGTTTTTGTGTTCCTTGAAACTTGGTAGGCATTTACTTTGGAACTGTCTTTGCAAATATTTTCCAAAACCGAATGTAGTATTCAATTTCCAAAACTGAATGTAGCTGCTCTGTGGTGTTTGGATTGTGGGCAGCTTGTGTAGAGTTTGTGCTCTACATATAGTACTCTGGTCAAATTCCCTGTCAGGAGTCAGTGTCCCAGCTTATAGTGCTTGGATGTCTCATCAAGTGAAATAAAATGCATGTTATTTCTGCTTTCACTGCATGTAGAAGCCTATGTTTTCTGTGATGCTTTAATCTTATATTTCCACCTTTCAAGTGTCAGCAGAACTGTCTGGGTAAGGTTTGCAGGTGGTGTGGGCTAATATGGGTGAAAGCGGTGGGAGTCCTTGCCCTCCTTTGGCATCCCCTTATTCTTGTCGCCCTCTTCTTTACTGCATTTGTTCTCTTAGAAAAACCAGAATTAGTTTCTTCTGAAGGGACCTATTGTTGTAGGGTGTGTTTCAGTTACAGCTTGTCCCATTTTACTAATGTCAAGGAAAGAGATGTCCTGTTGTGTTAGAAGGCTCTGGTTTCCATCCCTTGTGAGCTGTCCTGGGCAAAGGAAGAGGAGGAATTTGTTACCTTGCATTTGCACGTGTCCATTTTTTAACATTATAATGTACTAAACAAATTGCCTGTGCAGGCTCAGAATGAAAACATTATGCATGTAACACTGATCCTTTTCAAGAATAAATTCTTAAGTGTTTTTGTATTGTGCTGTGCTGCGGTGCTGGGATGATGAGTTTGCCCGGCTCACGTTCAGCCCCGATCAGCGACGAAGGGGCGCTTGAGGAGCCCGGAGCTCCTATCGCGCCTATGGGTCCCGAAGAGATCCACGATACGAGAGCGGAGGAGGGCGGCAAACGCAGGGAGGCGCAGGCAAGGAAAGAGGGACTCAGCCTTCAGGAAGGGTTGGCAGGTTTATTGGAGGAAGGTCGAAGGGGGAGAAAAAGCAGGGTGGAGGGAGAAGGACTGAGCACCGAACTGAGGGCAAGTGACAGCTTATAAGGGAAGGGGGAGGGCCTGGGAGGGGCAACACGATGGCAAATGAGGGTATGAAAAAACTGATACATAGTTTGATGAACGCATGAGGCTAACAAATCAGCAAAAAACTGGGGAGGGGTCCCTGCCCTTGCCCAATCACTTGACACCCTGGGGAGAAGGTTCTAGAAGGAAAGGCAGGGCTGCCGAGTGATGGACAAAGGCCAGGGGTGGGGACAACAAGACACATCTGATGGATAGGGGAGGGGAAACATGATAGACAAATAACGATAAGAAATTGGGGATTTCCAGGGAAAGAGGGGGAAACTATTCAGGATGAACCAGACCAAATCAAACAACGTTACATCACACACCACCACATCTCCCCCTTTCGCAAACAACAAAAAAAGGAAAGGGGGGACGGGGGGACTAACTTATTATAAGTATCTGAGTTTATGTTCTCAAGGTTCGAATTCGCTGTCCTCATAGGACAGTTCTTGGTCTACAGGCTCCATACTGTCTCCTTCGTCAGGGTCCTCCCAAGAGTTTTCTTCTGGTGAGTTAGGGGGTGCTTGGAGTCGGAGGACTTCCGGAGAGGAGAGGGCTCGGTTAATAAAGTTTTTCAGTACTTTCCATAGTATTGAGGCAGCGAGCAACACAAGTATGAGTGAAAAACATAAATAAACGATTGGCTTCAGGATGGCCACTACCCAGTTTGAAAACCCCCACCCGCGGAACATGTCCCCCAGCCAGTCGGTAGTTTGCGCTTTAATATTTTCAAGATGATTTTGCATGCGCTCAATGGAGACTCTCGCGTCTTCAGCCCTGGATGAGAGGTTGAGGCAGCAGAGACCTTCAAACTCCTCGCACTTGTGCTGGTGTAACAGGAGGAGGAAATCGATGGCGGCTCTGTTTTGGAGCGTGGCTTGCCTCGTGACTTTCTCATCATAAAGGAGGTCCGTTAGGGCGGCTGACGTAAGATTGGCCTGTTTTACAACTCAACACTCTAGGCGGCCCAATTCGCCTAGTGACTTCGCGATCGCTACCCAAGGGAGTAAAACTGTGAGGGCAGTCGCTTTTGTACGGTCCCAATGTTCAATCACAGAGTCGCAGCCTTCATCTAAATTCTTTAAATCCCTTTTGATACGTTTTGAATCGAAGGTCGAATTGAGGCTTGCGCTTCTATTTTGCCAATCAATAATATGGGTCAGGTTGGGTGTAAACAGAGACAGCCGGCCTAATGCACATGGTCCCCCGATAGGATTAGATGGGATTCCCGCCCAAGCTCGGTTTCCGCAAATTAAGAACAAACCATGGGGAAGGGTCACTGCTTTGTCATTCGGGGAGGTGGCTAGAGGGATTTTTTCAATGCGTTTGCACCATTGGTTCGGGAGATAGGAGGCATTGGAGGGGTTCAACAGGGTCAGAGTGCGTGGATACCGGAGTGAGGCAGAGGGGGGGTGTTGGGAACCCGGGGCTTCTCTAAAATATAGAGGATTACCGGGGCTGGGGATATATCGAAAAATGAGGCAAACTGGGGCAAGTGCAGAGCCGAGCAAATGGAGCTCTGGAGGGTTCACCTCAAGAGTAGGTTGTAAGCGGAGGTGGTCTCTCCAGGCGTTCCAAAAAGCAGTGGGGGATTTCGGGGTAGTTCTGAAGGAGTAAATATAATTGAAAGGGGAGGGAAGCTGGGAAGGGGGGAGCGGGATCCCCACGAGGCAAGACGCCATCGGGTCTTCTGCTGCCGCCGTGTTCAGGCAAAGGTGATCTTGCCCCAGGGCTTCCGCGAGGGTCCGCCAAACATTAGGTTTCGGCTGGGGGAGAGTCCATGCAGAGCAGCTGGTGGTGAGCGTGGCCCAAAGGAGGTAGGTGGCAACTAGGTGTGTCTGGGGCCGTGCCATACCTGAAAAACTAAAAAGAGGCAGTATCAGGGAAGGAGAACTGGGTTTTAAGAAACGTGAACTAAATATTCGAATGGTTCTGGCTCATCACTGAATAAAAAACAGATAGGCGGAAGAAGGGGGTCAGGGGGCTTTCTTCGGCGCCTCCAACTGGCGACACGGACTTGTTGCTCTTTCGCCCGGTGTTTCGCTTCCCTGGGCACAAAAGGCCGAACCCACTTTGAGGGCACCCACTTGGGACCAGAAGGAGTGAGGACGCAAGCGTACCCTCTCCCCCAGGTCACCAAGTCAAAGGGCCCCTGGGTCTGCCAAGTCTCCGGGTCCTTAATGAGGACCGGAGGCTTGGCTGTAGGTTGCAGCGCGTTGTGGCTCCCGAAGTGTCTAACCATGGGCGGGTTCAGGCTCTCAAAGGAACAGTTCAAAAAATTCAAAGTGAACATCGCCTTTGAGAGTCTGATGTGAGGGGGCTCTACCTTTGTGGTGGATTTCTGGTGTTCTAAAGTTTTCTTAAGGCTTTGGTGAGCCCTCTCTACCATGGCTTGGCCTGTCGGGGAATAGGGGATGCCTGTTCGATGTTCTATTCCCCATTGCTGCAGGAACTGGCGCAGTTCCCTGGACTTATACGCAGGCCCATTATCAGTTTTGAGCAGCCTAGGGATGCCCAGAACAGCAAATGCCTGAAGTAGGTGTTTTTCGACATCCGCTGCTCTTTCCCCCGTGTGGGCGGAGGCGAATACCGCGCCGGAGAAAGTGTCTATCGAGACATGAACAAAGCTCAACCGGCCAAAGGAGGGAACATGAGTGACATCTGTTTGCCACACTTCACAGCTCGAAAGTCCTCTAGGATTTGCCCCCAGGCCCAATGATGGAAGCTGGTGGGACTGGCACTGGGGACATGTCGCCACGATAGCTTTGGCCTGTTCGCGCGTCAGATTGAACTGGCGAACAAGGCCAGGCGCGTTTTGGTGGAACAGCTGGTGGCTTAGTTTGGCCTGACCGAAGCGATCAGGGAGCGGGGCCACCTGAACAGGAGCGGCAAGGGCATCAGCGCGCCTGTTGCCCTCCGCAATGAACCCCGGCAAGTCGGTGTGCGACCTTACGTGCATTACGTAGAAGGGCTGCTCTCGGTGGGAGACTAAATTTACAATTTTGGAGAGTAGCTCGAAAAGACGAACATTCGAGACGTCCTGGAGGATTGCTCCCTCCGCTCTGGACACTACACCGGCTACATATGCCGAATCAGTTACCAAATTGAATGGCTCAGAGAACTTCTCAAAAGCCCGGACGACTGCATCTAACTCAGCCACTTGTGGCGATCCTTCCACCACAGTGATGTCTGCCTCCCACCGCTGAGTTTGAGGATCCCGCCAAGTCATCACTGACTTGTGGGATGCTCCAGATGCGTCAGTGAAAACGGTCAGGGCATCGAGGGGTCTCTTGCTCTGCACTGACTTGATGGTGAAAACAAATTCTTGATTAAACAATTTGTGGGCCGGCCGATCTATCGTAATCTGGCCCGTGTAGCTGTCCAAAGCTAGTTGTAAAAGTTCGTTCGTCTGAAGGACGTTCTCAAACATTGTTAATTTGAGGTGGCCCGTGCCAAATTTAATGGGAAGATGAATGCACGTCAAGTCCTCACCTGCCAGCTCCCTGATCCGTGATCTCGCTTTCCGGATCAGGTCAGCCACCAGCTCCAGTGGCGATGTCATTCTCTTGGACCTGTGGTGGCTCAGGAATACCCACTCTATGATCAAGAGAGGGTCCTTCGCCCCGCGGTCCTTGCTCTTCCCGATGACTCCGTCCCACTGGAAGAGCATGCCGTGAAGGTGTGGCAGTTTTCCCAAAACAATAAAACGGAATGGCAGGCCCGGTTGGTACCGGTGGGCCTGCCTGGCCGAGATTAAACTCTGAATTTTCTCCAGAGCGGTTTTGGCCTCCGGGGTGAGGGTCCTGGGAGAACTCAGCTCCTCTCCCCCCTTCAACAAATTGAAGAGAGGGGTTAGGTCTTCCGTGGGAATACCCAACCAAGGTCTCACCCAATTTAAAGAACCACACAGTTGGTGGGCATCTGCTAGGCTTCGGATATTGCTTTTTATTGCCAATTTTTGCGGAACAATGGTCCGCTTGGTAATTTCAAGGCCAAGGTACCGCCAGGGTGGCATCCTTTGAATCTTTTCCTGCGCCAGCTCAAACCCTGCAGCAACCAACGCAGTGGTTGTCAGGTCAAGCGCATGAGCCAACAGGTCGTCGTCTGGCGCACAAATCAAAATGTCATCCATATAATGATGGATGACGGCTGACTCCACAGCTGCACGGACAGGGGTCAGCAGGGAAGCGACGTACCATTGGCAGATCACCGGGCTGCACTTCAAGCCTTGTGGCAATACTGTCCAATGGTAGCGCTTGCCTGGGGCTTCACGGTTGATGGATGGAACCGTGAAGGCGAAGCGCGGCGCGTCATCAGGGTGTAGAGGAATTTGGAAAAAACAATCTTTTATGTCAACAACTGCCAAATTCCAATCTTTAGGGAGCATCGCAGGGGACGGCATCCCTGGTTGGAGGGGTCCCATATCTTTAATAACTGCATTAATTTGACGGAGGTCATGCAGGAGTCGCCATTTGTCTTTGTTGGGCTTTTTAATGACAAAGATGGGAGAGTTCCAAGGCGACATGGACTCTACTAAATGCCCTTTCTGTAGTTGTTCCTGCACGAGCTCGTTGAGCGCCGCTAATTTTTGTTTGTTTAGCGGCCACTGCGCCACCTGTACTGGTTCATCCGAAAGCCAATCCAGCTTCCAGGTGGGGCGCTCAGCAGTGGTCGCTGCCCGAAAAACCTGGGGAGCCACTGGTAGGTCAATTCGGGCTCCCCACTGGGCCAAGAGATCCCTCCCCCACAGGGGTTCCGTATAATCTAATACAAACGGACGAACAGAAGCCAATTGTCCGTCGGGCCCCGTAATTTGTACGATGCCTTTCGATTGCCTCGCCAATTGAAGCCCTCCTACACCTCTGATGTGGCCAGGGACGCTTTGCAGTTCCCAACGCGACGGCCAATCCCGAGAGGGAATAACCGTGACGTCTGCCCCTGTGTCCAGCAAGCCGCGTAGTGCGACTTGCTCTCCCCCCTTTTTTAATTTACAAATAAGTTTGGGCTTTTCATGCCCAAGAGTTTGAGCCCAGGCTACTGTGGGTATGTCTGGAGCCTGGGTTGCCGATTGAAATTCCGGAGGTGATAAATCGGAAACAGCATACGGTGGTGACACGACAAAGAATTGGGCCATTATTTGCCCCTTCGGTAGGAAGAGCGGGGGGTGGACACAATGCAGCATGAGTGAGATTTGTTCCGAGCCAGCGGGAAGCAGGCTCGGGACAATACTCACTTCTGGTGGGGTCGCCTTTGTGTCGCCTAGGACGAGGAGACTGTGGCTTTGACGTTCCCAGTTTGTTAGACCCTCCGGGAGGACAGCAACGTGGTGGAAACCGGCGGAACGGAGATGTAATGGTTCCGCAAGCTGCAACCTACGGGAGGAAACACAGGATGAAAGAGCATGAGTATTAGTAGGTGGTGTTTGTGTCAGTCCGGCATGAAGGTCAAGTCCAGTTGGAGGCATTATCTCACTGTTCTCCCTCTTCTCCCGCCAGGACGGATGGTGTGAACAGGCCTCCGCATTTGTGTCCTGGCGCAGGGGGCCGCTGCGCTGTTTAATTAGTTTTTTTGAACAGTTTGCCCGTGGGTCCCCTGCACGGACTTTTTAAACTCATAAAATTGTTGTTTGAGGGGACATGCGGGCATCCAGTGCCCCAGCTTCCCACACAGATGGCACGGTGTGGCTGGAGGCTTGGGCACCGGGGCTGATGTTGGTGGCAGTGGCTGCGCGGTAGTGGGACAGACGTCGGTGGTAAATGGGGGCTCCTCGACGGCGGCGGCGGCAGGGCGGAAAGGTGTTCTCAGGCGGGCAGCTGCGGCAGGTGGTGGTCCGGTACCTGATGGAACTAATACCTTTTTCCCACACACCAAAAGCATGTCCCGCAGGGTGGGAGCTGGCTCCAGAGGGAGGCTGTTGATTGCATCTTTGCAAGCCGAGTTGGCATTGAGGAATGCCATCTCTTTTAACAGCTCGGCTTGCAAGTGTTCTCCTTCAACCTGATAGTTAATGGACTTTCGGAGCCGCTCCACAAACTCGAGGAATGGTTCCTCGGCACCCTGCAGGACTTTGGCATATGGGACCTGGGGTGTGGCCGCTCGCAACCCCAAGAAAGCTTTCTCAGCCGCCCGGGCAGTTTGCTGCAGAACCTCTACGGGTATGGCTCTGACTTGGGCTGCTCCGTCACTCCAGTTCCCCGTCCCAAGCATATGGTCAATGGAAATGACCTCTCCGTCTGCACTCGTCCGGGAGTTCGGGGAATCCCATAGGGACGGGAGCACCTTCAAGGCTTCCTTTCTCCACGCTGCCTCCCAGAGCACTTGCTCGGTGGAATTGAGGAGGCAGCGGAAGACTCGGCGGAGGTCGGCAGGTGTAATGACCGACTCCGCCAGGACGGCCTGAAGGAGTCCCCGAAAATATTCGGAGTCCCTCCCGAACTCCTTCTGTGCTTTGCACAGCTCCTTCATGGACGAGTGAGAGAAGGGGACCCATTGAGCCAGGGCTGTCCCATCTCCCGCGGGATGAAAAACGACCGGGGCTGCTGATGGGACTGCAGACAGCTCCGGTCCCCGGCTCGGGACCCCCCCCCCCGCTAGCCCCCAGAGCGTGGGAACCGGAAGGGAGGGCGTGGGAACCAGAAGCGGGAGAGGGAGGGTCCCGGCGTGGGAACTGGAGGGAGGGTCCTGCAGCAAAGTGCCTCCCCTTATGGGAGGGGCCCATTGACGTCGTTGCGGAGGCGGGGGGTGGTGGGAGAGGAGGGGAAGGGGGAGGAGTTGCAGGGGGTGAAGGCGGGGGAGGAGGGGGAGGAGTTTCGGGAGCAGGGGGCGGAGGAGGAGGGGGAGGAGAAGGGGGAGGGGGAAGGGGAGGGGACGTGGGAGGAACCCGCGAGGGGGGAAGGGGAGGGATTTGGGGGGGGGCTCGGGAAGGAGTGGGGGAACTCTGGGAAGGAGAAGGGGGTTTTTTAGGATTGAACACGCGGTCCCCTCCATTTTGGGATGATTTGACGCCATCTTGGCGAGAGGACCGCGGAGAACTGAAACGAACCTTGGGTTTAACAACTGGGGTCGAGGGGGTGCGGAAAGAGGGAGCAGGAACAGTCTCCTCCGGAGGTTGGCCAGACCTTCGGAGGCTCGGGGACCGGGTCGCCCGCGAGGAACTTAGGGACGGGTGTCTCCCTGGCGCGGGGCTGTCGCGGGCTGCTCCCCGCAGGGACTCGGTTCGGGAAGGAGGGCGCGAGGAACGAAGGGCAGGCGCATGGGGACGGGGAGAACTGGGGTATAACTGGGGGTCCGCTGGCTGAGTCCGGGAGGAGGGTTTAACAGCGAGGGCAGAAATCAAAAGGGATATTAAACAAAAATGGCTCTGAAAGGATTTGCCGCCAGCTTGGGTCTCTCTCTGAAGGCGGGATTGGACTCGCCTCAGGAATTTGGGATCCCGAACTGACTCGGCATTTAAATCGGGGTAGGTATGGGTCAGCCAGCGGACTAAACTTTTAACTTCCCTTTTATTAAACTTATAATTCCCACCCCCCAGGGTACCCACAACTTGGTAAAAAACCCCTTTCTGAGTGGCCGACAGTTTAGCACCCATATTTGCAGATGGAATACGCAGGGGTCAGCCACTCGCTCTACCGCTAGCAACAGGAAAATCAAAAGGAATCTAAAATAAAACTAAATGGGGTCCCCACTGACCCTGACCTCCCCCTCCCACTGGCCGAGGAGAGGACCGGGATGCCTATGCCAGGTTTTCCGTGAGGTCAGGTGGTGGGCTGTACAACACAGCCAAGAGACTCACCCGTCAGGGGGACGAACCAAAGCTGCTGCTAGCGGGAGCTGCCTGCGCCGAAGGCGGCCTCTTTAGGGTGCGCTGAGAGGGTGTCGCCTTCTTCTCTCCGGAGCACCGCACCTCCCGAAACGAGGGCGTGCTACACGGAGAGCGGTGAGTCGCCCAAAGGATTAGAGCAATCCAACCCGCGCGTCGCGGGACTCCTGTTCCGAGATGCAGTCCTCCGAACGGTGTTCAGGATCCGCAGACTGCCTCAGATGCAGGGGTCTTCACGCCACGCGTTGGGCGCCAAACTGCTGCGGTGCTGGGATGATGAGTTTGCCCGGCTCACGTTCAGCCCCGATCAGCGACGAAGGGGCGCTTGAGGAGCCCGGAGCTCCTATCGCGCCTATGGGTCCCGAAGAGATCCACGATACGAGAGCGGAGGAGGGCGGCAAACGCAGGGAGGCGCAGGCAAGGAAAGAGGGACTCAGCCTTCAGGAAGGGTTGGCAGGTTTATTGGAGGAAGGTCGAAGGGGGAGAAAAAGCAGGGTGGAGGGAGAAGGACTGAGCACCGAACTGAGGGCAAGTGACAGCTTATAAGGGAAGGGGGAGGGCCTGGGAGGGGCAACACGACGGCAAATGAGGGTATGAAAAAACTGATACATAGTTTGATGAACGCATGAGGCTAACAAATCAGCAAAAAACTGGGGAGGGGTCCCTGCCCTTGCCCAATCACTTGACACCCTGGGGAGAAGGTTCTAGAAGGAAAGGCAGGGCTGCCGAGTGATGGACAAAGGCCAGGGGTGGGGACAACAAGACACATCTGATGGATAGGGGAGGGGAAACATGATAGACAAATAACGATAAGAAATTGGGGATTTCCAGGGAAAGAGGGGGAAACTATTCAGGATGAACCAGACCAAATCAAACAACGTTACATCACACACCACCACAGTGCTGGAGATCTGCAATTCATGGAAGACTGAATGGCAGCTGGGACAGTGCAGGTTTTGTAGCCATGTGCTGTTTTCAGTAGAATAAAGAATGAGATAAGGAGTGCTCAGTGGTGGCCTGAAGAAGGTATTTGGTAAACAGAGTTGATTTGGAGTGTTTGCTTTTCTAAAAATTTGCTGTTAACTCTCAAATGAGTCTCTCATCAAATTTTAGTAATAGCAAATTGCATCATAACTTTGAGGTTTTTTTTTTTTTTTTTTTTTTTCTGGTGGACTTTGTAAGCAGCTTAATATACAGACAGCACAGTAATAATACCTCCATATCCCCAAATACAGAGCTACAGAAGTTTGGTTTTCTTCAGATTTTTCAGTCTCTAAAGTTCCTAGCTTCCTCCGTGGTGTGTTTGGAGTGAAGTGAAGCCAATGTTGGGTAAAAGCTCTGGTTATTTTTAACAAGCTTACTTTCCTCTCCAGACTTCAGTCACTTTCTTTTCTCTTTCTTAAGTATCCATAAGTACCCAGTAGTTAGTTTCCTAGCAACTTATGGGAAAAAAATTCTCAAGTCAGAAGAAAGAAAAAAAAAAACCCAACATCAGGCTAATTAAATTTGATGGATTCTAATAAAATGTTTTGAATCACAGTGGGTAGATAGCTAATATCTCAGAGGGTTCTCTGAGCTAGAGACAGTATGTAGTATCTGTGTGAGGAAGAGAGTTTTGCAAGTCCTGTGAGAACAGGCTGAAATGTCTGATGACATGACCACCTTGAAACCTTGCAAGCACTAGGAAAAATACTTTCCGTCCCTCATTTGTTTGAAAAGGCTACAAACTGATGGCTTGACATTTAAAACAAATCTGCATTTAATTTAATCTTCTCTATAATGTTGTCAGAGATGTATGTTGTAGACTCTAAACTTGTCAGGCAAACATATTCTGAAGATTTACCAGCATGGTGAAAAGCATGGGTATGGAACTAATTCACTGTGAATGTGAAAGAAAAACAGTAACTGTGTTCCCCTGTTAAAAGCTGAGGAATTCTTGCAGAAGTACTAAAATTCTCTCAGTAGTTTGCATTTGTAAATTAGTAAGGTGAACAGATGTTTGCCAAAGTAAGGGACGGTTAGAGGAAGAAAAATGCCTTTGTGACAATTTACTCTTTAGGAGCCTGGGATGAGCTCATTGTTAGTATAGATTTGATACTAAGTTTCAGCAATTCCTTAATTTCCTGTTGCTACATAAAGCTAGAAAATAAGTATGTGTGTTTCTGATGATACTCTTTGTTTCCTTATGGTTCTACAATGCTAGCAAAAAGAGTGCTGGTGTTAATGGATGGTATTCCCTATTATGTTAACAAAAGGAAGAACCACATAATGTACACTGGCTGACTGCAGAGGGTAAGGATGACCTATGGCTCTGTTATCAAAAGGAAGAACTCTGTTACCAGTTGGAATGAGTTGAGGAACTCTTAATAATACTCAGTTTTCAAAATATTATGGTTGTGAGTGATTTGCTGATATGGAAGTACACTATTAGTAAAGTCCCCTTGATATGCGGGGTACATACTGTGAATGTAATACTGAGAATTGCTTTCTTTTGAATACATCTCAGTTTGGGGTCCTGCATTGTGTGCAAGAGCCTCACCACTCCAGACTGAGTGTGATGAAGAACACTTACCTTGGCTAAGCGTAGGCTAGGCACAAATTAGGGAATTGCTTCATCTTCTCTTGAGGGCTTCCAGAGCCTCTGGAGCCCAGCACTGCTGCTGTGCTGTTTTAAGCTGAACCCTCTTGACATCTTGGCAAATGCTGGGAACTGTGACCACGTTCATGAGCTTGTGGACAAGAAGGGAGGAGCTGGGGGCAAGGCAGCCTGCTTATAGCTCACTGAGAAGTCTGTCTCTTGCTGGAAGGTGGTTGTTGCCACCTCGATGTAAGCTCCAGCGTAGCTCTCTGGCCTTTTCACCTGTCTTGGGTTGAAAGTGCTAAGTAATTTCTAGTGTCTTTCTGTTTTGAAGGGAGTGCTTGAGATGGTCTCAAGGCTCCCATGAAGATGGAGTCATCCCTACTTGGACTTCTCATCTCTGTGGTATATTTTCATGCCATCTTTTTACTATTTTCTTACTTTTGCTGTGCCTCAAGGAATCCTGTCCAAGTTATTGTGGCTGTTGAGAATGGCTGCTCATTTTTCTGCTTTTTCAGCAGCAGAAAAGGGTTGTAAATGGAAGTGGAACATGAAGGGAGTCTTGTGAAGGTGGGAATAGAAGGCAGGTGTTGGTTGCCTTGGATTACCTTAGCTAATACATGGATTAAGAGCAGATATTAAGGTAGTTACTGATGTCACCTGTATTTGGTACTCTGAATACACTGAATACACTGTATTCAGTGGTACTCTGTCTTTCAATCTCTCAGTACAACAGCTGAAATGAAGCCTAGCTGTGTAAGACATCTTGGGTTTAAAAGTTTCTTGCCCTGAGTGTGAAAATGAATGTGTGCAACTTTCAGAGAGCATGTTGTTTCAGAAGAGGAAGAAACATCCATAGAAGAGGCTTTGTTGCAGCTTGGGGCAACTTTTGCCAATGTGGTTTGTAAGTACTTCTTAATATCTGCAGACATATCTGTGTGGAGAATTGGAGGAGATATAAACTGTTGTGTTGCTGCTCTGTGGTGTTTGGATTATGGGCAGCTTGTGTAGAGAGTTTGTGCTCTACATTTAGTACTCTGGTGAAATTCCCTGTCGGGGTCAGCATCCCTGCTTATAGTCCTGGATGTTGCATCAAGTGAAATAAAATGCATGTTATTTCTGCTTTCACTGCACATTGTTACCTAGCTAGTCTTAAATAAAAGTTGACAGCCATTGTTTTTCTATTAGTGTATGGAAATAGGGCTTCCTTGTACTCTCTACACAAGGCATCATTAGTGTTCAGTGGGATTTTCTGTAGTAGAGCACCAGGCTCAGGAGCCAAATAAAACTTTTTTCCTTCCATTGTCACAGCGTGTGTGACATCTTTCATGGTATAATTCATTCTTATTACAGCTCAATAAAGCAACAAGTGGGAGGTGGAAAACCATAGTACTGTTTTCTCTTCTGTGATGATGGTTTATCAGGATGCTCTAGCTGACAACTGTCAAAAGCAAGATGATGTTTTAATCTTCCAGATCATTCATTTAAAAGACAAATGAAAAAAAAAAAAACCAAAGTAACTCACTGTTTGAAGGATTTACATGTTCTAAATACAATGGAGCTATTTAAGACAAAAAGTGCTTACTTTTCAAGTATGAGGTTCCAACATGATTAAAAAACCTGGAGGGTTTCTCCTTAGCAGAGAGATAATGCTTTGGTGTTTTTTTATGCTTAATGATCTGTGTGTACTTACTGGTAAGGCAACAGCACTTCATCTTTATTATGTCGTCTTATTTGGACCTGGCTGTAATAGTTAACAATGGATAATCTAATTTATCTTCATCTTTTGAGGATCTGAAAGTTGCCTTCAAGCTCATCTTAGTCTCTTTCATGAAAATCTATTAAATTCAATTAATGTGAATTTGAAGTATAGTCTTTAAGGATGCTGCATTTAAATGCAGTACTTCTCATGAGCTTTCAAACCAAATGTGTGTGAATGTGTCTATTCTGCTATCACTGTTGTAGAGACAGAGAGGAGCTGCTGTTAGTGGGTGGACCTGGAAGAGGACTCTGAGGCCTTGGTATAGTTGAAAAAGCCAGAAACTCATACTCTGAATTTTTGGCCTCTGGTTCACCTCTTCAATCAATTGCTTTCTCTATCCTTGTCTGAATGAGAGGTGTTTGTGTAAGGTTCTGGCAACCATAATAACAACATGTCTTCCCATAGAGGAGCGAGAGTTTTCAAGCACAGTTTTTCTTGTGTTTCAATGTTTTGCATAACTAAACTTGCATGTGGTACCTATTTCTGTATTATTAGAAAATTACTGTAGGACTACCACAGTGGAAGAAAGTTTTTGGATTGCAAGATTCTAGTTTCCCTGGCTCCCAGACCTAACCAACAGTTGGAGTCTTCCGTAGCATTCAATAAGATCAGAAATCCAGAACTCATGGTGGGAGTATACTTTCTAAATAGGAAAGAGTGAGAACATATACAGGGTACTCTACTGTCTATTTGGTTAACATTCCAAATATTGAAATCAGTAAAGCTTTTGCTAAAGACCATCTGCAGAAGAATTCAGATGTAGGCTGTGTCTTTAAAGAGAGCAGTTGCTGTAAGATACCAGAGGTAGGGTTTGAAAATTCAAATATATGTATTGGAAAAATTAGTGTACTTCTGTAGGGTGGCCTTTGTGTATTGGCAAGAGGGGTTTGGACATTTTTTTCGTCTCGTCCCATACTGCTTCCTGCATACTAGTTGCTTTTTTTCCCCCTGTTGTTTTCTTGAATCTCTTTAATAATGGATTTTTGGAAAGATATAGGCTTAACATAACTATCTTTCTGATTCTTGTGTCTTTAGAGGTTTATTTTATTTGAGGCTGACTGAATTCCTTCACATCCAGTTTTCAGTACTTTTGCTTAGCTTTTTAAGCTGAAGAGTTGCGTTCTATAGAATAACTGGTTTGCATGGTCAAACCTGTACCTCTTTGGCTCATTGTTTCCAGTAATAATGTTTTTGTTAGTTGATCATGATTGTGCAGAGGGCTGTGTATGTATGTTATGTACCTGGTGTGTGATCCCTGCCGAAGGGAGAATTGGTGCTGGGGCTCATTGTATGTTACTGTTGCCCAGTCTGCTGAACGAAGCTGCTGGGTTGTTTCTGAGGGCTTCACTGTGTCTTCATTTGCTTGGTTTTTTTCCTTATTTTTGTTTCTTGTTCATAGACCTTGAAAAGGAAAAGGTTCTTGGTTTTGAGCATTAGCACAATTGTATGAAGGTCATGTACAGTAGCATTTAATCAGTAAAAGAACATGCAGAATTCAAACTGTAGAGTTGAAACGTGAAATATGCCCAATTGAAAGATAGAAGGAATATTTTTATTCTTCCCTAAACTGAGGAATCTTCTGCCTTTTCCTGCTAAGCACTTCTGAAGGTATTTTTCTTTATTAAATGTTTATTAATGTTTTATGTATGCAATAATGATGGTCTTGTCTTTGGTTTGGTGGATGAAATAAATAAGCTGTCTAAGAAAGCAGAGAGATGGAGAAATGGCTTTATGTTGGAGACCCTGGGAGTGGAGTCCATGATAGAGTGCATAGCATCAGAGGTTGAAGACCAGACTCTTTTGAAATTATTATTATGAAAAACCTCATGGACATGGAGTAGCTGCTCGAAAATCAGCAACTGGGTGTACAGTGGTATGAAAATAGCTTGCATCTAGTGGGACAGTGAAGTTTGGGTGGGGTGGTTTTGTTTGGTTTTTTGTTTGTTTTTTTTTTAGTAACAGGTAATTTAAGTACCCTAGAAACAGATAACAGGGCAGGATCTGTTTCAGCATGGGGTGTCTGTTAATGCTGTATTAATTCCCTCATCACAGCTCTGTTGTGGAGAGATAAAATTCATAGATTTTTATAGAGGAAGGATTGAAGAACTGTACCTTCAACTCAAAATGAATTAAGTCTGTCAACCATCTATTTGACTCTGTCCAGCTTTTTTATATGACTTGAAAGTAATCCAGGTAATGTCTTATTTAATCCTGCTGTTGACAGATTAGTTCCTTCTGGCTTGCTTATAGTGGTGTTTTTGTGTGCCAAAAAAAGGTTTGTCTAATTAGAGATGTCTTGGCATCTTGAGTAGCATAAATATTTCAGGAAGGATCTTCTGGGAATGTTCCTCGTTGTAGCAGTCATCAAGTCCTCATCATGCCAAACACTTGGTGGTTAAAGTCAGCAAATGCCAGAAATATTTTCTTAATTCATCTTCACATTGTTTATGGAATGAAATTAGGAAATGATTTTTTTTTTCTAAATATAATATTAATTCTAGTAACCCAACTAGTCAGATGGCTTGCAGAGCAGACTGAGTCACAGCCTTGCCACTTGAGCAAAGAATAGTCTACATCAAAAGGAAGATGAGAGGGACCATTGGCATACACGTGGAGTGCAGTCATAGTGCAAAATAGCTGAAACACCTCATGTTAAAACTGGTGTATTACATCAGACTTCTCACATGGCTTTGTTCAGATGTTTGTGGCTCAGACCAATGGCAGCAGAGAATGATTCTAGCCTGCAAAATTTGGAGAATAACATAAGTGATGCAGTCTGTGGAAGAGTTGTTTTAGCAGTGTAGATGGTGCCTCTGTATCAAAGGCACATAAAGAACTGCATGCAAGTAATACTGAGAATAAAATAGCCATCTAAGAGCTTCCTTTGAAATCCAGTTGATGCAGGGTGGTGGTTCTGTTTCACAAGGAAAATTACAGCTCTTTTGACTGTGGTGAATATTGCTCAGGTAGAGAAAGCTTTTTTCCAGATTGGAACACAGGAAAAATGCTCTGAGCAGGTTGGTTTCAGCTTCCATTCTTTCTTGGAGAAGCTTACAAATGCATTGTCTAGTTGCTGCACTGCAGTAATAATTCTGTAGATTTAATTAGTTCAGTCATCTAGTATTGTCTTCCTATGGTAGGAAGATGATTCTTCTCCATAGCTTTACAAGAGGATTTCAGCCCAAAACAAAAGGCATCTCCTCATCCCTCCCACCTGGGACTTAACTCTTTCTTCTCTGACTTTGGTGTCTTCATGTTGTTCCTCTACGTGTCTTCACTTTGTCTTTTTCTCTCACCTGAGGGATGCTTGAAGGTCTACAAGTCTCATCTGTGCACTGAAAGAATTAATATATCGCCCAGGGCCTGCAGATGGCCATGTGACCCTGGCTGGGCTCGGTAGCTCGAGGCCAGAAGTGTTCTACAGTGGAGGTTTCTTCAGTGGCTACACTGGGGGGGTGGCTAGGATCTCAGCAGCCAGGCTGGGGCTCAGCTGCAGCACTCTGGGGGCCGGTGACCCCTCTGGCCCCTGCCCAGCAGCTGATGGGGCCCGGCCCCATGGCAGAGCCTGCCCAGCCCAGGCTGGCCAGGACAGGGCTTGTTACAAGCTTCCAGGCCAGGAGGAAAAGATACCCCCCTGGGGTTTTTCCATCTTTAACATGTGTATGCATGGAGGCGTGCTCAGCTTTCTCAGATTGTCAATTCTCAAAGCTAATTATGGATTGGTTTTTTTTGTCAGACACGAGGAAACTGCCAGGAACTTCTCTTAGAATATCACTTCCGTGAATGGCTCCAAGGCAAAACCAGCACAGAAGTGGAAATGTGATGAACGAGATGTGAGGCTATCTTACAGTTATCAGCTACTTCAAATGACAAACAAGTCAATAAATTACTGAGCATTGACATTTGAGGGATAAAGTTTGTTTGAGAAGCTGACATTGCTCAAATTTTAAACTCTCTACCAAGTTAATTGAACTAGGATTGTTCTTCAATTTTTCACTGGACAGACAGAATTTAAATTTGTTCCATATTATTGAGTTTGGTTCTGCATTGTGGGAGATGAGAAAAGCTTAACAGAATACAGGCCTTTTTCACCATTGTTAAATCCTGTTCACCTCTGTTCGCTCTTGCTCAGCAGAAAGGACTCTGGGAAAGGTTCAACTAACAGTGAGGTAGAAAACAGGTTCTAATACCAGAGAACAAATTGTATAACTAGGGTGTGGTCACCTCGTGCGTGGGGCAGTGATTGCTTGGGACATGCTGGGTGGTCAACAAGGTGGTTGGGTAGAAGGTCATGTGAGCAGCAACACCTGCAGTGGCAGGCAGCCAATGCATGCTTGTTTTGCTGAAGTTCAGAGCATGAAAAAGCCTGGTTTTTTTGCAATAAACAATTTCTCTTTATGACTGCTAAAAAGGAGTCCGTCTGTCTTTATCCCTCATTGCTACACTGCATATAGTAATTTTCCTTTTCACATCCTTCCCAGGTACACATGCAGTGAAATAGGCTTAAAATATAAAATTTGCACCACCAAAAAAAGTGCTTTAATGTAAATGCAAACTAGAAGTTAGGTCTTTTTTAAGTATTTGCTTTCACCTTGTAGTTTTAGTTTTATAGCACTGAGTTTCATGAATATGATAGGACCCTAGAAGTTATTACTAAGCTTGGAGTACTTCTGTGGTCTATTGCATTGCTGTGAAATGCACTCTTATTTTTCTTCTACTTCTTATATTTATTTAAGTGATAGTGGCTTTGAGCATTGAAATAGAAAACACAATGCTGGAATTAGATGGTTTATAGTGATTTATTTCAGTACAAAACTTTGATTTGCCCTGAAAAGAGGCAAAGCAGAGAAAAGAGGTAAAGCAGAGTCTTATGTTTGTTTTGGAGTAGTGAAGCCCTGCAGATGATGAAATTTAAATGAAGTATCATTAGCATTCCTGTATGTGTAGATGTACCAAAAGAAACCATAACGCTTGTCATATTTATTGGTATCATTAAACACTTCTTTTTCAAACTTGCACACTTGCTGAATTTCATCTTTTTTTATTTCCTATTTTTCTAGATGAATAAAAGATCATTAATTCTGACAGGATTTGTCTTTTTCTTCTTTACCCTACTGCTATTAGTCAGCACATATAGCCATGTAAATGACCAAAGACTGTTTCAAAATCTAAATGAAGAGCTTGGGAGCAAGATTAGGTTGTTTGTTTTTTTAAGCTTTTCTTAATGCACACTTTATTCAGCTCATAAAATCTTGATGTTATTCCACTCCCTCTACCTCCTTATACCCTATGTTAATGTTTAGTTAGTGCTGCACTAGATTTAATGCTTCCTGAAATTCTTTCTAGTCTTGAGTAATTTTGGTCATGCTGTTTGTTATTGAAGGTGGAGGTATGACTGATACCAAAGAAGGCCTCAAGCATCAGCACTTTATTGGTCTTCAGTACAACCTGTTATACCCTTCATCTTACAGAGCATTACACCTGTGTGCCCCCTGTACCCTTTGGTGGTTGGTCAGGGCACCTTGGCACTCCATGTCTCATTACCTTCAGTACTGCTCACCTGTCCTGCACAGCTGTAGCCCATTAGGGATGAGGCTCGGCAGCAGCCCCACTCCCAATTTCCACAAACTGTGTGCCTACATGTTATAATTTTTCTTCCCCCCAAAATGGCAGTTTTTATAAAAGATTGTGAATAAACTGTGTGTTGGTACCTGCAGGCTGGGGATACCTGTTAGCTGTGAGAGTTTTCAGTTCCTGTTCTATCAATGGATAACTTCAAGGTCTGTAAATTTTGGTATGGACTCTTAAGGTAACTCCAGAGAAGACCTGCTTGGGTGAAGGTTGTCCCTGCTTCTCCCATTTTCCTCCTGCCCATGGTGGTGCACATCATCACCCATAGCAAACTGCTGGCACTCCTGGTCTGGTTGTGACCATGGTGGTATAGAGGCTAGAATGGAATGCTCTGTTTCAGTTGGAAGGGAGCTATGGTGGTCATCTAGTCCAGCTGCCTGACCAAGTTACAGCCTGTTACTAAGGGCATTGCCCAGTTGCTACTGACAGTCTTGTGGCATTGCCAACCTCTCCAGGAAGCCTGTTCCAGTGTTTGACTATCTTATTGGTTAAAAAATGCTTCCTAATGTCCAGTCTGAGCCTGGCACAGGGTTGAACCATTCTCATGCGTGCCATGACTGGATCCCACAGAGAAGAGCTCAGCACTTCCCTCCTCAGGCAGCGGTGGGGAGCAAGGAGGTTACTCCTCAGCCTCCTTCCCTCCAGCTAGATAAGCCCAGAGTCCTCAGGTTTTTCTTGTGGGATGTCATTCCTTTTTAAAGCCTTTTCATCAGCTGTGTTGCTCTCCTCTGGATGCATTCAAGCACCTTCACATCTTCTTAAATTAAGACACTCAAATTGGAGGTTGTGGAAGTATGGTTTTTAGGGTTTGTGGGTTTTTTTTTTTTTTTGGAAGCAGACATGGTGGTGGTAGTGGTGATGGTAGGTAAGAAGCTCTTGACACTGCACTTACAGAGGAATGTGTTTTTGTTATGTTTATGTAGCTGATGCAAAGATCTACCTTCTCTGACTTGGGATACTCCCCTGTGATAACTCCTCACATTTATGATGACTTTCAGAGATGTTGATTTTTGTAGCTAAATTTTAATTTTTAGTCACTCTCAGAGGAGCATTGGAAATGTGTGCAGGATGTGCTAGACAGGTTCTGCACAGGTGCTAGGCTTCTGCTGCTCTTTGGATTTGCCTCATTGCTTCCTAGTGATTCCAGGGACTTCAGGGAGGGAAATCCCTTTGCTCTTGTGTGTGTTCACACATGCACATGGAGGCCAGCTGTTTATACAGATTCTTCTGCTCAAATCTTATGAATATCTCATATGCACTTGGTTGCTGGTTCACTCAGGTCTTTGGGGAGGGGAGCACTCACTTCACTGTTGCTCCACAAGATAGCCTTGTGAACTTAGAGCTTAGTGCTGATGTGTTTTTTGGTTTGATTTTAATACTTGATTTCAGGGTAAACAAATGCCCAGGGCTGGGTTGGGGTGTTGTTCTGCAAGTACTTGGATGGAATGTGACCTGAGGAAAACACTAAAACTGGTATGTATGGAATAAATACATATTTCTCAGGTCCTATTTCTCAGGACCTTGTAAAGGATGTGGGTGAGGAGAATGGTTGGCTGCCAGAGGATACTTTTGAGAATATTATATTTTCCTCTGCAGGCATGAGGGAAAACTTGCTTTTAATTGATTTGGTGAGCAGTTAGTTATCCTTGAGCTGCTGTGGAGATGTGGGTATTGCACTGTTGTGATGCATTTTGACATCACTGTTTATGAAGCAGCCCAGGCAGACAGTGCACAAATATTTGCAGTTGAGTTACACAGGTTATAGTCAGGCCAAATCAAGTTCTTTTCCAGCTGCTTTTTGATGGAGTCTGTTTCTCAACCAAATTTTGGATGATGGCTTTTTGTAAATTAGATATGGATGTTCACAGGGTTTTTGCAGGTTAGGAAGGTGATTCTTTCTGTGACTGTTTGGGCTAAATGTTTGTCTTCCAGTTGGAGCAACTGTACTGAGCAATTTGACTGCATAATCAGTAGAATGATTTTCTGACCTATTTCTATACACTGTTGACAACAGTAACTGCTGCTGCTGTTTCTATGCAAGCATTATACAATAAAACACTGTTTCTAGGTTATTCATGTTGATTTTGACAACCTCTTAGCCTTTTTCATCTCTAAAGAAAAGTGAGGAGATGGAAAATTTTCCTTGGTTTTGACAGATATCCTAAAATTGTGACAAGACAATTATTTGATATTTCCTCCTTTTCTAATTAAGGTGGCTTATTTTTTAATTTTTTTTGTCCTGATTGCATTTTTAAGAAAGGAGATTTTTTTCATTGTGAATCTACATGTGCAGGTTTTTAAATACAAATAGTCTTTAAAGTATTTGTGTTCTGAGAAAATCCTTAACAAAGCTAGGAGGAGAAATACTTTATGGCTTAAATAAGATGTCTAGAGCAGAGTGTAACAGATTACAGTCTGCCAAAGTTGATGGCTAACTGATGGGCAAGAAAGCATGGATTTGTGTCCAGTGATATAAGCCTGGATTTGCATGGCATTTGCCCAGTTTGAACCATAGACTTCAAGAGCTGAGCAACAATCTTCACTTGTAGGGTACAGCAGACCAGACAGTTCAGTGAAAAAAACCCCTGGTCTTTCCACTGGGAATAACAAGTCTCTGTATTATGTTTTGCTCACTGAATGCGTAAGGCAAGCAGAGAATCCTTTTATTTTATTGTTATCCTTTCATTCTATTTTTACCTCTGTTCTTTATAGGAAAAAGGGTATGAGTGGCCCCACTTCAAAGGCAGAATTTTTTTTCTTTTGTTAATTGTCATAGGGGAAGTAAACTGCTATGTATGCAAATTGGTGCTGCTTTAGTTAATGAGAAACCTCAGGTTTCAACCCGAATATGGTATAAAAGTTTGGAGGAAGCACAGCCAGAGGTTGGAAGGATGATATGTTGTGATTGGATATGCTTAATTGTCCACATTATTTGAACCAGTTTTACTGTTGTTAAACCTTAAAACTGTAGTCACTGACTTCTTGGTTGGGGGTTTGAACTGGTGTTAGCATTAAACATTAAAATTAGGGAGGGATTATTTTAGTCATCTCATAAACTAAGGAGGACAGTTGTTCTTGAGCAAGTTGTAGTTATGGAGGTTGCTACTGAATGTCCTCTCCTTGAAGGTAATTGCAAATTAAGTATTTATTGCAAATTAAGTACACTTTGAATGTTTATAAAAGTGACTTCAGGTTAGTATTTGCAGAATAAAGCAATATAAATCACAGAAGCTGTCTGAGGGACTTCTGGGGAATGGCTTTAGATGTTTCAATGGTTAATAACAGCACATAGAAGATCTGAGGCTTATTTCCATATTATGTTGTAGTTCTTAATTATAAGTTAATAGCAGAGCTATCTGAGGTGGTGTTACTTTGGTTTGTTGATGGAAAACCTCTTGAGGGTAAAACCTTGCAGCCTGTGTTTTCTGAATATAATCTGAATTTTGAAAGAAGCCGACGCTTGTTGGTTAAATAGGGATTATGAAGTGCAATTAACAAATATACTAATTGTCTTTGTAACTGCAGAAAGCAATGACAGAGAGAGTGGAGGCAGGGAGAGGGCTGTGCTTTCTGTCTTAAATAATGATGGTGTTTGAAAGGAAGAGGCTTTTTGATATTATGATGGAATGGCAGTGAGCTAAAAAACTCCACACAGAATGTATTCCTTATAGTTTTGCAATTGCATAAACTTCTTTCAGTCCTCTGTACTCTGCTATCGAAGTCCTGTTTGAGTGTCTCAGAAATAGTATAAATGGCATTCAGCATGCCATGTGGATGTGCATCTCTCCTCAAATAAATGTGTTAAATTGCCAGGCCTGAAAGACAGGAAAGCAAAGGCATATCTACTACCTCTTAGCATGGAAAGGAAACAGATTCCCTACATTTTAGTCTCCTAATGCTTACACGATTTCTTATTTTTTTCTGTATTGTATGTAATTCAACATTTTGATATGAAATAAATACATTTAATGACTATTTTGTCTAAAAACAAACAGAAAAATACTATGAAACACCTACTTTATAATGACAGGCTCCAGCAATTAAATGATGCCATTCAGGTGGCCTTGCTAAGACTGACCTTGTTTTGTCCTAAGTTGACCAATCTGAGGAGAAAACAGTTGAATTATATCCCTCTTCTTTCCATATCCAAAGCAGTTACATACCCAGTGGGCTTCATTGTACAGAGTTGTCTTCTGATTTCAGTCTTTAGTGTAGGTTAGATTTGCTTTTCTCTAGTATCCCCACCTGTGAGAGTATGCAAAATACTGAAAGCCTATCCTTGAAAGTTATTTTGAAATTGTTTTCTTTAAAACAATATTTTAAGCACTTCATAACTTACCTGCTTGTAAGAAGGAAATGTATCAGAGGATGGTGCAGGAAGATGCACTGTCCTAGGGTGATGTTATGATGCTTGTATCCCCATTTGTGTGTTCTGTTTATGCTGGATATTATATTCTGTGCCTTCAAGACTGGCTCTGAGAGTGAAAGCAGGGAGAAGAAGAAGAAACACAGAGTTTGTTATCAGCCTGCTCTCACTCCTCCCCTGTGGTGTCTGGGCACAGATGGGACAGAACATGGTGCTTTGCTGTTTTTTAGTTAGTTTAACTAGCTGAGGCAGAGAAGTTTTCCCTGGACTGTTTTTCTTTCCCTTTTCTTGGAGCTGTTCTAACCTGCTCTGGGACCTGGGGAGCACTGAGAGCTTGCACTTTGTGACCACTGGGGCTTGCTCTGGGCAGCAGCCTTTCCCAGAGCCAGAGGGATTGATAACAGAGTGAGCACCCACAGGAGAGAGTTCCTGAATTTGTCCTCTTCAGAGGGGTGGATGAGTTTTGTCATCTGGTATTTTTCATTTTGTGTGCTGGAGAGTGCTTTGCCTCTTATATAAACAGATTATTTCCACTTCTCTCTGAGGAAATTCTTCCCAAACTGGTTGGGGGGAGGTGCCATGTGGGTTTGCTTTCGGGGGGGCCCCTTTTGGAGGTTTTCTCCCAAATTTGCCCTAAACCAGGACATGCACTCAACTGGAGGTAAAATGAGTCTTGAAACTGAAAGACAGACCTCTGATATGCTGGAATTTTATAAGAGAGAACCTGTTCTGAGCATTGAGCATTACCACAGCCATGGTACCTGTCTTTCAGAACTTGTGCCCTTACACTTGTAAAAATCAATAATTTTATTTTCTATATCAAAAGGCTGATGCTTGAATGTCTTGTGACATAGTAGACTAATGTAGAGATCTGAATACCATCAATTGAGATAATTTTTTCAGAGTCCTACACATGCCATTTTTCAAATGTATGTAGTTCACATTACAGAAATCATATTACAGATGTCTTGTGGAAGTGATGAGTAGTGTTCTTACTTGCTCTTTGAAAACTGACAAGACCTGAGCATAACATTTGAAGTTACCTTGAGATGCTGTGCTGATTGATCTGTTATTTAATGATTTGCTAAGAAGCAGGAAAAAAACCCATGCTGCTAGCTGACAGACATATGGAAACAAGAAAAAATATGATGTGTTACAATTCCATTAATATGCTTTGAGTTTTTGCTTTTGCAGAATACTAATAAAGTAAATAGTTGCTGCTAATGTAATTATGTTTATGTCCCATGGGTTATTCTTTGGGAGACTAGTCTGCCTAAGAGCTTTAGGATTAGTCAAGGAGAGATTTGCCACTACAGGTGTTGTTGTAACAAACTGGGCTGTAGCTTTATGTTATTGAGCATTCCTTCTATAGAAGCTGCTTATCAGTGTAGGTTGCTGCTCTAGATTATTTAATTGCATTGTAATGCTGATATTTTTTTCTTGTGATGGTATGAATGTAAATGAATTAAACCATTGGTTATGAAGAAAACTTCAATGATGCATAAAATTCATCACCAGCTCACATATTTTAGCTTGATGTGACCAGTGATTAATTCATTCACATATTTAAAATGTTATGATAGTATGTGTGGGACAAATCACTTATCACTGTGTAAGTTTTACTAATGTTTTAGTCTCCTGCTTTTTTTTGAGTTTTTAATCTTCAGAAGTGTATGTGTTTTACAGAAAGTGCTACATTTCCCCACCTTTCCCTCAAAATACCAATGTTCAGTCCCCTTTGTGATCAAACCACTGTTTGATGTTTCTTAAAATGAGTAATATTTAATGAGATTTTATGTTATCAGGAACTTGCACCATATAGAGATCCCTTGAAATTAGTTAGCTAAATTTTAGCTTTTATTTTTGGCTTTTATTTTGGTTAAACTTGGCAGTGTTAGGTTTACAGTTGGACTCAATATTAAAGTCTCATTCAGCCTAAATGAATCTTTGATTCTATGATCTAAATACTTTTGGTTTGATTTATGATTTTGAGTAAAAAAAATCTAAAATCTGCCACAGTGGGACTACTGTGTGCTTTATTAATTTACTAAAGATCTCAATTGAAGGAGCGGACTGGGAATGTAGAGTTCTCATCCATACATCACCTGTAGAATGACTCATGCCTATTTTTATTGAAATTTTAATAGGGTTATGTTGCATGTATAAAGAAAAATAAAATAATTAACTTGGAGGTTATAGTTGTGTTATATTTGAGTTGCTCTCCAAAGTTTCTGTAGGTATTAGGAGGAGTAAGCATGTGATTAGTTTTCCTGATTAAGGCAAGCCAAGACAAGGTGTCATCCCAGTTACTGGAAAATTCTCTAATTACCCAGTGGAACAACAGTGATAGTTGGCTCTTAAATTGTATAGAATGTACTTGTTGCACAGGAGAAGAGAAATTGAGCTGAATTGCAGTAACAAGTTAACATCTTATGAAAACAGGACAAGAAATGTTCTCTCTTTTCTCTTAAAAAAACCCCAAACAAAGCCTTGGTTTGATTTTGACATTTTCACTTTCAGTGCAAATCCAGTGGATAGTTAGATGATCACTCTCACAGTGTTTCTTATGTGGACTTTGGGGGTTTTTTTAGTGCTGTAGGCATATGAAATTCATGAAATCTTTTTTGTGTTTAAACAAAAAGTCAAACTAATATCCTGGGTTTGCATATCTCCTATGATGCTATAATTCTGTTTCTTTTCTTTCTTGTGAATTTTTAAAATGCTTTTAATTTTCCTCTTGAGAAGCCTTCAAGCTGAGATTAAAGGTTAAAAATAGATATTTAAACTGAAATGAATACTCTGCTGCACCTTGAATGTGACCAGCTGGCCTTTGGAGTGTGAGGGGCAGTGGAGAGCTGTAGACTTGTCTCTTGAGGTACCTAACCCAGAGAGGAGGTTTCTCTTTGTGTCATGTTCCTCAGATGTAAAACAAAAAGCTAGTCCTTTCACCTCATACCTTCAGGGGTTGTCTTCAGTGTGTGGTACCATGGGAGAGATTTAAACCTGTGCTGAGGGTGCCTTTGATGTCTGGCTGTGTGCCCCAGCAGTGCTTGGTTTGGTGTCATGGGCAGTGTCTGTGGTTCAAGAGGAGGAGCATTCTGTCTTGAGCCTGGTATTTTAATGCTTGTTGGGGAGATGGTATTCTGTAAGTCTTGGTTGTTAGCTAAACCTTCAGCAGAGCCATTTTGATACCTCCCCAGCCCCTCTGCATTTTGAAGTTCAGTCCAAGAAAAGCTTTGGTGGAAGCTGATTTTAACCTGCCATCTTCATAAGACATGATAAAATAGAGGCAGCGTGCTTCCAAGGGGCCTGGAAAAGGATGCACTGTGAGGTTTTTTAGGAAACTCATGCTAAAACAGAAGTCATGTTTACTTTTCCATTAGTTGCTAGTAAACCCCTCCCCCACATTATAACAGCTATATTTGGGAAATTAAACTTCTATAACTGTGCTCATTGTCTCATGTTTAGCCCAAGTTGGTAAGACAGTTTTGGGCCACAAAACAGTTTGGTTAGGTGTGGCAGCAGCTCTCTGGTCACAGAGAGCAACACATAACTTTGCCAGGTGTTTCTGGGAGAGGCTGTGAGAAGATCAGAGAAAAGAATGAGGAACAATTCTTATCTTCACTTGCTGCACCTGTTATTGTGAAAATGTGGAATGCATTATAGAGATTTGTTTACCAAAGGGTGGTTTCTTAATTATTCAATGGTGATGGTGTTTGGATTGGTGGACCAATTAGGTCTAGGTGTATCATAACTGTCTATAAAAGCATTGGGTTTCTTAATAATAATATAATAAAGAGATTGATCAGCCTTCTGTGAATAATGGAGTCAGTGCTAATTATTACTGGGCCAGGGGCCCATTGTGACAGTTAAGCTTTAAAATTAATACTTTTCTGATCTGGATTTCTATGAACAGCCCATTTATATTTCTCACATCTCCCTGAATAAAAAATTTTGGTCTTTGCTGCAATAGGTGAATGAGTTTGTCTCAGACTTGCTTGACCTGTTGCTGCTTTGGTTGGACTGAAATGTCAAATGTGAGATTAAAACTTTTCTTCTCCTTCCAGGTGCCTGCTGATGGAAATGCAGGGCTGCTGGCAGAACCTCAGATTGCCATGTTCTGTAGCAAACTCAACATGCATATGAATGTGCAGAATGGAAAGTGGGAATCAGACCCCTCTGGCACCAAGACCTGCATTGGGACAAAAGAAGGAATTCTTCAGTACTGCCAGGAAGTAAGTGCTGTCTCAGGAATTACTGTAGTTGGTTTTTTTGCTCTTTCAAAAGCGTAAGTGCAGCCATGTGCTGGAGAGCTCAGTCTGTAGGGAATCTTCCCTCTTTTGCTCCATTGCCTTCTTGTCCTTTCTGAAGAGATTCTCTCCAGCACCTGTTTAAACAGCTTCAGGAATTGGTTGCTGAGGGAGTCACTGGGACTGTTGGAAAATTTTCTCTCTCTTCCACCCCTGGGGGATAGTTTTTGTATAGTATGTGTGCAAAGACTTCTTTCTTATAAAGTGTTTTGAATAAAGCTGAGGTGGCAATTCATTATTTAAAATGCCCTTGGGCTTTTTGCGCTGATTTGGAAAGGTCAGCTGTAACATGACTTCTGTTGTTCTGCCATGATACTGAAATGCACTTTTGCAGTCCAGAGTTAATGGCCTCTGCTGCACACAGAACCATTCACAGTTTCTTAATAGAAAAGCTTCCCCTACAGATGAAGTCACAATCACTGATTTCATATTTGAGAGCAGAAACTTCTTACCCACTTGCTTAGATACTAAGAACATTTGGATCTAATTTTATTTTGTCTCCCAATGTGATAGTACAATAGCCTTGTAGCAGTGTGTGACAGTTTGAAAAGAAAATGTGTTATTTCATGCAGTGGAACCAAAAGGGCATGTTTTAAGTTGCCTTAGTTCTTACATTTACTATGCCACCTTTTTTTTTTTCTTTTTTTTTTTTTTTTTTTTTTTTTTAAGTGAGGGCTATTGCATATTTCCATAGCAGTAACTGCTTTGTTTCCTAAATGTCGAACCAGTTCCTGTGAAACTATTTCTTTAGAAAGCAAGATAATTTTATTTTTCAGATCTTTGCTCTCTCGGCATCTTCATCCCCGTCCTTTCGCTCACTGATTGTTCTTTCTAAGTTTTGCAGTGTTTTATTCAGTTTTTATTGCATTTGGGGAAAATATTCACTTTAAGGGTGATACTGAAATGGATTCTTCTTCAGTAGCTTTGACTCTTTACTAAGAAAATTGCTTTGTGAAATTCATATTTTTCTTTATCACTAACAAAAATACCTAGCCTACCCTAATCTATCCTACTGTTACTGTTTCAAAGATTTCCTCTGGTTTTCTGTTGTCTTCTTTGGTTATCTAAAGAAAGTTGATTTATGCATAGTGAAATTATTGAGGGTGAGGAAAGGAATTAGAAAAGACCATCAGTAAGTAAAAATGCATCAGTGACTAAAGGTAGTAAGTCTATCTGAAGTTACAGAAATAAATATGTGAATTATGGAAGTAAGACTGGGAAGTTTGGGAGCTTTTAAGGCATGAGTATCTCAGTAGGTTGGGGATTCAACCACAAATGCTGCAGGCAGGGAAGGATTCTGGAACAAGGTTTCAGGGTGTGACTCTCAACTGACTGTTGGGTGACTTTGAAATTTGGGGTGGCATTTAAAAAAAAAAAGCCCTCTCAAAAGTAAAGGGAAGAGGTAAGCAAAATCAGTCAGAAGGTAATAGACATAGACTGTTAAATGACAAAGAGACTAATAAGAAAAATTTTGACTCCTAAGGAAAAAAATTGTTTGCCAAGTATCGACAATGAAGAGAGAGAGACACAGGGATTCGGTGTGATGGTCAAAGAATCCGAATTTATTGTGAAGTACAACTGCTTATATGGTATTTTAGGAAGGCTAGTAATGTTTTACTACAATGATTGGGTTAAAAATCACATAAACACCCCCTTGAGATGCACAGTGCAGCTGCTGCAGGCTGCTGATGGAGAAGGGACAAGGTGGTCTGGGGTGCAAGAGCATGTGGCAGCAATGGGGTCACTGCCAGCAGGTGTTTTGGGGTAGGGTGGATTCATGTGAGCCCCAGGTTTTTGAATGCTGGTAATAAATTCAGAAATTGATAGCAAATATTAGGAAATTCAGATCTGCTGACAGCAATTTAAAACAAAAAGCCACATGGAAGCTGATGCATCTCAGCAGCATGGGAAAAAAGCTTCCTGTTCTGTACAACTCTTGCCCATGGTCCTCTCTCCTTCCTCACACTCCTTTGACCAGCTCTGTGGCATGTTGGGCTTTGGCTAGGGAATGGCACTGATGCTTTGCTATTATTTAATATTATTTAATATTTTCTATTAAAATATTAAGTAATATTTTATAGCAAATATTATTTAATGTTTGCTATTAAACTTGCCTATGACCCTAACAAGAGAAACGGAAGAGTTGGATAACAGCATCTGCTCCTACCAAAGAAATTAGTTTGTAGAGGATTGCTAGTAAATGCAGCTCAAACTGGCTTCTTAGCTTTGGGCAACTCCTTGTTATTGTGGTTCATATTCCAAATATGCCTAGTATTTTCCTTGCTTTCTGCTGTTTAGCTTGGCTGCAAGATGGTACTTGCTGTCAGGGAATAGGACAAATTTGCATTTTCCCATTAGCAGGAAGCAATAAGCAGCCAAGGCTGAGTTGTGGTACCTCTTGTGTTGGAGTAGTACGCAAGTAAAAATCTCCTTTTTGATTGCTTTTGCCAAATACGATCTTTTCCTTCCTTTATTTTCTCTCCTTTAATGCTATTTATGTCCCCCAAAAGAAGGATTGCTTCTTCCTGTGGGCTTTACTTCTTGCTCTAGGTAGAGGCTGAGTATAATGCTCTGCTAATCCAGTGGGCAGGTACTCTTCCTGCATCTGCCTTCATGTTCCCTGGCTCTGTGGCAGCTTTCTTGGTTCTTCACTCTTGCTGTAGCAGCAGCTCTTTGTACCATCTGCTGAGGAACTGGGTTTTTTACCCAGATCCAAACAGAACCTTGAAATGACATCAAGCAAGGGAAGGCTTGGATTTTCCAGCCTGTACTTCTATTGAGAAATCCTTCCACCTGGTTTTTGTTGCAGATCCCTTGTGAGCACTGTTCCAGGCATTGTGATAATGACTGCACTCCTCTGTAAAAACTGTAGAGTTAGCCCATGCACCCAGTTCTTCCTCCAGCCTGGGAAAGACCAGAAGGGACATACCAAAAGGAGCTATTTGGGTGGAAACCCAATGTGCAAGTGCAGTGATCTTGCTCTGTGGCTCCTTGGCTCTAAAATAATACAAATTTAATATATAAGGAAACTCTACTCACTGTTAATAAAAAAAAAAATACTTCATGTATTCTCTGGCTCTTGAAGGCATTTTTCAAAAAATAAAAAATACCATCTCCTTTCATCAATACTTACAAGTAGATGTGTTCCTCTGCCTCCTTGTTAGCTCTTTTAAAAAAAGAGCTTCTTTTGACAATGCAAGGCTAGGTGTCTGAGTAGTGGGCAGAGCACAGGTCTAGGAGGTGCACAGACTATAGAAGGACTTGTATTTCTCCTGCAGAAATGTACTGTGAACCTTGAGATTCTCATTCTTTCCTCTTGTGGTTCACTGCCAGCTTGGATTTTGAAGTTTTGATGCAGGAACTAGCAGTAGAGGAGCATTGCAGAGCAGGAAGGGAGGAACAGGGAATAAGCAGAACCACCTACATGTTTTAAAGATTAATGTTGCTTGGTTTTGCTTTACTTTTTTTGAGTGGGAGCTCAGTGCATCTGTCAGAATACGTATTTGGACAACACATCACACAGTTTAAATATGGCAAAGCTCAGACAGTAGATTGCTTTTTTTGAAAGGACATGGAAGATACTTGAATGCTGCCTCCCAGCTTTCTTGACTTCAGTTTAACACTGAACTCATAGGAAATGGTACTGGAAGCATATTTCCACATTGCTTGTGTTCAGTGTAAGCTGGTGACTTCTCTTGTTGGTTTGTTTTTAAGTATCACAAAATGAAACTTTCTTGGGTGGAATGAAATGCTGTATAAATAAGTACAATTTATTAGTGGTTTCTTTTCATGTCAAACCAGTTAGCATGCTGCTGTATGGATTGTACCTGGTACTGGGAAGTAAATCTGCATGGGCCTGATCTGCAAACAGCTGTGAAGTGCAAGTGCTGCAGATGCTAGAACAATGGGGCACTGATGTAAATTTGGATGGTTTACAGCTCTGTGTGCCAGAATCCTTAAGATGTGGAGTGATCTAGATGATACTTCAGATCAAGCCACTGGTCAGTGAGTCCTGTTGCTGACTCTACAGTACCAGCTGTTTCAGGGGAATTTTGGGAAAACCCTTGCCCCTATCTGCACGTTATTGTCATGGGAAGGTGCTTTTGCAGGTCAATCAGCTCCTGTCTTCCAGACTGTTCATAGAACCCATCTGGAGCCTGCCCGTTGCCAAAGGGTGCTTTCAGAGTTACTGAATATGCAGAGTAGGAAGTTAATTTAGGTGTGCTTCATTCCCTGTTTGAAGGGAAAGAGTGTTCAGATGGAAGATATTGGTGTATGTTTATTATATTAGCAGTTTTGAGCAGCTACTATGGGCAGAATTTTATGTCTAGTAGTTAGCATACATGAGTTGTTTGAAGGACTGACATTTTTTTACCATCTGTGTTGAACTCCCTGTCCAAAATGAATTGTAAAACAGTCACAGCTGGCAAAAAATTATTTTGTCTAATGCATGTTTTTTTTTCCCCCCACTTAGTTTCATTTGGAGATGCCTAATTCCATTTTAAGTATGCATGTAACTGTTTGGTTTTTTTCCTTTCCTGGAAGACCAAACCACAACTATAATAAAGTAAGTTTGGGTCTAGATATTGTGAGGATGAATTAAACCTGTGAGTTTGGAGATCTAATGCATTTTGTAATCAGCAGCTGGCTTGTTTTGCAATCTTTAGCTAGATGCCCAGAGTAGCTTTCAGATGTAAATTGAATGTTGGCTTTGGAAGGTGTTACACTTGGCATCTCATGACTGCTTGATTTCTTTTGTGAAGCCATTACATGTGTCCACTTTCTTTTTTAAACATCACTGGGATGCATGACCATTTTGTGGCCAGTGTGTATTTCTTACAAAAATCCTTCCCAGAAATAACAAAATTATAAATGCATGTTACTACATTCTTAACTGTTATCTTTGTGTTACATGGAGCAGGAAATAGTAAGGTAAATTCCTGTTATAGGTAGTTAATTATAACTGTTGACAGAACACTGTTGACATTTCTGATCTCTAACCATAATGCTTCCAGAAATTGTTATCTTATCATTTTCTCAAATCCCCTGGCTTTCACAAGTAACATACCTAAATACATGGTATTTTGTGCCATGTATTTAGGTATGTTACTTGTGAAACCCAAAAACCACTTTTGCCAGGCCCAGTACAAGCTGGGGTATGACCATACTAAAGCTTTGACATTATCTCACCCCAAAATCCCCAGATGTCCCCTGTTTTGTACATGGACCACCAAATGTCTGGCCCATCTCTTTTTTATTTACTTGCTTAGCTTCCTCTTGTCACCATATCTGATAATCCTACTGTGCTTCTTGTCCTGGGGCCCACTTCAGGCAGCACTGATGGCAGCAGTTCCCTCCCTCTAGTCTTTGTCTTTCTGCTAAAGAGTTTGTTAAACTGCCGGGGATGACAAGGTTTTTGAAAAGAGAAAAATTGTTTGGCCTGGTTTTTATTGAAAATTTGAGACACAATGACAATGGTCTTACTGCTTTGATAATGGTTTCTCTCCACCTTGTCATTTTCACTGTAATAGAAATTTGTTGTTTTTATCTAGGCTGCATAATGTGCCCTTTCTGGTTTCTCAAAGCGAATTGCCACAGTATTAAAGGTGAAAATTAATTTTAAACCTGCACTACTTGAAATTCAGCAGTCTAAAGAGTCCATAAATTTTGCTCTGAAGAAAATGATCCATTTAATGAAATGGGAAACACAGATTTTTGGCAGCACAGAATGTCCTTAAAAACAAATGACATTTTCAACAGAATGAGTGTTGAAATACATTCTGATATGTATACAGTCATGCCTAAAAGTTTGACTCAATGGTATCTTAGCACTCTTTGCATTGATTATTGAGGTCTTAGGTTTTATTTAGCTTTTCATCCACAGCAAAGGTTGAACTAGTTTACTTTCTGCCAGTGCTTAAATTTGACTTGCTTGGAAATAAAGGAATATACCATATATGATGGTATATTTATCCTGCAGTTAAACCTTAGTATACTCACCTACTTGAGAAAGAAGGCTGGGATTTTTAGCCCTGACTGTAGTCTACCATGGAAATATATTTCAAATTAAGTGACTAATAAAACTTGGAGCATATGTTGCAAGATGATTCCTGTCTTTCTTTTGCTGATAATAAAAAAAATCTTCCCTCTTGTTTTTCCCTGTACTGATTTTTTTTTTGCATGTCTTAAAAAGAAATGAAATGAAAAAAATACTATTTCAAAGACTGCTTCTGCTTTGAGGCTGAGGGAGGGAAAAGGTTGAAAAGGAATGAGGATTGTCTGCATAAATAAATATTTTAGGTAAACATGTACTGCAGAATTTAATGAAACTGCAATGCTGCATTTTCCTGTAGATTAATTTTTAATTCCACAGATATGATGGACAAGATTAATCAATGGGTTCCATCAGGATAATGTTTGTGCCAAGAGTAGAGTAGTTTATTCTGTCTTCTAAAAGACTCAAATGTAATGGCTGTATGCAGGGAAGCTGTCTTGTCTTACCTTGTTTGGTTCATAGCTGAGCTAGCAGACGATCACTTAGCACATGCTTGAGAAAAAGCTCTTCATTATCCTCAGCAATCTGTGTTCTGTGCTTTGCTTTGCTCCCTCAGGTTACAAAAAGACCAGGCACACTTGCACTAGATGCTCAGCATGCCCAGCCAAAGGAGCAAAGCTCAACTGACCCAACTTCTGGCCCAAGATGCTTCTGAGAGGGCTGTGTAGTGTTGGATGTGGTCTGTAGAGACCTTGCATTTCCCATATCCATGGTATCCTGGCGGGGACAACACAGCTGACATTTACTGCTGCATTTCGCATTCTCTTTTTTTGTCTTGCATACAGACTTCTCATCATATATGGTCTGCGATTTTCTTTACACACACATCTCCCAGTCTTTCACTGTGAAACTCTGAGATGGACTGGTAGCAGCTGTTCCTTTAATAAATAATAAACCTGAGACATAATAGGCATAAAGTGTGATGGTTACCCTAAGAAAAATCTATTACAAATATACAGCTGTTATGTTTCAGCCATTTTGAAGAGGATAGAGAAACTATTTGCAAGAGTGTGTAGTAACCGGATAAGAGGGAGTGGCTCCAAACTGACAGAGTAAATTTATATTAGACATCTGAGGGGTGGTGAGGCACTGGCACAGGTTGCCCAGAGAAACTGTGACTGTCCCATCCCTGGATGTGTCCAAGGCCAGTGAGGTTGGAACAAGATGATCTTTAAGGTACCTTCCAACCCAGGCAATTCTGTGATTTTTGTCATCCACCTTTTGAGACCGTGTTTACATGGATGCTTCATTCTGGCACAGATTTATCCCACTTTTATTCAAGATCAGTCTGGGTCATCTTGAACTCCTGGCACTTTCCACTGTGATGCAGTTTTTATTCTTAGGGGAATGTTTTCAGAAATAGGTCAGTTCCTTGATCCAACTTCTTTGCTAGAAGTGACTCTTGGAGAGATTTTAGCAGTAAATGGGCGAGAGATGGAATAATGCAGGAATTGTGCCCTGGCAATGTCAGACTTGTGTCCAGTTCAAGGCACTGAACCCACAGCCCCAGCATCTGCAAGTGTACCTCTGCAGATGGGTGAGTGATGCCTCCTGGGAAGGGTGTTCCTGAGACCTGGAAGCCTGCCTGCAGGGTTTGGGTGGTTGACTGGTTTTGAGTGTTTAGGGGCTACACCTCCTTCTGGTCTTCCACAAGTCTCTGTCCATGATTGTATGTGTATGAATAGGTAGTAAGCTTTGTGTCTTGTTCCATATTTTTTTTATTGTCCCCATCCCTTTTGGGTGGCTTTATAGCTTTCCTGTGCTATAGCTTGTTATTGTTTTACTCTTACCTTGTTATTATCTTCTTACCTTGCTTTTTCTTGTGGTGGAAGTGTTACTGGCTTCTGATTTGGTTTTGGGGTTTTTTGTGGAGGCAAGTTTCTTTTTTTCTTTTTTTTTTTTTTTCCTTTCCCATTTCACTGTTGTCCATCTACTTTGAAAGATATGGAAATCAAAAAATACTGGCTACAGTGGTGATTGCTTCCTCATACCAGTGTATGAAGCTTGTAGTAGGAGCACTGATTGGATCATGAGATGGGTTTGTGTTCAGAGGTCTCTTGGCAAGGAAGAACTCACAGAGTTTGTTGCTGGTTCTACAGGCAAATAAAAAAAAAAAAAAAGGAAAGACAATTTCTCTCCTTCCATAGCTTTGAAGCTGTCAGGAAGTATGTTTGCTTGAATTCATAGCAGGGCAATGGCCCCAGGTTGGATGGGGGAAGTATTTCTTGATTTCTGGGGCATTCCTTTTTTCCCAAGCAGTTTAAAACTGCTGCTTTCTATTTCCTAATTCATATATCAGCATTATCATCCAGTTAACCTTTATCCAATTAAAATGATTATGTAGCACTGTACTGAGTGCCTTCCAAATACTGTATGCCTCTGGCTAATAAAAAATCCCACTGATAATCTTTTTTTATAGATGTGTGTTCCTTACAAAAAATTGTTCTAGATAGTGGTGAATTAATTATAATCATGGAAAGGTTTCAGAATATCTGTCCAATTAATAATGTTTTTATCCACCTTTTCTCCTTATAAGTGTATACAGGATGTTTTTAATGGTTTAAACAGAATTTTAGCTGTTAATTTTTTTTTTTACTTGAGTGGGACAAGGTTTTCACTGGAGGGATGTTACTTCAAATTACTAACAGAAAAGTTTGAAAGGTGAGGATTTTTGATTTTTACATTATTCTTTTAGAATTCTGAAGGCATTGTCTTGGTTTTGAAAGACAGGTGTCTGCTAAGGAAGGCAGGAGCCTCCCCTGAAGTGGAGAATGTAAACCCTCCCCACCCCTCCAAATTGCTATGAATTTTAAATTAAGGGGTTCTCAGGCAAAAAATATGGGAGCAGGAAATAACAGTTCTTTAATAGGGAAGAAAATAAAAGGATAACATGAACAATGCAGTACACTAGAACAACACTGACAGTCAGAACTCAATCTGACACCCTGTCTAATTGGAAATGTGGCTGCAGCCCTCCTGGAGTGTCAGGTGTGATTCTGCTGGAGCAGGGATCCTGTAGAAAAGGATGTATTCTTCCTCTGAAGATCCAGTGGAAGAGGCAGCTGCTGTTCCTCTGGGGAATCCAGTGGAGAAGCCTTGATGGTGTTTCAGAACCTCTGGATTATATCTGGGTATCTCTGCTCCTCCCTCTGGGCAGAGCATCTCCCAATGGGATGTTATACTTCTTATCAGTCATGCAGTGACATTCAATAGCCTGTTATCAGCAGATGTCCCTCCTGAAGGAGGAGTAATTGTGATCACTCAGAGACATAAGGCAAACTGCCCACTTGACAAAAGACAACTGCCATACAGATGGTAATGGAAAATATCTTGCCTTGCAAACATCTGGAACCGGCATTGCATTGGCTTTGCATGGCCTGGTTTTTGGTAGTGGGTGGGGGCACCGAGGTGGCTTCCGTGAGATGCTGCAAGAAGCTTCTACTGTGTCTGGCAGAGCCAATCCCTGATGATTCCAAAGATGGACATGCTGCTGGGCCAATTAGCAGTGGTGATAATGCTTCTGTTTTAACTTATTTAAGGAGAAAGGAAAACAAAGTGTGGCACAGTTTTAATTCCAGTCAGAGAAGAGCAGAGTTGAGAATATGTGAGACAAACAACTCTGCAGACACCAAGGTCAGTGGTGAAGGATGGGGAGGAGGTGCTTCAGGGGCTGGAGCTGAAATTCCTTTGCAGGCTCGGGTGAGGATCATGGTGGAACAGCTGTCTCCCCTTGCAGATCCACGGGGATGTAGAGATTCCATGCAGCCCATGGAGAAGCCCCCACTGGAGCAGGTGGATGCCTGGGAGGAGGCTATGAAACTGTGGGAGACCCTTGGAGAGAGGGGTCCTGTTCCCATGCCAGAGCAGCCTGTTCTTGAGGGAGTGTAGCCCATGGAAGAGTGCCCACACCTCAGCAGTTTTGGGAGGACTCTTTCCATGGGATGGACTCATGTTACAGCAGTTCACAGAGAGCTGTTGTTTGAGAGATGGACTCACATTGGAGAAGTTAGTGGAGAACTCTCCCATGGGAGGGACCCCATGGTGCAGTTTGGGAACAGCTCCTCTCCCAGAGCAGTGTGAAAAGCCATGGGTGATGAATTGACCACAACCCCTATTCCCTGCCTTCTGGGTAGAAGGGGAGGGAGGAGTAGGGGGGAAGGTGTTTTTAAGGGCTTATTTTACTTCTCATTATCCTGCTCTGATTTCATTAGTAATAAATTCACCTTTTATCTCAAAGCTGAACCTGTTTTGCCTGTGATGGTATTTAATGAGTGATCTCTCTCCCAGACCTTATCTCAACCCATGAACCCTTTGTTAAATCTTCTTCCCTCTGTGCAGCAGCCAAGGGGAGTGAGTGAGTGGCTTTTGTGGGTGCCTGGCATCTGGCTAGATGCCAGGCACCCACAACAGGTATCAACCTACAACAGGTATCTGGCTTAGTGCTGAAGCCAAAACCAACATTGCATTTAAGTTCCTAAGACTATTCCAAATTGTTCTGAATTCTTGTATGGAAAGGGAAACTCTTCCTTCTCTTGAGCTGAGATAGGAGCTTCTACTAGAAAGGCACTGTAGTGTTTAGAAGATGCATCACAGTATCTCTTAAACATTAGCTTTGTATTTTGTGAGTGCCAGTAGCTGTTGCATATATGAACAGAAAATAAGAACACTTATTTGAGCAGTAATGACAATATTGTGTTTAATTTTTTTTTCTTCTGCCCAGACATGAATATTGAAACATGAACGCTGGATGTAAGGAAATATTATCCAATATTATCCAATGTAATGTTTGTTTTACCCGCATAGTTTATTTCTGTAAGTATGATTGTAGGTTTGAAAAGTACTAATCCCATGGGAATGTAATGATATTTAAGATGTCCATTCCAGCTGTGTGAAGAAACCACACAATGTTTCCAAGCCAGTGCAATTTATTTTTTTAATTCTTATCCCAAGTCCCATGTTTTGTTGAAGAACAGTAATAATTAGGCATTTATAAAACATCTGATTTGTCCCTTCATTACTTGTTTCCACTTGGCCTGGGAAGACATCTCTGCCAGAGCTGTGGTGAATAAATGGCTTTCTTGTAAATCCAGATTCTAAGGTTTTAAGGCACTCTAAAGATCCTTTAATATTTTTTTCTTTCCTTGTTTGAGCCAATTGCAAACTTTAAAAAAAAAATTGTTTTGATGAGTGTTTCCTCAAACATCTGTAAAGTTTTGCAGGTAATGTTGCTTTTCCAAGTTCCCACACAATTTCACCAGTCTGTACACTCCATTGGACAGAAGAAAAAAAAAAGTTTCATCTAAGAAGCAGGAATTGCATTTATGATTCTAAATAAGGACTATAAGAGGATTTGATTAGAATAGTCTTATTAAAGCTAAACTTGTAATACCATGTAAGTTAACATGTGTATTTTTTTTAGTATTTTAGAGGTGATTGTCATAGAAGCTAATTTTAAGCAATTGCTGACAGCACATCTGTGGATATGCTAACAGACAATTACTTGTTTAAATCTGGAAGATGACTTCTAGTATTTTGGAGCCGCTCTTGAGTATGATGTGTTCCTAGCAGTTTTGTTCCTTTAACCAAGATATTGCTCTGGTTTGGAGTAACATAGGGGACTGAGGAGTCTCCCATTTTCAGCCAGGCTTGAAATTCCTGAATAATCGTGCTTTTGCAGACTTTCAGCTTATACATTTTGAGCTGTTGTAGCTTAGGATCTGTAGCCAGATCTGAGATGGTCAGATTTTGCAAGCTGATATTTTAAGAGTTTCTTAGCAGGAGAGATGCTACACAGTGGTTTGGCACAAGCATTGAGCTTAAGCAGTACATGCTGTTGAAGAAACAGTCAGTTTTCTTCTCTCCTTCCTCCTCATTTCTTCTCTGCTAAATTTTAGCAGATGTCTGATCTTGCAGCAAGGAAGTTTAGGGAGCTGAAATGGCACAAAGCAAACCCCAGCAAACAGAAAAAGGGCGAGTTTCCTCTTTGATCCTCTCCTCAGACGAGCTGGATTGGTAGTGTTGGAGGAGGTGTGAGGGCAGGACTTCTTCTCATGACAACTGACCAGAGGGTGGCTTTGCTGTGGTCTTTGAACAGCCTGTGAAGAGAACCTTTTTAGATATTTCTAAAAGCACTACATCTTCCTCCCACTTGGTTCTATGTGTTTTCAGAAGAATGCATGCTGTTTATCTCTGAATTCTGCCAGCAAGCTTTCTCAGGCAATAGAGAAAGTCCCAATATTATTAGGTGAAAAAGACAGATATCAAATCAAGTCTATAATGAAGAGTAGACTACATGTTAATCAGAGATGAAAACGTGGATCCACAGTTTCATTTAGCGGCAGAAAACATAAGCAGAGAGCAAATGTATTCAAAAATACCAGAATCTGTGCAGAAAATGAGAGGCAGGTGAAAATAAAGAAATGTGGAAATGGTTGGTGTTAGGCAGCATGATGACAGCAGGAAGGACAGAGGAGAATCAAAAGGTGAATGAAAGACTGAGAAATTTTATGTGATTCAGTATCCTTGTAGTGATTATGTGATCTGAAATTTAGGTTTTTTGGGTCAGTTGCTGAACAGTTCCACAGATTCCGCAGACCTGCCATAAAGATTTGGAGAAAAAGCATATGGACCCTCCATCTCAAATGCAGAATCCCAATTGCTGCTGATTTTGCTGTAGCTTTGGTTTCTGCCAGGGTTTTGGCAGCTGGAGTTACAGGAGAAGCATCAGTATTGCCTGCTGGTTTCTAAGATAAGGATTCTTTGTTGCTGCTTGGCAAACTAAAAAATTGCCTTTTTCATAGCACAAATGGATTTGATATTTGCAAAATAATTTATCACGTTGTGTAGCTGTGGCAGGATTTCTGGTTGATTGGGGTGTCAGACTGTCAAAGGATCAGCCTGGTGTTTTTCACTCAGCTTCAGCAACAGAGTGGTGCCAAAGGCTTGCACTGTGCTGGAAATTAAAAACAGAAATCTCTGCAATCCTTACATTGACTTGCTGCTTAGATTAATCATTGGAGAAGGAATTTCATTCTAGGTTAATGTTTAACTTTCCTAAGTGCTAAAGTAAAGCTTATCTCAGTTACCCAACTAAACAACAGGAACTGCTAAGCCACTGAGCACAGTAAAAGATTGCATCAAAACATAATCCTGAAGATAAGAGCATTTTAAAATTTTGATCTGCCTTTTTTTTGTTTGTTTCTGAAAGTTTCAAGAGAAGTGTAGGTGCAATTCTGAGAGGCAAGAAGTAGTTTCTCTCCCAGGATGAGCCAAAGCAGTATGGAATGTTAAGGATTTCTTGGCTGGTTTTTTCAGTAATTTCTAAATCCTTTCAGTCCAGGAGTCCTTGATTTGAATGGTCATATTTGATTTATTTATGTTTACTTCAGTCCAATTCAGTGAACTTAATTCTTGTTGGAGAAAGGGTGCCAGAGATCATAATAATTTAAATGTGTTGTTTGCCAGCCTTGCCAGTAAAAAAAAAGACACATGCAATAAATTATCATAATTATTTTTAATATTAAAGTTGTCTCTGGATTTTGAGGAAATGGCCATGTTGATGATGCTGTGATATCCCCGCTGCAGGCTGGGATATCTACTGGCAAGATGCAGGGACATGTTCATGGGATGTTGCAGCTTCACAGTGGTTTATATTGGAAAGCAGATGCAGGGTTACAGTCCTTACTCTGTCCTTTGAAATTCAGGATCAGTACATCTCAGAATATTCATAATTTACTTGGATTTCAGTTTATTCTGATGTTTCCTTTGCTCACTGTGCCTTTGAGCAGTTGGAAATTAATATCCCATTTCTGAGAATGATATCTTAAATATATTGGTGTTGAAGTTTTGTGGGATATGATTGGACTTTGTTGCACCCCAAGAGTGTTCTCTAGGGATTGACATCTCTGTGGTCAGTTGAGTCACTGGGAGCAATTTGGAGTGGTTTCTCCATTTGGCAGCCATCCTAATCCTTTTGGGACTGGCCTTTTGAGGAAGGAGGAAACTAATTTTTCATATTTCAAGTTTTCTTGGAGTTGGATTGAATCTTTCTGTTAGAGAAATTGGTGCCAGATGATGCCTTAGAGTGGCTACCTAGAACAGAGGCTAGACAAGATAAAGAGAATAAAAGTGGGTATTTATTAAAGGCCCTCAATAGGTACAACTTGGGCACTCAGAAGCCTCTGAGAAGCTACGCCCAGGATGGAAGATGTTCACGAGTTTTTCATACAGATAAAAGTTTGGTCCATTTTATACATCAGGGGTTAATTCTCCAATTACGGCTTTGGATAATGAAGTAATTTACTCCAAGTTTGTGCCCCCACTCCATCCCTAAATTTACTGTTGTTACTTTTTTTGGCCCTGAGACAGTAAGGTGTCCTTGAGTTTCAGGCCTAGAGAGAAATCATTTTGTCAGAATAAAATGGGAGAACAGTAGCTGATAGGCTATGGAATCTTAGAGTTATACACTAAAGCAGTACAGGATCTGAAAAATATGAAAGCTAAATTCTAAGGCATCATAGGGTTTCTACTGACTTCAGTGGAGCATGCAGTTTGAAGTTTCAAAAAATGTTTTGCCATCTGTGTGCGAGCATACTGCTGGAGGAAGAAAGCTGGCAAGAAAACGTTGAGCTTCTTTTTTGGTGGGAAATGGAGCACTAAGAGAGGATGTTCTTAGATTTGCAGGCTTCTGAGGTGCTTCTGGTAAGTGCAAAGATACCTATAGGCAGCCCAGTGACTGGCAACTTCTTGCACATAAGACTTAATGTTTATGTGAGTTTTTTGTTGAGAGCTTCTGTCAGAGCCTTTCTCCTTCCTTATGTGTACTAAGTTCAGTAGCCATCTCTACAGCAGTGTTTCTTACCTGTAAGTGGAAAAAATGATGCAAAAACTTTGGCCCCTAACTTCTGCTGTGCTCTGTGCACAGCTTGGACCCTGTGAGTAGTGGGGATTGCTGAGAAAGTGCAAAGGTGAACTGTGAGCCTGTTCTCACTGCTGGAAAATAAAGGGGGCCAAGGGGGGTGGGTCTGATGCAGTAGTGCAGCAACAGACGGGAACTTTTTGCTGTATGTTTTCCATTCAGAAAGAAGAAAAAGTGTATTTCACAAAAAAAGTGCGTAGTGAGTGTTAAAAAGTATAATTGCCCTGGGAGATGCTTCATGTGTGCTTCAGCTTTAGGGCCTACTCAGTCTGCCATTACAGACCTTGTGCTTGTGTGTGTCCTAAGAGGGCAGTTTTCAGGCTGAATTGTTATCTGTGCAAGGCAATGGTGAGGCAATTCTGATTATTCTGGACAAAAAAAAAAAAATTATGAGAAAGAATTGGAGAAAAACATGTTTCTAAATATTTGTCAAGGAAGGATTGATTTTTTTTCTTTAGAAAGGAAATTTTTTATCTTATCTTTTTCCTGACACTAAATATTCTCAGTGTAAAAACTATAGTCTGTATAATGTGTATCTCATTCACAAGAGCAATAATCATGAAAAACATTGCTGGTTGATTTATAAAGAAAGAAAAATGCAGTGTCATCTTACAGTTGCTCAGGTAACTACTTGTAGGTGTCTTGATTGAAAGACATGATGGAAATACTCCCTATAGCTCTGTTCCTCATTCTTGAATTCCATTTCTAGTTTTCCCTTTTTATTTTTTTTTTCTCCTTTTGAGGTCAACTTATATTTCAGAATATTAGGTAGTCCATTTTAATTGGCAGACTTCCCCAACTTTTCCTGTATAGCTTTCACTGCTGGACTAAACCATGCATGGTTTTCTTCTGCCCTAGATGATGGGGTATAACCACTGTTTTAGAAAATGATTTTGTAATACCACTTCACATTTTTGGTACTAGAGCCTGAAGTTGATTTCATGAAAAAGGAAATCACAGCCTTGTTTGTCTCTTAGGGCATATATACAAATGGATCTAGATTCTTAGATTAATAAATTACCCTTTGGCTATATTTGCAGTTAACTCAAGAAAGCATAAATTAATTAGAATATGAAAAATCATAATGGGCCTCTTACCTTGTGACAGTTTTTGCATGGCCTCAAAGACAACTTTGACATCAAGTACATAATTTTGTAAGAAGTAGAACTTGGAAATACTTCAATAGAGAGCAATTAGGTTTTTCCTGGTATGTTTTCACAGATTTTCTGCTACAGCTTAGATTAATTTTGTACTGTGATTTCCTCAACAAACATAACCAACAACTCAGCCACATATTTTTCTGTTCTATAGAAAGGTGGGAAGTTCCTTTCAGTAAGGTTTGTGAAAGCAATTCAGGTAGGTAATTGGATGATTTAAAATATGCATATTATAGCCCACTTTCATTAATGCTTTCTTTGAAATTCTGGGGAGAATGAAAGAATAACTTTGTGCATGTAGTGACTTTCACAAAGTGGTTACATTCTTTATTTCATGCCTTCAGAATAGTACCTCATCCTTAGGCAGAAACTGCTGGCATAAAATCTGCTTCTTTCCCTGCCAGCCCTTTTTGAAATGTATCATGCTTAAGGTGAAATGCAGCATTTCATCTTCATTATGATAATACCACAAAAAGAAAGGTCAGATGTTGTTTAGCTCCTTGGGGGTTTGTTGTGGAGGTTTTTTGGGTTTATTTCCCCCTTCTTTTTATTTTTTTCTTCTCATATTTGCTTTTTTAAAAGAATAGTAAGGATTGCTTTTGCAGATCCGCATCAGGCAGCTGAGCCTTTATTGCAGTCCCCAGGATGCTGGTGCAATAATCAAAATAATTTTGCTTAAGCATCTTCCTTGTGTATTCGTTGTCTTATGTGGATCACTGGCATTTCCTGTACTGATGTGTGACTGAGGAGCTCCTGTCAGGAGAGCACTATGCCTCACCTTCCTTCAACAGACTGTGTGTGCTGTTGGAGGGATGGCAGCCTGCAGGAGAACCAGGACACCAGACCCAGGCTGTCTGGCTGCTTACACTGTCCCACCTTCCTTGATTTGGTGCCACAGTGCCTGAGGCAACCCTTTGTCATGGGTTTGATGCTGGCCAAATGCCAGTGGACCCATGAAAAAATAATTTATTCATTCTCCTTTCCTGTTGTTGAGCAGCAAAGAAGAATGAATAAATTTTTTTTTTTCATTTATTTTAATTAAAAAATTATTCATTTTTTTGAGGGGGAAAGAAAATATCAAAGGGGCTCATGAGTTGAGGTAAGGATTGGGAAGAAACACTTTAGGGCGAAACAGCCTCTAAACTTTAAAAGGTATAAAGGAAAAAAAAAGGGAATTAAAAGAGAGTAATGAGAACTAAAGTACACTTTTAGAACACCTTTTCCCTCTGCTAGCCCTTTTTTCCTTCTCACTTTCAGCGGAGGGAGGCAAAACATGGGTTTTTAGTCAGTTTGTCACTTCTAAAAAAAGAAATCTTCATTTAGGGAGAGGAGTGTCTTTTGCTATGCCATGGGCTCCTTCCCACCGGACACAGTTCCCTGTGAACTTTTCTGTGGGGGGATAGAATGTAAGAAAATAAAGATAGTGCTCAAGATAATCAATCTCACCCCTGAGGAGTTGCAGCTGTACTAATCACCAAAGATTAGGAACAGGCCTGCCCATAACAGGCCACAGCTGTGTCGATTGAGAATGAGTGCTATGAAAGAGTGGGTTAGCTGGGTGAGAAGGGAGTTGGAGTTTGTTGGCTGTGCTGTGAAGAAGGAGGAGTCAGTGCTGTGAGGAGCTGCCCATGAGAAATCACCAAGAAGGTATGGAACTTTAGCAATAAGATGACAACACTTTTCCAGTGTGGTTTTCCAACTTGAATTTTCACGAGTAGCAGTCCTGCCTGAACCAGCTGCAGTGTGGATCCTTCCCATGGGCAAAGCAGTCTTCCTACAACTGTTTTCTTGTGAGCCATTTTGTTCATGGGGTGCAGTCTCTCAGGGATGAGCTGTTCTAGTATAAAAGCAAAGGTCCTCTTCCTCTATCTCTGGAAGTGAAGGTTCTTTCTCTCTCTCTGTTCAAGACTCTCACCAGATCACAGCTTCATAACATCCACCCGCTCCAGTGTGAGCACCTTTTTCTCATGGGCTGTAAGTGAATTTTGCATTCCCCCATGCACTTCATGAATTACAGGGAAACAGTTTGTTGTATTATAGTCCTCACCATGGCTTACAGCAGAGTTTCAGCTCCGACGCTCAGAGCGCCTCCTCTTCCCTCTCTGTCTTTTGCACTGATCTCAGCATTGCCATGTTGTTCTCCTCACATGTCTTCACCTTTTCCTTTTCTCTGAATCGGGAGAGAATTGGTGTCTGTAGGCTTGTTTGTTCTCAAGTTATATCAATTGAAAAGTTTTTATAGAGTTCTGCAGAACTGAAAAGTTGATCCTGTCTGGGCTCCGCACTGGGGAATTGTTCCCCATGACTCTCACTGCTGGTCACGTGGTTCATATTGGGCCAACCAATATCTCAGTCATCAGAGCCTTTAGGGATTGGCTCTGCTGGACAGAGTAGAATTTTTGAGCAACTTCTCCTCCAGAAGCAGCCTCTGTGGTTTTTTCTTCACCCCTGCTGAAAGCCAGATTAACCTATCACACCCTTAGAGAGGGAAGGGGATGGATAAAATATTGTATCATGCCTAAATGAGAAGATTTTTTATTATTGTTGTTGATTTTTATTATTTTTTTAAAATTACTTCTGTCTGCTTTTCCCCCTTCCCCTCCATCCCCTTTCTGGGAGGACAATAGTCCTTGTCCTTTGCACAAAATATATTAATTAGAGATAAAAGTACCCAATTAGCTTGATTAGGTATTATTCTGTCTCGCTGCTCCAATATTTAAACTTATTCATGCAGAAATTTTATGAAAAATTGGAAGCACAGAAGCAAAAAAAAATGCAAAAAACCACCAATGCCGCAAACCCCAAACTGTTAGTTGCTTCTGTAGATGCTGTAGAGTAGGAGGCAGATGAGGCTTCAACTCAAGGGGAGCGAATGTGTGAACAGGGTAGTCGTGACATGACAAAGTAGACTTCGTTGACTGTGAATAAAATACTTTGCCTATGGGGAAGTAGAAGTGCTTGCTGTGCTTAAAGTGGACAGGGAAGCACCTTAGAAGAGACTATAAGCCCAGCCCTGTTTACACTGAGGTTTTACAGTATGAAAAGCTGGATATCCTTTACAATTACACAAGAGAGGCTTTAGAAAACCTGATGTGGTAAACAGAAAATTCTTGGCAAGGCTCAAGTTTTGGTTTTTCTTACTGCATAGAGACATTTGTGCTATAAAATCATGTACTTGAAAGGCAGTGAGGCGGATATGTTTGACCTTGCATCCTTATTTCTGCTTTCATAGGCTTCTGCCTTCCCCATGTGCAGAAAAAAAAAGTGGGGAGAAAGCCAACTGAGAGGGTTCAGTTTATGGAGTCCGGTGCATAGATTAGGGTTGAGCCAGCTGCCTCATGGCTGGCAGCCTTTCTGAACACTTGAATTACAGGGGAAGTGGCAGTCTTGCATGAAATTCCAGGTAAAAGCACATTAGGGAATTTTAAGACAAGAGGTCATGTATGTATGAAGCTTTATTGGGTGAACCAACCCAACTGGTCACTGCACTAAAACCAGCTCGTGTTTCTAGCACTCTCAATACCCAAGGCAGTTGGAATGATGTATCAGGATGTTGTATGTACTCTGCTCACAGAGAAAAGCACTAAGTGCTTGTTGTCATGACCAAGAGTAAAAATTGCAGCAACATTTTGATCTCTGATCCCATCTCCACCTGATCTGTGGCTAGTGCCTCGAAGGTTCATCATCTGCCATCTCACTCTCACCCATACACTCACACCTGCATGTTTAGTTTTGCTTTGCTTTCCTTTCCATAGGATAAGATCAGTAAAGAAGGAAACTAGTTGGAGTGTTGAAATGTTTGCCGACTTTGTGTGCCTAGAGACTAAAAGGAAGAGGACTAAAGAAAAGAGGACAGCATTTGTGTCCTAGCATGGAACTTGAGAGTCTCTGAGTGCAGAGGGATTTGAAAAGAGAATTGAAAAAATGCCAGGATGAGTGGACTGGAGAGGCAAGAGTTGGGGTAAAAGGAATTGAAATCTGGGTGAGTTTTGTGGCAGGAAACTCTTGAAGAGCGACTCTGTGTGTAACAGTGAAGCAGCTAAGATGTTGGAAAGAAGGGTGATTTATTAGATGGGCCTAAAGAAGTAGTTAAAAGAGTAATATGTGAAACCCCTAGGTGAGGCTGAGGATTGACTCCAATAGCTAGTAAGGCTGGAGCTATTAAACTTGAAATGATGTTATGGATGGATGTGCTGAAGATACGAAGTAGTGTGTCTCTGGAAATTTGTCCTCGGGATTTAATTAATAGAAAAATTCCCTGGCTGGTTTGGAAGACATTCAATCTGGGATTATTTATTTATCCTAAGTAATTTGGTGTGGGCTTTAGCTTAGGAATTGATTACTGTTAAAGTTTTTCTTTGAAACTGTGGGGTTAAAAGGGTGTATGCATACACTCTTCCCAAGTGGCTGCTGGAAATTAGTGCAAATACCTGAGATGTTATACTGATTAAACTGCAGCAGTAGATGCCTGGAACTTGTGGTGCAGGGGCAGAGCTGTTCCTTCTTGGTTTCCTTGCTATTTCTCATGTTGGCTCATGGCAGAGAATTTCAAAACGGCTCCAATGCTGCTAATGCTGGGTTTGACTCTCATAATTCTCTTTGAGCAAGTGAAGGCTTTGTTTGGGTTATAGAGAGCGACAGAAGAAGTTTGGGTGCCAGCTTCAGCTACCCCTGTAGCCTTCCTTTGGTGTGCAGAAGGGCCTGATGGCTGAAAAAGCCAGGAGCAAGTGGTTGAGTCTGGTTAGATGTGACAGGACACAGCTGAAGTCACAGAGACGTGGAAGAGAAGGAAAGGTGTTCTGCTGGTGATGGGAGCGCTCTGGATCAGAGGGGGTGATGGTTCCTGGGCAGGGGGCTGCCACAGGGAAAGCCATGGAGCTACTGTAATGTAGAATAGTTTTAAAAACCAGGAGTAAATTAGGATATTTTACATGAGACATTTAGTAACTTTATTCTGCTTATAGCTGTCTATTTTCTGGACACAGACTGCAAGACTGAGAACAGGACTTTTCTTTTAGGGTTGATGGTGCTTGTATCATGGCTACTCATGTGACACCACACCTGCTGCTGCTAATTTGGGACTCTGCATTGTTGCTGCTTCCCAAGTTGTAGGTTGGAAAGCTTGCAGAAACACTGCATGGACATACAGAAATTATTATCCTGTTTCCTCTTCATGAATATGCAGACAATTGGAAATGAATGTAGCATGTCTGCTTGTTGCTGCTCTTCAGCTCATCAATGCAAAATTCTGGAAAGCAGAAACTTTATAGATTCTGTGTATACTTTAGAAAGGAATAGAAATAGCCTGTTTCAGTGCCCAACTACCATCTGGGTAGTTGTGCTTAAAGTGGATAGGGAATACCCAATGTATTTTTCCCAATACCCAATCTAAACCTTCCTTGACTCAGCTTCATGCTGTTCCTACTGGTCAGAGAGAAGTGATCAGTGTTTGTCCCACTATGTCTCCTTTTAAATTCTTTTAATTGGAAATTAAAAATATTTTCCCCAAGTTGAATCTCTCTTGCCTATGATAGTAATTGGTAAATATTTTCTCTCTATCTCAACCCAAAAGCTTTCTCATCCCATTTTATCTCCTTTTGTTAAGGATGTCTACATTTTAGTCCTAAATCTATGTGGCATCAAAGCTGGTAATGGTAAACATGAGTTTTAGCAAGATTATATTAAATTCTGAATAGTCTGAGTGGCTTTTTAGATTTTTTTTTCTGCAGTTAGTATATAAGGAGACTTGCTAATGAAAATGGAAGTAAATGAAGATGTAGCTGTAACTCTTGATTGCCAGTTAAATTTTCTAGATTACATTCATCTCTGTTTTCTCCACTGTTTCTTTTAAGATGAATTAATGGAACTTCTCTATATCAAGTTATAATGTTGAAAGTTTGGTTATCTGGCAACTTTCTAGCTCTGCTTTACACTGACACTGTAGAAGGAGCTCATTAGGGACACTATAAATAAATATGAGGCTCATTTTTCTGTGCCACTAAGTAGGTCCCACTTCAATTCAGAGCAAATGCATTATATAAGTCTAGTGAGGAGAGTTCTCCTTGGCACATACACTGGCATTAACCTATTGTTAATGAAATTCAAAGCCTGTTTTCTCTCCTAAAGGGTGGACTGGGCTTTGTGTGAGCTGTCAGTGGAAATTAGGAGTTTAGTAATTGATGTAGTAACAAAAAAAAGAGGTTTGTTTGTATTTCATTGTCCTTGTGTACTTTTGACAAATACTGCTAACTACTTAGCATTTGGTCCCCTTTACTAACTAGCAGTTAAAATAGTGGTTTTGGGTAATAGTAAAAATAAAAATAATATATGAACTTATTTTTCCAACTAATATTACTCTTTCATTGAGGCCCTATGGTAATAATGCACTCTTACCCTTTAGAAATTCATCTCAGGAAAACAACTAAGTGTATCTTCGTTCTTGTGGCTCAGAATTCTATCTTCTGTCACTTTAAACCTATGTGTACACATTCATGTGGGTAAATAAGTGGCCTTTTTCATCTTAATTTCCTTTTTTAAACATTCCAGTCTGTCAATTTTGAAATTTCCTTAGTTGTCTTCTTTTAAGGCATTTATTTCCACTGCCAATGGCAGGTGACACTTAACCCTGGGGTCCCTGATAAGAACATGTCAGTGGACACTGATATATCAAGCACATGGCTTGTGACAGCACCCAGTATTATCTAACCATGGGTTCTAATTACATGAGTGTGACATTTGTAGAGGCATGAACTGGAAGAGTTCAGCATAGCAATGCTAAAGGAAGTACCCAAAGAAGAAGAAATCTTCCTCTTGCATCGTGCATGTTAGCTGTCTTGAGACAGCTATGGAGCCTTGCAGGGTAATATTTACACAGCAGTTAAAGTGTGAAGTTTCCTACTAATCCATTTTGGCAGTGCTGTTACAGGATCATGAGCATGTGCAAAGGCTTTCCCTGAACCTGCTGTTTCAGTGGAGAGTTCAGTATTTGAAGCACTGATGGAGCAGGGGCAGCAGCAAGTTCCTCTGGAGCCACTTTATGCAAGCAGTGTGAAAATGGGCAGTGTAGGTAATGTGGATGATGACCATCAGCCTTGGCCACCTGCTGACAAAAGAAAGAAAGTAAAGCTTCAGTCTTCAAAGTGTAGGAAACTTTCACACTGTAGTTCTGCCTGTGGGCTTTCTTGAGGTCCCTGTATCTTGTGTGCTGGGTTAACATCCCAGGCTGCACCTTCAGCCTCTGTATTTCTTCAGCCATCAGTTGTAGTGAGCTGAGGGTGCTGTTGAAATTGGCAAAGATCTGACAGATGTGTTCTATGGAGGGGCTTGACCGCTGGCCTGCAATCAAAGCTGAGTTAATAGAAGGAATAACAATTGATGATTTTTGAGTATATCCATAGCAAGGAAGAAGACAAGGCTGTCAGCATGGGAACAGTTTAGAAAAGATACGTGAAAATTTTTGTAAGCTAAACTACGTGCCTAAGTAGATGTGTATACATGCCTTATTAAATTTCTGTGAAACTTTTGCCAGTTATATTGATGCTAATTGCTTTGCACCAATGAATAGAATAAGTTATTGTGATGTAGTTAATGACTTAAGATCACAGTTTGTTAAGAGTATATAAGCTGAACAACATGCAGAATAAAAACTTTTTTCTTCTTGGACCCTGATCACGTGTGTGTATGTCACATCCGACCTAATGGTGATGGTATTCTATGAAGGATTTGCACAAGGAAAGAAGTATCTGATTAATAAATTTTATTTTTGAATAGAAGGCAGGATTGATATTCAAGCTCTTTAGCATAAAGTGCATTGTTTAGTAGGCAGTGTTTCTTTCTGTAGTCATTTCTGTGGCATTGTTACTGTATCTGCCCTTGTTTTGTGCATTAAGCTGTTAATACAGTTCAGGTTTAAAATTGTAACAGCCCCTTCATGTCTCTTAATTAAAAGTAAGAAAGTATTTCCAGTTATGCTTTGATTGCTTTCTGGTTGTTCCCATGTGTATGGACCAGGCCACATTGATTTAAAGATCACTGATCTCAAATTTGACAAGGCTGTACTGTCATTTTTTAGCATCTTTTAAAGTTCAAGACTTTAGCTCAAGCTGCTTTCTTCATTTTTGCCATCATTATATTTTAAACCTTCAATCAGGAGAGCGCCAGGAGGTGCTGTCTCTCAGATGCCATGACCTCAGTGGAGATCCATGATTGAGACAAATCTTTTTTACTTGAGGCGGGGCTGTCAAGATTCTTAGAGTACTTTTCCAAGCACCAGTTTTGGACTCAGAATTTACCCCATCTTAACCTAGTTTTCTTTTTTTGGAATTATGTTAGCTCTCTGCAGGATGTTTTTGGACCATCTCCAGTTTACTTCAGACTTGTTCCTATTTCTGTTTTTCTTTTCCATTGGAAGATATGAGTAGACAGTAGTTTTCAGAGCACTTAAATCCTCAGATCTCACACAGCTGGAAGTTGGTATGGACTGCTTGAGGAAAGGCAAAAGAAAATTAGTACCTTCTGAGTTTCATGTTAGGGCTGGTAGACTGCCAATTTGTAAAATGTAAAGTGAGGGCTATAGGCTTTGTTAGCATAGAAAAGGGGGGGGTGGGATAAAAAGCCAAAGTTCTGGTTTGCCAATAAATTCATCAACAGATTTGCTGGTGTGATGGTTGTGGGTGTAGAAGTGTATTGTGGTGTTAAAGCAGAGAGAATTTTGATCTCAGCAATTTAGAAATTGTTAATGTAGACCCAAATATGAATAACTTTTTCAACAGATTTTTATTACTAGGCAGACTGCAGCAGGCAGGAATTATGATGTTTGTTAAAATGGTTTAGATGAACATAAAGGCATGCATACTATTAAGTTTAAGTTTATTGTACGGAGAATATGCCGTGTATATGGAGTTTTGCCTAGACATGGAGGAGAAGGTATTTAACCTATGATTAGCTGATCTTTAACTAAGTCACATATAACTGGGCAAGTTATAGTTTTAACAATCAGCAGTTACCACCATAATTTTTCTGAACTGGCAGCTGCATATTTTTACTGATGAACAGACACACTAGCTTTCCAGATAGATGCACACAGTCATACCATGACATAAATATTTTACGGAGCAGAAGAGGGAGAAGAGAGAGAAGATGAATATTGTGTTGTTACAAATGTGTTACAGTGACCCAAAGTACATACTTCTGATAACATTTGTCTTTTTCTCTCATTTTAATGCTAGGTGTACCCTGAATTGCAAATCACCAATGTTGTGGAAGCCAACCAGCCAGTTAAAATACAGAACTGGTGCAAGAGGGGATGGAAGCAGTGCAATGGTCACCCACATATCGTGGTTCCCTACAGATGTCTGGGTGAGTGACTCAGTTTTAGTCTGTTTTTTCCTGCTCTATTGTTTTCGGTGTCTTCATGAGAAAGATAGAGAATCTACATAAATGCCTTCTATACCTCAGTATTATTGTGTTTTCTGAAGGGAGTTTTGTCCAGTTGTTCAGTCCTTTGGAACTGCATTATCTAGAAATAAAGTACTTCTGTTCTTCCCTAATTAAACCCTTATTTTTTCACGTTAATTTTTGAATATCTAGTACTTGAACTCTTACCATGAAAGACCATGGGAATCTGTATTTGTTGAAACAAAACAAAAGATACTTTATACATTCCCCCATTTTATCCTTCAATGTTATTTTTGTAGCAGTTGCTTGCTGTTCTCTCCTGTGTCCTTGGTGCTTTAAATCAATTAAAAGGGATGTTTGGACCCTCGTTTTTTGCTAATCTTTAGTTTTGTCTGCATTAGAAAACAGAATTGTTGATTTGCCATTTTCATTAACATTCTAGGCACGACATTTTCTTTATATTGTTCCATATTTAAGTATGCTGTTTTACCATTGCCATTTGAACTGTGATAAATGCTGGAGTTCAGAGTTGGAACTTGCTGTTCTAGTAAGCCAGGACAGCTAAAAGGCATAGAAGCTGACTCAGACCAGTTATTCCATGAAACAAATAATGAAAGAAAATTTTTAAAAATATGCAATGTTTCTAGAAATTTTGTTCATTTGTGTAGAGTAGGTAAAACACAGGGCACAATCTGCCCTTAGCAAAGCTGGGACTGAAGAGGAACTAGCAGAAATGCTACCTTGTGTGGTCAAAAGTGCCAAAACAGCAGATGTCTAAAATCTGTGCTAAGTATCAGGGAAATTTTTTTGCTTGGCACAGTTTCCAGATCTGATGTTTGTTTGTACAGATGTAAAATCAGTGTTTCTAAACCTGCAGTATATCATTGTTGATGCTACTGAGGCTCTGCAGGACTAGTTTATTCTGAGCAAAAGTGCTCCAGGAGAACCCAAATTCAAGACTTTTGGAGAGGAGAAGAACCTGCCTCTAGGAATTACAGATTATTCCGACTCTAGGAAGGAACCTGCTAGCTTCTACTGTCTTTTTCCAGATATGAGTTGAGTTGGTTGGTTCCACCACAAGCTTTACTGCTAAAAGGGACATGCTCTTTTACCCATTTGTTGCTGTGTTTTCTTTAGTTTTTTATAGTCAGGAGAGAAATATCAGCTTGTAGTCTTAATGTATGTCTAAAGCCAGATGAGCAACTTGTCAGAGATGAGGCAGAGCTGCAGTCTCACACAGAACACATCACAATATGTTTCATCAGACTCCATGAGAGTGCGCTTGCACTAATTAGAGATACAGTCGAAGAACATCAGGCTAGTGGAACTATAAAAACTAAATTTTATTATTTATTTTATTGTCACCACAAGCAAAGCTCTAAATTAAGGAAAGGGAACTCTTAGGCTCAGGACTCTCTATCCTTATGTAGATTTGGTCACAGCCCTGGAGGTCTTACAGCCTAATTTAAGCAAAATGACAATGTCATTATAAGAGCAAATGAATATAAATTGGCTATGAATACATGTAGTCTGTAATTATAAGGAAGTATCTGCAAGCATAAGGAGCTCTAACAATCATCTGGTTAAGGAGTAAGAAGTCTAATCACATGGAAGGAAGTTCATAAATTTGTGCACAGGACAATATGCAGTTCCTTGCAGGAGTAAGGAACTGGACTTGGACTTCTAAGGTGCCTTCCCTGAGTTGCAGTTTTGAAAGAAAAATCATTGCAAGGTGTATGGTTGCTATCTTAGGTAGCAAGGTTTAGTTGCAAAAATTTTAAAGATGTTTAAGCTCTTCATTATTATTAGCCCTTAGCCCTCTATTTTTATTTTAAAATCCCCACATACGCTATTTTTTTCTGATTTCCTTGTAATTGAGGCTTATCTAGGTGTGTCCGACGCATTGTGTTTGTTACCATTTTCACATGCTGACATTCATTTTTTGACCCTGACTAGAATAAATCTTAGATACTGATGTTCCCAAGGGTCTACTGCGGGATAGATGGATACATAATTACTTCCTCTGGAGAAAAGTATTATGGCAGTAGCCATAATCTAAAATTTCTCCATCAACCAGCCCTCTATTTGTTGTGTACTATGTCTTGGAATACTTTGTCTTAAATCATGTTTTTGTACAGAACTAAGGAGTCCAGAGAGCTTTTAATTTTTTTTTTTCTCTCCTCCTAGTACTTCTTCAGTATTAAAAGATTATTTTCTGAAAAGTTGCATCTTGCTTGTCAGCTCTGTGTGTGCCTCAGCTATTCTTAGTGTGGTAGCTGTTAGTGGACATTGTCAGAAGTTGGGCATTGCCTGTGCCCATTCCTCTGTAATTTTAGTGCAAATGGACCTTTGCCCTAGACCACTGTTAAATCCATCTGGTAAGAATTAAGATACCAACAGAAAGTTTGTCAGTGGGCAGCTGATTGCAGGGTTGAGTCCTAATTTTGCATTGCTCTGAGGATACTTATTAGCCCAGTAATTTCTTCCATCTTGACAGTATTTTTCACAGTTGAGAAACAGCAAGTGACAGAAATCTGGCTGCTTTCAGCCCAGATCATCTTTGATGTACAGTCTGCTTGCATCATAATCTTCAACCAAAGCTTTCAAATGTGTAGAGCCCATTTCACTACAGCCCTTGCTTGCTCCAGGAGTTTTTTCTCTTTGAGACTTGTGCAGGGCAGTAGTTACAACAGTTCTTTGTATTAGCTGTGTATTGCAGTAACATCCATCAGATTTACTAGGTTACACAGCTTCATATTTTCTTAAGAGAATGCAACTAAAGCATAAAAACAGTGGTTTAAACAAGACAAAATGAAAGCCCCTTATTTGAGTCAGCCACGTGTCTTTGCATTGACCACAGAAATATTCCCTAAAAATGTTCTAATTGGATCTAATCTTCAAGAGTTAAATTACCTTGTTTGAGTGAGGACTGTGGTGCTTGACATAGAGCCACAAATGTGTGTGGGTACACAGCAAAGATGAGGAGCTGTGGAATGTGCTGGTGGAAGAGTGGAGATCTGCAGAACTCCCTTCTCCTGGTGTGAGGTGTGTGTGCCACCCAAGTGCCTGCACCACTTGCTGTGTGGCACACCTTGCAGGGTTGCTGCAGACAGTGTCAAGAAACCAATGATTTCTTCTTTGCTTTACAGAAACTGTTTTTGGGAGAACACCATGGCCACCAACGTGGCCATGTAAGAGTTGGTGGGAGCCCTGCTGGTGGTCACAGCAGGAGGACAGGATTTCTGTTGGGGCAGTATGGGCAATAAGCATTTCTGGTTTGCACTGTCTCCTCTCTTCACTGGTTGCTGAGGAAAAGCAGCTGGTTAATTTGTGCAGTGTGGCCCATGAAATGAAGTAGTTCGCTCCATGTTCCTTGCTGGTTGTGGGAGCAGGCATCCTTGTCCCAGAGATGTGATTCTTTTAATATCTTAGGTAGATGTGTGGCTATGAGTTTCTGAATAGATGACATTTCATTTTGTGTTGGTGGAATACATCCTGAACCCTGGATAGACATGAGAAGCTCAGTTATGTTGGTGTTTGTGGATCATTATGTGGGCATGGCATACAGGATATAGCAAGGTGTGGCGAGAGGGGAATTACAGATTAACTGTGCTGTGTGAAGTGCATGATCAGGAGTGGCTCTGCCTCATTATCCCATTTATGTATGCTGCTAAACACTGCATTCACAGTGTTGGAAAGATTCAGATGTGTTGGAATCTCATTATGTATACAGCCTCTGTCAATCAGAATGTTTGTTCATAAACGAGTAGATGAGGTGTCCTGGTTTGGGGCAAATTTGGGAGAGAACCTCCAAAGGGGTTCTTCTAGAAAGCAGATTCAAGTGGCCCTTCCCCCAACTAGTTTGGGAAAATATTTCCTTGGAGAAAAGTGGAAAAAAACTGTTAATTTAACAGGCAAAGAAAGCATTTACCAATACAAAAAAATGAACAATATTAAACTATAAAACCTCTTGCCCTCCAAAAGAGATGACAGACTCAGAAAGTCCCTTTTGTGGGCTGTAGTTGAGCTCACTCAGTCTCTTATCAATCCCTTTGGTGCTGGAAATGCTGCAGCCCAGGCCTGGCCCAGTGGGCCACAGGTGTGAGCTGCTGGTGCTCTGCTGGTGTTCAGTCCAGAGCAGGTTTGAACAGGTCCAAATAAAAATAAAAACCTTAGTCCAGGGAACTTCTCTACCTCAGTTAGCTAAAAACTAATTAAGAGTAAAGGAGAGCTCTGTCCTGCTGTCTGTCCATCCACAGACAACAAGTCGAGGAGCAGGATGTGGAGGAGCGAGTGCAATTTCTGAAAACAAGCTGTGCACTCTTCTTCCGCCTCCCCTCTTTACTCTCAGAACCAGTCTTAAAGGTGCAAAACTTATTTCTGGGCTAAACAGGTGAATGGGGATACCAGCATCATAAAGTCACTCCAGTACATTAGGTTATATGAAAAGTACATTTTGCTGCTTTGTTATATAGTGAAAAACTGGCTTCTGCACCTGTTTTTTTTTTTTTTTTAAAAAGTCTTTGAAAATATTTTAAGCTTTTCATGCTTTATTACTGTAGCAGTTTGTGAAGTTATCATCTTGTTCAAGTATCTTGGTTTGAAAGATAGGTGTCTGCCAAGGAAGGTGGGAACCTCCCTTGGAATATGAACCCCTTCCCTCCAAAGTATTATAAATTTGAAGTTACATGGCTTTCAGGCAAAGATATTGGAAAATAAATAGCAGTTCTTTACTTATGTGTAGATCCATATGTATAACAAGCCAAACAAACAAGCAGCAGCAAACAAAACCCAGAAAATCAGTACCAGCCGTCTCTCGGCTGTGGAGCGCTCTCCCCTCGGGTGCAGTTCCGGTCACGGCCAGCAGGGGCGCTGGTGGCTCCCGGCCGGGCAGGGCGCGTGCGATGATTCCCCCGCGCCTGCAGGGGGCGCTGTGGCGTGAGCGCGGCCATTCCTCCATGCGGTAATGGCGGGCGGGCTGGCGGGAGAGAGAGGAAAGGGGATTCCTGTACAAACTCACGTCAGGAAGCCAATTCCTGTGCCCTCACGGATGGTGAAATGGGCTGTAGCAGGAACCTCGGAGCTGGAATGGCTGAGGTGGGCACACATGGGTGACAAACAAAATGTAGCAGAAACTCACAGCCCTTTCAGGAGCCCTGGGGTGTCCTGTTGGGCACCTGATGTTGATTTAAAGTGTTGCAAAAAAGCCTGAGGCAGCGCAGAAAACAGTGGGGCTGGGCAGCTGCAGCTGGGTTTTTGCAAGCAGCTGCCACAAGCAGCCGGGAGACGCCTTCTGGGAAAGGGTTTGGGGTCCTGGTTTTTCCCCTGAGGTACCTGAGCAGATGATGAGGGTCCTTTCCAGTGCGAAAAGGGGTGTTAATAAGGTCCCAGTTCAGCAGTCACTCTTGGGAATAAAGGCTCACCCAGGGTAAGGAAGAAGCACTAAAGAGTTGGACTCATCAGTGGCAGCGAATTCTCCCCATGGTAGCAACAACTTGACTGTTCCTTTCTGATCCCGAGAGAGCAAGGAGCTTGAGGCCAGTACCTGACCCCCCCAGCCAAAATCTTACATTATCTTTATGTGAGAAACAACTGCTCACTTTGAAAATTTAAAAAGGTTTAATTAAACCTTAACAAAAGTACCCCAAAGGAGTACATAAGGAAAAGCTGCAGCGCTGGGAACTGCCCCTCGTGGATACCACATGGCCAGTTCATCTTCAGGATGGATGCTCAGTCTTTTATACCCCTGGGGGTTGCATCAGCCAGCCCAGCCCTCCCAGAGTCTGTCACTCAGCTCTTCTTTGCCATTTATCAGTGGAGATTGCTTTCTTGTGACTTGATTGGGGGTCAGGTGTTGCCGTGCTGCACCCCCTGAGCAACCCCCTGAGCTTTTCCATTCCCCACTGCCCCATGCCAGGGACACATGTGCAGCCTTCTTTGTACCTGTCCTAGACAGCCCAGGCAGTCTGATGGCAGCAACACAGGGGGGAAGGGGAACTGTGGGGAGAACAGAGGACATCTAAACCACAATAACATAACTATACATCACTAAAGCTTTTCTTAATATTCACACAATAGTTATCTTTTAATTGCAAGAGCCAATCATCTCATTATCCATCTATAACATCTACCCTTCCAAAGATAAAACCTCCTCCAGCTAAGAGAAAGGCCAGCTGCACTCTTCCCCCCTCCTCCCCTTCCCAACCACATCTTTTGCCTCTTAAGTACTGGTCTTTATAGTCTCTTAGGCAACAAATGGGACAAAATTGCTAAATTGCTTGAGAGAAAGGAAAAAAAAAAAGGAAAAAAATGCCTAGCCTTCAACCTGATGTCAGAAGAAAAGGTACACTCAAGTTTTGATATGCGTGCCTAGCCAATTATATCAAAGAAAACACCAAGGTGATGCCTGGAATGAATAATTTAAATAGAGATATATGTAATTGGCAGTTCTTCTAGTGGTAGTTTTTCTAAAATTACTTGCTGTTTTAATGGTGGAATTTTTTCACACAAGAATGTGAAGTGCCTGTATATATTTGTATAAATGGCAAAACTTGCTGGTTTTACTGCCTCTGAACTCACATTGCACCTGTTTGCATTGCATTGGCAATACAAATTCTCCTCTGAGTAGTTGGAAACACTTTGCACTGGCTTTTCCATGCAGTGCCAAATTAACAGAAAGACGTTTAATAATTGTCCCAGAATTTTTCTGTCCCTGTTAGTTTAGCTTTTCACCTCCAGCTTGCCTCAGTCTTCAGTCAGCCATGTGAGTGATGCAGACAAGCCTCACACCACACTGTTCCTAAAATAAAAAAAATTCCCTTAGTTCCAGCCTACACAACTACAACATGTCTAGTTTTTCTGGCAGCACTAGCTGACAGGAAGCAGAGGAGTCACTGATCATTCAGATAATCTGTTATAGATGAGTAATGTAATGGTTGGCTCTCACAATTAGAGAGGTAGATATTATGTGTATGTTAAGATGTATAGTGATGTTATTGTAATATGTCCCCCACAGTCCCCTTTCCCCTCCCCCTTGTAACAGCCTCAGTAGTCAGGGCATTTAGAGAACATCTCCACCAATAGACGGCAGAGCAGGAGTTGACTGATAAAACTTAGGGAAATTTAAAAGGCAGAGCATCCATTTTGTAGGGGAGCAGGAGGCTGATAGTCATGGGGGGCAGGGCTCACAGAGCTACAGTTTTTTCTTATTCAGTCTTTTGTAATATTTTTTGTTAAGGTTTAATAAACCTTTAAATTTTTTAAAAGTGAGCAGTTTCTCACATAACCAATAAATTTGTTATTGTTTTATTATAATTCTAAGAAGATCTATTGCCTCATGGTTTATAACTGTGTCATTTCAAGTATTTTCTTCTCAAAGCAGGCCTGTATAAACCATTTAAAGTGGCCTTTGGCATGTTTCAGGGGACAAAATCCTATCAGCTTGACAATGAGGTAGGGAGCTGGCAGAGAAATCCTGAATAAGATCACCCTCCAGCAGCACAAAAACTTCCTCAGGCAGTCACAACTCTGTTTCTGGATAATTCCACCTCTTCACTTGAGCCAAAAATTGGTTCAGCTGTTGCGTTAGCCAGATTGTAGCTGAAGGCATAGAAACACTGAAGTGCAGAGAAAAAACAAAATCAACATTCTGCTGAATATCAGAATGTACTTTTATATATGACTAGTGTAAAATATCTAAGTTTTGTCTAGTAAGACCAGAAGAAGAAAGAATTTTGAACTTGTGTATTTCTGTGCATTCTTGGGCTGTACATATGTTTTATTTGTTTGGTGGTTGCAGTAAGGTTTTAATAAGAACAGGCTGCAACACAAAAACGTCTTGAAATCTCGAACATCACAGCTCTGCAGATCTACTCCTAAAGTAGGAGAATAATTTCTTATAGGTAAGGATTGAAAACAATATGCTTATTTGTCTCTCTAGAATGGACTAAGGGAACCAAAACAAGTAGTGTATACACTTCAGCAACAGGAAGTGATCACAAGGAGCTTAAGAAGGAAAATCAGTTTTCCTTCTTGAATGATGACTAAAGCTAGTTGGACTGAGTTTTCTGTCACTTGTAACTCTGCCCAGGATGAAGTATCAGGGATTAAAGCAGGTGTTCCTGCTTTTTCTGCAGTGCTTCATATAAAAAGAGTCACCCTGAGAAAGTTAGTGCTAAAAGACTATTAGTAAGGTTTAAAAGAGCTCAAAAAATGGGAAAAAGGGGAAGTTAAGGTGCCTCTCTGATCATAGTTTGACCCTTTCTGTGCAGAGGGTTCCAGGGAGGCTGTGATTGTGGGGCTGGTCTGTCTGCCTGCCCTGTTCCACTGTGAGTGCTTGAATGAGCTATTCTGTGTTTCTTTCCCGGTCCAGCCTCTCCCACGCCCAAGTTACTGTTCACCACTCAGATCCTGTCCAAAGAACTAATTTTCCTCTCTGAAGTTTCTCTAATATTACCCAAACGCTTCAGAGATCATAGGTTTCATTTCATAAATGTCATAAGGGAGAGGGGTGTCATCCTTAATTGCTATTTGGAAGCTGGAGAGAAGCTTAAAAACCATAAGTATCTGTTGATAGCTGGGCTCCAAATTGTAAAATGCTTGAAACAGTCTCAATGTGTATGTGAGTGTATGTACCCAAGGAGTCTTTATGAAACATGTACCTTTGGTTTTGATAGATGGGTGCATTCACACACACAGAGCCTGTGAGTCATGCATGTACCTGCTGTGTAAGTTCCGTGCTTGTTCATTGTAAACATCCAGGTTTTGAAACAGAGCAGGAAGTTTTTATCCAAATATCTTTGTAGTGCCACACAGGTGACTGATCCTTTTTTTGGTTTTTTTGTGCTTTCCTTCAACCTAAAGAACTTAATTTTGTAGTGGGAGCATCCTGCTAATTAGTGTGTTGTTTGTTTTAGCATCTTAGGAAGGAAGGATGGGGAGAGGAACAGAAAGGAAGCATCCCTCTTACCATTTGGTCATGAAATTGGTCTACATGTGTAGCATCTTTAAAAAAATTCTCACCTAACTGAAAGTAGCTGTAAATTCTCATGCTAAATACATTCTGGTTTTGGAGTAGAACGGAATGCTGCCAGTAGATTTGATGCAGTTAACTGCAGAGGGACAGTCAGTGATGGGACTCACTGGGTATTTCTAAAAGGTGCAAGGGAATATTCTGGAAATACAGTTCAGTAAGCCTGTCTGGGAGGAAGGGATGCTTTTTTGATGTGCTGAACATCCAGGAATATTGGACTTGTCAGTGAGTATGATAACTGAGCAAGAGTGTTGTTTTTTTTTTAAAGAGTATCTAAACAAATGGATAGTGTGCCTCCTTTGATTTTTCAGAAGATATTTAACAAGGTCCACTACCAAAAGCTATTAAAGAATTTAATCTACCATGGTATGAAAGAGAAAGCTCTTCATGGCTAAATAAAGATAAGAAAAGGCAGGAATTAAAGGTCCACTCTCAAACTAGAGAAAGGTCATCAACAGAATCTCAAGGGATCAGTTCCTGTGCCAGTGATGTTCAAAGTATGTGTGATTTGTAAAAAAGGGTAAGTTGTGCAGTGACCCATCTGATGAGGATACTAAGTTATTCAAGGTCGAGTTAATAAAGGCAAATTACGAGGAATTCCAGAAGTGTCTTTGATACAGAGTGACTGGATGTAAAATGGAAGCAAAAATTAATGTAGTAAAGGCAGTGTTCTTTGGAGAATCCCAAAATGCAATAATCTTATGTTAGTGTATATGGTGAGACTGTGATTAGCTTCAAACTTCCCAGGATTGAGACCTTGGGGATTAATAGTTCTGTGAAAAGTATGTTCATTAGTGCCAAAACCAAACAGTTATAGGGATTATTAGGAAAGGAGTGAGGAACAAGGCATAGAACATAACTGCACCACTGTGTCAGCTGTGGACTTTCTTGTACTTGTGAACGTTCTGTGCAGTTCTGGTTGTTTTCAGAAGTGCAGAGTGGAAGCTGAAGAGTTGAGTGATGAGGAGTGCTTGAAGTACAACATGGCTCCCATAAAAGAAATGACACAGTAGATTAGATCTTTCCTGTATAGAAAAGAAGATAACTGGAAGATCTGATAGCGCTTTGCAAAGTCATGAGTAGCTTGGAGAGGATGGATGAGGAATGGTCATTCGCCCTGTACTTCATGAGAAGACGTCAGATTATCAAGTAAAACTTGCAGGCTTCAAGTTTCAAGCAAAACAAGTAATTGAAAGGTTATAAATTTTGTTGCACAATGTGTATGTAAGCTCCTCATCCATCTGCCACCACGGTGTCTTTTGGATGCTGAGAGCCTATAAAGTTTCAAAACCCAACAGTTCATTACAAGATGACTCATAAGGTGTTAGGGACCCTGGTCTTGAGTCTGTAGAAGTTGTGGTGAAACAGGGTCTTGGGGAAGTACTGCTGCATGCTCTTCTGCATACACCCTATGCCCTTTTGTGATGCAGTGCTGACCTGCTTTTGACCACTTGAGCTAAAATGTTTTGTGGACTAAGATAGACATTGTCACGCTTATGTGGCTTCCTCTGCCATATCAAAGTGCTTGCCATCAGACTAGTTACTCCTTTCCCTTCTAACCTGCTGCTCTCCTGCCTTTCTTTATCTCTGAGGGTGCTGCCCCCGTCTGGCTCTTCCTACAGAGCCACTTGCTCCAGATTTTCCAGCCTTGGTCTATTCTTCAGCTTACCAGATGCCAGTGTCTTGACCATCACTATTCCACTCAAGTCTCCTAGGCAACGATGTTTCTTCACCTCTCCTTTCCTTCTGAGTAATCCTCTTCTTACCTTGACATCTGCCTTTTCCTCTCAGCACATTCTCTTCTTCCTGTCAGCATCTGCTATCCAAGCCAGTTTTGTTTGCATCCATTTCCCAGCTCTTCATCAGCTCTGCCATGCATCTATTGTCATCTTATTTCACACCTCACTTGATGCTACCTGAGCAAGCAGATAAGGGCTCTATGATCCTTCCTGGAAGTGATGAGATCAATCTGTTCCAGCATGGTTTCTTCTATGGTGAGTGGAGCTCTGCTCATAAGAGCAGCTCTTGTACTGGGACCTTATTAACACCAGTCGCAGGCTGGGGGCTGTGTACAAATCACAGACAGGATGGGGCTGCTGTGGAATGTGCCTTGAGCTGTTTTATTTTCCAGCATCAGTCTCATTACATGGTTATGACGGTGGGAAGATGCCAGCAGCTCACATCCCAGGCAGCAGACCAGCGCTTGCTAGATAAGCGTTAATACACAAACCATTATTCTATTTGTCCTTACTTTTCTACTTTTAAAATAATTTTTCTACTGACCTATCTCATGGCTACTACTTAGCTCTAATCACAGTTCTACTGTCTCTGACCTTTTGCAGCTTTCTCAAACCCCTGTAATTTTATGAATTCCCACAACACCATACCTCACCAAACAGGGGACCCTTCACCATCTGCTGGGGTGCCTCAGAGGAAACCCCAGGACCCCAAGCTCCTTCTCCCCTCTACCTCCCTTCCTTAAGGGAGCCTCTCTTTGCTGTGTTTGGGAGCGGGGCTGCCCCTACCCAGCCCCTCGCTGTTCCGTCAGCCCTGCTGGGGTTTTTCTGTTGCCCTGTAGACCCTGCACACACTGCCTGCTGGGAGATGCCCCTGTGGTTCCAGCTACAGCTCCGGACTTTCTGATACACCTCAGATTTTGCTCATTCATGCCGTTCCAGCTTGCTAGATCCAAGGGTTGTGCTGGAGCACTGCCATCAATTGGCTGCCCCTGATTTATTAAAAATATGGATATTGATCTAGTACCGATAACCAACTGTGACAGACAAAGCCTCTCTAACAGTTTATAGTTAGAAAGAGTGTGTTTATTGCGACGTGGAGCAGCACGCGGGATCCTCCCAAATACACACCACAATTTACAGGTGATTACAGAGTCCTTTTATCTATACAAGTATTGAATACCAAAATACAAATGCATATTCATAACTTTGGTACATCCCATTCCCCACTCTGTATGGTAATTAGTTCAAAAGCTATTAAGCATGTGTAGTTTGTTCCTTGAAATGGGTCGGTTTTCCCCTTCATGGGGAGGGGTCCCAAAATGAGGAAGTAAATGAAGTAGTTTTCCTCGTTCTGACCTTTCTACTTTTTCAATGCAAATATGACAAATCAACCCTTGGTAGAATTCCCATTCCCATCTTCAATTAGTTTCAGAACAGAGGAGGCCTACAATTGTCTTATGTTCCTAAAAACTATTTATCAACTTCTATATTCTTCATTGTAAACCCATCTAACCAAGCATTGTGTTGACAAGCAATCGATTATTAGTTAACTACTAACTCTTAACTTCATCAAGGCCTACCCATTTATTCTGATTAACTCTAATAAAGCTTATCTCTTAACTAAAACCTCAGCTCCTCTAAAATCCCTAAATTCCTTAAAGTTTACATCTCACCCCGGGGCTCTGCAAAGCGAGTCTTTTTCCCATCCCGCCTTGTCCCGGCCAAGCCGCCATGAACTGCGCGCTCTCCAGGCTCGCACCGCAGCGCCCCCTGCAGCCGCAGGGAATCACTGCACCTGCCGTGCCCACCCACCAGGAGCCTGCCAGCGCCCCTGCCGGCTGGCACCGGAACTGCACCCCAGGGGAAGAGCTTAAGGAGCTGGAGAGACTGTTTATTGATTATAAATATGTTCTTACGTTCTCATCTTTAGTGGATAGCCTGGGCTTTGAGGAAGGTTTGTGTCAGAGAGCTCACCTGTAACCTTGACCTTCAGTCAAGTGTAGGAAAGAGCTTGGTTAATTTTCAGTCAAGGATTTCTCGTTTAGGCCACATCGCCCTTCAGGCAAAGATAAAGGTGGTACTTGGGATGTGACTGAGTGCAGTGCCTCAGTGTTTATCTGCCCTCAAAGGATAAGTTGTCCATACTGGCAAGGGGAAGAATGGCGCCATTACAGGGCTGTGTTCTAAGTACTCGAAGTTGCTTAGTTCTAGCACGTTCATTCATCAGACTTCATTACTGACATAGTCAGGATGAAGAAGAGGAATGGCCTCACTTTGGCCCGTTGCAGACTCAGCAGTGTAACCATGAAATGACAAGCTGGGACTCCAGGGCTGCAGGGCTATGATGAGACAGTATCAGCCACCTTCCTGCTGGATAGATTGTGGTGCCTGGGGAAAGAATTCTTCATGCTTGTGTAAACATCCAAAATCTTTGCAAGTTGAACTGGCAGTTGAAGGTCAAACATCTTTCAACACTTCCAGTCTCCCTTGCTCACAAGCACAGGCATCTTTGTTGTGCAATCAGAAATTCCCTTTAGGTTCCTCTGTCTTTTACATGAAAGTTTACACTTGTGATTGATACTAAGAATGGCTGTGTAGCAAGAAGGCATTTTGTGTTGAACTGTGGGCACTTACTTTCTTCCAAAAACCTTCTGCAATGGAAAATATAAGTTGAGAATGGTTATGCACAATCTTTATTTTTAATATTCTTGTCATGGGATGAGTAACAACAGTAACTCATGAACTTTCTCAGGGAGGTGTATGTGGCATTCACATTCTCTGATAAAATCCCTTTGCCCTGGATTTTTCTCCTGGGAAGCTGAGAAGCCTCAGACAAAAGGAAAACATTTCTTATTTCATTTGCTTCTCCTGTGTTTTGCTCATTTGGAATGTGTTTGGAGATTGTTTACCCACAGGTGATTGCCTGATTGGATTCGGGTGTGAGTTGTTTTGACTCTTTGGCCAATAGGGGCCAAGCTGTGTCAAGACTCTGGAAAGAGTCACGAGTTTTCATTATTATCTTTTTGCATTTAGTAAGTATCCTTTCTGTATTCTTTAGTATAGTATAGTATTCTTTAATATAATATAGTATTATAAAATAATAAATTAGCCTTCTGAGAACATGGAGTCAGATTCATCATTCCTGCCTTCATCGGGACATTCCCAGCAAATACAATAGGTGTATTTGGTGTTTTGGGTTTTTTTAAACAGAATTCTATCCATTCCAAATTCCATCAATTCATACATTCAATAACATTTTTTTGGCTGTGATTTCTTCAGGGTTGAGGTTTTTTTGTTTGGTTTTTTATTTTGGTTTTTTTTAGTTTACTTCTCTTGAAGGTCTTTCAAGTTGGCCATGTGGTTTGCCAACAGCACTGAAAATTGAGAGCTGAGTAGACTACAGCTACTGATAGTAAAGCCCTGGGAAATGTTAAAAATAGTCTTTGAAAATATTAGGCTTTGTGTTTTCTCAGATCACTGCACCTGCGTAAGCAGTATGATAAAAGATATAATTGTTAGATGTGATGATTGTTTAGTAATTAAATATAATTATTATATAACCATAAGAAGAATCATGAGAAACTATGTTGGAAATTTAAAGGGGGGGCAATGTTTAGCTGAAATCTGTGTATACAATAGAACAATATAAGTTTAATAATTAACATGAAAGTTATATAATGATAGACTATAAAACACGTTCACCTCGAATATATGGTTGGAAATTTTGGGTGGAAAACTACCCTGATTCCCAGAGCTCTTAAATAAAAAGCACTACATATAATTGCATATGTGACTGTGTTTTTGAATGCTAACACTACCATCCCTCTGTCCAGGTCTTCTGCCAAAACAAGTGGAACAGCAGTGTGTATTTTTTAAGGAACCATTTGGACTGTGTGTAAAATTTTTGTGCTCAGAAACCTGTGTGAAGGTCAGGCAGGGGATAAGTGGTTGGGATGGAAGTGGATGTTCTAAGGAGCCACCAGCTAGGCCCCAGGAAGGTAGGGAACTGCTGATGGGTAGCTGTTCTGTCCCCTCCAGAGCAAGCTCATTTCCCTCCTACCATCATCTGCCTGCCAGTCTTTGCCTGTTAGCACAGGCTGTGTCTCAAGGTTCCGTAGGTCACTCATCCCTACTGTCACAGGAAGCTGGAGAAAGAACAGTGGTGGTACCCAGGCGTGGGAATGCATTCATTTACTAAAGCAAGCATTTGATGGGAATGTTTGGGTGGTTTTGTTTAATCCTATGCTTGCATTTATTTATTTATTCTCCATGAGAAGACTTGCATTGGTTTATTTGAAAGGGACTGTACTCTGCTCTTCTCTACTTCTGCCTTCATTGGGCTAAAGGGGAGGAAAAATGCCAGTGTAGGGGAGTCACAAAATGATGGAAAGGAAAAATCTGGTTCTGCAGAGCAGTTGTCCATAGCCAGCTTGGCTTTTAACTTCCTAGATTTGATCTGTTTATACATAGATCATATCAGCCCTGGAATCCCAGCTTGTCATTTCATAGGAATATTGCTGGTGCTGGGAATGGACAATGTGAGGTGTCATACCTTTAATGATACCCAGAGCCTCCTTGTTAACAAAATAAACCCAACAGCTTTAATACTCTGTTAGCTTTTGAAGGATTGCTGTTTTACTGTTGGCAGTGTAGTCTTTCCTGATGAGCGACTGCATCTATATTAATGCATGTATAAGCAATTCTGCATTGTTTTGATTTAAGCTTTATTCTGACTTTTTGAAGTTTCTTACTGACCTTCAAGTTGAGAAGTAATATTAGGGTGTTTCAGTATGTTCAGAATCACATGGAAACTTTCTTAATTATAACTTAGGGAGCTTAAAGGGGAATTTGTTCCAGTTAAATATGTGAAACTTAAGCTAATACAAAGTCCTTCAGTTTTAGTAGAACATATGAGTGTGCTTCAAAAAAGAAAAACAACTTTAGTAGTAATCTTTTTTCTTATCCTCCTGACTTTCTATTGTTTTTTTCTAGTGAGTTTGAATGTACCTAAAAACCACAGAATTGATAGGTAAGGGTTGTATTTTAAGAGTTTTTAGTTTTGTAGCCAAGCTGATGTACTTAACCCAGCCATTAAAAATGTTTCATAATTGTTCATTTTAAAATACTGAAGAACAGCAAAAAACCGTATTAGGAATAATGAATGAAGGTCATGATTATTGTAAATAATTTACTTTATGCATTATGGTATTTGATCTTTAACTCCCAGTGGCTTTGTTAGTGAGTTCTTGATGTATAAAATATTTAAATTACCCCGTTTTTCTATTAGGTCATTGCAACTAGGTCAACAGAAAATTGAATCTTAACTACTTGATATCAAAGTTTATTTTGGTAAAATAATATTGGCTGTGTAGTAATATTAGCTTTTACTTCTTTTTCTAGAAGGTACTCAGGTGAATACATAAACAATGTCTTCTTAGGAAGTTTGAGCCTCCATGCTTTGAAGGAGGCTGGTTTTCATTTAGTTTTAGCTGCTCCTAATTGAGTTGGTCTTACATGTGATATGTTTTTATTCCTTTTTATTATAGTTTAACCTAGGGCATGGTTTCTGAATATGTTATTTTGTCAAGTCATTATCTTTGGCATGTGAATGCTCTTAATCCGTTGGAAGATTACTAACTTATTTATGATGAGCTCCTGTAACCAGAGTTGTCTGGATCCACCCAACAGAGATTTTATGTGTTTCTGTGTTGCCCTATAATCATAAATATCCTGAATTGGAAAGGGCCCATCAGGATCACTGAGTCCAATTCCTGACCCTGCACAAAACAGCCCCAACAATCCCACCATGTGCCCAACAAAACACTTGAGCTCTGTCACCTTGGTGCTGTGGCAACTGCCCTGGGGAGCCCATTTGAGTGCCCAGCCCTCTGGGTGAGAAACCATTTCTGTCTAACTTAAACCTCCCCTGACACAGCTTCCTATGGCTAAAAAGGAAGCTTTTGAAATTTATTTCACAGTTAATCGAAAATGCAAGCTCCCAGACTCATCAATGATCAATTAAATATTTGGCTACCCAGTGTGGGTTTTTCTCTAGTTCTCTTGGATTTTATGTCTGAAATCCAGGGTTGATTTTGAATATAGAAGACATAGCATGTGTAAATCACGATGTTGTACTGTTAGTGTACAAAACTGAAGTAACCAGTCTTTGATGTTTCAGATTTTGGCAAAAAAAAAGTTAAACTTCATTCTAGTTACAGTGTGAACTTCCCCTCCGCATGTCCTTGTGCTCCATTCTGTAAATAAGAAACATTTTATATGTTACTTTGTTTCAGTTAGTCTGGGGAAACAAGGATATTAGAATGAATATCTAATTGAATCTTAATCTAATGTTTTTCTGTAGCCTATCCAGAACCTTTTTACTGCTTCATTTGTACTCCTTTATTAAGTAACAATGATACCCCAAGTTAATTTGACATGTCATAAAGGAGTAATACTGAATTCCCATGCACCTTTCTTTTTTGTGAAATTCTCTAAAATGATAGGCAGCTGTAGTATTTTAGATCAATTTTTCACAAATGTAACTTCCCTCAAAATGTCTCTTATGTCAAGCTGTTTCAAGATTAACTTTTATATTCTAATAAGAATGGAAGGCATAATTTCAAGTTAAGCTTTTATGCCATTTTATTATGTACGAGCAATTGCTTGTGTACGGTTTTGTTATCTGGTCTGTTAAAACAGAACCAGTTTACAGCAGGATTTTGCATGTTATCAGAGCTACAGCTCTGAAGTGAAATGTTCACTAACATAGCCTGCACTGTACTGTGTCCACGTTGGAGAACTGGGAGGATGCCTTTCACGTCATCCCAAGTGCTTCGAGGTGCCACCTCTTCCTGTTTGTCCCTCTCCCTTCTTCCAGCAATATGGCTTGTAAGGAAGGTGTCTATGATACTGCTCATTGGCCAAAATTCCTGTTGTTGTCAACTGCATGTAACAAGAGCAAATCTGAAGTGTCTTATTTGTGTTTTGGCCTGTGTACCACTCTAGGAGATGTGGAATGCCCAAAAATTCCTCTTAAAATTTGGGTCTCGGTAGATGGTACTTTATTGTGGTACTGATGTCTCGAACTACCCTTTTTTTCCATCTGTCTCTCTGTCATAGAATTTCCTTATTCTCAAGATTTTTGTTTATCACATGACAACTGTAGCTGAGGGTGAAATGGGATACAATAGCACCTTTGGTGAAAACTTGAAGAACTCACTGGTGTGGCCTTTCATTTGGCAAAGAGGGTTTTTTTTTTTAAGTACTGCTAGAAGGAGAGTGTTTGTTTTGCTGAACTGGACCATCAATTTCTTTGACTCTCTTGTCTGATGTGGCAAGTTCAGATTTCTTTCTGAGCAGGAAGGGTTATGCTGCAATAAAGTACCTGAATATCTGTTTTGGCAGCTGTCGTCTGAAGCTTTGGTTAGGCAATATATTTTAAAAAGACTTTTTAACCACGACAGTCCAAACAAACTTCTTATTTAAATAATTAAATCCTACGTACAGAATTACAGACTGGTTGAGGTTAAAAGGGACTAAAGTGGATCCTCTGGTCCAACCTCCCATGCTCAGGCATGATTTTGCCAGAGCACATTGTACAGGGTTGTATCCAGATGGTTCTGGAATGTCTCTAGTGAGGGAGACTCCACACCCTCTCTCTGTGATTTGTTCCAGTGCTTGCTCAGTGCACAGGAAAGAAGCTCTTCCTCATGTTCAGGTGGAACTTCCTGTGCATCTGTTTCTTCCTGTGGCCTCTTGCCCCATTGCTGGGCAGCACTGAGCAGAGCCTGGTCCCTGCTCTGACCCCTCCCTGCAGGCACTGACAGACACTGATGAGATCCCTTCTCAGATGTCTCCTTACAAGGCTGAACAGTCCCAGATCCCTCAGTCTTTCTGAGGGATCACATAAGGAAGATGCTTCAGTCCCTTCATCATCTTTATCACCTTTAATAGGTGAAGTTTTTCATGGTAGCAATTTGACTTCAAAAGCAATCAAGGCTTCTTGCCGTCCTGTTGGGCCAGTCTTGCCTGAGCATGAGTTTGTTGGCAAGGTGTCTCCTCTGTGTGACTTTTAAGAGGAGCATTGAGAGAGTGGTTCAGCTTCCTGGGCAATTAGGGCAGAGGCACATGGGGGGAAGAGGCAGCACCACCAATAGATGTTGCAGTGGGGCACATTTTGTGTCTGATTGTGGGAATTCATAAAATCAGAGGGTTTTGGGAAAGCTGCAAAAGGCAGGCATCAGAGACAGCAGAACTGTGATTAGAGCCAAGCAGGAGCCATGAGATAGGTCAGCAGAAAAATTACATAAAAGTAGAAAAGTAAGGACAAATAGAACAATGGTCTGTGTATTAACGCTTGTCTAGAATAACTCCCTAAGCTACAGAAAAGTTTATCTAGCCAGATACTAAAAAGTTCTAAGCTTAATAATGGAGCTCTGTGCATTGTGTTTTAAGGCTTACAAGCAGGTATTGTCTTTGAAATAAGCAAGCATTGTTTTAACCAAAGGTACGTGTGCTTACAGTGGTTGGATGGAACTACTGTCAATGTGCTTTTGCTTTGTGTGATTAGTCAAAAAATGTATAAAGTAAGTTGTAACATTAAATTCTTGGTCTGCTGCCTGGGATGTGAGCTGCTGGCATCTTCCCATTGTCATAACCACGTAATGAAACTGATACTGGAAAATAAAACAGCTCAAGGCACGTTCCACAGCAGTCCTGTCCCGTTGGTAATTTGTACATAAGCCCCAGCCAGCAATATTTGTTCTCTGCTTTCAGTTATTAACGCCACTAGAGGCTTATCTGCAATGCTGCATTGCTGCTGATGTCAGAGGAATGGCACAGCATAATGCCAATTTTCATCTGCTCTTTTAAAAGTTTTTGCTCCTGATTTGCTAACCTGTTATTTAAAGCTCTTTGTTTCCCTGTGTTGTGTGCAACTCTCCAGATGGAGTTTGGGTTCTCCTGAGCAGTGCCCACTTCAGCTAACTTCTGTTAGCCTAATGTTTTCTCTGTGTGGAAACTCATAAGATACATTTCAGCTCATATACATATTGTCAAATATGTATGTAAGAATATATAATGCACTGATCTTCCTTAATATCATTCTTGTTTGGGATGGATGCTTCGGCATTACATTTTTTTCAGTGATGGTTCAACTAGACCCTTTTGACTAGGAGCAGAAATCTGCAAAGTATTTAATTATAAAAATAAGTTTTTATAGACCTTTTAGATACATTACAAAATGTTTCACTCCAGTGGTTTATCTTGGTTTATTTCCTCTTATTTAGTCATCCTTTTTGTAGGCCTACAATATGATATATTTAGTGTTCTTGTAGAGTTTGATGTTTTCCTTACTGTTGCTCACCTTACTCTAAAATCTATTTACTCTCTCAATTATTTTTTATCTGTTGATGTGATACAAGATACTTGATTTAAAAAAAAACCACTTCATTCTGTTACTGGGGATTAGACTATGACACTATGAAGTGTTTCTGAGCATAATTTCCATGCAAGTAGCAAATATTATTATATGTCACTCAGTATTTGCATGGAACATATTGTTTATATTATTCATTAAGGTCAGGATTCAGCTCTCAACAGAACATGATCTTACCTGTTAATTCTGACTCGGCTTTTGTCCATAATGACTCATTTACAGCAAAGAGAAAAAAAACGAAACAGGTTGGAATTAATAACTTGATAAAATATGAACATCTTCTACCAGGTAACATCTTCTCTTGGTAACTACTGTTGTGTTCACTGAGTTAATTCTTACAATGCGAACTGGAGAGAAACAGTTTTATTATAAAGAGGGTGAGTTTTTTGTAGATAGTAATATTTATATAAAATATTTATGTAGCATTGCACATTCACAGAAATTGTTGACTTTGATTGAATGCAGAAAGTATGTTACAGTGACTTTTGTATTATTGAGTGCACTCATGGGAGGGTTAGTGACAATACAGAGCTTTTGTTTCTTAGTTATTCGGAGCAATTCAGCCCCATCATTAGTAACAGTTATAACTTTTCTATCTTCAAGGGTAGGATGTCAAAGTTAGAGTCCTGGTGAACAGAATCCAGTCCCCTTTCCTCTCTTGTTGTGTTTAATGATAGAAGCCAGAGGTTGTATTTACATTGTGCTTCTTTTAGAAACTATTTTTTAATACCTGGAGGAGGTCCAAAAATTTGCATACCCAGAATATACTGTCCTCCTGATTAGGCAGCCTGTCTTCTCCTCGTTGATGGAATATGCTAAACAAAAGCAATGCCAAAAAGAAGCCTTGAGGTGTGGTCTTTTCACTTCCTTCCAGGCAGAGTATAGCTGTGAGTGCAGTACGGCCAGGAGCCATTACACATAGAGCTCCACAGCACAGTTTTTCACTGTCTTGGTTTACAAGACAGATGTCTGCTAGGGAAGGCAGAAAAGTCTCCCTTGGAATGGAGAATATAAACCTCCTCCCTCCAAATGATTAGAATTTTGGAATTAAGGGGCTCTCAGGCAAAAAGATATGGGAACAGGAATAACAGTTCTTCACTAATATGTATGATAAAATAAACAGCAACTACGGCATTATCAACAAACAGAACCAGGAATCCAGTCCCGGCCTTTTTCGGCTGTGGCACATTCCCTTTTGTTGCAGTTCTGGTTGCCCTCAACCCCATCTCTTTTAACCTACCCCCATTCTCAAGGTATGTCTGCCCCCCTGAGAGAAACTCCCAAAAACCAAAAGAGTTTCCCCTCCCCACCCATCTCAAGTACCCAGCCATCAGTGCCTCTTAGCAACACAGTGATAATAAGGAAAAAACTGAAAAAAACCCAACCCCAACATTTACCCAACTAGGACTGCATCCATGAAAACCATGATTCCAACTTGGATACAAAGATGTTGCAAGAGGGAGATGGTATTGCATACCTTGCTAAAGTTAAGTTGGGTGGTATCTACTGCTGTGTTCTTAACTCACCAAGTTTGCTGTTTCATCCTAGAAGGCAAGTTAGGTTGATCAAGCACAATTTACCATTATTAGATCTGTTTTGGCTGTTGTTAATCATCATCATCATCCCCATGTGCCCAGAAATGGCTTTCAGTAGAACTTGGTTAATGATTTTCCCAGAAACTGAAGTGAGGCAGCCTGTAATTCCCCAAAGCGTCTTTCTTGCAATGTGGTTGCAGCTTCTGCATTTTCCAGGCATCAGGAAAAACTCCCTCAGATTCTGTGTCTTAGAATATGTAAATCAGTCAGGTTTGGCTTTAAACCTTGTATTTTAATCTGGTTTATAAATCAGAGAACTTAAAACTGCTAACCATGAAGGTGTTTTTTTGAAAACTGGTAGCCATAGACAAGTTTCAAATTCTCTATTGCTCTAATACTTAAATACTCTAATACTAACCATTCAGAACTGTCCTTAACATGAAGAAATGGCAGTGTTTATTAGTTGTCTGTTTCTAGTAATTAGTATTTTCTTTCTAAAAAGTGTTGCTTTCTAAAAAGTGTTCTTTCTAAAAAGTGTGGCTGAATGGTGATTGTGATATTGCATTCAGTCTGCGTGGCTACTGCTTTTGTCTTTCTTGAGTTACATGTGCAAATAGGCTCTCCTCTTTCCCCCAAGCTGTCCCATCCTGGCTGAGCTGCCAGACCACACTGTCATTCTTCCTAAGAGATCGGTAAAGGTTTTGCTTTGCATAGAGCAGAGTATTGTTTTGTCAGGTAATTGTCAATTTGATAGCTTGTAAACTTTGCAAAGCCCCAGAGCAGTTTTTTGTTTTCCCATGTCACTGCTTTAATGTTTCAGATCTGTTCCTTAGAGTTTTCCAGTACTGTTCTTTTTTCAGGCTTATTCTTTTATGTGAATTTTACTGACTTTTCTGAAGATCAAATAATTTCCAGTAGTTATTTGCTTATTCTGCTCTCCCATTTGAGTAGCCCAGTTAATTCCCTCTTATTCTGGATCAAGCAGTCTTTTCTAACTTACCTTGGCTTTCAGCACCTTCCAACTTCTTATGGCTGGCTTTATTTATAGCACTGCAGTAGACCTGTTTTAGCCAGACACGCTGCTGTCAGTTTAGGGTGGGACCTGGAACCTCAAAAAACCAACCTCCCTACTTGAAAAAACACCAAAACTTGCCATCTACTACTCTGCAGCAAGTGTCCACTCACAGCATCCTTCACTTTATAATCTTTTTTACCACTGTACGCAGCTATGCTTCAGTCACCGATGTGTTTAGCAGCCTTCCAGAGCAGCTGAGCATGTTCTCTTACAGATTTGTCAGGCAGAATTACTGCTAGAATGGAGTGGAAAGGAAAAAGTGGATCTGAAGAGTCTGCTGGGGCTGTACAAAGAGAGGGGAAGAAGCATTAAGCAATTAAGTGCAATGTGGGAGGAGAATAAAAGGGTTTTACTTGGGCAGAATCATGTAAAAGCTCTGTGACTGAGGCAGGATGGAGTCAGGCCATCCAGACTTCATTATTCCTTCTGTTTTCTAACTCGGGAATTCCAATAAATTAGGCAGGATTATGTAATTGTGAGGGAAGGGGTTGTGCTTGCAAGAAATTCTCATTTGTGGGACAAGCATTGCAGATATAACATGTGCCAAGGAATTAGAAGGGAGAGCAGCTCAGTCCAGAAATTTGTCATCTTCCCAACGTGAATTTTGCAGCCTGCTTCTGGGCCTGGTTCTTGGTAAATGGTGTTTGAGAGGCAAACTCTTGATTTGTGGTGCAGAGCAAGCAAGTTTGCTAGCATGAGCGGTGGCTACCTAGAGGAAGAAAAGTGAAGGGAAAATCCCTCAGGAAGCCTTTTTTGAGGTGACCTTTGTTGCTGGTCACACTGATAACTTCTGGAATGGTGTTTATTTACTTTGTAGGCCTTTAAGGAAGGTGGGGCAGGAGCAGGAATCCAAATGGCATGATGCTATGGTAATGGGCTTTAGCACAGCTCTTTGATGTTGCATTACTGAGCAAGAAAGGGACAGAAAAGGCATCTTACTGAACTCACAGCAAAATTGTTCCTCAAAGATTTGGGAAACAAGTAAAAACCACAAGAGAAGTAAATGAATTTAAAATTGCAATAAACTGTTGAGGTGCTGTGGACTTTTGAAGAATGTTTATTTGCTTTGTTTCTAAAGATGCCAGTGTGTGGTGATGTGCGTTTGAATCTTCTTGCATGTAAACACATATATCTGCTCGTGGCATAATGCATCAAATCTGATGTTGTGTTCTATCTGGGAAGTAAGACAATTATATCAGAAAATTCAGTCAGGCAACAAAATAGCAAAATGAGCTGAAATTCCATTTATGTCTCTGATGGAAGAACCTACAGAGGAAGGAGGAAGAAGGTTTGAGAAACAGACTTTTTTAATGTGAAATGAAGACATAGTACACACCACAAATTAATTATATTTATATTTCTACATACATAGTTCATTGTTTTAGTCCAGTCAAATGTACTTTGATGGGTTGTACCTAAAGGATTTTAGCCCTTTGACTCTAGGGTTGTGTGAGGTATTTGGGGCTGCCAAAAATCACAGTAGATCATGTGATATATCAACACTGAAGCTCCTTGTGGTGCACATGTAGATATTTAGATGTCAATGAGCCATTCCAGAAGGGTTCCCTTTACCTTGATCTTGTGTCCTAAGCATGTTGCATGTTGTGTGCCATCTCAGTGTTTGTGGAAAGTACCTTAATTGCCATGATTTCATAGCACCATTCTAAGAGCGTCAAGATGATACCGTATAGTACAATTAGAATTATCAGTCAGTTCTTAATCTAATAGGAGGGCTTTACTAATCCCAAATAATTGCCTTTTGTAGCCTAGAACAGTGGAGGTATTTTGCTTGAGAGTCATTGTATCAGAGTGTATTTTTTGCTATGTGTGATGGGTTGGTACTATGCCTGCTAAGGAACAGAACAATAGCACTCCCCCCCACCCTCCCCCCCCTCCAGCCTCCAACTATAGTTATGGAAAAAAAAATCTTGGTACTTCAAGGATGAAGGGTAAATATTGAGATTAGTGTTGTTTTGTGTCACTGTGGCGCTCAGTAATGAAAGATGCAGGACACGCTTTTATGGTGCAAAGAAGAAAAAGATTGATCCTGGTTTTTTATTTCACACGTGTCTATTTATAAGGTTTTTAAAGAACATCCCCTGTCTATCCCCAGTTGGTCAGTAACAAGTTGTTACCCTGTATTAATTGTTCACTCAATTGTTCACAGTGTGTGTGTGCAGAAAAAGTTGTTTGTGAGAGATAGTTTTCATTTTTCTATCTAACAGTGTAGGAAGAGTTTATACAGATGGCTAGTGTTTATCACAGCCCTAGAGCTCTTTCTCAAGGAAAGCAGGTTGTTTTCCAGAGTCTTAAAGTTTTTCTCAAGGAAAACAAGTTGTTTTTCACTGCTGCAGAACTCTCTTCTCAAAAAGAGCTGTCAGCTTTCTCATGGCTCGAGTCAGGATTCGGTTTGTAGGCCTTTGGCCTTGCTGTTTCACCACCACAGTTTTGGCCAAGCCTCTGGAAGATAGAAGAGTTGCAGATATTCCCACTCTATGCACCAGAGGTGGATGTGCAGGTCATGCTGTCACTTCTGCTCCTGCCCTTCCAATTCAGGTCTGCATTGCTGTGGGTCTCTAACTGAAATTCATGTTACAGGCTACAGATAAAATGAGGGAGTGGGAGCAGTTTTGCTACAGAGCTGTTTTTGGAGGCAGTGTTATGGGCAGGAGTTAAGCCTCTTCTCATCAGAAAAATACAGATGTTTCAGGCTGCTGGGGCACAGGCACACTTTATCAGCACTACCTTGCATTCATGTTGGCTGATGGATGGGTTTGTGGAGAGGCCTGTAACTTCCATTTAAAAATAAATTTGAAATTGAAGAACTCTACAAATCCTTTGTTTACTATAGGCTGTTTAAATCCTTCAAACTAGAATGAAGATCTTTAAATGTATGCCTTAACATGTGTCATGCCCAAGTTCAGAGGACAGCCGTGCTGGGGGCTGGGCACAGCAGCAAACTCTCCTTCAAATCACATTTTGACTGGCACAGCCTCTTCATCTATAGGTACTGAGTTTAAGAAGTGAAGAGCACTATGGCTGGTTCATTTTATTGCTAGATAATTGTGCTTGCTAAACCATTTTACTGAAAAAAATTTAAAGTATCTAGGTGCTTTGCATCTTCTCTGCTTTTCTGGACTTCTGAAGAGAAGAAAAAACATTTCCAACATTTCCATTGTTTCCTTGAACTTCAGGCCAGTGCATTTGGCTTGCTCTCTCATTGCAGCTTACTTTTAATTACCAATGTTATAAATGAGAAAACATAAAGATTTAGGTAAACATGACACTTACTAAAAATTCCCAAAGCTACATATCTGCTTAAATAGATGTAATTCTGTATGCATAACATAATACGTACCAAAGAAATGTGGCTGTGTGAGCACAAGAGGTGGCAGAGGTGTTGGAGCTGGGGAGCAGGGCAGAGCAAAGCTCCAGGACAGCAATACAGGAAGAGGGTTGATCTGTTCTTGGTTGGCATCATGCCAAGTGTGGGATGGCTCTGGATAATCTATACAAAGTCACAGGGAAGAGATGCATTTCTCTGAATGTTCTCAAATATGTACTGTGCAGGCACTTGAGCTTGTAAATTTGTTTTAGTAAGGCCTTTGTTCTCATTGGTGACATGAAAATGAAGCCTTGAGCCCCAGACCCTCAGCATGTGCACTGCCTCTTCATGCAAAATTTAACACAGGCTTTGTTTGAAAGTACTTATCTGAACATGCTTAATTTTTGGTTTGGAGCCCAGCCATCTGCTAGAAGGTGTTTGGTTTTGTAATGGATTTTCTTTTATTACCTTTATCATCTTATCTTTGCTTTTTTTCTCTATAGTGTTGGTGGGATCTTCACTTTTCATCTAGTTTATGGAGTGGCTGGAAAATCTGCTGGTCAGGGACCATATCTCACACAGTGCTTTTATTTTGCACTACTTTGCTTTGATACCTTCCCTTATACAGATAAGGCAATCATCTTGTTAGGAGCATGTGGACTTGCTGAACCTTTTTCTTCCTAGAGAAGATGTTGGAGGTTAGGATTTTCTTCCTTTTTTCTTGCTCGGAAATTTTGTCCCATTTGTTGCCTAAGAGATTGCAACAATGAGTACTTAAGAGAAAAAAAGACGTGGCCATGGGATAGAAGGTGCAGTTGGTTGCAGTCTCTTAGCTGAGGAGTGAGCTTGGTAGCTGAGGCACTTTCCCTTGGGAAAGTGCAGAGATACCACCAGATTCTGGCTGGCGGTCAGGGGTTGGGCTCAGTCCCCTCTCCCTCTTTGGCTCTCTGGATCGGAGTGGAGTCAGTTGTGGTTTTGCTGCCCAGGGCATTCACTGCCACTGCAGTTTTTGTCCTTTACTGCTTCTTCTGGGTGAGCCTTTGCTTGCAGGAGCAGCTGCTGAACTGGGACCTTTTCAAGACGCAGCCTCACGGGGAACAGGACCTGGCTCCCTCCCCCTCTCTGGAGGAAGCGTCTCCCAGCTGCTTGCGGAAGCCTGTCTGCCATTGCCCAGTTCTGCTGTTTCCTACTGCAGCTTTGGGCTTTTGCTACGCTTTAACTCCATGTCCTCCACGTCCTCCCAGAGCCCCCAGCTCCTGTCACAGCTTTGGAGTCTTTGCTACGCTTCGTTTTGCCACCCTGGGTGCGCTCACCTCTGCTGTTCCAGCCTGCTGCTCCGAGGTTCTGCCGTAGTCCATTGTGCCACGCAGAGTGGCCCTGAAACTGACTGCTGCCTGAGAGTTTGCAAAGGAAGTGCCTTTCCCTGGGAAGGAAGGGCCTTTTCCCTGGGAAGGAAGGGCCTTTTCCCTGGGAAGGAAGGGCCTTTTCCCTGGGAAGGAAGGGCCTTTTCCCTGGGAAGGAAGGGCCTTTTCCCTGGGAAGGAAGGGCCTTTTCCCTGGGAAGGAAGGGCCTTTTCTTGCTCTCCCTCTGCTGGAGCTGCCCTTGCCATGTGCAGAGGTGGCGGCGCGCGCCCCACAGCGCCCCCTGCAGGCGCGGGGGAATCATCGCACCTGCCCTGCCCGGCCGGGAGCCACCAGCGCCCCTGCTGTCTGTGACTGGAACTGCACCCAACAGCTGGGAGAAGGGCGTTTTATTGTTTATTGGGTTTCTGGTTTAGTTTCTTGTTCCTACCATTGCTGCTGTTTGTTTGTCTTGCTATACACATATACACTACTAACGAACTGTTATTCCTTTTCCCGTATCTTTGCTGATAGCCCTGAAATTTCAAAGTTCTAATAATTTGGAGGGAAGGGGTTCATATTTTCCATCCCAGGAATGTAGCTGCTTTCCTTGGCAGACACCTGTCTTTTAAACCAAGACAGAAGATTTTAAAGATTGTGTCAATGGTAGCCTTAACTATAATTCCAATTATTTTGTTAGAGGTTGATTCTTAATAATATTCTTAGTATTTGCTGTATTGAAAAATGAAATTTCTGGACCAGAACTTCTGGTCTTACAGCAAAAAATCCATTGTTGTTCCAAGAGTATTTTTCAGATGATAGAATGTTCTTGATTGAAATAAAGTTACTTAATATTAAAATGTAGCATTATAACATCCAGCAAAACTGGTTTTGGACAATATGAGCTGGTAACCTGTTGTGATACACCAGTATGGGGTAATAAAAGAAGCCTGCTACAAACACAATGGACAACTGGACATCAGGAGGGGGGTTACTGGCATTATGGGGGCAAAGATGATATTTCTAAAATTAAATTAAAATGTGACTTACCATGTTGACATAATACATGTTGTGGTGATGTGCAGTTAAAAGTGGAAAGTTAAGCAAGAAGCACTTTGCAGGATGTTGAGCAGGATTTTGGCAGCCTTCAGCTAAATGAGTGATGGGCACATGATGGTGAGCTTTAATGTGGTAACACAACCTCTACTCAGAATTCCCCTTTAGGGCTGTTTTCTCCAGATGGCCAGACACCCATTAGCCAGCAGAGTCTGGTTTTAACCAGCCCTTCCCTGCAAAAGTGGGTGAGCAGCTACTGGAACAGAAGTAGCTGTAACACTGGTGTGTTGTATAACCTGAGAGAATGTATGGATTTATAAACTCATCAACAGAAAAATGGTGCCATCATGATTTATTATTAGAGTACCTCTGCACAGGACATACTTCCAGCTGTAATCAAAATACAGGAGATGCTGAAGAAGGCAAAAACTACTGTGAAATATTGATAAATATAAGGCAGGCAGAGGTATGGTGTTGGTGGTAATGATACCAATGCTTTGTGGTTGGTACACATTTTGCAAGCCCCCCCCATCCATGGTCTGGTCAGGGTTTACCCTGACTTGCTGGGGGATCAGGGGCAAGGTGCTGGTAAGGACAAGGGGACAGCTTGAGGCCAGGGAGGCTTTTAAGGCAGTGCTGCCACCTAGGGAAGTGCTAATCCTGCTTAAGCAAAACAAGCAGGGTGTTGAGGACCAGCCCAATATGATGCAAAGTCAGTATATTGCTGTGTTGGAATTAAAAATAATATTGGAGTTGAATTTGGCAATTCCATCAGCTGATAGTAGCAATTACAAGCAGCACTGGTCAGGATTGCTCCATTGGTCAAAGAAGTGTAGTAATGCATAGCTCTCTCTGTCATGGTATGCATGGGCAAAGAAAAGTAGTATTACAGTTTTTACTTATTTTTAGAGCCTCTCTTTGGATGTGCAGGATTGCTCTCCCTTCATATGTGCTTGTTTTCCCAGTGTAATCTGTGGGTTACTCACTCAAAAAAGCAAAGAATCCTAGAAATCTTATGACTCAGCATAATTGAAAGTTAAACAAGTACAGGAACAATACAGGCTGAAGTTTGCCTGCAAGACTAAAGCGCTAGAAGTGGTTCTTTCTGATGGATTTATGTTTCTATTAGATTACTCTAAGCAAATTAAACATTGCAGTTGTCAAATTACTTCAGTTGAGTTTGTCAAACTGCTACTTGAACATTAATTTATTTTAAAAAGCAACAAAAAAATAGAACATAAGTTTAAAGCTTTGCCTTTAAACTTCAGTAGTAATTATCATGAAAGGAATGAAAGAGGTTTCTAGAACATTAGCTCTGTATGTCTAAATAATGGATAGAGTTAAATTTTATTTGTAATAAAAATAGAATTGAAGGCAATAGAAATCACATGTAAAGTTGCAAGTGATTGCTATTGCCTAGATTTTCACACACCTAATTTACTATAATTCTTTATATTGAAGGAGTATTACCATGAGCAGCCATCCTTCTCCCCACGTCCTCTGTTCCTTCGAAAAGACAGAGGAGGGCTTGTTCCATTGGATGCTGTGAAATTCAGCAATTGTTTGCAACATGGAGCCTCATCTGAAATGAGAATTTGGGTTACTGTGAGGATGCTGTTGCCTTATTTCCAAGCAATATGATTCTATAAAGCAATGCACGTTTTCTGTGTGCTAGTCAAATCTAACACTGTATCTTCACTGACACCTGAACATCTACTATTTCTGTAGTTTATTGTTATGAGTTGGTTGATATAATTAGATGCTCAAAAATTAATGTGCTTTATTTTAAATTATTGCACACTCATGCATACTTTTAATGACACTGCAGCCCAAGCTGCCTTGCCCAGAACTTTGGACATACAGCTTTCCATCTTCCATTGGGTGGATGTAACTCGGTGGTACATCCAATAGTGTTACTTTTCACAGAATCATGGAGTGGGTCAGTTTAGAATGGACCACAGAGGGCCATCTGCTTCAACCTCCCTGCTCAAGCAGGATCATCCCAGAGCACATGGCACAGGATTGCATCCATGTGGTTCTGGAATATCTCTAGTGAGGGAGATTGCACACCCTCTGTGTCATCTGTTCCAGTGCCTGGTCAGTGCACAGGAAAGAAGCTCTTCCTCATGTTCAGGTGGAACTTCCTGTGCATCTGTTTCTTCCTGTGGCCTCTTGCCCCATTGCTGGGCAGCACTGAGCAGAGCCTGGTCCCTGCTCTGACCCCTCCCTGCAGGCACTGACAGACTCTGATGAAGTTCCCTCTCACTTGTCTCTTCTCGAGGCTGAACAGCCCCAGGTCCCTCAGCCTTTCCTCACAAGAGAGAAGCTCCAGCTCCTTCCTCATCTCTGTAACCTGCACTGGACCCTCTCCAGGAGCTCCATGTCTCTCTTGCCCTGAGGAGCCCAAATCTGAACACAGCACTCCAGATGTGCCTCACCAGGGCTGAATAGAGGAGCTGGCAATGTTCTTCCCAATGCATCCCAGGATCACATTGGCCTCCTTGGTCCCCAGGGCACTGTTGGCTCAGGGACAGCTTGTTGTCCACCAGGACCCCCAGGTGCTTCTCTGCAGAGCTGCCCTTCAGCAGGTTGGCCCCCAGCCTGTGATGGTGGCCAGGGTTATTCCTCCCCAGTTGCAGGACATTGCAGTTCTGCATGAAATCATCATACTCTTAAGTCTTCAGCAAAGCCTCTATGTGCTTGTCTACTGCTCAGGCACTTGACTAAATTAAAGCATTAATAGTTGCCAATTACTTATGTCCTGGGAAAGTTCAGGTATATGGCAGGGCTGGTCTCCAAAAAGCTGCAATTTGTGTGACTTTCACTGCAGGATTTGTGTGTGACACCGCTGGGAACTGAGACTTTGTTAAATGAAAATGCAAATTTTGTATTCAGGGTTACCAGAAAGTGTACTTACTCAATTTTGCAAGGTAATTTTGGACACCTCTAGAAAATGCTTCTGTTAGTTTGCAGGCATTAAAGTGTGCTAGGGAAGCATAAAAATAATTTTTTTCCCCTAGTTAACTAAGTTACAGAAACTAGTTGCTATTTCCTAGTTGACTAATTGACTTTAGGGCTTCAGATCAAAGGGACTGAAATAGAGTGAGGAATTTAGTGTGAAATACACATCTTGGTGTGGCATATAACAAAGGTTTGTTTGTTGAATTCTGCTTTGTTCCTATGTATTGGTGTTGATTATTTTTAAAATGGACTTTTTAATTGTAAGCCTTAGGGGCCAGCCACTTCATCAGCTCTCTGAGATGACTCTACTCAACAGTAAACTTGTAGTCATTTAATTTTGATCAATTAACCTATTATTGCATCCTGATAGCCATTGGACCATCTTGATTCTTTCCTGTAGCACAGACTGTAGTTTTTTGTAGGCGACAGACAAGTGAGCTTTAGGGAGCTGATTTATGCCAGCTGAGTCATGTGCTTTCACAATTCAGTATATGTTCGGTATATACACTTCTCTAAAGTACTATGTAATTTTCCCTTTAAAAAATATCTTTGAGAAGGTTTGGGGTTATTAATTTGCAACATCAGAATTATACAGAATTACAATGATTTTAGTCTAATAAATCATGTTACTTAGTACATGAGTTTCTGAGTACTGGTGATGTGAGCAGTGTTCATTTTCTAAGCATGTAAATAAATTTTTGTTCTGCTGTTGAAGATGGCACAATCTCTTTGGTCAGTTATGTCCTTGGGAAAAAAGGCTCTTCACCGAGTTTGATCTGACCAGATATTCTAGTGATCATGAATCATCTTGTTTCTTGGATGATAAGCTCTACTTGCTTATCAGCCTTCTGGGCTAACATGAATTCATCTGGCTGATGAAATGAGGATGCAATGAAGAGGCTGCAGCAGCAAAAATAACTGAGTTGACTGTGTTGCTGTTAGCACTGTATCAATGGAAATATTCTCAATTGCTTTGAAACAAGGTGGTGGTGTCATTTGTTTTATGTAAAACACCAAAGTATTTCAGAACACTTCATACCCTTTCCCTACTGCTATTAAGATGCAAAATGTAGTTGTCCCTCCCTGCCCCTGTAGTCCCCTTCCTGGAATTAGATCTGCCAACTCCTGACTTCATGTTGCACCACACCTATCTGCAATGGGTCCTGCAAGTTTTATTATGCTGAGGTTTTAATAAACAAATATATATGAGATCAAAGGCTGGAGCTCCTTTCCAATGGCAAGTTGAAAGATGGTCATAATTTGAAGCACCATCTAGAAACTGTTCCATTCTCTGCAAACCTGCCACTCATTCACAAAAGCTGCTAGGAGTAGCTAGAGGTTTAACAGGATGAGATGTTGGAAGTAAAAGTAATATTTCTTGGGTGTTAATTTCTTTTCTTTTCCCTTCCAGTGGGCGAGTTTGTGAGTGATGCCCTTCTGGTGCCAGACAAGTGCAAGTTCCTTCACCAGGAAAGAATGGATGTGTGTGAAACTCACCTGCATTGGCATACTGTTGCTAAAGAGGTACATTCATCTGTCTTAAAATTTCCTACCTTCCTTCTTTAAAGCTGTGTCACTCTTCTGAGGATGATTTAAAATATAGCAGCAACATGGAAAACAAAAAGCAATACTTTCAAATGTTTGAGTGAGGAGCATTTTGGGATTTTTTGTAAGGTAGGAAATGGGAGTCAGAGCACAACAGAGACCATGACTGAATATTTACCATTGACCTTTGAACATTGACCCTCTTTCATAGCATTATTTTTTTCTTCACAATCACTCACAAACTCACTGTGTTTTCTGCTTCCTCCACTTTCCTGTGTTAGCACTGGAACTAAATGCCTAGGATTTATCTTGAATCATTATCCTGGGTGGATATTATCCAGTCATTATCATGGATACTGGTATGCCAGATGCCCACAGAGATCAAACAGGCCTCAGGGAATGCACTATGTGAAATTCAGCAGAAAAGGGTAGGAGAGCTGATCAAACAAGGACCAGCCAAAGGCATTTTGCAGGCACAGAGATTTTACAATTTAACAATGCTTTACTGAAAATAGAAATAAACTTAGTGTTACAATTGCTAATGTGTTTTGGAGTTTTCCAAAACACAGAGAGATTTCCACAGAGAGATTTAGGAATAAAAACTGAGATGAATTTCCAGCATTTCTGATTGCTGGTTTTTTTGGAACCTCTTAGCTTGTACGTTATTCCACCTTCTGGAGATGAAATTTGAAATGGGATCAGCAGCTTTTCAAGTGTTCAGTTCTTGTTTGAATTATACTTTAATAAAACACGTAAGGCACCAGCCTTTCCACAAAGGAATTCTAGTTCATTTTGACTATTTGCAAACTTGAAATGGCAATGGCCTGGAAGGACATCATCACTCTGCAACACTGAACCATTTTCCTTTTTTCCTCTGTCACACATCACTATATCTTTAAGGTATGATTATGACCAGCTGACTGTTTTGCAAACAAAGCTAGGAGATACTGTACTGGCAGTGATGTCAGACCAGACACAGTGTGTTTCTACTGTAAGAGGTGTTTCAAATGTTTATTTACCTTGAGGCAAAGTTTTCAATAGCATAATGCATCAGGATTGGGATTAACACATCAAATAATTATTCTGTCATCATATTTTTTGTTTTTGAGGCAAAGCCTGTGAAGATTTTACACAGGAAGATGAGGAGTTCTCGTGTACGTAGGAGAAGACAAGCCTTTTGTTCTGAGAAAGACTGATAGGAGAGCTTGTTGCTTGCAGTGGACATGGGTAGGGAGCTGCTTACAGTAAAGTAGTGAATGCAAGTGTGATCTTTCTAAATTGTGTTTCAAATTTCAGAGATGATGCAGTTCACCAGCTTTGACTTCCCAAGGCAGTATGTAGTCCCTTCATATTTTCTCAAGGTCTGTGAGATTTTTTCCTCCGTGCTAATATTGTTGCTGGGGTTTTTTTCCCTCTTTTCTGCAGTCCTGTAGTGAGAAGAGCATGAATCTGCACGACTATGGCATGCTGCTGCCCTGTGGAATTGACAAGTTTCGTGGTGTGGAGTTTGTCTGCTGCTCCTTAGCAGAGGAAAGTGACAATCTTGATTCAGCTGATGCTGAAGATGATGATTCAGATGTCTGGTGGGGAGGTGCAGATGCAGACTATGCAGATGGAAGGTACAGTGACTTTGTACCGTTCAACTTGTTATTAAGATGCCAAAAATCTGTCTAAAGGACCTTGGCATAGAGGAGTCTTTGCACCTTATACAGGAACTTGCATTTACAGTGGCTGAAAGCATCGGTGTTCTACTCCTTTTATTTTTAGCTTTCTAGAGTAAAGGTTATTGTTAAAAGATACACTTTTAAGGCACACTTTTTAGTGCCTTTATAATTTCTTCTGTCAGAATTATTGCCATATTTATAACAAAAATGCCTAAATTCATATTTTTTGACAAATAAATGACAAATGGAGTATTCCTAAGATGCTTCACCTGCAGTCTGGGGTACTGCAGCAGCTATCAGCCAAAATAACCAGTGGAGTTCTTGAAATGCCTTCATTCATAATAGGCATTAGCTGTGTGTATATTATGTTATGTTATATTATATTATATTATATTATATGTTGTTATTGATATAAGAACATTTTTCTGCTGACAATTAGTTTCTAAACATTATCTAAAAGAAAATGTGCTTTATTATCTAGCCTTTGACAGATTTGTTAATTTGCTGCTGTTGAGAAGGAACCTGGAGGTGTCCTTTGCAAGGCAGTGATGGGTGAGAGGATACCATCCCTGTCCTTACCCTTCCCATGCCCTGTGCACATAGGTTAATTTTGAGCCAGACATGGGTTATAACTCTGTTGTAACACTCAGTGGTAACTGAGTGGTCTAATGCTGTTAAAGCCTTTTCATATCACTCTCCTGAGCATGTCAGACAGCAATTGGAAGAGCAGAGTACCACAAGTCATGTCCTTGCAACTGGATGTCAGCAACTTGCAAAGATGGCTTTCTTCATAAACTAAGATCAATGTTCAAATTCTGTTTGTGTTCCCCAGGCTTTCATCACTTTACACTGTGCTAGTACAGTGCTTCTACTTCTTTTTTGTATAAATAATGCACAAGATCTTACACTTGGGGCTGATTGCAAGTGGTTTCAAGAAATAACCAGAAAATAAATAGGGACCAAATTATGTGAATAATGCAGAAAGTTTATAGGTCTGAATTGTGTTATGTTTGGACTTGCTAATAATTTAGATGGAAACAATTCAAAGAACAGTGCGGAGATGAAGGACAGAGACTGAATTGCTGTAATTTGATGCAATTCTAGGTGTCATTAAGACCTAGAATAATGAGAACATATATAATGGTGGGCAACTAAATCTTTCCTGACAAAGCATTGGTAAGTGCTGTAAGGTAGAGTCCTTTGTGAATAATGGAATAAGTTTAAAATAAATACTTCCCAATGGTAATTTCCAATTTTCTGTCATAAACAGGAGTTAAGGGTCAGACTGTTTGGTGCAAAAGCCTACATCAAAGAACTTTGCATATTCCATATTGATATCTTTGGACTTTCTTCTGATTTGTAGTCCTAACAACTGTCAGTGTCACAATTTATAACCCTTTCAGTAGGATTTGTAAAGCTGCTTTTGGGCTTTTGCTGTGTCATTTCTGTATATTTAATTTAGATTTTGATTGGGTGTTTAAATGTTCTCATATCCTAAGAAATGAGTGCAGACTTTGTTCTCATGGAAATGTTTGGTTTTTTCATTATATAAAAATATATTCACACAAAAAAGATCTATCCATCTATCTTAAATATCTATTAAATATATAGGTAACATATTTATTATATTTATACACCTATATATAAAGTACATGTCTTATACATACAAGATCAAAGATGCCAAAATATTTTAAATAAAAGAGCTTACGGGGTATAGAGTACTTGTTCGTAAGACAAATATCTGCTGTATTTCTGTCTTCTTTGTGTTTTTCACTGAACATTTTAATTTACTATTGTAGTCAGTTTTCTTCCTCATAAGGCAGTTTAATATCTGAAGAGATGAGTTCAAGAATAATTTCATGAACTTTGTCTTCTCTAGGAATGGGAGCTGTAATTGCATTTCAATCCATTTCTGAAATTCCAAGCAAATACTGATTTTTTTTTTTACCCTCCCCTCCCTCAGAAGTGCTTGCAAAAGGAAAATGAAAGTGCCCTTCTATGGGGCACTTGTCCTTCATCTGCAGATGAAGAGCCAAGTAATTGGTAGTTCTTTTAGAATGACTCACCCATTTCTTGCTGCCTCTTAAGCCAAGTACATTTAAGCTGTGTGTATTGCAGCTAGAAATACTCTTGAATTTTAGTTATATATATGTATATATTTTTAAAAAATCTTACATGGCAGTATGTGATAATTAAAATATTTTGTGTGTGTATATTTATTCATATCTGAGCATATGTTTGTGTGGCTATCGATACATATATGCCTTAGTCTTAAACTGATTGTGAAGGAGAAAGGAAGTGTAAGGTAGGAGAACACTTTGCTAATGCTAAATTGCCAGTATTCTCTGCTATTAAAGCACATCTGTTTAAAGTGCTTACTCAAGTCTACATTTGTCACCTCACATGGGTTCCCAAGTCAAAGTGAAGGTGACATGTTTGAGTGGAGGTGACAAGCTGAAAAGCAGATGATTATATTCTTGTTTCTCAAAACTATGATAGAGCAGAATCCAGCAAATGTGGGTGATCTATTTTGAGATTTTATATCCCAAGCTATCAGATTAAAATTTTAAAATACTTGCATTTGTGGTTCTCAATGTGTAGGGGGAAGCACATTGCAGCCATTCAGTTAATAAATGCCCTTTTTCAGACTGTTGTGTTTTCACCTCCAACAGTTGTCCCTGAGGCACTGTATTTTTTTTTTTAATTTTTTTTTTGCTTTGTCAAGGCTGTTTTCTTCTCCACAGGGGGAAGAAAAGCTCAGCTGCATGTTGTAGCCACACTATTAGAGGGGATGTGGAGGTAGCTTGGGCTGCAGTGCCTCATAGTTGGGTGTCCTTCCCACCCAATATCTGACCACCACCTGGGTCTGGATGTAAAAGGATGTGACTTGTTGGCAGTACTTGGAGGAAGGTGGGAGGGTGCATTTTGGTGATATATGTACCCTTTTTATTCATGAGGCCAAGAGGCAGAATCCACATGTGCTTTTGAAATTGTCTTGTCATGCTCATCCTGAAATAGTTTTTAACTCTGACAAAGAGGTCACAAGCATTTTTAAGCAGTGGAGCTCCTTGTTGCTATCATCCCCTTTAATTAAAATTTACCTTGAAGTCTGCCTGAGGGACAGTAGGTGCTGCCTTTCAGTATAACTGCAGCCCTATCCCTGAATAGCTACAGCTCAGTCAAGTGACCTGCAAGCTCTGGCTGCTCTTGCAACTCAGCACAGCCTGGTGGCCCTCCTGCCTGTGTGTGGGAACTAGCTGGAAGACTTGGTGTCCTTGATGTCCAAAACTGAACGTCTTTAGGAGTGATGGCCAAGCTGGAAACTTCCAGGTTTTCTCTGTTGTCTTGGTTTGAAAGGCAGGTATCTGCTAAGGAAGGCAGGAGCCTCCCTTGAAATGGAAAATGTAAACCCCTTCTCTCTGAATTTTTGAAATTAAGGAGGCTCTCAGGAAAAGATATGAGAATAGGAATAGCAGGGTTTTTTTAGTATGTATAATAAAGCAAATAAACAACAATAACAACCACAGCATTAACAACAAACAGAACCAGAAACCCAGCAGCAGCCTTCTCAGCTGCAGTCACTTTGCTCTTTGGTGCAGTGATGGTCAGAGCTGGCAGGGGTGCTCCTGGCTCCCGGTGGGCAGGGCGGGTGCGGTGATTCCCCTGCGGCTGCTGTGGAAGAGAAGCTTTTGCTTCATCAACTCCCTGGGGCAGTTGATGCCGGTGCCTCAGCAGGACACTCGGAAGCAGCAAGCTGGGCCGGCAGGATGTCAGGCAGGGGGTGAGGGGCTACACACCAGCATCAAAGTCAGAGCAGTGCTGAAGAAGCAGCAGGGGTGTGGTGGTGGCAGCCAGGCTCCCAGCAGGGCAGGGAGAGGCGAGCTCAGGATCACAGGCACCTGAGCAGATGGTGATAGGTCCCTCTTTTAGTGAGGTAGGTGATAATAAGGTCTCAGTGGCTGCTCTCACAAGCAGAAGCTCACCCCACGGCAGAAGAACCAGCTCCAGGCTGGGCTCTGGTTGCAGCAGTGAATTTTTCAAGCAGCAGCTCCAACCATCCTCCTCTGAAGCCAAGAGCAAGAACTAGCAGTTGTCTTAGCCCCATCTTCTGTCTTTCAGAGAGAAACTCTCAGATAAGAGAAGTGCAATCGGATGCCTTCTCCTGAGTTTGGCCACTTCTTTTGTTTTGTTTTTTTTTTTTTTTTAAGTACTCTGTTGTGTTTCTTAGCAATTTATAGGAAAAAAATCTATACTTAAAAAGCAACAGAAGGAAAGAAACCTAACCCCCCAACATTATCCACCCCAAATTTTTTCCTGTACCAACATGGTACATTAAATTTAAACTTTTAAATTATATACACACGTGCACTACCTTAGTTGTATATGTATCTATAAGCAGATATGGATACAGGCACAGTGTCATGGGTAGTACCTTTTAAAATAAGGTCCTCTTAAGGTATGCATCGGGTCCCTCCATTCTTTTGCATCGCCCACCAGGTGCAACCTGGTCCATGAGCGAAGACAGCTCCACGGATGGGATTGTCCTTGCTGGAGGCAGAATTAACCCAAACAGTTGTTTTCAGTGTACTCCTTCTGTACCAGTGGAACTTTATCTCCATCTGTTGTTTGCAAGGGCTCAGATTGGGCAGGGCCTGCTTGGTTGTTGGAACTTGAGGTGTTCACTAACTATGTGGCCTTTGTTAAATTAATCTCCCAGTCCTTGAGGCTCCTCTTACTCAGTGCCTTCAAGGTGGTTTTAGTAAGTTCATTTCATTGTTCAACTTTCCCAGCCACTGGTGCATGATATGGAATAGGATACACCCACTTAATGCTATGTTCTCTAGGTGTTTATAAGGCTATTCTTGATGTAAGTCCTGTTGTCAGACTCAGTTCTCTCAGGGGTACTATGCTTCCAAAGGATTTGCTTTTTAAGGCCCAGGATGGTGCTCCAGACAGTGGCATGAGGCACAGGGTAGGTTTCCAACCCTCCAGCGGTGGTTTCTGCTGTTGTGAGCACACAGCGCTTCCTTTGGCAGTTTGAGGCAGTGTGATATAGTCAATCTGCAAGGCCTTCCTATACTTATATTTGGACCACTGCCCACCATACCACAGAGGTTTTACCTGCTCGGCCTGCTTGATCGCAGCACATGTCTTACAGTCATGGATAACCTAAGAAATATTGTCTATGGTTAGATCTTCACTCTCATGCCTACTTATTTCATTACATTTCTGTCCTGATGATCTGAGGCATCATGGGCCCATCGAGCTAGGAATAATTCTTTGTGTTGCAAATCTAAATCTATCTTTGACACCTTTATTTTCACAGCCTGGTCCGTCTGCTTGTCGTTTCAATATTCTTTATTAGCCCAACTCCTGGGGACACGGGCATCTACATGATAGACTTTCACAGGTGGCAGGTGAATGTGGCAAGTCTCTATCCAAGTGGCAATGTCTTTTTACTCATCAGCAGCCCAGATTGGTTTTCTTCTATGCTGCCAGTAGTGGCTTTTTTCCACCTTTCCAGCCAGCCCCACAGAGCATTGGCTACCACCCACAGATCAGTATAAAGGTAGAGCTTTGGCCACTTTCTTTAAGCAATGTCCAGGGCCAGCTGAATGGCTTTGAGTTCAGCAAGTTGACTTGATCCACCCTCTCCTTCAGTAGCTTCTTCAGCGTGTCGTGTGGGGCTCCATATGGCTGCTCTTCACTTCTGGTTCATCCCTAGGATGCAACAGGAACTGTCAGGGAAAAGAGTTTTTCTTCTGCTGGTAGTTGGTTGTACAGTAGTTGGTAGAGCTTTTTCAGCATGCATCATTTGTTTCTGCTCTTCTTTATCAGTAAGACCAACATTTTCACCTTCCAGCCAGTGTGTAATTATTTCCAAAACCCCAGGGCGATTTGGGTTTTTAATATGGGAGTGCTGAGTTATAAGAGCAATACATTTGCTCCATGTGGCATTGGTGGCATGGTGGGTAGAGGGCACCTTTCCTTTAAACATCCACCTCAGCACTGGTAGTTGGGATCCCAGGAGGAGTTGTGCTTCTGTGCCAGTCACCTCTGAGGCAGCCTGGACTCCTTCATAGGCAGCCAAGATTTCCTTCTCTGTGGGAGTGTCATTGGCTTCAGACCCTCTGTACCTTCAGCTCCAGAATCCCAGTGGTCGGCCTCGAGTCTCCCCAGGCACCTGCTGCCAAAGGCTCCAGGACCAGCCATGGTTCCCAGCTGCAGAGTAAAGCACGTTCCTCACCTCTGGTCCTGTCCTGACTGGGCCAAGGGCAGCCGCATGAACGATCTCCTGCTTGATCTTGGTGAAGGCTTGTTGCTGCTCAGGGCCCCAGTGGAAATCATTCCTCTTGTGGGTAACCAGGTTGAGAGGGCTCACGATTTGGCCATACGCAGGAATGTGCATTCCCGAAAAACCTATGGTGCCTAGGAAAGCTTGTGTTTCCTTCTTGCTCGTTGGTGGAGACATTGTGGTGATCCTGTTGATAACTTCAGTGGGAATCTGATGCCATCCATCTTGCCACTTTACTCCCAGGAACTGGATCTTTCAGGCAGGTCCCCTGACTTTGCTCTTCTTGTTGGTAAAGCTGGCTTCCAGCAGAATCTGGATGATCCTCTCTCCTTTCTCAAATACTTCCATTGCCGTATTCCTCCACACAATGATATCATTGCAGATGAATGATACAGTGGAGATGGTGAAATTTCCAAGCCAGTTTTTAGAAATCAAGAAAAATTTCAAGAGGAACCAAGTGGGTTTGTGGCCATTTTTAACTTTTTCTCCTGTGTAAATGGAAACAAGTCATCTTTCATGTAGACTCTTCTGCAAGGTGGCTTTAAACACATCTATTCATAAAACATACCTGGATTTCCCCCAGGAGAATGCTGCAGTATTATTTGAAGTCTCTCTTGTGTTTCTGGAGGCCAGGTATTTTGGGGAGAAGGGAACAGGGAAATCATTTTTGTTTTTATAGAGGCTTAACTCCTAGTAGAGTCAGGTTTGTGGCATATGAAAACTTTATCAGCATGTTTTAACTTCTTAATGCCCTGTTAAAAAGGAATCATACTGTCTTCTGTTTTGCCAAGGTCGCTTTCAAAGTTGTAGTAGGCAACATAATATAAAATGAAATATTAAAGGCTTGGTCTCTGAAATGAGTTGGAGAAGTTGTTAACTTCACCTAGAAGGCTGTTCAACCATATGTGATGCCATGAGAAAGATTCACACCCACTTGTGCTCGAAGTTGACAGAAAGTCACTACGTATTTACATATTTAAAGATCATTTATTCATTAGTAGTAAATTTCAAGTAGAAGATCAGAAACAAACCTGAAACCTTGTGACAACAGAGCGTTAAGTTCAAGAAATATTTTGAAGGCAACAGTAGCAGTAGCTGAACATATGTTTTTTGACCTGTTGTCTGTATCACTCAGAACAGAACTAAAAATTATCCCAGAAGATTCTTGACGTTTAATCCACCAAATGCATTGACTAGTCAACTTCAGTATTTCCTCCTGTTGTCCTGTGGAAGTGTCCTTTCCTTTCACATAGCACTTGTAACAGCAGAAGGAGAAACTCTGCAGTCAGTAATTCGAGGTCAGTTCAACACTTGGTAGCCCTCTATGAAAGGCATGCAGGGAACCTCTAGATAAGCTGTCTCCTGAGAGAGGCAGAAAAGTTCCTGAGGAACTAGGAACTTTCTTGCTTCTTTCACATCAACTGAGTGCATTTTGTGCAAAGTTGATCTTTCAAAATAAAATTTGGTTGATGGTATAATGGAGTGAGCATGTTTACAGTATTATTCAGCTATCAAAATATGGGAGGCTAATGTTGGCCTTTTTTTTTTTTTCTTCAGACATTTCTTAAGTATTTCTTACTTTTTGGGACATTCCAGAGCCCCAGGTTTTTTCTTTTCTATTTAAAGGGAAGGGAGGGAGATTAAGAAACAGGTAACTGTTTTCCTTACAGAGATTTCAAATAAAATGTTCTCTCATATGACCTTGAAGTAATTTTGTTGCTGACACATGTGATAATTTTTTAAATTTAGCGATGATAAGGCAGTAGAAGAACAAGCAGAGGAAGATGAGGAGCTAACTGTTGTGGAAGATGAAGATGCTGATGACGACGACGATGATGGCGATGAAATTGAAGAGACAGGAGAAGAGTATGAGGAGGCAACTGAAAGAACTACCAGTATTGCAACCACTACCACCACAACTACAGAGTCTGTGGAAGAGGTTGTCAGAGGTAAGTTCATCAGGCTTGGGGCTGCTTTGCATATTTGCACCTTACAACAAAAAAATGTTCCAAACAGCAAAATACCCAAAGCTGCAGTGTTGTTGTGCTTTTTGGCTCCTGTAATTTACGTGTTTAATCCCCTCACCTTTCCCTTTCCCATTACAAATTTTCTGTGGGGTTAGTTCTGCCACAACCCTTTGGATTTTCTGACCTCCAGTCCTCCTGGTGCGTGGATGCTATAGGGACATCTGTCCTTGAATTGTGTTTGTTGTGTGTGTTGTTCACAACATTTCTTGTTCAGAAACAGAAGAGTTGATTTTATTTTAAAGTAGCATTAAATAAAATTCAACTGTCCTATGTAGCAAATAGGACAGGAAAGTGTGTATGATTTATCGTGCACATGAGTTTCAGAAGGATATGAAGTATCAGCTCCAAGCAGGAGGTATCATGAGCTGGTTTGGTCCCTCATATTAACAGCAGTGATGAGTCATTTTGTGTGATTCTGTTAGATACTTGTTTGTTATGTTTCTCCATGAATTAGTAATTCAGTAAAGTTAGACAAATTTAAAATAACTATGCAGAAAAATGAACCTAAACTAATGAGTTTTAATGTGTGGGGAAGAAAGAAATAGGAAAAAATAGAGTACATGGAGTAAGAGCTCTTCTTTTCTAAAATTTAATTTTTGTTATATGTTTTAGTTCTTAACAGAGGCATTTTAAAATCTTATCAGAGACATTTTAAAATTTGAATTTTACACTAGTTCATGGTCAGCATAGCAACATAGTTTTTTAAAATGCCTCATTTCTCCTACAATGCATATTGGAATTAATTATCCTTATTTTTCTATTTTAATAATACAGTTCAGTGTGGTGTAAATCTAAGTAAAATAGATCCCAATTCTTCTACAATGCTTACATCTTTGCTGATAAATGCTGCAGATGGTATTAAAAATGGGATTAAAGACTACATTTGAAAAGAAAGGAGTTGTGAAATGCAGGAGGCAGAGGGAAAATGATAGAAATTGGGGCTATTGTGAAATGAGGGAGAAAATATCTGGCCTGTCTCCCCATGCTTCCCTATCCCCTGCCTCTGGGTATTCTTAAGACTCCAGTGGATTGGAGTCCCACATTTTGCATGTGGCAGTGGCCCTTCCTCTTGAGCCTTGGTTCCAGTGTTTGTCAGAGGAGAGTGTGCTGGCTGCAGTTTATCACACCAGGCTACAGAAGCATGCCCAGGGGATGCTTTGGGAAAAGCAGAGTTACTTGCTTATATTTCTCTGTTCAGTCTACATGGAGCACTAAAGCTTTGCTAAAATCACCAGCAAATGTTTCTTTCTAAGGCTGGCAACTTAGTCTTGTGTGTTTCTGTCTTATATAGCTATTGAGTGTTTTGCTCAGTTGTTGGAGAACCCTTTCAGTGAGGAGGGGGGTAGGAGGAGTTTATATCTTTAAACCAATTAAACATATTTCCATATGTGAGCTTTTACCCCCTGGGGATAAAATGCCATGTTCTCACTGGTAAATGAATATTGAAAGGGAAAGAAAAAAGAAAAAGTACACTTAACTTTAATGAGATTTTGGATGAGTGGAAATGAGGACAAATTTGGTAGAAATGTTTCTTTACTGAGGGTGATGTTTCAAAGAAGTTAAGATTTATAGCTTTCAGGAAAGTAGCATACAATCACCTGAATATAAAACATAACATATAAAAGATGAGGTAAACTATTGAAGCAACCTTTCAGAAGCCCTTTAGAAATGTATATATTTGCTGATCATGAAATGATCACATGTTGTTTTTCCCAAGTCTAATATTTCCCACCTTGTGTGACTGTGAGGAAAATATGCATTGGTTCAAGTGTGATGAGGACAATCTGTTACCAATACAAGTTTTCAGCACAGTTCTGCCAGAAGCCTTTGGGCTTCCTGACCTTCAGCCTTGCTGGGGCACACATGGTGTAGGGACTGTCCTGGAGAGTGAGTGCTATCTGACAGAGCTGCACTATGCAAAGTGCTTGCTTATTTATTCAAGTAGAAGTGTCCAAATGACATAGCCTTGAGTCTTGCTTTTGTTTCCCTTCCTACACACAAGAGAAAGCTTCCTACAGGGTCCCTGTCCTCCTGGTGCAGGCAGCAGATCCAGCATAGGAACTTGTGTGGTGAGCCATCTTGCTGATGCAAGTGTCATTGTAAATGGCAGTGTCATTGTAAATGAAAGAGGCAGAGGGACCTTGTTGAGAACTTACGTATTAAAAAGTGGTCTTCACTATGGAGATACCCTGAAAGCCTCTCTAAAAGGATTGAAGTGTCAGAGCTTCATTGATGTCGACTGAGCTCTGTTCCAGGCTGCCTTGCCCAAGCACTAGCTATAAAACATCCTAGGATGTTCTTCACAGCCCTTTACACCCAGTTTTATGAAGCTGTAACTAATATTATGTCTTTAGCTTTAAAGAACACAGTTTTAAGAGGAGCTGCTTTTCAAATGGACAACTGTTGTAAAGCCATAATTTAGGATCTAATTGTGGGCTGGTACTGAGCCCTTTCTCTTCCAAATCAGTGGAATGGCTGCCATCAGCCATAAATAATTAAAAAGCGTAAATGCAGTTTTATACTTTAAAGATACTTGAGCTATTGTAGAATCAATTTTTCAGGCAGTTTTATTTCTGTGCATATTTTAATGAATTGTGACCAAAATAGTAATAATAGAACCACTTACAAACTTATTTTCAGTGAAAAGGAAATTAATCTTTCCTAGAGAATGAAAAAGGTCCGTTGGCAGGAGGATAGTATTTTCATTCTGCAGCAACCACATTTCTATGTGTTTATTCAAAAATGTTAATAAACTTTCCATAGGGCAGTATTTGCCACTATTCACTTTCCTACCTTTTGTGAGAGATGATCTTTAATCTGAATTCATATGGTGTATAGCAGCAGACCCAGTTTAAACTTTTGGGTAGGCTCTTGCTGGGCTTCAGATGTTAAATCCAGATGATTGTGGGTCTGAGATTACAGAGATTCAGATGGTGAAATTAGTGTGAAATACACATTTTTCACCTCTGGTCATGGGGAGATGTTGGCATTGAATTTGTGATGAAGAAAATATGGCTCATTTATGAAGCCCTGCTCTTGATTTTTGTCTCTATGTGGAGCAAGGAAAGTGACTCTGATGGCCCGGATTTAGGTAAGGGAGTGGTTTAATGTCTGCAGTCATTGCCATGGTGTTATGGGTGTCGCAGAGCTGCTCCCGAGGATGCAGGTTCCTGGAGATTTTTCCAGCATGTGGTGGAGGCAAGCAGGAGCACTGCTTCCCCCCATCATGTGCAGTTGTTTGGGTGTTTGTTTCTGCTGTCCTTCTGCACAGGACAGCAGAAGGACACTGGAGGTGACAAGAAAAATCAGTCTTGGCATACATCAATCTCTCTTGGCATACAACGAAGAATAAGCAGTTTTGGCTTAGTGCTTCCCATCAGAATCACAGAATCACGAGGTTGGAAGAGACCTTCTAGATCATCGAGTCCAACCCATGCCCTAACACCACCTCAACTAAACCATGGCACCGAGTGCCACATCCAGTCTTTTTTTAAACCCATCCAGGGATGGTGACTCCACCACCTCCCCAGGCAGGTCATTCCAGTACTTTATCACTCTTCCCATAAAAAACTTTCTCCTAATATCCAGCCTAAATTTCCCTTAGCTCATCTAAAGACTGTGTCCTCTCATTCTGTCAGTTGTTGCCTGGCAAAAGAGACCAACCCCCACCGGGCTGCAGCCACCTTTCAGGAAGTTGTAGAGAGTGATAAGGTCACCTCTGAGTCTCCTTTTCTCCAGGCTGAACACCCCCAGCTCCCTCAGTCCCTCCTCACAGGGTTTGTGTTCCCAGCCCCTCACCAGCCTCGTTGCCTCCTCTGGATGCGCTCAAGCATCTCAAGGTCCTTCCCAAACTGAGGGGCCAGAACTGGACACAGCACTCAGGGTGTGGCCCCACCAGTGCCCAGTCCAGGGGAAGGATGACCTCCCTGCTCCTGCTGGCCACACTGTTCCTGACACTGGCCAGGAGCCATTGGCCTTCTTGGCCAGCAGGGCACACTGCTGGCTCATGTTCATGTCAGCCAGTACCCCCAGGTCCCTTTCTGCCTGGGCACTGTCCAGCCACTCTGTCCCCAGCCTGTAATGCTGCAGGGGGTTATTGTGGCCAAAATGCAGGACTTGGCACTTGGACTTAGTAAACTTCATCTTATTGGACTCTCCCCGTCCATCCAACCGATCCAGGTCTCTCTGCAGAGCCCTCCTTCCTTCCAACAGATCGACACACTCTCCCACCTTAGTGTCATCAGCACATTTACTAATGAAAGACACAATCCCCTCGTCATCAATAAAGATATTGAACAGAGCTGGTCCCAGCACAGAGCCCTGAGGGACACCCCTGCTGGCTGCCCCCAGCTGGATGTGGCACCGTTCACCAGCACTCTCTGGGCCGGGCCATCCAGCCAGTTCCTAACCCAGCACAGAGTGCTCCTGTCCAAGCCCTGGGCTGCCATCTTTTCCAGGAGTGTGCTGTGGGAGACAGCATCAAAGGCCTGTCATCATAGTCAGTCAGATCCCTTTATAGGAGAGCAGCAAGGTCAGCCCAGCAGCCTGGATCAAAACATGTGCAGCTTCTCTGCACACCTGCCAACAGACGTGGGGGAATCAGCAGCATAAGCCTCACCTGCATCCTCCAGCAGTGTAATATTGCCCTTTATGAGTTGGTTTCGCTTTCTCTAGTTCAGCTGGATTTCTTTAGGTAGTTAGGAAACAATCTAAGCAGTGCTGCTTTGTGTGACATTTTGACTGTATTTACTGTCTGGAGTTACAAGTGAGAGACCATATGTCAGTTTCCTAGCAAGAGGAAAGTGGCCTGATGTTGGTATGGTAGGTCTTAGTGTCATTGATCCATCATGAGTGGTTTTCTGCTGAAGATTTTTAACTGAAAGACTTAAAATCCATTCAGTGACTCCTCCTATATATTGTAAATCAAGAGAGATTAACCCTGATTGCCAGACCTGTCAGCTGGGAATTTGGTGACAATATTAGTAGTGTATGCTACATTAACTGGGTTGTTTTTTTCTTTCCACACTCCATAGGTTTGCCCCACTTTTATAGTATCATAGAATGGCCTGGTTTAGAAAGAACCTTAAATATTTGGAATCCAGTTCCAACCCACTGCCATGGGCAGAGATGCCTCACTCTAGACCAGGTTGCTCCAAGGCTTGCCCATCCTGCCCTTGAACACTGAGGGATGGGGCATCCACGGCTTACCAGAGCAACTTTTCATCTTCGAAAAGTTATCATCTTTGTAGTGCAGTAGTGGTTTCCTGCTCTTCTTCCTTGCCTTCAAGGCTATGCAGTGTGCTTTATTTGGAGAGGGATGATGTGTGATGGTATTTCATGTCAAGAAAACATGATTGGTTGCTGTATAAATAGTACACATTCATATAAATCCACTGGGGTTTTTTGCTATGAGATCTTCATTCAGAATGATCATCTAATGTAATTTAGGAATGAGAGCTGATAAAATTAACTTAATGGATTTGCATTTTATTGCTTTTAATTAGACATTTTAATTTAAAGAACAGCTATTCTCCCATAATATAATACCTTATTATATGTTGTAATTGGAGGAAATATTTTTTGTAATCTGTTGATCTTGTTGATCAGGATCAATACAGTACTACCTTTTTGGGTCGAGGGCAAAAGTACTGAAATACTAAATACACTAATAGTGTTATTTTATGTAAATTGGAAGATGGAGAGTAGTTTCATTTGAAATATATCCTGCCAGAAAAAATTACCAAGAATCTGTTTCCCTAGAGAAGATGTCATATTATTATACTGAAGCAGTAATTAATTGCAATTTTTTTTTCTGAAGATTTTGCTGTGTAAAAAGACTGGAATGCACTTCCAAGCTAATCCTAATACCCACTGGCATGCCATGTTAGCAGAATTGTGATGTTATGTGGAAAGATTACCTTTTCTAAAACACATAAATTCATTAAACTGTATTAGCCTAGATTTAAAGTCAGGCTGGGTTTTTTGTTTGCTTTCTGGCCATCAGTGGTAACTTTATGGCACTTTAGTTCCAAATATAGTTCTGTTGTGCACAAGAAATAAAAAATATATTTTCACATATTTGTTCCGCTTCAGAACTATAAGGCTTTGTATTCTAGCCAAGTATACCATTAATTTTTTTAATATTCTAAATATGCCCTTGCAGTAGCTTAAGAATAAACATTATAGAGAGAATTTCATCTTGATTACACAGGATGGAAATTACAATTAAGGGTATTTAACAGCTTTAGAGGAACTGTCCTCAGTATTGCATTGAGAAGTCATAATTTGGCTTTTTTAACTTCTCTCTGTAAAAAAGCATTTTAGCAATTGTGTGGCTTGTGCACCAACTTTAGGCCCAGTGCATGTGCCAGCTTCACAGCTGTCTTCTCCTAATTCCAAAAGCCTCTTCTGAAATTAGCTCTTGTCTTTGAATACGCAAATTAAAATTTGGTTGCCTCTTCCAACCATATATTCAGAATGAGGAAGTTTTGTTTCAGTGAAATTATCTTCACATATTCCCTTTTGATTGATTCATTGAGTAAAAACAATTGTGCCTTTTTAGAACACAAAGAGTACAACTGAAAGGAAAACTGTGCATTTGCTCTTGCCTAGTTTTTCTCAGCTAGTTTGAAAAACAAAGACTAATATAGCGACATATATATTAATATCCTCAAACTATAGCTCAATTCCTGAAGATATGAGAGCCAAAATTACTCCAATTGTGATGTTTTATATACTAATGCCTGAAGAAGGGGAGCATATACCTCATCATATACATTTCAGAGGTTTACTTTTTTTGGCCTCTCTTGGATTTATCGGTTACTTACTCTGTTCTTTAGCGAGATATAAGTGGTAAAATAAAAGATTTGGTCCCATACACTTAAACAACTGTTTGAGGTCCTCATTTAAGAGGTGTTCAGGACACAGTTTGAATGGACAGCAAACACACACCAGTGCTAATGGGCTCGTTCAGACCCTCAGTATGATTTTGTTGTGTGTATTTGATTATATCAGCTTCAAACTTGCAGGGCTGGTAGTACAGAAAAGCTCATCAATACAATATATTTTCCATTACCATGGTTATATTTATCAAGACCTTGCAGTATTTATAAGTCAGCATGATGGTACCCTTCTTCTGTAGCATTAAGGTAAATAGGTTTCTCAGAGGTGTAAACTTGACATGGGAAACCAACTTCCAAGACAGGTCAGAGTTAGTAATCTAACTCCTCCTCTTGGTCCCTTTTTTCTCAGATCTCTTCAAAATTAATTTCTGATTTAAGATTTGGGGCTGACTGCCAGTATTAAATGAGCTTAGTTCTCATGATGATGTAAATATATTCAAATCCTGAAAAAATATTGAATAAACTTGATATTTACAGTAATAGAAATATGTAAATGTAGCTTTAATTATTCTCCCTGTTAGAAATCCATGTTTTATTTCCAATTTCTCAATTGAAAATGTTGTTAAGAATTTAAGTCCCATAAGGGAAAAAAAAAGCATGGAGTTAGATTTTGAAATACAGAAATTATAGTTTCACTTTGATTTGAAATTGGTTTTCTTCAAGTAGCAGTAGAAATAAATGGTAATGAAAATTTTAAATTGACATTCAGAACCATATTTTATCTTTCCCTCTGTAAAAAGTAATAATCAAAAATATCTAAGATGTTTGCACATAAATTCTAATGAGCTCTACTTACAGCATTTTGGTAAATGAGTGCTTATGGAAGTACTTTGTACAAAGTCAGTATAAATCAATGTCCACATACTTAAAGACTGTATTTCCTAGGGTGCTGAAGTCTGTGCTTTTCAAAGAAAAAATAAGACAGTCTGCGCCAATGTTTAATGTAACTGGTTCGTTGTCAGTATTCAACTATTTAATTTAAAAGCAAATCAACAAGCTTTGCCATAGCCCTGTCCTTCAGGGAGTGGTGCTTGCTTGGTTAGAAACAACTGGGTTTGCCCTGACATGCTGGAATAAGTACAAGAAGCTTGGAATGGGGAAAGTTGACTTACATTGTCCTGATTATCTCGAAAGTAATTTCTTGTGTCTAAGGTTTTGGAGAACAGAGATATTGACATCTGTGGTTTAGAACACAGGATGACAGAAATTTGACTATTGGAGTAGAATGGTTTGAAAACTCTCTAAAAGAACTGTTCATGAACCTGAGTTGTTGCAAAGGCTTGTCCTCTTTAATTGTATCCAATTTCTTGAAGCTAAAGGCAAAAGTTTGTCTTTGGAGGGGGAAGCATTGCATTAGTAAGCAGATGGGACTCAGTTTCTTTATGCAGAAAAGCCTATTCTTTATTCACATAACTCATTTTTATACAGTTTTCACAGACCTCATGTTTTACTCCAATTGGCTAGTAGTCTTCTTGCCACTCAGTTCATTGGTTAGTAACTGGCATTCTGCCTATCAAATCTCCCTGATTTTGGACTGTTTACATATCTTCTTATCTGATTCTCAGGGGACAGATTTCTTGTTTATTGCAGGTGCAATTTTTTTTTTTCTATAAGTATAGGTTTTTATGTGAACGGATTCTTATTCTTAAGATTTCTTCACATGGGAACTCAGCTAGCTGCACTTAGAAGAAGTAACAGGCCAGCTGGTAATTCAGCAGAGCAAGGCCTGATTCCATAAGGCCTTTCTTTTATAATACCTCTACCTGTATGTAACAGGAAGAGTGAGTAAGTTCCTTAAACAAAGCAAAGCTCATTGTTGATGTTGTACTGCATACAAATTATTGGTGGTATCAAGTAAAACTGAATTGCATGTTTGCAAAAAGTAACTCATCTTTGCCTCAGTTTTCAGCAACAGAATTAAAATATGAAGAAAAGACAGCTTTTAATTTTTTGATGAATCATTTAGCTAAACCCACCCACTACAGCAGTGCATGCTGCCTACCTGCTCCTAATATCTGCTAAAATACCATAGTTCACCTCCTGTAGACATTAATTGCTATACTGGGCAGCAGCACAAGGAAGGGGAAGCGGTGTTTGGATTAATAGCCCAAGAAAACCTGTTAAATTTCTCATCTCAGCACTTCATTTCCCTATCTTCTCAGCTGAGGTGTTGCAGCTGAGAACCAAATGCAGTGGCTTTTTCTTGTAAGGACAAGTGATGGATATAGGGGGGCACAGGAGGAGTATCTGGCCCACAAACAGGAGTGATGGGACCATTGCCCAGTAATAGAAGCTGGTTTAAAAATGTACCTTTGCCCCAAAGCAGGGGCGAAGGAATGCTACTCTGAGCTCTACAGAAAATGGCAGACAGGCACGGTAACATCGGGAGAGGGATGAATGACCGCAGTGACACGTTTCCTAGACTGAACTGGCACCACACTTCCCTCAAAAAGAGCAGTCATGAAACAGTAAACCAGAGCACTTCCCCCTCTCTTGTTTATTCTCCATTTAGGTTATAAACATTAGAAGGCAATAGAACATTTCTCTCTGTGGGGACCTAAGTACCATGCAGGTCTCACCAAGGGCCGTAGGGTTGGCAGTGCAGGCTGGAGGGAAGGATGTCCCTCCCCTGATGGGAGGCGACGGGTCAGGCAGGGGGCCTGTCAACCTGCACAACAGTGGGCTTCAAAGCTTCTGGCTTGCTCTTTTCCATATGTTATCTCTGGTTTACTGAGCCCTTGTTCAAGTGCATCTTTGTATGTATAAGTGACTTAGTTCACCAATGAGACAATTCCAGTTTCCAATCTGATGGGCAATTACCTTTGCTTTTGCACATTCAAATCTCTGTTGCTATTTCTGTGGGAGAGGTACCCATAGGAAATTTCAGATTAAATCTGTAAGCAGCTTCCAACCAGAAAACAGTGCAAAACCAATCAATCTGTATAGCAAAACAAATATTTTGAGGGAAACGTAGAAGGGGCTTACTGTGTGGCTACAGGCTAGCCCACAATCAGCATTAAATAAGAAAGGCTGAATTGTTGAGACCTTTGTATTTTCAGAAATTACTTTTCCTGTCAGTAAAAATTCTCTTGATTATACATGCCTGTTTTATATCAGAAGTCGCTATTAATTTTTAGTTTACATGTGACAGCTTTTCCAAGACTGTGCAAAGCTATCTTTTTGTCAAAATTTGACTGTATAATTAGGTGGCGTGGCTGGATTTGGTTTTAAAATAAATCAAGAGAACTACTTGTATACTAAAAATTATCTATAATTAATCATATGGTAATATACAATTAATTGTAGTTCATGTGCCGTGCAATTAATGATACTTATTTTGTTTTTTCTTCAAGTAAAAACTCAGTATTCTTTTCCCCCTAATGTCTTCGTACAGAAGTGCAGCATTTTTAGCACATCCTTGATGGTTGCACATTCTTGGATCTGTTTCTTTCACACTAAATGTATGCTTCCTGAAATTGATTCTTGACATTATTTATAGTTAGAATACGTGGATAAGTTAAATGCATGTAAAATTGTACCTGTATTGTATATGTAAGGAAATGTAGGTTGTTTTGCTAGTGACAATTGGACAATAAAAACCTGTTTGTAAGCAGTGGTGCTTCTGAGGATAGTGAGTTGATGGATCAGGAGAGACACTTGAAAAGCAGGATTCTTTGCAGCCAGCATTTTGAGAGGTGATGAACATGCAGGGGATTTTCAGTGCTAGTGCAGTGATATTTTTTTCTTACCTTTCAACCCTTAGGAATGTGATTTCCACAAAATTCAAATTTATGCAGAGAATTTAAAAGGCTCTAGTTGAATGTAGCAGTTTGTTTGCCAGGTAGTGTGTGGGATGAAAGTAAATGAGGGGTTTATTAGTTTAATATTATGTGTATTTGAAATGACTTGTGCAGCACGTTGAAAGATAAAACTGTTTTTGTCTGTTTGGAACATTATTGCTAAAAGGGTATATGTTTACATGTGTAATTGGCTGAACTCCAAATTGCAGGCAGAATTTGCTTTGTCTTCCTTTAATTTGTGTGGTTTGGTTCTTCCCTCAGATTTCCTTCCTTGTGTTGCAGAATGTAGGCAGAGACTGTGTAGCAGTTCACAAGCATAAATTATTTTAATTTTCTTCCTGTAGGTATATTCACTGGGGGTGAGATTTCCTCCCATGGATGGTTCAAGCTAAAGCAGTAATTTTTTATATGTGAGCCCTCAAACTCAATTAAAAGCCCTTTCTTTGCTGGATGGCTTGCAAAAGGGAATTTCTTCATCACTTGCTACATTTAAATAGGTGTCTGAAGTGAATTTGTTTTCCACTATAATGTATTAACAGTTCGTTGGTTGGTTGGTTGGTTGGTTTGTTTTGTATAATTTGGTCAGGGAGGGTTTATGGAGCTAAAAAAGAACAAGACAAAATGTATCTCCTACTTCCAGATGTTTCCTTTCAGGTACCAAGTAAGCTGCTTGGACAGGAATCCACCCAGGGCTATTGGGAAAACCCCCAGTCAGCTGGTGGTTGTACCCCTCTGGCCTGGAAGCAGATGAAATTCCACATTTCTTTCAGGGCCAGCACCTCTTAATGTGCAGATAAACTTGCTAGAAACATAACATGTAGGCAGGCTAAGGAGACTTTGTGGCAGGAATCTGTGTCAGTTCAAAATTTACCTTCATTATCCCTGGGGAAAGGTTTCCTATTCCTCACAACACCACCTTGGTGCATCTCCTTCCAAAGCACCACCTTGGTGCATGTCCTTTCCTGGACACAGAGAAACACCTAATGAAGAAGCTGAGACATAGCCATTTCCATGCTAAACTTGGTTCCTCCGGGTCTCCTGTGAATAGAGGTGTGCTCTGAGCAAGCCGAGACCGGGCCGTGCCGCGCGATGATCTCCCGCTGGTACTTTGACCTGGCCGAAGGAAAGTGCGCGCCCTTCTTTTACGGCGGCTGTGGCGGGAACCGGAACAACTTTGACTCGGAGGAATACTGCATGGCGGTCTGTGGCAGCATCAGTAAGTGCCCTCCGCGGCGCCCGCCTCGCTGGGCTCACACTAACCAACCCCAGCCGCGGTCTGTCCACACCTCTGCTCACCACTCGCTCCTCCTCGGCCTCTTGCTAACCTGGCGTGGTAGTGGGTGACTTCTTGGCACTGTAGGTGCTCTCTGAGTTGGGGGCTGAGAGCTTTAACACCTCCTCGGGTGAGGCTTTCACACCCATGTTCTCTCTATTCTCTGTCAAAATGTACTGATGTTTCATGTGTCTGTGTGCACCTACAATGCATGTGCAGGAAAAAACACTAACTTTAGGGAAGCATCAGGTAAGTCTAAAAATAGCTCCTATTTTTAACAGTGTATTCTCAAGTATTTCTGACCTTTTTTTTTCCAAATGTGTATTTGCAGATTTACTTGGTTGAATTCTTCGTGTGTGCTTGCAATGAAAAGGGGAGAAATGGTATTTGATTTTTTTATGTTTCCCTAAGGGCTGTGCTGCACATGGATGTGAATCACCTCCCACTTACTTTAATTCAACCATATGTTATAATGGCTGTTTTTGCTGAAAAAATGGTGTTTGCACTGTTTGAAAGTGGTGGCTTTCTCCACCATACACCATTGAAGCTGATAAATTAGGTCCTACTTTAATCAGATGGGTTCTGTTTTGAGAGCCTCTTGTACAGTCTCCCCCAATCTGCTTTGCAAGCACGTACTCCTGGGAGAGCATCACCTGACATTTACACCTGAGACATTAAAGAGTGACTACATGTCTCACTGCCCTGTCTGCTCGCAGGACATGGAGGAGCAGAACACAAACAGCATCTCAGGGCTCCTTTTAGTAAAAGGTTTTCCAAACCTGGCCTTTTCAGGAGCATTTCCAGTAAGTAGAAGGGTTAAAAATGCACACAAACAAATGAAGGGGTACTATATGTGTCAAGGAGCACAGGAGCTGACCTGTATTTTGTTGGAGCAGAAGCAAGAGCACTCCTGGAGCCAGGATTGCTGAACTGGTGTTCCAGCAGCATTTTGTCTTACGGTCTTCTAGAGCTGTTCATGGCAAAGCTCCAGGGAGGAATCTGCCATGATGGGAGTGAGGAGGATACTTTGTGAACTGTGATCAGCTCCTGCAACCAGACAGAAGATGTAGTGAAGGAGAGATCTGTGCAGGAGGTTGGAGTGAGGTCTAATGCATTTACTGACAGAGGAACATTTTGAACCATTAATTCCTGTGTTAGGTGAGGTGTTTCCAGCGGTCCAAAACACGATTTGTCTCTGATTGCAGCCTCTCTTTGCAGCCTCTCTTTTCTTCTTCTCAGGAGATTCTGCTTTGTCTCATGGAAGTTGTTGTCTGGCTGTGGGTGGTTTTTTCCTCACATTCATTTCAATAAAACAATAAGACTATTACCATTTCCATTATTCTCTTGGTTTATTCTGGAAGTCAAAATTTTTTGGTCTAAGTAATTTTCTCTTTAAGGACAAATGAGTTCGGTTTAGTATTTGAGCTTCTTTGACTCTATTTGCACAACTCAAACTGATTTTTTTATCTCCCATAGGGGTTTTATTCTGCCTTTTTTTTTCCTTCAGTAATTTCTCAAACAGCAGTTGAGTCTATGAGGGTACACTTTCTAAGCTATTTCAGTTATATTTTTATTTGTGGTTTTTAATGTTATGACAGTGTATTCTATACCGTCATCTATACACCTGTATTTTCTGTTCCTGAAGTAACTTTTTCTTTTAGTTTCATGTACTGTTTCTGTCTCACCATGCTGTTTCTCCTTATTCTTCATGTTTTTGCTGAATAGAAATTGTAATGAAAATAATTAGAAGTGCTGAATATAATAAGTTTCATCACTGAAATTATGTCTTGTGTTTAGTACTAATCTAATGTTGCTGAAGGAGGTAGAACGGACACCATTTTTCACCTGAATCTCAAAGAAGAAAAGAAAAACAGTGGAGAATAGTTTTCATCAAGGCCACTCCTGTTCTCTCCTGTCGTTTTTTTCCTCCCACCATCACTCTTAATTTAGTCTTTGTATTTGATTTTTATGCCTTCTCTTCCCCACTTCATTATTATTAATGTACTTATTCCATTCTTTCTTTTCTCTCCAAAGGTCAGATTGTTCTTGCTCCTTTGTGTCCTATTAAAACAAAACAAAAATCAAGTCTCTCTTAGGCAGGAGGAAAGGTGGATGCTAAAGCACATCTTTCCTTTGTCTAGCTATAGTTTGCTTTTCAGGATAAACTAGTAAGATTTTACAGAGTAATATGAAATAGTGAATAGGATTCACTATTAGGATTTTCTTGTATAGTGGGCAAAGGGTGGAAGTGTGGGATGTGAGTCAGATTTTCTGGTAATGAATTGGAATTGGACTGAACCAAAATGTGAGGGTGTTCTGTTATCACAAATGCCCATACACTGTGAAATCTCAATACTAATATCCTGAAGACCTTCTCTTAAAAAAAAAAAAAAAAGAGTTTAAAAGAGTATGTTTTATTCTGTCTTCTTGCTAAGTCTCTAAGTCTCTGGAAAGGTGGATCTGTCCTGTCGTGCAAAGCCCTAAACCACCCTCCATATTGAGTGAATTTGACTGGTGCTCTGAGGTCTGATGGAAATGATTTATCTTTTGGGTAGGAGCTACTGGTGTCATATTTTTTCTCATTTATCATTCAACTCCATAGAAATTGATACATAATTACCTTAGAAATAGAAGGCTTTGAGGCTGGTGTTACCAATTCCTTCAGCCTGTCAGATTACCTGCTCAGTCTCTACAGATTCTTAATAAGAATGTTCAGTACTGTCTGTGGTTTCCATTCAATATGATGATTCACACATCTACTGTGTGGCTGTCCATAGTGGCTTCTTTGAAGTCGTAGAATCTGTCAGGTGTTTGATTTGGATTTAATGGCCTTAGAATGAGTATATATTGACAAGAATAAGGGAACATATTGCTGTTACCAAAGGAAAGATTTCTGTCTTTACTAAAAAGTAACCTATTGTACGAATTTTTTTACTTGTCTGTTAATTGTTGAATTTTAAACATTCTTAAAGTTACAGGAAGTCTATTTTTTTAAATGAGTGCTATCTTGATATTATGTTAATGTTTAATTTTTAACTTGGGAATTTAAAAGCTGGGAAAATACATTTTTTTAAATGTACTTCATTTTTCAGACAGCTCTCCCAGCAGCTCCATCAGCCGTCAGAGCCTGATGTCAGTGAATTCACTGTTTTTTCATTTCTTCCTCATTCAAAGTGGGAGTCAGTTGAACTCTGGTGGCACAGTCAGTTTTTGAAAATTTTTATCATTAAAATGACCTTTTATAAATGGGCTTTTTAAATTTTATGACAGTACTGAATTTCTGTGGCTCACAGCAGAGGGAACCAACAGGGTTCAGTGTTTTCAGTTCCCTACTTCCTTGCATAAACCCTGAAACTTAGTAGGAAGTTTAAATGATGACACATGTGGTTTTATTTTTGATCATTTAGAGCAGTATCACAGCTTTTTGGGTGAATTTAGGTAAAAATAGTATTTATTCTCTAGACTAAATACTGTGAACTTCCAAACTTGCTGAATCTCTCAGTGATTTTTAAGGGGCAGATGCTGTCCACTTTAATTTTTCTTCAGAGCTGTATTGCAAATAAAGATCTGTACCTTTTACTAGCAGCAGCTTACAAGAAGATACTCCTGTTGTCAGTCATTTCCTTTATCCATTGTTTGTTTGTTTGGGATGTTGACATCTCCCTAGTTAGCAAGAAGTGAAATATTTTGGCAGCTGAAGTTGCATGCCAACTTCTAGTGTCTAAGGCATTAAAGAACTGTGACTTCTAATAACATAAATTGTTAATTTTGACTACGACCTTTAGTGGATGCAAGTGACTAATTTCTGTTTCCACAGTTTCTTCATCTCTAGAAATTTTTACTTTTATTTCACCTTTGAACCACACATGTTGTACTAGACCTTTTAATAAGTAAGTGGGTGAAGTTTAGGATTCAAAAAAGAAATAATGCAAACGTTTTCATATTCAAAACTTAGACTACTACTAATTTCAAACACAAATAATTTAATTAGCATAAGGTATTGCTGTGGGCAATGTTTGCTGTGACTTGTTTTGCTGAGTCTAATCACAGCATTTTTTGTTTTGGTTCTTTGTACTCTGTGGAACTTGATGACTCTTGTTTACAACCCTGGCAGAAGTCATGTTCAGGAAAATACTTTTGTCTTGTATTTGTTCTCATTTGATCCACACATGAAGAATGTAATGGTTTTTTTTCCTCTCATAAATATTTAAACTTATGAGAAGTTGAAAGAGAATGACCTTGCACTCAAGTATTGCAAAGATGCTTGAGGAGGTTTTGCTTTGGGGACCTCCTCCCAATCAAGAAGTGCATCAAAGAACTTGGAGACGTGTGATCAAGCCATTAATGGATGAATGTTGAATGGATATCAGCCAAGCAAAATTGTATTTGTCAGAGTTGGTGAAAAGGAGGGTATTCATGGAAGGTTTGATTGCCAAGTTCTAGCTGTGAATGGGTAGGAAATGTATCTTGAAGTTCTTACTCAGGAGGATTTTATATGAGAAAATTCAACTTAGACCTAGTTTAGATGGCGAGTAGCACCTTTAGTTAAAATAATGGATTGGGAGCAACAAGAGTATGAGATGTTTTGTTGGGTGGGTTTTTTCTCTCCAAGGAGTTTTTGAGGAATTTCACTAAACTCTTTCAAGCTGCCTGTTGTTTGATGCCATACCAATTACTTAAATTCTAACATATTAAAGGAAAACAGAATCAGTCTTTGCAAAGTAGGGGTTGGATATACTGCATAGCGAGGGGACTATTGCTCACTTTGCTTGAATTACCATAAATGCAAACCTTTCCACTTTTCACAGCTGCCTCCTAGTTACTCAACAGGAAGGCTGGCTGTTAGTGCAAGCTCGCTGATTATTTCCAGCCTTTGTAGGGATATTTTAAATCAAAGTTATTACAAATGAAGTAACTATCTGTGAAGCCACACTGTTGCTAAGGGAAGGATTTAAGGTATTTCATTAGGTACTGTGAGGTCCATAAGTGCTTTAAAAGGGATTTGCATTCACATTTATATGTTACAATTTATCTTTTAAAAATAAACTTATGTACAAAGCATGTAACTTTGCAAAGGGTGTTTTGGTGGCTAACACGCTTTATTCATTGCCAGGCTTTTTTTTCATACTTGGAATTTTTCTTTTGGCAGCAGTTTCTAACCTGTTTCAAGAACATTGTTTTGTTCACTCTGCAGAGCTTCTCACGGTTTATAAAATGGGGTAAGAGAGGGGGAAGAAATCTTGATGCATTTTTATGTACTTGCTCTGTGTAACATGTTCATCTAAACCCTGTTTCTGTGTCTTCCTCTGAGGCTAAATAGATGGCTGTATTCCAGTGGAAATTAGAACAGATGCTTCTTTATTATTCCATCTAAAATTTTCCCATACTAAAGTAGAAATTCTTCTTTTCCTCTTCCTCCCCTCCCTGTCTCCACCTTCAAATTTTACGTCAGTCCCTACCACAGCTGCTAGCACTCCTGATGCTGTTGACAAATACTTGGAGACACCTGGAGATGAGAATGAACATGCCCATTTCCAGAAGGCCAAGGAGAGGCTTGAAGCTAAGCATCGCGAAAGAATGTCTCAGGTAAGGGGAGATCTGTTTATTCCTAAGTGTGTGAGTTTGTCTGTCAAGTGATAAGTGATCCTTCATCTTCTTATTTCCCAAGGCTTCATCCAGGTTGCAGTGCCCTGCAGTTTGCAATGCTGTAAACACATCATTTACTGCCTCTCTTGACTCTTGTCTAAGAATTCAGCTGTCTGACACATTTATGGTTGTGTCACCACTGCGATCATAAGTCGCTACAGTTAGTAGAAAGATTAAAAGAAAAAAACCCCTGTAAAAATGTCTCTCATCTTGGTGGGAAAATGTTTGTCTTGTGAGATTATTAATGTTTCAAAGTACAGAACTTGGCCTCTCTCTTAATTGTCCTTCCCTTGGAGCAGCTGAGGGAAGATGGTTTGTGTTGAGCGTTTTCTCTGTGTACCCTGGGGGGGTAGTGTAAGATCACATATGTTCATCTAATGGTTTTGAGCCTCAAGGTAACATGATATGCATCTAAAGTCAAAGAAAAGAGGAAAAACTGGTGCTTTTGAACTAAAAATCCAAACTGAATCAACCCTTTTCTTTCCCTTCAACCAAAGAGATTTGTGTAGCCTGAAACTGTACCCATGTTTTAATCCAGTGAGAGATGAGTTACCCACTCTCTCAGAAACAGGATTTATAATAGCAATGCCAATAAAAATGGTCATAGTTCTGCTTTAATAACAACAAAGAAAAATATAAGAGGTTTAAAAGAAAGCATATATTTTGAGAATGAAAAATCCACAAAAAATGAATGTAGTATAATTCAGATGTACTTCATATACACGTGCAGCTAATTTACTGTATTTTTTCATTATAACTTTGTTCCCTTGATGGGATTTCAGTGTGTCTGTCTGTTACTGATTCATTACTAGCCTTTAGTTCTCTGCTAAAATGTTATTCCAAAAATCAAAATAAAATGTTACGAATGAAATTAAATTAAGCTCTTATTATACATCCATGCCTATTGGTACCGTAGCTGTGCCTGGCAGTTCCCTAATAAATTGGGCAGCTCATCTTACCTAAAGCACTCATCCAGTTTGGTGCAAGACACATACTGAGAATATGACATGTCATAGATAGGAAGGTAGGTGCTCCTAATCTGCCTGGGAAGTCTTGAAGCACAAACAATCTGTCTCCTCTTTAAACAGAGAAAATAGAGACAATTTAATGGAGAGAGAATCTGGAGAATAAAAAAAGGTACATAGCCTACCTAGCAGAGTAGTGACCCTGCCTTAGCTAGGCATGCGGAGGGTTGGTGAATAATACAATCACCATCCCATCATTCCTTCCCCTCAAAACAACCTTTTTGTAAAAAATGCTGTTGAGGTGGGTTTCTTGAAAGCAAAGGGTAATCTCTGCAGATTTCCTTGGCATAGTCTTCAGATTCTCACTGTGGTTCCATGTTTTTCTCCAAAATCCCGGTATGTAAAGGTTAAGCTGCATAATTAGGGGCAGTATTTGGGTGAGCTGTTGTATTTCTGTTTTACCATGAGCTTCTGGAGGACCCTGTCAACTGATGGGTGTGATTCAGAGGTTTGACTGAAACTGGAGCTGGTGCCCTCATTAGCACATTTCCAGCCATTCTTCTTGTCAGCACTGGGCACACAGGGGGTGAGGCCATTCAGCTGCCCCCTCCTGCAATGTCAGTCCTCCAAAAACAAGTCAAACACTCTGGCCAGTTCAGCAACCTAAGTCAGCCCTGGTAAGAAGAAGAAGTATGATAGATACATTAAAAAAAATTAATCTTTAAGTTGCCTAAGCTGCTTATGAAATCACATCTTAAAGGACATGTGTTTTGAAGTACACAGACCCTCTGCAGAGCTTTAAAGATCAGAAAGATCTTCATGGAAGATCTAGAAGGGAAAGGTAATTTTTAGAAACTTAAGTTATTATTTGTACAGTATTGAACTAGCCTCTCCATGTTAACATGTCAAATGTTTTAAAGATAGGAGATGCTAGTAGAAAAGCCAGCTAGTTCACCATTCTGTGTTTCCTCACATAAACATCTATGTCCAATGCCACTGGTTTCCTCTTCTGGCAATTTATTTTAAAATGGCTTTTTACATTTTATTTAAAATCAGGTATGTTCTTAATATAAAATCCAAATATATATGTAGCTGAAAATTAATGTGGAGCTCTTACTTGTTATGTTAAAAATAATGCTGAATAAGTTAATCTTTGCTGTCAGTGATTTTCTCGGTAAAAAGAAAAGGTAACAAGTGAGAGTCACTAGCCAAGTCTTCCAGCTGCACCAGACTTTTTTTTTAATTCAAAGTCCAGTTCTTTCAAAGCTGAAAAGTGTAGGCTTAGAAAGCAGCAGAAGTGCCCATTTTTCTTCTAATAAAAAAAGAAAAAATGATTAAGTAATTCTTTAATCCTGATAAATGTCATAATCTGAAATAGATTGATTTGTCCACAAAATACAGATAATTTGTTTCATTTAATAAAAAGTCTAGTTTAAATATAGTATTGGGTTTGGTGCACACCTTATTTTGCAACAGTTATTTAACTAAGAAAAAAAACAGATGCATTCTAGTTGACATGAAAAATGTAATCATCTAAGGAGTAGGGAAGTTTATCACTAAACTTGAAGTGAAATACTTTAAAACATGTCATCAGGGAAAATGTAAATATTCTGCATATCCTTTTTCTGAGATTTCCCTTAATTTACCATGAAATTCTGACAACTTGTGTTCCTTTTTCTCTTGTATAAAGATGTTCACACAAGCAGAGACCAAGATTCTGTCAGTGGTTATGTCACATCATTGTTCACAGCTCATGAAAGACTTTTAGTAGGGAAGTTTGACTCTGTGGTGACCTGATGCACCTCTGGTTCAGACTCTTTCAATCTCTTGTGCTCTAAAGTGTCCATCTCTTTAGACTACAGATCCTGAAAGTTTCTGCACCACACCAGAAGCAACAAGGCTTATAAACTTTCCTATTTTACAAGAAGTACTGTAAGGAGAATTATGTCCATACAAAATTTTAAGTTTTTCCCAAGAATTAATAATGCAGCCTCAATAGCAGGAAAACTGCATTCCCATGCAAACAGGGGTAACCAATCATTGATGCATGTGTAACCTTTAAATGTTTGCTGTTCTTGAAAAGAAAACAGGGAGAGGTTATGTTAACTGATTCCAAGGTGTCATGGTTCTTGTTTTGGAACAATTCCCCTTTTTCTCTTTCTCTTTTCATTTTGTTAATGGCTGTACAGCTCCCTTACTTAATTAGTTGCTGCTAAATAGCCTGATGAACCAGATACCAAACTTTACTCAAGGGAGCAGTATATTTATACATTTCTCTCCTAAGACATCCTGTGACATCCTCATGTCTTAAATTTGCTCTTCCTTTAGCTGTCTATGATATTTTTGGAATTGTAGCACGTAGAATACTTATGATAGCAACTTAATGATACCTTGTGTCCTAGAATAGTTTTGCTTCTTGGAAGTTTATTTCCAAAGCAAACATCTAAAAATACTGCAGTTCTCAACCAGCCTGAACAGGTCTGGTGTTTGTTCAAGATTTTTATTTTTTTTTTGATCATTGCATGCCAGTTATTCTAATGTCCTGGATACATCTTCAGCTGATTTTTAGTCCCAGTGACACTGTAGAATCACAGAATGGTTTGAGTTGGAGGGACCTTAAAGATCATTTAGTTCCATCCCCCTGCCATGGGCAGGGGCACCTTCCAGTACATCAGATTGCTTAAAATCCCATCTAGACTTGAACATTTCCAGGGATGGGGCATCCACAACTTCTCTGGGGAACCTGTCCCAGGGTCTCACCACCCTCAGAGTAAAGGATTTCTAATATTGAATTGAAATCTACTTTCTTTCAGTTTACAACCATTCCTCCTTATCACTACACACTTTGAAAAGTCCCCTCTCCTGCCTTCATGAAGGCCCCCTTTAGACAATGTAGGGCTGCTATAAGGTCTCCCTGAAGTCTTCTCCAGACTCAGGAACCCCAAATCTCTCACCCCTGGCCTCAGAGGAGATGCTCCAATCCTTTATCATCTTTATGGTCCTCTTCTAGACCCACTCAAGCAGGTTGATGTGCATCTTGTGTTGGGCCCCAGAGCTGGATGCAGCACTGCAGGTGGGGTCTCATCAGAGCAGAGCAGAGGGACAGAATGCCTTCCTCAACCTGCTGTCCATGGTGTTTTGGAGACAGGATACACTGGGCTTCCTGGGCTCTGAGCACACATGGCTAGCTCATATTTGGTTTTTCATCCACCAGGACACTCAAGTTCTTTTTCCCAGGGCTTCTCTCAGTCCATTCATTGCCCAGCCCATACTGATTTTGGGATTGCCCCAGCCCTGGTGCAGGAGCCCACACATGGCCCTGTTGAACTTGAACCTGTGGTTTTCCCAGGCCTGCCCCTCAAGCCTGTCCAGGAGGTCTCTCTGAATGACATCCCTGCCCTGTAGAGTGTCAATCACACCACTGACCTTGCTGTCACCTAACTGAGATTGCTCTCATTCCTGCTCTCATGTCCTCAACAAAGATGTAAATAATACCCAGTTATGTATTCCCTAGATTCCACCATCTCTACTACAGTGTGTGGGAAGCTGTTTCCTTCCTTAAAACTGTCCAGTTGTAGTCAGGACTCTTTGGAGAGGTTTAACGATATTACCAGAAAAAAGGTCAAGACTTAAGTGTGGAAAAAAAGCCCTTGACAAAGACAGACACCCTTTTGGCACGACTGTGACCATTCTCACTAAGCCAGCCTTCAGGCAAGTACCTCTGCTGGCCTGATTGTTCTAACCCAAATGCCTGCCATAAATTCTTCTCTTGCAGATATGCTTTTTTGCCCTAGTGTAAAAAATGGGAGTGAATTCAGCTGCTTCAATGCATAATGACATTTTTGTACTTAGCATCTCTTAATAATGAATGACATTTTCCATACTGCCTCTTTCCCTCTTACTGTCCCTTGAAGCCCAATTTCAAAAAGCATCTGCCAGGCTCTAAGGCCTGAGTTTTGAAGAAGATTGACTTTGAAATGGCTTGCTGCCTATATCTCAAACAGAAGCTGTTACTTTCCCTGTGCAAAGCCTCCAACCCTTGAAGAGCCCTAAATCTGTATGTTTTTCATAGGTCTGTGCTGTCAACAGAGGAGAAAAGGTTTTTAAGTGCAGAGGCCAAGTTCAGCCTTCTTCTGTACCTATTTAACTGAGGAATTTTTTCTCCTTCTTGCTCTTTGGGGCTCTCTGTAGCACTGTGGCTTATTTCTCACTCACAAATCCCTGAAGTGATGAACTTTGTTGGTAGCAGGAGTTCCCTGTGGGTGGTAGCATGGGCCATGGATATCTGTACCTTCAGTTGGTTAGCACACACATACAGATGCTCTCAAGCATTGAAGTCTTCTCAGTTACAAAAATCTGTCACTCAGGTCACAGCAGTCTTTACAGGAATATTGTTTCTGCAAACAGCCAAAACAGCCATGTCATTCTGGTTTTTTTCCAAAACCTTTCAGTTTTGTGGCACCAGAGCTGAAGTCTGAGGCCACTAATTTACATCCCTCCCAACTAGCTGGTATAGGCTGTCAGTTTATCATCCTGCCTTCCAAGCCTTAAAAGATTTAATGAAATAAAATGGACAGAGACAGTGCTGGTGTAGCCAAAGGTCCTCTTAATCACATTACCCACAGTGCTTATTTTTGTCATGGAGATTAGCAGAGGGTTAGTTTGGGGGATAAAGATGGCAAGGCAACTCTTGTTCTGAAAATCCCTAACTGCTCTTTCAGAGTAAAAAAATTAGGCAGATGTCAGAGATGTGATTTTAAGACAGAAAGGGAGAAGAGGAAGAAGAAAATCATAAAGTTGTTAATCTAGGCCAATGTTCAAGCTTGAGCACATCATTGTAGTTTATGACTTGGCTTAATGCCATAGTTTCTGGGCCTTCTGTAAATTCACATCCTGTTGCTATCCTCTCTAATCACAGAGGAGCCAAGAGAACTAACTCTGTGAATAAAACAGAAAGAACCCTGAATATTCACTCAAATATGGGTTCAAATATTCCTAGAACAGGATAAAACCCAGAAGTGGTTAGATGTTGATACCAAAGACTTGATGTATTTTATTTGAAAGAGAAGAAAAGAAAAGAAAGAAAGAGAAAAGAAAGAAAAGAAAAAGAAGAGAGAAAAGAAAAGAAAGAAAAGAGAAAAGAAAAGAAGAAAGAGGGAGGCAGACAGGGAGAGTGACAGAAATGAAGTAGAAGCATATCACCCTCCATGGGTCCCAGTGATGTCTCATTGTTCCTCTCTATCTGATTGTCTTGGAGGTGAGGTCCCCTGCTGAAAAGCATAGAGTTCCATGGATTAATATACATTTGGGCAGGTGGGAACACACAGGTACCTCCCTGGGGGGGCCAGTTGGACACTGTCCCTTGCAAGACTGTGGATCTGTTGCATCATCATGTAGGATCACGTGCAGTGCTCTGGTGCAGGGTCTTGGGACTCCTTTGGGGCTTGTCATGATCTGGCATAACACAGGAGACCAAAGCAAACTAAGCCTCTGTGAATAAAATGGATTGGACCCAGGACAGTTTTAAATATACCCAAAAAATGTGATTAAAACCAAACGAGGTTCAATGTTGTTTCCAAAAAAACTTGATATATTTTATTTAATAGTAAAAGAGGCAAAGAGAAAGAAATAGAAAAAGAGTTGTGCATGGGGGGTGAGGGGACCAGGAGAGAGTGACAGGGGAGGTAGAAACATATCATCCTTCTGGAGGTCCCAATGACATCTTGTTCTTCTCTTCCATCCCATCTTTTTGGTGGTGAGAGTCCCCCGCCGTGGCGGCACCAAAAAGTTTAGAATTATAGGATTAATTAAAGTACAGGATTAATAAACGTTTGGGCCAGGTGGGAGCGCCCAGGTGCCTCCCCTAAGGGGGACAGCTTTGACACTTGTCCCTTGCAACACTGTGGGTCTGTTGCATCATGCTGCAGTGCTCTAGTGCAGGGTCTGGGGACCCCTTTGGGGTGCCATTGATGGGCCATGACACCCCCTCAGCTGTCCTTCACGTGGATGTGGCTTTTCCTGGAGTGAAGGGGCCCCTGGGCTCTCCTGCACAGTGGAGGATGAGCATTCACTGCCTCTCACCAGAGACTTTTTCTCCATACACCCAAACCCCTCCTCCTCCCCCCCTTTGGTGGGGGTCTCTGCAGGCCTGGCAGCAGATGAGCCTGGGGCTGTGGCCTCCACCCCTGAAGGTGCTTGCCTGGGCCCTGCAGTGGATGCTCTTCCAGATGCTTTGAACAATAGTGTCACTTTTCTTATCTCTGTTCCTTAGGAGGTTTAACTCACAGTTCAGGGTTTCAGTCAGGAGGCCCATTCAGGGTGGGCTTGGATGGTTTTCTGTGCAGTTTTTGTTATGTACTTTTGCTATAATAGACAAAACCATAAAATTTCAGTCTGTGACACATCCTGCCATCAGTGGCATCTCAGGTCTCTGGAAAGATGTACACGAATTATTTTCTCAGCCCCCACAGTCATATGGCCTAAGCACAATTAAGAGCTGAGTGCTTAATGCACACTGAATACACAGCAGCACTCTGAGAATGAACATGTTTTTTTTCCAGAACACATCACTGTGCTCTAAATTGTGGTGTCGGTTATTGTCACCTAGTTCTGTTTTGTCAGAGAATCAGTGAAAGCTCCTGTGCCAAAGTATTGCAATAATAGCAGGGGCAGGGGTGACCTGTAACTTCAGTGCACTACCCGTCATGTTCTCTGTCATTGCTTCCTTGCTACAACTCCTTGTAAATTTTGTTTTCCTGCTGCCTTAGAGCTTGGCTTCAATTTAAACATCAATGGGTATTGTCTGATGAGAAGATAATGTAAACTGAAGAGGCAGTTTTAGGCTGACAGTTACATTGGTTGGAGTACAGTTCTTGGGACTTAAATTTCAGCTTAGTTTTCAGTAAAAGAGTGGGGTGAGATAAAGACTGTGATTCTAACTATTTAGTTTCTGGTTTCTGCTTTTAACTGCTGCCTAACCGTGCCCTTGGTAAAGCCAAAAAAAGCAGGCAAAACAATTTCTCAAATTTCACCAAAAAAATATTAAGTTTACAACACCCTATTATTTTCTCAAAAGATAAGTCTCCATTCTTTTGGGCTGTTATTAAGGCCAGCATCTCTTACAGATAAATAATTTTGCTGACAATGAGTTGATCTGGTTTTACCATAACTGATGTACTGTTGTCTTGAAATACACTCTAGGGTTTGAGGTGAAAAGGAAGATTAAAACTTGGCAACAAAATCCCATACATTGAGTTGTTCTGGAATGCAGGTTTCAACCTGCTGGGTAATCCTACAACCCTGTATAGAACTGAGAGATATTACATTTTAAGGCCTGGGACTTGTAAAAGTCTCCTTTGAGCCCAGGTTTGTGTGGGTTGTTTTTTCTCAAAGGCACAGGCTCAACCAGGTACCCTTAGGCACCACCAGCACTTTCCAGTCTGCTCATCAAAGGGCCTGATTAGCAATGTCTCGTGTGGTTTGTGAGAAAGCTGGGAAGCCTGAGACAGGAGGTGAGTGCTGGAGGCTCAGCTTGCAAACATGAGACACAGCAGATCTTTTTTCTCATGCCTTTAGTATTGGTCTTGGTAAAATTTCAGTTGTCCATGTGGACTCTGAGCTTTTTAAAAAATTATCTTGGCAATTTTTATTAAATGGTGTGAAAGTGTGTGTTTTATTGAGAAGGAAAGGAAATGCACTTTGTGAGTAATTGCTTATAGGTTTCTTATCATGCTAATGCTGCACATAAATATTTGTGTGCACTTCATTCAGTGGAAACAATTGTTCCTATATAAAATGTATTATCTGAGGAGTTTGCTGTCTAGGTGTGAAATGAGAGATGCCTACAGATGGCAGAAAGGTTTCAGATCTCATGGACAACAAATTAACCTACTCCTTGACTATCAAAATACTACTGCTCTGTATTACAAGAAGAGGAGGCTTCTCACATTGCTGAAAGAAATGACATTGAAAGATCTCCTGTGTTATTTTTCTGACAGTGTTGTACTTGAGATACATATTCAGTTCTTGGAAGTGTTTCTACAGCCCCTGTTTTTGGACAAATAGCTGGACTAGCACAAATTATGTGTAATTTTTGATCTGCCCTACTCAGGCCAGTGATGCAGTCTCAGTAAATTAAAAGCTTTCATTGTGCCAAAAAAGGTGGCATGATTCAATTGGAATGAGTTCAAGGTGTGAAATTTACACCCTTGGACAAAAAGAATGGAATCTGTTTTCTTTCTGTCTGAGATGAAAAAGGGTTGGTGTGTTTACCCATGGAGATCTCCACTTCCCTTGCTTGAGGGCTGGTTAATGTGTTCCTTCACAGTGGAGTTGTGAGAGCTTGACACAGTGTTCAGACACACAAGTACTGTCTTTTTTTAATTTAATAACAGGATCCTACCTTCATAAAATGTTGTAACTGCCTTTTTATTTAGAGATAAAAGGAGGGATAGGAATGTAAAAATATGACTCCTGGAGCTGCAGTGCTTGGCTGCTGCTAAGCCATGGGACATGGGAGGAAAATAGCAAAGTCACACTTTCTGTTTTATTCATTAGGTCATGAGAGAGTGGGAAGAGGCAGAACGCCAAGCAAAGAGCTTGCCAAAGGCCGACAAGAAAGCTGTCATCCAGGTAAAGGAAAATGCAACCACAACCTTACCATCTGGAGCCCCAGTTAAGATACAAGGGCAGCTGGGTGTGATGAAATTTAATAATTACTTTATGGAGATTTCATGTTATTCTCTACTCTTTTTTTCCCATCTATGCTGATGTCTTCTCTGTTTCTGTTGTGATTGATGGTTTTTTCAGCATTTCCAGGAGAAAGTGGAATCACTGGAACAGGAAGCAGCAAATGAAAGACAGCAGCTCGTGGAGACTCACATGGCACGGGTGGAAGCCATGCTGAATGACCGCCGGCGCATTGCTCTGGAGAACTACATCACAGCCCTGCAGACTGTCCCACCCAGGGTGAGTGGGATACCACAGGCTCTGCCAGCTGTGGCAAAATCACTGCAGTTGTCCTGGGGGAAATGTAGATGTGCCCAGGTGCAGTCCAGCTTTGGAGCCAGGAGCTCACTGTGCAAGGGCTGTGACAGCAGTGAGACAGTTTGCCTCAATGCCTACACAAGCTCCCCATGTGAATACCTGTTGGTGGGCAGAGGCATAGTAAAGATACTTCAGCAAATAACGTGGAAGTGATTTGGTTGTCAGAAATTGCAGCAGTTCAGATTGCAGCAGATCCTGCAGGAGAATGGTGTCCCCTCCAAGTAATGCACATTATGATACTTGATCACGACAACATGGAGCTTAAAGATAGGATGGTTGTTACTTTTTGTTTTGTTTGTTGAACTTTTGAAGTGTTTAGTGAAGGATCCTGTGAGGATTGTTGGATGGCGTGAAGTTAGCACACTAGCTATTCAAAGTGGTCTGCTTTTGATGGGTGTAAACATGTACATTCAGAATGCAGATTGAGTGGAATTTAATGACTTTATATCTCTGATACTTGTTTCAATACCACAATAGCTGGTCAGTGACCCCCAGAGGAAGAGAATTTGCAAAAAGACTGGGGGAAAGCAGTTTTATGTATCTCTGGCTTCTTGAACACTTCCTAGATGGAAAAAAACATTGTTACACTGCTGAGTCTTTTAGCAAATTTGACCTTAAAGGGAGTTATAGCAATATGGCTAACATGATTACATTTCATATTTTCAGTGAATTTCCTTCTGAGGAGAAACCTGTGTATTTGGAAAAGTGATCATTCTCTTAGTTCCTTATCATTGTTATCATAATTGAACTTTTTTTCTCCATCCTGTGGTACAAAACTCTCTTGCTTTTACCATGTCCGCCAAGTAAAAATTAAATTCAAAAAATTTAAATCTTTCACTTAAGTAAAAGTGTTGAGGGGTGACTTCAGGATAGTTGTGTGAAGAGTTTCCATGTATTTTGCAGTAGTAATTTGTGGAAAATGAAGCTAGTTGGTGTTAAATTGGTAGAGGCTGTTACTTGGCCTGAGTGTGAGTTGCATGTTATAACCTCTTACCACAGTGAGGGTAGTGAAAGGCTTGAACTCATGAGGAGATGGATTAGTGAGTTATAAGCTGGGATGTGGCTTCCTTTAAGTAGCTGGAGTCTGGCTCAGAACTGAGGTAAGTGTATGGACTGGCTGCAGGTCATGCTTGCCTTCTTGTACCATGGGTTTGGGTAGTTCACCAAACGTAGGGTTCTACATTTGGCTTTGGAGCCAAACTTTCCTGCTTTGAAGTTCAGCCTTGTACAAATGTAATCCTGTCTGAAAAGCACCCCAGTAAAATTACTTGATTTCAAGCCATGTGTGTGTCAGGCTGGAAGCTTGGTTCTTCAGGTATCTGTGGTTGTTGAAGGGTATGATGGGGACCACACATAACAGCAGAAAGGTCTCCACAGGGGACAAAATGTGAAATGCAGAGGACACAAAGTGAACTTCAGCTGCAGAACTCTCTGAGGGGAAAAAATGTTAAGTGACTCTGGGACCAGAAAAACTTGCATTTTGTGCTTGTGTAGCTTGTAATCAGCTCTCAGGACATTTAAATTAATGATGCATTTCCTGTGTCAGGGAGAGAGCACCAGGCCTGAAAGGTGACATTAGTCCAGTAAAAATAAGTTTTGAAGGTATTGTTTGAAAGACTAAGTGCATCTATATTGAGTATATGTCCTATATATGTCCTACAAAATCTAATAATTCCAAAAGGAGCAGGCAGCAAGCATGGAGGTAACATTAGCTGAAAGTGCTACCAGACAGAGACTCATCTCAAAATAACGGGGACAAACAGTTTCAAAAAATTCAAAAAATAATGTCCTTAAAGAAGTCCTTGTGTAGTCTTGTAGATGGTCTTGTCCTTGCCTCAGCATTTTTTGGTTATATGCTCTGTAGCTGATGACAGTTGAGGTGTTGGACTGCTGATCAGGTGCATGCCAAAGCACTTGAAAACACTGACCTTGAATTCAGCAGGATGATTGTCTAGTTCTATTGAAAGAGAGGAGGAGGTTTTGAAGGAACCTAGGAATGAAAAGAGGATGTATCATCTTTGGAAGGAGGGTCAGGTATCCCAGGAAATATTTCAGGGTGTTCCTGTGGGGGTGTTCACAGGGGTGCCAGGATGAGAGAAGAGACGAGAATCTTGACTCCATGTTTCAGAAGGCTGATTTATTATTCTATGGTATATATGATATTAAAAGAAAATGATATATTAAAACTATACTAAAAGAATAGAAGAAAGGATTTCATCAGAAGGCTTGCAAGGATTAGAAAGGAATGGAAAAGAATGATAATAACATCTTGTGGCTGACCAGAGAGTCCAAGACAGCTGGACTGTGATTGGCCATTAATTAAAAACAACCACATGAGACCAATCAAAGATGCTCCTGCTGCATTCCACAGCAGCAGGTAATTATTGTTTATGTTTCATTTCTGAGGCCTCTCAGCTTCTCAGAAGAAAAAATCCTAGCAAAAGGATTTTTCATAAAATATGTCTGCGACAGGTTCCTAGGGCATTTTCTCAGGCCACGAAGGTCCTTCAGGGAAAAGGACTCAATAGTGACTTCTGATTTTACATCAGTAATTGGTGTTGAGAGTCCTTCCCTAGGATCATCATCATCCACTGGCTGATCAGTATTGGTTGTGTGTTTCTTGCTTCTTGTGGTAGCAGCAGCAGCCATTGGTTCAGGCTCACTGTCTGGTTTAGCTCTGGGCTTAGGTTTACTGTCTGCCTTAGCTACAGCCTGAGTAGCTGGGGTGTTAGGTGCAGCCTGAGTGACTGGGGTAGCTGCTGATTTATCTCCCTGCCCTCCTGCCTCTCTCTGCTGCCCAGACAGTATCTAGCAGCATGTGATAAGCATAGGCCAGGGCCCAGCTTACTGCAATGATCTTTTTCTCCTTAGAGTCATCATGGCACTTCTCTTCCAAGTATTTCCCCACCTCAGCTGGGTTCAGTATTTGTTCATGTGGCAAGTGCCAGGCTGTAGGGTCAGAAAATTCCTTCAGGGTTTGGCCCATCTCCTCCCATTTCCCACACCACTCAAGATTTTCCACACCTGGGTCTATTTCTGGGTCAGGGGTCTCATCAGCTCCTTTGGGCATCTCAGCCCTCATGCTAGAGAAGCTGCAGACCATATAGAGGAAGCTTACCAGATTAAATACCAGGACAGTGGTATCTCTAACATTCAGGGGAAACTGAACATTCTCAAAAAGTGACTTAACAGATTCAAAGGAGAAGAAGGAAAGGAAAGGCTGAAAAGCCTTATCCCCTGCTCCTCCTCTAACAAGCTGGGTGCAATTACTAATAAATCCCCAAAACTACTAGGAACTGGAACTAGAACTAGGATGCAGGGTAGGATGAAGAAACTGTATACCATACATATCTTGAACAGACTCCAGTACCTTTGTAAACTCCCTATAAATCATTATCACCAAGCCCAGCACAATAGCTATTGTAATCCATGCCATTCTCCTGTAAAAACTACATATTTGGGACAATACTGGAGCTATCTCTGGATAAGAAAATAAGCCTAGGGACCAGAAAGGTATGAAAACCTCAAAAATGCCTAGAGACCACAGACACATGAAGGCCTATGCCCAGAGAGACATTGTGAATTCAAGCAACATGGTTACTGACTGCTTTATCCCAATACAGAGTAAGTACAACCAAAATGCAATCAGTACAGGTTTTTTTCCACTTTCTCAAGCCACACTTTGGGTGCCAAAAATTGTCTTTGTCCTGGTTTAGGACAAATTTGGGAGAGAATTTCTGAAAGGGTTCCTCTAGAAAGCAGACTCAAGTGGCTCCTCCCCAGATGGTGCAGGAAAAGATTTCCTTGGAGAAAAGTGGAAAAAGACTGTTTATTTAACAGGCAAAGTATTCACCTGCACAAAAAAATGAACAATATTAAGCAATAAGACCTCTTGCTGCTCCAAAAGAGATGACAAACTCAAAAAGTCCCTCCATGGGCTGTAGCTCAGCTCACTCAGTCTCTTATCAGTCCCTCTGGTGCTGGAAATGCCACGGCCCAGGCCTGGCCCAGTGGGCCACAGGTGGGAGCTGCTGGTGCTCTGCTGGTGTTCAGTCCAGAGCAGGTTTGAACAGGTCCAAGAAGAAGAAAAAACCACAGTCCAGGGAACTCCTCTGCCCTAGCTAGCTAAAAACTATCTAAAAAGCAAAGGAAAGCTCTGTCCTGCTGTCTGTCTGTCCACAGACAACACAGTCCAGGAGCAGGAATGTGTAGGAGTGAGTGCAATGTCTGAAAGCAAACTGTGCATTTCTTCTCTCCCCTTCCCTCTTCATTCTCAGAACCAATCTTAAAGGTGCAAAACTTATTTCTGGGCTAAACAGATGAATGGGGATGAATTGTAATTCAGCATCATAAAGTCATCTCAGGATAGGCATGTAGAAAAAAAATTAAAGAGACCAAAGCTCAGTTAGAACTTATGTTGGCAACTTTTACGAAAGATAATAAAAAATGTTTTTACAAATGTATTAATGACAAAAGGAAGGGTAAGAACATCCTCAATTCTCCACTGAATGTGGGAGGGAATTTAGTGACTGCAGATGGAAAGAAGGTGGAGGTGTTTAACACCTTCTTTGCCTCGGTCTTCAGTGGAAAGACAGCTTGTCCTCAGGACAACTGTCTTCCTGGGCTGGTAGATGGTGTCAGGGAGCAGAAAGGTCCCCCTGTTATCCAGGAGGAAGCGGGCTGAGAACTGCTGAGCTGCTTGAATGTTCATAAATCTATGGGACCGGATGGGATCCATCCTACGGTGATGAGGGAGCTGGCAGATGAGCTTGTGAAACCACTCTCCATCTTTTACCAACAGTCCTGGCTCACTGGTGAGGTTCCAGATGAATGGAAGCTGGCCAGTGTGATGCCCATTCACAAGAAGGATACAGAGGAGGATCCTGGTAATTATAGGCCAGTCAGTCTGACCTCAGTGCCTGGTAAGGTTATGGAACAGTTTGTGCTGAGTGTCATCATGCAGCACTTACAGGATGGGCAGGGTATCAGACCCAGCCAGCAGGGGTTTAGGAGGGGTAGGTTGTGTTTGACCATCCTGGTCTCCTTTTATGGCCAGGTGACCCACCTGGTGGAAGCAGGAAAGGCTCTGGATGTTGTGTACCTGGACTTCAGCAAGGCTTTGATGCTGTCTCCCACAGCACACTCCTGGAACAGCTGGCAGCCCAGGGCTTGGACAGGAGCACTCTGTGCTGGGTTAGGAACTGGCTGGATGGCCCGGCCCAGAGAGTGATGGTGAACGGTGCCACATCCAGCTGGGGGCAGTCAGCAGGGGTGTCCCTCAGGGCTCTGTGCTGGGACCAGCTCTGTTCAATATCTTTATTGATGACATGGATGAGGGGATTGAGTCTACAGTTAGTAAATTTGCAGATGGGTGCATGTGTTGATCTGTTGGAAGGTAGGAGGGCTCTGCAGAGAGACCTGGATCGGTTGGATGGATGGGGAGAGTCCAATAGGATGAGTTTAATAAGTCCAGGTGCCGAGTCCTGCATTTTGGCCACAATAACCCCCTGCAGCATTACAGGCTGGGGACAGAGTGGCTGGACAGTGCCCAGGCAGAAAGGGACCTGGGGGTGCTGGCTGACATGAACATGAGCCAGCCATGTGCCCTGGTGGCCAAGAAGGCCAATGGCTCCTGGCCAGTGTCAGGAACAGTGTGGCCAGCAGGAGCAGGGAGGTCATCCTTCCCCTGGACTGGGCACTGGTGAGGCCACACCCTGAGTGCTGTGTCCAGTTCTGGCCCCTCAGTTTGGGAAGGACCTTGAGATGCTTGAGCGCATCCAGAGGAGGCAACGAGGCTGGTGAGGGGCTGGGAACACAAACCCTGTGAGGAGGGACTGAGGGAGCTGGGGGTGTTCAGCCTGGAGAAAAGGAGACTCAGGGGTGACCTTATCACTCTCTACAACTTCCTGAAGGGTGGCTGCAGCCAGGTGGGGTTTGGTCTCTTTTGCCAAGCAACAACTGACAGAATGAGAGGTCACAGTCTTAAGCTGCACCAAGGGAAATTTAGGCTGGATGATAGGAAAAAGTTTTTTATGGGAAGAGTGATAAAGTACTGGAATGACCTGCCTGGGGAGGTGGTAGAGTCACCATCCCTGGATGGGTTTAAAACAAGACTGGATGTGGCACTCGGTGCCATGGTTTAGTTGAGGTGGTGTTAGGGCATGGGTTGGACTCGATGACCTTAAAGATCTCTTCCAACCTTGTGATTCTGTGAGGGTGAAACCTGGGGAGTGATTGATGATAACTGAATGACCTAATGAGTTAATCCAGTCCACTAACTGCTTTGCAAGATATGAAGCCAGAAGTTTGAATACACTGTGAATCCAAACTTCAGCTGCCTAGCCAAAGAGAAAATGGGCTTAATGGAAAATGCAACTTTGATACCTTAGCTGTATTTCACTCTGGCAGTTTCCTAGTAAACTAAAAGTGCATTTGATGCAGTTGTGTTATCTTTGGGAGAGTAATTCATAACCCTACTGATAACTTGTAAAGTACTATTAGAAAAATTGTGGGAGTGGGGAGTTCTGGACTTCTCAACTTATTTTTAAGAACCCCTTTCATTGCCTGCTTCAAGTTACATGGTTTGCTATTAGTATGTTTACTATAAAAATAGATTCTAAATATTTTAAGTGATGGAGTCTCTTTCTCTAAAGTTGTGAAGAAGAATTTGGATTTAAATGTTAAAAAGAAGTTAGAGTTTTTTATGGAAGTGCTGCATGCAGTTAGGAGGGTTAAAAAGTCCATGAATCCTTTGTGAATAGCTCCTGTATCGGATCCAAAACTAACTGCAGGCTTTTTTCATGTGTTACATGGATGATTGCCCAGTGCAGTTTCAGAGGTGTGCCTCTGAGTACCACTCAGGGCAGCAAGGGAGAGAGGGAGCACACAGAGATGAAATTGTTTCAAGGTGTACAAGAAAACAAAATTAAGCAAAACCAAATATTTATACTCTTGTTCTGTTCTCAGAAGCACTGTCATGCAGGCTCCACAGAAACTCAAAATTCGATCCTCATTCTTGATTCCTGATGCAGCTTAGCTGTGCTGTTCTACTTTGCTGCCTTTGAAAATGAGGTGCAGCTGTTCAGTATCCAGTGTCAAAATAGTATATTGTTTCATCATCCTTGGTGGGCTTACTACAGGAAAGGAGGATTAGTGGCAGCTGGAAGCAATATGCCTCTAGTTTTTAAAACATTTGGAAATTTTCCCTATTTTTTACAATAAATAGGGGAATTCAAATCCATCATTCTCTGTGAGCAGATTGATTCTGTAATTTGCTTCTATTCCCTCTTCATGTGCATGTCAAATTTTTGTGGATTTATGTATTCCTTTCTAATCTTTGATGGTCAGAGAGGGACATTATCTGTGGGAAGGTGGTGGTGGGTGACAAAGACAAGCAGAAAAGAAAATTGATGAAATAAAGGGTTTTAGATGAGGGAAACATACAGGAAAACTTTGAAAGGTAATTAATTAACCTCTTTACTTTGCACATAAATTAAAATGAGCATATAATCCTTAAAATCAGTTTAAAATGCTTCTCCTCTAATTCAGCACTATTTTACTGAAATAGAAACTCTTGCTTAGAAGAGCAGGATCATTGAGATAAACCCTGTAATGTACATTAATCAATCTGATTTTTTTCCCCATTTTTTTTTTCTTCAGAACTTACTCTGGTACCTGTTATTCTTGGGAGCAGTGCCTGTTCACAGAGAGAGCACAGGGCAGGTTGAAAATAGTCTGGTTTGGCTGTTTGGACAGGGAAGAGGAATCTGCAGGGGGGCCCATGCTCAGTGTCTCAGAGTTTGGGAAGCTCAAAGCATTTCCTGAGTCCAAGGAGGTTGCTGTGGAGGTATGCAGCTGGAGGCAGGCCAAAGTGTTGCTGCTGAATTGGTGATAAAAATCCTCCTGTGCAGCAGGAAACAGCAGTCCAGCTCTAATACTCTACCCTTCAGTTCTGCTTCTCCAAACCCATTAATTTCCAGCTGTGGAATTCTTCACATATACTTAATTTTGTAGGTTTTTATGAATAGCATGGATTTCAGCTCTGTTTTTATACAAAGTCAGATTTCAAGAAAGGTGGTCAGCTAATTCCATTTTCCAGAATGTCATTTTAAACCCTGGCAGGTTTGTTGTATCTAGAATTAAGTGGTTTAAAATAGTGAGCAGAAACAAAATTTGTCCTAATTTGTCAAAGTTCAGTAAGTTGAAATAGTGAAAAACAAATAATGAGATTGATTCAAATGGTTTTCATTTTATTTGGTCACCAGAGGAGTCCTTGAGAGAGGAGGCAAATGTAAGTCTTAGGCACCATTGTAGCACTGTGATTTTGATGTGTGAGATAACATGTTTTGTTGCAAACTAGTAGAAATTATAAGAAGGCATTTTTAACTCCAAAGAATAGGTATCTGGATGGGGATTTTTTTGTCTTGCCCATGAGTAAGTGTTTGCACTCATTCAGTTCAACTTTTCTTGAATGTTTCTAAAATGAAGTACTTCTCCATGATGAAACATGACCTGCAAGTTAATAATGTAGTGAGTGAAATATGTACTGAATATGATACACAAGGTATTCAGAATAGTGAATGAAAAGAAGCAATTGTTGCACATTGCAAGAGCAGTAATTGGAAGGGACTGATGATTGATTTTTCTCTGAAGACAAGGTTAAATAGCATTGTGAAAGTTTCCTCTTTGATTTAGAGTGAATTTTGATCAAAATGACAAGCCAGCTTAGAATTTCCCATGGAAGTTCCATGGCACAAAGCCAGGAAATTGTATTTTCAATACATAGACCTGCTTTCTAATGGTTTTAGTGTGGTTTCTTTGTAGTAAATATTTTGGATTTCCACAAGAAGAGATTTTTTTTTTTTTTCCATGAGGAGAGATTTTAGCCATGCAAACTACATGTGATGTTTCCATTTTCCAAGCTCAGTGAAACAGCACTGTTTCATCACTCCCTTAAAATCTGAAATAGCAGATTAGGATCAGTATAGGGACATCTGCATGTTTATATATAACTTGCTAGAAACTGGATTATGGGCATTTTAGATCTAATATACAAGACCACAGAATGACTCATCTTTCAAATAAGAGACAAGGCATATTCTCTACAGTTCTAGGCAGAACATTAGTTCTTAATGGTGCATTGTCACCCTAGGTAGTCTGTGTAGCCCAGAGATATTGTCTGTGAACCTGTCCACAGGTATTGAATGCATGCAAGTCCCCAGGTACTCAGGAAAGCTATATAAAATAGTACTTCAACAACATTCTCCAGCATCATTGGGATTTTAAGCTAACAGCTATTAAATACCCAAAGACATGAGCACATCTGCTGGATGGTTATAATAGCTTGTAAGAAGGGCCACCATCAATGTCAGTTGTAGATAAAAACAGTTGTTTGAATCTTCTGAGAAGGAGGAGCTTTGGAATAAATTGGATGGGAGCAAACGGTGTTACAGTGTGTGCTTAAAATAATTGGTAGGTTCACATCTTATCAGGTGTGTCTTTTTTGCTGCATTTGCCTCAATAGTGTGTGCCATGAGACTGTGGATTTAAGCTTCTTGCCAGCCAGTCCAGAGTTTTGGAGTACAGAGTATCCATATTATTCCTAACTAATCAACATAGCCCTAGCCTGTTACCTGGACGTGTCTTGGGGGCAAGAAAAGTTGAATTATCAGGAAAGGTAGTTAAATGTTCTTGTCTTCAAAATTTTCCCCTTGTTATTAAACTTCCTGGTCTTCTAGCCTTCATTTCAATAGAGCTTTACAGTTGGCATTTCAGTTGTTTGGCCATTCCCACAAGGTTGTGAGGATTACTCGGTTTCCAGCATTTGTCCAGAGTTTCTTGCAACTTCATCTGAGAGTACTTGGGTTTGGGGACTTTGAGTTATTTCTCTCATGCAATGGAGACACTAAGTTTAATTCTCTGGCAAGACATGGCTTCACATCTCTATTTCTGTCTGACATATCTTCTTCAAATAACCTTTGGTTTGCTTTCCTCAGACATTTTTGAATCTGTTGCTTCTCTTAAACTGAAGAGATTCTGAAATTTTTGGACTCCATATCTTAGTATTCATCTCTTGTGTAAATGTTAAATCAGTTTGTGCTCTATATTTGTCCATGAATCTAAATCTTAAAACTTCACCTTCACCCACAGTTCTTCCTGCTTTGGAAAGCTGTGCACAGAGCTTCTGACACTTTTTTTATCACTTCCATACCTTCTTCCCTGTGTCTTCTCAGTGCCTAGACAGGCTCTTTATCACTTCTGTTCATTCTTTAATCTGCTGCACAGTAAGGTCATCTTTCTGTTCCTTCTCACTGCTTGGCTGCTTCAGGTAGGATGCACAAGCACAGCACCACAAGTGGGAATGGAGAGAAGGGGGACTGCATTTCCAGAATCCATATAATCTCAGAGTTAAAGATGGGTGTCCTAGCTGGATGCTGGAGATCATTTCCTGTTTTGGCACTGTATTATTGTGCAGTGCAGGAAAGTACATAGCAATACATGTCTTAGCCTTCAATGCTCTGCCATCACTGTGTATATTTTCAAGTTCCCTTCAGCTGCTTTTCTTTCCTTCCTTTCTTTCCTTCCTTCTTTCCTTCCTTTCTTTTCCTTCCTTTCTTTTCCTTCCTTTCTTTTCCTTCCTTTCTTTTCCTTCCTTTCCTTTCCTTCCTTTCTTTTCCTTCCTTTCTTTTCCTTCCTTTCTTTTCCTTCCTTTCTTTTCCTTCCTTTCTTTTCCTTCCTTTCTTTTCCTTCCTTTCTTTTCCTTCCTTTCTTTTCCTTCCTTTCTTTTCCTTCCTTTCTTTTCCTTCCTTTCTTTTCCTTCCTTTCTTTTCCTTCCTTTCTTTTCCTTCCTTTCTTTTCCTTCCTTTCTTTTCCTTCCTTTCTTTTCCTTCCTTTCTTTTCCTTCCTTTCTTTTCCTTCCTTTCTTTTCCTTCCTTTCTTTTCCTTCCTTTCTTTTCCTTCCTTTCTTTTCCTTCCTTTCTTTTCCTTCCTTTCTTTTCCTTCCTTTCTTTTCCTTCCTTTCTCTTCCTTCCTTCCTTCCTTCCTTCCTTCCTTCCTTCCTTCCTTCCTTCCTTCCTTCCTTCCTTCCTTCCTTCCTTCCTTCCTTCCTTCCTTCCTTCCTTCCTTCCTTCCTTCCTTCCCTTCCTTCCGCCCTTCCTTCCTTCCTTCCTTCCTTCCTTCCTTCCTTCCTTCCTTCCTTCCTTCCTTCCTTCCTTCCTTCCTTCCTTCCTTCCTTCCTTCCTTCCCTCCCTCCCTCCCTCCCTCCCTCCCTCCCTCCCTCCCTTCCTTCCTTCCTTCCTTTCTTTTCTTTCTTTGTATTCAGTTACATGCCTGAAGGCATATATCCATTAGGTCTTACTAATTAATATTATTTGCAATAGACTTCATATTTTTGCAAAATCTGGCATGTAAGCTGAGAAACTTCAGAAAACTGGGCAGATGTCTCTTTTTTCTTACGGGTTTTCAGTCAGTTGTGTGTTTTGGATGTGTGTGTTCTGGATGTGTATGTTCTGTACCTCAGCTCTCTAGTTCTTTTCCTCTGTTTTCTCCTCTGGTGGTGTAGCAATAGTGACAGGGCAGGAACATTGTGTTGTTTTTTTTTCCTTAAGTTTTGCAGTCAAGTCTAGGGATTGGTTATTCATAGAAACATAGAAATCTGAACACCCTTCTCAGGAACATTATCTACTGCTTACAACTACTATTTAATGGTGCATCCTGATGGTGTTCAGTTGAGAAGATCTTCCTTATAGTAGTCGGAGTTGTTTTCAGAAGATAGCACCAAGGGCTTTTGGCTTGGGAGACATCTCCAGTGCAAGAAATGAAAAATGAAAACATGTGTCGTTCTAAACTGATGGTTTTTTGTTCTTTTTCTTTCCCCGTAGCCTCGTCATGTATTCAACATGCTGAAGAAGTATGTGCGTGCTGAGCAGAAGGACAGACAGCACACTCTCAAACACTTTGAACATGTCCGCATGGTAGACCCAAAGAAAGCTGCCCAAATCAGATCTCAGGTAATCCCCACTGATGGTTAGTGAGGTTGTGTTAGTTCATAGCTATTGTGAAATTTCTGTCGAACTATTTTTTATAAAATACCCAGCTCCTTTCCATGGACAGCTTTAAATGCAATCATAAACAATCTGTTTTCCATCAGAAGGCAAAGTGATAGAGTAATGGAAGTATGATTTTTCTTCTGAGAAGAACTGAATACAGGTTTTTTGTCTATCTGGACCTTGAATCATCATGGGCATGTTCTGAGGAGCCTTCCAGAGCATTAATGCTGTGAGCCTTTGTTAGTGCTTTGGTATATAATACCTCTGGAAAAACATCAGTATTAGATTTAGCAACAGCACATGGTTGTGCTTCTCTCAGCTGAAGTGGCAGAACCAGAAGTGGTGTAGCCATCTGATTGTGACCAACCTTTCTATAGTCATTGCAGAGGAACTTGTAATGTCTATAAATGTGATTACTGTGATGCACTCAAGTTTAATGTGTTCTTTTAAAACAGACGCTGTCCTTCATGGCATTTAACTGCTGAATGTTACTATAGACCTCAATGCATATGTTTTGGAACATCTTTAATCTTGTCTTCATAAATCATAGAGGGCAAGAAAGCAGAAAGAAAACACCCAAGATTGAAGATGTATTTGGCTTTCAAAACAGCAATTAATATTGGAGTTGCAATGGATAAGCTGTAAAAACAGTGTGCTGGAATCTGTGGAATCTGCTGCTGTTCCCTCTGTAGGATTCAGTGGCAGGCACTGTTCCAGCCAGTTTTTGAACTGACTGACAGACATCACAAAAAGAAAAATCAAAACCATGTACCTCCCTGGATAGCAGATTAGAGTTTCAAACATCTGTTTCAGCCAAATGTGTCCATTGAGATCATGCTGTCTTGAAATTGCTGGAGTGAGAAATGCACACTTCTAAAAGTCTTCTGCAGTGACTATTGTCTTTGCCTTGTCTTAAGCATCTATAACTTTTTTTTTTCCAAGTCTCATTGGGTTATTTAATGACAAAAATCAGTGAAATTTTGCAGAGTGCAGGTTGTGTGGAAGCACTAGTGAAGAATAGAAACTGACATATAAATACAAGAAGTGCAGTGTATTGTCTAACATGTCATTGTAGGAATGAGTATTGATATAGCATCTCTGTGTCTAGAATTGGTCAGATGGTTGGGGAAGTGTGGCCTGGGAGTTCTGTTAGTGAAATGTTTTTCAGTGAAAAATGGAAGACAAAATATTTAGTTCAATAGCATAAATATTTAGATTTGAAGAAATCATGCTGCTATTTCACTAAAATTGCTGTCTGCAATTCCTTTTACTGTTAGGCCTAATTATCTTGTCAGTCTTCTAAGATGCACCTCAATTTCTCCTTCTACTGAAGAAAGGTGATACTTGTGAAGAGTAGCCTGGGGGAGCACGTATCATACAATGTCATAACTCAACCCATAACAATGTGAGGGCACTTGAGGCAATAGAGCTGTAATCGAATGAGAGGATGCAGTAATCCTTCTGGGTGGAAATATTTTTGTTTGCAGCTGAAATATTTGCAATTTGTAAATGCCAAGTTTTTTTTTTTCTTTTTCTTTGGAGAGCTGTTTCTTTTTGCAGTATTTGGATTAGGAAGTAAATAAATAAATAAATCCAAACACCTGAAACATTTTGATGCAGCAATCACTGTGCCTCACTTGGTTTACATGTTATGTGAAAACTTATGAGTAGGGGCAAATGTAAACTTTGCTGAAAGAAGAATGAAGCTGTGGATTTCTGCCACAATAGCTGCTTGTGTGCATGTTCTGCCCCACAGCAAATGTAAACCCTTACTTTAAATTACTGCATTTCCATGGGATTTCAGGTGGCTATGGAATAGCATCTAGAATGGTATTTTTCAGCAGCTGTAGGAGAGAGGTGAGTTTTGTAATAGGTTTGACAGTTTTGATACGTAGGGCATATTGAAATCTTATTCCTGCACAAGTGAAAATGGTCTTGCTTCCTATAGTCTGTGAAATTTGTGATAATGTCCAATTATCCATAGTATCGCCCTCCTTCGAATACTTTTGTTTCCGTAGGTTATGACGCATCTACGTGTGATATACGAACGCATGAACCAGTCTCTCTCATTCCTCTACAATGTGCCTGCTGTGGCAGAGGAGATCCAGGATGAAGTTGGTATGCAAACTACTTATGTAGAAAAAGACATATATTTCTGTGATGAGAAATTACCACCAAAAGCAAAAATACATCATCTCACTTTTCCTATTGATATACTCCTCAGCTGAAAAATAGAAGAGTAAACCTGGCGACATTCTTAAATTTTGAATTAAATTATAATGAACCCTTGGAAGACAAATCATGTATATCCTGTGCAGTGGCATCATCATACTGCTGTAAATGTCTTCCCTGAAATATGTTAATTGACATTTGGAGCCTTCCATGCTATAGGGATGCAACAATTGACAATGAGATTTAGGCAAACCCTATCCTTTGGATATTTAGTTTACCTGGTAAGTATTTACATGATACAGACCATTCAGAAATCCCATAGCTAAAAAATTGGTTGCAGAAGCAAGGATCTGAGAAAAGTATAGGTATCAAGTTGGCAGTATCCTAGTGGTCATGCATTTTAGTTCTTGGTTAGTTATCAAATTGATATCTCTGCTCCTCCCATTTTTTCCAGCATCCAAGTTGGACTGTGGATGAATCCAGTAACAACAGACCTATGTTTGCCTCTTCCCTGGGAGCTGTAATGACAGACAGCTGTGAGGGATAATGGCCTTTCCTTCCATCCAGATTCCTGCCCTTGGCTGTGGCAGTGCTGCAGCACAGAGATCCTCCAGTACAGCACTCATACTTCTCTGTTCGCTGCTATTGCAGCAAGGCAGCTGCACTCAGTTTTGGACATCATGTTGCTAATGTTTGTCTTTAAAAAAAAATAACACATGGTTAAATGTAAAGGTCAGAGATGGGACAGTCATTTTTGCACAAGTTGTGGCAGTAAGTAGCAGTTAATGTATTAATTTCACTAGTAACCAGGTTCAGCTGAATAAATAAGTCATTGATTTCTTCAAAACATGAGGGAGGAAGGTGTGCCACTGCAGTAAGGATTAGGATGCATTTAAGACACAGGGAGGGATGGACAGAGAATAGTGGTGGATTCATTTGCCCAAAGTATGAGGTATGACAGAGATATGCTTCTGCTTGAGAGGGCTGGAGATGAGATCAAGAAATAGTGGAAGGGACTGGGAGGCAGCCAGAAGATAACTGGTTAGTAATTGTCCTTAACTGTGTGTTTCTGTGCTCCACAATTATTAGGCACAATCCACAGTCTCAGTCTGTGGATGTAGAGTCATTCAGGGAGGAACAACATCTTACTGATAATTTGAAAGCATATCATTTCTGTAGAAAGGAGATGTCAGTACTGTGAGGTCTTTGAGATGCTCAGTTAGTTTTCTTTTTGCACTGCTATCATTCCCTTGGGGTTTTTGCTTCAAACTTCAATTTCTTCTTTCTATTCTTGGTAATGTTAATGCTTGTTGCTGAGGGTATTCTTGTAAATTTTGTTCTCCTTTCTATGTACTGAAGTGGAACAAGAATTCCAGAATCTTTGGAGTGGCATGAGACCAAAGTCTAGTAACTGCTGAGTGGTTTACAAGAATCTGACTCCTAATCTCAAATGTAATACTAATTTTTAGGGGCAAAAAAGAGCCTAAAATTACTAAGGTATTCTTTCCTAATAAGTTGAGAGCAGCTAAGAAATCACAAAGAAAATGTTTGTTGCAGTCTCTTGAGCAGCTTTTCCTTACCTTGATTTTTTTTTTCTTTTTGTGGTTTACGCTGTGCTAAAAACTGTTCAATGCATTGCAAAGTTTAAAGCAATTAAAACAAAGTTCTCATAATTGGGAGTTCCTAAGCAACACAAATTAAAGTACTGTCTTTTCTGGGTAAAATATTAGATCTAGATAAAATAGTTTACCATAATGCAATGTCTTTCAGTATCAATGTTCTTCTTGTTGATAATATTGTCTCTAAACTTTGTTTTACATGTTGGTTTTAATGAAGTTTGCAGACCTCCTTCCCATGTGTTCAAGAATACACTATCCTCCTAGCTTTGAGCCTTCTCACTCTGATCAGCCTGTTTCAAATTCTCTTCTGAAATTACTGAATTTCTTAGTCTCTGTACTCTTCCTAAACCCATGGAAAAGGACATCTTTTACAGCTGCAAAATCTGTGTGAAAGTAAACTTCTAATAAAACTTCACTTTGTAGCATTCCCAAGAAATACTACAACTCTCAGTAAAAAGACAATGTTTGATTAAATACCTTGTTGGAAGGTATTTGTTGGAAGACCATTGACTTAGAAAGTCTGAATCAGTAGAAAATTTGAAAAATAAATGAGGTAAGAACATCTCACACAGAGTGTCTAACTAATAAATTGCATCTAAGGAGACATGGTTGAAAATAGTTTTAGTTAATTTTCTTTCTTGATTATAGTTTTAGTTTCTTGTTCCACTCTGCTGTAGAGTTCTTTATTATAGTTTTAGTTTCTAGTTCCACTCTGCTGTAGAGTGCTTCATGAAAAGTTTCTACCTTGAGCAATGGCTAATCTTTGCTTTAGATAACAGAGCTCTGACAAAGGTAGTTTTTCCCTGAATCAAACAAGTAGCTCTGTAAGCAGCAATACAAATGAGATCCAGTTTGCTATGAATTTGTCCCATGGGTTTAATTCTTCTTACAGATAATGTGGTGCTGTTTTTCACTCTATTTTTCCTATTGCTAAAAATATTATGACCTATTTTTGCACAGTTAATCTGATAAATCACAGTCCAGCTCTTGGACATTTGGAGTTTCCTTAAAATACAGACCATGATTGAAGTTTCTACCTTAAAAGGCAGGCTTACAGCCATTGTTATAATGTGCAAAATCCAAACTAAAAAATCTGGCTTCTGTGTTTAAAACAGGCTCTTATGCCTTTTAAGAGCAGCCTTTTCTTGTTATTTTTGTAAGTCCAGCAAAGATGGTGGTAGGAATTTAGGGTAAAATTTAACTGAGTTTTAGTCCTTACCTGCAGGTGTCGACCAGCTTTAACAGTGGGTGTCATAGGAGCATATAGATAGTTGGAAGATTCACAGCACTCCAGAGGGTAGAAGACAGCACTTAATTTAAGTGAGGGCTTTCATCCTAATATTTGACCAATGTGTGATGTGCAAATGCCCCATAAGGGTTTCAGGCACTGTAATGTAGCAGCAAATTCCAGATGTGTGAGAAAGGATATTGCTGGCTGTCTCTTGTTCATGCTGGGGCAGAGGAAAAGGAGCCAGTCTGAGAGTTCCAGAAGGAGGTCACCTGACCATGGTTGTTCTGAAAAAGCTTGGAAAGAATAAGCAGGTCATTTGGGTAGGAGACTGACATTCTGGCTGCAAATGATTTCACAAGGGACAGTGATGCAAATGTGTTAAAAAGAGGTTGCTCTTGGCAATTGATGTAGATCTTGGTGATAAATGAAGTTTCTTATGGCAGGAGTATGCCCCATGAATAGGAGAGTGGCACAAAAAGAAATCTGAGCACATTATTTGCCTGCCTAGGTATTTGTACTCACCTTTTCTCTCTGATAAATCTCATATACTATTTAACATGTATGGAAACCCAGAAAAAGCAATAGTAGGCTTTAAGCAAAATCAGCAGTTCCTTCAAGCACGTCCTGCTTTAAATCCTTACTTGATTAGATTGCTTATCCATCTATGTAAAAGGCAATTTATTGCAGAGAGTGGCACAGCAGGCATAGCTTCTGAATCAGAAACTACGTCAGAGCTTTGTGCATCAGTCATGTGGGTAGGCAGTTTAATTCTTGTTTCCAAATTGATGTCCTCAGATTCAACTTTTCTAGCCCACCACTGAGGAAATATTAAGCATTGTAGTAATACCACAGCAGTATTGTACCTAAGCTCAGAAACATTCAGTTATGAGCAATAAGTAAAAGAATATTATTTCAACTGTCTCTTGACAAATAAAATCAAACTGTTGTTATTTTATTATTCTGTTCCACTCTGCCTGTCCTGTTGTTCTGCAGCATTTTCTGGGTGCCACATGCACATTACTTGTCTGGAAGAGAAGGCAAACCCAGGCTGACCCCAAATCAGTGCCTGCTTTCAGATATATATAGTGTACTGTGGGTCAGGTGCTATTTTAAACATTTGTGTGCTCCAACTTAGCATGACAAAATTTGAAACAAGAGACATTTGCCTCTTGACATTTGCCTTGCAAGTTCCTTTGAAGACTTTTGTAAGTGTTTTTAGAAGCAGCTGCAGACTCAAGATGTCTGAAGACTTCCTTTCTTTTAACACTTCCTCTTTAATAATCTGGCCCAATACCTATCTGAGTGGAGGGCAAAGTTAGCACTACCTCAGCTGGTTCTGGTCTTTCAGCATTTATTAGACAGATTTTTGATTCTTTATTCCTAGTTTGTAATTTTGACCTGTAGTCAATCCACAGCCTTTCTGCATTTCTTGCCATGAGCTGAACTAGGATGCTGTTTCCTATCATTCTGTGGTATCCTTCTTAAGAGGTTTAATGGTATTAGTTTCTTGCCACAGGCTGACAGTTCAAAACCACAACCAGAGTGATCTGGGGACTGATACTGCAAAACCAAAACATGCTCTTGGAGGCTTTGCAAAAGCAAATTCTGTGTCTTGTCTTGTTTGGTGCTGTTCCTTTTGTGATTGTTTTCTTCTTCCTCTCCCTTAAAATGCTGTTTTGAATATGAAATTAGTAATGTCTGTCAGACTGCAATGGGACTTCTCAGTGTCTTTTTTGTCTGTAACTCTTCCTTATCATTCTGTCTTAAAATTTATCTGATGGGAAGAATTCCACCTTCAAAGATGTTAAAGATGTTGAAGCAATACTTAGGATTTCTGAACCTTTATTTGAAGCTGGGTTGTGCTATCAAGGTATCAGAATAATTAAGGGTAGTTGACTTACATTGACTGTGCCAAAAGCTTGTTTAAAGGTTTACAAGAGTATAATAATGGATCATACAGAATGGTGTAGTTCATATCAAGTAAGAACAGTAATTACCTTGTAACTCAATTTGAGAGTGTTAGACCAGAAAATGCTTAAAATTGCTTTTTGTTTGTAGAGGTGGCAGCTCTAGGCTGCTTAATAGGAGCCAGTTCTAGTCTTCCTCTAAAACTAGAGCAAAAATACTGGTTGCATCTGATTGATGCTATGATGTCACACATTAGAGTGCTTATAATGCCTTAATATTTTTTTTCTGGTAAAGAAAAATAATGTTGTTGAGGCATGGGTAAATGAATTAGCACTCCACGATTTATCTGCACTGAGACAGACCATGTTCAGTGAACTGGCATAGAGAAAAATAAAGAATAGTCATCATCATCAGGGCAGTTGGGTTTTGCACTAGTTGACAAATGTGCTTCATCCAGACTGTGAATAGAGTGAGCATTTGCAGTAGTTGCAAAAACCCATAGCTGGGGAAAGTTGGACAATTTCTGTTCAGTTTTTATACTTTCTGCCATTCTGGAGATCAGTGGAATTGTCATTTTTAAATTGCCCCAGGCATTTGGCTAGTACTGTGTAGGGGATTGTTCAATATTGGGTACAGCAAAACATCATCTTTGCCAAAGCAGAAGTATTGAATTTCCACCCTCATCTCTTTAAAACCAGCACATTTTTCTGTGACAGCAAGTATTCCATTGAGATTTGTTGATATCTACACCACAGAGAAAATTCTCAGCAAACTTTAAACAGTTTGTGGAAGTAAGACAATAGTATGTAGGTCTTACCAAAGGTTCTGTAAAACCTGCCTTCTAGTTTTAAATAGCCTGTTTAATGTGTCTGGACTGTATCATACAAGCCTGTGTTCCTGCCCTTCTGCTCTGCCCTTTGTGTCATAAGTGTAATGCAACTGGAACGAGTAGTCAAAAGCAGCCTTCGGAGAATGTGTATCTGCACAGGTATGCTGAAGTGACTTCCAGCACTAACTACACCTGTGCTTTCTCCCCATAATTGATTTGACACATTGATGTGTATCCAGTAACCTCAGCTTTTCAAAGAAAAATTTTAATTTTCTGTGAGGTTATCGATCTTTAATATTCTCCCTTGAAGGCCTATAGCATTCAGTCAAAAAGATGGTTTGTTAGGATTCTAGCAAAATATATATTGTTACATCAGTGGTTAAAAATAGCAGAGTCCTTCCACAAAAGCAAATGAATTCTGTATTAAACTTTCCACAGCAACATTGAGATAGATTTTGTATGCTTAAATATTGACATATGGCCCAGGTGGAGAGCCTGATGAGCAATTAAGACCTTTTCCACCCAAGGACATTTGCTTTTAAAGCATTTGACTAATTCATATACATATATATATACACACTCTCTGAAGATTTTCTTTTTCCCAAGTGATGTTTTTTTCTTTAATCATCACAAGCCTATGGCCTTGACTAAGCTATCCATTTTGCCACTTTGTTATCTCTATAAAATATTCTTACAATTCTTTAAATACCATAAATAATAAGATGCCATTTGTTGGAGCTGGGTGATGTATGGCATTTATGTAGGGAATCAGACAATGTCACAGATGCACAGAGTGCCTGAGGTTGGACAGAACCTCTGGAGCACGTCTGCTCCATTCCCTTTGCTAAAGCAATGCCACCCAGAGTCAATTGCCAGTGTTTGGTCACTCTCACAGTGAAAAAGCATTTTTAAGAGACTCAGCTCTGTCTGCTAGTAAGACATGACCTTTGCTTCAGCGTAGGAGAGAAGAAAAAAATCCTGGAAATAAATCCAACATTTTCTTTCTCTAAGCATCTCTTATTTTTTGTCAAATTTATTTAACTGTCAAAGAAATGGTGGAGAATTGTAGATGATTAAAATAGATATAAATGCACATCACTGACGCTGATGTTCTGAAGTGCTTTCATTAGCAGTGTACTCTATCCTCCCCATCTTTTTATAGCTAAATGGGCTATTGTGTGCTCTCATGGGCACTAATGTTCTCCAGAAAAGACATGAATCCTGATTTTTGTGTGCACAAGCCCTCTTTCCATCTCATAAATATTGTGAGCATGACTTCAGTGAGTAAAAGAGCCAGTTTCCTCCAGGGTGCACAGATACTGGGAAAAGGATAAATTACTTCAGGTGGCTTTGGATTGAGGTGGCTTTTTCTTAAAGGAAAGATATGGGACATCTTGTTTTCCAGTTCAGAAATATAGTCAGAATAAAAAGTTAATAGAAGTGACTGAGTTTATTGAGAGAATATTTTCCTTTGGTTTGAATAATGCTGTTCTGTTTCACTTGCACCTTTAAAAAATCTGGTCTCATGATCCACGTGTTAGAACTGAAAACTGATAATAATTGTGGACTTGTAAATTATAAACAAAGTAATTTTTAAATTTTCTGACCATCTGCTGTTTCAGTGAGTATTTAAATCTTTCACTCTAAATAATTCATCTATTTGCTCCTAAACAAGGAGAGGTTTAAAGGTGTTGCCTTGGTTTTTTTCAGGAGCTGATGGTGAGAGCACTCTGCCCTGCATTGATAGATCCTTCTTGACGACCTTATTCTGTGACCTTTCCATTACTTTAGCCTGAAGTAATTTTTGTAGACGTTTCTCTTTCAATAGAAAGTTGCCATCCTCACTACAGATCCCACAGGGAATTCGTGATCATGAGACCACTCTGGGCTCACACTGGCAACAGGTTGAGGCTGCTACAGTGTCCACTTAACAACTTCTTTTCATACCCCTCTGGAAGAATCTACAGTCACCTTGTGCACAATGGAAAAAATGCATTAGACTTTGAATGATTGTCCAGTTATTGGTTGTATTCTTTCCTATTTTTTCTTATTTTATTGGATACATGTGGATTTGATCAGGATTTTCTCCTTAATCACCAGCCATTTTCTGGTGTCATGAATACAATAGACTGGGAAATTCTCTCTCTCTTGGAGAGCCTTGTTTCTGTGGGGAGTAGGGTTAGAATTATATGAAAATGTTGCATTTAAAGGACTGTGTATATTATTTTATATTGGCATACTGGATATATTTGATTTTAAGAAGCATTATAGGTCAGGATTACATTATAGCTACAGATTTTCTCATAAACATCCAGTTGAATTATTTCCTGTTCTTTTGTGTCTTCAGTGAAAGTCTAAAGCCAGGCACTCAGTTTTGAGATGATGCACATAAAGCATGTGGTAATAGCAACATGTTCTCTTTAAAGCCTGAACCAACATGTTCTTTTTAAAGACTTTTTATAAGTCTGCTTTTAGTCTTAGGCTGAGAAGCCATTCTGCTTCTTTCTCATTAGTATTTCCTGATAATTGCTTCTAGTGTTATGCTTTAAGGAGCTCATGTGTTTGTTCATCACATACCCAATTTAAGATGTCATTCTTTTTTTTCTTTTTTTTTTTTCTTTTTTTTTCTTTTTTTTTCCATTTTCCATTGTTGTCCAGCTTTCAGATATGGTCTGAGAGCAGGTCACTTTCCAAATGCATAACTCCAGTCAGAGGGGAGGCTCTGACTTTATAAAATGTTGCCTGCTTAGAGGAATCTCATTATACTGAGCTATTGGAGATTTTTTTTGATACACTGAATATATGTGTACTTTTTTTCATAAATATGCCATCCTAAATCAAGTTCATAATGTCCACGACTACTGAAGCAGCCCAAAATTGTGGGATCACAAACACTCCAACATCTTCTGCTTCATTTGTGCTGTTGAATGATGGATTTTCTTTTCCCAGTTAACATGTTTTGGAAACACAGTTGTGTCATTCTCTGTGATTCACTCTAAGATCAGATTCCTAGCAGGAGGTCTTGGACTGTGAAAGAAACAAAGGAATCATCCTAATTCTTACCTGCTGGCAAATTGCAAGTCTCTATTGACAACCAGTTACAGACTGATTATATTAGCACAAGGTAATACAGTTTTATATATAATATATTACAGAGCTAGTGTGTCAGTCTCTAGAATTGTTATCCAAAGGGATTTAGACACTAAAGTCTGAACTGCATCACTGTGGGCAGGTATCCTGAGGGGGATGGCAAAATAAGCCTCTGATGCCAATGGTGTACTAAATTTTGTTTTGAAGCATAGCTTGCTTTCCAGAAGTGCAGAGGGAAAATACACAGCTGTTTATTATGGTCAAGAGTATCTGTGGTGTTCTTCTTTGGCAGGTTGTAACTGTTGGGATAAAAAAGGAAAAAATTACAGAGGATATGTGATTTAACAGAATTGCTGGGTTGATGGAGATGTTGCAGTAATGTTCTGTCAGTTCCCATGCACATGGGATTACAAATGATCTTTCATCAATGCAGCTTTCTCCTGCCTGTGATTCTCATATACCCAACTTCACTGAAAAATGCATTTTTCTGAATAATGGTGCCTGGGCAGGGTTCCAGTTCTTGATCTGTTCTGCTTCCTCCTTTTAGATCATGTGTATGAAAAAGAGCATAAAAGGCATCAGAACTGGCCACATCCCACTTCATAGATATATTTGGTAAATTTAATAAATGCATCTCTTTAGATTACTCTGGCAACCTAGGATATAGCTGATCTATCAAACACTAAAACTGCAGTTAATAAATATTTATTATCTGGAGCAAACACTGCACAATTCAGTTCTGTAAATTTGGATTTAAATTGAAAAGTATTATCTTTTGACCAAGGGTATCAACTGCTGATGCCTATTTGGGGCTTACTTAGAAACAGAGGCCAGACAAAGTTAAAAGGAGAAAAGGAGATATATTTAATGAAGGGCCTTCAGGTACATTAAGGGCAGATGAAGCCTCCCCAAGGGACTACACCCAGAATGGATGATGGTCACAAGTTTTTCAGACAGATACAAGTTTGGTCTATTAGCATATCAGGTGTTAATCCTCCAATTACAGCTTCAGGTAATGAAGTCATATTCCCCCCGTTTGCTCCCCTCTCCCCCAATTCACTTTTGTTTATACTTTTTGGGGCTTGAGGCCCAAATTCACTTTTGTTTATACTTTTTGGGGCTTGAGGCAGATAGTGTCCTTGGAACTCAGGCCTAGAAGGATTGCTTTTACCAAAATATGAAGAGAATTAACTAACACTCTGTATGGAGTTCAGAGTTATACACTAATGCAGTACAGGATGTGAAAAATACAAAAGCTAAAATCTTACAGCATCAGTGCAACAAGTTAATGTTCAGATTTTTATATTTTTTATGGATTATTGAGTGCTTCCAAGATGACACAGCAAAAATGGTTGTGGTAGTCACAATCTGACCTTGAGAAGTGTTTGTAGAAAATGAGAGGTACCTGACTTGTTTCAGGTGTCAGAAAGTGGTAGTTTTAGGTCCTACTGCAGTTTTAAATTGTATTGTGTATTGTAAGTTTGGCAAGTAAATGTAATTATTTTCTTCAGTAAATTAGACCCAAAAAAATTTCATAAATAAAGTAAATAATTATTTTCAGAAAATTTGACAATAAAATTCTGTAGTAATATTTCATATAAATGTTTTTTTGCAGAGTAGTTTCACTTATAAGCCTTTTCAGGTATTTAAGAGGGAAGGGTACTTGGCTTTTTCTACTTTACACAAGCCTGAGCAGGAATAATGATTGCTGATTCATCTGACTGTAATATCAGTGACAATTGGTCAGGCTGTTTATTTGTTTTAATTTAGATTCTTCAGCCTATTTTAAAGCACTTAATGATATGTTAATTCAGAATTAAACGTGGAGTTAAATTTAAACTTGGAGAGTTTGTCACAGTGCCTTCTGTGGATCAGGATGATGATATACAATATATGTTCTGGATTATGGTATAAATTCAATTTTTTCCCCAAATGTTTTTGATATTATCTTGTCTACCTTCATACTGGATTGTTTCCATGTCTTACTTGGAGAGACCTGTCTAATTTAACCAAATTGAATGAGGAGGGGGTGAGAAGAAGGGAAAGAGACAACAGAAATTGACAAAAAGGCATCTTGTGAAAGGGAAGAGCAGGGTCTTTTATTTCTGTTTAATAACTCCCAGAGATGATACAAGCTTCAATACTCTCTGCTTTGAAGTGAGGAGGAAATGCAGTTATTAATCAGATGACTGGCTGTTAAATACCAAAAAAATTATTAATGTCCACTTAGCTCTAGCCATGTGTTGAGATTTAATTTTAGTTAATAGATAGTTTGTGCAGTTGTCAGATAATTATGGGTCTGTAGTAATTAAAGCTTCTGTCACTGAAAGCAAAGAGTGTCATACCAGGCTTCTAGGAAAATTAGACAAAGTTTCAGACCATGAGTTTCATAGCAGGCTCATTAAGTGGTGTGAAAATTGTCATGAACCTTTGCTCAGAGTGCTCAGTAATTGCATACAAAAGTAAATTTGCATTGAAGTCCATCCCTAAGGAAAAGACACTGAGGTCATTTTGAAATCAATCAATTATTTGGTGATAAGTTTATATCCTAAGCTTTAAAGACTGAATTTTCCTGAATTGGATTACCCAAGCTTTAAAGACTCTTCTGTACCAGAAAACCTGTGATGTACCTGCACAAGGACAATATCTCTGTATATTAGTTAAATATCTTTGGGGGTTTTAATGATATAAGACAAAATGTCTGCAAGGTAGATTTAACTGAAACATTATTCCATGTGACAGCCAACAGGAGGAAACTCACTTGGGTTGTTTTTATGATGTGATTCAGGAAACAGCAAAATCTACATGTGGTGAAATAGAAGGAGTAAAAAATGGGAAAGACATGGAAGTGCTAAAGTTGTGAATTTTTTTGAAAATTTAGTAGAAGCATGTTCTCTTTAGCATGGTTCTAATTATTGCAGCTATTCTCAAGTTCAAATGTGTATTTTTTCTAAAGTTAGGTTTTCTTTTTTTCTAATTTAGGTTTTCTTAGCCATCAAGGTGTTGTCTAAGGCTATGGGATGCTTATTCTCTTATTAACTTCTAGAAAAAATATTTTAGGTCAACTGTTTCATGATACCTTAAATGTTCATTTCTGAGAATTTACAAAGGGCAAACTTTCCAACTTATTGAACAAGGTTTTCATACACATAGGAAATTTCTGAAAAGTGGAGTGTTTTGGCTGCTATTTGCTCTTACCTAGTGGTGGTATCTCTGAAGGACAGAAAATAAGAACTATGAAATGCTTTTTTCCATGGTTCCTGCTCTTTCTGTCTCCCTTCAGCTGTGAGGGAGAGACACATTGCACTGAAAGAGTTTCCAGACAAAAAGACCTGTGGCATAATTCCACAGGCTGTCGAGGAGGTGAGAAGAAAACTTGGATCTGATGGTATGGTCACATTTCTCTGTCAGTATGGATCTGAGCACTGAAGGTTGGGCTCATTTCCAGTATTTCACAGGAGTGATCCACCACATCACTCCTCTTTCATCATCCTCAAAGCATGCAGGCAACAAAGGCACTTCTCCACCATCCAGCAGGCAGCTCACTTTCAGTAACATTCTCATCAGTCTCTCTACATTACATTTGATTTGTACTATACAAATGAATTAGTTCAGCGCTGAATACCACAGAATTGTGTTTTGTAGCTTGATAATGTTATTATTATGACTCATGGCAGTATGCAACATCATGATCATTCAGTGTTTGATTCAGCAAAACATCTAAAAATAACAAAATACTTGAAATTCACTGGAGCTTCACTCTTTGTGGTAAGGCACAGGAGGCCTTGTTTTCATATTTACCAGTTTGGGAGAGTTTTGATTCATACAGCTGACAAGATGCAGACACTCAAAGTTAGTTCAAACCTGACTGCATTACATCGATGCAACTGCTTTAGAAAATAACATTGAATTAGCCCATAAAGTAAGCATACAATTGAAATCTGCAGCTAAACATGTTACCTCTTCCCACATGTGCTGTAATAAATTATTGTGTTGGTGTTCTTAGTGAATCTTAATTGTGACATCCAACATGTGCATGATTTAAATTGCCTTCAGACTGGATTAAGGCAGTTATGTGTGCCAGTGCAGATGAAGCTGTTGCTGTGACTCAGTTGCTCTGTAATTTCTGCTGTTAAGAAGAACAGGGAGGTTGCTGGCACTTTTTAGTTTTGTCATTTTGAAAGCACATGCCCAAAAGCAAGTAACTTTGGGAAAAACACATGTTCAGTTCAGACTGAGTGGTCACTGATGATAAGTGAGGCAATAAGACTCTGCATTTGTATGAGTTTATTTGAGCTGATTCCAAGCCCATCTCTGTTGGATCAAATATATGTTCTGCCATGTAAATGAGATTTTACAAAGCAAGTTAGATGTTGGGTCAAAACTATGGCATATCATTTGGTGGTATTTTAACTAGTCCTAATTAGAGGTGTTTTGTATACACTTCATTTCTAGTCTGTTTTAAGAAGTTGTTTCTTAGAACTCCACAATTACAATTGCTGATTTTAAGGATGCTTTTCAACTAAATTCTATCGTTCTGGCACTTAATAGTGATTGCAGAGCTTTTCATCTGGTAGGTGGGCTCCTTGAAAACACAACAAATGTTAAAATTATTTTTTGAAATTTTAAACAAACTATGAACTAAATAAAAGTTCTGGTTTGAAAGACAGCTGATGGATTGTTGGCACTCCAGGACAGCAAGAGAAGCTGTTCCATATGAAATTCTTGTCATTATAGCTGGACCAATTAAGGGCTGGGAAGTGTGTCCCAGAGTTCAACATTGGAAACAGTGTTGTGTGACAGTAAAATTAGATAAGGTTTTAACATAACATGGGTTTGCCACTCAGAGACTCCATCAACTTTTTTGGGATTTGTCATGATACCTTTTCTAGCATAGTGCTATCTGCAAAGATTTGCAAATAGAACTGTGGTCCTGGGACATTGTAGACAAATAGCTTCTAACAATACAGTGTCTAGCAGAAGATTTTGTAGTAAATTTTATTTCTTTTCTTCAGCTCTTTCTTTGCTTTTAGCTCTGTTTGCCTCTTTGTGAGATAAGAGAATAGTATTGAAGGTAATTTGGGTTGGTATTATACTTTTATCCAGTTCCTCAAAAGTATTTGACTTCAGTTTTTCTAGATGCTGTTGTTGAGGACTATTGACCCATGAGGAGGCCTGCAGTGAGTCCAAAAATTAGTGAAACTTGCTTAGGTGCTATGAGAAGTCCAAGAAGCATCTTATTAAAATACTAGAAGTGATCCTGTCACTCATCCTGAGAAAGAAGTAGTTTAGGTGCCTTAAGGAGCATGTTGAGTGTCTGGAGGAGAAGCAGCAATTGTGTGCCCTCACACCAAATTCGGAGCTAGTGGGAGGTCTGAGGTCCCAACTGAGTGTGGTCTCTTCCTAAGGTCATGGTTGCTTTTGAGCACATGCTCTCAGAGGGACAGAAAGATTTGCCATCCTCTTTATTTTTCTCAGTGGCAAGGCTTAGCAGAATGCTACAAGGAGATAATAACCCAAGCAAAAAAACATTTATTATAGGAAGATCCTCAGAATGTTTTTGTCCTGTTGGTTTGATGTGAGATGAAATTTTGAGGAGCAACCTAGGATCTGTCTATATTCAGCACCTAATGATAAGATATTCACAGTACAAATAAATCCCCTGAAACAATGTGGAATGCACATCCTAGCCTCTAGCTGTGTCTGTACTCCCTGCTTATTTAGGGATTTGTCTTTTGCACGGTGGGGGAGTTGAGTTGGCAGCTGCAGATGGAGGAAATACTGTGTCAATGAATAGATGTATGGCTTTCCATTAGTGTAACTGATGGTTCAAGTAGCCATCGATACTTGGAACAAAATCAGCCCTGAAAAATTGATCTTGGACTTTGCCAGTAGTATCAATAACTGGAAATCCTAAGGCAAACTTTTTTTAGCAGTTTAACGATTGAAGCAATTGTTTGTGAATCATTTACTCAGTGCAGACACAGCTGCCTCAGTGTGATGGATTCCAGCAGTTTCTATGCCAGGCACTTCCAATTTCTCACTGTCATTCAGTGTCTGATTCATCCTGTCAGATGGGCTTGACTCATGTAGCCATTGTTTCCCTGTTTGTAAAATGGATGTGATCATAATCTGCTGGTTGTAATATCTGTCTGCCTCACTTGAGCTATTGTGCAGGTCAGTTCCTTTCCATGCTGTCTGCCACAGCTGGGTGGAAAACAATGGAGCTGGCAACGATGTGCTCCCACTTGGGTAGCCTTGAGAGAGACTTTGTGTGTGATCACTCCCAGCCCTCAGAAATTTGGGTATAATGATGGTATCATGATGGGAGTTTGCAACCCCTCTCTGTCAGCCTGGCAGGCACAGCCATGCCTGCACCGTGGCCTCTCCTGGGTTCTGTACCAATCCTGATGCTGCTCCTGCACTGCCAGAGCTCAGGTCCTTCCTTCCCCTCTGTGCACCATTTGTCCCTTTCCAAGGGCAGGAGCTCTCTGCAGGTGACACTGAGCATGTCAGCAGCAGAGTATGGACAGGAGTTGTACAGGACAGTCACTGCCCAGGGCAAAGGAGTGGCTGGGGCACAGCTCCTCCAGCCACAGCTCCTCCAGCTCGTCCAGCCACAGCTCCACCATCCCCTGCCACTGCTTCCCGAGCTCCAGGTCTCTATAGTTGCCCCACACCATCCTCTGGGGATGGGGAGAGCAGCGGGAACAAGGGGAGCTGTGCCCCAAAACCATTCCAATGCCCAGGTCTTAAAAGGTCTGTGGTCACAAAGATGCTCAGTACTGTAACACTCTCATTTGGTGCATGATGATATGGTAGTAGTGCTCTCATCTGTGGCACCTTGCAAGGTACATGGACACCAGACTCCTCCCTGAGGCCACTAAAATCCAGCTCTTTTTTGTAAAGTCTTTTCATCCATATCTAATGAAAATTAACGTGTGATAATGTGATAATGTCTGCTCAGAATATCAAGGTACTTCACCTATCTCTTCTGATGAAAGGACATGGTTTAATTTGAAAAAGGAGTAGTGTTAAGTGCAGTTTGGGGACAAAATCAGATTTAACTTCAATGCTGAAGATTTAGTAAGTGTCATAAAATAGTACTGGTTTCAGTAAAATGAACATGAAAAGAAAAACAATTCAGTGTAATTGACAAAGGCTTTCTATACTGTCCTAGTAAGTAATTTTAAAGGGCAAATTCAATCACAGAATTAAATTTTGTATTCACATTAGTCTTAACCATCTGCTCAAGTAATTACTGTTTAAACTGGAAAATTTATTTTAAAACATTATTTTGTAAGATTCAGAACCCGTGTTTGCCCCAGAACTGAGGCTGCAACATTCTTTTTATTTTTGATTATCTGAATTCCGTGTTATGGGGATAGGGTGGCAGAGAATTTTGTCAGCTATCTCAAGGTGGCCTTTGAGAGATGAATTCCAGAGCAGAGCCCTACTGCATCATCTTTGACAGAGGCACTGAAGCAGTGGCACCTCTAATGCTCCTGAGGTGGTAAGGGGCCTTTCTGAGGGTGCTGCATGGTTCCATTGAGTTCTGTGGTATGAAGCTTCATGGTGTAAAGCTGGGAGAAACACTACATTCAGAAGATTTTGCTGAGGTTTTCTAGAGCTGTGGTGTGTATAGAAACTTAGATGCCCCTCATCGCTGATATTACTAGGAAATGGATGAGCCCCTATGGAGTGGCATAAAGGGTTTAGCAGCAGAGTGGTTGGTGATTCATGTCCCTGACTTGCTACATGTAGAAATGTGGGTGTGAAGTAGTGACAGTCAGGGAGTCCTTAATGAAGTGCAGAGAAGACAGTCCTAATAAAAGCTGTTGTATCATCAGCTGCCATGTGTGTTCTCATGTGGTCACTTGCTACAGTCTCCTATTAAGAACTATTTAACTCTGTGGCACTTGCTCACTATTGGTGCCTTATTAGCAATTATTGGTCTGCATTGCAATTTCTTGCTTGAATATGCTCTTTGCAGCAGGTTCCCTCAAAATACTTGCAAATAATATATTTTTCCTACAAAAACAGATGTCAGTGAATCAGATTGGATAAAGAATGGAATTATAGAATAGTTTTGGTTGGAAGGGACCGTTAATGATCATCTAGTCCAGCCCTCTCCGCAATGAGCAAGGGCATCTTCTACTAGAACATCTTGATCAGAGCTCTGTCCAGCCTGGCCTTGAATGCTGCCAGGTATGGGGCATCTACCACCACTCTCCTTGGAAAAAATGTCTTTCTTATATCTTATGTAAATTTACTCTCCTTCAGTTAAAAACCATCACCTCGTGTCCTATTGCTAAAGACCCTGATAACAAGTTTGGCCCTTCCTTCTTATAGGCCCCCTCTAAGTACTGAAAGATCACAGTAAGGTCTTCTAGGACCTTTATCTTCTTCAGGCTGAACAGCCCCAGGTGTCTCAGCCTGTCTTCACAGCAGAGGTACTTCAGCCTTCTGATCAACTCTGTGGCCCCCTGGACTCACTCCAACAAGTCCATGTCTTTTCTGTGCTGAGAGCAGAGGAACTTTGATGTGAGAAGGGAGTAGGAAAAATGCAGCACACGCAACCTCTGAGTTTATTTTTAACACAGAGTTGAACTGTCTGTCCTATACACCTGATGGAACTGAAAAGTGCTTTGATTTCTCACCTTTGCTTCAAGAAAAAAAAAAACTCCACAGCATAGATAGTACTGCATAGCTTTAGGTGCTGGTAGCTTGTGAAATAATTTGCCTGCTACTACTACTACCAGATATCTACTACTGCTTTTTAACAAAGAACTACTTCAGTTATGATGAATTTATATATGTTAAAAAATCAAATGTTTCTTCAGATTTGATGTGTTATAGTAAACCCAATTTAATACAGTGACTGTTGTGGAGATTTAGGGTTTAAGAGTTGTGATGAGCTTTGGCAGTGAGCATTTAAGAAGAAGGACAAATTACAAAGACATTCCTTCATGTGGAGCTCTCACCAGTTGACTTACAGAAGCATGTTGAGATGAAGGGAGTTGTTTTGTGCTTCCTCTCAGAGTGGTTGGGAAGAGCCAAGGAATGTATATAGTAGCACAGACCTATGATCTGTTTTGTAGTGGAAATGTGTGTAGGAAATAGAATTGAGCAATTGTGGTTGATGTTTCAAAAAAATGCCTTAGCTGCAGTGCTTATCAAGGGGTTTTGACTATTCCAAACCTTACTGTTTTTATTTATTGTAGGAAAAACAGAATCTCACAACAGTGAATTCTTACTTGAGTAGCACTGAAAATAGGTCCTTAGATATGCTGGCTCTTTCATATAGTTTCTGCATTGAAATTTCCTTGCAGATGAATTACTTCAGAAAGAACAAAACTACTCTGATGATGTTTTGGCCAATATGATCAGCGAACCCAGAATCAGCTACGGAAATGATGCTCTTATGCCTTCATTGACGGAAACAAAGACCACAGTTGAACTTCTTCCAGTGGATGGAGACTTCAGCCTAGATGACCTTCAGCCATGGCATCCCTTTGGAGTTGATTCTGTTCCAGCCAATACTGAAAATGAAGGTAAGTACAATAGGGGGAGAAACCACAGATCTTTCTGAGATGAGCTTTGTGGTTTCTGTTCACATTATTCCCTGAAAATTCATATTTTTCTTGTAAGTGTAAGTGGGATAGAAGTTCTGAAATGAACATTTGGAACTGGTCTGCTGTGTCAGTTGTGTCTCTTTGATGGAATAGAAAGTCCTGACTAAAATCTCTAATTTAGACACACAATAAATTTCAGAGTTGAGCTTACTTGCCTTCAGAAACAAACCATAATAAAGTCTAGGAGATTATGAGTAACAGTCTTAAAAGATACACGACAATGACTCAATGACTGCAGGGAGATAGATAGATAGATAGATAGATAGATAGATAGATAGATAGATAGATAGATAGATAGATAAGCTGTTAGATTTGTGCCATGATGAAATGAGTGTTTTATTTAAGGTAGAGCTTTTTATTTGCTGGCATGAAAATTATTACAGTTCCAGCATAATCCTAGAAGACAGATAATGTTATTTCACTCCCTACACTGGTTGTCTGGAATGTACTGCAGAAATGCTCCTACATGCACATCAGTACAACTTGGCTAGTGAAAATGTTTTTCCTGAGGAATATTATATGGTGTTCATGGACTACTTCAATGAAGTGACTGCATGCTACTTGAAAAATCCATATAGCATCTGGAATTGCTAATTCACTTAAGTGTTGGAGCCAATAAATCAGAAGCCTGAGGGACTTCAGTCATGTCATTCAAGTTCCTCCTCTTGCCTTTGTTTTCCTTTCTTTAACTTAGCACTGTTTCTAGTGCTAAGTTAATCACATCAGTAAGTTTGATACTGCCGAGCCACAGTACATACAGAGCCTGGAACTGCAGAAGTCTTCTCAGGCAAATCTGTGATTTGTAGCTAAACTGCACAGACATTAACATCCTCCTCAAGTCTTTTGAAACCACTGGCTTAGGCTGTTCCTGCCCTCAGAATGAGTTCTGAGATCATCCTTATGCAGTTAGTCTCATTCCAGCACAGTAAGTGAGTGACTGTGAGCAATTGGGTGTGTGGGGCATGGATTTGCCAGGTCTGGTGTTGGTGCCAGGTGAAATGAGTGGAATCAGAAATAGATTTACAATCAAAGTTTGTCCCAAGGAGTCAGAGAAGCCTAGCATCAGGCAAAAGAAAAGACCTGCACAAAGGTCAGTGAGGCAGATACTTAGCAGATCTGAGAGGAAGAGGAGAGGCTGGTCAGGAATAAGGCTAAAATCAGAGTACCAGTGAGTCAGCACTGCAAGTTAGGGAGCAAGTAAAAGAGCAGAGCCAGAGCAAACTCAACAGACCTGCTGGCAGGAAGAACTAGAAGGCAGGAGACTGTGACAAGGACTCCAGCTGTGTCTGAAGGGCACTTGCAGCCAGGTGGCATGCCAGGCAGTGAGAGCAGCTGGCTGGAGCACGTCAGGCACTGGCAAGGGGTACAGATGGCTCACAGGATGCCAGGCTGAACCTCATTTTCCTGGGGAAGGAGCTGCAGCTTGCTCTAACCCTAGTGTATGTATCAAGGCTGTCTGCCAGGAGCAGGTCACAGTCTAGCTCACGTCTGTCCTGCAGGAATTTTCAATTGCAGCCCTTGCTCCATTTTTTTGCAGCTGAGGCATCCAGGGCTTCAGTTTCTATACCTTTTGCCTGCTTTCATAAAACATGGTGGGGATTAATTGTTTTCGATATCTTTCCTCCTAGCTTCCAAAATCTATTGATTTCAGTCACCAGGTTAAGAAGTTATTAGGTAGACAGGTACCCCCAGACATACCCATAGTTTAATCACACAAGTGTATTTTTCCTTCAGAAACCTGTCTAAGCTCAGGATCTAATAATGAAAGGTACTTCAAAGTGACACTGAATTCCCACAGGCAACTACACTGAGCATGGTTCTCCTTTTAAAATGTATGGCAGCAAATAAGAAATAAAATTCTCCTGCCTGGAATACCATTCTTGATTATTAGGTCTGTGTGTTTCAATGCAGTATGTGGTTTGTTGCAGCACTTATTCTTTCGTGCCTCCAAGTTGTTGGGGTTTAGTTTTGGTTTTTTATACCAGGGTTATATTGTACTTGTCATGAACTTATTGCAGCAGCCAGTTCAGTTAGGCCAACCATTATAATTGTTTGAGTATGCACAGTTAGAAGTGGAAATCATTTGGTGACTTAAACCTCTTCAAGTCTTTTCTGTTTCCCCTTATAATTCTCTATCTTCTACCCAAACCACAATGTTCTTTGTGTGAACATGCCAAGAATACCTTCTTTCTTTAGAGGTCATTTCTATACCTTTGTCCATAGCATCAAAGAGGAATTTCACAGCTTTGTTTATTTACTTTGTGCTTGTCTCCCACCTCGTTGTTCCAGAACCCCAGGACTGACTGTGCCATTTGTCTTCACTTTCCATGCCTGTTTTCTTCTTTGATAGTGGTGTTACTTCAGGCTTTGTCTACCTTGCTTCCAAAATTATGTTTCTGTCATCTTATAAAATGGTTTGGAAGTAGCAAAAAGTTAATAACAATTGACATACTTTTCTCCTCCTTTTTTTTCTCCCTCTGATGAACTGATGAAGTTAAAATACCACAACCCTTCCCCCTAACATTTCTTGTTACTATTAGTTCCCATCCCTGTTTCCTTCCATGGCCATGATCTAATCCCAGGTTTCACCCACAGATATTAATAATGTATTGGACTGATATCTTGCCATGTAATCTTAAGGTTTCATAACTCTATTTGACATTTTCCCAATGTAAACTGCATGTTTTTAAGAACAGGTTTTATGCAAATAGTTTACTTTCCTAGAATTGCTTTTACTGACTAGTAAGTGAAAAACAGTCTAAAAATAAATAGACTTTGAAAGTCTAACATTACTCAGTATTTTCTGCAAGTATGTTCTCACTTGTTTTACCGTGAAGCAGTTTCCCTGGAAATGTTGACAGGAGTTGATCTGAAGCAGCACATAATATACTGTAGAGATGTCCAGCATCCTGCAACACAAATTAGGTTAACAAAGAAAACATTTTCTGAGAACTGTACAGAGGGACCATGAAAAATGTCAGGAAACTGTTACTTCAGCAATGCAAAATGCATCTTCAGAGGTGACCCCCAACAAACCCCCCCCAGCTGTGAAGCTCTGACACTGCCAAGCCCTCTGTGCATTTTGCCAGTGACTAACTGGGTTTTGTGGTTTACCCTTTGTGTTTTAGCTTGCAGGTTACAGGGAGCCTAATGTCTGTATCTAGTATTTCTCTAAAGTGAGATTCCTGTAAATGTACTGTGTTATCCTTATGATTTGTTCAGTTACTCTCTTCAACAATGTTCTTGATAGGTGAGCATCACATAGCACTCCTCTCCTGCTGGTCTGTACCAGCTTTTGATGTACTTTACTTTTACTTTTGAAAAGAGAAGTAAACACGTTCTCTCTTGCTTTTCTGAGATCTATTAGTATTAGGAAAAGGTGGGAATGTGTGGCCTCCATGAAGCCTGAGCAGTCACTGTAAATAAACATTTACCAGTTTAGTTTCATGAGTCTATTTGGACAATGCATTTTCAGTCTTACTTCTGTGCACATGGAAGCGTATTCAAGAGAAATACAATTCTGGAGCTTCAAAATGAATGCACTTTGTATAATAACATAGAGTACATGTTTGAGTTTTGATTGTTGATAAATGCTGTGGTAGGTTTAAATTTTTCCCCTCTTCATTAGCTGTTGTGATGATGTGGTCCAGTGAGGTGTAGCGGTTTGACCGCAGGCCAAACGCCAGTGCACTCACAAAAATCATCTACTCATCTTCCTCTGCTATAACTGAGCAGAGGAGGAGAAAAAACATCAGTTAAAATAAAGCTCATGAGGTTGAGATAAGCTTTAGAAGAGACTTTAGGGCAAGACAGGCTTAAAACTTCAAAAGGTATAAAGAAAACTTTATACTGTGCTAAAGGTTTATAAATAAACCTTTAGCACACCTTTCCTCCCCCCAGCCCCTCTTTCCTTCCCACTGACAATGCAAAGAGACAAAACCTGGGATTCTCAGTCAGTTTATCACTTCTAAAAAGAATCTTTCTTCAGTTCACTCTGGGAGAGGAGTCTCCCCTGCTACGCTATGGAGTCCTTCCCACAGGAAGAGCCATGTAAGGAAAACAATTACGTGCTATGCTAGTGCCACTCTGAACTGGTGTGAAGGAAGGTGCCTCTGCAGCACCAGACTTGCAAGCTCAGTGAAAGTCTGCCTTTCTGGATACACAAGTGAGTCAGATGTGCTGATGTGCTTTTAGTTTGCAGCTAGTGTAAAGCTGAGTGACTGGGTTTTATTCAGAGACAGGAGCTCATGCAGTCATCTCATGTGCACAGGACATGGGAGCCACCTAGGCTCCCACTTGCAAGCATGGTAGGTTGTTTGTCCAACCCACAGGAACACTAAGCCAGTGACACAGGCTTCCTGAGAAGATGGGCAGTTCCATTGCTCAAATCAACAGTATCATCAGGCTTGTGTGATTTTCTGATGAGCAGTTCTTCTTGATTGAAAATTGTGGGTCTATCAGATTTCCTGTGTTCCTGCATCTCACCTACTGCTGATAAAGGCTCATAGCTGAATCCAGACATCCAAATGAATAAGAATATATGTTAAAAATTCTGAATTCTAAGGAACAATGTAACACTTCATTTCTGAATTTAGGTTCTTTTGACACTGTCAAAGACTGAGTAGATAAGGAAAGCAACACAATTGGAGCAAAAGAGAGAAACAACCAAAAAAAATTTGAATCTTTTAATAAACATTTCCAGTATGTTTGAACTTACTGAGGCAGTTGGCAGTGACTCAAATAGCTCCAAGTTTTGCAAATGCTGTTTTTCTATTAGTGTCAGTGAGCTACTTCAACTTAGGTTTCAGCTGATAAAACCTTAGTAGGGTAATAAAAGAGTTTTATAGAACTGAATATGACATACATTTGGATAGAAATTTGTGTTTCTTCTTTCTTTCCCTTCCAAAAACTGGAAGATAAATATGCAGTTCACAAATCAGAACATATAGGAATATAGATTGTGTTTTCAAAATGCACTTTATTTTTTTTAACATTATAGATGGTGCTGTAAAGAATCCCTGTTGAAAGGAAAAAGGAGGGATTCAGGAGGCTTTTAAGTCAATATTGATAAAGAGCAGCAGCAGGAAGAACTCATCATGTCCATTCTGGCTGCCAGTTTTGATCAGATAATGGGGAAAAGTTTGCATGTAATGAATATGGTTTTGTTCTATTGACAGAAATTATTTAGTCTTACTGGTTTCTGACTTGAAGCAGTAATATGATGTAAAATGATGCTGCCTCAACGCTGAAGCTTTCCTTGTGAAGTCTTACCCATCCCTTCCTTTTACTTTCAGGATTAACTGAAGGCGGATATTTTCTAGTTGTTGCTTTGGTAACTATTAATGCAGTATGTCTCTCCTGCACTGTCCCAACAGAAGAGCCCTTGACTTTGTGATTTATGGGGATTTTGTTTATTTTTGTTTGCTTTTTTGTTTCTTTTCTGCACGTGCCTAGTTGAGCCCGTTGATGCCCGCCCAGCTGCAGACAGAGGACTCACCACACGACCAGGTATATGACTTGCATGGCTTTTACCTAACCTGTATTTTTTTCTGGCATGCATATGGTCTGCTGGTGCTGAAATGATTTACCTTTGCTTTGTTCTGGTACCCTGCTCACAAAATTTAATACTATTCCCTGAATGATGGAAGCATCATTCCCTCACAAATAATCCCCATCTGAGTGCTGTCCATATTGAGGGTGTTTGGGATGTGTGCCTGCAGTGGGAATGAGTCCCAGACCCAGAACTGGTTTGTATCAAAGGTCTCATCCTTTCCAGAAATAACACTTCAGCAGGTGCAGGAGATGGTAAACTTGGTACCCTGTACAGACACTACTTCTAATTTGGCAATGTACAGTAGAAATGTCAAATCCTTTATGTAGAGTGAGCAGGACTAGTGAAGAATTAATGCGTACAGTTTCAGAACTGCAGGGGGGAATTGATATTTTTGGCTGTGGTACTTATCTTACTTATCTCCAAATACCAGAGGGTATTATCCCTCTGGATTCCCTGAGGATGCCTGAGGACACAACTATTCATTCCATTCTAGGACAGAGCAGGGTGATTGTTTCTGCTCTGTAGGTAGCTCTGTCTTTGTATTGATTTCAGAGCAGTAGCAGATCACTAGGTTGTCAGGCTGCAAATGTTTGGAGAAGTTAAAATGGGACAATCCAGTTTCCAAAAGGAAAAATTATTTTAGCTTTTCATACCTTTTTTTGTTTTGTTTTGTTTTTGTTTTGTTTTTGGGGTAATTTTTCCTCTGTTTTTTGTTCAGAATTATCTGAAACTGTTAAAGCCATTGAGAGGAAACAGCCTTTTATTTCAGAAGAGGCTACTCTGACTCTTTGATGTAATGAGAATATATTTTAGGGTCAGGATTATTTCAGTGTCACATCATAATTGTGTTTTCTTCCCTCAGATATATTAAAATGATTGATCTGTATCCTTTTCCCCTTTACCTTGTCTTCCAAAAATCCATTAGATAGCATTGTGGACAACATCTTCCTAATTTTTTAAAATCTTAACTCACCCGTGTTTAGAAACTACAGAAATTGCTACAGTGGGAGGTAAAATAAGCTCATATGTTGCAGCAACTGGGATATGTGTCAGAACTGGCAAGGTAGTGTGCTTCTAGCACTGTTTTAGGAGTCTGCCATCTTTACTTATGTTTAGAGTCTTAATTCAATCCATGAAGAGATCCTGGAAACTGGTACAGAGCTACAATGCCAAAAATCTTGAGATCAGGAAAAAATCCCTTCAGTACTGCATTATCTACCTTCTTCCCCAGGAGCAGTAGAAATATCACAGATGAAACATGCATATGGTTTAATCCAAATTTTGTAATGCTATTTCAGTCTAGCAGATTTCTTATAATATTAAAATCTATTATTATTTGCAATTTTAATTTCAGTCCTCTTGAAATATTTCCTGTTATGAGGCCCATATTTATTACCACAGGTTATTCTTTCCTCCCTTCTGTTCCCTCACTCATAGACACACATCTCAGAAATCCTTAGTGTCCCTTCTCTAGAGAAAAGATTTTCTCTCAATGCCACTCTCTTGTTTCAGAATGAAACTGTGTGTTTTAGTCAAGTGTGGTGGTGTTCACAGGGGTGCCAGGAAGAGGGAAGAGATGAGGATCTGACTCCATGTTTCAGAAGGCTGATTTATTATTTTATGATATATATATTATATTAAAACTATACTAAAAGAATAGAAGAAAGGATTTCATCAGAAGGGTAGCAAAGGAATAGAAAGGAATGGAATGATAATAAAATCTTGTGACTGACCAGAGTCCCAAGACAGCTGGACTGTGATTGGCCATTAATCAAAAACAACCACATGAGACCAATCACAGATGCACCTGTTGCATTCCACAGCAGCACATAACCATTGGTTACATTTTGTTCCTGAGGCCTCTCGGCTTCTAAGGAGAAAAATCCTAAGGAAAGGATTTTTCATAAAATGTGTCTGTGGCAGTCAAGTGCATTACTGTATGTTTTAGTCAAGTGCATTAGAGTGCTTTGTTGGTTGTGTTGATACACGCAGTACTGAAGTCTATAAGCCTCATGACAATAAGTCATGAGTCATCTTGGTGAATGTGTGCAATAGACTACTAAGGATAGGTCAAAAATATTTCAGCATCTGACCATTATGGCTTGAAATTTGGCAGATGGCAGATGCTGTAACTTTTCTACTGTGAAAATTGCATGGGATATTTCCTCAATGTTCTGCTAAAGTGCAAAGTTGTGCTTAACTTTCCTGTGTCTTTAATCACCATTTATAGGTTTAAAAAATTTTTCTTAGTCATACAGTTTCTGTCTATAAATGTCCATGTGGTTTTTCATCATCATTCAAAAGCAAATTGTGTGTGACAAAATTGCACTTTAACAGAGAAATTATTCCAATCTGAATATCTTAATGAACTAGGAATAGAGGAAAGCAAATAGATGCTTATTTCAACTGTGAAGTAGAGAAGGGATTCTGATAGTTTAAAAGTGTGTACTTTAAAACAGTTTTACTTTACTTGCTAATTACAAACAAAATTTCTATATTGGAGGATGAAAAAGGAAAATTATTACCTTTTGTGCAGTAACTATCCTTTTGGGATTAGTCTGTTTTTACAGTTTGGGGCTATTATTGAAGAAAAAACCTAAAAATATAGTAGATTACTGTAGAGTGAAAAAGTATTAATGAAAGACCTGCAGATTAATGCATCCAGCTGCTTGTGACTTTTTGTTTTAATTGCCCAGCTTCTTGTTGGTTTCCTGAAAGATTTGCCCTTTCTGTGGGCCTGACTTGCCAGTTGATGCTTCTACCTGCTTGGCTCAAGGGACCTGCTTCTTCAGGATGGAAATAATTGGTATCATGTCAATCTGTAACACTCCAAGCCTGAAGAAGAATAAATGAATGTTTTGTAGCTGTTTGAATTTCTTGAAGAAAATGAGCTCTGAAAAGACTAAGACAAACATGAAAACATGTGCCCTTTTTTCTCTTTTCCATTTTATTTACTTCTTGCTCACACATCATTCTTATAATGATCAGTATGTTTTTCTTACAGGCAGATCAAAATCATGCAGGTCATCTTTGTCACTTTCTTACGAGAGATAATTTGGTCACAGTACAGAACAGAGTCACAGACTCACAGAGTACTGGCTTGAAAGGGCACCTCAACGACCATCTGGTCCAACAAGTCTTTAGATGGTAGTAGTATTTGTGATACCTGGGATCTTTTTCCTTCACCACATCATTCTCTTTCAAAATATGAAGTCTGTGAGTCAAGCCAGAAAAAGTCAGGAGTTGTCCAGTTCATAGGGTAGAAAAGTTTATGAGTAAGGACCAAGTTTAAAGCAATTGTTGAAATTTATGCCAGTTGTCCAAACCCCACCTCCGTTGTGCTCCACCTTGACTGTCTACAGTTAAAGCTTGTATTGGAATCTGATCTACATCAGTCCTAGGAAAAGAATATTGTCTGGATGAATGCCATTTTCTAGTATGGATAAAACATCTGTGTAATTCACAGGGGCATTAGACAAGGACTCTACTGCCTTAACTTACTGTCCTTCCCGTTCCTAATTCACAAATGGGCAAACAAACATAAAAATTATGCCTAAAACTGTTTCTTATCATCTTCTTCCTAAAAAAGGAAGTAAATGAGATGGTGAAAGGTCAGAGGGAAGAAAAATATCTAGATATATCTAAGTAGTCATCAATGCACTATTTTTAATACAGCACAAAATTATAACAGATTTATGACATATTTCTTGCTATTTATAAATTGCTTTATACAAGGAGATGTTAGATGTTAGAAGGCTGCAGTCCAGCCTGAGAACTTCCATATAAATAACTTCAGATAGAACAAGTACCTCTTTTCTTGATAACCTCACTGTAACAACTTATTCAGTAGTGTTTCCTTTTCTCCTGTGTTTCCTTCTCTCCTGTGCTCCAGCAGTCACTTTTTCATGATGAGCACTTAATTTCTTGCAACTGAATTTTGGGTATCTGTTTATTAGTAATTTTTTCTTTGTGTGTGTGTGTGTGCACATGTACATATAGAGACAAATGCACATAAAAATACATATAAAAACATCTCTAGATGATCATGAGCAAGCACCTTTTACTTAACATTAATTCAGCTGCTTTGATTTGTGGAAATTGAGTGAAGATTAAAAAATGTGCCATCAGAAGGGACATTGCTTAGTATTAGCATATTTTCTGTAATTCAAGGTGATAAACAGCAAATGCTCTCTGTTCAGGGTAGATCATATTTTCATATCTTACAGAGTTGCAGTTGTAATTATACACTCACAGCTGTAAATACATCACTTACAGGATGCCCATAGTTCACAATGCAAGGATTTTTGCTATTAAGTATGTTACTTTGTTCCATGTAGTATAGTTTGGACTTGGTAGTTTTTGTGTTATTCCAGCTCTTTGTCAGTGGATCATTTTTGCAAACATTGAATTATTTCGGGGAAACGTTGCACATAAAGCTGCTTCTGTGTCTTTGGCCCTTCTGCTAATAAATCCTGACATGCTTATCTTCATTACATTACATAATAACTGAGGGTTTTTTTCCCTCATGCAGAGGCTCTGTAAGCCTAATGGCTGTTCTGCAGAATCATTGGCACATCTGCTGTGGTCTGTATGAGGTGAGGGCATAGAGCAGCTCAGTTATTTATGATTTTCTTGTCAGAAACTGCCAACATTTTTTTTCCTGTCTTTGTGATGTTAGTTCAATACAGTTGCTTTAAACAAAATAAAAATAATAATTTTTTTCCATTAGATTGTTTTGGTTTGTTTTATGACATCGTTGCTAACTGAATGCAATTACAGGTACATAGGCACAGCATCTGGATTGACATGCCAGAAAGATTATCAAACCAGATTTTACTTGTTTTAATTATTCATTTCTACACACATGTATTCTGAGAAATAATTATTTTATACTTCATTCCATTAAGATTCTTTTGTAAAAAAGATAACACTTTTATTGCACTTATTTTCTGATTTTTTCAATTTGAGATCCCCATAATCATCCATGAAGTAAAAGTAAACCAGCAGTTCACTGACATCTTAGGAGAGACCAGAAAGTTTTATCTCTGTGCAGTCTTAAAAGTGCATATCCCTCAAAGATGCTTGAGTTAACCTTACAAAAAAGGGTATATAGTCTTCATTTTCATTTTTATGAGTTTACAAAATGAAAACTCATCAAAATTAGTTTACAGACAGAGTCATATGGAAGCAATAGTTGAACTTCTAATTACAACAGGCAGCTCTCTACTCCAGGGGTTTGTTCAAAGACTGCATTCCTTCCCTTCCACCCTTTTTATCTTTGATGAAGATTAACCCAGATAAAGCTGTTTGCCACATGTGTAACAGGCTTTGATTCAACAACTCTCTTCTTGTTCTTGCCATGACTGAAGCACAGTTCATGGACATGGAGCTGAATGTTGTTTTTCTGAATGCAGTCAGTACTGTAGTCACTCAAACTGCTACTTTGATTTTCTCTGTGTAGAGAACACCCAGGTCTAGTTGTTTCAACAGTGCTTCACTTGGAGATTTAATTTTTAACTCTGGATGTAACCTCAGGCACAGCTAACACTCTTCTATCTGTGCAGAACAATATCACAAAACCTTTCTAGCTGTTTATGTAACCAGTAGACAAAGTAATTGCAAGCAATTAGGTAGATGATGTGCATCTAATTATATCCTTGGTGGGATTCACTGTAACCTCTTTTTTTAGTCTTCTGAAAGCAGAAATATATTTACACAAACACAGGAGCTCATCAGTGTTAGTGAAGAGTGTTCTTCAAAGCAGCTACTTGGTTTTTATTTCATATGAGTAGTTTTTCACTCCATATGATTTTTTTTTTCCCATTAGGGCAAGGAAAAATTGGAGTTTCATACTCTCCATTTTTTGATGTTTGGAAATGTATGTGTGCACACATGCATGTGTACACATGTATATATAAAAGCAGTTAATATTGTTAATTAAAAGCAATATCAATAAAAAGCCCATGGTTTTTATAACAAAAGAGTTTTGTCAGTTTTTCTAAGGAGCTGTGAGTTAATGTATTTTTCAGCTGAATTGAAGCATTTTTAAATTGAAGTGATTAGGATTGCAGCTCCCTAAAGATGGTATATAATTCAAAAGAAAACTGGTAGCAATTATCATAATTTGTGAATTTGCAATGAGGCTGTTGCTCTCACTTTTCATCTTGTATATTGGCTTTTATGTTTGGCTTGTGTGTTTTAGAATTGGTAATGGAAAAAACATTATTTTGTCCGAGGTCAGGATTAAAGTTCTTGTCAGAGAGAGAACTGTTCTTTGTGTGCTTGTCTTCGGTGCAAGGGTGAAGAGGTATTAGGAATCCCTTGTCTGTTTGCATCTCATCTCTGATCAAAGTTTTAGAAAGACCCTGTAGTTTTTCCTGCTGCAGTTACTACCTTTGAACAGTATATCTTTGATTTTAGCCTGCAAGTCTAAATGTGTGGTCACTAGGACAGTAAAGTGAATGAACTGGTAGTAGAGAGAATCTCTTCAACAGAAAGTCTCAATTCTATAACATTGGGGAAAGGTGTGTGTAACCCTAGGTGTATTTTTATCTCATACCAGGTATTTAATTGATTCCAGTGCAATGTCATACTTCTCCTTACTATATAAGTTATTTGCAGAAGATGAGAAATTTACACTAGTTGAAGTCTTTTTCCTCACTTCTAAGGGAGGTAGAAGGAAGGAAAAAGTTGCTATCGGGTTTGTTAGTGCAACAGCTAAAAAAAAAAAAAAAAATTCTCTGTTTCTAACTTTTTTCTGGTGCAAGTTGCCAAAAATAAGTTTCAGTAAGTCTTAGCATCATTAACTTCCTAATATCAGGTCCTACTTTGTGTTCAGATTCCATGGCATTTTTGTGGGGTCTTGGTCACTGGGCTCAAACAAAAAGATTTCTGCCTAATCCCAAGGCAAAAACCCATTGTTTAACCTGCTATATGCTGAAAGCATGGCTCCCATCCTGCTGTTTGATTGGAATTGTCAAAAGCAGAAGTGCTCATGTCCATTACCTTACCTCTAGCAGTGGTACAAACAGAATATGTACAGATTTCACCTCTGCCTTATATGCCAGCACATCTATTGAGCATTTGGCAGCTAGTATTTGATAGGTTCCAGGACTGAAAACTGTATTTTCACCATTGTGTTTAATAACCCTGAAGGAACCTTTCTTCTTTGCATTTGTTCATTTGTATTTTGAACATCGTCGTGATTTGTGCTGGTGAGTTCCACAGTCCAATTTTGCATTGTACTGAATTTTATATATATATATATATATATGTGCACACACTTTCTTGTGTTACTTTTCCATCTGCTGTATCATAGCCGTGTTAGTGTCCTGTATTTCTTAGGAGAAGTAATGAATGAATGACCATTTCCTGTAGACTTTCCCCTTGTCATTCACACTCACACACTCTGTTGTGTTTCACCTCATTTGCCTCTTCTAGTGTGAAGACTCACGATTTCAGTCCTTCAGGTACAAAAGCCATTCCATACCTGTGATCATCTGTGTCTCCCTGCATTATATCTTTTGTAGTTCTTCTGCCTTTGGGTGAGGTGAGGTGACCAGAGCAAATAGCCAGATTCAAAATGAGGATGCATCAAGTGGTGTAACAATGTTTTCTATTTTCTCATCATTGCTCCTACCTTTCTCTTTGCCTTTTTGACTGCTACTGAACCAAGTGCCATAGAGTTACCCACTGTGACTGCAAGGTCTCTGTCCCAGGTAGAACAGAGCTAAATTAGAGTCTTTATATGTGTAATTAGGGCTGTGTAGCCCCACAAGCACCACTTTGCATTATATCAACACAAAATATAATTTCCCTTTTATTGTGCTCTTGGAATATGTAAGATCCTTCTGCAGTTCTTTGCACCTGGTTTTACTTTAACTATCCTCTTTTTTTCTTGAATTTTTTGTCAGTTAACTTTGTCATGTCACTATTCACTCTCCTATCCAGATCACTTTGCAAACAGCACAGCATGGATTCTTTTGGGACCCACTGGTAATATTCCTCCATTGTGAAAAACAGATGTGTATTTGCACTTCATTTCCTTTTTCTTAGTTATGGAAAGTAATGTAGGACTTTCCCTTCTAATCCTTGGTTCTTAGCTTGTGCCGGAGCTTTGATCAGGGACCTTCTCAAAATCTTTTTGTAAATCCAGATTCACTCTAAGCAGAATCCCTGTTTCCCATGTGATCCCTAACTCTTCCAGTGACTTCTATGAGTTTGGGAGGTAGGACTTCCCTCAACAAAAGACAAGCAGATTCTTCACTGATTTATCTTTGTGTGTGTGGATATGTTCTAATCAATATTTATGGCTTCAGTGGATTTGCCAGCTGTAGCAGTCAAGTTGTACAGTTCCTCAGGCCTTTGCCTTGGTGGAATCTCCATGTGGTGCTTTTGCCAGGGTATCTGCAAGGGCAGCGAGTGTGGCCATGGACAGCGGTGAGCAGCTGGGAGCAGCCACCTCTTCATCTCTGCAGCCAAGGACGGTAAAAAGTCCTGGGAAAGCCCTTTCCCCCCAGCTACTGCACTGGTACTCCACTACTGTAATTTCCCCCCTTCCCTTTTAATCCTAAAACCAAAAAGGCACGAGGGGTTGACAGGTCGAGCTTCCTTGCTTCCTTGTTCTCCTTTGTTGCAATCTGCTCTAATCATAGAGGAGCAAAGAGAACTAACTCTCTGAATTAAGTGGAACAAACCTGGATGTTTCAATAATCCCCAAAATGCAATTAAAACCAAAAGGAGTTAGATGTTGATACAAAAAAAAATTATACCTTTCATTTAATAGTAAGAGAGGCAAAGAGAAAGAAAGAGAAAAGAGAGAAAGAAATAGAAATGGGGGGTAGGGGGAGGGAGGACAGGGAGAATGACAGAGACAGATTAAGTAGAAGCAGACCACCAATGATGTCTCCTTGTTTATCTCCATTTGGTCTTCTTGCTGGTGAGGGTCCCCTGCCAAAAAGTATAGAATCCAATAGATGAGTACACTTTTGGGCAGGTGGGAGCACACAGGTACCTCCCTGAGGGGGGCCAGTTTGACACTTGTAAGACTGTGGATCTGTTGCATCATGCAGGATCATGTGCAGTGCTCTGGTGCAGGGTCTGGGGACCCCTTTGGGGAGGGCCTTGGATGGGCCATGACACCCCCTCAGCTGTGCCCCATGTGAATGTCCCGTAGATGTGGCTTTCCAGGGGTGAGAGGCCCTGCAGCTGGGCCAGTCTGCCCAGTGGAGGATGGGTGTTCACTGCCTCTAAGCAGAGGATTTTTCCCCATACACAGGAAACCTCTCCTCTTCGTCCCTTTGATGGAGGGGTCTGCACAAGCCTGGCAGCAGATAAGCCTGGCGCTATAGCCTCCACCCTGAAGGTGCTGGGCTTAATCCTCCTGTAAAAGTATTCTTCCCAAATTCTTCCCAGACCTGAGAACAGTGTCACTTTATCTTACCTCAAAGCAATTTACAGCACAGGGCCTCAGTCAGGAGTCTTTGGTGCAGTTTTTGTTAGACGGTTTTGCTAAGATAGGCAGTAGTCCTTTGTAAAAATATTTAAGCCATAAACCATAACATTTCAGTCTCCAACATACTTTTCCTCATTTCCCATTGGTGCAGGTGTAGGGGGTACTTTCAGATGATGCACAAAAGCGAGTAAATTGTGCTCTTAATTTGGAAAACTAGCCACAGCTACTTCAAGGATAGAAAGTTAAACTTGTTTTCAGGTACCACATGAGCTTTATTTCTTGCAGCTCCACTTCCTCCTGCATTTCTTTGACAGAATATCATTGTTTTCAGACTGCAATTCCTTAGGTAGTTTACAATTCTTACATTTAAAAATGTCTCCCATAAATGTCATAATATATTTGTGTACTGTTGTGTAGCATCAAAAATCAGGAACTTAATAGATTTGAGGGGTTGAAGTGCTTGATTCCTTAAAAAAAAAAGTAAGGTAAAATTTATGAGGCAGTCAGACTCTTCAAAAAAATAACCATAAATTCTTTACAGCCTGAGGATGATTCTTGTTCTTTCCTTTGCATGTTTTCCTATGAAAATAAAGAGTTGGTAATCTGTACAGTCCAGAGAAGGATGGTCTGTTCTTCCTGGTTCATAATTCAAAAATAAACCACCACTTAATGAAAAAAGAAATTGCACATTTGAAGGCAATAAAAAATAATTATTGGATTGAGTGCTGTTTTAGGCTGTGGAGCTCATTGGCACATGGAATTCTTAAGGAATTATTATTGAGAGTCCAGCGAGACAGTGGAGCACAGGAGCAGTCAGTAGTGTTGAGAATTTTAAAAGAGGTTCTTCCTCTGAACAAAAATTAAGTTCAGTGCAAGATTCTAAGAATTTAGCCTTGGAGTGAGAAAATGCTGATATAAACACAAACAAGGAATATGAAGTAGTTTGTTCTTACTATATTCAGTAAAGGGAGGAAATTACATCTCATAAACACCATTCTTCTGCAGTGTTTTACCTCCAAAAATTACAAATGTCAAGTACATGGAACTGAGAAGGAAAACAATCAGCTCCATGAATATCCATACGGTCTCTCTAAGCCAGAGCCAGCTCTTCAGGATTCACAGACATATACAGGATTCACCACTCATTCTCCTAAGGCTATTTTCCAGGAGGAAATTTTGGCCTTCTTTCCAGCTAGATGAGTGCAGCATCTCCCCTTCTCACCTGTAAGAGAACAGGACTGTAAACTGTACAATTATACATATTGCTAGCTGTAGTCACTTGCTTTTCTGTATGTTTCTAACAGAGAGACAGTTATCATCTTTGAAGACAAGAAGAGTCATTAATTCTGAGCACTATGAAATCTGAAAACTCTGTAAACGCCACAAACATTTTAGTAACTTGTGCATGTTTGTGGAAAAGGTACAGACTCGCAGGAAGCAAGAAAATAAGATATCTGGAGGTCTCTTATTCACACCATGAGTATTTTATTTTTTCCTCACAGCAGCCTGAGCTGAGGGAGGGGGATTTTGGCCTAAACAACAAATTTTCGTGACATTGCTAAAGAGGCTGTGAGAGCAGATCTGTGTGCAGCCTGTGAGCCAATTCAGGAGGCCTCTGTTGGTCCCTCACAGCTTTGTTCATGCAGTGTTCCATGCTGGAAGCCTTGAATGCCTGTACTGATATAGCTGCTGAGGACTGAGGATCATTTAACATAGGAGAAACTTTACTACCTCATTCTGTGTCACCTCAGTGGGACTGAAACACCAGATGTACCTCACTTTCCTCCCAGTTCCTTTTCACGTTGCATCACACCTCCTCCGTGTGAATGGCACTGCTGCCTTCTGCTCTCCAGCAATGGGGTTAAGCAGAACCTTCCTGAATCTGAATCCTGAATTTAATGAATTGTCTTTGTGGTGCAATGCAGGTTCTGGGTTGACCAATGTTAAGACAGAAGAGATATCTGAGGTGAAGATGGATGCGGAGTTCCGGCATGACTCAGGATATGAAGTTCATCATCAAAAGCTGGTGAGTGACCGAGCAGTGCTTTCCATGCATGCATTTTGAGATGCTGATTCAATCCTGAACTAGTGAGTCACTTATGGCCATGTTTTGCTTGAGTGATGTGGACACTGAAAGTACCAACAAAAAGTTAGCATGTGAAAAGATTATGATTTTTCTGGTTCTCTGTTCAATGAGAGTAAGCCTGGAACAATGTCAGCAGAGAGGATGGAAAGTCATTGAGCCTCACATGAGAGGAAATTCTGACAGCTCCTGTCCTTGCACTACTGTGGTATTTTTGGGGTCCCCAGGATGAAGGAGGAATTGATGAATCTGTCTCCATGTTCTTAGAAGGCTAATTTATTATTTTATGTTATTATATTATATTATATTAAAGAATACTATACTAAAGCTATACTAACTAGAGAAAGGATACAGACAGAAGGCTTAACAAGATACTAATTAAAAACTTGTGACTGACTCCTCAGAGTCCAACACAACCTGACAGTGGTTGGTCATTAAGTGAAAACAATTCACATGAAACCAATCAAACAGCCACCTGTTGGATAAACAATCTCCAACCACATTCCAAAGCAGCAAAACACAGGAGAAGCAATCAGATAATCATTGCTGTCATTTTTCCCTGAGGCTTCTCAGTTTCCCAGGTGAAGAAATCCTGGTGAAGGGATTTTTCCAGAAAATATGACAGTGACACACTGCCATGCCACTGGATGTGCTTATATGGAAAATACTTGTCCCACAGTCCATCTGTCTCATAGTCTCTCTGTATTATACAAGGGATACAGAGGATGGAAAATGCTGAGTTTAAAGAAAAGAAAAAGAGTTTGAGACGCATAGCATGGTGCAGCAAGAAATAAAATGACACCATTTCAGGAATATAGTCCATTCCCATCAAAACAGATGGCAGTGGTGTATGCATGGAGCATATCCTTTCACAAGAATGGCTGCTTGGGATGAAAGGAGATTCCCCAATGGCCTTAATTTTAGTTTGTGTTTGGCTATATCTGTGTGTTTTGTTCTTTAAGGTGTATGAAATTATTATTAACAGGGGAAAGGCAGGTAGGAGCAAAATATTGTTCCCCATTTGACCTGTGCTTCTTATGAGCATAAAAATGACAACCAAAACCACTGTAGGTAAGAAAAACATCTTCTAAAAGCTTTTTTTGGTCGCTTAATAAGCAATGAAGAACCCAGACAGCAATGTTGACTATAATCCTGTTCTGTTTCTTCTTTGTAAGGGTATATTATGTGATGAGGTTTCAGTTCCATGGCTTTCAATATCCTGATATTAAAGTTGAAAGCTTTTTTTCCTTAATATATTTTTAAAGCTAAGTAGTTCTGAAAACCAAAATTAACACGGGACTCAAATTTGCATTTGAACTAGACAGTCACTGTGTGAAAGGATATTCTGCCATCCCTTTGATGCCAAGAACTGAGAATTACCAATTTGATGAGTTAATCCAAAATGCATTAGCACTAATTTGGGAAAGTCTGACGTGCTTAGCTCAGATGGGTTAAACATGCCAATGGAGCAAACCTGTGCAGGGTGCAGAAGGGAAGGAATTTGCAGGAACATGGGCTAGACACAGTAGTTACTGGCTGTCATAGTTTTCAGCAGCAGCCTTTAGTGTGGAAGTGGTTTGATACCATCTCAGGGAATTAGGTGCTGGGAACTCCCCATACCATGGTGGCTGATGGGGAGGGCATTGCAGTCCCTGCACATGGTAATCTCTGTCATGCTTAAAATGGGACCTTTTTAGCTTTTCACAGTGTTTTTTGCCATACTTCTTACATACTTTACAAGCACTATTTAAAAATTAGTGAGCTGTCTTCTAGGTTATCTTTTCAATTGAGGCTGAGCAGGGATTCTGGTATTGCTGAGCAAACACTGGACTGATGCTGGACTGACAAGGCCTTGCTTCCCTGCCACACACCATGTCCTGCCCAATGCCCCTCTACATTTAGCATTCATTCAAAAGCAGGGAGCAGAAAACACTTTGATCTGTGCATCCATTCTATGCCATGGCAGAATTTCCTGAAACAGTCTCCTAAAGATACTGCTTTGAATTCAGCTGCACATTGTATTTTACATGCAGACCTCTGAATTGGGTTGAAATTGCATTTATTTTCTCCTTTATGGAGGTCCATGTTTGAACTGTACATTAAGTTGATTTTCATGGCTTGAAGTGCTTAAGGCCTTCCTCTCTTGCAGATGTATATTAGCTGGGTCATTTCAGTGCTCCTGAAATAGTACAGTAACAGAATTTCAGTCCTAGGCAGGTAAAACTCATGGAAGAAATTACTACTTTGCACTGGTTTATGCCAACACTATCCATTGTTTGTACTTTCTAGTAAATTTTTAACTTTGTTATAACACATTTCTTGCTTGTGACTAGGAACAATATAAATATTTATGCTGCATGCTTTAATACCTTTCTGACAAAGGTTGTGTTTATTAAAGAGTGCAAATGTTACACAGCTCAGTATAATTCTCAGCTGGTTTCTTGCTTCCCTCTACATTTTTGTTAAATACTTGTCAAAGTATTTATTCTTTCAGCATGAGGTAGTCATACAATTCTGTGAATGTAATTTATTCTCCAATTATTTTTGCCCATTTTGGTTTAAAATAATAATAATAACACCACCAACAACAACAATAATATTAATATAATTATAGTAATTAAAATAGCCGGCTATTGGTCTGCAGACAAAAGAATTGTAATGTATGCTCATATGTGAAATAATCCTATGTATCCTTTGAATATGGAACAAGGCAATGAAGGCAATCACCCATTCTTCGTACCTGCTCCTGCTTATAAAATATGCACAGTAAAGCATCTTGCTTTCCTCTGTTTTGCCTTATCAGTGCATAAAATTCAAGTGAATTTTCTCTGGTTTTCACAGAGCTATAACCTCCTAGGTCTCACAGAAGTACATCCTGCAGATACAGCTTATTCTCTTTACCCTGCAAGATCTTGAAGCACTCCTTTGTGGTCACTTAAATCAGTGATAGCTTTTGTTGGCTCATCTCCTTTGGTGTGAGGATTTTCTCCCAGCTGGGTGTGTGCAGGTTTCACTTAGTTCACAGGTCCTTCACTACTCTTTCATAGAAAAAATGCTTCATAGTCCAAACAGGCCACACAGATGTAAATGTATGACCCCACTCATGATTACCATTCTGAAAATAAAGAAATGTGTGTACTCCTGGGTTGCTCCACTCAAGCTTATCACTCGTGCAATCAGCTTGACTTGCTTACTCAAGGGAAAAAGGGAGCTACTGTCTAAGACCTGTGTGAAGCTGAACATGGAGCTGAGTCCCCCTTTGAGCACAGCACTGCTGCACCACAGGCCATACATGTCCCAGATTCCTCCTCTCCAGCTTCCAGAGCTTTGTGGCACAGCAATCCAGGTTTGAGTAATTCCCAAGAGAAGCAGTGCCATTTAATTACTGATGCTTCAACAGCCTTTATACTGCTGTGGCAGCTTGGCAGGTTAGTCAAATGTTCAGTGAGCTTTTTAGTAGCTATCTTCCTTTATATTTCTTTTGTAGGTGTTCTTTGCTGAAGATGTGGGCTCAAATAAAGGTGCTGTCATTGGACTAATGGTGGGAGGTGTTGTCATAGCAACAGTGATTGTCATTACTTTGGTGATGCTGAAGAAGAAGCAGTACACATCTATTCATCATGGGGTTGTGGAGGTAAGAAAAGACTTCCAAGCACAACTGGTGTCACCTGTGCAACACAGTCAACACCCTGCATAAATATTAATTTATGAGGGAAGAAATTGTGGTTTTAGCTATGTTGGCATTGTTACATCCAGCAGTGTGGAATCAATTTGCTTTATTTAGTAAATGCAAGCACAATGTAAACCATGTTAAAGTGGGTGTAAAACCACAAAACTTTCTTCTGCAACTATTTCAGACCAATCACTTGATAATGTGAAAGTTCATTTTATAAGAAATTTGACAGTAGCCAATGAGAAGATACTGTGCAGGAGGAAACATCTGGTTTTACTGTTGGGAAATCATACACCAATTTTTTTATTTAGCTGTAATGTTTAGACTGGCCCTCCCATAGCTTGTGCTATGCACTGCAAGGATTTTCCCTAGAGAAGAATTTTGTTGTTCTCTGTTCTCTAAACAAGATTTTTTGTTGCCACAAACAGTTTTGGATTTATGGCTAATCTGAAACTCATCATTTTGAGAAACAAATAGTATGTAAGACTCTTATATAAGATTTTCAAGATGAAAATCTGTCTCTTCTCAGTCTGCCAAGGAGGTTTGTGGTCAATTTACAGTAATTTAAAATATTTTATCTATTTCTTGGCTTTACGATAAGATCTCTGTAAGTAGAAAGACTTCATTATGAGAACTGGAAGAGGTTCATGTAACTCTTTTTCTTCTTGTTTAGTTTGCTGTACAAGTGTCAGGTTTGCAGACAGTACTTGTATTAGTAAGCAATTGAGACACTTGTTTATTTTTGCCTTTTAGAGTTGAAATTTTACAATTGAAATTGAAGTCTTGATCAAGTCCATAGTTTATGTTGGTTTAATCTTGAGTCAAATGAACCTTGCTTTGTTCTTGCTGGAGACACACATGATTTATTCCACTGTCTGGGATTACAAAGGGTCTTAAGAATTATTTGTGTAAACCTTTGTCTTAAGCCTATGCTTGTGCATCCTTGTGTCCACACTGTGGTTATCCATGTGGTTTGAAACTCTCCAAAGAGACTTGGTCAGGAGATCACCCACAGTGTGGGGTGATTTGCACAGATAGCAACCTGTGCAGAATTTTGGACCAAGAGGCAGAAAATAGCAAACAGGAATCTCAGCTTTAGCTTTTGGTGTGATAGCTTTCAGCTATCTACATTTTGTAGAAAATTGAAGCAGGTTTTAGTATTAATCCACCAAGCTGGTGGATATCTGGATATCTGCTGCCAACAGTTGTGCCACCAGAGACTCTCCTTCGGGTGAATTTAGTAATAATGGAAAAAACAGGAACCTTGTTAGGCCTAGCCCCAGATCAGACACTGAATGTAGACATGCCATTATTGCAGGATGTCTTGGTTTGAAAGACAGGTGTCTGCTAAGGAAGGCAGAAAGGAAGATGTAAACCCCCTCCCTCTGAATTACTGTAATTTTGAAGTTAAGGAGCTCTCAGGCAAAGATATGAGGGTAGGAATAACAGTTCCTTACTAGTATGTATAAATTAAAAAAAAACCAACAACAACAAACTACAACTTAATAGGAAAATTAAGACACAGGGTATGCTGTGAATGAAGCAGGAATGTGACCCCAGTTGTCCCCTCTCCTGACAGGTCGATGCTGCAGTGACACCAGAGGAGCGCCACCTTTCCAAGATGCAGCAAAATGGCTACGAAAATCCCACATACAAGTTCTTTGAACAGATGCAGAACTAGGACATCATAGCAGCCTCATGAGTTGAATGGAAGAATAATTGCTTCACTGCCCATTGGTGTTCAGTTATAATGTGGAAAGAAAGAAAAACACTCTGCTTTATTATTTACTCATTCTCGCCTTTTGACAGCTGTGCTGTAACACAAGTAGATGCCTGAACTTGAATTAATAAAATCGGTAATGTATTTTCTCTCTCTTTCTCTTTACATTTCAGTCTTTACACTACATTATTAATGAATGTTTTTTGTGTACTGTAAAGAGGTTAGCTGTATTTACCTAGTGCATGGATAGATTCTCTTTCCCAATTATTTATCATGTAGCTCCTTAGCCAGTTGTATATTATTCTTGTGATTTGTGACAAAAATTAGGTCCTAGTTGAAACATGCTTTAAGAATTGATGGGGGATGCTTTCTGTGTCTGTGGGGTTTAGCTGCTTCTCTTTGCTGAGCATTTTTTTCTGATCACTATGCATTTTAAAGTAAACCAACATTTTTTAAAAGTATTTCAGACGAGTTATTGAAATTCTTTTTCTCTGCAACTGCATTTTATTGTACGAATTGTTGCTCCTGCTGTATTAGTGATGTAGAAATCATGAGAATACACATTTGTTTTGTTGTGCCTGTTTTATGTGCACACTTTAGGCATTGAAAGGTAAACTTTATTTTCTTTTCCATGTATCTTTTTGATCTTAAAAAAATTATTAAAAAGAGTCCCTGTTAATTGTGAGCACTTCTGGGGGACGAAGTGCCTGCTGGCCAAAAGTTAACAGGGGTCCTCTGCAGGATGATTGTACAGAGCCATTGCTTATTGAATTGATAGCTTTCTACACTGTGTTACATAAATAAATTAAGAAAAGAATGTGTGGGCAAGAGTTTTCTTTGGAGGCAGAAAACAAGAGTTCTGAAAGCCATTTAAACAGAAAATGAGGGTGTTCACCCTGAGAGAGAGCTGGGATCCTACAGAGATTGTGGCACTGACAGTAGGAGTGGAGCAGAAGGAAGGCAGCAGTGAGACAGGGCAGGAAGTGGGAAGTGCCATCTTTGGCACAGCTACCCTCTGAGATGTCTTTTCCTTTTTTCCTTTTCTTTTACTTTCAGTTTGTATAACAGTGTTTTAATGTAAATAAATACATTCCTGGAGGAGCCCTGTTGTGGTAGTGCGTTTCTGTGCCAACCAGCCACCCTTGCTCATGCAGAGGAGCATGATATGGATGCCTAACCCACCTCCCACTTTCCTGGCCATCCCCTGGCATGACTTACCAGCAAGTTCTTCCCTCTGCTCCCCACACCTCTGCTGGCTTTCTGGCAAGATCTGTGCCTTGCAATGTGCTATATGCTGGTGAAGGCGAGGAGGAGCCTCCCAGACTGCACCCAGCTTGGTTCTGCTGCCTCACAGCAAGTGCCCAGGAGGGTTGAACAGCAGCACCAGGAATTTTTTTTCTGCAGGAAGAAGGCAAAGCCATTGGTGAGCTGGGATACATAACCCCCAGCCCAGCCACGTTCTCTCCATTGCCTGAGAGCTTCCTTCAGCTCCTGACCCTCCAGGAGCACTCCTGTGGCACAGGGAGAGCACAGTAACTCTCCACAGGGCTCTCCTGCCAAGAGAGATGAGACCACAGTGGGTGAGTGGACCTGGGGATCTTCAAGATAGGTTTTATACCCTGTCCAAAATAAGGACTGCTCTGTTCAAACTGGGAAATGGGTTCTGGAATAAAACTGGAGGGGTGTGTTTGTGAGATTTGTGAGAAAGAAAGTGAATTTCTGTTTCTCTACAGTGAATGGGTTAGATAAAGCAGGACTGAAGGAAGATCTAGGAGCAAATAAAGACAGCATGATCTCTTCAGGGAAAGCCTCTTGTAACTCAGTTTGTGTGCAAGCCACGGCAGCCTCTTCTTCAGCATCACTGGCAGCTTTTGTCTCAGCAAGCAAGATGAGGCTTGGCTGCAGAGCAGCTGCAGAGCTCAGGCAAATGGCTGAGTCACTCCCAACTTCAACTAGGAGAAAATAATAGTTTCCAGTCCTATTACTCACTATCCATCCCCATCCATGCATGATGTTACACAAAACCTCACCTGTTCAGGTAATTCACCTGCTGGCCTGGAACACAGCCATGCTGTCACACTGGCCAGGAGGGATGTTCCCTGGGAGGGAACAGCCAGGTCAGGGAGTTTCAGAAGCCACCTGTGGGGATTCAGGATGATGGGGTGGCACCTACTACTTGGAATCAGTAGTGGGAAAAACTTCAGAGCTTCCCATTGCCTGTTACCAACCAAGTGTTTATTCCCTTTACTCTTCCATCTCTACTGTGTCAAGGGAGTTCATCTCAAGGGATCAGAACACTGGAAGTGGTTGGTGTTATTTGCAGGCCTTGGAGTACCAGTGTGTTACAAAAAACTTACAAAATAGCCCCAGAGGATTTACCTTCTCCAGTTTAAAAACTGAACTGGCTGGGCCAGAATAATGTGTGATGATAAACAGAGGCTTTCAGGCCCCAAGCTGCTTAAAAAAACCATTATTCTACAACTATTTAGGTTTAAGCTTGTGTCTATTTGTGTAGGTCTTGTTATATAGGTCACACGTACCACCTAGAAAGGAACACATAAGACTGTCTTCTGTGCACATGTCCAGTGTCATAGAAGATGATCCCACTTCTGGGGGAAGGCAGGATGTAATTCAATTTAGCCCAGTCTCATTAAAGAGGGATTATCAAAATTCCTTTGAGAGGAAGCTGGAGTAATCCATAAGATACAGAGAACCAGTGGCCTTTAGAGCAAATTTCATTTATAATACCATAATCCCATGCAATCTCAGTTATAGAAAAATGCAATTGCTCTGAACACCAGATCCCAGACAATCAAGTCTCCTGGTGTGGGGTTATGTGTCCAGTGAGATGCTGGTGCTGCTCTTGCTACTTGTGCATGAGCTGTTAATAAATTGCTGTTTAATGCACTGATTAGGTGATCAGGTTTTATGATTCCCTCCACACACACTCTCCTGAAAGAAAGGCAATAAATGCACACCGTGCCATGCATGGAAAGCACAAGGTGTGAACAAAGTTCCCAAAACTTCAAGAGAAACACTCCCACAACTGCTCCAACTCTGGAAGCTGATGTTCCCAGGTAAAAGTGGCAGCATCCTGCCTATCTCTAGCCATGCAAGCTCCTTATTGTGGAAAGATTATATTAGGTATGAACGAACACAAAGTAGAAAAGTTCACTGAGGACAGTAGCTGAGTGCCTTGCTTCTAAGTGTGAAATTGATTTGGTATTGATTGATTGATTTGCTTCTAATCATGCCTTGCTTCTAAGTGTGGGATTGATTTGGTATCACCCTCCTCAGCAATAAACCAGGCAGGGCCACTACATGCAGCCATGGGCTGGAAACAAAATGCTGTTCTCCAGCCCTGAGGAAATTACTCTTGGGGGGTGGGGGAATAAATAAAATAAAAATATCCCTGTCTGTTGAGTTGATCTGTTACATGGAAGAAGTTTTCTAGCCTGTCCATTTCAACAGAACACAGTTAGAGGGTGTTTGCACGGCAGGTTCATCAGCAGAGCTGGTGAGGGTGGTGGTCCCTGGCAAGGGAGAGTGGTGCCAGCAGGGATGGGAGCCAGCCCAAGCCTCCCCAGCCCCTGGGGTGTGCTGGAGGTTTGGCTTTGGCTGGCTTGTGTTGGCTTGCTCAGGTTAATGAGTCCCAGGTGCAAGGTGAAGCTTCAGACATTTTCAGGCACACGGTGGTGGAGCCACCATAAAGTGTGCCGTGCTCTGCATTCAGTGTCTGCCTCCAAATCAGACTGGAGAGCCAACAGCTGGGGACAGGGTTTAGGGGTGATTATGGTGGTGCTGGGTTGAGAGTTGTACAAATGACCTTGAGGGTGTCTTTCCAGCCTTGATGGTGCTGGGTTTCTCTGACTACATGGTTATCTAGGAAAAGCAAACAAGGCTTTGTGTTGCCTTTGTAGACAGCACCTCACAGCAGCTGTATTTTCCTTTAGGTCTCTTGTGATCTTTGCACAGCTCCAAAGTCTCCATCCTCATTGTGTCTGCACTTACCAAAGCAATTTTTGAGGGCCTTCACTGTGTGGCCAAATGGCTCATTTTTATTGTTTAAAAGAATGGATTTTGTGGGCAGTAGGCAAGCTGCTGTTCAAATGCCTCCAGGCAGCATGCATAAAAACACCCTAATGACACATAGGAACAGGTTACAAATAACATTGTCTGCTTCTATTTCTCTGCACTTTTTCCATCACTTGAAAATGAGTGGCTCAAGTAAGTGAGGCTACAATGGCTCTTTTCTCTCATTGCTTCCCACCAATTATCTATTCCTCCTCCTTCCTACAAGAAGCAAGCACTGAATATTCCCCACAGCTTTCTACAGTCCTGCAAAATTTATTTGGCTGACTATACAGCAAAATCTTTCAAGGTTCCAAATAGAAGTATTGAGATTTATATTGAAGTAATTACATATTCTGGCTTTAATAGGATTCTTAGTTAAAGCTGAAATTGGACACTGAATTAGAAAGCAAGTCTCCCTAACTAGTGCCTCCCATGTATGGTCTTCAGCATCAGTTGTGAGGAGACCCCATGGGAGCTGGGCTTGTTTAGTCTGGAGAAGACTGAGAGGGGATCTCATCAGTATATAAAAATACCTCAAATTAGGTCTTTAGGAAGACCTAATGGCAGACTTTTCAGTGGTGCTCCATGACAGGATGAGGAGTAATAGCAATAAACTAAAACACAAGAAGATCCACCTGAACATGAGGAGGAACTTCTTTCCATGGAAAGTGGCAGAGCACTAGAACAGGCTGCCCAGGGAGGTCCTGGGTCCTCCCTCTCTGGGGATATTCCAAACCCACCTGGACACATTTCTGTGTCACCTGCTCCAGGGAGGTTAAACTGGATGATCTCCAGAGGTCCCCTCCAACCCTGACAGTTCCATGGTTCTGTGTTTGTAACCTAGTTTCTCTAAGGAAGATTGTTCCAGAAAAACATCCACCGCAGTTTCAGAAAGAATACAACCTAGGTCAAAGGGTGATTGGTGTTGGGGTGATTTTATGATGGTACTTCATTCCCTAATCATCTGCTTTATGCCCAGAAATGGCTGGGGTATCTTTAAGATGAAGCCTGGGAATGCAGGGCACGGCCCTGTTCAATCTCTCCGGTGTTCCCCAGACAGAGCGGACCAGGGACGCTGCATTGTTACTACTGTTGGATTGGGCTTTTTGCTTGCTTAAAGCAAGAAGTTTTTTCCCTACACTTTCCCTGGCCTGGAGGCTGTACTGGGAATCGTCCCAGCAGCTTTTTGGGTTTTTGTTCCCTTGAACTCTTTTTGGCTTGGCTTGTTTTCCTTTTTGGCCAGTCCAGGGAGCCAGCAAGACAGCCCCAAACCCAAGACCTAGGAGGACCTGAAGCAACAGGAGAAAGAACATTAAAATCCACCAACTTTGGCTGCTGTGAGGGGGGGACCCACACCAGAAATTCAACAGATTTCCCATTTGCTTCGCTCTGGGCTGCTACATTAACTCCTCTTCCCCTTCCTGGAGAAAAAAGGGACCAGTTGTCATTTTGTTTTCCAAGCCACATGGTCAGTCCAAGTAATTTTCTTCCCTGGGCATTTTTTGGGGTTTTTTTTGTTGTTGTTCTGATGTGGGGATGTGTGGGTGGCTGGGTGGAGAGTATATATCTAGCATTCTGGGAGTTCACACCTAGCATTTATTCAATCCTTTTCTGTGCATTGTGGGCACATGCCCCTCGCCTCCCCCCACCTTTATTTTTTTGTTAATAAACTTATTTAGGTTTTTTGTTTTCACTTTCACCCACTGGTATCAATTTCTCTCATTGGCAGAAGAAAAGGGAGGGAGTTATTGAAGCTCTTTTCTCTTTAGAGGAAGTGCTCATTCCTGGGACTTTTCTCCAGAAATTTGTCTCCAAAACCAAGACAACTGGTCTTTTAAAACATTGCTAATTAATAAATAAATGAAAGAGAGAGACAGAGGAAGAAAACTAGCTGGAACAGGGCAGACACACGTCAGCAGGGGCTGACCAGCACCTGCAGGAAGCAGATACTTGAAATAGCTGTGACATTGCTGCTGGTCCAAAACAGGTTGTGGTAATTATGGTTATTTTGAGTCCCACACCAAGTCCATCTGTGTCTAAACACTACTTTAGGCTGTAGCTCTGGCTGTGTTTCAAGCACAGGATCTTTTTTTTTCCATTTCATTAGGATGAGAGGGCTTGGAAGAAACAGGCAAAATCCTATTTACCCCATATGTTGTTCCTGTAAGAAGGGTTTATGAAGAAGGGTCTGCATCCCTCCAGCTACTGCACGGGATGAGAGCAAACTCAAGCAGCGCTCCCTGCCTGGAAGGCAACTGAGCTCCGGAGCCTTCACTTGACTTTTAGAGTCCCTTGAGAAGAAAAAAAACCCAAACCTGTGATAAATATCTTACAGTGCTGGCTTTCATTAGAGTGAATACTATGTGTTTTATAATGCTGACTTTTGTAAGAGAAGTCCTGCTAAAGTTTAGAGTTCTTTTAATGCGAATGTTGTACTGTAATAGCAGCGTTGGTGAAGCGTTGTTGTAATGTTAACATTTAACCAATGAAGCAACGGAAACCTGTTGAATGTATTGAAGAGTAACAAATGATTAACATGAGTAACAAATGATTAAATGAGTAACAAATGAAGAGTAACCCTGACTGAGGCCACTGCACATGCTCCAAAAAGGCAGGACAGAGGAGGACCCATGTTAAAATGTTTGAATATGTGTGACCATTGTATAAATATGTAGTTGGCTGATGCAATGCCCAGGGTGTATAGGGGGGGTTGCTGTGTTCACTGGTGTGCCTCTGGCTGTGGCTAAGCACCCAGCACTGCTCTTTTTCCTTTATAGACTTTGTCCCCTCTTGTCCCTTATTAAATTTTAACTTTTAACAGAGTAGTGGGCTTTGTTTTTCACAAACCTAAACCAAATAAATACTGAGGAAGTGGGGTTTATTTTCTTTTCAACAGCCTTGTTCCTCAACCTGCTTTATGAAAAAAAAGAGAGCAGTTTATTTTAATTTTTTTTTCTGAATTGCAAAGAGGCATCCTATTAAACTACATAAATTGTAATACTTTTTGAAATGCACTTTTCTAACTCTTCCTTGGGTTAGAAACTTTCTTATCTGACCATTATGAGAATGTGGTGAACAATGCTCTGAAAAACAAAGCAATATATTGTTCCTTATAGGCTCATATTTCCTATAGACCTGCCACCCAAAACATGAGCTATTCTGGATCCTGCCTATAAGTGCGACTGAAAGCTGCTTGTTTAATTCTATTTATTTGGGGTGATGGCAACAGTAACGTGTTAAAACTTCTCTATATTTTTATGTGTTGGCTACACACATAAAGATTATGCCCAAAACCATCTATAATTCCCAGGGGCTACATTGCCTCTCACATCTTGCACAATCATTTACGGAAGTGCAAACTGAATCTAAAATTCTGCTAACACAGACTGCTGGCTACTGTACACCCACTCTGTGTTGATATAAATGACTATAACAAGACACCAGACAATGGAGAATCTGCCTAAACTACGGTGATGACAAAATTTTATTTTTTTTTAACAGCACAATCAGAACACAAATATTATCTGTTTCAAAGAGGACTTGTGCAGCAGGATTTTTCACGGTAACAGTTCCAGTGAGTCCAAAGCCCACACAGCTAAATTTGATGTCAGTAGGAATTAGGTATGAATAGGGAGTGTTACTTAGTTATTTTTGTTAATGTTTTCCAGAGCTTACACATTCACTCTACATTTTTTAGCAAACTTTATCATTTTGACATCATAAAATCAATCCCTAGATAGGTTTGTTCTATATGGACCAGACACACACATGCAGTTGCTGTTAATAGTCAAATACAGAAGCTTACAATAACCATCTAGCTAACTATTAATGGTTGTTTAACAGTGGGCTTAGAAGGATGGATCTGAAGTCTGTCCTCCTGTGAAAAAATGGATTGTTAGACTCTCAGGGGAACAAACTCTTCAAAAGGCTTCATTTTCACAGGTAGAAGCCAAAATACTTGGGTGGAATTGGCTCTAGAAAGCTGGAGGAATTACCTTAGAGACAAATTCAGAACTCCTGCAGTGGATTTGGAGCCCATTGAAGCTGATTATATTCATAGGCAAATAATTTATTTTTCATAACAGACTGAGAGAATCTGCCTCGATGGTTGCACATGAAAATGTCTCATCAAGTACAATATTAAATAGCAGAAAGGAAAGGAAGAATAATTTTTCCCTGAGGCAGATGTCTCCCCTTCTTTCTCCTGCCCCTGAGGTCTCCCTGCAGGGGAAACTGCTTAGCCCAGAATCAACTGGCAAAACACAGCAGCATCAGTCACAGACAGTAGCCAGCCTCGAGTCTCTGAGTCCAGAGACCTCATCATTTCAATGGCACTGCTCGTTCATGCCACAGGTGTCAGGAGAGTTAGACAACACAACTTCCACTTCTTATACTACTTCTCATAAAAGCAAAGGAAAAATAAGTTATGCTTGACATGAAAATAAATACGCCAGTATAAAATCTGTATATATCTATAATCTGTATTCAAAACATTACAGTATCTTCCAAATCCTTTAAGCATTGGACTTGACTAACTTTTTGGAAGAGCTGCTCTTTCTTAATCCTTCCTTAGTTTGTCCATCTCATAAATTTACCTCATCTCATTACTGGGGTTGGAAGCTGTAGGTGTAGACAAAGAAGGTTTTAGTTTTGAGTAGAATCTAAACCATAGCCCAGATGTTCTCTTGAAGTCAAACCATGACACCAGAGTCAAACCTGATATAGATACTAATTGGAATCTTGATCTCTAACCATATTCTGTTTGTTTACTTTAAAACCTTACAGCAAAACTAATAGGAAAAGATGTAAATAGGGGTCTGAGTAGTATCCTCAGCAGACACACAGGTGACACACAGGAGCTGGGAAGAGGCAGCTGCACTTCAACCCAGAGCTTAGTGCTCCATCCTCAAAGAGGCACAGCTTGTTCCTGTGAAGCTCAGCTGCTGCACAGTAATTCAAAGCAGGCAAAGCAGGTATGCTTGAAGCACCTGTGACAGAGCACCCAGAACTAGGCATGAAAACTACTTCCTCCCTTGCCCAGACAAACCCTTCCAAATGCCATGGAATCTTTTGGCCATGGAGACCTAACTGGGCCTTTGATTGTTTTGTGGCTTTTTAGACATCACTTTCACTCTCAGTGTATACTTTGGAAAAGGGAGATTCTGATCCTTCATCTTACTACTTTACTATAAGTCAAGTGATTGCAGCAGAATTAGCAAGACTGGACTTGTACAGTGGGAAATAGCCCTTGGAGAAGCACCAGTCATTATTATTACTTGAATGAAGGAAGAGAAGTATCTTACAGTGTATTTAATCTGTTCTAAAAATGCTAAAAAAGCATATATTAGTTCCTGTTAGTTGTTCTATTTTGTTTCACAAAACTTCCATGTTAATTAGGGGAAAAAATCTTTAAATTTACCTCTGGGAATAAAAAGAAAATCCTTTATCACATAAAAAAGTAGCTTTAGTGCTCTGGACATTCTCAGAATAAAACGTTATATATTTTTTAATATATTATATATTATATTTATATATTATATATATTCTATAATATATAATATATAATATATAATATATAATATATAATATATTATATATTATATATGTTATATATATTTTTATATATATATGTTGACAAGAACTGAGAAGCTCTGAAAAAAATTGAGTGTACTTTTATGTGATATTTCTGTTTATTTCATTCCTTTATTTAATAATTTTTAATGAAGGAAATGCACTTTTCAAGTTCAAAGTTTAGGTCATTTTGCTTCATTCTCTGAAGTACAATGATTAGGTTATAAACAGGTCAAGAGTAACAAAAGCATTTCAAGTATAACTAAGGAATTCAAGGGAATATTTATATAGGTTTAATATTTTGGAAAAAAAGAAAGCAATCCAGTTAACTTTTATTATTTTATAAAATTTAACTTTATGCCACGTGGAACCTGACAATCATCTCATAAAGCTGTAAAAGGCTGGAAAAATTGTACAATTTTCAGACCTAATATAAAAGAGGCAGCTTATTTCTAACCTCTTCCCTGATGGGAGACTGCTAGGCCAAGCATTTGTTCCTTTTTATCTGTCTGAAGATCACTTTATACAGTAACTGCATGGGTGGGCATGCAGTTTATGGAGCATTGCCCTCTACCATAAAAAGTAGTTTGTAACAGGGAATGAAAAAAAAATAGTCAAATGGTTGTAAACACTTGTTTAAAATGCATAAATTTTAAAATACATAGTTAGCTAATATACTTGTTTTCCTGTTTTTAATGCTCTCAAACATTAGAATTTTCTTTTCCCCCCCTAAATCTCTTTTTGATGAAAAAAGAATGTCAACTTTATTTTTCCAGTTCTTCCTGGATTAATTTTTTTCTTTTATCACTCTAAAGAGTTAAAGGCTTCCTCTTGTTTCCTCTACCCTTTTAACAGCTAATTGCAATGCTGACTGACACCTAACAGAAAAAAGGAAAAGCAGTCTAGCAACCCTGCACCTTCTCCTCACTCCTCTCTAGCCCCATGCAATTGTTTGATACCCAAAATAAAAGGCAGTCATCAATAGCAGCCAGTCACCTGAGTCTTCTTTTCTCTCTTCAAATAAACATTGCATCCCCCAGCAAATCCGATGCAGCAGCTCCCCGAATTCCAGGGGGAAGCAGGATGTTTCCTTTCCCTTTCCTCACTTTCCTCCTGGCCATTCATTTTTCACTTGAAGAGGAAGCTGGTGACTCTTAATTGTCTGTGCTTCTTGTGGCCCTCTTACTGTTGCCTGTATTTCACATGCATTTAAACTTATTTTTCCTTATTTCACTTCCCCACATTGCATCTAAGTTTGTTGTTAAATCAAGAGCTGTCTCACTTAACCATTAATCTAGAACCCAAACAGTACTCATTAGATTAATTAGAACATGGCCATCCACGAGAGCCCCAGTCACTACAACTCTCCCTTACACTCAGCTACCTTGAGGCAGTGTGGGTGTGACCTGGCAAATTGTTCTGTGGAAGTGGCTTTGTACCCTTCTTGAAAAGGATGCCTTACACAGAATAAAATCAAACCACCAGTAAATTAGTCTGGACAGTGCCATTTCTTCCCTTTGGGTAAGATCTGTGATTACAATGAGTACACACAAGAAACAAGTGTTGCTTTGTTTTTCTTACCCTTCTTTTCTCCTTGTCATACACCATACAATACAGCAAAGGAAATTATTGCTGCTTTCTGCTTTGGGCAATGCCCATGTGGTGGGGAGCAGAGAGCAGGCCAGGACAAGAATTTGGTCACCAGGACAGTCTAGTGGCCCTGCAGTAACGCAGACATGCACTAGATCATCTTTTACACCAGTGTAGCTCCTCATAAAGCAAGCCCCTACTGAAGCTCGAGTACAGAATTCTCCATATGGAAGCAAAAATTCAATATTAGATTTTGAAACTTTTTTTTTGACAGATGCTTGAGGAAAAGCTTGGCAAAAGCTGCGTCTCCAAGTCCTGTTTAGCAGCCGGCACCTGAGCTCAGACCAACCTTTAGTGCTGGGGCCATCTAGTGGGAGAGGAGGCACGGACAGGGAGGCCAGGACATCTTCTGCATCCGGATTTTTCATCCTATTCGGCTTTGGTGTGGCCTCCAGACACCTGGGCCAGTGGAACAATGATCAGCAGATCGCTGCCAGCATTGCAAACAAAGGACAACACGACTTTGAGGGCTACTTTAGAAAAAGAGAAAATGTGAAGCAGCCCCTGAAATTCATACAGCTGCTAAGGAAAGCAGGCTGTCCCCATGCAGCAGGAACCAAACAGTCAAGGCAGAGAGTTTCAAAGAGGATCAAGACAGGGAACACAAAATATGGCATGATTTTGTGGATGCAAGCCTGCTGTCACTGGCTATTCCAGTTTGTTGGTTCATACTAATCCTGTCAACTCCACAGGGAAAATGTAGCAGGGTGAAAGGCTTGTGCAAACCCCTCCCACTTGGCTTAGGCTACTCAATACAGCTATGGGATCAACTTTTGGGGCTGATTTTTAGTTAATCAAGGATTCATCGAACCACTGTGGAAGATTATGCTAATATCTAATCAGTGTTAACAGGCATAGAGTGCAAGAAAATGGAACCTAGAGATTGGAGAATTAAGCCCATTAAGTTTTAGGTGCCGGAATTTGCATCTGCAAGTTAAGAGGAAGAACAGTGGGGTTAAAACAAACAAAAAGCCCAAGACCCAGCAGTAAGACTTCACAGAATGAAGAGGCACTGAAATAAAACTATTGTCTTTTGTGAAACAAGGGAGAGAACCATCCTCTTCTGACAGCACAAGACTGATGACATAGCTGATGTTTTAGCTAAATTAGACCTGGCACCATAAGAAAATTAGGTAAGTTTTACTCTGAGCAAGGTGCTTGTACATTTGTTTTCCATGTATTAATTTAGTTGAAGTATTACAGTAAAAACAGAGGAGCTGGAATAAAAAGAAGGTATAAAAGCAGAACACTTATTTACAGCTAATTAATACATAAAATGCTAACTCATAATGCTGATTTCCACTTCTCCTTCTGGTATTTTAGATCTACTGAGAAACAGATAATTTCTTACTTGACCATACTGAGAAACACATAATTTCTTACTTGACCATATATATATATATATATATATATATATATATATATATATATATATATATTTAACATAACAGCATTATAATCTGCAGGGCGGGTTTTTTTCTCAAAACTTCGCAAGCTGCAACATATAAAAATGGAACCAAGGCAAGAGATTGATCAGGTAAATCTTTTTATTCAACTGTGCATCACTATAACACTACATAGAGACACTGAGAATACCAAAAAAAGTTGTGGCTCAGTAAGACAGTAAGACAGAAATATCTAAAACCAGGGATCTGCACAGGATATATCTTAGTTCAGCAATCTTAAAGATGCTTCGATTTCTGAAGAAGCTCTTCTGTCATATCCTCCATTTTGTTCTCCACTGGAGCTGCAGATTTGCCCTCTTTACCCTTTTTTGAGACTTCTTTTGTGCTGGGATTTAAAGAAAATACCCAATGTTAAGAAAATACAAAAAAATCAAAGACTTCTGCTCATGTGCAATGCAGTACATAGTGTTCTGAGAAAAAAACTTGATGTAACTACTGAAAAAGGTTCCTAATAGATTGCATTTACTCAAGAGATTGACTGTAGACATACAGAAGCTCAACAGCTATTTTAAAGGGTCCACAACAAGAAAATATGCTCTTCCCAGCAAGAAAACCCCTAGATTAACAGACCAAGAAGTTTACACTGATACATTGGTAGAGCAAAAGGGTCTAGGGAAAGTGCAAAATTGCAAACATATAATCCCCACAGTCATAGCTAGTAGCAATAGCTCTCTGTTCAACTTCAGTCTTATTAACAGTGCCAGTATCTGCAGGGACCATGGCTATGTGAGTGCAGCTTTAGTTTAAAAGCATCAGTTCATTAATTAAAATAATTCCAGAGAAACACAGCTACTAGTTACAGTTTCTCCCCTACTCATAACTCCTGTACAGCAAAGATTACATTAACAAGAAGTCATGCCTAACCTGTAACTTCATTTTTTAAGACATATGTCTAGTTACCTCTATAAGAGCTTTTTTTGTTAGCTGCTGATTAACTTCAGGCTTGTTCATGATGTTCTTTGCTCTATGGGCATATTCCAGTGTACTCAATGTTTCCTTGTGAAAAATAGATGTAACACTAGGTCAAGCTATGAATTAACTCCTATTTTTGTATCATTAGCAAAATATATTACTTATTTTAGGAATAGGTTTTCAGACTTTAAATTTACCTCAAGATTTACAGATGCAGGTGAAATTGCGGCAATTATTGATGTTTTTGTCCGTCCTCCAAGAGAGTCTTGAAGGATTCTTGTGAATTTAGAGTCCCTGTATGGAATATGAGGGGCTCTTTCCACTAGAGCAGTAATAACTCTTCCAAGTGTCAGCAGATATATTGGTTGATATTTCCAGCTTCACGAGCTCTTTTGTCAACAGCCCCAGATCGACCAATGTTTTCACTTCCTGCAAGACCAACCTGAAAGGCAGGTTATGCTTCAGTCTCAATCACCCTGAAGAATGCTTGCCCCAAAGTCTTGCAGAACAAATAAAAGAGCTTACTAGTTTTTCAGGAGACACTGGGGTGACAAATGGGACTGATATTTTTCAGAGTGACAAACATACTCCACTTTATGAGAACAATAATTTTTTCCTTTATCAGGAAAAAACTCTAATAAATTCTAGTACATGGCTAAAAATTCCGACAATCTGTTAATCAATGACACTTAGTTCAAATACTTACCAAGTTTAGCTTTCCAACTTTAACAAGTTCTTCTCCATCTACTGTTGTTTCTTTCATATGGATGGTGATTGAGTGGGAACGGCTGCAAAAGAAACCAGTTTCAGATGTTCCATTAAAGCCAAATATCTAGTTGTTATATGACTGCTGCAAGTTCTGTGCTCTTTATTGAATACATTTAGCCCATGAACTACAAATTACATTTGCAATACACAAAGTTATTCTGCTAAGTATAATTTTGTGTGTGTGTATATGAATATGTATTTAAAACCAGTGATGAGGCAATTGGTTGACATCTGACTTCTTCAATCCTATAGATTTTCTCTTATTTCAAGGGAAAGCAAGAGAAATGCCTTGGTTTTGCCTACATTTGAGTATTCTCAACTCACAAGTATCACATGAAAATTGATTTGCAGATTTTTTTTTCAGTCCTTAAGCTAAGAACAGTTTCACAGAATGCGAGAATAAAGAACATAACTTCCTTATGCAGGCTAAGAAAATTCAGCCAACTAGTTGACTCCAATATTAAAAATTTAGAAGTTCAATTAATTTTTCAATCAAAATTAGTAATACAGTTTAAGATCATAGAATCATGGAATGGTTGCATCTAGCTCCAATCCCGCTACCATGGGCAAAGACACCTTCCACTAGACCAGGCTGCTCAAAGCCCCATCCAACATGGCCCTGGACACTTCCAGGGATGGAGCACCCACAATTTCTCTGGTCAACATGCTCCAGTGTTTCACCATTCTCATAGTAATAATGATTTTAGGTTGAGTTTATTCCTTTAATAAGCTTTTACTACAGGAAGCTGCCATATATAGAAAGCCATAGATATCAAATTACACCAGTTTGACCATACATAAAACAACACCTGAGGCACGTTAATTTCAAAAATTCCCTGGAATCTCAGACAAAATGAGTTCTGTGTTCCAATCAGTGCTAGAAAATACCCATTTCCTTCCACCAGTAGAGAGACATGCTCAGTATATACTGAAATTAAAATATACTACAGACAGGGTACATTCCTTACTGTTCTAGTACGACTTGTGATATAGATTTCACATCTGCAGCTCAAGAATGTGAAAGCAGTAATAAAAAGAATGGTATTTCTGACCCAGGTGCCCCTATTACATTCTATGACCTGCAACCATATGAAGCAGCCCTTATTGCCATAGAATCTCATCCCCAGCTTCCACAACCTAATTTGCAAATTTTACAGAAGCTGGCTGGGGTTAAACCATGGCACCCCAGACACCTATTGCAATCATCCCACAGCAGGTGGTAAGGAAGATATTGTAACTCTGGCTTTCTAACCCACATTTGATAGTCTACACTGTGATAGACATGATGTCATGTTTTCACGATCTGCTTATTTCTTCAGTAAGATTCTTTTTAAGAAAGAACAAAACAAGGTTTCTGAAATGGGGAAGACTTTTACCTGGACTATGCATTCATGTAAGTTGCTGCAGTTGTTCTTTTGGCTGCACCCCTTTCCAGGATTTGGTAAACTTGATTTTTGTTGTGTACAGTTACTTGTTCCAAGCCTTTAATAATACACCCCTTTGTCAGAAATTAATACATGCTCATTATACATCTCCCAACAAGCCTAAAAGCCTCAAGACAAAAAATTTTGTTTCGAGGATCATCAAACAGCTGTAGTCTTTCTCCAACATCAGGAGTAGGATTCAGAAGATCAAAAAGCTCCTCGTTATAGATTTCCAAAAGAGAGACTTTCACTGAAAACTCAGTCCCATTCTCTGTGAGTTTTTCAAATATCTGATGCAATGTACGGGGTATGATACCTGCTAGTGGATCCTATAAGTTAAAAAGAAAAATTTAATTTATAAATGTACTGAAAGAGATTTGGAGCTAGGGTGTAGAGTTTCAACTAAACAGTCTGACTGGATAGAAATAAGAATAAAGATGACCTTCCATATAAAAGTCACCAAGAGTTGAGTGCAATACATTTAAGATGTTAAATTGTCCTTTTCATAGGAAGATTATTTGTTAATCTACAAACATTTAAGGAAAGTCAGCTTCAGAATTTGAAAGGCATCAGCTTTTGGTTTTCTTTAGCCTTCTGCAGTTTCCAACTTTGAACTACAGTACAGACAAGAGGAATCTCAGAAGTGGTAATATACCTCTTCCCAAGTATATTCTTCATTGGGTGACTGCTCCCCTTCCATTGTAAAGGTCTTACCAGTCAGTACCTCTTTGGCCATAACTGTGAGAATAAAAATAAAAATGTAAACAAGAAAACAAAATACAAATAAAGTTTCCTAATGCTAATTATTGGCTTACTTACGCAAACACTGTACAGTTGTAGCCCATAACAACTTCATCCAAAATGGGACACACGACACCCCGGTATACATCAATCTGCTTTGCCTGAGCTCCAAAAACCTATTGGCACAAGACAACACATCCCATTCAGCCATGCAATAATGCAGAACATCACACTAGGTGCCAGCTTGTTTCTGCAAGTCCCCAAGCAGTTACTAACCATATCAAACGTGTACGTCTTTCTTGATGACTTATCTGTCACTCCTCCAGGGCGGACACTGACTTCCTTTCTTGCCTGATCACAGTCCACAACAGCGTAGGAGCTCACTTTCAGTTCTGAGGCATTAAAAGGCCAAAAAGGACAGGAGTCAGAAATATCGGATTGAAATCATTGCTAACAGGAACACAAACAGAAGAAGCAGTAATGTCACTCAGTTTAAGGATCTAGAATAGTAAAACTGGGCAAAAACCCCAAAGTTTTTAACTTTATCTGTTTAATAATTAAGAAAAAATGCCGCAATTTGGCAGTTTACAGACCCTGTTTCTCCTTTTTTCCACTGTTTTACAATTCAGGCATCCACAGCTTTTTGTTTGTTATATACATATTTTTAACAGGCCTAGAACCACTTTCAAGATCATATAGATGCTCACATAGCTAACAGGCATCAGGACATGTTCAACTGCAGGGGGCAGAAGATTAAACAGATCAAACAACTATCTAAATAAGAGCCTTAAAAAAAATCCAAAAAACACTTACAATGTGCAAGTTAATGCAATAGTGAATCAAATGCTGATAACAAAATACTCTAAAGCATGAAAAATACCAACAGACCCTACTAATTGCAGGACAGTAAGCAGCAATACCAGAACCTTCAGGTACTGATGCACCTGAATGAAACATCAGATTTGGGGGGGGGAGGGAAATCCACATTAATTGAAAGTGGATTAGTAAAAAGTAATTTAAAGTGGATTAGTAAAAAGTAATAGTAAAATATTTAACACAGCAACAATAAAAATTTTGAACTTTATGGTGAGCATCTTGTTTCACCACTAAGTTAATTCAAACTTGGTGTACACCATTTTCCTTAAAGGGACATTTGCCACTATTTCTCCTGAAACGTATGGAAATGCCCTAAAAAACATTAAATCCTATTTTATTCTTCATTTAGTAGTGCTACTGCACTGAATGTCTATGGTACCTATATAGGTGACCTGAGCAGTCAGCTTGAAAATATAACTTCTACAATCTTGTAACTCTTTTTAAAATATCTTGACTCTCGAGACACTTCAGATACTCTTTCAATTATCATGTTAAAGAAGAAAAACAAAACACAAGAAAACCACAAGCACATGGCACCTCGAGTTTCCTGAACCTTGTGGCTAGCATTTTCCCTCAATACATCACCGAGGCTGAAGTGTCAGATTCTAAACAGACCATGGGACACCTGGGTGCAAGACTGACTGATGACAAGACAAGATCACTAAAGTCTTGTCCAGAGGAGCAAGTCACAGCTTTGGGCTCGTGACTTTGAAAGTAACAGAACAATGAACACATTCTGCTGTGTAACCATGAAACATTGAACCAGTCCATGGCAGGAGGCACAAGAGCCCACAGCTGTGATATTGGGAGCAATTTAGCTGGGCTGGAGCAGGAGTACAGATCATCACCATCACCACCACACAAGCAGCTGCCTGGTGTGCCACGGAGACATTTGATCTCAAGTTCATCCCCATAGGTATGAAGCATATGATGCATATTAACAATGCTAATGCATGCATTTTGAGATTCTAAATTCATGTTTTACCAAAGCTCAGTAAGCATGCTGCTTGAAAAGATTTGCTATATGCTCAGATCCATCAGGTTTTGGGAACAAATCAGGACACCAAAGAACACAGTTGCGTCTACCTTCATATCTATAAGATAAAGACAATCTGACTGGATGCAGAAGAAAGGTGGAAGAAATATTTACTAGCTCAAATAAACTGAAGCTATTAAAAAAACAAAAAGCTCCACAAAGGGCAAGAGCAAGGGTGGGCAAAGAACTTTTAAGAGGTTAGAAACTAACTCTTGACATAGCAATTAGTCTGTGAGCTACAACAAAAGCAGAAGACTCCACTGTAGACAGTCCTAATGCTACTTCCATAGTGAGCCTCATATTTAGTTAAAATAAATATTAATACTTGATAAAGCTATTCCAGAACAATTAAGAGAGATAAAAACAAAACAGCTGCTCTTTACAGTATTTCAAATCCAAATGCTCCAATAAACATTCTCTTGCAATAGCCTTGAGTACATCAACACTTTCATCAATCCCACATTTTTTTCAGAAGCTTTATAGTTGCATTGCAAACATAAGGCTAAATTGATTTTAATTTCTATATTCATTGTGCATCTGTAAAAGCAGAACTCATAAGCTTGAGACTATGACTACAAAAGACATTAAAACATAATACATAAACTAATATTTGAAGGTCTGGCTCAAAAAAAAACCAACTTCTAAAGGTGATTTAAACACTATACATTGCCAATATTACAGTTTTAACATCCAGTGCTTTAAGATTATTTAAGATCTAGTATTAGTAACCACCTCAGAATTACAAAGAGAACCTAATTTTATGGTAGATGAAATTTATCATTTCATACCAAAAAGCAAATTCGTCTCATCAAGCAAGACATTTGGTCATTTTTACTTCAGCAGTATACCCCCATCCCATTGTTTGTCCCCTGTAAAGTCTGCATCAATGAAGTTATGTGACAGGTATACCAGAGTGGAAGTAGCAGCATTTTTAGCTGTCAAAGCTTAGCGACTTCCCACAGGAGCTGACAGAAGGGCAAAAGTCAGCCTGGGGTTTTGTGTGTCTCGAATATGATACTAATTGTGCGTAGTTCTTCTTGAGCTTGCAGCGCAGCTTCCTACTGGGTGTGCGCTGAATGAAGATGGGAAAGTGCAGCTTTTTGCCTTTTGAAGCTCTAAAAAAATCGCTCCTAACAGCCTTACTTGTGCCGAAGCGCTGCTTCCCCGGGAGGCACAGGAGGCCGCCTCAGGCGCAGAGCGGTGCCCGGGACAGGCAGCTCCCAGCGCGGTGCCCGGGACAGGCAGCTCCCAGAGCGGTGCCCGGGACAGGCAGCTCCCAGCGCGGTGCCCAGGCCCCTCAGGGGTACGGGGGGCTCCCCTGGCCGCCATCCCTCCGGGGGGACGCAGCGATTCCCCGGAGCAGGGTCCCGCCGCCGGACAGAGCGGCCCGGCAGGGCCACAGCTGCACAGCGCCTGTGGCACCGTGAAATACAAAGCTGTGTTTCGTGTCGGGTACAAACAGGCGACGTGTGTATTTGTGAGTGCGAAATGTGTGGACGCCGACAATGGGAGAGCTGTGAATTCTAATAATAACTGAAGAAAATAAAGCATGGAAAAAGGCCTTTGAACCTATCTTTTGTTTGCAATTAACTCTGGGTGATTTAGGAGCCTTGGAATTAAAGCGTTAAGGATGTTGCTTTTTGCTTGTAGTTAATCCATAAAGAGCTCTGCAATAATAACCTTTTGAAGTATAATTTTAGAATATTACTTGTATCCTTGAAACTATAGCTTTGGAACATAGATAAAGGAAATATGCTTATCTCACACCTTATTGAAGCAGAGAAAAACAGCTTGAGGAAGGAAGATGAACATCACCTCAAGGATTTATGGTTTCAACCAAAGGGAAGCTGGACATCACTGTTGTTAGATTTATAGTCCTTGCAATCGAAAGGTGGACCCACATCTGGGGAGCTGGACTCCATCAGATGGGATTCGTCTTTCTTCTTTCAGAAACTGGACCGCCACCATCTGGGATACTCCTTTTCTGGGATACATCCTGAGAAACTAAGATCACAATAGTGTATAGAACTGTGATGTTATAATTTGGAATAAAAATTGCTGATGAGTAAAAAAATTAGAAATAGAAACTGCTGAAAAAGCTGATGAGTACCCCTATAAATACCTGTAACCCTCAGCTATCGGTGTGCAGTTGGAGGCCAAACTTCCCCCACTGTACCCAGCGCTGTATTGCTCATACTTTACCATGTTAAATAATAAATGGATTGCTGCTTGAATATTGGCTGTCCGGGGCCCCGAGCACGGAACGTCTGCGCCCGAGGCCCGGAGGCACCAACGCGGCACCTCCCGGGCCTTCCCGCGGAGCGGCCCCGAACGCTCGGCCAGAGAAGGGCCGCCGCGCTTACCTGCACCGCACCGCCACCCGGACGTTCTTGCCCTTCTCCTCCTTCTTGGTGCCGCCGCCCTGGGAACTGAAGGAAGCCATGGCGGGACGGGGCCGGCACCGAAGCGCTGCCGCGGAGCCGGGACTGGGTTCGGCCGCCCGCGCCCCCTCCAGCGCCGCTTTGAGCCGCGCCCGGCCCGGCCCGGGCGAGCAGCGGCGGCCCCGGGGCACCGCGGGACGGGATTGCAACCTCGGCGAGTCAGAGAAATAATGTTATAGACAAGAAACAATAAATAACCTTGAGAACGAGAACACAAAAACTCTTAACTCCTTCTTCAACTGCCAGGCTGGGAAAAAGAGGCTTGCTCAGGGTCACTCTGACTGTGAAAAACGCCAATCACTTGTTTTTAAAATTTTAAAAGTTTAATAGTAATAAAATTGTTATAAAAATAGTAATACAATTGGAGTAATAATAATTTGGACAATTTGAATTAGGACAATATGACACAACAAATACAAAGAGTTACGGACAGTCCGGGTACATCTTTCTGGGCAGCACGAGCCCGAAAAAGGACACTCGTTAACAGAGGATTAACCCTTAAAAACAATAACCTGTTGCATATACATATATCTCATTCATGATGCATAAATTCCATTCAAACACAGGATTCTGTCTGGTCATCGTCAACTTCTTCCTCTGAATCCTAACAGCTCCTTCAAGGCGGGAAGAAGTTCGTTTCTTCTGATAAGGGGGCAATAAATTCTTTTTCTCTGAAAGATTTAGGTGTCCCATGGCTGCTATCTTGCTGCGAGTCCTTTCTTTAAAAGGAGTATCCTACATAGCATTGTTTCTATTTTAACATTATGTTATAACCTAAAACTATATTTAACACACTACTTAGAAAAATTAATACAGCACAACTTTTTAACGTAACACATATAATATTCATTTTAATATTTGCAAAAAGCCAATCATAAAATACATGCATTTTTCACAATTCCCCCTCTTATTCTTTGTAAATCATTTGTCTTGAGCAATATTTCTTATCTACTTGCATCTTCTGGACTATGCTGACAAAATAAAACAGGGGATTACACAAGGAAGAAATAGAAAAACAGTTGTAACACATAAAATGAAAGATCTTAATTTCTTCCAATACATTACCCCACTAGCTAGGTTTTAACATTGTTTTCTAATTTTTGGACTGGTACCTGAGTTTTTATATGCATATATATATATATTTTTCTTCTTTGATTTCCTTTGCTTTTTCTAGAATGACTTTTCTGTGGTCATCAATTTTCAACAATCTGATATATTAAACTTTCCACAAACACCCCCTTCTTTGGCCAATAAATAGTCTAAAGCCAGCCTATTCTGATACCCTACAGTTTTTGTTTGGCTTAGCTGACTTGATATTGACTCTAATGACTGGGCAGCCTTATTTGCTATCATTTCTATAACTGCTTGGAGTCTTGTAACATGACTCAATAGATAATTTGGGGTCAATACAGAGTTAAATTGCTGTGCTGGTTTTACCTTTTCATTTACTATTTGTTTTTTTACCAAATCTTGAACCGTATCTTCAAGATTAAATGTAAAACAAATCCATCTCTCTCCTTTTGGACATTCAATTCCAGATCTATTACCACTTTTTCCTAAATTTCTTGTAATCCAATAATTTACTCCGTTTTGCCTACAGGTTCTTAGTTTGGATGGGTTATAACAGTGGCTGTTGACCTAGGTGTGTGTAATAAAAGAGGAACTTCGGTTTCTTTCCATGTGATGCTTTCTGTAGCATTTGTGACACAATCTTGCTGGTATCCTGAAAGGGAAAAGACAACAAATGAGTGACAGAAACAGGAAGAACAGAGCTCCAGTATGGCTTATACTCCCAACCTCCCATGCCTGTGAGGTTGCAACCCACAGCAGGTGTATTTGATCTTCTCAGTGGCGAAATACAGAGCCCAATCTGGTCTTGCCCTCTATTTCCTTGTCACTTTCTCTTAACTAATTTCCAGGCAAATTGTTTTTGACACCCTTTAACTGTGGTGTCCTACCGTTCCTCAGGTATCTCTCATTCAGCAGGCACTAATTATTCCCATCCACAAAACAAAGTTATTACTTTAACACTTTTTGCAATAAGAGCATAAATTTTGTGAACCACAATACTTACTATTCTCACAATTCAAGCATTTACTTATAACCCAGCTAGCATGTCCAGTATTGGAATGAATCAAATAAAGTTTACTAATGGAAATGGTAATTCCCCTTCTCCCCTGTACAATTCACAGGCTAAGGTCAGAATACAAAAACAGTCTTGATCTTTCTCTCTGAAGTATTCCTCCCTGAAGGAGATGTTTTATTCAGGCAGTGCTTGAAACCAGTGATATAAGCATTGTCTTACTTCTTAATTCAGTGTTATTCTTTGTACATTTCTTGGATCATTTGGGTTTTTCTAAACTATTACCATTCAGTCCCCCATTGGAAAGTCAGTTCGGTATCACCCGGTTTAAATGTGATAGTCCGTTCCTCAGGTTTCTTCACAAGTCCTTTGATTCTGCTGGCATGAATTCACCCTCTTTCTGTGATTCTGATTGTTGCTTCAGTAGTACCTGGAAAGGACTTCTTAATAGCATAGTAATAAAAGAAAGATAATACTGCATTAACTTTTACCATTCGCTTTTCTTCCAAATTTTCTGGGTTTAGCTAAAAGCTTTCTCCACAGCAGCCTCTTCTTCTTCTATCCAGCTGTGCTAATAGCTGCAGAGGCAAATTCTTCTTTCTGTGAGTTATAGTTAGGTAAATAAGAAAAGCTAGACCAATTTTAACATGAGATGTATCACATCTATTGCTTTTTACTTTTTGGGCAGCATTTAATTGTTTTAGCCTTATAAACCCATTCTTCAGAAAAAAAACCTTCTTTTTAACAGCAAACAAAACACACAAAAGAAAAAAACCAAAAAACTTCTTACTTAAGAAAAGGAAAACCACTTTGTGAGGTTTGGAGAGTCAGCAATCTCTGCTTTGATTTTATCTTTTAGTGCTAGCACCCTCCCCCTTTTCACAGCTTTGCTGTCAATGCTGTTCTTCGCCCTTCCCCGGTGCTGCCACTTCGCTGCAGAGCCGGAGCAGGGGTGAACAGCCACGGGCATGGGGACCCTGGGGGCAGCCTTGGGTCCCTTTTGCCCCCTCTCTCTCTCTACTCTCTCTTTCTCTTTCCTTCTGTCTCTCGGCCCACTTACCGGGCCCACGCTGCCATCCAGGACTCGGGACCCCGGCAGTCTGGGAGCCCCCCTGGCCCCGGAGCCAGCCCGCTCCTGGCCGCAAACCTGTGTCCCCTGCTGCCAGCACCGCCGCCGGGCCACCTCCATGGATCGGTGCCTGCCGCAGCCCCCGAGACCCCGCCGCTCGTAGGGAGCGGGCAGACACCTCCCAACCTTGACAACCCCAAACTTGACGTCCCCAGGTGCTCCTGACATTCTTTTTCTTTCTCTAGTCAACTTACCCTCTTTTCTCTTCAAGGAGGGTCCGTCCTGCTAAACCCTTTCTGCACCCCAGTTCGGCATTGAATAACCTCCTATCAACCATGTGTTAAGACACTTCCCTGCCTTTCATGCAAAAAACCCGCATTCACACTTCTGCTCTCTTCTAGCACCAAGATGTCATCACTTCACATTCTAACATCTCAGAGTTTGCTAACCACCTCCCTACTTCAGCTTCTCTTTCTTCTCTTCTTACCTGTTGGTTTTTTTTTTTTTTTGATTCAACACACCTCAGACGGTACGAGGTGAACCTAAGTAATTTACTTCCAAAAGTAAGCTTACAACTTTCTTTTACTAGGATTGCAGTAGCTGTTATAACTTAAATACATACTGGCTAGCTGTGGCTTACTGAGTCTAACATCTTTTAACATCTTTGATATATAAGCTACTAGATATTTTTTTACTCTTCCTTACTCCTGAATTAAAATTTTATGAGCTACTCCATTTTCTGTATTTATGTATAAATGATAAAGGATTTTTCTAACAAAGGTAAGCTTAAGGCTGGTACTTAGGCTAGTTTTAACTTAACTCTTTTAATTTAACAATATCTTCTTTGGTCTGTTTATATAATCTCCTTCTGTCAATTTTTTCATACACAAATTTTGCTACCTGTGTGTACCCCTCAATCTATAATCTATAATATTTCGATAATCTAGGTAATTTTCTGATCTCCCTCTTTGAAGAGGGAGGGAGAAGGAATAAAATTCTTGCAATTTTCTCATGGTTGGGTTTCCAGCTACTTTTATTTATTAAGTGTCTAAGATATTTTACCACTGGGTAGTGAGTCTGAGTTCTTTTATTAACCTCCCTTAAATCTTGTACTAGTCTATAACTCCCATCAGACTTTGCTGGGGGAATAGGGATATTATGAGGAGACATACAAGGTTCTAATGCCCCATCCTTTATTAGTCCTTCTATTACTGGCTTCAAACCTTCCCGTCCTTCTAAAGATACAGGATACCGACATACACGCATGGGACAATCTTCTCTCTCAATTGTAACCCTTATGGGGTCGATATTTAATCCTCCTCTATTTCCTTCTCCAGCCCAAACTTTGTTGATTTTTTTTTTCTTCATCCTCTTGGCCTAATTTTAAAACTCTAGGTGTCGTTTTCCCATTTTCTGATATAACTCCTATTCTTAATTGCACTTGTAAGACTCTTCCCAATAAATTGCTACCTGCCCCTGGGACCAATAAGACATCTCCCATCCAAATTTTAGTTTCCTCCCTCAATTACCACATCTTTAATGACCAGAAATGTAAAACTTTCTCTTTTTGCCCCTGTTACTTTCACTATATATTTGCTCACACTGTAACCTTTTAGAATATTTAACAGGCAGGTTCTCTCTGCCCCTGTGTCTATTACAAATTCCAATTCTTCTTCTTGGGGACCTACTTTTAAAGTTATCACAGGCTCCAGATGGTATTTGTCTCCAAAAAAAATTAGAGCTTATGAGCTCACTGTGCCAGAACTGGCACAGGGGCTGGGGGGGTGGTGCAGCTGCGAACGAGTTGGGGAATAGACGAGAATGGATGAGGTAATATTTTTTCCCCAGCCTTATACTTCCACTGTTTTTCTTTTATTGCCTTTCAAAAATGTTATTTTCTTACAACCTCCACCCTCCCCAGCATGTGGTATACCTAAAATACGTACTTGTTCAAAATGTGGTGCTTGTGTGCAGGTAAGACAACAGAAACCAGGGTTTTAGACTCAGAAAGCATCACAGAGATTCACTTTTTCCCCAGTAAATTCCCTGTCTTAGCCCTACAGTATGTAAAAACACAAACACAGTTAATACCTAATCAAACAATTTCTCTTGTTTTTTGTGAAGATGGAAAATGTTGCTATTATTTCTATTTTTAAATAATTTAGAGCTCTTTGAGGTCTGCAGCTCCATAGAGCTTTATAAAAGACACAAAATTCTCATTACCTTGGACTTTCATATTTAAAATTCAAATTTAACTACGGAACTCAAGAAACGTTGCAAGTCAAAGGCCATTATAAAAATAGGCCTATATCTCACAGTCAACCTTATTAAAAAAAAGATGTGTCTCACTCTAAAATTATAATGAACACTAAATATATGCACAGTGTAGGTAAGTCAGTGTTAGCAAATGGCATTTTAAATGGCTCCATATGGTTTGACTAAACTATTTTGTAATACACACAATAAAGTCTTCAACATTTTGCTAATGTGTAATGGATGTTTCCTTCAGTTTTATAGTGTTGCAGACTATTACACAACTCAAGAACAAACTCTGGCTTCATTAACACAAACCCATGCATTTTTTAATAACTCTCCTCTGATTATATTCCTCCAACCTGGCTGTAGACCATGTCAACTGTAAACTCTTCCAAAACAGCTTTCTTGAAATCTACTTTAATGGCTCTTAGCTGAAGGAAACTCTGGTCTGAGGAAACTCAGATCTTCTCCAACAATAAATAATTAGACCTCAAGAAGCACTGATAGCCTTTTCTCTACCTGTGAGCAAAGATCTTCATTAGCTTGAAATCTGTACTCTCGTTTTGTTTTGCTTCCAGCTCAGGACTTCATGAAATTGGGAAGTGCATGAGTTTCAATTTTGAAAAAATAAAGCAAGTTCTTTCCTGGCTGAATAAGACAGAGCTCTTCAATCAGCTGGAAAAGAGAGCAGGGAAACCATCAAATATAAAAGCTGTTCTGGATAGGAATGAGTGCTGAGATGCATTGGAAACTTCATGCTGCTGCTGCTTTTGATGAAGAGAAACCTGGTGTGACACCTGGCTCAGCCTACCTTAGCAATTACTGCAATGTAATAAGTGTGGATGCACTGACCAAAGCACTTGGTCCTGAGGTGTCTCGTGTCCTCATTGTTCATTGCAATGCTGGGATGGCCCCGACGAGGGGAGAGAATGATGCATCTGACTCCATGGGTATCAGAAGGCTAATTAATTACTTTATTATACTATATTATTCTATACATCTAAAACTGAATCTGCCAAGCACTCAACCCTGCACACTCTGCACACCCTGCACAGAATCTCGTGACTGTCAGCCGACGGTCCAGACACAAGCACACCCTGATAGGCCAAGGAAACAAAACACCATCACTTTGGGTAAACAATCTCCATATTGCATTCCACGTTGGCACAAACACAGGCACAGCAAATGATAAGAATTGTGTTTTCTTTCTCTGAGGTTCAGAGAATGTGATTCCCAGAAATATTATTGGGGAAAATTGTACTTTGCTTTTCTCTGTGAAGAGAAATGTGAAGCTACAGTTGTTACTAATGGATGTGGGTTTAGAGAAGTCCTTGTCTTTTTGCCCAGGTCTCTGGCAGCAGGCAGTAGCTTTATTGAGGTGGCCAGCACCCCAAAACCCACTCCCGTTCACAAGCTCTTTAATAATGACTACTTTGGTCCATTATAGGATGAATTATTTATTTAATAGACACAAAACTAGCAGAGAAAAGACTTAAATCAAACTAAGAGGAAATAGCAGGAATAAAGACAAAAAAAAACTACTAGCAAGCAAGTAAGGTTAAAGGTACCTATTAATTTTACAGCCAGCAAAGAAATAATATAACTTAGGATTCAATCTCTCTTATCTAATTGTTGGTGAGGCACACATCGAGATACTTTCCCTCAATTCCCAGGAAAGTAACCATGGAATCTGCATCCAAACTCCAGGAAGAAATCTTGAATGCTTGTCAGGGTGTAAGAGACTTCTGTCTCTCTGATAACTTGTCTGTCTTTTATAGTTTAAAACTGTCTCTCAGTCAAGAATATTTCTTGTATCTCTTCCCACATCTGCTCTCCAAACTAAAGTGTTGATCCTTAGCTGGGGTCTGAGCCCTTCTGGTACCAGACATGACCCCTTGCTGAGCCTTCCAGCCAAGGTTATCCCTTTATGCACCAGCTATCTGTGGTAGAGGGGAAGGACATGTCCTATCACACTCATTACAACCTAAATTCAAAGTGTTTATTTCAGAGTATCTCTAATCCAGCATTCAGGGCTAAAGAATTTGAGTGCACATACAGTCTGAGGCACTTTCATGAGCCGAGTGACTCCACCAAACCCTGTCTCACTCACACATCACCCCTTCTAGAAAGCTTTTCCTTTGCCTGTCACTGTGCTGGTGCTCACATCAGTTTGTACACACATCATCACCCTTTCAAGGGTTAATGCCAGAAAAATCTCTGGTTTTGTTTTTCCTGGTGAGACTCCTGAGGGGCACCACAGAGCTGGCTTATCCATTCACTGTGTTCATGTGTGGGCAGAGAGATCTCCAAGGGACTGTGGGTCAAGGGTGCAAGATTAATCCTCATAGCAGGAAGATACCTGATGTCTGCTGTCATGGACTGTCTTTTCCACAAGATTGAGGATGGCAGGATTTCCTCCTGAGTGGCCACCATGCCTTGTCTGAGTGTGACCAGGATCATTGTACTGTTACATGATTCATTGTGAAACATGAGAACGTGATGTTACTTAAGACTCAAAAGGGGGAATGCATTCACCCCAACCTTCCCCCCTTTTTTCTTTGCATAGTAAATAAAAATAGGAACAAAACATTGGTTTTGGACAATATTCTAGTGCAAGAAAATTTTGTTAACATGAATAACAGTGCAAGCAGTCTACTTTTTTCCTTTTGTTAGGAGTTAGAAATTTTGTTACTGACTTTAACAGGTGACTTTAGGCTTTAAAATGATGATAGGTGGCAAATTCTTGGTTAGAGACTTTGTGGTTGAAATTTGGCTATGAAGTTAGTAAATTAATATTCCGTGCATGTGTCAATGGACCTAGAATGTTAAGATGTTATATTCTTTGAATCTTCAGGTTTGATCTAGCAATAATGCAAGCAGGGCTATTAGGAATACCAAGAGACAAATTATTAATATAAATAATTATTAATTACTAATTATTACTATATTATTAACAAATTATATATCCTATAATCTCTTTGATACACAGCAGCCCATGCCTGAGACAGGAATGTAATACTTTCTTAATAACTTCAGTAAAATCAGATACCATAGGCTTAACAATTCTGATTTTATTAAATGTAAACAGCAGTGACAAATATTGTACTATGAACTCTAAGGCATATTTAACAAACAACTGTACATTTTTGTAATTCTTGTGTGATACCTTTTCAGTATTTTTACCTTCATCATTTGTTATCAGTTTATTAGAATTTTTGAAATATGGAATGAAACATGGGTCCTGCTGTGAAGCTCTTGATTTTTCTAGTCCCTGACCTTCTGCATAAGTTCTCCTGCTCGATTTGAACATTATACATATATTGAACATTATATATTGCACGGGAGTACCAAGCAGTTCTGCAATCTGCTTCACATCATATGGGGTTAATTCACCAGTAGTTATAAATCGAAGCATATTTGCATATTTACAACATCAGCCCGTGTTTAGCAGCTAGCTGGCGTTGCTCTGAGAGGATTTGCCAATTAAAGGCTGTGTATTTTTCAGGTGCTGTGCCATTACCTCACACCACTGGGAATGCTGGAATCATTCCCCTGCCCTGTTGCCAGCTCTCTGATGATGAAGTCAGCTCAGCCCCTTCTGGATCTCCACAGTCTGGAGCCTCCTGTTTTGCCTCTATCCAGAGGGTCACTGAGCCTCAGCTGGGGGCGTTTCCTGCTCGCAACATCCAAGGCGCTGCAGCTCCTGTTGGCAGGGCTGTAGGGACTTGCTCAGCTTGCTGGACCTTGCCTGTCGGTGCCGCGGTGCTGTGACAGTGACAGCTCCATGTGTGACAGTGACAGCTCCATGTGTGACAGTGACAGTGGCAGCTCCATGTGTGACAGTGGCAGCTCCATAGCTAGGCTCGGTACCGGGACCCTCCATCATGCTGTTGGAGCGTCTTGCTTCCGGTGTGCTTCCGGGTGTGACGTAGTGCCAACATCCGGGCATTTGTAGTGACGTCACCTCGGGCCCCACCCCCGCGTTGCCGCCGTAGGCAATTACAATATTAAAGTGAATATTATATGTGTTATGTTAGAAAGTTGTGGTGCATTAATTTTTGTAAATAGTGTGTTAAATATATTTTTAGGTTATAACATAATGTTAAAATAGAAACTATGTGATGTAAGATACTTTTATTAGAGGACCCGCACCGAGATAGCAGCCACAGGACACCTAAATCTTTCACCGAAAGAGAATTTATTGCTCCGTTATCAGAGGAAACGAACTTCTTCCCGCCTCGCTCAGCCATGAAGAAGCCGTCAGGATTCAGAGGAAGAAGTTGACACTGACCAGACAGAATCCTGTGTTTGAATGGAATTTATGCATCATGTATGAGGTGTATGAATATGCAACAGGTTATTGTTTTTAAGGGTTAATCCTCTGTTAATGGGTGTCCTTTTTCGGGCTTATTTTGCCCAGAAAGATGTATCCGGACTGTCCGTAACTCTTTATTTTCATTGTCTCATATTGTCCTAAATCCTAATTTTCCAAATTTTTATTACTCCAATTATATTACTATTTTTATAAACATTTTATTACTATTAAACTTTTAAAATTTAAAAAAACCGAGTGATTGGCGTTTTTCACAGATCTCTTGTGAGCAGTTGAATTACCCCCTGAATTACCCTGTGAGCAGTTGAATTACTGCACATTACCAGCAGATGCAGGGGGGTAATTCAGCGCAGTTTGGCCAGGAGAGGCGGCACGGCCGGCCATTGTGTTCCCCCACATGCTTTTGGGCTTAGAAAGGCACGCATTCCCCCCGAAAATTCATCTGGTGTGTTTTCCTTCCCATATAGTTCAGTTTTTAATAGTCCTATTAAATCCAAAACGAGCCTCTGCGGTTTTATAACTCTTGGCCACCCCCAAAACCTTAATTTTGGGGTCCTGGTCCCCCCCAAAACCCGAGTTTGGGGTTCTGGCCACCCCAAAACCTGAGTTTGGAGTCCTGGCCTGCCCAAAACCTCAATTTTAGGGTCCTGGCTCCCCCAAAACCCAGATTTTGGGGTCCCGGCCTCCCCTTTCCCCCAGCACAAGCCATAGAAAGCCGGGGGGGCCCGGCGCCGCCGTTGTACAAATGTAATAAAGCACCTGCTGCACCCCAAAACTGGCCTGGGGGATTCTGGGGAGTCCTGGGGGAGGTTTTGAGCAGACCACCAGGGGTTTAGGGCTTCCTGGGGGGGAGTTGGGATGTCCTGGGGGATTTTGGGGAGTCCTGGGGGGGCTTGGGAACATGCTGGGTGGGTTTTGAGATGTCTGGGGGGATTTGGGGAGACCTGGGGGCCTTGGGGGCATCCTGCGGGGGAGTTGGGATGTCCTGGGGAGAATTTGGGGAGTCCTGGGGGCCTTGGGGGGCATCCTGCGGGGGAGTTGGAATGTCCTGGGGAGAATTTGGGGAGTCCTGGGGGCCTTGGGGGGCATCCTGCGGGGGAGTTGGGATGTCCTAGGGAGAATTTGGGGGAGTCCTTCGGAGTTTGGGGGAGTGCTGGGGGGTTTTCAGGGTTCCATCTCTTTCCTTGAGGAGGGATTGAGGAGGAGGAGAGAGGGAAGAGAAGGAGGTGGGGAAAGAGAGGAGGCGGAGGGAGGGAAAAGGAGGGCTGGAAGAGGAGGAGACCAGGGAGGATGGAAGAGGAGGAGCGGGAGGAAGAGGAAGAGGAGGGACAAAGAGGGATCAGGGCTGAGCTGAAGCAGCCGCGGGGTCGAACCCTGCCTGTGGGATCATCGCCCCCGCATCGCGCAGGTGAGCGGCGAGGGAGAGGTCGGCTCAGATATCCCGGGGGGGGCTCTGGGTTGGGGTTTTTTTTTTTGCGGGGGGGGATGTTTGGAGAATGAAGAAGTCCAAAGTTGAGCGGAAAGGGCCCCTTCGGGGGACATCGGGGGGTGCCGGAGAGCGCCGCCATTGGCGGGAGCCTCAAGAGCCTGGAGAGGGGCAGGGATGACTCCTTGGAGCCGCTGCAGCCCAGAGCAGAGAATGAGGGGAGAAGGGACCCCGGGAGCCCAAAAAGCCCCGGCATCCAGAAATGGGGAGAGCGAAGAAGGGGGAGTGCTTCTCCGGGGACGCCCTGGGGGGATCTCTTTGCCCTTGCCTGTGGCAGGGAGGCAAATCCCATCCTGTCCTTGTCCTTCCTCCCCCAGAGCAGGAGCTGAGCATGGAGAGCAGGGAGGACAAATCCCCGCGGCAGAACCTGGTGGCAGAGGCCGTTTTGAGCGGCTCCACGGTGCAGGAAGCCAACGGGGAGGAAAAGCCCCGGAGATGCCGCACGAAGAGGGGCTGCAAACGCAGATGGCGGGGATCTGAGGGGGAAAGAGCCAGCCTGGGCCGGGAAGGTGGCCAGAGATCGAGCCAGATCTCGGAGCTGGTGCTCCATGAGCAGCTCCATGATGGGGAGAAGCCCCACACGTGCATGGAGTGTGGGAAGAGCTTCAGGTGGAACTCCAAGCTCATCGAGCATCAGATCATCCACACTGAAGAACGGCCCTATGAGTGTGGGGAGTGTGGGAAGAGCTTCAGCTTCAGTTCCAGCCTGATCAAGCACCGGAAAATCCACACTGGGGAACGGCCCCACGAGTGTGGGGAGTGTGGGAAGACCTTCAGGACGAGCACCCACCTGATCAGCCACCGGATGACCCACACTGGTGAGAGACCCTACAAGTGTGGAGAGTGTGGACAGAGCTTTAGCCGGAAGTCCAACCTGATGCGGCACCAGGTGATCCACACGGGGGAGAAGCCCTACGAGTGTGGGGAATGTGGGAAGACCTTCAGGTGGAGCTCTGACCTAATCAAGCACCAGATGATCCACACTGGGGAGAGGCCCCACGAGTGTGGGGAGTGTGGGAAGAGCTTCAGCTGCAGCTCCCACCTGACCAGCCACCAGAGGACCCACACTGGGGAAAGGCCCTACGAGTGTGGGGAATGTGGGAAAAGCTTCAGCTGCAACTCCAGCCTCATAAAGCACCAGAGGACCCACACTGGGGAACAGCCCTATGAGTGTGGGGAGTGTGGGAAGGGCTTCAGCCAGAGCTCTGACCTCATCAAGCACCAGAGGATCCACACTGGGGAACGGCCATACAAATGTGGGGAGTGTGGGAAGAGCTTCAGATCAAGCTCTGACCTCATCAAGCACCAGAGAATCCACACTGGGGAACGGCCCTATGAGTGTGGGGAGTGTGGGAAGAGCTTCAGGGACCATGACACCCTGATCAGACACCGAAAGATCCACACTAGGGAGAGGCCTTACAAGTGTTTCGAATGTGGGAATAGCTTTCGGTTCAACACTCATCTTGTCCTGCACAATCTGAGTCACACAGAGGAGAGGCCACTCTGCTGCCCCGACTGTGGGAAGGGATTCAAGTACAACTCCCAACTCATCATCCACCAGCGAATCCACACCGGAGAGAGGCCCTACGAGTGTGGGGAATGTGGGAAGAGCTTCTCACAGAGCTCTCACTTGACCCGACACCGATGCAGCCACCGGTAAGGGAAGCCCTGCAAGTGCAACGAGGCAGGAAGAGCTTCGTGCGCTGCTCCAGCTCCATCCCCCACTGGAGGAACCACATTCCCTGTGATCCATGTTGGAAACACACCTGGCTGCTTCTCCTTTTGGTTGGGCCTTAATTTTTTTATCTTCTCCCTCTCTCTGCACTCCAAAAGCCTAAAGGGATGGATCTGTCACCTCAAAACCACTCAAACACCAGTGAAAACACTTCAGTCTTAAAGGAAAAGAGCTCAGCTCCACATCAAAGTGGCTTTTTCCCCGCTCAAAAAAACTCTAGCTTGTGACAAACTAACTCGATTCCACAGCCACCAGAGTGAGATGGGGTTGGGAGGAGATTGGGAGAAGTGGGATCCCAATTTCGACCCTTGGGATGGGGATTGTGTGGGATGTATTTGATAGCAAATAAAAGTCTCAGACTTAGTGCTTTCTCTCCCGTTCATGTTCAGTCCGTTGCAGTTCTGTTTGCAGAGTGCCGCCGCCTCCCAGAGTGTCCCCTCACAGTGTCCGGCCTTGGCCTGAGCCCGCTCCTTTCCCCTCACGGTTCCAGACTGTGAGGGGGGATGAACAGGGGGAGGGGAGATGAAAGAGGAGGGATGAAGGCGGAGAGAGAGCAGCGATGGAAGGAGGAGAAGGAGGTGGGGTTAGGGAGGAGGAGGAGGAGGAGAAGGGATGGAAGGGGAGGGATAGAAGAGGAGAAGGAGGTGGAGATAACACAGAGGAGCGGGAGGAAGAACAAAGGCGGATCGAGGCTGAGCGGAAGCAGCCGTGCGGTCGAACGCCGCCTGAATTCGCAGCCCCCACGTGTGGGATCATCGCCCTCCCCGCATCGCGCAGGTGAGTGGGGAGGGGGAGCTTGGCTCAGATATTCGGGGGGGTCCCTGGGTTGGGTTTTTTGGGGGGCTGCGAGGAGAATGAAGAAGTCCAAGGCTGAGCGGAAAAGGCCCCTTGGGGGGACATCGGGGAGTGCCGGTGCCGTCCTGCCGGGGACGCCCTGGAGGGGATCTCCTTGCCCTTGCCTGTGGCACGGAGGCAAATCCCATCCTGTCCTTGTCCTTCCTCCCCCAGAGTAGGAGCTGAGCATGGAGAGCAGGGAGGACAAATGCCCACGGCAGAACCTGGTGGCAGAGGCCGTTTTGAGCGGCTCCACGGTGCAGGAAGCCAACGGGGAGGAAAAGCCCCGGAGATGCCGCACGAAGAGGGGCTGCAAACGCAGATGGCGGGGATCTGAGGGGGAAAGAGCCAGCCTGGGCCGGGAAGGCGGCCGGAGATCAAGCCAGAGCTCGGAGCTGGTGCTCCATGATGGGGAGAAGCCCCATACGTGCGTGGAGTGTGGGAAGAGCTTCAGGTGGAACTGCGACCTGATCAAGCACCAGAGGACCCACACTGGGGAGAAGCCCTATGAGTGTGGGGAGTGTGGGAAGAGCTTCAGCCGGAGCTGCCACCTGATCCAACATCAGGTGATCCACACTGGGGAACGACCCTACGAGTGTGGGGAGTGTGGGAAGAGCTTCAGGTGGAGCTCTGACCTGATCAAGCATCAGATGGTCCACACTGGGGAGAGGCCGTATGAATGTGGGGAGTGTGGGAAGAGGTTCAGGTCGAGCACCCATCTGATCAGGCACCAGGTGACCCACACTGGGGAGAAACCCTATGAGTGTGGGGAATGTGGGAAGAGCTTTGGACAAAGAGAGAGCCTGATCCAGCACCAGAGGACCCATACTGGGGAACGGCCCTATGAGTGTGGGCAGTGTGGGAAAAGCTTCACCCAGCGCTCCAGCCTGATCCAGCACCAATTGACCCACACTGGGGAACGGCCACATGAGTGTGGACAGTGTGGGAAGAGGTTTCAGACCACCTCCAGTCTCCTCTTGCACCAGCGGATTCACACAGAGGAGAAGCCCTTCCTCTGCCCAGACTGCGGGAAGGGATTCAGGCAGAACTCCAACCTCATCCAACACCGGCGCATCCACACTGGAGAGAGGCCCTACGAGTGTGGGGAATGTGGGAAGAGCTTCAGACTGAGCTCGCATCTGATCAGCCACCAGGTGATCCACACCGGGGAGAGGCCCTACCAGTGTGTTGAGTGTGGGAAGAGCTTCAGCTGGAGCTCTGACTTGATCAAGCACCAGAGGACCCACAGTGCTGAGAGCCCCTACAAGTGTGGGGAGTGCGGGAAGAGCTTCAGCCACCATTGCTCCCTGATCAGGCACCAGAGGAGCCACACTGGGGAGAGGCCCTATGAGTGTTCCGAGTGTGGGAAGGGCTTTACGAGCAGCTCCAAACTCCTCCGACACTATTGGATTCACACAGAGGAGAGGCCATTCCAATGCTCCGACTGCGGGAAGGGATTCAGGCAGAACTCCCAACTCATCATCCATCGTCGCATCCACACTGGGGAGAGGCCCTACGAGTGTCCCCAGTGTGGGAAGAGCTTCTCCAGCAGCTCTAACTTGAGCAAACACCAACGGAAGCACCAGTAAGGGAAGCCCTGCGAGTGCTCCGAGTGCGGGTAGAGCTTCATGTGCTGCTCCAGCTCCATCCCCCACTGGAGGAGGCACTTTGGGCACAGCCCTGGTCACTCACATTCCCTGTGATCCATGCTGGGAACACACCTGGCTGCTGCTTCTTTTAGTTTCACCTTAATTTCTTTTTGTTCTCCATCTCTTTGCACTTCAGAAGCCAATATGGATACATCTGTAACCTCAAAACCACTCAAATCCCAGTGAAAACAGCTCAATCCCACCCTGGAAGTGCTCACACCCACCTCAAAAAAACTCAATGTCATATCAAACTAACTCGATTCCACAGCCACCAGAGTAAGATGGGGTTGGGAGGAGATTGGGAGAAGTGGGATCCCAATTTGGAGCGGTGGGATGGGGATTGTGTGGGGCTGGGTGTGGGGGATGTATTTGATAGCAAATAAAAGTCTCAGACTTAGTGCTTTCTCTCCCGTTCATGTTCAGTCCATTGCAGTTCTGTTTGCAGAGTGCCGCCGCCTCCCAGAGTGTCCCCTCACAGTGTCCGGCCTTGGCCTGAGCCCGCCCCTTTCCCTGCCCCCTTTCCCCTCACGGTTCCCGCCCTTTCCTCACCCCCTTTCTCCTCACGGTTCCGGCCTTTGGGAACGGGGGAGGAGGAGGGAGGGAAGAAGAGGCCGAGCGGCTGCAGCAGGAGAGGAGAGGGAGAATTTCGTGGTCCTGGCGCTCCATGAAGTCGCCACAGCCCCTGGAGCATCGCCCCCCCCCATCCTGCAGGTGCCTGGGTTGGCAGAGCTGAGCCCAAATATCCCGGGGAGTGCCTGGGTTTGGGGTTTTTTGGGGGGATGTTTGCAGCTGGCAGGCCTCCAAAGCTGAGCCGCAGATGGACATCGTGGGGACATCGGGGGGTCCCCAGGAGGTGCTTTTGGGGGATCTGGGTGCCAGCAATGTCTGCTCCAAGTATGAGCCCAGTTGGTCCCCCCGTGTGCTTCCACTTTCCTCGGCACTCCCAGTATGAGCTTTCTCACTCCCAGTATGAGCCCAGTCATTCCCAATATGAGCCTAGTCACTCCCTGCCAGATCCCAGTCACTCCCACTACGGGCCCAGTTCCTCCCAGTCATTCCCTCTGATGATGCAATTTGCTGACATGAACATCCCAGTTTCATCCAGTGTGTTCCCAGTTCTCCCAGTTTCCCCTGGCATAATAATAGTCACACCCAGCATGGTCCCAGTATAATCCCAGTTGCTTCCAGTCTCTCCCAGTATGGTCCCAGCTGCCTCCAGTGTGGTTCCAGTTGCTTCCTAGATCAGCCCAGTCAGTCCCAGTATGATGCCATGTGCTCCCAGTTGCTCCCAGTCAGGCCCAGTATAGGGATGATGTGCAGGGTATGTTCCCAGTCACTCTCAGATACTCCCAGTATTAGTCCAGTCACTCCCAGTATGATCCAAATATGGCCCCAGTGCTCCCAGTCACTGCCAGAATAAACCAGTTTTGCTCTACATAGTTCCAGTTCCTCTTGTTCACCTCCACTTTCCTTCCAGTCACTCCCAGTACCCCCCAGTGTACCCCAGTTCCCTCCAGCATCTTTCCAATTCCTTCCAGTATGATCCCATTTGCTCACAAGCACTCCCAGTCAGCCTCAGTGTAGTGGCATTCACTGCCAGTATGATCCCAGACACCTCCAGCATGATCCCAGTTCATCCCAGTATAAGTCCAGCAGTTTCCAATCATCCCCAGCATGCTCCCAGTCACTCCCAGTTCCTCCCAGTTGCTCCTGCCGTGATCCCAGTTACTCACAGCTGCTCCCTGTCATCCTCAGCATAATCCCAGTCACTCCCAGAATATCCCATTTGCCCCTAACATGGTCTCAAGTGCCACCCGCAGGCTCCTATTCACTCCCAGTATGATCCCAGTGTGATCCCAGTCTCCATCAGTGTGATCACAGTCTGCCCTGGTATGGCAGTATGATCCCAATATGATGTCAGTACAAAGCCAGTACAGTCCCAGTCACTCCCAGTACGATCCCAGTCCAGCCCAGTCCCTGGCAGTGCTGCCACTGCTGGGATCCCCCAGCCCTCTGTGCGTGCCCGCCTCGCGGATGTGCCGAGAGGAGCCCCAAGGGCTGGCAGTGCCCAGGCAGGGTCCCCAGCAAGTCCCAGTTTGGATGTGCAGCCCCCAGTTTGCCCAGTTTGCCTCTCCTTCGGCCCGGGCCGGGTTTCCCCCGCCCGCAGCGGCTGGGAGCAGCCGAGAGCCCCGCGCTGCCCATCCCGACCTGTCCCGGCTCCATCGCCGCTGCTGCCGCGGCTGCGAGAACGGGCACCGAGGGCGTCGCTGCTGCTGGGGGAGGAGGAGGAGGGATGGAAGGGGAGGGATGAAGGAGGAGAAGGAGGTGGGGTAAGGGGGGAGGAGCAGGGGGAGGGGAGATGGAAGAGGAGGGATGAAGGCGGAGAGAGAGCAGCGATGGAAGGAGGAGGAGGCGAAGGGATGGAAGGGGAGGGATGTAAGAGGAGAAGGAGGTGGAGATAACACAGAGGGGGGAGGAGGAGGAGCGGGAGGAAGAGGAGGAGCGGGAGGAAGAGGAGGGGCAAAGGCGGATCGAGGCTGAGCGGAAGCAGCCGTGCGGTCGAACGCTGCCTGAATTCGCAGCCCCCACGTGTGGGATCATCGCCCCTCCCCGCATCGCGCGGTGAGTGGGGAAGGGGAGCTCGGCTCAGATATCCGGGGGGTTCCCTTGGTTGGGTTTTTTGGGGGGATGTTTGGAGAATGAAGAAGTCCAAGGCTGAGCGGAAAAGGCCCCTTGGGGGGACATCGGTGGGTGCCGGCGGCGGCTGCCGGCAGAGGCAGCCTGGAGGAGCAGAGCCCTGTGTCCCCCAGGAGGCCAAAGTGGGGAGCCCAGAGAGGGGGGAGCGCCGCCATTGGCGGGAGCCTCAAGAGCCTGGAGAGGGGCAGGGGGGACTCCTTGGAGCCGCTGCAGCCCAGAGCAGAGAATGAGGGGAGAAGGGACCCCGGGAGCCCAAAAAGCCCCGGCATCCCGAAATGGGGGGAGCGAAGAAGGGGGAGCTTTTGGGATTGCTGGGACTGCCAGCAGCCTGGGCAGGGTGGGCACCGAGGAGAAGGGGGACCCCCAATCCAAGCGTGACCCCCAGCAGCTGGGACAGGGGGGAACCCCCGAACACCAGAGGAGAGGGACCAGGGACGGGGAACTCCTGGGAGGCTTTTTCAGGGCTGAATCTTGGTGTTTGGGAGTGTCATGGTTTGACGCTGGCACAATGCCAGCGCCCCCATGAAGATACACCTTCTCCCTGGTTTCTGCTGTGAGATGTGACCAGGAATAAGCAAAGCAGGCTCCTACTTAGGGAAGAAAGAAAACAAAACTTTATTAACTACACTACAACTATGGATAAAAAGGAACACACACAGGGAAAAGGAAAACCTTACAAATACATTTCCTCCTCCCCCCATCAAATTTCCAATACAATGCATCTATTCCCCAAATCACCAACTCTTAGTCAGAACCACCCTTCAAACAATCAATCCTCAGTTCATCAAGAGGAGAGGAGTCCTTCTTGTACCATGGGCTTCCCCTGGAAACACAGCTGAAGCCTCGTGTGTTTCCGTGTTGCTCGTGGCACCGCCCGGAGTACATCTGCCATCGTGACCTCTTCCTTTCATGTCCAGTGCTCTCACCACTGAACACGGACCAGAGCTGCTTCTAGGGTTGTCTTTTTAAGGATGCCTTGTCCTGATCCAAAAAAGGCACAGTCTCTCCTTTGGGACACCTGTCCCCACAATCTCTCCTTTGGGACACCTGTCCCCCCCATATTTTTTCACCCCCTGGGGCCGAGGGGCATCAACACTGAACCCTCTTGGTTCTGTGGCCATTGCCTCCCCCTAGATGCAGTCTCTGTGTCACAAGGAACATGGGTCTGTCCATGGCTGTACAAATAGAGTCCAGCAAAAGCCACTCCATCATCTCTTCCCACTAGGGTTCCTCTCTACTCTTCTACTATCTCTCGCTCACCCAGACCTCTCTCACACTTGCACATTTCCTTCCTCGTCTTCCACTCTATCTTCTAGGAGAGGTCAATGATCTGTAAAGTTCTCATTCTCCAAAAAGGGGTTAAAAGCTCCTACAAGCGGCCAGCTGAACCCCCCCCTTCTTCTTCTCCGTCCCAGCCGTGCTGCCGGCACAGGCCCATGTTTATCCAGTTTCAAGGTTACAGTCCCAGGCAGAGGCTCTCTCTCTCTCTCTCTCTCTCTCTCTCTCTCTCTCTCTCTCTCTCTCTCTCTCTCTCTCTCTCTCTCTCGGCTGCCCGATGGCTCCCAGTGTTTCTCTCTCTCTCTCTCTTCCACCCCCGGGCTCAGGCCTACCTCTCCCGGCCACATGGCTCTTCCCCTCCCCCTGCCCAGCCAGCAGCTGGGCCGGGGGAGAGACCCGAACTCTTTCCTGCTGGAGACCCAAGAGGAGCCTCCCAGGGGAGAGCCCTGCTTTTAACCCCGTGTTCTCAGAGGCGTGTCCATGTCCTAATGGCCAGGTTAAATGCCAATATTAAAGTCTGAATATCCATTGGCCCAAACACAACATCCCAAAAAACACATTTCCTGTCAAACCACCACAGGGAGGTTTTTATGGAGCCCAGATGGCCGGTGACTTGTAGAGATGGACTCGGGCAGAGGGACCTTCAAACTAAACGTGTGTTGGGGAAGATGGAACAGGAAAGCCTTATAAATATGATTGTCTGGCAAAAGATTTTGAGAATATGGAAAGCAGAAGCAAGATTGAAATGAAAGCCAGCTTTGAGATGCCTTAGTTACTGAACAACTGGAAAACAATGGTGTGGCCCGACTGAAGGTACTCCCCTTTTGATGAAAGAATTCCCTCTGCTTACAGACAGGTCCAGGGGTCAGAGCAGACTCTACTAGCTTAGCAGAAGGGGTCCAAAGAGTAATTTTTAGGGTTTAAAATGTAACACAGTATGGTGATGTAATGATTTTTATAGGTTGTATGTAAATGCTATAGGATTTGTATATGGTACTAGATTGGTTAGTGAGAAATAGAATATTCAACACAGAAGAAGATTTATTGTATTGTAATGGGAACCTCGCTCTCTTACCCTTTTTACTCCCTTACTCTCTTACCCTCTCATCCTCTCTCCCCCTCTCTTCTCTCGGGCCTGCTCCGAGCTGTGCCTGGCAGTTCCAAGCAGGGCCCTGCACCCAGGCCCTTTGCAATAAACCACAAGTTCCACAACCTGGCTTCAGAGATCTCTCGTCTCCATCTGTCCCGACTGTCCTACCCCCGCAACGCTCCTACAAACGTGCTCATTCCTTGTTTTCCCCAAACCAGGATTTCCCATTGCCAACCCTTGGGAGGCTGCGAGGAAAAGGAAGATGCCCCGGGACACTGAGGCAGGTGAGGAGGAAGTCGGTGCCCCTTTCCCCCTCTGTGCTGCTCCATCTCCCAGCCCAGCACGGCCCTGGCTGCAGCACAGCCCTGGGGGGATCTCTTTGCCCTTGCCTGTGGCACGGAGGCAAATCCCATCCTGTCCTTGTCCTTCCTCCCCCAGAGCAGGAGCTGAGCATGGAGAGCAGGGAGGACAAATGCCCACGGCAGAACCTGGTGGAAGAGGCCGTTTTGAGCGGCTCCACGGTGCAGGAAGCCAACGGGGAGGAAAAGCCCCAGAGATCCCGCACGAAGAGGGGCTGCAAACGCAGATGGCGGGGATCTGAGGGGGAAAGAGCCAGCCTGGGCAGGGAAGGTGGCCAGAGATCGAGCCAGAGCTCGGAGCTGGTGCTCCATGAGCAGCTCCATGATGGGGAGAAGCCCCACACATGCGTGGAGTGTGGGAAGAGCTTCAGGTGGAACTGCGACCTGATCAAGCACCAGAGGACCCACACTGGGGAGAAGCCCTATGAGTGTGGGGAGTGTGGGAAGAGCTTCAGGTGCAGCTCCCACCTCATCCAGCACCAGAGGACCCACATAGGGGAGAAGCCCTATGAGTGTGGGGAATGTGGGAAGAGCTTCAGTCGGAGCTCCCGCCTGATCCTGCACCAGAGGATCCACACTGGGGAACGGCCCTATGAGTGTGGGGAGTGTGGACAGAGCTTCAGCCAGAGTTCTCACCTGATCAAGCACCAGGTGATCCACACTAGGGAATGGCCCTACAAATGTGAGGAGTGTGGGAAGGGTTTCATTCGGAGCTCCCACCTGACCAGCCACCAGAGGACCCACACTGGGGAACGGCCCTATGAGTGCGGGGAATGTGGACAGAGCTTCAGGTGGAGGTCTGACCTGATCAGCCACCAGAGGATTCACACTGGGGAGCGGCCCTACGAGTGTGGGGACTGTGGGAAGAGCTTCAGAGAGAGCTCCAGCCTCATAAAGCACCAGAGGACCCACACTGGGGAGAGGCCCTACCAGTGTGGGGAGTGTGGGAAGAGCTTCAGCTTGGGCACCAGCCTGATCAGCCACCAGAGGATCCACACTGGGGAGAGGCCCTACAAGTGTTCCAAGTGTGGACAGAGCTTCAGCCAGAGGTCCCACCTGATCACGCACCAGATGACCCACACTGGGGAGAGGCCCTACGAGTGTTCCAAGTGTGGGAAGAGGTTTAAGATCAGCTCCCATCTCCTCCGGCACTATCAGATTCACAGGGAGGAGAGGCCCTTCCAATGCCCTGAATGTGGGAAGGGATTCAGGCAGAACTCCACCCTCATCACCCACCGGCGCATCCACACTGGGGAGAGGCCCTATGGGTGTGATAAATGCGGGAAGAGGTTTCTGACCAGCTCCAGCCTCCTCCTGCACTATCGGATTCACACAGAAGAGAGGCCCTACAAGTGTCCCCAGTGTGGGAAGAGCTTCTCACAGAGCTCTTACTTGACCCAACACCAACGGAGGCACCGGTAAGGGAAGCCCTGCGAGAGCCCCGAGTGTGGGAAGAGCTGCTCCAGCTCCATCCCCCACTGGAGGAGGCACTTTGGGCACAGCCCTGGTCACTCACATTCCCTGTGATCCATGCTGGGAACACACCTGGCTGCTGCTTCTTTTAGTTTCACCTTAATTTCTTTTTGTTCTCCATCTCTTTGCACTCCAAAAGCCAATATGGGTACATCTGTAACCTCAAAACCACTCAAATCCCAGTGAAAACAGCTCAGTCCCACCCCGGAAGTGCTCACACCCACCTCAAAAAACTCAGTGTCCTACCAAACTACTCGATTCCACAGCCACCAGAGTAAGATGGAGTTGGGAGGAGATTGGGAGAAGTGGGATCCCAATTTGGAGCGGTGGGATGGGGATTGTGTGGGGCTGAGTGTGTGGGATGTATTTGATAGCAAATAAAAGTCTCAGACTTAGTGCTTTCTCTCCCGTTCATGTTCAGTCCATTGCAGTTCTGTTTGCAGAGTGCCGCCGCCTCCCAGAGTGTCCCCTCACGGTTCCTGCCCTTTCCTCACCCCATTTCCCCTCACGGTTCCCGCCCTTTCCTCACCCCCTTTGCCCTCACGGTTCGGCCTTTGGGAACGGGAAGAGGAGGAGGAGGGAGAGAGGAAGAGGCCGAGCGGCCGCAGCAGGAGAGGAAGGGGAGAATTTCGTGGCTCTGACGCTCTCTGAAGTCGCCGCAGCCCTGGGAGCATCGCCCCCCATCCCGGGCAGGGGGAGCTGAGCCCAAATATCCCGGGGGGTGCCTGGGTTTGGGGTTTTTTGGGGGGATGTTTGCAGCTGGCAGGGCTCCAAAGCCGAGCCGCAGATGGACCTCAGGGGGTCTCGAAGCTGGCAGTGTCCTCCCAGTATGAGCCCAGTTGCTCCCCTGTGTGCTTTCAGTTTCCTCGGCACTCCCAGTACAATCCTGGTAACTTCCCCCGCCTCCCTGCATGATCCCAGGCACTCCCAGACGAGGTCAGTCCCTCCCAGTCCTTCCCAATGATGATGCGAATTGCTCCCAGCACAGTTCGAGTTGCTCCCAGTTCCTTCCACTTTCATCCAGTGTGTTCCCAGTTCTCCCAGTTGTCCCTAGCATACTCCAAGGCACTCCCAGTATGATCCCAGTCTCTCCCAGCAGGGCCCCAGATGCTCCCACTTGCCCCCAGCATGTTCCCAGTTCCCCCAGCACATTCCCAGTTGCTCCCAGTCTGCTCCCAGTCCCACACCCATATGGTCTGAGACCCTCCCAGTATATCCCAGTTGCCCTGAATATTCTGGCAGTCGTTGCTAGGCACTCCCTGTTACCTCAGCGTGGTTCACTTGCCCCCAGTTTTATCCCAGTTGCTCCCAGTCACTCTACTTATGTCCCCAATTGGCTCCCAGCATGGGCCTGGTAGCTCCCAGTAACCCCCAGTCAGGATCCAATCACACCCACTCTAATCCCAGTGTGATTGTAGCCACTCCCAGTATGATCCCAGTCACTTGCAGTCTAATCCCAGTTGCTCCCAGACACTCTGAGTACAATTCCATTGCCTCCAGTGTGATCCCAGTTGCTCCCTGTTAATGCCAGCATGACCCCAGTAGCCTCCAGTATGATCCCAGTAAGTCCCTGTCTCTCCCAGTTTATCCCAGTTGCTTCCAGCTTGTTCCCACTCACTCCCACCTCTTCCCAGTTGCTTTCAGCACCATTCCAGTTGCCCCCAGTGAATCCCAGCATGATTCCAGTCACCCTCAGAGTGATCCCAGTTGCTCCCAGCATGGGCCCAGCTGTTCCCAGTGTGCTTCCATCACTCCACTATGGCTACAGACACTCCCAGTATGGTCCCAGTTGAACCCACTTGTCCCTGCTATAGTCCCAGTCACTCCCCATATGATCCCAGTCCCTCCCAGCAGGATTCCACTCACTCCCAGTTGCCCCCAGCATGGTCCCAGTTCTCCACAGCATGGTCCCAGTAGTTCCCAGTGTGGTTCCAGTCATCCCAGTATGGTTACAGACACTCCCAGTATATCCCAGTTGCCTCTGGCATGTCTGTAGTCATTTCCAGACACTGCAAGTGGCCCCAGTAAGGTGTTAGTTCTCCCAGTATGATTCCCCCGTCATGCCCAGTATATCCCAGTTGCCTCCAGCAGGCATCCAGTCCTTCCCAGTTGCTTTAGTTTGCTTGCAGCATGATCCCAGTTTTCCTCAGTTGCTCCCAGTAGCCCAAAGTGTGATCCCAGTCACTCCCTTTCAACCCCAGTATGATTCCAGTAAGCTCCAGTTTGATCCTAGCCACATGCCAGCCCTCCCAGTGTTTCCCCAGCATAATCCCAGTTACTTCCAATCTCTCCCAGTATGGTCCCAGCTGCCTCCAGCGTGGTTCCAGTTGCTTCCTAGATCAGCCCAGTCAGTCCCAGTATGATGCCATTTGCTCCCAGCATGCTCCCAGTCAGGCCCAGTATAGGGGATGATGTGCAGGGTATGTTCCCAGTCACTCTCAGATACTCCCAGTATTAGTCCAGTCACTCCCAGTATGATCCAAATATGGCCCCAGTGTGCTCTTTTTAGCTTTTTCAACTTCTCTGGTTTCTTTTCCACACAGCCCTTTGGCTGGGATTTCCTGTGACCTTTGTTTCAAAGCTAGCTCCTGCAGCCTTTGCTGCCTATTTTTGGCTCTTCCTGGCCTCTTTCTTTTCCAGCATTTTGCTCCATCTCTCTCTGCAATTTCCACAGGTCCTTGGACTGCTTGTCCTCATGTCACCATGAATAATATAACACCCCTGATGTTCGTGTGTCAGAGACATAACACATGACAAAACTCCCCTTGGTCATCAGCAGACCTGATTTATTGTATCAGACACCCTTTCATAGGCAATTCAAAAACTGCCAGTGCTACACAGACATTGGTCTAAACTCTGTTGCCCCACAGACTCTTAACCGGTCAAATGCTTGTGTTTTAGGAGAGTTGTTATTTGTCCAAGCCTCTGTCAGTCAGCCCAAAGGCTGGTTTGTGGAGGTGGGCTGCATTTGTTATTTATAACTGGATTCATGTTCAGCTTGCAATGCAACAGGCAACCAAAGTACTTATTTAGGAAGGAAGGGAGTAATTTTCATATACTTAGAAAAATCCTGGATTGAAAAGAGCCATTTTCAACTGATTAATTTAATTCACTAACTGCTGCTCCAGGAGACACATCATACCTCCACCAAGGAAGGCAAAATCTCTGTGCTTACAGCAGCAGCTGGAGGTGGTGGAAAGGAGGAGGAGAGATGTTCACTTGCCAGAAAAGTGGAACCCAACCAGGCAGCTTTGGAAGGGTGAAGGTGCAGCAGTAGCAAATGGGAAGCTCTGCACTTGGCTTTGGGACAAAACAATGTGAAGGGGCATTACAAAAATCCAGTAAAAACAAATGAGCTATTGATACGTCTCAGCACAGTTGTGCCAGACTCACTGCAAATTCAGGGTTCCTGTTTCATGCTGGGATTTGTTCTTGCACCAGCCCCCTGCCCACACCTGTTCTGCCCCCTCCCGGTGATGCTCAGCCTTCAGCTCTGCTGTGTGTGCCAATGCATCTCCCTCCTGCAACCCTAGGACATGCTATCTCTGTTCAGGAGCATCACTAGATTTTATAAAGAGTGCTGGTGACCTCTGGGGTGCTTGAATCTATTGTCAGAGTGACATCAGCTGGGAAATCCTGGTAGTGGAGTAGGACTTCTTTTTAAGAAGTTACTTTCCACCCTACAGGACATAGAAAATCAACTCAGTTCTTCTGAAATCAAAAAATCCTAAGAAAATTGTAACTTTCCATAATCTGAAAGCAAGCAATGACCTCCCTCTTCAAGAGCATTTCCAAGATTAATATACAATGAAGTTGTATTTTAATTATTTCTTGTCACTGCAAATTCTTCATAGATGAAATGAGAAAGAGTGAGGCACAGCAGCACAGCTGAGGGACAGAGCTCAGCACAGTGGAGTTTCCTCTTTTTGTCACACAGGAATGAAGCTTCAAGCATCAGATCTTATGGTGGGTGGAGGTGACAGCGGTCATACTGAAGGGCTGGCTGCTGAGAATGTTTCTTTCCTGGTCCTTCTGATGATATAGTTGTATTTTAATTTACTGTTAGGACTACAGGCTCCTCATTAAAAGGCAGAGCAGTTACAACACAACACTACATTAACATGTTTATAATAATTGTTGTCACAGGCTGCCCACATGTATTACTATGCAAGAACCTAAAGGATTTCATATGATCAAGGCATAAAGCACAATTGTATTTCTTTCTGAAAGCTATCCAGGATTGCTGTAGAGTACCATGGACAATTCTAGAATACACAGACAAGTGGGAAATATATCAGGATTTCTTCTTGGACAAGAAAGAATGCATATTGTATTTCTGAATGTGTGATAGGTGTGGGTGGAGAAATCCTTCTCAAAGAGGAAGATAGGTAAAGAAATTCTCAGAGACTCAGATAAGCATTGAAAAAAGGTTTCTTTTCCTTGGGGCAGGAGACTATTTATTAAATTTTTTTTTAGCCAAAAATCTCTATAGGTACAGCTGAGCTCATCTTTTGGGAAAGAAGCTGTATGAGATCTTACTTGGTAATATCTATGTTTGCTTCTCTTACACCTATTATTAGTTTGCTGAACCACTACAACCAGGGTTTCAATTAAGATTTTGTTTAATGACTAAAGATTTACAGTTCCAGCAAGTGACAGGCATTTTTTCATTGTCTAAGTTAAGCCTTGCAAAGGGAAATTGCCTCTTTTCCATATAGAAAACTGATTGCCCTGAAGGTCATGGGGAAAAAACACATTTTTTAGACACAAGCTAGTTTAAAAGATGTTGAAAATATCTCCTGAAAACCAGTCTGCATGCACAGCATGTCCTTTTGAAGAAAGGAAAAAGCCAAGCTTCCCAGGAGAGAGTGACTCCTGGACTTACTTTGGCACCAGTGTCCCTTGGCAAAAAGGCAGGTGCTGAGCTAGCACGCTCCCTGGGACCACTGTCAGGAAAAAGGAATAATTTGCCTGCTGTACTGCCACTTCATTGAAGACTTTCAAAGGTCATAGAAGTAAAAGGAAGGAAAAAAGTGCAACAACTGCCACTAGAAGCATTTAATTTTGGTTTTCAGAAGCCCAGTTTCACAAGTAAAAGGCCAATTTAATTAAACTTAGACCTCTGCAATATCAGACAGTATTTGTTTCTCCCTCTTCAGTATTTTTTAACCTTCATTTCAAGTTATGAATGGGTAAGATGTCAATACTCTAAAACTGCAAGATGGTAAAATTTCAGTTTGGTGCATGATTAGATTCTGTGGGCTCCAATCATGAAATAATGAGGCAAAATGTAATGGAGCAATAATGTATCTAATGCACAGGGTTCCATGTTACAACCCTCAAAACCAGTCAATCAGTAATTCCTGTCCTTTAATTAATTTCTTGTTTAGCATCATTCATATTAAGAATTACTTTTCGAAAGGAAAAAAATGAAACATTATCAACCCAAATATATTTTAACAGCCCTGACACAGCAATATTAAATTCACAACCTTTAAGAATATGTATGACCTCGAAGAACAAGACACCCCAGTCCAGTCAGTACAAATATTCCCCACAAACCTGTGTTAATGGACCACATAACAGTTTCTTGATCAGGCAGCAGAGTTCCATGTCAGCTTATCTTGATTAAGAAAGACATTGCAAGCTGTTAGTTGTAATTCCCTACATTGTTTCAATAACAATTTCTGTATGGTAGGAATCCCAAAAGAAACTCACACTGGATAAATATACTAATAGCTAAAAACCCAAATAATAGGTCCTCCACTAATATGATACCAGAGCACTTGTAAGTGAACTTTAAAATCACAGATTAATTTTGGTTGGAAAAGAATTCTAAGGTCAACAGGTCCAACAAGTTACTGAAATGTCTGAAAACCAGTATTTGCCATCAATTACATGTCGTTGCTGCTAAGCTAAACATAAACATTTTAAAATCAAGTGATGTGGTAGGTATAAAGATGACAAAATATTTCAGTCTTGAATTTGGCAGTCCAGATGGAGGAGTTCAAAGTATAATGAGAATATTATTAAATTGTGCCTCTGTAGAAATAAAGAGCAGTAAAATCAGAATTTTATCTTGTTTTTAACATGGACAGTACTAGCAGTTTTGTTAGCAGAGCCACATGAAGTAAATGGGGCCATCTGCAGGAATGAAAAAGTCCAAAATTTACAGGTCAACGTGAACCATTCTGACTTAATCACTGATAAAAGCATAAATGGAATAATTTCCCAGGGCTCCATTCTGTCCTACTACTGAGTTTTCATCATTTGTTTAATCTAAGCACCATTCTGAGATTTACAATTAAGATGTTAAAGAAAGCTGCTACAGAAACAAACGACACTGAGTTATAGTTTAAAAGTAGAAACACATAGCCAAGTATTGAGTCAAAGAAGATGCATCTTCAGAATATAAGCTGAGCTTGCCTTTCTGTACTGAGCTTCTGACTTTAAGAGAAAAGAGAATAAAGAGCAAGTATGCATCTCAGAACTGCTTGTCCCTGAAAGATACTACAAATGTCTGAAAAATTAAGAAGGTAAATTAGCTGTATAACATTTTTATTTTACTATATTGACATTTTATCCACAAATACTTTATCAGAGTAAAAATAGAAAATAATTGTTTTATGGAAAATTACAAAAAAAGGCAAAACAAAGAAATTTGTAATAATTAGCAGATATAAGTGTCTTTATTTAAAGAGTAAAAAGTATGCAAAACCCCTTCTGTTTTACAAAAATTGGGAATATTCTATGTTTTCCTTCCGGCAGTAACAGAAAATCCTTTGACAATATATTCTACATCTTTTGTTTTACTGAAGACATCAAGTTAGTCACAGATTTCTCCTTCAACAACAGACAGCGTGATAATAATTTTATACCACTTGAAAGGTTCTTTCTTTACTAATTAGAACATGGTGGAAAAGCAGATGGAGCCACAACAAAGAACCCCAAGGACCCTTACTCCTACTGAAAGGCTGCAAAGCAACAACAGGATGTAACCACAAACAAAGGATGGGAGCAGAAGTTTCCCCCATCGGACTTACCATGTAACAGGAAGAGGCAGGGGAATGAAGTATTGATACTGCTTTTCAATTTTGCTGTGTGCTTACCCACAGTCCAGTTTGATATAGAAAGCTGGTATTTTAAGCTTCTTTTCTTTTTATCCTGAATTTTAACTAAAAATGCCTCTCAAAAACTCTGCTATTTAGAACCCGTGACTTGTACTGGACTTGTGTTTAGTCACGGAATGTTGTTACAAGCAGAGCTGCTGCCCTCAGACATCCACTTCACATAATTCTTGGTTAAGCAGACCTCCATCTCCTGCACAAGATGCATCCAACACTTGCCAATCAATGACACCAACTCTAACAGCAAGAAAAGGGGTGATGTTGACCTTTCATGACAGATACACTTATATTTTTTGCTCAGGGCTTACAATGTTTTTTACAAGCAAAATGACATCAGCATGCTCAGCAGGTGGAGTGCTGTAAGAACTCAAGGATGAGAACAACAGTAAGAGTTACCAAAAGAATCCAGCAAAAACCCTTTGATTTTATAATCATGTCAATGATGAAAAAACACAAATTAGAACTATATGCAAACCTTCTAGTCAAGCAAAACCTATTTGCAGATGAGCATCCACCTACAAAAAAAACTTGTCCTCAACACATCTTGAGGATACACACAAGTCTTTGTATTCTCTGCCTTCTGCCTGCAAGTGTAACCATTCCTGCTCAGCTCAAGAGCAGCAGCCCAGTGCTCTCACTGCTCAGCACAAACACACTTTGTTCAGAATCTCACTGTTCAAGGACTTCAGATTTAAGGTTTAAGAGCAGCTCGATCCCTAACAGAATTAAAGGTCTTCCCTTGTAATTGTTAAGTGTTACCAGAGGGGGTTTAATTTCTAAAACGTTGGTGAACATCAATGCTGACATAGTAATTATGCTTTTTTTTAGCAGGAAGAGGCAAAAGCAACCCCCAAATCATACCATTCTCAGACATCAAAAGAAGCAGTCTAACAGACACCAGTATGGAAACTCAAAAGCTGAAGCCTACTTTTCTCTGCATGTGTAAGTTTGCAAGAAGCACTGAGTAGCTCAGAATTCACGATACATCCCAACTATTTCTGACTCATCATCCAGGCTTCAAATTGCACCTAGCTCTGGAGCATGCATTTGGCTTTAGAAGCTTCAAAAATATCACTTGGAAGTTCAAAGAGAATTTAATTTTAAATAAAAAGTACCTCTTTGTAGTTAATATACGTTAGACTGTACAATGATTGGGAAATTAAACCACAGTTCTCTGTAAAACTATTTTCAATTTGCTTTCTGTTCCTAACCAGGGACTACTGACTGTGATTAACTTAAGTCTTTGGATACTAAGGTTGACTACCATGCAGGTATAAGCACCTTGCAGAACACAGCATTAATACTCCCCACCAAAACAATCCACTCTTTGGGTGAGGGCTGTTTTTTCAAGTTTTTGAATTACCTGATGGGGAATGGCATGGGGGGAAGAAGTTCACCTTTGCTTTCTGCCAAATGGCTAATGTCAAGCACATATTTCAAAACAGGTATTTGCCCTCATATATGTATATTATGTGCATACTACAATGAAATACTCATAATTGGCTTTTCACCTAAGCCATATCTAAACCTGGATCTTCTTCCTCAGCACTGATCTCCAGTTAAGTTTAGTCTTAAGTGTCCTTTGCTTTTAAACACAGAAGCTATTTTAAGAACTTGATGCTTTGTAACATTTAACATGTCTTTCAGCTCCACTTGATTAACAGAATAACGAATATATTGTAAACTTTGAAAGCATCAAATGCCATTTGGTAGTTCAGCAGAGAACAAAAGACTGGAAAAGGCTGCATTCACACAACTGATCAGCCTGGGGACTACAGGGACTTAATTTTTGTTAGAAGTGTTGCAAAAATTACTTTGCACAGCTGTGGTCACAGGCTCCACCTCTCACTAGCTGCAGAAGTTGGGGTGATCCCTTAAATTACATTAAAATATATGCTGTTAAAAGATCCAAATTTATGCACGTCTGAGTTCTTTATAGAAATTCATGCTCTATATTGTACAATCAAGAAACAAAAGACGTTTCCAATTCTGATCAAGGTAAGAGCACCAACTGCTCTGGTTATAGAGGAAAGGCCTCAGGTTCCCACTTACAGGTCCCAGTGCTTAATTATCTTTCTCTGCTTGCAGGGATGCTGTAGCCAGAGCCACTGCTGTAACTGGCTGTGCAATGCCATGGAGCTGCATCTTGGCCAGTTTCTTCTGCTCGCACTCCGTGACCAAGCGGTTCAGCTCTGCTGCGCTGTACCCAATCAGAGTCTTCAGGTCACACACAAATTTGTACACAAACCTCTTGCCCTGCACCTTGCAGATCATGTCTCCATCATAGTAATACCTGCAAAATAGAAATCGGCAACAGAGAATTTTAGCATCTGCAATTTTCATATGCATCCATTACTTACTTAAGGTCACCAGAGGCTAAAATATTATTCTTCTTCTCACTGAGATTCTCATAATTTCATATTCCAAGATATTCCTTAGACATTTTCTTATATGAGAAAAGAGAAGTGTTGAAAACTGTCTCTGTACCTTGGTATATTAAGGAGAAATAAAGCACAGTAATTATTTTACAGGCTACTGGAAGCATCAGTTCAGGAGAAAGTCCTAGACCAGTTAAAAAACAGCTTGTCAGGGAAGATGTCTTATAGGTAGTGCTTTGCCTTAATAAGAAAATACTGTCTTTCCCCATATTATGGTCCTTTGCTTTGCTTTTCTGAAGAAAAAAATTAATGCTGGAAACGGGTTGAAAATTGCCAAGAAGAAAAAAATTAATGCTGGAAACGGGTTGAAAATTGCCAAGCAGTTTCCATGCTATGAAAGCAGCTATTCTCTCCATACTGTCTTCAAAAATGGAAATAAAACTATAAAGGCATGGGTTGGATTTGTGGGGTTTTGTTGGTTTAGTTTTTTTGTTTGGTTTGGTTTTTGTTGGGTTGGGGTTATTTTATTATAATTCATATGCTGTTAAAACTACATCTTTGCTTTTATTTACAACTAAAAAGGGAAGTCTCTAACTATAAGTATCTTTTATATTATGTGACAAAAGAATTATCAGACTGGGCAGAAATATAGTGAGATAACAAGGTCTATATAAATAAAACACAATAAAACACAAGTTAGAATTTTGCAGTTTTCTTGCTGTTCTACTCTCACCACAAGCTTTAATAGAATGTGTATACCATTCCTCATTAAGGAAACTTAAGTGACTGGGATGTAACTTGGATTTGATGAGCTTGAAAGCTTATGATAAATTGCAAAATAATAAAAACTCAACCAACACAACTCAAACAATGTAATTTCCTCAAAACCATCACCCAAATATAGAACAAATGAACCCAGATTTCTTAACTGTCTAAAACTCAATCCTGTGACATGTTCATAAAGCAAAGATGATTCCTGTTCAGTAGCAAAATTAAGTCACTTAAAACACAAACTTCTGACTCCTAGCTCTAGTGGAAAAGAGGTAAGTAACTAAGAATCCCAGCAAATTCTTCAGATATCTCAAGTTCTGGAAAAAAAAAAGCCTTTTACTTTCTTAGTTTTGAGGGTCAGGACCTAAGCAGCAGGACCAAAGACAGATGAGAGACAGGCTGTGTAGAAAACAATGTTGGTAAATCAGTTGGTTACTGAGATCATACAAGAAACCACAGAGGTCTGTCATGGAGTACAGGAAGAGTCAGAGTAGCTTATTATTGCTCTGTGGGTAAAGACAGTGTGGTTTGTTTACTAAAGCTCTCCTTCAGCTTTTTCCTGAATGGCATAAAATTATAAAAAAGCTTCCTTTCCAGTCCTTCTCCTCACTCTACCCCTCAAACCACCACCTGCCTCCCTCAGCTCCTCCATTTCATTCTCTGTATCTCTATGCTTACTCTTGGCTGCCACTACAGCTTCCACCCAGCAATTCTCCCATGCCAGCCCTGTCCTCCAAAACATCTCTGCATCAGCTGAAGGAACTGCTGTAATGCTGTCCAGGACTTTCAGCCTCTTCCTGAGGTTTAGTTGCCGTGGGTTGAATGAATCTGTAAACACGAGGGTGGGATCATAATTTGTGTTCAGCTTTGAAGCAGAGTCTTGTAGTACTAGGCAGAATTGGAGAAGGATGAGCAATAACCTGGTGAGTCCCTTGTGTGTGAAAGGGAACACTGGGCTCAGTGTGGGAACACTGGGCAGACTCTCCTGTTGAATATGACAGGGTAGAGGACATAGAGAAACTGAGCTCTGCTCACTTGGGCACTATGAAGCAGAAAAACAAAGTTTGCAATATGCAGCCATGGCATATGTCAAATGGCAGTGGTGATCATTTTTTAAAGTTTGTTAACTCAGTACAAGCCTTTCCATTTATTGTACAATCCCATATAATCATTCCTATCTCAAAAAATGCTGTAGAAAAATGTTTTATAAAACTGAATATACTTTGAGTTACTTAGTCCACATTACTGATAGGATCAGAAAGGAAAAGAATCACAGGATATTAGATCATGTTTATATGAAGGCCCAAAACATGCAAGATTCCCACATCTCATGCTCTAAACACTCAAGTTAAAATCAGTTAATGTAGCGAGAGGATATTTTCAATACCATGTTCAATGTATTTCTGATTACAGCATTTGCCTACTCAAAAATATAGAAAACTAAAAATACATAACATTAAATACCCATTCAAGTTCACAAAGTTACTGGAACATTCCAAGACACATGGAAACTTTGTTTCAGAATAATACAGAAGATGAAATTTTTTTCTTCAAGTCTCACCTCCCTACTGGATAACTAAACAGACTTAAACAGGATTTTTAGAACATTTACCAAGATATGTATAACAAATAAAAGCTGCTCTTCCCTTTCTGCCCCTCAGCCCTAGTTTCTATATGCCTGCTTTTCCTGCAGCTGGGCAGAAGAGCCAGCATATTTCTCAATAATACCAACATTATTTCCTGTATTAATCAATGATTGACACAGTGATTTCAATACATTAGTAAACAAAACATATAATCATTTATTAAACTTCAGCTTGGCACCAGTGTTTATCACAGGAGTAGCAAGAGTCATTAAATATCCCTACAGACATTCAACTGTTAGAAGACATGTCAATATTGATGCAGCTGCCAAAATGACACCACTTTGAGAATTGTGATTTCTGTAATTCTCTGACTAAAATATAAATGCAAAATTTTGCTCATAGTGATTTATGCAAACTGGTGTTTAATATCCCACTGATAAGAGCACTATTCCAAAGTTCTTCAGCTGCCTTTGGCATCTTCTGTGGAGCTTGTTGATGAAGCCATCAGCATGGTTTACATAATTTTTATGTATCAGAAGGTTTTCACATATGCCTTTAGTACACAGACTCACAGATACACGGGTTGGAAACATGGGAATGGTATTGGAACAATACAGGCTGGGGAAGAGCTGCACTGGAAAGGTCCAGAAACCTCCTCCAGCCCTCCAACCCAAGAGAGTCTGTGATACTGAGAAAAAAATTAACGTTCTCATTAATATATAAATAATGCAAGAATAGCCATACAAGACCAGACTAAAGATCCATCTAGAACAGGAACAGACTCCAAGAGACTGAAACAAGAAACAAGACTCCCAAGAGACCTAAGGAAAAGCATGAGAGTAAGCATCTACCAATGCTCCTCCTTGCTTTTAGTGACCTGAGGCTCAGGAACTCTCATAAGTTGCATCTTTCAATACCTAATATGGTTCAAAATATTTGTTTTTCATTAATTTTTCCACTTGTCTGTCAAACATAAAATAATTCTGGCATCCTCAGTGCTGTGCCTAAAGAAGTTCTAAGACAATCAAAAGGGTATTAGCTGTGCATCTCATGCCTGTCAAATGCTAATTAAACACTCCCTAAAAGGGTAAAGAAAGCCAGAATGTGATACTTTACCATCATTTCTTACAGAGGGATTTTCAAATAGAACTTGATATTTTTATATAATGCTAGAGGAGTTTACTTCAAAAAACACCAATCAAGCAACGGCACATATCCAGAAGTGAAAATGCTAGTAAGTAAAACATAGACCCTCAATCAAAATGGAACTTCACTCATACAAAAAGAATTTCTAAACTTGCTTGAATAATTTGCAGGATTAGGCAAAAAACATCTTTCTCGAAAACAAATCAAGAGAAATATATTTAACAATATCAGAATAAGAAATCAGAAGTTCACTCTCAATGATTTCAAAGAACGTGGATGAATTTTCAAATGATTCCAGAGACTAATATAATCAGGGAAAAGTTTAAAATTCAGGTACTTGCACTCTTCCCCCTCCTCAAGTACCTCACCCACAGTGAATCAATAATACAAGTCCCTTTTATCAATGTCAAACTAAAAAATCTCAATGAAATGAAGATACTGAAACTCTTCCATTTCTTCAGATCATTGTGATGTTGGAATTGCAACTGTTGGAACATAGCTATCAACCGTATTTTTCAATTTAAGATCCACACAATAAGAACAATGACATGAAACAATGAATATTTGAAGTTAGAAAAGGTTCTTACATACAGAAAATCACTAACAATTACAGAGAAGTATCTGCTTTATTCCATAAAAAGAGCAAGAACACAGACAGTAGAACATAAAAATAAGTTAATAATTCACATTTCTGTATCTTTCATCAATATTGTTTGGCATGCTACTAAAAGCATAAATATTGAAGATAAATAAAAACCAGGCATATTTCTGGAAGCGAGCAACCCAAATTAATGATCTTGAAAAAAGGAAATCTATTTTCAAAAGGTTATTCTACTAGCTTCTTTAAAAATGAAAAAAAAAACCCAAAAAAACAACAACCCAAAACAAAGGCAAAAAAGCCCAGCAAATGCCTCTGCCCTAAGATCAGCAGGATCTCATTGCAAGGACCAGCTTCAGAAGATCTGCCTTACTAAAAACGCTGCAAGTTTTGCATTATGCTAATTGAAGAGGTAGCCAAATGAAAGCAAATCATACCCCACGAGTTCCTTAAGTTTCTTACCTCAAAGCCCGACTAAGCTTCTCATAGTTCATGGTGGGCTTGTTCTTGCGCTGTCCCCATTTCTGTGCAACCAGTTCAGGCTGGTTCAATTTAAACTCTCCTTCATCACCAACCCAAGAAATACAGTCCCGAGCATCTTTGTCTGTGAGAAGTTCTAACAAAAATTGCCACAGCTGGATCTGGCCATTGTTCCCTGTTAAAACAGGAATAACAAGTTTCACTTCAAATTGTCCTTTTCATGTTCCATTCATGGCTAAAAACTTGCAACCAACATATTAAAGCAGACCAGCATAGACTATATGATGGAAGGAAAACTTTCACTTAATTAATCCCTCCTAATGATTCTTTTGCAAACATTTTCTTGTCATCAGTACCCATTTTTATTTAAAAAAATTAAGAATACAGGAAAAAAATAATCAAAATTAATCACATAAATCTTCTCCTAGAACTTGAAAAAACACAACTCCCCCAACATAACCATTTAGAAGCATATCTGTCTTTAAAATAGGACAGATTTATCAAGAGCTGCTAATTCCTCTTCACATACACACATATGTGTGTAATAGGTGTTTTTTAAAAAAAACATTTGGTCTCAGAGTTTCAATATGAAATACGAGAAACATAAAAGAAACCCCCAAATTTCAGTTTACACCAATGTTGCATCTTTCACATCCAATAGTTAAGATTTTTTTCTAACTCAAGTAGCCACAGTAAAATTTCTAAATTCTCAGTGAGATAAAGAGAGTAGACCTGATGGCTGAAGAGAGAAACACACAGTATTCCTCACTAATGTCAGCCAATAAAACCTTGGCCTTAAAATTCTGAATGACATCCTTAGAGGCCTTTATGGAGTCTAAAACAAATAAAAACTCAAGGATGAAGAGAAGGAAGGATTTAACAGAAAAATTCACAACATAAAGGGAAGCAAAACAAAAATGACAGTAAGAAAAAATAAAGAAATTAATAATCAAAGAGTATATATAAATAACAGTAATTCCAGTATTAAACTGTAAATTTAGTGTGCAGTTTTCCAGACATACATTCATTTAACTAAAAAAGAAATATGAAACTTTATAAATTTTGAAGTCACCAGACTGGGGAAGAATGGAGGAGGAGCACAACAGACAGTGCAAGTAGCAGCTAGGCTACATTTTACAACATAGAGTTTATTTTCTTTCCTTTCTACAAATAGAAGGAAGTTCAAAGCTTGAATAAATTCTATGCAGTGGTTTGAGAGGACAGATTGTTAAATGATAGGGAAATATATCCATTTTATTTGCTGCAGGATGGAAAAACCGCAGCATCATGTTGAAATGGTGCCTGTGTGAGCTGACCAACCTGCCAGGGCTGCCTGGGCTTACCACAGATTTTTGTACCCATGGCTCCCTTCACACAGACCCTACAAACCTCTCATCTGGAGCTACAAAGTCGTGTCTCACCAAACAGTAATTAAAATGAATGGGTCAGTGTTCAGTGCATTAGCATGTAAAATAATGGAGGCCATACCTGTTCTGTTCCCAGGGGAACTCCTATCTTCCCCAGAGATCCTTGGAGCTCTCTGTACTTTGGCTGCTTTTGCACTGCTGTTTATCACTTTGATGGTGGTGGGGGTAGCAGGCTGTACGGATGCTGGTATAATCTGCACAGCTGTAGAGCAGAGAGTGTTGCAGAACATCAACTATAAATTGTTTGAAACAAGCATATTTTATTTATTACCTGTATTATGATAACATCTAGAAGCTATTTTTTTCCTTTGCTAAAAAGGCACACTGCATTAAGTCACAATGCTAAGTATAATTTACAGATCTTTTTACCTCTTATTTGAAAATTGCAGTTTTAGACTCATTGCAGAAGTGTCACATTACAGATAAAGCACCAGTTTTAATTTATTATGTGTTTACATGCTTCCACAAAAGGAATACAAACTCTCTCAAGCCCTTGTTTTGTCTTCATGCTGTTCCCACATGATCTGCCCTAATGCCCTTTTCTCTACAGTCCCTGCACAAGCTCCATACCTGATATTCAAACAGCAAACACCTTCTATTGCAATGGTGTAGGAGGAAACAGACGCCCCACTCAAGCTGGCTTTAACTAGACACAACCACAGGATGTAATAAACAGTATGTCTATTTAACATATAAGATGCTTATAAATCATCTGAAAATTGATTCATTTCAATAATTGATGACACTGCTTAGCTGAAAGAATGAGTTTCAAATAACTGGAAAGTTACTTTAATGTATTATTTCTAATATTGGTTTCTAAGCAAGTCATCTCTTCCACAGAACCCTTCAGTTTTTGGAAACACTTTTTTATTTGAAATTAATATTTAAGTAGATCCATTCATTAATGCAATATATAACCTAAAGCCCTAAAACAACTAAAAACCTCAAATATGTATCCTAGACAGCTTATTTCAAGACAGTGAAAAATCTACCATCCAAAAAGAAAGTTATAAACTTCCACAGCTCAGGTCAAATACTACCTTTCAGCCAGTAACAAAATACAGAGAAACTCAATGTTATCTTTTGAAGTTTAAAATATGTCCTCCTCCGTTCCCAAGGAAAATCTCTCCTGAGTGATTTTCTAAAAGTTGCACTATCATACTTCTGAACCACAGTACAGTGCTAAACCTGCACACAGTGAATTGTGTGAATTAATGCTGACACAAGTACTTACGCTGATCAATTGTAACAGTTGCTATTTCTCCAGAGTGTTCTTGGCTAGCCAACACATCTACAGATTGGAGAAAAAAACAATAGGCTTATATTTAACCTGCAAATAGTAAGTCACCTGAAGATCAAAAACCTTTTTATTTCATAGAGGAAAGAAATAAAAATTTGGTGTTAGTTTGCAAGGGACATGTACAGTTCATGGTCTTACAAGTGGAGATATTTAACATCTGTCACACATTTTTAGAAGGGTGTACATGGCAAATTTCCACTAGCTCCATCCCCAAAAACCTTCTGCTATATTATGTAAATGAAGACAGAATTAGTTATTAGTCTGGCAAGTCACCTCCAAGCATGGTACATCTGAAATGCACATATATTTATTATATGCACATACATTGCATCACTTAGCAGCTGTGTTGTGTACCATCTAAGGATTTCACTTCCTGTGCTTAAAAATCTCCACTTCAATATGACACAGAAATGTACATTTAATAAACTCAAAATCAATATTTAATTATAGAACTAGCAAATTCAGTGGATGCACAAACTATGAAGCTTTATAAAAAACAAAGGCGGAATAATCATTCACTACCTTCCACCAGTTATGAGGTTTGATAAAAGACAGGCAGTGTTTAGTATGCAGACAATGTTTCATGGCAGCAGACATTCTAATACCTTCTCTTATCTTGTACTGATACCCTCGTTTTTACCATCAACATCAAGTAAAGGAAAAATGACTGCTCGTAATTGGTTTCATAGTTCAAGAAAAAAAATCTGGGAAAAAAAAGCCCCATACACTTTCGAAGAAGTTCCAGGTGGCTCCAGAGGATTTCTCCCCGTGGGACACGCTGGAAGAAATCTTCTTGGCTGAGGTTGCAGAGGTCCCGCCCAGGAATGCTGAGTGCGTTGAGGTCGATGTCAGTCATGCTGAACTCCTTCATCACCCACACCACCCAGTGGAGCACCTGGTCTGTCGACCACTGAACTGGGTCTGGAAAAGACAGATGAAACTGCAAGTCACTTCATCATACACTGCAAGGTTATTATGTAATAACTTCCATAAGAGTAAAGGCACAACATCAAGAAGCGGAGTTAAAATGGTGATGGGACGGTGTGGGTTGGTGGGGTGACAGAAAGGGTGAAAGAACTATTTTCTTTAGAGAAAGATTTTACATCAGATCTATGCCTGACATACCTCAAACATAAAAAAAGAATTTTCTTCTTCCACAGGTCTTTAGCTTCAAGAAAACAGTACCCTCTCTCACAGAAGGATACTCTCCTTCAAAAATATTGATCAGTTTGTGATTATGACAAAATACTACATTCTAAACTCATTCACATCATCTCAGTTTCTGCTGACAAAAACCACCACTGGCTATGTCTGGGATGGATTCATTTTTTCCCAGAAGTCCCTATTGTGAGGTACTTTAGGCTGGTGACCAAACCACTATTAATAACACTGAGATGTTTTGTCCACTGCTGAGCAGTGCTTGCGGAGGCCACGAAGATGTGGCTTAGCCCAACACAGAGAACATAAACCACAAAACTAGCAAGAGAATTTCGAAGAGAACAATGGGCTTGAGTTGGCTGCAACCCATGTTCTCCTTCCTGGCCATTAGGAACACCTAACTTTGTGATGGTGACTGTATTATGGACACCTGTACCAGGAATCCTGTTGGGATAGGGATTGGGATTGTGCAATGTTCTGAAACTGCTGTATTCATTCAAGAATATCTTACCTCTGTGCTGGGTTTTAATGTACCTTGTATCACTCTACGAAACCAGAAATCCATGTAATATCAATGACTTTTAAGTAAATCTGATATTCAGTATTACACCCTGCACACATGGAGTATCTAGAAGAACAGACTGTCTTGTCAGACTATTGGACTCCAATGCAAGGCCTTCTCTGTTTCTCATTCAGCCACCCCAGGGAGCAGACAGGGGGTGCACACAAAACTGAGGAGGGACAGCTGACCTCAATTGACCAAAGGCACATTCCACACTACAGGGAATACTGAGCAACAAAACTGAGGACCAGGTTTTTTTCAAGTATCCCTTGCAGAGAGCCTGTCTGAGCATTGGCCTGCTGGAGGTGATTGCTTCTGCAGGACCTTTTCAGCCAGACCATCAAGTTTTGGGATGTTAACATTGGATACAACATATCAAAATATGTCAACAGGTAAGGACAAGAAACTAAAGTAGGGACATCTACTTTTCACTGGAGCAGAGTGATTACGTATTTTTAAATTCTGATATCTCAAGCAGATGTCACCTTGACATTTTTTTAAGATTTAAAACAAAATTAAGCATTAAGAAAAATTAAGCATATTAAGATTTAGAGAAAGGAAAGTACCCTAAGTCTATAAGCATTTATCTAGGAGCTACAAATTTAATTTTGGTTAACAAAGAACAGCTACATGGTATCATTTTTCACTAATACTACCTACAACAATGCAATGGAATCCTGTGGCAAAAGACACACCACAAGAGGGTTGATCTACCAAACATCAGCAGCAGTGAGCTTCCATCAAAAAGCTGCTAATTTGTTCTCATTGAGAGAACACAATCTGCAAGGAAACAAAAATCATTACTTTCTCTAACCACTTCTGTGGTTTCCAAGCTTTCTGCTGCTCCATTTTCTGCATTTATTTCTCATAACAATTAATATTTTCCTTCCTTCTAGGTACCAAATATTTGAATTCCAATAGCAGAAATACTTGTAACAGAAAAATATTTATAATCTCTAATAAAATCCACCCAAAACATAACATAAATATAAACCAACATTTTAAAGACCTGCTAAATGCTAGTTTTCCATTTGCAGCAAACCAGAGAAGCCTGTAAGGACAAAGACACTGAACCACTACTTTTCTGGGTGATTATTTATTGACTAGCCTTGACTCTTAACATCAACACATCCTGTCTTCTGAAAAGATTCAATAAATAGTTTTGGATTTTAATGTAGAACCTAGGAGCACCTTATTTCAACCCAGGTCCCTGTAATGTCTACTCAGAAAACATTTAAAATGTTATTCTTTTTAGGAGTGTAATTTAGCACATTTTTTTGATATCAAGAGAACACTATTCTTCATAATCTACAGATCTCTGTCATAATGAACTAATATGATTTTCCTAAAAAATCTGCACTACTATGGCCCAAAAATCATTGACCTTTTGAAGCCACAGTTGTGGGTTATAGGGTTTTCTTAAAGCATCAGCACTATTAAAGTTTATTAAAAATATTATTCAACATAACAACATTGGTTTAAGTAATTATATTCTAATATTAATGTGATACCATGATGAAAAGTATTAGTCTGCTTCTGATAATGCCTCACCGTTTTTTTGTTCAAACATTAGACATCAAATCCCTGATTATCAACAGACATAACACGAGGAAAATTGTTTCTGAAGTGCTTACCAATGAGAAAACTAAAAATTCATTAAAAAGCCTTTGCTTCAGTTATCAAAAATATGCTCAAAATATTGGCAAGCTGCATGCCCTGCAAAGACCAGTGACTTGACTGGAATTCTTAAATCCTTATAAACTTCCCCCTAGCCAAATATATTCCAGTTTTACAGGTCTGCTCATATGAACAGCTTCCTGAATATGTCTTGACAGTACATTTCTGCCAGTCATAAGAAGCAATTCAGCTGGATAATCTCCCAAACATGATATAGGTCAACATCCCACAGTTCCAGTTCAATCTTAAACAGACATGCAGAGATGTTTTTAAAGCTAACATTAAAAGAGCAACCTGCTAAGTAACAACATTAACTCAAAAAAAGATGATCATCCAGAAAAATATTTCTTTTCAGTTCTGAATCCTCTTCCTCCAGTATGATGAAGTCCAGCACAGATTCTCATACAAAATCTAATTTAACAGAATATTCAGCATCCTCCAGTCCATGAACAATTTGTTTCAGCAACTTTACAGGCAATGCCCCAATACTGAGTCTGTTCAATTCCACACACACCTGAAGTGCTTTATCACTACCACACACATTTTAAGGAGGGCAGGAAGAAAAGTACTTTCTAAAAACTACATTGACAAGGTAGTTATGGCACAAAAGCACTCATTTAATGAAACTATTATGAGCATTCATTTTACTTCTCCTTGGTTTTTAGAGTAGGAAAAAATTCTTCCCTGTGAGAGGGGTGAGGCCCTGGCACAGTGCCCAGAGAAGCTGGGGCTGCTCCATTCCTGAATGTGTTTGAGGCTGAGCTAGACAGCGCTTGGAGCAACCTCACCTAGTGGAAGTTGTGCCTGTCAATGGCAGGGGATTGGAACCAGATGACTTTAAGGTCCCTTCCAAGCCAAACCACTCCATGATTCTACAATTCCCTTATGCAGATTATTTGCATTGAACTAAACCATACCACAGGTTTCCTCCTCTGAGGTCCTTGAGCACCAACCCTGCACAGCACAGAAGGGACCAGCCCCCAGCTGAATGCACCCACAGCTGTGCACTGTTACCATAAGGAATTCCAAGGCGCTCCTGCTCCTTCCGGTAGCCTTCCAGCGCTGCCGCCCACCGCGTCACCTGCTCGGACGTTTCATCGGAAATTGTTGCAATATGTTTTGTTCCATCCAAGGTTATCACTTGAGCTTCCTCAACAAGGTGAGCTTCAGCCTCTGCATGATGAGCATCTGGATCAATCACAACCTCCACGGTCTCCACAGGCTTCACGATTTCCAGGATGTTCAGCTTGGGCTCTATCCCTAAGCATGGAAACATCACAAAACTTAAAGACAGTAATGCAAATATGACAAAAAATGTTGTTTTAAAGCTTTCTGATTAGTAGGCCTAGCAAACTCAGGAAAGAAGCAGGACACAGGAGTGTAATCAAATATCTCTGAGTGTCCTGAATTAAAATTACCTACTCTATTACAGCTTCTTGTTCTATTTAAGTGATGTATTTCACAGATCTTGAACAGAATGGTCAGCATGTGAGCATAAAGTACAGTATTTTGGTCTGTAACAAATATACCATATAAAAAACCCCAAAACAAATAGAAAAAGCAACCTCCAAAAGGACCCAGAACAAGTAACCAGCTATACTCCCACCATAAGGCATTTCTTTCAGCATTTACAATACTTCCCTGATATCTCTGAGGTCTACACAAAGCAGTTAACGTTTTGTTTTAGTACTCTGAAGCAGGCAGTATGTTAAACAGCAAATTAAAAGAAACCTAGAAAATTCTTCTCATCTTAGACTTCGTCAGGTATTAATGTTTTGGCTTTTTGTCTGTCATTTCAGGTATTAGATCACAGAGCTAACAAGATATGTCTGTATCTATTCTGCAGCGAGAAAGAAGACATTCGCTAATGCTTTGTATCACCACCTTCTGTTATCTTCTGTTTTGTCCAGCTGGTGCCTCATTAATTTTCATACATTGTACAGAAGATTTTTCAAAATTATTTCAATTTTTCATTATAATGCCAACAACCACACTTATTTTAAGGTATTTTTACCAAACCTACTTTCACATAAAAAAGAATCCTTGCAATTCTATTTTATCGTGAGTTGGAAAACCTTGACTATGGTTAGGCTGATGAAAGTCGGATTCACAGAACCTCATGCGGCCAGAGTAACTTCAGTATCTTATATTGTACAGATATTACTTTGTGTCCTTCCTGTCTAATCTATATTAAAGCACAGCATGAGATGGTTCTGCAGGTAACAGCCTTAAATGCTAAATCCACAATCCAGTCGGAGTTTGTAATGGAAAACAAATGGAGTATGTACCTGTATTACAAGTAAGAAAAAACAAGTCTTTTTCAGACAAGTATTCATCTAGATTTTATTATGCATTCAGCTTGAAAAAATATTAGAAAGGGAACAAGCACTATAAAGACCCTAGAGTACAAAACTTAGCAATGTGAAATCAAGGAGGTGAAAACAGATGTTGACAGCCAGTAAGTGGTTGATTAGATGAAGAAGCAAGTATGAAGACTAAGGAAACAAATACCTTACTTAGGAGAGTGTTTAATCTAGGCCATGAAAAATTAATATGCACAATGCAGGCTTCCTTCAAAATCATACAAAAACAGGTAAGGAAAGCTACTAAGGGTTAAGATTCTATTTTTGATCCTCAAAAAAGTAAGTAAAGAAAAAAGAGATACAGTTCATTATTGCTCAACAAAATAATTCACTGTGTGTCATAAAACTACATGCAATGAATCTCTGTAAACATCTTGTAAGTAAAAATGAGAATTAACAATCTGCCATCTAACTTACTGCAACACCAGAACAACATTAATCGCCTGGGTTTGCCTGCATCTCTCCTCCCTTTACCTATCCATAAGAGATGACCAGTTCCAGATTCCCATTCCTCCAACCAGAGCAAGTGAGTTAGGGCAAGGCAGAGCACCATAAGAGTCTTACTAGTAAAATGAAAAAATAGGAATGGTATTTTATCTGCTGGAGAATGAAATGCAATAAAATAACTACACTCAAGTTCAACTATAGAAGAAGAAGAAATATGTTTCACCAGTTGTCTTTGAATTTAAAGCCAGCTCATCAAAATTTGGTAGAACATAGCAGCTTTTCTTTCAAGAAATAAGAGAGTCCAATCCACCACAAGGATAATCATCACTGATTACTCACAGTTGAATTCTATACATTACATAAGTGAGGGGAAAATAAACATAAGTGAACTGAGAATCTCTCAAAACCTCATTCATGCAGGTAAAATATGAGGATGGAGTAAGAAGCTGTTTTTTCCCATCTGGCTCAAAGGGGGACTGTGGACTGTGGTCAAGAGTAACAAGTCCATTTTCCTGTTAGCGATCCAAGTATCTTCCTTTTGTTTATATGCATGCTATTTGTTTTCTGATATTCTGCCCTCACATATTTTACATGCCTTTAACAAACAGGTAACTTATGAGTTGCTAAAGTATCAAGGCCTGAAAAACAACACTGAGGAGTGTTCCAAAGTGACACAGAAGTACTTAATGAATATTCAAGTGTTTCTTTTAAGATGGAAGGCAGGGAGGGGGCAGGGAGGGGGGCAGGGAAGGAGTGGGAAGAGAGACAAGGTGTGATGGAGACATGAAGCAAGAAGCTCCTTGTGTTATATGATCATGAACCTCAGTTTTACAATAAAGGGAAAAAATGAAACACAGGAAGAACATGGGTGGTGGTTTTGAAACTGGGTGGAAACACCAATTTCACGTAGTGGTTTTGGTTCGCCAATTTGAGATTTCGCCAATTTTGACATTTCCCAGGTGGCACATCAAGGAGTGTGATGGGTTCAGCATTAGCCAACCACCAATTAGCCACTCACTTCCTGCTGTGAGGTAGAAGAAAGGCAAAGCTGGTTCAAAATTTTAAAAGGGTATAAAGAAAAATTTATTAACAATAACTAAAAGAAAGAGCAATAAGAATCAGAACAAAACCTTCAGAACACTTCTCCTCCCCCAGAACCTTTTCTTTCCCAGTGACAATGTAAAGAAACAAAACTTAATTTCAGTCGGTTTACCACCTCTAGAAGAGTTTTTCTTCAGTTCACTTAGGGAGAGAAGTCCCTCTTGTTAATGTTATGGAGACTTCTCCACGAGGAAAAAAAAAATCCAGCTCTCTCACGGCTCTCAATTTGTCACAAATAGCAGCCACCCGGGGAAATCTGCAATTATGAAGTCCTTCCCACTGCCATAAGCCTTCCCACAGCCATGTTTATGGGCCAAGTCAAATTATGGAGTATTGTTTTAAAGATGAGCTGTTCAAAGGCAAAAGTTCTCTTTATCTATCTCTAAAATCATCTTCATCTGTGGGAACAGAGGTCTTCTTCTCCTGGGGGTACAGGACCACTCTTCTCTCCTTTTCTGTTCAAACATCTCATGGGATCACAGCTACTTTAAGATCTGCTTACTTTAGCATGGAAGCCTTTGCTTGATATCAAATTGCACCCTTCATCTCCCCATGGCTTTCATGTGTTACAGGGAAATAGAGCCTTTTCTCCACAGCTTTACATAAGTATTCCAGCTCCAAGATCAAGTCATCTCCTCATCCCTCCCATCTGGGACTTGACTCCTTCACTGACATTGGTGTCTTCATGTTGCTCCTTTACATGCTTTCATCTTGTTCCACTCTCTCAAGGGAGGACTGAAGCACTGAAAGAGTTAACTTCTTGCCCAGGGCCTGCAGATGGTCACTGGGTGCCAGAGGTGGGAACTGTGGCTTGGGCTGTGTCAGGAGCATGGCTGGTCTTTGGTTTTCTCTGCATTCAATTCCAGCCGCAGGGCCACTCTGCCCAGGCTGCAGGGCTGCCCCTGCTCTCAGCTGCTTGATCTTGTGCAGTGGCCGTGCTGGGGGAAGGGGACCTGGTGGCAAGATCTCCACAGCCATGGCTGGGCCTGCTCCAGCCAGGGCTCCACAGGCTTCTCTGCCTTCCTGCCTGGCAGTGCTGGGGCCTGGCCCGGGCAGGACGGGGCCTGGTGCCCCCCAGACGCCCAGAGAGGGTCCTGACCCCACAGCAGAGCCTGCCTGGCCTGGCCCATGGCACTCCCTCCCCTGCCTGGCAGCCGATGGTGGGGGGCCCCATGGGGAAGGGGTCCAGCCCTGTGGCCAGGACTGCCCTACCCCAGCCTGGCTGAGACAGGGTGCCAGGGCATGTTACCTCTTTGCAAAGAAGAGGAGAAAGAGGAAGTTCCTGCACTTCTTTTGTCTTTAACATGTGTTTTTCACAGAGGCACATCCAGCTTTCCAGTGGCTGGAAGCTTTGCATCACTTCTCTAAATGTCTCCCATGCAAAACCATGGCAAACCCAAAAGATGATAGTAAAGACATTCATTGCTCACATCCTTTTGAAAAGGGAAGTCTGAGCACTGAATACTAGAAGCTACTGGGCATGAATTAAGAGCAGTTACTCTAGTTCCCTGAAGGATATTTCTATTCTATTTTATAAGTAGAAAGGTAGTACACTTCCCATTACATATGGGAAACCAAGGACTCAACCTAGCACTAGTCACCTGACATTCAGCATTAAATGGAAATTGTCTTACTGAAGACTGTTAATACAAAGCAGAAAAGTTTTCTTCTGTTTAATCTACAATGAAGCCAAAAGGAAACAAAAAGTGCACCTCATGTTTTGCTCATTTGCTTTGCTGATATAATTCAAACCAGATAACTAATCTACTCCTGTATGAACTTGTCTCTGTTTAAAAATACAGAAATAAACACCTGTAGCTGTTGCCACAGCCCAATATGTACATTGTCTATAAAGACTGGTGGCTGTTTGGCTGTCCTTCCACTCAAGACATATGGAGGGGGCAAAGAAGAAAACTAGGACAAAAAGTAAAATAATGACAAAAAGTAAAACAATGAAGCTGCTAGTTCCTGAGAATCTGACAAAGGGAAATCCTGTCATACCAGATAATACAAATAGAAACTGTGCGTTAACAAATCCATATCCAACTGGTTAAGGTTCCTCTTACACAATGGTTTATTCTGACTTCTCACCCAAAGAAAGCAGACAATAGACAGTGATCATGGACCTTGATAAGGATTTTCAGTGAGCTACATTTACTTTCACAATGTAATTGTTCCTAAAGCACAAAAGCTCACTCACTTCGCAGGGGTGAAACTGCCACCTGCCTCCACAAAAATCCTTTGCCTGCATTGATATTTGGTCTGATATGAGTAACTACTCAACCCTGAGGAAAACCTCATACTGTAACTGATACTACTTGACTAAGAGTTGTTTGGGTTCTGGATTTGCGTTTAATTTTGGTAGTTAGAAAACAATACAAAATTCCTTTAAAGAACCTTTCAAATAGCATCAGTGCATGACATTTACTTCAATTTTACTACTTAGAACTACACAATGAAAAAGACATTTTGAAGCTCTGTGACCATTCATTGATTTTCTCAATTTTACAGCTAGGAATAGGAGATTAGGTTTGCTCACAAGTATTTGTGCAATATTAGTTTGTCTGCACAACAGACAAATGTAACTGCTTACCTTGCCTAGATATTACTTGTACACTGAGTTGCACTGTTCCATCTGTTTTCACTCCTTGATCAAAAAGGCTTCGATCTGGGTCCAGCTTGAGATAAAAGCATTAAAAATATGTATTAGTCTCATAGATAGAATAAACTTGCTCTCCTTTAAATTTTAGAAACACTGGGTGCCTGCAGCAAATTTTCTGAAGAAGCATGCAAATATTTTTAGTACTGTCTTAGACATAGTACAGAACAGAAAAAAATTTATTGTATTTGAAACCTGCCACTCTGTTCTGTTTAAGGTATTTTTGCCTACAGGAACATTTTTTCACCTAAAAGAAGTAATGCAATAGGAGGAGGTACCTCCACTACCTGAAAACTATCTACAGCTCCTTCTCTGAGTTTTTAACACCTTCATAAAAATTCTTATCTCTATAACAATATTCTCCTGCTGTTTCTGGAAAAGCCACAGATGTTTGATTGTAACTTCAAATAAAACACAAAACAGTTACACTAACATGTGCCAATGCCTGTAAAAATGAGGGGGGGAGATTTCTTGAGTAATGCTTTGCTATCTCTATACCTCAATAATACAGAAAGCTTCTCATTTAGATTAAAAATAAGATTAGAATTATGGAAGTTCTGGCAGCAATAAATTATGTGGGCTACCTCAAGAGAAAGTAGTATGGTCATCGCCCTCATTCTTTCAACTAGGCAAGGTGCTTTCTTAACCTCACACCAGGAACTCCAAGAATATTTTGATTGTATTCACACTGAATTAGTGTGCATATAGCAAACGGTCTGATGATAATGAGCCTGACATGAAATTAAACTCTTAACTGCAGTTAATATTCCACATGAAGCATGAATTCCACAGACAATGGAAAGAAGGGGAAAAGTATGTAAAACTCTTCTCCATTACAAAGTTAAATCTTTCATAACCTTTCAATTTACCTGGATATCTTGCAGACAAATCTCATGTGCATCCAAGGAACACTGCAGTCTGGGTTCCAGCAACTTCTTAAGATTTCCAATGGGTTCACTGATGTCAATAGCCTGACTCACAAATTCTGCGGTGGTGTAGCTTTGCTCGACAATGCTTAAATAGCAAATTGATATAATAAATCATTACTTACATGTTAACAGAGCAGGTATAGGACAGCTTAATAAAAGTTGGAAGTGAACTAGATAAAAAGTAATACTGACTCTGAAATCTTAATAGCATGCAGTGTTGCATTGCACTGAGTAGTTTATTCAGTTATTATTTTGCACTGAGTGGTTTGTTTTGTATCACATAGTTTGCTCTGTACACCCTCCCAAGTCCTGGGGTGTTGTTTTCCCCCAGGTTGGTTCCTCCCTTTACCCCTCTCATCACTGTATCCCATTGGCTGTAGTTCCTTTCCTCCTCCGGGTTTAAAATCTCCCACCACGAGGTACCCAGTCTCTTTCCTCTCCCGGGCCCCCTGTTTTCTCTCGCAGAGTTGTTCTACATTAAAGCTGTGGGACTTTGGTCCCGAGCAGAAAGACCACGTCTCATCGTTTGCTTTTGTCCTTGTTGGTGTTGCTGGGGTCCAGAGCTAGCCAAACTGATCCCCCATGAGGTGAAAACTGACAATGCAGTATTAGTTTGAGTACTCTCTGCTTGAGTAGAGTCAACTACTAAATTTGGTCTCATTAATTTTACAGTTGTCTAATTCCTTTTTTACCCTGTCACCACTAAAAAGCTCAGGTAAATACCAAGATTCAGATCACATTTTTCAAGACAGTAAGTAATGGTTGTTAACTTGTTAACATGTTGTTAACTTCCATGTAGAGTAAACTGATTTCATTTGCTTTGCCTGGACTGTATTTAAAAGATATTCAAGTTAAAAGCAAACACAAACACAGACAGGGAAAATAGAAGGAAAAAAATGCTCACACCCATACAGAGCAACTTTCCATGCCTTTTCACTGGTCAGTACAAGAATAATAAGCTTAACACATAAAAGGAGCAACCAGAAGGAACTACAGCAACATGGAGCCTTGAAGGAACTATTAGTCACATGACATGGTTGTCCCACACTACAACAATGACAGTATTGGCACAAGCATTCAGAAATGTCATTGTTATGGGACACATTTATAACAATGGCCTTACACAGGCTCTTCATTTACACAGAAAGAAACCAGAATGTACACAGACACAGTCTGTAAGTGGCAAAAATACACAAGGAACTTAGAACAGTAAGAAACTAGTAAGTGGCTTTGAGTCAGTTCTCCAGAATAGGTTCTTGAAGAGTAGTTAACCTAACCAGCCTCAGTTCTTTCTACCTGTTGGAGACTGAAATGTTATGGTATATGGCTTAAATATCTTTATGAAGGACTTCTGCCTATTATAGCAAAAGTGAGTAACCAGAACTGCACCAGTGCACTCTGAATGGGCCTCCTGACTTGAGGCCCTCAAGTGCAAATTAATAGAGAGAAGATAAAGTGACCTAAGTCTGGGCTGAGGGAAAAGAATACATTCACAGGAGTGTGATAAATGATACTCCCTTCTAAAACTTTAAAAGGTATATTAAAACCTTATCAAAAATACAAGAGAAGACTGAATACAGAAAATATTACAGAACCAGGATTTTTCCTACCATGGGCTGGCTCATCTACACAATGAATGTTTTGCCTTTTAACCCTTTAGCCCCTCCCAAAGTTCTGTCTCACCACCAAGGAGACCAGACGGATGGAAGCAACAAGATATCATTGGGACCCTTGGAAGGGTGATATGCTTCCACTTAATATTTGTCACTCTCCCTGACCCCACCTCTATTGCTTTTTTTCTTTCTAGTATTAAATAAAATATATCAATTTTTTTGGTATCAACATCTAACCTCATTGGGTTTTAATTAAGTTTTGGGTTATATTTCATACCTTCTGTGTTTGATCTGTTTTATTCTGAGAGAATTTGTTTTCTTTGCTCTTCTGTGCTTAGACCGGAATGCAGCGCTACCCTACACATTAACTGATGCTCTGAGCTTCCAAACACAGCAGTGAAAATTAGAAAGGAAGTATACAAAACTAAAAATCCAGGTTGAGGTAATTAAATCAGAGGGTATCCTACTTCAGTATGCACAATTTCAATGGCCCTAACAACAGTATAGTAGATACCGAGCATCATTTCTGCCCTGTTAAAAACAAATCATCCTGTACAAATCCTGTATAACAGTAAAGCAAAGGACTAGAGATATAGAAAGAGATAGATTTTTCTATCTCTAATATAGAGATATAGAAAAATCTCAATTACAGAAGGATCCACTGAAGCTGAAAGGTTTGCAGCACACACACAAACATACTACTACAGACATGAAAATAGGAAAAGTAAAGTACTAATAACACAGCAAGAGATAACCAAAACAGTTTGGGATTTAGATAATTAAGGCTGAAGAACATGACAGCACTATACTGATTTCCTATAGTGGCTACATCTCAACTTCTGGAAAACCACTGTTTAATTAGACAAGAAACAGAAAAACAAATTAGTCAATTAATTGCTGCCCAAGGATCCCCAAAAGCAAAGATTGTACATACCTTTCTTCAGTGCATTCCTGTTTCTCAGTTCCATCAATCTCAATTTCTATCAGCTCCTCTGCCTCTCTCTTAGTCATGGCTGCAATGTCTTAAGAACAGAGCTATGAACAGAAAAGATTTTTTTGTGTAAGTCACAGACCAACAAGACTAGACAATATTTTGTGTCCTATCCCACATTTTTTGAATCAAATACTAGAACAGCCTTTGAAAGCCAAAAATAAATCCAAAACCTAATTCATATTTCACAAAATATATTACTATGGCTGTTCTCAAATAAATGCTCTAGAAGCAAACATGGGACTATTAAGACATTTACACAGAGCCCAAAGCCTCCATCGCTTGGAGGCACCCAAATTTATGGATTTTTTTTTGTTGTTGCTACAGGCCACCTACAGCAAAGCACATCTGAAAATCCAAACTACTTTCCCAGCATGGCTGAAAGATGCTTATAAATTTGAGCAGCATTTTACATGAAATGCTGCAGAAGGCATTCAGGGAGAAGATGAACGATTTCTTCATAGGCAAATAAAGTCAACAACAAAGTTTTTGTTGACTATCTCATCTTTCCACCCATGCCTCCCATAGGTGAACAGCTGATGACATGAACACAATGAATGTATCCTGTGAAGTCCCACACTAAAGCAGGATGTTAGTAATGAAATGAAAAGCTATTCTGTGACAACTTTCTCACTAACACTGCAGATTTTCATGCCCTGTAGAACACTGGAACCTCTTGGGAACATAAGTGGGAAACAAAGAATTACAGCACTTGGTCTGTAAGACATAGTTAGTCTGGTATTACTATTTTTCACTAACCAGCACATACACCATAACTATGAAATGTATATGATAAAAACCAAACCAAATTATATTAACAGTTTACAATAAATAACAGCATGAATTCATAGCAAAAGAAATAGGAATTAGAAGTACACTGGAAGGAAAAAAAAAAAAACAACACAGGAGAAAAAGCAAAACATTACTACTATTTAAATAGCCAAAATAGAAGAGGTCACCAAGATTACCATCCTGGAATCATCCTTTCCCAGGTACTACTCTATCCCAAACCAACTGTTAGCAAGAGTATCTACTGAAAACAAGACAATAAGGACATGCATTAATCTTTAAAACTTCTCAGAAGCAGTAGCAACCAACTATGTTTTACAGCTACTACATAAATTGTCTAAAGAAATTCAAACTACTCATCATCTCCTTCAAAAACTGTTTTGTAAGATTAGCTGTCAAGAAATCAAGTGCTCGATGTGGTTGATTCTGTAAGAAACTACCAATAGGAAGTAAATAAAACACCTATGAACATCTCACCACAAGAAGCAAACCCAGAACCTGTTCACAGATCTGGCTCCGTGAAAATCTCCAAAGGGCCAGTCCACTGATTAGGGCCCCAGGAATCCAATTCCTGTATCACTTAATCTTGTGTATTATTCTCATGATAAATGGGAAAGACTGAAACACAGCTTCTGAAGAATGCAGACAGGCTTAAATATCTGAATGCAATGACACCCACATAGTTACAGGTGATCTGCCAGACTGTAAAAAAATATTTCCAACCCAAGATTTGAGCAATGTCTCTTGCTGAAAACTCCCAAAGAAGCAAAATGATAAAAAAGGGGAGAATGTCTTTCCTGCATTAGCAATCTGTTGTCTTATCTATTACAACAGTTCTATTATCATTATGGTGCAAGGATTCCATAGCCTCAGAGTTTCCTACCTCCTCGATGTTTCTCACAGGCAGCTCCTCTGAGCACTGACTCTTCTTGGTCCTTGCAGTAGCCAGCTGACCCCTCTAAGTCCTCCTAACCTACTCTTTTATGCCATTTGTTCTTACTGGCTACAGGTGTGGCCTGTTAACATCAGGCCTGTTCCTAATCGTTAGTAATTGGTTCCAGCTGCAACTCATTGGGGGATAAGATTACATTCTACATTACCTTCATTTATCCATGCTCTGTCCCCCTACAGCAATCAGATTAAAAACACAAAGCAAAGGTAAATTGTCTTTTTTGTGATGAAGGGAGTTTACCAGTAAGGTCACAAAGGCTTTAGGCTGGGATTTCTGTTCTTTCACATATTTATACGTTATTTACTGAGAAAACAGTGCAAACTTACAGAAAGAACTCACCACCTTGATAGATTTCTGCCAGAAATTATTCAATACAGCTAAATGCAGAGTGATGGGAGTGAGAAAATATTACTGCCCACAGCAGCAGTACAGACTTAGTTAAGGCATTTAGAAGTCCCTGTGGATTGGACTCCAAACTGGCAGCTGGGACTAGTCACTGCTCACTCCCTCTTCAAAGGTAGTTCATGGTTGAATCCCTCAGGCTTTGCTATATTTCCAGATCCCTGGAGGGACAGGAAAGAGGAATCCAGGCACAAAAAGCAGGTGCACAAATAACAGGCACACAAAGAGGAAGAAAGATGGTTCTGCTGAGCACAGACACAAAGAAGGGAGATGGGTATAAAGAATAACAACATAATGTAAACACATAAAGTCATTAAAGTTCACAGAAGCCTAAAAGGGAAAATTATTCAGTCTTCCCTATACTAGCATAAAGAGATTTCTTACAATATGAACATTTCACATGAAGTCTAGCGGTTTGCTCCTACAGGATGATGCAGAGTTTGAAAGTGAATATAGGTTCAGATGGGACTGAACTGCCTTCCCCTTCCCTGAAGGCTGCTGAGAGACAAGAAGGCTCAAAGAGCCTGGCTTGCATGGAGGGTTCATGTGGCAGGAACACTTCAACAGCAGTACTTGTTCAAAGGAACATAAAACCTGTGGCTGATTGCTGGAAGGCTCAGCCTACTGATTTCTGCTTGTTTCTACTTTTTCCTTCAACCTAACAAGCCCTAAGACTTACCAGTTAGCCAAGAAGAAAGCTGACCTCCCCTAACATACAAGAAGGCATGTGTCAACAGAGCCTTTTTCCCTTGTGACAGCCCAGTGTTACTCCAGTATCTTTTACAGTAAGGAGAGTAGTCCCCCTGTTCTGTTTAAGATCTATTTAGTTAAGCAAGGAATGAGCCCACTGTGAAATGGGCACAAACTCTATGAGCAGAATTGTTTGCTACCCCAGCAGGTAATTGTGAGATGGGCTCCAGCTCTGGAGCTCATACACATAATCAGCTGATACTGAAGCCCAGTCACTGGAGTTATCTGTGCCCCAGAGAAGCTCTGGTGTGTGCAGCACATGGTTCCTATCCATCCATATTATCCAAATTATAGACACCAACACAAAGCAGGTAGCAAAGCAGACAGCCCGTCCTTTACAGATCAGCTTTTACAATCATGAGCCAGTTCAGTTTTATGATGGAGATAGTGGAGCACTGAAGAGGGTGGGGGAAAATCACACCAGAATTGATGGGTTTAACTTCCCTACCAACAGCCTGAAGTGAGAAAATAAAGCCAAACTGGGAGCTGTGTCTGTGCAGCATGTACCTGGCCAAACACTAGGAAGCAAACTACGCAAGATCATGGGATCAGTTAGGTTGGAAAAGACCTTCAAAATCATCATGACTGAACGCCATGAACATCAACTGAGCACCATGTCACCTAGAGCATGGCACTAAGTGCCACATCCAGTCTTTCCTTTAGCATCTCCAGGGATGGTGGTTCCACCACCTCCCTGGGCTGCCTGTTCCAATGTCTAATCACCCCTTCAGTGAAGAAATTCCTCTTACTGTCCAACCTAAACCTTCCCTGGCACAGCCTAAGCCTCTTTTATTACTGATTTGCGGAGGAGCAGAGCCCACCTGGCTGCAACCTCCTGTCTGGGAATTGTAAAGAGATACAGGGTCTTCCCCGGGCCTCCTTTTCCCCGGGGTGAGTCCCTCCAGCTCCTCCTGATCAGACTTGGGCTCCAGACCCTTTCCCAACTCCGCTGCCTTCCTCTCGACTTCCTCCAGCCCCCTTAATGTCTTTCTGGGAAAGACTGGCCCAGAACTGGACACATCACTCGAGGGGCTTCTCACCACTGCAAGGGGAGAGCCACAAGACGCCACACATCCTGTTAAGCTTTCAGCCAAAACAGGGCTTTTACAAGCGGGCATAAGTTTCCAGGCGCCGGGGAGGCCTCGCGATCCCCGCGGCGGGAGCCCTCGATCCCTGATCCCAGGGGCCCTTCCCCGCGGCCGCCAAGGCGCCACCTCCCCGTGGGCCCCGCTTCCCGCGGCGCCTCCGCGTCGTTGTTTGAACCCGAAACGGAAATGGGACCGCGGAGCCGCCGGGAGAGAAACGGAAACAAAACACGGGCCGGGCCGCGCTCACCCGCCGCCGCCACCGTCCGTCCGTCCGTCCGTCCGTCCGCTCGCCCGGCGCACCGACACGTCCCGCCGTCCGTCCGCGTCCGGGAACTCCCCCAGCTCCGGGTGCAGGACCGGCTCCGGGAGCGGGTCCAGGAGCGGGCTGCGCCAGAATCGGGGCGGCGCGCAGGCCCAGCGCGGGGAAACGCGCGACACCGCCGCGCCCCCGCACGAACTACGGCTCCCGGCAGCCCCCGCGGCTCCGGAAGGCCCTGAGCCCCTTTCCCTCAGTTGGAGGCGGCTCTGTACGGGGACGGTGCGTGCTGGGCTCTTCCCGCGGCTCTTCCCGCACTTAGCCAGGTCCCACGGGCGCTAAGCGGGGCCGGGCAGTGTGTGCGGCTGGGGCAGCCCCGGGTGTGCGGGTGCAAGGGGCGGGGGGGGGGGTGTGGTGGTGGCTCCCGGCGCGCACTGCGAGGGCGGCGGGGCCGAGCGGAGGCAGCGGCTCGGCCAAGGTGACTCTGGGGTTGGAAGAGTCTTCTTTTTTTCCTACTTAAACAACGCGAAGAACGGAATTCACGGTTTGTCTGGGTTGTTCTGTCGCGGTTCTGTACCGAGCCGCGGTACCGAACCGGGTCGCGGAGCTGCAGCCGTGGGATCACGGTGCCCTCGGGTTCAGTGGTTGCTGGAATTTCCCCTCCCCCCCATGCTGTTTTAAATAACCTTTGAATACTTCTCTGCTTTAAAGCTCAGCTCCAAAGTACATTTTTCTTTTTTCTTATGCATTTATCTTAACAATATCTTAAAGGACATATTTTAAAAATACTTTTCTGTATTTTAATAGCTCCAAGCTATTTTTTTTCCTGCTTTTTAAATGCATTTATTATATCGCCGAGACTAATTTTTTATTCTTCCTTTCGCGTTTTGTTAATGGTTAAAGTAGTAGTGCCATCATGATTCTGCGGCAGATCTTGCGGCTTTCCTCCCTTTTCCACTCCGCTGTGTCCGTTCACCTGCGCAGGAACATTGGGCTCTCTGCGATTGTCTTCAACAAGGCAAAAGAGCTCGACCCCGTCCAGAAGCTCTTCGTGGACAAGATCAGAGAGTACAACACGAAGAGCAAGTGAGTAAAGGAAATTTTCTTAAGGGGAAAATCTGTTGATTTTGACATAAAAACATCAGACCTGAAGTGTTTGGTACTTCTGTAGGCTGGTCCGTAAATATTTAAGGTGTGTTTTCCTGCAACACTTATCGTTTTGCTATTGGGAAGGGTTGTTCTTGCATATCTAATAGAAGATACCAGTTTTTTTCCCCTTAAAAAAGAAAAAATCTGATGCCATTCTTCTTGGGCAGTTAAGCCACACACTTAAGGCCTCTTGCACACTGCATGAATGTACTGGTATGTTAATTTTTACCCATCTACATGTTCTATAAATAAGGGGGGGGGGAAAGCTAAACAAACCCTTTCTTTTGTTATTTTTTTTTGGCTGGGGAAAACAGTTATCCTGCAGTCTTGTTTCCAGAAGCTGAATGGAAATAGCCTCCAAAGCCAATTAAGAATTAATGGAATTATCAGGATAGTCCATTTACTTAACTGCTTAAGTTAATAAGCAGTTCCTTCAAATGGAATCTTAGTTTCTTGTAATGTTTGGATGAACTGCTGACCAGGAAACGAAAACTATATAGTAATTCTGCGTGATTTATTCTTGGGAAGTATTCCTGGGAAGGAATTAAGATGCTTCTTAGCTCAAGTGATAGAAGATGTGTCTATCCCTACCTACTAACCCATCTGTGTAGGGAGGCAGATATTTGGTGGTTTTACCAATCCTAAGCATGGATCCTGTGCTGGTACAACTGAGTGCTGGCAATCTAAGGAGTTACTATTTTAGTTATCCGATGCTTGAATGCCAAGAAGCTCCTGTTATAGAAGGGATTTTTGCTTCTTTAGTGTTTAAAATGCATTTTCTTGGCAAGAACAGTTAAGCTTTACTAACTGAGATAACTAGTTCAAAGGCAGAAGAGGTGCAAATCAGTTTTGTTAGGAATTCACACCTGGAACAAACAAAACTATAAGCCAGGAGAGCCTCCGTACTCATCAGTGATTTTGCCTCATAAGGCTTGGATTTTCATCCCTGATAATTGGAATTTCTTCACTGACAGCAGAAAACCTTTACCCTGAGAATCTTGTTTGTGTGTAAGGTAAGGAGGCCCTAAGGTGTCATATCTTGAGTTTTGGAAATATTTTAAATTATTTCTTTGACTGGCTGTTAAAAAGGTTTTAATTTATAAATGGGCTTGAAAACGTAGAATTTTCCATGTGAAATAATAGAACTGAGTTGTTAATCACAACTTTTAATGTTTATTAGGCAAGCTGGAGGGCCTGTTGATGCAGGACCTGAGTTTCAAAAAGATATGAATGAATCCCTTGCAAGACTCCAACGGGCATATGGTGAGGGAGATCTCACCAAGTTTCCAGAATTTAAGTTTGAGGGTGAGTTAACAATCTCACTGAATTCTAATTGCAAGTAGAGACACGGGTTTCTTAAATTCCCCTTTAGTTTATATTTGTACCATTAATTTTGTGTAAAATGCCCTCTGGGAATCTTATGCTTTTGCACAGGTTCACATCTGTTTCCATGTGACTCCTATTTTGATTATTTGCCTTTTCTAGCGGGGATGTGGTCTTCATTATACTACAAAACTTGCAGTCAGATCAGGCTATCTTGATTGTCCTTCAGACACCCTAAAGAGAGAGGTCAATTAGAAATAGCCTAGGGATTGTATTTTTCTCATCTTGCCAAAAAGATCAGCAGAATATAATGTGAATATCAGTTAGTCTTAACATCATCCAAACTGTGACTTTTTTGATTTTGTAAGCTCCTCTGGAAAGCCACTGATTTCAGAAAATTAACATAGGACTTAACTTCCTTACTTATGAGTATTTTGTGGCTAAATTACATTAAACCTTTTTCCTCAGCTATTTGGATATGATTTCTGTTTAACTGCTCTAAGTTTGTTTTAGCGTGGAAGGGAAAGGGCAGACAGCATGAAGCTTGGTGGGTATCTGGCAGCCAGCCAAGGCCTAGCAACCATAGTCAGCAACTTGTAGTTCTGATCAGACTGTCTGGGAATTCCAGACTTGGAACACACCTGAAAATATTTTGGATTTTGGTAGTATTTCAGTTGGGTAAAGTTGGTGTGAGGTTGTTACTGGTAGAGATAAAACAAGACTACCTGTAAAGTAGGATCTGTGGTTTTTCTGTTTTATTTTTCCACAATTTTAGGGATGTAGTTTCTCTACATTCAATTTTATTTTTGTGTCATATGTGAAACTATGCATATTAAAATTTTACTTGTTTTTGTAAGGAAAAAGAATTTGTGTGACCATAGGAACAGAGCAAAATACAGACACAACATGACTTTGTTCTTTTGCCACTATTGCCTATTCTTGATCTAATTTCAATTAGGTTTCAAATTATACTTAATATGAGTAATTATATGAGTAGGAACATCAATTTTTTTTACCTTAGGGATGCTTACTATAAGCTGACCCTTGCCTCCCAGACTTTGTATTGAAGACAGCAGGCATTAGGAGCCCAAGTGCCCAAAGCCCTAACCTTGGTGAGCCTGTACCTTTCACATCAAGAATTCCTTGGTCAGTGTTTGCACGTGGAGAGTATCTTGCTGAGTTGAGTTGAAATAGTGTGCTCCTCTCTGTTAATATACTCTGATGGTACACTAATGAAAGGGAGAGAAGAGAGATTACTTGTTCAAATACTTGTCCAGTAATGTTCTGGTTGACCTCTTCAGTTTCTCTGCTGTCTTCTCCCCTATCCCAGGTGTCACTAAAAGCTGTTCAGGCAGAATATTACTGAGGCTTAGCCTTTATACATAACTCCTTCAAGGTGAAAAAGACCTGTCTCCAGCCTACTTATTGTTTACTGCTGCCCACATTTAATCAGTCAGGAGGGGGCATAGACTGCAATGTACTGCTTTAGCTTGCCAATGTAATAGTTAGTTTTCTTTGAATTGCAAATTAATTGTGTTGTTTGAAGATGGAATAAAAAAAGACTAATAGGAATTTTCTCTCTCCCATTCCTTCTGTAGAGCCCAAGTTTGAGGAGACTCCAAAGTGATCTCTGCAGCTTGTACACCAAACAGCAATGTACAGCCATGGAGTTGTTGAACATGGCACCGGTTGTAATTTAATAAATGTAGTACTTCAGTTTGATTTCAGTGGTGTGAAGAAGCTCTTAATTGCATGGTGAGTGTAGCTAGCTGTGATCATCAGCTCTTACATGACAGAGGCAGCTGAGTAGTGCTGCTCAGTGTTAACTGCAAAACTCCTTTGTGTGCTATGTTTTAATGCTTAGCTATTATAACACTTGTAATGATACACCAGGAAGGAACTATTTGTTCTGGTGAGTTTATCAAAAAAGCTTCTGCAGAAAAAAAATCTCCATGAACCTTAAGTCTGTAGCAAAGCCCTACGATAGTGTTGGAGGTGCACAGTCAAAAGCATAGGCACAAAAGCCCTAATTCTACACTGCATCAATGAACACAAAAGTGATGAAGGTAATCTTCCAGAAGAAAAGGAAATCTGCTAAAGAGGTTGTAAGGTGTGAATTTCTGCAACTGAACTATTGACACAAACACTTCTTCTAGCTTCTGAGGAGCTATTTATTTATAATAATTATATCTGAGAAACTACATAAACACTTTGACAGAGTCTTCATACTACAGTTTGAATTGTATTGACATGATTTTTCTTCAGAATGAAACTACATACACAGTCTACAGAGAGAGAGACTTCCACATTAAACACTAAAACACTGCTTGAGCTTTTATTACAGGAAGATTTATTTTGTCAGCATAGAGAGTTTACTGCTACATGCTTGAAATTGTATCAGATTTGCCAAAGTCATCTCTTAAGTCCTAGTACATTAGAATTGCAGAGAAATTGAGCTCTTGACAATGGTTGAGACACAAGTAGTGAGATCATCTATGAAAGTTATTTGAATAGATTGTTCCAAGCTGCAAGAATGAATCTTGTATTGCTGCATGTACATATGAACATAATGAGAAGCTTTCACACAGAACTAAATTGAATATACAAGTTAATTTAAGTTTATTTGGGGGTTGTTTTTTTTTTTGACATACCATCACAGCTAGGTTGACTAAATATTGGTGGTTTTTATTTTCAGCATGTAAGACATGGAAACAATATTTACAGAGCAGAGGCCAAAAGATCCCTTGATGTCGTGGTTTTAACCCCAGCCACCAACTAAGCATCCTATAGCCTCTGGCTCACTCCCTGTCCCTTCCCCCTACTGTAGGGAAGGGAATTAGAAACAAAATTCATGGGTTGAGATAAAGCACTTAAATAGCTGAACCAAAGTAATAATATGGGAAAAAGAGAGAAAGAGAAAACCTGAGAAGCACAAGTGATGCAGAGCACAAGTGCTCATCACCACTCGCCTGTTCGCCAGCAGCAAATGGCCCCTCCCAGCTAACTTCCCCCCAGTTTAAATACTGGGCATGATGTTATATCCCTTTGCCCAGTTCAGGTCAGGGTCCTGGCCCTGATCCCTTGTGGCTGGAGCACCTTCTCACTGGCAGAGCATCAGACACTGAAAAGTCTTTGAGTCAGGGTAAGTACTGCTGAGCAACAACTGAAACATTATTGTGTTATTGACCTTATTCTAATATTAATTAAAAAAAACAGCTCTGTATCAGCTACTAGGAAGAAAATTAATTCCCAGCTGAAACTAGAAAATATCAGCTGCTTACTCAATACCATTTATGTCATGCCAGATCCCACACTTCCCAATATACCAGCACCTTTCCTGTCTTTTTATAGATGCACACACAGATACCATTTCCTTAATCTGTAGACAATCCCTGTAGAAGTCTATTGAATTCATTCAGTCCATGGCTTTTGGCTTATACAGTTGTGACTTGTGAGTGTCATGAACAGTCTTTCAGGGCAGGGAAGAGGGTGTCTGGTGTTGGATTGGTGCACGTTGAAGCCAGTTCTGATTCTGTCACTGCTCTGCTTGTCCAGTTACAACAGAGTTCATTCTTAATACAGCAGTTGAAGGGGAGCTGGGTTCACATCCTGAAAGCTGGAGGGGTGGAGACAGGCACCGTGAGGTGCCCAGTGCAATTGTGGACATGCAGCTGACGTAGAAGTGCTAATACACAGCATTTCACAGCAATTAACATCAGGCAATGCACTGGCTATTCAATGAAATCAATGCACAAACCAGACTTGCCCATCCTTCCATCTTAACAAGTATGCCCAAGTCCTTGAGCAAAAACAATCCCACAGATGAGTTTGCCTTTGCCCAAGGCAGGAACAACCCAGACTGTCTTCTGCAGCACAGTTTTCACGTGCGCTACAGGAACTTTATTCTCTTCCACATTAAAAGTTTTGATTGGGGAGGGCCAGCCCATTTGGCAGATCTAGTGCTGACTCACCAGGTGGCCTTTGCCAATGTGCATCCCAATGTTTGAAGGTTGCCCCTGGCCATTGCTTTCAATGTAGTTTAACAGTCCATTGGATCATGTGGTTTTCTCAGCTGGTTTATGATACAATATACCCACTAAATGCCATGTTCCTTGGCCATGTGGCTGCATCTGTGAGTTTTCCAAGTATTTCTAGTTTATTCTGTTGAAGAGGTGTTGCTTGGGGCCCCATGTGAAATCATTCTTCTGAATCACTTGATAAAGAGGGCTTACAATCAGACTAGTTCGGAATATGCATTTTTAAAAAACCCACATCTAAGCTTACATTTTGAAGAAATGGATTAGAATTTCTTCCCATAGGATCAGGAGTAAATTTGGCCCTTCCACTCTGCCTGGGAAACCATCCACTGGAGATGGGAGTAGCAGCTTTCCTGGAAGAACCCCCATCTGGGATTGTTTTCCTTACAATTCATGTCTCTAGGGTCATGGTAGGTCTCCCATCCCAATTCTTCATGCCTCCTCTGTGGTCTCTTAGCTAAACCCGCAGGGTATCCCTTCTATAGAACCTTCTATATCCTCCCTCTTGGGCCAATGCTTACTGTCATTAGCATGGGTCTGTAGAGGTGAGGAACAGAATATAACCTCTTTGAACTGCTGAATCTCCTGGAACAGTTTATCTGATAGTTTCTTCACAGATGAGAGAGGAAGAGAGGTCGTCTTCATATTCCCAGAGATGGCAAGCCACCGTATCCACAGATGGTGGTGTGATGTCTTTTCAGATTAACATTGCTATTGGTTTGGTGTGTACTCTTGGTACTCTCTACAAACTTCCACCACAAAGGAATTGGTCTGGATCTGTAGGGAACCTTGTATTGTCCAGGTCAAAATAAATCTCTAGCATGGCTAATTCCCTCAAGTATTGGATATCTTTCCACTTGCATGGTGACATGTAATATCATTCTTGTAAGGATACCTTTCCTTCAGGCTTGACAGAAGTCGCTTCCAGAGGCTGGGGACTTGTGTCTCTCTTGCAATCACCTTGTCAATGCTTGCTTTCTTAGAAAGTGATTCCCTCCCTCTAATTCCAACCTGTTAGTCCCATTATCCCAGCATTGGAACAGCTAGGTGGTAGTATGCTCATCAGCACAACAGCTGAAATATTTATGTATATGCTGCAGCTCACTCAGGAGTAAGGATTGAGTGGTTGTCTCTTCTTGGCCTGTTACTGAAGTCCGTGTAGGTACAGTACATGTCAGTGGGGTTTCGGTTGCCACGGATCATTTCCTAACCCTAAAGAAGGCCTGAACCATATGCAAAAACACACTGATTGTTACCAAAAGGACCAGGTTGGTTTCAAGGGTAGTCATAGGATATGCAAAGTCTTTAAAATTCTCAAATGCTATTGTAATCATCCTGGAGGGGAAGGAAGGTGTTTTTCCCATGGGTTGGCTCTCTGAGGGTAAAAAGCAGTAGATGTAACTGTGGATAGTTTCCAGCAGATGGCTCCCAAAGGACAGAGGGGATACACACCAGACAGGCTCATGACCAGCCATTCTATCATTTCACAAGCCAGTACAACATAGAACAACACAGTGATAACCTTAGCCCAGGCCTAGAGCAAATGAATCAATATGATGACCAGCAACTATTAAACCTATACAATGAAGGCTTATAACAAACTTGTTTTAACATGCTCTAGTCAGATCTGGTTTTATCTCAACCTTTTGAGTCCCACATTGGGTGCCTAAAAACTGCCAGCAGCTCAGTCAGCAGCTCAGCCCCATGCGGCTGCTTGCTCACTGTCCCCACTCCAGCCCAGTGGGAGAACTGGGGAAAAAAAAGTAAAACTGGTGAGTTGAGAAAACAACAGTTTAATAATTGAAACAAAGTAAAATAAGATACTACTAATACTACTCATAATAAAAACAACAATAATAGGAATTGTAGTGAAAAGGAGAGAGAGGAATAAAGCCCAAGAAAGGCAAGTGATGCACAACAGTTTCTCACCACCCAATGACTGATGACCAGCCTGTCCCCCAGCAGCAGTTGGCTCCTCCTGGCCAACTTCCCCAGTTTAAATACTGGGAGTGATGTTCTGGCGTGGAAGCAGTCACCAAGCACCAAGCCTGTTTAAGTTCCAGAAGTGTTTGGACAATGTGACAGGCACATGGTTGTGATTCTTGGGTGTCCTGTGCAGGGCCAGGAGCTGGACTTCATGATCCTGACGGGTCCCTTCCAACTCAGCTTATTTGATGATTCTGGGATTCTGTGCATATCCCTTTGGACAACTCAAATCAGCTGTTCCAGCTGTGCCCTGTCCCTGCTCCTTTTGCACCTCCTCACTGGAAGACCATGGGAATCTGAGGACTTCTTGACTTGGAGTAAGCACTACTCAGCAGCAACTAAAACATCAGTGTGTTATCAACTTTATTCTCATATTAAATCCAAAACACAGCTACTATGAAGAAAATTATCCCAGCTGAAACCAGGACATTGATACTTTTGTATAACAAGTAGTAATTTGATGTCCCTCACAGAGGCTGAAATCTTCTAAATAACAAAGGACTTTGTATGCTTGAAATCCTAAATGAAGCAAACAAGGTTACAATAAATAATAGTTCAAAGATTTTAACCAGGTTATTAGTGTACATTTCAGAAGAAACTAAGGCACTGAGCTTGACGAGAAATGTGTCTGATGTACTCTTAGTAAATATTCTTTTCTGAGATGGGAGGTCTACAAAATGCACTCCACAGAAGTAGCAACCTATTCATAAATACAGGTATCAAACAGCTCTGTTCAGAGCATCTGATTTTTAAGTGCATTAACAATGATAAACAGATACCATAGCTCTTCAGAGCTTTATCTTTCTCACTCAGAGCAAACAGTTGGTTTCAGGAAGTTTCTTATATACATACTAGGTCAAGGATTAAGCTTATGCAATTTAGTATGTTCTGTTTTGATTAAGAAAATGGGTGGTGTTCAGGGATCTTTTAAGGTTACATCAGTATTACTCATGCTACTTTAACTCCTCTTGTTCTTAAACTCTAGATAGTGATATTAAGTCACTCCTAGTTGAAATTTTACTTAGAACTCTATTCCTTTTGCACCAATCTGAAAAGCTGGAACGATGTAGATGTAGTTAAAGCCCTTTGAGCCAACTCAGGGAAGGGGAGGTGGAAGTAGTAAATTCAGCTTCCATATTTAGTCAAGTCTTTTGACCCACATTATTATTAGAAGAGTTAGGGCCCAGTCTTTCTCTTACTGCTGTCTTGGACTGTGTCTCAGTTAGTTATTCAGTATGTACAAGAAGATGCAAAGTATGGAGCAAAGTGCTGCAGCCTGCATTGCACTAAGACCGTGCAATAGGAAGCTGTAAATGCAGATAAAGTGTTGCCAGGTATGGGCACAGCAGGAGTGAGGAGTTTGTGTACATGTGGAAAGACATTACAGATCTAAGGAATTTTGAAGATATCTAAAACTTTTAAAAGATACTAGTGAACAAAAAAGACTTGCCTTTTCACTTGTAGATTGATAGTTTGTCTTCTTTCTGTTAACAAAGCAAGAAAGGAAGACAGGTTAAAAAGTGACTTTTCTGGTGTTGGGTTTACTCCTTTGGGAGCCTTATAAATGAATGCATTTTTCCAGATTTCCAGCAATCCTCAGGAATTTTTCCCCTACTCTTAGAAAAACTGACTATAACAAATCCATTGAATGGTTTTAGATATCAGTCATCTCATAAACCATGGCCAAACAGCTTCTCTAGCTTGTCTTTCCAAGTCTTCCAGTTACACTTTTTGCCTATACCTCATGGCCAGAACTAAAATAGCTTGGGGAATTCTGACTTGCTACTAAGAAATTTGAGTGAAATAAATCCATATCAAAGGAATAGACCAGGCACTGTCAGAAAGTTTCTACCAGTTATATTTTTACAATACACTTCCTGAAATAACTTGAAGATATGCATATGAAAGCAGTTCAATTTGGTTCTGATTGTCTTTTGTCAAGTTTGAAGAGGAGACATATGAATAGCTGAGTTAGAAGTGTAAGCTGTAACTATGTAAAAAGACATATCTCTATGTATTTACCACAGTAATGTAATGATTCACTTTCTGACCAGCACACTGGTTTCTATTAAGGAAACCAGCTAGTGTGTAGGATCAGGTATATCTCAGTGTCAAGAAAGCTATTGCACAAAAATCACATTAGAAAGGCTGTAAAAATCATGTAAATGAGGTTTGCAGTGATTTATGTACTGCTTGCATACTTACTGGGAAGAACTTTCCTCTGAAATAGAAAGGAAAAAAAAAGAATTAGCACAAGAACAGTTTTCTAAGCTGTTTTAAAGTTCTTTGAAATAGTTATTCCTATAATATTCAGCTCTTCAGTTTCTAGAAGGAGTTTCTGAACCAAATGTCTCTTTTTGGTGTAGTGAGTTTAGGCAGAAGAAAGATTAGGTTTCAAGGGTAAATGAAGCTCCAAGTGAACTCTAACGAGCAGCTCTGTAGCCTCTGGTAATTTCAGGCAGCTGACCTTTTCAGATCCCAATGTTTAGCATCTATTGTTGCTGTGCTCAAGCCTATAGGTACCAATGTAAAGGCTACAGAGAGGGTTGCTGGATGTCAAGCTTTATGCAGCAATCCCTAAAAGCAAACTTTTTCCATGACCCAGAGGAAGAAGACAGTTAATTTAGTTTCCCTTTCATCAGAACTTAGTTGGTCAGGCACTGTTGACTAAAGCAGGTTTAATTTTCTTTTGCCTTTCTTAGACACTCCTTATCAAAACTAGGATGGAGAGGTTCCAAGAACCAGAGTCAGGCTCATTGCTTTCCCTAGGTTGTTGTTTGGTAGCCTTAAGCAACTGCACAAACATCTCCATGTCATTTGCAAAGTACCTTTTGCAGCTGATGTTGGCAGAATAAAAATGTCTGCAAAAAATATTGCTGTTTTAATGCTCTCCAGCTTTAGTACCATGGAGTTAGACCCTTCATGGAAGGGAGGGCATCATCAGAATCATAAAATCATGGAACGGTTTAGGTAGGAAGGGACCTTAAAGATCATCTGGTTCCAACTCCCTGCCATAAGCAGGGACACCTTTCACTAGATCTGGTTCCTCAGGACTCCCTCCAACCTGTCCTTGAACACTTCTAGGGATGGGGTTACCCACAGCTTCTCTAGGCAAGAGACAGTGTCATGGAAACACTGCTAAATAAAGACATTTTTTGACTCAAGGAAGGAGTGATTTTATTCTACTTACTTGCAAAGTAGCCCTTTTTTTGGGCATAGAATACTCCAAGGCCGCACAGTACCATCACCAGAGCCACAATTACTACAGCCACAATGATACCGCTTACATTAAGGTCATCTGTAATTATAAAGCAGAAGTTCTATGTTCTAAATTGTAAAAATTTCCACTGGCTGGATTTTTCCCTAATTACCACAGGCATTTTTGTATCTATAGGTGGGCTTTGGCCCAAGATGCATAAGTTAATTAGTAACAGTTAGATGTATTTAAGCAGTAAAAAAGCGCTAATGTGCCACAGCCACTTCAAGAGAAGTGCTTGGTACATATCAGCTGCTTAGTTTGGGTCAAAAGTAAGAAAAGAATAAGAAGGACCAAGGGATACATATTCCTTATCATATCTACCCCAGATAAGTATTACCCAAGTCATATGTCTCTGAGGAAAAACATCTCGACATTTTTGTAAATGTTAAGCAAGTTTTTTCATAGTTAATTTGCTTAACACAACTGAAACAGCTGATGGCAATTGAGTTCCACTTCTAAAGAACTCTTCAAGTGGGTTTTTTTAAACGCAGTGATTTTAAAATTTTTAAATAGCAACGCTTTAAAAATACAACACAATAAAGCTGAGTTGCCTGAAGTTAAACTCTACACCAGGCTACTGAAACATCTGGCCTTTTCATTTTGAAGGCTTGACTTTAACCATGACAAAGACCACACCCATATCCTGATACACTCACTAAGAGCTTCAGACTATCATTCATTTTAGGAAAACCAAAATTATCAAGAAGCAGAAACATTTTCATAGGTTTTTGTTATGTTTCCAATTATTTGGATCCCAACTTTAAGCATTTTTTAATATATGGTTGAGATTTTTACCCCAAAACCTACCAAATTTTTGTACAATTTAGGCTGACAGCAATTTAGGACTTAGTGCATATTTTCACAAAGTGATTCTATCTCAGTAGCTTGAGGAACATTTGCTCATAATCCACCAAGAATGCATTAAAACCCATGACACAGTGATTTTCAGCTAAGTTCCATGAAAGCACCATATGGAACTTTGCAGTTCCATGTGCTGCTTTACGGAACACTTGGAGAGGATCTTCCCTGCAGTAGTTACTAGGATTTGTTACCATTTTTTTTGGTATGATATCTGCAAGAATCAGTTGTGTATTTTGCAAAAAAAAACCCTCACACATTTTGGGTTATTACAGACTGTTACATTAAGATTTCCCATGAATGAATCCCAAAAGGGAGGCTTTATGTGAAGAAAACATCCCAGTGGACTGGCACACTCTTCTGTAAGCCTTCCACAAAAGCATTTGGAAATATTAAAGTTCTCATATGGCTCATATGGCTGATGCTTTTCTGTGAATTCAGTGTTTAGCAATCTAAAAGCTAATTCCTGTGATAAGGAACTTATTATTTCTCCTCCCCCCAAATGCCACAATCAAATAAAAATATTTAATTCAATCTGGTCTTAGATTCTTAGTTATACCATGCAATTACATAAATCCTACTGCAAGACTGTCTTCCACTATTATTTTCTTTAACACATACCAACTTGCATTCGCTTCACTGAGCATTTTTGAGATAATCCAATCCCATTGGAGGCTTCACAGAAATACTCTCCAGTGTCATTCTTTGTAACTGTATTAAACAGCTGTTAAGAAAGAGTCCAAAAACATTATCAGAACAGGGGAAAAACATTCTGTAGGATGGAAATTTTGACATGTCAATGTAGATTTGTTTGTTTTAAACAAACGAAACCCAAAAAACCCTGAAGGCAAGTAAGAAATTCTGGTCCATTTCAACTTTGTAACAGCTCTCTAGTCACATTCCCTGGTCCTTCAACTTCTGCTTGTTGCCTAAGAAGTTCCTTTAGATGGACATTTAACTCAGTGGAGTATATCTACAAGGAAATTAATTTTTAGTGGACCAGAAATTTCCAATAATATCCACGTTTTTAGATATGGTCTAATTTCAGAATAGCTGAAATCAAACAGTTTCTTCATTTTATCAAAACAACAACCCCATTAACTGATCCTTCAAAAAACTTGACACATACTGCTTATGATGCATTGTTAACTGAAATTTTTCACAAGTAAAGAGTTTGGGTGGTTCTCAACCCTCCAAAAATGCACTTTGTCTTCTTCCAACAGAGAAATACTAAATGATACTATTTATCAAATACTACTACTGTAAAAATGAAATGAAAATGAGAGTGTAGCAGGAGGACATCTCCCCCTACTACAGAAGAGCTTATCTGTTACTTGTTAGTTGGTGCAATAACTCAGAGCATCTTGCTCTCACATGAGCCTCACAGGAGCCTTGGTGAAGTAACTCAATCAGGACAGTTTATCTTGTAGTGAATTATTTCATCGCCATGGGATTGATGCTTTCAGCTGACAGTGAACATCTTGCTGTGGAAGCAGATATGGAAAGACAAGCTGGAATTTCTGACTGACAGACACTTCATTTTACAAATTATAAAAGCTACACCATATTTTCACAAAGCTGAAATCTTTTGCACATTCCCTGGAAATGTGTGGGGTCTCCCCCCAAAGTCAGGAGCCCACTTTGTGTTTTCTCTCCTGGGGGCTGAGTGTAAGGACTCTGTGTAGGCTATGAGTAATTCCGTGGTAAGTTACACTGACTCCTAACCTACACTATTTCCTTGCTAGCTGTAATATAGGTACCTTAATGTCATGCACTGTTTTATGTAATCTACTAGTAGTTCTTTTATTTTACACTGTGTAATAAATAACTGTTTAAGGCCTCTTGTCTGTTACTTTCTGCAAATTCAATAAGTAACTCATTTTATAATAGACCTAACTGTCCACTCTTAAGGACTTGTGAGCCAGAGCGATTTAGGTGCAGGTCACCTAAGTAGAGCTGCTGCAAAAAATCTAAGCCTAAGGCAGGGCTTTTCTAAAGCTCTCACTTGATCTGTAACAAAGAGATGGATAGAAACTGACCTCATGTAAATTCCAGTATTTCTAGTGTTTTAATTGTTAGACTTTTTAACTGTTTCTTTTTAATGTATGCCATACTTTGATATTTTCAGAAGTGATTAGTAAGTTTTAGTAGTCCACCCATTCCATGATGAGCATTCAGAATATCTGAATGCTTAGTCATACTTCAGTTTTCATGTTTGATTTTGCACAAGAGTAGTGTTCCTAGAGCAACTCTTTACTTCTGAAAAATCTCAGCTCCCTAAGTAGCATCAAGTTCTTTTGAAGGATCAGCTAATGGGGGAAGAATGAGAGAGACAGCCAGCTCTGAAGGAAAATAAAACCCCACACCACAACCCACAAAATAAACTACAACTAAAATGAAGAACTAAGCTTACTTACAGTCCCAACTCATTCCCCGTGACTTCACAGGTCCTGGATGGGAACTTGTAAATGGCACTGGATTGCAGAGATTCTGTACTGCCCTGAGTGCTGCACTCCCCTTGAAGTGTATGAAGCTACTGTTCCAAATTTTAAGGTTCTGTCAACTATATCTATTGCCATACCAAAACCTCATTCTCACCTGGCACTAGTTTACCAGCTGACAAGGTAAAATTTGTCATGTATTTCTAGATTCTCAGTTATCACTACTGCAGCCTTGCACCTCACCCACTTTGTGTGTATCATTCAATGTCTATGGCTTGTCACTGGTTTGAGGCAGAACCACCTTCTACATCTCAGCACATTTCAGCATGACATTTACCTCCAACAAAGACCTTGTGAAGTTTTGGATTTAGACCCCCTGTGCATCATTTTACTGAACAGTAAATTTGGTCTCCTTGATAGCTGTCTATGACAGAGTTGGTTATTACACTTACCAGAGTGCCAGACTTTTTATTCATGGTGTAAGTTATGTTTGCTGCTCTAGCACTGCCTGTTGCTGTCTTCTCCAGCAAGGCAACACCATTCTTGTACCACTGGTACTCAGATGGAGGGGAGCCCTCAGTTTCCTTACAACTCATCTGCACGACCGTTCCTGTCATTGCGGAGCTGGGTACCTCACACACTGGAGTAGTCGGAGCAACTGGACAGTGAAATTGAACTTGTTACACATGTACTTATACTGTCCACATCTGTCAGAGTCTGAAATAGTTCATGCCTCAAACATTGATATAAAGTTTTGCCCATTATAACAATGTATAAAGAAGCTACAACCAAAGAAGCCTCCCTGAAGAAACCTGACTGGGACTTTGGACTGAAAGTCAAAGTGCTGAGATTAAATAAAGTGAAAACTCATTCTTCAATCACCTGAAACAAGCAAGTGAACAAGGAAAAGAATGTGAGCCATACCCAGCAGCCGTGCTAAGAATCATCTCAGGCTTGCTTTGGGTGAGGGAGGCCTTAGCCTGTCACTGATGGTGGAGACAGGAATGTGACATTTGGAACACAGCAAGGTTCATGCAGCAACAGCCAGAGTTTATTGATGTGTGCCCTCTTTGTGAGGGCTTTGAATTTCCTGTTCTTACAGATGTTAGTGGTCAAAGGTCTTAACTCTGCCCAGCTCATTGGCCAATGATACGGGTGCATTCCTGGTTCAGAGGGATTGGCTGGGGTACCCTTGTTTGAACTTGAATTCAGCCTATCAACTTAAAACCTGGACCCTTATTTACTCCTTATTGTCTAACAAGCTAGGCTGGTTGAGTTGGTATCTGCTATGGCCTAATTACCTGTGCAGCCATAGACCAGCTATAGCTGTCACAGTAGCCCACTGACCCATTTGTTGGGAGCAGGCTTGCACAGATTTTCCCCCCAGCCGAGGTGTGTTTTGGTGTGTTGTAACCTCTGCTCAGGGGCAGGGAACCCATCCTCCCTTACACAAATTGGCTATGGAAACCCCCGGCCTTGGGAAGGCCACATCCACAGGACATTCACGTGAGAGAGGCAGCTGAGGGGGTGCCTTAATCCATCAAAGGCTCCCTAAAGTGCTCCCCAGTGTCATTGCTGAAGCCTTGCACCACAGGACTGCACGTGATGCAGCAAACCCAGAGTCTGTTGTAAGCGACAGTGGCAAACTCCCCCTGCCTCCCAAGGGAGGTGTCTGGATTTTCCTACCTAGCCTGAGTATATATTAACCAATCAGATTCTTCTTCACCACCAAGAAGACCAGCTGGAGAGGATCAGTGAAACATCACTGGGATCCACTGAGTGATGGTATTTTCCTTATTCTGTCCCTGTTACTCTCTGTCCCTCCCACATATTTCTTATTTCTCTCTCTCTCCTTCTCTCATATATTTACTATTAAATAAACCCCATACTATTGTCACTGGCATTTGGTCTCGTTTGCACCTTGATTTGGCAGGGGCATTTCTAAGAACTTTACTAATGGGATCATGACAAAATGAGAGCAGGCTGACAGTCATTGTGAGGAGCTGAGCACTTGATAACTACTACATCAATGAAATGAAGTGTAGGAGAAGGGCTGGAAGGCACAACCCTGCTACTGAGAGCACAGTAAAATTTATGAGTTGCTAAAAATGAAAGAGGTGGTTACTGCCAGCCTCCCCCCACCATATGCTGTGTCATCCTCTCTCCAATCTGTTCACTTTCATCCAACCCCAGAGAGTTTGTTTCACTTTGTTTCTTGTGTGCAACCCCTTGTTCACAGACAGAGATGGGATAACTTGGAATCTGTAGTTCAGCAATTGGCCCCTTCCCTACCCTAGTATTTAAAAACAGAAGTGAAGAAGAGGAAAAAAGAGTTTTTGTATTAAAAGGAGTAAATTTTTGAGAGGTGAATGTCCGAAAGATTCACCGAGACACTGGCAGTCATCACAGGCACTTTATAAACCCCAGTCTGAGGACCAAAACCAATTGGTTACTACATGCTAGTTTAAATTAAAAATGAACATTCACCCACACAGATGCAGGAGAACTATTTGTTCCTTCACCTATGAAGATGAACATCTCTTTTTTGATTTTTAATATGTGAACAGAAAAGAAACTTAATTTTTTATTTTTTGGTACTTTATATAGAAGAAAAGTAATGGTGAAGAGGCATCCGTGGAACATTAAAAGAAAACTGATACCTTAACTAGTATTGATTGTTTTTTCTTGGTTGATTTTAAGATAAAAAGCAGAAATAAAGAAAACCAAATGAAATACTAATTCACATTAACTTTCAAAAAGGTTTGTAAGCCACACATATCTTCCCCCACTCCTTCTCCTTTGACCTTGAAGACTTCAACTTTAAATTAAGAAGCCACATTTAAAACAGGAAAGCTGTTGAGAAAGTAGAAGAAATTGGGGTTACCTCATTGTTGATGCTAATCAGAAGTTCATGCATTTATCATCTTTTATGAAGAACTTAAAAACTTTATGTATAATTTTGAATGATCAATTATTATTAGTTTTAATAGGACAAATATAGAATCTACAAAAGCAAGTATTCTCTTTTGTCCCTGTACAGGTAAAAAAGGAAAACTACTGGCCTCTACCACTCATCCAGTGCAACAAATACCAAACCCAAGGTGAGAAAACTGTGCTCAGTATTCACTTTTCCATAAATTCCTTAACTGGGAAAGAAAACAAAGACCCACAAAGAACAAGTGCTCCCCAGTAGGCACCACCATCTCTCTGTAAATAAAGTCCACTCATTGCCAGCTCTCGGGCTGGCATTGCACAAAAACTCTCTCCTTCCAAAACCAGGACAAGACTAGCATCTTGAACGAACTTCTGCTTATGAATATTTGATAAGTGTTGACAGATGCTGACTTTCCAGAGCCAAACACCATAATCATCTTATCCAGATTCTCAGTCACTGAGCAGCTTCAGTTTTGAGAACTGAAACTCACTTTGATTTAATAAAACCATAGTTATGTCCCTTTCTAATGCAAGTGTGACTTTTGCCAAGCTGTTTTGTGATGTTGTAGAATGCTCAAGTGTGTTTATAAACCCAGCCCGAAGAAGACCCAAAAACCCAGCAGCCACACACTGAGTGGGCAACCCTACATTCAACATCCCAACACCCCATCATCCAGTTTCATTAAAAAGCCTAAGTAGTAAAGTTTGTACCCAACACTGTGAGAGTAATAGTAGCCTCTCCCAGGCGTTGCCCCTCTTCACTCTCGGCACTGATTTCACAGCGGTAGGTCCCAGAATCCCTTCTAGTCACGTTCCTAATTCGGATTCCTGTATTCAGCATCTCTGCTCGGCCTCGAAGATCACCTTCAGGGAGAACAGACAGAGAGGTTTCTGCTCTTTGCTTTTAGAATCATAGAATCACAGAGTGGTTTGGATTGGAAGGGACCTTGAAGACCATCTCGTTCCATCCCCACTGCCATGGGCAGCGGCACCTTCCACTAGACCAGGTTGTTCCAAGCTCCATCCAACCTGGTCTGGAACATTTCCAGGGATGGGGCAGCCACAGCTTCTCTGGCAAGCCTGTGCCAGGGCCTCACCATCCTCACAGGGAAGAACTTCCTTTGTATATTTCCTCTGCATATCTAACCTAAATTTCCCCTCTTTCAGTCTGAAGCAAATATCTATGGCTCATTAGCTTATACTGAAATCATGTACAATTTATTGATATTTTACGTCATATTGTACATGAAACTATTGCTCATTTGTTCAGTGTTAGTTACCTATCAGCAAAGAGCAATATGTAATCCCCTTCTGAAAACAATATGAACCTTCTATTTAGTCAAAAAAACCACCCTCAATTCAAAAAATCTCCATCTACCATACATTATCCACTTTGAAGATGGAATGCATTTTTCTGCAGGTGTTTCAAGAAAATATGTATAGCAGTAGTGAGGTGACTGAAAGACATCCCTTTCCACTAGAGACATGGCAATCACTAACTTAATTACCTTAAAGAAAAAGTTGTGAGTGAGACCACAGCAGAGTATTTGTCATTTTAACTTGGCAAGGAAAACTTGATGGATTTAGCAAAATACTGTCATCAGACTTCTAACAATAAAGAAGTTTTTGTAATTGTGCAGCTTATTATGAAAGTTACATGCACACACAGAAGCATGAGTTCCAGTGTTTCTCTAAATTAAATATATGCAGAAAAAACCCCAAGTTCATCAAGGTCAACACATCTGCAAGCTCTACTAACTAACAAAATCTCTGTACTTTTATTTTACTTCTCAACCTTCGTTTATTGTGTTCAATGTAACAGAGACCAATATGTTCTCCAACACACAAAGCTTAAGTAAGTCCTTTTCAAAACATACAAAGAGAAATTCTTCTTCTGAAAAGAATACAAATAATTTATAATATACAGCTGAGTTTATATTTTATGTATATAAAAAATGCTGAATTATTCATATCTAAGCCTCCTGCTTTACAGGAGGCTTCAGAAACCTCTTTTTAGGATAGGAGTGCAGAGCCTACAGTAGTTAGGGGAATTTACATCTGCATGTAATTTCATTGTTGAAAAATCACAAGAAATCTGCAGTACCATTTTTTTTTAGTCTTTAATTTTATTCTATTTAACTTAATTAAAAGGTAACTAATAATTGATGATTTTAGAAAGAAATGCCTTTTTTTCCCCAGAGAAGGATTCTGTTCTCAAAACGACAGCTCTTCTATATGAACAGTTAAGAGCCTTCTTGTTCAGTCTTATTCTTGGTGTTGTTCCCCAAGAAAGAGTCAATAGCTATGCTAGAGAATGACATGTTAAACCATCCCTTTGCAGTACTGTACCTGTAAATTCACTATCGTAGTAGACAAATGAGACTCCTTGAGATTGGATTTTCTTCCACTCTATTCTTAAACTCATCCCTTTCGAAAATTTGTGTTTGCAACTAAGAATAGCCTCTATAGAGAAGAAAAAAAAATAAAGACAAAAGGGAAAATTAGAGATTTTAGTATTGTGTTGATATACATTCAGGCTCCATAAAATTCATGTTCATCCTTCAAAAGAACTTGTACAGTCAGCAATGGCCAGATCTACTTCTCAAAGTGATGCTTCTCCAGATTTACACAAACACAGTGGGGAAAAAGAAACCAGTAATTTTCTTATACTTCAGTGACTTTTGGGTCAAACTTCAGATGCTGGGGATTCCCATGCTGGATAGGGTTTATTACTTTCCCCATCTAACATGGGAATATCTACTTTATCAATTACATTTTTTATTACTACCCTCATTTTAGTTTAAACAATTCTGTGCAGATCATCCCTAAAAAGGGGGACTCTGACTTTGTTGTAAACATATTTTTCGAGTTACCATTCTGAATTCAGTATCAATAGCTTTTCGGTTTAAATGTATAATTTAATGGAGATGAAACATATTGCAGTAAGATGGTTAAAGAAACAAATGCAATATAGACCTTGCTACCTGTAAGCTACTAATTTTCCAATACAGGCCACAATATCCAGAGCAAAAGCCTTTATAGTTTTGACAAGGCCTGTCTAGCTTTCATAATGCCAACACACACTGCTCAAACATAATCAACCATCATGCTCCTTTCCAGTCTAAACAAATGAGGCTGGAAGGTAATTAGGAGCTACAGACAGATCTACTTCCTTGCCCTTCAGAATCTGATTTCCTAGGTCTGCTCTGAAAAGAAAAACCCAGACTGGTAGCCTTGGTGATACCTCGCAGGGGAAAAAAATATCCAGACTTGAAAGAAAAATTGAGGCAGGAGGGTGTTCCTTGCCAGAAACATGTTACACGTGCACTGGCTGTTTTGAAAAAACATACTGTGCACTCAGGAAGTCTGAGGTTCCTGACTTCAGGTTGAGTGTATGGGTGGAGGCTTCCTGAATCTTAAGATTTGCTAGTTTCCTTCCCACTTTGTTTTTTGTATCGTTCTAACAAAGAAAAACCATCATTCAAGCTCAGCTTGCTTTTGCTACTGGCCTAGTGTCAGCTGGCTTGTCAAATGAGCTGGTCTCTCTCAGCTGACACAGAGACAGCTCAGCTGAAGTGTTCTCAGCTGAACAAGTCACCTCTGTCTCAAATGAGCTGCCCCTTTCTTGCATCCCACATGTTTTTGTTTCAGAAAAAAAACCCTAGCACTGATGCCCACCCACTAATCTTATTCAGAGAAAAGGAATGCATGGAAGAAGAGAGTGTGCACAGAACAGAGAGATAATAAAATTGTCCCTAGTTATAGCTCCCCTCTGCAACTTTTTCCTATAATAATGGAGTCAGTGAGAGGTATTTTCCAGACTTGCATTAAAGTAGGTCCACAGGATACTGTGCATCAGCACTGGTACTGCTAGGCCTGCAAAAGCCCTCTGGAATCTTGGAGAGATCTGCACAATATTTAATTTGGATTTACATCTGGTCTGGAGGCTATCATTGGTGATAGAATTATAGAATATCTCAAGTTGGAAGGAATGCCAAGAATCAATGAGCCCAAGCCCCTGCTCCTTGCAGAAATATCTAAAACAAAACCATGACTAGGAGTGTCACCTAGATGCTCCTTGAGCTTGGTACCATGACCACTCCCCTGGGGAGCCTGTCCCAGTGCCTGACCATCCTCCTCTACAGTCAGAGGAGTTAGAGGAGAAAAGGAAAATGCATTTCAGACCAGCTGCACTCAGTGGAATAGCTGTCTATTGGCCCTGCCATCTCTTAGTGCTGCTACACATGGAGAACTTGGCTTGGCATCTGGGCTGTGCTAAACTGATTCCATTCAATGTACAAATATCAAAAGAAAAAATGCAGGCTTATATAAAAAGACAGAACCTAATCAAGCTGTAATATTAGCTGAAGCATTTCTCTCTGGTTTTGGCTGCCTTGAGCTCTAAATGCATTCTGTCAAGAGAAGAATACTTAACAGAAGTCCAGATGACAGTTTTAGAGACCTCTAAAATATTTGATTATTACCTCAAAATGCTGAGTAAGGTTTAAAGCTCAGAGAACAGTTTTTTTGCTCCCAAATTCCCACCTCTCTCCACTCCAACCAAATACAAAAAACAAACCCACATAACCCACAAACCTCACACTACAGTACTCCCCTTTCTCATCTACCCAGCAAGCAGGTTTTCCTCTTTGCCTCTGTAAGTTCTCCACCGCATTACTAGAAGTAATTTGCTGTTTTATATATGACACATATATATATACATATATAACTATGTAAATAGCCATTACAGCTACTGACAAGTAAAAATAGCCATTAAATTATTGTTACTTACAATTAACTAACTTATATCTGTTCTTTCTAGTCCTTCACTTTTCTGTCTTGTCATTTATAAAGATATTTAATGTTTCTCCTTTCCATCAGCTCCCATAATATTGTATGGAAGGAAAGCAGGCAGAAGTTACAGGACTGACATCAAGTCATAGAACCACAGAACAGGTGAGGTTGGAGAGGATCTCTGGCAAGCACCTAGGTCAACCCCACCTTGAGTGGGGGGGGTTTTGTTTTCTTTGTTTTCTTTGTTTTCTTTTCTTTCTTTCTTTCTTTCTTTCTTTCTTTCTTTCTTTCTTTCTTTCTTTCTTTCTTTCTTTCTTTCTTTCTTTCTTTCTATTTATTTATTTATTTATAAGTGGGATTCTTTCTTTCTTTCTTTCTTTCTTTCTTTCTTTCTTTCTTTCTTTCTTTCTTTCTTTCTTTCTTTCTTTCTTTCTTTCTATTTATTTATTTATTTATTTATAAGTGGGAGCCTGCTCTGCTTATTCCTGGTCACATCTCACAGCAGAAACCAGGGAGAAGGTATCCTCATGGGGGCACTGGCATTGTGCCAGTGTCAAACCATGACATTTTTTGGCCAGTCTCTGTATCATGTGAAAATGGGGACAAGACCAAGATAACACAGAATCAGTGGAGAGAGTAGGCACAAGACCCCTCAGGAAAGAGGAAGAAAACCTCAGTAGCTGCACAGCTTCTGTATACACAGTTTGCATGTATTGTGTATATATTAAAAATTATCACAGCAATGCCCACACTGTACCTTTAAACTCCTCTGCTTTTACATTTTTGTTATCTGTTTCAATGGAAATTCCAGACACATCAGGATCTGCAAAAAAAGACAATTCAGCAATAAACATTCGTGATTTCACACAAAGCACATTGCTTGTGCTTTGCCAGCTTGTGCTTTGCCATTTTTGAGACCTCCTCACACTGTACAAGTTAGACATTCACTAAAAGAAAGCGTACAAACAATGAGCTAGACCAGGGCTGGCCTTGAACAGTTCATCTTTTTTCTCCAGGTTCTGGTATCTGTAAAATACAAGTAATTCTTTTTTACAATGCCATAATGATATTAACATGTAAGAAGTTCTATATAACCAGTAAACATTTTATGCTATGGTAATGTCTGTTTATAACTAGGGAGACATCTATTAATCCATAAGTGTATTTTCCATAACATTCTTATTACAAGGCATGCATATTTTCTGAAGAATACCACTTACAGTTTCTACAGGGTAAAAGCACAGTAATTGGCAATTATCTCAAATTCTTCTTGAAATGGGAAGGAAGATAATGAAGATTTATTAACTCAAAGAAAGAAAAAATCTCCATACACTCTTGGATATCTTATTGTTGGGGGAACTGCAGGAGGTTCTTCTAAAACAGACGGCTGAGGATGGAATTGTGTGAAACAAGGCAAGTATTCTATCTGAGAACCATTTATTGGTAGTGAAAAGGATGTTGCCCTACTAAGGAAGAATAGAAAAGACAGAAAATGAACAAGAAGGAAGAAGAATGGGCAGAGAAAGAGAGAGGGGGCAACTAGGAGGAAAAAATGGGTGTTAGCAGCAGAACCTCAGAGTGGGCTGTCAATGTCCAGCTGGCAGGAGGTGTGGGCACATGTCCCATTGGGAGAAGCCTTTGCAGCTCCTGGAGCAAAGGCACAGCTCCTGCACAAACAGGCAGCCAGACATGAGGTGAGCAGGCACTGGAGCAGGAGGGGCAGAACCCTGGGCAGGGTCATGGTGCAGACCATGGCGACAGGCTAGGTCAGCGACGCAGAGCTGGATGCAGGTGGCTCAGGTGGGAACAGGGCAGGCATGGGGCAGGAATGCAGGTAGGCAGGACAGCTGGAGCACATGAGGGAGACCAAGTGGTAGGGCTGGACACAGAAAGCGGTCAACAAGTGTCCAGCCAGGGAGGGGGACAGCAAGAGAGTGAGGGTAAGGAAGGGCCAGTGAAGGCAAAAATGGTGGCAAAAGAACCAGCTAGTCAGGGCTAAATGATGAAAAGCTCCGAAGCTTGTGACACAGTTACTTTTATACCCTCTGGCTCCTCCCAAGGTCTGCAATGCTGAGAGGAGATCATTGGCCCAGTCCAACATTCCACTGCAGCCCAATGTCCTTTCACCATCTAATTGGAGAACCTCTCTGGAGATCAGTGTCCTTGGTGGCCTCCTACTGACTGCCCACTGTATGTGAGATGTGAGATGGCTGCCAGGCAAAGGCTCCTGGGAGACAGGGCTTTCCATCTTCTCCTAGCTGCCTCCTGCTGGTAGTGAAAGATTTTAAAATCATAGAAAATTCGGGGAGCTAGAAAGAAAGTTAGGCTTAGTAGGCCCTGGGAAAATGTTAAGGGTAGGCCCTTGGAAATGTTAGGCCTTGTGTTTGCTAAATCATGTGAAACTGGACCTCTGTAATCAATATATGATAAATGATATGATTGTTAGATGCGATGATTACTTAATAATTAGATGTAATTATTTAATAATAAGAAGAGTCATGAGAAACTATGTTTGAGGGTTTGAGGGAGATCACGAGAAAGCCATGCCTGGATGAAATCAATGTATACAATAGAACAATGTAAATTTAATAATTAATATGTAAGTTATATAACAATAGAATACAAAACATGTTCAGCTTGAAACCATATTGGAATCAGATTTGGGTCTGCGTACCCCTGACACTCAGAGCTCTTAAATAAAAGCACCTGCATATAATCATTCCATGATTATGTGTTCCTGAATGCTAACACTGCAAGTAGCACTTGCACAGCCCCTCTCCACACACCTCTGGTAATTTCAAACAATATTGAGACAGAACTCAAAATCTAACTGATTCCTCACACTCATGTATTGGGAACACTGAATAATCCAGAAAGAACAAGTGAAATAACCACTAGACCTACACCAACCCCCACCCAGCTACCAGGAGTTTGGCACAGGTATTACAATTAATCCACGTCAGGTTAGCAAGTGCTTAACAACAACTGAACACAGTTCTTTACACAGCACACAGCACAGGGCTACTTTTTTTTCTTTTTTTTTTTTTTTCTTCCCAAAAGCATCTCAAGTTCTTTTGGTTTAGTACTAGTTTTGAAGACAGCACAGACATTCCTAATGCAGTCTATTTCCTCCGTCTGCATCAGCCAACTGAACAATTGCTATAGTGGATATGGACAAGAACTGAGAACCTGTTTCCATCAATGTTTAGAAAGTTGACTTGGTTAAAAATAATCTTCTTTTGACTGACAGAAACCAGGAAAATAGCAAGATTAGATGTTCTTAAGCACACAAGACCCCCTTTGTCCATCCCTAAATTTTTAATTTCTCTTTCCCCTGCTTAATGGGGGAAGAGTTGCACACACCCCAGCAGATGAATATCTAGTCTTGACCTGAAGACACAAACCAATTAACAATCTCTTGATTCTTATGGCTTTCTTTTAACAGATGATTACTTTTGTTGAAGTTAGTGCCTCACTAATGCCCTGAGTGAGTCCATTTGGCCTTTCAGTGCTCAAAGATTTGTTTCTAAGATATCACCATAGAATCTCAGAATGGTTTGTGTTGGAAGGGATCTTTAAAGGTCATCTAGTTCAAGCTCCCTGCAAATGAGCAGGAACATCTTCAACATGAGTAGGTTGCTCAGAACCCTGTCCAGCCTGACCCTGAATATTTTCAGGGATGGGGCATCCACTCTGCCTTCGGGTAATGTGTGTCAGTGTTTCACCACTCTCACTGTAAAACCTTTCTTCCTTACATCTAGTCTGAATCAATCCTCTTTTAGTTTAAGCCATTACCCCTTGTCCTAACCCACAACAGGCCCTACTAAGAAGTTTGTCCACATCTTTCTTATAGGTTTCCTGTAAGTGCTGAAAGGCTGCAATGAGGTGTTCCCAGAACCTTCTCTTTCACAGGGTGAACAACCCAAATTTTCTCAGACTATTTTCACAGGAGGCATCCCCATGATCATTTTAGTGGCCCTCTGGACTGGCTCCAACAGGTCCATGTGCTTTCTATGCTGGGAGCCCAGAGCTGGATGCAGCACTTCAGGTGGGGTCTCACCAGAGTCAGGCAGAGGGACAGAATCCCTCTCTTCCCTGGTGCCCATGGGGCTTTAGAGGCAGCCCAGCACACGGGGGGGTTCCTGGGCTCCCAGTGCAGCCTCTCACCCACCAGCACCCCCAAGTCCTTCTTGTAGGGCTGCTCTGTTCATCCCCCAGCCTAGACTGATCCCAGAGGTTGGCCCCACCCACCTTGAACTCAGTCTTTTTAAACCTCATGACATTCCCACGGGCCACTTCTTGAGCTAGTCCAGGGCCTTCTGGATGACAATCAAATCCTTCAAATGCAGCAACAGCACCACTCATCTTGGTGTGATTAGCAAATCTACTGAGGGTGCACTCGATCCCTTTGTCTATGTCAATAATGAAGACATTAAACAGCACTGATCCCATACACCAGAGTACCCTATCACAGTTTTCTTCTCAATTAAAGATCATTCCTTACAGTTTAAGTCCAACACAACACAGGGAATTCTTCATTCATTCTGTTCCTATGGCCTTTTTCCTCCTTAATTTTCTAGAGTTTTTTTCAGTATCCTTTAAAAATACAAATTACAGTTCTACAGGTATCTATAACCATTGCCTCTGAGCCATGGAGAAACACTCAGAAATGGTATCTGAGGCCCTGGCACTGTAGCAAGAAGTTAATTCACTGTATATTGTGATGGCTTGACCTTGGGTGGCTGCTGGACACCCACACAGCTGCTCTCTCACTCTTCCTCCTCCTCAACATGACCAAGGAGAAAATAAGATTAAAAAGCTCATGGGTCAATAGAAAGACAGGGAGTCAGGGAGTTTAGTTAGCAGTTACCATCACAGGCAAAACAGACTAAATTTAGGAAAAAGGAATTAAATTTACTGCCAGTTTAAAACACAGTAAATGCAGTAGTTGTGGGAATGTGCTCTTCTCTGCTGCTCCCTCCTCTGCATGCTCTCCCCTACTCCAGCATGGGCTGCTTTCTATAGGTCACAGTTACTGCCAGGAGTAGTAACTGTGCTCCAACATGGATTCTCTGTGGTGCTTTCCCGCTATCTCACATCCCCTTCCAAGTGCACGTCCAACAATTCTTGTGTCTAAAAGAACACAGCCTCACCTCACAGTGTAAAGTGAACTTTCATGTGTGTACATGACCAAAAGATCCAAATTGTGTATAGCTATCCTGTCTGCAATATGTTTCAATTTTATCCACTTTATGTTACCCCAAAAGTTATAATGAGAAGTTTATAATATGAAATAAATAAGACATGAAGAATTCTAGCAATGACATTTATGTACTCTGAGAATACTGAAATAGCAAAAAAATATTTGCACTACAAATAGCACTTAGAAATTTTTCCATCCCTCCAAGAAAGAAAACTTTCCTACTGAACTTTAAAGAAAGAAATTTTAAAAATCCTCTGTATAAGCCCCCTCACACCCTGTTGAAACCAGAGGAGGAAACCATTTCTCCAGCTCCTCCCAAAGCAATCATTTCTCTTGCAAGTCCATACACAGCCCAGCTCCTTTTTTTTGTTCAGGCTGGGTCTAGAATAGCCTGGAATCAGTAAGTAATTTTCTTTTTAAACTATTAGGTCCTATTTAGATTTATGGGAAAAAAATTAACACGTGACTTTTACCCAAACCATATTTCTATAACAATACCCTTCTTGCCCCCTCTTCCCCCATATTCTAGATGCCAATAGTTAACAATCACATTTATCTATTGAAATAACATCTTCCTTCATGATTCGGAGGAGTATTTTATTCTGAGACTGACAGCACCTAATGCTTGATAACACCTCAAAAGGAAGCCTTTCTAGGTGTCCAGTGTGTGGATAAAACCATTTATAAGTTATTGTCTCATCAGCCTCTTCTGATGGACACAAAACAGCTCTAGTACATACAATTCACCACTGTATTACATTCTCTGTTTCATGGGCCCAGAAATTTCTCTCCTCCTCATTAATACAGGTGTCATGCAGCCCACTGTCATGATCAAAATATTCACAGAATAATAAGCCACAAAAGGAAAACACATTTTATGACTTCTGGGGCACGACCATGGTATTTACCTTCCACTATGGAAGTCATTACAGAATTACTTTGCATGCTTTTTATTGGGAGCACCTGCAAAAAGTCTCCATATTTACCCTTACATCAAGGGATTTATAGAATACATGAAGATTCTATTATACAGTACAATTAAGTAGAAAATATGAGAAAGAGGGGGAGAAAGGGAGAGAAAGAAATGCAACATACACACAGCCCTCCTCCTCACACACACAAACCACATATATACACAACCCTTTTCAAGAAGCTGTAGAGTTCAAACAGTAATGTAAGGCAGTGCAGAGACAGCTGACTATATTAAAACCATTATATATTCTGATCAAGCAGAAAGATAGGACAGGTCCTTAAAGCTAGAGCATCTCTCCCCTCAGACATCCTTTGAGACATGTCTGTGTCAAATATTCAGAATCCAAGTCTTCAGCTTTGGATTTTAATTCACCATATAAAGAGCAATAGTGAAAAGATGACATATTACTGTACCAGTAAACCTTTTATTCAGGCTGTTTTTTAAAGACCAGAAAAAAAAAAAAAGAAAAAAAAGCTGCTTTTACATATCAGTAGCTATGTTTGTTTAGAAGTGAACTCCAAAAAAACACACTTTCCACTTGATAAAGGCTCACAGCTGTAAACTGAAACTACCAGCTAGACGGATCATTAAGGAAAAACATATTAGTCAAATCAAATCAAAAGAAACAGTGTGCCTGGAAGAAATTACATGAGAACAGAATCAAAACAAAGTTGTAAGTACAAGAGAAAAAACAGTCTTGCATTTGTTTTGCCAAGTTCTAAACAACAGGTGGTCTAAAGCAAAGTTTAACAAAGGGTTTCTGAGGATACTGTAAATTTAGGAAGTCCAGCATCTCAAGAATAAAGCCAATTCTCCTCCTGAAGTCCCTGAAAGAGAATAGGAAACCAGACGTCTGTTTGGTGTTAGCATCCTTCAGACGTGACCACTTCAGGGTAAAGCCTCAGCTACACGATTAGGTGCTGATGCAAACTTCTCAGCCATGGAACTACCTACCACAAGGCACTCAAATGATACCTGGAGTTTTGCCATTGCCATGCCATTTAAGCACACCTGTTTTGGCTCCCTTCTTGCCATGCCTCACAGGATTCACAGAATGACTAGGCTGGAAGAGACTTTGAAGATCATCGAGTCCAACCCATGCCCCAACATCTCAACTAAACCATGGCACTGAGTGCCACATCCAATCTTTGTTTAAAAACACATCCAGGGATGGTGACTCCACCACCTCCCCAGGCAGGCCATTCCAGTACTTTATCACTATTTCTGTGAAAAACATTTTCCTAATAGCCAACCTATACTTCCCTTGATGCAGCTTGAGACTGTGACCTCTCGTTCTGTCAGTTGCTGCCTGGAGAAAGAGACCAAGCCCACCTGGCTGCAGCCACCCTTCAGGAAGTTGTAGAGAGTGATAAGGTCACCTCTGAATCTCCTTTTCTCCAGGCTGAACACCCCCAGCTCCCTCAGTCCCTCCTCACAGGGTTTGTGTTCCCAGCCCCTCACCAGCCTCGTTGCCTCCTCTGGACGTGCTCAAGCATCTCAAGGTCCTTCCCAAACTGAGGGGCCCAGAATATCTCACTGCTTCTCTCCATCTGGTCTCCTTGGTGGTGAGGGTCCCCAACCAAAAAGTGTAGAATCCAATGGATAATTATACGTTTGGGCAGGTGGGAATACACAGGTACCTTCTGGCGGGGGCCAAGTTTGACACTGTCCCTTGCAAGACTGCAGATCTGTTGCATCATGTGGGATCACCTGCAGTGCAGGGTCTGGGGACCCCTTTGGTGGGGGGCCTTTGTTGAGCCATGACACCCCCTCAGCTGTCCCTGACACAGATGTGGCCTTCCAGGGGTGGGAGGCCCCAGAGCTGGGCCAGTCTGCCCGGTGGAGGATGGGTGTTCACTGCATCTGGCCAGAGGCCATGCCACACACCCAAAACCTCTCCTCCTTCCCTGCCTTGGTGTAATAGGCAAAAGTCCTTCATAAAGATGTTTAAGCCATAAACCATAACATTTCAGTCTCCATCAAGGTCCCTTCAATCCAAACAATTCTGCGACCCTGTGATTAAGTTAACAACATAAACACAGCATTAAGACCTCAAACTTTGAACAAGAGCTAGAGGAAGTTATCCCACATCACTAGGGGGAAAGTAGGCAAAAGAAACTCAATTTCAGTCACTCAGTTACCTTAATCCTCAGCTTTGTGGGGACTGTTAAGTGAAATCTGGAAAGCCAGCACACCCGTCATGGTGTCTTAGTTTTCAAGTTAAGAAAAAAAAAAAAAGGAAAAAAACTTTAAAGTAAAAGTAACTTTTGTTAAGACTTTTGAAGTTTTCAGAGCCAATTATCTGATGTTATCCGTGGGAGTCCTAAGAATTTAAGGTTAATTTCATTTCAGAGCCCCAAGGACAGTTGGCTCTGGAAACAAAAAACTTGAAGTGCTTGTAGAGAAGAAAGTGGAAGGGAAAAAAAGTCAAGTGGCACAGGGCAAGAAAGCAAGAGATTATTTAGGTCAGCCTTTCTGAAAAACTGAACACAGAGGTACAACAATTTTAGATAAACTCAACAGCCTCCTAAGTGCTTTCAGTAGTCCCCGACACTGAATGAGTACTGCATAAGAGGGGGAAATACTGAGGAAAAATTATAATTTAATGTTTTATAATTAATAATCAAAATGTAAAATTTAATTCCCTTCAATGTTTATATTGCTTCCTTCTTTTCTACTCACACAGAAGAGAGGAAGGGTTTGAATGCACAGAATACGCAACTTGCAAAGGTTCAATGTAGCATGGAGTTTATTCCAACAGAGAGACACCACAGAAAGCATATGCTGTTAGCCAAATAAATATTTATAGCTTTCACTTTTGCAAGTCTCAAAACACCAGTACTCCTCTTGTCTCCATGGCAATTCAGAGGGAGCTTCTGCAAATGGGGGATGGGGATTTAAACTAGTCAGGCTCTCAGAAAAGGCCTATTTTCCAGCCATCTCCTGGTCCTGCCCAGCAATGGTTTCCACAGCAACTCATTGGCAGCTCAAAGACAGCTTGTAAATGCAGTGAGAGCCTATAGCTGCTTCAGCTCTTGCTTATTTTAAGATGCATCAAGATGCTGAGAACATGTGTCTAGTGCCACCATTTTTCAAAAGACTGTGTGAATAGGCCACTGGTGTATAAGCCCCTTACCACTGCTGTCCCACCCCCCTCATATCAAACAGTGCAAAGCTGAAGCTGAACAAACAGATTTCCCTTTGCATTTCTAGGGGGTAACAATCCAGCAGAAACACTTCCCTGTGCAAACACCTGGTGAAACTGCATGATGTCATTAAATGTGCAAAATAAATCTTGGCACCCAGTGCAAACCAGTGTGTTCCTGGTTTGCAAGACTGATTTACATCAACAGCAAAATCAGCTCTGAAACACAAGAGAGTTGGAAAACCAGAAGAAACAAACAATACCCCACCACTCCCCAAATGAACACAAGCATTCTGGCCCCCAATTTGCGATAAAGTTCTCTGAAGTCTCCTACAACCTTTAAGTGACTTTTGCTCGAATTGCCAAACAATTTGGAAAGAATAAACACTTTCATGAAGTCACCTCATTTATAAACCTATAAATACACCCATTATTTATCTTAAAATCCTGAAAACAGATTTTGTTTACTTTCAAACTGTATCAACCAGTATTACTTACAATTCCAGTATACTCCATATGAAATCGGAGTCCTTGCCCATTCAGAACAAGTGAAGTCAGACAAGTTCCCTTACTATTGGAGCATGTTTCCAGATATTTAGGAGGAACACCTTGACAGTATAATTTAAAATTGTTCTAAGTAAATACATTGGTAAAGTGAGGAGGTGTTTCATCCTGTAGTTAGTCCAATTTATTTAAGCTGGAACCAAATTTCTTGGGCATCATAGAATCATATAATGATTTGAGTTGGAAAAAACCTTAAAGATCATCCAGTTTCAACCTGTCTGCCATCCTCAGTCCCTTTCAAATGGAACTTCTCAACACCTTTTTGATTAATCTCAATATTTCTACAAAACACACATAACAAGAGGATGAGTACATACAACACTGTATTAAGTTCTGGCTTCTAAAGGTATAGGAGTAGCAAACTAACCAGAATTGTCCACAGCAAACATCTCAAATAGCAGGCAGGATAGCTAATTTGTCTAACTACAGACAAAAGTCTCATTTGCAGCAAAGTATAATGACCAAGTCAGCATTGCCACCTTATATCCCACTGTGTTCCACCAATGAAGGAGATAAAACATCTGAAATAGTTTCAAATTTTTAAAGCCCCATTCTCTCTGAAGCACACATTTACCTAGAATAAACTTCTACATGCAATGTGTGTAACTCCTTGAGGTGAGTTTTTAAAAGGACGTTACACATGCCCTTGTTCAAATATGCCTTGTTCAAATCTCACTCAATTTTTCTGACTTTGGGACACATTACTATGACTTCATTCTATTTAGCATGCCCATTAAAAGAAAAAGAAAGGTCCTTCCAACACTGGTAGGCTGCTCTCTAAATACTCAGCAAGGGTCTTGTGCAATGCTTTGTGAGTTTAGGACTTCTGAGGTGTTTCCAGTAACTGGGGGTGGGAGTGGTGGTTTCACTTGTGTAAATGTCACTTGAACCATGAATTTTAGGACTGCATCCTATTAGACAGCACTGAACTTGGTTTGTAAGCTTTTTGTCCTCCAGACTAAAGACCAGGTTCTTTGCCAATACGAGCAGGGAAAATGATTACCAGTTCTCACAGCTAAAAGAATATTGTGAACCCTTCCTAAAATCCAAATGCAATGGCCAAATTGCTCATCCCATTTTCATGCACAAGTTCTTTTACATTGCCAAGGTTGCTCAATAGTCCCTTCCTGGCAGAAGCAACTAACAGCTGTGTTTGATGACCAGTATCTTCAATCAACTTTGTAGCTTACAGTATGAATGCATATTTTTAACTTTAATTCTACAGGCCTTTAATAGATAATTTAGTTGTTTAATACTAAATTTTATAGAAACATCTTCTGGCATATTTGAACAAGACAAGCTACTCTAATTCCATTAAGGCTAACACATACCAAGAGAAGCTACAGCAAACAGAAGATGTTTTTCACACTCTAAGGAGAAGGTTGATTAGAAGAAATCCTCCGGAAGGTAGAGCTAGGAACAATAGGTCACAGTATAAGAGATGCCAAGTTTTCCTTAAAGGGGACAAAGAAAATTAAAAAACCCAACTACAAAACACTACAGTCTTCATCACAGTAAAATCTACACAATCAAAGCAACATACAGGTTCAGATTAGTAGATATTAGAACAACACTGGAAAGTTACACAGGAAGCGGGAATAAACAAACTCTATGCCTTATCTATTTTTAAATCAAGCATAAATTTTAACTCAGTGATCATCACAGCTTTCCACAGGAAAGATGTTTTAGGAGCCACATCCTCTAAAGTGTTTCCCTCATTAAACACTTGCAGCTTTGCATCAGAAGAAGGGAAAGCTCAGTACATGAGCCAATATTCACAATTCAGTGGTTAGCTCCTTCATGCAAATGGCATTTGATGATCTTGTCTGCAGGTACTTACACTAAGCTGTTGCACTGTCACAAAAATTGTCTTAGAGTGATTTATTACGATAGTGTATTCCACAATCCTCAGGTCTGTGCCCAAAAATGGGTATTGTATCCTTAAAACCCTCTAGCCCAAGACCTGGTGTGTGGGGGACCAGGGGGATGAAGAGTTTTGCTTTTGTATGAGCATTTTTAAAACCTCCTGCCCAGCATTTTCATGGCTCTGTGCAGTGTAGGTTTTGCTGGGCTGGTTTGGTTTTTGGCCCAGGCAAAAAGCTTTTCCTTTCCTTGGCTCAGAGATGCTGCAGTAGCAGTCTTTGGGCTGCCTTAAGGTGAACTGAGCAGCTCCTGGTCTCAGGACAGGGACTTTGTGTCAGCAGAAGTAGAGCTGCCCTACTCCGATGCAAGCCAGACTCCATGAACCACGCCGAGCTGGGAAGAAAACACACTGAGAGGCTCCAGCCCAGCTGCTTTACCTGCTGGGATCTGCTGTACTTTGTCCTGGGGAGAAGGCTGGTGACAGATGAGACACTGGGCCTCCGTCTGCTGCTGGAACTGCTCCCTGAAAGCTTCTGCCTTCCCAAGATGGAAGCTGACACCATTCTGGATTGCATGTTGAGAGCAGATAATCTCTGGCATTTTGGGTCTTTGTTCCAGGGTGTGGGGGGTGAAATCTAACAGTTTGATATCTAGCAGTTATTTACTTTTTCCTTCCTTGTGGGCATTCTTTTGTTAATAAACTATTGTGCGTTTTTTTAATTTTCATCTATTAGTATTCATTTTCTATTGCTGGAAAGGAATTGTTGGAACCTTTTAGAGGAGGCAACTCATTCCAGAGTGTTCTCCTTTAAATTGTCTCAAACTGAGACAAAAAAAAAAAAAAAAAAAAAAAAAAAGTCAGCAATCCTGTTATTCTGTAAAAAGACAATAAAAATATTTTTTAAAGCTATGATTTTTTTAGAGTAAACCATATGTAATTAAGGATTCTGCCCCCTGCATCACTAATATCTCCAGCACAACTTCCCTGCTTAAAAGTCTGGTGGTCAAAGTGGCTTTCTGCAATACCTCGATAACACATATAATATCATCAAATTTAGTTGTTTAATACCAAATTTTATAGAAACATCTTCTGGGACATTTGAACAAAATTGAAGCCACTCTAATTAAGGCTGACACTTGCCTAGAGAAGCTAGAACAAACAGAGGATGTTTTTCACACTTGAAGAAGAAGGTTGATTAGAAGAAATCAACATTACATTTCTAGAATACCTGTTAGAGTCAATAGATCAACATATTTTATTAAGCCATGCCTGCCTATAAGCATATATGCTGCTTTAAGCTAATGTTTTGTCATGTACTTTGCCTACTTCTGCCTGTGTTCCCTTTATAACCAACTGCTCATGGCATATTGATGCTCTAGAAACTTGGGTGACACAATTATTGCTGAAAGTTTCCTTTACAAGTCACAGAATCATTAAGGTTGGAGAAGACCTCCAACCTTAAGTCCATCCTGTGACCAATCCCTATCTTGTCTCTCAGACTAGAGCACTGAGTGCCACGTCCAGCCATTCACTGGACACCTCTAGGGGTGGGGACACCACCACCTCCCTGGGCACCCCATTCCAATGCTTGAGATCACTTCCCAAGAAGAATTTCTTCCCAATGTCCAACCTGAATGTTCCCTGACACAACTCAAGGCCATTTCCTGTTGTCCTGTCACTTGTTCCCTGGGAGAAGAGCATGGCACCACCTGGCTACACCTTCCTTTCAGGGAGTTGTGGAGACTGAGAAGTTGTTCCCTTAGCCTCCTTTTCTCCAGGCTGGAAATTCCCAGCTCCCTCAGCTGCTCCTCATCAGACTTGTGCTCCAGACCCTTCCCAAGCTCTGTTGCCCTTCTCTGGACATGCTCCAGCCCTTCCATGTCTTTCTTGCAGTGAGGGCCCAGAACTGGACACAGGATTTGAGGGGTGGCCAGGACAGGAGGACAATCATTGCCCTGGTCCTGATTACATTAAGGCAAAACAATACCACTTTGACTGAAGAACAGTCCAAGGACTATACTGGGAAACAACTTATTCAGGCATCAGCATAAATACTGTGATTATAAAATAAGGTCTTCAGAGTTCAGCTCTAAATTCACAGAACAGTTTTGTTTTTATAACAGGATCTAGGCACATTTACAGATTTATTTCCACTGTTGTTGCAGGGCTGAACTTATTGCAATGAGCCGGGATGGTACAGAGCATCAGCAGTTCTAAGAGTGGCCAAGAAATCAAGAAAGGGAACAAGATGGCTTGTTGAATAATACATTGCTACCCAAGAAATACCCAAAGAGAAACCCATTGCCAACTCAGTCAAAGTTCAACAGTTTTGCTGAAAAAACCTTTGAAAAAATAAGCCTGTAAGTTTTTATTGTTTATGAGCATCAGGTGTTATTTTAGGGCAGAAACGGAATAGGTTCTTTACAGGACAAAACTAATTACCCTTACACAGGAAAGATTATCCACTTCAGAGTTCACAGATATGTAATGCAACTCTTTGTATGCAACTCTTCATAGCCAAGTCTACACATTTCTTCTACTTAAACAGTCTAATTTTATAACAAAGCCTCTTGTCCCATTTAGCCATAAAACTTCCTTGGAGATTATGTGTCCACCCAGCACATGTATCCCATCCCACAGCAGAGGCAGCTTAAGAATGAACTGTCTACCCTTCAGTCAACAAAACTGGCAATTTAAAATTACCAGATTTTTTTTTACATGCAAGATTTCAGCAGGGCTCTATAAAGGCACAGGGGATTCAAACAATTCAAACACAGCATACACATGCAGGATTGCAACTTTAACAGTAACACAAAGCAGTAGAAAATTTTTCCCATTTCAAAACTGATTAGCCCCATTCCAAAACTGAGAGTGCTTAAGTTAATAATATATCTAGACTGAATATACTATTTAAATAGTGTGCCTTGTGTCAGAGCTAGCTCAGGAAATACGTTCTGCACCTGAAAGTCCATACCTACAAAAGAACTGGCTGTCCCCCTCCTCTTTCCCTGTTCACATAGCTTTCAAAAGCTTTGAATAAATTTTAAATATGTGCAATTGCTTACAGAGGCCATCACTTCATTCTTCTCTCACAAAAATCAGTCCTCCCAACAGCTACTTATGCTAGAAAGCCACTGTCTTTCAGCAACTGGGCAAAGCCTCTGTAGCGCTGTTTTCCCTCCCTTCTTACCCCTTAGAAAGGTGGCTAAGAATTTAAACACAACTGGAAAGCGAGTAGGAACTGCTTGTGGATTGTTCTTGTTTTGACGACCCAGCTAGAGATACAACTGGAACATAAATGAAATAAGAAACAGTGTGCAGTGGCAGGGAAAAAGCAGAGCTGAAAAAAATCTTTAGTCAGTCTCTACAAATATTGCTGATTCCCTGTTGACAGAGCCTCCCCACATGATTTTTTATCCCCCAAAACAAGAGCCCGAAGACAACTGCTATAGGAGACAAGTACATTAACTTCTGCAAATACCCAACTGCACCCTTTCCCCTTCCCCTCTTCCTCCTCTCAGCCACATCTTTTGTCTCATAAGTGTCATCATTATAATCTCTTAGGCAACAAATGGAAGAAAATTCCCAGAGAGAAAGAAGAAAAAAAAAGGAAAAATCCTAACTTCCAACTTTTTTTACTCATTTTTGCTAGCTACTAGAAGGCTTCAGTTCTGAGACAGGGCCTCCAGAGACAAGTACTGCCTATGCATTCTAATGGCAAACTGCTGTCTGCCTCACATAATAGGTATTAAAATGCTGTTTTTCTGCATGTTATAGATGGGTAATGCAATGGTTAGCTCCCACAATTAAGGGATGAATATTATGTGTAAGCTAAGAGAAGTTTTACTGATGTATAGTTATGTTATTGTGATGTGTTCTCCCCATACTCCTCTTCCCCTTCCCATTTTATTGTTGTCACAGGATGGCCTTGGTAGTCAGGGCATTTGGGGGGAGGGCAGGCTTGTTGCTGGGGGGCACAGCATGGCAACACCTGACCTTCAATCAAATTGCAAGAAAGGAGTCTCCACCAATGGAAGGTGATGAAGAGTTGACTGACGGACTTTGGGCGGGGCCGGGGTTACCTGATGCAACACCGGGAGTAAAAAGGTAGAGCAGCCATTTTGTGGGTGAGCATGTGGTGGTTTAGTTCCATGCTCCCAGCACTGCTCTTTCTCCTTGTTCAGTCATTTGTTGTATTTGTTAAGGTTTAATAAACCTTTGAAATCTTAAAGTGAGAGGTTGTTTCTCGCACTGCATATATTTTCCTTATATTTTTACAAATGCACCAAACACAAATGCTTGTCCAACTCTAACAAACATACACAAGTCCACATAATACCCCCAAGATTGTCTCCCAGTTCATACTGGGCACTTTCTGCAGGCTGAGATACAATAATTTTGGCTTATATATTGTACTAATTTGAGCAAATGTAATTTCTCAGGAATTTTCCATCATTACCTCCAAGTAGTATATTAGAAGTTTGTGAACAACAAATATAGCCTGTTTTGTTACAATTATCTAGTATCAAAAAAACATATCATACATCATTTTTCCATCCAGACAATAATATGTTTTGTTCCCCTTTGAATCTGATCCAGTGGTTTGGATGGGGTCAAAAGCATTTTCAATCCTTAAGATGTTAATCCACATAAGAGCAATGAAATACATCTATTGAAACTACATACTTGTAGGGTCTGTTCTTTCCAGCTCAAATTTCACCACTTTGTACCTCTTTAAACAATCAGAATCAAATTGTAGCTATTTCAATTCTAGTTTTATTTTCCCATCTCTTACTGAAAACTGCTAAGTTTTGAACTTCTAAAAAGGAATAATTCAAAAAGGTTCAGTACCAGATTTTTTTTTCATGTTTCCCCTGCAAATAATCTTTAGGAGAAATTGGATGCCTGCTTTAATTTTTATTAACCAGAAAGGTTGATAGACTTACTAGTGGTTCAACAACTACGACTGATACATTACTTTCTCTTTTCAAAAATTGCCATTTTCCCCTTCTTCTTTCTCCAAAAGCTCCTCCACCTCCCACTGTGTTAGAAACCAACAAATGAACAGGAGCAGATGTTCAGCTGCCAAGCTTACTTTCTGCCCAGTTAAAGAAATTTTATGTAAGCACTTGAGTGCTTGATGATATATTGTGAGCATAGAGGTCACAAAATCAGTTGGAGTCCTCCAGGAAAAAAAGTGACTTTGGAAATACAGGTGAGCACAAGCAATGGCAGTCATCCAAATGCTTCTCCAGCCTCATCTGCTGTCTCATTCTTTGAAATTCATATTCCATTCTCTAAAAAAACCCAACCATTTAGATGAAGGAAACAAATAATTTGTCTTGATTACAAGACACCATAATATTTGCTTTAAGCTTCCTGAAGTTGAATTACAGAACAATCACAGTGCTTTGAGGAAGATGTGACAGGCAGAAATGTTTTGCTGAAACTGATGGCGCTTTCAAAAGTATCGGGGATGGGAGAAGATGTGCTAGAAAGTAAAACTGTAACAAAGTTAGCTTAACAAAAGTGGGGTGGGAGAGGGGGTGAGCTAACCAGAACAGAAGGAACGACTTGAAACAAAATAAACAGCTTCCACATAACCTTTCCCTCAGTTTCCATTAAAGTGCTCTCCCTGTGGTACTGAACTAGAACTAAACTAGCCCCTGAACTAGACAGCAAGAACTTGTAAACCATCTCTTTTCCCACATATATACAAAACTGCCACAAAGTTAACATGGTGGAGAAAAAAACCAAAACAGCAAAACAAGAAAAAAACAGCAGTAAGACAGCTCATTGTACACATCCCCAAGGACACTATTTTATGCAAATTTTGTTTTTCCTGATATCCTTATATAACTTCAAAGGAATTTAGCCATTCCATATGGCCCTGTCAAACAGTGTGCAAGGACAAATACATATGTCTGCCTTTGCTTCAATTGCTTTAATAGCCAATATATTTATTTTCTAAGTAACCTTCCTTTACATAAGCATTTGTACTGGAGTCACCTCTAGCATTTCTAAGGGAAAGTATATGACACTAAGCCTTACTTTAAGAAAAGGGTTCCTAAAAGGGTTCACCATGTGCAGGGCGCAGTCGTCTTCAGAAGTGCTCCAGCACAAGGATTACATTTTGAGTGTTGATGGATTCTAAGTAGATCATACCAGATGGAAACTTTTACATGCCAACTGCAGAACTATACTACTAGCTGTTCCTGGCTCTCTAATAGCACCACCAACCCAAATCTCTTCCCCCTCAAACAAGGGAAGCTTGCTTACTGCTACTACAGAAGGTTCACATGCATGTCACTGTCTATCTGCAGTGAAGAAATACTACTATTATTTACTCCTGTGAATTTATGAGGAAACTTAAATTTCTTAATATCAGATGTACAAGAAGATTCTCCCATACTTCACAAGAGGACTTCTGTCTTACAGACTTCCTCCTAGTGACCACCAGCACCTGAGAAGAAATTAAAGCACCTGGGGTACCCTTGGAGGAAGGGTAAGTGTCTGCTGTAATGTTTTTAGTTCACTTCTTTAAAAACAGGTCTCCACACACCCCAAATAACATTTGGAGTTAGCCAGTGAACACAGACAAGTTTGGTTGCTCTAGGTCATGAAAGATGAAACCAGGTGCTCTGTTAAATCAATCAACTGAAAAGATGATGTCAAAATTCAGCTACTTCTGTATTCTCACCAAATCATTTGCACTGGCATCAGCCAGTTTCTGAAGCAGAACCTGGCAGCTACCAAAATAGGCTGCAGCAGGAATTACAGGTGCAATACAGGAAATAATCACAAAAATATCTTTCTGTAATTCAGTTAAATAGCCAGTGGGAAGACCTCATCCAGGCTCAATTAGATCTGTGAATCACAGTGGTAGCTTTATCTGTCCTTATTAATGCCAGATGCCCTATGATACTCACAATTACCAGAAATATGTATCCTACAACATGAACAAAGAATTGTTGCAACTTTAAAGCTGAGAAAACAGGACCTCAGAGGCCAAGCAATAACAAAAGCAAATCCTCCTCTTGCATTCATCCACCTTAAAAAAAGAAACAAGGAATTGCAACTGTCCTGATGTAACATTTCCAGGCATGTTTCTTGTCTCCTCCATACAGTGAGCGAAGACAGCCACCCTCATTTTCTCTTTTGGGCATTCAGTAGCAGTCTGTGGGGCCAGCAGCCTAGAAGAATGATACCATGGGGGCAACCAAGGAGGAGCTCTCTCTGCCTCCTCTCTGCTGGAGAGAGACAGGAGGGAGACAGAACAGCAGCACTCGTGGCTGAGCTGTCTCAGGAATACAGAGCCCCTTCTAAGCAGCACACCCAGGTTTAAGGAAAACATCATGACTTGCTGTTTTGAAATGCAGCAAAAGCCATGATTTCTGAGAGAGATACCAGTAACTCACAGACAGCTTCTTTTGAGCGTGAGGATCTAAGCAAGAGGGTGAAATTTAGTAAAGGTTATTAAATAAGCTAGAGAGAAGCATGTATCCCTTTTAAAGACAGAAATAGTCCTTCCTGCCATGTCAATTTGTGTCAGGTTTAGAAGCATATGGGTATCTCGTGCAGTCTCACCACAGTCATAAATGAAAAATGTTAAGCTGAAGACTAGAAACAAACATTGCCTTTTGTACTTAGTTTTCATTTGTTTGTTTATATATTAGCAGTTTATTATCCTCCTACAAATTATGTTGTAGTGTCTAAGAGTCTGTGCATGCTTCTAAACCTTGAGCAGCCTTTAGCAAAGAAATACTGCTTCTCACCTAAACCAGCAAGAGAATGAACATTCAGTTAATGCCTCTTCCCCCACTCCTCCTCCAAAACCAAGCTGTCTGCTTTATAGCATTATGTTGAACAGATATTACTAGAGAACTACGCAGTCTTAGAAATTTAAGAAATCCCATCTCACCTGAATATGGCCTAATTTAGAAATCAGTTCCTACCAAGCTCATCCAGCAAACAAAGAGGGTTCAACCAAAGGCTGAGGATTGACAATAGCCTCAATTATGAGTTCATCCGTTGTGTATCACGTATAACGAAGAAAGCATAGTTTAAACACTTCCACTGTCAATTCCTACAGCAACACAGTCATGCTTTATGATTTTTTTGTCAGGCTTGGGGGGGGTGGGGGGGAAAGAAACCAAAGGCTTCTTTGGTCTAGAATCTCTGTATCTGAGTGAAAGATTTCTGAGAAATAAGGAGTGGGGTTTTCTTGAGCTGAAACAAATAAACAAAATATCACCCTACTTACTGCTCAAACTACCCCAGTGAGCTCTATGAAATATTTAGGTAAGACTACTATTTATTGCCTCTGCATTGTCTTCACACACACATATTGTGCTGCATTTGCTTCCAGCGTCACCACCTGAAGTCTAATTTCAATGTGCACTACTATTAAGAAAAATCACATCTAGATGCTTCTCAGAAAGGCCATTTGGTCAGCACACACTATCTCCTCCCACAGAGCCACGATGGTTAATACCAATTTCTGTACCTATTCTGTCTTGCCAACAGAGTTCACAAGTCTTAGGCTGTGGCACCTTTTACAACTTTGAGATGTCAATTCCAGAAGCTTGTGCTGAGAGAGAACATGATTAAAGACTCCCAGCTCCCTTACTTTCCCTAAATTAAAGGTGGAAGGGAAGATTAGCTCACAGAAACCACAATTTCTGCAGGTCATGAATATTTCTCAGCAAGCCCTCAATGAAAAGCAATTCAAACATCATCTGCCTTGGCTATACTGATACCCTGTGACCAACTTACACAGCTTTTGATCTCTACAGCTCAGCTACCAAGAAAGTTCTCAATACCTGCTCCACAATTTAACCACAGAATTGCAGAACCATTTAGGCTGGAAAAGATCTCTAAGATCATTGAGTCCAACCTTGGACCAATCACCACCTTCACAGCTAGACCAGGGCACTGAGTGCCATGTCCAGTTGTTTCTTGAACACTTGCAGGGATGGTGACCCTACCACCTCCCTGAGAGCCCATTCCAATGCTTAACAACCTTCTCCATGTTCTTCCTGATGTCCTCCTCTGACTCAGCCTGAGGCTGTGTCCTCTTGCCATGTTGCTGGTTGCCTGGGAGAAGAGGCCAACCCCTATGCTGCTTGTGAGGTATTGACCACTCCTTCCTTTCCCTCACTGGTTTCTGCCCATTCCCCACCATCTCCAGAGCACATGGGTCCCACACAGGAGACTGCTCAGCCCATATGCCTGACTTGGACACCTGAATTACTCAGCCTTATTGCTCATGTAAACACACTCCAGCCACAGGAGCAGCAGCAGACTTCTGGTTGCCTCGATTTCTTCCTGGGTTTCCTCTGGCTCCCACAAACGATAGGCATTTGCACACCCATGCACCTACGATCACTTTCTTCGCAAAAAGACTCCTTATCAGCACCTTGCTTGTAAACTTGCTTTCCACCTAGTGTTTCTTTGGAATTGGGACAGGAAGGGAAAAAAAAAGCCCACCAAGAAGAAACCTCCAAGTCTGATAACAATGCAGGCACCAGACTTTGATGCACTGTATTGCGTGCTCTATCATTTCCTTAGCAGTCAAAGCCAGCACTGCCAACAGACAACTAACCAGGAGGCTGAGCAGCCTGAACACACTGAAACCTGTCACCAAAAAAAAATCACAGCAGCTTCACCTGCTCAGATATATCATGCAATTAAGAAGAAATGAAGTTTAAAAAAGAAAAAGAAAGCCATGTTTATTATTATTATTAGTTACTATGTGAAAGAGAATTTCTGCACTAGCTGTTCATTTAACAGCCCAACATTTCCATAAGGTCTTGTAGGAGAAAAAAAGAGGAAAAAAACAAATTTCAAGCCTAAGACCTATCAGACATGCATAACTTCAAGTATCTCGACTGCAGGACTCAGGGGGAAAAAAAGGGAGTTTACATACACAGAGCTTTCTGGTAAGTAATGTTCTGTTAGGAGGAATGACAGGTAAACCTTAAAATATACCCAGCATCAGTACCATGAATGTTCCACATCTACAATGGATTGAGAACCCACCCTGGGCTGGTCCTAGGTGGTCATTTCATTGGAAGACAGTGCTACATAGTCTTTTCAAAACACTATTTTCATGTACTGCCCTTTCCCCAAACATCAGTGAGACACAAAAAGCATAGAACAGAAGCACAGTAAGACATGATCTGAAAGTCACAGCCTTATCACAGCTGGCTCTACTAACAGTAGTGTTAATTCAGTGATTCTCTGCAGGTACCTGCTGCACATATGTCTTTTTCCTATTATTTATGCATGCTTTCTGGCTGGGGAATCTTTGCCCAACTTATTCTAACCTTACCCTTTTGTTTTTAAGGAGTTAGGAGCATAAAAATACTGGAAACTCAAGTCTGTTCCAAAGATGCAGCACCCAGTGCTGGCAACAGAAAATGCCCTCCCGCCCCTTGTTCATTCACCTTGCAAAGACCACCAGAAAAACAAACTATACTGCCCGCATCCTAAAGTTTCTACGGCGGCAGACGGCCGCTGACTCGCACTTAGCCAGGCCGGCCTTAAACAGGTTACATCTGCGCGAAAACATGGAAAAAGACACATGGAAAGAATCAGCGCGCACCGCCCCGGCTGTGGCGGGGGACGCGCTCGCTGGCGTTTCGTTCTTGGAGACGCGGCTTGGCTCCTCTCGCTCCGGGATGAGGAGGGGAAGCGGCACCTCTGGGAGCCATCCCCCTCAATACAGACAAACAGAGATTCCGCGGGGACCGTCCCCCCGCAGCCCAGCGGGTCGGGCAGCCCCCGGGGCGGCGGTATCCCCACGGGACAGGGACACTTACAGCTCAGGAGCCGCAGGCAGAGCAGGAGCAGCAGGCGCAGGCTGCGGCTCGCCATCTTCCCGCGGCGGCGGCGGCGGCGTGGGGCGGTGCCCGGGGCCGGGGGCTCGGCGCCCGCGGAGCTCTCGCAGCGCCCGGCCGTGCTCTGCCTCCTCCGGAGCCGGAGCCGCCCCAAACTTTTAACGTGTCCGAGGAGGCGTCTCCCCGCCCGGAGCGCAGGAGCCGGGGCTTGAGGCGGGGATGTGCCCTGGCCGCCAGCCCGCCCGGCCGGAGCGGGGAGCCGCGGCGGGCTGCGGTGCCGAGAGCATCCCTCTCCTCCGCCGCCCCCGCATCCCGGGCACTGGGCTGTGTTGGATCCAGAAGTTCTTCTCCCCGTTTCGTTGATTTATTTATGTTTAAGCGGGGACATTTCATAAACTCAAGGACATTTGTTGCAACAGAATAAACTTTTCGTTAGGAAAAGATTTAATTGCTCGAAGAAGAGCATTGTCCCTGTTGGTGCGTTTCCCTCAGGAGAATCCTCCCCAGGAGGGAAGTAGGGATAACGGGGTGAAATCACGGAACAAACATTTGGATATTCCGGCTTCCCCCAAGGAGGAAGTGGGGATAACGGGGTGAAATCACGGAACTAACATTTGGATATTCCGGCTAACAAAAACACAAGCCATATGAGGGCGAGGCGAGGCGCTGTTTTAAGGCGAAAGAAGTCACAGTGACTCCTTGTGCCTCTCTGTACAGAATCCCACCTACAGCAGGAGATGGGTCACACGGTGACCTTCAAAACATTTTTATTATGTTATTGTTTTGTACCAGACTAGGAGAGGTTTTTGTTACATACACAAGTGGTGTAATGGTTCTTTAAATTTATGAATCAAGGAAAATTACTCATCTTAACTGTTAATAGTGCATCTAAGTAGTTTCCAATGACATCTTAAAAATGCATTACCACTGATGTAAAGCAGTTCTATAACAAGAAAAGTATCACAAGTATGTTTTTTGGTAATCAGAACAGCAATGTCGGCTATATTTTGTTAGAGGGCAACAAAATGAAGAAAGATCATTTATAAATAAAATCTCTAACAGCTATTTTAATGGAGAGCAAGGAATTAGGATGCCACAATGCTCTTCATGGCAAAATCTTCTTAGTTTATTTTTCACGTGGAAAAAATGTATACAGAACACAAGTAATATTTATTTTAAAAAATCTGCATGCATATATGTATGTATGTATGTCCAGTATATATTACTGGCATCATGACATGCATTTAATAAAATCAGAACTGTCCCATTGAAAACAGAAGAGTTTTTTGTGTGTCCCAACACATGATAGCTTTAGGCAAGTACAAAGGTTCATTGATTTCGGTAGGACTGTTTTACTATTTAGTCAGACAGTGATGGAAATGCTGTCTTGATATAACATTTAAATATGGCAAGAGTCTGGTGGGAAAGTTATAAACATGGGGAATGTTAAGAAATGGCAGTATGGAATTAAATTAAAGTATAGGCAATAGGATGTTATTAATACTGATGGTTGATGAAAAACTAACATGCCCTGGCCGTGTGTACTGGAAGCCCAAACCCCCCCTCTCCCGTGTGCTGGGCTCATCCAGAGCCCCGTGGGCAGCAGGGCAGGGAGGGGATTCTGCCCCTCTGCCCCCTCTGCTGAGACCCCACCTGCAGGGCTGCATCAGCTCTGGGCTCCAGCACAGCAAGGACAGGGACCTGCTGGAGCCAGGCCAGAGCCGGCACCAAGGGGATGGGGGGCTGGAGCACCTCCCTGGTGAATACAGGCCAAGAGATTTGGGGCTGTTCAGCCTAGAAAAGAGAAAGTTGCATGGACAACTCACAGCAGCTCTCTAGTATCTGAAGGGAGGCAGGAGAGGGACTCTTCATCAGAAAATGTGACAGGACAAGGAATAATGGGTTCAAACTGAAAGAGGGAAAACTTAGGTTTACACATATGGAAGAAATTCTTTATAGTGAGCATGATGGCATGGATTGCCTAGAGCAGCTGTGGCTGCCTCATCCCTGGAAGTGTTCAAGGCCAGGCTGGATGGGGCCCTGAGTGAACTGGTCTAATGAAAGGTGTCCCTGCCCATGGCAGGGGGTGGAATGAGATGGACTTCAAGGTCCCTTCCAACCTAAAGCTTTCTGCGATTCTGTGATTCATTAACACAGCTCTTATACTATAGTAAATCCATTTAAATGAGAAGGTTTTATACAACCATGAGGTCAGACTAAAGTTCCTTTCCTCTGTTCACTATTTCATTTCTCTTGCAGGTGAAGCAAATTCCTAGTGCTTCCCCCACATTTCTCTGACTTTTTCTAGTACAGGTCATATTTTCTTTCCATTCCCTTGTTTTATTTCAGCAATAACTAGATCATAGTTTCTCCGCTTGCTTTATACAACTACAGGAAACACCAGCAGTTAAATGTTGGTATTTTGAAGGCATTTACAGAATTACTGGAAAAGTGGTTGTAATACATATAGTTCATTTAATATATACAATTTTTCTCCATGTACTTTGCTCAACAATTGTATTCTTAAAAATACTGTTAAGTACTTTGTTAGAAGGGTACAAGACTGCTATCCATATTTTTTACCTTTTAAAGTTGGAGTAGAAATGTTTTCATTAAATAATGCCTAGACCCCAAAATGGAAGAATTTGAGATGCTCAGTTTAACAGTTATTCTTGGAGAACTTTCCACAGACATTCCTTTTTAGACTAATAAAAATAGTCTATAATTAACATCTACACACAAAATGCAAGTCAAGAATAGCTATCTTATTTTGTGATAGCTGTTCCAGACAAGTTCTTTGTATAGAAAAGCCTTGAAAAATTGAATGTAATCGCAACATGATTTCAAGATTTGGATATTTTGTAGCAATCCCAGGAATTAATAAAATGAAAGAGTGCCCTTATTTTATTAGGCAATATTTTAGATAAATCTACATTCTTACATTGCAATGGAATTCTTCCTCTTTTTAATGAAACTTTCTATTGCAAATGTGAAGTGCTGATGATAATCTGTTCTAATAATGAGTTTACCTCTTTTATTATTGCACCATCACTGTGTTATGGTCCAATTTTTAGAGTTATTAGAGAGGCCTCTGCTTGAATTAAGGTGCAAACAAGGCCATATGCCAAAGTCAATAATACGGGTTTTATTTAATCAGAAATATGAGAGAGAGAGAGAGAAGGAGAGAGAGAAAGAAAGAAATAGAAAGAAAGAAATAGAAAAGAAAAAAAGAAATAGAAAGAAGTGCTGATGATAATCTGTTCTAATAATGAGTTTACCTCTTTTATTATTGCACCATCACTGTGTTATGGTCCAATTTTTAGAGTTATTAGAGAGGCCTCTGCTTGAATTAAGGTGCAAACAAGGCCATATGCCAAAGTCAATAATACGGGTTTTATTTAATCAGAAATATGAGAGAGAGAGAGAGAAGGAGAGAGAGAAAGAAAGAAATAGAAAAGAAGTGGAGGGACAGAAAGAGAGTGACAGACACAGATGAAAGAAAATATCACTACTGTGTGAATCCCAATGATGTTCTGTTGATCCTCTCCAGCTGGTCTTCTTGGTGGTGAAGGTCCCCCCTGAAAAACATAGAATCCAATGGATTAATGAACATCCAGGCCAGCTGAGAATGCCCAGGTACCTCCCCTGGAAGGAGGCAGTCTCTTCCAGCAGACTCTGGATCTGTTGCACCATTTTGCATCCATGCAGTCCGGTGGTGCCAGGCCTCTGGGATGCGCTTTCAGGATCTTTGATGGATTATGGCACCCCCTCAGCTGCCTCCCATGTGAATCCCCCGTGGATGTGGCCTGTGGGCTTGGGGGTTTCACAGCTGGGCTGGTTTGTGTGAGGGAGGATGGGTGTTCACTGCCTCTGACCAGAGGTTACACCACACATCTGAGACCTCCTCCTCACCCCTCGGCTGGGGGGAGTCTGTGCAAACCCAGCCTCTGTGGGCTGTGGTCTCCCACACCCCAAAACCAGTAGGGATGGGTTTGGCTTTCTTGTGGATGAATTAATTTCCCTCAGCCTTGTTTGTTTCTCCCCAGACTTGATATGATTGAACATAATGTTGCATTTATCTTATCTAGGCTGCTTAACTCACAGTGCAAAGTTCCAGTCAGGCATCTTCAAGGAGGGATGGGCTTACTGTGGTTGTAGCTTCTTTATACAGTTTTTGCTATAAAGGGCAAAACTCCTTCAGAACAATGTTTAAGGTGTGATCACTTCAGTCCCTGACATGCTGTCGAAGAGTTCTGTTCTCCTCACCTAACAGGAAAACTGTTTAGAAAAATAATTTGTAAAAATTCTGTGAAAGACCATAAGCCTCTGGCTCTTCACTTGGGAAACATTTTATCTTTCCTAGCTGTAGGAAGCTAAAAATGAATAAAGATAAATGAAGTTATATGAAGAGAATCCTCCTTTTGGTGATTTCTCCACTCAAAATATATTTTATTTTGCAGGGGGAACAAAATCTCCCTAGATTTATTCTTCTACAATTTGCATGCTGATTTCTAGAGTAGCTTTGATGTAAAATAACAACAACAAAAAATCAGTATAACAAATTAGAACTGCTAAATTTGGTTGCAAAGGTGTTGCAATGTAGATACTCAAACACCTATCACAGATACATTAACAAGGAAGATGACTGATTCCTTTTCTTGAAAACCTGCATAGAAGAGGGGCAAAAGCAGTGCAGTACATGAAGAGAACTGGCTGTTTAATTAGCACCTCGAAGAGTAAGATGCTAATTTCTATGGAATCTCTTCTCTGTTATGGCTTACATATGCCAGACTAGAAGATAGTTGCAGGAGAGATAATGAATGTTCATCCCTGCACTGCCATTAAAAATAACTTTAGAAAAAAGTTTAATGAAAGACAATGTTTCCCTAGTCAGTCACATTCAGGCATATCTCAAGTTTACTCATTGAATTTAAGTAGATTAAATAATGCAACCCTCATTCCATGTAAGAAAGCACATATTTTTATCCTGTTGATAAGCAGGTAGTATAGATGTCTGATGATCTGGGAGTAGCTGTTCTCTTATTTGCAGACTGAAATGCCAATCAAAGCATAAAGGACTGCAGTTCTGTGCTGCTTCTCCTTTTTCTACCTGTGCTTTCCTACCATGATTGCTCTTTAAATGTTTTAGTGTCTCTTGGTTTGTCTATAATAGAAGATAACCCAGCAAGTTTGGGGATAACTGTGCCTGATAATGATTAGAGTAGCAGTGGGGAAGATGTAGAATATGGAGACACAAAGGGAGAAAAGGAAAGACAGAAAAAAAGTCTTCCTGTGCATAAGCATGCCTATCATTCTTTATATGGACAGTTGAGAGCTTACTGTTATTGGAACTCACATGGTTCAAGCTTTCATCAAGAAGACACCTTTGAATATTTTTCCATATTTAACGAAGAAGAAACAGATTTTTTCATATTTCTAAAAAGAGAAATGTTATCTTTGAGATGGTCAGAGATGTCATTAGAAATTTGGTGCCATAGCCTGTGCATAAGATCTCTGTATGCATCTTTTTTCCAAGCACACTAAGTTGTTGTCACATAAATTTGCTCTAATAAATGCTGAATACAGTAGCACACAGCTGTGAAGTGACCATTCTGATGTGATTCCAGGCATAGCTATGGGACAAGTTGATGGAAAACTATTTTGTAAAACTGCTAAAACAGACTCCATTGAATTTAGCTTAATTGCCAATATGCATATTTTGCAATCTGTATCACAAATTATTTTTTCTAAAATCCATTGATTGATGTGCTATGCATTTTTTGTGCAGCTTTGACTGCCAGCTGCAGTACATTGAATCCATCAGCTTGAGAGCCTGGTCCTTTAGTGTAAAGAATAATCAGCAGCCATATGTAAGTGCGTATCACAGGCTGATATTTCCAATTTAAGGGACACTTCTTTTCCTTTGCAATTTTAGTTATCACCACACTGGTTTTTTTACAATGTCCTGGGGTATTGCTTTAATGGCTGTCCCCTCCCCTGGTTACAGAAGGCCTTGTCTCCTTTTGAGTGGCTTTTTATTACTTTTTATAGCTGCTTCATGTGAATTGTTTTAACTCACATCTGGGGGGAAAAAAACTGATTTATCTGACAGATTATCTGCTTGTTTTGTAATTTGAAACTAAAAACTGAGCAAGTATATTTTTGAGACAAGAAGTAAAAAAATATTTTCAGATACTTTTTTTTTCCCCAAGCTGTCATTGATGGCTGTTTAAAGACAGACCATGCCATGGATTAGTTGCCTGGATGTAATGCAATGGACTAGAGCAGTGATAGAACACTGTATTGCTATTAGACTGTTAAAATATTTCATACCTAATGGGACTGCCAAACTTCCACCAAGAAGGCCACAAAATGTGAGGGTAGAACAAGTAAAGAGCAATACAAATTACTTGTTCTCAGTAATGTTTTTCAGTGAAACCCTCTACAGCCCACCTTCATTTTCTGGAATGTCTTGTATGATTTTATCTTGGACTTGCAAAGTACAGAATCAATGCCTTTTTCTTTTTTTTTTTTTTTAACTGAACTTGAAAGATTACTGCCACTGAGTAGGCAGCTCAGTAGCAATTAAAGGTACATTTCCAAAAAAGATCCATCACATAGGATGGCACTGTTGGACACAATTCAGCCTAAACAACAGTGGACAATGCTTTAGCCACAATGCTGCTGGTGGAGAATTCAGAATTATTTTGCCACACTGTTCATAACGCTTTACTGCTCACTAGGTCAAAGAAAGCCTGGATGGCAGAACCCAGAGTTCTGGTGAGTGCTGTTAAATCCAGTTGGCAATTCGTCACCAGGGGTGTCCCTAGTGCTCAATATTGGGGACAACCTTGTTTCATATCTTTGTAATGATCTGGACTCTGGACAAGGGGATCGAGTGCATCCCCAGTCACTTGCAGATTCCCACCATTGGGTGGGAATGTCGATTTTCTGGAGGGCAGGAAGGGTCTGCAAGAGGAAGCAGGACAGGCTACATCAATGGGCTGAGGTCATTGGTCTGAGGTTCAGCCAGGTTCTGCCCTTAGGCCACAACAACCCCCTGCAGGACAGGCTAGGGCAGAATGACTGGAGAGCAGGAAAAGGACCTGGGGCTGCTGGTTACAGCAGCTGAACGTGAGCCAGCAGCACATGCCCTGGTGGCCAAGAAAGCCAATGGCACCTGGCTTGTGTCAGAAAAGGTATGGCCAGTGGGACCAGGGCAGCAACCATTTCCTGCACTCAGCACTGGTGAGGCCACATCTCAAAAGCTGTGTTCAGCTCTGGGCCCCTTAATTCAGGAAGGACATTGATGTGCTGGACCATGTCCAGAAGGGCAATGAAGCTGGGGAAGGATCTGGAGCTCAAGTCTGATGAGGGGAGGCTGAGGAACCTGGAGTTGTTTGGCCTGGAGAAAAGAAGGCTGAGAGGAGATCTTATCATTCTCTACAACTACCTCCCAGGACAGTGTAGCCAGGCTGGTCTCTACTCCCAGGTAACAAGTGATAGGATAGGAGAAAATGGTCTTAAGTCATGCCAGGGGAGGTTCAAGTTGGATATTAGGAAAAATTTCGTCACAGAAAGGGTTGTAAAGCATTGAAACAGGCTGCACAGGGAAGTGGTGGAAGTGTTCAGAAAATAAGCAGATGTGGTACTTTGTCATACAGTTTAGTAGACATGGTGGTATTCAGTTAAAGATTGGACTTGATGGTCTTGGAGGCCTTTTCCAACTTCAGTGATTCCATGATTCTATAATTCTATTGTGTTATGAAGAATACACCTCTTAAGATGTAGTTACACTGCATGTTGTCTTACAAGGCTGTTGCTGCTTCTGGCCATGGATTACTGCTCTCACTTTGCTTGTGCATGAAAATTAGTATAAGAAATAATGTTAATCATATGAATAAAACATTATCTCTCAGCAGTACTCATCCTGCAAATTGTATCACTTCAGCGACCTTGCATTCAGTGCCTTGTACAGTGCTGCTACAGTTGTTTACCTAGAGGATGAGCAGAGAGAAACAGCCAAGAATGGCAAAGGGAGGCTCAGGAATTTTTAAGCCAATTTTACTTCTGAAGCAATCTTTAAGTGAGCTCAGATCTGCCTTTGGGACTATGAGGCTGATAAACAGTCATGGTTTGTTGCTTACACACTTCTGTTGGGTCACATACCATGACATAAGAGCAATTGCAGGGTTCCTGTTGCTTCAGAGGGAAACCTCATACTTTCTGACCATTATAAAATAATAGACATGGTTTTCCTGAAAGTTAACGGGCTTTATGAAGACTGGTAGAATGTAATTATTCTTGGACAGTTCTGTTGAGTGATCTCTTCTTTGTTTTTCTTTAGGCATTGAGGGTGGGCTGCCCAGGCTCCTTTGGATGCAGCCCAGAACACAATTGGCTTTCTGGGCTGTGAGCACTCACTACTGGCTCATGTTCAGTTTTTCATCAATCATCACCCCTAAGTCCTTCTACACAAAGCTGCTCTCAATGAATCCTGGGTGAAATTTCCAGCACTTTTGGATGTATTTTGATTTTCTCTGGGGGTACAGCTTTGCACTGTCATTCTGTTGGCTGAGGGTTACCAAAAGGCAGATAACCTTGCTCCTCTCTGTAGTCTTCAGTGTGCTACAAATCCCAGATTTTTTAAAATATACATTGTGCTTCCAGAGCTACACCAAACAACTAAAAGGACAGAGCAGATATCCTACAATCATTTTTTCTGAAGATTCAGCTGAATAAAAAGTTGCAAATACTTGTACAAAAGAAGGTCTAGAGATTAGGAAGTGCCAGTTTAATATGGATATGTATGATAAAGTGTGCAGTATTAAGTAGGACTTTACTCCTGTCAGTCAATACTCCCTCAGAGTGACAGAACAGAGTTGGTTCTGTCTCTCATTCTCTGAACATTATGAATTATCTACTTATACAATAAAAGTGTTCTTTTTATGCCCTACTCTAGTAATCTTGTTTTGCTTATAGTTTTTTAACCATTTAAACCAAAATGATTTGTCATGTGATCATTGACTGCATATGATTCCTTGAGTTAATAGGAGAAATGGTGTAGTTGAGCTGTATTTACACAATTCTGTGTAACTTCTCTGTTACATTCTACGTAACTTGTATTTAATTCATTTTAAAAATGAGGAAGCAAGATGACTGAGTTGCTGAAATTCTTAACCTATCAAATAATGTAGCCAAGGGCATAAATAGGTACCTTACTCACACCCCTGGTTTTATGGATGAGAGCCCAGGTAAAGAGGAAAGCCAGTGCCAGGTACCAAACCAAGGGGACCCAGCTGTCCCACTGCTCCACAGATGTGTTTCTACAGTGGAAAATGCCAGGTCTTTTATTTTTTTTTTTTTTTTTGATGCTGAGTTTAATTACATGCTTTAGCTCTTAATGGCACTAATTCAGTGTCACTGTCTGACATTGGCTTCATGATGGCTACTTATATCATTGCCAGCTGAGGATTGCAATGAAGACCATCATCAGCTAAACTATAAAGCACCAAAATGAACTCTTCAGTTATCTCATAAATTTATTTTTTTGATGTGAACCATGGTTTTCCTACTTGGGTAGCAGCTAGTTGCTACTGGCATTCAGTCTTTTGGGGAGGAGGGACAGTTGGGAGGTGTGAGGGGTTGGCCTTGGCTGGACACCAAGTGCTTCCCAAACCACTATCACTCCCCTCCCCAACTGGATAGGGAAGAGAAAATATAGTGAAAGGCTTGAGGGTTGAGAGATCACTCGCAAATGACCATCACCAGCAAACCAGACTAAACTGAGGAAAGTTCATTTAATTTATTGACAAATCAGAGTAGGAACTGAGAATTAAAAACAAGTCTTCCCTCATCTCTCCCTTCTTCCCTGGGTTCAATTTTACTCCTGATTTCCCAAATTTACCTCCTATCCTCTTCAGTGGTGCAGGAAGATGGTGAATGAGGGCTACAGTCAGTCTGTCACACGTTGTCTCTGCTGCTGCTTGCTCCTCATGAGGAGGACCCACACTTTTCCAGTGTGGGCAGTGGAACCTCTGCTCTGGCACCGGGAGTCCTTGATGTCCACAGGGCTGTTCCTCTCACACATTCTCAGTCCTTCCTTATCTGCCTACAATTGCTGCTGAAGAGTAACTCTTTTCCCTCTTTAAATCTGTTATCCCTGAGCACTACCACTATCACTGATGGTTAATTTTGGCCAGCAGTGGGACTGCCTTAGATCCAGCTGGCTCTGTTGGACACCAGGAAAGCTTCTGGTATCTTCTCACATAAAAATACAGGGGTGCTCCGCTGTAGCTCCCCTGCTCTGCTTCTCTGTTGGTTTTGCATCATGGAAGTGATGTTTTGAGAGAGTCTGCTGGCAGCTTCTTTTGTGTCTGATAGAAAACTAACTAGTGGTTGACTTTGAGAATTGACAATCTGTTGAACCACTGGAAAGCTGTACATGCCCCTGTGACAAACACATGTTAAAGATGAAAGAAACCCGTGAACTTTCTCTTCTCTCTCCCAGCCAGCAAAGAGGTGACATGGCTGGCCCGGCCCTTGTCTCGGCCAGGCTGGGCCGGGCAGCCCCTGCTGCAGGGTGTTGGAACCCAGGAAATTCCTCTGGCTGCCCTGGAGGGCTCAAGCCCTTGCCCGGGGGCTCAGAGACCTTGGCACAGAGCCCAAGACCCCTGTGCCTTTGATTTAGCCCTTGGAAAAAACAATTACCAACTTTTATATGAAGAATTACAAGTCAAGAAAGTTTAAGTAGAATAATGGTTAGTTTGTCATGGGGTAAAAAATAGATTTTTGAGGTTTTTAGAATGGGGGCTCAGGGTCCCAAGATGGAGGAATTTGGGCGCGCCTCGTCCTTTTTCCTTCTTCTTCTTAGCCTCCATCTTCTGGGTGATGTTGGCATTTTTAGATTGGTTTAGGGTAGAAACTTACTGTCTAACATAGGTGATAGGTATTGGGAAGTTATTGTAAATAGTGTACATGTAGTTTTTAGTATAAAAAGGTAACACCGCCCTGAAGGCGGTCAGTGTGCCTCAACCCAACCTGCCAGACAGACCTCGGTGGGTCGGAGAAAGAATGTTATAGATAAGAAACAATAAACAACCTTGAGAACAAGAATAGAAGAGTTCTGACTCCTTCTTCGACTGCTGGGCTGGGAAAAGAGACTTTCTAAGGGGGAGGTTGAAGAGGCATCTCGGGGTCACTCTGACCAGCAGAGATTCTGAGAGTGGGGCACCCTCTGGGACCCTGCTTTTGGCTGCCAGGCAGGGAAAAGGAGAAGTCCAGGTGTGTTGGCTGCTGAGATCGCAGTCGCTCCCCAGCCCCAGCCACAGTTCCTGCCACAAGCAACTGAGCCCAGCCTGGTTAGTGACCATCTACAGGCCCTGGGTAAGATATTAACTCTTGCAGTGCTTCAGTCCTCCCTCAAGTGAGAGAACAAGACCAAAGTGCAGACACGTAAAGAAACAACATGAAGACACCAATGTCAGTGAAGGAGTCAAGTCCCAGATGGGAAGGATGAGGAGATGCCTTTAGTTTTAAGCTGAAATCCTCTTGTAGAAGGACTCTTTATTCCCTATAATGCATGAAGGTATGGGGAGATGAAAGTGTTCAAATTGTAGATATCAAGCAAAGGCCCCCATGCTAAAGTAAGTAGATGTTAAAGTAGCTGTGATGCTATAAGAAGTTTGAACAGAGAAAGAGAGAATAGTGATGAAGATCCTGCACTCCCAGGAGGAGAAGATCTCTTTTCCTAGAGATGAAGATGATTTCAGAGATAGATAATGAGAACCTTTGCTCTTGAACAGCTCACCTTTAAATCAGTACCCCAGAAGTTGACATGGCCCATAAATGCAGATGTAGGAAAAGCTTGTGGAACACGGGAGTGATTTCACGACTGCAGATTTCCCCGGGCAGCTGCTATTCATAGAAATTGAGAGCCATGAGAGAATTCTTTTCTTGTAGAGAAGTCTCCACAACATTAACAACAGGGATTTCTCTCCCTAAATGAACTGAAGAAAGGCTATTCTAGAGGTGGCAAACTGACTGAAAATTTTAAGTATGTCTCTTTACAGTGTCAGTGGGAAATAAAAGGTTGTAGCGGGAGGAGAAGTGTCCTGAAGGTTTTGTTCTGTTTCTTATTACTCTTTCTTTTAGTTACTGTTAATAAATTCTTCTTTATACCCTTTTCAAGTTTTGAGCCCGCTTTGCCTTTCTTTTAATCCTACCTCACAGAAGGAGACGAGTAAGTACATTCTAGTGAGTACACTAGTGATTGGCCAGCACTGAACCCACCACACTAATTAGTGAATTGGCCGAAAAATCTCAAATTAGCAAACCAAAACCAGTACACGAAACTGGTGTTTCTGCCTGGTTTCAAACTGAAAGTGCCCCATCTTCCCAAAGCCTAGCCATGCAAACCCAGTGCAGGTGGGCAGTGTTCGCAAAGGGGAGCAGACGGCCAGTGGTGGAGGTACAACATTCTGGGATCATGTTGCTGCCTAGAGTAATGCTCAGAACTACTCTCCAGAGCACTGGAAACAGCACCCAGACTGTCAGAGCTCACACAGTGTTTGGACAATGCTCTCAGAATCACTGACTGGAATTGGGAGATCTCCCTGGTCCAACCTCCCGCTTAAGCAAGGTCATCCCAGAGCACATGGCACAGGATTATGTCCAGATGGTTGTGGAATATCTCCAGTGAGGGAGAATTTCTCTGGGCAAACATGGTGTGAATCCACAAGCTCTGTCTCAGGCACACGGTGGTGGGATTCTTGGGATTGTCCTGTGCAGGGCCAGGAGCTGGACTGCAATCACAGTCATAGATTCATAGAATGGTTTGGGTTGGAAAGGACCTTGAAGGTCATCTAGTTTCAACCCCTTGCCATGGACAGGGACACCATTCACTAAACCAGGTTCCTCCAAGCCCCATCCAACCTGGCTATGAACAATTCCAGGGATGAGGCAGCCACAGCTTCTCTAAGCAACCTGTACCAGGGCCTCACCACCCTCACAGGGCAGAATGTTTTCCTTATATCTAATCTAAACCTAGTCTCCTTCAATTCAGGCCATTTTTCCTTCTTCTGTCACTACAAGCTCTGGTAAATTGCCTTGCCTCTCTTTTCTGTAAGTTTTCTTCAGGCGCTGGAAGGCCACACCTAGGACACCCTAAAGCTTTCTCTTTTCCAGCCTGAACAGTCCCAGTTCTTTCAGCCTTTCCTCCCAGCAGAGCTGCTCCATCCCTCTGATCCCCTTGGTGCCTGCTCTGGCCTGGCTCCAGCAGGTCCCTGTCCTTGCTGTGCTGGAGCCCAGAGCTGATGCAGCCCTGCAGGTGGGGTCTCAGCAGAGGGGGCAGAGGGGCAGAATCCCCTCCCTGCCCTGCTGCCCACGGGGCTCTGGATGAGCCCAGCACACGGGGGGCTCCCACAGCCCATGGCTGGGGCATGTCCAGCCTCTCACCCACCGGGATGAGATTGTCCGATGATCGCTGCGGGGCCCTTCCAAGTCAGAATACACTCTGTGGCTCGGAGTTGCGGCGGTGGCACCGGGACCAGGAGGCTCCCGCCGCCCGGCGGCCGCGCTCGGCACAGCGGCGGAACGGCGCGGCTGCGGCCGGTGTTCCTGGCGGAGCCCGGGCAGGAGGCACCGGGGCTGCTGCGGGAGCATGGCCGCGCCGTGGGCCGCCCGCGGGCTGCGGGCCGCGAAGCGTGAGTGCCGGAGGGAGCCGGGACTGCGGGAGGGAGCCGGGAGTGCGGGGCCGCGCCGAGCTCGGGCTCGTACTGTGGCCGTGCTTTCAGGGGCTGAAAGGGCCTTTTCAGGCCGCGGGGGAGTTGGCCTGTGTGAGGGAAGGGCCTTTGCAGCCAGGGAGCGACATTAACCTTTGCATAGGACCAAGTAGTTAGGGTTAGAAGAGACTTCTGGAGATCATCCAGTCCTGCCAGGGCAGGGTCACCACGAGCAGGTGACACAGGAACATGTCCAGGTGGATTTGTCTCCAGGAATGTCTCCAGGGAGATACTCCACACCCTCCCAGGGCAGCTTATTCCAGTGCTCTGCCCCTCTCCAAGGAAAGAATTTCTTCCTCATGTTGAAGTGAAACTTCTTGTGTTTTAGTTTATGGCCGTTGCTTCTCATCTTATTGCTGGTCACCACTGAAAGGAGTCTGGCACCAACCTCTTGGCACCCACCTTTGAGATATTTATGTGCATTAATGAGATTTCTTTTCAGTCTTCTCCTCTCCAAACTAAACAGGCCCAGATCCCACAGTCCCTCCTCACAAGAGAGATGCCTGAGACCCCTCATCATCTTTTTGACCCCTTTTGTTGCCTCAGAGTCTCCTCTTGTGATTTTGGGCAGGCAGTGCAGGGTCCCATCGTGCTGGAGCTGCAGAAGTGCTACCTTGTATGTATTGAGACACGCAATATTGAAGTGGGTGATCAGTAGTGTTGTAGAACCCAAAACCTTATAAAGAGGCTTTGAAAACTCAGAATGGGTCACAGAATGGTTGAGGTTGGAATGGACCACAGTGGGTCATTTGGTCCAACCTCTCTGCTCAAGTAGGATCATCCCAGAGCACATGGCACAGGATTGCATCCAGGTGGTTCTGAAATATTTCAAGTTAGGGAGACTCCACACCCTCTCCGGGCAATCTGTTTCAGTGCAGGAAAGTTCTTCATGTTCATGTGGAATTTCTGTGCATCTGTTTCTGCCCCTTGCTTCTTGTCCTGTTGCTGGGCAGAGCTTGGTCCATGCTGTGACCGTTCCCTGCAGACACTGGCAGACACTGATGAGGTCCCGCCTCAATCATCCCTTCTTGAGGCTGAACAGCCCCAGTTCCCTCAGGCTTTCCTCATTACAGGGATGCTCTGCTGGACTCACCCCAGGATTGCTTGCTGTGGGATTATTGCTTACTCAGTGTCTCTCCTGTGCCCAGGGTACATCTCCACACCAGCTGTTCCTCGGCTGACGCCTGATGAGGTGGTTCGGATGCGAAATGAGCTCTTCACCAAAGAGAAAGAGAGACAATTGTCTCTTCACCCACGGATTGAGAAGATTGAAGTGAAATACACCGGGAAGCCGCACCCTGGCAGTGTGTTTGTCATGAACAAGGCTCTGTCCACGCCGTATAACTGTGCCATGCGTAAGTGGATGCACTTCTGAACTAGCCCCTCATGGTTAATGTAGTGCTGCCAATTGAAATAGAAACAGTTAATTTTTGGAGGCTTATTTCACAGTTCATCCTTCCAGGTCATTTACAAATATGAAAATTGCAGTTGTTAGAAATGCAGCAGTCTGAACTGCTGATCCTGAAAAATATGGTTATTAACTAACTAATACTTTAGGGGTTTTTAAATTTTCTTTAGATTTAAGTGAATGGCATTGCAAGAACTCTGTTCTGGCTTTTGTGGATGGTGAAATCTGGGACATGTACAGACCCCTGACCAAATCATGTGAAATTCAGTTCCTTACCTTCAAAGATGAAGATCCAGAGGAAGTAAACAAGGTAAGTTATTATCTTGTTCCATTGTAGGTAACCCTGGTTCTCTGTACCTTGTCTCATTGCAGGTGGCCCTAATTATGACCTCTTGATTCTGTGTGCACCTTTCAGCTCCATGCCTGTCTGCTTTCTTGAACTTTGTTGTCATTAAAGTTCAGACATTTTTAATGTCTTTTTAATGGTGCACCATGGTTATCATTAGCTGGACTAGTGTGTGGGCTAGGTGGTGAATTGTTGGCTTTCCTTTCAACTCTTGTGTTATTCTGGGATTTCAGATTTAAATATCTCCAGGGTTACATCTGGCTTGCATTCTAATTGCAGGGGTTTTTTTAGATTTGATTCTGTTTGGAGAATCATCTCTGAAGAGAAGTTTAAATGCTAAAGAAAGGAATCATAGAATCATGGAAAAGCTTGGGTTGGAAGGGACATTAGAAGCTCATCCAGTTCCACCCCCTGCCATGGGCAGGGATGCCTTCCATTAGACCAGGTCGCTCATAGCCCTGTCCAGCCTGGCCTTGAACACTTCAGGGGTGGAATGCTTGGGTTGGCAGCTAGGTTTGTGCATCATCCAGTTAAGTTTTGGGAGATTTTTTTGGACTAATTAGCTTCTAGGCGTTAAATTCCTGTTCTGAAATTCTCTTTGCAGGCATATTGGCGTTCCTGTGCCATGATCATGGCGTGTGTGCTAAAGAGAGCATTCAAGGATGAATACTCAGTCAACCTAGTTAAAGCTCCAGAAGTGCCAGGTGATAAAAGTGTTTTATATTGATTATCTTTTGCTGCTTCTCAAGTGAGTGCTTAATAACCAAACCTAGAAAAAAATTACTTCCAATGATTGATGGTACACATTGATATGTGTATTACATGCTGTTGTAGTTGCCTTTAATTTATAATAACCACACTGAAAACAATTTTGTTATCAATGTTCAGAAAATAGGTCAGTGTGGCCACTGGGTTTCAGACCACTCAGGATTTCATAGCTGAAATTAGTAACTAAACCTCTGTATTGTGAAGTGACATGAGCAAGGTTTCTGGATGTGATGAGACATGTTTCTGTGGAATTTGCTCTAATAACCGCATAACCTTGTCCATCACTTGAGTTTCTAAAAATGATAATGTCTACACCAAACTGGAAGATTAGTGAGGTACAAACAAGCTTAGTAACAACTTCTGCTCATCTGTGGTCTGATTTAAGATTTAGAAAAGTGAGAAAATGCACAATAGAATAGTTTGTTTCAATAACCAAACCTGCATAATTATGCATTTAGTGTATGAGAAGGTTGGTTGCTGGCCATGCGGAGTGCTATAGCTGCTTCTCTTTTTAGCAATTTTAGCATTTGTTGTGATTGATAAGTACAGGTAAATATTTCAGTTCTACCAGAATTTGGAATAATCTTGGATATACTCAGCTATATCATTATACTGCATATATAGAAATAGTGTGATCTTACTGGGTTCATAGATTGGATTTCTAAATAGCCATAACTCAATATACACAAAAGAGTGTTCTAAAAACTGTCAGATAAATTTGTGTTGCCTTTACCAGAAATCTGTGCATTGCTTGTGTCATGGATTAATAGCTCTAATATTGTCTGATTTCTCTATGCAAAAAATTCCTCTTTATAATTTAATAGCTCACATTTATTGTATCAGGCATACAATGGAAAAACAGTGAAGTATTTTTAAAGTGAGTGGTTTTGGGTTTTTTTGCAGTGTTAGATGCAGTTTTGTGAAGCAGTTTATTTTTTCTGCTCTTTATTGGGATTCTCTTATACTGACGTTACATTAAAACTCCTTTCAAACTACTTTCTCATTCAATGAAGTGAAATTAAAATAACACAAGTTCAGTCTGTCATTTTACAGTATAATCAGAGCTGAAAACTTTTGTGATGAATTTCTAGAAGTAATTCTGTTTTTCTTCTAATTTATTTTGTTGTAAGAATATGGTATGATGGTGAAATGCATATTTTGTTTCAAACATTAATATTTTTGTCTTTGGATTGGAATTGCAGTGATCTCTGGAGCTTTCTGTTATGATGTGGTTTTGGACAGTAAACTGAATGACTGGAAACCAACAAACGTAAGCACTTTTCAGGCATAAACCCTGGAGTTCTAGAGTTTGTGTCCTTGTCCAGTTGTTCTTTTTTGATAGGGGAGAAGAGACAGAGCTTTGTTTCCCTTTTTGTTAGTGCACATTTGGAGTAGTCTTTGGGAGCTGATCTCTGCATTTGCCACACACTGGTGCTATGGCAGAGTGCTCTGACATTTCCTTTCAGACAAAAATAAACTTTGTGCTGTCATCCACATGCTTTCAGGCTTTAGGTCTGTGGAGTTAGAGAAAATTCTAGTCTGAAGTACAAGTTCAGAAACAGTTGATGGGGCTGTTGGGACCTCAGTGCCATATTTGTTACTGTACAGATCTGTTCCTCCTCAGCTGCTCTTGCCTGGTAATGTGGATGCAGCCACAGTATTTGTGTGAGTAGAGTTTCTGAAAATAAAAGTGTGTATAAGGCATATTTTCTGGTGATTTACAGCAGAATCAGTTTGTTGTTGAATAAAATCTGTGAGCACATTCAGCTGCAGCTTTCCTTAATAGCTTGCTTATGTTTCATGCTCTGCAGTAAATCTAATAATCTGAATGTTCTAAATCTCAGAACCATTTGTGATCACAAATATTTTACCCATCTGGAGCCCATTCCTGTTCTTGTGCCCAAAAAGCAGCAGACGGGTGTATGGCTAGCAAAGCAATATTGGTACAATGCAGAATTTTTCTTCAATATGATCTTGTGGCTGAAGTAATTTGGTTAGAAATATTTTCTACATGACGTTTTAAATGTAATTCCACCTTGTAACAATTTCTTATTCACGAGTAAATCTGAATTACACAGAACCTCAGATTCTGGGCCAAGGTGATAAATTTTTATTTATTAAATATTCAGTACCTTTTTTTCACTTTGATCTATCATAATAGAGCTTATTTATAAGTGAAGACTCTACTCTGGGAAACAAGAGTTATAGATGAGTATTCAACAGTAGCAAGACTGTGTATGTAGTGCCATGTAGGGAAAACCTACTATTAAACTGCCTACATGTGCAGTTTAATTAATAGATATTGTTTCTGATGGAAAATGCCTATTTCTCATTGAAATGACTGGTCATTGAGTCTGTCCATTAAAAAACTGATGATCTGTAGTGCTCTTATGATAATAGTAAGACACTCCTACAGTAAAATTGCTATGTTTAGGGTTTAAAGTAGATGATCTTTGTTGCTTTGACTAATTTTTAGTATTTGTTGTGCTTTATCTGTTCACTACAGCTGTGAAAAGGTGGTTACAGTTTTTATGTTCTTTTATTAGGACAACTTCTGTTCTCTTACAAGGGATGCCAAAAAGCTAATCCATCAAGACCTGCCATTTGAAACACTGCATGTTGAAGCAAAAGTAGCACGTGAAATGTTTCAGCATAATAAGTGAGTGTCTGAATTTGCCTTTCTTTCAAAGAGGCAATTAGAAATCAAGTCAAATCTCTGCTTGGTTTTATAAATCTAAAATAAGATGTGAAGTAAGAAGGTGCTTCTCCCACTGCTGTAAATGAGCTTGCCTCCATTCTCTTCCCACCAACTTACTCACACCAATTTACTTAGTTCTTGTTCTCTTCAGAAGCCAGCACCAGGCACCTTCACTGGATGTATTTTCATGACAAACTGAAAGACTGAGACTACTTTTGTTCACTAGTGAGCTTCAAGGTTCCACTACTATTAAGTTGAAACTCTGGTGCTTAGCCTTGACATGGTGGCCTTTTCTGAAGGAGTTCCATATTTAAAGAAATGTATATTTTTCATGTCCTGGTATCTTCAAATGAAGATTTAATGAAATGCAGTTTTTGAATTGTGCAGGGGAAAATGGGTAAAATACTTTGGTCTGTGCTTTAAAAAAAGGTTTGTTCAAAACCTCCTGTTTTCTTTGCTGAAAAGAATACCTCAGCCATGTTTCTGGTCCACAGCTTTTTCATCATGGAGAGATGCAGGGGAAAATGAGAAATAATTTATCATTTTGTGAACCAAAATTAAACTACAGTGAAGCTAAAGTTGCAAAATAGCAAATGTTTTTGCTTAATGCTGAAGGTCATTTTAATGTGACATATGGATCATCATCTCCACTTTGTTGGCTGCCTTGACAGCAGGTGGGAGCTGACTTTTGATGGTCCCTTTAGATTTTGTGTATGGAAAGCCCAGAGAACACTTCCCTGTATTGCAGGCAGCCAGCTGTTAATGGCTGCACATTGCATCAGGTCAGTTCAGGTGGTGTCACGGTGTCTTCTAGTCTTACAGGTGACCTGAAAAACTCTTATTTGTAGTAGTAGGTCCATTGTATCTTTCTGGATAAAACTGTGGTGTAGGAGTGTAGCCCTCCTATAAAATATGCACAGAATAGACTGGAATAGATGTTCCAATGGGAAGGGACCTACAACAACCCCCTGGTTCAGCTGGCTGACTGATGTGGGGCTGACAACTTACAGCAAGTTATTAAAGGCATTGCCCAGATGCCTCTTAATCAGTGACAGGCTTGGGGCATTGACTACCTCTCCAAGAAGCCTGTTCAGTGTTTGAACACTGTCTCCTAAGGAAATGCTTCCTAGTGTCCAGTTTGAGCCACCTCCCAGCACAACATTAAACCATTCCCAAACATCCTGTCTCAGGATCCCGTGTTGGCTGTGCCATGATGATTGCACTATTTTTAAAGTACCTTTCAGTTGTGCTCAGTAAAATCTCTGTAATTTTTCCATGAACTGAGGTTGACTAACAGGTCTGTTAATGAAGCATGTCAATATGTGTTCTCATTAGGAATTTAAACCAGTCTCAAAGCTCACATAAATGGAAGCATGATTTTTTAGGAATTTTAAATGAATTAAATTAGTTTCTGAAGTGCTCTTGTAAGAGCAAGGTGTTAAAGGTGAGGATTTTTAAAATAATTTTTTTTCTTGTCCAGATACAAAATGGAGATGATAGAAAGAAAAGCTGCTGAGAATATGGAAGGAATTGTACCATTATATAGGTAAGCAAAACTGAACTCCCATTCTCTAATGATTCACTGGAACATTTAAGTATATTGCAAGTACTCTCTGCAAGTGAGAAGAGCAAGTTACTTGGGATGGTTTTAAATTTAAAGATCATTTGTTTTCATTACTGTCTGTGGTCTGTCTTAAGTTGGTGTGGTTTGTTTGCTTGGTTTTTTAAATGTAACTATTATTTTGTGATACTTTGTGATACTATGTTTCCATTTCTTGTTATGTTAAGGGTGGTTAAGTGCCAGAGAAGTCTTACTGTTTTCAGTGCTTTTACATGAAAACTAAATAAATCTCTAGAGCTTGACAGACTGAATAAAATACAACCCAAATACTGGTTTGAAAACAAGAGTTAGCATTGCATAATGGATTTTTCTTTCAAAGTTGTCAAGATTTTCCTAACTTGCAATCCACTATTTTGTAGTGGTGGAGATGAGAATAGAACAGCATCCTGGGGATACAGTGTAAGATACAGAGTTCTTAGTCTGGAGGCAGGATAATTGTCTGTATCTCAGGCCATTCTCTGTCTTAGGCTGTTGTAGGATATTCAGTTGTGTAGATGTCTTAAGAGTTCCTAATTTGTTTTTGTTCTACCTTAAGGAGCATCATCCATCTAAAGGAACAGATATCTTTGCAGTGGTGGTTCTTGAAATTTTAGAACAATGTTGTGTCATTCTTTCCTTCCACCCACTCAGATTTGCTCAATAAAGAGGAAAATGGGCTTACCTATTGCTTTCTGGGAGAGGTTCATTCTCAGTATTGGCCTTACTATGCTGTGTCTCTTTTCTCAATTGATTTGCAGTTTTCCAAGAACTGGAAAGAGAAATAACTGTGCAGGTTGTAAACACTGTACTGTGTAAAACTGGTGATCTTGGAGACAAATGTTTTTCTGGTGAATGACAGTTATCCCAGGTTTAGCGCCAACATGGCATCAAAGACTTTCCTAGACTTGAGGTTTAAATTTCCTAAGTTAATATAAGGAAATTGTGTGACCTATACTTTTGGTTTAGGAAACTTCAAAATGCTGAGCTGGAGATTTGTTTAGATTTAGTTTGGGATTTGTGTGGATTTTCTTTCTGTTGATTGGAATTTACTAATCAAAAATAAAACCTAATCTCCTTGTATTTTGCTCCAAATATATTTGGCATATAAACTGGGTTTGTTTTTTTTGTTCTCCCCAGGTTTGGTGACTTTGTAGATGTCAGTGAAGGTCCTCATATTCCAAGGACAAGTTTCTGTTTCCAGTATGAGATAACAGCAGCCCATAATCTTCAGACTGATCAGTCTGAATTGATAAGGAGATTCCAGGGTGTGTCCTTGCCAGTCCATTTGAAGGTAAGTAATCCATTTTGCACAGGTTTTTCTTCTTTAAATTGGAGCATTTTACCTGTGTTTCCATTTTGTTAGGTGCTATGTTGGTAGCTGAATGGAATTCATAGTTGAGAGCTGTAGAAAGGGAGTGCCCCTGATGGTGACTGTGTTGGATATTTGGGGTTCATTTTCCTGAAACAGTAGTGGATGTGCAGTCAGAACTAGAAAAGTTTGCATGAGAGGGCCCATGATGTTATTTTTTAGTATGGAAGGTGTTGTTTTGGCTGTATAATTTCTGCATGGATATTTCATTCTGCTTGCCTAAGTTGTGCATGCCAGTCTTCTAACATCTAGGCCACTGACAGTGCTTAAAAGAGCAGAACTTTGTGTTTATACTCATGATAAATATACCATTCAAAGAATTTTATGGCACCAAAGTAAAAAGTAGCAACAACAAAAAATGTCCAAGCTCTAATGAGTCTTAAGCAAAGAACTGAAGGTGGAGGCAGGAGTCTTTATTCCCATTCGTGTTGACTTACATGATTTTGACCTTGTTATCTAGCACATATACTGTTGTCTTAGTTGGGGAAGTTTTCAAGCGTTCCTCAGCTGATCTCTGTGTTCCCTTCCTAAGCATAATTCCCTTTTTTTCCCAATTAATTCCTCAAGGATTCCACACAGTGAATGAATCATAGAACCATAAAATGGTTTGGGTTAGAAGGGAACCATTTTATGGTTCCAATTCCCCTTCCATGGACTGGATTGCTCAGAGCTCCATTCAGCCTGGCCATGAACACTTCAGGGACGGGGCATGTGATGGGTAGACATTTATTCAAGTCCCCCACATGAATATGGGCAAATTGGACACCAAAATTTTAAGTTGTTAAAGCGGAACATTTGAACTGGGCATTATTATGGTTTTCTGCCGTCATTTCTATACACTTGTCAAATCTATTCTATGATAAGATTATTTTTTACCTCTGCTAACATCATTTAATGTCATTTCACACAGGCTCACCACACTGTGTGGCACAAGCTGCTGGAAAGATCAAAGAGGCTGGTAAGTCTCACTAGAGGTGAAGTACAGGTTACCAAATACAAAGGTGTATGCTCTGATAGAGGACACTTTAAATTATTAGAGGTAGGTAGTATACTCAAGAACATATCTTTAGGAATGGAAATATTCACAGGTGAAGGGAAATCAGAAATCTAACTGCTTGTTTATTAGAGAATGTGGTAGCACTGTTTCTGAGGTCTGTTATTGAAAAGCATTGCGCCATTTAAGAAACATGTACTATTTGCTTGATATGATTTATCCAATTAAAAAATACTTCAAGGTAAATGGAACTATAAGATATTATAACCCACATATAACCAAATAACCACTATCAAGACATATTTAAACATAGGAAGTCTTTGTAAGAATTAAGGAGCAACTGTTGTAGAGCCTTTTGATCAACAATTTTACTTACTTGTTTGGCAAGAGACAGAAAAAAAAATACTTCATGTCTTCTGAAACTTGTTAGCCATGGATATGTTCTGAGTATGCCCCGTGGCATCTTCCCTGAAGTTAGTTTGAATATTCTTGTTCTTCAGGTTTTTTAATTTTGGAGATAATAGTCTTTTTAGATTGTCCTTTCTTGTTACAGTGACAGTATGAGGGGAGGGTTTTCAGGATCAAGGAGAGTGAAATAATTTTTAAAAATATAACAAAATTGATATCTTTGTGCAGGTCACTGAAGAAGAATATTTGGAAACAGCAGCACAATGTCTTGAGGCAAAAGATGGAACTGAAGAAGGAAAACATGTATCAATTTAAATTAAGTTGAACCTCTAAATGTACATAATAAAACCTGTATTTTTACATGGCTGGTTTGTGCCTCTTACAAAAATGTCTTGGGTAATTAATTTGAATTCTGTGACATAAATCATAGATAAGTATAGACACAGGTATACACAAAAGGTTTCAGTCCCCTTTAAAGTTTTCCTTAAAGAAAAAAAGGATGGGTGGAGGGAAGTTAATTTTTTATCTGCAATAACTTGCAAGTTGCCCCTGTCCTTACCTTGGCAACAGTAATTGCATGTGTCCATCCATATGTTGATGCCTACTGCAACCAAAAGTTGAGACAAATAGTATCTTAAAAAGATACCCTTAAAAGTATGTAAAGGTATAATTGCCACTGCTTTACCAATACAAAAATAGTACAATGTAAAAGCCAGAAAGTTCTTGGAGTTTAATGATTTCTTTCTGCTGCAAAGTGCTGTTAATTTTTCCAGAATAATACCAAGAATTTAGTTCATTACTTGGATCCCTAGTGTACTAAGATTTATTATGCATTTTCTTCGTTTGATATTTAAATATGGTAACTTCAGTTAAATTTTGCAAGGGGGTTTTGTTAGATGATGTTTTCTAACGTTTTGTATTTTCATCCCTAACTCATTAGAACTGTTCTCATTATACCAGAGGAAATTTTTATTACTTTTTGAAGTGCAAATATTTTCTCCGAATTTCATCCCAATTATTATTTTTACCATTAGCTGCATCACATAGTTCCTAATCGGTTGACACCACAGTTTTGTGAGAGCAGGGTAGTAGTTCAGTAAAATACATTTAGGTATAACCCATGTCTTCTCAGGATACTTGGAAAATGGATGGGTTTTTTTTCTCTTGATTAATATTGTTTATAATGGTATCAGATGCTTATTTTTTAAAATAAGATTGTGGATTCAAAGTTTACCTTCAATGCACACATATGCATTTACACATTCTGTATATTTCCATTAAATTGGACTTGCTGGAGTGTACTTTGGCTTTGAACATGTTGTTCTGGTGCTGTTGAAGAAGCAGACATTGTTTCTCATCTTAAGAAACACAAAAATTTGTTGTGTTGTTTTCTTGGGTTTGTTGTGGTTTTCTTTTAGTTTTGCTTGGTTGGTTGGTTGGTTTATGTTTGTTGTTTAATTCAGTACTTGCCATCTTTGATTAACCCAAGGCTGGTGAAATTTTGCCATCTGAATTTTGAGATCCAATCCAGGTGGTCTGTTTTGAATCCTAAGCTTCTTTACTACAACCCAGCAAGCCCCTGATGTCTGCTTGCTATTTTGGGTATCCAGAATTCCTCCTGTATTCCACCAGCTGCAGAGGAAGGTAAGATGGCTGTTATCTCTTAGGAATATACCTTTTTTAACCCTGTCTGGAATTTCAGAATTTTTCTGGCAGGTTCTTTTTCATGGGGCTGGGGAGAGGGGTTTTTTTTTGTTTGTTATGTTTGGGGTTTGAGTTTTTTTGGTTGGAGCAGCAGGAGAGTCACCCCACAGGTGAATCCCCACAAAAGGGACTTTTGCAAGTGTGCGACTACAATACTGAAAACGTTGATGTCTGTAGCAGACCCTTCCCTGGAGGTTGTGCATAAAATGGTGGAAGCTCAAACTTCTATAGAACTCTGTGCTGTCTCACACCTTGACTTCCATGGGGTCTGGAAGACAGGAGAGATGTAGCTGGAGGATGCCTTTGAAAAGCACCAGGATCCTCACAGAGTAGAGCAACAGTTAAGAGAACTGGGCAAAAATGTTCATTTCTTTCTTACCATAGCACATTTTGAAACTGGAATGCAGATAGACGTCTGCTCTGCCAATGTGGGATTCAGAGCCACATGTGCAGAGAAGAACATCTGTGGTTTCTGGGGGAGATGGCTCATATAGTGTTTTGAGCACTCCCTGCCTGATCTGTATTAAGTGGTGGCACTGCTAGAAAAGTCCTGAACATTTCATAAATGAGCATGAGAACAAATGGAAGCAGTGCTCAGTGCCCCTGGCAGCCACAGAGCAGCAGGGAGATACAACCCTGAGCTCTAGGCCATTTGTTTTAGCACTGGCTGTTGGTGCATGAAATGCTGAAATTGTCTGCTGAGAAGGCTCAGCAGCAGCTGAGCCAGAGTGATGCTTCCTTTCTCTTTTTGACTTAGGTTTTCTAAACTTCAGCTGAACTGCAGGGTGACTCCAGCCTGGCTGGCTCTTGGAGGCTGTGCTCAGACACACACCTGCAACTATCACTGTGTACCAAACTTAAAGATATGGGGTTATCTAAAATACCAAAATGGGCATGGCAGAGCTCTGACTGAATGTGGATTCTGGATGTTTGTGCGCTCTCCTGCCCTCCCTAGGGCCTGGCCCAGTCTTCTCCATTGGAGATAGTCAGAAGACACCATCACTGATCAGTTCAAAAAGAGACAAGAAAGTAGATGTTATTTTCTATACTGAATGCTATAGGAAACTGCAGGGATTAGGGGTGGATAGATGGGCAAAAGAGACTGCAGAATTTAGCCAAGTCCCCTTCTTGGCTATTTCTTTTTATTAAATTTCTGTGTGTAAAGAGGCAATTTTTACTCAGCAAAAGAACTGCAGAACCAGCTAAAAGTAAGGAAGTATCTCGGAGGACAGTGCTGCAAAGTGGAGAAAGGGGAGGGTGGGGTCACTTAGGCCAACATACATGAGCAGAAGCTGATACTGGCCAGATTCTGATAAGGAATAAATAAGAATTTTTTTTATGGTGAAAGTGGTGCAACGCTGGAACGTGTTGTTCAAAGAACTTGTGAGTACCTGAGCCTTGGAAATGTTCGAGGATGGATTGGATGGAGCTTGGTGCATCCTGATCTAGTGGAAAGTGTCCCTGCCTGTGGCAAGGGGGGTGGAACAGGTTGATCTTTAAGGACTCTGAACCCAACCCACTCCAGAATTCTGTAGTGACAGGGGAAAAGGCCTGAAGCCTTCTTCCTTGTTGCACATCTCAGCAGTAGTTTCATGGCTTCTCACATTCAAGTTGTTCCTCCTTCTACGTCTTGTTTGAAAGAGTTGAAACTTTTAATTTTTCCCTTTACTGGTTTTATCCAAAAAAAAAAGAAAACCGTATATTAAGGTTAAAGCTACATGGTGTCTTGATCCTAAGAGGTGGCAGTAGGAAGGTTGAGCAGTATCAGCTGACACATATAACCAACTGAGAAATTTTTTTCCGAAGAAATACTCTGTATTTCATGTTATCATGGATTTTGGAGATAGAAAAGGCAGTGGGGATGTAGTATGACTTATTTCATAACAGAAGTAATTAAATACTCAGAAAGAGATGTTTTTTTTTCCTTACCAGGCAGTAAAGGCCTTCCCTGGGAAATTGAACACATGCAAGTGATGAAAACAATCATCAGTACACATCAAGTCCTTTCATGACAGCAACCAGAACAAGTTTCCCTTTCAATTTTAACTTCTGTCAAGGAGTAATACTCTACTGCTTTTTGATAACTTATCTAGCACTATTCCACTCATCACAGTACTTTGTTATGTTTGAACCCAGTGAACTTGCTACATTTATTTTTTTAAATTTTACAGACACAGGAACTTGGCAGCATAAAGGTGTTTGATGGGAAGAGTTGACAGTGGGTATTTCTTGAAGAACACCAACCATCTGAAAATGGTAATGCTATCATGCTGTGGTTTTTCACAAGACTTAACCCCAGTCATGGACAGCATTAACATTTTTTCAGAGTGAAAAGAAAACCTATTATTTTATTATCTGCTAATATAATATCCACAACCTAACTATGTCCACTTTTCTGGGGAACCAGCTGTGCAGAAAGAGTGCATATAATTGATCTAACATTTGACCATATATATAATGGCTATCTATTTCATTAAGTTTGCAAGTTACTCACATTTTAAAGAGAGAAAATGTGAGTGAACAAATACTTGATTTTCATGGCACGAATAAGAATCAGGATGGTGAGGGGAAAGATCTGTTTTCTTCCTTAGGACACCTTCTATTGACATGTGTCTATACAGGATAGGTGCTCTAGGATCATCTTTGCTTCAGCAAACCAATGCTGCTGAATGTGGCCTCAAATGGACAGGGAAATCAAACTGAGCTTCAGTGTCACACAAGAAATGAGATTGTCTCTGGACTCTCCTCTCTTTTGCCACGATATTCTTCCTGCTTTTAAAGTAATTTTCTCTGGAAATTTAATAGGAGTATGCTTTTCTTTACCGAAATGCTTTTCTTTACTGAAATATGCTGCACCACTTTGGGAGTTCCCTCTCAGAGTTATGGCTATGACTTTGGAAGGGGTAAAAGTGGCTCTTCCTTTTTGGTGGTTATGGCCCCCCAACTGTATGCAATCTAGGAGAGCCACTTAACCTAGAGACTGATTTGGAAAACACTTATGCCCTGCAGCAGTTCTGTCTGAGTGTAAAAATCACATTCAGTGAGACTCTTTGTATGGGACACTTTTTTATGAGGCCATTGATTTCTGTAAGTTTCTGTGGTCTGGAGTGCTCTGTGATCATTCTTTGTACTGGGGATTCACAGGCAGAACACTGCTAACAGAAAGAGGTGTTCATATTGATACATGACAAACATTAAACATATTTCTTAATTTATGGTGAGTACTTTGAGTTTTTTAGTTTTCCCTTTTGTTCTCCCATCAAATTAATGTTTCATAGCTAAACTATTCCCCAAGCAGATTTAAGTAGAGATAAGAGAGAGTTTTAAGGACTGGCTCTGTCACTCAGGTTTTGTGACTGTGAATATTCAGGAACTATTTTGACCTTCCACAAAATAAATATAACAATACTTTCCTGTTTCTCTACAATTTTCTATGACTTCTTGAAGTTTGTAATGCACGGGTAATCCTTAAGAAAACTAATGATACTTTCATTTTCTCCTAATGACCCATTGACCCATTTCTCCTAAAGAACTGACAATGGAATCTCAAAGAAACATTTTCTGTCAGTTTTTGTCTTAGGTATAATTAAATTCTGTAGAAATTAATAGAAGTTGTACACACCAAAAGTTTAATCCATCATTTTTCTTTCCTAATAAAAATGAAGAAATGAAATATTTGTGTAGGAAGTAAAACCAAAAGAGCTAAAAGGTGACAAAGTAAAACACAGGTTGTGTTCAAAATGTTACATGTTTGACATCCTAGTAAGGATTTGATAATACACAAAGCTGCTGTTTTTTCACTGCTTTTCCAGACTCTATACCCAGCAAGCATGCCTGTATGCAGAACAACTTGTCTTTTTACATGTAGAGCAGAGGTTTTTTCCCAGCATAACACTGACTGATTCATGATTTCTGTTCTCCTCCCACAGCTGTACCAGTTTGTTCCGTGTGAATTCTGGTAAGAGGCATAGTACAGTGTTAATGCTAATGTGTAGGAGTCAGTCATAGGTAAAAACCCCTATCACGATTAGCATTAACAACATACAGCCAGCAGAACTCCACAGACTGGAGTATGAGACATAAAGAACTCAAAGCACTGGGTTTTCCCCTTGACATACCTAAAGAAAAAAAAAAAAGAAAAAAAAAGAAAAAAAAGAAAAAAAATACATATCAAGAAATTATGGCAGAGGATGGAGAAATATCAGAGAGGGAATTATTGCAGTTAAATACACAGGAACCATCTGCTGTACATTTAAACCCAGTCAAACTTGCCATTGTTTAAGTTAGAGAGAGAGAACCAGAGTGCATTGAGCTTGCTGTGAGCAGGCAGAATACAGATTGCAGCATGGTCTTCCTTAATTTTGTATCCCTTTAGGTATCAGGTAATGAAGACTTCTAATATAAACCCAGTTCCTCAAAATGTTTTAAACTCCCCAAAAAACAAAACCAAAAATGACTTGATCTATTCTGATTTAACTAAGAAAAAAATGCCTCTCAGGAGAGCTGACTCTTTAACAGGATGTGTGAAACAGAGCTAAAACACAATCATACTTTCATCAGTATACAAGGTTGATGTTTAGGCAACAAATATTCCTTTGGATTCTGGTATAAATGAGCAAGCAGAAAAAAAACCTTTTGGACAGATGTCTAGAATCCATATGCAGGGCTCCTACACCCTCATACCTACCTCTAACCAGTACATTAGAATGAGATGAATTAATATAATTGCCTATGTTGAACCATTTGCTAATTGCTCCATAATATTAACCAGTCCATTAACTGGTGCTTTGACCATAAAATTAATGTGCTGAATCTTTTTGACCAAAGTTGAACACTTTTTAAACTTATTTCAGCCTATTATCAGTTCTCCTCTGGAAACAAACAAGGAGAGACAGTTTTAGAAAACAGCAATTTCAAATATCTGCAAAGAAATCACATCATGAAATAGAAATACACTCAGTAAAAGCAAGGGTAGAGAATCATCATTATTATATTAAACTACCTGATTTGTTTTTACAATTTTCTGTTACTTACATCAGTAATAAGGGTTGAATTGTTGAGACAGTCTTTCCAAGCAGTTCTAAAAAGGCCTATGCAATGCCCATTTAGTTCTCTGCTAAGTATGTCTTGATTGAAATATATTTTTCTTTATCTATCCTTCTGAAATAAAGTATCAGCTCCTGTGCAGAGTTCATAAATAGTTGAATCTTGTTTGTTTTCTCTTTGGTCTCCCAGTAACCACTTAAAAAAAACAAAAAACAACCACTTTTTTGTTGTTTAATCAAAAAGTAACAAGAAAGCTTGTATGAGAAATGAGGCATTATATATGAGGCAGCTTTGGAGATCTTTTTGTGTATGTAAATTTTAAGAAACTGATGTACTTTTATAACTTCCTTACTGTTACTAACACATGTTTTAAGGGGAAGTTAAAATGTCATAGTAAGAGTGTGATCTAATTTAGAGATTTTAGGGAAATTACCTTTCACTTTGTGCCACTCTAAATGAAACCAGCCTCGTACATGGCTGCAATATGTGAGTGTCTAGCAAAAATTCCAAGGTGAATATAAAATTTTTGGTAGGCAGAAAAAGGCGGTTTAGAAATTTCCAAACCTCAGGTTTAAAGTGATGATTCAGAGCTCTGTTGAGTGTTCAGAGTAAACTCCCACTAAAGCTGGGCACAGAGAGCTGTGGTGTAAGATTTGCATTTGTGGGCAGTGAAGTGAACAGTTTTTAAACCTGTGATAAAATGTTGTGTGTCTGCTTGTGGTATGTGTTTGTAGGATGAGGGACAAAGGCCAGGGAATAAGGATAAAAGATCCAGGTTAAGAGATTAATTTTTGGTGGGGTTTTTGTTTGTTTGTTTTTTGTTTGAGTTTTTGTTTTTTGTTTGTTTTTAAGGAAGAAAGCAAACCTGTAATTTCTGTCAACTAAAGGTTACTGTCTTACCAAAATTCATTCTGTATGGAACCTTCTTTGAGCAGGGCTTTGAATTTGATGATCTTCAGAGAATCTTTTTAACCTAAATTATTCTTGAATTCAATTATTGTGCTTTTAATGTCCCTAAGTCCTTATTCACTTGATGTCACCCAGTGGGGAAAGGTATGTATGAAGGGCTCAATGCAAAACATCAGTTCCTTCTGTGGAAACACTAAATTTTTTCTTCATTAAACTTTGGATAAGGATCACTTTAGGCAATAGGACAAGAGCTTTCATACCAAAAGCTTCTGTCACCTCCAAGTCTACTGCATCTAGAATATTTGTAGAATATGTTTGTTAATTTGCACTCTCTTAAATGCATTCCAGGTTGCTATTCTTTACACCATGCTTCCAAATTTTAATTATTTAATGTCTTAAATGGGTTTTGCTAAAAAGCAAATGTTTTTATCTGTGGTTGGCAGCAGCCATTTGTGATTGACAAAACGGCTCTTTTTTCTCTTCAGTCTGCCTGTGTTCAGACTTGGAGAAGAGATAGTTTTGAAACAGATCACTTAAATAATCTAATAATTGTTTCTCTAGAAGCTGAATGAGTGCTGGACTTGCCCATGCCAACTTCCGGCACTATTGTTGAGCAGTGATAGAAGTGAGAGACTCTGGGCAGCACATGGTCTCTGCAGCTTTATTCCAGAGCCAGCCCTTCCTGGCAAAAGCACAAGGCCATAACCACAGATGAGAATTTACTTTGGGGCTTTACTACTTCCATGATCTTGGATTTATGTAATGGAATAGTTTTGCCTAGGCTGCTATACTTGCATTTCAGTTTTGGATTTAAAAGCTGCATAGCATCTCCAACACTGCAAACTGTCTGGCTTCTGTGTGCTAAAGACAGAAATACAAATCATGCTTTATCAGGAAGTGGTGAGAAATGACACGTGTTTCCTCTTGCTGAACCTTTGTAACAGCCTTTTGTACAGCTGTCAGGTTTCTTTTACATGAACAAATACCTGTATTGTTCCCTGCTGTCTTCTCAAACAGCTCTAAAAATGTGGCCTTGACATCAGTGGAAACAGCGATCATCTCCTCAGGTTTAAATATAATGAAATAAAATCCCCTGTTATTTCCCTTGCAACATTAATAAAGAAAAAGCTCATAGGATCTGGTCTGACTTTCCTCTTCTCTTTCCCAGCACTGTCTTTCTTCTCCTGTAATCAGGAATAAAACATGGATCCTTCCTATCTTATCTGCTGACCTCTGGTCATTAGGTCCCATCCACTCATCTGCTTCTCTGTTCCTTCACCTGTTGCAGTGACTTCAGATAGGTGTGTGTTTTATTTTCATTTTCAGACTTCATGTCTGCTTTCCCTGCTACTGCCTCCATGGAAGCTGTCCAATTAAAAAGTCAGATTCCCTTCAGAAGTATCATCAAAAGTATAGTTCAAAGTACTTAGTTGAACTGTGACAAATGCTTCTTTCCCCAGCTGTATATTTGGACATTTTTGTATAGTACCTAAAGGTTCTGAGGGGACTCACTGTAGTCCACTGAAGGATTAGAAGCATCCAGCTCATTAGTCAGGTTATGTGAATCTTAGCCAGTTTTGCCTCTCCAGTTCCAATGACCAAACTCTTACTTACTTATTGCCCAACTGGAGGGGCTTCTTTGTCACAAATCTGGAATAAAATTCAACTTTTTGTCCCTGGATTGATAGGAAGAAGACATGCAAGCTTTGGTAGTACTTCCCAATATAATTTTTTTTTTTTAATGAAAAGCATGTGCAGCTTAGGAAATTAATGCCAACTCTGCAAAATTCAGTAGCCAGTTTAGAAAGATAAAAGGTGTTCTCCAAACAGCAAAAATAATTTAGAACTTGCCTTTTGGGAAGCCTTATCTGCTGATGCTTAGGGTTGTGCTCTCACATCTACTAAGTCCTTTTCTGGTGGGAGGAAAGGCAGTTCACAAAGGCTAGAAATCTGCAGTTATAAGTATATAAACTCATGTATGAGTATGTAAACTCACAGTCCTGTTGGAAGAATTGGACTGTGATGGACCCCAAGCCTGATGCTTTGGTAGTGAGAGAGTGTCTTTTGAATCTTTATTGCTCTGCAGTCATGGAAAAACACATTGTTTTGTAAAAAAATAAGACCACAATGGAATGTACCAATTTCAGAGGTGTTTTTAGCTTTGAATAGCAGAAATCTAGCTTTGACTGAAAGAGAATTAGAGTTAATACAATTAAAAACTCTATGAACATTTTAATCACCCATGAAAGGCTGTTACATATAAGCAGTATACAACCATCCATTTTCAGATATCCTGTTTACATTTTCAGGAGGTTTTTAAGTCTTCTCATCTAATTTCTCAGAAAGCAAAGCTATTCTTTTAAAAACATTTTAAAAAATATTGAATTCAGGTTTTTAAGATACTGGAAGAGCTCCAAAGATGTGTATGTAGATAGAAAAAGCTTTACTCTGCCAAAAACATTTATGTATAATAAAACATACCTCCACTTAGTGGTTCAGTAGCTGGATAATCTGTTTTTTTAATACTAACTTTCAGCTACTTTGCTTACTCCTTTGTAAATTAATAATTGCCATATTGAAAAACCAGTAGAATAAATTATTGATCCCAGATATTTGCTGCCAAAATTGGAATCCAAAGCAAATTTTTATCATCAAATAAAACCTTAGAGTTTTTGCCAGACAGGTATTAATGATGAGCATGGAGATCCTGTTTTGTTTATCTGATTAGGGATTTCAAGAAAGCTATGTTGAATTCTTATATTGGTATTTGGATCATGTTAATTTTAAAAAGAATTAAACAAACCATTGTAAATTATGTAAGTCTAATGGGTATATTTTAAAGAAGGCATTTATCTGCTGCTTATTTATGAAATGAGGACAAAAACTTGACACATTATCCAAAATTACTTCTTTGATCAAAATTTAAAAAGTCACACAGTTAGTTTTCCACACCTCAAAATGCCTCTGACAAGCTGTAGGCAAGACAGTAACTGCAGATGCATCATGAAACTCTTCCAAGTAGGCAACTTAATGCTGTAGAAATTCTATTCCATGCTGCATGTTCTTCCAAACTATTGACCTCAGAGCAAAAGGAGGAGTGCATGAGCCAACAAGCAGCATGCAGGCACCTTTCCTGTGTGAGCTGTCCCACCAGATAAATGAGGTCACCACGAAGGTGAATTCAAAACCAGCAAGGGAGCTGCCTTTGCAGTCTCTGGATGGCTGGAGGCATATTCCATAAGGATGCCTGCTAGAGTATTTCTGCATGTGTGCAAAAGTTTGAGGTTCAGACTCCCTGACTCTTGAGTCCTCTAAGCCCTGCCCTGGGGGCCCCTCCCTTGGCCTGGTCCCGTCTCCTTTAGCACACGAGCGTCTCATTTTTAAAAAAGGAGTGCATACAAAAATAAACAAACACCAAAGAACCAAGCTAAAAAAACCTACCTGCTATGAGGCAGTGTCTTTACACAGAGATACAAGCAAAACCAATGCAGCAAGAAGGCCACAGACTTCCTTTGTTCCATCTCACAGGTTAACCATGATCACTCAGCTTGGCTTTTTTTTTTTTTTCCTTTTTAAGGAGAGAGAGAGAGAGAGCAAAAGAGAGAGACAGAGAAAGAAGGTAAATGGAAAATGAGGCAGGAATAATTGCCACAGAGATGTGTTGGTCTGGCTGGCTCCTGATATCCTGTCAGCATGAGTTAGGTGGAGAAAGCCTCTCCAAACAACTTGAGACCCTTTATAAGTCATGAAGGTGACTCATAGCTAACCGACTCGCCTTGCTTTTAGTAAATCCCCCGCTTTCCTTTTCTTAGAACAGAGCTTAAAAAAAAAAAAAGAAGAAAAAAAAGTAGAGAAACCCCAAGGAAAACAGAAAACTCCAATCAAATTGAGGACTTTTTAAAAATGCACCATGTACTTTCCTTGCCTCAGACATCTTGACATCAGCCTTTGAATTGAGTAATAATCATAATAATAAATGAAAATGATTGTTTAGTGGTGCTGGTACACTTAAACAGGTTGTGGGTATGTTGTGTGAGAGAGTTCACTCCAGTATCTTCTGACTGAAGAGGGAGTTCACTGTGGTGAGGTGTTTCCTACTTTTCTCTATATTCCTTTCCAGGGCTGTCCTGCATGGAATTTTTGTGTAACAATTAACCCTGGCAGATCTAGGCAAAAAACCCCCAAACTCAATAAATGATCAGAGACACTGGACAGCTGTAGCTGGAACAGCTACAAAACCTCTAAAACCAGGGACATACTTTAGTGAAATTAGGGTGTATGTGGGGGACTGTAAACCAGTGGGTTGTGGAAACCTGCTACTGAAATTATATAGCATTTTTAACACCATTGAAAGACCACTGCAGATGACTGGAAAGACATCTTGGTTGGTCTAAATGGACAGGAGATACAGTATTATACAGTCCTTAGTTTCTGAACATATTCCCTGAAAAATCCAGTTTATTTTAATTTCCAGCAGCAAAAATGGTGGCTGCTACTGCCTGATTTTTCTCAGACACTGAGGTTTGTATCTTTTAAAAAATTAATATATTTTCACTGTGAATACAGGATCTTTTTGCCTTGAGCTTTGGAAGTTCTATGATGCTTTTAATAATATTTTCTTTCAGATCTCACTAAGATGGCTGAAATACAATAGCTCCATTTACCAGCCACTGAAATATAAGGAAAAAATTCCATCAAATCCCATCTTAAACATACTGTTGTTATCTTTGTTTTAGGTGTGTGATTACAAATGTCTTAATTTTCCCCAGTAAGCCCACATAAGTTTCTGGTGTTTGTCCTCAGATCTGCACTTCCATGGTTCCACCAGACCCTCATTGCTCATTAACAATGGGATAGGGTTTGACTTCCGTGGTTATAGAGACGAGTTTGAAGCTGTGGCTGGAGCAGTGGTGTTTCCCTGACACATCCCAGGCAAAGCAGCTCTTGGAAACACAAACAATTTTGTCTCCCAGGGCCCCTGCTTTGGGAGCACTGCTGGAGGAGAGGAGGGTGGTCAGTGGGGCTGAGCTCTGGTGCTCATGCCTCTGGATAGGTGGGGAGGCCATGGCAGACACCTCTCTGTGCTCTTCCTGCACCTGTGCCTTGAAACAAGGCTGGATTTCTCTTGGGCTCTTACTGAGGAAAAGGAAAAAAATCCTGAGCTACTTGGTCCTCTTCCCCAATGATCTTCTCCCATGTGATACTTGATGTATGGCTAAAACTTGGGGCCAGATTTTATGGGAAGGAAGTGTGAGATTGGACACTCAGATTGTCTCCAACCTGATCATATTACAAGACAATTTCTTAATTTTTACCACATATTCTTTTTTTTTTTAAACTTGCTTGATTACCTTGATTTCAGTATAAATTGAAAACCTATATTCCTAAGGAGATCAGACTTAGGGAATTATTTTATATGTCTGTGACCATACCTGTTGGTGTCCTCTCTAATAACTTGAAATCAGGGATTAATTTGAACACATTTGATGATGAAGGGGCATTTTGAGGATATGAAGCTCCTATAATTTCTGTGACAACAAATGTGGAGATTAGACAAGATGTTATTAAAATTCCCTTTTGTGGCAAGGATGGGAATTGGATTTCAACTCTTATTAAATATCACAATTTTGCAGTTCTACAGGCAATAAGATTTTGTTCATTTTGCCACTCAAAAAATGACCAAGTTTGTAAGGGATTATTTTAAATGCATGAAACCACCACTTGGTACATTAAGTGATACATAATGTTGGGTTAAACAACATATAAAATCCTAATGTTGCTAAGAACAATATGCACAGGTAATTTAGCAGGATAACTGTCAGCTGGGTTTTGATGCCTGCTTAGGGTTAGAGTGTTTAGGGTTCTGTACATGCATTTGTTTGAAGGCAGGTAGAAAAGCAGCTCCAAATGCTCAGGCCACAGATGCTGTGAGGTGGTCTGGTGGCATTTCTGTGGTCTGGGGTGCTGCTGAGGCTGTCCCAAGCTCTCTTCCTGCTCCTCTCGGTTTCCCTCCCTAAACTCTATTTTGCAACTTTCAGCAATTATTAACATGGTTCTGCACTTGAGTATGGTGCAGCATAATTTCCAGGGAGATTAGGATAAACAAAATTTGTATTTTCAGTTGTGTTCATATGATTCCAGTGGCTACTCTGAGGCCCAAAGCAATATCACCTTGCAGGAATGTAGTAAAGCCCTGGAGTCTTTCTTGTTGTCCAGCTTACATAGAAACATAAATCTCCTGGACGACAAGGCAAAGATGCTTAGGTTTCCTGTCTTCTATGAGCAATATATTCATACAAGGAATAGACTCTAGTCCAAAACTTATGGGATTCAAAGTGAGTTTGAGCTGAGTATGACACTAGTCAGACACATAACACTCAGCACTGACTTCACTTGAGGTAGCGGTTAAGGCTCAAAATAACTTACCAGAGACAGGAGCAAACCACAATTTGGGGTCTATTAGAAAATAGACAATGGAGGAGGTGGAAATGCTAGGTTTAATTTAAGTTGCTTAATGACAGAAGTACTATTTTCAAACAGAGTTTCTTCATGAGTAACTGCAGAGCTTTAAAATATAGGTCACTGGGAAAGGTAACAAAAATCTACAAGTAACAAGCTTCCCTTTTTATTAGCTGCAATTTTTTTCAGACTGTCCAGACTTATCTTCTCCCTTTTGAAATAAGTTTTGTTCCTTAATGAGGCTTTTTCCATTGAAAATTTCAAAATTGCTAAAACTTGTCTTTGCAATAAAAGCTGCCTGTAAATTTTGATTTTCAGTACCCTTTTAATATTTTCATGGAAATTTTGACATTTATGAGACAAGATATTTTTGAACAAAAGTTCCATTAATATTACCATTTCAGTTAGCCAAAAAGTATTCTGTATGTTTTAATCAGTTCTTGAACACTGTGTAGTCTAAAACATTTGAGATGGACATTTGAAGCTTTTTAAAATCATCTCTCCCCATTCTCCTGTATTCCTTTGCCACAGTTTCTGGTACTTCAAGTTGTGCAATCCTGGGACTTAAAGAAAAATGTATTGCTTTTATAGGAAAATATGTTTTTCTTGTGGACACCAAAATTCTGTCCAAGTTACTCTTTAAGTGCCTTCTACTGTGATAATGAAATTGTACTGATGAGCCAAAGAGAAGACAGAATGTGATTGCTCAGATCTATCATCCTTTACTGGTGGAGCTTTAAAACTGATGAACAGTGCCTTCTCTTTCTTGTCCATCTTCTTGTGCTTGCAATGGAGATGCTGCTTTCTAAATCCCCCACAAAAGCAAGATGCTCTGCAGGACCTCCTTGGAACTTGTCTTTTCTGAGGACCTAGACCTAGATCCAGTGCCCCAGGAGATGAGCAGGCTCAGGAAAACCTTGTGGTCCTTCTCCATTCATGTCAAAATGGACAGTGGGGAATCCAGGAGCATATACCAGAGCAATAGGTAGGTGGTGCAGATGGTGGAGTGCAGCTTGGAAGGTGTTCCAGTGGAAAACTGGACATCAGAATTTGAACATGAACTCCAAAGTCCCCATGGCCAAGCCCTGGAAAGACACAGCAGTGATGGAGAAAACTGCTTGAAAAGCTGGATCCTATTGTTAGCGTTCGGAAACACACAACCACGAAAATGATCATCTGTTGGTGCTTTTATTAAGAGCTCTGGGTGTCAGGAGTATTCAACTCAAATCTGACTCCGACCATACATCCAAGATGAACATGTTTTTATATTCTACCGTTATATAACTTTCATGTTAATTATTAAACTTATATTGTTCTATTGTATACATAGATTTCAGTCAAGCATGGATTCTCATGGTTCCCCCTTAAATTTCTAACATAGTTTCTCATGATTCTTCTTATGATTATGCAATAATTATATTTAGTTACTAAACAATCATCACATCTAACAATTATATCATTTATCATACTGCTTACGCAGGTGCAACACAAAGCCTAACATTTCAGAGTCTATTTTAACATTTTCCCAGGTCCCCACTCTCAGTATGGAAAACAGATTTCTTCTACTTTTTTAAAGGAAAGACTCAGTCTCAGAAAGTAATGGAAACTGGAACTAGTAAGCAGGTTTTTTTAATACTAGAAGGAAATGGATATTAATGTGAATTGCTTTTGAGATTAACTTTACAAGGCAGAATGGGCTATAGTCATAGAATACACATTTTAATGCATCCTGGATAAGTCTAAATGTGACTGAATAGAATTCAGGTATAATTAAAAAGATGTTTTTTTAATGCTGAATTACTCTGTGTAATTTTTAAGTGCTTGGAATTGCATCCAGACATCAAAGAATAATGTTTGCATTTATGTCCTAATGTTGTTTTTCCTAATAGAGTCCTCAACTTACCGTTGGAGCTTGCATAGTTTCTGGATGTTTTCTTTATTACAGCCTTTCATTCTTAAAGGAGAACCAGGCTTTCAGTAATTTAAATTTCTAGCAGACTCTGACGCAGTCCTTTATTTTTCATTATGTTTATCATCCATGCTTTTTCCACTTGGTTTCTAGGAAGGAAGGGACAATATAGAACAGGTAGAAGAGAAATCCCTGCTGGGCTTGGCAGGAGGAAAAAGGAGCAAGGAGAGGGAAGTGCTAGCTGTGTAATGAAATAGCAAAAGATGCTTTTGTAGTAGAGTGCAGAAAGGTTGAATTTCCACGTCTCCTCATGAAGTACTTATTGGAGCTTTCCTGTTCAGCTGTATAATGTAGTCTACAATTGCATTAGGCATTGAAAATATGCCTGAGGAAATTAATCACCCCAAAAATGTGTTTAGTCCAAGCTAGGACCACAGAAATATGTCTGTAACCTTAAGCAGGGATGTTTTATGTTTCTATTGCTTTTTTTACCCTTGGTGTTGGTGGGCATGGGACAACATGACACCATCTCGGAGAAACGACCTTCACAAACCCCTTAGGTCCCTCACTAAGCTAAATCATCTGGTATGTGTCTTAGTAGGGAATCACAGCTAAGCTTCAACTCAAACTAAAAGAGAATTTTTTCTTTCATCCTAGCCCAACTGTTGCACTTGTATTTTCACAGAGAAGGTGTAGCCACATTTCTCTTCGCAAAGAAAAGGAAGGCACAATTCTTCCCAAGAATATTCTTATCTCATTTGCCGTGCCTGTGTTGTGCCAAAGTAGAATGCACTGTGGAGATTGTTTACCCAAAGTGATGGTGTTTTGTTTCCTTGGCCTATCAGGGCCAAGGGTGTGCTTGTGTCTGGACTGTCAGCTGACAGTCACGAGATTCTGTGTTGTGTGCAGAGTGGAGTGCTTGCAGATTCAGTTTAGATGTAATGTAATATAGTATAGAATGTTACAGTATAATAAAGTAATTAATTACCCTTCTGATAAGATGGAGTCAGATGCATCATTTCTCATTCCTCCTTCGTCGGGGCCTTCTCAATGCAGCCATAAGAAGGGGAAACTTGGACTGCCTTCACTGCTGTGGAACCTCCTTCTATCTGTAGGCCATTTACTACTCTGTGCCTTCCTTGTGTGGCACTTGAGAATAAGTACCCTGAGTAGTCAGAACAATAGTTGTATGATTTTTATACAAGTTACACAGAAAAATGTGCCGGTCACAGGTAAATGCCCCCAGGGGCAGACCAGGTATCAAATCCATCAGTTCTTACTTCCTTCTGAAAAGTCAGAGTTAAATTTTTGGGAATCAGAAGAACATTTCCATAGATTATTGATCACTTAAACTGAAGAAAATGGCAAGTCTGTGGAATTTATTTTCTCAGAAGTTTTATTGTATTTCTGAGGGTTGTAATTGTGGGCTTTTTTTTGCATAAGCCAGGTTAGTGCTGTGAAAGAAATGCTGTATTCTCTTGTTCCCACTTTTCCCCAAATAAGTAGTTTTAGATGTGAAATTGGACCAAGGGACATCTGCCTTCAAAAATAATCACCAACTGTTTGAACTTACTGAAATATTATTATTAAATTCCAAAAGTACATGGTCACATACCCTCAGCAAAATGTGGGAAGTAGAACAGCAGTTCAGAAGTTATGAGAATATAGGACTGAATACAAAGCAAAAGAATGGCAAGCCTCTTGTTTCCTCACAAGAGAAGAGTTGGCAATATTTTAGGGGCTATCTGCAGGTTTCTCTGAGTGCTACTGGAAAGTCAAAAATCCTTTCCCTGAAATAAGAACTATTTTGCCTTTAAAGATGATTTGCATGCTGCTCCTTCCTGAGCTGCATCTGTGTTCTCTTTGGTGGTTGTGTTTAGTCACTTTGCCCTGTGGTCAGATGCAGTGAGATTAGGTTGATCTTGTAATTGAATTTCCTTCCAGCCTGGTGTTATTCAGTGGTTCAGGAGAATTCAGGTAGAATATAGCACAGATAAAGAATTTCTTGGAAAAGAATGAAAACTTACAGGTAGTAGACAAAACATTCTGACAGAAGATGAAGTTAATGGTACATATTTTGGGTTTTGAATCTTGAGTTTATGATCACTGCTCACCTCTTGTTAAGGTGTAAGCTAAGGACCTCTGCCCTGTCTTCTCCCCTTTGTACCACAAATTTTATCCATATGGAATATTAGGATACTTCTAAGTGAGTGTCTACTTTGATAAGCCATTATCTGCAGAACATTAGGAATCATTAAGAATTCCACAGTGCAAGGTATCCTTACAGCTCCAGAATTTTTCTTTGTCTAGATGTCTAGGAAAATTTAGGTAAGGATTATGAATTTGCATTGTTTTATTCACAGCTCCTAATCTCTTGCAGTCTGCCCATCTCTAATCATCCAGCAAAAGCCTTTAGCAAGAACTAAATCAGAAATATCTACCATGAGTTGGTAATTTAGAGCTGGGTCTGAGCTCATGGCACAGCTCTGTTTCAACAACATACTAGAACATACTAGGCTGCCAAATCAAGAAGAAAAACAGATGTTAATTTTCTATGCTGAGAGACTATGCTAAAGTTTTGTATGAGAAAAATATTTTGTAGCAGTTAGAAAAAACATTGTTGTAAAGAACATGAAAACACCCATAAATGTTTTCTGTGGATAAATTACCCAATGAGTAGAACAAAAAGTTCATAAAGAAAAAAACCCTCCCCCCAGCCACTGCTGCTTTCCACTGAGATTGTTTTTCTTTGTTGTAAGACATGCAAGGTTACAAGTGTGTAAATATAACGTGTTCTGAAAGGGTTAATGGAGTTTATTTCCTTCTTTCATAGTCACAGGAAAATGACTTAGGTCAATTTCCTGTATGATAGAGAGCTGTATCACACTGTGAAACACTCAGCTGACAGTTTTATGGCAAGAAGGAGCAGCTCTGTGAGGTCTTCAAAGACAGTAATGTGGGTGGGGAATTTTTACAAGCTCTACAAAGTTCAAAAATTTCTGAAGAAGTCAGTCTTCAATCAATGATTTTTCTTTCTGTAAAGTACATGGGATTTTGTGCTTTTTTTCTCCATGATGAATATTTCCTCCCCAGGATACCCTTAATGACAACATTGGTTGGTACTGCAGAGACATGAGATTAATGAAAGAAAAGAGATTGCCTGGTAATATGGTAGTAAGTATTTTTGTGTCAGAGAGGGATGATGAATAAAAAATTACATATTTAGATGTATTCTATGCTTTTCTCTGTTCCTAGGAAAATGGAATAACTTTATAAATTGTTCCACAATTGTATTTTCTCTTTAAATGTTAGTAAGGTGTATTAATAAACTTATTAATAAAGTAGCAGTAGCAATAGAGTAAGAACAACAACAAATAATTTAATAATTAACTCATTTGCTGAATCATAGTCATTAAAAATTTTCATTAGATACAAGCACTCTGCATTTAAGAAATGGGTGAATAGGTAAGTAAAACAAAAGCAACACATAAACAAATGGAGAGGGCTTTCAGGGAGGTAACACACCTCTGAGAAAGGTTTTTAGGCAGGAGAGTGTCACAAGGTCGTAGCTGGGAGCAGAAACTCATTGGGTAGGGAAGATGTCACTATAACCAATATCACTATAACTTCACTTCTATTTAGCTTTTTAGAAGAATGGAAAAATGGGGTCTACCTTTCCTGGGCTGGCATCCTGGAAGCTCATGGCTGCAGAGAGGACAGGGTGTTTCAATGCCATGAGGAGCTCTAGGGCTCCTAATCACAGCCTTCTCTAAGTGGCAGTGGCAGAGCTAGAATAATCAAGCCTTGAGGTATAACAGCATGTGGTGCAAGCATCAGGTTGTCTTGGGAAACCAACTAGTAATTATGTACCTAAAAATCATGTTATTACATCACACCTAACATGGCCTTCAAAGGAGAGGCAGTGGTCTTCAGTGGGGCCATCACTTTTATTTTGAGTCACAACCTCAAAAGATTGCTTCTCTGTTGGAGGGAGGGATGAAGTAATATGTCTGTCTTGTTAGAAAGAGAGCAACAAAACCCTTCACTGAGAAAAGTTACAGCTGCATGTACCACCATGTTCTCTGTAAAAAAGGACATGGTAGCACTGAGGACTGTGAGGTGAGAGTCCTTCCTTACACACAGCCAGCCATGTGTGGGGTTAAACACTCGTGTCTGGTAATAGTAGATCTAGATCATCTACATTTCTGGAACTACAGAAAAACAAATTACAATACCACAGACCAGAGCTTTCCTCAACACATATGAGCAGAGAAGTAGCATTATACCTAATAAACTGGCTGACAGTGTGACAGTGTAGCAGAGTCTATCTATCTATCTATCTATCTATCTATCTATCTATCTATCTATCTATCTATCTATCTATCTATCTATCTATCTTTCTATATATTTATTTCCATGTAGGTTGTAGTTATATGACTATTCCAGTATTTCAAGTTGCCTCAGCCTGAGAATGGCTAACCTGGACACCTAGGTCACTGCATGAAAGTGAAGTGAGATTCCTCAAATGTGATGCAGTTGGAGGTCTGGGCGAATCAGTGGCTGCTAGAAGCAGCCATCAAATTGTGGGCAGGTATTCCAATCCAGAGAATCTCTGGCACACAGGAGTGGTTGATCCCTGGTATGAAGTGCAAAGCCCAGGAGAATGGCTGGCTTCAGAAGAGACTCCATAAAACCCTGCATAGTGGGGCACAGCAGGGACCGAGGTTCCAGCTCCTCCAGAACTGCTGGAGTTTTTGCTAAGGCATCTTAAAAGTCCTACTTCAATTTAGGGCAGTTTGGGCCTGAGGCTTTAATTTAGGGCAGCTTGGTCCTGAGGCAGTCCTAGTGGAAGGGAAGTAATAGTCTGGAGCCAGAGGCCTCAGTGAGCAGAGCTCACTGGGAGAGATGAGGTGCAGGAAACCAGGGGAAATGCTGCTCCCTACTTAGTAAAAGTTTTTTGAAACAGAAATGTTTCCATGAGGCCTATGGTCATCAAAGAATTGCACTATGTTTCTGGATTCTTGACCAACTGTATGTGATGTCTCCAGGTGTGAGACTTTGGTCAGAAGCAAAATGCCAGCATATTCATTTAGAAGTGGTAAACCTTTTTTTTCCTGTTCCTTCATGTATTCTCCATTTTAGGATATTTTTTCCACCTTCTTTGTGTGCAACCATGAGGGCTTGCAAGCTTCCCTGAATGAAAACTGGAACTATGATGTTACTACAGAATTCTTGAGTCCGAGTTTGCCGAGGAAAACACCCAATAACCCACAACTTCAGTGTTGTTCTCTGCCCAGTGAAATGTAGCCACAAGAGAACCTCATTCTTTTAGCTTGTGCTCCTTTACCCTGCATTCTCATATCCTGCAGGAAAAACAGGTGTCAGAGTAGAACAAGGAAGATCTGGTATCAGCCAGGACATTTACCTCTGTCATTTCAGCTCCATGCAGCAGCTATCAGCTACTAAGCACAAGTGAAACTTTGTGGGACACAGTCTCTTCTAATGATTCAAAACATCAGACAACTGTGTTGCTGTGCATTGGGTGATACAAAGAGATAAATTGGCATGAATTTCCAGTTTTCAGCATGCAAAAGAACATTTATGTGGCCAGAAAGTTTGCTGCCAAGGCAGAGCTGTTGAAATGGACAGGGATGATCTATTGGGAGACATGAGACAGATCAGTAGCTGTAAAACCCCTTAACCCAAGGGAAGATAGTTCGAGATGAAGAAACTGGTTGCAAGCAAAAGTCCATTCCTCCTAGGACATGTAAAGACCTTGCTCAGTCTGCCCTTGGAGGTTGAATGTAATCATTGTAAGTGTGTGCATTAACATGGATTTATCTCTTTCGTCTCTCCCCCAGACCATGGTGGTCTTTGCTGTAGGTCCTCGGATGACTGTGGGCACTTCTCAGAATGCTAAATGTGTTGATGAATGATTTTCAGAAAAAATAAGACAACACCAGATGGAGGATCATTAGATCTGTAAATTAATTTATGATTCCAGAAACAAGGTTACAACTCACTGACACACATACACATACACTTCTTGTCCCAGATCTTATAATCCCTTTCTATAGGGTGTACCTACACTCTAGCATAAAAAGAAAACCTTCAGGTATTAAATGTTACATATTTCTCTGAAATTTCAGCCTTTGAAAGATGAATATTTATAAAGGACAGTCCAAAACTAATAACAAGAAGTGTGTCTAGTATTTTCTTGCCCTCCATGTAGATATCCTATTTTCAAAGTGACATAGCTTCATGCACAAAATTTGAATTTCTGAAGTGACTCATGAAATGTATGCAGGCTCTGTTTATGACTTCTTCACCTTCTTAAACAAAGAATGCCAAACCACTGAACGTTAGGAAGCATTCCTACTTAATTTCTTAGAAGTTTTTGCTGTTCCCCTTTCTAACGAAGGCTGCCGTTACAGTCATATGTCAAGAATGATTCATATAACACAAGATAAGTTTACATATGCCTAACTTTGTGTACTTTCACTTATTCATAAACTTACACACTCATTCTTGTTTTAGATTTTATTTTAATCCTGTATAAGGATGTGTGTTCATTTACTTACAGACACACCATTTATCATATTGCATGGACTTTTGTGCATAACATATATTGCCTGGATGCTTTATTTTTGAAAAAAACAGACACTTAAAAATGAACTCTAAAAACTAGCTTGTCCAGATACATGTATTTTTGTCTCCTGTATGTCATACTAGAGGTATATGGCTTTATTTTACATTTACTGTCCTAATTTTACGGGTTCAAGCAATTGATAGTCATTTGTATGGTAATTAATTTGCCCTTTTGCACATGGTGACCTCACAGATTTCCAGATGTTTGCCAACACAGGCTACTGGATATTTCAAAATCCCAGTAAGAGATGCCTAGGGCAGAGTTTAACTATTTCATATGAAAACTAGAACTGAGCAGGTCTGGATGCATGGAAAAGGTCAGTTCTTGCTAAAGATTTACTGCATAGGCAGGTGAACAAGGAGGTTTATGGAGTACTTTGTTGCCAGTGATGTTCCAGGGACAATAATTTTAATGGAATTGGGACTTTGTACAGGAGCAGGGTGATTCTGAAGTCCCTTTGGGCTTGAATGCAAGCAGGTTTAGGTCATTAAAAAGGGATTAATCTCATGAGATGGACTTTAATGATATTGATATCTGTGCTAGATTCTCTGTACAGTCTGTAAGTGGGAAGAGATATACTTTTTGGACACACTTCATCTGGCCTGGTTTAGATTTCTACTTTAGATGGAGATGACTTGTAATCTAGAAGACCTATTTATCTCCATGACTACTCAGAAAACCTATACATTTACTTCAGATACTCAGGTCTACTTATGCTAGACACTACATTTTTTCAGACAAATCCTATTCCTGGAGCCCAGGCAAAGTCATAGATTAAACAGAAGAGCCCAAGGAAGTGCACTAATCTCAGCATCCTCCTGAAGCAGGGGGTTATATAGGCATAGTAATTGAGATGAAATATTGATTACCAACTTTAGCAACATGAACACAATTCCAAAATTTTTGTAGAGTTATTTGAAAATATTTCAGGTGTGTATTAACAAAATTGATTTATTTTAAACGTATGATGTGACAGATGAATACATGCATTTGCTGTAACATGATCCAAATAAGTCTCCAAGATTCCACAGTTAAAAAGTAAAGAAAATGTCTGAAATCCATTTATGAAAGCTACTACATGGACTTTATCAATTTGTGGTTTTATCTACAACTGGCTCAAAAAAATCATCTGAGTAAATGTACCTGTAATGACCTCTATTTGCCAAAGGCTGTAAATAAGGAGAGAGGCTGGGAATCTTGTGGCACAGTGAGGGCTTTCTCAACAGGCAGTGATTGCAGTTAACTGATTAGTTTCTTATTTATGGAGTGCAATGCAAGAACATTTATCTTGATCTAAACATCAAAACTTTCTGTGGATGCTTATATGCAGAAGTCCAAATTATGATACCCATATTTGAGCCCTTAAAGGCTTGTCATTCAGATGATCAGATTTGTTTGGAGTTAGTAGACCGGATCCATAATCTAGACCTAATCACAACCCTATGGCATTGCCATAATTCTAGCAATACCACAGCCATAAAAAGGTGGATAGGAAGGAATTTACTCACAGCTTTGCAGAAGTACACATTATACCTTTATTTAAATGTGCCACTAAGGACCTCCTCTGATGTTGCACTCCTACCACGTGGTGAAATAGGTAAGACAATACACATGGGTATTGAGTGCAGGGAATGCTTTTCCTTACATTCTGAGCTGTAAACAAAGGTTACTCCACAGCTCAGAGCACTGTGCTATGAAAGCAATTGCACCACTTGAGTGTTTCTGGCATTGCACGCTCCTGAAAGACTCTGCTGCTCCCCTCTTTCAAACAGGAAATGCCACTCAATTTTATCAGATTTTTAAAAACAGGACTGTGTTTTAGCCACAACATTTTCCCTGTGAAACAAAATGACTATATTCTGACACTTCTGAGACATGCACATGCACAGGGGGAAAAAAGTAATTATTTTTTAAAGAAGACTCTAACTTGGATTTCAGCCAAAGTTAAAATCAAAGAATCATAGAATATTCTGAGTTAGAAGGGGCCCATCAGGATCATGGAGTCCAACTCCTGGCTCTGCACAGGTTACCCCAAGTATCCCACCATGTGCCCAACAGTGCTGTCCAAACACTTCTGGAGCTTTGTCAGGTTTGGTGCTGTGACCATTTCCCTTAGGAACCAATTCCAGTGCCCAACCACCCTCTGGGTGAAGAACCTTTTCCTCATATCCAACCTAAACCTTCCCTGACTCAGCTCCAGTCATTTCTTTGAGTTCTGCCACTGGTCACGAGAGTGAAGAGATTAACTTGTGGAGTAGGGTGACCTAGAAGGACTTGGAAAAGAAAAGATGCTTCATTCCAACCATTTAGATCAATGGAAATCTGGGATTCTCAGTTCCTTCTGGGGGATAGACTACTAAGAAAGGTAATTTGTCCATTAAATATCAAACACATGAGTGATATTTAATTTAAAACCACAACAATAAAATTTTTGCATCGGCATACATGTTCCTACTTATTTTCTAAAAGCAGTATGAGTTTTCCAGACTTTTCCTTTGGAACAGATTTGTAAGAAACTATAAAATAAAGCTAAATAGAAAGAAATGTGTTATCATCTGGAATGTATAGTTAAATTTAACACTGATGGAGTAGGAAGCCAATTTTCTTGCAGGTATTAACAACGAACAGTGGTTACTCATTAGTTGAATGGATTCCTAAAAATAGTTGGTTTTTCACACCCATGCTAACTAGTGTCTTGTGATCTTAATACTGAAGCCCATGGGACATATACCATAAGAATAGCAGGTTTCATTTTGTCTGAATATTATGTAAAATTAATAAAGATTGACTTGAGGGACTGAATGGATTTATTCATGCTGTTCCTACATATATATCATAATGTTGTGTCTGTTGAAGACTCTCACTTGCTTCACTGTGAATTTGGAAAAAGCTGGATCCAAATATATGAAGACAGAAAATGTGAACTATTTCTAAGAATAAAGAGTTTATATATATATATATATATATATATATATATATATGATATGTATATATACCTTGGTATGATACATGCACTTACTCAGAGATGCTGAAAACATGCTGTTAAATTAAACAGAAAATCTTGTGTAATCTTATTTTTTGTCACATGCAACTGTTACTTATTTTTGATTTTCCAGTGTCTCAACAGCTAGAAAAATGATGTGGGAACAGATTTCTCTATTTGAAGAAGAAAATCTCATCTGGGATTTTTTTTTAATTTCAATTAATTTTGGAACTCAATACTATCATTTATTCAAAATTAAAAACCAGGTCCCAGAATTAAAACCTAGTTGAAACTGAAAGAATTTGGAGTCTTACACAAGTGTCACTTCTTCATGTTTCTTTTCAAGAAATGAATCTGATTTTTGTAGTGGCCTGTGGTTATTTTAAGCTGAGAATCTCACTAGTGTGGGGATGGTTTTACAGTTCTTTTAGGAATGTTATAGGGAAAATCTAAAACCTCTCGCTTTTACACTTTTCATGCTGAAACTTTGTGTTTTAATATGAAATTACTCAGGGTTCTTACCAGACATAGGGGAAGTTTGCTCCCAAACTTGTCTTCTGCTCTCAGAGAGGATGAAGTGATGCCTTCCCTTCATTTCTCCTGTTCTACAGGCCCACTATAGTGGTTGTGCACACAGAAGTGAGAACTACTCTGTTCAACATGTCAGAAGACAGTACATCTATTTTCTTTTTGTGAAGCATGAATGTAATGATACCTGTTCTCACTACTGTTTTTTTATTAGTTCACTATTAATTTCTTGAATACACTTCAAATTCTTTTATTCCACGAGCATGTTCAGATAAAATATGCTCAGCAATTTTCAGGTATTTCAGCAATATTCAGTGTGTGTTGAATTCTCCTTAGGTAGACAGGAAGTGTCCTACACCTCACTTTCCCTCCTAGTGGCCTACTCAGCAACCCTGCTTCTTTGAAAAATATTTTAATGAGCTTTGGAAACTTTCCTGTAGTCACAGAAATCCTGATAACAGCACTTGACTTCATGTGAAAGAGGAACTCCAGCAAACCTAATGGGACTATTCAAAAGTTCAAGGTAGAATAAATCTGTTTGCAGGATCAGAACCTGAATTTCTGCAGGATCCATGGAGATTCACCATGATGCAGATGAGAAGACAGTGAAATGATTTTTTAGATCCCTTGTAACAAACCCTTGAGAAAGGTTATTACCCAAAGAACATTTACATCTCATTTTTGGCTGGTCATCTGCTTCCTTCTTGGGACCTGCACCTGCAATGAGTAATTTTTTTTTTGTATTTTAAGGCCTCTAAATCACGGATGGAGAGGGAAGGCAGTGAGATGACTATTATTTCCTTTGGATAACTACATGCCATTAAGTTCCCTTATAATTCCAGCTTTTTCTTGCATCCCAGGGTGGAGTTGTTTTACTGTGTGATACATATGAATACTGTTCAGTGATCATTCTGACCATTAAATGTTTTCATCTCTTGAAATCTGCTTATGTTAATTTTTGCAGATCTTCATGCTTTTGCCACAAAGAGAAAAAAAAACCCTAAATCATTTTGCCACCAAACTACAGGCAACAATTTAAAAAGAATTATTAATTTGGTATATATTTATGAATAAATGTATCCCTTTGCTATTACCACAGTCTTAGAGCTACAATGAAGCAACATGATTTATGCAGAGCTGACTTAAAATACCTACAGAAATAATAGCAAATGAAAGCTTTGACTTAAAAAAGCAACATATTTTTTAGTGATTTTAAGCCCAAGGTGTCTGGAACAACATCTCTGGCTTTGGCTAGGGCAGGTTGAACCACAGCTATGATTCATCCCGGCAATTCTCAGTTGATTTTATACATTGAATGGGGATTCCCACTGAACAAGGGTAATTCTACAAGAGTGGTTGAAAGTGAATTTCTGCAGCTCAGCAGATTTCTGATTTCAGCCCTGTTGTGAAGATCAGGACTTTATCATCCTACATGTGCATCTGCTGATGTGTTCACTCTGACACTCACGTTCCCTCTACCTAAACCTGGAGGGGCACTGAACTGTGCAGTGGAGGGGTATGGTACCATTTCCATGTGAGAGTTGACTTCTTACTTTCATAATGTTTTCCTCCTTGTCTGTGCCTTCTTTTCCTTTTCCAAAAGTCTTCATCAGAAACAATAAAGAAAAACTCTTTTCGATCTCACTGTCTTGGCTTCTCGAGTTTTTTATCCAAGACACTTTCAGTCATTTACCAGCAGTCCTGGTTAACCCAGAAAGGTCTCAGTTGACTGGAAATTGGCAAATATGTCATTTATCTATAAGAAGGGCTGGAAGGCGTATAGGGGGAGCTACAGGGTTGTCATCCTGACCTCAGTACTGGGCAAGGTGATGGAGCAGGCCATCCTGAGTGCAGTCACACACCATGTGTAGGACAGCCAGCAGATCAGACCCAGCAGCACTGTTTGTGAAAGGCAGGTCCTGCCTGACCAATCCAATGGCCTTCCATGAGAAACAAGGTGACCTGCTTAGTAAATGAAGGAAAGGATGAGGGTGTCTTACCTGGACTGTAATAAAGCCTTTGCCACCATTTCCCACAGCATTCACCTGGAGGAACTGGCTGCTTATGGCTTGGACAGGTGTATTCTTCACTGAGTTAAAAACTGTCTGGATGGCCAGGCCCATGGAAATGGAAATCTGTTGATGACATTCCAGGTTATAGCAGGAAGATTAGCATCAAGTTTCTCAGTTTGTCTTGAGAAATTTTTTACTTTCTTCCATCTAGAGCATGGGTAGGAATGCTGGGAATGGAAAAACAATGACATAATTGTGCGTCCTTGGCTTTCAAAAGACTTTTGTATAGGTGATAATAATAATATATAGGTGACAATACTTTGGTTTAGATTATTGTTGCTAAAGATGTATTTGCTTTATTTTGCTCCTCCAAAAACCCAAATATTTGGCTAGAAAATGGACATCTAAAACTATGGCATATGGGTTTAACCCATGCTACCTCAGGGCAGGCTGTTTTCATTCCCTGCAGAGATTGCGTTTCTTTCAGGAAGGAAAGTATATTTCAGTGATCTCAATGAATACAATAAGAAAGATGACTGACTTCCTCTAACTTTTACTTGAAGACAGTGGATGAGATACTTCTGACAGCATCTGCTAGATCTGCCACACTCAGCTGTGTTGGAAAAGAGTCAAAAAGAAATGAGACAATAACATACAAAATATTTAACTTTTGTAAGAACAAGCACAGCTCCTTTAAAGGCCCTGTTCTTTAGGAAGTGTTGCCTTCTTCTTCTGTCAGCTATCCATGGGATTTAGTATCTGGGAAAATGTGAGCATGTGGTCTACAGGACAGTCATGCAGGGGGTCACCTCCTACTCCACATACCTGAAAGTGCAAATGGTGACAAAAGGGAGTGATGGGGTTTACAGGCAGGTTTTGTTGGATCTGATTTGTGCCTGGGGCAGATATTTGAAATGACAGAGCAAGCTTGATGTGGGCTTAAAATCATCCACAGTTCTCTTTGTAAACCTTTAGAAAACAGGTGATATTAAAAAAGTCTGCAGGAGGGTAGGCACATCACAAAGGGAATCTAGCGAGTTATAGACACTTATCTTTTATTACCAAAAAATACTGAGACAAATAATAAAACAAGGAATTTATAAACCCCTGAAAGTTTAGATTAATTAAAGACAAATTGAGTCAAGCAGTTTCATTCATGAAGGTGAACTTGGTTTTGTGCTAGGAAAGATGCTTGATTTTACATCTTTTTGCACTTTCTTACATGACGTTGCCATAAGTAAACTGTGGAAAAAATATCTAGATGAAACTGCTGTAGAGTGCAAAACTGGTTGGAAAACTGTTCTTACAGAGTATCAATTAGTGATTCTTCACCAGAAGAGGAGAATAAATTTTCATTAGTGTCCATGATGAAGTAACAGGGAGCATGACTTATATTTAGAGACGACATGAATGACACTAGAAGATGGCATTAAAATTCAAAGTGTTCCTGGTAAACTTCCAAAAGAAAATTCAAAAAAGGTGCTATACAATAAAGACAAATGCCAGGTTGTGCCTTGAAGGTCAACTTTCTGGTATATTTACCATGTGTTCATCAACCAGAGTATTTCTTTCAATCCTCATGCTACACAAGCAATACAAAACAATTGGAGAAGATTTAAAAATGAACAGCAACAATAGTTGACCTCCTAAAACATGTGACCTATAAGGAAATCTTGAAGGATCTGGAGATGTTTAGTCAGGAAGAAAATGAGAGAGGTAGCAATTAATCAGTTTTGAAAACCAGAAGAAAGAGGAAAAAAATAATCTGTTCTCTGTGTTCTTGATTGTTAGGATAAGAAATAATAGACTCTGATGTAAATAATAGACTCTGAGGTAGAAGAAATAATAGACTCTGATGTAAACTCTTTGAGTTAAGAAGCCTACACAAAACCCTAAATAATTTCCAACAGGGCATGTATCTTAGGCTTATGCCTTATGTAAAGCCATTATTTGAGATTTTTCAGATCAGCTTTTAGGAGTAGGAGGAGTTCTACAGCATTTGGAACAGGTGAATATACTAGATGGTGTCTTTCAACCTATTCCTCTCCTGGTTTCTGTGGTTCTGTGATACAGCTTTTGATAGACAAATCAAAAGTTGCTGCTTATAGAAGTATTAGTCTTGAATTTAAGAACTGGTTTTGTGCTTCCTGTGTCTCTTTGGTTAGAAATGACTGTTTCTGTCTTGCTCTGGTTGGGGACAATCATGCCAACATTTAGCTTGTATTTAAGTACTGGTAAAACCAAGAACCTGTAGTCTGGCATGGCTGTGTTCCTTCTGCCTCTCCATTACCAGGGCCCTATGTACACTAATAAGCCATAAACCCCCTGACCAGCCTCACCTGGGGCTTCCAACCACACTGGTGGTTCCAGGAGCTCTGTATAAGATCAGCCCCAAGCCTTCTCTCCCTGGCTGAGCTGGGATCCTCAGCTCAGGTTCAGCCTTGCCTTGGCCTCTCTACAGAGCCCCCTGAGCTGGGGACCCCATGCTGTGGAAAGCAAATGTTTCATAGCACAAATAAGTACTGTGGATGAATATCAGGTCAGCAATATTTTCTGTTTAGACAGGCAATGTGGTTTTGATTCACCTCCCCTAAGTGTAAACCTCTGAAGTACTCATTTTTATGTGACAATTTGACCTTTTGCTTATGCCGTGCCTATCATGAGGCTCCTGAAGTATTTTACAAAATGAAGGTGGCAAAAGGGGACACAGAATAAAAATCTTAACATGGAGGATGTATTTTAGATTATAAATTTCCCAATCATGTCAGGACCTCAAAAATGCTTTTTTTTCTACAAATGACATCAGCTTGGAAATAACCTATGACTTCTCTGGATAGAAGATATTAGTGCAGACTCTTGATAGTAGTATTAATCATATTTTTCACTTCTGTTATGCATAACCTTGGTAGTACAGACAAAGTGAAAAACTTTGAACTACAAGATTAAATAACAGGTTACGTATATAAGGGAGACACCTAAATTGGCATTTGAAAGCATAGACATTAAATTCCTGAGGGAAAGCAGAAAAACTGCAAAAACCAAATGAAGCAATGTAGTTGCATTGTGAATTTTAGTGTAGTACTTTCCAAGGTCTTATTTAACTTGGATGTATATGCTTACTATTTTTTCACTCTTTAAATCTTGTTTGTGCTGAAACTAAAACAATTAACACTGACATTTAGTAGACATGTATTTTTTGTATACTTATTTTTTTAAAGAAGTCTTGAAGAAATTAGGAACAGAAATTATGAAAAAACCCTAACCCTTTCTATACCCAACTGTTCCCTTTCCACATCAGTCTTGGAAAATATTACTTGAGTTGTTTTCCTCCTCTTTGTAAGTTTTGGTTTTTTTCACTTATAACCTCCTGACTGTAAAAGAAACCAAATACTCACAGGAATTGAAAAACAAACCCTTTGAGATTTACCAGCTCTACTTCAAAGAATGAGGAAACAATGGAGAAGCTAGGAAAAACCTGTCTTTAAGGGTTTTTCAAGGAAAGTTATATCAATCTTAATCAAGACAGAAAGTGGCAATGTTTGGATTTTCAGGTATGTTTTAGTGCTGAACTACTTATTAGTGTTTTTTGAATTTTTGATGATCCTGGAATGACTAAAAGTGCAGAATTAAGAAGCATCTGGCACTTGTCAGAGCTCTGCCTCTCATTGCAAACTGTTAATTTACAATCCATTTATAGTAAAAAGGTTGCAGATACTTTTTTGATATTACAGAAAGAATAAAATTGTAAAATGTTCTATAAAATTTCAGTACAGCAGTAGACATGATGTTCAAGAAGATGATGCTGACCACTGAGTAACAATAACAAACAGATGGGAGGGCTCTGATCAGTGAAGAAATATATTAGGTTTCATCAAGTATGGCTATCTAACAGATATCTGGTTGCATAAAGACTTTTTTTAACCTAATTTATTAATGTGGGATTTTTTTCTAAAAATAATAGGTAAAGATAGTTCCTACCAGCTGTTGATTCAGCTTTACTTTCTTACAGACCTATATTAAGATGCCATTAATTACCCTGTGGGTGGGACCGTATGACACAAATTTTCTATCAATAAATGCTCATTGGGCTCTTGGACAGCTATTACTGCATAACTTTTAATTTGCATTTCTTCCTGTCTCTTTAAAGAGAATTAAAAAAGAAACTCGGTCCTACTATGCATTTCCATCAGGCAGCTTGAGTAAGATGCCAGGCCCTGCTGAGTGCCCACTGTAATAACTCTGGACAGGGGTGTCACACATGTGATATCCACATTTCTGCAGTAATTCTTGGCTGAAGGAGGCACAAGAAGGTCTCTTGAATTTGCAAAATGAACTGCTTCCACTGGGGATTTCCAAGCACCTTGCATCTCATATGACAAGGTGTGAGCAATGCATTCAGATCTAGTAACCACAGTGAATCAATTTCCTGCACAGTCTAATTGGTTATGCTGTAGCCTGCATCCCTAATATTCAGTATTCCTATATTCTCTAAACCCAAAGCACTTGTTTTTTCTCCAGTGCTGATATCACCAGTGCTTTTCAACTGTATATATTACTGATAATTTTTTAAGTACCATTAGCTATATTGCATTAAAACTTTTTTGAGTATAAAAGTCCCCTGCAGACTACACATATGCTCATAGCTCTGCTCCATACACTAAGGAGTAATAATCTGGGGGCAGCTTGGATTTTTTTGGGGAGAAAAGCCCTGTACCAAAATATCAGAATGATTTCTCATAGAGTTTAATTTTTAAAAAGCAGAAGCTGCTGCTTCTTGCTTGTGAAGGGACACTTTGCAGCCCTCTTAGGATTGTCCTTCCTTTCTATATACTGTGGATTATCTTCCTCCTCATCTTTAATAATTCAACAGTACCTTTTCTTTCCAAACTTAGCATTCCTCTTTAGTGTCTGGATATTAAAACAGAATTTTCATGCTCAGGTGATTCTCTGTTTATAGTCACTGGTATATCCTCTCCCCAGAATTTTAAAATTGATTCAGTTTTGATGATTTTTTTTACTGAGAAATCCCTCAAGTAGAAAAAGATTTCTTTTTCACAATTTAAAAATGGGATCTCCTTTTTAGCAAAAACTTTTTGTGTTGGCAGTTTTGTTCCATATAGTAAATCATCACCTATTATCAAAAAAATCCTCACAATTTTAGTCATAAAACCTCAGTTTATTTTCTTATCGTTTTGCCAGTCTATGATCAGTAAAACCAAAATTTTGTATGTTGGTCGTCTTCCATCCAAAAGTTTTGTTTTAGTTAATTATGGTAATAAGTGGCCACGAAGATGCATCAGTTGTATTTGAGGACAGCTTTAAGAGCTGAACCTGTGATAGCTGGTCTGAAAATTTATGTTTGGATCATAGGGCTAGATTAACTTTGGAATGAGATGGATATTTCTGGTTAGTCCTCCACTGTTCTTTTGAATGTTCAGTAATCAGTGCAGGAAGGATTTCCCCTACAGTAATTAGTAATTTGGAAAAAGAAAAAAGTGTCTCAACCACAGGAGCAACGTTTTCAATAAAATTTCCTTTTAAATGTTAAACTGTCTGTACAATAAGTGAGTAAAGACTTAATCATAAGTATCACTATGGCAGTTTGGGGAGCTGGATTGAAACTAATCTACCACAAAAAAGCACACCACATATAGTTCTGGTATATTAAAGATTATTTTTGAACTTGACAGTCTTTTGCCTTTTTAAGAAGCTGATGAAAATTCAGTCTCAAAAAATCAACTTCTAGCGTTCTTAGTACACAAGCTACAGTCTTGGTGCTCAACACAGACATGGTCATGTAAATACAAATTTCTACCTTTGGTTTACCTGCTGCAATTATCTTTGTAGATGAGTGAATACTTTAGTCTGCTTAAATACACACTAGCAACAGCCAAGTTTCCATGACAACAAAGCCATACAGTTCATTTTTTTGCTGATTAATGTCTGTAGTCTATCCCAGTGATAGGAGCTTTAAAATGTAACAATCTTGTGAGACAAAAAAAAGCTGAACCAAATGAAATTATTTATTTGGAACTCTTGTAGTTATGAGGTGTTACTGATAAGCTGCAATTGCGAGTTTGCCCTATTCTAGAGCTGAAGAAAAAAAGGTTCCAATTTGATGGCAATATCACCAAATAAATATGCTGATTCTTGCAAAACTGTCAAAATTATCCTGTATTTGTGACTAGATTGAAGGGGATTACCTGAAATTTAAATATTAAAAATCTAATCTCTCTTATGTAAAATGGAACCTGCTGCAAGATCAAGTATCTTGAGCATAAAAGAAGCAAAAACTAAGGTTTTCTTTGTGTGTGAAACCTTATGCTGAGCAAGACCCTTATGCATATATTTGTTGAGGTATTCTGTTTATTTTTTATTGTTTCAAATTTATGCTCATTTAGTGAGAAGCTATTTGATATTTTATTAATATCACAGTGTGATTCACTGCAGTATTTATTTAAATTTGCCTTCTTTGAAGACAAATAATAACTCATGATCTTGATTACTGAACTACGATAAACTTGTTTAGTATACTACATGTCTAGAGAAGTAAAAATATCAGCTTGTTATTTACAGAGGGGAAACTGAGGTACAATATGATTGTAGGTCTAAAGTGTTTCAATTTTGAATGCCAACTTCAGGTTGTCCAGAGCTTGATTTTTATCCAGGGATTTAATGAGAAACTTACAATTAGTAGACACTGAGAAAATTTAAAAACTTTTCTGATCAGCTGATGAGTCTCTGTGACAGAGGCAGGGATAAAATGTGATTCAGTGGGATAGATTTCAGCTGTCTTACTCAGAAGGCCATCTTGATTCTGATTTCAGCTTACATCTCCCATGTCAATGACAAATCAAACCAAGGTGTTATGAGCAAGTGCTTATTTTGCTGCAAAGCAGAGATGTGTTCCAAGAAATGATTTGTACTCTACACTGAGAGAGGTAGAAATCTGCACAACTTGTGATAGTATGATTAAGACCTTTACAATGCATTCAACCAGGAGTATGAAATACATGAGATAGACACCACTTTAATCCTCACATTTCTTAATTTTTGTGTAATTAATTTTACAGCAGTCACTAAAATTATACAACTATGCATAATTTTCAAGGTCTTATATCACAAGACAAAGAGTTAAGAAAGAAAATTAGGGCCTATAGCAACATACAACTATGAGGCCAGTTGCTACTCTTAAATCAATAACTCATACTTCTGGCATTTAAGTTAAAAGCAACTGATAAAACTGACACTTATTCTCTGTGTATTGCTACTTAAGTGGTGCTAAAACTTTCATTTGGCCAGTGGATTTCACACTTTCTTTCTAATATCAGAGGAACTTGACCTTGGAAATTTTAGTCACTGATAGAGGACCTAGAGTATTCTAATATGTTACTAATTTTGGATTTTTTTCATGTTGATGTTCTTGGAATTTTTTTAGCATTTCTCTCTGTTTTCTCTTGTCCTGGTCCCAGATACTATTTGCTTGAGGCAGAGACAGTCTTTGTCTGCTGTACGTGGTACTAATCGCTACAGGATTCTGGTGATGATGCATGCTGCTGGTGGGGGGGCTGCAATTCTGGTATGTGCTGTTGCAATACAGCTAAGCACATATATTCACTCTTCTTTCTGAAAATTAGGCATGGCCATCGACTAATGAAGTATGCTTCATGGAGATCTAGCACCCTGTAATGTATTATATATTCAGTTTTCAATTGTCATAGATCATCCAGTTCCAGCTCATCTGCAGAATGTATTTGCTCATGGTTAAAGCTTTTTTTCCTCCAGCATATTTGATCCAAATAAAGGTGGAAAGTATTATAATATTTTATTATTGGCAGCAGGCAGCAATATCCTATCAGTATTATAATATTTTATTATTATTACTAGTATTATAATTATTTTCCTATAATGGAAGAAGTTAATTTCTTTTTACCAATATCTCACTTGATGCTCCTCCAATTTTCTGCAATAATTTATAAACAGGACAAGAGGACACAAGACTTCAGCTGGAAAAAAGTTGTTCAGAAGAATGAAAGTGCCTGGAAACATAACTGGATTGTGAAAAAATCAGTCTGTTTCGCAGAGCACCTGAAAACTCACCCTTTCAGTAGAGCTTGTTATTACCTGTCAAATATTTTAGGTGAGCTATTCTTCAGAAACCTGAAGACACCAGATTTAACCTTCTAAATATTTTTGAACAAAGACTTGAAAACTGCATCTTTCTGATGATCATCAGTTATTCTTCCAGTATATGCAAATAATATTTTATAGTATTAATATCAAGTTTCAAGATGTAATTCCTATCTGAACTGATTTTCTAGGAACAGATAGGCTGTACAAAAATTGTTTGTACTCCGATTCCTCAACCTCAGGACCCTTAGATACCGACCAGAATCTGCTGTATGCTGTGGTAGTCAGATCGGTGAAATGATGGAGCCCTCATTCAGACTCTGGGTTTCTGACTGCCAAGAAAGGAGTTCACAAGTTGAACAGGAATGATCAAAGTGCAATGAAGAAAAGAACCACCCATATCCACTGTATTAGCAAAAATGTAGTCAGCAGGCTCAGAGAAGTGATCATTCCATTCTGTTTAGCGTTTGGGCTGCACTACTGTGGCCTGATTGGGGCTTCCCCAAAGAAAGTACAAGAAAGACATGGGCATACTGGAGAAAGTTCCCTGGAGGGCAACTGGAATGAAGAGGGGGCTGGAACATGTGGTGTACCAAGCGCTGTCTTTGTTCTGTGTTGAGATAAAAAGGCTGAGATGGAGGGGATTTTAATTGCTGAGATAGTGAATGAGCAAGTATAATGAGGATGGAGCCAGAGTCTTATTTCAGTTGAACAGTGAAGGGCTGAGAGATAAAGGGCATAAAGAGCAGGACAGGAAACTCCAATGAGATACTCGATTTTTTAATTTTTATTATTTATTTTTTGCAATAAGATTAATGAAGTAATAGAGCAGATGTTCTAAAGAGATTGTGAAATCTCCAGCCTTGGAGATGTCCATAATTCAAGTAAGCAACTGGCTCTGAGTTCATCCTGCTTTGAGCAGGCCTCCAGAAGTCTTTTACAAGCTACACAGATCTATAATCTCTGAAAAAGTCTCTTTGCCTGGGCAAGACAAACTTTTAAAGTAAGACTCATCAATATTTTTTTACTAACAATCATCTGTTGGTGCTTAGGGTTACAATACAGTAAACATGCTCATCTATCTATGATAAAGTTCTGTGTGATCAAAGTGAGAAGCACTTGCACACTGAACACTTCTGAGTGCAAAGCAGTTTTCTGATGCCATGTCACAATCACTTTTTTGGGATAGCACACCTTTGAAACACAGTTATGGTGATTATAAAAAGGGAGTAAAGTCTTCCAGTAGCTGCTTTGTTAAAATGATGATTGAATGGGAGTCTGATCTGTATTTTCCAATCATGTGAGTCAGTACAGTCCCTGTATTGGGACTGTTTTCACAGCTGGTAAAGCACTCCTGTACAGAGTCAAGGATTCAAATGGGTTTTTCAATTTCCACTTTAACCACTCATCCCAGCTGTGTATGAGAAATTGTCACAGTTGCTAAGTATTTGTGCCACTTGGCACCAAAGAATATTCAGTGAACCAGCAGCAATATCCTCTCAGTGAACACCTGTAATTTCTTTACCATGGTAAAAATTCTTGAATGGTATTGTGAGTTACAGTCTCCTGAAGATGCTGATTCAATCCTTTCTCTCCAAATATAGTCTTCCTTTTCCATCAGAAAGACAAAGGGCTATCTATAGCTGAGTGGTCTTGGCAGTGCTCTAATGGGCCAATCCTTTCACATAAAAATTAAGAGCCTTTAATACATTGTTGTAAGATATGGCCAGGATGCAATGGTAAACACTTTATTCCCTCATTTCTTTATTACCATTACAATGGTAAACACTAATTCCTTCTCTGCAGTAGGAATTGCATGGGCCTTCTTTGTAGGGTATTATCTGCTAAATTCCCATATCATGGCCTCTTCTTTTCAAGAAGTCATTGTGGGACCCCAAGAACATGGCCACCCATTGCTCACACTCTAATTTCTTTCTGGTTTTTGTGGGGGTGTGTATTAGCTCTATGGAACTGGTGGCAGATGAACTATGTAAGCCTTGATCTTATGTGGTCAGGCTTGAAGTTCTCAGGTGAGAGAAATATTGCTAGTTTCTATGTTTGGGCTCCAAGGTAAAATGAATTGTGGTGAGTTCAGCTCTGGCCAATCACTAGTGCACTCACTAGAATGTACTTACTCGTCTCCTTCTGTGACGTAGGATTAGAGGAAAGGAAAAGCAGGCTCAAAACTTTAAAAGGGTATAAAGAAAAATTTGTTAACAGTAACTAATAGAAAGAGTAATAAGAATCAGAACAAAACCTTCAGAACACTTCCCTCTACAACTTTTTCTTTCCTACTGACAATGTACAGAGACAAACCCTAAAATTTTCAGTCACTTTACCACCTCTAGAATAGTCTTTCTTGAGGTCACTTAGGGAGAGAAGTCCTTGTTGTTAATCTTCTGGAGACTTCTCCACAAGAAGGCAGTTATCTTGTGGCTCTCAATTTCCATGAATAGCAGCCACCCAGAAAAATCTACAATTGTGAAGTTCCTCCTGTTTTTTCACAGTTTTTCCCACAACTGTGTCTATGGGCCATGTCTGCTAATGGGGTACTATTTTAAAGATGAACTATTCAAGAGAAAAGGTTATCTTCATCTATCTCATCTCTGAGAACAGACATCTTCTCTCTCAGGGGGCACAGGATCTCATCACTCCTATCTCTTTCTCTGTTCAAACTTCTCATGAGATCACAGCTACTTCAGCATTTGCTTACTTTAGCATGGAGGCCTTTGCCTACAATTTAAACAAGTCATCTCCCCATACCTGCATGTGTTACAGGGAAAAAGAGTCTGATGTATCAATTACATCCTTCTCCATAGCTTTACAAGAGGATTTCAGCCCTAAGATCACGGCATCTCCTCATCCCTCCCATCTGGGACTTGACTCCTTCTTCACTGACTTTGGTGTCTTCATGTTACTCCTCTATATGCCTGTACTTGTCCTTTTCTCTCACTTGAGGGAGGATTGAAGCACTGAAAGAATTAATATCTCACTTGGGGCCTGCAGATGGTCGCATGAGCCGTGCTGGGCTCAGTAGCTTGTGGCAGGAGCTGCGGCTCTGGTGGGGAAGTGGCTCGGATTTCAGCAGCCAGCATGCCAGGGCTGATGGCTTCTCCTCCCCCTGGCCCAGTGCTTGTGGGTGAATCTCAATGGTGGCAGAATCTTGGCTGAGCTGGCCTGGCCTGGGGCTGCTCCTGGGGCCCTGCAGGACCCCAACTCGGCCTGGGCCGGGCAGTGGGGCAGGATAAATGTCAGCGAGATGTTATCAATCATGGCCCAACCCTACCTTGGCTGGAGGCCTCTCCCGGCCACCAGGCCGGGACTGGTGGGGAGAACCTCTCTTTCCAGGTACAGGAAGGAAAACAGTGGGAATTTCTGTGTTTCTTTCGTCTTTACTATGTGTTTTTCACAGAGGCGTGTACAGCTTTCCAGTGGTTCAACAGATTGTTGATTCCCAAAACCAGCCACTGGCTGGTTTCCTGTCAGACCCAGAGGAAACTGCCAGCAGCCTCTCCCAAAACATCACTTCCGAGATGCAAAACTAGCAATGAATTAAGCCAGCAGTTTCCATTCATCCTGAATTGATCAGCTGGTGGCTTTTGCTTAGATCTGATTAAGGCTTTCTAATGTAAACCGAGCGTGACCACAACGAGCTGAACAAACCAAAGTCTGCAAAATTCATGTTTTCAGTGCTTAGGTTTCAATTTTGTTGCAATGTTTTGCTTTCCAATGGGGAAAACAAGCTCAATATTTCATTTCAGACTGAATCTATCTGAATGGAAACATGGTAGTTTGTTGAACTGGTTGAAATAGTTTGCATTCAGGCCAGATTGTCTGAGTTGATGCAGTAGCTCCTGGAAGCAGCAGTTGTGGGGAAAGTAATAATATATCTTGATTTTCTTAGGAAGAAGTGAAATTGAAATAAGTAAGGCTGACCATGTACTTTACCTTCTGGCATCTTCAGGTCCAACTAAGAATCACAGATATTTAAATACATACATTTTGAATGGTACATATACGTACAAATGTGTGTATTTTTAGGAGAAAAGTACATTAAAATACTTTTACATATAGATAAATATATATATATAATTTATATATAACATATATATATGTTATATAAAATATATATATAACATTTGAACTGTAAAGCAGTTATACTTGTGTTTTTATAAATGTAATAAAACGTATTTTTCTTTCCTTTGCAAAAGCATGGCTGGAGCCCAGAGGAGAAGGAAAGAGGTCTACAAAGTAAGAATCTCTTTCTCTTTCCAGGTATGATGTCGTGATACATGGTGTTTTATATTTTGATACACGGCTATGTTTTACCTGAACTGTACATGTGTACACAACTATAACTGGCAATCCTGTGCCACACATAGGGATTAGGAAAGCTAATACTGGAACTTAGCTGAAGTATAGAAATGAATGAATTTATGTTCTTAGGACTCTGTGCAGCACAACCACAAGATGGCAGGAGCACAATGTCATTTTTTTTTCACAGCACTTCCATCCTATTTTCCTAGTTTTCTGGAATTGCATTGCAATTTACATAGTTTTGATGGTTTTAAAAGCCAACTCAGTTCAACAGCAAGTAATTTTAAAGGTTTCAGGTCTGTTACTATGTATGCCAGAATCCAGAGTAAATCCAATAGTAACATTAAAAGCTTAAGTGTTGTACCAATGGAACAATGAGCCATCCAAATCCATAATATTTTCTTTATTTAGAAAATAAATTGTATCTCCGTAATATTTTCAACTCCTTAGGAAATTAACTTTTTCTTTTTTGATCAAGTTCATGATGTTAAAAACTTATAATGAACTGAAAAAAATCTCCCAATCTATTCCTCACATTTGAATTTTGGAAAAAAAAAATGCAAACAGCTCCTTAACCAATTTAATGAGACTACTATAATCTTGTACTACTGAAGGAAAGTGCACCAGGTGCAGAGCTATCAGAGTCTCATGTAGAGCTAGTGACGATATGGAATGTTGCCCACAATTTGACAGGTGTAAACAGTTTTGGAAGGCTTCAGCAAAGCAAAATTAGCTTTAAAACCCTGCATACTTAAAAATAATAAGCAGCTATTTATGAGGCACCTCTAGCATATCTGTGACTTAAAGAACTGTTGAAAATAGGAAGGGATCCTTCAATATCAACAATTTTCACCATCTCTAGGAAATGGGCTCACATTTGACCAAATGATTAGCCTAGATGATTATCATTGTACAAGTACCTAGCAGAACTCTATTAAGAGCTGGAAAATTCAGTATTTAGTGTGTCTTCTTGCCTAAGTGTATACTAAATACTTCAGAGCTTTTCTCTGTGTATGTGGATACACACAACGTCCAACTGAATAATCTGTGTATAAGCTCTCGTGGGTCCCAGGGCCTGAGCAGGCTTTCCCCCTCAGCTGTGGATGCTCCCTATCCTTCTGCTCAGTCTGAGACAGACACTGTCCTGCTGTCTGCAGGACAGACAGCATATGTCCAGTCTGTCATCATGGACTGCATAGAAAGATTATGTAGGTGGTGCAGAGAAGAATGAAAACTGAAGTAGAAGGAAACCACACTTGGGTGAAAGAGAAAAGAATATGATGGGGTTCTTTTTGTTTTGTTTATTGTTTTTTTTATTAGAAGGATTAGCAAGGAATAAGATGAATTTTAAAAGAGAATGCAGAAAAGGATGTATTACACTGCTTAATAAAGCAGAGGAAAAAAAGCATGAGATGTTTGCAAGGGTGGACTGATGCAGCCAATGTAGAAATGTCATCGCATGTAACATCCTAAGAGTCTGTGTGGCCTCAGTGCTTCTGTCTAACAGAGCCCATCCACCTTGGATCCTAAGGATACCACTCATAAATGCAGGTATAAATACAGGTATTTTTAGGAGGTTTTTTCCCTCAAAAGGCAAAAGTAATTTTACACGCACAAAAATGGTTCCTTTACTGCAGACCATCAATGCGAGAAGCACACTGGCAGCTTACCATTTGCTGAAACTACTGGAGTGAAAGAAACATCCTTGCCTTCTCCTTCCTCCTCAGTGCTCCTCAGAAGATGTGGACTGGTGGAGGGAGCCTGATGTATCTCCCCTGCAGTGCTGTGCTGTCTGTTGGAGATACTGATGTTCTTTACAAAGCTCAACTCAGTACTCCCTGGAGCAAAACCTTTGCTCAGGCATTGAGCAGCAAGACAAAGCCAAGGTGATTTCTCACCCCCAGCCCCCACCCACCCTCTCCATGGCATGTGTAGGCAGGGACTGCATCTAAAATCTGACTTTTTTTTTTTTGTATTAAGATCTTGTTTTCAGTTTCTTAGAAGTTTTCACAGCTTAAAATGTTCTCTGTAAAAATGCCCATGCAGGGTGTCATTCTTTTATTTGTATAAGAGGTACAACTGCATGGCTAGACAATTTCCCAGAATGTAAATAGGGGGAAGTACATTTGACCTTTAAAAAGATCTTAAATGTTTCACTGAGATGAACTGGCACTTCTGTGTTTGGAAACATCTCTCGTGGGACTTGTTTCTGAATAAAGGCTTTGCCTTTTCTTCATGGAAAGGAGATGACATTAAATTGATTAATGAGATTGATTAAATTAGGCATAACTAGGAAAACTAGGTACTACCTTGCAGTACCCACGATGATCCCTGTACATGGAAAAAGACCTGGTAAGCCAGGTTGAGTACATCTACTTCCTCTTAGTGTTATCTAGGCTGGTTGCTCCTGCTGCTGGCTGGAAAGGAGGTAGCTCCTTGCTAGCAGCACTCCTCATGGAGTGACACTGAAGGATCTGTAAATCTTGATCCTAAATTATCTCCTCCCTTGTCTTTTACCCTGCTCTCCTCACTCATTTGTCTGCCCCTCTGCATCCTGCTTTTGTTTTGAGAGGGTCAGCAAAATTAAACTTATATTTCTGAGAAGTTATGAACTAGCTCAGACTAGTCCTCCCAGATGGAAAATCAGGCAATTGCTCTAACATGAAACATCTGAGGAAGCCCTATTTAACTGAGGCCTGAGAGAATTTAAAGTGCTAGGATAATCAGTGTAACACCTACAGATAGCATCACTTCTTATGGCAAACACATAACTAATTTGACAGAAAATCTTAACTTTTACATTTATAAACTGCTAGAGGCCTCACATGGTAGTTTTTTTTTGACCTTTGATACAACTAAGGTACGTGCGTGTACATAAAATTTTTGTTTGCCTACTGCAATCTATTTATCTAGCTATCTAGTTCTCTTCACATGAATTGTAATCTATTCTAATATAAACCCACAGCTTTGTATTTCTTCATAAAGTAGAAAATATAAGTGGTAATTTTGCCAGCAGAGAAAATCTGTTTGAAGGTTTTCTCTTGATGGCAGCTGCTTCTTGAATTTTTATCTTCTTTAACATAATGTGGGATGCTAAAATACACACCTACCCAGAGGGATCATAATCCATTTTAGCTGTTCAAACAACATTATGCTATTGAAGGACTTTTGATTTCTGAGACTTCTCACTGTACTGAACCTTTTTTTTTACTGCAGCAGTACATTTGGTCTCATTCTAGTCCATTTTATACCTGCTGTCTGTTGTAATCTTGTATTATTTACTGTGAGTGTTGCATATAATCATCTGCAATTTGTATTGTTACATTTATTTAGCATATTTAGAACTAAACCTAGATAAATACTAAAGAAAAAGCAAAAATTGACCTGCTCCCTTCTGTCCTCATCTCAATCACTTATTCTCTAGTGTTTCAAAAGGAAAAATTAGTTTGGAAATTGGGGGATTGACCTTTTCACCTTTATCAAATGAAAGCTCCTGTTTGTGAAACCTGTTGTGTGTTTCAGCTCTTTACTGAACTCCCAGAGCTATTTATGCAATATAAACCCGTGATGTAGCTGCTGCAGGCATCTCAATTGTGTTGTTTGGAGTAGGTGGCCTAGAAGGAATCCAATTAGAAACACAAATATCTGTGAATGTATTTGAACTTGTTATTTTACTAAGAATTTGAAGGAAGAAAGAGATAACGTATACTTTTACTCCCTGCAGTGTAGCTATAATCCCAAAATGCATACAAAAAACCATATAGCATTAACTGTAAAATGGAATTATTTCCATCACTGAACAGGATAATGTACCAAGCATTATTCTTTGCATCTTCCCTTATGCTTGGTTTGTCATGTTATGCTTTGATAAGCCTCCAGAATTACAATGTATCTTTTTTGTGTGTGTGTGTGAAGAATTTAAAACAATTTGAATTTAGTTTTCTGAAAGATTACAGTCTTTTTGTGCCATTTGACTAAATGGAATAGTAAATATGGAGCTGCTGAATAACAACTTCCCTCAGCACATCCTTAATCCTTATGGAGACTCATGGGAGTTCATGCTAAATACAAGGTTTCTTTCTGCTGCCTTTGCTTATGAAGCCAGATGAAATGTTTGTAAAAACATGAAGTTATATAGGGAGATAAAATTCAGATATTTTATGTCTTTTATGAAGCTTGGGAAAGGCAATGCCAACTGTGGTGTCTATTAAGGAAATCTCCAGGAAAAAGAGGACACACCTGTAATCTGTCACACTTAGTGACAACCTTCCCGTAACACCCCCTTTATACTCAAAAGTCTTCTTTCCATAGGAAGTCTGAAAATACTGCACTCTGCTGGTCTAGCCTGTGCACATCCTCTGGACTGAGGATTCCCAGGGCTTTACTTTGGAAAAAGAGGCTGGAAAGAGTGAATTTAGCTATGGAACAGCCAAAAGGCCATCATACCGAGCCGTTGTTTATGTTGAAAAGAGAGAATATTTTGGGGAACAGTAGGCAGTGACAGTAAGAGTGGTTAATTTTAAAATAATCTCTAAACGATGTTTTTTTCCCAAATAAATTAAGATGGTTTGTTAGTTGCACTGAAGAATTTGTCCATGTCATAGAAGAGTATGGATGAGTAATTGAACATATAATTTTATTTGTATTTGACCTTTGAAAAGAAAAGAAACAGACTCCTTCACAAGCTATTAAGAAGATAAGCCCTTGTTTGTTAGGCAAATAAAATTAAATAAAACCTGTATAAGTGATCTTTGAAGTTACAACCAAATATTAGATATCAACTTATTTATTGTCCCTGTGGTCTCTAGCTTGTAAAATAGTTTTCATTAAACAACTGGAAACAGTTCATGAGAAGGACCATATTGCGAGAAGCTTCTGTCTCAGTTTTCCATTGAACAAATCTGTGGCTTTTCATTAAAAATGTTTTTTCCTAGATATTCATAAAAATATCTCTATTGTTATTACCATAATTTTCCAGTCTTCGTTGTTAGAAATAAATATCATGGTAACTGACAAGAAACCATTTTGCCCTTTAACTTTTGCTGAAAAAATAGAAATCAGGTTTCATGGATGAGTTGGACTCCATCACAATAATGAGAGAAGCAATTATCTAACAAGGGTTGTTCACATAAACCTTTACATGTATCGACATACATTTTTCAGGTTTGCATTTTCAGAGCATAATACTGAGGGATAAAACCTTACCATTAACATTAAACCCTGCATTTTCCATATTAGGAATATATAAGCTGTATGGTACAGGATCATACTTAGAAGCATTTTTTAAAGAGAAATGAAATGTTTACTTTTCTGTGCTCAGATTTAGTACAGAAGTGTATGGTACTTAGCAAAAGTTTAGATTTTTTTAGGGTGTTTTTTGTTTGTTTTTCAGCAGGGAAATGTTTTAACTGTGTTACTTGGGAGTACAGCTGGACCAAAATATTTATTTCTTGATCAGTGAATATTTTCTTATAACCTCTATCCATCCCAAAACCCCCTGTGCCTCAAATTACAAGGAAAATTCATAACCCTCACTCAAAACCTCCTGTAACCTAAATCCCATCTGTAGTAGTGTTAATGATGTTGTGATTAATTTGAAACATAATATTCTGACGTAAATATATTTTTACATGATAAGCATTAGCTCAGAGTTGTCATTTAGATACCAGGTATGTAGACACCTGAGAAAGCCATAGGGTAACTTTTCTCTTGGTGCGGTGAGGGTGTCCCATGGAAGTTCCTCTAGCAGTCCAGAATGCAGAAGGAATGGGCAGTCGGAGCTGTGACTGTGAGGGTGTTCTCACTGCATCTGTAACAGGACAGGGCTGATGCAGCCCTTAAGGCACACAATATAAATCGAGAACTGGAGACCTCAAGTGCAAATAATCGGAATTGCTAATAATCAGAATAATAGGAATTGCTAATAATCACGCAATTTACCTGCTCCTGCACATAATATAAGAAAGACCAAATAAATTGAGACCTCTAATAAACTGAGATGTTTTGGGGCAAGAACTGCTTGAATAGCATGATCTGTTGTGTTTTTTAGTGCTTACAGATTTGGAAATGTAATATTACAAGATCATGGACTTGATGCTACTCTGGGGCTGATCATTGCTTAAGTCAAGCAAGTGGAATGCTTTTCGCTGGTATGAGGGAGAGTAGTTCATATCTAAGAAGGCAGCTTCATGAATACCAGATGGTTTTTCCAAAACAACTGACTTTTACCTCTTCGTTGGCTTTTTCTGCTGCAGTGTACTAGTTTGAAAGCAAACCAGTGGGAGATTCCAAATCAGAATGAAAATTTAATAGGAAAATTAAAATAAAGGTAATAGTACAGAAACTGACAAAGTCAAAATATGACCTGACATCCTGTTGATCAGTCTGGTGTTAACAGTCCAATTAAATGGTGGCTACAGTCATTGTTGGAGTTGGAGTGATGGATGTGGTTTTGTCAAAGCAGTGATCCTGGAGAAAGATCTGGTCCTTCTGTGGAGGTCCAATGGTGGTTATCGAGCTCTTGTCCTCTGAGAATCCAGTGGTAGCACTACTGTGGTGTTCCAATTCTCAGATTACAGACAGGTAATAATGTTTGTTTCTTCCTCTCAGGGTGGGGCATGTCACAATGGGATGATGTAATTCTATGAATCATGCAGCGAGACCTTGATGGCCTGTTATGGAGATGGCCCCCCACAAAGCAGCTCCTGCTTCCCCAGAGGGTGTTATCAGGGCTGAGTCATGGAGAAGATAAAGAACACTGCCCCACCAATTTGAACATCTAATAGATGGTAACAGAATACATACTTTTGGTTACATCTTGCATTCTAACCCAAGTCATACAGTCACCCTGAATAATGGAAAAAATAATCTAATATTAAACATCTGAGACTGCAATTGCCCAAGACCTGAAAAGAAAGGAAATGGAGGAGAGGAATTAACAATTTCAGACTGGGTCATGAAAAATTCTGGGATTCCTTCAAACCATGATGTGTAGTTATAGATTGGGAGCTCCACTTTTTTGTTAGCCTATAAGTCCAAAACTTCTCTTGCTCTGTTTCCTGCATGAGACTGGACTGAATGAGAAAATTAGAGGATCTTTCCTCTTCCTTGTGCCTCTTGTGTCCAGCTCTCCATTTTCTGTGAGAATGCTGGTTTGCCTAATGAATCATGATTTAAAAAAATTAAAATTTAGCTGAGGGTTAGAACCAATTCATATTGAAATTAGATACACGAATGATAAATTAATGATTATTAGATGCTTAAGCTAAAGCTAATTGTTAGATTCTGAGCTCATTTGTAGAAAGAAGTGGAGCAAGTGAACCATTATAGGAACATATTAAAACCAGTAGAACAATACCCAATACCTGGATCCTGAGTTAATCTATCACGAAGCAGGGGGCCTTGGATGGTGCCAGAGGGACACAGAGACCTGACAAAGACCTTCCTGTCTTCATCCCTGGGACCACTGACACAATTCAAGACCACCAACCCAACTCAAGAGAATTGCACACACATGAAGGACTAATAACCTCATTTTAATACAAAGTGGCGATGGAAGGTGCTGGGGTTATGCATATGTATTATTTTGAGAAATAAACAGAAGGCAAAGAACCTTGTGTGGTGTGGCCATGCATTTTGGGGATGACATCCCCCCCCGTGCCACCCACCTGGCATAGTAAACATACTACTTTCTACCTTTCTACCTTTAACTAGTTAGAGAGTCTTTGTCTGCAATCTTCAGTTCTAATGATTCAGTGAGTCCTTTTAGATTCTGCCTCCCTTTCTATCCATGGTTTCCCTGAAGAGCAGCTGATTAACATCCACAACATTCTTCACCATCCACAAACAACGAGTCATATAACTTGATCAAGAAAATGAAAAACTGCTTGTACACCTGTTGATTTTTAAATTTTTTGGTATATAGTTGAATGATCACTATTCATAAAATCATGGGATTTAACTGATGTTTGCAGCTTACCTCTGTCATCAGTATTGTGATGGGTAATTAATTTGCTGCGGTATAAGTAACAATAATATTAATTAATAATACAAAGTTATAATCTCTTTAAATTGCTTCAGATATTTGTCTCTATTGAACTTAAATATTGTAATTAAAGCCAACACTTATCACTTGTAAACCTCAGAAAGTGCAAAAAACATCCCAGAATCATGTTGCTTAACGGCTTTTCCCACATATTTCTCTATTTACTGTGGTATTAATTTGCAGCATGCTGCAAAGCTAAAATTAATTCTGCAGAGAATTATTCATGTTCCTGTTCATATGTCACAAAAGAGAAGAACACATGTGCTTACAGAGTGATGCTATCCCTGTAAAAATATCGTTTACTAGTAAGAAAATCGCTCAAGTATTCTAACAGGCATTGTTAAACTGAGTGAGGCTGCTGAACAATAACAGTATGTGCTGTATAGCAGTGTTTTATTACGTTACAAATTTTCAAGGCAGTGACATCAATATTCTTCTTCTCTAGTATAATACAGAAGTCATTGCAATTATGAACAAAGCCTTCCACAAGTGATTGTTGTTCTGGGTTGTGTGTAAAATAAAATCAATATTAACAACTTAGAAGAAAAATGCTAAATGAAAAGGGTAGTTGCTAATGTAATATAAGAAAATCTTTCAAAATGTGCCACTTCATTTTCCCCCCTGTTATTTCAGCTCAAAGAGGAACAAGGCAATGACATCATAAAGAGAATGTTACCTCAGTAGCCTCATATGCCATTTAAATTTTAGATGCTCATTTTCAGGCTTCTGTGGATTTTGATTGAATTAGTTGCTTGGAAGTATTAGTTATCTGCTTCTTCCTTGAAACCCGTATGTTCTTCTCAAAGAACGTTTATTTTTACAGGACTATTGTATACAGCACCTCAAAAATGCCTGGTCTCCTATAAGGGGAAATAAAATATGAAGATTTGCAAAACATAACTTCCTCTAAAATCTAATGTTAAATGTATTCCTTACTACAATTAATTCTAGCCAGCATATGAAAAAAGGAAAAAAAAGCACAGGCACCATAATTTTTTGTGTCTTTCAGGGGTCACAAACAAGTTCTTCTATTGTATCTTTATCTGACTGTTTTGACCAAGTTTATATGGGTAGTGAAACAAGGAAGATGAAAGTTGTGGTGGAAATTATATGTGGAAGTTATATAAATTTTAGAAGGTGTAACACCAACAAAGGAAACCAGTGAGTCATTGGTATTCTGTGGGCTAGAGGCAATAGGTAGAATGGTTTACTCTCTGAAAAGTTGTAGAAACCATCTGTTGCTGATTTTCATGTTGGACTCTTTTAAGGCCAGGGTACTAGATGTTTCTTGTTCCACAATCTTTCTCCATCCAACAGCCTTTAAGACCAGGGGATTCTGGCTTGGTAGTTTGGAAAAAAATGCTGGAAATCTAACTGTTGTATTTCTGTTTATGGTAAAATAATATTTAGAATGGAGAGATTGCTGAGATGTTAATCTCCGAAGTAAGCAACAAGTTTGTGGTACAGGATATGATTCCTTAACCAAAGACAGTGGATGGCACAGAAGAAAATGAGCCATTTCCTTGCGGTAATACACATCCCTCCAAAATGAATGTGCAGTCTTACTCTGCATTCTCCCTCTCTCTGTTTCTCTCTCTCTCTCTCTCTCTCAAATGGACAGTGAAACATTTTTAGCTGTAATAATTTTCTGTCCCTTAAAAAATCTTTTTTATTATAATCTCTGAAGATAATTACTAAAATAAGAAGGCAATTTGTGACCACATAGAGTCAAAACTAAACCAAACAATAATCCACTGTCCCATTATGTTACTATGGAGTTGAACGCAATAGACACAAATTTAAGGTAAAATCTATAAAACAGGTATGATTACCACATGTATCTCACAGCAAGTATTTTGAAGTCTGCTTAAAGCACACAACCTAAATTCTGAAAAAAGTTGTAAGTCATTAAATAGATATAGAAAGAAATTCAAGCAACTTCAGCACTCGGCACTTCCCTCGTATATTTTCCAGCTCTTGGGGAAAATTTAGTACCTTCTCTGAGAAATCACCTTTGACATTCTCTTGCTACCATTACACAGTTATGTCCCTAGAAAGTATACCCCCTTTCTAAATACATTTCTGGCAGCTGCAGTTATGGGAGTCTGATTGCTGATTGCTACAGGCTGTACATTATTTATTTTCATCTAGCTAGGACTGCAAAATTTTTGCACTGTTTTCCTTTCCCTTATTCTTGTGGAAACATTTACTAGCTCAGCCACTGTGCCATAGTTCACAGCAGTAGGATTAACTAAGAAGCCACGTTTTATGAAATTTGCAACACCTGCACAGCAGTCAGAGAGCTTTTTTTAACCCATTGATAAATGTGTACAATTCTGCCTGTTGCAGAGAAGATATGTGTCTTCTCACTTGTTTGTCAGGACTAGCATATGAGCTTTAGCAATTTCATCTCTGGAGCTCCAGAGTGTATTAGACATGGGCTTTGTATGGAAATTTGATTGCTCCTCTGGAATTCTGCTGACAGTGTCATTTGAAAGAAGCTCAGGGTCTCTTAAGATTCTGTTTAGGTAGATCTTGGATGAGCGTATCTCCTAAGAGCTCTTCCGGAGTGACATTTGCATTCTTCATACTTCCTGCCCTTATCAGTTAGTCTTAGGAAAATAGTTCCTATTAATGATTTCTTCACTGGTTTTCTGAAGTAGCAGTGGAGATGAAGAGACAGCAGGGTTTTTATGTAAAAGAGCTGAATTCTGGTGAGATAACAGAGATCCTATGGACAACATTACGCTAGACGTGCTTCTGACTACATTAGGTACTGATGAGTGTATGAGCTGCTCAACACTCATCATGTTTAAATCTTAAGAGAGAAATTTCTTGAGAATCCTCATTCTTGATCAGATCCCTGATTCTGGTGTTCCTTGATGACAGGCTCAATCTGTGATGTATAGTTATTCCTTCCAATAGAAGTGCTTAGAGGTAGTTAGTAGTATTTTAAGCTGAGCAGAGACAATAAAACCAGTATCATGCTGAATGCAGAGGAAGTCAAATTATTTCCAGCCACTTAAAGAGATTTTTTTAAATGAGAGCAGTAAACATGACTCTCTTATGGTGGGCTGGTGAGTCAGAAAACTGGATAGAGTCACCTATTTTATGAACTTACCTGTATCAGCTTCTAATGTGCTAAATGACAACCCAAGTTATGCTCTTTTCCAAGTTTAGCTTTTCTTTTCTAGCAATTTCTCCTCAAAGTTTCTTCAATCATACGGTTTAGCAAACTGTGTGCCCTGTGTACTGACAGCTATGGTGACTGTCCTGGTAGTGATAATGATGTTAATAGTAGCGTATGTATAACTCCAGGATTTTTCCATCCTTTTCTGGGAAAGATTTCAATGAGGGATTATACATGAATCTGAGATATCATTCTGAAATGTGTGTTTGAATATGTGTTAAACCTCATTTTGAGGAAGCAAAAGAGATGTAAGGAATTTTCCATGAGGGTATGTCCTGGTTTAGTGCAAACTGGGGAGAAAAACCTCCAAAGGGGTTCCTCTAGAAAGCAGACCCAAGTGGCTGGTTGAGGAAAGCTTTTCCTTGGAGAAAAGTGGATAAAACCTGTTTATTTAACAGGCAAAGCATTCACCAACACAAAAAATTAACAATATTAAACAATAAAATCTCTTGCCAATCTGAAGAGATGACAAACTCAGAAAGTCCTTTTAGTGGGCTGTAGCTCAGCTCACTCAGTCTCTTATCAGCCCCTCTGGTGCTGGAAATGCTGCAGCCCAGGCCCGATCTGGTGGGCCACTGGTGTGAGCTGCTGGTGCTCTTCTGGTGTTCAGTCCAGAGCAGGTTTGAACAGGTCCAAGAAAAAGAAAAAACCACAGTCTAGGGAACTTTGCCTCAGCTAGCTAAAACTAACTAAAAAGCAAAGGAGAGCTCTGTCCCCCTGTTTGTCTGTTCTGCAGACAGCACAGTCCAGGAGCAGGATGGGGGGAGCAAGTGCAGCTTCTGATAACAAACTCTGTGTTTCTTCTCTCCCCCCTTTGCTCTTGGGACAAGTCTTAAAGGTGCAAAACTTATTACCCAGCATAAACAGAAGAGACTATTTGGGATAAAAGCATCACACAGCCAACCCAGGACAGGGTGTTAAATTGGATGTACTGTTTTCATGCATCTATGATGTCTCATTCAGGGTTTGAGGTTTTATCATGCAGACTTGAAAGAACAATCCATACAGAGTGAGCTCACTGACAAGCAGTGTCTGTTTATATCAATGAGTCTGAAGGAAAGATTCAGAGGTGATGAGTGGATGTTTCCCTGTTCCCCTACTTATTTAAGGATGCTGTCCATTGGGGCTGTGACTGTGTCATGAGGGAAAGAAAGAGCAGTGGAAGGAGTGGGAAGCTAAGTCTGGGTGACATTAGACATAAGTCTGTGTGCCATAAGCCCAGATAGGAGTTGTACAGACTAGAGACACATTTTAAGGCAAGACTGTCTATTATTTCATCAGCTAGTAAAATCTAGCAAAGACTTGGAATTAAAGAAGGGGGGAAAGATCTTCCATAAACACAAGCCTGTATGTGGACAAGGCACAGCACTTCTTGATTTCTCTTGAGTGCCTCTTCAAGACTAAAACTGCAAAAATGATGGCAGCTCCAAAACTGAGAAGACATGACCTGTCTTATTTCAGTGTTATTCCTTTTATTAATGGCAGTCTGGCACCAAATTTAGCAGAATAAATACATTCTATTGTATCCCTGGTACCTAGCCTCTACCATAACCAAAGACACACATGACTTCAATATGTGTGTAATATTTGTGTTAATAAAAGAATTATTTTCTTTTTAAAAGCCATACCTCTGATTTAACTGAGATATGAACTGACCTATGTTATCCTTTTTTCCCATTATACTGGCATAGTAGACATAAATATCTTAATTTTACATTAATTGAAGGTAGTACCTTGGAGTGCTGAAGCAGCAGATGCATACTTGCTAACAATGAAAACACAGAATCGCTGGCAAACAAAATATAATCCATCATGAACAGCATAAAATGGAATATGCTTCCCTGATGCATCACTTCCAATCACACACCGACTCATTTAGAATATGAATTTTCCTCAGGGCTTCTGCAGTTTGCTGACTATTCATACACAGATAACGCCCATTCTCTCCTCTCTTTAGAGGGTATTTTAATTAATAGTGTTCATTAGGGTTATTAGAAAAGCTTCAGATTTATTCTTGTAAAACTGTATTCAGAAAAATATGCTGTTGGTTTTAACACAGCGTATCTGTACATTAGCTGTATTTCACTGCCCCAACTGAAGAAGTGAACTGTGTATTTGTGAAAAGATGTGCCTCTTTCAACAGAAAAATGTATCTGATCTGAAAGTGAGTTGCCAGGAGAGCAACTAAAAACTCAGCATTTTTCTGCTGGGGAAATTCTGACACCCTGAAAATGCTTACATTGTACTTCAGTACAGCAGAGCATCTGGAACCTGCTTTGCGAGCAAAGAGCTGGAGAAATTTTTGGGTTGGTTTTGAAAATCTTCTACTTTGCTATTTGAAAAATAGAAAACATATCTATGACTTTAAAGATTTCCTTGCTTCCATCAGTAGGGGAAGGATGTGGGAAGGTCTGAAACCCTCACTCTGATTGGAGTCCCAGCGCTGCTGGGACATAAGGATTAGATGGGGCAGAGGTGCAGATACTGAAATGACCTGGGCTAGACTGTTTGGGTCCTGGCATCTTTAGCTGTTGGTCTAAGAAGCTTGGATTCATAAGCAGTCTGTAGGATAGGGAGCAGAGGTGTGTCAAAATCTTGAGATATTTTTCATAAGTGTTTATGGATGCCAGTGATTTACAAAACTTCATTTCCTTAGATTGGATTTTCCTTTATGTTCAGCTTTCATACAGGACTTGCAGACGTACCTGCTGAGTTTGGATTCACTCACTTATTTTCAACACACCTGCAGGAATGTGAGGGGAATTACCTCCTCTGCTTCACTCTTTAATATTCCATTTTGAGTCATGCAAAATAAGTTTAAATTATTATGTACATGGAAATTCCTTATTTGAATGTATTTTGGGCCTGAGTTGCTCAACAATAACTTTGACAAACTATTGTGGTCTGAGGAATTAAATAAGATGCCTGTATGCTGCTATTTACTAAAGACTCTACTCATCTTTCTCCAGCTTCACAGCTTTGTGCTTTTGCCTCCTTGGCCTAAGGGCATTGTGGAATCAATCACATTGCATGTGCACCAGTAATTCCATCTGCGCACATCAAGGTGCAGGAGGCTGGGAAGCCAAGCTACTCTGGCACAATTTACCTTTGCCTCTCGTTCCCTCACTTGTGCTTATTCTCATATATACAGTGAAGTCAACAGAGAATATGGGAGAAATGCATCTCTCGAAGCTTGCCTGTGGCTGATTATTTTCCTTATAAGACATTCTTCCTTGCACTTATATGTTAGTCACCTCAGGTTTCTGAAAATGCCTGCTTTGTCCTCTGAGAGTACCTACAATTACATGCTATCTAACTGAAATATCATCCAGCAATTTGACACAAATGCCCAGTGGACTATGTGTTAGGATTTACTACTGTGACATAAAACCCCCAGTATCTTATGGCTGGAGATGTCCAGCAACATGAATGAAAACCTTTGTTCTTGGCTCAGATTCTGCATAATCTGCACAAAGTAACCTCCTGCACTTAAAAAGGTGCTGTTAGGACAACAGTGATAAATAGCATTGGTGTCTGGAAAATACTTAGTGCTAATTAAAGCTGAAGCACTGCCATTAGTTTATTTGCTTATTTCTGGAAACTTTTGTGGTTTTGTTACTGATTTTGTACATGAAGAGATGGTTTAGACAAGGATATTGAATTCTGTTTTATGTCCTCTTGAGACCTTCCACGGACCTATGCAGTAATATAGAATATAATATAGAATATAATATAGAATATGTGGAGTGAGGGAAGTAAAATGACACTATCTTTAAAATGTCAGCTTCTAGAGTCCTTTGTGCTAAGTCCATGATACTTTACTGGTTGCCAAAAAGTGACTTAAGTATGTAGGTATTTGATTTCTTAAAAGAACTCAAAATGGTATAGTGACACCCCTGGGAAAGCATGGCAACACATGCAAAAAGAGCAAAACCCATGCAGGGTGCAGGCTTGATGAACAGATCATAAATGCAGAATGTGAGAAACTACATGTTGGTCTCTCTGCTTGCCTAGAAGGAATTAAAATTCAGATGACTTCCTAGAAGTGCAGTCATAGCAGCAATCTTCTACCCTTTTTATTGGCAGTGTACCTCAGTACAGCAAACCAAGATTTCTTGGGCCACAAGGAGAAGAAGAGATTACTTGTAGTTTCTGCCATGTCTTCCTCCCAGGGCAACCTTGAGTGCTGTGCTTTGGTGAGTCTGGTCTGCAGAGCTTCAGATGTGATGGGAGGGTGTGTCCCTGTCCAAAGCAGCCATTTTACCATGTGTGAATGTGCTGTCCTGGCTCATGGGAATCTTCAAAGAGCAGCTCAATGTTCTCCTGCTCAAATGCTCTGCCTGTTAAGGACCTGGATGACCATTGTGCCCTAGATTGCAAGGCAAGGTGTATTCTATTTGCCATCTGTTAGAGGTGGGGCATTTATCTTCTGTTAATTGGGCAGTTTTCTTTGTCTCTTCCACAAGCCAATTCTCGCTCCAGGGAGACATCTGCTGTTAATGGGCTATCAAATGTCACTGCATGACTGATAAAAATTACAGCATCCCATTGTGAGATGCTCCACCCAGAGGGTGGAAGTGTTCTCTGGGAGTGTTCAAAACCAGTGTAGCTATGCTGCTTAGGGACATGGCATAGTGGTGGACTTAGCAGTACTGAGTTAATGGTTGACTCCTTTATCTCAGAGGCCTTTTCCAACCTTAATGATTTGATGATGCTGCCTATTCTGGTGGCACCTTTTATCTTTTTGATGGGCTGTGTGTCATAATACAGTTAAGTAGGTCTGGTTTCAAGTTCAGATGTGTTTGGAAGGTTTTATTCAGTACTTGTGAATTATCTGATGACTGATTTACAACTGTGGGGATTTTTTTCTTCCAGATTTTTATGAAATATTTCAGGCAGACTTCTTTGAAGATATGTGCTTGTAATCTGCTTACTTTAAATTATGCACCTGTCCAAACAACTTGTTCAGTCACTCTATCTTTCTCTGAGGTCTATGTTCCCATGTAGACCTCTCTCTCTTTCCTCATCCCCACCCCACTCTTGATAGAGTCCTTCAGATGGCCGTTCCCACAATCTTTTTTACTTCATTCTTTCTCTCTTCCTTTTTACCTCATTTCTTACTTTTCAACAGTGTTTTATTTTTTGTTTCCCTTTTCTCTCTGCATTGCCACAGCTTAATCAATCTTTTAGATTCTACCCTTTGGATTTGCCTTCAGCTTAAATCTGATGTTTGCTTTTATGATACCTTAGGGTCCATAGGCTCCATTTGTTTGTCTCTGTCTCCAGAGCATAGAACACATTTTAGGCAAGGATACATGACTTTCTGTCTGACTGGAAATAAAAGACGTTGGCTTTTAGAGAAAGTCTGATCTAGCCTGTGATGAGTTAGAATGGCTTAGCCAAATGCCAGGCTTGTCTTCTATGTAGCATTAAATGATTGTCTGCTTGGTCTCACTGATTATTACACAGCTGGAGGAAGGGTGCTGTCCAGATAACTTCTTAGTTTCTCCTTTCTTTTCCCTTTTCCCAGATCTGCAAGTATTTAATCTTTTCTGCTTTGCTAAGCCAAGGTAACTATCTGGCCAGGACATACTCCTTTTTTCCCCCCTTCTCTCTATATTTCCACTTATTTCCCTGGAGATAATTCTTGGAGACTTTTTCTAACTTCTGTCTAATATATTATTTATTTGATAGCTCTGGGTATAATTCCTTCTGGACTGTTTCTTTTTACCTTGTAGCCTCTCTCATACAATGGAATAATTCAAAAGGACCTATTGTAACATAAAATCACATAGTCAGTTATGACTGTTTTTTCAGTTTTGTTTGGAGTGCCTCAACAACTCCTAAAATAAATAGTAAGAGTTAATTATTCAGGTAAAAAGAAATTTACATCAGTTATAAGTGGTTTTGGCACATGAAGACAAAAATCTCAGGACAATCCATATTACATGTCTTTCGCCTGCCTAGTTTTAAAATTGCACAGTGGGCTAATTACACTTGTCTTTCTGTCTGTCTCATGGTTTAACTTGATCTCTTTATTGATGCTGTCTTGTAGCAACATCATATTTTCAGATTGTTTTTCAATTTGTGTTCATGTTCTGCTATTCTTATTATAAGAATTATTAGCAGTAGCAGTAATTCTGTGGCCCACTTCTATCAAGCATCCTTCAGAGAATGTTACAATTTTCTTTGGCAAGGCAGGCTGTCTGAATCCAGGGACAGTAAATCCACCCTTTAGGAAAGAATGTGTTTTTATGATACATAAGGAAACAAGCTTGGCTTGAATTTATGAATTTGTTCTCCTATCCATTATATTATTCAATATTGAATCACAATATCCTCCACTTTCTACCCATAATATACAGCATGTTCTTCTACCTCTGACACTAATTTCTTTTTGCTATGTTTCATATAAATTTTCTTGAGAAACCTTGGAGAAGGATGACTTAAAAAGCCAATAAAGGATAGACAAATTCTGTGTACAATAAGCATTCTCATTATCTTCTGATGATATCTCAAAAGAATGAAAAAAAGTTACTTGAGAACTGTGAAATATGACAAAACAAGCATCTCCAGAAATGCACATTTGTCTTCAATCTCTTTGGGGAGTTGATTGCCTGCTGCAATATCCCTACAAAGAAATATAAAATCTTTAAATTAGCTTCCTGTATTCCCTGTTAGGAGTAAAAAACTTGCTTTCTCTAAAAAGGTAGTATTTTGTGCCTTTGTGAAGAGTGTCTGTCATTGGCTTGCTAGATGCATTCCTTATTTAGACAGTATGTTTTTCTTTTAAAGCAGCAAATTTGTTGTGAGTCAATAAAATTTCTCTTCTCTGTAGTCAGCATCCTTGCCATCTTCCCCTGTACCTTTGGAAAGCACAGAAAAGGGCTTGTACTTTGGTAAGTAACCTACTATATAAATGTTTATTCATTGTTAGTTATACAAGAAAATAGAATGCATTTTTTTTTGTTTGATCTTAAAATAAACCTTTTTTTTTTCCTGTGTCTGCCTCTAAATTTCTACTAGACTGGCTCAATACATTGTTCTATATAGTGGGATGAGGTAGGAAACATATTTTAAATCTGAAATCCTATACTCTGCTGAATGTAACAAACATCATTTAAAAAGCACTAAACGTTCAGAATATGTCAATTTTAAGTACACATGCACTGTGAATAGTCCTGCCAGGGATTAAAAAATGTCAGAATGCAGATATGAATCTTAGGAAAAGTTATTTTTCAGTGTACAGAATGGTCATTAATGTGACATCCCAGAATAGTAATTATGTACAGCACATTATGTTCCTGGCTTTTTCTGTGATGATATTGTATAACACACTCAACCATTTTCATTATTATTATCTTATATTTTCTGGAAGTGTGTTTATTATAATATTCAGAAGCTATTATTGTATGCTGCAATGTGATTCCTATAGCCTGGGAACTTCAGACATCCAGTGGTGAGCCAGAACTGTGCCAATGAGTGCTGTGGTAGGAGGATAGAACTTTGGCAGAAAATAATCCCCCTTGTTTCGCAGCTGGTCCTCAGATTTCAGAGGTGCTCGCTGCAGCTGGGCTGAATTTCCAAAGCCAAACTTGGCACTATAAATATGGTTGCATTTAATAAGATCCCAGAAGAACCAACAGTGTGGGTTACACTCTCATCTCATTCATGATCACAGATTCACCAATAGTGAGGTTTATTACAAGCAACAGATTACAGACTCTTATAAATTGATCTAGATAATGTGATAAATCGACTAGATCTGCAAAATATCAGTGTTTAGCTCTCTGAGAAGTGTCCCCAAGTTAAAAGGGCACAAATCTTACTGGAGAGGTGTCCCTGTTTTGGGTAGGAGAGAGGAGCAAGTATTTTGACTTATCTGCAAGGTGATTGCAGATAATCTCCTCCTCCATCATGGAGGAATTCAAATGTCTGTTTATACTGTTGGGAGATATGGAGGTGAGACTGTAGTCAAATGTCCTGTTACTGATGTCATAAATGGGGGGGTAGAACTATGTAGTAGTGATTTACATATGTAAATCGCTACTAAAACGAGAGAGATTGTGAGTCCTGTGTAGGGGCAGGATAGAACTGTGACATGTTGGTATCACTCCCTCTTCCAAGTGACCAATGGCAGTGACAATGGTCTGATAACTTATTACCCCATCAGCACGCCTTTGTACCCAGGGAAACCCCTTCACTGCATATCTCAGGACATGTGTCATGAGGATCCCTTCACCACACACATATCTCACAGCCACAACCCTCATTTCTGCAATGAGATCCTTAGAAATTTGATTACTGCTGAGAAATTTAAATTAATCTTAATTAACAAGACAACAAATATATTCTTTGATTTCCAGAACTCGGTATGTTTCAGTGTCTATTCTATGTGATCCCTATAACTGGAATATTTTTGAAATATTTTTTATATTACAGTCTTTCATGTTGGTCTGTCATCAAGTCCTTGCTTTCTATATTTTGAATAGCAAAGAACTGTTCTTTAAAGCCAGGGGCTGAGCATACCTAGCACTTTCTTGGAATTGCTGAAGAGTTTGATGTTTTCTAAGGTTGTGATTTACTCTTTTACAGCCAAGTTCTGATAATTTCCATGCTTATCTGGATCTACAGATCAGTATCTTTTGATAGTGAGTTTACTGACACTCTGTAAAGAAGTGAGCACTGAATTGTTAAAGAACAAATAAAAAGAATCCAAATGAGAGAACAGGAAGAAAGAATAGGGAACTATGCAGTCAGCTGTGTAAGGTATTGTGTTGCAGTGACTTGCCAGTTTAATATGCTGAAAAAACAACCTGATTTGGGGACTGCTGGAGGGTAGAAATGAGTCTTGCTGCTTGGTTTGTTTATATGCTTCTTTTTCAAAAGAGAAATTTAACTGTTATAAAATACCCCATAAAAAGCATTTAGCAACTGTTTTATTGGTTACTAACCTTCTGGTTTAATAAATATTAGAATGATGTCAACATTTTAATTAGTGTTTTGGAATTTTATCTTTTAGGAAAACCATGCTTGTTCTTTGAGATTTTAGGGAGTCATCAAAGAGAATACTCACAGGAAAAAAAGGTGTGACATCACTGTAAGTATGTGATTCATAAAGAGTTGCTACTGGATTTATTATGGATTGAACAAAACTTTTAGTTAGTAAGTTTCAAAATAAGCGATGTACAAAAAAAAAATTATCAAAGAAATATGCAACCCTTGCATTCATTGCAATGGTGATGAGTCTTTCTTCCTCAAAGTCATGTTCATTACATCAAAAACAAGTTGAAATCCATTACCCTCTAAAAATATCTGGAATCTAGCCTTGAAAGTTACACTGCCTTTCTGAGATTCTTGTGTGGTAGAACATGAACTTATGGGATATTTTAATGATGAGTTCTACAAAATTGCTGAGTAACTATAGTAACATCCATATTATCACAAGTCAAGTTCACAAAATATTTCTTGTTTAATCCTTATAATTTGTCCAGGGATGTTTCTATTCAGCACCAAATCAGTCTTGCATAAGTCTGAATTAGCCCTAGAGGGAGATATGGTTACTCAAAACAGGCAAGTCAAGAAAATAATTATAAAAGGAATATGTGTGTTTTGCATTTTATTCTAACTAAGGGAAAGACATGAATCACGAGTAGAATATTTTTGGGAATTTATAGTGAGTTTACCTTTCTATTTCCTTTGTGTTCACATAGACACAAAGTATTAATATATAACAAAGGCATATATGAGAAAAGGAGATCATTAGACCTAGAATATGCTTAGGAAAAAAAAATCAGAAAAAATATGTGATGAGTAGAAGTATGGAGCATTTTAATTTGTTGTTGGTCTTTGGGAGCTTATTTCCAAACACTAAATTTTATCCCATTAATTTACAAATCTGTCCTCTTTTTTTCTGTCTTTCATGGCTATCTTCTTGCAGTTAGAGTAGTGCAAGATTTTTTAGTAAATTTTTTATATGTCACAAAGGGGTTTTCTGACTGTTTCTAAGATGAAAACAGAATAGCAGAAATACTGAATTTTGGCTTCCAGGGTTTGACTGGGGAGACTACAGAGGGCAAGGTCTACAAGGCTGTGGGAAAATGATTCCACTGAGGAACAGCAATTGAGTCAAAAAGACTTTCAGAAAGAATTTAAGTTACTTTTCACATATCACAAACAGGAGCACAGGGTACAAACAGAAGCATTTCATTTTATGTTGTCAATATGTGTGCCTGGAGTTAACTATTACTTTGGAAGACCATTACCCATCTGTTGGAAGTTTCATAAAGAAATATAAGTAATGACAGAATAATTTGTGAATCACTGCTTGAAGTGGCACAGGAGGCAGAAAACACAGAATAACAGAGAGAGGGCATGACAAATGTTGTTATGTGTGATGAAATGACTTGTGTGGGAAGGAAAAAAGGAAGGGCTGAGCATCAAACAGGAGGAAGACTGAAAGGATGGAGGAGTTAGTGGATGAAGACTGTGTTCAGTGAGGTGTGATGATCTGCGTCAAAGAGCAACTTGTGTCATGAACTGAGCTCCTGGTGTAGTGGTCAAGCATTTTTCAGTGCTTGTAATTTTCTTTATAACAACTCTGACTCATGTGGCTCACTGTGGGCTCAAGTTCCCTGTTTTCCACTGGCGCAATGCAAAAAGGTAACTAGAGCAGGTTCTAGATCCTTTTGGAGGAGGGGCATTGGCCTTGCCCCTTGCTACCTTGACTTTGTTCAGCCTGAGTTTCCTTAATATATCCAGCATTTCTGTGGCCCCTCAGTGGCCTGGGGTGTTCCTGTGAGGAAAAAAAGTCTTTCGCACATTTAAAGCAGGACGAACTCCCCTAGAAAGAGTTAGGAGAATGGGAAGTCTTGGTTGGAAATGTTTAAAAGAGAAAACATGAAAAAAAGCAAACGAAACCACGAGCTTTGGTATTTGTGAGTTTTTTCTGTGAAGCGCTTGCTTCTTTTCTTGGTGTTTCCTGTACTTAGGAAACAATAAAAATAATTCTCATTGGTTAGAGAACCAAATGCATGCAGAATTTATTTTTGGTGCAGAAATGAAACAGTGTTGTGGCTAGTAGATCAACAAGACCTATTTGTCAGTGACTTACTGCCAGTGTAGGGGGTTGATAACCTGAATAAGTGTCCCTTGAAAAGCCCAGCTAACTTTCTTGAAGTGTTTTTTCAAAGGAATATTACAACTATCTTTTTATGGTTAGGTACAGTGCTATAATGAGGAAAAGCAGTGGCTTCAGTAGTCCAAGGGCAAAGAGAAAACAGGAACTGAATGAGTGAAGCTGAAACTTTAAATAAATTCAAGTGAAGCATTTAAAAAGTGCAATCACACTGGCAGCTTCCATCCTGCTACTAATTAATTCTGATTTTTGCTGCAATCCATGTATAATGTGCATCATCCTTGAATAAATGAGGAAATGCATATGGAATGCTGTCTGCTCAAAATTGATACAACTAGAAGACAGAAATTGTATACCCCAAAGACATCTTTTATTTAAAAAAAAAAAAGGTAATTGCTCTGCTAACAGTTTAGAAGACAGAGCTTTTCAGTTGGCTCATTTAGTCTTACCAGGAAAGAAATGTGAGAGAGATATGAACCATGTTTTGTGAGCATATGAAAGAGCAGCTGTTAAATTAATTCCAAAACTGAATCATTGTGCATTAAGGATATCCTATAGTAGAATAAAAACATACTTCAGTGGTTTTATTTTTCAAAAAATTACTTTCAAATTATGTTGTTTTACCACCTTGTGTGTGTATCCTTGCATATTTCTTTTTTTTTTTAATTTTGAATTAGACCTTTATGAATTGCCAATTCCAAGAATGGCTAGTAAACATGATTTCAGTGTGTGCTGAGGGAATTTTATGGAAAAAAAGTAATGCTAGAGGATCTAAAGTTTTAGCAAGCAATCTAGAGATGTGTGGAAGAGCTGATGAAGTAAATAATTATTTAATCTCATTTATCATAAGGCTTTTGCTCGCACAACATGCAAGCAACCTCAGCATTCTAATGCATGATAGCTTTATGGGATTGGTCCTTAAAAGGGAGTGGACAGATGTGTGGCAATTATAAAAATTAAGCAAGTATTACAAAATGGAAGCATTTAAAGTTATCTAAAATCCATGCATGGCCTTTTATATTTTGATTATGCTAAACAAATTTAAACGTAAATGAAGACATTTATAGTGATATATCATGACATGAGTGCATGCTACCTTGATTATGCATTTAGAAATTACCTGATGAGAGCAGTTTACACTCTCAGCAAGTGGAAAATCAAACTGCAGTTGATTGAAGGGCTCCATTTAGAGGTATCTGGGAAACAGTCACAGAACTGTAGTGTGCAGTAGATAATTGCCTTTCCCTGCTAGTCAGAAATTTATATAGGGAAGGTAAAGATCTAAAAAAAGTTAGTATAAAAGTAACATAGCTGCATAGGCACTTTCCCAGAACTGATTCAACTTCCTAGCAGTGGAAGAGGGCTACAGTTTTGAGACCTGAATGTTTTGAGATAGTGTGGTATTTCCTGAGTCCCCCATCGTTGGGAGGAATGATGAATCTGACTCCATGTTCTTAGAAGGCTAATTTATTATTTTATGATCTCTATAATATTAAAGAATGCTATACTCAAACTATACTAAAGAATACAGAAAGGATTCAGACAGAAGGCTACAAAGAATGATAATGAAAACTCGTTACTCCTTCCAGAGTCCTGACACAATCTGACTGTGATTGGTCATTAAGGCAAAACAATTCACATGAAACGAATGAAACAAGCACCTGTTGGTAAACAATGTCCAAACCACATTCCAAAGCAGCAAAACACAGGAGAAGTAAATGAGATAATATTGTTTTCCTTTTCCTCTGAGGCTTCTCAACTTCCCAGGAGAGAAATGCTGGGCAAGGGGATTTTTCAGAAAAAATAAATAAAGGTGACAAGATAGCTTGAATGTCTCTGTAGAAAATTGAAATGTTGATTGAGACCATAAAAATTACTCACTATAAAAATGAGGATTCAGAAAGACAGTAACAAAGAGTGATCAGTCTCACTGATTTTTATCACACCAATGGCTCCCCTTTCATTTGGAGTGTAAGTTAAGAACACACCTGAAGAAAAGGGGACCATCTGAGGGAAGAGGAGGAGGGTGCAGTTTTCTTTCTGAGCAGAGAATCACAGTTTGAATCGGTTTCAGGATGGACACCAACAGGGATAAAAACACAACGTGTACGGAGTTAGGAATATGTGTCTCTGTTGGAGACTTAGGGACTGATGAAAAGAAAAAGGAACGTACAGCATGAGAGATGACAGAGAGAGAAACACTGTGGGAATTGACAGGGAGTCTTTTAAACTTGCTGAAACCATCAGATATTGAACCTCCTGAAACTTTGCTGTGGAGTGTCCTTCCAGGCACCCTTAAGTTTGTTACTAAAGACAGCAGCCTCAGTATGCTAAATAAATCTCTACAGATAAAAAAAAGAAAAAAAGAAAAAAAAGAAAAAAAAGAAAAAAAAAAAAAAAGATAACAAAGAAAGAAAAGAAAAAACCTCAAACACTGAGTTCCTGTTCCAGACTACCAAGTGTTCATTTACATTGATACCACCTGTAGCACAACATTTTCTGGAGGCACTGCTGACCTTCCTGTGTGAAATTTCTCTTTTCTCCACCTTTCTCAAGGAAAGGAACATGATAGTTTCTAGTTGTTCTTGTTTCTGTTCAGTGTACTTTCAAAAAAAATTACTGAATTACTTAAAATTGTTTCTCTTTCTCTTCAGTTAGGGTCAATATTTGAGTTCTGGTACAAATCTAGAATGTTAAGAGTTAGACATTGCTCTGGTATTTTGAGTTTGGACTGTATCCCAGTATCAGAGAGTTTCTGTCATTTTCTTTTGAGATTAGCTGATCTATGGACCTGGGAAAAAACCCACAGGCTCTTCAGGCTTTTTTGGTTTTTTTTGAGTCTGAGCTTTGTGGGTAACTCAAAATGTTCATGTATCCTTTTATAATGGAAAGAGGAAGTAAAACTTCAGCTAACCACAGAGGAGAAATAACTTGTTTCATATCACAAACATAATGTTTCAGTCTCTGTCTTTCTTTTCAGACCTCAGCACCTTTTCTCCTCAGTGTGTTACTGCCTCCCTCCAACTGATTGCTATTGCCACCTATGTCATTGTCATACCCCCTTTATAATCTGAGACTGGATATGCTTAGTTGATACTTCTGACTTTTTTCTTTCCTCTTTTTTGTAGTCCATGTGTTTGGAAATGGAGCTGTGTGTGCTGCCCCATTCACCTTCCAGATACAGTACAGCATTTCTCCATCTATGTGGAAATATAAAGAAAAAGAGTACAGCAGGTCTTAGGGAACTCCTGGAATTTGTTTTAACCATTTGAATTCTTTTTGTCTATTTAGATCCTGTTTGATCTGGTTTGAACCTGACTTGTGAGCAAATGCCCACTGACTTTTTAATCTATTTATTGTTTATGAATTCATGAAAAGGATAACGCTCTCAATAGGGGTTTAACATTCTAAATTTTATTCTAGATTCTAATGCATGCTGCTAATCCAACCTCGTATGGTAATCCAGCTGGTTTCTCAGATGCTGTCAAAACACAGTATGTGGGTGTGTGTATGTGTATATATACGCACTGTAGAAGAACAAATAAAGAAACTGTTTTATCAACTTAAGACCAAATTATGTATGACAATTATCCATATATATATGGATATATATATATATATGATATATATATATGATATATATATCCAACTGGCATTTGAACCACTGTTTTGGAATACAATATGTTCTAGGAGAAATACTTATTAAGAAACTCATCGCCCTTACTGACAGTCTGATACAGGCATCCCAAATTGGTCCTTGAATCCAAACACCATCACCATTGGCCAATGAAGAAATCACCCTTTGGTAAACAAATCTTCATAACACATTCTACATGTTCACAACAACAGGTGCAGCAAGTGCAGGTAAGAATTGTTTATCATTTTTTCTCTGATCTTCTCACAGCCTTCTCCAGGACAATGCCTGGGGAAGTTGTGCCTTGCTCTCTGTGGTCAGAGAGCTGCGGCCGCATGAGAGCTGAATAGCAATGTTATCACTAAATGAGCTCAAGAAGAAATCTTCTGTGGCCCTAATACATATTCTCCCATGCCTACCTTCAAACTTGAAAACTGAATTAAAAATAAACTATATTAAAAAGAAAATAATCCCTATGGCCCACAGGAAATTCCTGGCCTAAGAAAGGAATGACCTATGATATTTATCTCTCTCCTCTCCTGGGAGCAATGCTAATAATTTAGCTGGAGGTTGCAAGGCACCAATGAGGCAGCATGAGCATATGGATTCCCATTTGGCTGCTGATGGATGTTGGAGTTTTTGTGGAGTGGGCTGTGTGCTGCAGCCAGTGGCTCCACAGAGCTGGTGCACGATCAGATCCAGGAGCTGCTTGGTTTGCTGGGGTGGCATTTGAAGGCTAGTTCATGTCCTGGCTGTGCTGTACAGGTGTGCATTGTGTCATTTCTCTTATGCCTCTCAGCACACACTTATGACAGGAGGGCTCTAGATTCTATGCCTGTCTTCCCCTGATCAGGGAAGTTTACTGGAGAATCATGAAAGGGCAAAGCTGGGATTAATGAGGGCGACAAACAAATGGACACAGCTTGGAGATGTAAGCAAAATATGTTAGAACCTACTATACATTCACAGATTCACAGAATCCCAGATTCACAGAATAAGCTAATTTGGAAGGCACCCTCTGGATCCTTCGAATCCACCTCTTGGCCCTGCACAGGATCATCCCCAAGAGTCACACCATATGTCTGAGACCATTGTCCAAATGCTTTCTGAACTGTGTCAGGCTTGGTGTTGTGACCACTGCCCTGGGGTGTTCCAGTGTCCAAACACCCTCTGAGTGAAGAACTTTTTTTTTATATCCTACCTCAACCTTCCCTGACACAACTTCAGAGCATTCCCTCAGGTGCTGAAGGGGCATCACAGAGAAGAGATCGGTGTCTGCCCTCCTCTTCCCCTCGTGAGGAAGTTGTAGTTGGAGTCCTTATTGGTACACACAAAGGCTGAACAGCTTTTTGCTGGAGGCTGGTCCAACATTCAGGATCAAGGCTTGCCTTGGCTTTTTCTCACATCCTCTTGGATGCCCTTGTCTCCAAATCAGGAAGTCTGTACTTTCATCTGATCACATAAAAGCTACATTCCTTAGAGAGGATTTTCAGGAGAGAAGGTGTCCTACTGCTCTTTGCTTGTCAGCAGTCCCTGCCCTCACACAGCAGCTGCTGGTGCAGTCTTTGATGTGTGGATTTTGGACAGCCTGACGTTGCCATAACCTCCTTCCTGGCCAGGTGTCCTGCCCAGTCATCTCCAGCCAAATCCTGTGGCATGTGCTCCCCCCTGGCGTGGGTGTCCCTTCACGTGTTTTTTGGTGTGTTGTTTGGGGTGTGGGGAAGAGAGGGGCCTTCTGATACACAGCTTAGTTTTTACCCAGATTTTACAGTGTTTCATCCCAGTATTTCATCTATCACTTTCTAGTGGCTCTAGCACACACCCTCACTTTAATTCCTGAGTTGCTTTCCTAGCTGTCCCTGTTATGAATTGTTAGCCTTGGATGGACTAGAAGGAGAACAGAGAAGCCTTTCACAGAATGTGATTAATTTACTTACAGTCAAGAGAAACTGAAGTGATGGAAGAAAAGTGAAAAAAAACTACATTTTCTCTTTTGGATGCATTTTTTGTTTAATTTCATAATGTTGAATAAGTTTTACATTTTAAAGCTGTGGGGCACACAGGAAAGCCCCCAGCTTGTTTGGAAGTCTGTGCTGACAGAAAAGGAACAACCGTGGAGAGATGATGGTACAATCTCTAAGATCCATAGGACCTAGGCAACTGCTAAACTTTATTTCAGTCAAGTCTCATTCTGGTTTAGAGAAGAAAAAGAAAAAAAGAAAAAAAGCTGGAACATACATACAGAGAAGAATTTATAGTTAGAAGATCACCACAGTGAGAAGATACAGGAAAACAGCTGAAAAATCACAGAATCACAGACAGCATGAGAAGAGATCTTAGAGATCATCTAGTTCCAACTCCCTGCTATGGACAGAAACACAAAATAACCTACATTTGACTTTGATTTACCACAGGAATGTTTTTGTTTTTTTTTTTTAAATGCAGTGCAATAAGATGGAGAAAGGTCGAGAAGAGCAGCAAGAGAAAGTATTGAAAAATCTGTGTCACCATTGCTCCGTTTATACTGTGCAGATGGTTTATGTTGCTGTACTTTTTCTCCCCTTGGGTGCTATTATTTTCCTTTCCTGATAATCTGAAGGGAAATTAAAACCAAATCCTAGGGTCAGCTTATTGATTTAGAGCTGCCAAATTCTCCTGATGTGCCATTCTAACAGCTAATTGTAAGGTTTCTGTTGTGTAATCAAAAGTATGCTTTTGGGAGCTGAAACACCCTGTTTTGTTTCTCAACTTTTTGATCTGAAATAACTAGGTGACCTGCTCCAGGAAGCTGACTATGGAGATGTATGTCCCTAATTTCCTCTTTCACTGGCCTCACCTGTGCTAGCCTTTTTATCTCCTTTTAACTAACTGTCATTAAAAGAAAAGTAATTGGCTTTGGATGTTTCTATTCCTCAAAACCTCATTAGATCTTGAAAACATGTTTTCTTCTCAAAATTCCACTTTCCATGTTCAATGAAGAAATAGACATTGTTATTTAACTCTGTAGGAAAAAAAATATTTTTAAGCCTCTGTATCTCATTCATGTTTCTGATTGTCTCTCTAGCCTGTGTGAGAAACAGTGATTGAAAGGCTACATCAAACTAAAAAGGTATTTCTTTTCCAAACCAGGCTGTCTCTTTCTTCTGCCTGCAAGTACCTCAGCTTCCTCATAACTTTATTTAAGTGAACTCATCCAATACAAATCTAAGAAGAATGAGACATCTAATGGTCTTGAAATAATCTCCCAAAATTAAAGTATATTTATATATTTTTTGCCTACGTACATGTGGTAAAAAGTAGTGTATTATTTTAAAAAATGTGATGGTCCTGCTTTAGCAGTGAGCACCTGCTCAATTAGTCTGTTTCTGGAAGTACGAAGTCAGGCAAAGCAAGTATCTAATCCTATGACATTTTTGTTTTTGTCAGTATTGGGCCTTGTCACAGGTATTGCTCCTTCCTTCCCACAACTGATGGCTTCATGTCAGCGTGATCTTTTTGTCATTAAGTTGCTATTATTTACATTGTTGCAGTGTTTAGTTTTGCCAGTCTGAGATTTCTTTGTAACAGAGTTTGTTTCCTAGATGTGAGTTTTCCTTGTAGAATCTAATGGGATAAACAATTTCAGAATGGCAAATATTTTAAATCACTGTTAGATCTTATACTGCACCCACCCCTTTCCAGACATCTCTTTGTGACTGTAGGATGTGGGAACCTTGGCTTGAAGGTGTCCAGGGCAAGACTGCAATGCCAGTGGGCTGGAATTTTTCATCCTAACACAACACAAAAATGCCTACTTACACTGACTGTTAGATGTCTTCTTCAGGACTTCTGCAAGGTCAACACTGTAAGTATTCTCTTGCAAATTCAGAAAATTCTGTGTCATAGAATAAATAATGAAGGCATAAGGGTTTTACCTGGCAAGCCCCATGCCTTTTGTGCACTGTAATGAAACTGGTTTTAATATGAGATTTTAAAAAGTAATAATTCAAGTTCTCATTTTCTTTTCTTTCTTTTTTTTTTTTTTTTTAATTTAAGTACTTTGATTTCCTATTTACAACTTTCTGGAAGAGTGATAGTAGGTGAAAATGATCCTTTACAAAACTAAAATAAGATTCCCAAGCCCTTGTGATTTCAGATGCCAAGAGTTAAGAAGCAAGCATCCTAACATGTATGATAACATAGTCAATGATAGAAGACTGCAGCTAAAAAGTTCAGCTGTGAGCATTCAATCTCAGAAAAAGATAAGAGAGTTTTCTCCCCAGAAAACATCACTTTTAAATGAAACTGGAAGAACTACATTTAAATGTAATGTTGAGATTCCTGTTTGAAATGAATTATGATCACTTTATAAAGACATTCTGCAAAAATTGCTAAACTCTTTTAGTGTTAGTCCTCCAAATACTAGAGTTGTCAGAATTTTCTACAAACAGGTAGAAAATTCTAGTATTTTCCTTAAGGATAAAAACATACAAGAGATAAAAACATATTTTCTAGTAGTGCCAAATACATTACTGCAGTGTTAGGCACAGGCTCAGAAACTACTAAAAAAGCCCATGAATGATTCAGCCATAACTTTAGTTAATGTGTCATCCAAAAGTCCCTCCACATACTCTTGATTTGAAAGGTCAAGTTTTGCTAAAAAGAACATTCTTGATGGTTCCAGGAGCTTTAATCTATCATAAACAACCAAGCTGCATGAGACAAGATACACAGCAGACAGAAAAACCATCCACTCCTCAGCTGTGGAAAGGCAGCAAGGTCTGCTGGAGTCAGAACAAGGGCAAACACTTTCTCTTTTCATCCATTTCCCCCTCTATTAGAAAATGTTCTGCTCAGGACTTAGTGGGTGACATCAAGTGTGTCACAGAACACAGCTGTCCTTGGCTGAATGACAATAGAGAGTCTTGACCTCAGTGAGGTGTTTTGAAGATAGATTTGTGTTCCAGTAAATTGGCTGTCTGAAATTATTTGACTACATAAATGTTAAAGGTGCTGATCTGAAGCAGTGTTCCCCCCTTTAATGTAATTTCTGGTGTGTGGGAAAACCCAGGACATCCCTCTGGCTGTCCAGAATGGCCAGGACCCCTGCCAGGGGGCTCAGAAGCCCTGGCACGGAGCCCAAAACCTCTGTGGTTTTGATTATGACCCATGGAGCAAATTACCAACCTTATATGAAGATCAGCAAGCCACAACAGTTTAAGTAGAATGATAGTGAATTTATCACAGGGTGGAAAAGTAGATTTTGGGGGTTTTAGAATGGGGGTTCAGGGAGCAAGATGGAGGAATCTGGGCATGTCCTGCCTTTCTCCTTCTTCTTCTTGGCCTCCATCTTCTGCTGTGATGGTGGCACTTTTAGATTGGTTTAGAGTAGAAGCTCACTGTCTAACATAGGTGATAGGTATTGGAAAGTAATTGTAAATATTGTATACATAGTTTTTAGTATAACATAACACCACCTCGGGGGCAGGCAGAGTGCCTGGAACTGTCCTGCTGGAGGGACCTTGGCAGGGCAGGAGAAAATTTTTTATAGATAAGGCACAATAAACAACCTTGAGAGCGAGAACTGAAGAGCTCTGACTCCTTCTTCAAGTGCTTGGGCTGGGAAAAGAGAGTTTAACATCTCTCGGGGTCGGAGCAACCAAAAGATCCTTAGACTGGTGTGTAGAACAGACTGCCTTCTTCAGCTGGACATTCCATTGGGAAATTTACCATGAGAAGGGAAGAGCTCAATCTCCTCAGGTGGGATCCCACTGTGAATCCTAGTGTGTCCAATCAAGTTTTTCTGGACTTTTTGTGCTCATGTTCCCCCAAACAGAGCAAGGTAAGGACAGAACACTAATGTAAAAGTGGAAGAGAGACTCCACTACCCTGCTTGCCATTTTAAAATAAAAATTATTTCTGTCTCCTTGGGTGGAAAGACTTAAGTGGGCTTACTTTCTGAAGCTGACAGATTAAAGCAACATAAAGATTCCCTTGTTCAAACACTTTTCATAGCAGTATGATCAAAAGACTAGAGCATATAGCAACTTTGCAATATAAACTGCATTTTTCTAGTTAAAAAGGTGACTAAATTATATCAATACTACTTTTAAAATGTGCGTTTCTTAACGCAAACATTTAATTAAAAAACCCAAACATGGACAAACCAAATACTGAAAAGCTAGTGAATTCTTTTATTCTAGAGGCCATTTACTTCAAGAAGTCATGCTCTTAACTGTATCTCCCAAGGAGAGCAGGGACTAGGAGCTCCTGTAGTTTAACTGCCTTCACTTTTCATGATAGGAGATGGGAACCAGCACTGGAAGAATATTCTGAATATGATGCACCATTTTTGGAGAGGAACGGGAGCCTGAGGAAAGTATAATGTCAACATTTCCTATAGAAATTGTCCTTTTTTTTTCCTGTTTTTTAAAAAATATTTCCTCTGTAAAAATGAGGCTCTACTTACCCCTTACAGTATACATTCAAAATGTGTTTTTCTCAGAATTGTTCTAAATAATAGAATGGATTTGGTAGTCATGGACATCTGAAAACTTGCTCTACCTACTGCTTTATATAACCATTATGTGACAGTATCACCAACCTGCTTAGAAGACCTGCCTGATTTTAAGAACAAATGTTTTGATTCAATGTATTTACAAAATCTGGATGGCCTGGAAGCTCTGTGTTTACACCATAATGAATTGATTTTTCAAATACTCTGTAAGTGAATCAAATTAATGCAAATCTGTGATAGGATATTCCCTACCAAAAAAAAAAAAAAAAAAAAGTCTGAATCAATGCCTAATCTCTTTAATTCTTAGGCTTCTTGCTCTTGCAGCGCTTGTTAGGCTTTTAATACTAGTCCATGCAATGCTGCCCACAGACTTTTTGACTGCCATTCATAAATACTGGAAACTTGAAGGTGAATTCTGATAATAAATGTCTTACAGAAACATATTTGTGCACAATGTAGTACAGACCTTTGCCTATCCTTCAAGGTTATGGACTTTGTAACATAGCACAAGCTCCCTTGCACAGAGGCATGATTTCATCCTGGAATGTGGGGAATAATGCTCATCTCAGAATTTTTTGGCAAATACATCTGTCTGTGTCTTGGTGTATGACTGGATCTGTGCCAAAGATTTGAGTGTCAACAGCACCTCCCCGTGTTGAAAACCTACCTGTTTAAACATTCCTGACTGCCCTACTGACGTACATTTAAAACACTGTATTTTCTGTGCAATAAAGAATTAAAAATACTTCTCTGCTTCACAGAAGAGCCTATTTCTGTGGGTTATTAGTAAAAATATGTGATCATTGCTAATGAAAATGTTAAAGACTAATGCTGTTTATGTCAAGAAATGTTACCACATACTTTTCAAGCAATGTATTCCACCATCAGCACTTCCAGCTCCTTGACACCCAGTCTGCTTTGCTCCAGCTGGTTTGGATGCTGATATATGTGCATGGTTTGTTACATGCCAGTCTAGGTTACAGGTGCTCTTGTAAAAAGTTGGAAAAAGATCCCCAACATTGGGTTTACTTCACGTATGACAGTATGTGCCTTTACTGAAAATAATACAAATTAATTTTGTCAATGGCAAAGACACACTGGTATATGCTAACAATTTTCTTATGACACGTGATTCTGTGAGAATATTCTGCTCAATAAATGCAGAAAATTAAAAACCTGTTCTTTTTTTCTGGATAGAAAGTCTGTATGTTAGATTTTAAAAATTTTTAAGTTTTTATTATTGAGTGACTTTAGGGAAACAAATATTGCAATCTAGTTAAACTATTTTTTTGGCTGTGTTTTTCTCCACTTACCCATGCTGTTAGTCAAAATTCTTCATGGCAAACATGTATGGAAGAAAGTGATTTGTACTTCCCAATATTAGATTATTACGACTAATTTAACAGCTATGGGTTCTGTGGAGTCTGTCTTGATATTCTACTGCCCACAGCATCTTTTAGCCAGTTTGGGATGTGCAAGACTAGATGATAAAACTACTTGAGAGGTGGGAAACTGGTTGACTTTTGGCCTTAAGGCAGCACTTACGGGGTCCTACTGTACCTTGAGACTGGCTGTGAGTGCAGATCCTGAGAGATCTGTCCTGGGGCCTCTCCCATTAAATGGCTTTACCAATGCCATTGCCCTTCTCAAGTTTGTGGATCATAGCAATTTCTAGGATGCTATCTAAATTCTCAAAAAGCAGAGTGACCATTTAAAATGAGCCTTGCATACTGCAAGGAATGAGCCAGTAGGAATTTCAACAAGAGCAAACACAAAGTACTATACCAGAGATGGGATAACCCTCTGGAATGCCACTGACTGGCTGAGGATCAGCTCTGTGGAAAAGGACTTGGGCACACTGATGCAAGGAAGCTAAACAGAACCAGCTTGGAACAGACAGATGAAGAGTCATCAGAGAAGTCATCAGGGGGACACAGCCAGGTTTTTGCAGCTGTGTGTGGAAGGATAAGAAGATGACAATGGGAATACAGAGGGGAGACTTCTAACAGATAGAGGGAAAAATACTTCTCCATGAAGACAGCCAAGCAATGAAGCAGATTTCCCAGTGAAGTTTTGCAGGCTGCATCTTTCAAAGTTTCAAGAAGGAGGCCCTGAACAACATGGTCCTTGAGAGGAACTGCTTTGGACAGGGGCTTGGGCTGATTCTGTAATTCTCCTTGCTTGTCTGAGACTCTCAATATTCTCTGATGTTTGTACAAGGCAGCCAGAAATGCAGCTTCAGTGGTCAAAGCATACAGTAAGGATTTGCAAAGAAATTTATTCTTGTGCAAAAGGAGGCAGTTCCAACCTGGTATTCAGAAAGAGAGTCCACACCTTCTCCTCACCTTTCTTTCCCTCCCTCTTGATACCTGTGCCCTTGAATAGCACAGGTATCAAAAGTCTTGAACTATTTTTCATCCCAGTTGATGAAATATCCTGTCAGAAATTATTTCATCCATGAATGTGGGGGGCTAAACAGGGAAACTGGAATGATATGGCATGGTCTCCTATGAAGATATGAGTGTCGTCTTAGTCCTTGACACTTTGGTCTTTCAGGTTGAAGAATTGTATGTTACATCCAGATTATCTTCCAGAGAATTTCACTTGATTCTATAGAAAACTGACAGCATTTGACAGTGCTAAAAAAGGAGCAAACATTCAAAATTAGAATAATCCCTACCAGAGCATATTTTTCTGCAACCAGGACCAACTGGTGGGGGTAGGAAGAAAAGGAAGAAATCATTAATAAAAGGATAAAGCAGAGTAGATTAAAAAAATTACATAGAGTGCTACACTAACATAGAATCAGTGAGGGTGAACTATATGACAGATCAGACTGCCTATCCAAGGAGCAAAACAGAAGTGTAAAAAGTACTTGACTGTCCTGTTTTCAAAAACTACTAGCATGTTTATGGAGACTGGAATCTGATCAACACCATTGAAACTCAGGCAATCAAAGCACATAAAAGCAGATTTGTTGAAATCTATGGGAACTAAGCACCTAGCTGTTTATCCATCAAAAATTCCCATTAAGCATTCATCTGCAACACTGATCACTTTAATAACTTTGAAGAAGTTGATCACTTTTCTAAAAGAGTTCTGGCATAAAAATAGGTTACAATTTTTGAAAGGATTATCCATAAGGGTTTTTATACCAACTGGTACATAACCACCCTGTTTGGCTCTGATGGCCAGAATGATCAGGTTATGCTAATATTAGTGGTAGTTATATTACTAGAAACTTAATTTGTATGAAATGTCATTCTGAATTCCAAAGCTTTTGTGAAAAATATTGCCTTGTATTAGTTGTTGTCACACCTAAACAGGTGTATGTTAGTTTCAGAATACATTTTCTCATGTAGTTATGTAATGTCTCTCCACAACTGTGACAAATCTGTCTTGTCTGAAGACAGGTTCAGATTTCTTAGTTCTTGTTTGGGTGACTTTAATCACAATATTGTGCTTTTCTCTCCTCTTCTGGGACATTTGTATCACCTAACTGTGCAGTTAGATTGCAAGTCTTCATCTGGAACATGTTTCTCTTCCTCCCCTGGAAATTGGCTTGGATTCCAGTTCTAAATTTAAACAGAACTCCATTTTCCTTGTCTAATAACCACAGAGTAATTAGGCTTCTACATAGAAAAAGAATTATCTAAAGAAATGTGTTCCTAAAATGACATTTTGAGCACTGTAGATATATGCCTCCTCTGCCAGGTTACCTACAGTGTGCAGAAAAATGTCTTAAAGATACAGATGTATTTACACATATCCGTTCCCTGTAATTTGTAATATTCACTTCTGTTATTTGTGCATCTTATCTCTTTCATATTACTGGAAAATATTCTTACTTCCTAAAAGAGACATTTGTTTCTAATGGAGTGGCCCATTTAAAGAGTCACATAATAATATCTTCACAGAAAATGCAGCTGTATAGCTCAATGGGTCTTTGTCCAGTTCCAGCCCCTCCCCACCTCCCTCAACTATTCTACTGTAAATGGTACCTGGATGGAAGCAGATCTGATTGTTACTGATTGTTTCCATTGTCTTATTCAGATTAGTTTCTGTCTGATTTCTGTAATTGGCCAAATTTGTGGGCTGACATTTGGAATGAACTTTGTCTAAAGTTCTAATATGCTGCTGTATAGTGCTGTATATCTTAATGTGCTTTTCAGGCTGTGGACCTAATAATTTGCAGTAATGCCAGTGAGGATTCCACCTCTGGAAGTGTCTCTACACTGCAGTGGATTATGGAGATTGCTATTCAGCTTGGTTATTGCAGAGCTGTGGTTCAAAAAGGTCTCTGAATATTTGATGGCCTTTGGGTGTCCCCAGCCTGGATCCTACAGCTCAGTGCCCCACAGTTCTGAGTGAAACATTGCTCACAGTGAAACATTCCAGTGGCTGCTCCTGCCTCTAATCGCTCTCCCTAGCTGGTGCTGCACAGATCTGCAGGTGCTGCACAGATCTGCAGTGCCTCATTTCCCATATCAGTGTCAGCATCCAGCAAGACTCTGGTGTGTTTGGCCTCCTTTGGTGTTTCCCTCAGCCTTCATCCAGATCCCGTTCTGCTCTCACGAGTCGACAAGATTGCGGGAATCCACAAAATCAGAGGGTTTTGGGAAAGCTGCAAAAGGCAGGCCTCAGAGACAGCATAACTGTGATTAGAGCTGAGCAGTAGCCATAAGATTGGTCAGCAGAAAAATTATGTAAAAAGTAGAAAAGTAAGGACAAATAGGTCTGTGTATTAACGCTTGTCTAGAATAACTCCCTAAGCTACAGAAAAGTTTATCTAGTGAGACATTAGGAACTTCTAAGCTTAATAATGGAGCTCTGTGCATTGTGTTTTAAGGCTTACAATCAGGTATTGTATTTGAAATAAGCAAGCATTTTTTTAACCAAAGGTATGTGTGCTTACAGTGGTTGGATGGAACTACTGTCAATGTGCTTTTGCTTTGTGTGATTGGGCAAAAAACTTATAAAGTGAGTTGTAACATTATATTCTTGGTCTGCTGCCTGGGATGTGAGCTGATGGCATCTTCCCATTGTCATAACCATGTAATGAGACTGATGGACTGATGCTGAAATAAAACAGCTGAAGGCATGTTCCACAGCAGTCCTGTCCTGTTTGTGATTTGTACATAACCCCCAGCTGGCGATAAAGATGACTGACTTTGGTGCTTCAGAACATGTCCAGCTGGAACAGACAGGTAATTATTAATGTTGGACTGTTCAATCTGAACAAACACAGCAAAATCAGCAATGAACAACTATTTCAAAGTACTTGACCTAGCTTTGACCATTCCACATGAGAAAGCTGGGAAAGCACTCACATGGGCAGCTCAGCTGCCAGATCAGAGAGAATGGCTCTTCCTGGGAGAGAAGAAGTGATGATCATGTGGAGGAGGCAGTTTCATCCATATACAAATACAGGTAAGGAAGGTTCATGTCCAGATGGTCAAATGGTAGCTTTTACCAGGCAACTGGCAGTCATCTTAAAGCATGTGGTTTTATGGGACATAGAACCAGAGGAGTATGGCTTCCTATTTTTCTGTGATTTGTGTCCTGCTTTGCTCTCTGGCCAATAGTATTCCCATTTTCCCATTACAAGGCATAGTCACTCTGTGGCATTGGGATGTTGCCTGACCAACCAGCCTTTGGCTGCTGATTTTCCATCTAAATGTGTGAATTGATGGGAGACTGCTGTCTTCCTTTGGGAGTCCACTCTCTGCTACTTAGTCTTTAGACAGACTTGAGGTCCTTGAGCCCCTGTCCCTTGTGTCAAATTGAAAATTGATCAGTGGCTTCAAAGGCCTCTGGGAGATATGGGTCTGAGGACCTAAAAGTTAAGTGATTGTACGTGCCTAATTTCCTTTGCAAGTTGGGAGAACAAGCATTTTCAAATTTGTTTTTCATTAAACTATCTCTCAAGCAAAAGATTAGATGCAGTACCAAGAGAATTGTATGATATACAGCATAATTTTTCAGAATATGTGAACAAATAAAGGCAAATATCACACAAACTGATAGCGATGGCCTCTTGGGCTAAGGCAGTTTAAGGCCAAATGTCATAAAAATCCTCATAAGACCGTTAGCTATAAACAACTCTTTATTTTTAACCATCCTGCTGCTTGTTTCCATGTCATTTTTCATGAAAATCCGAATGCTTTTCCTTTCAAATATTGACAAGCGTTTACAAAAAAGGTTTTAAACAGGGTTTTAAAAAAGGTTATCAGTGCATGAGTTCTTTGTAGCCAGTAATTCCCAAGGCAGCTGTGAATTTGGAAAAGCAAACAGCACTTGGCAAATGTATCTTGGAGATAAAACCCCAGACAAAAGCTCCTTTCTTGCAGATATGTGTTTGGTGGGTGTGAACCATAGAAAAACTCAATCATGGCTAAATTATTTTCCCTTCTCTGGAAAGGAGCAGGAAATGAGTCCTGAGCAGCTTTTATAAACCCAAAAATTCAGAGTATGTGCGTGAAGCACCAGTAGAGGGCATGAATTGTCCACGAAGAAAGTACTGCAGGAGTAGTAAATTATGAAATGTATTTGTTTTAGGATTAAAGTTGTAAGAACTGTAAACTGTATGCTTTTGCATCCTTTTGCATCAAAGTATTTGCCTGTTTTTAACCCTGAATGTGTAGGTCCATTTAGCTATTTTCATTTAACTGGCAATAAGTAAAGCTTCTGAAATTTTTCATATCCCTCATCTGGAAAGTAGTTTGCAACCCATTCAGTACTCAAATGTAGTACTATTTCCTCTTTCTGACAAACATGGACTAATTAGGCTTTTCAACAGGCAAGTGATTACCTGATAAATGACCTTCTGCAAAAGGCTGCAGTAAAATAAATTAAAAGGCAGATTTAGCACAAATGATGGCCAAGCAACAAGGTGCAGGAACAAAAGAGAAGCCTTGCAAAACCAATCTGCTTCAGAAGCTTTAGAAATAATGAAAATGTTTGCTAATGATGCTAATTGTAAGTCTGACTCTGTGTGTGCATTCTTAAACACAAAATAGGAGAGGCTGCTTGTCATACTGGCAGCTAATTCACTTGAAATCATAGTTACAGCAGGAAGGAAGCATGATCACTTTTCGCAGGATACTTATCACCTGTGATCGTTCCTGGACCAAAATGTGAGCAGCAACCAGATGACAGAAGAAAATGGCCGAATTGCACACAGCCTCCAGCGCCTTTTTTTCCATTGCTCTTGGGGATGGTTTATTATCCTATGCCATTTTCGGGGTCTTTGATCTGTTTTGTTTTGTGCCCAGGGGCGGTGGCTGTCCCTGCCCCACACCCCATCCATCCTCCCTGGCTCCGGGGCTGTGGCGATGGAGGGGAGCTGAGCCGCGGCTTCCAGGGGGAGTTGGGGTGGGGCGAGAGGCAGGAGAGGCAGGGCAGGCTCTCTCTGGCTCTGCCGCTTCGACCAGACACATATGGCTGGTACCTCTGACAAGGGATCCTGCTGTTTCTGGGATTCCCTTGCTTCTTTTTGTGTTTTTTTTTTTTTTTTTTTTTTTTTTTTTTCGGTGTGGTTTTTTTTTTTTTTTTTAGGTTTTTTTTGTGGGGTTTTTTTTTATTTGTTTGTTTTTTTTTAATTTTAATTTTTTAAAATTTTTAAAGTTTTTAATCTAAGTTGGTTTAGTTTGGCTTTTTTTTTTTTTTTGTTTTTGTTTTGTTTTGTTTTTTTTTGTTTTGTTTTGGTTTGGTTTTTTTTTTGCTTCGGCACTGTGACTGAGCTCGCCGGCTGCGCTCCTTTGGCCGCTCCGCGGTCGGGCAGCCCAGACCCGGTGCGTGCCCCGCCAGGACCCGGCGCTGCCCTCGCTCCATGCCCGGGGGCTGCCCCCACCCTCCACACACCCTCCGCATCCGAAGGACCAGCCAGAGCCGGTGAGAGAATCCTGAAGAGTCATTCACTGCGTTCGGGAGCCGAACTGCCGCTGCCTGACCCCCACCGTACCTCCAGCATCGCTCCGAGCTTGTGCTACGCTGCAGCTTTTCACCCTCGGCCTGCCGGGAGCTCCTGCTGGTCCAGCTCGCTTCTCCGGAGGTTCCTGCTACAGCTCCTTTCGCCATCCAAAAGGGGCACCGATATACTCGCCGGGATATAAACCAAAACATTGTAAAGAGAATGTCTTTGAATTGTTGTTTTCATGGCATGTCCAATCTCAGTCTACTCAGATTAAGTGAGTTTCAGAGTGTGCAACCACGTGCAATCTTCATGCGTGTATTCTGACACCCTTTCATCATCTATCCTTTTACCAATTTTGCCGTGTGCCTCTGAAAGCAAAGCAAAACAAAACATACCACTTAGTGTTCCTTCAGAATCAATCTGAGTGTTTGAGGGATGAAAACATTTATCTGGCAAAGAAATTGAACCTTCAGGAAACAAAATCTTTTTTTCTCAGTACTGAAAAAAAATTATAATTATTATTGTGAGAAAATATTTCAGCCATTGAATCATGCAAATACCTCAAAAGTTAATTTAGAACTTCTCAAGATGTAAGGAAAAAAGAATTGTGGGAGTGTGAAACCTGACTATTTTTCTCAGCATGTCAGCAGTCCCTAGAGTATGTTTTAGGCTCATCTACTACTGCTTGATCAGACATGTCACAAACAGGTATGGTTCAAGAGCTGAATTTTTACTTGGCATCCAGGTCTGCTGATTTGCTATTTCTGACTCTGTCCAGAATCCCTGATCTCAAAGAACATTTAGTGATATGAGAACCCAGCCTTTACTGAAAATGTCAGGGCCATTTCCACATATATCCACTGCTGTATGTGAATGAGAAAGAAACCAGAGGCCAGTATTGCTCAGTGTTTGATTCCCAGCTCTAACTTCAGCTAAATTAGGAGCCAATTTTCATTGGCTCATTAAATTGTTGCAGAAAGAAAGCTCCTCCTGAGGGTAGTTCAGAACTAAGGACTATGTTAGGCCCTCTATCAGTGTAGTTTTACTTCTCTCATTATATATATCCAGATTTTTCCACAGTAGAAACAGTGCATTTTTTAAAAAAATAGAGTGGTGTGTGAAAAAAAAAAAAATCCTACCTTCTTTTTTTTTTGGATTGCTGAGGTCAATTGCTAAATGAGAGCTTGAAATATTTCCCTCTCTCCCTCTAAAATATCCTAATTTGAAGCACAGATTCAGGCCATTGCAGAAGATAAAGAACACTGTACATTGCTTTTAGGTGTACTTTGTTTTCTCAAAGCCTAAATAGAAGGCAGTTGTTTGTGTCTCTGATCTGTAGTCTCCAAGACTTCTTGATCCCACAGTATTGCAGGACCTATAAAGTGTCAGAATAGCAAATATGTTTTAATACACTTTCTGGCTCAGGGTTATCCTAGAAATTGACAAAAGAATGTCCAACATTTCAGAGCAACACTGCCATCTAAACCTTTTTAGATGCCTTTAGCTGAGAATACAGAGAAGTGTATCATGAAAATTCAAATACAGAATATTTGGTTTGTAGGGCTTTTTATCAAGGCATTGGTGATCATTAAGATAACAGCACAGATCTTCCTGTGCTAAAAAGCCTTGTCCCCTCTTGGTGTTGGCACAACCAAGTCATTTAGGCCACGGTGATGATTTACAGGGAGAGAGGGAAGGAGCAGGAACATGCCACATAATGCAGTAATGGCCTGCTGGCATCAGTTAAATTCTTTTCTTTCTGCTCACCTTGTGTGTTCCCTTTTTATTGAAGAAGTCTTGTAAGAATATCTGTTTTCCCCAGATATGTATACCATGATACAACAGGTTGGTTATTGGACAGCAATGAATGGCCTCTCCTGGATTCTCCACACTCAGTAGCAGAAAATAAATGGACTTCTGTCTTGCTATGTATTTACTATCCTAAAAATAAATTTAGGAATTTTATTATGCATTTATAAATATTTATAAATACTGCTGGAGAGTTACTGTACCTATGTTTTTGCTGTTATCATGAAATTATTTGAAATTATTTTGCTGTTATCATGAAATTATTTGATTTCAGCTGGCCTTTCTTCATTCGTGTCAAGACACCTTATGGCCACATGTATCTCTTTGGAGTAGATAATTAATTGTGATATTGAAATTACATTCTTGAGATGAAGCCAAGAGATGGAGTGGAAGGTTGAAAACTCCAGCCTTACAGAATTCATGCAGGAGTGAGTATTTTTTGAGTCTCCTGGCAGGCTGTATTGCTGTATCCTGCTGAGAAAATCCACTCCCCTAATCATGGCTCAGCATAATCCATGGTATTTTGTAAATAAGAAATAAGGGTGAGCAATTTCCTGCCCAGGTGATTTTTTTTCCCTATATAGCTTCTATATAGCTAGGATTTTGTCCTCAAATTTTAATGCGATTTTTGAATGTGTTTGGCACTTCATCAGATTGGATTATTTCCTTGGTTTCTTGATGGGATCCAAGCACATAAAAAAAGACATTTTGCTTAAAATAAAAGAGCAGAAATAACCCACTTTCCTCTTGCCCTGCCCCCAGATGCAAAGATAAGGATAGGTAAAAAGATGTGTCTGTCATGGTCATATTTAATAGATGACAGTGTTGTTACAGGAACTGAGGTTGACAGTGTTGTTACAGGAACTGAGGTAGGGAAATGCATTTTTTAGCTTTATATTGACAGTTCTCCTTTAAACAATACAGGGAAAAGTAGAAAATAGCATTTCAAAAAAAGTCAAAATATAGCTCATAAAAGCCCATATTTCAGTTTTGCAGATGTCTTAGTGTATAATCTGCATATCTATTACTTTACTCTTTTACTTTTTATCATTACTTTTACTCTTCACTCTGAAGTCAGTGTTTAGTAGGCACAGGCTATATTGACACATGACATACAATGTCTTGGTGCAAATCTTCACAAGTGTTTAGTGTCTATGATAATTGCTATATTGTTGGTAAGATATACTGTAATTCAAATGCAAGATTTTAATGAAATTTAGCAAAAGTTTGTATTATAGCTCAAACTACTTTGTAACATTTTGTTGTGTCTCATATTTTTTGGTGTATGAGGAACAACTAACAACTGTATTAGTGTCACATAAATAATTGATTTGTGAAATTACAAGGCCATGGAAAAATCTGTAACAGTTAGAAAGAAAGTGTTCAACTTTGAAATTCAAGATACTAATTTTCTTCTGAGCCCAACTTCAAACAGAGCTTTTGTCTTTTTAGGGATCTGCGTTTGGCTTCCTGTAAGATGCAAATATCTTATGGAACATTACCCTTTAGGATACTAGTTGGCAAATAAATGAAATTAATTTTTTTGTCCAAGCATTAATTTTTTGTTGAAGATGATATTAACTTTATTTTTCTTATGTGAATGTTGCCACTTTAATGTCATTAATGGCATGAGACCATTATCTTCAATTTTCATCAGAACATTTTATTTGAGATGTGAGTCATTCTTAAAAGCTGTTGGAATCCTGCAGATTTAATTTAAATAAAGCTTATGAGTATTTGAAATAAAAGCTCTGTCTATGCTTCAGGTGAAGACTGTGCAACAGACCTTAGAATTCAATTCAGCAAAACAATTAAAATTACATTTAGCTTTAAGTTCATGACTTGTTGCCTTTATTTTTTTCTTCTGTTTAATGGTTCTTCCTGCTGTTATAATTCATTCAAGATGCGATTTGGAATCTCTATCATTTGAAGATATCTTTCATATGACAATAATTAAAAGAAAGGAAAAGGAAAAAAGAAAAAAAATAGTAATTCTCCTTGCTTTTTATTTCTGTTCAGTCACACCACAGCTCTGGAAATAAGGAAAAGTAACTCTAGGAAACTTTCTGACCCACCATGCATGATACAGAGAAAGATCTCTGCATATGAATTCTACTGCATTTACCTACCATGTGTACACTAGTCTCTACACAGCATGGGCAAAGCAATATTTTTCCAAAGCCATATAATGAGCACATATAATCCATCCCTACAATGTGCTAGGCTGCCCTTGCAGCTAGTAAATATTACAGCTCAGAACTATGTGGGAAATCTTTGGACAATTTAAGTAATAAACATATTTTTCTTTATTATGTGCTATTTCATTAAAATAAAAAATGAGCATATTGGAGATGGACTAGAAAAAAGATTAGATGTGCACCATCTGTATTTTTTTCTAATGTGAACTCTAGAGACAATTTAATTTGCCATTATGAAAGAAAGTCTCTCTGAGAATTCTGCTTTTTCATGCAGAAGGAGGAGCAAAAATATAGTAAAAAAAATGCCCGTTTAAAATATTCACAAATATACAATCAGCTAAGTGGTGAATTGTGTTCAGTGACATTCACCATTATTTTATACTCGCTTCCACAAATGAAAATACATTCATTCAGATTAATTTAGTCCCTGAAGTGGATGCAAAAATCTCTCAAGCTTCCTTGCAGGTTTGTGTGAGTGCTGATGCAGAAACCATTCACACTGATATTTTGCTCATTCTTGGAAGCAGAAACAATTGGCCCAGCAGTGAAAGTGTTCAAAGGCAGTGAAATACAGAAATGGTGTGATATTTGTGATCAACAGCTTGCAGCCATCAGACCTGATCCTGCAATAAAGGCACTTGTGTGGGGCTAAGAAAGCCACAGAGTTCTGCTGACTTTGAATGGGTGCATTGGCTCATGAGTCTGTTGCTAATACTCAACTGCAGGATTGAGGCTTATGGAATGAGTCAGTTCTGTAAAATCTATTTCAGAAAAAGAAAAGGATGATGACATGACAGTCCAAATAAACTAGGATTTGTTCCATAGCCAATGTATGAACAGAAACAGGTGATGGAATTCTGCATTATCCCTTTTTGATTAGCAGCTCTAAGTCAGAGGTAACTAGATGGGATGCTGCTAATGCATTTAAAATAAACAGATTAAATGAAGAGAGTCTATAATGGTGAGAACTAATTAATACATGGTGTTAGACTACAGTATAACTATAATGGTCTTTGTACTGTGGTGGAGTCATGCTAATTCTGTCCAAGTCTGTAATTTTTGTGGTATGTGAAAAACCATAAGTGAACCTACATTTTGGTCGTGTGCTGTTTTTGGACTGTCTGCTCTCAGGAGAAGGCCAGTTATTCAGAGTGGTGTTCTGAACACCCCAATTACCTCTGGAGATCATCAACTTCCACTTCTGCATTTAAAGAGAATGTGTTTGAGGAATAAAAAATGGGGAGCTCCTGTCTGTTTCTGCAATAAATATTAAAAGGGTTTTCAGCTTAAACTAATATGTAAGAGAAACACCTCTGCCTTAAATTTTCTCATAAATATTTCAAACCTATCTCTCACCAGTAGAAGTGGTTTCTTGAGGCACAGAGCTCATTCTCTGCATGCTATTCTTGGTTAGTAGTAAGTCTTTCCTTCAGAAAATGCCCCATCCAAAAAGAGTGCAGAATTGAATTCTCATAATTGCTGCAGAGCTTAGAAAATGCTCTTGTATAACATAATAAAGGTAGACCTAAAACCCAATTTCCATGATGTTATTGAACGGCAAAGTTTTTCATCCTTAGATGAATATTAAAAGTAAATGCGGAGTCTTACTTCTGTTTTTGCTTTTAAATGAAAACTACTGGGTCTAATTCACTTGTAAGTTTCATAGAATTTTCATTCACTTGTAAGTTTCATAGAATTTATACCACAGTACAGTTTTGCAACTGTATTGTGGTATTATATTCCATCGAGTTTCTGCAGTTTAAGACAGCAGCATGTTTTTGGCTCACTCTTCTGTCTTGCTGGCAGACTTGATGTGCATTTTTTGGTGAAAATGTTACTAAGACACTAACAACTGCTTGAGACTTCTGTTTACCACTGGATGTTTGCAAGACTGGTAAGAAAAAAAACTTGCAAGAGTAAAAAACTTAAGGGTTTGGGCAATGTATGAAAATGAGGGAGACAAGTTTGCATATTTGCAGGAAACTTTACTCTGGATTCTTTTGCATTTACGGTAAGAAAATGTCTTCAATTATATTAGCCAAAAATGACTATTCAATGCATTTGTGCTGAAGACAGAGCACTAATGAGCCTTGTTGCTCTGCAAGGTCTGGCACACAGTTGCTGTTTGCACTGAAAAGAGGGCTGTGGACTCAAAGAGAAGACAATGAGAGCTCTTAAGAGTCCTGCTGAAATATATCTTACAATATTGTGTTTTTCTCTAGTGAGACTAAAATGGCAAAACCAAAGGCTGCTTATTTTAAAAATCCAAATGTGTATCTGATTATCTGGGATTTTGTGAACAGGTACCTGGGTATTAAATTGAGATGAGCTACCAATTTTTCTAACAAAGCCTATGCATTATTTAAATGAAGACTGCCACTCTATCCCTAGTTGCTTTCATTGCTTCGCTTGCATGTGAAATGTATTTATCTTTTACTGTTGCTATAAAATCTCTTCCAAACAAAAGCTGCAAACACCACAAGGGAACTGTCTCCTTACTGGTAAAATCACTTCTATTATTTCTATTTTTATATCATGGTTCATAAGAAGGTGCCTTTATGAACAAGGGTTTAATGTCTAGAAAAATTATGTTTTCTTGTATTATATATGTTTTAGAATTATACATTTTTTATTGCTGCCAGTAAAAGCACGTGATCTGTTAAGCTACATTTAATCAACTAAAATGAGTTTGTTTTCCAGTGCATACTGCCGAGATCCTACTTTCAACAGATTAGAGAGTGTTTTATACAGAATTTTCTTTTGTTTCAAAACACCAGAGATGGTCACTTACAGTAATTTCTGACAAAGGGCCCATGTCTTGCAGCCCCATAAATGTAATTGTGTTTATGGACAGGGCTCTTCTCAGCCCACTGGTCTAAGTGCAATAAATCCCATGTGATTACAGTTATGGGGCTTCATACAATGACCCTATTTAGGATATATAAATGTGTTTTTCAGAAGAGTTTAAATTTACATCAGGAAAGTTGCTAATTGAGGAGACTTTTTTCTTTACTTGACAACCTACCTTTCTTTCTTTCATTCATCCAAAACAGCTGAACTAAAAGTCTGCTGTGAGACTTGTCTGGTATTTTTTTTTGTTGCCTTTTTGTTTTGTTTTGGTTTGGTTTTTATATGGGTGGTTTTTGGCTTTTGGGTTTTTTTTTTTGCTTGTTTTTGTCTTTTTGGATTTTTTGACAGTTAGGAACATGATGCACTGCAAATTCTAATACTGCTAAATTTAAAATAAACCAGAGAGAAACAATATTATAGCAGTGTTAAAAAAAAAAAAAAACCACAGCAAAAAACTCCCAAAACCCCAATCTTACACATTCTGTCCTGCTGTGCAGCAGGGAAGTCTCATAATAACTTGAAAACGTGGCATGTACCTATGGTAAATATGTTTTGGAATCACTGCACAGTCAGCTTGTTCTTAAACTCCTGTTTGTCTACGTTTCCTCTCTCTGATTAATGGCTTAAGGTGTCCATTATACCTCTGGCAGCCCTTCTCTCACCTTCCAGAGTGTCATATCTGGATTTTGAGAAGAATATTCTTAAGATAGTATTTGAGGGTTTTTTTTGTTTTGATTGCGAACTGGAAAAAATGTATTTAATAATGGAAATGCAGATGGTGGTTGAGGTACCAGAGTGCTGCCTTTCCTACATTACAAATTTAAAATAATCAGAAATTCATCACATTGGTACATTTTTCTGTTTTTTTACTGAAAGCTGATTAGATGCTTTAACAACCCAATGTTTTTTTTTATCCAGGTTTCCTAAGGAATTTTATGTACATGATGACACTGGCATTTTCTTTTACTACAAATAATTTTGGAACTGGTTTCTTAATTCCAGGGAAATGCAATGGTGAAAGTTTAAAAGCAATCAGGTTATTCTGACAATATTGTACTGAGCAAAGGAGAGAGACCTAAACCAGTGCCCTACAAGGTATGAGATGGGTGCAATATGAGGTACTAGAACATGACAATAAATGTTGCTCAATCAGGAGAAAAGCTCTAGTTAGGGGAACTGTGTGTTTTCATGAATTACACAAATGTAAGGCAAAACCTCAGGATCCAAGTCTTCACTACCTCTCCTGTCACAGTTCTGTATATTCTGCTGATATTTCACTATATTTATTTTCCCTCTTTTGTAAAATGCAGGCCACCTGTACAAACTTTTTAATGAAATAGGTCCTTACAGTTAACTGTAAAATTTTCTTATAGAGTTAGTAGTTTTACTACTAATTTGATCCTTGATGTGGCTGACTTAATGATTAATAAATAAATGAACTTTCACTTTGGTAATGAGGTTACTAAGCACTCCTAAGCATTTAAAATTTTTTTTAGAAACAGTAGCTTATAAATTGCAATAATTTAAGGTATCGGACGATACCCTTTTCCTGACCCAGAGATGGGGCAACTGAGAGGCATTTTAAAAACTTTTATTCCATTTTCATGGAATTTTTCTCATGAGAAGGGTGAGACAATACAGATGCTATAATTCACACTATCACAATCAGAAGCCAATTATGTCCTAGTTACAATGCATTGTAAGTGTTTCTTGGCCTATCAGCTTTTTGCCACACCATGCTGTAGATGCCTTAAAGCCAATCATCTAAAACTACCCCTTGTGGGTCCTACTACAATGCATCTTTCATAGTTCTCTTCCTCCAAAGTATCTAGTCTTATTTGCAAAGGCCATCCTTTGAAACTTGTTTCTAGCTCCATTTCTCTCTCAATAATGTCTGTCCTATTCCATGGCATTTCCAAGTCAGCATTTCTTATCTCAAGGTTTGCACACAGATGTGTGGGCCTTCTGTCAGTCTTTGAGAATTTTCTACAAATCCATTTCCTACATGAAGGTATTTGTTTTGTTAGTTATTTGTATTTCGGGCTGGATTTAACTCTGTCTTTGCCAATGCTTTGCCTTCTCCAGAGCAGAGTCTGCCAGCTCAGTATTGGTGGTCTCTCATGTGCAAGCCCAATGTTCTGAGAATAATTTTTCAGTCAAAATATGGAAAACTCATCAGAAATTATTTTTCTGTAAACACTTTTGGTGTAGCTCTTTCACTACAAAATGTGAATGTCAAAGCCTTGAATGCTTTCTCAGTATCAAATTTTGGTCCTTCATGCTACAACACTGAATTAAGATCCTATTCAGTTCAGCACAGAACAATATTTTCAGGAGGTGGAGCACGCCTAATGTAACAGAGTCTCTGATTCAATTGCATTTACTGTGGAGACTGACTGTAACATTTTAGTATCCTCTAAAATGTTAATTTTTAAGAGATTAAAACATTTCCCAACAATTTCAATAGTGATTTAAAAAAGAGTAGAATGACGAAGTCAAACCTGGTGCCTGTTTTGTCTTTGACCCAAAATCCATGTTATAGAGAAGTGTGATGTAGTTGTGCATTATCTCAAGAAAAACAGACATTTACTCAATTAATGTGCATGTCTACAAGATGCTTGTGTTTCAAAATAATTTCTTTCAGGTTCTGACCCTAAAGGAGCAGAATTCATGGCTATATTACCAGTGATGTGAAGGTTTTCTTGCTGACACTTTTCGTCAGTCCATTCTGACCTTGATGTTTCAGGTGTCACCATGCTGTAAGATAAAGTGTCAGGCTGATAAGCATTGACAGCAGGACATGAGTGTTCAGGTCAGAAAATAAAATGCATTTGGTATTATGGGAATTGATGGTTTTCAAATACTGTGTGCTTCCATGTTCAAAATTGCATGCCAAATTATGCCATCAGGAAGGACAAGTGTTGCTGTGTACCAAATGTAAGTACAGGCTGTAAATTAGCTGAGCTTCTTATTTTAGTCTAACAAAACAATAAAGAAGCCTGTTCTGTTGCCCAGACTGTAGCAGATTTTCTTAACATCTTCTCTCTTGACCTTTTAATGTGTTAAAAATAGTTATTTCAATCAACATCACAGAGTTTGTTTCTGTAAGGGCTCTCTTAGTCTCCTTATTCTGAAAACCTGAAGTGGTGGTCACCTTCACTTACCTCCATAAATCATTGATTTTACTTAGGCTGGAAGCATGGAATGCAGGAAGGAAAGATTCTTTTTGGTTCATTGTCACCATCCTCTCTTCCTCTGCGAAAATTGCATAGACTTTCTCCACTCATTTTTGAGACCCTTTTAAATTTTGTTACATTTAACAAACTCATTTGTATAAACAGTGTAACTCACTTGTATCACAGTGTAAAAACTACAGAAAAATCACAAACTGAGTAGAACTTATCATAGAGATGAAAAATGGACCCATAAAAAAAGCTAAAGACATCTTGTGGATAATGGGTAGGTTGTACCATGCAACTAAATGATCACAGACAGACAACTTTGATTTTTAAATTTACTGATGCTGATCATAGATTTATATTGGAAATTAATTACATTTAGGCCCATTACTTTTGTTTGAATGCCTGAAAAAGCATGCATAATGAAGTGTTAATTCAATGCTATTAAAAATGCTATTTCTCTTTGAAGTATATTTTGAAATGTTTTTAGGCATTTTGAAGATATGTTCAGTATGTTGTCAGGGCCTTTTATAAGAAGTCTCATTGTGAGTAGTCGAGCAATAGCATTTTCAGAAGCCCTGGTTTGAGTAACACTGGTTACACTGAAGCAGCTGTGAAGTTTTGCATGTGCTTTAGCAGAACAGGTGAGGGTCTATAGCATCAGTAAGCACCAAGTGGAAAATGCTTTCATAGTTGCTTTTTGAGTTTTATTCTTGTCTCTTTTACTTCACATTCATCAAAGGATTAGGGTTGTTCTGTATATGTCTACCACGGGACAGCAATCACTGATTTTTATTTTCCTTTTGTGATGAATGAACCAAAATAAAAAGGTCTTGGTTTGTTCCTGGAGAGTCAGACAAGATAGTTCTATATGTCATGTATCTTCAGAGTTATTTCTAGAATAGTGAAAAATTATTTTCTTAACAGCTTTGGGGAACAAAGTGTTGCTAAAATTAACAAGACTCCAGCAATTCACCGGTATATTCATACATTTACATAAATTCATCTGAGAATTATGCTCTGAAATTGTAATAAAGTCACTTATGGTTTCTGTTAGGAAATGTGCTTCTATTGCATTTTCTGTTTTTTCATAATTTCAAACTATTGGTCTGATTTTTTCAGGTTCCTTGTCTAGATATTCCAGCTACCTGACTGTTGCTTAGACTATTGGGGCACAGGCAGAGGTTGAACATGGATCCTTCTGGCTTGATTACTCTGGAAGAATAAATGGAATCTTGGGTTTATGGTTGCTTCCCCACACGCTGACTTTAAGCTGCATTACTGAGATTCTAATAAGTATTCCTTTGTTTCAGAATGGTGTTCCTGGGAATGTCTTTTACAAGTAATATTCTCAAAAGCCATATGTAGCCTAAAATGACAAATGTTTTCTAAGACAGTACTTGGAGAAAATGCAGTATGTATATCAGTGTACAATTCAGCTAAGGATTTATCTTGGTTTGCTTACAGGCATTGGAATGTCTTCTTTTTCCCCAAGGTAAAAAAGTTAAGTCTGCCAAACAGAGCAGAAATCCTTCATGTTGTAAGGATGTTACTCATTTTCTGAGGATCAGTCCCAGAAATCAGTCAGCTTAGGTAGCAGAGCTCTTCAGTGCTAGCATAATGACAGGGGTTAATAAACATTTAGTTATTGTATTTCTTTAGATGAAATATGATTTTTTAATTTGCCCTTTAGGTTTAAATTGTTCTACAAACTGAACCTCAGATAGGAAAGTCAAGCAAAATCTAATCTATTGATAGCTGTGAAGGACATGCTTGAGCATTTGAATTATACTCCTAGTTTAATTCTCCAGATTGAGATTTTTCAAATGGTTTAAATGAAATAGGTATCAGCACTCACTGAAAGGTCAAACATGTTTGCAAAGTAGGATTTAAATTTGTCTTGATGGTGTTTAAGGTACCTACTCTTATGTTTAATGATGGTATTCCATATTTTAAAGCAATTAAATTTACTATGTTAGATTAATCTGTGACTTGTAGCTTTTACAAACTTCATAAAAATGAAATGGAGCTTTGTTAAAATTAGTAGAGCTTTTAACCTGATCTTTTTATAATAATGGGATAAAATCCTGCTCCCATAGAATTCCTCAAGAGGAAAATAGGAGGAGTTTTAGCACTGGCTTCACAGCTAAAGCTGGGATCCACAGCTGTTCCCCATGCGATAGAGTTATTGACGGAATTCACCATGTTCCTTGGCTTTGATTTAATTCATGACAACAGTGCTGACAAGATCGATACTTATGCCAAATTGTCAAGCAATTGACCATATTGATAAGGTCCACTGGATGCCTGAAAAGAATTGGATGATGTTTATATCTGTCAGTCACCTGAAGACATTTATTGAATCTACTGAGTATTCACTATATTGGTAATTGCCATTAAGTACCTCAAATTATTATAGTATTCCTGGAAACCCACATAATACTCAACAAGTTTCATGTTTTCAAGTTCAATATAATAAATACTACCGTTGTAGTATTTTGTTGACATCTGGCTTACTAATGAACTTTGTAGTCCATGTGCCTTTTGAAATATTATGGATCAGCTAAAATAACTAAATTTAAAACCAAAAGTTTTTTCCTTTTTCTTATTTTCCTTTTTTTTCATTTTCTTTTTTCTTTTCCTGCTCTTTTTCCTCTGTCTTTCTTTTTTTCATTTTCTTTCCAGGGTAGAACTCCATGACTCAAGGTGATTTCTACTTTCTCATTCTGTCCCTCTTCCATTCATATCCTTCTGCAAGGAGAAGAATCCCACCAGTAACCAAGGAAAAAAAAAAAAAAAACCAACAAAAAAAACCTCCAAACAAATTGTTTTCTGCTTTACAAAATGTTTTTTAGTATAAGACATATTTCTAAACATTGGAGACATTAGAGGTAGTCTTACAAAGTCAGTCTGCTAGAAGCTGTATGGCAGCTTTGGAGATACTGGATTTGGGTTTTGAAAATTGTTTGTTCAAACAGAGAGGTTAAAATTCTTCATCCATGGAAATGCTAAGCATAGGGTTGAGACAGCAAAGAGTGTGTGTGTGGTTGTATCACTGGTCCATCCTCCCAGCTGCCATGCACAGGCTGTAGCACTCGGTGCAGAGTTCTATGGAAGTATGCTCGGTTGGAATAAAATCTTTTTTCCAGATTAACACGAGTGGAATTTTTCACGGTGCTACTTGCCCTCATGCAGCATCTCCTATGGGGATATTAAATAGTTGTTTTATCCTTTATAAAAGCTAAATGCGATTCATGGAGGCTCAAAGAGGAAAAACTACATGAGCTGTGCAAAATTTTGCTCAATAGTAAACCAGTCTTTAAATACTTAAATTTGCACAAAGCACTAATCAGGCAAGGGGAAAAATGCTTGAATTATTTAAGCTAATCTATCTAACAGAAAAAAACCTCACCACCCTCCAATGCAGGACTTCCATCTGTCTCCAATGGTAAACAGCTACCACCTGCTTCCTATAAATGGCAGTATGAGATTATCACTCAGTAAATGTCACAATTTCCATTTCAAAACTCCTTTTCAGCCCTCTTTCTGCAGCAACAAAATAACAAATCACCTGCTACCATGGTCAGAATAAATTCCCTATCTATGAAATAAAGGGAAAGACAGCTAGAAAACATTAATTTTTTGGTTTTTGCTTTCAGTTATATAGAATTGTACCTATATGATGGTGTGTGAGACATATATTCCACTGCATACCTTAGAAAATAAAATATTTTTTAGTCTTAATACTCTATTAATGTAAAAGGGCAAAAATTGCTAGTTTGTATATGCAATAGCACCCATCAGTGACCTCTAAATCCATGCAAATATGTTGTAAACTATTACTGTTAGTACAAGGAAGAAAAATGTGCTTTAGGGAAAACCATTTATTTTCTAGAATAGAAAATTGCCTTGCCTTTGTTAAATAATTCCTCATGTCACGATATTCCTCAAGCTCTGCAGTAACTGTAGGGATGCATATTCACCAGATTTATTTTGAGGGGCTGTAAGTGGAAATTCAGGCTGAAGTGGGTGTGGACAGAAGAATACTTTAGTGCCTAGTTAGCCAGGGCCTTCAGTTTCAACTCAGCTGTGCCAGTCATATTTTCTGGAAAAATCCCTTTGCCCAGGATTCTTGTCCTGGGAAGATGAGAAGCCTCAGAGAAAAAGGAAAACAATAATTATCTGATTTGCTTCTCCTGTGTTTTGCTGCTTTGGAATGTGTTTGGAGATTGTTTATCAACAGGTGGTTGTTTCCTCGATTTCATGTGAATTGTTTTGACTTATTGACCAATCAGGGTAAAGCTGTGTCGAGGCCCTGGAAAGAGTCAAAAATTTTCATTATTATCTTTTTAGCCTTCTGTAAGTATCCTTTCTGTATTCTTTAGTATAGTTTAGTATAGTATTCTTTTATATATTATAGTATCATAAAATAATAAATTAGCCTTCTAAGAACGTGGAGTCAGATTCATCATTCCTTCCTCTGTCTAGGGAAGCCCACAAATACAATAGTCAGTGATCTGGCAGTGATCAGCAATCAAAGCAGAGGCCTGTATGATATTACATGCTCTACTGACATTCTGGCTTCTGACTGAAAGGCAGTGAGATTCAGTAGCATCAAAGAATCATACCATGCACTATAGTGATGTTGTCACTTGTGCACTGGCACAAGATGACATTTATTAATACACGTCTTAATGCAAAGCATATCTTTCTGTTTTATCTGCACTGTGACTAAAATACTCAGTAGGGTTCAGCCTTATTTTTGGGGGCATAACATAACAGTGTATTCCCTTTTTCCCCCCTTTCTTTTCAAATCCATCATGGTTACTTCATGACTCAGTCATGCTTAAGATGCAGGTGATAAGGGAACATGCTTGAGAAAGGGTTTTTTAATATGGTACCAGTTTCCTGTGCTCCAGATCCTGACTTCGATGTACTTCTTTGTGTCTTCCTTCCCCTCCAGCACAGAGTCTGACCAAGAATTTTTCTGACCCATTTGTGTGCACCCAGTCTCTATGTCTCAAGGAGCAATTTTGCAGCATTTTACCTGCTTGGAGCCACTTTTATTTCCAAACATTTCTATATATTTGTAATGTTCAAATCATGTGGAATATAGGCAACAGATGTTTTTTTTTTCTGGGTAGTAACCTGCACTGTTTGCTTTGCATGGATCAAAAGGTGTATTTACTAACAATTATTCTACTATAAAATTCAGATTTTTTTTCTTTTCTCAGAACACTCACATCTTCTGAATAGATGTCTAACTTCAGACACACCAGTATTTCCCTTCTGTGACAAAGACACAAATTTCTAGGATATGAGCCAGATGTTGACGAATGGATTCCCTCAGAGATGACTATTCTTTTCTACTTTATACTCAGAACTGAGAACTGGTATGCTTTTATTGTGGGTGCTTCTCTTTGATCCCTAAATTGAGACAGCAGAACCAGGGTTCTTCTGTCATAGTTCTGTGCTTCCTTGCCCCTAGGAAGGGGTGTATTGCTTTCATAGTAGTAAAGTGAATATTTTATGCATAACATGAACATTTACTACAGAATATTTACACAGAAACACATCAGACAATGCAAGCAGAGTTTAGGTTTGTATATCTATTGGTGGGTCATCCCCAGTGTTCTGAACATAATTATGGAAAGTGATCATAAATTAAAAAATTCCTATTAAATCTCTGCCAAACAATCTGCTGTTAGGAAGCAGGTAAAATCCCCTGAGTTTTGTGTCCTCGAAGTGAAACAAAGGTATTGATGAATGTGTTAGACCACAGAGGAGGATCACTATGGAAGTGAGGTGCCTTAGGTGAATGTCACATGAGAAGATGCTGAGGAGAAGAGGCTGCTACAGGTGAATGTGATAGCAGGCTGCAGCTACTTAGTGGAGCAGATGGAGCATGGATTTTCTCAGAGGTGCCCACTGAAAGGATGAGAGCCAACAATCATGTGTTGCAACCAAAAAAAATCTGAATCCGACCTAAAGAATGAATATATCATGATGTTAATAGTGCATCACTGGAAATGGTTGCCCTGGCAGCTTCCTAGGAAGGCACCTACAATTATATATATTATATATATAATTATATCAGGCTCTTTGAACAAAGCTCTTGGCAATCTGATCTAACAGAAGTTAACTCAATTTTAATGAGGGGGATTTATTACATGACATCTATAGGCCCCTTCCAAGCTAATTTTCCTATGATTTTACATGCCTTTTCCCTTAATTTCACAGAACAATTCTCTAGTCTGCAGTGAAGAAGGAACTCTTATTATGTGTGTCCCTGCTCTGTGGAGCCCCGTGTTCTCCTGGTAGTAATCAGAGCCCACACTAACTTGTCCCATTAGCACCCTTGCTAGCAGTTTATGGGGCTTATAGCTCAGGATTATCCTGCCTCTGTGAAGATGTTATTGAAAAATGATTAGAGCTCCTCTAGTGAGGAAAGGCTGAAAGAATTGGGGTTGTTCCACCTGGAAAAGAGAAGGCTCTAGGGTGACCTTACTGTGGCTTTTCAGTACCTGAAGAGAGCCCAGAAGAAAGATGAAGAGAGACTACTGACAGGGGCCTGGAGTGACAGGATGAGGGGGAATGGCTTCACACTGACAGATAGTAGAAAATTACTTAAGCTATTTCTAAAACTGTGTTTCAGCACTTTAATTTCATAAGTAGAAATCATTAACTTTAATAATTGAAGTACAAAGCAAATCAACTCAATGATACAATGTAATTAGGAATGTAATACATGGGGTTATATTGCAATCTGATTAAATATGTCTTAGAAGACTCTCTTCTAAAAAACTAATTTATTAAAGATTTGTAATATAATCACACAGAAATTAACTGCTTCTTCCATAGCTTCATTCTGAGGTAATCTGAATTAGTTTATTTAAAATAAATATGCAAGAAACTAAGTTTGTCTTGCAATACCTCCAACAATTTTTGAGAAAGATAAAAGAAGTTACATTGAAGCCAAAACTGGTGATATTAGAATAGAATGTAATAAAATAATTTTACAGTGGAAAATCTGCAGGTTTCTTCTAAAATTTTAGAATAAGTTATTAGAGCTAACCTATATGAACCATCACATGCTGTAGGCTATCAGTGCTTCTGGCTTCCCTGGGAAGCTCCTGTAAGAAACGACCACTCACTTTAAAATTTTTAAAAGGTTTATTAAACATAAAAAAAATAAAACATAGGACTACATAAGGAAACATGGCAGCACTGGGAACTGCCCCTGTGGCTCTCTACCACGTGGCCAGCTCATCTTCAGGATGGATGCTCAGTCTTTTATACCCCTGGAGGATGCATCAGCCAGCCCAGCCCTCCCAGAGTCTCTCAGTCAGCTCTTCTTTGCCATTTATCAGTGGAGATTGCTTTCTTGTGACTTGATTGGGGGTCAGGTGTTGCCGCGCTGCACCCCCTGAGCAACCCCCTGAGCTTTTCCATTCCCCACTGCCCCATGCCAGGGACACATGTGCAGCCTTCTTTGTACCTGTCCTAGACAGCCCAGGCTGTCTGATGGCAGCAATACAGGGGGGAAAGGGAACTGTGGGGAGAACAGAGGACATCTAAACTACAATAACATAACTATACATCACTAAAGCTTTTCTTAACGTTCACACAATATTAATCCCTTAATTGCAAGAGCCAATCATCTCTTTATACATCTTTAATACTTTCGTGTGGCTGAAATTGTAAATGCCCAAGTCCTAGGGCTTGAATTAATATGCTCAAATGAATATTTTTTATTGTTGCCATTTTTTTCTAAATATTTTATAACTATTCTCCTATTTTATGGCCAGACTCCTCCTTAAATGTCTTTTAGTAAAGCTAAAGGGAGTCTTCTCTCACAATCTTGTTTCTCCCCTCAATGTATAGGTTTGAAAATTTCTCAGTGAAAGATTTAATGAAGAAGAAGAATGCCCTGCTGTCAGGCCATTATCATTGTTCACATTTCAGAGTACAAGATCTTGAAGCAAAATAAGATGACCAAGCAGAAAGGCTTCATTAGGGAGCTCTATAGTGGCTCTTTGAAACACTTTACAGAATGCATCCAGACTTGCCATTGCATTCACAGATGCTGGCATAAATTATGATAGTGGCACAAAAAAAGAATGATTGTTCACAGAGTTACAGCAGTGGATACTCAGAATTTGGATTTTTTTACTGCCTACTTCATCAGGAACTCTCCTGTTCTTGATGCTGTACTCATTGTGTCTGTGTGTGACTTAGTGCCTTTCCTTGCTGAAATAATGTAGGGACTAGACCCTGTAGTGTTAAGATACCCTACCTAACAGATTAGGAAAGCACCCTTTTCTTTTTTTTTCTTCTCAATCTATCTCTCAGAATATATAATACACCATTTAAATAAATATCAACAAGACAGTTTGGAGATGTAAAGCCTGATAGTCTGGCAAAGGCACTTTTTAACGAAGTAGAAAATGTTGATATTGACTCTCCTGGCAGAAAGGAGTGAAAATTAATCCAAATGAATTAATGAATGGTCCATCTTCTGCCAAAAGGAAATGTTGCAGATTTTATGATGGAAGTTTTTTAAAGTAGAAATTAAGAATTGTAGAACTGTTTTGGTTGGAAAGTACCTGAAAGATCATTCAATTCCACCCCCTGACATGGGCAGGGACACCTTCCACTAGACCAGGTTGCTCAGAGCCCCATCCAACCTGGCCTTGAACATTTCTAGGGCTGGGGCAGCCACATGCTTCACTGTAAAACCTGTGCCAGGGCCTCACCATCCTCACAGGAAATTCTTTCTAATACCTTATCTAACCCTGCTCTCTTTCAGTTATCTCTTTCAGAAGCCTTTTCCCCTTGTCCTGTCAGTCCATGCCCTTATTAGATAGTCTCCCTCCATCTTGTCTCCCTTCAGGTCACAGTTAGGTAACTCTGGAGCCTTCTCTTTTTCAGGCTGAACAATGCCAATAAGTGGTTTTAATAACTGATGCCTATTTCTAGTGTTTTCTCCAAAAAACCCCTATGTGACAACAACTGTATAGTGATTACTTATATACATTACAGATGAGTTCTATGCATCTGACTAGAACTCTTGTAATAAAGGATTCTACCAGTTGTAAACAGAAACAGTTAAAACCCCACAAAAAGTTACCCACAAATACAACAGACTATGTTGAGAATGGGGATGAGGAAAGAGAGTGAAAATAACTGTGATGTTTAGATGCAGAGTAATTTATTGGTTTATTTTGTTTGACCTGTGCTGTACCAGACATCATTATACTAAAGATGACATGCTCACTGTTCACAGCAGCTGCAATATATTAGCCTAATGGATTGGAATTATAGGTTGCCTTAGTAATTGTCTATTTTGTGCCAAATCCAAATGTAAATCATACTGTGAAAACTCTTGATACTATTACAATTGATAAAATATGATGTCTTTGGAAAGAATAAAACCCAAAACCTAGAGGAATGGTGGGAAGAATAATAAAGCATGGCTAAAATTACAAAACCAACAGCTGGTCAAATGAAGAAATGTGACCGAATAAAAATTACATTTTTTTTTATTAAATGTATGACATTTATTAAAATACTTTGGACCTTGTGAATTTATATTCATAAGGTAGAAATGCAAAGATTCAGTAGTTACTAGATACTGGGGAAATATATATTTAAGTGGCACTTATTAGCACAAGGTCAGAGCCCCTGAATTATCTTTGTACAAACTTTAATGTTAGCAAAACAGAATGTGATGCTGTAGAGTTGTACTACAGGAAATTTTAGTTACTTGCCTTACTTGTTGCTAAAGCATCTGCTTTTTCTCTGAAACATTTTAGGAGGATTATATGCATTTATCTGTACTACATGATGTGGCTACAGTGGAAAGACTCGATGCACAGCAGAAGACAAACCTGCTAAAGTACTTACCAAACTGGTATGCTCTAATTTTGGGGATAAATTATGACCTCAGTGAATTTGCATATGTATGCTGAGCAAATGACTGCCTTGAAAGTGTGGATGGAGTCATGGGTCTCCATAAAGAAAATAGTTTCTACCATTCCTATATAATTTGAAAAGGTTAACATGAAAGTTAAGTTTCCAAATTCCCATCCTGCTTACCAATAAAAATAACTTAAAACATTTAGAATTTTACATACTGTCTAGTCTGCATACATTTTTGGGCTGCATGGAATGAAAATAATGCTAAAATTGTTCAGTTCAATCTTAACCTGTACCTCAACTTATTGATCTTACATACCCTCTATTAAAATAGAGGGTATTTTCTTGCTTGAAAGGCAAGAAATATTTTGAGTGAAAGATAATTCATACTGTTCCAGGGTAGGTAGTAGTTTTATTAACAATAATAAAAAAATTGAACAATTCCACAGTGAATTTTGGTAACTTCACTTCTAAGATCCTGGAATGCATGACAGTGTTGTTCAATAGCTAAGAGTCCCAGAGTGTCTGGTGGTTTTCAATGTTAATATGTACGATAAAATCTCTACTACTGACAATAGAACTTCTATCTCTTATGTCTGCATGATAAGGCAGACTGAAACATATTGACTAGGACTAGATTGATGTGAAGGTGTGTTGACACTACCATGACTCTCAGGTGGGGTGTGCCCTTATGGGTACTACACAGGTGGCCATTGGGATTTGCTTATGCATGTCTGACTGTAGGGAAGAGCAGAGCTTGTTATGAAGTGATGCCTCTTGTATGGAGGAGACAGCAGGCTCTGAAGCTTCTTTTAGTGATGCGTTCTTTAGTTGCCCATTTTAAGGTGTTTTTTTTTTGCATTCATTACGTTTTGTACTTTTTGTTCCAAGTCTAGTCCTGCAGTTAATCTTTTTTGAGTCTTTCATTCTCCTGACTGAACAACTTAATTCCTAATCCATGTCCTGAATAATATTATTGTTTTGTAGACAATGTGGAGGTGTTGGATCACTTCATGAGCTTCTAAGTATTTGAAGTTTTCTACTTTGAGTTGATATGTTTCTGAAATACCTCTGAGTATGTATTACTCATATCTTTCCAGTTCATGTGTCCACAGGTTAAAGAAAAAATAATTTCTTAGATGAAGAGTTTTCTTGATCATTACATTTTAGACAAAATATAGCAATTTTTTTATTATTATTATAGGAAATGCAATGATACATTTAAAAATTGCAAAATAATTCCTATCTAGACTTTTGTGTTAGATTACAAGTTGCTGTCAAGTTTGTAGTTTTATAGAATCATAGAATGCCTAGGGTTGGAAAGGACCTTGAAGAACATCCCCTTCCAATACCCTGCAATGGGCAGGGACACCTTTCACTAGACAAGGTTGCTCAGAGCAACATCCAACTTGGCCTTGAACACCACCAGGGATGGGGCATCCACAGCTTCTGAGGGCAACCTGTGCCAGGGCATCACCACCCTCCCAGGGATTTCTTCCTCATATCTATTCTAAACTTGCCTTATTTCAGTTTAAAGCCCTTCCTCTTGTCCTGTCACTGTATGTTTTGAAATCCCCAGGATTAAATGAATGACATGCTATGAAATGGAAAGACCTGTTTGACTGAATTGCAGTCATTACTTGTGACCTTTCAAAACTTGTGTAAATCTGGTGAAATAGGAAAAGCACAGAAAAGGCTAAATATATAGCTTACTTTTGAAAAACAAAAGGAACTGGAAACTCTTAGGCTTAACTCAGCTAAAGGAAAAAATTTTATTTCTGTATGAAAGTAACTAAGGCAATGATGAAGGCAAATAAGACTTAAACCGAAACTTTCAAGAGCAAATCCTGTAAAATACTGTCTTCTGTATGACTTCGCGGGGGTGAAGGAAAAGTTGCAGAGGTGACACATCTCAAGCTTTGATGGGGTTAAAAGCAACTTAAGAAAGCAGAACATCTAAAAAAAATGATATTAAAAGCAGCAGGAAAATCATATACAGAAAGTAAAAAACAATGGCCTACCATGAAATAGAGAGAAATAGTGACTTATGAGTCCTGGGTCAGGTCCTATTCGCTGTTGTTCACAAACAACATATGTAATAAATATCAGCCTTTTAAGGAGGCTGATATTTATTACATATACTGATGAGAAGAAAGAATGTAAATACATTTTATAAAAGGACGTCTGAAAAAAATAAGGTGTTTTTCAGACAAACAAATGCACAGTGTTCCTATTAGGAGAGACTGAGCTCATAAGATTGAGGAGTTACTATATAGAAAAGTGGTTTGTTCCAAAACCCCAAGAGTTATGGTTACGGAGAACACAAAAAGGCCCCAGCCCAGCTGCTTGTGACTGCTATGGAGAGGAGCTCATTGCCACAGGGCCACCGTGGTTTTCGCCTGCTGCCGGAACTCTTGTGGAATCTCCACCTTCCTCAGTGTGAAAGCTGGCGCCATCTCACACCATGTGTCAGGAACATCTCCAACATTTGCCCCATTCTCAGGACATTTTTGGGTCTTTGTTCTTCTGTGTGTGTATGTGGCAGGCTTGTGGAGTTCTGATGGTTTGCTGATTAGTATTGCCTTGTGGGCATTCTGTTGTTAATAAACTGTTGGGTGGAGATTTTGTTTGTTTGTGGTTTTTTTTAATTTTTGTTTTTGTTTTTTTTTACTTTCCTCTGTTAGTATTAATTTTCTATTATTGGAGGAGGATTGTTGAAACCCTTTAGAAGAGACTGCTCATTGCAGTGTGTCCTCTTTTAAATTTGTCTCAAAACTGAGATACCCTGAGTATTCTATTCTTTGCAGACAGGAGCATATATTTCATGTTTTTAAAGCCAGCCTTGATGGTAATGGCTTCACGTGATATGCTGATCCCTGCAAGAGTCAAAAGAAATGGATTTTACCAGTCTTACATAGAAAATGAGGCAACAGCAGGAATGTAAAATGCTTGTGTTAACCATACATATGCTCTCATTACCAAGAATGAGATGAAGATTACTCATCTTCATGCTGTTTTATATTATTCTACCATTTTTTTATCCTGCTTAGTATTTCATGGAGAAAAAAAAATCTTCTTTTTTAGATTACTTGTATTAGCCATGTGCATTGTGGAACCCAAAGAGAATCTGAATCACCAAATACTAACTCTCAGTTCAGAGAGATGCCAGTAAACAGCCAAAGAGTTAGAACTGGAGGCTCTTATTTAGGCCATGATAGCTTGAAAAAAAATCAGGCTGACCCAAGTGGAAACTGCATTTGACAAATGTCAGAAGGTGGTAAGTCTGAAACATCAAATAACAGGAAAAAGGCATGTAAGCTGTATTTGTAAACTAATCAGTTCAGATTAGAGGAGACATATGCATAATTAATCACACTTCTTATTCATCTTTATGTAAATAGCGAGAAATCTGTATTGGGAGAAGATAATAAAGAAATTGACTTTTGATTCTTAACTAGAACTTAAATATCTCTCAGTCCAGAAAAAAAAAGTAACTTCATGTGTTTTCCCCAAGAGTCAGGAAGAGGATCATCTGAATCTGAGAGGGCTGATCTTAGCTCTACTTATTTTTAAAGCAAAAGTAAAAGTGGCAAGTTAAAATATGATAAATAAAAACTAACAGCAGGAAATAAAGCTTTTGAATAATGGAACTTAAAGTCCACTGTAATGTCAGAAAAAGGAATGAATATGAACTGGCCATTGTCTTGCATTTGAATTTAAAAAATTCTTAATCTTGTTTTGAAATCTATCAAAGTTTGTAGAAATTGTGCTCCTATCTTCTGCATATATGTCATGTACATCACAAGTGCATTTCCTAGTAGGCAGTGAAGCTTGACTTGCAAAAAATACTTTCATGGCCTATTCTAGGGCTTATTTTATAGTCCCTGTAAACTGTTTCCCAAGGCAATATAAACTGTATATAACGCAGTCAATAAAACTATCAAGCATTTACATGATAGGACAAATTGGAAGATGGTTAATTTTAATCTGGCTTACAGTTATGGCTGAGAAGCTATAAAATACTGGAGGAATGAAAAATACATAAATATCTTCCATACACAGCCTTCCACAAAATGAATGGAAAGTGAATGTTATCATATTTGAGCTGAATGGAAAATAAGTCTGGTCTGCTACAGTTATCAGTGACTGCTTTCTTTTCTGTTGCCTCTCATCCTATCCATATACCTTCTTTTCCAAAATCAAGTGAAGATTCTAACTCCTGAATAATAATGTATAAAGTGCAACCATGTTTTCTAGATATAATAATGGCATGTAACTGGCAGCTCATCTTCACATTTTTATATAAAGTTTCTTCTAGACCAAGGAAAAGCTATCACAAAGATATGAGAAAGTTAGCCTCAAGTGTCAAGGGCCTCCAACTTTCATAGTTGGTCAAGGTTTCTTTAAAATATCAGGTGACTTCTCATTAAGTATAGTTTTCTCATTAGGGATAATTTTTCTCATAATTTCTTTCTATTGGGTAATAACTAGCTTTTCCTGACATTTTTGAATGACACTGCAAGTACAAATCCTAAAAACTAAGGGGGCAACAGCAAATACACTTCTTTTCCTTGCTTTCTGAAGGAACAAAAGTTCAGATCAAACACCAATAGTGTAATCTTACTTATTTTATTTAAAGAGAGTATCAAAAGAAAGAAAATGTTGTAAGATTAAACCCCAATACTAACTGAATTTGAAAAAAAATGCCTTGTCATTTGATAGACTGGTACTATCTTTGATAGATTGCTATTGTTGCCAAGCAAAAATTATGCTTGTAAATCATTCAGCCTTGATGCTATGGATGAAGTGGGTTCTCACAAAAACATGTTGCTATGGGAGAGCAGGGAAAGGTGGAAGCCGAATCAAGTGCAAAAGTTTGGATGTAGACAAAGAGAGGGGAGAGAGTAAGAAGTTTGAAAATAAAATGGAAAATACATGTGTTAATATTTATATAGGTAAACATGATGAACATGTCCTCTTGAGTTAAAAGCAGTTTGACCAAGCTTTTGGATTACAGGGACTTCATTGGTGCTTGAAGGAAATGTTCATATTCTTGTACAATGAAAAAACATCTGATTCTGCTACCAAGAGACTACAGCAAGTGTTCTCTTGAGAAATGTGTCATCAGCCTGTCACGCATGCAGGTGATTGTGCAAGCAAAGAAATATTAAAATTCTCAGCATGTGGCCTTTTTAACTGTCACTGATTTTCCTGGGTATAAAAATTAGGGATTGATACCTGCTTGTTTTAGGGGTGTGCATCTAGCTGAAAGGGATGGTGGGATGTAAGCTAACAAATGGGCAGGTTTTTGTTCTTAAGCCTGATCTCTAAATCTTTTGATACTTCTAACACCTGTCCTGGGGCAAAACCCTTCAGAATCTCAGAGTGGATGAATTAGCCTTAATCTGACCAGCCTCACTTGGAGTCCCCACCCACACCTATGGATATTTAAGCTGAGCTCTGGGTTATTTTTTTGCTCTTTTCCTGGACTAAGTGTGAGAGGAGTTTGCTTTCAGCTTAGTTACAGCACCACTCTTGACTGCCTGTGGGCCCTGTGAACTGGATTTCACCATGTGGATTTCTGCATCTATCTGTACCCTTTTGTAGTTTATTAATCAGACACTACTGAAATGGTTTCCATTTGAGAGATGAATATATCTGTAACTAGCAAAGCATGTAAAACGTGTTATTATTTCTTGTGAAAGATCTATATGATGTATCAGTCTATGTATGTTATGAAGGAATGAAAGTAAAGATTCTGTGTAGCCCAGCAGAGCTGTAGAAGTCTGAAACTCTTAAAACAGAATGGTATTCTGACAACTTAAAAGAAAAAATGCATAATATCTGTGGCTCACAGACTGGAGAAGGTTATTGTAAGTACTCTTCTTGCTTCTGTTGATCTGCTCCAGATCTAAAAGTTTTTTCTTAGTAAAACAGAGTAGACCTTTCAGGATAGCATTTCTGCTCTCATCAAATGGTATGAAAACTCCACATAGAATAGATTTTATTGCTAGGAGAAAAAATGCTGCATATCAGAAATGTGAACTTAAATATTTAGTCATTTTATGACACAATTTTTGAAAACTGAAGTTTTGTTTTCCCCAGTGCCCACTTAAATGTGAAATGGCTTAAGTGTCCTGACTGCTATGATGGCAAAACAGAAGCTTCATCCATTTTGTAGTGTATTTGCAGTCTTGGGTGAAGTGATGTTACTCAGTGATTTATTCCACACAAATGAATGTATATTTCTGAATAGGAATCTACAGGAACTGCATAATATTCAATACAGGGTAAAGAAAATTATTAAAAAAATCCTTCCCGAGTCTTTTTATGAAACCTAATTATTCTTAAACATCAATGGAAATTTAATTTCTGCTATAGGACTTAGTGCAGTCAGCTGTGTTGTTAATTATAGAGCTGTTACTAATGCCCAGGAGTTATATTTAAATAAGATTTAATCTTCTTTTCCCACATTCTAGTGTATTGTATAATTATCTCTTCCCTTACTTTGCTTTTGCAATATTTATTTAGAAATGAAGTCAGCCCTATTTCAAATAAGTTAGGCATTTATGGTTCTGGACAAAGAAAAGTTATACTGCAAATTGGTAATGCAGGGAATTTAGGCTAGTTAATATAATCAAAAAGTCCCCCAGCTTATCTGTGATGAAGTCTAGAACCTTTCTGGAATACTGGGGGGGTTTTGTCAGGCCTTGGTTTTACTTGAAATCATCCTTGTAGCTTTTAAAATACTTGCTTGGGCTCCTAATGTCACTTGTCTTTTGCTAAAAGAAGTTTAAAGTCTGGAGGGAGGATTACTATTACTCATGACTCAGTTGCTCTTATTCAGGGCTGATGTTCTTTAGATAACCACTGAAGGAAAGTGGGATAGGACAAATAGTTCACTTCTTCACCTAAACTTCTATTACCACGTTTAAAGTTGCTATGCTATGTAGCATATTTACAAGACCTAAATGTTTTGAAAGTTAGTTGAAGACACAGTCCAAAGACCTTGTTCAATACAAACAGAAACTAGCAAAATATTGATGAAAAATGAATCTGTAACAACTGTTCAAGCCCTGCAGTTTAGCTGCTGCTGCATGTTGGGGCAGCATCAGCTCTCGGGTCAGTTCATGCAAGGAAAGAGATCTTGGGTGATGACAAAGAGATGACAACTTGCTTTCCGAGCTTTCCCTGTATGTTAAAAAAATATGTATCTCATTTATGCAGAGTAACTTATGTCTAAAGCTTGCATAGTTTTGCAGGCTGGTGCAGTGAGATAGCAAATCTAATTTCATGGCAAAGCCAGTGATGTGTTTCTAGAAGCTGTTTTCTGCATTATCCTACATTAAGGATACAGGTGTTAAGGGGATAATTTACACTTTTTTTAGGTCCATGTTAAAACAAATATCAAAATGGCCTTTATATGGATTATGCCTAGATTTATGGATTTTCTGCTATGAGTATTTAATGTTTTTATTTTAAGCACTATCATTTATTCACCTTTCCCTTTAAATATCCAGTGAAAAGGAAAATCTAGTCACAGGGAAATGTGTTGCTACTATGAGCTAATCCTGCACCAGAAAAGGGAGGAAAATAATTGTCTGCTTTTGTCTCAGGTACTTTTGTTCTCATTAAGTAACAAAAGAATCTCAGGAAAAGGTAACTGGGGCAGGGTTGAACTCACTCAAGTGAAACATGTTATTACGTATTTTTTTTCAAAATGAGATTGAAGATATGAGATTCTGTGAACCAGCCTCTTTAAGTTTGCTTTCAAAGGCTTGTGTTTTATCTTGCATTTTTAGAAGCTGGCACAAGGAACTGGGCTGAAAACCACCAGTTCTAACAGCAGCAAAAAGGAGGAGCAAGAGTGTACTGCCAGAATAATGTAGGGGACTGAACCTGATTCCTTCTTGTTTGCTGCCTGCATGCTATGGCTGCCTGGAGAATCAGAGGGACTCACAGAAGCCACTGAACATCCTTTCCTGTTGCCTGTGCACTTGCCTCTGCAAGTGCTCCTGGTGGCAGGAGGTAGGTTACAGATGGTGGGGACTGGGTAGGCTGCTATTTGCACATTCACTGCCATTGTTCATGTTCAGGCACCATGTATTGGTAATTTTAATAGTCGACATCATATTATGCTATTTACAGATATATGGCAGTCTTTGTCATAATCTCTATTTAGGATGCATTATAGAATGATTCTGTCATAACTTCACTTGTGTTAAATTGATAGGAAATAAAACAAAGTAAGGTAAAATGTCTGAGGAATTTGGAATTTCCAACTGAATTTGCCAAGGCTTGAACTACAGGCCTAAGCCTGAATTGACTTAAAAGATGAATCTTGAGCATGATGCTATTAATACCATCAAGGTTCTTTTGTTAAAAATAGATTATCAAAACATTCATATTAGTTGTTCTTAATGCCAAACCGGCTGTTGTAGAGATGTTTGTATAACATGGTATAAGATATATTAGAAAATTCTTCCAACCAATATCTCTAAAGCCTTGTTAATAAGAGAAACCCTCCCAGCTGATAACTCTACAGGCTTGTTAGAATATTTTAGGCAAAAATCCTCTCACTGTGACCTGGGCTCTGGCCAAGCCTTGGCCCTGGCTGGTGGGGAAATGTGGCATCAGAACCACATGTTTTCTGATGATGGGAGCCTATAAAAGCTGGACCCCTATTTTGGGTGAACTGGAGACCTCATCCATGAGTGGTCACACTGGGCTCGATTTTCCCAGTTGCCAGGAAGGGTTCTCCAGGTCCTTGCTGCGAAAATGGGGCTCCCCAGCGATTGCAGACTCTGGATGATGGTAAAGTATTTAGGGAATTGGTGATGTATCTTTCTCAAACACTATTCCCTCTCCCTTGTATAAGAGTGAATAGATGCTGCATTACCTTGCTTATGTTAGCTTGTTGCTGAAGCTGAGTGAGTAATAAGCTTATTGTTCCATCAAATATATCCTTTTACTTCTGCTTTGCCTCAATATTAATAGTAAACTAAGACCATTCTTTCTATTGATGTCTATGTCCATTCTCTTGCCCCCTGTCAATTGGCAAAACACCAGCTCAAGGAAGGAAATCAGGGATGTGAATGCAGAGAGTAACTCTGAACAGGAGTAGCAGGAGTAGCAGGTGGCTGCTCTGTGACCAACCCATGGTCTCAGGGAACTTGCTAGCAGGCAGAAGTTGTTTTTGCAAAATGAGCGTGGCCACAAGTGTGTTGGCATATTGGTAGTCTAGGGGAACGTCAGGGAGTAATGTAGGAAAGTCGTCAATTCAGATTGTTAATAGTTTTATTTACTAATAATGTAGATTTTGGTGTGCTGAACAGAAATATGTTGACAAAATAGGACACAAACTTGATTTTGCCACTGATGCCACAGGGTTTGTGTTGATCAGAGAATAAGGACTTCATTTTCATTATTATTGAATCAGTGTAATGCAAAGAAGGGAAAAGCTGAAGTATAACACAAGTAGTAAACTAGGAAAAATCAGTCTTCAGAAACTGCAGTTGGAAAAATGGAGTTGTCCATCTATCTCTGCATGAGATAAGTAATACTTTTAAAATAAGAGTAATAGCAGGTATTTTGTATCTTGTGAATCTCAGCATTGCCATTTTATTAGTAAATATTTCTAGTGGTTCAATTTATTGTTCCCTGTTTTCCTTCTCCATACCCACATTTCCTGGGTAGGGATTTATCTTCCATAACAAGAAAAATACTGTAAACAGAGTCATTGAAGAAAAAATGGAAAGTAATTTGTACATTCAAGATTACAGCAGCAAACCAAGCCATGCATTTTAGGAATAGTTATAAGCATTACATATTAGGCAGTGTAAGGAGTTTTGTACTATGAAGGTTATTTCTCCCAGATAGTTTCAGGTATGTATATTTTATATTAACATGTGAGCCCTCTTTCTTTTGGACGGGATTTTACTTTTCTCAAATCCACCTTAGTTACATGACTTATGCGCTTGGGATACTGAAACAGTTGTGCTATTTAAAGGGGAAATATTTCCTTTATTTTCTGTTAAGGCTTTGATACTTCAGGCTTTCTTTAGTTACAACTGCTGACATACATTTGTGGTCCCCTCTGTCACACTGGAGAAAGTAGAGGTAATTACAATCATTGTGGCAAATGGTATTGATCATTTAACATGACTCCTTCTTGTCCTATATTTGGTATAATTCTAATTCAGTGGATCATTTTTCTAAGCATAAACTCTCATGCATAGTGGGGTTAGTTAAACGTGTTGCAAGGGAATTGTAGGCTCCAGTGCTTGAGGTGGAGCCAGCACATCAAGGAACATCTATAGCAATCCAGAAAATATAGGAATGTACATGTAGGAGTGGTAAGGAAACTCAAGAGAAGAATGCCTTTTGGAGGAGCTCCTTGGCATTTATGTGGAGAAAGCTCCTTAACTGGTTTTATGGGGTTCTTGAGAAGCTGCCTTTCTGATGTTTATGGAGTTCGTCGAGAGATTTGTATGATTTAAGAGAAGAGTATCTCCATGAGCTTTATGGCCTTTATGAATTTTGTGAGGGGTTTATAAAGAGAATGCCTTCAGGAGGGGAGTGCCTTTATGAGGTTTTGGTGTTTGTGAAGAGAGTGCCTTTAGAAGGTTTAAGGCCTTCATGATGAGGCCTTCATGAGATATTGTAAAAGCAGGGGCGACTGCCAAGGCAGGGAGAAATGACGAGGAGGACTCCATGATATCAGAGGGCTAATTAATTACTTTATTATACTATATTATTCCATACTATATTACACTATATCACACTACATCTAAACTGAAACTGCATGAGCACACAACTCAACTGAACAAAATCTTGTGACTGATTCCTGCCCGACATTCTGGACACGTGCTTGGCCCTGATAGGCCAAGGAAAAAAAACACCATCACTTTGGGTAAACAATCTCCATATTGCATTCTACTTTGGCACAATACAGGCACAGCAAATGAGATAAGAATTGTTTTGATCATTCTTTTCTCTGCTTCTCTCAGGTTCAGAGAATGTGAATGCCACAAAGAGGAAAGCAGCATTATGATATTTACAGGGTTCATGAGGAGATTTCCTTTATGAAACTTAGGGGTTTATGAAGACAGCATCCTTGAAGGTTTATGGGAATCATGAGAAAAGCCCACTTCTGAGGCTTTTCTCTTGATGAGAAAACTACTTTTAAGAAGTTGATGTGGTTTTTGAAGAGAGCACCTCAATGAAGAGAGTGCCTTTATGATTTTTATAGCGTTTATGAAAAGAGTATCTTCAGGAAGAGATACCTTCATGAGATGACAACTTTATGAAATTTCTGGGTTTTATTAGGAGATTGTGTTTATGTTGTTTATGATGAGAGCATCTTTATGAGGAGATTGCCTTTATGAGTTTTATGGCCTTTTTGATGTTTATGGAGCTTATGAGTTGAGTACCTTTGTGAGGTCTATGGCACTTATAAGTTGAGTGCTTTTATGAAGTATAGGTGGTTTATTAAGAGAGTGCCTTTATGTGGTTCCTGATGTTTATGAGGAGATCTCCTTTAGGAAGTTTATGGGGCTTATGAGGAGAGCACCTGCATTAGGACAGTACCTTTATGAGTTTTATGACGTGGATGCCTTAAGTAGGAGAGTGCCTTTGTGAGGATTATGGGGATTCTGAGAACACCACCCTTATGAGGTTTATGTGGTTTCTGAGGAGAGGGCCTCTACGAGGAGAACATTTTATGAGGTTTTTGGGGCTTATGTGAAGAGGCACTCTCCTCACAAACCTCATAATCCAAATAAACCTCATAAAGGCACTTTCCTCAGAGGTGCTCTTCTCATAAGCCTCACAAATATCATAAAAGCACTTCCCTCATGGAGACTGTCTCCTCATGAAGGCCATAAATCTCTTAAAGACACTCTCCTCATAAACCCCCTTATTGTCATAAAGATATTCTCCTCATCAATTCCATAAAATTCAGAAAGGCCTTTATTACTATGACGGCCATAAAGGTCATAAAGACACTCTCCTCCTAAACTCCATAAACCTCATATTGGTGCTTTCCTCCTCAATACCATAATATTCATAGAGACCCTGTCCTTGTAAATAAAAGCATAAATACATAAATAAAAGCATATATACAATCACCTGAAAATGGCTTTGTCTTCATAACCCCCATAATCCTTATAATGATGCTCTCCTCATCAACCCTACAAATCTCATAAAAGCATCCTCATTAAAAAAGCAGTCTCCACATAAACCTCATAAACTTCATGAAGGCACTCCCCTAATATACCCCATAAAACTCATAAAGGAATAGTTATAAGCAAGACCATCAAGACCATGCTTTCCTCATAATCCCTATAATGCTCATAAAGGCGCCCTTATGAGTATTATAGGGTTTATGAGGAGAGCACCTTCATGAGGTGAGCACCTTTATGTGCCCTTATGTTTATGGGATTTACAAGGAGATCTCTTTTATGAAGTTGATTATGAGGGAAGCACTTTTCTAAGGTTTATTGTCTTGATGAGGAGACTGCATCTATGAAATTTGTGGTTTAGGCAGGGAGTGCCTTTATGAAGTTCATGGAGCTTTTGAGGAGAGAGTCTTTATGAGCTTTATGAGGACTGCATCTTTATGAGGTTGATTAGGTTTTTGTGAAAAGCGCCTTAATTACAAGAGTATATTTTAAGGTTTATGGGGTTTATTAGGTGAGCACCTTTATGAGGACTTTGGGGTTTATGAGGTGAGTGCCCTTATGAGATTTAAGGTGTTTATTAAGAGGGGACCTTTTAGAGAATTTCTGGTTTTTATGAGGAGATATTGTTTATGGGGTTTATGCGTAAAGCACCAGTAAGGGTTTAATAAGGTTTATCAGGAGAGCATCTATATGAGCTTTATGAGGTTTATGGTCTCTAATGAATTAAATGGGGTTGATGAGGGGAGAACCTTTATGATGTGAAATGGGTTTGTGAAGAGAGCGCCTTTATGTGGAATGCACGTGTATGAGGTTTTCAGGGTTTAGGAGGTAAGCAGCTTTAAAAGGCATATGGCCTTCATGACCAAACCCACCATGTGAGCAGATGGCCTTCATGAGAAAAAGTGCCTTTATGATTTTTACAGGGCTTATGAAGAAAGCACCTGTTACACCCCAGATACTTAAATCCAGGGGTTAAACTCAAGGTTCCCTTTCTGTAACTGATGTGAAGGAGAAATCCCCACCAGATATTTTCAAGAGGTGAAAATCACAAAAAAGTTTACTGGCAAAAGTATAGAAAATTAGAAGACTTTGGCAAAGGAGTAAATACAGCTCCAAATCCAATATAAATCACCTATTATAGCATTATTTAGTATTTATGTCGTATTGACTTAGCAGAAACTTATTATTTGCTTAGCATAAACATAGCCCGTTCAACCTAGAAATGTTTAAATCCATAATATGTTAAGTTATCCCCTCCCAAAAAATCCATGTAAAGAGGATTAGGAGAAGAAGAAAGAGAGCAACAGAAAGAAAGACAGAAGAGATACCAAAATACACACATATAGCTACCAACTCCCAGGACTCCAGCATGAACTCCAAGGAAGCTGGCACATTCCAGACCCATGTAGCTCCCCTACTGGGAGCTTTTAAGTCCTTGGCCCTCCATGGGATGCCCTCCTGGGTAGGACTTCTGGTCATTTGGCCAGCCAGGGACTGGGTCAGCACTGCCCTGGTGTGTGATTGATTGACAGCTTGGCCAGGGCTGGGACCGTGGCTCTGGGCTGGGGCATTTCTCTGTGTTGCTTTTGGAAGACCTGCTCTGCCCCTGCCACCAAACCCACATGGGTATTCCAAAACATTTCAAAATGTGCTGAGACATCATAGTTATCCAGTCTCTGTGTCTGGAAATACTGACTGGCACCACCATCCTGGACCTTTCCTCTTGTGTCTAATGAGGGTACATTCCTCTCCTAGTCCAGTCTAGCAGGCAGAGCCAAAAGGAAAGAAGAGAAAAGCATACTGGAACTCATATCATTATATAGCAGCCACTATTCATAAATCTAAGTTCATATCCTTATATACAGTTCACACACACACACCTACCACCACCACCCCCATCTTTCCCCATCCCATGAGTCAAAAAATTACAGAACAATCAGGTTCCGGGAGGGAGAGTTCATGCAGCAGTCTTTCAGCACCCGGAGTCTATCAGATTGGTCCATGGTGTATTTCTGATGATTTCTGGTGTATTCCTGGAGACAGCACTTTCCTTCTATGAGATTTAGTCTTCACTAACATTAGATAATTTACACACTATTTTTGAAACTTTTTGGACTTGTAAGTCGGGCTCCAAAATAGCTTGGCAAATTCAATTTAGGCCACCTTGCCTTTTGGAGTCAACAATCTTACAGATCCAGGTATCCCCACAACCCAAACAAATACACATGTCCCAAATTTACCACCTTTATCCCTCCCACCAACCAAGTTTCAAGGAGATTCCCAGAGCCTGTACTCAAGGGGAGAGAAAAGGTCAGTGGACATCATGGGAAACAATGTAAAGTACAATTCTACTATCTAAAATTATCTGGATTGCCTCAGGGATGGGAGTCAAATATATAGTAACACTCATTAATTCCAGTCTCCTTAGCATACTATTTTCAGGGTCCTGATTCAGACCAAAAACCTTTTCAACTTAACCAAAACCTTCAGTGGTTCTCCAGACAAAAATATTTTAGTCACTTCTACAGCTGGAGAGAACTTCCAGCTGTCACTGTTGAGTCAGGGACAGAACAAAGACTCCAGTCTTCAGGAGGTGAACAGAAGGGGTTTATTAGAAAGTAGCACATTTTTATAACCTGACTCGCTAAGCTGAGATAATTATTCTTGAAAACTAAAGGTGTCATAAAAATCTATTTCTGTGTCAGTTTGGTGCTACAAGTTGAATGTGTGCCCTGACTTTAACAAGGCAGCAAAATGCATTGCTGATCGTACTAAGGAAAGGAAGCACCTTGTGATGTGTAAATCTTTGGGCCCCAGTCAAGAGGAGAACTGGGCCCTTTAGTCTGAATCTCAGCTGTAATTCTCTTGAATGGAAACCTTCACAAATTTCTACAATACTAGGAGATGTTTACTGAAGGGAAAGGATGGAACACTTTTACAACTGAAATGGCCTAAGGCAGTACTGTTTACATAGGGTTATACTTGCTGAAGGAGGTGATCCTTGATACAAAGGAGGAACGACTGAAGCAGCATGAATTCAGGCAGAAATGCTTGTTCTTATTCTTTATATGATAATAAAATGTCAGGAGAATTTTCCTCTTTTAACTGTCACTTCACTGTTATATTAAAAATCTTGCCCTTATATTTTTACTTTTTCTCCAAAGTGTCCTTGGATGCCTAATCTTGAGTCCCAAGGGATTTTGATCAGTGAAGACACCCTGATGAGAACCTTGAGAGTTGCTGGGAAACGACCTCCATGCCAAAGTTATGTGGTCAATGAGACCATGTAAAACAGGAGCATGTTCTAAGGTGACAATTCTCTATCCCTCCTGTATTGAAGACATAAGATGCAAAAAGTGTAAAACTGTCTGTAGCTGCAATATACTTACCCTGAGCTAAATAATTTGAAATAATTTTCTGGTTAAATTTTTATTCCTTTTTTTTTTAAATTCAGATGAATTGTCTCCTGAGAAAATCTTCTACGAAAAATAATGGACAATCTGTTCTCTATGAACTTCTCTAATGTGAGTCCTTCCCACAGGTTTCAGTTGTTCAGAGACAGGCTGAGTTTGTGAGTTATTTCCTCCTTTCTTCTCTTTCCTCATTGAACATCTTCTATTATTTTCAAATAGAAAAGACAGCAGCAAAAATTTCAAGAACTTATGGAATGTCATGGAAATAGATGGTATTAGCTACTGAAAAAATCACTTCACTATAACCATAACATTTTGGAGTAGGAGAGATTATAAATGCATGTGAAGCTTTTATAGCACTCAAAACATCTCTTATGTTACTTCTTTGATGTTTTTTAGTGTGTGAGTTCACATTAAGGTCCTCCTATGTTTCTTGCAAAATTGAATAGAAATCTAGTAGAAAACTAGTCTTTTTTGGTAGTGCTTGTTGAAGTACTTGCTTAATTGTTTCATATAGGTAAAACCTTACAAAATAAGGACCTTGCTACCCTTGTAAAATCATGGCTCAGGCCTACTACTTTGGCTAAGTAGAAGAGGACTATGGGAAAGTGACTCAACTGCATTAGAGGTAGAAAAACAAGTTATATAATCATTATGTGTTCACATTGTGGTTTATGGTGGTTCGTTGAATTACATTTGTTGCGCTTAAATGGAATGTAATTGATAATGGCCTAAGTGCTTAAAAAGGTCTGGTTTGTGCAATAAAGGGCTCTCTCTTGCACCTCCCTGGGGACTATGCATTGCTTGGCTTTGTAACACATTCTTTCCTGCATGTAAGATGGATATTAATAAAACCTCTATACTCAGAGACTGTTTTGAAACTTAAGCACTTAGACCTGCTCTCCCAGTTTGGAGACAAGTGAGGTACAGATTTGCTAAAGGGATGACCTAGGACAGGGCTCCTCATATTTGCTTCTTTTTTGTAGCATAACTGCAGCTGGGCAGCCCTTCTGCTCATTTCTGACTTGATTTCAGAATCTCTGCTGGTCAGAGTGACCCCGAGATACGTACAAGTCTCTTTTCCAAGCCCGGCGGTCGAAGAAGGAGTCAGAGCTCTTCAGTTCTCGGTCTCAAGGTTCTTTATTGTTCCTTATCTATAAAATTTTTTCTCCTGTCTAGCTGAGGTCCGCTCAGCAAGTCAGGGGCACTCTGCCTCCCTCAGGGAGGTGTTATGTCTTTATACTAAAAACTATGTATACAATGTTTACAATTACTTTCCAATACCTATCACCTATGTTAGACAGTGAGCTTCTACTCTAGACCAATCTAAAAGTGCCACCATCACAGCAGAAGATGGAGGCCAAGAAGAAGAAGGAGAAAGGCAGGACATGCCCAGATCCCTCCATCTTGGCCCCTGAACCCCCATTCTAAAAACCCCAAAATCTACTTTTCCACCCCGTGATAAATTCACTATCATTCTACTTATAATCCTTCATATAAAGGTTGGTAATTGTTTTTTCCAAGGGCTAAGTCAAAGGCACAGGGGTCTTAGGCTCTGTGACAAGGTCTCTGAGTCCCCTGGGCAGGGTCTTGGGCCCTCCAGGGCAGCCAGAGGAATTTCCTGGGTTCCTACACTTGATCTGAAAGCTGGCACCCAAATTGCATTTACAGGTCTTGTATGATGTGGGATATGGGGTTAGAATTATTAAAGTGGTTAAGGCTTATGCTAACCAGAAGGTCCTGAGGGAAAGGCACAGGCTGGATGGTTGGAAGTTGGTTATGGTGTGAGAGGTGATTATAAGTGAGGAGAGAGTCAGTTGAGTGACAGCTGGAAGTGAGATTGTGATCAGCTGGAGGAATGCAAGGATAGCACATGAACAGGAAGCTGATTGGGTGACAGGACCTGTGGACAGCAGCATTGCAGCCGAGCCAGCCTTCTTTTGTGGGAGACGGTATTGGTAGTGTCAAGGCTGGGATGCCTTGGGAGAACTCCCCACTTTAGGTTAGAGTGAGAAGTTGGAGCATTCTCCCAGGGTTCCCTGCTCCCTGATGTAAATGAAGTTCTGCCTGTCATTTAAAGTTCGTTCCCCTGTTCCAGAATGTTCTGTATTCCTGGATTCCCCACTGGCCTTCCCCAGAACTCTACACCCTCCCTGCTCCCTCATTGGCACAAGCTGTATCACCCCACTCTAACCCCTCCTCCTGTCCCTATTCCCGTTGGTGTATCTATATCCTGACCACCCCTACCCTGCCCCAGTTATATACCCTGGACCTCCCTTGCTCCGGGCTCTTTGTCCCTGGATCATTTCAACTGTGTTTGTCTTCCTGCTTTACCCTGAGTACCTGGACTTTCCCTGGACCCTCATTTGGTTCCTGTTATAAATGATCAATCGAAAGCCAAATTATCAAAAAAATGCAAAAAGATTTATTTATTTTTTTCCACGACCAAATATGGTCCTCAAAACCACCACAGCCAAAGAGACAGCATTGAGCCTGGGTTCGGTGCTGGGTGACCCTGGATCCGACCTCTATTGCATTGGATCCCCCTCCTCGTTTCACGAGAGCCGCTTCTAGCAGAGGTGTTTTATACAGTTTACTGTGCCCAGGGTGAAGGAGTCCCAATTTCTTTTGTAACTCTGCTTATTCATAGTTGGTTCTTTCTCTGTGCAGAGCTGGACAATCGCTGTTTCCTGGTTGATAGCCAGCGTTGATCGAATCCCGGAAGCTGCGCATTCACATGTATCTTTCTGGCGACTTCTGCTATCTTGATCGATGTTATCAACAGGGCGATGATCGCTCTTAGGCATCTTCCAATGGCTCAGGATGGCGGTGATCATCGCGCTGGGTGTGTCTATTCATAAGCTAAATGCCGATCGTTATCCTGCCGCCTTCAGGAGTTTCAGAGTTTGAATAGACATCTGTCCCTCAGGCTGCTTGTGGTCAGAGACTCATTTGGATTTCACAATCTTTATAAAATACATTCTTTTATAGCATGAATTAATTCCCAACATATATTACAGCTCCTAAATGTACCCTGTTGGATTCTCTATACGAAGAGTCCTCTCAGTTCACTGGTGAGGCGTTGAATACAGCATCTGGGCTCGGGTGTCTGGTGGGCTGAGGGAACTGTTCATGCGGACCGAAACGGAGACGCTCTGGGGAAGGCGGGCACCCCGACAGCACCTGCCCAGGGAGACCACCCGCATTCTTTCTGTTGAGTTCTGCTAAGTCTCAGGTTGGTTTCCGCTATGTCAGGTTGAGATTAAAGGTATAAAAAGGCGCTGATTTTTATAATAGAGTGATCTCCTTTAGATGCATAAGGGGGTCTGTGTCACTTTGTTCCCCACTGCTACAGTGTCATTACTGCATTGATGCCTCAGGAAATTTTCTGAATGGCATGACTGTGAAAGAAAATACTATCCACATAAGAAGTAGTCAGAAGTCTTGCAATAAGTAGCAATTCTACAGGAAATGAAAACCTTTACATTCAAGTTTATTGATAGAACTTTTCCTTTCTTTAGACTGTAAACAGGCTTTTGGATATTGTTTTTTCCTACAATATCGTCATTGTGGAAAAGAAAAGAGAAAAAGTTAATAGTTCTTTTGATCTATAAAGTATAGTCAAAGGTCTAGGGAAGAGGACTGTAAGAGATCTTCCAAGCTGAAAAACATAATTTATTATCTAATAGCAATTATGTTCTAGAACCTCTCCAAAAATATATTTTCCAAAAAAATTTTCTTTCTTGCCACCATTAATCTATCAAAACTTAAAAATAAACTCCAGGGATTAGAAAACTTCAAGCCAAGCTTAAATATTCTTTTATCAGTAGACTTATTTCTTCAGGTTCTTAGGTTTGTTCCTATATACCTAGAGATTTATAGGAGGCAAACTGCTGTAATATATGCTTAATGCATGTTCTCATGCTGCTGATCACCCTTCCTAGACCCTGTTCTACATTATTATTGGATTTGGGTAAATGAAATAATTTTACTAAACTTTCTGATATGTTCACAAGAAAAAGTGCTATTTGATGTCTAAAAATGAGCAGACCTATTTTCCAAATACCTATTTTCCAAATTTTGGAAAATTTTCCAAATTTTCCTCATGTGACAAAATGGAAGACAAAATATTTTAGTTTTGCCAAGGTACAGATATTAGAATATTTTTTCAAACCAAAAAAACCCATCAATTTTCCATTCTTGGGACACGTATGTCCATTCTGTCTGTTCTTGTCAATTACATAAATATGTTGTCTTCTTAGTAAAGTCTGAAAGCTTTACATGTTTTCTTTTATAATGGTTTATCAGAATAAATTCTACAATCCACTTAAAAAGACTAATAGTGAATAGAATGACATATTTTATGTGTGAAAAGCACTAAATACAGAAATCCAGGAAGTTCTTGGTTTGTTAGGATCTAGTACCTTAGTAAAAATGAAACGAGTTAAACTTTGCCAGCTACAACTCTGTTTTATTTGATAACCAGTGTTTTTTCACTTCTTCACTTTGTGCTTTCTTTCAGCTTTTTTCGTTCACTCAGGAGCAAGCTGGCTGTGAATTTCCCACTACAAATAGGAACAGAAATACCAAAAGGCACTTTTTGATTAATGCATCTCAGAGATCCTATTTTGTACAGATGAAGGCTGAGAGAAAAAAAAGAAAGTGAGAGATCACAGAAAACTTCTTGGAGAACAGGTGAAAAGTCCTGAATTAAGATAGAACTGAAACACTGAAAATCCAGAACTGCTCATAGCTTTGTCATTAGGGTGATGAACATATAAAAACTTCCTGTGACTTATCTCTGCATCCCCAGATAATGCAGATGGAATGATGATCAGTATCATTTTATAAGGAATTTTTCAGGAGAGCCCAGATAGGTAGGATGATCTTGCTGAATCACCTGACTTTTTTAGACCAAGGCTTTTTTATTACTCATTGTTCACTGACAAATTTTTACATTTTCATGTAGATTTAAGCATTTAGAAACTCCAGAGATAAAAATACAAAGCTAAACTGATACAGAGTCTCTGAGTACATAATGAATAACTACTTGATACAAATTCCCTGATGTGTGAGGGTAAAGGCTACATAAATTTTTACTGAAGCAAGACTTCATTGCTCAGGAAACTATGAAATCTTTTTTGCTGTTGTGTTGTAGTGAGGATGGTTCTATACCCTGTGGTTTTACAGTTTGCTTGGGTAGGCTCTAAAGCATGAAATCTATTAAAATATTAAAAGTTATGAATTATTAAATTGAAGTTCATTACAATAAGATAAAAGAACTCTCTGCTCTGTTTCTAGATTAAGATGCAATCAAAGCTTTAAAGTTTTCAATGCTTCAGTGTCTTTTAAAACTGAGTTAAGTCCCATTTGTCAAAGAAGTCACAATATCCATGACTTTTGGGAACTGTAATATTTTGCCATGATTTTTAATCTTTGTTTTGCAGTTTATAGGTATCTCTGACAAAAGTATTCCAGCAGCCTTTCTGCATGAAAATCAGCATGAAGCCTTTTCACTGAAGTGTCAAGCAGCTCATTGCTCTTGTGCCTGTATAATTTTGAATAGAAAGCAGATAAATTACTTTGTGTAATTGCTACTGTATCTGAACTGAAATAATGAACAATATTTGGCCTGTTTTAATGGGCTGAATGAAACTTCAAATTATTTCTTAGCATATCAAACAACTGCAAAGGTTTGTTGGTTTTTTTTTGTTTTGTTTGTTTGGTTTGGTGTTTGTTTTTTTTATCCAGGGAAATAATACATTGCCATACCTTGTTATATTTTCAGATACGTGCCAGTGGTGGTTTTAAACTGCAATTTCATACCTTCATTTATTTTTAATTTCCCTAAATATTTTTTTGGGTTCAAGAAAGGGAATGCTATTTGATGGCAGTTCATATAGAATAAAAAGCATATAGGAATGATTTGGATTTTTCAAAAAAACACCAGTGTCCATATTTTGGCTGGGATAGAGTTGATTTTCTTCTTGGTAGCTATATAGTGCTTTGTTTAGGATTCAATATGAGAATGATGTTGATAATACACAGATGTTTTGGCTGTTGCTGAGAAGTTTTTTACCCTAAGTCAAGGACTTCATGGTCTGCCAGTCGGCAGGTGCACAAGAAGCTGGGAGGGAGCACAGCTGGGACAGCTGATCAGAACTGGCCCAAGGGATATTTCACACCACAGAATGTCATGTCCAATACAAAAATGGGGACAGTTGGCCAGGTGGAGCCAATCTCTGCTGGGGGATGTGCTGGGCACAGTAAACAGGTGATGAGAAACTCTATTGTGCATCACTTGTCTTTCTTGAGCTTTCTTTCTCTCTATCCCCCTCTCCTTTTTTAATAACATTATCATTAGTAGTAGTCTTATCATCATTTTTATAATAGCTTAATTTGTTTCAAATATTAAACCTTTCTTATCTCTTTTTTTTGTCTCATCCAACAGGGAAGGGAGGGATGTGAGTGAGCAGCTGCATGGTATGGAACTGTCAGTGGAGTTAAATCAGAGCAAAGAGTTTTTGTTCTCATTTCAGATACATTACTTCAGCTGCATCTTTAACCTATATTCTGTCAAATATTTCACTTTCAAGTTATCTTCAATTTAGCAACACAAGAGAGGTGAATAGTGAGAAGAGTTTGTTTGCACACGTCCTCACTTTAAAAAACCCCCATCTTTATAACTTTTAATGGTACTTGATGTCTCTTTAATACTGAAATTGAAGAATTGTCAAAAAAAAACCCCAAAACCCAAGACTATACATGAAAATGCCCTATGATATCATTAAATTTAGGAAATACAAGTGCAAGCTCTTTTATTTACTCACTTATAGTACTTTTATGTGCAATTTAACTCGAGGGAGATTTATGGTTTGCTCTGGGAACATCACTGCTTCTTGTAGAGAAAGACAGGAATTAGCACTGTAAGACAAAGATCATTAAAAGTGTGACTGTCTTGGAATTAGTTTTCTGGTGGAAAAATAAGCTTTTGATTGTGTTTATTTACAGAATCAAAGAAAAATATATTGTCACTTTCTGAATTTTCAACTGTGTACAAAATAATCATAAATCCTAGCGATGCAGGATGTTAATTGAGGACTTTCTTTAAATACTTGCTGCTACACAATATACAATAAATTTCCAACAGCTGTGGGTGTTTAAAAGGCAAAGCAGCATTACAGTTAGTGTAACAAATCTCATTGCAGGCTGCACAAGAAGGAAAGGTTTTCATTTGTTTATTTTAAATAGAACTGGGGATATTGACTCATGCCTATGCTCCTTTCTTTGCGCTTACAGTAGCAGTGTTTGTCTAGGGGGTCTGGGATTACTTGTGACAGCACATAGAAAAAGGGTCACTGACCATGAAGGGTCTGTCTCACATCTGCCACACTGTTTTCATTTAGCCATCATGTGCCTGTACTTTGCATGTGCCTCTTATGCCTTCAAGTAGCGGATGGCAATTTTTATCCTTTTCCCTTTCCTCCTGTCCCTCCACTAGGGAATTCTGCTGATCTACTCAAAGGCCTTGTTTTCCTCTCTGGTTGTAGTCTGCCTTTTGTTTTTCTGCTCTGAGCATCTTAAAGTTGCATGTGGGGATAATGTATGATGGCCTGGTGATTTTTGCACCATCCAACACTTGTTCTTTCTTTGTTCCTTATTTGTGATATTTGCTCTTGTGCTGTCATTCACATGTTCTTAGTTACACATAATTCACATAATTCTTAAAGGTTTTAGTCACAAGTCTCTGCAAAAAGTGCATTTTACTTCTTAGAAAATCTAGATGTGAACAATATTCACAATTTATCTCAGTGCAGCTGTTGTTGTGCTAGTTCATCTGGATTCTTTAATCATGTGAAATGATTTCCTATGCAGATTAATGAAAGTTTTGAGACAGGTACAGCATGGGATGTTTATGAGAGCAAAGATCAGTCAATTTCAATTTTTTATTTATAATGGCTGAGGACAAAAAAAGGATGCCTCTCAAAACCTTTCTTGTTTGCTTTGTTTCATGCAGCAGCTTCAAATATGGCTATCCAGGGCCTAAAAGATGCTGATGATATTATCTTACTCTATCTAGATTGAAGGCTATATAACAAATTGATGAACAAGAATTCAAAGGTTGACTAGAGACTAATAGTTCATTTTGCATTAAATTTTTAGGTATAAATGGATCACTTTATTACTGTGGAGAGTAACTCACAAAAGTACGATATTTTGTAAGCCAAGCTACATGGAGTATCGCTTATTTTCACACAAACAGAACAAAAATTTTATTGTTAAAAAATTCAGTTTCATTGGCAGTATTCAACGGCATTTCCCATGCTCCCCGTGCAGGACTACGGGGTGGGGGAAGAGTGTCTGGAAAACCGCCCAGAGGAAAAGGACCTGGGGTGCTGCTTACAGCTGAACAGGAGCCTCTGTGGGCCCAGGTGGCCAAGAAGGCCAGTGGCAATAGGCTTGTACCAGCAATAGTGTGGCCAGCAGGACCAGGGCAGGGATTGTCCCCCTGTACTGGGCACTGGTGAGGCCACACCTCAAGTCCTGTGTCCAGTTCTGGACCCCTCCCTGCAAGAAATGTTTTGCGGAGATAAGCAAAAACTCCACAACTTTGTGAAAGTTGTAAAGCCGCTATGTTTATTACAGCGTTGACGCGTGTGGAGATTACTCTCCTTAAAAGACATGCGTACTTCTTTGAACTTCAGGTCCCTTTTTATCCCCCTCTCAAGTACATATGCATACAATTTCACAATAGGTTCATACATATTCATTTTTATGAATTTCGGGTGTGACATTTGCCGCTAGTTCTTCTTTATCAGAAAGAATTCCTAGGTCAGGTTGACCTGCTCTCACAGCAGTCTCTCTGTCTCTCTTTATCCCCCCCCATCCCTTATCTCTGTCCTTCACTGGAGCAGTTTCTCTGAGCCTAGGCTTTTGCAGTCAGGCTAAATAGCTATGTTTTCTAACCACAGACTCAAAGATGTTCATTTCACCTAAATCAAAATGGATTTATACTCTGGAGAATTTCTACTCTGTCTCAGAAAGACATTGAGGTGCCAGAGCATGTCCAGAGAAGATAACGGAGGTGAGGAAGGCTCTAGAGGGTAACTCCTATGAGGAGTGGCTGAGGGATCTGGGAGCATTTAGCTTTGAGCAAAGGAGGCTTAGGGAAAACCTTCTCACTCTTTACAATTCCCTGAGAGTGTATCCAAATGGGGTTGGGCAACTAGTGATAGGATTAAAGGACACAGCTGTGCCAGGGGAGGTACAGGTTAGACCTCAGGAAGAATTTTTTGGCAGAAAGAGTTGTTAAACTTTTGAATGGATTTAGTCATTGCCCAGGGTTGTACCATGGTTGACAAGGTGATGATCAATCCAAAGTTGGACTTTGTGACCTTGGAGGTCTTTTTCAGTCTAAATGATTTAGTATTATTCTGTGTGATTCTGTGTTTTGGTGTCTATTTTTTCACCCCCCCTCACATAGAAGAGGATGTCTTATGGAATAATTAGTGTTCTACATCTGTAATTCTTTTACCAACTTGCTGCCTTTTTGCAACTCTGAAACTGTGTGTATCATGAGAGGAGGTATCTAGACAGGATTGCACAACTGATGTTTTTGGAAAGCCAGTTAGTATGATTTCTGGATTTTTACTCTGTCTTATCAAGTGTAAATTCACAGTCTGGTACATTCAATGAAATGTCCATTTTTAAAGCTTATTAAAGAAATTTTTATCAGTCTACAGCAGTGAAAAATGTAACAGTGGTCATATTATATCAGCAGTTGCCCAGAATTAAGAACAGAGTGCTCTGTTAAAACCTGAAGTGCATCCAGAACGATGATAAAATTGCACAACAGATATTTCTGCAAATATTGAAGTAGTTAAGGTGCAAACAACTCCTAGTATTTACTTTCCTTGGGAGAATATATCATGATTTCTGTACAATGGAAATTTTTGATGCTTAATGTTCTTCATCTGTCTTTATAAATACCATTCTAAAAATTTGCATTTTTACTAATAGAATGGTATTTATAAAGACAGATGTCATTCATTATTTCTTTTATGAGAGCTAGTAATTTGGTTGAGCTTGTTGTATATTGCCTACTTAATGTGGAACTAGAATGGGCTGTTTTATGTACCATAGTCACAATAAAACAACCCATGAAAGAATAGTTGAATTGAGGATATAATGTGCTTTGTGAAATAAAAGTGGTTTGTGCTCCTGTAACTTATATCAACTTTGCCAAATGCAGATGCAGAATTCAGGTGTTTAAAAGGAGTTCTGCTGCTTTGTTATCGCTCTCCCTGTGATACACACACACACTTATATATATATATATATATATATATATATATATATATATATATATATATATATGTGAAAAATCTGTAAATCAAGTCAAGTTTAGAACATAGATCCTATCTTAGTCAGTTGACATACAAAGAAAATTTGTTTAGCTGTCCATATAAAAAATGTCAATGCAATATCCACAGTTACAAGTTTCCCATGTGAGTTTCGTATTTTTGGATTAAGATTGACCATGAAAAATATCTGACTGAATATTTCTAGCAAAGGGAACAGTGAGTTACAATTGAGAAAATGTTGTTTTATTGAAGGAGCAGGTGTTTTGACAATGCGCATGTTGATTTTGCTGGTTTTGGTTGTGGCAGAGTTAATTTTCTTCACAGTGGCTGGTGTGGATCTGTGTTCTGGGTTTCTGCTGAACATGGGGTTGATAACACAGAGATGTTTTTGTTATTGCTGAGCAGGGATTGTACAGATCTGACACCTTTACTGTTTTTTGTACTGCCACTCTGGTGAAGAGGTTGGGGATGCATGGGAGCTTGATCTTAGTGTATATCCTAAAATAATATGGGAAAATCCTTATCAACATTAGCCCCTGCAGCTTTTTAGCAGTTTCATGAAACACAAAAATAATTTTGTTTCTATTGATAATTAAAAGACAGAAATTTGGGTTTAGAAAACATATTTAGGAAACCTCTGAAACCTCATTTGTAGCTTGACCAAGGTTGTCTGCTTTACAACAGGAATTTATATATTTTTGCTAGAAATTTTAATTCTGTAGTACACCACGAACAAGTAGTTTATATGTTTTCTGTCTATCAAACTAGTGACAAATCAAACTAGTGACAAAGGCTTTTTTGTAGTATTTAAAATGTGTGTGGGAAAAGAACAGTAGGTTTTGGTCACCAAGATATGTAAGACGGGGAAAGAATTACTTTGGTTTATTTTGTTATGCTTACTATTTTTTTTTTAGGTAAGAGTAATGGAGATTTAAAGAAGCATTTAGAATTCCTTGGGAACACAAGTGGGAAATTTATCTTTCACCTCATCTCAGATGAGTTTTGTTATTGAGAGTTAAAGAATTATTTAAAGGTTCTATGCCCCTATACTTTCACCCCAAGCTGTCTCAATAGTTTATTTTTTAAGAGAAACTGTATTGTTGGAGAGAACACATGGAAAACCATTCTCTGTAGGTACATAGAGAAATAACTTTTTGGGGAGAGCAGAATTGTATTACACTCCCAAACCAAAATTTCTTAGAACAGCAAAGCTAGACATTGCCAAAGGTTGTAAGGGTTTTCTTGGCTCACACTATTTTGTCTTTTCCTTCCAGGGGCATCAGAGGTATTAAATCCACTAAGTTTTGCTGAAAAGAGAGTAATGTATTTGCCCTTTGGGAGGTTCCTCATACTTTAAGTAATCTTATAAGATTAAAGTGATTGCTTCCCTCCTGAACTTCTGCTGAGGTTTAAAGTACTTGCTTCCAGTGCCCACACACTTTGGTTGGGATTTGTGTTTTCCTCCCATGTACATTTATGGAGAATTCTTTCTCTCTTATCAAACTACACTTTATTAGATAGGAGGAGAGAAGTTCTTTTGGTCTCCTCTTGGAACAAACCGCTGCAGAACTTCAATACTTGTGAGATTATTTTTCTGCTTTAAAAAACTCACAGAATACAGTTTTAAAACTGCTTCTTCAGCAAATAATATATAATTATAAAATAATTACCCTTTCCATGACCAGACTTATTTACTTGTAAATGCCCAGAAAAAGATGTGTTTCAGAGGGGAAAGGCAGTGTGGTACAATTCATTCTTGCTAAATTACTTTTTCTAAAGGACTGTTAGTTTCAAAACTTTTTTTGCAGTGTTTGAAACTTGGCAGAAAAGAATCAATGCTGAAAAGTGGGAATATGTCATTCTGTTTCCCAAAGCCCTAAGTTTGATTTTTCTTGCTGTCTTCACAATATATGTAAATACTGATAAATTATAATCTGTACTTAGCTGAGCTATGTGATGAAGTTATTTCCTCTGGGAATAATTGTTTTGGTACACATTTCTTACATAATAGGGTTTCTGTTTTATGCGTATTTCCCCTTCATGAGTATTGTTGCCCCTTTTCTCATAATGAGGAAGATCTTGGGAAAAATTAATGAACAGTTTCTGAACCCAGACCTGCTGCTTTTCTTCTGGTTTTGATGGTTGAATTTTCTGCTTGATAATACTGCTATTTTGCATACTTTGCATTCATGTGGAAAACTGATGGTTTTTTGACAGCCTCAAGAATCTTTGATCCTGTCATTTTTCAAATGTTTGACCATCTATTTCAACTCTCCATGTAGGAGATGGACAGAACAGACAGGGCGGCATTTTGGAGTGAATAGTCTAAAAGGGTCAGCATTCTAAATCAAAGACCTATATCTTTTGAATGCTGAATGATTAAGATGCAGCATCCCCCTTTATTCTGTTTGTTCTCACAGTATTTGGCCCTGTTTCCAAGGCAGATTTACCCTTTTGAAACACACTATGAGAAGGAATGTAGATTAGGTACAAATAAGTCCCAATAACACATTCTGAAGCAAGCAGCTCACTCAGAGATGCAGATGCACTCTGAAAAGGGTTCTGGCACTGCTAGAAACCCAAAGTGGTGCTTGTGTGCAAGACCTTGCTAGCTGTCACTTTCTGACTCCCAAGTCAAATGCTGGATGAGTAGAAAAACAAGACTGGATTGACTGGGAGGTCTGCCTATGTATTTATCTTTTCTTAGGTTTCCACTGTAAGTAGTGTAAAGTACAGTAAAATCCTTTATTCTGTTTTTAAAAGCAGAGCAATCTTAAAGTTACAGAGCATCACTAAGTGTTAGATCATAATGTCCTAGACCTCATGCCACAGTGTTACTCAAACTGACACGTAGTGAGAAAATGAAAAAAAAACAGCAAAGCAAAAAACTACCCCAAACCAAAACACATACTCTGCTTTCTTTCCTTAAAGCCTTGTTGGTGACTAATTTTCACCTCTGTTGAATTTGTGAGGGTCCCCAGGATGAGGTGAGAGATGAGAATCTGACTCTGTGTTCTCAGAAAGCTGATTTATTATTTTATGATATCACATTATATTAAAGAAATGCTAACTGAAACTATACTAAAGAAAGAGAAGGATACAGACAGAAGGCTTAACAAGAATGATTATAAAAACTTGTGACTGACTCCTCAGAGTCCAACACAGCTGATGGTGATTGGTCATTAAGTAAAAACAATTCACATGAAACCAATCAAACATGCACCTGTTGGTAAACAATGTCCAGACCACATTCCAAAGCAGCAAACACAGGAGAAGTGAATCAGATAATTATTATTTACATTTTCTCTGAGGCTTCTCAGCTTCCCAGGAGAAGAAATCCTGGTGAAGGGATTTTTCAGAAAATATGACAGTGACACACCTCTTCTGCCCTGCCTGACTTAAGGGCAAAAAACAGAGAATGCTTTATCTCTTACTCCATCTTTTTGTTGGTTTGTTTTTAGGCACATTGGTTCAAAAATAATTTAAAGAAAAACATGTAGAAATGGACCCACCAGCTCCTGTAATACTGTTTAGTTTTCTGCTCACTCCAGTTTCCTCTGACTGATGGTTTTTTTCTTTTCTGGACAGAGTGAGTATAATATCAACAAGCTGACTAGAACTTGCATTTAGAGAGCTGATCTATAAGGAAAACACTGTGAACACTCAGTGTTGATAATTTTAATATCTCCAAGCAAAAAGTGTGTAACAAAGAATGAAAATGTATCAGATTCATTCGTAAGAAAAAAATCATTTGGCTTTGTCTCCACTTACAGGTGTACTGCCTCCTGAAGCCTCCTGTCATGCAAGTGCAATGTTATCAATACATTCTTTTCTCATAATAGACCTTTTTCATTTGTTCACTTGCAGAACACTCAATTTTCTTGTCTGAAACTGAAGCTTCTGATTATTCTAATCCTTGAAAAATGAATTCATTAATTGTCCTCATCATTTACAACATTTTCTTGTCTTTGACTCAAACAATTGATGGTTTTCTCATTTCTCAAACTGGTTTTGACATTTCAGCTTTCAAGGACCCTTAATTAATTTGTCTGTTCTCCAGTTCCCTGAGTGACATGAACTCTCAGAGGTGAGCACACACTCATATTTGCTGCTTCTGGGATAGAAGGAAAGAAGCAAAAAGAATATCTTGCATTTTTCACAAGCAGAAAACAAAATCAGAGCTCAAAAGTCACTTTGCATGTGGAATATCTTATGAAATAGTGATAGGTTGTAAATAACCTGGAGATTTTTTCCTGAATAATCACTTTGCTAACTCAGCTATTTCCATCAGTGTCAAGAGACTCCAAAATATGTGATCTTGCAAAAGCATTCACCACCTTTTCTGCTCTGTTTGTGATCTTGGTTGATTCCAAGTTCAGGGTGAACCACAAGATTGTCATATGAATGAATAAGAATGGTATCTTTTCTGCAAAGAAAGGTGAGTTAAAGCTTTGAGGGAAAACCAGAATACTCTGTAGAATATCCATGGGTATTAAAATGAACTAGGAAATCAGTTTTCCAAGATTTGTTTTTCTGTGTCAAAACATAGATGCTTTCTTATAGACAAGTTTATTTGTTAGGGTTTTTTGTAGATGTGATTTCTGAGACTTGACACTTCTTTCAGCATGGTAATAGGCTTTTTTTAGACAAGGTGACAGAGTTTAATTCAAAATATGTGATAAGTAGTTAACAAAAAAGTCAAATTTTGATTTCTGATCTTTTTATAATATTTGGGATTAGCTTAATATACTTCACTCATGAATTTCTGAATAGCTCAGAGGCCAATTACCAATCTTAACTAAGCAGAACAACTGCTTTCCACGTGGCAATTTATGTTAATTTATAGATACACATGCCGTAAGGCTAAACCTTTACACAGGAGGCCTTGAAACTCATAATGATGCATGCAATCCAGGCTGGGAGCTTTTCAGTCTCATGAAGAAAGTAAAACAGATTGATATTTTAGAACTGGGGGGAAATAAGCTTGTTTTTACAAACAAATTAACTCATCCATGACCTCATGCCATTAAAATCTCCCATTTAGAATTATAGGTTATGCTTCTATCTCACTGAGAGAAGGGAAATACTATGTGTGGCAAAGCCTCACAGCCTATTCTGTTTGGCTACAACTGTGAGTAAACAGATGAAATAAATGCATTGTGGCAGGAATTTCAGGGCTCTTCCCCTCCTTAATTTCCTATCAGTGGTTTAGATTTACTTGTTGGGTGTAAATTTATTACACCTGTATCAGCAAAGAAGCTGCCTCCTTGAGTCAGTGGGCAAGGTTGGATGGTTGCTGGTGGTTGGATTGTTGGATGGCAGGGAGGGATGGTTGCTGGCTATTTAGGAATCTAGTTCTCCTTGGAAGCAAGCAAGCTGAGGGAAATACAACTACCATTATTTTACAAGTGTAGCACCTCAGGAAAGCAAGCTGTCTTTTATTGTTTGGGAGGACAATCAGATCAATCATCTTTTGTTTCACCTGTCAGTGCTAAAAAGGTGCTTCAGCACTGCACACTTTGAAATCTAAAAGCAGTGTAAAAATATCTAACAAACGGAAACCTAGAGAAAAGAGATTTACAAAGGAAATCTTTCTAGTAGCAGGGAGGTCACTCTTTCTGTGCATCACTTTATTACTGAATAACAAAAAACCCTCTGAAAGGGATGTTTTATTTTTTATCCAGTGGTACTGCACGAGTGCTAAAGAATACATGTAATTGGATATTTAGTATTTCTTTTACCCACGGTATGAGATATCTCCTTTTCTCATGTCATGTTTCCCTGCCACAAGCATTGTGTCTCATGGACTGTTGGGAAGGGATGAGAGTTGAGATCTCTTTTTAGTGTGGGAAAGGAGAGAGCAAGATGGGACTTGATGGGAGAGAGTGTGTGGGAGAAGCTGTGCTGGTTGCATTGGCTGTTCTGGGATGGCCAATCTCTGCTTCCTCTGGCACTTTGGCAGCCTGCTGTCCTTGATGTTTGCCTCTTTCCCCTGCTGTCACTGCCCTGCTCCCTGCCATCTAGCATAATTGCAGATTTGCTCCCTCCTTCCAGGGTGATAAAAATGTAGATTTTCACAAGGCTAATTTCTTCAGAAAAATCCTGACAAAAAGTAGTTGCTAATATTCTTTATTTAACTGATCCAAGGCTCCATAATGACAACAATAGAGTTTTTCCTTGACCAGACAGAAAATCTGGCTATGGCCAAAGGTTTTCTGTAAAAAAGCTAAACTTGAAGGAGATACTTGGATCCTCTTCCACAGGTTTTCTAGGTATCTCACTTTACAGAATTATTTACACTTTACTGCACAAATGTATGTGAATGTTTGTGTTCAAACTAATAAACATCTGTGTTGGTTTTGCATGGCCCAGTTTTTGGTAGCAGGGCACAGAAGTGGCTTTTGTGAGAAGCTGCTGGAAGCTTCCACCATGTCCAGCAGAGCCAATCCTTGATGGCTCTGAAGATGGACATGCCACTGCCCAAGCCTGGCCCAGCTAGAAAGGTTGGCAACACCTCTGTGATAATATATATAAGAAGAAAATCAAAACAAAGAAGCACACTGTTAATTCCAGCCAGAGAAGAGGAGGAGGTGAGGACATGTGAGGGAAACAACATGGAGACACCAAGCTCAGTGGAGAAGGAGGGAGAAGAGGTACTTAAGATGCTGGAACCGAGATTCCTCCCCCATGGTGATGTCCATGGGGAAGCAGCTGTGCCCCTGCAGCCCATGGGGATCCATGGGGGATGCAGAGATCCACCCACAGCCTGTGGGGAAGGTGCCCACACTGGAGCAGGTGGATGCCTGGAGGAGGAGGCTGTGATCCAGTGGAAGACCCAGTGGAGAGAGGGAGCCCATGGTTCCAGGCTGGAGCAGCCAGTCCTTGGAGGACTGCACCCTATGGAAGAGTGACCCATGCTGCAGCAGTTTTGGGAGGAATGTTTGCCCATGGAAGATGCTCACATTGCAGCAGTTTTGGGAGGACTGCTGCTCATGAGATTGGAACTACATTGGAGAAGTTCACAGAAAGCTGTATCCTGTGGTAAGGACCCCATAGTGTAGCAGGGGAAGGAATCCTCTCCCTGAGCAGCAGATGAACTTGGATGACAAACTGTTCAAAATCCCTACGCTCCTTTTCCCTGCTCTGTCAGTGGGAAGGAGGGAGGAGGTGGGTGAAAAAGGTGTTTCAAGGTGTTTTTACTTCTCATTATCCTCCTCTGACTCTGGTAGTAATAAATCTACTTTTTACCTTTAAGTTGAGCCTGTTTTGCCCTTGGAGTGTTTTCTCCCAGTCCTTATCTCAACTCATGAAACCTTTGCTAATTTTATTCTCTCCTCTGCCCGGCTGTGGCAGGGGAAGGTAAGTGAGCAATTTTCATGGGTGCCTGGTGTTTGGCCAGGGTCAAACCCCTGTCAGAGACTGAAATATTGTAGTTTATGACTTAAACATTTTCATGAAGGACTTTGAAAACTGTATTACAAAAGCTGCAGAGAATACCACCACACCCTGAATGGGACTCTGAGAGGCCCTACACAATTCACTGATGAAGATAAGATAAAGTAATAACTCAGGGATGGGGACATTCACAAAGCACAAGCCTAATATCTTCAGGGTAGAGACCACAGCCCCAGGGCTATCAACTGCCAGGCTTGCACAGAGTCTTGCACCAAAGGGTAGGACATAGGATCATTTTAAGGAAGTCCCAGGTAGGGTTTATGTTTAGATTAAGTATGTTCTTCAGTTCTGATGAATAAAATTAAAGAACAAACGCAAACCTATAGAAACCTTACTCTTCCTCAAATAATCATCTTTTGGTAATAATTGGCTAGAGAGGAATTCAAAGAAAAGTTACGGAATAAATTTTGTGCTTACAGCTGGGCTGTGACAAGAGAGGAAGCACATGTTCTCCAGCTCCCAGCTTCCTCTCTTTTTTGCCACTTGCAAGGGACAATATTGGTGGGTTCAGTATTCTTAGGGTAAAAATACTTCATAGCATTGCCTGTTGCCTGCTGGGTGTTAATCCAGCAAATGAAATAGCTGTCAGTGTTAGTTTGGTTGCCATGTCCTTTGGTGGTTTCTCAAGGCTGTGATGCTTTCTTCTTGAGCCAGCTATTTATTAGTTGATTAGTTGCTAGAATATGGTTGTCTAGTGAAGAAGAGCCCTTTATATGGTGAGAAAAATGAGCAGAGATGGTCAGATGAATAGATATTGGCTGTGGACATGCTTAAGGACAATGCAAACAGCTCATTCAGTCTGTTAGGTGAGTTTGGTTTTTTCCCCTCTGGAGTGCACTTATCTGCCTTTTAAGGTAAACAGGGGGACATATGTCAGGAATGTGAGTGAAATTATGAATCTCTTTGATGTGAAATTGTCACTGCCTCAAATAAGTGATAGCGATTTTTGTTGTTGCTTCTTTTTTTTCCCCTCCTGTGTTTTGTTTCAGCTCTTCCTCTTTAATGTCAAGGAATTTTTCTTTCTTTGTGCCCTTCTGCTTCCTTCATGTCAGTGGTATTCTTTTTTTTCCTTTCTCCCTGATTTTGATTTCATTCCCAGCCCTCCTTGTATCACTTGTATCCAAAGATCACAGGGGTCAGTAATGTTAGATCTCTATACATAGAAATTTGTTCTGTGGAAGTGTTGAGATTTTTCAAAATCTTTTTTCTTTCTATCCAGTTAAAGTGAAACAAAAAAGAAATGGAAGGTGAAGAACAATGTTCATCACCTTTCCCCACTCCCAGAATATCCAGTAGCTTTTTTTATCAGGGCACTTGCTTTTGACATGAGGGACCCATGTTCTAGGTATGTTCCAACCTCTAAGTTTTTTCAAAATGCTGTTCTACCTAATACATAACAGGGAATTTGCACCTAATCCATAACAGGGAATTTGCACATCTCCTTGGGCTCTGTATTTACACCCTAAATAAATAGTTGTTCTGTAATGAATATGGTTTTTTTTCTCTCACTGGAGCTATGCTATCTTGTAAAAGGTAATAATTCACTGAATGAAAAAAGGAAAAAATATGTAGATCAGAGTCTGGATTTAGACATGTAAAGTCTATTTAAGTTCTTACTCTCAATCTATGAATGTCCTTTCTGGAGAAGGGTATCTCAGAATGTGTCTCACATATTTGGCTACGGACATGGTTAACTTCGAGGAGACATCACCAGCAGCTCTGACTTGTGAATTTTTCCACCATGGGACAGAGATATGTTTGCCTGTTTTCTCCCCTTGCCTATTTGAACCAGGACCCACAAACACTTCAATATCTGATTTTAAGAACTAATTTTAAGTATTTTTATCCTTCAGAAACTAAGTCATACATTCATTAGAAGTATTTCTGTGTGAACAAAGGAATATTTTCTAACAAAAATTTCTTCAGAAAAGTTCGTCAGCTGAATCCCTGACACATGGACTATCATTTAATCTCTTGAATTAGATGACAAATTAATGTTGAAACTTCTTTTAATTTGGGATCTTATTTCTTTGGCCTCTTTATATTTATATAAAATTATTTTTTAATATATTTTTTGAAATTACTTAGAGTTCATAGGATACCTGATAAATTATGGGCTAAAACAGAAAAAAGATTCTCAGAATTCTAAATTGTCCCTTTGGGTTCTGGCCTGCTCTTCCACATGTCATGCCTGGAACATATGAAAGTTGAGTAAAGTCAGCACAAGTTTTTGAACCACATACAAATTAACTGTTGCTAAGTTAAATAATTTTAATTTTGAATGGGCATCAGTAATGGCAGTTATGCTGTCAGGGTAGAGAGAGAAGGCTGGCAGAAAAGTTATAATCTGTTTTAGTTTTTCCTAATTGGATGGATTAATGCATTTTGTAATCCATTAAATCTGATGGCCAGTAAAAGGATCAGAGGGAATAGCATAAAGTTTTGTCAGGGGAGGTATCAGCTGGGTATCAGGAAAAAGAACTCAGTGAGAGGGTGGTCAGGCATGGTCAGGCACTGGAACAGGCTCCCTGGGGAAGTTGTCACAGCACCAAGCCTTGCAGAACTCAAGAAGTGTTTGGACAACAGTCTCTGGTACGTGGTTGTGCAGACCTACAAGTTGGCCTCAATGATCCTTATGGGCTCCTTCCAGCTCAGGATAATCTTTGATTCAAGTAAATCCTTTGTCAGGTTGCTCCCTCTCTGTTTTTCAGAAAGGGAATAAAAGCATAAAGATATGTCGCTTGAAAAAGCATATTGTAAAACCCCCAAATACTTTGTAAATATATCTAGTCACATCCCTTATTACACTACTGAGAAAGGAGATACTCCCTGTTGGATAAATGCTAGTGTAACATATGGCCATGTTATGAGGCCAATCTGGGTACCTCTGTCTGCTGCAATTGCAGCAGAAGATGGCAGTCTTTATTCAGTCTAGAATGCCTTGAATAAATATTTTGATTTCAAAGGAGCAGTAAACACTCATCTGTTAAGCAAACCTATATGCAAATAGTAATATAGTAAATCTTTTCTAAGCATGTAATTTCTGCATTAACAGCTGTAATAAAGCCAGAAACTATGTTTTGCATTATTAAAGCATCAAACGAATCAAATTATGCTGCACCAATACTTCATTGAGCATCATTAAGCTAAGCTGTCTTGTGTTTTGTACAATGTTTACATTTTTTTATTAACAGAAGAATGTCTAGGGGGTAAAAGTTTACAGTCCAATAAAGATGAATAACTGGTTTTTCTTCCAGTTTAGATGTACTGAAAACTTCTGACAGTGTGATAGGAGATACCCTTCTTAAAGGTAAATTATTTCAAACAGGTGTTTATTCTGTAAACTTCAGATAAGTCTACAGGTGGCAGACCTAACTCATTCCTAAAAGTTGGATCAACAGCTGGAAGGAGTATCCCCTGGATTCTTTTCCTCTCTTTATTTTCTTGAAGGTAATGATAGGTACTCATCAAACATAAATTATTTTCTGTATGCTTCCATTCTGTCCTCTAAATTTTTGAATGGTATCAATCATAATTCTTATTCAAGTTGGTCCTTGTAGACACTGCATTCATGCTAAGAGAAGTAGGAGTCTGGGTAAGGTCTTTTACCTTCAAAGATTGTAATTCTCTGGTGTGTTGTCCATAGCTCTGTAATGTAATGAGTAAGAGCTTCCTGTATTTGCTTCCTTGTCATCAACATAAACTGTGGTAGATTAGTTCAGGCATGAATATATACACAATCCACAACTTGCTCAATGTACTTCTGTCTTTTCTTGCTCTTCAAAGAAAAACTTTCTTTTTCTTTAATCAGACAGTTTCTGATTAATTCTGGAAAATTATGCATGTTTTTAAGTGTTGAAGTCACGGAGGCTCACTGAAGTCACTGAAGTTTTAAAGATGTGGTCTTTCCCTGAATAATCACAGAGGTAATTTAACTTTCTTTTGTGAAACAGAATATGCTGTCTTCTGTGATTTTTTGGGGGCTGAAAGTTTATTTACATATCTGTTGTCAGATCTTTGTCTGATTTGGCATTTGATTTTGGGTTTTTTTTTTTTTTTTTTGTTTTGTTTGGTTTTGGTTTTAGTTGTTTGGGGTTCTTTGTACCTATAAGAGGAGGATTAATATTATAACCCACCAGGAAATACTGCATTTATTTTCTTGAGGTAAAACTTGCCACTAAAATCTGTTGCAGATTCTCCACCCTTATGAAATAGAGGTTCACAGGACAGGAACCAGCTGGTTTTATAAAGGCAGTGAGAGATTTGTCACTTCCAAATGTCACAGATGTGACATACATATCCTCCAGTGTGCTACAAATGAACTGGATGGAAGATACTTTTAATCTGGTAAGAGTTTGACTTTCTTGTATTTCGTAACTCCTCTCAGATAAAGCCCAAACCTTTCCATGCAGAGTTAGAATCATGGAATCATTAAGATTGGAAAAGACCTCCAAGATCACTGAGTTTAACCTTTGACTGATACCACCTTGTCAGCTACACCATAGCACTAAATGACACATCCAGTCATTCCTTGAACACCTCTGGGATGGTGAGCAGTTGGAGAGCATATCTCAAAACACTGAAAAAATTTTACTCACCTGGGAATATCACAGTTCAAAATATTCCTTTTCTTGAATCATTGTCCAGGCTTGCTACACTCTCAGGGAGAATTATGAGTTTGTCTAATCAAAGTTTTCATCAACTCCCCTCAAATTTCTGGTGATTTTCACATGTAAAGGACTAATCCTGCAAGGTTTTGTGTAAATTGAAGCACTGGCAAAATGTCTTTCTGTTAATTATGACCAACATGGCAATGAATAGAAGGAATCCTGCTGTAGCATGATCTAGATATACTTTCTCAATTCTTCCAAGCCTTAAAACAAATTACATTACAATAGTTTATTTGTTTTGGTAGTTCTTCAGAATAGATTGTTATATTTTATCAGTTCATAGGCTGTATAAAAGTATCCTACCTTCCTCTTATTTCTTTGCATATTTTTCTTATCTTTCTTCTTCATCTTATTTCCTTCTTTTTCTATTCTCTGTCTGAAAAACGTTTGTGATACTTTCAAAATTATTAACTTACCCATTGTTGAAAGAATGAAGCTATGCTGAAAGACCTCTAAAACTTTACAAAATTGTCCGATTATTTCAGCTGTGACTAAGGCTACCTACCTACTAGGAGGTGGGTAGAGGTTGATGATGCTATAATGATATATTGATTTAATTAAAAATATCTTTTACTATTGCAAGGTATTATCCTGCAACAGTCTTGCATTCCAGTCTGATGTCCTTTACTGTCTTGCCCAGGAGAGATAGCATGACCCTAGAAGGAAAACAGCTGCATTTTGCACTGTGCCAGTCTAAAAAGCCCTGTTCCACCTCCTCTTAACCAGCTCTAGTTTGGCAATCTCTGCCCTCCAGTATGTACTATAAGCATATCATTTCAAAACTAAGTGGAGCTGCCATGAGAGAGCTGTACAGGTAGAGTGTATTCAGTCAAGCAAGAGAGGTGCTTGACTAATTATTCATGAATGCTGTAATTTTATTTTGAGGGAGAGGGACATGCCATCTTCTCTGTGATATTGGATGAACTACAGCTGCCAAGTTCATAATCAGTGTTATGATGGCTGCTGGGTAGGATGAAGCAGGAAGTGAATGGCAGAAGGAAATGTAGTGTCTGATAGGCTTTTCTGAGCTGAGCAGAAATCAACTCTAAATGTCTACATTTTAGATGTCTACATTCCCTGAATACAGGTGCAAGTAGCAATTTTTGTTGTTGATTCAGTAGTTCCCAATTTCTTCTGCTCTGCTGTCCTCCCCTGTCAAATACAGAAAGTCCCTGACATGATGGAAATCTTCCAATAGTATAAATATAGACATTGTAGTGAAGTTATTGTAGCTGTTTTGTGGGAGGGTGATGAAACAATAACTAAATATATAATCTTCCACTTGTCAGGGTTTACCATATCAGCCTTTTACTCGTGGACATTTTTTATTCTTGACATAAGGCATCACATCAGTTCATCTGCTACTTCAAATCAGAATGTGTTAGCAGCATCCTGAGGTTTTCTCCTGTTTATGCCTGTAGTTGTAGCAGAAACTGTATTTCCTGTTGTTTGATACAGACAGGTGCTATCTCTTAAATTTTACAGTTCTTAAGGTCCTTGGTATTTTATGATGCTTGTGGGACCCTACCAACTTAGGATATTCTATGATTCTACGGTTAAGTTTCTTCTAAATTATAGTTTAGATTTGAGAAGATAAAAAATTTACTCAAACTTATTTTCCATTATGAAAGTGGACCTTAGTTTCTCTAATTAATGTGCTAAGCTGCTGTATTTGTTATTTTTATGAACATTTGAAGTTTGTATGGCTACAGTCTCAGAGAAAAATAAAGACCTTTTTTTTCTCTAGTAAATAGGTAATTATTAATTTTGCTGGTACTGGTTCTATGCCAACAGGAGCTAAATAAATAACTTCTCTTCCATTAGTGGTTTACCATCTGTATCTGAGGGTTAAAGAATACAAGCCAGACCATCTCCCATTGCTGAATTTGACCCTGTAATCATTGCTCTGTCTTTCAGCTCTCTCATGCCATTTCTCAGTCACTTACCTTTGTTTTCAAGGCTTAATTTATTCACTTTTTGTGGTCTCAGGACTGACTGATCAGCAAGACACTCGAGCATCTATTTGTTAATTTTCAGTCAAATATTTCTGCATTATCCTCTTGCCTGTTCTTATTTTTGGAAAAGAGCTTTCCTGAATTGTATTAAAGACAGCTACCTCAAGTGTAGCTGTCTTTGAGCTTAGCCTTTCATTTTTTTATGTCTGTGATTCATTACACACAAATCCTTTCTGCCTGCCTGATGAATGCTGTATCACTGTTCACTTTTATTTCTTTCTGTCTTCTCTCTTTATCAGTCTGTCTCTTCAGATTAAATGCACTTTAAAAAAAAATAGAAAGTCTTTTTGTCCTCTTTTTGTGTAGTATCTGAACAAGAGATTTGCTCTTGGGTGACACTCTGAGGCACTATAGTATTGTCTCCACCTCTCTTTTTGTATATTCCTTCCACATAAAAGTGGTGTCCTAGAGTGACTGTATGGTCCGGTATACCCATCATGTGTCTTTTTGTCCAGATATAAATCTTTTTTCTTTAAGAGCAAAAGTGGGGAGAGAAGCAGTGGAATGACTTTTGGCATGCAGTTTGTGTGTGCAGCAGCTTCACTTCCTCCCTGTCACAATCTGCTAGGGCAAGCGAGTCGTGATGGTTCGTTTCCAGATCCCAAAAGTGCAAAAGACAAACAGCAGGGGACTGTCAGTTTAATCACAACAAATATATCTTTATTGAGGGCCAACAGCCAATGCGATAGATGGATCAGAAAAGAAAATAAAGGATAAAGAGAAAAAGAGGGGAGCGGGAATATAGCTACCAACGAGATGGAATCCTCATGGTCCAGCCACATAGATTCGCCGATGGCCGTGGGGGCTCACTAAAGTCGTCTCAAAAGTTACAGTTTATATAGTCTCCCTCTAAAGCAAGTGGCATCTGGCTAAAAGGTGGGGAAGATTCATGGGCCATTGTGTGGAGACCCCTTGGTCTGTGAGGCAGGTGCGAGCGTGCAAGGAGAAGCCACGGCTTGTCAGAATTTGTGAGGCAGGTGCAGGCGTGTAAGGAGAAGCCACCGCTTGTCAGAACCTGTTTGAAGCAGTGTTCTGTGAAGGCACAGCGAGCACACTTGCAAACAATCACTTGGCATAACATCCAGAAAACATCCAGCTCAGCCAGGCCAGAGCTCCTGTCCGGGGTCTTCAGGGTCCTTGCAACGATCAAATGAAGGAAACTATGGACCGTCTCTTACACTCCCCTGGATTCCTTTCTCTCGGCATGTTGTCTGCAGCACAAGTAGAGGGATGACAGCTTTCCTTTGCTTTTTAAGCTAGTTTCATGTCTGTGAGCTGAGTCAAGAAAGTTTTTCCTGGGATAGTGGCTTTTTCTGGAGTTGCTCAGGTCTTCTCTGGTCTGGAACACCTATCTGCCAGGGATGTCCTCCCACTGAGAGCCTGGAGGGGCTCGGGCCAGGGATGCTGAATCCCAGCTCTGGGGTAGAGAGAGAGAAAGAGAGAGAGAGAGAGAAAAAGAGAGGAGAAAGAAAGAGAAAGAGAGAGAAAGAGAAAGAAAAAGAGAACCGAGCCACACCCACAGAAAGGACTTTGGACTCTGAGTCTACCATCTCCTCAGAGCAACAAGAGTTTTTATTATTTAACACTGTTCATTTCTTTTTCTCTTGTAAAATAAACAGTTATTTTTTCCACTTTCTCCAAGGAAATAATTCCTGAACTGGGTAGGAGAGGGGAACCTGTATGAGTATATTGTAAGGTGACATGAGCTGATTACAAAGTTGGATCTTCACAGTAAGGTAAATGTGTTTTCATCAGAGATCCTGAGCACATCCCAGGTTGATGAAATGCTTACATGGACTTAGATCCTTCAAAGTCTGAGGGTGAAGTCTTACCAGCTTCAGCATTGTCCAGGAAAGTATTTAACCAGTTGAACTTTAGGCAGTTTTCTCATTGCTTTCCATGGGCTTTTAGCCATTTTGAAACAAATATGAAAATTCTCCTTAAGATTACTTTAAAATCAGTAAAGTTAATCTAGCTTCCTTCCTGTAAAAATTTAACAGTGAGTGTGTGTTGATGTTAAGTATAAAGTTGATTTGATTCTTGTTAACCTATGCTATATTCTTTTTTGGTTGTTGTTTTTAAAGGTTGACATAATTACTGAGCTTCTAGTAGAAATATTTTTCAAAAGTTCTCTTCAAGCTCTGGTTTATTCAGAAATATGGAAGCAGTACACTTTAAAAATCAACTGAGGTTACATGAAGAGCCATATATTTATTTTGCTAAGCAGCTTCTCTGGACGTATTTGATATGAATAATCTCCAATTAAGGGGGGAAATCTTCTGTACTCTACAGATGATACTAGACTCAGTAGGAACCACCACTTTCCAAATCCCTGGAGACAATTATTTCCATTAACTGTGTTGGTGATGGAAATGCAGTGAGAAGGGAGGAGTCCTGGCCCACAAAACTTCTGAGGATAATTTTCTGCCAAGCAGATATTGTGATGAGCTGCCTGTCCCTGGCCTCCATAACTCACATTGCTGAGTTTTACCCTTGCTGGACTTGAATGGCAGTGGAAAAATTGACTGGCTACTTTTATACCTCATCCTCCAGCTCCAGCATTCTTGCAGCAAAATGTGATTCTGGAATATTCCATAGCTATCAAAATAAGTGCAAAGTACTGAAATAGTAGTAAATACAAATTACCCATCTAGATAAATATAGCCTTTGCTGCAGAATGGTGAAAAGAGGCAGACAGTGGGAGGCAGGACTAGCTAAATAACTGTTTCCATTATATCCCTTCAGCTCTGCGAATCTCACTAAAAGGTACAATTGTTCTTGTCAATCACATCTTTGTCTCACTTTGACTAAAGCCTTCCACCTACATTACAAATCCATTAACCATGCTGCTTTTATGACAGGTTTGTTGCTCTAGGAGGGGGTTGATTTCATCTGTTTTAGGACATCATTCTTTAATCTCAATTTTTTGTGTCTATTTTACATGGTAGTGTGAAATCACTGAGCTGCCTCTGTGTAATAGTCTCAAGCAACTCAAACAGGACCAGACAAAATATGTGGTCACTATGAATAATTCATAATGTATGCTCAGTTTACTTCAGCAGCTTATGTGAAGTCTTACGGTGGATGGTAGGACAAATTTTTAGTTATGAGGGCATCGTAAAGATCAGTAATTGTAGGCATAAAGAGAAATCTCAGGCCTCAACACGAGTTCAAATGGTAAATTCATTAAAAAAAAAAAATATCCCCTGGTTCAGGATGAAACTGGGAAGTCTGTATTGACCAGCAATTATGAGCATCTAATCTTAGCTAACCCTAAAATGAAAAGATTTTTTAAGAGAATACTTCACTTTTTGAAAATTAGGTTTCACGAGGATTTCAAGCCTAATGCCATAGGCTACCATGGAGGCAACATTGCCTTGATTTTGCTTTTTATTTCATGTTGAAAAGCGACTGGAATTTTTTTTTTGTTTCTATAAGATACAACCACGATTGAAAAAAAGGTCCTTAAATGCTTCAGAAAAATACACCCTTTGAATATTGCAAAAGTAAGAAGGAAAAAAAGGCTTGAAAGACTATCAAGCTGTGACCTCTCAGAGGTTAAACCACTTTTTGTCTCAGTTGCATTTTTGTCTTTGTGTGTCTGTGTATATGTATGTCCATCAATGGTGGTAATCCAAATAAAAAAGTTAATACAAAATATTTTGAATAAATGATGAAATAGATTTTTAGTAAGGAAAAAAATTCCATCTCAAAATATGAATAGCCTCATATAGAAATTTACATATGATTGTAATGAACTCAAAATAAAGAAGCAGTAGTGTTTTTTTTTCACAATAAATAGAAAACAGCAATGTGCTTATGAAGCACAGGTATTATTGAGTTGTTTCTTGAACACTATGATGTTTCCTATGCAGAGATGAATCTTACATTAATAAATTATTCACCTTTAGAATTTCAGAGCTTTGCTGACCATGTTAAAGATCTGACAATGGCCAACCATTTCCTCAAAAATATTAGTCATGATCATGACACACAGTGTTAGTTTGGTTGTTTGGGGGAGTGGAGCAAGGGAAAATAAACAACTGATTCCCCACAGGCAAAAAAAAAAAAAAATTAAAGATTATTTACAATTCTGAGTTGTATTTGAAAAATAATTCTGATCACTGGGAAGAACTTACTATTTGCATTTGTCATTTGTCATTTTCCAAATTACAATTTCTGGAAAGTCAAAACATTTTGTTTCCAAGTGATATTATAACTTGAAATTAGTCTATAAGCTGGGAGGCAGTGTTTGGTTTTGGTTTTTTGGTGTTTGTTTCCTTTTATTTTTAGAGAAAAAGATTAGATTATAAAACAAAAAGACAAATATTGACATTTTGTAGGTAAAAAAGTTTGATTTGTCCAGAAGTAAAATTTACTATTACAAATAAACCTGCAACAAAATGTTTATCTTTGGTGACTGCCACACTATCTCTGCAAATTCTGTTTGAACCAACATTTTTAGTTTTGTTATAACTTAGGTGGTATTGTGCCTCCTGCAGACAGAAATGTGGGGAGAACACATTAAATTTGAAAAAAAATATTTAGAATTGAGCCTCTATGTCATCCAAATGTGTTGTCAAAGATGCTTTAAAAACAACCTAGATTTTTTTTCCCTGAACACCAATACTTCAATAGCAATGTGGAAGCTTTGGGAAGAACAGATTCTTTTCTACAGAAAGGTAATTTTCAGCTTATTGTGCAGTTAACTAAATTTATAGCTAGGTGTTGACTGGATGGAACCACTGAAGTTCAAGTGGCTTTCTCTCAATGTAGCTGAGGTATTACCTGGTGAGATAATATGAGGAACAAGTAATTTTATAGGTTCATGACCTTACTGCACTATCTACAGGTAAGGAATAAAATAAAGTGAAAATGCAGCTATTTAGACTGGTAAAATGATTTTCTTTCTTTTTTTCTTTCCCTTATGTATCATACTTGTCACCTGTGCACATTCTTTCTCCTACACTTTCTCCAACACTTTTAATCTTTTTTCTGTTTTTTAACATATGCTTTTCAAGGTCTTTTTTAGTCCTTTTTTATATATATATGCCTTTCTTGTTCTCTAGGACACTGCAAATGCTTTGTAAAATCTTCTTTCTTCCTCATCCATACTTTAAAGGAGTGAGGTGCTTGGGCAGACCTGTTTGCAAGAGCTGTTTTGAACCTGAGTCAGTCTTGAAATCTGTTTCTGAAAGTCTTGGTGTGTGCACTTGTTATGGAACATAAGAGATAAAAGTTGCTGCATAAATGGCCTGGCATGCAAGTTCATGGTCCTTCCTTTTCCTGCCTGCCAGTGACACCACACCACCCTTCCACATTTGGGATTTTTTGGGTTTTGTTTGCTTTTTTTTTTTCTTGTCCAAAACAAAAAGCATTTTAAACCAAAAAAAATTTCAAACCAAGAGCCAGGATTTAACTCGGAGAGACACGGATTTGATGGATGGACCACTCGGTGCATAAGAAACTGGCTGGATGACCTCAGACCAAGAGTTGTGGCCAATGGCTCATTGTCCATGTAGGGACCAGCAATGAATGGGGTCCCTCAGGTCAGTGTTGGGGCTGATTCTGTTCAACAGCTTTGCTGGTGCCAGTAGACAGTGGGGTCACTGATGACACCAAGCTCTGTGGTGCAGTCACATGCTGGAGAGAAGGGGTGGAACCAGAGAGGCTGGGACAGGCTGGAGAGGTGAGAACTGCATGAAGTTCAACGAGACCAAGTGCAAAATCCTACACCTGGGATGGGGCACTCCCAGACACACCAACAGGTTGGGTGGAGAAGTGATTTGGAACAGCACGGAGGAGAAGGACTTGGGGGTGTTGGTTGATGAAAACCCAACATGAGCCATCAGTGAGTGCTCATAGGCCAGAAAGCAAAAAAAAATCCTGGGCTGCATCCAAATCCCATGGCCAGCAGAGGAGGGAGGGGATTCTGCCCCTCTAGTCTGCTCTGGTGAGGACCCACCTGCAGTTCTGCACCCAGCACAGGAAGGACAGGGGACAGTTGGAGCAAGTCCAAAGGAGGCCATGAATATGGTAAGAGGACTGGAGCACCTACCCTAGGAAGACAGACTGAGAGAGTTGAGTCTATTCAGCCTGGAGAAGAGAAGATTGTGCGGAAAACTCATAGCAACATTCTCGTATCTGAGTGGGCCTTACAGGGAAGCTGGAGAATGGCTTTTATCAGGAACTCTAGTGACAGGACAGGGAGTGATGGATACAAATGGAAAGAGGAAATCTAGATTAACTATTATAAAGAAATTCTTTATTCTGAGGGTGGTGAGGTGTTGGCACAGGTTGACCAGGGAAGCTGTGGATGCTTGTTGTGGTTTGATACTGGCAAAACACCAGGCACCCACAAAAGTCTTTCACTCACTCTGTTCTGCTGTAGTTGGGCAGAGGAGAGGGAAAAAAAAAAATTAATGAAGGATTCATGAGTTAAGGACTGGGAGAAAACTACTCTGAGGGAAAAACAGGTTCAAATTTAAAGGTATAAGGGAAATTTATTATTGGCAGAGTCAGAGGAGGATTATGAGAAATAAAATAAGCCTTTAAAACAGCTTTTTCCCCCCCCAGCCCTTTCCTCTTTCTCACTAACAGTACAGGGAAACAGAGTGAGGGGGTTTTGGTCAGTTTGTCACTTGAGATCTTCTGTTCACTCAGGGAAAGGAGTTTATTCTCAGCTATGCCATAGGGTCTCTTCCACAGGCAAAGAGTCTTTCCAAAGCTTTTGTGGCATGGGTTGCTCATCCACAGGGTTCAGTCTTTTAAGGATGGGCTACTCTAGTTTGGAAGCAAGGGCTCTCTCTCTATGTCTGGCAGCAGGGGCCCTCTCTCTATTAGGGTCTCACACTGGGTCACAGTTTTCTCTGGCATGCCCCCACTCTGGTATGAGCACTTTTCCCACAGGCAGCAAGTGGATCTCTGCATCCCCCATGGACTTCATGCAGTAGCAGGGAACAGCTTGTTTTGCCATGCTTCTCACCACAGCTTGCAGAGAAATCTCAGCTCCAATGCTTGAAGCACCTCTTTCCCCTCTTTTTTTTCCTTCTTCCACTGATCTTGGTGCTGCGATGTTGTTTTCTCTCCCATGTCCTCACTTCCTCTTCTTCTCTGACTAGAAGTGCTACTGCTGCTTATAATCATCCTTGCTAACAAGTTCCACCAATTCAAAGATTTCTACAGGATCCTGCAGCACTGAGAGTCTGACCTTGTCTAGGTTCTGTCAGGGAATTTCTCACCATATTTTCACCACCAGCCATGCAGCCGCAGCGCTGCCACTGTTTAATGCCTCTCCTCATGTGGGGTGCTGGGAAAGAGAAGTCACTGCCACTCTCCCTGCCATTCTGCCCCCAGCAGGGCTGGCCAGGGGGAGCCAGGCAGGCAAGGCTTACTGTGGGTCGTGCTGAGGTGGCAGCAGCCATGGCATATTGCTGCAGGCTGCATCGGGGTTGGCCTCTGGCAGCAGCGCCTCGCCATCCCTGGAAAAAAAACCCTGTGCTTGCACTGTTTTGATTTTCTTCTTAAATATGTAATCACAAATGAGAGGTGGGCAACTCCTCTGTGATTACATGACCACCTTCAGACCCATCAGAGATTGGCTTTGTAAGACATGGTGGAAGCTTCTAGCAGCTTCTCACAGAAGCCACTTGTGTGGCCATCTCCTGCTGCCAAAACATCAACAAAATGCCCCATCCCTGGAAGTGCTCAAAGCCAGGTTGGATGGGGCCCTGAGTAACCTGGTCTAGCGGAAGGTGTCCCTGACCATGTCAAGTGGGTTGGGCCTAGATTATCTTTAAAGTTCATCCCCTTACCATTCTGTGATTCTATGATTCTGTGATGCATATTTTTTTCTGAACGTGGCCTTTTATTTTATTTTCTTTGTTAGCACCCATTATTGGAAAAATATATTGCTTTTTAACTCAGGCTCTTAAACATCTGCTTTCACCTGACAGTAATATCTTTTACTTTTACTGGCTTTTGAATGTGAGGAGATTTCAGTGCAGTTACCCCTGATATGCATATGAGAAACAGAAAAGGGATTTTATTTCTTCCAGCGTGTAAAAAGAAAGAAACTTTCCTACTCTGTTCATGTTTCAATTGCAAACTCAAATGAATTACTTTATAGATATGATAGATATGATATGTCTAAGCCTGTGAGAAATATTGTTATGCCAAAAGATGTTCCCTTGAGCAGAATTTAGCTTTTGTTATTTTACAAGCATATTAAAGAGATTCTTTTTTTTAGTCAAAACAGAAACCTATATTATAAAGCCAAATAAAACTGGCTTCCTAAATCCTTTCAGAACTGCTGCTAATTTCCTGCTATTTAAGTTCCTATTGACAATTGTGATCATATTTTTGAGGTAGCAGTGTGAAATTGTCTGATTTTCTTGTCTACCAAGGATCATGACTAAATTTAAGTAGGTATTTCTTAGGATACATTAAACCACTGTAGGAACTATTTAAATTGTCTTTTGAAAGTGAATCAAGTTCCTTCCCCATCTAATTTTTTTAAAATCTCAGATGTTTTAGAAGCATGATTAAAGCTTTTAGATGATATCAGAATCCTTTCATGTTCTTGTATCTTTTCTTCAGTCCAGACACTTATCCGGGCCTTACAGCCCAGTCCAAGAAATCTGTTTTATAGTTGTTTGCACAAACAGTAGTGTGCAAAAGAAGAAAAAAAGAAGAAAGAAGAAAACATCTCATAAATGTCTCTCTCTCTTGTATTTACAAGATGAAGTCTTCTTTTGCCCCATAATTATCAGAAATACCAGAAGGGGAGAATATACCATCATTTGATGCTTTGTGCCAAAACCATTATTATTTGCTAGAGCATACGTTTTATGAGGAGCAGCTGAGGGAGCCAGGGGGGCCCAGCCCGGAGAAGAGGAGGCTTGGGGAAATCTTATCACTTTCTACAACTCCATGACAGATTTTCAAAGACCTGGGAAATGGCAATTAGTGGCATAGAGGATCAAATCTAAAATCTTAGATTTGAAAAAAGGTGTAAAAATTAAAGATTTGTGGTTATCAGGACAACTTATAAATACATAAAAAACCAACCTGATTTAAATAGCATATCTCCCCCTTGGGTCATAAACTGCTACTATAGTAACTGCTTTAAACTGCTTTAATTGCCCTTAAATTCTAGTGTAAAATGCATATGAACTGCATCATTACTACTGAAGACTATGAAAATAAACAATTTCATTAGTTTTCAGAGGTATAATTTTCTAAGGCATTGCTGTTTACAAAAGTGCACACTAGACACTGAGAGCAGTCCTATGGCTAGAACTGGTGGAATACTTTGATATAATATGCACTGCTTACTAGTTAAAGATTCAAGAGAGGTGGCTGAAGATTTTTGGCATGTGAGAAGGAGTTGATAAAAAAAGGTGGCAATATGCTCAAAAGCAATATTTCAGATAGATCATAACTCAAGGACCCCACACACGAAATGCTAATTAAATATTATTTTTGACATGGTAACTTAGGAGTAATGTCACATGTCATCTGGCCTATTTCCAACTAAGGAGATTATCAACATTTTGAAAGCTTGGAAAAGTTTTGATATTGTAATTTTTTTTGTGTGGAGTATACAAAGTGTATTGTATTGCTTGTACTATATGGTGGGCTTTAGACTCAAGAACAAACAATTATGTAATGTCATATTGCCAAAAACTCTGGAATACAAATGGCTTTATCAAGGAAATATTACTCCTGCAAATTTTATATCTAGCTCATTGCTTACATTATGTTGCAGACAGCGATAGCCAATTTATGGGTCTAGTCAGAAATTTCCCTGTCACACCAGCCCCATGAGACACATGGCCAGAAAAGTTTGATTTCTGCTGAGATGTTCAAGTAAGAAAGGTATGTGACACAGCTGTGAGTTATTTTATTTTTATCTGGTTGACTTTATTTCCACATGTGTGATGTGTCGATTTTACTTATGTGTATGGGAAATGCTATGCAGAAGGTGAATGCTCAGTAAATTAAAGTAGAAAAGGATTGTGAGTGGGTCCATTGCTCATGGACTTACCTTTGCCACATGACCTAAAAGGTGTCAAAGATTCAGAAGCCTCAGCTCTGCGATACTTGATCCTCTAGAAGTATTTATACAGACCCTGAATTCTAACAGGTTGAAATTTATATTTTCTTCTCAGGTTTTCGAGCAATCCTAAATTATAAATGTTACTTCTGTGATCTCTCTGGAAGATGTCTCTGGAATATTCTGAGATTGCTGTAATGCAGGGAATTTGAATATCTGAACTTGAGATTGGCCATTATCCAAAAAGGATTGTAATGATCTTCACAGACTTATGAGCTTTTTCCAGAAACTTATGTTGTCAAAATATTTATTCTAGCATGAGCAAATACATGTTCATCGTTATTGTACACTTTCATCTAAAAATGTTCCTTTCACAGTGCAAAATAATTAAAAGATACTAAGAAAACTCCAGTAAAAATCACATTCAGAGGCATTAATGTGCTACAAATGTTAATGCTTCATCAATAGTGACTGCCCCATTCAAAAAACTATATTAAACTTAATGGTCTGAATCATCAGACCATAACATGTCTGAGCTCCACTCATGTAAAGGCATACAGAGAGCTTTATTATCAGATGAAGATCCATCCCTGACTTTTACATAGTTTGACAAAATTGTTCTGTTTTGGTTCTTAATTTCCCTTCAGTGTAAGAGCATAAAGGTGTCCCATTTACACCACAAAGCACTGCTTTACAGGTCAGATGTTACTATTTCAAAATATATTTGAAAATGAAAATATTAAAATATTTGTTTTTCTATCATCAAGACTTTTGTTTCCTTTTCCCTTTGGTTTTGGAAACCTCCTTATAGGTGACTCTTTTTCTTAGGGTAAACAGGCACAGGGCAGTAAGGGTAAAGAAAGGAAAGCCTTGAAATACAAGGCTCCATTGCTCTGTCCTGAGATATGGGTTGAATGTCAAAGTAAGACTCTCAACAGTTTGTAAGGGAGAGGATTACAATCTCAGGAAAATAGATAAAATTTCTCTCTGTCCAGACATATAAAATTAAACTGAACTAAGCATTTGAAATTGTGCAGCAGCTGTTTATTAGCAGGAAAATTGAATAAAATATGCAGATTTATTTCACCTTACCTTCTTTGATTCTCATGCTATGTTTTATAGTAATTTTGTTGCAATAGTGCAAATTATTTTAATGCTGTTGGAAATTTTGGCCCACTGAATTAGGTCCTAATATATTTATAATAAATGAAGTGGCAGGAGTCTCCTTTGCCTCCCTGAACATAAACTGCTTATCTCTTTCATTTTACTTTAGGTTTTTTAATGCTAAAATCATCAGCATGTTGAGTTGTAGCCAGGAAGTTCTGCTCTTTATCACTTGATTAAAATTGAATTTTGTTAACAGCCGTGTGCTGTAGTGCCTTTGCTGCTTCATTGTTTTAAAGGACATGACATGCTTTCTTGTTTTACAGTATAAAGAAACACGTGTATAGATGCCTTTTTCTATTAAATTTCTTCACTTAATGGGATTGGGTTTTATTGTTTCTGGTTTGTTCATGTTGACCCTTTCTACATTTAACTAATTTCAAAACTGAAGTTTTAGAGAGCTCAAGGTTTTCTGTGCTAGCAAATTCTATCGAAGACTGATCACAGGCTTTGTGGTAGAAGAGCTGCAACTGACTGGAATAAGCAGAGATGGGTTGACTCTCGGGTCCATCTGTTGCTCTTTCTTCCCTCTAGGAACAATAGGTCCTTGTTATTGGAGCAAACAGGTACTTGACCATTGCTCTGGGGTCCAGCCCTGGGTTAGGTGTTGCTGAGCTTCTCCCTTCTTCATTTCTGCCCTCACTTTGAGCTCAAAAGATTTTTGTTATCATCCAGAATATGTCTTCTCTTCATCTCTAACCAAGTAAAAGTAATTTCTTTGAAATTTGGGTTAGTGAAGGTATGTGGAAGCAATGTATGGCACAGACATTATTTTCCCTTTTCTCAGTACATTTTCTATTACTATTTTTAGGGACGAAGGCAATTGGATTTTGCAGGAAGTCATGGCCTATTCCTGCAATAACATCCATTTGAATTTTGAGATAATGCAATAGTTGTAGTATCTAAAAATAGAAGAGGCAGGAGTGAGGGTGAGAGGTAATTTATTAGTCCATTTCAGCCTCCTTGCAACACACCTTAGGATACCGAAAAGGAATTTTGAATGAGCCATAAGAAGGGGTCAGTACTGCACCCTGAAACACTTCAAGCTAGTTAGGAATTTCTACAACCACTGGCTGCGTCTGGATAGGTTAAAACACACAAAAAAAATTGTCATTGTATTAAAATATTGAAAGAAAGTGATTTAGTCACTCAAATTTGTAAAAACTGCCTTAAAACAAAGACTTACTGGATAACTGCTCTCCATAGGAATCATAAAAAGCACTGGATAACTTTTACCCTCCTACGATTTAGAGCACAATCTCAGTACTCTGTTAAATATGTGAAGTGGTTTATTTAACTAGAAAAGCTTTTGTTGAAATTTTGTAACTCAGACTCACAGGGAGTGTTCCTTTGGTAAGGGCACGTGATAGCAGAGCTCATGTTGTTGGATTGTATGCATGATTTAAAGATGCATTTTGACGAACATAGATTGTGTCTCTCCATCTTCATACTGTTTCTGAGTATTCAGTAGTTGAAAATGCCTCTGAGATTCTATTTTTTTTTGTAGTACACACTTTACAGGAGACATAAAAATATGTGTGATAACATAAAAATCCATGTTTCTTTACAAGAGCCTGATCCTTGTCCTTGGGACTGCTAAATGTTAACTTGCTTTTGCTAAATCATACTTGATGAAGTAGCAAAGAACAAAAAAGAGAACAAAAACACGGAAGAAGGAACCCAACAAACTGTCATACCAAACTTATTTTGGGCATTCTCTGTTGAGCTAAAGACTCTGTGGCAAATAGTGTCTTGTTAGACACAATCTGTATTATGTTAATTCTTTACACAGATCTTATTCGTGACATTCACATAAATATGAAGGAAAGTACCAAAGCCTAAAATCAGAGTAAATGTTCTTAGAGACAAGAATGCAGCTATTCAGTTGGGCTATACTGGGCCTTTATTCCTCTTGTGAATAATTTCTTTTCATTTTAGACACTAAGAACAGAAGCTTCAACTTTTTTTTCTTCAGGAAAACAACTAAAATTATTTGGATTTGATAAAAAAAGGCAAGTATGTGGACTAAGGAACACCCATTGAAATTATTAAGTTTGGTGAAATTACAAGAATCAGCAGCTAAGAACAGAATAATTTAGATTAATTTAACAATTAGGAAACTTTTTGGTTCTCTTACTCTGAGACACACATTATAAATACATGAAGGATTAATGCATTTCAGAGCCATAAGAAAATGGAATATAAGTTTCTTTCAACAGTAGTCTGCCCTTAAAGATTATTTCAAAAATAAGGAACATTTCTCATGTATACCATTATAGGTGGTACATAGAAAATAAATCCACATTAGAATAACACTGATACATTGTAAATTAAGTAATCTATTACTTAGGAAATGCTGGAATCAGAGTGATGCTTTGTGAAGGCTGACCTGGAACAGAGACTAGGCGGCAGTTAAAGAATAAAGCAGGGATTTATTAAAGGGCCTCAATGGATTCACCTTCGGCAGTTCAAGAGCCCAGCCAGGGCTGCACCCAAGATGGACCCAAAATGGTCACAAAATGGACCACTGGTCACGAGGTCCCACATTTTATAAGTTCTGGTCCATTATCATATTGGAGTTAATTGTCCAATTACAGCTTTAGATTATATAGTCTCATCCTTGTTTTTCTCTCTTCAGTCCATGTTGTTTATGCTCTTGGGCCTGAAATTTGGATCATTTGTCCTTGGTCCCCAGCTAGAGAAGGAATTGTCTCCCTACTCTGTGAAGAGAGCTTACTATCCCCGAATATGAAGCTCAGAACTACACACTAAAGCAGCACAGACTCTGAAAAATATAAAAGCTAAAACCTGAGGCATCAAGAATAGAGGTTGTCTTCATTTTTTTCCATTTTACTTATGCATTCTAATCCCATTCTAATCTTGTTGTTTTCCCTGTTGTCTGTAGCACAGGGTTTATGCAGAATTCACAAAGCTGCTCTAGTGAACATGGTTTTGTAGCATTTGGCTCAACAAACTCTACCTCCACAGAGGCCAAATTGATTTTCCTCATGGATTTTTCTTTGGGACTTATCATATTCACAGATGAATGGTTGATAAACAGTAATGTCAGTGTTCTGACACCACTATGATAAATGGCTTTTTAAAATCTGTTCTAAACAGATGGGAACTGATAGTCAGAGAGGTTATTGTGTAAAGAACTATTGCTTTTACGTTGTGTAATTTGGTGAATATGGGATTTATCCTGTCTGCTGCTAACACTGGATAGGATTCACATATTTCTGCATGGTTCACATCGACTTAATGTGCAGCCATCAGTTTACAACAACTCTGCAACTTAGGCTGCAGATGTTTTAAGTCAAACACTCAGCAAATAAGGAACATATAATTAGACTGAGCTTCACCAGCAGTGCTCACTATGTGTTTGCTGCTTCCTACCATGAATATAGTTGGAGATCTTGTTTCATTCCATAGTTCATCCTTAGACCTGATCTCTTCTGCATGATGAGGTTATTTTTCCTGGCATTCAGTGTAAAAATTTCCCCAATATATGGTTTTAATGTACAAGAGAGGCTGAATTAAATTTACAAATATTGTCACCATTCTGACTTTTCCAACATGTGAAATAATTTTATTTTACCTGTTTTAGTATATTCTTTAAATTAAAATCTTCTGAGTATATGCATGCATATGTGAAATTTCTTCAGTTTTACTTTCTGCTTTTTATTATTATTTTATTTATTTACCTAATTATCTTAACATTCATATGAATCATCAGCACTGTTGAATCTTTTAAATCCCCATATAAATTTCTGTCACCTGAGATAACACAGTAGCTGACAAAGTTGGTTGTAATTGTCTCTGGTCCTTCATGAGAGGATGAATCTTTTGGATAATAAAATAAGAAAAAAAAAAAGACAATTCTGGTGGTAGTTGTGGAGTGAGCCATACTTCTCAATAAGGAAATTACAACATATTTTCCTTGGCCTCATTGTCTAAATTGACTAAAATTCTTCAAAAATTACAATAAAAACAAGCCTAATATCTAGAGCACTACTACTCTAGGCAAAAACCTGGGGATATCCTGGAATTGTATCATCAGTACTGTGGCCAGCAGGACCAGAGCAGTGAAAAGCAATCACAGACAATAGGTATAGTAAATACCTCAACATGTCATGATGACCATTACCCACACAAAACTGGGATTTGTTGCATCAAATCAGGGGAACTTTTTTGGTTTATTTGTTTTGTTTTTAAGGTTGCAAGGCTTGAAATGGAATATATTTCATTGACATTGATTTCCAATAGTTCTGTGCCTTGTTGAGCTTAATCTCAATTTCCCTTCCTCCCTTTCAGCTGCCTATTGTCTGTTCTTCACACAAACGACAAGAAAAAGGGCTTATTCTCTTTCTTATAACTAAACAATCGACATTTGCATATCAGTGTCTCCTGCCTCAATGTTTTTCATATGCCTTCATTAGTCAGATTTTCCAGACCTCTGCTGTTTCTCTAAACTCATCTTTGGTCTTTCTAGAGTTGATTCATATCTTCCTGAAAAGCAACATCCAAACACAGACTTCTTCAAGAAACAGCAGATAAAAAGAAGTTTCCCAAACCAGAGAAAGCTCAGGAGGAGCTGAGGCAGATGCTAGGACCCTGAAGCTCATGTGACAGTGTCTGAGAAGTCCTGGACAGTCACAGAAATGTGGTGGAATGACTTGCACAACCAAAGTTCTGCACTGGATGGTTATAAACCTTTCAGAAGGCATAAAGGTATTTTCCAACCTAAAATGAATGTGTGATTCTATAGTTCTATGATTCTATCTATCCTTCAAAGTATTCTGAAGTGCATTCCCCACTTTCCAGGCTAGAGCTCCATCCAATTGAAACAATTTGAATTATTATCCTGAGCTCCTATGTACATGCATTACTGTATCTTGGAGTAGTTTGTAAATTTAGTAAGCTTATTCTCTACTTTTCTTTCAGAAATGAAAATCTGAATCTTACCAGGAACTAAATAGATCATCGTGAAATCCTATTCTTCTCCTTAACCCTATATTTTCTAATAATTTTTAAATGAAATAAGCATATTTCTAAATAGTTCCAATAAGCAGTTTACAATTAGTTGATCAAAGTTGTATTTGATAGAAAATTTCCTTCTTCTGTATTATGTAGCTGCCTACAAATATTTTGGTATTGAGTCAGATTTTTCTTGCCATGAAGCTCATGAAATGTCCCTGCCCATAGGAGGGTGGCTGGAACCAGATCATCTTTAAGGTCCTTTCCAACCCAAACCATTCTATGATTCTGTAAATAAGCTTGCTGGATGTGAATCATAATGCCCAACAAGTTCCTTAGTGACAAATGCATTTCATATTTAACACATACTTTTTGTATGTTCAAAATAACACTTTGCCTTCATGTATTACTTTCATTACTGCCTCAGCCACCACATAAAATGATATAAACACACCTCTGCAGGTGAGAAAGCTGAAGGACCCAAGAGATTTGTCTCAGGTGAAAGAGATGTAGCCTCTGTTTCCTGAAATGAAGCTTCAACCAGTGTCTGTGCATAATGAACACAGTAGAATTCCTGGGTATGCTTTTGCACAGTACTGTAGTTTCTGCTGACAAACACCATTTAAAGTTTAATTAACTTACCATTCAGAATCTTCTTATATTTTCTTTAGAATTAAAAAAAAAAAGGAAACAAAATACTTCCCAAAGACTTGCCCTATTTTGTTTTTTTCCTTATGTTTGTATAAAATATTGTTAGCAAGCAGTTTTAAGTGTCCTTGGGAACGCTAAATATTTTGGTTAGTTTTTGGTGCTTTCCTGATTTGTATAGCATGAACATATGCTTTTTTATTTTACATGTTCATCTCCAACTATACTGTGTGTAAAGCAAGCCATACATAATTAGGACTCTCTTATCTCCATCTTCTCTTTTTGCTTTAGCTGTAGATATAGATTTATGCTCTACTTTTGTACATTCAGTATGAATATTTTGATGATCCATGTAACTGTAGTTGTGTCAATATTGCATTTCCTTATGGGTTTATGCTCTGAAAAATTTGCAAGCTAATTATGCCAGCGAGGCTATTGGGACTGAAAAAATAAAGTGAAGAAAATATTCAGTAACATGATGTGTTGCACTGGCTGGACTGAATATAGTTTCTTTCTCTGGCATGTAGTACCACTGGCTGAAACAAAGATTGTTTTCCTATTAACATAAAGACAAAGCAAGTCAGATGGAAAGAGCATGTTTTCCCATCCCAAAATGGGTAGCACAGCTTGCTTCTTACTTCCTTGTGTAACAGAAATGTTTTCCTCAAGGCCTGTGTTTCTTGAAAGATGATGCTAATGTAGTACTTTTGTCCTCTGGGACTATGCATGAATCCAAAACTCTGCTCTTCAACCATATCTTTGTGACCAGCACAGACATCTTTTTCTTTGGTTTTGCTTATATCAGTCACATTTCTCTGTGCCATCACAGCCTTTTTTCCCCCTTGAAAACTAGACTGGAGAATTTCCTTCAGGTATAACTATGAGGTGAGGAGAGGAGAGAATACAGCTTTTGTTCAAAATGAAGCCAGCAAGCTGAAACACCTGAATGGATGATCTCAGTTTCTCAACTAATAGATTTCTCTTGGCTTTATTTGTGCTGAAGACTTTCTAGTTACTGAGATGGCATAGACACATCAATGGTTTAGCTAAAGGAGAAAGGAATTATATGACTTACAAGATACAAGTTGAGCATTTTTAATAGAACAAATGAACTGGTCTATCTGTTAAAATTGTATATATGACTTATAAACTGCGTATCCTGCTCTATTTCTCAGATTAAAGACAAATTTGATTAATTGGTTTGTGCTGGAACTGAGGAAATTCTTACGTCACTGTGGTGGCTTTAGTGTTGGTTAATCACTAGTGCACTCACTTCCTGCTGTGAGGTAGGATTAGGAGAAGGGTAAAGTAAGCTCAAAACTTTAAAAGGATATAAAGAAAAATTTATTAACAGCAACTAAAAGAAAGAGTAATAAGAATCAGAACAAATTTTCAGAATACTTCTTTTCCCCCCACAACCTTTTTTTCCTTTTTCCTTACTAGCAATGTAAAGAAACAAACCCTAAAATTTTGGTTAGTTTACCACTTCTAGGATAGTTTTTCCCTAGTGTACTTAGGGAGAGAAATCTTTCTTGTTAATGTTATGGACATTTTTCTGTGTGGTCTGGAGATCCAGCCAGGCAAAGGCTTGTGGCATGCCCCTGGACGGCCAACCCCTGAACCACAAACTTTGGTTAGGGTTAGCTCCCAGAAGCCTTTGTGACCCTATGTTGATTCTTTATAACCCATTTGCTCTTCCCCTTTACTCCGCCCCTGCACCCTTACCCCATTGGTCCCCAAAATTTGTCTCACCTTACTTTCCCTATATAAACCCCTGTTTTGCCCTGGCTTCTTGGAGCTTTTGTCCCTGGCACCCTTTGCAAGAGTGCCCTGCTCTTCATAAAGGCTATCACTGTGGAATGCCATACAAGGCTCCTGTCTCTTCCTCTGTGTCGCCCTGAGGAAGAAGCAGCAGCTGACCATGGCTTGCCAGGCTGGAAGAAGGATGTGCCTGTGCTTGTGAGGCATCCTTGGGATGCTTCTCAGGAGAGTCATGGCACCCTTTCCACCCTGCCACCACTGTAGCATTTTTCTATAAGGAAAATAGTTTTCTCATGGTTCTCAATTTTTTTCATGAATAGCAGCTGCCCAGGGAAATCTGTAATCGTGAAGTCCCTCTCATTTTCTATAAGCTTTTCTCACAGCTGTGTTTATGGGTCATGTTAACTTATGGGGTATTGTTTTAAAGATGAGTTGTTTAAAGGTAAAAGTTATTATCTATCTCTAAAATCATCTTCATCTCTAGGAACAGAGATATTTTTCTTCTCAGGGGAATGGGGCTACTCTTCTGTCTGTTTAAATTTCTCATAGGATCATAGCTACTTTAACATCTGTTTACTTTGGTATGCAGGCCTTTGCTTGATATCAATTTGAACATTTCATCTCCCCATGCTTTTATGTGTTATAGGGAAACAGAGTTTTTCTTTATAGTTTTACAAGGGGATTTTAGATCAAGGTGTCTCTTCATCCCTCCCATCTGGGACCTTGCTTCTTCTTTACTGACTTTGATGTCTTTATGTTGCTCTTTTTCATGTTTGTATCTTGTTTCTTGTTCCTTTTTCTCTGTCAAGGGAGGGTTGAAGTACTGAAAGAGTTAATATCTTGCCTTGGGCTTGCATTTGGTCACCTGATCCTGGCTGGGCTCGGTGTTTGTGGCCAGAGCTGTGGCCAGAACTGTGGCTGGGCGGGCCCGGGGTGCTGATTGTTCGTTTTTCCTCTCCCCTGCCCGGTGGTTCCAAGCGAAACTCTGGCCCCAGCCTGATGCTGCTCTTGCATCCCACAGGATGGGCCTCAGGCTGGGGAGGGGGACAGGGCTGTGAAAAATGTGTATTGTATGACTGGCTTTTCGCAAATATTAAAATGAATATTATACGTATTGTGTTAGAAAGTTATGCTGTATTAATTCTCTTAAGTAGTGTGTTAAATATAGTTTTAGGTTATAACAAAATGTTAAAATAGATACTTTTCTATGTAAGATTTTTTTTTAAGAAAGAACTCACAGCGAGATGGCAGCCACAGGACACCTAAATCTTTCAGAGAAAGAGAATTTATTGCCCTCTTATCAGAAGAAATGAAGTCTTCCTGCCTCGCTCGGGCTTAATGACGCTGTCAGGATTAGGAGGAAGAAGTTGACACTGACCAGACAGAATCCTGTTTGAATGGAATTTATGCATCATGTATGAGGTGTATGAATATGCAACAGGCTATTGTTTTTAAGGGTCAATCGTCTGTTAATGTGTGTCCATTTTCAGGTTTATACTGCCCAGAAAACTGTATCCGTAACTCTTTGTTTCTATTGTCTCATATTGTCCTAATCCAAATTGTCCAAAATTTTTATCTCTCTAATTGTATTGCTATTTCTATAACCATTTTATTACTATTAAACTTTTAAAATTTTAAAAACAAGTGATTGGCGTTTTTCACAGGGCTTAGCAAGGTGTTGGAATCGCCGCTACGGCCTGGCCCAGCATTGGTTCCGAGGCCTTGCCTGCCCTGCCTGGCCGCCAATGGTGGGGTAGGCAGCGGATGCCCCGGGAAGGGGCCTGGCAGAGCCCGCCCAGCCAGGCCCAGCTGAGACAGAGGCTGGGCCAGGCCTTGATACCTGTTCCCAGGATGGACAGAAAATAAGTTCCCGCGTTTCTTTCGTCTTTTCACATGTGTTTTCCACACAGGCGTGTACAGCTTTCCAGTGGCTAGAAGCTTTGCATCACTTCTGTAAATGAAAATAAGTGATGCTTTGCATCAGTTCTGTAAATGCATAAAAAACCAGGACAGTCACCTAACTTAAAAAACATTTAGAAATAAATTTCTGATTATTAGGTAAATATTAACAAGACTGTGAAAAATGCCAATCACTTGTTTTTAAAAGTTTAATAGTAATAAAATGGTTATAAAAATAGTAATACAATTAGAGTAATAATAGTTTGGACAATTTGAATTAGGACAATATGAAACAATAAAAACAAAGAGTTACGGATGGTCCGGGTATGTTTTTCTGGGCAACATAAGCTGGAAAAAGGACACACATTAACAAAGGATTAACCCTTAAAAGCAATAGCCTGTTGCATATTCATACACCTCATACATGATGCATAAATTCCATTCAAACACAGGATTCTGTCTGGTCAGTGTCAGCTTCTTCCTCTGAATCCTGAAGGGCGTCTTCAGGGCTGAGCGAGGCAGGAAGAAGTTCATTTCTCTGATAATGGGGCAATAAATTCTCTTTCTTTGAAAGATTTAGGTGTCCTGTGGCTGCTATCTCGGTGTGAGTCCTTTCTTTAAAAAAGTATCTTACATAGCATAGTTTCTATTTTAACATTTTGTTATAACCTAAAACTATATTTAGCAGGCTACTTAAGAGAATTAATACAGCATAACTTCCTAACATAACACATTTAATATTCATTTTAATATTTGCGAAAAGCCAATTATAAAATACCCATTTTTCACAAAGACCTAATTTATATTTTCTTCAGCCAGCCCAGGAGCAGGAGAGGAAAAAAAAGCTGCTTGTAAGGTTCAACATCCTTTGTCTTTTGGAAGCCCTAGATAAAATCTGGAGATCAATCCCAGAACTGCAAAAATCTTAAGGATTAAAATTTAGTACTCTGTTGAATATAATCCACGAGCTTTAAAGTAGCAATTTTAGTGCTGGAAATTACATCTCAGAAGCTTATGGTGTAGGTCTCCTAATCTCTACCTGCACTAAAAGGCATTTCATTTAGGTCAGTTTTGCCTCCACTAGTTATTTTTATAAGCAGAAAGAAAAGAGGACTACTACTCTGACTGAAAAGGTGGAGGAGGACCTGTCTTGGGTCCTGGAAGACACTTTGAAAACTTAATTGATTTACTCTAAAATAATACCACTGGGGTTTTCAATCTGTCCCTTACATGCTCTCAAATCCTCTGCTCCCTATACAAAGCAAATGAATATAGAGCTGGATAAATTTTCTTTATTTAGCTACAGTAGTGAGTTCCAAGAGATTTGGGCACCACCTACAGCTACATTTGAAGGCAGTTAAGAAAGCAGGTGCTTACAATTTTTCAAATCTTAGTGCTTCGATACAGCACAAAGTAAACCCAAATTGACTATTAATACAGGACAAAAATAGGACATATTGTGGTTTCCTGTACTTTTTACATCCTTTGTTGCTGACAATACTTCTGGTAGCCTGTATGTGGAAGGAGGATTTGAGTTTGTATATGAAAAGACTTTAAAGTACATTAAGTATTCTTTTTCCTGTACAAAATGCATATTCATTTTCTTTGGCATGTTTCTCCTTGTGAGTTTTTGCTACTCCTTGGAGCCAGATTGCTAGCCAGCCCTCTGCTTTCCAAACAGCTTTCCAAACAGGAATCTGCATTAGTATACACCAAGTTTTTCCCAGTTCCTGCTTTCACATGATTAATAACCGTTAGGCATTTGTGACTCTTTTCTGTTCCTTTGAAGCCTACTCAGTGCCAAGGTCCCTCATGTGCTGTTGCTGGAATAAGCCAGAGCTGCAGCGTGTGGCAGTGCTTTCCAGCTGGTGTCTGATAAGCCTGGACCCACATCAGTGTAGCCTAAGCTGCCTGGGACTAAGCTCTTTTCTGCCACCACAGAATATAAAACATAACTGCTGTCCAGCATAAATGGCTGTAAATGAGTTGAGATCTTGTCAACAAGTTGGGCAGATGTTTTATGCTCAGTGTAATGTTTTAATGAAACTCATGACTTCTTTCTTGGTTTTTTTTTATCCACTGTCTTGCTTTGTGGCTTACAGGCTTATATTATTCCATAAATTGTAATTACCATGCTTTCATATGCATGTCCCGGAAACTTTTTATGACTTCTTCTGCCATCCATAAAGTGAAGAAAGAAAACATATTTATTCAACTGTCAAAAGCATTTCATTTATTGGTGACGAGTTAATTAGAAGGCCGAAACATTTTGTGAATAAAGGACTGATCTGAAACTCTGAAAAATATATTGCATTGCCCAGCTCAGTCATAGACTTGCTCTGTGACCCAGGGCTTCACATTTACTCTTCAGTGTCTCTGAAAAATTGAAACAGTGCTTCCTTTCCTCAAACTAGTATTAAGAAGATATGCAACTATATTTATGTGGATTGAGAAAACATGACAAAAGGGAAGAGATGGAAGAAGAGAAAGGAAGAAAGGACATCTATTCATGGCTCCATAGAAGGCTGGTGTGCTGTGTTTCCTTATATGCAGAAGTAATTTTTAAACAACTCTGTTTCTTGTTCTTTTCAGTCTACAGTTGTATCCTTTCTATAAAATAGAGTTCAAAGATATAAGACTCTTCCTTTCTTCCTAATAGTGGCTGAAATATTTTCAGAATTACTTACATTTTTTTGTGCCAATTAAATATTTAATCCCCACACCCACTCAAATGATTTAAAAAATGCTTGCAGGTGAGACTAACAGTTCTTTAAAAGCATCAGTTGTACATATCAATATACATATCTCCAGTCTTGTTTGGTTTTTTTTTCCTATAAGAAGGGTAATCACCCCTTGGCTTATTACACTTATACCATACAGAAGTTGAATTTGACTGTCAGAGTGGTTATTCTTCCAAGGCAAATAATCTCCAAGTGTATGTATATGTCAGAGGAGGAGCTCCAAATTGGAATGATTAATGACAAATTCCCATGTATGCTTAGCCTGCAGATTTAAGATTTGTAGTCTCAGGGATATGAGGTGCCTTCTTTCATTAGCTCCGCAAATGTCCTCCAAATTTTGTAAATCTTATTCCAGTGAGAAATGTTGGTGAAGAAAATAAATATAGGCATAAATACTCTAAAAAGTTTTAGCTTTTCTGACTGTGGCAGGACATCCCCTCTACCACAGAAGACCTTGTCTGCACTGTCCATCAGGTGGTGTGATAGTTCTGGACATTCTTCCCCCACCATGAATTGATGAGATAACCCAGGCCAGCTCATTTGACTAGTAAGTCCTCCCTGACAAGTTAGTAATTTTTCTCTCTGGTGCCAGGGGTAGAATTCCCAATGAACAACTGGGCATGAGAACAGATGTGGGGAGATAAACTGGAATTCCTGACAGACAAACACTACTTCACAAACTGTAAGAGCTACACAAACTTTCACAGAGGCAAAGGCCTCCTCCACACACCCTGGAATCGTGTAGGACCATCAATTTGGTGGTGAGTTACATTGAATCCTAATCTATACTCTTTCTTTGCCAGCTGTAATATAGGTGCCTTTATTGTGCACTGTATTTTATCTACTAGTAATTATTTTTGTTTTATTCCTGTGTAGTAAATAGTCTGTTTAAAGTCTTATGTCTGTTAATTTAGTGCCTATTCAATAAATAATTCTTTTTGTAATAGACTAATCAGCCATTATTAAGAACTTGTGAATGAGAGCAATCTGGGGCTGAGGCCACCCCAATCAGAGCTACTGCCAGAAATCTGATTCAAAGGCAGGACTTGTTCAAGCTCCCCTCTCATATGTAACACTGACAAAATGCATTTTTCAGACATTCCCCTAAGTATCTACAGTCAGATCAGACTAGTTTATCTTTGTGTAAGTTCTGTACAGTCCTTCATGGAATAAGGATGAGCATTTATGCAAGTGCTGTAGTATCCCATTCCCACTCTGTATTTCTCCACCTGAAGAAATTGCAAGCCTACAGCTTCTGTCAAAGGTCCAGCCTGGTACTGAGCTATGTGCTATTCCCAGTGTATCCCCAAGCATTTGTTGTGCATGCAATGCAGAGTAGGACATCTGGAGCACTCAAGGAAGTTCAAGAACAGGAATACAGATAGGAATCTTCTTCTGTGTAATGGCCATGTACTTCCAAAATGTTAAAAGTCACCATGTTTTCAATGTGAATGCTTCTGGAAAGCATTTTCTTTCACAAAGGAGATAGAATAAAATTATTGTAATGCTTGCCCTATTAACTGAATTCCACAAATAAGAAGAAGAGTCATTAAGGAAAAAAGGAAATTCATCCTGCTGCTGCTTGCGTCTTGCACATTCAAGTGAATATTTGCTGCTAAAATCAATATCAATTACCCATGTTAAGCATTTTTACCGCTATTGTGAGCATCTTAGGTGTGATTTTAGCAGTGAAGGTGAGGGTCTTCTATGGATAGGGTAATTTGCATCAGAGCAGAAGACTCTGGGGTTTATTGTTTGAATAACTGTGTTTGAGCTCTGGAACTTTGCACAGTGGTGGTAGTGATGGTGGAAAATTGGATCTTGTCTTTGGCTTGAAAAATTTTAGAGGTTTATTGGTATCCCTGTTAGGTTATAATTGCCCATTTAGTTCTGCTCATTGCCTTTAAATTGCAAGGTTTTAAATTTAAAATCTTATCAAACATATATATTTATAGTGTATGTATTATCTTCATAGATTGAAAGTGCTGGGTACATCCAGCTGCTCATTTATACCTGGGAATGAGCAAGTGCTGCACTGGAGTTATGGTCACTGGTGCTTTCCCTGTTCAGGGGACACTCTCAGGTTCAGAAAATGACAGCATATGTCCATCTGACTAACTGACATGCCAAATTGCTGGTGGTTTACAAGGTTTTGGGAACTGACTCCTGCCTATCCACTATTTCTGGAATGCTTGCATAACAACGAAACTACCTCAATCATAGTTTTGCTTTACAGAACAACTCCATGTATCTCCTTAGAAATAACCTTGGACTTTGGGGCTGAGGTCTTGGACCTGAGTGCTGACTCCTGACTGTCCCTTCTATAAAATTAATAGTGCTCCCCTTGGCACATTTGATGGGTGACAATAGACAGACTCAAATTCTAGATGCAGTTCTGCTCAATCTATTTATCAATTATCTCAATGCCAGAGTTGAGTTCACCATTAGCAGGTTTGCTGTTTGATACCAATCTGGGAGGTGCTCTTGGGTCTCCTGGGAGACCAGAGGCCTTGAGAGGGGTCTAGATAGATTTGAGCGTTGAGCAAACATTAATGGAATTAAATTTAACAAGACAAAATTCTGCATCTGGGAAGTGGATGCAGATCATCATTGAGTACACCCTAGAGTACTGCCAGGTGCAATTACAAACTGTGGGAGGAGTGGCTGGAGGGCAGCCCTGCAGAAAGGGATCTGGGAATGCTGGTTGGCAGCAGGCTCAGTGTGAGCCAGCCCTGTGTGCCCAGGCAGCCCTGAGGACAAACCTCATCCTGGGGGCATCAAACACATCCTGACATCAGCTGCCAAAGGAGGTGACTATCCTCCTGTATTCAGCCTTGGTGTGGCTTTACCATGAGTATGTGTGCAGTTCTGGGCCCTGCAATTCAAGAGGAATGTGGAGTTCCTTGAATGCATCCAGAGGAGGGCAACAAAGCTGGTGAAAGAGCTGGAAGGAATTGCATCCAGTGAGGAACATCTGAGGAGTCTGGGCATGTCTAGTTTGGAGACAAAGAGGATGAGTGGTGATCTCATTGCTCTCTAGAGCTTCCTGAGGAGGGAAGTGAAGAAGGAAAGTGCTGAGCTCTTTGCCCTGAGATCCAGTGATGGGACATGATAATGGTTCAAAGATGCTCCGGTGAAGGTACAGACTGGATATCAGGAATCATTTCTTTACTGAGAAGGTGGTCAAATACTGAAGCAGGTTTCCTGGAGAGGTAGTCAATGCCCCAAGCCTGTCAGTGTTTAAAAGAGGCATTTATACAATGTCTTTAAAAATATGGTTTTTTAGTTTAGGTCAGCCCTGAGGTGATCAGGGAATTAGGCTGGGTGATTGCTGTAGGTCTCTTGCGAGTGAAATCTATTCTATTCTATTCTATTCTATTCTATTCTATTCTATTCTATTCTATTCTATTCTATTCTATTCTATTCTATTCTGGTCCCAGAATGTGTATGTTAATGACCATTGCAATAGCAGTTCTAACAGTCTGCCTTTGGTAGGAAGAAAAAAGATTTCAATTTTATGGATGTGAGCTGTGCCATGCCTTATGAAGCCTTATAGCTCCACAATATTGTCCCTCAGCCATTCTAATGAGGACTATAGATATAGCCTTGAGGTTGAAATAAAAGAAAGAAAATAAAAGAAAAATCATGGCTCTGCAAATACATGTAATCCAGTTTGGCAGTTAATAAATTGAAAGCAGGCAAAATTAATTAGAAGGATCCAGAGAGAAAATAATAGACATGAAGAGCACATAAAGATCTTCAACTCAAATGAATCAAAAATATGAAGTATAGATAGAAATAGTATTAAATTGACCCACCATGTAAAGAGTGTAAAAATGAATTGAAGCAGTTGTTGGTCCCATGTGTTTGGTACTCGACCAAACTTCAAATGAGTATTGGTTTACTGTCTAGGTATTAATCAATTAAGTAGGGAGAGCGCATGAGATTCAATAATACACAAGGTAGGAAAATAAAGATTTATCTCCTGCACATTTAGTAAAAAATACACTATATGCCCTCATAAAAATAGGGTCAAAAGTAAAAATGGTAAAAAAATTATAGACAGAAATTTTTGGTGGGGAGCAGATAAAATTATTTTACTTAGATAATCACAAACCTACATTTTTTATGTCAACATCATCTTTCTTTAATAATTTTTACTAAACGTAGTTTTAAAACGAACAGTGGTTATCCATAAAAATTTGATTTACATATTGATTTTCAGCTAAAATTTTTCTTCCAATAAATCTGAATTCAATAAAATAAAATATCTCTTATAATTTTCTATGAAATTGTGCATTTTAATAACATAATTTTTTAAAGAAAAATTGTTTGGCCTAAAACTTCCTGGCCAACTTGGATAAAGTTCCTTGATTTAGTGGTACTGAACACTCAGTTTTAGCCAGAGTCAAGTTCAAATTAAGTTTCTTAACAGGAGGATTGATCAGAACACCACAGCTTTTTAGTGTTGGCTAGACATAGACTTTTTAAAAGGTCACACTTTCCCCAGATCAAAATGGTATCTGCTTTTAGTCTTGGTCAGTCTCAGAGGTAACCTACTGCAATCTCATAAACATTTTGAGATTTATAAGATTCTTTCTTTTTTTTTTTTGTTAGTCAAAACTATAGTAGAGTCTAAATATATTTAGAAAGAGATGAGATTTTAGGTCATTGAAATGAAACAGACTTAGCCAGATTGTTTCTTTGCATTGAGCTCTTGACAGAACCAAATTGACTTTGAACATAAGTTTATATTTTCCACTCTATTTTTAATCCAACACTATGGCCCTTATGTGAGAATCTCGCTTTTTTTCTCTCTTGTTTTGGTAACAGAAAACATACAAGCAAAAGGAGCAGATTCAACTGAAACTATTTGCTAGTGCACCTATGGCCAGGTGGCTCATCACAAGACCTTTAAAATTCAAGTAGTCACATTTATGTGTACTTATATTTTTTCAAGTAATCCTGTATTGTGCAACTTTCATTTGCTACATATTTACAATTTACAGTAGCTTGAACCCAGCACTCTGCTTCTAGTTTTGTTACTTAATTTGATGAAGAATTGTGTATATAACTGTTTAGAACTATTTTAGAATTTGATATTTGAGATGTATTCCGTCTTTACATATAAAATACCACAGGGAAATCAGAATGAAACTCTGCACATTTATGCATATCTATTTACTTGGAGTAAGCAGCACATTCTTGCGTCTTAAAACCCTTTGATAAACTTGTTTATTGCTCTGCTAGGTCATTTGATGAAAATAAACACTCCTGCAATTGCTTCTTGCTGAGATGGCTAGTAGCTGTTATATTTGAAGCTGTGGGCAGGAAAAGTAGATGAAGTGTTTGGTCTCTTATCTCTCATAAGAGTCTTCAAATCAAAGATTCTTACCATATTTAAAGGGCCTCATGGATTATCCTTGGGCATTTGGATCAAAATAAATAAATGCATGTATTCATGCATTCAATGAGAATTTTTTTCTATTAAAAGTTAGATCTCCATGTTAGAAAACTTGTAACTGGGGGATGTTGATATAATGTCAAGTTTCCACATTTTTCTCTAGTCTCAGTCTGTCTGTGAAGTATTTGCAGTGCAGATGTAGATCTTCTGGATACATTGTGCTATATTTACACTGCTTCTTCATTGAGGACTTTCAAAAGTGTCTGTGCAATTTTGGAACTTACTAAACAGCAAGCAATGATGGAGAGTAAAGCAACATCTACACTTATGACCTGTTCTCTATATTTCCTACATGGTGGTCTCAGGGAAATATAATAATTAAGGTCTGCTTTTGGTCCAGAAATGGGGGAAAATTTTCTGGCTTTTCTGGAAAGACTCTGAAGGGTATTTCCAGCAGGTCAAGAGAGATGAACCTGCCCCTCTGCTCAGCCCTGCTGAAGAACATCTGGAGTGCTGCATCCAGTTTTGGGCTCCTCAGGACAAGAGAGACGTGGGGCTCCTGGAGCAGCTCCAGTGGAGGTTTGCAGACATGATGAAGGGCCTGGAGCATCTCTCTTATGAGTAAAGGCTGAGGGAGCTGGGATTGTTCAGGCTTGAGAAGAGAATGCTGAGAGGAAACTTCATCAAGAAGAAAAAGGAAACAACCAGCCAACCAAATAAGTATCAGCAAGTAATGTGCTAAAACAGATGTACTTTCCTACTGAATTTGGCTGGAGAAAGCAATGTGCTTTCAAAAATGGAAAAGATTAAAAGTCCCTTTCTTTTGTAGCTTTCTCTTTTTCCCACTGAACTTGGATGGAAAAAGCAACGTGCTTACAATAATGTAAAATATTTAAAGTTCCTTTTTTTTTGTAGCTTTCTCTTGTTTTTCTTTGCTTTCTGGCTAGGGTCTACTTGGACTGCCACAAAGCTGACTCAAAGAATGAACTTCATTTCAAATATGTTTTCATAAGCTGTGAAATAGGGTCTCTACAATAATTATTTTGTATTACAGTGAGAGGTAGGTAATTTCTGGAAACAGGTCCTCTTCAATATTTAAACTATGATAAACTACTACTACAACTCAGTCTGTTGAACCTGTGTATTTGAAATTGGAGCCCAGAAGTGTTAACATATCTACTGCTAAGAATTCCCTGTTCACTCCTAAGAAACTCAGTACAAGTTTTGAAATTGTTAATTTGAGATGTTCTTTGTGCCTTTTTGCCTCAGTAAAGGACACACTGGTTTATAGACTCCATTTGTCTGTAAAATGTTTGTGAGGTATCTGTGGTGAATTTAGCAATACCTATTATCCTCACTCAAGCAAAAAACCTGAAAATGTTCTAAAATGTAAGTGTTGGGGTTTATGATTTTTCATTTTGTTTCTTTCTCTTATGGGATTTTCTCCCATTTTTTTTTGATAAGAAACAATAACGAATGGTACTTGAGAGAGACAGAAGAAGTAACCACAGAGAAGGGGGAGGAATGCAGCTGGCTTTACCATCATAGCTGAGGGACATTCTCCTGGGGAGGGCAGAGATACCATGAGACTTGGGCTGGGGAAAAGGGATTGGGTGCAGCTCCCAGCCCTCTTGTGCTCTCGGCATTAAGAGGGGAGAGAGACTGCAGTTGCTGTGGGCAGAATTCACCACCACTGCGGGGTTCCATCTCCTGCTGCTTTCTTCTGCTGTGAGTGTGGTATGAACGAGTTTATAGGTTAACTCAGTTAATCAATAGTTACTGTGTTTGTTGGTTGTTAAATGTTGATCACCAGGTTGAATGAGTCAATTCTGTTAATTACCAATATTGTTAATCACCCTACCCAACAGTCCCTTACCTGTACCCTTTTTTAAATCCATCGAGTATTACCTCCGCTGCTTCCCAAAATGGCCCTAGCTATAATGAAGAAGGTAAGGTCACAGACATATATGTAAATTGCGAGACCCCCGCTATCATGCAAAGGAATAACACCCTAGAAAATACGAGCCAAGCTGCAGTTCAAGAGACTAAGTGACCTGCTTGAGAACTGTCCTTCTATTCCATTGGCGTAATTCCAGGTTGTCACCATAACCTGACAAGAACTGGAGCAGGGTGAGGACCTGAGACAACGAACCCAAAGGTGTCTTCCTAGGCACGCTGGTGAGGATGGACGCCCCAGCTCTGCTGTACAGCAAAGCTGCCAACCTCCTCCTCCATGTCACCAAAGGGAGCAGCAGCGATGGTGTGTGTGACCCCTCGGGCCCCCACCCAGAGCTGATTTCACAATAATGGCGTCAAAATGGAGCAGGTCTCCTTGCCCACTTATTTCAAGTGGAGCTCTGCTCATAAGTGTGGCTGTTGCACTGACTTTATTGACACCCGACCTCACCAAGCAGGGGACTCTTCACCATCTGCTCGGGTGCCTCAGGCGAAACCCCAGGACCTCTGAGCCCCTTCCCCCGCCATTGTCACGTGCAGAGAAATGACCGAACTCCTGCCACAGCGCCCCCTGCAGGCGTGGGGGAATCATCGCACCCGCCCTGCCCGGCCGGGAGCCACCAGCGCCCCTGCTGGCCGTGACCGGAACTGCACCCGAGGGGAAAGCGCTCAATGGCTGAGAGACGGCTGGTACTGATTTTATGGGTTTTGTTTGCTGTTGCTGCTGCTGTTGCTGTTTCTCTGCCTTGTTTTCTACACATAGTAAAGAACTGTTATTCCCTTTTCCATATATTTTCCTGAAAGCCCCTTAATTTCAAAGTTATAATGATTTTGAGAGAAGGGGGTCATATTCTTTCCAAGGGAGGTTACCTCCTTCCTTGACAGATACTTATCTTTCAAATCAAAACAGGTTTAAGAGTAGTATTTCCTGCGAGGTATTTAAAATGCATCCAGCTATTACTGTGTGCTCTTACAACAGGTTAAAATGCCTGCAAAGAGTTGCAATACATAGATTTTTATTTTTCTTTAATATGCATTGAGTAGGTGTCAAAAATTTCATGTGTAAAGGTTTCCAAAGAGTTTGATTTGAAAAATTTTTATTTAGATCATACTAGGAAATTTTCCCTACTGTGTAAGGGAGGAAAAAAATCCTATTAAAAAAGTACAACTCAGGCTATTGTGAACAATCACAAACCTTCAGAAGTCCTTATAACACTTTAGAATGAGGCAAAGATGAGAGGTAGGAAGTTTGAAATGAAACTTCAGTTTGTTTTCTAGATGGCTGCACTCTAAATTCCTGATAAAACTGTTGTTTGCTGAGTTTTTCTTCTCTGGTCTCTCCTTGCTGTTTAGTGATGTAGATGTTCCCTAAATATTTTATAACAATAGCTCAAAACCTACTTTACTCCTTTTAATGTTGAAATTACAGCATATCTGCATATAAATTAAAATATAACAAACCATTAGAATCCATCCAAAATGGTCAAATTTTGCTTTTATCTTGATTCACTCATGTTCTTGTTTCCTGTTTGTACTGCATTCTAAGGGTGTCATTCACCATCTTAATTTCTGCCTTTTTTCATACTCTAATTTTCAACCCTCAAGTATATAAAAATATAAACATGATATTTAATTTTTGGCAACAGAAAATAATTACTGGATGTGTCATTAGTCAAGTGTAGAAAAGTAGTAGCAAATGATAGATAGTGCCACAAAAACAAGGTTGTTTGTTTGCTGGTTTTTTTAGTCTGGAGTTGGCTTTTTGGTGTTGTTGTTATTGTTGTTGCTGTTTGGTTGGGTTTTTTGTTAGTTTATTTGTTTCCCCGCAGAAATGACTAAAATATGGGATTGAGATAGTTAGGCAAACTTTCAACTGGCTGGTTTGTCTGGTGGTTACAGTCTAATTATGACTATGAAATACAGTTAGAAAGACTGATTCATGAATCAGGTGAGAGCATTTGTGCCACTCCCAGTCTTCTATAGATAGACAAACAAGCAAAAAAGGAGCTAAAATAAAATATTCTCTACCTTTTCTGCAGTGAGAAAGACTTTGACTATATAATCTGCTTCATCCTACCAGAAATGCATCTTGAGAGATGTCATGTTTTACTTGCATTCAACACAATTATTTCCATGGTCCTTCAGCAGCTGTTAAGATTTGAACCTCAATCATCCAAAATGTGTCAGGAGTCAAATTTGATATCTTGGAAGTGACTTAAAAGGTAAATTTACAACCAGTGCAAAATATCTAGGGCTAGTCACCAACAGCAAAATTTGAAAATCCTGAGAGAACAGATTTGTCATTTATGGATTTTGCTTTGTGAGAAGAAAATCCTTAAGAACAGTATGCCTGTATATTTTAAAAAGATATATTTCAGTGAGCTGAAAGACCATTTCATATCTCTGGTTCAGAAAAGAAAAGTCTGCCACAGAAATAGCAGTCTGCATTCTTTATCTAGAGAAATTAAAAATACAGGAGGAAGGCAACAATCTTAATGAAAAGAGACATTCAGAAAAGATATTCAGCAGTGTTTGACTTCTGTTTGGTATGACATTGAAATGTGCTTGTCTGAAGTGCTGTGGTGCATCGCAGACATTCAAAACACTTGCCATGGGGTTGTGCTCTCCTTTTGAAGCTGAATTTCTTTATCATGAGGTAGGGACAATATACCCACAACATACAAGTGGTTATAGATTCAGTAGATTTTATTATGCAATCATAGAAAGGAGCTTAAATATCATCCAGTTCCATTTCCTTGCCATGGACAAGTACACCTGCCACTGGATCAGATTGCTCAATACCCCATTCAGCTCAGTGTCTCCCCACCCTCAAAGTAAAGAATTTCTTCTTAATATCCATCCTTAACCCACCCTCTTTCAGTTTAATATTATTACCTCCTGTCCTTTCACTGCATGCTGTTGGAAAAAGTTCTCCAGCTCTTGTAGCCCTTTCAGGTACTGTAAAGCTTCTAGAAGGTCTCTCCAGAGCCTTCTGTTCTCCAGGCTGAACAGCTTCAAGTCTCATGCTTTCTAGGATAGGTGCTCCAGCCCTCTGATTGTCTTTCTGGCCTCCCTCTGGACTTCCTCCAGCAGATCCATGTACTTATGTTGGGGTCCTCAGATCTGGACTCAGTACTCCACATGGGTATCATGACAGCAGACCAGAGGGGGAGAAACACATTCCTCAACCTGCTTGTTACACTGCATTTGGTGCAGCCCAGGATTATGCTTGACTTTCAGGGCTGTAAGCACATATTTCTGGGTCATATTGAGTTTTTCTTTCACTCCAAGTTCTTTCCTTCAGGGCTGCTCAGGTAGAATAAAAAATACAAGGCATCATGTGAGAGACCGACAATTAAAGTCTATTCTGAAACAATTCCTAAATAATAGCATGATGTATTATCATGTCATATAATATATAACATAATACAATAAATAGTAAACAATATAATAAGATTCCTAAATGACACTGTATTTAATTTATCATAGTGTGGTCTGGCTGTAACTTTGCAGCCAGATCTCAGCTACCCCCAAGAAGAGCCCCAGCTCTTCTCAAGGTCCGCACAGATATTGTGTGACTAATGTTTTACTTCACTTCAGGAAAGCCAGGATCAGCTATTTGAAAGAAAGAACCTGTAAAATCACCTATGGGAGTGCAGCTGAATATTTGCCATGTGTTCATGTCTGAATTGGGCATTTTGAGTCCAGATGTGGAAGGGAGCAGAGCCTGGGCAATTATCTGGAGACTGCAACCAGCAGAAAGCAGGGAGGGCACCCAAGATGTGACTCCAGCCCTAGAGGAAACAGGGCTTATGATCCTCTGTTTGTGCCTTACAAGTACAGATCACCTCAGTGCCACAGTGAGAGGTTCTCTAAGGAGCATCAGTGTCAAGCTAAGACAGGCAGCAACCCCTGCAGTTTTCACAAGTGTTCCAGTCAGGGGCCTGGCATGGGCATTGTCTCAAACAGTGTAAATCAAAGCAAGATCATTTAGAATTACTCACAGTCATTAGAATATGCTATTTAATTTTCTACAATGTAAAACACAGGTTATTTGCATTTCATTAAGCATGATTTTATAAAGAATCTGGGGTAATATTTCTTGCCCCTTGTCCAGTCTCAGGCACACATTAGCATTTTAGTAACAAGTCCAAGGGCCAGGTGCATTGCTTTGCCATTGAGGGTGGGTTTTCTTGCACCTCCAATAAAATTTTAATATTATTGAGGGTTGTAGCGCAACAAAATAATACTAGTAAAATGGATGTGTTTAGGAGAAATGAAGAGGGCTCACTCTTTTTTTTTTTTTTCCTTTTTAGTTGTCTTGGCATGCTGCAAAACTCTTTAGGAGGAGAAGGATACTACCTGACTCATGGGAAGACTTGTGTCTCATCAATGACAAAATTAAGCTAAAATTTGAATGCTCCTTTTTTTTAAGCTCTATTTTGCCCTTGTTGTTCTAATAAAGAATGCATAAGCAATCCCACTAGTACTCTTTTTATCTTGATTTTGTAGAATTCCTACCAATGTCTTGTAGGTTAAGAGCAGTTCACGAAGCAGTGAATGAGAAATACAGGTCTAGTAGCAAACAGAATGCAAATAAGATTGATTTACAGCTTTTTCAATGCTGTTTAGATACTGTGTGCCCATGGTGCAGTCTCTCCATCTTCCTGTACATCTATTTCCTAATAAATATACCCTAATTTTGTCCTCTTTCCTTCTTGTTTATATAGTTAGTAAGCTGCTTATGGCTTTTCACAGAGTCACTGTGACTCTATGATGCTGAACAGAATTCACATCTGATCCCATTAGGACACCTGGGCACCTCTCTAGCACACACAGTAGTGTGTGTCACTTGCAAGATGAAGTGTGTCATTTTGTAGTCTACCCTGGTAGTGGCTGGCATAACAAAGAAAAATGGCCATACTCTCTCCAGGAAATGGTTTTCTAGCACTAGCACAGAGGATGACAAGTAATCCAGGCAGACATTAGTGTGGGCAGTCTGTAAGTGATGACAGGAGTGAAGTTTCAGTAGCGCCGTAACAATTTTATGCAAAGCCCATTATGATGCATTATGGTATTGATCTGCATTGAAAAACTAAGCAAGATTCTTTAAAATAATGGCACTGTTAAATTTTTATTCACATTGCTAACAAATACTTCCTGAATTTATCCTTTGTCTTTTTACTGGTGATTATGGATCGAGACTGATGATTTTTGTGTGTCTTCAACAATGATTTTGCTGTGGGCATAGTGCCAATAGATACTGTGAAATGGAATCACAGTCCTTTGAAACTGCCCCTGTTCTCTTCAATGTGATGAGGATTTTGTCTCGTGCTAGGAATACAAGTGGGAAATCTCTTGGTAATTCAGACTGGTTAGTCATTCAGGAGAAGGTCCACATAAAACATAAAATAGAATTAATTGGATTTGATTACATCTGGCAAGTAGAAACTCAAAGGCTCTCTTTAAATGTTGACTCCAATTCAAACATTTTGAAAAATTATAGTCCACTTCAGGCCCAATATATTTTTTGGTCATTACGTTTCTTGAGGGAGGACAGGAGGAAATTAATGGCTTCAGGCCAAATCCATGCAGCTGAAAGCAGTATTCTCACAGGTATTAACATTTTGCCTAAACTGCTTAGATGGGAGCATAGTGAAGTCCAACCATGTCCAAGAAAACCTCAAAGTTAAAGAAAAATCAGTGTTCCTTTGACCAATATAACAGATCAAAGCTCTGCTATTTGCAGTGATACTTGAGAGAGAAATATATGTTCAGGGTGGTTAAATCTACCTTTCAAATCAATAGATATTTAACAAAAAACTTACTGCAGCATCTTGAACCTAGTATTAGGAGAAAAAATATTTGGAGCTACTTAAAATTAAAATAGCATACCATCATATTATTTCCTAATTTAAGGAAAAAGTGAGAATTTGCTCATGCAGAGATGAGGACTGCATTTGGAAAGGCTTATACCATGGTGGTGGTATTCAAGACAGAAAAAACCACAGTAAATAAATTCGTTTTTTACTCTAGGATCTGTGTTCTTCTATGGAGTTTAGGTGAGTTGAGTGAAAATTCTACCTTCTAATGTTTATAACAACATTTATGTACTAGTTTGGTTGTTTTTCTCCCTTCAGGTTACCCCACCCAAACTCAGGAAATTTCCTTTGGCTGTTGAGACATGCACATTTAGACATAGTGAGAGAGATATTTCAGAATGCCTCATTAGCCAGGGGTAGCATATTGCTGTACTGCTTGGAAGAAAATCAGTGAAAAACAGCAGTGGAAGTCACAGTACATTTACTTACTGTCTATTTACTCCAGGGAGAGCATTACTTCTAGTAGCAAATGATTTGTCCCTGCATGTTTACTCATTTCTGGTATCTGACACAGTACAAGGAAAGTAATATTTTGCATGTTTCTCAGTGTCATTTCTTTATTTCACCTCCAGTGCAAAGGGAAAAAGAGGAGTAACTACAAAGAGATTTCTCTACATATCTTATGTCCTATATTATGCCTTGCAGATAACTGAACCAGCAAGGAATTAAAAGAATTCTGTGTTTCTTTACTCCCCAATGTCCCTGGAAGACAAGAGACAGTAGTGCCTTTAAACACTGTATACATTTTCTAAATTTCCAAGAGGATTCCAAAGCAGGCACGTACTGGAGATTAATGAAGAATTAAAAGCTCTAGAATGTCTCAAGTTCTTTACATTAAGAAGTCATAGTTTAAGTCAAGCCCTAAGGATCTTGCTCCTAGTTGTGGCTATAGAATTTTTAAAGGAAGAGTTATACTGAAGAGCCAGTGGATGATTCCTTTAGTACTTAAAACTAGGTTTACAGCAGTTTTAATGTAGTACCCGTCATGGATTTTCATTTTATAACACAAGAGCTGCAACATAACAGAATATCTGTATATCCCAGGGGTTTTATGAGCATACATTATTTTTATAATATTGTGTTTTTAATGTATTATACTTTTTCTCTAACCATTTTCTCACTGAGGACCATATACTGCTATTCATAATAAATAATTGTGCAGTGCTTAAAAATGAGAGACTAGGCATTCAGCTAATCATTACCTCTTGAATACTTTAGAGCTCATTATTTGTAAACAGTCCTGTGAAGCAAAGTTAAAAGAAATATTTTACTGACTGATGTCCAGGTGACAGCACTGGAGAATTATCTCTACACATAAAGACAATATAAGATGATATCTCAGTTTGAGAGTAATATATTATTCTTTCTATTGTCATAGGAAAAACTGTTCTTCCCTCCTCACCCATTGCATCAAAGTTTTTTTTATGTATTCAAATTATTTTGGAAGTCTTAAGCTAGCTTTTCTTCCTGCTAATATTATACAAGTAACTGTCCCTAGCTAAAACTTTCTTTCTTTATTGGTAAACCATGAAAAAGAATCATAAAATGTAACAGGAGTATGGCACCATGTGATGTCCTTGCTGAGTTTAAGCACTTTGCAATGAGGCTGTATAAAAATTTCTTTAGGTGGGAGCACAATATATTTGTTGCACCAAATAATGATCTGGGCTGAAACAGACAGACCATGAATAGACTGGTTTGTTGCCTTTCCCTAAATTTGGTGGATTCTTTTTAGGGGATTAGCTGGAAGTAAGAAACATTTTAACATGATTTTGCAGAGACAAGCACTACAACTCCCTGACACTTACAAATAACAAATAAAATGCTTATTTTCAAGAATGCTCCCTTGTTCTTCTAACACTCTTTCCAAAGGAGTAATCTTTGGCAGAAAAAATGATTCATATATATAAGGCTCTTTCCTTAGGACAGTTGGAATAATTACATGCACATGATCTTGATGGCATCTATTTTCTTTAATAAAGTCATTAGAATATTTTAGGTTAACTTCAAATAACACAATCAAACAAAGATATCTTTAACTGGAACATCAGATGCAAAACTTGAAGTAATAATTGTCATCGGGTCAAATGTTGTGGTGCTGACATCTGGAGTAGAAGATGGATGTATTTGCTTGTAGGTGCTATCCACACTGACCTGTGCAAAATTTGTTTCTGTTCTGATTCAGAAGATTTATTTCCCTATGTCTAGGATGAGTGCTAATAATGTGTTTAACTCTTTAGTCTGATGCTGGCTGCAGAGTAAATAGGGGAATAGGTACATTCCTTTCTGAGAAAAAAGAGAAGAACACATGTAGACCACTATTGCATGATTCTGCTACAGTATGGGAGAAAGAGCTCAAACTACTGCATGTTTCTCACACCTTAAACCAGTGACTTGTAATTCAAAGAGAAGGTACACTGTGTTTTTCTAGTGAGGTGAAAATATTCACCAAGCAAGGATATTCAGAATTAGCAATGCAAGGAAAAAAATGACACCCAAGCGAAGATTTTTGGAGGATCTGCACGTATTTCACTCATTATGCCAACCTTGCTACTTGTCAAGGTTACAATAATGCTTTTTGGTGTAGGTAGAAGATTTGTCTTTCTCTTGTTTCATTTTCTGGTGATTCCATTGAGTAATCTAGTAATTGCAACACTGGAGACAGGGAAATAGATCAGATGAACTATTGATGTGATCCAGTAGGGCGTACATATCTGTACACTTCCTATGGATTCCTGCCTTTGAAGCAACAAATTTCCATCATTTTTTATGGGTCTAGATATGCATACTTGAAGTATGCATGATAGAAATTTCTTTGAACATTTTAACTAGAGTATCTTATGGGGACAGTGTTTTGAGACAGGTAAGTGCATTCAAGTCCTCGCAATCACAAGGTCAAATGAAAGGATTCTCTCACGTTTTTGTCCTGTCAAAACCATTATGTCAAGAACTTCTACCAGAATCTATTAACCCATTTTTTCTTTCCTGCTGAGCCTTTATTTCATGTTTGGATATGATACTACCATACCTTCTTCAGTGGATATCCAGCCTCACTGCTTTCAAGGTGATTTTGTACTCTCCTAGTTATGGTGCAACAGCACTGCTCTTCCTTTTAAAGTTCAGGTTGCTTTGATCCTTTTACAAGGACTCGTCTTTGGTACATTATGCTTGTGACTTAGAACTCTGTCCTCAAATCAGTCTGAGAAGATGGGTTACCAGACTGGGCTTCCAGTCTTCAGCCAGTACTTCTCTCTCTATCTGACACAAAAAGAGTAGCATTTACTCTGAAAGTCTCTACTTGGCAAAGAAATTGTCTTTGCAGTTAAATTTGTGTTCCAAATTTTAGTAGGGCTTACAGCCATTGGAAAGAGCATTGGCTTTAAGTTGTGGGGGTTTTTTGGGGTTTATTGGGTGGGGGTGGTGTATTGTTTTTGTTTGTTTGGTTTTGTGGGTTTTATTTTCTGCTGGTAGGGATTATTTGAGGGTTTTTTAGTTTTTTTTTTTGTTTTTTTCTTTCTAGTTATTTTTAAATTTTATTTTTTAATCACATTCATTTTTTAATTTTAGCAACATTCTTAATATCTAAATCTTTGTATTGCACAAAACAATTTTTGTTACCCCCTAACCTGTAGAAGAATTCATGGTCATCAAGACACTTACACAAGGGCTTTTTTCAATGACTTTGACTTCCTTTGAAATGCAGAATCCTTTTAGTCTCAGTAATCCATACACTCAGTATTCAAGGTACTCTTTTTTCCCCACCCTTTTTTTCCCCCTTGCTTGTCTCTTGAGTTAAACCTGTGACTGAATTCGTCTCACAAATTTCTTTGTCATCTCCTGAGTCTCTCTCACCCTTTAGCAGAATGATTTTTTTTCATCTGCCAGTTTCAACAGCAGCTGTTTCCAATTTTTTTTCCAGAGGCCAATTATAATAATTTCCTTTATTGAAGTGAAAAATCAAAGAATGGTATGCAGATAGATGACCTGGTCTCTTATTATGTGACCTATCCATTATGTCAATACTTATCAATATTTGTTAATAATTTTGTATTGGACAATGTGATTATGAGATATTACAATGCAACTTTTTACCTAAAAGCCTTATAAAATGCTTACTCCGATGTCTTTGTGGGAAATGAGAAATGTCCTCAAATAAAATGATATAGGAAATAATGCAACTGATTTTCTTTTAAAAACAGATATCTGAGTTCTCTTTTGTATATCTCTAAACCTGTGTATGGTTTTATTTATGGCTGGTGATGCAGTATTCTGTAGACCACAGATGCTGTGACTTAAATTTCTATACTTATGCTGGTTGACTGAGGGCGAGTGACCCATTTAAGAAATAGAGAACAAATGGGGGGAAAATGCTTTAAGAAAGTATTTCCATTGAAACATTTTGTGGCACTTTTACTTGATGATCAATGTCAATTTCAATGTTATCAATGTCAATGTAATTTCAGAAATGATTATATTAACATACCCTAAAAGAAACTCATAAAATATCTCTATATATTATGCATAAATGACTTCTAGCACAGGTAAAGCAATTTAGATATAATTTAGTTCACCTATTCAAACTCAAGGGAGAATTTGAAAATATTTTCCTCAAGATTTTTCTCTTTCCACACCAGTTACTAGATTTGTCTCTACCTTTGGTGGCTTGCCCATTGAAAGTTAATTAATTTGGTGTAAACAATATGAGGAAAAATGTTTTTACTTTAGCTTGGACTTTGAGTCTCACAGAAAGACATTGATCCTGCTGTGTGACCCCATGAGAGCAAAACCTCTTATAGAAGCTCTCATTCCAGCTTTAGGGACAAACCTTTCAAAGCTTTTTAGTTTAAATGTTTTAACTTATTCCATTATCAAATTAAATTTTAATAAACAATAATTTTCTGGGTTGGAATGTTTTCAGCTAATTATCTGAAAGGGTTTACAATTTTAATTAGGCTCTCAGTTCTTGCAATCTCAAGAAACATTTGGTGGGTTTGACAATATTGTGTTTATGTTCAGACGAGATGTTCTTAAGGGTCTTTTCCAACTTAAATGATTATAGAATTGAAATAAATATTTTCTCTTGTTGGAAAATAGTTTCCTATATTAACTGAAAAATAAAATTTTCCCACTTTTTAAGAAAAAAATACTTTAAACTGAAAAATGAAAATCCCCAAACATTTTAAAGGTGATTATGAAACATAAAAACAATAAAGAGAAAAGTGTTGCTTTGAAGCTTTGAAATACAGATAGCACAGATTTCCCTCTTCTGGAGGGATTGAGGGCTAATAGCAGTCTTCTCAAGTTTAATTTTGAAAGAGATTTCACAGCACTGAAATACTTCTAAAAGAAATGTACTATAGAGCATGAAAAGTTCATGATCAGCAGTAGCTGGGTTTCCTGAATAGATTAATATTTTCCATGACATGACACCTCTTGCTGGCCAAAGACTTATGTATACATGAAGCTGAACACTGTTTGATCAGTTACCAGAGGTTAACTTTTTCTGCTTCTGTTTTTTTTATGTAATCCATTACAATAAAAAAGTTGTCTGATGTATGTGAAGTCAAATTCAATCACTGTGGTATTGCAATATCTGTGAAAGAGCAATCTTTTCCATTTGCAGACCCACACAGCAAGTGCATGAACAGATAAGTAAGAGACCATCCTTTCTGAATACATGCTTCTATGAGGAAATAAAAGAAAACAGCATGATAGACAGGCCTAATCACTCAAAGCAAAAATCCTCTGTACTGTGATGAGTTGGGATTTCACAAGGCACCAGTGTCAGAGAATTTCCTGAAATAATTTGGGTGCCTAGTTACCATATTTTCTTTCATGAAGCAAAGGAGCAACTCACTGGAAGGCTGCACAGAAACAGACATGCTCCTAGGAGAACCTATGGGCTTCTCTATTTCTTGCCATGTGCTGTTGAAATGTCTTGAGTGTCACAAGGAGTGTTCTTAGTGTTGGAAGTCGGCAGCAGCTCAGGTCCTGAAGTACTACGGCCACGTTAGCACAGTCATGCAAAACCTGGGTTCAGTAGCGCTGGCCTGGTTCTTCACAGTCTCGTCCTCCAGAGATGCTCACACCAATCCAGCTCATTTTGCATTTCCACCAAAGCTGCTGCCATGCAGGCTTCCTCAGGCAAAGCCCTGAACTGTCTTGGTGAGCTTTTCAGAAGGGTCTTAACTTACTTTGATTCCCTGAGGATGCACAAAGGAGAAACATTCTCAGGATGTTCAATAACAAACCTTTACTCGCAAATTTTAGAGCGTTAAGGTATAAAAAGATAGTTGACAAAATTTTAAAGCCACAATCATTTAAAATAAGGCATTTCACAAAGCACTGACTGAGGAAACTGTAAATCATCCAATTTTAAGATACCCAGATTTTAAGAAGAAGAATTTAGGAGGAGAGAGAGAGGAAAAGAGAGAGAGAAATAAAAATACAGAGAAAGATTAATATTCACCAATTGAATTTTAGTGCAATCCCAACTACTATACAATCAAAAACGTTGGGCTGTGACCCCGTGTGAGTTTGTGTGACTGCTTTTATCTGTTCTGGTCTCCTGGGGCTCTTCCACCCAGGTGGGGCTTTGATTGTGATGGTGGCTTGACCCATTCTGGGCTGAACTAGAGACTTCAAGGGTTGGAGGCTAGAGCAGTGACCATCTCACCTTCTCAGAAGTTACCTCCCTTCCTGCCCCCTGCTTTAGTTTTTTTGAGCCACCAAATATTTTCTCCAATCTCTCACACCTTGCATATTTGTGCCACCCTTCTAAGCCCTTCTGGCTTCATTTGTAGAGAGATGATGGTAACACAGCTGTGCATAAGAAACGAAATTGCTATTCACACATTGAAAACATTTTGCTTAAGCTTAAAATTATTTGTATCTATGGTGTTAATGAAAAATAATTAATATATAAGTTTGAAAAATAATTAATATGTAAGTCTGGGGCAAGACTGATTGTTCAGAGAGACCAGCTAAGTATCTCTGCACATGAAGAGTCAGCACATCCTGGGGTACAGCATAACTATTTTCTTCTGCATTTTCTGCTCTTTTGTGGCTGAGGTGTAGATATTGCAGGAGTCTGGATGAAAAAAGTTGAACAAATACTGCTGTGCCCAGCATGCACTTTCATACTTTACAATTTTAGGAGGAAATCTGTACTGTCTCCAGACCCTTCCACACACAGAACAGTGAAGGATGATGACAAACTGGAACTGTGCTTGAGAATGAGAGCACTATTCATGAGGCAGAAATAGCTTCACATAGGCAGAAAAATAGTAAGTCTCCAAACACTAAAGGATCATAAGTGACTTCTGTTGATGCCCTTCTGATGCCCAAAAGTCCACAAGCTCACAGAGCTGAAATAAATATTTACTTTACTGCAACTGATTCCTTCTTCATGCGGCTTAGATGGCAATTTGCATTCAGGCATGCTTTGAATGCTCCTAACAGCCATCCCTCTGCTCAGTGCCTGGGCACTGCAGATGCCTCTGCCCTCTGCCTGGGTGATTTCAGCCTTTTCTTAGCTTCCTTGATATTTAGGATCTCATCAGCACTGAACTGCAGAGGAAAGCAAGGAACAATCCAGTGAATTCACAGATAAAATTAGCTTGAGTAGTCGCAATTCATTTATATGATATTTTCCATTTTTCTGGGGTTTCAGCTCCTTGGACCTACTGATAGGTGATGTAACTAGATATACACTGGAGAATCCCATAACACCAAGGGAAATAAATATGCCAGAACTCCTCAGTCTGATCTTTGAAAGAGAAGGACAGCTGATTCACAGTTTAGAGCTTGTGAAAGGGGAGAGATTAAAGATCTAGTTGAAAGAAAATTAATTTCTGTTTTCGGTGTGGAATTGGGCTCAGATGTTAGATCTACCTTTGCCTTGCAAGAAAGTTATGAAGAAGAGATGAAGAGGGATATGAAGAAGAGATAAGACTCTTCATCTACCTAACCAAGATTCCTTCCTATACTTAGTATCCAATCTGGGTAACTCTCTCAGCTGAGGTCACTGTGATAAAGATGTAAAGAATGTGCAGAATAATAACAGGATTCCACTGTGAATTAGAATCCAGTATGCAAAGAAAGATCTTGCTTTACCCTTGGCATAACAGAGAAGGAGCATTGTGTCTGTGGCACTGATCTTCCCTTATGAGTTATTCCACTGGACACTAAAATGATAGAAAACTGTTGTTTCAATATACTTATTTACCTGTGACTACCAGTGTGACCTTGAGCAAGGACAAGCATTTCCATTACATGTTCAGCCCCAAAAAGATTTCCGGTATCCCTCAATTGTTAAAAATAAACCAGGACTCTGCTGTGTCTGAAAAGAAATTTCTAGAAACAGGAAAATGTGATTGGGGTACAGAACCTTTGGTAAAGGAGAACTGAGGAGTGTTGCTGTGTGATGAAAAGTGTTTATCCAAAGAGCAGAACACCACACATAGATGTGAACTAAAGCTAGATAGGCTTTCTTCTTTTTTTTTTTTTAATGTGAAAATAAGCAATGCTTTTAAAGACAGTAGAGTGAAATACAGCTTTACCCCTGCTGACAGTGTGCCCTCATGTAAACAGACTCTATTTGGCACACCATGGGTGTGCACAAATTGAAGAACCCAGGAGCACTTTGCTGTTCTCAGAATGGATCTGCACACTTGCTGTTTCTGGCTTGCATGTCAGGATCAGACTTCATGTGTACACACACTTTTTCCTCCAGGACAATGGCAGGCAGCGAGCATGGGCCAGGCTAAAAGATTTATTTCTTTCATATTTATAGGGGTGTCTCATCTAGATTAATAAGAGTCCAAGATATTACATAGCAAGAACACACCTTGTTATGACTGGAATGACCTCCACCTACACTTTTTTTGGACCCTAGAAGTTACTGAAAAAATATTTTTCTACAAATAAATCTACAGTCTAAAAGGTGAAGCACCCCTGACACCACCCTGCGAAAATTCCCCAGTCCCAACTTTAGTTTTTGGCCAAGATTTGTTGATCAAGGGAATATGAAATGTTCACTAGTTGGGGTCCTGAGACGGCTGTCATAATATGTGTGTATCTTCAAGTTAAAACTCTGTACTCTTGATTAAAGATGTTCTAGCCAACATATGGTTGAGTGGCTACACATCATGATCATCCAGAATGTGAGTAAGGCATTTGTGCTTGAAGTGCTCTCACAGCATGGGAAACAGCAAGAGTACATTATTTTGGAACAACTGGCACAGGAATATCCTTCAGCAACAGAGAGAGCTAATACTTTCCTGCTCCAGGTCACTCCTCCCAAGGAGTCACAACAGATGTTTTGTTACCCATCAGCTTAATAGATCACAGAGAGGACAATTGTTCTTTGCAATTCTAGCTTTGAAAGTAAACCAATTTTAGAAAAGGGAGCCTGAAATTCTGCAACAAGGCAGAACAGCTGCCACATTGATGAGCAAACAACAAATCAAGTCAAATGTGTTTTATATTCTTACTGATATCAATATGAATGCTGAGGAAACATGTATAACAGCCATGGAACTAAATTCTGCTAATTCATTCAGCAGACATGCTTTATTCTTTGTTCTGGGGGGGAATCTGGGCATTGTAGCAAGACAAAAAGGCTGATGGAAGACAGGTGTATTGACAGAAGGACTGTATTCAGCCATTAAAAATGTTTTCACATTTTGGAGGACAGAATCATTGAACAGCTTCAGTGTTTATGGATAATTTACAGAGAAGTGAAGCTTAGATCATCAAACCAGTAAACAGAACTAATACTGTGAGTCTTCAAAGCAGTCATACAGTATAAGGAAAATAAAAGCTCCAGATCCCTTCAAACTGAAGTAGGTGCTAATGGTCACACAAACCAACTTCTCAACTGGGTGCAAAAAGTAGGTTTTCATATGAGTAAGCAGTCCACTAAGACATATGGGTTAATTAAAAATATTTATTAATAGCTAAAGCACAATTAGAAATATATCATAAAACCAATTAGAAGTAATACAATGCAGTCTTTGGGCCGAAAAGATTTTCTCATGATTTTTACTTTTCTGCTTACTCCAAATAATGCAGACATATCTCACTGCAATGAGTACAGGAAATATTTTAACTTTGTAGGCAATAGTTTAGCCTTCTAATCAGTGCAATTAATGACAGATTTTGGTATGACTCTAACTGGGAAAATTTTTTTGAGAAAAATTGCTTATGCTGTTGCAATATGTTCCAGTTAGTTTGTTCAAAAGCATTTTGGGGTCAATCAGAAATAGAAAGTTCTTTTCTGAAACTTGATAAGCTTCTACCATAACAGAGAATTAATTGGATTTTCTTCTTGCTTGTGATCTTCACTGACAACATTCAATGCATTTTAGTTGCAAGTGGTCTAAGTAGTATCTCTACAAAGCTTTTCCTCTATACATGTGTTCAAAAGCAAATAAAATGATGGGCTGGTCAATCAGAAATAGTTGGTTTTATGGTATGTATTTTGCTGAAGCAGTGTGGAGGGGGCTAAGTTCAGCAAACAATTGTAAAGGCATAGCTCATACCTGGAATCCTCTTTGAAGTACAAAGAATTACTAGAGCATCTAATCTGAACAGCTGCACAGGAAAAGCTCTAGAATTTCACAGAGTTAGTTATTAAGTCCAGAATTTATTAAGGGGAATGGGTTAGATCCTCATTAAAGGCTCATTCACATTTGTAGATATATGCACAATGAATCCATGCATTGAATTGGAGGAATCCATCTATTTTGAGGAAGAAATTTTGAAGGTCTCTCTGCCAACGTGCTGCACACCACTGAGAGGTGTTTTGCATTCAGGAGGAGCTGCTGTTGATGCACTCTGAAGATTTAGTAATTTTATTTTGGCATCTGGCTCCCTGCAATCCACAAGGTGGTGTGGTTGCTGAAGACAACATTTAGCTTTTATCAACGTTATGGAAATTAATTTGCATCATTTTGCTTCATTACTAACATATAGATGGTGTATTTTCTACTTGACCAATGAAATTTTAAGAGTAGGAGTAAAATAATTAACCAATATTGGATAACGAAATGAAAAAAATATAACTTTTGTAGATATTTTGTAGATGGTTTCAATGCACCTTTTCATTTTCATCTTTGTTGCCTAGAAACCATAATGTTAAGTACATTATTACTGCCTTTGTAAATAAATCTAGGACTAATTCTTTAATATCCTCTTCTTGCTTGTCATTCTAGAAACATCTTGAAAATCATTAAATGGTTCATCTAATGTGCTATGACATCTACATGACACAGGACAGCTGTAATGCCTGTTGTCTCACAGATTGGCCAGTGGTGGTTGCCCTGTGCTGGGCCTGACTGGGATGGGGTTAAATCTGCAGTACCTGTAAGGTATTCGGTACCATCAGACCTTGTGATTTACAATAAAAGCCATGGTAGAGAACAGAGAGTGTGGGAGGATGGGGTTTGAAGGTGGTTGGCTGATAAACACTGGACAAGTAGAGGTTTGCCTGTGGGGAATGGTGAGCAATTTGATTTGCTTCGCCTGTTTTGTGCCTTTTGCTGTTTGGTTTTGTTTTTCTATTCCACCTCTCTTCTTTTAACATATTAAACTGCCTTTGTCTTGACCCATGAGTTTTCTTGCATTTACACTTCCTGTTTTCCCCACCCATCTTGCTGGGGATGGGAGTAGAAGAACAGCTGTGTGCACAGCTGGTGCCTGTTATGTGGCTTAAAACAACCACATATGTATAACATGAAGAAGATTGCTAGCAGGGGGTGTGTGCATGCAAGAGAAAGGAAGAAAATATGAAATATTTTCTTTCTGATGTAAAACAAGAAGGAAAGATTTCTAGTTCTGGAGGTAGTGAAATCTAAAAAATGTGGCAAAAAAGCACATTCTTTTTTTTCTGAAAGACAAAAACATATTCAGTGCATTGATGATCCCTTTGATCCATAAGTCTCTTGAAAGTCTCTTCTTTACTATGGATTTTTTTCTAGTGTATTATTAGAATTCCCTTGAAATTTGGTAAGGCTATACAAGTGTGTCTCTAAAATAGCCAAAATATTAATATGTTCACCTTATGGTACCTTTCTTTCTTCTACTTCATTCAAATTTGTATTATTAAAAGTTGCTATGTTTTCTCTTTTTTTCCTTTCCTTTTTTTTTTTTTTGACTGCTGATGGGATGCACAATCCCAAATACATTTTGATAAAACCATATTATATCATCTTAATCTGAAATGTTTTGTGTAAGTTACTACACAAAATGCTGTGCATTTGTGCACAGTAGTCACAATGCTTTCATTGTCAAAGAGAAATAATTAATGGGACATATAAAAGACCCAAAAGTAACAGAGACCTAAATTCCTGGAAAACTGATTATTCCATGCTTACCTCCCTTGAGTTGTTGAGTGTTAAAATGCCGCTCAGTATGGCAAAAGTATTGGAGCGTCTGACCATACAATTATATTTTTGCAAAATTTTAATCATAACAATTGTTTTACTTCAAAATACAGCCAACTCTGAATATAATAATTTATTTTTCACTTGATCTAGACTGGAATTATATTATGCCCTAGGCTACTATTAAATTGAAACGTAGTTTCCCTCCTTCCTTCCCCTCTCCCGAAATCCTCTTATTGTACAGCTTGTTGAAGATAATCCCAACAAACAGCAAATCAGTTTTTCCTTGATCCCCCAAGGCAAATTCCTGTCTGTGGAGTCCCTGAGGAGGGTCAGTGTTTGCCGGTCCATGGTGTTCCATGGTGTCCTGCTTTAGAGGAAGGAGCTGCTCACTGGGGGCTGGCAGGATCTCAGCAAGGGATGCAGCCCGGTGCCAGGGCGAGGTGTAGCCAGGCAGCTGTTCCTGCTGGGATTCTCCAAGCAGGGAAGAACAGGGTGCCTTCTGCAAACACAGCCAGCCTCTGACAGGCACAAGGGCAGCAGACATTGGGAGGCCCTGCTTTTCCCATCAGGAATATCAGTCCTGGCACAGCTCCTCTTTCCTATTAGCAAATGTGAAATTGGGCTTTTCATGTGTCTCTTTCCCAAATCTCTGGGATGCACTGCAGCTGCTGTAGCTCCACATGCTCTTCTTTTCCTCGTTCCCTCATCCCCCACACCTTTCACTGTGCAATGAATAAACATTTGAAAGACTAATAGCAAATTAATTATTTGTAAATATTTGAGCTTGATTCCAAAAATCAATTCAATTCAATCATAATTTTTGGCTTAGTTATTAAATTGTCTTTCAGAAATTTAATTTAAGTTAAATTATTATTATTATGTTTATATTGAGCTGGTTCTAGTTATCATATTTTATGGCACACACACACACACACACAATATAGATTTGGCTGCCATAAATATCAATAGGAAATGCTTTTATTTTAATCTTGTGTGCACCTACATATTTATTTTCTGGGATATGTGATTATTAAATACCTCTGAACTGAAATTTCACTGAATATTGTGATATTTTGTTTTCTGCAAGGTACAGCTTAAAGCTGTGTATTTATTGAAGTGTGTTTTGAGAGCCACTCCAACTCACGTAGACAATGCTCTCCAGTAGTACTTCACAATACATCTCTTCTTTGAATGTGGTTTGAAATCATTAGGGACAATTAAGTAACATCACCACCACAGCAATGTGATGCCAAATACATCCTTGACAATGGATGCAGTGATGCTCAATATGTCAGGGAGATGAGAGTAAAACACAACACAGATTTGCATAAATTAAAAAAAAAAGGTCACCCACTGAAATCACAATTTGTAATGCAAACATGCCTGCCTCTAGTGAAAAACAATACCTTGCCCTAACCATTAGAACTTTACTGCTTTTTTCTTCCAAATTACACAAAATTGTACTATTTATAGTATGGACATGTGTATTACACTGATCCCAATGGGATACTCTCATGAGCATGATAAATCACACCACTGTACTTATTCATTAAAATTCTTAATTAACCAGATTTTCATAATTTATCATTAATTAATTAAAATAATCAGAGTAAAAAATACTGAAGGATCTTAAGTTAGACATTAATTGGCAATTAATTAATTAATTAATTAAAAATTATATGTTATGAAGGGCAAAATTCATAAAAAATGGATATGAAACTGGAGTAGCAACAAATTAAACTAATAAATCAAATTAGTATTACCCCACAGTGAAACGTTTTATTTATATTAAGTTCTGCTTCTCTGGAAGGTGATTTTATTATTGGCAGAGAACATTAACTCTCAATAAAGATGTTATCAATAGGCTGATCACAATTTATTTTTCAATTTCTTTCTCTTCCTTTGTTTCTCTTTTTCTTTCTCTCATTCTCATATTTACTGTCAAATAAAACCCATACTCTTGACGTTGGCACATGGTCTTGTCTGCACCCTTATTTGGGCAGAAGCATTTCTAATAACTTAAAAAACTGGACTGTAACAAGTATTTCAGCCAACAGTGCTAAAATGATTAATTTTCCATTAAAATATGTTATTAGAAAATATAGATGCAACCAATGTCATGAGCACTTTATAAGTGATTAAAAGCAAATAAATTCTTAAAATATTGTTTGGGTAGTAGCTTAAAATACTCTTCCAAGACAAAAAGAAATCTAAAATATGCTACCAAGAAAGAATAAATATGAATTTTTGGTCCAAAAGGGGCCTCACTTAAATTGCAAATGTTGTATATTCTCTTCTGAGCAGAGACATTTATGGTAGGTTTATGTACAACTGATCATAATGGATCTTGGATGAAAGTTGTTCTTGAGAGACTTTGTGACATGAATGTCAAGGAAATGATATGCTATAGCTTTACAGACTGAAAAAGTAATTTTTCAAATCAAAGTATTGGTTCTAGAAGTCCTTATTAAGTATGATGGTTCATTCAAAAATGTATTAAAAAAATAGAAAATTAGAATATTCCATTAAGTTATACTGATTTGTATTATGTGCATGTCAGGCGTCTTCCAGACATATACAAAAGGAATTTTGCACAGAAAGCAAACTATTTCTACCTTCTGTTTCCATTTGCATTTCATTTAATCTTGAATGACTGCAGGTCAACTCATTCAAATGTTCATGTTTTATTGAATGTGATTATAGACTAACCAAGAGAACTGAGATGGATTCACATCCAGCCCTCACCTTGTCACTCCAGGAAAGAGCTACGCAGCTCCATTGCTTCATCTTCCTCTTCTCTGTCCCAGATTGATTCTCTTCTCCTTTTCTTGGGTACATTAATGATACTTGTTTTGAAGAAAAGTAGAGAGGGAAAAAACCAGATGCTTAAGAATGCTAGTTAATTAGAAACTCCTCTGTTTGCTATAAGTAAATGAATTCAGATATAACCTTTTTTTTTTTTTTACCCTGAAGAGATTATTGCTATTTGGGGAATAGACTATGAAAATAAAAGAACAAGTTTGGCTTAAATGTGTAGATAAGATATCAGCATTGTTGTCCAACCAGGTTGGAAGGTCAGGCTGTAATAGTAATTTAGCTACGGTCACAGGGCTTAAAACTGTTGAGATAGATTTGATATAAGTGTAATTTAAGTATTTTTGCATTCATGAAACATCCTTAGATGCTCACTGTATTGGCACAAATGTTTGGAGAGTGAATATATGGTTAAGGTAGATAAAATAAAGAATAGAAGGCCACTTAAGGATTTTTGTGTGCATGTGTTTGACATTTCTTCAGGCTCTTATTTATTGTAAAGACTAAAATGTTAAGTTAAAACCACAAAAAGTGCAAAGCAAAGCAAGTGTGACTCATCCCTTTTCTGCATTGATAAAAGCACTTTTGAGTTTGACAAAACAAACAATCATGATTTATAACTCATATTTTTCTGGATTAACTGTTAATATCTATAGAAGGACTGTACAGTGACTAATCAGAGTAAAACCAAAACCAAGCAAAAATAACCCCCAAATAATAAATGTTTCTAATTTATCCAAGCTGAATAAGTCTGACCCACAGCCCAATTTCTGACTATGTTTTTCATCATAGGATTTTGTTTATGTTGACTGAATGCAGAGAGGAGGCATAATAGGAGCACAGGAATGCTAGGATGTGCTTGGTCTGATATTTATCTTAATAATTAGTAGGATCAAGTTGCAAGAAAAGTCCTGTTCTCTTTCTAGAGTTCCGTAATGGAAAGTACTTGGACTCTTTGTAGGGACTGTAATGGCTAGCACCAGATCAGAGCCAGTTACACAATTGAGTCCACTACAACATTCTTATCAAGCCATCACAGCCATAGCCATAGCAACCTAAATTTTTGTAAACACAGAGACATTTTCTGATAATGGCAGAATTGTTTAGCTCTAACTGCCAAAATATAGACAAAAAAGTAAACTGTAGACAAAGATTAATTTCAGCAACAGAAATTCATCCATAACAAAGTTATAAACTGACAAGTATTTATTATAATGTCACTGTTTTCACCAAGTTTAATGTTAATTCCACGTAAAAAATAAAAACTTAATTACTTTAAAATTCTCTTGATAATACTGGTAGAAAAGATTTTTACCCCTTTTTTACCAAAATAAGTTTTGTGTTGGTCTTGCATATGCAAAATATTTTACCACAGTGTCTATCATTACATTTCAGAAAATGGTCCCTTCTGTTCTTCTAATCACCTGCACTCACTGCACACTCTCTGGTGTTGCATTTCTTCTTGCTGTGGTATTGTGAAGACCAAAAATTAGTCTAGCAACTAACATAGTCATGTATATTACAGTGGGATAATCCACAAGGTCTAAGTTATTCTCTTTTTTAAGTATTTGAAAATCTTAACACTACAAGAAAAGAGTCTTCATGCAGAAAGTGAGACTGTGCTGCTTTTTTTTTCCCAAAGCCCACCAAGACCAGAGTTGCACCAATGGTACTGTTATGAAGGCTCTTGCACTAACCTCAGCTTATTTCTTGCATCTCCATGTAATCTTTCATCTCGTATGCAGTTGTTGTGTATGACAATTTTCCTTTTTGTAATCAACACTGAGACCCTGACCCATACTTAATGATTGCTGTGCTTTGTTTTACAGAGCACAAATAATGAGGGAAATAAAACTGAATGCTAGACACTGATTGGCCAAAAACTTTGGAAGTTATGGAGGAATAACTTTTTCAAGAAAAACATATAAATTATTCTTCTTTCAGAAGCTATTTTTGACATAATAGGGGAGATGCAAGAATTAATCCTTGGTAGGTGCTTGTTTTATAGGTAAAAGTGAATTGACAACCTTAAACGTATTGTTATCTGTCCTTGTCATACAAATCCACTTTTTCGCCTTGCACACAATGTGGTGGCCATACACATGCTTAGCTTTATATGCAGTCTGTATGACAACATTTAATTCAACATGTAGCACAGTTGGATAAGTAGCATTATTTTTGATCACAAAAATACTGAGACAATTCCTCAGGTATTGTAGGTAAGCCCAGTGTTTTCAGCAGAAGAATGTTGATAAAGAACCTGATACATGGTTTCCACTAAATGCTACATTCTTGTGTCATGTAAAAATGCCTGTTTCACAGTTAAGCAGTGTTTCATGCTACTGCCTGATTTTGAAGGAAGGATATATCAAGCTCATGGCACTTTTGTGAAATACCTGCATTAAACTATATGGTAGACAAAACCACTCAGATTACTAGTTTGTACAAGAGCTGAGAGGTCTTCTTGTCCTGGCTGGCACTCTCACAGTGTGAGCTCTCTTTCTGGGGAAAACTCCCTGCCAAAACACACTCATTGAGGTGGTAGGTGCAATTTAGCCACCCATAAAGTACTTGTAGAGGGAGTAGCACAGGTCAAGCTTCCTGTGCCAGATCTCTCCCGTCGCTTAGCTAGATGGTCCCCCACAAATCAGATCTTAGGGGGATTGGTGATCTTTTCCCTTGCATTGAATATTCCTTAGGACAAAATCATGGTCCATGAAATGAATATTGCAAAGCTCAATTATCAGCAATGTTCTTGCCCCTAAAGCTGTGTTTAATTGCTATTTGGAATTTGAGCTGGTTGCTTTCACGTTTCATTTAAAGATATCCAGATGATACATGTAATCCCTTATTAATGCCCTGGGAAAGAATAATTCTTGGTTATGGTTTTCCTCATGTCTTTTTTACAGTTGACTGAAACGTAAATTAACTTCAATGCTTTGCTGGTACATCTTATATAGTTCAGGAATAAACCTTCCATGTGAAGAAAGGTACCTGTAAGACTTTGTTCTACAAAGAATGTGTGAGTTTAAAAATTAACAAATATTGCAGATACCAAGAGTGTGCTCCTCCTCAGTACAGTAGTCTGTTATTTTTTACAGAAAATCCTGAAAACTGAATAAAAAACATGCATGCCAAGAGCTCTGTTCCTTGGATTTTAGCTGCAGAGCGATGTGAGCTTGTTCACAATAACCCAGGAAGACTGCACAATTGCAGCCTCAGAGACAACAGATGGCAGCCTTAGCCCATGATGTTCCAAGTATTGCAGAAACATCAGCATCTCTTGTCTCTCACGCAATAAGTCACAGCTATCTTTCAGCACTTTGTAGGTCAATTTACAAACATGTCAGAAAGGTTCATTTTGAGGGTCTTTTCCTTCTACAAGCCTGGCTTGGTTTACATCCACCCTGCTATCACTATGAATGGATAGCAAGGTGTGGGCTGATGGCATCAGGAAGTCAAAGCTTTCCTTGCATTTAGCTCAGGAGGACACTACACGGCTGTTGCACAGTAAATGTAGAATATTTGGCACGGTGGGCACAGCCTGGTGAGCAAACCCCACAAGTATAAGCACTGCAAACCTCCCTAGAGAGATTTCCCTGCATGATTCACAGAAGGAGAGAGAAGCCCTTCACTTTGAATTCCATGTCTTTTGCCTGGGCAGTATTTCTTTTGAGGAGGTCACACAGGAGGGTACGCCTGACTCCTTTCCCTCAAGCCAAAAACCTTACATAGACTGACCAAAACGAATTTTGCTATGTGCTGTGGTAAATCTCTCTATTTTCTCTCAGCTAAAGGATGGGTCCTCAAGGCACCCATCACTGAACTGTGATTTTCTTTTCCTGTTCATCTGGAGAGAGGCTAGTGTTTTCTTCACTTCTAAGAAACAAATTCCTGAAGCAAATGTCTTCCTTCCCCTGCACTTTTACTAGGAATAACATTATTATGAATGCTTCACAGGATTGGTAAGGGGCTTAATTAGTTAATAAATCAAGTAAATCACTGTGAGCAGAAGCAGCTGTGAGTTTAATCTCCCACTTCTATCTGTTCTTCTGTCTTCTCTGAGTAGAGCTGTGGAGCTGCTGGTACAACTTCCTTGTGCTTTCTGTGTTTGTCCTGCAGTGGAATGCCAGAGCATTTTTGTCACATTGAAACACAACATGCCTCATTATCATAACTAAACTCTGAGGCATGATACAGGTTCCTGTGATTCTTGTCAAAAATGTCTCACTGACCTCATATATTGATGCATCTCAGACTAGAGTCTGTGTTGACAAGAATTGTTGCTGGATGGAGAAAATGCTTCTAAATTGCTGAGAGATAATAGAATTCTACATACAGAATTACAACAGTCTTAGTTATGATTTACAAGAATTCCCTTTGAAATACAGCCAAAGGAATTCTGGTGATAGAATTGATGTAGAATAATACTATTTAAGTTACTGTTGGCAAGTACAGATATTCTAGGAGGATTATAAGAAGAAAAAAGCAATTATACAAGACAATTAATAGTAGCTGCCCTTGCTAGCCAAACTGGATGAAAGCAGCTTAAGAGAAGGGGAAAGAATAAAAAGTCATTCACTACATTTCAGGATTTGATTTAGTTTTCCTGTGGCTCTGAAAATCAGCTTCACTTGTCAGGCAAAATTTGTGGTTTTGTTGTAACAATTAGTAAATTGCTTTTTGTAGACAAAACTTTAATAGGTCATTCATAAAATAAGCAGAAGCAAATATCTGACAAACTGGATTCTTCTCTGTTTTTCCAAACAGAGAGTTTGATGTTTGCTGTACAGTAATCTCTTTACCTGTTGTCTAAATATTTTTCTTAATGTTTTCTGCAGAACATGTTATTTTGCTGATTTCTTTCTGTGAAAACCAGTATTTTTTCCATTAATTTGCCATTATTTCTGTTTTAGATACGAGGCAGCTGCCACTTGCATTTATGTGCTTATACATGATAGTTTGCAAGTACCTTAGGTTTCATTAAACTGCACATGTGAGAAGTAACTTATTCCAGAAATACCAGTGAGGAGTCAATACTTGGTTTGAATCCCAAGAAAAATCATTAATTAGCATGTATGTCTCTAGATGGTGATATTCACTGTGTCATACAGAAAATGCTGTATGTCACCCTGTTATTCTTTTATTATTTATTTTATTAGGAATGTGTTTCTATACACTGCAGTTTTTTCAAACTGAATTTTAAACAAAAATCTTCTGCATGCCTTCATTCTACAGTTGGATGCTGTGACACAAAATGGGAGCAATTTATTTCCATTGAGATACGCCTTTAACTTTTATTATAAAAACTTTGGTTTCATAAATTGTTCTACCTGTAACTAAGTCTTCTGGATAGCACTGCAAAACAGATACAAAAAGATAAGACCCACAAAACCATACCTAATCAAAGCCCCAGTATACAGAAAAAGGAAAGAAAGGCAACAAGGAGAAGCACAAACAGACAAAAGACAACAGAGGAAATGTAATCCCCAGACCATAAGAAATTTATATGTTCAGCTGTGTTGTTCCATGAAGTGCAGAATCTCCCTGCTCCCCCCAAATCATCTTTCTCTATTTTTATGTCATTTTGCATATTTTTATTTCCTAAGAAAGCAAAGAGAGAACAGGAAGTGGGTAAGGTATAGCATTATTTCTGGCAATGACAGGCAATACCAATATCTTGCAAGAAAACTTTATGGCAAACTGCTATTTCTAATGACTGAACCACTGCATAGTTTTCAATAATGAAAAAAACTAACTCTAAACCCAACACTATTTAGTGAATAATTTACTACCAATTAAGAGCTAAATTAATTGACTCTCTGTGTGCCCTGAATTGTTCACCCAGCAGCTCTGTCAGTTCATCTGCACAGTTGTTATTAAGCTCTGATTAATTTCATATGCATAATTCTAAATCAGAGAGTTTGGTTAACCAAAATCCAGTAACATAGCTGCTTGGGATTTTTCAGAAAAACACTTTTGTCATGGAAAATACCAGCTGCTGAAATAAAATACCAGTTTTATGCAGAAAAATGTCATGCTGATAAAGAATTCATACGAAGGTCTTCTCAGGTTCAGGACAAAATTTTTATTCAACAAAGGTGATCAGAGAGAGAGAGGGGAAAAAAGGAAGAAGGGAAAATGGAGCCTGAACATTGTAGATTAGGGACTTTGCCCAAGAATCTTCCACATGTCAAAGCCACCATTTGATTTACTACTCTGAGGTGACTACTGAATTTTAAACAGAAATTACTATTTTGATTGACTGTGTTTCTTCTGTCATTGAAATCTAATGATACACTGCCTGACCATAAACTTTAAATGATGAAATATAAATATCACAGGATCACAGAATCACAAAATATGCTGACTCAGAAGGGACCCACAAGGACCCTTGAGGCCAACTCCTGGCTCTGTGCAGGACCATTCCAAAGAATGCCACCATGTGCCTGAAAGCATGGTCCAAATGCTTTGGGCCAGTTTGGTGGTTAAGAATGTTACCAGAAAACAAATTGTCTATGCCTGGTGAGTTCACACAACGCACATTCTACCAAAAGCACTGGCCTATGGAACTGCACAATGCCCATTGAGTAAGAAGGAGAACTGGAAATTCACCAGCCCCAGTGTCCTGACAACTCAACCAGATCACCTGGAACACTGGGGTCTATTCCCACCAGGGACCACCAGAGAGACCTCCAGGACAGAAGAATGCATGCATAAAGGGGAGGGGAAATATGGTAATGATTTTGGGGAAATTATTATCATATGTATGTTTAGTCTGGGACAATCAATGAACATGTATGCAAAAACCACTGTATAAGCAGAAAAGTTCCTTTACTCCGTATGCACGGCTTTTGGGATGAGCTATTCCTCCCTCCTTCTGCATCTGGCAGAATAAAGAATGCTTGCTTCTTAATGCTACATTGGTGTTAAGGAGTTTTTTTATTTTACCCTATTTTTTGTAACAGGAAGGCATTTGTAGTGTTTATAACAACCAAAACACTTAAACTATGCCTGAAAGTGTTGTTAAAATCATCTTACCAATACCACACTGCTAATCAAAGAAAAAACAAAAAAGTTCATTATCACAAATAAAGACTTGATTGGTCCACTCATAACTAATAAGACACAGATAGATACATTTGTATATTTTTCAGGCATTTTAAAATATATAATGTTCTGCTTTTTCAGAACTAACAAGCTGCTATAGCTGATGAGCATCTCCCAAAGTTGTGTGTGTTTTATAACTACTGGACTTCTCTACACCCTAGTCTCACCAAAAAATATTCTGTATTATAAATTACACCTACCGTGAAATCTGGGATAATATACAAGCTAGATGACAGCATGGTCTGCTGCACTTTGTTTATGAGAATGCCCTTCTAGCAATCTCCTGTATGTCAGCTTGGAAATGGAAATAACATTTCTGTTCTGTCCTTGAGATATAGATCAAACAATATTGTCAGAAGAGGGGTTTCTCTGTCAAACATTCCTTTGATCCCGCTGGAGACTGCACTGCTGAGCTTGTGTATCCTTCAGATCAGAGAATGTACCTCACTCTGCTTTGTTAAACTGCTCTGTCTATAGGTTTTGGTGGTGCAACCATGGCATTTACTAATAATCATGTACAAGGATAAGAAGCAGTCATTACTCCACTGTTCCAACAGATTTCATGCTCTTTTCTTCCTGTGCTTTTTCTGGGGATTATTCTTTTTTTGTTTTTCTCAAGGATCAAATCTAGTTATTGCATGATTTTCGGTGTCTGTCAGTGCCTGCAGGGAGGGGTCAGAGCAGGGACCAGGCTCTGCTCAGTGCTGCCCAGCAATAGGACAAGGGCAGAAACAGATGCAGGGGAAGTTCCACCTGATCATGAGGAATAACTTCTTTCCTGTGCAGTGATCACACAGCAGAAAAGATTGCACAGAGAGAGTGTGGAGTCTCCGCCACTGGAGATGTTCCAGAACCATCTGGATGCAATCCTGTGCCATGTGCTCTGGGATGACCCTGCTTCAGCAGGGAGGGGTTGACCACATGACCCACTGTGGTCCCTTCCAAACTGACCCATTCTGGGATTTTGTGATTCTGTGCTGAGAAATGTTTTTAGGAAGTACATAATACTGTGTCTATCTATATATCAAAATACTGTGTGTATATTTATGGTTTTTTTCTGATTATTGTAGATGGTTGGTTTTGATGAGGTTGGTTTTGGTGAGGTTGCCTGGACAGAACACAGGCTGTGCTGTGTCCTGGGGTCCTGATGATCCCAATTGGGAATCTAGGCAGAGGGTGTGCAACACTCCCAGGATTCTTGCTGACATGTTGCTGATACTCCTTCCAGCTGGTGGGAGCAGGGGAAGAGATATACAAAGAAAGAAGAAAGGAATTAGAGACCATTAGCTGTTTTGCCTTGACCTGAAAATAGGATGAAATATAGATATTCCATGAGCATGAGCCACAACATCTTGGTGACTTGGTGACCCATCTGGTGATGACACCACCTTTGGGCTGATGCCACTGCCAGGTGCATAATGAACACTTGTCCTCCTCAAGGATGCTGAATTTTTTCCAGTAGCCTTATGGCTTCCAAAGGTTCTGAATACATGCTACAACTGTGAAGTAATGTGACTGCATTCCACCACTGTAACATGCATCTGAAATTACCTTTGAAATATTTGCCACTTTCACAAGTGTAGATTCCAAAGTAAGAAATTTTCAAGTCTGGAAATTAGCTGTGGTCTAATTACTGGAATCATAGCAGTCCCTTCAATCACATCTGACTAATTCAGGCTGTCTGATGTTTTAATGAAAAAAAAAAGAGTAAAGACAAACAGCATTTCTTTGTCTTGTAACAGTGACAAAACAAAAACCTACTTAATTTGTAACTCAGACTATATTTTTTGTCTTGGATCAGAGCTGGGAATCAAAATTTGATTCAGCTGTAATGCAGATGTATCAGGTGAGTGGCCCCAAAGAAGGCTCTAAGTTTTCTCTGCCATGCAGGGATTTCTCTAGTGACCACATTTTCTGGCCCTGTAGCTCAGACTGGGCTGGAGGCTGTTCCTCACTGATGGATGGTTCAACAGCACTGGCTGATAGCATTGTACTCTGGTAGTAGTGCTTTTCTGTATTAGATGTAATGTGATATTTCTTTATGCTTTTTCCAGATAAAAAATGTATCTTGGGGATTATTTTTCTTCTCAAGGAAGGAGAAGGAATTCACTGGGGTCTCAGTTTACCCACTTTTTAAAAATTTCTGTCTAGATGGGATAGCTGTGAGGAGTGTGGGATATTGTCTGCCTTGTTTCTCAGACATAGAACACTTCTGTTTTCCTTAAGCAGTTCCTGTTCAGTTTGTTCCTGTTTTTATTGTGTAATTGTGCTAATGTGATCTTGTAAATTATTTCTTTTTAAGGAAAAAGTATACTTCAACTTACCAAATTTACTTTTTGATTTAACCTTCTTGTCACTTTTTTTTTGACTAATGGTTCTGGCATTGGACTTAAGAAATTAAAGATAGTTTCAAACTGCTTCCAGAAACAAGATAATTTCATTTTTGCTCCTCAGTGATTGGGATGAGACATTACTTGCTGCAGTGTGGCTCACCAATTAATTATTTACTTTTTCACTTATCCTACTTCAAATTTGAAGAAAACTTTGTTAACTAGTCCTCCTGAAAGGGCCTGCAGATCTGAGCTAGTATATAACACACAGCTCTTCTCTGAAAATATTTGTAATTTTTTTGAAAAAAATTGCCTGGTAGAATGGATTATTTCCTTGAAACTGGGCATTTGCTCAGTCTTCCTAGCTATGGCTCCTGAGCACCTTGTATGAGCAACATCTTTCCTATATTGGGAGGAAAGTTATTCTTGGTGTCTAAGGCCAGTAACAGTGATTCTTTTGGAGATAGAGATTATTTTTTTGGAGTAGAGATTCTTTTGGAGGTCTACAGGGAAGCCCATTAGTCCTTGTCATGCTCTACCACCCTGGAAGGTGTATCCTTAACCACCTTTGCCACCAGAATGAACTGCCAAGACATCTGAACTCCTCAACTTAAGCCCACCCAAGGCATTGCTGAGAAAGAGAACAGGCAGAAATCTGTGTCCTTTCTATGTGCCAGACAAGAATGAGTGGTACAAACAGGCTTATGCCTGCTGCCTAAATGGTGCCAGCACCAGAGGTGTGAGCAGGCACACAGGGAATTGTGGATGGGCAGTGATGACAAAAGATTTCAGAGACTGGGATTTCCAGGAAAAAATATCAACTAACAGATGGGAATTGGGGAGGAAGAAAGAAAAGGAGGTTTTTAGAAGGGCAGGTGGTCTTTGGAGGGAAGAAAAGTAAATTTTCATCCTAGGCTTTAGGAGACTCTCATCTCTCTTGAAAATTTGCAGTTCTCCCAAAATTTTCTCTCTGCTTTTCCAGCTGTAATAGCCCATACCCTGCTCCAGAGGAAACAGAATTATTAGCAATGTAAGTAGTCTTACTGTCTTGATCTCTTCCACCACCAAAACTGAGTTTTGCCTATATGGTTCACAAACCTTGAATTGACACGGAATATGACTTTCAAGAAATTATATGGTTTTGGTATTGCCATCAGCAGATTCAGTCTATTGAAAACTAATCTTTTAAGGTAATGTTTAAGCTTTAAACAATCAGATTTGCTGATTGTTTGGATTATTACTGAAGTCATAATATCTGTATTTGTGCATATTCATATTTGTACAAACAGAGAGCTCTATATCCCATATTCCCTGATGTAATGCTTTGTAGGTAATTGGAAAACTTCTCATTGAGTTTCTGCAAACACAGTCAGCATCCATGGAGCTTTCACATCAAGTAACAAACTGGATAACATATATTTTATAACTGTAAATATATTTTTTCTTATGCATTTGTTGAAATATGGAAGCATGAATAAGGCAATGTGGAAATAGAATTATCTACAGAAGGTGATGTGTTAGTCTTTCATCTTAAGCTGAGTTTTGTGGCACTGGTTGTCCTCACTCTTATTAATAACCTTATAACAAAAAGGTTTTCAAATCCAACTGAGGCATCTGTTATTTGTTTTTCTGAGTCTAAATATCAAAACTATTATTTGAAATTGCTAGTAAAAAATTTATGTTTTGCAATACTTTTTAACCATAGTAATTGTTTGTACAAGTCTATTCTCACATTATAAGAAAAATTCTATTTTTTTGTGTAGTAGTGAAAAAATACTTTAGAATGACTTGAAACTGGAAAATGTGTCATATCTCCTTCAGCAATTATTCAAATAATTTCAGGTAGTCTTCAGTTACTAAGATAGGATTTCTCATTTGCATGTAAAAACTGCACATAATCCAGTTAGCAACCAGATTTCTTTCTTAAACACTGTGGCACTTAGTCTACTTGATTCTGCATTAGCCTCTTCAGAAATAAATTTACTACATGAAACCAATTGTTTTAAAGGTTTAGCCACTTAAATTTTGATGCCCTTTGCTTTAACTGCTTATTTAGTTTATCTTAAGAGTTCTTATCATGCTCACATATGGGCTTCTCAAGCAGGAAATGTGACAGGAATCAGCTGTCTTTGAGTAGTGGGTACTGGACGTTAAAATTCAAGCACTAAAATGTATTTAACCAGCTGTCTTATAACCTTAGTCAGTACAGATCTTACTGTGACTTCCTAAATTAGAAATACATTAATAATGGTACTATAAAAATAAAACATAATCAAAACATTCAACCTATTGAGATGACTTTCTGTTCTTAAATACAGGTGACTTATTGTTTGTTATAGGACTAAGTGGAGAGAATTTGGCTGAATCTGGATTTGGCATCTTGATTACCATGAGCAGTTGTGCAGTCAGCTGCTTTTTGCCACCTATTGGTCTCCTCACTGTTCTGTACAGTAGTATTATGTAATTTTTTTCTCACAGTGAAATTGCTTCTGTCCCTCTAAGATGTTTACTAACTTGGGCAGCCTATATTACTTGTTGGTCTAGGGTTATGTATATATTGATGCCATTAGATTTCATTCATAGGACTGAAAGGAAGAGGGAAGAAAGACGGACCAAAGAATGCAGCTTTTACTCAACTGTGTATTTTCTCTGATTGTAAAGAAAGCTTTGTAGCCTTCATGTCTTCATAAATGTCTCTTGGGGATGACTGCTTTGTTGGGTATGCTATGAGCTGGTTGTTGGAAAGACCTTCCATTGTATTTAATTCCTGTGTGTTTCTACAGTGACAAGAAGATGGAGATGGAGGTCTTTCTTATGGGTTCAGACATTACTGATGTAATAGAAACATTTAGTAGCAATTTATTAACCTTATAATTATTATATTATATATTAATATAATATATTAATTATGTATTAATATATTTATGAAACTGTTCCCGGGTTTGAATATTGAAAACTGTTGGCCACACATCCACAGGCAAGATGGAATATACTAATTTGCTAAATATAAATTATACACTTGTCTACATTTTTGGGGCTTGAACCTTGAAGCAGCTTTTGTGAATTTTTTTCTGCAAATAAGTAAAATTACCAGTGTTTTCTGCTGTGCTGTACTGTCTAGAAGGATGTGGTCAATCTGTTGTTGGTGTTGTTCTTTTGAGCAATACTCAGTCAATTTTCTTTTTTTTCATAACTAGCTTCAACCTCTTAAAAATGTTACTGAGATTGGGATATACGCATGCACACTACTGAATGACTAATTCCTACCTATTGCAACTTTTTGACACTTAAAACTCTGGCTTATATCTGTAGATAGTTAAGACTCTTCTAATAGTAAAGTGCTTGAATTCTTACATTCTTTTATTGTAATTTATGATGCTTTCTGACAGATACTCTAAGCTGATAATGCACTTTAAGGCAGTTTTTCTGATTATAATTTTTCTATAACAATAGACAGGAATTTTTTTTTAAATGCTGTTATTTATATAAGAATTTAAAATACTCAGGAAGCTCTGATTTAACTCTCTCCTAATTTCTTGGCTGGAGGTAAATGCTGCTTCTTGTTAAACATGGCCTTATCTCTGCCTTGTCCTGTTCAGTCTGCTTTATTTTGAAACAGGGGAGTACTTCAAAGGAAGCTAGAAAACACAGGTTCAATTTGTTCTTTGAATTTTTCTCACACATCATTTGCTTTAGTTTTTCAGAACAGAATCAAGATTAATTGTTGTGTCTTCCCCTTCTGAAGAAGACACTGTGTCTTGTACTGAAAAGACCAAGTGAATGATTTTCCTATGCTTGAATTTCTGATTCTTTTCCTTACTCTGCTGTGGAATTACACAGTTTCTGTTAGGACTTTTTACTTTTACTTCCTTCTCAGATGAGGAATTTTGTCTCTCCAGTGTTTTTTAACAGCATATTGCTCCAAAATTCCATATTAATGTCATAAAAATGAAAGTTCTCAACATTCCCCACCCCCACCCCAGACATATTAAAATACTGAAACTACCAGTTTTCCCAAGAGGGCTCCATCCACAGATTTTTTTGGCAAAGCTAACTGGAATTTGTTTAACTGATCCAAGCTCAATTCCACTTACATTGCTAATAATTCTGTTTATAATGTGCCTGACTCTTAATTAGAGTAACCTTTAATAAATCATAAACTAGGATTTTAATAACATCTTCAAGACTCCAAGACTGGGAAAACCAGTTTGGAATCTAACCACTTCAGAAAATATGTATATTACAAGAAGAAAGGTTTTTTTACATGTGTTTGTTGGTTTGGGTTTTTTTTTAAACCGTCTATGAAGGATAATGTCTCATTTCTATCTCTGTTTTCAATATATTACCGATATAGTCTCAAATGACAATTTGACACTACACTTCCACACTGTAGATGGATTTATCTCTATGCCTAACAAGTTATATTATTCTTTGCTTTGTTTCCTCATCTGTAAAGTGACTGTTACTACCTTGTCCTTAGAAGAGTATTGTGAATATAAATTCATGAGCACTAAGGAATATTAATGAACAAGGGGATGAAGAATTTACAAATGGAGAGTGTGAAGCATGTGGATGACAGGAAAAGCTTCAGAAGTGATGAAATTAGTACTTGGTGTATAATAGCATCTTTCTACAGAATGACCAGAACATACTTTCCAGTCAGAAAGATAAACAGAGCATGCAACTGTTCATATAAACTTATGATAATTTTGATTCTTTGTTTCATGGTGAGGGCATATCAGACAATTTTATCCCACATGTAAGACAACTTTTAAGTGTTAAGTGTCTATAACATTAAAGCATTAATGGGATTTGACTTGATGCATAACAGGAAGGTCATACAAGCTCAGCCATCCTCTTCTACGACAGTTGTTATTAAAAAGATCACAGAATTTATAGTAGAGTATTTTTTAGATTTTCCAGTTACCAGAGCAGAACAAACCATTTTCTGTGTGTTATAAATGAAAACTATTTATTTCCTTCCTTTTATCTAAACCATATTTCACAGCTCATGAGACACAAATGGGGAGATGCTTTTGACAAAATATTCTTGGATTTGCTCTATGTAAAAATAAACAAAATACGAAAATAACTTGTAAAAGAAGGGGAGGCTACAAAAAACATGTAACAGAAATAAAAAATTAACAATTTTTCTTTCGCAGTTAGCAAGAATTATATAGAAGGAAGACTAACTGGCAAAAAATCAGTATGTTATATTTAATGCAATAAAAATGAATTACAGGAGATCAGAGTCAACTTTTAAAATGCAGTCCTTATTTCTCTCCTATATTTTTGATATACATTTGTTGGTAAAATATTACTTAATTTAAAGATAAATCTGTGATAGATATGAAGAAAGTGCTAAGTATAGACTAGAAAGTGAGAAGATCTGGGTGAAATATATAAGTCTAGAAAACAGGAGCATTTTAGAAGCTGCATGGTTTTGCAAGACAGGAGGAGATCAAAGGTTTCTAATGAGTAGAACAAAGAAAAGTTGCCAGTAATGTAAAAAAAATAGAGAACAGTATATGATAGGGAGGTAGAAGTTCTTGAAGGTCCTGACCACTTTGGTAACCAGAAAAAAAGGTAAAATTTCCCAGACTATATCCCACTATCCAACATAATCTAAATTACTAGCTTTTACCACCTTCAGTACAACTGGAGCTGCTCCTTGGTGTGCCAGAGACTCCATTTGTATCTGGAGGTCTGTAAATACCACAGTTTCACTTTCCCCAGTATTTCCTCACATTCTGTTCCAAATGCAGACATGTCGTTCTCATTTTCTAAATACAGATGCCCAACTGCTCCTCACAAAAGCTGATTAACATGATTGGCCTACAAGGCAAAGTTCAGGTGCTCATTTTTGTACATTGAAGTGAAGACATTGAGTGAAAAAAGAACCCCACAGGTCAATTGAGCAGAATTTGTATCCCCTCATATTGCCTGGAGAAGGAATTACAGCAACAAAAGTGCTGGTAAGAGTTAATTTTATTCATGTGCCAGAGGGCTGAGTCTCTGAAACATGTTGTAATGGATGTTTTCTTATTCTGCCTGAGTTCAGCTGCATTTCAATGCAGACAGAATTTCTTTCAGGTGGTTGGGTGCAAAGAATTTAAACAAATTCAGAGGCCTAGGGAGAGGGAGAGCATAGCTGTTAAACATACTGCTTAGAGTCATGAGAGCTGACTTGTATGCCTAACTCCTAATTTATTTTCTATACATGACTTTCCTTGGCCTCTGCTATCCTTCAATGCAAAAATTGAGAAGTGCTTTGAACTCCTTGGCTTGACAAATACCTTTGTCATCAACAACCTGTGTCTGAGTTCCTTCATTATTACATGTACCCTTCTAAGCATGAACAATAATTTAATACTTGTAGAAATTCACGTGTCCATAGATGTATTTTGAAACATGATGATAAACAAAATTTGGGCCTGATTTTTAAGTCTAAGAATAGCCATATAAAAATCTACAGATAATGTTTAATAGGTGGAATTCTCTGATTTGCTTTTCTACAATTGACTCATTTGGGTACATGTAAGTTAGTAATAATTATTCAGATATGAGGCTTTAAATAGATTCCATCGACCAACTGTACTAATACTTTAGATATTTACAATTTCAATGTTCTCCAATGGTTCATAATCACAGCTGATTGTTGCAAACAAAAAGCGCTTTTCCTCAGACTGCCTCCATTAATTCAATGCAGTTTTCAATAGTAAAAACAAATAGAAACTAGATTTTTGAGATGGCAGGTTTTTGGGCGCTATCAATGCTCAAAAGGAAGAGGGAAAAATTCAGTAATCTCAAAGCAAAACAGAAAAGAAGCAGAAGCTTCCAGTTGCCTGGAAGCTGTGTAAGACGAGTCCCTTGACTATCTAAATAGAGTAAAAGACAAGTAATCCATACTTCTCCATGACTTCATTGCAATTGTCTGCTTTCTAATACCTGATTAAAGAGGGAAACAACATTGTTTACCATTCTTATTTGCTCTTGATTTTTTCTCTAAATCTGTTGGCTGAAAGGCTATGCTGATAAACCTGCTAATCCTATTACAATTCCTAATAGATCACTCTCCATATTAAAAAAACCTTATTAATATGAAATGCTAAATATAGTTACCAAAACAGAGGAGGTTTTATTGTCAATGATGGATGTCCTTTCACTTCCATATTTAACTTTGGGTCTACCTGGAGAGGATGAGAAGTCCCTCAGTCTGCATTTAGCTCTGGTTCGTTTGTGAAACTCCTGCTCTTTGCAGCTGGACTGATCTCTTGGAATCATTTGGGCTCAACATTTCTTGCAAATTAATCCCTTATGGTGCAATGTAAGGACAACTTCATCTGTAGAACTCATCCTGGGGCAGTTTATTGCACCTCTATTTTCTTTGATCTTATATACATAAAGAAATTTTACAAGTTATGTTTACAAAGTGATGGAAGTACAGCTTTCTTGCAAGACACTCCAATTTATCCATGAAAATGGTTTTACTCAGTTTAGTTGAACACCTTTTCCTGTAACATAAATGAACTGATAAATGCATTTCTGAAATAATCTGTACAAGTGATGCAGAGCCAAAATGTTAGAAGTGTCAGTTAAGTGTTTCAGTTCACAATCCCATTTTGGGATTCCCCTACTGTACATAAAGCTTGTGCTATCTTTATGAATAAATATTAGCAATAATACTCAAACATAGAGTTCTAATTTTGTATGATATTTTGCTATTTCTATATTCTGTAACATAAAATATGTTTACAGTCTACAGCTTAAAATAGCAAGTCTTTAGCTTATGATTTAAACTATCAAATATGGTGTCAAAAATATTTTCCCTCTTCATGTTCAATACAGGTAATACTTTTGAAGTACAGGTAATATTTTTGAAGAAAGTATATATGTAGCTACATCATAAGCAGCACCATGAGGGTTATTAAGGACCTTGTCTCTCCATTAATAATGATTTCAAATTTACCAGGATGACCAAGACCTTGCTTAGTCCCTTAAGTCTTCATGGCTCCAGAGAAAGCCATAAATCTTTTTTCTTTGCAGTGCAGTTTAGGTTTAGTTTGATGAAAAATTCTGTTGCTATCCAGTCTGACAAAAGCCAAAACACACAGTGTTCTCAAGAGGGCAGTTACTTGAGTAAACAAATAGTTTGAAAATGTGGATCACATCCTAGAACCAGGTATGTTAATGAGTTCCACAAAGGGAAAGTATTTGTAAGAAATTTAACAATCATGTAACTGTTCTATATTTCTGGGTCAAAGTTACAAAAATACACAAAGGGTACTTGAACAAAGCCATTACTTAAAATAAATGATGAGACACTGTAACAGGTTTCCTAGAGAAGTTATAGATGCTCCATCCTTGGAAGTGTTCAAAGCAAGGCTGGATGGAGCTCTGGGCAGCATGGTCTAGTGGACGGCCATGGGCAGGGGGGTGGGAACCAGACCTTTAAAGTCCCTTTCAATCCGAACCATTCCATGATTCTATGATTCTTTGACATAAAATAGATAATTAAGAAGTCCTCTGTAAGCCAGGGAAAACCCCCTTTATAAAACAATTTCATATTCAAATGGTTTTTCTCTCTTGCTGAGATTTTTAATAACAGAAACTCAGAAGTTCAGTACTGGATGCCTTAGCATATGGGGTTTTGATTTTCACATTCAAGCAATTCTTGTGAGGAACCTTATGCATCTGGATAGACTTACTATCTCAAATAAATATGATAATTTTATGTAAAGGCTTATGGAAGAGATTATCAGCTGATGCACATACACTGTTTTCCTCTGAGTTTTTAATGCCTACTAGGAGATAAGAAGGCAATACTATAAGAAAAGAAAATGTTAAATTTCATTGTTTTTGAATGATGTAGTATATTGAAAACTAGATTTTTTTTTTTCCTAATGATACTTGACTATTGAGAACTTCAGTTGTATTTTCTGTCTGTTATCTCTGTATGCTTCTGCCTATTGTTGTTTTAAAAAAAATATTCCTGTGCTGGTACTGCATGGGTGTTAGGAGCCAATTTAATCTTGATTTCTGTCTCACAAGCTCTGGGGCTCTTTGGCTTCAGCTTTTTGAGTCTTGGCTTTTTGGGGCTTTTTTGAGTCAGGGCTTTTTGGGTCTGGGGGTCTTTTTGTGTCTAATGTTTTTGCTTTGGCTCCTGCCTTCTGAGGTTGGCTTCTTGCCCTGGCCCTAGCTTCTTTCTTGTCCTTTTTGCCCTGGCTATAACTTGCTTTTTGGTTCTTCTGCCTTCGCTGGCCCTTGCTTGTCTTCACTCACTCCACACTCCCCCTCTGGCTGGGCACTTGGCAGGACACTGTCTGATCTCCGTGTGTAGCCTATGTCCTGCTCTACCCCCTTGCCCGTCCCAGCCACTACCTGTCCTGCCTCCCTGTGCTCCTGCCCGAGGCCTGCCTGCCTCATCCCTGCATTCCTGCCGGAGCCACCTGCCTCTCCCATCCAGCCCATAGTCGCCATCCCCGCCGTGACTCTGTCCAAGGTTCTGAACCTCCTGCCTGAGCACCCACTCACTCACCTGCCTCTCCAATCCAGCCCCTTAACAAAAACTGAACATGTATATGAAAATGATCAGGATCAGGCCCCCATTATAACAACTAAAGAGGTGCCTTTTACAGCTATGGAGCTTGCTAAACTGAAAAGTGAATTCAGTCACCACCCCCCCCCCCCAAAACCAAAATTGAATATGGTTGGTGTGTTTCCTTAAGTGGCGGAGACCAAGTCTTGCTCAGTGAGAATGAAGCAGAGGGTTACTGGGTCCTGGTGTTTTCCTCACCAGTGGAGACTGCTGAACACTTGTGGTCTTAGACCCAGAGGGCAAACTGTGAACTAGTCCCCTTCCAAGAATCCCCCATCTCAGTAGATGCTGAGAGAATGACTCCTCTAATTAATGGGCTTCCCAGCTCTCTAAAATACCAGTCAGTATTCAATTGCAGGGAAAGATACAGACTTTAGCACCCTCAGAAAAGATTTCTGCTGCTCAGGGAGGTACTACCTCTTCCCTTGCAGGGAATGCCCCGACCCAGGGAGACAAGGTCTGGACCTGGACAGATGTCACCCAAGAATTATTTAATTTTGGGCAAAAATATGATACCTTAAAAGTATCTGTGAGCAGATGAGAGACTCGTGGGGTGAGGCATACCCATCTCAGCCCAAGACTATCATCCAGAATTCCCCCACCCCCTGCCAAACCATTCAGGGTGGATGGGATTGCCTGCCCACAAGACAGGCAAATCTGGATGCAGAGTGGGTGGAAGGGAATCCTGAAACGGGAGATGGACGGTCTCTCCACAGACCTATTGGAAAAGGCATCAGAGACATTTTTCTAACAGCAGCTGCCAGACTTAAGAAACAATTACTAAAATGTTTAGTTGACACTGGGGCTCAGATATCAGCCCTGATGAAGCAGGATGCTGCCACTCGTGGAGTTGTCCCATCTGAACGGTCCTTGCTTGTAGTAAAGGCATTGGGGGTATCACAGTCAGCAGAGACTGCTGCAGTCAGTCTGATACTACCAGGTGAGGAAACAAGAGTCACAGTTATCATGGCAGTGGGGAAGTTTCCTCTAAGCTTACTGGGACTGGATGTTTTGAAAGGGAGAATGTGGTTCGACAACTTGGGGCTACAGTGGTCATTTCGATCCACTAACCACCAAATCTCAGTGTTACAGGTGGCCCCAAATCTTGCCTCTTCAAAACTCACAAATGTTAAACCATATCCATTGCCTTTGGGAGCCCAAGAGTGATTTACCCCAGTCCTTAGAAGCACCTACTCAGGGTTGTCTTGTCACCAGGGAAAATTGCAGGACATGCATTTCAGCCTGTGAAGTATGTCGAGTCTGGCTTGGAAGACACCCCCTAGAGGACTGGGCAAGAGCAACCTTTTTCAGTGCTGCAGAATTCCATCTGAGAACAAATAAATCTATGAATGCCAATTTTCTCCCAAGTCAGAGAAAAGAAAAAGTGAAGGCACATGGAGAAAACCACAGGGTGACACCAAGGTCAGAGAAGAAGGAGGGACTGAAGCCCAGAGGAAAGAAGGAGAGAAGATGCTGTGGTTTTAGAACTGAAAACCTTTTTCAAGCCAAGGTAAGAATATAATGCACCAGCCTATTTCCCTGTAATTCATACAGCGCATGGAGGGATACAGTGTTCATCTGCAGCTCAGAAGAGAACGAGAGAATATAGATGTTGAAAGAAGTTGTGATCTGACTTGAACAGAGAGAGAGAACCTTTGCTTTCAGAAATAGAAGACAACATTTGCCTTCAGAGATAGAAGAAAACTTTTGCTTCTACACTTCAACAGCTCATCCTTAAAAAATTGCACCCCATAAGACAGTGATCCACAGGGGTAGTTGTGGGAAGACTGCCAAAGCATGGGAGGGCCGTTGCAATTGTGGATTTCCAGGCAGGCTGCTATTTGTGAAAATTAAAACAATGAGAAGCTCTTTCCTGTGGCATGGCAGGAGAGACTCCTATACCTAAGTGAACTGAAGAAGGATTTAATTTTTGGAAGTGGTAAAACTGACTCAAAATTCCACGTTTTGTCTCTTTACATAGTTGGTAGGAAGGAGAGAGATGCTAGGGGGAGGAAAGGTGTTCTAGAGGTTTATTTTAGTTATTATCATTCTCCTTTTAGTTCTGTTGTTGAAAGTTTCTTTACACATTTTTAAACTTTGAGACATTTTTACCCTTAAGGCATTTTCTTCAAATCCTTATCTCAACCCTATGAGCTTTAGTTTAACTGTTTTTTTTTCCCCACCTCTGCTCCACGTAAATCAGAGGAAGATGAATAGATGATTTTTGTGAGTGCACTGGCGTTTGGCCAGCGGTCAAACTGCTACGCCTGTTTTTTTTCCTTTTTGTCCTGGCTCCTGCCTTTTGGCTCTCCTGCCCTCGCTGGCACTTGCTTGCCCTCTCTCACTCCTCACTCACCCTCTTGCTTGGGTGCTTGGTGGCACTCTGGCTGAAGTCCAAGCCATTTTCTTCCTTCTTTTCTGTCCTGTCTAGTCCTCTTTAGTAGGGCAACACCTTTTTTCTTGGTTTTTTCTTTTTTTTTCGTTCCCAATAAATGGTTCTCAGATATGACGTTGTCTCATTTGACTTAATTTCATCCTAGACCATCTATTTTTAAAAGAACTACTCACAGTTCCCCACAGTGGAGCACAACAATGGGGTTTGTTTTCTTATTATGGTCCTCTCTCCTTGGAGTTTATACAGACAGGAAGAAACTTATGTTGACTAATTATTCACAGGCATCACATTTAAATTGACTCTCATTTTATGATCATTTGCTTAATGTTGCTGATGAGTGTAGTGGTGTAGTCTCACTCAAAAAAAATAACCAGTAAAATGTTTTCTTGGCGTACAGTAATAATTTGGCAGAGTTCAGTAATTTTTATGGAATTTAACTAAGTTTAACAGTGATTTACAATGGTTCAATAAGTTTGATGTCAAGGCTCACCTTATTAATTAATGCATGGCAGAAATGTACAAGGAAAAACTGTGTTTAGGGTGATTCATGAAGAGATTTAAAATGCAAAAGATAAGGAAAATCCTCTCATCGAGTAATGAGGTACAGAAGGGACTCCCCTTATTTCCTAAACTTCTTGTGGATCCTAGGTGCAGCCTGGTTCTCTCTAGTCTCACACAATAGTTTATGTCTAAAGGAATTATCTATACAAAGTTTTTAATTATTAATATTGAGCAGCTACATGAATTAGTGATATTTCATTAGTGTTAATTAGCATGTTATCAATTACTTACTGAAGATTTGTCATGAATAAAGATCTCTCTACTTTGGGCGAGGAAGGATTTCATTGTCTCAGATAAGTGCTCTCAGACCTTGACAGGAGTCTCTGCTCCAGGGGGGAGGTGCTTGGTGAACAGTCCAGCTTCAATTCAGGGAGATTTTAAACTGGGGCCATCCTGATCAGAACATTTATAGAGTGAAACAGTTGGTTGCCAGTCAATAGCATAGACAAGATCGATTTCTTTGTTTTAACTCTGGTGTCCTGTTCTGTACTTTGTTCCACTTTGATCTAGCCTTTCTAAATATTTTTCTGAGGCACTTTCAGTACCATTTACATGAGTCAGGAGCTTTTCTGCTCATAGGGTCATCATGGGACATGAGACCTGCTGCTCCTTAGTCAGATTCAACCAAACTACAGCCTGGGATCAAGTGTACCCATCACATTTACCTATCATTAATTACCTGTTCAAATCTTTTGTTGATTTTTTTTTTAGTTTGATTATCACACTTTCAATTTGAATCAGTTACTTAATCAGCTTTTAAGACATTCATTAGTCTAGTTTCCAAATGACTAAAAGCATTTGACATGTGGTATCTGATGACCGTGTTTCATTCCCATCATGTTTTATTGCAGTCTGAAATGACTGCATATTGCAGCTATTGCTTGCAACAAAAATGTGATCAGTTGTAGCACTTGCATTTAAAGTCCTGTCTAACATGTCAAACATGTAAAATTTTACATGTCTAATGTATAATTTCATTACTAACATAATATAGTGCGGTGAAAAGGGCAAGGATTTTGTAGTGGGAAGGATTTAATTCATTCAAATCACTGATTTGGTGTTTAGATCAAACTAAACTGTTTGATTCATGCAATCAAGTGATATACAAACATTGTTGGAAGTTAAGATTGTTTTTTTCCCTCTTGTTTCTTTCTCTCCTGGAATTTTGTTCCATTTGTTGCGAGTAAGCAATAACTATGGATAATTAAATAAACCAAAGATGTAGCTAGGTGTCACAACATTCCATTGAAATGGCCTTGGCTAGGGGTGGGTGATAATGCAGGTGAAAATGCCAGAAAAAAAGGGTGAGAGGGGCTACCCCGGAGGTTTGGCTGGGGTTTTGGTCAGTCTGGTTTCCAGCTTCAGGGGGGAAGGAGCTGTTTGCTGTGTTTTCCCTGCCACCTGACTGCTCGGAGCTCAGAACCAGCACGGGTGGTACCGAAAACATCTTCTCCTCATAGATAAAACTTTCATAGGAAAGTTGCATGTGGTAAGCTCAAGTATCAAACATAGATCAATACATTCTTATCAGTTCTACAGGCCCCTTCTGAAAAGCTATTCATGATGCCTGTAAATACCAAGTCGCTGAAAATAAATTACAGCTCTGCTATCTCACCAAAATAAAACACAGAACAAAGAGGCTCTTAAATGCAAAAGTAAAAGTGAAATTTAGATTGATATGTGAGTTGTTTACAGCGTATTTTTGTCTTAAAGATCTTACAGAAGTGTAAAATCAGAGAAAGGAAATCCATTTTGTTTCAAGGACTTACATGAAATTGTTTAAGTATCACACATTCACAGGCATACAGATTTTCTGTTCATGGTGCCAAAGAATTTAATTTATTTTTACTTGATGTCAAAGACATTATTTGTCACTTACTCTCAGAAAGCCACTATGAAAGATTACTGCTAATGCAGAATGCTGAGAAATAAATTTATATTTCACAATTCTACTTTATGTACCTGAATCTTGAGTAATTTTTCAATATCACTATAATCAGAAAGATGTCTGTCTCAATTTCTAATCAGCTCAAGAAATTATGGATTCAAGCATAAAATTTTAAATATAGATTCATATCCTTCATGCATCCTCCTAAATGTAGCAGAAGCTACAAAGGAACTTCCAGACCTGGATTAAAATTCCATCCTGCACGAGAGAATTAAAATCCTTAAAAAAAATCACTTGGTCTGTTTTAGAGGAGGGAAATTTCTTCCTGAATTAAGATTGGGATATCAGTTTTGTCCTTAGGCACATAAAGATTGAGGGAGAGAAGAGTGTGTGGGGGTGCACTGTATACCAAAATCTGTTATGGTAGAGCAGTCCAAAAAGAGGTATTTGTCTTTTCTCTCCCTGGACATTTGTTGTTGCAAAAGAAGGAAGTGAGTAAAGAAATCCAAAACTAAACCCCTCACTAATCTCAATTATGTTTTGTTTTTCAAGTTGTAAAATAATGTAAAATATCTTTATAATATATAAAAAAATCTAGCATTTTTATAAATTTCTATGTTTGAGAAAGTAAGGGCTTGTTTGTCCTTTTCAAGTTCTCAAGTTTTCAAGTTCCCAGAAGTTGACAGGGGATAGCATTAGGATAAGCTCTTCTTCATGTGGAAGCCTGAAAGAACACAAGTTAATCACTATAAAAAATATTCACAACTTCCTGGTAAATTGTGGATGTGCATTATGGATTGAGAATTGCCCTTTGGCATTTCCAGGAGTTCTGTCCCTTAAATCTTGAATGCTTCAGGTGAGATTGCTCCTTTAGGTGTTTAATATGTTCTCGTCTTTCACAGTAAGATTATAAAAATTTTGTAGGGCTTTGTAATCTAAGATGTTCTTAAATATTCTCTTTAGAAGAAAAATAAGCCTTAAATTTGCAATACTGGCTGTGTGAAGATTGAGTTCCATCTTACCCATTTCAAATCTCTCTGATAAAGTTTTGGCATTTTTCTGTGTTATTTTGAAAAACACACAAACCTGTGACAAAATTCCCCAAAGTTATCTGAAGATGATGAAATATATAGCAATATCAATAGGATTATTGGAAAAGAATTTCATATCATATACTGATTTCCCCTCTCTCCCTCTCCAACATGGAGGAAATAAAATTAATCTTGGAAAAAGCTTTTGTCGGAAAATTTTAACGCTAAGATAGAATTTTATATTATTACACAGGGAAGAAAACAAAAGGGCATATAAATGAAACTATGCAACAATTATTCCAAAATGAATGATTAAAATAATAAAATTTGTTAACATGCTAGGAACTGCATCAGAGAGAAAGCCCACTTATTTTTGTATGCTATATCAATTTTCTTCACAACTACCAGGCCTATCAAACTCAATCTCTCAGAAAGCAACAGGAAATATGATCTAATTTCTTCCTGGAATAAAAAACCCCACTAATTGTCATGTTCTGATTATGTAAGCTGTATTTTGTTCTTTGTTTCTTTTACTTTTGCCAGCAAGGATACACAAATAAATTCCAAACTTTCTGGAAACATACAGTTTCAGGTATGGTTTGCAATGATGTACCATGGTTCCTTACCTCCTAGGTTCCTATCTTCATTAAAATTGTATTCAATAATAAAAGCTATTTTTTAGTAAATTCTTGAAAACATCCCCAGATTATAGACTGAATCTTGTCAGGGATTTTTTTTCATAGTAAAATATAAAATACCTTTATAAAGACACTGTTTCACTCGTTATTTCATGTCCCTAAGGAAGACAGGCAAGGTTGGGTAGATCACTTATCTTTCAAATAATCAGTTGATTTCAGATAACTATAGGATTAACTTTCTTTTTTTAATGGATACATAGATTTTCATTTTGCTTCCATTTTGGATAACAAAGGCAATCAAATCAACCCTTCTATTTCAGACCTCCTAAAAGTTCGGCAAATGTATATGCTTAGCAAAGAAGCGGTGTGAAATCCTTTACATTGTAATAATTCTCTTTTCATTATGCTTTAACACTAGCTGTTATTCCCTATATTGTCACTTACTCGCAGAAGCATAAAAATACTGCATAACATAATAGCAAGTTTATCTTAAATACATTTAAACAGATGAAATGTATAATGAAATTGAAGGCAATTTTTTAATGTTATTGCCCTATAACTGAGGAGAAAAAAACCTAAACTAATATTCAATTATACCTAGGGCTTTCAGGATATGTTTCTACTTTTATTACATTATTTAGTTGTCAATTGGATAGTGCTAGGCAGAAAATTCATAGAATGTGAACCCTTTCAAAGCCAAATCAGGACTACGGCTTTTGTGGAATTACTGATGGCAATGACAGTGCCAGAAAGAGTAGAATATAGAAAAAGTAAAAAGAGTTGTTCCCTGTGTTTTTGTCCTGCTTGGTTAATGAGTTACCAACTTTGAATAAAGAAGCATAGAGCTTTGACCATGACTATTGCACAAAAAACAAATGGAAAGGGCCATAGCTTTGCTTATGCTTTGTTTCCTTACTGTAAGCTGAGAGGAATAAAGATTTCTTAACATTTCCACTCACAGACAACATGTAAAACAGCTTTTGTTGAAATGTTGTGCCTAATCTCACAAATTGCCCATATAAGCCTATTAGCACTGAAAAAAACATGTTGGTTCTATATTTTACAGACATTATTTTAGGGATGTGTAGCTACTCAAAGGCCTTGCAGAACCTGAAGTTCCTCTATTCTCTTTGTATTCTGCTTTTTTTATAGGTAAGTTGAATAACATGTTCAGGCAAGAAATAAATACAGGAAAGTTTATTTTCTCTGAAGTCAGCCATCAGAATTAAGGCAAATCCATTTTCATTTCATATAAAAATACTTTTTCCTTCACTCGTAGGTCACATTTTTTATGAAAAATGAATAGCTTTAAGAATGGAATTATGCATTTGAAAATAGGAGTGTAATTTGAGGTTAGTTATGTTCTATTTCCTTCTTATGCAAAAGGCAGTTCTATTTCCTTCTTATGCAAAAGGCAGAAAGCATGACTTTGTTGTTCTTAAGGAAAATGGATGACCAAGAAAGATTTTGTGTTTAGAGACATTTCCTGCTTAGAGACCAAAATTGTTCCTTGTGGGGCTATATTACTCAAAAGAAATGGAACCAAATATACAAATATATTACATTTTTCCCTCTTTGAGAACATCTGTGACAAATGTTATTAATTTGTAGCATACATGGAAGTGTATCATTTTATGTCATAAATGCTATTTAATTCCAAGGAAGCGACCTCAAAATAATCTTCTGTAACCCTTCATTCCCTCAAGTTCATGTCCCTCAAAGCTGAAATTGGTAGGTTTCATCCTATGTTGTTGCTTCAGTTCTCTGACTGGGGGAGTCTGGAAATTCTATTAGAGAGACTATAATAGAGACTATAATATGAAGGAAACTTTGGTTACCATAGTTACTAATAAATGTTTCTTCCAATTTCTGTTTCTGCACACAGTTTTGTCCGTAAAGCACAAGCACTCCCATGTTTATGAAGAGTGATTTCAGGAAGAATGTGGTTAAATTTTCTGTAATCAGTGTTATAAAGATTTGCAAACTATATTTTTTTTTCCGTGTAATTTGATCCTATGTGGTCAGTGAACTATGGTGCCAAATATTCTAAAGATCTATTTATTTTACTGTATACATGACGCTAAAACTATAAGGCATAAGGAAAATTTAAGAATTAGTCTCACTGTCATTATTATGGCATGAACAATGATTGTTTAAATATTTTCAGGTGAAAGACAACTAAATGTGTAAATTTAATAATTTTCCATAATTTTATAAGGAACATTAAATTGCTTATATGTACCATTTCATCAATTTCTTATATATATCATAAAATTGCCCAATCTGTTATATATAAAAAAATGGAAAAAAATTTATTAAATTAATAGAATTAATGCATGGATTTTAATACTATTTTATGAAATTAACAGGGAAGGAAACGAATGCAATAAATGTGCATATGATTCCAACTTTCTAGCAATAATTGAGTACATAGTATTTGTAATCCATAAAGCTTTAAAGTGCTGCACAATGAGAAAATTCACACTTTCAGCTTTACAGTGGAGAGGAACAGGGAGATTGTCAGTAATTTGCTCTAAATTACACATGCAATTGAAAGCATGAATAGAGCTAAGATGTTCAGAGGAGTAATCCACTGGCCAAGATAGCATTAACACACTTTATTATGTACCTGGAAGCATCAGCTGATAAATCTTTCCAATGACAGAGTAATAAGTGGGAACCCAGATGGTAGCAGACTTTTTCATTCTTATCACTTCTATTGCTTTTATCACTTTTATCACTTTAAGGCTGCTTTCCTCTAGGGTGAGAGTCATCAGAATCCAAAGACCTGATAACCTAAGAAACAAAAGGTATTGGTGGCGGGGACATATTACCTCTGGAAATTTTGTGTTTGTAATGGAGGAACTTGCAAAGCCCAATTTAGTGGTGTCTGGCTGCTGGGCTTTTTTGGATTTTGAAGTGTGGGAGTTATGTTGACACGTTCATATCAAGGAACTTCTGTTACATTTCATCTGTCTCCTTCAATTTGCAAGTCTTTGCACACTGCCTCAAAGAAAGGGAATAAACTAAAGGTTGAATGCTTTGGAGCAGATAGAAAATGGAGTTAAATCAAATATGAGGAAATAGAGGGACAGTTAAAAAATACGAGTTATTCACTCTAAGTATTCTGATTTCCTAAACATTAGCTACTAAGAATATTACAGAAGATTTTACAAAATCTGAAATAACACTCCTAGCTCCTCAGACAGAAAACAAGTAAGATATTTGGTACAAAACAACATATTACTAATTACTAAACCAAGTTACTACTTTATATTTTTGACCTTTCAAACGTTTTTTGGTTTTTAAGTTACTGAGCGAAATATAATTTTAATGTACACTTCTGATTCTGTGATGCAAGATCACAGATCCTGCCTCCTCATTTGGAGATGTGAATATTTTGAATTTGACTTAGGAGATAGTACATATCACATGCAGAAAATATTTTTCTGAAACAAATATGCCTGAAGGACAAGAAGTAATAGTCAAAAAAAGCATTTAGATTCCTCCAGGAAGATATTGAGATGTCTAATGATCTAATGCTACTTAACTTCTAATTTGTTCTAATTTCTACTGAATTAAAATAACTTGTAACCTCTCCTGATATTGAATATATATTTCTTCTGGTAAAAGACAAATAGAAATAATTGATAGAGTTTATTGAATAGAACAAAAAGACATAAGTAGGAACTTCTGCCTATGTTAAAATAGAAATGGATAGTACTTTAAAAATGCAATGATCAAAAAAACCTACATTGATGGTGCTACTTAGAGTGCAGAGCACTAAATGTTCCTGCTCAGTTTATTCCCTTTCTAATAAACAAAATCTACTAAACAAAGACATTTGAACTAGAAAAAGTGAAGTTACCAAAAACCAAAACACATTCACTTCACTTTTCTAGCTTTGCTCTAAAGGATAAACTTGCACTTTAAATTACCTATATTACAAGAAATGTAAACAGACTAAATTACTAGAAATAGTCACTCAATAAACATCAGTAGAGTCACTTAAATCAAGGATTTAATGTTTTGTCTCTCCAAACTGGTGAGAGTTAAAAAATTACTACCTCTCTCAGTGCTTGCTAATAACATAAAAAATTGCAAAAATTAGGATCAAACCATAGTTTGTTAACTATGGGTTTTTTTAAAATGGATTAGCTCATGAAGCATGAAGTAAAAGGAATGAGATTCACTCACCAAATGGTTGTTACAGTAAAAGGTCTGTGATCTCTGTCTAAACTCACAGGATCAGAAGTGCTCACACCCTTGCCAGTGGTAACTAATGTATTACTTCTGAGAATGCATTACCACTTCCAGGACCATACTGGTTTTGTGCAATTTGCTTACTAGGGAACATTGGGAATTACTCTGAGAGAAGCATTTTTGTTAAGGAACAACACTGAATGCTTTTGGTTACTTTTTTGCTTTGTTTCTCTCCTTTTCTCCTAATTTTCTTCTGTAAGTTGCAAGACTAATGAGTGCAAAGCCAAACCTTGGATCATGTTTTTCTATCATATAACAAGCTTGCCAAAGTAATTTTGTAGCTTTGTAGTAAACAAAAATTCAGTGCTTCCCAGTTATTGAAAGAGTAAGATTCAGACCATTAAAACAGAACCCCGTGGATTTATCATTTCCCATGGAGTGCATTAGATATCCCTTTGCTAATGCATTAATCACGTCCCTGGCTGCTGGCATTATTAATTCTTCTCCATTGTCCCTTATTACTCAACTTTTCTGAGGGGAGGTATGCATTCTAAAATTTACATCCTGAACACAAGGCAAATGCTTTGAAGCCACTCCATGTATACCCTGAGAGGCATCAACAATTAAACAGAATGATAAGACTGTGTCACTGAGACAGAGATAACTTAATTACTTTTTTAAAAGAGACACTTAGAGAATCTAAGGTTTATGGCAAGTACCTGTGTACCAGAAAACTCCATTTACACACAACAGATGTTTTCTGTATGATACTTGGTGTTTTCCTGAAGACACCTGAGGCCTGGAATTCCTTTTTTTTTTTTCTGACAGACTATGTCCAAAGTTTATTCAAGAGAACCTCTGTGGCTCATAATCTTGTTCCTTAAAAGCCACCATTATTCAACCCTTAAAAATGTTGAGGGCTGAATTTGACTTTTCACTTCTGTCTGTGTTTTGAGTTAGACAATGTCATAGCACAAGCTGGTTTGTACTGGGCAATTAATTTGCCTATAAATAAGAAACCCAGCTCGGTTCCACAAAAAAGTCCCAGGCTGAGCGATGATAGGATAAATTTGAATACATACAGGGACTTCACCCAATCATGTTTCACCCTTAGCTGCAAACATCCCGCTTGCACAAGAGCTGGGAGCTGTTTAAGCCAGACCAATGAGCTGTCTGGTCCAGGAGTTTCAAGATCTTCCTGTTTAGGGAAGGTGCAGACAATAAAACAGGCTGCTGTCACATGAGAATCCTGGGGGGTGTGTCGTCTCTATCTCCAACCACCAACTCCACGTAACAGACTGTACTCTGGAAATGTTTTGAAGGGTGTGGACTGATATTTAGGAGATGGAAAGTGAGCTGAGGTTCCCACAGTCATGGCAGGACTGGTCTGTGACTTAGGTTGATGTTTTTATAATTTCCATTTAAAGGAATACATAGAGTTACATGTGTCTGACTTCCATTTCTATAGCTGGAAATATTTTCTCCATCAGTCCTCAGAACAATAGAGATACTTGGGATTCCAATTTAAAAATTCTGGATTTGGTAACTCCATTTCCAGCCATCTAATCGTTACAGATGGTAAGATGACAGGGTCTACAGCCTCTTTAGAGGAGTACAATATAGAGTATACCTTTGAGGCCTAAAGAAGTCTTACAAAATAATGTTAAGCTTCATATTAACTCAGTAGAAGATTTGCAAATATTGTCAAAGCTTTGCCAAGTTACAAGGATCTAATCTAGCATATGCAATTGCCTAAATTCTGTTTCATTTTGTTTTTTTTAATTCCAGAGAGATAGTGAACAGAGATGTGGAAAGGAGATAAGTAAAATAAAGAATTAAGTTAGACAATACAGATTAGAAGCTAGAAAGACAGATTTGAATATATATAGATCCATCAGTGAAAAAGTACCACAGAGTTTCAGTTCTATCTTTTCTTCAGATTTTCTGAGAGGTTTTGCAGTGATTTTTGACTGTTTTGGTCCTCTTTCCCTTGGAGGGCTAATGAAAGTTTGGTGGCACCTGATTGATAAATGCAGATAAGCTATGTTTGAGGAAAGCTGATAGAAAGGTACGACGGGAAAGTAACTATTCAGAGAATGGATGTTAAGGAACAGAATGCATTGCAGAGAAAGTATGACAGGTGCTGTATATCATGGGCAAAAAACTGAGAAATGAGAAAGGATTGAAGAAATAGACACCAAATTAGGTAATTATTTATGCAAAATAGCAGTGTAATTAACTTTAAAATGGTGATAAAAAAGACTCAATAAAACAATGGATTAATTAAATATCATGTAATCCAAGACAAGGTAAAAAAATAGGCAATTCAGAGTGCATAAATCACAGAATAAATTAGCTAATTAGTTTAGTAGTAGACACACCAAGTGAATGATCAATAAATTAATCTATTCATTAAGCAATAAGCTAGTTAGAGATCCATGTAATTAAATAAACAGAAAATACCGAGTTGAAAGAAAAATATCTCAAGAAGTCAGACAACTAGAAGCAGGTGAGAAAAGGGAGAGCTGCAATGCCAAGAGCAGACCAAGACATGGAGGAGAGGAAGGGCAATGCTGAAGAGGCACAGCAGTGGTGGGAGGCTCGGACAGGATGGCATCTCCAGCAAACACCCAGGTAAGATCCTTCCTCTTGAAAAGGATTGCTGCTGCCGTGGTTGCTGACATTAACAGGCCATGTTTAGAAATAAGACGGCATATTCTTATTTTTAGGATAATTGTGGGTACTTATAGCAATTTCCAAACTTTTGAGATCTCATAGTAATACTATTCGCTTGGGGGGCAGTTTGTTTAATAATACATGGTATTGCCAGAGAGCAGAGGGAACTTGCCATGAAGGGATGAAAAATGACTTCACTACTGCGATATGATGTTCTGTAGCATTCCATTTTAAATGTGGAAGACATTTCTAGGGTTTTCTTCCAATGTTAGTATCTCTGCAAAGTTACATATTCTACTTTGTATTCCAATCAAGTAAGGAGAAGTTGATATGTCTTGTCCTTTCTTGAACATTTAACTTTCATACACCACTGCTTTTCATATTGTGTCTTTAAAATTTCTTCAAATGTACACAGAGGTCTAATTCCAAGCACTGAAGGCATGTGCTGACTTATAATTTAACCACTCTAAATAATGTAACTTGGAACAAACAATTTTTTTCTGAAGAAAAATAAAATTCAAATATATTTGCTTTTACAGTGCTTTGATCACACTAAGCAACAAAAAGCCTGGTAAGCTGCTCAATAATCCCTGTAGGGATAGTAACAGTTTTAAAAGACAAAGTATTCAGAATAGTTCTTTCTTCTTCAGATTTTGGTTTTGTTTGTGTTTTTGTTTGTTTGTTTGCTTTGGTTTTTGTTTGTTGTTTGGTTTGGGGTTTTCTGGTTGTTTTGTGGGTTTTTCTTGTTTGTTTGTTTTTTCAATGAATTCTTAACATCAAATAAAGATGCAGCTTTAAAAGAATAAAGAACCTGATACTTTGGAAAAGCTTCAGTAGCAAATAACAGGGACTTTCTCAGCTAAACACATGCATATTTCATCATATAAATTTGTACTGGTAGGTCTCTTAAGAATAGCAAAGGGCAAAGTCTGTAGAGGGATTTAAGCAGTTAATGGCAAAGTCCCTCAGCTTTGAGACATTCTGCCATGGGTGCTCTCATATCCCATCTGTCTACTCTGTTCCTTCTAAAAAAGGAGCCCTCTAACTTCTGTACAGATAAGGGAGTTTGAATAACCACTGTGCTTTATTTGTTTTTTTCTTTTGTTGTTTTTTTTTTTTTTTTTGTTTGTTTGGTTTTTTTTTGTCTCGTCTGTAGAAATCTCATACTGGTAGTTTATTTTGTGAAGTAGAACAGCTGAAGAGGGTGACTGCTTTTTTGAAAGAGAGTAACATATAAGGATGCTCCATAATCTTCAAAATAAAAATGTACACTCTTATCTAGACAAGTCTATTATTTGATTTAATGGTTTAAGATTATTAAAGAGTTATTCAAGGCATTCTTGGGAAATACAATATTTTGGTCTTCTGGACAGAAGATCCTAGGATAGCCTGTTCAGCTTTATAGTACAATAAAGTGTAGGTGTAGAAGATAACAATAAATGGTTTATTTAACTGCTGTGATTCCATATGACCTTCTCATAATCTGTTTTGTATGCAATAAATGAAATGTTCTTCAGTTGCTGTGCATGTTGCCTTTGACTGTGAAAAGAGGAGACATTCTTCTGAATAAGCTAAAAAGTACACTTATTTCCTCTGTGCTATTGCTTGTCACTTTTTTTATGAGATTTAAAAATTCCTAACTTTGTTCACAGAAACAGGAGAAGGCAGGTTTATAAACAGGAAGTTTCATGGTTAGCATAATAAATCCTCTAAATGCAATAAAATAGAATAGTATTTTGCAAAACCACTTTACCACTTTAGACTTAGTAAAAGCACTAATAATTTCATCTGTATAGCTTCTTAAAAACTTAACTGTGGTAGTTGGGGTACTGTTAGGGGCAAGAAGTGGTGACAACTCTGGTCACAGTTCACAAAAAAACCCCAAACAAACCCTTTTGAGAATCAGTTATTCAGAAGACGTTTAAGAGTAAGAAATATCAAAACCTAGTCACCAGTCAGTGAACTGTACTCTGACACAAACTTACTTTGTGTCAGAAACAGAAAAAAGTTATGAATAACTATGGTAGAAATGCACATTTTGCCCATTACATTCAAAAAGTTCTTAACTAATTTTTTGACTGATAAGATGCCAACAGTGTATAAACATGTGGGTTTGAGTTTAGTTAAAAACAAACAAACCAGAACACAATGTTGCTTTCTAAAAAATGCTTCTATCACTCACTCTGATCTTTCTTTCTGGAGCAAAGCTTCTGTAAGATTTGCTGATAAGCAAATGTAGAGTCCTTTCATTTTGCTTTAGATGTAGGTATGAAATGAAATCAGCTCATGCTGATTGAAGTTTGAAGTTTTATAGTAAGATGCCAGATGACCATGCTGATTCTCCTACATCTGTCAACAGCTTTTTGGTGTTCATTAACCAGGAGCTCTTATTGAGCTAACTTTCATCTCTGAAGGGGGTGAACTGATGCTGGCTAGCATGTCACAGCATTTTCTTCTATGGAGCTGCAGATGGCAAAAATATTCAGTCATGCTCTCACACTCAGGGATTTCAGCTCCTTGTCTTCTGTGCCTTCTATGAGAGAGGAGAGAGTTTAGGCCAGTTGAAGGCCACTCATCAGCCCACAAATTGTGAATCAGTAATGTCTGGAGAGCACACTTGTATCCAGTATATTCTTTAAAATGCAGAGTGTTTGCATTCTGCCCCTATGTCATGAACATGTAAGGGAGACAAAGCACAGAGAATGCAAAGATCACTTTTTCAGGGCAGGATAAACTATGTCTTTGAGTTTGTTTGAGTGGTGGCCATCTTGATGAGAACTGCTAAAGGAAATGTTGAAAGTGACAACTCCTTCCTCCTTGATGTAATCACATTGTTTGGTCTTTTTACCATCATGCATTTCCAAGGGCAACATTTGTTTCTGTTCTTGTCTGTGATCTTTATCACCTCAGTTCATCTTTTATGACTGTTGTAGAAGTGACTGCCGTTCAACGTTAATATCTGCATGACAAAGCACACGCCAAAGGATCATGACCAAGCCATTGTGGAGACCCTGGGGGGCATTCCCTGGTCAAGGGAGACACAAGAATCTTCCCTCAAAAAGCTTTTAAGACCCCATTGGCTCCTTCCCCTGTTCCTATGTCCCTGAGCCACTCCCTCCCTATTCCCTGATTGTTCCTTATCTTTGTACTGCCCTGAGACCAGGGTCACCCCCGGGGTCACTCGGGAGAGAGAAACCTAGACCCTCCACGTGTGTGTGCCTGGGACTCTGATCATATTACCAGGCAGCTGAATTAAACATTTGTGGTTATCACGCAAAGGCATTTTTTGCTTCCTTACTCTGGACATTACTACCAGCAGTTCAGGCTGCAACAAGCTATAAATACTTATGTGAGAATGGATGTGTGAGGGATGTGGGTTTGTGGTAAGAGCAGAAACATCCTGCTCTGCCATTTCTTTGCAGGTTGGTTAGTGTCCTGCTCGTCTGCACAGTTTTGATCCTAAATTTTAAACAGCAAAACATAAAAAAATCTCTTGTGATTAATAAAGTGATTCTGTTGCACTATAACAGGGTCCGTGTTTTCACTCACTACAACTGTTTGTAGATCTTCACTAGAGGTATCCAGACTTGTCATTGGTTATAAAAAATTCATTTGTCTCTAGGTGTCTTTCAAAGCCAGTTTGAAATACCCTTTTTCTACAGGTGTTTTCTTTTTCTTCAAGTATTTTTATGAACAAAAAATGAATTGATGAATCTGGAAATAATTTTATGTTGGAACAAAGCAACAAAGATTTAAGCAGACATAGATTCTGTTATGCACTGTTCCCAAATGAACTAGGATAACTAGCTAACCTTACTGGAAATCTGTCTTTATTTTCTTTAGCCACAGAGTATATAAAATTCTCCCACACATGTAAAATCTTTAGGAATTTGTCATATAATTATTTATTTGTAAAATATGGACACATTCCCATACAAGTATTTCTTTGTCTTTAGTTTTAATCCCATGTTTAGTGAATGATGATGAATGACATGAGACACATTTCAGAGAATTCAAAGCTAGAATTACAGTTTTTAAACTGTAGGTCTGAAAAGCATTAAGAAACAAAAACCACCGCATAAAGTGAATCATCTGTGGTTTGCATCAACAAGACCTAGCAGATGCAATATGTAAACTACCTTATGAAAATGTAAGAGTGTGTTGCAGATGCTCCCTTGGCAATATTATTGGTTTTGGTTTTTTTATTTTAATAACATTCTGCTGAAAGATAGAATGGACACTGACACAGCGTCTCCTATTTATTCCATTCCAGCAGGTATTAAGGGAATGTAAAGACCAGAGGCAAACGATTTCACATCCTCCTTTTCTTCCTTTCAGAACTGTTTTCCTCTAAACTTCATAAACACAAATCAATGCAAAGGTTTCATGTGGAAATCTGCTGAAATCTTTTCACATTTGAAAAGTCAGAGAGAAATGCAGAGAGCCTGATTTATTTTTCATAGATTGTGGGATAAACGCACTGTCATTAAAAATATATATATTTTTGTGGAAGTACAGTTTTTCAAAAAATTATATTTACTAGGCAATTCTGTTTCAAATATTGCATGGTCTGAAGATGTTGTTCCATTTTGGTTTTGGTTAAGTTCAGGGCAGCTGGATTTTATATTTCTGAGGATAGTTTTGGTTGTTGCTTTTTTCGCCAGCAAGTATAAGGCAAGTTGATCTCTGTGAATATAAACCTCCCATCCTTCCATGCATGAATCACTGCATACAGTCAGCAACACAAACCTACATAGAACCTGTGTTGTGTAAATTACTGCCATTCAGGAATCTCTCTCCATTTAACAAAAAAAATAGTTAGCTTTGGAGTGGTTTCTATCGATATTATAGTAAAGGAGAAACTTTTCTTTCATGATGCCACAATGAATGAGCAATTGCCTTAAAATAAGAAACAGTCTAAATGATTGTTAAAATTGGTGCCATCTTATGTAGTGCAGAGAGAGCTTCAAAGATTGTAAGAAAATAATCAATAATCACCCTAAAAAAACTGAATGGCACCAGGTCATTTCAGGTTTGTTTGTTTGTTTGTTTGTTTTTCTTTCTTTCATGCAAAACAAATATGTTTTAGAAATAGGAAGAGCATATTTATATGTATTTATGTAAGAGCATACTCCTGCTTTTGTCATTCCCATTTAAAGGATATTAAAACCCTTTAAAGGATTTTAGAAAAATATAAATATTTACCCTTTAAATTATTACCCTTTGTAGTACTGATATTTCTACTACAAGTTGGATTGGATTACTAACAATATGTAGAGATTCGTTTATATTCAAATATAGAGTCACAGAATCATAGAATGGTTTGGGATGGAGATGACCTTAAAGATCATCTAAATCCAACCCCCTTGTCGTGGACATGGACACCTTTCAAGTTTCTTGGAGCTCCATCCAACCTGGCCTTGAACATTTTCAGGAATAGGGCATCCACAACTTCCCTGGGCCACCTGTGCCAGTTCCTCACCACTATCAAGGGAAGAATATTTTCTTAATATCCAAACAAAACCTACTCTTTCAGGTTGAAGCCCATTCCCCTCGTTCTGTCACCCCAGGCCCTTAAAAATAGTCTCTCTCTCCGTCTGTCCTATAGACTCCCTCCAGGTACTGAAGGCCAAAATCATCCCAAAGCTTTCTCTTTTCCAGCCTGAACAATCCCAGTTCTCTCAGCCTTTCCTCCCAGCAGAGCTGCTCCATCCCTCTGATCCCCTTGGTGCCTGCTCTGGCCTGGCTCCAGCAGGTCCCTGTCCTTGCTGTGCTGGAGCCCAGAGCTGATGCAGCCCTGCAGGTGGGGTCTCAGCAGAGGGGGCAGAGGGGCAGAATCCCCTCCCTGCCCTGCTGCCCACGGGGCTCTGGATGCAGTCTGGAACATGACTGGCTTTGATAAATGATTGGTTATCTATCACAAGAAAAAGAAATTTAGGTTGAAATACTACAGCCATTTGGTTTCAAGAATATCATAGAAATGATTGGCATGAATGAGGAGTACACAAATCTAACTTGCCTTGTCTGACAAAAAAAAAAAGGGCTGAATGGAATATCACTGATCTATGTGGAAGTATCTTTATGGCAAATGTTTGAAGAAAAGAAAACTTGGAGGCACAACTGCAAATGAGAGAAGCTTTTCAGTGAATATATTTAGTTTGGAAAGTAAAGAACATTTCTAGCAATCAGTGAAGTGAAGATCTGGAACAGCCTAGAGAAACTCAAACAAGGGTCAGCAGCCAGAAAAATACCTGTTTTAAGGTAGAGCTCCATATATTCTATAGGTGGCTGTGTGAGCTGTTTACGCATAACAACAAGGGTGCTCAATTCAGTGACTCACAACATTTTGTCTCGTGTGGAGGTTATTAGTCATGTAACAGCTGACCTTTTTTTTTTTCAAAGACACCCTACAAATGCATTATCTAAGTCCCCAATTCAGTGGAAAGAGAGAGGATTTAGGACTGAAATTATGCAGAAAAATGGGATAGAATTTTAGATGGCTTTTATACAAGGTACCATCTTTAATGTATGGGATTTTTTTGAAGAACACTTTTCTAGTCTTGCAGAACATGTACTTTTTTAGTCACAGAGGTCACTTTCAAAATATGTTTAGGACTGTTTGTTAATTTGCATTTCAAATCTGCTGCATCTTTTATCAATGTATGACACTTCTACTTTCAAGGGTTTTAAAAAACCAAATCTAGTTACTATAGGTAACTAAATTATCTTAAAATAAAAATGGCAGTTAATTTTAAAATGGAAAGGTATGCATTTTTCAAAATTATTTCCTTTCTTGATATATAATAATGTTGAGATTAATTTCACCAAAAACTTTTTGCACTGGGAGATTTTCAAAATGTTATTTCCTAATGACCTTTCACTGTCATGAAGAAAATGAATCTAAATCATACGACAAACTGCAATGAGTTGCAGTGAAAATTGCAGATACCTTTGATACTCATTTAAAGAATAAAAATGAGCATATTACATAAAATTTAAGATTATTTTTCAGGACCAGTATTATATTTTTTCTCTTTGATTCAAGCTTGCTTGTTTTCTTTCTGACTCATTGAGTAAAAACCAATAAAGTGAAAGAAAATTTTTAAAAAAGTTAAAAAGATAATTTTCTTTAAATTATAAGACAAGATATGTAACTGGTGTCAACTAAGTGTTCACAGCTGCGAGTTTTGTAACTCAAACTTTCAGTAGTGAAGAAGTATTGTAAATATTTGGACTAGTAAGGTAAAGGAATAAGCCAAGACTGCAAACTCTGTTTTAGAAGGGTGGTTTATGGTCAATAACCTGAATCCCAGCAGTAATTTACTGTCTTGAGAGTACAAGGGACACCCTTGTACCCTCTTTTTATTTTCCTGTAATCTGAGCAGAAACAAAATATACATATCAAAAATGTTTTAATACTAAAACTTAAATTTTCTGTTTCTCTATGTCTGTAAAAAAATAAATCTAAATTTCAGTTATTCTTGTTTTGCTTTAAATGAGTTGATAACTAATTTTTTGGGGCAATTCATATTTTCCTCCTTTCAAAACTGATGGCAGTGACCTGAAGTCTCCATAAATCTCAGAAAGAACAAAGATTTTAGTTTCTGATAAGTCTTTGCTCAAATCTTGCAGATATTATTTGTGCATATTTTATTGCAGCCATTCTTTATGTGAATTTATGTGTGTATGAGCCACAATGAACCCTGTGGTAAAGTATCAGATGTAGAGTGTTTTACATCAGTGCTCTTTTGTTACCTTCAATAAGTCATTCAGTTTCTGTTTTCTGAATTGGTCAACTGACTTTTATTAATGTAACAACCTGCTCAAAGGAAAACCTGCAAAACTTTCCTCTCCTATGTTTTCCCATTTATGTCTCTCTCCACACCTATTATCTTCAGTTTTTTACAGTTCAGGCATTGCCAGTCAAGAGAATAATTATGAACCTTTTCTCATGGTCCACAGAAGTAAGAGATTTATTCTGGGGCTACTGTAGCTCCAGGGTGACTCTTTGGCCACATGCATGAGTTTGATCAGCTCTTGGAATTAGTCGCAGAAAGGAGACCCTGCTGTATAGAGCAGATAGTCAACTTTTGATCTTGAGAATCAACTTGCAAGTCTTTTTATGGCTTGTAGAGTTGTACTTCTTCAGAGAAATCAAAAGGGTAGTGGTAATTTCCTTAATTCTTGCCATGCTCTTTCCACTGTATTTCTAGCTAATTTGTGTTATGGTAAGGGTTTCTTTTGTTTAGTTTTATTTTCTTTATTAAAGATATAATGCAGGTTTTAAAAAGACTTATTAAAAGTGTATTTCACCTGAAGATATTGTGATGCTTTAAACACACAAAAAATCTTAAGTCAGTATTTTAAATATAAATCTTTGCCACCTTCACTGATATGTTCCTAGTACTTTGTGCTACTCTTGAGGAACACAAAGCAACAACCTAAGTTATTTTAATAATAGCATGTACTTTTAGAACAATACAGAACTTTTACTAATTTGAGGTCCTGATAACTGCAGTTAGTGATGTTTAAATTGAGTAAATTGGTGCAACAGATTATTTTTGAAAATCCCTTGTTGGTGTCCTATGGTTGTCTTTTTCCTCCCTCTAATTTTCATAATCATCTGTTGCTGGAGGTGGATGCAGCTTCATTTTTGGTTTGCTGCTCTCTCCAGCTGCATTTAAGGGTTGCATTATACTAATCTGCACATAAGTACTGTGTTATCCCTCTTCTGCAGTATAAGTTAGGAAACTGAATATTTCACAAACTGAGTCAGTACCACCAGAGACAGTGTCTCTTGTCCTTGGTCTTCGTGTCACTTTAAGGTGTCCATTTGTCTGGAGTGAATCTGATAATTTTCTCACAGAATTTATTGAAAAGAAAATTTGGCATTATCTTCATTTCAAACCCTTCCAGACCATCTATGACTCTCCTTTAACAAAAACACATCATCTCTGGAAATCCCCATCTGCAAGAAATGTTGTCTCAGCATTTCTTGTGACAACTAAGCAATCTGGAGCTCATTATTTTCTCCTTTGCTCTGTACACTCATGCAGGTACCATGCTCCATCAAGCATACAAAGTTTCTTCATTTTCATTAATATAGCTCGTTATGCACATTTTACTGGAATTCATAAAGCAAATTCCCTCTCCTGCAGTAGTTTTTCATCATCCAGTCCTGTTTTCCTTACCTTTAATTATTAATTATCCACTAACATTTGTTCTTGGAGAGTAGGGGTTTACCAGAGCTGTGTCCACTTAATTGAATATAGCAAAGCATTATATTTTATGGAGAAATCAGGGATACAGGACAGTAGGATAGAACATACATCCTATAAAATGTGGGTTAACAGATTTGCCCCCAACAAAGGTTGTTTCTGTAAAAAGTCTCTACAGTCATGTCTGGTGGAAAAAAAAAAAAGAAGGGGAATTATATTGATTTCAACTGCAGTATCAACTGCAGTTACTATTTTAAAAGTACATGATGGACATGTCCTGGATTCTCAGAAATGTAATTTGATTTTCTTGTATCTGAATATACCTCTGTGAGGCCATGTCTGTTTCAGCTGTATCTTCTATGATGCAAACCAAAGTTTCCTGAAAGTGATATGTCTAATGGTAGTACTTAGACAAACTAGACTGGACTAGAATTTAATGGAATATTTTCAGTTGGAAGGGACCTTGATCATCTTGAAGGGAAAATGATCATCTATTCTAGCTGCCAATTTAGCTTTAATTCCATCATATTTTGTAGCAAGTTGGAGGGTTTTTTTATGCATCTATCTATCTATCTATCTATCTATCTATCTATCTATCTATCTATCTATCTATCTATCTATCCAAAATTATTTATTATATGTATATGTATATATTGTGGAATGGTGTCCTTGTTTGTTTAAACATCTAGGCTTGTGCTCAAATTTGGTTGATTTTGCATTAAGAGTATGAGATGAAAATGTAAAAAGGAAGTAAAATACTTATTTTTCATGCATGGATGAATGAACTACATATGACCATGGTGGATGGGTGGTGGATATGAACAAATAGACAGCAGTGCTCATAAGTATTATTATATAAGACGAGTGAGCAAACCCATATCCAGACTCTCAGAAATGTATGAAGCCCTGAGACATCCCTGGCACCCATGCAAGGTTGTGGTTTCCTATATATGGCTTCCAGAATGTAGAAATCAGGTGGTAGCTACAAGAACATTGGTTTGGCCTCTACACATCTTACGTGCATAATGGTCATGTCATTAAATTTTATTTCATTATCTCAAAATTGGTTAAAGACATACCTTATGAGTACATTTGTATTATTTAGTAAAATTCCTAACATAAAAATCGATTCTCAAACATATTTGAAGAATTTTTTCCCTACAACACCCAGATTCAAAAGAAAACACTGTAAACCTGTAAGTCATCAATCTTATTAATACAGACTTTTCTTTGGAGGGATAAAAGTGTCTTAATAAATTGCAAATGCATGCAGTTAAGTTAAATAAAATATTTCCGGTGTGCAGTAATTTGGCTGTAAACAGAACCACATTCTTATAAATCAGCCCTAATATTCATGGCATTTTCATTAATGCGCCTATAATAAATATCGTAAGGGAGACATAAACACATTAATAAAACATGTTGCACTTAATAGCTTTTGCCCTTGGAAATTCTTATCTAGCTCCTACAAAAGTCAATGGAAAATTTGAGCTTGAATGCATTTAAATAAAACTTGAGCCAATGTATGAAAAAGCACATTCAAGGTAAAAGAGTTTACCTACTGAACTATTGCTCTCCCTTCTCTTCACTGCCTTTTATTTCAACACTATGACAGATCTGTTCTTGTTGCAGGAGATTAATAAAAATAACAGGAGTAATACAGTTTGTAATTGAGATGTGATACCTAATGAGGAATTCTTTTTAAAAATACATAAATACCAAGTTTTTCTCTTAGGTATGCCTCAGAGACATAGAGTAATGACTGATGGAAAATGACTCTATCAAATGATTTGACCAACTAAAAGCTCCTATATTTGGTGTCTGTCCAATTTTTGAAAGGTAATAAGATTTAGTTTAGCACAAGCTCTGAATAAATTTTTACTTTATTTTCTATGTAAGCTTAAAAAATGTGTTTTTGCAGGTATGTTTTTTCTGCTCTACAAGAGCAGACTGCCCCCTCTCCCCCACCTCTCCATAATTTAGCACTTTTCCTAATGGTGTTGCATAGGCTCCAGCATTCATTTCTATAATACATTGCTTTTTGTAACAGCTGTTAAGAACATTTCTTAATACGAATGTGTACAATTAGACAGGGTGGATTAAAAGTTCTAGTAGTTAAGAACTACTTAGGTGTTCAGTAAGTGCTTGTGTCTTCATCAAGCCCACTAAGGGACATTTTAATCATACTTGGTTTTCCTCTTCATAGAGGGTTACCGTGACCAGCAGCAATGTGACAAGGAGAAATTTCAAAAGGAAAATATGTTACTTTTCAAAAGAAAATGAGAGCTGGAAACCTGAATAGAAGGTAACCCAAATTTTTCCCTGGAGGAAACCAGAAGAACAAATAAGAACTCAAGGCCCTAACTTTAAACCTCTTGAACTCTAAATGAATTTCCTTTTGAACCACATTTATGTCTATCATGCCCTCTGGATGCAGACAGAAAGATGCTCTTATTCTCAGGGATAACTGCCTGAAGTAAGGAAACAGTATAATATGATTCATTTCATACCTCATTGACCTTGAATAAGACAGGACACTATATAAATACAATGTAAATTTATTCCAGCGTTTGACACCTACTAACTCAAGTTTACTGGAGGGCACGGGAATCATATACAAGAATACCCTTTGCTATCACAAGGCAAGAAATATAAACAAGTTCAAGGAAGTACATCTGAGGAGTTTTGGTATCAAGTGTCAAATGACAGCACCAACAACAGAGCTGGAAGCTGACACAAACAACACAGATTTCATATAGAACAACAGAAATGTGAACAGCTTATCCTGATTGTTTGCATATGATTTCAAAGCATGCTAAACAGCTTTTCCTGAATAAAGGAATATATATGCTTGTTTTTACTATGTGTAATTGTTTTAGTAAAAACAAGCTCTGTCAGAAATTAACTTTACAGCAAAATCATACTGGATTTATGTTAGACCATACTAATAAGTCTCTTCTCTAACCAGGAAAAGAAACAAAAAATAGAGACATTTTTTAGAGAAATCATACTCATTTTTAGTAAGAGAGGACAAGGGGCTAAAGAGTCTATGAATACCAGCAAAAGAAACAACAAATAAAGAAGCTGTGTGAAAATATGGACTCATTTGAAAAGAATATACCTTTAAGTTGCTTAACCCATGATCTGAACTGTAGGAAAGCAGGAGGATGAGCCCTGCAAGAAGACAGACAAGTTCAGCAGTGACCAAACCTGAGCTGATTTTGGCATCCAATAACTCAAAATTACACACCATCTCTTCTTGTCCCGAGCCTCTGCCAGAAGAGATGGAACCCAAACCATGGGCTGAAGGGGCTCTGGACATTTATGGATATTTTGCAGGGGTGACCCATAGACTGAGGGACTGATATCTGTCTGTATATCAAAAGATGAGGAGGGGGGTGTTTAATGAGGGGGGTGTTTAATGAGGGTGTATTGGGAAGTGTAAGACCCACTAGAGAGCACAACGTAAATGGTACAGAATAAGGGGTGGGGATATGACCAGGTTCTTCTGTGATGCAGTTAATTTTCTTCACTGGGGCTGTGTCTTTGGTTTGTGACTAAAACACCAGTGGTTGATAACAAACTGGTGCTGATTGTTGAACAGCCCTCACAGCAAATAGGGTGGTGTTGTGAAAGAGTTTCAGAAGGCATACAGGCAGGATAACAGACCCAAACTGACAACATGGATGCTGGTGTTTTTATGGTTTATTTGTTTTGAGGAAATATTCTTAGTATTGTTGGATGGGGTTTTTTTGGTGGGGGAGGGAGCGCTGTTGGCTGTTCAAAGGTGTGAATTCTCTTTCAGATGTGCCACCTGTTGCAGAGAGAAAATATTCTTCCATACTGTTAAACTTATTGTTTTAGTAAACCCTATTTTTTCCCTTTATTTCTGCAGTTGTTAAACTATGCTGAGAGTAATTTTCCAATCTCTTTACAGGTGATCTAGGGTTATGATAGAAAATTATCAAAATATCAATTATTGCTTTTTTTATGAACTGTATGAGGAGACAGGTGAATTTGAATGCTGACATTGAAAAGAGACTGCTGCAGAACAAGCAAGTCTGAGCTTAAATTAAGTCAAGTGTCATACATGAATATCGGCACTCTTTCTGAAAGAGCTTTTTTGACCCTAAAATTAACAGACAAGACAAACCATTGCAATCCTGCAAAATTAAAGGCATAAGAGAAAATGCAAGGACGCAGGCAGAAATATGGTAGAATTTAGAGAGAAAAATAAAATAGTAAATGTGACATTAGTATGAGATATTAATGTTAGATCTCTGTTCTTACTATGAATTTACCTACAGGTTTTACCATTCTACTGTTTTCTATATGGCATCATTTTCTATTCAATCGATTTTAGAGGTGAAAATGTGAAAATCTTGAGTGATGTTGAAATAACTGACAAAGGACTGAAAGTATTACATTGCAATTTGCCAGTTAGCTTTTTAATTTATATGTTCTTTAAGCTGAAATGGTACAAAAGACTTTGCTAGGAGAAACAAAGATTATGTGAAAGTGTAGGTCAAAATATTACATCCACGAAATATACATTCTCTTGAAAAATTCTTCTATTTGTAAAAATATCCAACTGTGCAAATCTGTCTGATGATCCACTCAGAGAAAGCTTTTTTTACCCTCATATGATGAATTGCTATGCTTATCATCTCACTATACAAAAGCACAATTCAAAAGGAAAACAATTTTTTTCTGTTTTCTGAATTTGTGAAAATTTAGTTTTATTGATGTAATTTGTAAAATAGCTCATTCATGTTGATCTAGATCTAAATCCTACAAATAGGAAAAATCAAATACAACATAATCAAACCTAAAGACTGAATTACTTTGCTAAACTGCAACACCCTTTCCATCAACATATCCATAACAAAGTACGTAATTTTAATACAATATAGTTGTCCTGTGTAAATAGTGTTTATGGAAAATGGAAATGTAAATGCATAGCATTAGTGGTTTTGTTGAAAAAATATCAGTTAACTTGTTTTTAATATTACTGCATAATATTAAAAAATGAAAAACAGGGGAAAATATCACAGAACAAGTAAAAGGTGTGTCAAATTTAATTAAATATTTTTTTATTTCTAAATCTGCACATATTTTCCTCATGGTAAAAATTTTTAAATTAAAACAGTAGTCTAATGTAGTATCTGCTAGACAGCAATGAAAAATAAAGGAATATAAGTGTTTATCAATACTTCCACAGAGGTGCCTGTCTTTAATTCCAAATGGATTAATCTGTATAAGTTTGTCCAGCCAAATAAAAATTTCTGATTTCTGAGTCAAATAAATTATTTTAATTTTTATATCCCCTTGAGGATAGGAGTTGCAAACTCTCTAGAAATATTGCTATTTTTGTTGGGAAATTCCTGCCTGCTATTTTCAATTAAGATTCTGCAAAGGGAAAATAAACATTCTTCAAACCCTCAAAGATTTAGGAGAGCAAGACTACGATATGCTAATGTTTGCTTGCTTCTGGGAAAACATGAGTTTTCATTTTTTACCTACTCTTTTTTCACATTAAGACACTCCTCCTTTTCTTCTCACTGTTTTGTTTTGGTGAGGGATGCTGCCAAGAGCTTATAGGGACCTGCCACATCAGACTTCCCTCTCATTTGCACCTTTGCTGGTGGAAGCCTCCAAAGACAATGTCCCCCTGAATTTTGTGGCCTCCCTACCCTTTGTTAAGGCTGTTTTTACTCTCCCCTAGTCCTATTTAGCCAAGTGATTGTTGCTTCTATACTTTATAACATCTGCCACCAATTTACTGACACTGGTGACTTGTTCACGATTCCCTCAATGTATCCTAGGGTTCATTTTAAATAATGATGTTGTTATATGAAAATGATAATGATGTTTTCCTCATTAAACCTGCCCTTGCAGTACAGAGGGCATGCATCTAAGTTTTGTGTTGACATGATGGCTATGTTATTGCGACATATAACGGTATGCTACAATAAAAATTAAAACATGAAGCATACTCAGGCTATAAATTCATAAATGTATGATTGAATATGTATTATCTCTAATAGCAAGATATATTTTAATGTTCAGGGTAAGTTTGTACTCTTCTGTATCTGTTTCACAGTCACTGTGAAATCTTGGTGGGGGAGTGTTCCTCCCCTCTACTTCCAAGGCTTCCAGTTTGTATGCAAAAGAATTTGACTAGAACTATATTTTTTTGAGCACATGTTACCATATTTTTCCCTCTTGAACCACAGACATGCTCATCTGACTCAGAAATGTGGAATGTGCTCCAACCTGAACTTTGTCTATGTGAGCAAATCCTTTCAGTAGCAACAGCCCAACGAAACTCCCTAGTGTATGTAGCCTTCAATAGGTGGGTAACACCAAGTGGACTTACATGTTTTTTGAAGTAGAGTATGTATTTCTTTTGTACAAGGACAGTAGTGAATTGTTCCCTACTTTAAAATGAGAACAATAGTATTTGAAATCTCACCAAGCTTTTATGTCACAGTAAATGAATTAATGTTTAATGCACTCAGATGCTATAGTAAAATATTCTTATCTTCTGGCCACAAAGAACCTGACTTGGAAAATACAATTTGCTAATTAGGTGAAATTATACTTCCCCTAGGAAATTTGTACAACAAATCTTCCTTGAAGCCACTGTGTGGCAAAAAAGTCTCTTGCACATGACTTTTAAAAGGTTCTTCATTAAAATAAAGAATCACAAAGTAAGTACATGGTCAGATTGAGTACTTTGGGAGGGATTTCTGGATGTAAATGTCTCCAGTACTGCCAGTTTCAGATCTCTGTACTGGTTTTAACTGTGGTAGAGTTAATTTTCTTTTCTTCTTACATGGTGCTGTGTTTTGAATCTGTGACTAAAACAGTGCTGGTAACACAAGGGGTTTTAGATGTTGCTGAGTGAAGCTAGTACAGAATCAAGGGCTTTTCTGCTTTTCACACCACCAGGACAGTGAGTAGGCCGAGTGGTATGCAGGAATTTGGGAGGGGACACAGCCAGGACAGCTGCCCCAAGTGACCAAAGGCATATTCCATAGCACAAGACATCATGCTCAGTATAAAAAGCAGGTGGAAGGAGGAAGGAAGGGTCTGGAGTTATGGCGTTTGTCTTCCCAAGTCAGTTTTATGTGATGGAGCCCTGCCCTCCCAGGGTGAGCACCTCCCAGATGCTGAACACCTGCCTGCCCATGGGAAATTGTGAATTAATTCCTTGCTTCACTGTGCTTGTGTGCATGGCTTTTGATTTTCCTATTAAATTGTCTTTTTCTCAATCCACTAGTTTTCACACTCCTGCCCTTCTGATTCTCTCCTTGATCCCACTTCTGCAGCAGTGGTGGGTGAACAAGCACAGGGCTGAGATGTCTGCATCGGTTAAACAAAGATGGTCTATTTAAAAGAAAGTGAGGAACAGAAAAACTAATTTTCACTACTTCTTTGATATCACAGTGCTCCAATAGAATGTGCAAAACTCAGCAAGCAATGAATTTATAGTTTTGGTTTTTTTTGCGAGCAGTTACCCTGTTGAAATATTGAGAAAACAATCTGTGCTATTTTTAAAGACCTATTTTATTTGTCATCCACAACTATATGGCTTAGGGGATTCACACAGGACTTTTGTAGGTCAACTTTGTAAGGAAAGCCATTCCTACAATGTCATGGGAACTGTAGCAAATATTGGTGGAATCAAATGTCAGAGGTTAGTCTTGAGCCCATTATTTTTTAGTCTGTATTAAGAGATAATCAAAAGCCCAGATCTGTCCCAGTAAAATTGGGAAGTAAAATCGGGAATAAGGAATCTGAAATGTAATTTAAACTTCTTTAAATCTTATCGTTTACAATAAAGCCTCTTCAGGTACTCAGTATTTTGGATTCTGAAGTCTTCTCTTTAATACTAGAGCTCTGAAGTTTAGATAAAAGATTCCCTTCCAAAGAACAGGCTTATTTCTCTTCATGAACTATATAGCATTGGACACTGTACAAAGTGTAGATTCTCTATTAAATAACAGCTATGAAAGCTAGAGTCCTTGCTGAAAAATAATAATTCCATGATAAAAGCACGCACAAGTTGTATCATTTGAGTTGTATTCAGCAGAGAGAGGGAATTTTAAATTCTATTGTATTAAGCTTTGATTGACCTAATTTTGAACCCTGCAGAGTTTCGATTGGCTGCTTTCAAGAATAATTAACTCTTACCGAAACAAGAAATTGCTTCAAGGATCAGCAAGAGAAAGAATAGTGTATGCAATAAAAGAAGAATAGGCTGGAATTCTTTAATTAATCCACTACATTGCAGAGAATCTTGGTTATTTTGTATACGTCCAATGGGGCATGGTGGGAATGAGATGCACACTCCAGAGAGGAAGATCAAAGTCATGCTGGCAGAAAAAAAGATGGATAGAAACTGATTTCAACTAAGTTCTGTTTGGCACTAGAAGGAAACATCTAGAAAGAGCAGATTCAGTCAAAATAAAAGGTCATGGAGATAATAGAAAAATTCAAAATTCTTTCCAAAATGGAGGCCATAACACTTGTAAGTGTTGTCTTATAACACTACATACCAACCACACAGACCTGGAAGTCTCCTAGTTCTGTATTTCCATGGGTTTTTACAGATCTTCTTTCTTTGTTCTTGTGGAATTCATATACATGCACACACAAGAATATTTACCCATAAAGAGGTTTGCATGTCAAATATTATTATTTTTTAAAATGTTTGTCTAGACTAGTGAAATAGAGAATTCTTCTGTAGAAGATGACCTCAATTTGGGAAAGTGTTGAAACACAAATATTACCTAAATCATATAGGTAATCTTGTAATTTTATAATCTTACATATTCCAGTGTTACCTTGTGTCCATACAGAAGTGTGTGCATTTGCAATTTCTTCTGTGAGACCAGCATAACACAGAAATTAAATGAGTGCATAAGTGAAGCTTATTGCAGTAGAAGGGAGAAACAAAAACTGTTTGTCTTTTTGTCTGTAATTTTCCATTTTTTTTGTATACCTGGGCTTATGGTGATGGTTTTATTTTCAGAAGCTTATGGTGATTTTTGTTGTTTGTTTTCAATTGTGCATCCTTAGAAAGAGTGTTTTCTTGAATTATCAGAATTTATTCTTCTACCTTTAACATCAGGAAAATAAATACAATTTTTTCTTGTGGGAAAACAATTATTATGTTTTTAATATAGAAATATTTTTAAGGTCTTATTTGCCTTATTTTTATGGTATAGAGAAAACAATGCAGATATAAATACTATAAAACTGCACGGGTTCTCAGGCTTGGAAGAACTTTCAACAGTTCAGGCACAGCAGGAATGTAGGAACGTTTCACTTGTCAAAAAATAATTATTATTTTTGTTTTTAATGTAACTGTTACAGAAAGATTTTGTGTCTTTTTAAGTTGTTTTCTCTATACAATGAAGAAGCCATCATATCTCAATATTGTCTGCATGGGCAGACAATTTACTGTACTTTCATCCTTTGTGAGGTAAGACAATGATATCTACTATTGATTTGAAGAAAATGGAGCAATACAGTTCTGTTCTGAAATATATGGTGCTTTTCATAGTTATCAAGTGTTTTTGGCACTATCTTCATTTCAGTGAGTCACTCTAGCAGGTTGACTTCAACAACAGAAGAAAACAAGAAATGTGAATGGAAGAATAAGCTAAAGCTAAATTATGCTATACAGTGTCCTCAAAATATTTTTAACTTGAGAACCGGGGTGAAAAATATAATGATATTAATTTCAATTTTTCTGATGTTTAATTGTGCTGGGATAAGGTTCTTAAAATATTAATTGGTTGTTCAAAAGCAGTAGAATGATTTACTGAATGTTCTCTTAAAGCCACTACTTTCTGGAAGTATCACTGAAGTTTTAGGCTAAAGTAAAGCCAAATTATTCTATTTTCTATAGTACAATGTAGTTTCAGAATAGGCAAAAAACAATTTATGGTAGCCATTTTCAAGACAGAAAATCATAAAATGACATTACTTTCTGGAGCTAGACTTTCAAGTTATTTCTGGATGTACTCATGGAAAAAGCAAGAATCATGTCTAAGACTGGTTGCATGGACCCGCAGATTGTAAATAGATGTAAATCCAATGAGGATTTTTAAATCCTTATGAAGTCAAATATTGTCTCATAATTGAACCCCAGTCCACTTTGAGAACTTATTTGTTTGGGAAAATTTCATAACAAATTTCAAATCCACAGTGGCTCTGAAGTGATTCATCCCATTTCTTGTGAAAAATAAGGATTTGAAAAGTCAGATAAGGTAAGATTACTTGTCCTGTTTCCTGTTACCAGGGCCAGGCTGTTATCAGAACCAGAAATAGCTTCTCACAATTCACTTGTAGATTGTCTGTATCACAAATGAGCAAAGGTATCCCTTTGTAAACTGCGTTGCTATGCTCTGCAAGCGTGGGCATAATGAATGCATCACCAATCAAAAATGTTTTGGCTTGGTTTTCCCAACAGAAGAAGATTATTTATAAACCTCCAAGAGCAATTTTTTCATTCTAATCTTTTGAAAATCATTATTGTGACTGGCCACTTTAATTGCAAGTTTGTGATTACCCTTGCTGGTGATTACCTTTTAGAAGTGATTATCACTACAGGTGAAAATACACACATTTATTTAAAATTAGAAGCATTTAAAAATACTGTATAAACAAACTTGCATACACTGTCTAAAATTTTTAATATTAAAATGTAAATGAGGGAAATTAAGTGAGAATCATTCTACTGATAGAGTAGTGTTCAATATTTTCAATCATTCATATCCTTTCTGTGTAAACTAAAACATTTTGATAATGCACAAATCTGTAAAATACCAAAGGCTTACTTTGTAACTATTCAATGTTATTAAAAATGTTTCACTATAGCAAAATCAGAGCATGAAACATGATAGAAAGGAGAAACCACACTATAATGTTTCAGTTTGCATATGCAAATTAAACCCATGGAGGGTTATTCAAAAGGCTGGGGTACTGTGAATCCATTAATCCCTCAGAAACCACACACAAAGGTGTAGCTTTTCTTTGGAACTGCTTTCATTCAAACCAGAATTTTTTTCCTGGGCTGTAGGATTTTTAGACTCACTGTGGAAACACAGAAATCTCTGTCTTTTCTGTCTGCTGTCACATACAATACTGTTGTAAAATGACAAAGAACTCCACTTTCATATCATAAGGCTTGCCATAGTTTTTTTTGACATTCAGAGAAGAATTTTGTTGATGATCTCATGAAATATCAGTTTGCATTCATCCTGTTATATCCAAGAGTTGAAACTTCATCAAAGACACCTAAATGTTAGATTTTTATATAGCTTTGTCACTAGTGTAGCTCTGAACAGGTAATGCATTTTAAAAGCCATTTAAAAGCTGGGGAAAATGGAAAGGGTTTTTGCAATTCAATCTAGCAATTCACATTTTGTATTTCTGTATGGTCCAGCAGAGACACAGACATTACTTTTCTAAGACAGTGCTGCTCTTGAAAGACACAAAGAACCACTTAGTACAAGAGATTCCAACAAAAATTCCTTATACATTTCTATTCACAACATCCTAGAAACACTGTCCAGCACTACCACCACTGTACTCCATTGTCTTCAAATTATTTTCTGCAATAATAAGCAGATTAGAAATTTTTAAGGATATTAGGATATTAAAAGGTCTTTAACCTGTTGTAAAATGTTTAAATTAACCTGTTGGCTAAAGGTTAGTGCATTATTAGAATAATTATTAGAATATTTACTTATTTCTTGCTGTGAGATAGGATCTAGGAGGAGAGCAAAGTAGGTTCAAAACTTTGAAGAGTATAAAGAAAACTTTATTAACAGTACAAAAAGAAAAAAAAAAGAGAAATTAGAATAAACCTTTAGAACACTTTTTTCCCTGACATTTTATCCCTGACAATGTAAAGGGACAAATCTGGTATTTTCAGTTTATTTACTACTTTAGAATAGTCTTTTATTATTTTTTTAGGGAGAGTTATTGTCTTGGTAATAAGCCAGCCTTCTCTAAATGCCCTGACTACTGAGGCTTTTACAAGGGGGAGGGGAAAGAGGACTATGGGAGAATATATTACAATAACATCACTATACATCTCAACATACACATAATATTTACCTCTTAATTGTGAGAGCCAACCATTACATTGCTCATCTACAACAGTAGGAACACTTACCCCCCTTTATTTTAAATCAATAAATAGTTCTCAGATATAATATTGCCTCATTGGCGCTTTATTTTTGTCCAAAAAAATCTATTTGTCCAAAAAAATCTATTCAAAGAATCCTGTCCGACTCCTGCTTTTACAGTGGAATGGGATACAGGTGATTGGTTAGAAAAGTATTTTGGGATTATTTTTTGGTTTGTTTGTTTCTTTTATGGGCCATATGAAAGAACTGAGACTTCCTACAGGTATTTTCAGTCTCTAGGTTTGTCCTGATTTGCATACAAAGCCTGTTTTTTTACCAGATCAAAAATACACTGTTTGAGTACTGAGACCTGCTAATTATTTCTCCATATTTCCCACTGAAATGCACATTTGGTTTGTTATGACCAGTTTCAAAATGGTGTCTTGTAGCAAAAGATTTTTTTCCAAAGAGGGAGTCCTGCTACCTGGAGTATCATGTTTGCACTCTGAAGCCCTGATGCATTTTTTTTCATCCTCAGAGTGTGAAAGATCTGTCAACAGTGAAATTTGCTTCTAGAATGTTGAACAAAATTGTTGGTGTCGGAAGCAGATGTGCAATGTTTTTCATTAGAAAATAAAAAGAAGAACAAAATTCTAGTAAAAAGCAAATATGAAGATCTGATTGCAAAAATCTGCATTGTTTTTAAACCAAATTTTAAAAACTTTTATTTGCAGGCCTCTCTGGCTATAACTCCCTGGTTGAAAACTTAAATTTTATAATTGTATTACTTAAATAGCATAATTTATGTTGATTTATGTATTTATGAAAAAAACCCAAAAAACCAGCTCCAGTTAGTCTGCAGTTCTTCAAATCTGATATGTTCATATTCTGAAACATTACTCTGGTAAGATATCAGCCACAAACATGTTATGTCTGGAGTCACTAGCTTGAAGGGGTCCCCTTAATTCCTTTTTGGGCCCTTTTCAGTGCTATAAATAGCAGATAACTGTACTGTTCTTGCCAGTATCATTATGTCCTGCTGTGGGCTCCAATAACTGAGCACTGACATGAATCAGGATCTCACTTTTTCCCCCTTACTCTGTAGTGTAGAAGTCGCACAAGAGATTAGTCACTTGGGATTTATTAGGTGGATAGATAAATAAGCGCAGAAAAAATACAACTTGAAAGCTTCAAAATATTAAATCAGAAGGATTTTCCTTATGAAAAGCAAAGTCAGTTAGGTCTTTGACCTCAGTATTGTGTCTGTATTGTATTTTGGGTAGCTCTATGTGCCGAGTGTTTTTGACTGACTGCCTTAGTTGCTTTAACACTTCCTGCTTAGCAACTACTAGGAAATAATAGTTGGTGTAAATTGATCAGGTAGCCTGAAACTAAAGAATATTTTTATTATTATATAGTGTTTTGAGTTGTACTGTTATCTTCATCATGTATCTCAAAGTGCTGATATGATGCGACAATTCTTAACTGTGAGGGTGGTGAGGCACTGGCACAGGTGGCCCAGAGAAGTCATGGATGCCCCATCCCTGGAAGTGTTCAAGGCCAGGTTAGATGGGGTTCTGACCAACATGGTGGAAAGCGTCCCTGTCCATGGCAGGGGGGTTGGAATTAGAAGATCTTTAAGGTCCCTTCCAACCCAAACTCTTCTATCATTCCACGATTTTATAGTTTTGACAAAAATAAATAATTGTGTGCACCCACTGAGTCAAGTCTTGAAAATTAGGAAGACATACTCATGTTAACTTGGGTATATACTAATATTAAATGTGGAGAATGCCTTAAAAAAAGTTTTAAAATAATCCTTATTCAGATCTTGACAGTTATTTTGGCAACTAATAACATAACCAACTCTGAAAGCATTAGGAAAGATCCATGCATCCTCTTCTTCTGGCAATTATTCAATGTGAATTTGAATTTGACACTAAAATTTTGATGACCAAATCTATGGGTATTTTCCATGGAATACTGGTCATAAGCACCCTTGCCAATACCTCTTAATCATATTGAAAACCTTTAAAACTGTGAAGCACTGATACTGCTGCTATGTGCCACTGTGCCACCAGGCTCTTTAGGTCTGAATTTAAAATACATAAGTGAATAAAAAATCACTGCACGTTTAGCACAAAATAGGCAGAGAGTGCTGAAAGAGTCTGTTATGCTCCAATGAAAAACACAAGCACATTAGATATTAGCACTTTGCACCTACACTAAGATCAAAAGCTCTGTCTCAGAAACTAACATTATTTCTAGAGCTTGTTAAACCATTGCCCATTTGCTTAAATGGGCAAATAAGTCTTTTCAAGTTTCAGATAACTCTTCCAAAGATTTTTGAGAAGTTTTGTAAGAAAACATCACTAAGTGAAAACCAGTGTTTTAGAAGGCAGTTTTGCTTTCATCACATCAGAAAAATGTCACATTCTTGTTATACATGGGGTGTAGTAATTGCCTCATGCAAATGAGAGGAAGTTATCAATTATGTTGAAAAGTTCTGCTTTAAGTTTGGGGTTCTTTTACCATCCTATTTCCACTTCTATCCTATTTCCACTTCTGTCCAACAACCTCAAGAACACCCCCAACACAAACACAGTCAAAACCTCCTTCTTAATCAGCTTAATCACCGTAACCATCTACATCTACTCCAGAACAGAAAGCCTCACCTCCTTCTGCGAATGAAAATTCATTATAAACTTCAAAATCCCCATCAGCCTAAATATAGGCTTCAACTCCCTTACCTTCTTCCCCATTGCACTGTTTGTATCATGATCCATCCTATAATCATGACACATCCTACATGATCCATCCATGTCCTTTTGTTGTTTTCAGTTTGTTGGCCCTTTTCTGGCCTCCCTTCAATCCTCTCCTCCCCTTGGGTGGTTGCTGCCTGGCAATTCTGGCCCACAGAGATGTCAAAACGTGGGGGAAGAAGGGTGGCAGCAGAGGCAGCAGCATTGGGGAGCACTTGATGCTGGGAGGCTTGGCACAGTAACATCACACCATCAGTCAAGGTAGGAGAAGGGCTCCACCAAGGAAGGACCCAAAGGAGCTGATGGACAGACCTTGGGAGGTTCCAATTCTCTATATATAAATAAATATTTAAATATTTATCATAAATATTGACGAGGCTGGTGCAATCTCAGGCATATAAAAGGTGGAGGTGCCATTTTGTGAGCCAAGCCTCTGGTGGGCAGGAGTCCCATCAAGCTCCCAGCGTGGCCCCCCTTTTTGCTTTGTGTTTTTAACTGTTTCTTAATAAAATTTTTATTACTCGTTCCTGCCCAGGGTCTAAGTTGTTAATAACATTGTTTCCTCTTTGGTTCTTGCAATACAATTCAGACACTAGTAAAAGGAAAGAGGAAAGGAGAGTAAGTGTCTGTGATCATAAATCTAGGTAAAAAAATAATTTGTGAGCAGGATTTGGCTGTTTGGGGAAGGTGTTTTACTGCATACTACTGATTGCCAAAACTGTGTAGAAGCAAATAACTGAAATACCCGCCCTCAATATTATTTTGATAAAATACGAAAAATGTAAAAAACTCTCATATGGTGTTTGGAGAACAGCTAACATAGAATTACCTGAAACAGCTTTTTTCAGATCAAAACTGCAGTTAATTCATTTGGGGAAAAAATTTTTTTTCTGGTGTTTTATCACTACAGCAGAGATCATTTGGGTATGATATTTGTGAAAAGGGAGTGGGCACTACCAGCTAGATATCAATCAATGAAGTTTCCTTTTTCTTTACGGTGAGGTGATAATGGAGTTTTATTTAACCCTGCCAACCACTCAACCTGTTGTGCCCTAGTACACCTTTTAACAAGAACATTTCATACTATTTGTGTAAATGACTTCCTGTTTAAGAGCATCTTTGTGTATGCTATTATAGCCCACATTTAAAAGATGAAGCCCTATTTCTAGGGAATCAAACTGGGTAGATGAAATTTGCCTGTGATGCCCTCAATATTATCCAACCCCTGTAAATTTTATATTCCATCAGTCTGAGTACTCAGTTTTAACTAGCAATATCAGCTAAAAGAATTGTTAAAAATTTGTGCTGTTATTTGCGTAATATGAAGGAGTGAGTAGGATGTCATGAATCCATAGAAAGGCAAACCAGCTAAGAATCATTTCCCTTTGAGCCACTTATGCAACTGCCAGGTTTCACCAGAAACAGAAGGGAAAGAGAATAATTTCTTTTGCTGTGAGGCATAAGGCATTTTTCTCTGAAAAATTAATAAACAGGAGAACACTTCAGGCATGTGTTTTGAGCTGTATATTTTGCTAATTACCCCGTCTTGCTCAGTTAGAATGATCAGCAGGAATGGGTGAATACATTGTTGGCTTCAAGAGCTTCCCTAATGCCTTTTTCTTTTCCTTCTGTTATCGGCACATCATTCCATTCCAACAGCTCCCAGCTGCTTCTTCTTCCCTCTGTATTCTGGTCTCTGACTGTTTTTAATTCTGTCTAATTAATTTTGAATAAATCAAGCTTGCAAATTTTTGTTAATGAAGAAGGTTGAATTCATTAGAATCCATTAAAAATAAAAACTTTGGAGATTTCTAGTAGGATATAATGCTGTTCTTTTGGAGCAAAACCATGCAGCTACTTAAAGCATGTACTTTACTTAGGTTGGGACACTCTTTGTTGGCTGAGGTTGAATATTTAATGTTGATAGTTTCAAATGAATTCATGAGATATTTTCATTTAATATTTTTAATCCTTTTCCCTGAAGTCAGACTGCTTTTATTTTTTTTTTTTTTCTTATGACTACTAGCAGTGATTACTAATAAACTGAATGAGAAAATTTGTGGTAAACTAAGCTAAACAAATCTTCTGGAACTTACAATGTCTATGTCAATATGTAAAAATATAGTAGGCATTCATTTTATTAGTAGTTCTGATATTTTTCTAATATTAATCCAAAATGAGAAGAAAGGAAATTATGTATTTAGTCTTCACAATTGTGGCAAAACAGTCTTCTTTCTTCCTCTTTGGTTTGGTTTGTTTTTTTTTTTTTGGTTGGGTTTTTTTGGTTTTTGTTTGTTTGTTTGTTTGTTTAGTTGGTTGGTTTTTTGTTTTTTCGTAAGTGCTCAGTTAAAATCTCCACTCACTACTTTACAATGCTATGACTGTCTCTGTACCAACACTTGCAAATTGTATTTGCTGTTCCATTTGCTGGCTGTACATCAATGAAAATTAAGATTGTTATAGTGAGGTAGCCCCCAGCTTTTAATAAGTCAGCACTTCTGAACATACAAAAAAGACCACACCCCATTTAAAATGTGCATCACTTTATTAATTATTATTGTAGGTCACTTTATTGTTGAATTATTATTGAAAATGATGAATATTTTATTCAAAATGATTAGAAGGAGTGATTTTATAAAGCCAATTATATTGTCTCCAGATATTGTGCAGTGCAAAAGTACAACTGGGTTTAAAAAGGAAAATTCAAAGCAGATACAAGCTTTTAATAGCAAGGATCTAAATTCTACTTAAGGGATGATTGACAGAGTGTTGTAAATGGCTGCATTAGAATTGAGCTCTCTTCTAGAAATGTACTAGTGCTAACTGTCAGAGTGCAATTGGAGAGGCAGAAGGATACTGGGGATCTACCCACATTATTTTCCCAGTGTGGTGCAGTAGAAGTGGGTCTGCAAACCAAAGCAGCTCATGCTGTGTTGCCTAAATGTAACCCATGAGAATTATCAGGGATTTGTGACTGACTCCATTTGGAATGTCCTCAAATATGGAATATTCTTTGATACTCAAACTGTCTGAAGGAAAGATCTCCCACAGGCTTCTGTTTTCTTGATGGTGGGTCCTGTGAAGGCCCCCTCTAGAAATGCCTGATGACTATTTACCGCCTACCTCATGCCAATGACTTTAGCACTGCCACGAGGACTCACAGGCCTGGTTTCAGTTCCTGCTCCTCGTTCCCCTTATATCTCTTCCCCCTAGTCTTGTTCTGACTCATTTCCAAGTGATGTCATGATGCCTGCAGCCTAAGCTGCCTCTGAATTGGTCATTGGCATGGACAAATTCACTGTAAGGGAGCATGGAGGGCTTAACACTGCAGCTGCAGCAGTTACCAAGTGTAGACATGCCAAAAGTCACTCTGTCTTTCTTAGACTGTTTGTTCTTTCACACCTGTTTTGAGCTCTGTCATTGCAATTACATATCTCTAGCTCGGTTGGAAGGTTTAGGACTGATAAAGAAATGTGGACCGGTAGTCCAGTGCTGTCTTTGTGATGCTGCACAAGCCACAGTATCTCCAAAAGTTTTAGATGTGAAGGGGCAAAATAGAGATTGGTAATGACAGCTGATGACCTAATGTTGTCATGTTTATGTCGAATTTTGGGAATATAAATCCATGTTCAAGAGATTGACCATTGCGTGGTAACCTCTTGATCCTCTCCAGGAATGGCTTCTTAGCGTGGTGTGGGTAAACCTGCCAAAGGCAAAGCTGTGATTAAGGCTACCAAGCCTGTTCTCAAAATTCTCTTCCTTTGAACAGAGCAAGTGGGAGACAAATCAAAAATATCCAGGTATTATTATCGCTGCTTTAATTGAAGGGATGGGATCACAGTTGGGCTAAAAACGATTTATTGCTCAAATAAACATTTACATGCACACATACACACACATATATATAAATACAAAGTCTTAGGGTATTTTTCTATAGAAGCAGACTTTATAGAGTCTCACTTTCTGTGTGTATAACAGCTGATATCCATCAAACCAATCTGAACTGGATTTAATAAAAGAAGTCCCAAATGTAATTACATTCCTGTAAGGGTGATGAAATAAATGGATGTGTAAGGGGGAAAGACTCAGCAAGGGCCCAGTGTGAGCTTTCACCATATTAGATATGAAATGATCCAAATGGAAGAAAATCTCAGACAAAAGTGAAGCCCTGGAAAGCTCTGAGACCCTCTTAGTTATAAAAAGAATCAACCACAAGATATAAAAATGTCAGAATAATTAACTCTGATGGGTCTTTTTGTTTCTTCATGAGCAACAACATGATGAAGAAGAGGACAGAACAATTTAGGAATTGAGCAGGGATCTTTAGTATAGTTTTGCAGAGATTTATTTGAGAGAGACAGGCTAACCAAATGAAATAGAAAGTGGAACTTCACCATCTTTTGTAGGGATAAGTATATAAAATATTATTTTATGTTGACTTTGATCTTTCATAACACCTTCTGCTGAAACAGTCATGGCTGAAGATTTTTATGTTCTATTTTCTTTTTTTATCCTTTTTATTGTCCTGTCAGTGTTAATAAATCCTGACACATTAAGTTTCAGAGCTTAAAAAAATCTCCAAACAGCTGATTATTATAAAACCAGATTAGACCTATGAGAATGCAAATGTTAATGGCAAAATTACTAAGCAAGTTTATTTTGTATTGATGTAATTTCCTATTGACATAATTTTCTATTCAGAAAAATTTACAGTATATTCCACTCTTTCTACACCATTATGTCATGATTTTGGCCAGATGCAGCTATAAATGCTTTACACTGCAATGTTATGCTATGCTAGGCTTAAAGTTATTCAAACTGAGGCTCTATGAAGTTGATATTTATAGAGGTTTGTCGGTTCTCATAATTGTTCTATAGATTCTTTGCAAATGGGTCTTTCTTGACATGAAAGTCCAGAAAAGGCCTTACCTGTTTTGGTATGACTGTGGCTCATGATGGATTTACATTTCAGGGTGGGTATGTAGTTCAGAAACATTTTCTATTGCTTGCTCATTTTGTAATCAAATTGGAGTCTTCAAGCCTTTACTATATGCATTTTATTTAATTAATTGTTCTTGTCATGTATTCAGATAATTTATTTTCCAATTTGCTGAGCTAATTTTGAACTCCAATCCTGCCTTCTAGCATAAAATAATTCCCACTTCGTTATGTTTTAAAAATATAAAACATAGCTACACAATCTTCCAGATAGTTAAGAAGGGAAAAGTGAAGTGGTAAAGCAGACAAATCACATCAGAACTGTATTTGGTAACATCCTCCTTTTTTTTATAGTGAACCAGCCATAACTATTCTCTGAATGTACTTTACCAATGAATTTAGCATCTACTTGTTAGTGAGTCACCTACAGTGACTCACAAATCAGATACATTTCTAATTAGTCTATGCTATTTTCTTCTATGCTTAAAACTAAAATTTATTATTTTTACAAAAATATTCTGTGAATTTAAATAATTCCCCAGAATGTGATTCCTCTCTTTCATCTAAATAAAAGCTACCCTTATGGGGTCCTGATCATTTTCAGGTCTTTCTGTGCTGAAAAGCAGTCTAAGATTTAGTCTAAGATTTCATCAGCCACTTTTGTGACAAGGTCCAGCTGTATATGTGACACATATTTCTTGTCTGCACACTATGTAACCTTTCCTTTTTTCACTTGATGCTGTCAGTGATGGTAACTATGTTAGCTGTATGTCAGTAGATGACCTTTTTAGTGAAGACTGATTTATAAGGAATCAGTACTTTCGCTTTTTGGAGGTTATCTTTTATTTACCATTGGAGTGATCGATGTCTGAATCTTTTCCTTGGTTTTTCTTGCACTTTCAGCACTTTGATAGTGCTTAGTTGTTCTTGATCCCTTGTTGCTGTGTACAATTGTGAGCCTTGGACTTTATAATTTTACCTCTAAGCATATATTGCTGTAAGTTTTTGTTTAGCTTTTGATTATTTAGACAAAAGCAGTGATTATATTTTGATAATTTGCTCTGGGGACCATTCTGCTGTCTACTTTTTCTAATAAAAGTTAAAACAGTTAAACATCAATCATTATCATCAAGTCCTTTGTATGAATCACATACTTAGGAACAGCATCATCTGCCCAAAATTTCCTCGGATACAGTAGATCACAGATCACCACAATAATAGCAAGTACATTTTTTTTCTCAATGATAATCCAGAAAAAGCATTGATAGTTGGACCTATTGGAACTATTATCTACAAGGTAACTTTTCCTACACAACCCTTGCATAATTTCAAAATAATTTGTATGTTTCTGTATAAATATTCTAGTTGTTATCATTCAGTCAGTTGTTTGATATAAAATCTAATTTATAGTATTGGACTCCTAGTACTTCAAGGCTGCTGTGCAATATTTCTAGGTCTCCCTTTTATTTTCATGTAATAATCATTCTTAGATCAACTTTCAAATATTCTGAGATATTCCTTCTTCTTTTTCATTCCTCTTTAAATTTTGATTTTGCGTTTTCACTTTTCCAAACCTTTGATGAGGATATTGTTTATGTCTGTCTGATAACCTTTGTTATTTTAAATGAATAATTTAAAGGCCAATTGTTATTTTAAAGGTCAGCTTTAACATATCATCCAGTATGGCCATACATTTCTTTGGTGATGTTTCTACACTGTATCTGAGTAGGGCAAGAACAACAATGAGCCTCCTTCCAGCTTCTCCAAGAATTCCTTGTGACCTACCAGGCCAGAGTTCTCACATCTAGGAATAGTTGGTTAGTAAGCAGCCATCTTTGTAAATTTGTTTACAAATAAGTGTAAAATCTACAGAAGAAATAAGGAGAGAATGCATGATTGAAGAACACTTTCAATGTTGATTCACTACCTATGCAAAAATTATATTACTGGTTTTAGACTCTGGCACAAAGACAATTTCTAGCTGTGAGAGTAGATAGTACAATACTTTTTGTTCCCTCTGAAAAATGAAAGTAAAAGCAGTTGAAATGTAAACTACAGCTTTTTAAAACATTAACAATTCAAGAGTTCAAATACAAAACATTGAAAGAGAATGCTTTGATTTTCCGAAGTACTTAAATTTCAGTAATTTTTCTATATAAATTGAATCCTATCCAAATTGATACTTTGGGGTTGATTTTGAAATTAAAATATTATTTTTTCTTCTCAAAAAATCTATATGTAAATACTTCTATATATCCTGTATTTCCATTAAAGGAGTATAAATATCTAAAAGTATCAGGAAAATTTATTTATTAATTTCGGCTTCAATAGTTGAAAAGTTTGGATCCCGTGGCTACTAAGTTTGGATCCAATCACTGAAACGTGAGGAAGATGAAAAGTAAAGGTACGAATAGCTTCAGTCTGCAGAACCTGAGTGCTTTGCCTTGACAGCCTTGTTGGGTAAGAATCTGTTGGGCAGACCCTGCTTGCTGGCAGGTGTGATTATGCATTTGTGCCTTTGGAAGCAATAACATATGGACGTGGTCAATGGAGGAGGAGGGGAGGGATGGGAGACTGAGCCTGTGAGGCAGCATTTTGTCTGTGTGGCACTGAACATCCCTGGGCAATTCTGGTGTCCTCAGCATGAGATGACAAGCTTGGAATATTTGTGTCATGAGTGCTTCAGGCAGGAAAAGGAGTGCATCGAGCCCTGCTCGGTTCTGCCTGGGTCTCTGAGAGGGCTGGAAGCCTTGGATTAGCCCTACAGACTGGTGATATTGGGGTGGTATTCACAGAATTCCAGAGTGGGTCAGGTTGGAAGGGACCACAGTGAGTCATCTGTCCAACCTTCCTGCTCAAGTAGGATCATTCTGAGCACATGGCACAAGATTGTGTCCAGATGGTTCTGAAATATCTCCAGTGATGGAGATTCCACAATGTCTCTGGGCAATCCATTCCACTAGTTGGTCTCTGCTCAGCATAGATGTTCTTCTCCATGTTTAAGTGGAACTTCCTGCGCACAAGTTTCTGCCCATGGCCTCTTGTCCTATTGCTGGGCACCACTAAGCAGAGCTTGATCCATCTTGGTGGATGTCCTACATATCTTTTAAACCCTGGGGTTTTTTTTTAGTGAAATGTCTAACGTATATGTATTCAAAAATCATAGCCAATATGCAGAAGCTCATAAACTGGGGGATTAAAATACGAAGTCTATTTTTTTAGCCAAATGTGCAGGTAAGGAACGAAGCCTCAGGGCTTTTGTACAGTATGAAAGAGAAAGGAAAATGCTGGACATAATACAAAGAAATTTTGTTTTCTCAGAAAGAAGATGACTGGTACACGTGATATAATAAATGTGGATGCCCATGAAAGGACTTACACAGTGGGATGGGTCCAGACTTTTCTCTTGAACTACTCATAAATGGGCTCCCCTCCCCCCCAAAAAATGGCTCCCATTTTTGCAGGTACCAGACTTAAGGATGGGAAAGATATTTTTTGGTTCCAGGAAGCAGAGAAAGGTACATTATTGAGGAGAAGGAAGGAGAAAGATGCCAAGGGAGGTAGTGTTATCACACAAGTCATGAAGAATCACCCTGTGGATGGTGGAGAGAGCAGGATAATAGACCTGGGCCCTACTAGAGAAGACAGCCTCATCATAACAAAAGCATCTATAACAATTTTTTCCCCACATTCCATAGGAATGCTGAGAGCTAAGTAGTAGTTACTGAGTTGCTCAATCCACCACTCCTCATCATGAGTAGCATCAGCGTAGACTTTTTGGAGGGTAGCTTCTGTTTGATATTGCTATTAGACAATGTATGTCTATAGTATAAAAAACCATCACACTGCTCAAATCAGTACAGAGCCATTGAAATTGTTAGCCTTCCCACAGGGGGAAAACTGGAAATTTGTGCCACAGTACAGTTGAGGCCAAAGTGTTGACTGGATCTTCATGTGGGGCAGAGCACATGAACAACTGCTTCCTGAGACAAAAAGCAGGATGGTTTCAGGGAATTACAGACACTGTGCCTGAATGCAAAGCCATCTGGTCAGGCTGATTGATTCAGTGAACCTGAAACTGATTTTAGGTGCACCCATGACATCCAATATAAAATCATAAAATCAGACAATATGGGTCTTCATATATCTGTGGCCACGTTGCACAGCGAATTCTGTATTTTATTTTTTCTTCTTACAACTGCCACCTTACTTTAGGCACACATTCCACCTCAATCACTTTCTCTGCTGAACTGTTATGCTGAAAGACATCTTAACAGAGAAATCCTATTTACTATGCCATTTAACTCATTGTTTGTTTTGAATATTTGCCCACAACATTTAGGGAAAAAAGTAAGTACACCCACAGCACTTTTTGTGGTTTATTTGATGCTTATTCAACTGAGTCACAGACATCTTTTTTCTCAATATTCTTTCCTCTTTTTTTCTTCATGCATTTTCCTGTTCCTCCTTGCTCCTGTTACTTTCCTCTTTCTACTCCTTTGAAATTTAGGTTGTTTTTACCTTTTATATGATTATTTATTTACATGCACACATTTTTTTTTCCTCCATATTGTTTTATAATGTTGTATTGTGAAGGTAATTTATTGAATTTGTATGAAAAATCTATTCAAAGAAAGAAAGATAAACTGGAAGAAGCCATCAAGCACCTTCTAGACATGTCTTTCCCTGACATGATGAGATTATAAAGACCCTTCTTTCCTCAGTTTTGTCTGTGAAAAGGTTTGTTTTGTCCCCTTACCCCTTCATGACGGGGTAAATGGAAAAGTGTAAATTCATTACTGGCAAACATAGGAGTTGTTGAGGCACAATATAAAGTTTCCTGTACTACAATACTCTGTTAGAAAAGCACTTGGTGTATGACCAATATTCTTATGTGTACTGGGGAGAGGGGTCTGGAGTCCAGGAGGGGAGCTAAGCCTGGGGAAGGAGAAGGGATGTATTTTCCCAAATAAGTAAATATTTTCTTCTTTTGTTGTTGCTTTTCTTTCCCCAAAGAAAGAAAAGAATACCCCAAAGAATAATTTTCTATTTGTTTTATATTGCAGGTTAGTACTCCCAAGTCAAGTCTGTTTTGCCTGCAACAGTATCCATTAAGAGATCTTCCTGTCTGTATCTCAACACAAGAGTTTTCTCACTCTCATGTTTCTTCATGTTCTTCCTCATCCTAAGGAAGGGGATGGCCACTAAGTGACTGTGTGGGGCCATGGCTGCCAGCTGGGACCAGCCCATCATAGCATGCAATGGATGTTTTAACATCCCCCGAAATGTCACATGAAATGATGACATTATTGATTACTGAGCACCTGCCTTTTCAGGTCTTATGCCATGAAGAGTGATTTTTTTTTTTTTTAATTTATTTTTGCTGTCTTAATGTGTTTCTAATCACACATGTGCACTATTATCCAGAAAATTTAAATCTGTTCTGCATTTCTCAGCTAGTGCTCCTGCAGTTATGTTGTGAAAAGATGCTCTCTAGTTTCACAGGAACATTTAGAAGAAGTAAAGAAGGATCTTATACTGATGAAATATTCATTGCCACTCAATACTTTTGTTTTGGTTGTCTGTATCTCAATTAGCACGTTACGTGGGAGATGATTTAAGATATGCTTTTGTGCAGTAAGTAATTATAAATGATGATGAGATAAATGATTAAGTATGATATAAGTAATTATAAATGATAGATGAGAGCACAATTCAGAAGGGTCACACAGAGCTGGGAGAAAAAATTGCCAACTTCTTGTGAGATATCATTTTATCATGATGTTTATTAAGGTTTTTCTGCCTTCCAAATCTTCTGTCTCATAGTTTATAATAAACTGTGTGAACCTATGAATCCAAACCCTCTGGGTTTGAAGACCTTCTGTTATTGAAAGATGGTACTAAAAGTCAAAATGGGCAATTTTCAAGCATTTAATAAAATTATGTGTCCAACCTTTTCTTGACATGAACTGGGAATTGTGGTTGAGAGCATATTTTACCAAATGAGAATGAAACATACAGCCCTAAATCTCTTCAGCAGCTTTGAAATTCCAGGTTACGAGGGACATTGGTCTTTTATGGAGCTTGGATCCCAAGTATTGCATGTGATCAACAGTCATTGCATTTTCATAGGAACCAAAGGGAAGTTTTTACTATTTTCTTTTTCTACAATGGATTTACAAACAGTTTTCAAATATTTCTTAAACTTGGACTTAAGAATATATGGGTGTTGCTGCAGAGGTTTAGGCCAGGGATGGCCTTCAAGGGGAAGCACAGCTAAGACATGAGTTTAAGAAGATTTCAGCTGGCCTTTGTCTTCCTATACTCTGTTATATTTACTTGGTCTTTCACACAAGGGAGTAAGTGATGACTATTGTATTCAGACACAGGAAGATGTGATCCCTATATGGTAACAAGAAGTGGAGTGATCCAAGATATTAATTGCCATAAGTTTTTCCCTTGCATCTATGACACTCCTTAAGATTTTCTTATGGCAATAACTCATGAAATAAATAAAAAACACAACAAAAACCAACCCACCAAATGTTTTCCATGGTCAACAATCATAAGGAAAAACAAATGTCTTTTTCTTCCTGTGAAGTTTGTCTAGATTAGGATTAAGAATAAAATAAACCTCCAATTACTTGTCAGACCTTTCTTCAGCTTCAGAGCAGGAATCAGAAATGTAGAATATCTCATTAAAATAGAAATGTCAAGCCTAAGAGTTCTGAAGGACAGCAAAAGTTAAAGATTCCTCTTAAATACCATGGCCCTGCTAGTTCATTAAGCTGGGACTAGAATTGTTAACTAAGTTGTCAACTTGTACTGAGAAGGAATTACACTGAAACAGCACTTTGATATACTCTGTGGGTACAAAGATTTAAATACCACCTTTTTGTGCCTAATGAGAATTAGATATTGAACAAAATGTCCCAAAATGTCAGCAGAACATGTGCTGTTGAGAATTTTTTCAGGAGGCAAGTAGAGGGACCAATTAATTTTTTTAAAACTATAGAAAGGACCTCTTTAGATGGTCTTTAAGGGATATAAAAAGAAAATGTGATGAAGAAATCATTGAGGAATCATCAATAGTATGATCCAAATTACAGGATTATTCTTCTGTGAGTTAGAAACCCATTCTCTGTTACTTAATTATTACAATCAGTCTTCCTGTGTTTTAGTTCCTTACATATACATAATAGCAACAACAGCAGAACTAATTAGATAAGGTATTTCTGGGCTATGATGGTTTTGAATTAAACAGATTTTTTCCATTATTAATTTCAATGATGAACTAAATATTTTTATAAAAGAAAATTGCTAGATAAAACCCTTTTGAGATAACTGAAATTTTGCATTCTATTATATTCTACCTGGTTTCTTTTTATTTGATCATTCTGTAAAATGAATTAATAACAGCCCATTGATCTGTGAAGCATTAAAGCTAAAAGTAATAAACTTCCTAATATTTTGAAACCATTTTTCCTTGCAAATTAAATTACATCAAAGCCTATACAATTTTAACACAAAAAAGATATTGAACAATATTTGCTACAAATTTTGTCAGTTTGTCTATGAGGATATTATGGGAAACATTGTCAAAAGCCTTATTCAAGTCAAGATTAACAGCATTCACTTCCTTATCAGGAAGCTACCTCCTTCATTGTAGAAGATTATCAGTTTGGTTAGGATGATTTCCTCTTCATAAATCTGTACTGGCTATACCCAGGCAACTTTTTGTCCTTCTTACATTTGAGAATGGATTGCAGGATTATTTCCTTGCGGCATCAGTGTGAGACTGACTGGCCTGTAGTTCTCTTCCATCTTCCATCTTGACATTCTTGACATTCTTGAAGGCATAGCTGACCCTTTCTTTTTTCCAGTTGCCATGGTCTTTCAAATATGACTGCTAGTGGCCTTACAGAGCTGGTGCCAATCTCCCACAGCACTTGTTGGAGTACTCTGTTGATGCCAGGAACTATGTATTCAGACTGATGAGGTGTTCCTTAACTTGATCTTCCACTGAGAGCTAGATGTCCTCACTGAAGACTTTCCTGTGGGTGTAAGGTACCCAAGATTTCTTGTACCTAAGATTTCTGAATTTCTTTACTTACTAGTAAAGACTGAGAGAAATAAGGTATTGAATACATTTTCTGCATCTTTTGTCGCCAGTTCCCCTGCCCCATTCAGCAGTGGGGTCACAATTATCCAAATCTTTTTTTTGCTGCTGATAAGCCTGTAAAGACCCTTGTTGACCTGCATATTTCCCTTATTACATTCAACTTCAAGTGCCCAGACTGGCACTTCTTGTTTATTCAAACAGGCTTTCTACTACCTTAGTCTTGCTCTGCATGGAGTTGGACCCTCCTTGGGTGTGGAAGATGTTATCCTGGATCCCTCTTCTCTACAGAACCATATTCTATGGGGTCTTTCCAAATGTGCCTCTGAATAATAGACCATCTGAAAGGGAGACCAAAAACCATCTCCTCAAATCCAGGGAAATCATGCTTTTTGGTTTTTTCCTCTCCTGGATACTACCATCCCACGGTCACTGAAGTCATGGCTGCCAACCCTAACCCTCAATCCTCAGCCACTTCTTTCTTGTTTCTTGTTATAAACTCTGGAAACTCATCTCTCCTCAAGAGCTGCTTAATGACCTGTGCCATTGCAGAAGCTCTCATCAGTATACTCCTGAAACCTCGTTGTTATGCCCTGCTGAGTTCCCCCACCAGCAGATATCAAGGCAGTTCAAGTCCTCCATAATGACAAGAGACTGCAAATGCAAGACTCCCTCCAGTTATCTGTAGAAGGTCTTATCTGCATCTTCCTGTTTAAGCTGTCATATGCCAGTCTTGTATACGCTGTCTTATTCTCTAATCCTGACCCCTCCTCTCCCTCTAAACTGTCTCATCACTCCCAGGGTGTATTCCCACTGCTCTCTCACTCACCAAAAGGATGACTTCCTGTAAATCCTAAAAGACCTAAAAGACACGCCTACTGCTATCAATTGACTCAGGGTAGCCACCTGTGATGACAGTGAGACAGTATATATGTGATATACAAAATCACACAAACATTCTGGTGAGCAATGAATTATCTTTACAGGATAGGACAAGACATTGCCATGCAATCTCTCATGAGGACAATACTAGGAGTGTTATTAAGTGTTTCTAATACAAAATATAGTTTTGGATACAGGAAGTAGAAAGAACCCATTTCCAAACTCATAAATGGGGCATATTCAGTGTCATATGTGCAGCATTTGTTTTGGGGTGTTTTCCCACACAATGATTGTAAATGCACACGTCCACTTCTAAAAATGACAGTAGAGTCAGGCCCAGCACCTGTGGAAAAGTTCTGTGAAACAAGCTGAAACCAGATCTAGTGGCTTGTGCAGTAAGATATGTGTGATTCAACATACGCACAGCACAAACCGCCATTATAATTTCACACTTCCTCTTGGTTAAACAGATTCTAATGCTGAAGCACTTTATATCATAGTCTTTTTTATTAATCAATTCAGTTTCATTCTCCCCTGTCACAAGGGGTGCAAATTATTTTCTTAACACTTGTTTTCAGTGGTGAATAATTATATCTATTTCATAAAAAGTGAGTCTTTTCTCTTAGTTCACATCTCTGTACTGCTCTGTCTTACTTTTCTACTTGATTTCTGCTATTACTTGTAAGTGCAAGACACTAATGTGTAAGTAGTGCATAATCATATCGGGCTACTAATATGGATGAATAATGCATAAGTTTAACAACAATATTTTGCTGTAATCTGTGGGTGATAAAAAGTGGATAGCTATGGTAGTTGCCAAAATATGTATCTGTAGTTTTCTATAGCTTTTAAAATTTATGCTTGTTTTCAACTCTAATTGTTGAAACAGTTTTGAAACTCTATTTTATTGTTTTTCATTAACATATATTTGAATATACTAATATTAAACACAGAGGAAGAATAATGAAGGATTTTGTTTCATCAAAAAAATAGAAATTAACAGTATATTTTGAAATTTTAAAATTAAACAAATAATGAATGCCTATCCCACAGCTTCAAACAATGATTAAACCTGTTTTGCAAATTCTGACTAGTAATAGGAGAAAAAATTATATCTCATTTCTTCATTCTTCTCCACTTTATGCTTTTCACTACTGTAAATACACTGACTGATTTAGCAGTGGAAATCAGAAGAGATTTTAAGACATTTTACTGCTGTAATTAATGGAACTTTAGTGTCTGGTGGCCCAGAGCAACCTGAAATTTTACCATACAGGAAAATGATTGAGTCTTTTCTCTTTTCCAGAACCCTGAGTGCCAACTGAATCAGCTCTTTTCTCTTTTCAACTTGAAAATATTATTATGTATGAAGAGGAGACGCAATATGTAAAGCCAAGCATTTCTTTTTAGCATAGCTGACATCGTAACAGGTTAGTCAGAAAAATTATGAGCAGTCCAGATTTATCTCACCCTTCCAGTGCTCTGAGCCCTCATCATGTAACTTCAGGGGATGAAATTACAATCCTTTTGTTATAGTCATGCTTACGCCTGAATTAAGGTGCAAGCAAGACCATATGCTGAAGTCAGTTGTATGGATTTTATTTAATGGTAAGTTTGAGGGAGAAAGAGAGAGAGAGAGAGAGAGAAAACAAAAGAGAAAGAGAAAGGGAAAGAGAAGAGAAAGAGAAAGGGAAAGAGAAAGAGAAAGAGAAAGAGAAAGAGAAAGAGAAAGAGAAAGAGAAAGAGAAAGAGAAAGAGAAAGAGAAAGAGAAAGAGAAAGAGAAAGAGAGAGAGAGAGAGGGGACGGTGTGGAGGAAGAAGAGAGAGTGACAGAGAATTTGTGGTGATTGTCCCATGAAACACAGAGTTCAATGGGCTAATGTACATTCAGGTTTATGTGGGAATGCCCAGGTAACTTCTCTGGGTGGGTGAAGGATGTTTTATGCTATGTTTTGCAACACTGTGGATCCTGTGCAAGGCCCCTGAAATTAGTCTGGGGGCACATTGTGGGTCTTTGATGGTTTGTGACTCATTCTAAGATATGACAGCTGCATCTCATGTCAGTGGAGATTATTTAGCTACCTTTGATATGACAATAATGTTAAGAAAGACAAAAATTCTTAACTGATTAAATGAATAGCCACTCTGTAAAAAATTCTTACACTTTAAAACTTGTTTTGCTTTCAGCAAGGACAGGAAGTCATAATGTCAATTATAAAAAAATGAAATTTTTTAAACAGTTCATTAAGAAGCCATCACAGCTTTTTGGTATTTTTGAAATATTTATCTTTATTTTAATGAGCTTAAAACACTATTTCATTGAGGAGAGAACATTTCCTTTAGATACATGACATTAGAAATTCTCTGTTTTCATTAAAACATGCTTGGCTTGGTTTACCAATGCAGCTTTTGTTTGTTTGCCTGGATTGAAAAAACTTTAACTGTGGTGCCAAAAACTAGAATAAGTTTGTTTATTTGTGGCTTAAAGGAATATATGCATACAATTAAAATTGTCCCACCATGAAATGAAGAAATCCATTAACAGTCAGAAATGTGGTAATTAAGAAAGTGACAAACATGGAACAATTGCAATAACTAGAAGGGAAGGTTGTGGCCTTCTGGCTTGAGGAGGTGATAATTTAGCTCTCTTGCTTTGCACCTCAAAGGCAGTTTTAGGTGGCTAATACATGCTGACCTGTTTCATAAATTTGTCTTTGATGTTGATAGATGTTTTCACTGGAGATAAAGGGTTTTTGAGGGGTTGCTTCAGGGGATTTTCATAATGGAGATTGGTGCAATCAGAAACTTTATCTCATGCTGCAGTTCTTGACCTGTGAAACAGGGGACATGAAAACCTAATAAGTTACTTTCAAGGAATGTATGGGAAGGATAAATTTACGACAGTACTCTGGGAAATTTAACAACACTGTTTAGATCATGATTAGCGACTTTTGGCCCATCTAATGGGCTAAAGTAAACCGGGGAATATTAGTAATTAGTAGGGATACATTGGTAGGTTTTGGCAGCACTGATAAGCATAGAAATACGTAGTGCTTTTTAATGTTGAGAAGGACAACCCCAGTAATTATCCATGAATAATCCCATAAGCAGGACTTCACCCTGATTAAAACTAAGGATGTGGAGAGACTCTTACTGTGTATGTCCATAGGGATGGGCCCTGCCTGGTAGATTCAACAAGAGGCTTGGGCCCTTGATAAGTAGATGAACTTCTAAGCTGCATTGCACAGTGCATTCTTTCTTCTTCACCTGAACAGCCTCCTACAGCTCTTAAATTTTCATGTGCAATAGATTTATTTAGCTCATAAAACTCAAGAATTTATCATGATTCATAATTCATGTTTCATAATTCATTGTAGAAATAAAGTTGCTACTGACATTTAACACTTTGAAGTGTTTTTGCTTAAAGGTCACCTTTACAAATAACTACTCTTTTACTTGAAGCATGCATTTTAACAAAGCAGGTTGGGGTTTTTTCAGTTTGATAATTCTCATCATAATAGTTCAAGCTCCAAAGAATTCTTAAAAGGAAATGCAGCCTAGGTAGACCAAGTGAGAAATGCTTGATATTTATGACCTATTTTTTTTTCTGAGGTGACATCAAGAATTTTCCTACCCATTGTTTTTGCTAGTCACACACAAAATTTTGAAGTCCTAATTCAACCCCCTTTTTCTTTCCTTTTGAAATCACATGAATCAATCCATTCTTCATGGATTTCTATCTTCTTGCAGTGACAAAAACCAAAAAAACCCTTTTGATATAGGATGCTGATATCTGTCCACTACTTTAAGGTTTGATTAATAATTTATATAATTTGTAGGGCATCAGAAGGATTGATGGGTAGTGCTGCACTTAAGTGTACCCTAAATCATGGCCATTAGGCCATTATTCCTTGCAGAGTTCAAATCTCCCAGGAAATTAAGTAACTCCCAAGATGGAAGCATTCACTTCAAATATTTGCTTTACAACTTTTGGATAAAAGAAAAGAGCTGCACTCACCTTTCCTAATGAGCTAATTTTTAGTTTCCAGTTACCTTCACACAGATACATGTACAAACCCCAAGGGCCATTCTGGTTGACTTCTCTTTTCCATTTCAGAGAAAATGGAAAGAAAATATCAATTTTCCTGAAAGTTTGTTTAACTTTGTTGGCTTCATCTGAGCTGAAATTTTGTATTTGTATGAATAAAGGAGAAAAATGTAATAATTTAATGATATATTAACTTTCAGGAACTAGGAGTTCCTGAAATTTAATATATCAGTGTCCTTCATTAACTAGACTTTCAACAGTGAGAGCCAGCACTTACTGATAACATAATTTTGATCATTTTCTCAATATGTTTTTCAATGACAGTTCCTTAAACCTGTTTTTCCTGTGCCTTATGAAGTACTGCAAGCTACTGCTTACCTCTTAACTGCTTACAGCAGAGAGTATAATGTTGTAGTATACCAGCAATAACAGTGCTGAAAATTGTGGAATATGAACTTTTATGTGCTATAAGAGATACATGGACAAATCTGCTTTAAATATAATTACCTGACTGATAAAATAAGTTAAGACCTAGATGCCCTTTACTTTTTTTTTTTTTCAATTTAATGCAGAGAAGGGCTTCAAATCTTGTGATGTATCATATCAGTCTATATGATGAAATTCTTACCTTTCTGCTTATTGATAGATAAATCTAGAACAAAGATAACTAAGCCTTAGAGGAGTCCTATATCCAGGTAAAGACCCATGATATTTTGTGGCTGGACATAAAGTTTCAGCAGTGAAATGAGTAGCATTCAGTTCTGAAAAACAGGAGTCTTGGACTTTTCCTTGGTATTGTAATTATTGCTCCACTCCTAAAACACGAGGTACTGATTTCTTGGACATATTCCTACAAGCTTTCAAAATGGAAATAACATTCTGATCAAGCAGCAAATCCAAGTGGGACAAGGGTAGGGTATAATTCTCATTCCTTTTTCCCTGCTGAGTTCTTTGGATTGCTAGAAAAACAAGCAAGCAATACATTTCACTGTCAATCACTCGAAAAAGAAATTACTTTTCCTTATATCTTTTCAAGATCTTTCAGTATGTATGCCCAAATGCTTTTCTTTATTATGTATTTGTTCAAAATATGCTGAACTATTTGAAATAGCTTTTGGTAGGAGCACAAAGGCCATAAAAGCAGCATCTTGATGAATTTTTATTTTGCACTGTGTGCTATTCATGTGGAATAGTAGAAAAATGTTTAAAGTTTCGAAATTCATGGATGATAAAGAAACTTCCAAAAAAAAAACTTTTTCAGGTCCTCTTGATTTACGAGTCTGGGTTTGTGCCAAGAACAGCAGATAACTGAGACGTTTCAAACACTTAATCACCCAACTCTCTAGTATGGCTGTAGCACCACAAGGCAGAGTAGCCTTTGGTGCCAGTAAGGACTGACAGTGACATTGGATGACCTACCTAACTCTGCAGGGAATTTAACTTCTGAAATAGTATAGCTGGATACCAGGTGTCAAAACACAGGTCTTACATGAAGCTTCTGAGGATCAGGTAGTTGCTGCTTTTAGTGCAGGTGTTGTCTGTCTTCTAGTCCCTGAAAAAAATGCCGAATTTCACTTTTATTTGCACTGTGCTGATTTTTTTTTTTTAGTATGTAAAATAGGAATTGATAAAAATCATTTTGGATAGAATACATTAAAATTTTTTAAAAACCCACAACAACATACTGGAAGGATTGTTTATCCACTTCCTATTTTTGCTTCTCTGGAAAAAAGTATTTTATTCTGAAAATTAATCTTCTTGTATTCTTAACACTAATTAGTCCACATCAATTTGAATTAATGCAAAACATAATAAGTTGAAAAAGTGACTTCAAGAATTCTGAAATCTGTTACCATTTTTTTCAATTAATAAATTAAAGAGTTTTAAAAATTATTTTAATGCTTTTGATTATTTATATTTATCTTGAAGGCAAAATCTATTCTAGACTCTTAGAAACAAGAAGAGGATATGCTATTTCCATAAATTGGTAAAAAAGGCCTAATCCAAAATGTTTTACCAGAAATCAAAGTCAGAGAATAATACTTAATATTTTAATTTAAAAATTTGGCGCACAAGCTGAGAAAAAGAATTTAGCAGATGACAAAAATATATTGAAGAAATTCAGCAAGAAGGGAATAAAATCCATAAAGTAGAAATCATAGAGACCAAAACTGCACATTTTTCATGTCCAGTGCTGTGTTCTTTTTCTGCAAGTGACAGGAGGAAAGGGATGTAGTTACATGTCACAGACTGTGGGATTCATTTGTACCCTTTCTATTTAATATTTAACATCTATTAACATTTCTATTTTCTGATGACAAGCAAGACTGGTTATGCTGATTGTTAGATGGTGCCAGCACAGACACAATGGTTCTATCTTTCCATATAATACTGTATAAATGTTCCAGATAACTCAGACACAGTTTGGGCATCTTTATGTCTTTCCCTCACACAAAATAATTTCAGCTGAGGAGGATGTGATTGCAGTTTATATATGGGATTGCGGTTCATCTAGCAGATAAGAACACAATTAAAATATTGACATAAAAAGAAATGGACCAACTTTACTGTTGAAAATAAACCTGAAATTGGAAGAAAAAAGATTTTTTTTTTCAGAAGCATCTCTAGGACAAGAAATTGAATAGTTAGAAGACTGATTCTGACATTTATGATCAGATGATGAGTTCAATGAAATAATAGTAAATTTCTAGTCCTCTATTTTTCTGTTTCATTGGATCTGTAATTTCCATGAGACAATATGATAACATTTGAATCAGATTACATTAAGTACTGTAGAAACTTAAATAACTGAGGGATGAGAACTTTATGGTTTTACAGATTGAGCCTCCTTAGTAAAAACAGAAAATGAAGAATAATTTTTATGATGTGCTAGCTATTCCCACCTACAAAGCTGCAGGAATGTTGCTTTTAAGTCATTGAATAAATTTCAGTTTTATCATAATTTTGGAGCTTTTTACTCTGTGGAAAGATTTATTTTTCCATTACTTTTAAATTGAACCTTTTTATAATCTCACAATAAAAATATGATAGAAGAATAATAGACACTAACAAAGTAATAGAAATTTTCCACTAAAACTTAAAAAAAATTAGGAGAGAGATATCTAACATGGGTGGTTTCGGAAAAGAAAATTCTGTCTTAGTTCTTTGGAAAACTAATTACTCAAGAGAAAAAAAATCACATGAAGTGAACAGGACTCTGGAATTGTAAGACTGGAAATGGTTAAAAAACATACCAAATCACTTTAAACAGACCAACATATTTTATATTTTCTTAGATGTACAAATTGTAAAATAAATTAGAATTTTTCTTTGTTTGTGGAAAGGAGAAAAGGAAAACATGTTACTTTTAGTTTATTACATTGAAAAAATAAAAGGAGTATCAGTTACAGTCATCTAGAGAGAAATTATTGCAGTGAGGTCATAAAACTTCACCGCACGAAGGAAACAAATCCAGTTGCAGTGCCAAAAAGCCCACTACAAGAGAATTAATGGTTCCCCACTCTTAAACCTCTTAAATAAAAAATTATATTGGTTTAATGTAAATTTTAAAACCAAAAAATAAAAAATTAAAATAGAGCATAGGTCTGGAAATTACATTATACCTTCAAATAGCAAATCTAGACCTGTTCTAGTAGTCTGAGTAACTTGTCCAGCCTAAGGCAAAAGATAACTTATATTGTTGTATTCTGTTTTAATAACAGCATTCTTTTCTGGTCTTTTGACTCTTCTGAATTGATGAGCTTTTATTTAATTTAGAAGGGCTCGCTGGAACTCAGGTCTTTCTCAGCTAGTGCCAAAGTGTCTTCCCAAAGCTTTTAAAACTATTTTTTTCACATATGTCTGATTCTGAAGATGCTGTGTATATTAGCATCTAAACTACAGAATTTTATTCACTCATTACAACAGAAGTATAAGGAAGCATTTAATGTCCTTTTTAAAATTAATCACTTAAGGTGGATTTTCATTTCCTTCAGGAGATAAGGTTGCCCCAATGACTCTGAAAATGGAAGCATCACATTATTAATTTAGGAACCAAGGTGAAACTGCTGATGACTCTAATAATATACATAAGATACAATGTCTCTCTTAAAAGGAAGAAAGACAAAAAGGGAAACAAAAGGATTCTCCAATCATTTACTGGGTCTATTCATAGTAGGAAAAATTTTTTTCTCTCACTTTCTCTTAATATCAAACATATGGATACGTAGTAAAAAAAGTTGCCCAATCACAGTACTTTTCCACTCTGAATCAAAAACCAATTTGTGTTGCACTCCAATTCAGTGAAAGGAGGCGTTCCAATTTCCATTTTACAGACAGTGAAGGTGTTGGTTACCTGTACTATGTGTAGGTGTCCAGTTTTGGCTGTGACAGTGTTGCTGGGGAGCCCTGGTTTGGATCAGCCAGGGGTGCCCTGTGCCAGACTCACCAGGTTCCAGCTGTCTCTGACTGACTCATCGTGGGCTGAACCCCACAGCCACGATGGACATGCCCTGGGGACAGCTGGGGTGAGGGAGGGCAGCATGGTGTGTTGGTTTGGCACTGCCTGGTTTTTGGTAGCAGGGAGCCACAGAGGTGGCTTCTGTGAGAAGCTGCTGGAAGCTTCCATGATGTCTGGCAGAGCCAAGCCCTCATGGCTCTGAAGATGGACGTGCCACTGGCCAAGGCTGGGCCAATCAGAGATGATGGTAGCGCCTCTGTGATAACATATCTAAGAAGAAAATCAAAACAAAGTGGGGCACACAGTTTTATTTAGAGCTAGAGAAGAGGAGGAGGTGAAAATGTGAGAGAAACAACATGGAGGCACCAAGGTTGGTGGAGAAGGTGGGAGAGGAGGTGGTCCAGGGGCCAGAGCCAAGGTTCCTCTGCGGGCCATGGTGAGACCATGGTGAAGCAGCTGTTCCTCTGCAGGCCATGAGGATCCATGGAGGATGCAGAGATCCCCCCCCAGCCCGTGGGGGAGATGCCCATGCTGGAGCAGGTGGATGGCTGGAGGAGGCTGTGATCCAGTGGGAGACCCAGTGGAGAGAGGGGATCCCTACTTCCAGGCTGGAGCAGCCTGTCCTTGGAGGACTGCACCCTGTGGAAGAGTGACCCATGCTGCAGCAGTTTTGGGAGGACATGAGATTGGAGCCACACTGGAGAAGTTCACAGAGAACTATCTCCTGTGGGAAGGAAGCCCACGTCTTAGCAAGGAAAGGATTCCTTTCCCTGAGCCAAGTGGAAGAAAACCTTGGGTGATGAACTGAATAAAACCCCACCCCCCTGTCTCCCTGTGCTGCGGGTGGGAAGGAGGGAGGAGTTGGGTGAAAAAAAGGTGTTTTTAAAGGCTTATTTTGCTTTTCATTATACTCCTCTGATTTTGTTAGTAATAAACTCACCTTGTATCTCTAAACTGAGCTTGTTTTTCCCTTGGAGTGTTTTTCCTGGTCCTTATTTCAATTCATGTACCTTTCATTTAATTTTTCTCTCCTCTGTCCAGCTGCAGCAGTGGAAGGGTCAATGAACAGTCTGGGGGTGCCTGGCATTTGGCCAGTGTCAAACCACAACACATGGTGAGGGGAACAGTGTGAGAGACAGCCCTGAGATCACTGAGATGATTAGACATTGGACTGGGCTGCCAAGGGAGGTGTTTAAGGAGAGATGTGGCACACGGTGCTATGGTCTGGTTGACAAGGTGGTGATTAGTCACAGGTTGGACTCGATGATCTCAGAGGTCTTTCCAGCCTAATTGATTCTGTGATTCTGTGAGGGGACAAGGAGGAATAGGCAAGGACATGCTCCAGGTGTCCCAGCAGGGATTTCTCTGCAATCTGTGCAGGAGATCAGGTTGGAACTGGTAGCCCTTGGCAAGATTGCAGCAGAGCAGATGTCAGCACTGCAGCCCATGGAGAACTACCTGCTGAGGCTGGAGCATGAGCAGGACACTTGACAGTCCGTGTTGGAACAGGCTTATTCTAAAGGACTGCAGCTCATGATAAGGAACTTCACTGGACCTTGAGGAAAAGAGTTCAAAGGGAAGAACAGCAGAAAGGAACTGACAACAGCAGTTACAGACTGACTGCCTAATCCCCATTCCACCTGCACCACTCAGAGGTAGGAGAGGGAGGGATGAGGGAGTGAAGTTGAGCCTGGGAAGAAGGTGACTGGGGGAAGGTGGTGTTTTGGCTGTCTTCTTTCCATTCAAGTGTATCTTACTTGGCAATAAATTAAGTTTTACAACTGGGTCTGTTTTGCCAATGACAATAACTGGTGTATGATCTCCCTGTCTTTGTGTCAGTCCACGAGCTTAATTTTGTTTTTTCCTCTTGTCCTATTGACGAGTGGAAAAAAGTGAACGGGCATATAGTATATCTTTTACCATCCCACTTCAACTGCAGCCAGAAATCATGGCAATAGTTTTTATGTTCCTTCGTACTTAAAAATAATCAAATCTATTTTCTAAAATAGCCATTGTGTCACATACCATGGGCTTGCATGTCATCTTGTGGGTGAGGATTGTTACAATGAAGAATGGTCTTTCCAGTTATCAACTAAAGCTATTGCAGGTTTTCCAGCCTTTCAGTATTTGCATATTTTTTGTCCAAATACTTTTTTGTGCAAAACCTATAAATACTTCCTGAAGCAGAGAACAATTAGACTTACAGATTGGGAAAAAATCTAAGAAAAGATGGAGACTTCCTCTAAAAATATAATTGGGCAGCTGAAATATTCTTTGCAAAATGATGCAAAAGTGGGTGAATAATTGTTTTTTCTCCACCCCTTGTCTAGTTCCACACACACTGATGTACTTGGAGCATTTATCACAGCAAGGGATCATCATATACAGTGCATGTCACCTCCATCTCCTCCATCTCTTTTGAAGTTCCTCTTCAACACTTTAATTTTGAATTCCTTCATGTCTATACTTGTAAATTTGTCCTCTTTATTTACTATAGATGTGGTTTCATTGAACTCTTTTTGTTGTGGGAAGAGTTTTGTACCACCCCCTGCACAGTTCTAATTTTTTTCTAGCACCAATGTGCAATCTTTGACCTTCTCTCAGTATCTGGTTTAATTTGACAGTCACTTTGCACTCAGGAGTAGAGTGCTGTGATTGATTCAGTGTTTCTGTTATGTTCTATGTGTAATACAGTTGACTCCAGCTTTCTCCTCTCACCCTCAAAGCTGTCACAAAACCACTCAGAACACTTTTTCCCTTCTCCGTAATTTGGGATTGCTATGTTAGTGATATTTTCCTTATGTTCATATGTATATTTTGTTCAACCTGACTGCTGTGGCAGGGAACTTAATTTGTTCTAAGAATTGTTCTCTGTCTGCTGCATAAATATTTTAAATCAGCAGTTTTCCCAGATTTTCCAAAAGATTCCTCCGTTTGTTTTGTATGGATGACAAGGGTATGCAACTGCAATTCCTTAATATAAATACATAACTTTATGATATTACAACAAACAATAAAACAAATTCAGATTAAGCAGAGCTCATCTTGAAAATGATATAATAATTTTGCTACAATCACAAAAATATTGACTGTGAAAATAAAGTTTTCTCAATGCTGACATTTAATGTGTTTCTAGAGGCACCGTTATCTTAGTGTAATGGTAAATAATGGAAAGAGTTCTTTGGTTTGGAAAATAATTAAAGTTGCTCATACATCTCCAAATATTTCTGGTGAGCTTGGTAATTAGTTGTTTCCAGGAATAAAACCTTGTGCTGGCTTTTAGCAGCCCACTAAGAATACACATGCACATCTCTGTTTGTATTCTGGTCATAAAATAAGAGCAAGAAAAAAGAGCATGCAACATTTAAATAGTCATTAGAGATGGCCATTCTCAATATGCAAAAGGCACCATCTTTCATAAGGTTAACATCGACATAAGCAATCTGAGACCAACTTCTCCCTGAAATGCTAACAACTTCTCAAGGGAATAAAACATGTGGTTTTGTGGATCTTGCTTAATGCTCCCAGGGACTGAGCACATTGCTGATGAATCTAAATAGACGGGAAGGTAAACCACAATAGTTTTGCTTTCTCTGCTCTCGTTAAACATGCAATTATGCTATTATATCTAAAGGTACTTGCAGCTGTATTTATGGGAAGACTAATCAATCTTGTCCAGGTGTGTGTTGAATGACAGTGAAGATTCTGCATATTTACTTCTCCCAGTAAAAGAGAATTCTGTTAATTCCTCTAGCTGTCAACTGCTTTATCCATGTAAGTAGTAAATTACATGCAAAAGCCAGCTGTGACAATGGCTTGGATGCCTGAAAGTACTAGCAAAGGAGAAAAATAAGAAATCCAACAACAAGGAGAAAGTTCTGGTTTATGCACTCTTAATGGCTAGCTTTGTCATATCTCAAATATGTTTTATCCAGGAAACTTCTGCTGGTACTGATATATAATATGGTCACTAAACAGTCTTCAATCAGTTACTGTTGATGAATTAAAAATGCCTATACATTGCCTGAGCTTTGAAAATGCATGCACAAGGAAATATTTTCTAAAAGCCTGATGAAAACTCTTTGGAAAGAATATGACATATTGAAAAAAATTAATAGCACAGAGGCTTCTGGTGTCTTACTGGCTTTCCTTGGATTAGAAATCAGAAATTATTTAGTTTTAAAATGGTTAGTATCCTTATTTCTCAGTGTGTAGACTTCATGAGGTTCTGAACTTCCTTTTGACTTCCTAAAAGCTTACTTAAAACCCTTCAGTATTCCAAACTTCATATCATTAATGTCTGCATCAGTAACTGAAGATAAAATCTGTAAAATGTAATTGAAAAACTTAATCTAAGTTATACATATCTGGAGTCCAATCTTTAATATACTCATTTGACAGATATTTCAGAGTTTGAAGACAACTTTAAATTATAAAATGAGGGCAGAGCTTGATTAATTCTGATGGGTTGAGAACTGCTGGAAAAGAGAGAATAGCCATAGTGCTAAGGGTGACCTCCAGATCAACCCAACAGCCCTTTGAATCCAAGTATTCTACAAGTAAAGAAAGGAAAATATCAACTTATATTAAGATGATTTTGCTAAGAAACATGGACAAAATATATACAGAGTTTTTCTTTTTACTTTTTTGAAGGGAAGACAGTGAGTTTAAAAAAAGTGATTGTAGAGCAAAAAAGTGCCAGGAGTATGGGAAGATGAAAGTAAACAAGGGGTCAGAAAGAAATCAGATACAGAAGAAAAACCTACTACTCTCTGCCAATCCCTCATTTTGTTATTGCTAGAACAGCTTTTTTGGCTTCACTTTACAGCTTCTCTTCCAAACCTGGAAGATTTAAAGAAAAGTGAAACTTGAAATGTCTTCAATGATGTGAGCAAAGGAGCTGTCAAAGAAGATCCTCTCAAGTCAGATACAAGTGCTGATATGCTGTTCTTGGCTTTATTTTTGGACCAGTGCATTCCTGAAAGGCTTTCTGTCAATGCTCTTTTATGGAAGATGAATTTGACAACAAAAGTGTCTAGGAATATCTTACCACTGAAGTAGGAATGTTCTATTGGTGTGGCACAACATACTATCAAAGATTGATGGAGAACATTTATTTATTTATCTATTTATTTATTTATCTGTCTATTTATTTATTTCCACTGGATTTATTTAATATTTTTAATAGATAATGTAGTAAGAGCATAGTAACATATACAGTAAATGAGATGATTGTAGAGAAAACATTCACTTCCCTTCAATTAAACAAAAATGCTTTCCTTTGGCATTAAACCCCACTTTTCAAAGTCTTTTGAACACTTAAGTATTTAAAATAGAAAAAGTTATTATCAGAAAGTTTGATAGTGGGATTCAAACTGCTTTGTGGGACTGGTAAAGGAACAAAACGCCTTCTTAAATATATAGATTCCTAGCAGTATTTAAAAGCTGTTTTGTGGCAGAAAAAAATGAATTGTGTTTTCCTTGGAGCATTTGTTTAGGAAACTGATAAAACCATCAAGTTAATTTCAGAACTCGATTGTAAGCACATGTGCATCAAGAACAAAACTGAAGTGAATCACCTCAAAAAGCAGCTCAAGGGATTGTGTTTGCATGCACAGGTGTGTTTTTTTTACAAGTACAGCATAATTTTGCATAATGAAGGCTAAACTGCCTTGGTTTAGACAAGATTTCTGACACCTTTTTCATAGAGCAGTTTCTTTAGTTTCATTTGATACTTTTTTTTTTCCCAAAAAGAAGAGTCTTCTAGCTAAAACCTTAATTTTAAGCTATTTTAGTCTAGCTGTGTGGTGAGTATGGTGTAATCTGTAACCAAGGAGACACAGTGCCTCCAAGCTGACCACAATTGCTTCTCCCACTTGTCCACTCTTGAGATTTCCCTATTTCCAACCCAGACTGCAGTTGGGGTCCCCTTGTCACTAAGTGCTACAAGTGACAAATAAGTAATAAATAAACTAAAAATTTCACAAATCATGCTGATTTTTTAATGTAATATGGAGTTTACCTACTTCAGGAAAGAAAATGACAAAAGTGTAGATAGAAAATGCTTTCATTTATAGACCAAGAAGAAAATCCAAGTTTTTAAAGGACCTTCAAGCTCGTATTGAGGGATCAAAACTTTAGCAAGAAGGCTTACAATTTTTGAATGGCTTTAAAAATAAAATAGGTCTTTTCTTCTGCCTTAATCTGAGGGAGTAGTATGGACAATTTTCCTTTCTTAAGCTGCCATATAAGTGGTTGCTACTTTTACCAGCATCCTTCTAAACTGCATGTGGGTGTTCTTATAAGGATTTGAACGCAGCAAAGGAAATTTTGAACAATTCTTCTCTCCTTCCCTGCAGTTATTTAAATATTTTGAAGCCTGAGAGTTGGATTAGAAAATATCTACTCATTCTACTTTAAACTTTGATTTTATTCCATGCAGATTTTCAACCATGTTTTTTAAACTGGGGATGAGATGATAATTTTGAATATTGTCATAATGTTCATAAAAGATTCCAGTTCAGTTTGTGTGTTCTTAAAGACTGTAGAGTAGATATGTGAATAACTTTATGCGGTGGTTTGACAGGAAATGTGTTTTTTGGGATGCTGTGTTTTGGGCCAATGGATATTCAGGCTTTAATATTGGCATCTAACCTGGCCATTAGGACATGGACACGCCTCTGAGAACACAGGGTTAAAAGCAGAGCTCTCCCCTGGGAGGGCCCTTTTTGGGTTTCCGGCGGGAAAGAGTTCGGGTCTCTCCCCTGGCCCAGCTGCTGGCTGGGCAGGGGGAGGGGAAAGCCATGTGGCCGAGAGAGGTAGGCCTGAGCCCGGGGGTGGAAGGGTGGAAGAGAGAGAGAGAGAAACACCGGGAGCCATCGGGCAGCCCCCCCTGAGAGACACAGAGAGAGAGAGAGAGAGAGAGAGCCGCTGCCTGGGACTGTAACCTTGAAACTGGATAAACATGGGCCTGTGCCGGCAGCACGGCTGGGACAGAGAAGAAGGGGGGGTTCAGCCGGCCGCTTGTAGGAGCTTTTAACCCCTTTTTGGAGAATGAGAACTTTACAGAACATTGACCTCTCCTAGAAGATAGAGTGGAAGATGAGGAAGGAAATGTGCAAGTGTGAGAGAGGTCTGGGCGAGTGAGAGATAGTGGAAGAGTAGAGAAGAATCCTAGTGGGAAGAGATGATGGAGTGGCTTTTGCTGGACTCTTTTTGTATAGCCATGGACAGAACCATGTTCCTTGTGACACAGAGACTGCATTCTAGGGGGAGGCAATGGCCACAGAACCAAGAGGGTTCAGTGTTGGTGCCCCTCGGCCCCAAGGGGTGAAAAAATATGGGGGGGACAGGTGTCCCAAAGGAGAGATTGTGGGGACAGGTGTCCCAAAGGAGAGACTGTGCCTTTTTTGGATCGGGACAGAGCATCCTTAAAAGACAACCCTAGAAGCAGCTCTGGTCCGTGTTCAGTGGTGAGAGCACTGGACATGAAAGGAAGAGGTCACGACGCAGATGTACTCCGGGCGGTGCCACGAGTGACACGGAAACACACGAGGCTTCAGCTGTGTTTCCAGGGGAAGCCCATGGTACAAGAAGGACTCCTCTCCTCTTGATGAACTGAGGATTGATTGTTTGAAGAGTGGTGCTGGACTAAGAGTTGGTGATTTGAGGAATAGATGTATTGTGTTGGAAATTTGGTGGGGGGAGGAGGAAATGTATTTGTAAGGTTTTAATTTTCCCTGTGTGTGTGTTCCTTTTTATTTGTAGTTGTAGTGTAGTTAATAAAGTTTTGTTTTCTTTCTTCCCTAAGTAGGAGCCTGCTTTGCTTATTCCTGGTCACATCTCACAGCAGAAACCAGGGAGAGGGTATCTTCATGGGGGCACTGGCATTGTGCCAGTGTCAAACCATGACACTTTATAAATTGTGTGTAGATAAATTGGTATTATGGTTTTGGCCCCATCCCTGCTGCCTCCGGGCAACGTGTTCCCCCTCCTGTCTCCCAGCACTTCCTGCTGGAGTTTGAGTGAAAACTCATATTTTTAAAAAGCATTTAGATGAATTAAGCTTATATTATGGTTATATAATCTGTATTGATTAATAAAATTTGCTACTTTCTCTGGTGTTATGACTTTTCTGGTCACAGAACTATGACATTCTGCAGCCTAGGTTATGGTACATAAAACGTATAAGCTCTCAATCCTTCTGACTTTGTACCCTTTAACTTGGAAAATATGTTACTAATTTTCTTGATATTTTGCATGTAGTGTATGATGGCACAATTTTTTTCTATGAGGTAGATAAAATTTATATTGACAAGTACATAATCTCCTCCATAGGGTCCGACTTAATTTACTTTTCTTTTATAAAAACTTCATGCGATGAGTATTCTAAACTGCATTATTATCTTGAAGGTGAGCTAACCATTAAAAACTTGTATTAAATACAGTGGATGAAAGTGACTCCTGAAGCGGTTTTCTGATCATTCTGTGTTGGGATATAAGTGACCTGGTACAGAATAAGGGAATGCTAATGGCAATAGCAGTTAGGCCGAAGTGTTGACAATATGAATGTAATTTCATGAGAGACTGTAAAATTCTTTATTTCTATTCACTGAAATCTGTCTGAGGAAGCAGCTGACACTACAGCTACTAAATAAATCAGTGACATTTAGGCCATGAAAGCTTGTAGTCTCTTTGAAGGTTATGTTTAGAAATAACGTGAATATCAGTGGCTAATCTATGCATTAAGCAAGGAAGAAATGTGGCACTTCAGAGGCATGAAAAAAAAAGTTACAGAAGTGTCTATTGCTCCCATCATTAATGCAAGTTCATAATTTGTCATCATTAAAAAAATTGAGGGGTTAATGAACTTGTCCTATGCCATGCAAATTGGATATGAAGGACTTTGTGTAAGAGTCATTTTTATGTTATAATTAAATATAAAATCATTAATTATCTAGTCAGTTTTTGTCATGTTAATATGTGCTTTTATACCATCTCAACAAATACTAGAATGTATTCCTAAGGGAACCCATACTAAAATTATTTTTGTGGGATGTCTTTTGTTTGTTTACTGTAGGTCTTGGAGGTCATAACTTTCTTAGCTTTTTGCATCCTACCAACCACGTCGATATGGAACAACCAGTTTATCTTTGCTTCCACTGAGCATTAGTCTAAACAGATGCATGGTTTAAGAGTAGAAACAGAAAACATTGTGCCTGTGCTTTGAAAAAGCTCCAGCTTTTACAACATTTCTTTACAGTCCTGCTTTTCATGAACTGCTGAAGTCTGTGTGACAGCCTACAGTATACAGAGACCACTGTGGAAGAACTTACAAGGAACTGGGTACTCCTAAACACATTTTAGCCCCCCTCTAATCTTGTCAGTTTTTACTTTTTCAAACTCATTTCAACTGTAGCAATCTGAATTAAAAACTGAGTTGACATCATAAAAGGATATTTAATTAAAATTCTGCTACTTCATCATCTCAGATTTGGATACACTGATTAAGTTTTCTGTTTTCTCAAAGGGACTTAAGGACTTGCCTACTCTCTTTTTTAACCAAGAGAAAAACCTCAGATGTGTCAAGTCTAGGTATCATTCTTGACATTCACAACTAAAACCATACCTAGCACAAAGACCACTCGTGGAGTCCAGTGCTGTTGCTGCAAAAACCTCTTGGCTCCTTGCAGCATCTCTGACCTTTACTAAAATTAAACACTACTGAAAAATATTGGCCTACTTTTCTCTAGATTATTAGAGTTGAAGGCTGGCCTTTGAGCCAGAATTGTCCTTTTCAATGCTTCCAGCTGTATCCTTTCTTAAACAGTGTTCTACTTTGGCAAATAATATCCTAGTGAAAACTTTTTTGTTTTCCTCTAACTCCAGAGAAAACTACCTGCATTTTATATGCTACATTGGTCTGTACTGGAACTGAACCATAAATTCCTAAAGCAAATATTAAATAATTTTTGGACCCTATTACTTCTGAGTATTCTCCAGGAGCTTTTCAAGAATTCTCTTGTATGGAAAGAACTTGCCTTATAAATCTTGTCTTTGTATAAGTCCTCTTTTACAATCTTCAACTTTTCTTACTTATAGTCTAGAATATTTATAGAACTTCATTTTACTGAGTTAGTTATGGAGATATCAGTAGGGGGAAAAGTACTATTTATGTAGTTGCTCTTTTACAATTTGTAAACATGAGCTAATACAGCTTGCTTTGCATGGGCAGTCTTTCAAGTTTTTGTTGTACTTGATTTACCATCTGTGTTTTTTCACACTCCAGTGCATTCTGCCTCTAATTAGGCCATAGATAACAGAGAGGGGAAAATGAATGGCAGGTGAAATATGATGCTCATCATGAAATTCACAAGAATTATTTTCAAAGTAATTTGGGATTATCGTGAACATGCACTAAAAATCCATTTTTGTATTTTACTTCAGAAATGCACTTGCCCCCATTCTATATTCCTGCCCTAAAATTAGACATCACACTGGCTAAATTCCACACCTCTTTGCAACTTTGATAGTTGAAGTGGCGCTTCATTGTGTGACCCAGTTTAAAAGTTGGCCTTATGTTTTTGCCATATGTTTTCATAAATTATGCTGGCTTAAGATCACGAAAAACCAAAGTTCTACTTTTTTTGATAGCACTTGTCTGATGGCTTGTGCTTGTTTTTAAAAAATATTTAAAGATTTGTAATTTGTTAAGTATAAACATACTTTCTATCTTTATGTGTGTGTGTATATATATATATATATATATATATATATACACACGTATCTATAACATGCATAACTTTATATAAGTATATATATACACCAACTTCTAACACACAGAACAAAGATATTGGCAGCAAATAATCATGTCATTTCAGGACCTGAATATTCAAAGTATCCCTTTCAAAACTGCCTAATGACTGACTGATGAATGGTTAAAAAGGCTGTACGTTGTCATGAAATAAGTCTTCACTTCCTAGGTCCATTCTCCTTTTTATCAGAAGCAGAGCTTGGATACATTTGCTGTTAAGCCCTTGTGTATCTATGTAATCTCTGACCTATGAATCTTCCTACTTTTGAGAAAAGTATTCTATTGTTCAGGGACACCATAGTCTCATTAATTTACTAAAGCACTTCCTCATAAAGACATTATTTTCTTCCATGTGGAGGTGGGATATTTTTAGAAAACTTTACTGTATCAGTGAAAACAGTATGACATTCATAAAGATAAATGAAAATGGAAATTAAATTAAGTAAAAATAAATGTTTCACCTATGGAACTTTTTTTTTTTGCATCCCTGCATATTGCATATTCAATGTTTGTCTCTGATTGAAAGAAAGAAAAAAATATTTTTCCAAGTCTGACTGATCTGAGCTGTTAATGGCTACTTAGAGGCTGTGAGTTTAGGCAAAGTATGTAGCACTAATTGTACATAATTTTGATTATTACTATTTATTTTGATGCTTCTTTCTGCAAACAGTATTTGCTCACCCATCTCTTGCTCCACAACATTTCCTACTGAAAGACAAATTGCATTCCCAAAACAGACTAATTTACTCATTTCTTACTTTGCATTCCATGGAGAAACTAAATGACCTGTCTTTTTATTTTTAACAGAGCCAGTACACTTTGCTGCCTAGAATAAATAAAATCATAGTCCTGTAGTACTGACACTGATAAACTATGCTAATTTTAAAATCTGATTCTTCACTGTAAATTAAACTACCACTATTTTTGCAACCTTTTATTTACTAAAGTTGTATATAAGCACTGTCTGAGCAGTGAACTGTTAATTAACACTAAATGTTAATTAATGGTAATGAATTTATTCAGAAGTGAAAGAGATATCCACTTTTCTGAGCTTTTAGATACTTCCTATTAAATAAACCAGAGTCTTTAGGGACTGGCTTCCCTTGATCCTTACCTGTTGCTCCTACTAAATAGTTCCTGTGGAATATAGATGCCAATTTTCACTCTTATAAGTGTGAAATAGATTCTGTGGTTTCAATGTCATTTGTTTTCAAACCTTATTAAGAGCTGCAGTACTCACTGAAGGCTATGAATGTGTAAAATCTCATACTTTCTACTTTGAGCTAAAAAAGTTTTGGAAGTATTATTCAAAAACAGTGTGCATATTTTGATCATATTTTTCTAGCTGAAATTTTTCTACCTTGTGAAGAAAATTATATTGTCCCTTTTATCCAGCACATATAAATTTTCCTACTTTAACTTGAATATGTGATTTTTAAATAAAAAGTTTAAAAAATATAAACTGGTTGTCTCTTCTTCCTTCTCCATTGTAGTATACTTCTTGGACTTCCTCTTTTCTCTGGTCGGTCCATAGAGTGCTGTATACCAAACCTTGTCAGTTTGTTACTTGAAGTTTTACACTGGTTATAGCATGTTGAATGTCATTAGTTTTTCTGGCATCTTTTTACTCAGTGAAATGTTGTTTGACTTGGAATTTAAATGGAAGTCTCTGGAATGCATGACCTCAGTAAGATGCTGCAAAATAGAATGTATTGAACTGTTGAGCAGGTAAAGAACAAGGGGGACAACCAAAACAGTCAGGTGTCAAATAAACTTCAGGTAGGGATAACTTGACATGAGGGAAACCAAACCAGACTTTGGCCACAAGAAAGTGTTGAAATGCTCATGCCATAAAAAAATGGAATTGTAGGAAGGATTCAGATTTCCATATGACAGAGGGGGAGAAGTGTTTAATATAAGGGAAATAAGGGGGAGATGAAAAAAAATTATGAGAATTTGTTAAAGGAAAAAACTTGCAAAAAAACCCCAAGGTAGATGGGGACTCACAATCACATTATTATGTGAAATAGAAGTACTTGACTGAATGACACACTACCAAAATAAAAAAAAAATAAAAATTAGGTTTTCTGTCTGTTTGAAGTAACTTAAAATTATCTGTTGAATATTGTTGAAAGAGGTAATGTACTGTGGCATGTAGCCAGTGGAAATTTTAGGTCTTGTGAATGTAATAAAATTTCAGATAGCAAACATATCAAACCATGACACAAGTTGATCACAAAACTGAGATTAATATTTCTCTAGTGCAGGGCTGTTCAGAAAACCTCTTTAAATCATGTAGCTGCTTAGTAACTTAATTTTAAACATCAATTTAAAACCTTTAAAAAATAATCCAAGGCTAGTCAGAATTTCCTATTAACTCTGTTGATCCTTTACACATTTAATTAATACTCTATTACTGTAAGACTTTGCCTTTTGAGGGAGGAAAAAAAGTAGTTGCATGTTTACTAATGCAGATTTTTTTTTTAAAGGAAAAAACTATTAAGCAATAATAAAATAATAAAAAATTATTATTATTATTATTATTATTAATAATAATAATAATAATAATAATAATAATAATAATAATAATAATAATAATAATAATAATAATAATACAATTAGCAATAATTAAATTAAATTACTTTGTAGGGATGCTTATTAAAAAATGAAAGTTACATAAGTTGTGGGAGGGATATGTAAATATTATACCTACATATACATGTAAGACATTGAATTTTCTTTTCTACTAGTGTCTGATACAGGTATAAAGGTCAAGATTTATTTTTCAGTAAGAGAGCAGAATAATCCAAAATAATTAATAATGCATATACAAAAATGTTATGAAAAATTATTTCAAGAGATCAGAAAAAAATACAGAAAAATGAGTGTGTGTAGACAATAATACAGTAATTATATTTGTTCAAATTTTTGAATTTAATACCTGCCATTACACATAAAATCATTGGAGTACACATGACAGAGGAGTATAATATAAAACCAAGAACTTCTCACATGTAAACAGCTTGTTGAGTGAACAACTTCAGGATAGGCAAGCCAGTTCAATTCTGACCTTTGACTTTCAGCAATAATTGTTGATAAGTTAGATATAATTTAGGTTTCAGATTTTCATTATCCACTGTTTCTTCTGACTTCTTGTTTCACAAATACAGCACAGTAATTCTTGGTGCAAATTACATAAAGCAATTAGAAATGGATTCTTGTGTTGCAAGACATGAGCAAAAAATCATGACAGTTTTGTGGCTGTTCACTGTATGTTCACTGCTTAGATATTCTACCTTAGTCTTGTTCGATAACATAACTTATATAGGAATTAATTTAATGAGAATAAAAATATAAACACCACAAAAATCATCAGCACCTATGGATGCACCCACTTAAAAAATGATAACATTCATTTGAAGGTAGCTGGGTTTACATTCCAAGGGAAAATTATTAGAAAATCTGCTACCTTGGACATATTCAAAAGCTGACAGGACATGGTTATGGGCAACTGGGCCATAAGGTTTCTTTCTGGGTGGAAAGAAACTGTATTGGATTCTCTTGCATTTTTTTCTGTTGCACATATATGAAAAACAGGACAGAAATTATGGAAAATTTGGGGGGTTTTGTCTTCTGTGTGTGTCTTCCAGTTGTGCTGTTCATACTTCAAAAACCATTGTCTTCAACCTCTCTCCACCTCCCTTGATCCTGGAGTGGAAATGATCAGCTGGGTGAAGGAAATTCAACACTCAGCACGTTTTTGTACTGCAGCTTTAAGGAAACCAATTTCAGTATGCTCATGGAAGGAAGCCAAAATTTCTCCTAATTAACATTTGCTAATTTTCTTTTTATTTCTCTGTATTCCTTTCTTACTTTGTGTGTTTCTCTTAAAGGTCTGATCCACAGAATTCTTACATATCCTGTCAGAATCAGTTTATCAGTTTATGTATTTCATGTGTGCATTCAACTTGAAACTACAATGCCTTTATGGTAAAGACAGAAAGAAACAGCAGATTTAAAGCTGCTATTGCAATCAGGTAAGTAAAAACACTTGTATGGTGAAAGCTTCAAATCATCTTTCAGTCTTACCAAACATACGAGGACATGATTATTTCTCGGTATACTCAGTGCTCATATCTTTAATTCCTTTAAAAACAAATTGAAAATATAAAATTTAAACACCTAAATATATTAAAAAAAAATCTTTGGCCTTTTAGAATTTTAATGATGCAATGAAGACCTGAATATGTAAATAACTTCAAAAGAAAAATTTGAGGTTTACTTCATATAACAATTTACCATTTGGTTCCTGCAGTGAACCTGCAGTGTGAGCATAACTTCCCATGAGTGGTGGTGTTTTCCTTTGGGAATCTGCTTTGAGTGAGGGGATAAATAGTTCTTTTTCCACATCAGGCAAGTGCACTTCTGTGACAGACTCATGTCATGCTTTTACTTCAGCTTTAGGTCTTCTTTTAGGTCTTCTCACCAAAATCAAAAGAAAAGTCAAGCAGCTCAGAGTCTTAAGGCTACTCTTCTATTGTCTGGGATGACTGTTACTTGCAGCTGTGTTTAAGTCAAAGGCACAACCAAACCAGATTATCCCTGCATAGCCAAATTAATCCCTGAAAATAAAACTGAATTACAGGTCAGGTCCCTGCTGAGTATCTGAGTGTCCATACCTGCAAACCTCTGCCTGTGACTAGCAGCAATGTGAGAGAAAAGCAGACCTCATTAGGTGATCAGGTAATTCAAGGTTGATTTCAGTTTAAAGATTAAGTTAAGTGTGATTGTGATGATGATATGATGCTCATCACTGTATTGGGGATTTTATCCTACGTGTGATTGATTCTGAAAATTAACATTTTATTAGTGGAAAAATGTGTTTGATGGGAAGTTTTCTCCTGCTAATGAAAGAAAAGAGGGGCATATGCTGCCACATCAAAAAGCAGACTATAACAATTTCTCAGCACCTTACATTTGAGTGACAGAGTGCCATAAATTGTTCACTTTCACAGTAAATGAATGCAATTACTCCTCGTTTCTTAATTTTCTGCAGAAAAAAATCAAGTACTTGTTGCTCTAATACTAAGTACTACATCAGCCATGTAACTGATTTGCTATCTGAAATATGATACAACCCTATTTTTTTCCTGTTATTCATACTCATATCTTTAACATCTAGACTTACAGAAAAGGGTTTGTGCATTATAAACTGGATAAAAATGAATCATTTCCCCTCACTTTTTATTTGAGTCTTCTGTAATTATGGAAATAAGTGAACATGGCTTCTCAGCCATAATTATTTTTCTCTTTAATGTTCAAGCTGTAACTCAAAAAAGTTTGTCACCACTTTCCACTTACATTGAGAGTGGTTGATGTATATGTTTTTTAGATGACTATTTGCTTTAATCTTCAACAAAAGCCCATAAGATTCTACAGCAACTGAGTAGTTCAATGTGGAATAAATTATGCAATAGAAGACTATCAGACTACTTGTCTGAGACAAGATCTTCCTGTCTTAAAAAGGATGCTTTGCTTTTAAAATGCCAATTAAGTTGACCCAATCTGTTCAAACATCTTCAACTGCAGAGGTTTCTGGGAAAACAAATCTTGTGAAGGCCCTTGCTTTTGGTGTGGCATCACATCCTTTGAAAACATTGGCAGGGTTGTGGGGATTACCTCTCAGAGCACATACAGGGCAGTGATATTTCTTTCCCCACAACTTGTCACTTTGAGTCTTTGGAATAATAATGGAAGTATCAAATGGCATATTGACACTTTCAGTCTGGTATTTATTATGTGAACCTACAAATCCATGTGTGGACCCTGTGGGAAAGATTACCTCAGTGGTATCATATAGATACCTGTAAATCTACTGGGTTAATGTCTTAGCTTCTAGGTAGAGCCTGTGATTTCTACATAGCTAATCTTTTCCATGGCTCACCTTATCACTCTTTACAATTCATTAAGTAAATTTCATCCTTTACAGCTTTTTCAGTGGGACTGAATTTTTTATTCTTATGTAGACCATGAACTGATATCAAAACTGTGCATGAGATAAGCAGCAAAATAAATATTTTTCCCTAAGAGTCTTTCTATCAAAACACAATGGCATATAAATTTTATCACAGTGAAACTGAAAGTTCTGCATTTATAGAATTTTAAGGCAAATGATGCTTGAGGAGTATAATTGCACATTGCTCTGTAAATATCAATAAATTACTGAAAATACCATAAGTCCCATTAAGTCTTTTTATTATTATGGAATATAAAAAATTTCTGAAAACTTTGGAGGAGTGATTGTGTTCTGTGAGAAAATACAATAGTTGCTGAAAGTGTCAAGCATTTTGTTCACCTACTCTGCATTCTTTATATTTAATTTGACAGAAATTACATTACATGATAAAGTACGATACAAAATTGTAAGTAATATATGATGTCTTATGTTAAAATGATGGTGTAGAGATATGCTCTCACATCATTTATTTATTTCCTATTGTTTTCTGAACCTTTGAAATATGACCTCAAAGCCTAGACATGGAATAGGTAAGTGGTAAGAGTAGCAAAGAATTTTGCGCTTGTTAGACTTTAAATAAAAAGAAGTCTTTACTTAGCACTCTTGTAATTCCTTTCCTGTCATACCTGATGTACTAATTTCTGGGAATCTAGGATATTCACTTTCTCTTCCAACTCATAAACAAGAGCCAATCATTTTATCTTTGAGAATGACTTAATGTTGAGTGATTGAACTTTCTTAAAAGCCAAGCAAACTCAAGCAGACTTAAATAACATCATGTTTAATGGACCAGGGTAATACCCAGCATCTTTGCATTGTAGACTGTCTTTCGTAACATAAACTTGTTTTTGTCTGTTGCTGCCTCCTGCTTCTATTACCATATAACAATAGCAACACAAAAGGAAAAGATTTTTTTGTCCTAGAAACACCTAAAATCTTGATGTTAAATTATGTAAATATACAATTAGAAAATAACTCTTGTAAGACAGTCTTCCAAGAGATGAATTGAACAAAGATTCAAAATAGCTCAAAATATAACTTGACATTTTCTGTGAGATTGTCAAGAAAAGTTGCATGCTAATTAGGTTTTCATATAGGCAAGAGATACAAGGGACTGTCTGTTCTCAAATTCACTATGTTTTAATGTTATTTAGGTGAACAAGAACTATCTTATCCAAGATACTGAAAATATTCAGCAATTTCATTTAAGGCTGTACAAGGTTGCCATAGCCTAATAAAAATTAAAATACATCACAGTATATTACAGTATATATGGACTTCATTGTTGCTTTATGGACAAAGAATATTACCCTTTATTTTTGAGAATATGTAATTAAAAAAACCATTTCTATGGAAGTTTCTTTCCTCTCTGCATCAAGAAAATTTCAGCTTAACTCTCTTGCATGTATAAAGCCTTTTTTCACAGATTAAAATTCAAATGTTCTTGTTTCTGTATTAGGTTAAAATATTAATCCAGCAAGTAAATGTTATGTTTGTCTAAATCTTCAGTTCATTATCCCAAGAGAATCTTGAGTGAATTTCCAAACCAAAAAACCAACCAAACCAAACAATCCCCCCCTCACCCCAAACCTTAGAAATCCTCACTATATAAGTAAGGGAAATAAAAATTGGAGTGAAATATGAGTTCAACACTTTTAAAAGAAATTTTATCTCTTCCTTGGGCTGAAAAAGTTCCAACCAGTCTATTTCCATATGGTGCCTTTTTCATGGAGATATTACAAAAGATTTAAATCAATGTTACAACTAGAAAAGCTCAGAAGGTGATGTATATCATCTAATTTTACATACATTGTTGAAAAGAAAATGTATAATGTTGGAGCACATCTATTGTAATCAAAGACTGAAAGATAACTTGAGAACAGAATTTTTGTTGTCATACTTTAGAAACTGACTAAAACCAAACTATTGCAAATAGTAGCAATAAACATTGTGAACTTTCACAGTTTGGGATTTTCTGTGAAATACTTAGTGTGTGCTAACTTTTCTATTTCAATTAAAATGCAACTAATTATGCATGAAGATAAAATACTGCAGGTGTCTAAACAAAGAAGAGCTTCTTTTACTTAAATTGCTGTTGTTTCAAGACATGTCTTTCTTCTCTTTTAGATTGTGAAAACTTGTTCATCATTGTATGTATTTATACATCATATGTATGTATTTATATGTATGTATTTATACATCATATGTATTTAGCAAGTGGTCCCTAACTGTAGCAGGAAAAGTTGAGTAGGCCTTTCACACAGTGCATATTTCCTTACAGTAGAATTCTTCCAAGCATGGGTCATAAATTGTTTTCTCTCTTCATTTGCTGATATTTTCATCAATATGTCGACTTCTTCATCAGCTGTTCTTTTCCTAGCTTGCTGCTTGGTGACAGAAGGGCAAACAGACAGCACTTTGGCTTTGGTATCTACTAAACAAAACAGCTGAGTCTCCAAATGACTGCTAAGGCTCTAAATATTGCAATTTAACAGTCTAGGGTAAGCCCACTCTCGAAATATCCATTTCTCAGCAGCAGCAGCAGCAATAAAACAAAATCTCTATTTTTCAGCCAATTGCCATGTCGTGTGAAGCCTGGAACAAAGCTGATGCTACCAGTGCAGAAACACAGCAGAGAAGACTGGATTTGTTGCTCTGTTATTTAGGATGATAGTATACCACATATCTCTAGAGAACTTAATCTGTTACTGTCGATTTTCTATCTGTTCCAAATGTACAATTCTGTGATAAGTAACAAAGAAAAGTTTTACAATGCAAGGAGCTTATTTTTATATCAATACAGATTAAAAAAAAAATCATCTGGGTAAAGATTTATAAGGGCTTTTAGGATGTGCTTCATAACACAGTGTTTTTAATAATTAATTAAATTTTTTTGCATCAATTGCATAAGCCTGACTGTATTAGTTTTTTGAATTTGTTTATTGAGTATGAATTACAATTAAAATACTAGAGATGTGTTCTTGAATAACCAGACAAGAATAAAATTTCACCAATTTAAATACAATTTTCAATCTCCTTAAATAGCAACGAGGATAATTTTTGCATACATCACTGTGTCTTAGACCTCGTCTTTGTTTGCCATGTAATCCAAATATCCTAACAATGAGGTTTTTTCCTATTTTCATGGGAATTAGCCAATGGAGAGATAAAATATGTATAAATTAAGTCTCCCTTTATAAAAACATGTTATTAGAACACTTCCTTGATGTGGAACCTCTTTACAGATCACAGGGTAGGTATGTTTAAAATTTTTATGATTCGGATCTTCATACAGCATGGCTCTTTCAGTTTAAAAGATCAAAAGAGATCCTGTGCTCTGTGATACTGAAGAGATTCATTAGATCCTGTATTTGTGTCAAAATACTGTACAATGACAGAATAGGGGTCAGTGAGAAGATGTGTAACCTTAACAAGCTAAGGTGAAATTTTATGCTATGAAAATTTTCACCTTTCTTAATGTTAGAAGCCAGAACAGACACCTCATATGAAGCATTCAGTCAGAGCAAAAGCAGTGTTTAATAGTTCATTGTAGTAGATAATAAAAATGCACATTAATTTAGTTTTGTATTATTCTTTGGAAGCTCCACTGCATTTTAAAAATTCCAAACAACCCATTTTTTTACAGTGAATCAATACCTCTTTCTCCACTGAGAAAAACAAATGCACTGTGGGTGTTTTTATCAGTCTAATTGTGATCAATATCTTTATTCATGTGGGTTTTGCTGGTGGAAATGTATTTAAATTTGTGAATATAAACCCTTCTTTCAGCATGCTTGTGAAATGCCAATTGATTCTGGAGAGAGAAACACATGGGTATACATATCAGTATAATTGACCTATAATGTAGCAATGTGTCTCCAGCACTAAGCAGTGTGGTTGTTATTTGTGCCAATGTTTGATGTATGAATATTCTCAGTGCAGCATTGAGGAACGAACAATTGATTTAACTAGATATGTTTACATTTTTGAAAGATGTGTGTGGAAGTTAAAGCAATATAATTAATTCCCAAATTGTTTTTCAAACTCTGAATCTTCACTACCTGCTACAGTAAGGCCACTTCATAAATTATGAACACTGTAAAGGCTACAGAAAACTCTAGGTGAGCTATTAAGATCTTTCTTTGTAAGATAATGGTTACCCTTTCACATTACCTTTGTTTCAATGGGTACTGGTTGTAACTCAGCCTATCCTTTCAGAAATGTCACCTTAAATTATCCTTCCTAAAGTATGCTCCAGCTAATTTTTTTTATTCACATAGAGAGTATGGAAAGCTGTTTTGCAACACACATATGTGAAATCGTGGAAGACTTTCAATGTTCTTGTAGTCTTAGTAAGTTATAAATTGGTTTATTAATCATAAAAGGCTGATTTCTATAAAACTCCAAATATTCCTCAGATTTCACTTGAAATCTAACTGTTTGTGTTGAAGGTGTTTGTGGAGGGAATCACTGCTGATAGCTGTAAAATCTGCAAGTTTTTGATGACCACTTTTTGTGTCAATTTTGTCCACCAATATAGCAAAAAGTTACTGGATATTTAATGACAAATTAAATTTTATAGCTTGAGTACAGTGCTATGTAAAGAACTGCTTTTTGATTTCTTATTAGAACTGTACAATCATTCAGGTTGAAAAGTATCCCTAAGATCCAGTCCAACCACTAAGCCAGCCAAGGCCATGTCTACACATCTTTTAAATTCCTCCAGAGGGATGTTGACTCCACCACTGCCCTAAGAAATCTGTTCCAGGGCTTGACAATCTTTTCAGTGATGAAATTTTTCCTAATATCAAATCTAAATCTCCACTGGCACAACTTTCACACCATTTCCTCTTTTTCTCACTTGCTAGATGGGAGAAGAGACCAACTCACCCCTGGCTACATCCTCTGTTCAGGGAATTGTGGAGAGCATTAAGGTCCTTCCTGAGTGTCCTTTTCTCCAGGCTGAAGACTCCCAGCTCCCTCAGTATAGGAGGGAGTCTTCCCCTTCAAAATAAATACCTGTAATCCAGACCAGTTTTGCCTTGTTTTGTTTGGAGCTATTAAAGTTTGACAAGTAGAAGTTTGCAAAGTGCTTTATTATATCTCAGTGTCCTGAAGTTTGCAAGTAAAAGCTGTTTGTTATTCAACCTACTGGGAATTTTGGTGTTTCTCCAATGCACCACCCACAATAAATCCTCTAAAAAGCCTGCTGAGTGGGCTGGGGCCTTACACTGAGCTGCTTATCACCAGACTTGTACTTCAGACACTTCCCCAGCTCTGCTGCCCTTCTCTGGACACACTCCAACACATCAATGTCTTGCTTGGAGTGAGGGACCAAGCCTTTACTAAAACCAAGATATTTTTTTTTCCCTTTGAATGCTTTGCAGAACTAACAGTACTTTGTGTATTGCATGCCTACAGGGAATGCCTCTACTTTTACCAGAGAGAGCACGTGGCAAGCAAAGTCTGAAGACTTAGAATTTTTTCTTTTTATATATGCATGTTCACTTGTGTGGTCATTATAAACTTCAGATGGGGAAAAATGTCCTCCTTTAAAAAAATAGATAAAGGTGTATTGTGTATGTGCATCTAGTTACTTGATCTGATTTGCTTTATAAAAACTTCCATTATTTTCAACCAGCAAGGAGCTTGCATATGGTGTTTTTATAGGATGATTCTCTGCTATTTCAGAGTATGCTTACAGATCTGAATTAATTTTACCTGAAAAGCCATTAATTTTTAGTTAACTTATTTTAAGTACTCTCAAAAATCTTCTGCTTTTATTGCTCAAAGAAATAAAGAGCTCTGTACTGGAAATTCTGTCTATACATCTGAAAGTTGAATTTTTGTCTTCCCTTCTAACATTTTTCCCCTTTCTGGCTTAATATAATTTATGTTATCTTTCACATCATAACAATTCAATAATGTATAATACATAAATTTTACAGCAAATTCACATCAAAAATCTCATTTTTAGTACATTGAATTCTTTCTCATGTTTTTGTCCAGCATGAGTGGTGCTGGTTATTTCTTTCCATTTTGGAAAGTTTTTCCTTCCTTGAATTCATGCTTAAACTGTACTAGCTTTATCCCTGCACAATATGTTTTTTAAACTCCCATGTGTTACAGTCTGCAGTGTTCAGGCTTATGATGAATAGCCTATCACCAGTCATACTAGCAACACCTCTGCCCATAGGGTTTTTTTCCTAATCACCTACATAAATTCTGAAGAAGATAGTTAGCTTCAGAGCTCATAGTTTGCCTCATCAGTTATCAGAATCATTAATTAAATGTCTTTTGGGGCTTATGTGTGAAAGATTTTAGTGTCAAAGTTTCTTTTTAGAAAATAAATCCCAGCCTCTGGGCGTGAAATCAGGACTTATTTGATGATGACAAAGTATCAGCAAAAATTCATTTAGTTTGTACAGTTGTCAAGACAAATTCAGGAAATAGTTAGTATCCAGTGGTTACCAATATCTTAATATCCAGTGGTTATTACAAGGTTTTGGGTAGCTGGGGAGCGTGGATGAGAGGAGAATTGGAGGGGCTGACTTTGGGGTTTAGGGTTTAGGATGGCTTTGGGGTTTAGGGTTCATGGGTGTGTTTGATTTTATTTGCATAGTGGTGAATCAATAGAGTTGTGGTGAGATGCTTCTACACCTCCTAAGAGAAGTTTTCATTGCCTGACTCAGTATTTCTTACAGATGAACTTTGTATTATGGCATGGTGATCAACAAGTAGAGACTGTTGATGAATAACAAACTTTTGTCTACTTTCTACCCATCATTCATGTTTTAGCACAGATAACAAAATGTATAGTTTATTTCTGTATACTTTGTTTTGTTTTCTTTATTGAACTATGCATTCAAATGTTCACTAATCTACCTGATCTTCCATTAATAGTCAAACCCCCAAGTTAATGAACTAGCTCTCCTCTGACAAAATAGCTCTTTCTCACACTGTCTTTGTAATCAAACCCAGGTATTGAGAAAATGGAGGAGAGGTAATAGAGGAGGTAGATAGTGTCCTTAGAGTGTGGTGGATTGACCTTGACTGGATGCCAGTTGGCCACCAAACCACTCTATCTCTCTTCTCTTCATTAGGACACAGGGTGGAGAAAATAAGGTGGAAAAAAAATTGTCAAGAAAAGGGCAGTTTAATAAAGCAGCAGGAAAGAATTTTGCACATGAAAGAAAGGAAAACAGAGAATTTATTCTCTGCTTCTCATCAACAGGCAACGTCTGGCCACTTCTGGGGAAGCAGAGCTTCGGTATATGTACTGATTTCTCCAGAAGACAAATGTCATAATAACAAATGCCATCCCTCCTCCTTGAATTTAGGTTTTTATACCTGAGTAAATGTTGCATAGTGTGAGAAATACATTTGGTCAGTTTTGGATCAGCTGTCCTGGTCGTGTTCCCTCCCAATATCTTTCCCACCTTCAGTTTAAGGGGTGAGGGGGAGTATGTTGGAGAGACATAGAAACCTAAAGAATAACTTGGATAAGAATGTTACTTTTGTTTACATCTCATATTGCTCATATTATAGTGCAATTACACTGGGTTTATGGAATACAGTTGTAATATCTTGATTGTTTTAATGACCACTGAAGAAATTTCAGTCCCAGGAGAGAGAACAGTAACCTGGAAGTTCACAGCCTTGTGAATCTCTTACGTTATTGCGGCAGAACATACTAAGCACTAATAACAATTTCAGATTCTAGACATGTCCCACTGTGGTGGTTTGACAGGAAATGTGTTTTTTGAGATGCTGTGTTTTTGGACAATGGATATTCAGATTTTAATATTGGCATTTAACCTGACCATTGAGACATGGACACGCCTCTGAGAACACGGGGTTAAAAGCAGAGCTCTCCCCTGGGAGGGTCCTCTTGGGTTTCCGGCGGGAAAGAGTTCAGGTCTCTCCCCCGGCCCAGCTGCTGGCTGGGCAGGGGGAGGGGAAAACCATGTGGCCAAGAGAGGTAGGCCTGAGCCCCGGGGTGGAAGGGTGGAAGAGAGAAAGAGAGAGACACCGGGAGCCATCGGGCAGCCCCCCCTGAGAGATACAGAGAGAGAGAGAAAGAGAGCCGCTGCCTGAGACTGTAACCTTGAGACTTGATAAACATGGGCCTGCGCCGGCAGCACGGCTGGGATGGAGAAGAGGGGGGGGTTCAGCCGGCCGCTTGTAGGAGCTTTTAACCCCTTTTTGGAGAATGAGAACTTTACAGATCATTGACCTCTCCTAGAAGATAGAGTGGAAGATGAGGAAGGAAATGGGCCAGTGTGAGCGAGGTCTGGGCGAGTGAGAGATAGTAAAAGAATAGAGAAGAATCCTAGTGGGAAGAGATGATGGAGTGGCTTTTGCTGGACTCTTTTTGTATAGCCATGGACAGAACCATGTTCCTTGTGATACAGAGACTGCATTCTAGGGGGAGGCAATGGCCTCAGGACCAAGAGGGTTCAGTGTTGGTGCCCCTCGGCCCCAGGGGGTAAAAATATGGGGGGGACAGGTGTCCCAAAAGGAGAGATTGTGGGGACAGGTGTCCCAAAGGAGAGACTGTGCCTTTTTTGGATCAGGACAGAGCATCCTTAAAAGACAACCCTAGAAGCAGTTTTGGTCCGTGTTCAGTGGTGAGAGCACTGGACATGGAAAGGAAGAAGTCACGACGGCAGATGTACTCCGGGCGGTGCCACGAGTGACACGGAAACACACGAGGCTTCGACTGTGTTTCCAGGGGAAGCCCATGGTACAAGAAAGACTCCTCTCCTCTTGATGAACTGAGGATTGATTGTCTAAAAGGTGGTGCTAGACTGAGAGTTGGTGATTTGAGGAACAAATGTATTGGGTTGGAAATTTGGTGGGGGAGGAGGAAATGCATTTGTGAAGTTTTCATTTTCCCTGTGTGTGTGTTCCTTTTTATCTGTAGTTGTAGAGTAGTTAATAAAGTTCTGGTTCTTTTCTTCCCTAAGTAGGAGCCTGCTTTGCTTATTCCGGGTCACATCTCACAGCAGAAGCCAGGGAGAAGGTATCTGCATGGGGGCACTGGCATTGTGCCAGTGTCAAACCATGACACCCACTTCTCTAGAAGTTGTATTGAAACAAAATTTTTATACTGAGAAAATACTTATGACCATGAAGGCTGTCCTGAATATGCAGGCGGAAGAGATGCATGATCAAAAATAAGTGTGGCAGTCTAGTGGGCCCATTCTGATTTTTAATGCAATTCTTTAAATCTTCTCTTGCTAAATAAAGAAGCTTCCAATGTCAACCAGTCTTCTCAGTACAGACTACATATTTTTGTATATAAATACTTCTGCCTAGTATTTTGAATGTGAGGTATCTTGAGTTGATAGCAATTATTGCAAGGATTTTACTTCTATATGCCAGTTTCAGTATTTTCACTTAGGCTTTGAGGCTGACAGCTTGAGACAAGGTGAGAACTGAATTGTGTTTTTGTTGCTGCCCTTTGGGGGATCATATGCAAAGGATCAACTCCCTGCGGCCAGGTCTGTAACTCACCAGCAATGTTGGTATGAAAGTAGTGAATGATGAGGAAAAAGAGGTGCTGGGGAAGAAGCTGACCACTGGTGGATTAATAAGTTACTTTACTATTAATAAGTTACTTTACTATTAATAAGTTATTAATAATTAACTAAGTTACCAGGGTTTTTGAATATTCAAATCCAACCCAATCACCTCAAAGTAACAAAGACTAAAATATGCTTGAAAAAATCTCTTGCAGATGGTAGAAGCTTGCTGGAATATGGCATTATAGAGAAGCAACTCCAATATCCAGCAAAAAGTGTATGACAAGTAAAGTGTTGTGCTATGTTTTGTGGGGAAAAAAAAGGAGTTAAAGGTCCATTTTTCAGTAAGACCAATTAAAACCTCCTTTAAAGAAGTCAATTTCAACATTTGGGTGCAAAGTGATCCTGCTCATAAGTATTTGACCTTTTTTTTTTGAGAAGGTGTTTGTGGATTGAAACTAATATTTAATTTTGGTAAGGTGCACGTTTCCTGATGAAAACTTGAAGTTTTTATTTGTTTGGTGTATCCTCAGAATCTAATTTAAAACTGCAAATTTTTATTGTGAAAATCAGATACGCAAGGGACTTTGACCATAAATGAAAACCTCAAAACTCTAACAGAACAAAGAACATGAAGTCATGCAAGAATAAGGATTCTTTTTGTGTTTTTCCAAAATGGGAATCTTTGAGGTTGGGGAAGTAAGTGGGAGATAAATACTTGGGTTTTTTCCAGACTTTTTGATTTTAAAAGCACTTCATTAGGATCATAAGAAATTGTGAAATTATTAACAATAAAAAGGGATCTTTAGATGTATCTTATTAAGACATGAAAGATACAGATTCAAATGCTTGCAATTGAGAAAAGACAGGAATGGATCCTCCTGCATCTCAGGAAACTTCTTAAAGCTCACAGGCCTGGGGGTGGGAAGACACCATGCCATTTCCTCTGCCATCCTTTTTAGAAAAGTTACACAGGAGGTACCAAGTTTCTTTAAAGAAAATAAATATTAACATAGCTGCTCATTTTGGAGAGATGTAGGAACTGGGGTGAGGAGAAAGTGTTCATTTAAAATGTTTTCATTCTCTCAGTTTAGTCATAATTTACCATTTGGACACAATGAATTAGACAGTCTGTTCCAACCACAGCTGCAAAATTAAAAAAAAAGATTAAGCCAGTTAAAGAAGAACATTGTTCAACTATATTGATTATTAATTTTAAAAATTAAATTTTAAACCCCCAAAGTTAATCCCTGTGCACAGCAATTGTTCCTCCTGTGAAATACAATCACCACATAGTCTGTTACAGCAGCTGTCATGGACTGACCCCATTTCTCATGCCCCCTCAGGGCTTGGAGAAGAGGAGGTAAAGAAGTAAGGAATGAACAAGTGAAATTGAGCCTGGAAAAAAGGAAGGGTGAAGAATGCTGTTTCTCACCAACCAACTTTAATTTTAATTTGCAACAAATTAACTTTTGCTAGGTCAAATCTGTTTTTCTTGTAACGGCTAATTGTTAAGTGCTTGCCTGTCTATCTCAACCTACAGGCTTTTTCATCTTATTTTCTCCCTCTGTTTGAGGAGGAGGAGTGAGAGGGTGGCTGGTGGGAGCCAGCTGGCCAATGTCAGCCCACCATAGTTTGGGTGGTGATTTCTCTGAAGTTTCCTAGCAGGGAAGAAACAATCAAGTACAGTTATAAATAGATTATCTAATTGCAACATGGGCATAAACTTTAACCTCATCAATACACAAGCTTTTGGCCAAGAGTTGCAACCTGTGATGCCCAATAATTATTACAATTTATGTGTAGACAAATGCTGGCGTTCTAGGATCCTGATGGCAGGAAAAAAATTAAGCAAGGATGATATTAAAAATACTGTTAATAGTAAACATTGTAGAGTTTAATCAAAGACTAAAAATATATATTTTCATCAGAAAAATACCACTGTGTTATTATGTCAATAAAAACCTTTTTGCAAAATCTCCATGTGAAATTTGAAGGTATGTAGTAAAAAAATTAGAAAAACCCCTTTGTGTTTTCAAATATTAACTGACTTGTATTTGAATTCTCACAAAAATATGGCTTTGGGGACAGTAATAACTTCATTTCTCTGTGGAGATAAGCATTTCATATTTTGGGCTTGAATAAGACTAAAGTGGAAGTGGTTTTGGTTAAATTGTTTTAATTTTTGATGCAAGGTATTCGAGAAGGAATTGAAATAACTGATTGAAAAATAATTTTATAGCACTTAGTTACAACAACTGTGCTTTTGTTCTGATGAATTCTGCAGGCAAGTTATGTTTCAAAATTTATTGGTATAGGAAATGAATTCCCAGATATGACCTGTCTTTGTAAGAATGTAACTCCTCTCCTCCTCCCTCTGCTTCCCTTCTCACTCTCAAAGCTTGGACCCAAGTCTCTTTTCTGCTTTTCCAATAGATGTTTAATTAAAGAGATGCTGTTACTGTTCCACAATTATTAGAAGTATTCTGATAAACAAAAGAGAACACACAGACTAAACTGTGTGATTAGAAACTAACTTTTTTTTGAAGCTAGTGCTTTCATTAAGAATGTCACTCCATAGAATTGCTGCAGTCATACAGAACAGCCTTGTAAAAGCAATATGAAAAGTTCTTCATGTTAGTGATGGGAGAGGAAGAAAACTCAAACCCCCTAAACTAACCCCAAAACTGCAGAGTTCAAAAGATACTGTGCAAAGAAGACAAAAGGTTAAGCTCAGCAATTTTATATGGACTTGATTGCCACTGTGACCTGGAACATCAGTGCAGTATCTGTAAGGACTTAGATATTGCTATCTCTGCTGGCACTGGATGCTTTGAAAAGTCCTGAAAAAGTGATAGCTGTAGCACCCTAGAAATAAGTAGCTTTTAAAGAAAGCATGCTGTGTACTTATTTGTCAAAAAAATATTTGGGAAGAATTTCACATTTCTTGTGAAACTGCAAAAGTATTGAAAAAACCCCACTCAAATAACAGTCATGAAAAAAGACAGAGGAAATACTTGCCTCTTGCTTTTTGAGACTACAGTTTACTAAATCAGACTTTTAAAATATGTTGTGTCTTTCCTCAAGTTATGATTTTCTGTCTACAAAATATGAGTGGTGTTTTTGGGAGGAGGGAGTTCTTGTGAGATTCAGAAGACTCATATAATAAGTCTGCTGGCTTTGAAAGAGCTCTTGTTACATTCCAGAGTTTACATCTGATTGCAGATACATTGGAGCTGTTGAACAGTTTTTTGAGGAAAGAGCTGACAGCTGATTGCGTTCTCTACTTCTACAGTATTATGGGCCCTCGGTCTATTTTCTTCTTTCACTGTTTTTTTTCAGAGTACAAGCAATGTATACATTCAAAAGCCTCTTCATATGTCCTGTAGTTTCAAGGTCCTGTAGTTTCATCACTTCTGCTAGGGGAAGGTTATCTCTGCTTTTGTAGCTGCACAATAACTTTAGTTTTACCTTTCATTTCTTTAGGCTTATTTTGCATGTCTTTAAGGTTTTTGTATAAGGCTTTGAAATGTGATACTGAGGCATCTGGGAAGTTAAAAAAGTGTAGATAATTTTACTGTTTGGAGGTTTTTATTTGAATGCTGTTTGAAGACCTTAAGATTTTTTAATACTTCTTGGAAATATTCAGGAAGACTATTTTAAGTATAAAGGCAGTCTATTGTTTTTCTATAGTCCTTTAGAGAAGTTGAGTGCTGCTCAGTTTTGGGGTTTGATTAGTGTATCTGCACTCTCATGAAAGCTAATAGTCTAAATATATGATGAAACACATTTACCTGTTGCAGGTGATGGGAACTGACCTGTAGAGAACTCTGTACAGAGCCCTTTAAAGCTTCTCAGCAGAATGAAAATGATTCTTTCTTTCTAAATGGGAAAGGATAATTTCAGGGCTGGAAGATTCACTTTCTCATGTTTTTGGGGGAATCTTAGAGCTACCTTTAAGCCTGTTGGCACTGATGCTATATGTTTCCTTGTCCTTAGGTCAATGCTGAAAGTAAACTGCAGAGTGTGAAATCAAGACCGTCCTGTTAGACTGTCCTGATTGCTGCAAAAGCTGCAAGACCCAGGTTTTGGAGCACAGGCTGAATGTGCCTCAAGAAGAAATAACAACATCAATAAAAGCAATGGGGAATTGCTCTTGAAAGACCACGATTATTGTCTGGTGCAGACGAGTTCTGTAGTCAGCAGGAGCCCAGTGGTGAAAGGGCTGACAGCTGGGTTATGACAAAGACTTGTGAGGGTGGTGAGAGAAGTGCTGACTGTGCTGGGAAGGCTGTGGCCATTCACAGGGAATGGAGATACCACACTCTTAAAAACAAGGTCATTAATTAGTGCAGCTATGAAACTTTTTGAGGGGTGAAACATTAAGGCAAATTAGATTTGCCTTCAAAAGTTGTGACTACCCATGAAGTGCAGGAGCAGGGTAGTGCTGATTAAAGGATTTATGTATTATATAAATTATACACATGAATCATCCTATAAAGTGTAAAAAATATATATTTTACAGATGTTATGTTAATAGATAAAATAATGTATCTATCTATAAAAGAGAAAAATATGAATTCATACATCTTTGTATAGTCCTTCATACAGATCTTTGTATGTCTCTGTGTATATGAGGTGTTTATATACAGGACAAAAAAACTGGGGCCCGGCAGAGAAAGTTGGACCTGTTCAGCCTGGAGAAGAGAAGGCTGAAAGGAGACCTCACAGCAACATTCCAATATCTGAAGTGGGTCTACACGGAAGCCAGAGACAGATTCTTTATCAGGAAATGAAGGCTAGCTATATGGAAGAAATTCTTTACTATGAGGGTGCTGAGGCACTGGAATGGGTTGCCCAGAGAAGCTGTGTTTGCCCTATCCCTTATGATCAGGCATCATAGTTTAACATGAGAAAAATTTAGAGGAGTAAACCAGAAACTTTTAATATAACTAACGATCTATGAAACCACTAAGAAACTAGACACACCTCTGTGAAAAACACACGTTAAAGACAAAAGAAACCCAAGAACTTCCTCCTTCTTTCCCAACCATTGGCTACCAGGCAAGAGAAGGAGTGCTGTGGGCCCAGCCCTTTTCCGGGAAGCCCACCAAACCCCATCCTGGACCAGGCCAGGCAGGCTCTGCCATGGGGGGCCGAGCCCCTCTCCAGGGACACCGAAACCCATTCTAACTAAACCAAACCACAACAGTTACCAAGCAAGAAAAAAGGAAGAGCTACAGAACCCTAACCAGAACAGCACCAACTACAACTGTTAAGATCTTTCCATCAAGTACCCTCCCCCCAACACAACTAAAACCAGAAAAAAAACCTAAAATGCATGCAGAGTGGCCCTACAGCTAAAATTAAACACAAAAGAACCCAAAAACCAACCATGAAACCAGTCCTAACACAACCCCAACCACAACTCACACCACAAGTAACTGATCAGTCAGGTAACCATTTAAGGAACCCAAAAAACATATTAATTGTTCTTCTTAAGTTCTTCTAAGCCTTCTGATGTTTACATTTTTGTAATGTACTTTTCATGTAAATAATGATTGATTTGCATTCCTTTCTAAAGAAGGAGAGAATTGATGGACTGTTGGTTTGACCAGTGTGGTTGGAGAGGTGACAATTTCATCTTCCAATCCATGGTCACCTTTGGAATTCTATAAATATTGAGGTCAGGAAATAATTTTTGCCTTGAACATCTCAGCCTGTAAGTGTTGTTCATTTCATGTTGTATTGCGACAATTAACCCTCTCAGTACTCCAATCCTCCTTTGAGCAAGAGAAAAAACCAAAATACAAACATATAAAAAACCAACATATAACCATAATAATTTATTAAAATTTTTAGAGCAATGTCTCTGCCTGAGCTTGGTACAAATAAGATCATATACCAAAGTCAATAGAATGGATTTTATTTAACAGTAAATAAGAGAGAGAGAGATAGAGAAAGAAAAAGAGAAAAATAAATAGAAAAGAGGTGGGGAAAGAGAAAATATCACCACTCCATGGATCCCAATGATGTCCTGTTGATTCTATCCATCAGGTCTTGGTAGTGAGGGTCCCCCAAAAAATATAGAGTCCCAAGGATTAATATACATTTGAGTCAGGTGCCTCCTCTGGAGGGTGAGCAAGTTTGACACTGTCTGGCAACAAACTCTGGATTTGTTGCATTACTTGCAACACATGCAGTACTCTTATGCAAGGCCTCAGGAAGAAGTCTGGGGGGAGCTTCAGGGATCTTTGATGAATTATAACACCCCCTCAGCTGCCTCTCATGTGAAAGTCCTGTGGATGTGGCCTTCCTGGGGTGAGGGGGTTCAAAGCTAAGCCAGTTTGTATAAAGGAGGATGGGTGTTCACTTTCTCTGACCAGGTTACACCATACACCCAAAACTCTCCTCCCCCTGCCTTGGTTGTGGGGGAACCTGTGCAAACTTGCAAACCTGCCCTCAGCAGATGAGCCTGTGGGTTGTAGCCTTCCCCCACCACAAACACAATCAGGGATGATTTTCAGGACAGATGCTGGGTTTGGCTTTATAGTGGATGCATTCTTCTCCCTTAGCATTGTTTACTTCTCCCTAGACCTGAGATAATTCGACCTTTGACCTAAGTGTCACCTTTATCTTATCTCAAGTTCCCTTAGGCAGCTTAACTCACAGTCCAAAGTTGCAGTCAAGCATCTTAAGGTGGGCTTCTGTAGTCACAGCTTCTTTATGCAGTTTTGCCACAATGCAGTTTTAAGACACTAACCATAACATTTCAGTCTCTGGCATCATCCCTGGGAGTGTTCAAGGCCAGGTTGGACAGGGCTTGGAGGAACCTGGTGTAGTGGAAGGTGTATCTGCCTAAGGCAGGGGAATGGAATGAGATGCCCCTTTCACTCAAATAATTCTGTGATTCACTGTATGATTCTATTTTCTTTATTGAATATTTCTTGGTCCAAAGGAAGGGGCAGTAAATCACAGGACTGCCAGTGAGAACATGTGGATATGACAGTGTCAAGAAAATTGTGTTAGTCAGTCACAACACAGCATGAAAGCTTGCAAGGAATGGCTCTTTTAAAAGGAGGGTCCTCTGTGTATGTAATGACAGTGGGCTCCACTTTCTGGTGTGCTTCTGGGGGCATTGGAACCAGCAGCATTTCCTGCTGTCCAGCACAGGGCTGCCTGAGAGCATGATGGCATCAAGAAAGCCGTGAGCCAAAGGAGCAGAACGATGATTATTACCACAAACAACACCTCTCTGACATAAAATGGTGGACTCCTTCCATAAAATGAAAAAAACCTGGTGTATGTAGAGGAAGGGTTGTCTTGGCCTGATGTACTTCTGAATAAACTGGGGGGGCTAAATGGTCGTCTCAGCCAACCATGTCAGGTCACATCACTGGAAGAAAGGGAGACAAATGGCCCTTGAAGCTGCAGGAAGGGGGTGGGATTTTTGCCAGAAGCTGAGGAGTGCAACATCATCATCATCTTGCCCTGGATGAACTGGTTCATACAAAATGCTTGTTTTCTATATTAATTGATATATACTGCAGTTTTGTAGCTGCTCGTTTAGGAATTCTTAGTGGAGGGTAGGTTATGTGGTCATGACAAGTGTGTGCTATCTTTTGTTTGAACTTCAAAGCTAACAGTTCAATAATCTTAATGCATTGCTGAGTGAATGTCAACAAAGGTATTTGCTGGTTACAGCATGTTTTGTGAACACTATGGAGATGAGGTAGATTAACTTCCATTGATAAGTGCAAGGAGCTTTGCCACCTTGAACTTTGATTTTAACCATACAGGCTGCTGTCACTGTAACTGCTGTCCTACAGCAGGAAAAATCTGAAAGAGAGGAAAAGAACAAGATGAATTTACATATTTCCTTTACAAAGAATGCCTTGACACTTGCCTTGTTCACCATAAAGAGAACAAATAAGGGATATTTCCATGTTTTTTGAAAATAGAAAGTAGGTGGGTGTATGAGAAGAGGTAAAGATGCTTAAAGGCCAGAATTACTAAGACTGCAGAGCAACAAAGGAGTACATCAAAAGTGCTCTGCTATAAATAGCCTTTTGATATATCAAGACAGTGATGTGTAATGGGTGTTTTTAAATTTTGTATGATTTTTTTTGTACATGTTCTTCCATTGTAAAAAGCCAACGTGTATTTAGTGCCCCCAAGGAATAACACACTGAAGAGTGTAACTAATAATTTATCCATTGTTAAATGACTGGCAGGCTGATGCAATAAGATACATGCCTTCACCACTGGCATATATACTTCTAGATTTAGTGATATCACAGAAATTTATACCTTTTTAATAGTATCATGGTGATAGATTTTGCATAGGAAAAACAGGGCTGAGGTTTGAGTTATTTGAGTTTATTTGAATTTAACACTGTCAGATTTTTAGTTCTCAAATGTAAAAAATAATCTGTGTTGCAGAATCTATTCAAACTGAAGCTTACACCATTGGAAGAGAGACTGATATGTGTGTTTGAATAGGGATGTCAAATTTAAGTACTTGAAATAAAAAAAGTTATTATCCAAGCTGCACTAAAGTAGCCTTACCCTCTATTTCTTTTAACATTAAAGATATCAAGTATGATATTGAATCTTTAATATGCATAACAACAATGTTCTACCATCATTGTATCATGTAAAATAAAAATGATGGATATTATGAGCACTTTAAAGCTTATTATGTGCACTGTGCAAAACATCTTGGGAGACTTACAAAAGCTAAGTGGTGAACAAGTGCTCTAATGAGAAATAAGCTGTTATGTCACTATACCAATCTTGCAAATCTGTCTGCATGTCAAGACTTTTATGGAAATGAAAGATGAGAATTCAGGATACAGTCTCTTGCCTTTCACTAGGTCATTTACACATCGACACTTCTCTATAACATGAACATTTTCTCTCAGTCTGTTAATTCTGAAGGTCTTAAATATCCTCTGTTGCTCCTAGGAATTAATGAAAATGTTAATTTTCTTTTTAATAGTTTTGTATTTCCAATTTGGCAGCTGGTTTCATAGGATTACCTATTTTTATAAGAAACTTTTACATAAGATTGCTACACAGCTTGTGAGGGTTTTTGGTTGGTTTTGGTTTGTTTTTCTTACTGATTTTAATATTTCACTGTGTTTTGTCCACTGAAAACCTGTCAGTATCTCAGATGCCAGTTAGTCCTGAGCATTTTTCCTTCTATTTAACAAAGTGTCTGCAATCTATTATCAGAAAATTTTGATGGTTTCATATAGGCTGAATCAGAGAAGGTCAAATAGGTACTAACAGGAAATTTGAATCACAGGATCTCAGAATGGGTCAGGTTGGAAAGGACCACAGTGGGTCATTCACTCCTAATCCCCTGCTCAAATGGGGTCATCCCAGAGCACATGGCACAGGATTGTGTCCAGAAAGTTCAACATCACCAGTGAGAAGGACTCCACACCCTCTCTGGGCAATCTGTTCCACTGTGTGATCACTGCACAGGGAAAAAATTCTTTCTCATGTTCAAGTGAAACTTCCTGTGCATCAATTTCTGCCCCTTGCTTCTTGTCCCATTGCTGGGCAGCACTGAGCAGAGCCTGGTCCCTGCTCTGACCCCTCCCTGCAGGCACTGACAGACACTGATGAAGTTCCCTCTCACTTGTCTCTTTTCAAGGCTGAACAGCCTCGAGTATATAGCCTTAGTATATCTAGTATATAGTAGATACACTATATATAGTATATAGTAGATACACTTCTCAGCTCCCTCTGCCTTTCCTCATAAGAGAGAAGCTCCATCCCTTCATCATCTCTGCAGCCTCCACTGGACCCACTCCAGGAGCTCCATGTCTCTCTTGCCCTGAGGAGCCCAAAACTGAACACAGCACTCCAGATGTGCCTCACCAGGGCTAAATAGAGGAGCAGGATCACCTCCTCTCACCTGCTGGCTATGTTCTTCCCAATGCATCCCAGGATCACATTGGCCTCCTTGGTCCCCAGGGCACTGTTGGCTCAGGGACAGCTTGTTGTCCACCGGGACCCCAAGTCCTTCACAGAGCTTTTTAATATTATACTGCTCAATATTAATTTTTAATATGTTTCTGTCACAACATATAATAGTGACAGAAACTACATGCAGCAAAAATAAACAGGGATTTGAAGCTTGTCTATGAAAAGAGAAATCATAGAAAAATCTTTCAGTCAACTGTGTAAGAGGATGTATTTACAACACGCATCGATAGCAAAACCCAGCTTATTTTACAACATCAGTATTGAGTCTCTTATCTTTCTCTGTGTAGCTATTTATTTTCTTAATATATAGCTTAGGCTTCCACAGTCCTTCACAAACTCTGTAGGGAAATCTGGCTTTCAGATGTAAGGTTGTGATCAGTGTTTCCTATTACTCTAAAGAACTCCATGCAGTTTGTGATGGGTTTTTTTATTATGTTTGGAGACAAGAAAATCTCTCCAAAACTAGATAACTAGCAAAATAATTTTGAAGAGTGTAACAGACATGAGCTGGCTTCAACCCCCTTATTCCTTCCTGGAGACTGGAAACACCCAGTGTCATGTCAAATGAGCATATTACTGGGAATCATGTTGGCATTTGATTGAACTGTGTGCTGGAACTGCTATATTTTGTTCTGTGTAACTTACATTTGTATTGTGTATTCTTTTTTTTAAATATCTCTGCTAAACCAGAAATCTCATAGAACACCAAATATCTTCAAATAAGTAAATTTGATTTTAAATGTTACACCCTCTCTGCATAGAATATGTCAAAGAACCTGGTCAGAGAGAATTGGACACTGGTGTGGCATAATCAAGGAATGAGAAAACAATGTTTTATCTAAATTTTTCTACCATTTTAAAGATACTTGCATAACTTTATCTAGTTTGCAAAACCTTTCTCATACATGTTTGTGCATGCTGCCTCTGATTTTCTGAAAGATAAAGCAAAGGTGATGGTCTTGTAAAAGAGAGGAAAAAAGTCTCCAGTACAAGGTAGCAGCAATAACACATATTTTTTCCTGATCTCTAATTATTATTTTTAAAAATATTTTGATCTAGTACTAAATTTTTGTTCTTTCCTGAAATAAGACAATTGCTTGAAGTTTTATTGATAAAAGTGCTATAATTTATTGCCATTGGCTTTTACTAAAGAAAACCCCCATGCTTTCTTTAATAATGTTATCAAAGGGATGACTGACAAAGCACTGTTTTAAGAGGCCTGTCTCATCTTCCCACCTAAGAAAACATTCATATGATTGTGTTCATATGAACCCTTGCATTTTCATGTCTAGTATTTTGAAGGTTATTAAATTGTTTACTTTCAGGTTTTGCAGCTTAAGTCCACTTTTAAAAGGAAGAATGATAGTCTATATTTGACACTTCTCATGTTTTCTCTGTGTGTATTCTTATAATAATGTTTAACACTATGGTGCTGAGCAAAACTCTTCTGGGGGTTCCTGTTGTTTCAGGGTCTAAATTTGATACTTTTATGTCAATAACCCCTTTAAAGGCAACTGCCCACCACATGTATGCATTTTCAAGACCAATGAAAATGAGAATTTTTGCATCTGCACACACAAACACACACATATATATATATGGAAAATTCATATATTTTTCTTCTATATGAATATATATTTCTGAGAATTGTTATAGAGCTCCATCTTATGATTTCTAGATTTCTTCAATCTCACTTAAAAGAAAGTAAATGTGAAATGGCTAAGGAACTCTCTTAGTACTAGAGAACTTCCAGATCTAAATGCCTTGCAAAATATTTCACATTAGCTCTACAATATTCCCCTTATAAGAAGTGTGATGGGAAGTAATCATACAGAGATGATGGGACAAAGTTGTACAGTTTTAGCTGTTAAATGTTATTCCTATACAACTGGAATTATTCTCAATCTAGTTGAGTCTGAACAAAGTTCTCCTTCACAGCTCTGCCTATAAAAAGAACTGGATTTGCTATTTTATAGCATAGTTGTTCAGTTTGAAGTTTATATAGTCTCCACAAAACAGGTAATAATAGTAAAAACAACCAAATAATACTCCCTGCCATTCCTTAGAAAATTAAGCTGATGTAATTCTGAACATGAAGTGGGAATAATGTGACCGTTTTGCAGATGTTTCATGACCCAAATCACATTATTTGAGTTAGTTCTCTTTCTCTGCCATGAGCTGATGGCAATGGATGGCTTCATAAAACTTTCAGTGACAGGTACAAAAAGGCGATTTTGGGCAGGAAAAATATTTTCCATCACCCTAGAAATGTCAAAAGCAAGATGTGACTAGAAGAGAAGCTGAGGATAATGGGTTACTATTTTACTGGTCCATAGAATCTTGGTTTCTAATGGCATATGAAGGATGCTACGAACTGCAGGGGTTTAATGATCTTATGGAGCTTTCCATGGCTGTTAAATCAGAGATGTCATGAGGGAGGTGGAGGGGAAGGGAATGACTTCAGTGCTGCTGATGGAAATTCTTATAGGCATCTTGCTGTTTCCCATGGTGGGGGAAGATGGAATAAACTAATGACAGGTTAAAGGTCAAATACTTAGAGAGCATAGGTACCCAACTGCTCAGATGCTGAAGTTAACCCATGACTTTTTGGAATATTTTTGGGTTTGCAAAATTGTTTTATTATCATAAAGAGAAGCTTTTTATTTTGTTGTTGTTGTTGTTTTGTGGGGTTTTTTTTGTTGTTGTTTGGGGGTTTTTTGTTGTTTTGTGTTTTTGTTTTTATTTGAAGATGCACTCATTATTTACCTATCAGGAAGTATAGTACTTATAGTGGTATTGTAATGCTTTCAATTCAAACTTCAGCCCAAGTTCAAAAAAATAAAATTTAGTCTGAGTAGCCAATTTTTTTTACCATGAATATGCTTTTTTTGTGACTTTTTTCCTTAGGGTTATGATCATATGCTACACATTAATAACACTTTTAATACTTCAGAGTGTTTGTGCTCCTTGTTGCTCGAACATCTGGAATCACTGAAGTTTAAACAGAGAGTTTTTTTCCCTTTCAATTTCATACTGATTCTGCACAAGTTGAATTGCCTGATGTAAAATAGCGACAAGCTGAGAGTATTGCACCAGAATCAATTTCTAGCTTGAATAATTGAATAGGTTGTGGTATATCCTTGCTCAATGGCCTGATCTTCAATGTATTTTGTATATGCATAAATCTACTGCAATAAATAAAGTCCGTGCAGTAGATGTATGAAATCTGAGTTTCACAGGGAAAAAAAAAAGTGTAAACCCTAATAAGATCAGAATTTAATCCAAAATTATTTTTGCCAGACCTTATGTTTAATGAAATTAGAGTACAGAAATATAGATCTGTTGTCGTGCTTCTACATGGGTGTGATCTTGTTTCCCTGTTGAAAAATGTGTTTTAATACTCTTCCTATAGGGTTTTTCAGTAAGTATATTATTTATACATATAAAACTTACATAAAGCAGAGGTTTTGCATCCAAAATTATTTAAAATAAAACTCATAAAACACATCCCAGTCTTAACTTGCAAGATACCTGCAATGAGAAAGGAGGAATACTTGAGAAAGTTTAGCAGAATAGCATTTATTCCTTCAATTAGTTACTGCTTGAGAATGAATAAAATCACAAAACGAGCCATGCAAATAAGTGAAAGCTGCATTTCAATTTTGTTCCTTTGGGGAAGAGTTTCCACCAGTAACAAATAATTTGTTTGGCTAAAAACCAAATCTTATCTTTATTAAGTGACTATGTATTGCTGTAATGATCATGGGGAAGCTGAAAGAAGTTGTCTGTGGATAAATGTGAAACTCCAGAGGAAAGAAATATAGTAACTTACCATTTCAAAACATTACAGCTGTGTAAAAACAACACTTAGAATCTGTTTTCTAGTGGCAATAATGGAATGGTAGGTATTAATTTTAGAAACTCTAAAAGGATTTAAAAACTCTAATAGATAACTGCCCCTAAAATATCCACCATAGTGAAGATAATAATTTTTCTGTCCTGGAAAGAATGACACTTTGGATCTCATAGAGGTTTGATTACTATGAGGTTTTCTACTTCTGGCTGTCAAAGTTTGCTCATATTTGTCACCAGGTGGATACCAACAAAGTTTTTTATACTATTCATGAAAATTTGAGGTTTAGGTTAGATATTACGAAAAGGTTCTTCACACAGAGGGTGGTTGGTTGCTGGAACTAGCTCCCCAGGGCAGTGGTCACAGCATCAGCCTGATGAAGTCCAAGAAGTCTTTGGACAATGCTTTTAGGCACATGGGGCATTCTTGTGGATGGTGCTGTGCAGGACCAGGAGTTGGACTCGATCTTTGAGGGTCCCTTCCAACTCAGCATATTCTGTGATTCTGTAATTTTGCTGCATTTAAAAAACAGAACTTACCTGGTTTTAAATCAGATATATTAGAAATTCAGAACACTTATTTAATGTATTGCAAATGTCTTAATGTGTTTAGTTTCCTCTACTGTAAAGAACAGCTCCATGTATATGCTGGGGCCAAGTGACTAAAAAGTGGCTTTGCAGAAAAGGAGTTGGATTGCCAGAAATGGATTTTGTAATCCTGAAATATGCTAATTTTTATCAATTTTGTTCTTTTTTTTTTCAGTAAGTACTTTTTCATTCAGTAGGTCCATTCACTCCGTTCAGATAAGCTCATCTTTGGTTTTGTTACAAATTGAGTGGAAATACTAGTTGTCTTGGGCAAGAACAGATCTTTCAGAGAAGACTGCACCATTGAACAAATTGGCAGCATTTCAGTACCCTGATGAAAAAATATCAAAAATAGAAAATTGGTGGTAAATAAACACATTTATACAGTTCTACATACAGTTTTCTTGTCTTTGCTTCACAGTGTGGCTTCATACTTGCCATTAGACAGTCAGATTTTAAAGGTATGTTGGGAATGATTTGCGGGCTTTCTGCTTGAAGCAAGCCTAACCTGAGGGACTTCTCTGCAACCATTGACATTCAGCCTGTGCTATATGGTGTTGAGCACACTAATTTTATCTGTGGATATGTGAGAAAAGTGGCTTGCCTATATACAAAAATTGGCAGCCCATCACTGCCAATATATTTCTGTCATGTGGGCCAACAGCTTTCCTTGCATACCCTTGCAGAGATGCAGTGAGTGCATGCAAAGGAATGGTTGATCCTCTCAATCAGTAGCACAGGGTTGTTATGGCAGGATCCCCAATTCATTTTCTAGCATGATTCCCAGTGGTAGACTGCATGCAAGTGTGCTGAAAATACAGTCTTAACTGTACTGATGCTCTTTGATCTTCAGGTTTCACCTTTATTTTTCAAGGTTGATCGCTGAACCATGAGGAAGAGCAAATCTCTTGGTTTGTTAGGTAAGAACACAAAAGGGGAGTGGGCGAGCATCAGACTGCTTTTTATTATTTTATTTTTTTATTTTCTTAATAGTATGGTCATTGGAAGACTGCATATTTGTAAATTAATTTGCATATGGCTTTAACCTTGCCTATAAAATGTCTGGCTTGAATCTCATGTCATAATAAAACCTGATAATCCTTTGGGTCTGGCCTCCTCGATCTATTTGCTTTTTGTATTAGCTGTTCAGTTTTATGAATTACATCAACAGCAGATCATAGCAGGTCCTACTGTGCTAAACACCATACAAACACAGAGCAAGGCACAATGCCCTCCTCAAGTCCTTACAGTTTAAATAGATTAAAAGATTAACAGGAAAACACAGATGTGAAGTCTCTTGATCAAGGTTACCCATTGGGCCAAGAGCAAAACCAGAATTGAACTGGTCCCTGTGTCCCAGTCTAGTAAGCTGTTGATTGCACCATGGTGCCTCTGGAAGTTAATTTCAAGTACTATTTTCAATTTATGCATTCAAATTGCTTTTAAACCTAATTGTGATGGTCTAAAAGGCATCTTGGTGAAAATAAAGCCCTCTCAAAAGGGAACTGGAGGACACAGTCACACCTGAGACATGTCTCACTTTCTTTTTAGCATCATTCATCATCTTTGACAAGAAAATGCTTTGAATACAGTAGAAGGCATTTCAGCCAACCCTTCACAGCACAAGAGAAAAGAGGCTCTACTTATTCCCAAACTGCATATTTACTTACGAAATTTTAGTCCAGAAAATTTGTGCTACTTGAGGGTCACCGGGAAATGCCTATTCCAGATGGGAGCCTCAAGGAAACTGTGACCTGCTGCTGTGGTCCAGCTCCTCCTATGGGGAGCTCTGCAAGTTTTCTAAGGAGAAAAACCTAATCATCAAAGACAGGAACAGACTTATGAAGTTATGAAGCTTTTCTATAAAAAGTATTTAATGACTGTTGAGTATGGCTGGAATGACTGTTGAGTATGACCTCTTGGTCAGGAATATTTCAAATTAAAATTTTGGCCTTACTCTATCAGGCTTCAGCATAGGCAATACTCTAATCTCATAGAGGACTGGACATACATTCTTTTAAGGTACCTGAGTAACGAACAAAGCAGATCCCAAACCCTACATTTTGTCTCTGTGAGCCTGTTTGGTGTTTCTTCACTCTAGTGAGCAATAGTGGAACTACTACAAGAACACATTGTAAACAAGCAAATGTTGCATAAACCATTTCTTATTGATTTATTATGTGTATTTTAAGACATCATATTCAGATTGCCTCTGCTTCTAAAAGCCATAAAAATAATTTTAATCTATGAAGTATAGATTAGGAAAATTGCAACAACTTACTTAGAACAGTCTAATCAAAAACATACTTTCCTCCTACCTTTCCATCTCAGTAGGAGGTTGAAGTTATATTTTAAGTTTAAAATTTTAGCTATTGATTATGAGTGATTACTTTTATCTTGCAGAAAAAACTTAGCTATTTTACATATATATTTGCAGTGCATGCACTTCTTACTTTTTGCAATTATTCTCCCTAACTTTTTTATCACCTTTCTTTGAGGATAAGGGTTGTATACAACAGTGTCTCAGCAAACAGTGAAGAAAACAAGAATTACTTTCATTTTCCCTGAACAAAAAATCCAAGGAACATGTTTGTTGGATTCTCTTCAGCTATGCTATTAGTAAAAAATTCATTTTGAAAGATACAGCTGGGGGAAGAGAGAGTAGCGAAGTAAAATAGCAAAATCAAGAAATGCTCTGAAACAAAAGCCATTTCTTTAAAAAGATTCAGTGTTATACGTCCAATACTGTATAACTAGTTGGAATGAGATATGCAAGTTATTTAATGATTAATACTTTGATCACATTTGATATATTTAATACAGAGGCTTTCCATTACCTGATCTTTTTTTTTCTGAGAAAATATTGATAATCATTAACTTTGAAGAATTGTGTTGAAGGTTAGGATTTTTCCTTTATTTTTTTCTTTCTCTCAGGGAATTTGGTCCCATTTGTTGCCTATGAGATGGGAATGACCAATACTTCAGAGACAAAAGTGGTTTCTGTGGGGAGGAGGAGAGGGAAGGGTGCAGCTGGGGGGCTTTCCCTTGGGAAGGGCAGAGATACTGTGAGATTTTGGCTGGGCAGTCCTGGGCGCTGGGCTCAGATCCTCGCTCTCTCTTGCTCTTGGATCAGAGACGGGGGAGATGGCCGGTCTGCAGTTCATGTGGGAAGAATTCGCTGCCATCATGGGATTCCACCTTTTACAGCTTCTACTGTGAGGGAGGCTTTGCTGCTGAGAGCAGCCACTGAACTGGGACCTTATGGAAGACCCAATCCCACTGGAAATGACTCACCATCTCCTTGGGTGCCCCAAGGGAAAACCCAGGACCCCAGTGCCCTCCCTGCATTTAGAGGGAGTGTGTCTGGGCCATATGTGGAAGCCTGGGTGCTGTGGGAATCCACAAAATCAGAGGGTTCTGGGAAAGCTGCAAGATGCAGGCCTCAGATACAGCAGAACTGTGAGCAGAGCTAAAGCAGCAGCCATGAGATAGGTCAGCAGAAAAAGTATTTAAACTGTAGAAGAGCAAGGGCAAATAGAACAATGGTCCGTGTATTAACCCTTGTCTGAATAGCTCTTTAAGCTGCAGAAAGTTTATCTAGCAAGATACTAGGAAGGTTAAAGCTTAATAATGGAGCTCTGTGTGCTGTGTTTTAAGGCTTACAAGCAGGTATTGTACTCAAAATAAGCAAGCATTGTTTTAACCAAAGGTACATGTGCTTATGGTGATTGGATAGAACTACTGTCAATGTGCCTTTGCTTCGTGTGATTGGTCAAGAAGCTTATAAAGTAAGTTGTAACATTAAGATTTTTCGCCTGCTGCCTGGAATGTCAGCTGCTAGCATCTTCCCATTGTCATCATCATATAATGAGACTGATACTGAAAAATAAAACAGCTCAAGGCGCTTTCAGCAGCAGCCCTGTCTTGTTTGTGTCTGTAAATAGCCCCCCTTGCCGGCATCACTGCCCAGACCCACTTTTTTCTGCTGCTGTATGGGGTTTTTTGCTACACTCTAACCCAGCAAGCCGTGTCCACCGGGACACCCTAGGGCTCCTGCCAGCGCTGCCGAGTTTCAGCTGCGTTTTTTTTGTCACGCAGTGTATGCCCACCTCTGCTGTTCCAGCCACCACTCCGAGGTTCCTGCTACAGCCCATTTCACCATCCGTGAGGGCACAGGAATTGGCTTCCTGACGTGAGTTTGTACAGGAATCCCCTTTCCTCTCTCTCGCGCCAGCCCGCCCTCCATTACTGCATGGAGGAATGGCCGCGCTCACGCCACAGCGCCCCCTGCAGGCGCGGGGGAATCATCGCACCCACCCTGCCCGGCCGGGAGCCACCAGCGCCCCTGCTGGCCGTGACCGGAACTGCACCCGAGGGGAGAGCGCTCCACAGCCGAGAGACGGCTGGTACTGATTTTCTGGGTTTTGTTTGTTGTTGCTGCTGCTGTTGCTGTTTCTCTGCCTTGTTTTGTGTATCTATATATATCTCTGTAAAGAACTGTAAGTTGTAATAATTTGAAGGGAAGGGAGGGTCTCATTTTTCATTCCAAGGAAGGTTCCCACCTTCCTTGGCACACAGCTGTCTTTCAAGCTACACGTTATAACTGGAAAATTGAACTCTTTAACAATTTAAGCAACAATAACATACACTGATAAAACCAAGATAAACAGACATTTTAAATGTATGCTATTCTATGTATAACCTTCAGACTAAGTACTAATTTTTTTTAACATGTTATTGACCAAGAAATGTCTTGCTAGTTACTCTCAATGGTTAGGAGCTTTCCTGAGCAAAATGCTGTATGCATTTTGCCATAATGTATTTCTGGATTAGAAATTCCAGTGGGGAAAAAAAATATGCAGTCCTGTGGCAATCTAGAAAAAAATGACATAGTTGAAAATCATCCATAGTTAGTATCAGTATCTTCAAGTTATTAAAAAAACTTAACATGAATATTTCAATTATTTTGCAAGTCAATATTTAATAAGCATCAAAAGAATGATCATTCTGATGCAATAACCTAATGAGACCTGTTCAAAATAGTGAATTTACATTTGCATGCTGCCATTGTGCTAAATGTTGTGCTTCGTAAAGGCTTGTAATTGATGAGAAAGCACTGCAATTGCAAGCTCTCCCTTGTTACATTGTCAGCCTAACCATTTACCTTCCAGTTTGCCTGTTTGTCAGATGTGGGCCTCTCTGTTGCCTTAGTCTGACATTTATGAGCAAGGAAACAACAAAAACTTCAATCAGCCCTCAAATCTTATCACACTGGAGAGCGACTTTACTGACTCAGAGCAGGCATTTTATTAAATCTGACAAGGGCATGATCTCTTTTTCTGATCTGGATTTTTTTGGTTTGTTTTTTTCTTTGTTTGTTTGTGGGGTTTTTTTTTGTTTTGTTCTGGGTTTTTTTTCTCTTTTTTTGTTGCCTAACTTTCACAAACTTTTTTACCCTTTTGGCCTTTCCTACAATGAATAGGATTTGGTTAAATAATAGAATTTAGACACACCATTGTTTGCTTGCTTTTTTAAACTGGAAGCTCTGTTTGGTTTTGTATTGGGTGTTTTTTTTTTTTGTTTTTTAATCCTCAACTATTTATTGAAAGTGTTCTAGTTCTGTAACCCCTCAAATATCTAAATAAGTTTTCATCTTGGAGTGTAAGGCTTTATGAATTTACTGGCAGTTGTCTCATCCCACTGTTTCAAAATTAGATTTCCTTATTTCTCTGACCATATACATACTTCTGGTTGTTTCAAATCCATTTCTTTTTATTACTTATTACTAGCAAGTATTACAATTCCACATTCTTTATTCATGAAAGCTTGTCTAAAAAATTTGCATTATCAAAGGATGTATATTTGTCCTTTGTCTGATATGACTTCCCAGTTTTTATTTTTTTGTTCTTCTCCCCTGTTTCTTCTGTGACCAAATATATTCCTCAAGGAGTACGTTTAAAGAATAACTTTTCATAAAATTACAATTCTAGAATTTTTTTAAGCTTTAAAATGCTGAAATGCACTATGTGAAAGATGGCACTAGTTCCCCAGGAATATTGTCTGGAATACTCTGGGTTTTCTACTTCAGAAACCTTGAAACATTACATGCAATTATTTTCAGCATTATTTTCCAAAGCCTCATGATGCTCTGTAACACTACAATCCTATGATGTAGTAGGAGGGAAGGAGTGTTTAGATCCAGCATTAAATGCCAGCATGAAACTACAAGAGGTAAAATACAGTCCCCCTACCTGCTGAGAACAGCAAGAGAAAGACGAGAAAATTAGGACACCCTTTGTCCTATATTTATTCTCTGTAGGGTTGTCTGAGAGTCTGTAATCTGCAATCTGAAGGGAGCTTGGAGGTAACCAAAAGATACAGCTTTTTGGTGTTATCTGGAGACAAAAATGTAGGAGGAAAATTCTGTCACTTTTTTTCGTATACTTTAGGTAGGTTGAAATTACTTATCTAAAAACTTCTGAAAGTAAATATGACAAACACTAAAAGGCAAACACATTTGAAATAGTTTTTCTGTGGGTTCATATTAGACCAGTTTGAAACTATGTACTTAAATGGACATTCAGTTAATGTCATTTGCTTATAATTTTTTGAAAAGGAGTTCAAATTCAAAATTACAGCATGAATATTAACCATTACTGAAAATATGATCTAGTGTGGGGAGTTTATTTTAAAATTTTAATAATGATGATTTTATATAATTTTTAAATATTTTGGCACAGAACTTGGTGTTTGTCACATTTTATTTAAAATCTAAAAATTTTATCCTGAAGTTGGCAATATTTGTGCACTTCAGCAGAAAGATCCAGTCCATGGAAAATAACTTTTTTGGAGGCAAAACCCCCCTCTTTTGGAGGTGCTTTGCTTGAATATCTTAAAGCAAGGCGTTATGTCTCTAAGGTTTTACTAAGTAAAGTAAAATTCAAAGTCTTTGAAGGAATGGGATACAAATGTCATCAAAAATATCTTAATTCAATAATGTGAGGAAATCACTTTAGAGGAACATGTTGTATGTTAAAATACCTTAAGATGGTTTAGATTTTAGTTTATAAATGCTTGTGAAACTTGGCTGATTTTTTTCTTAATATCTTATCTTTTACACAATTTTTAAGAGGTATCTAGGGTACAGAATTTTATTTATAAAGATATTTTGTAAATTTATTTTCTTTGGCAAAAGCAGTGAGGATGTTTTTTACTCTCTGTGTTGATCACTTTGATGATAACTATGTTAGTGAAATGATCTAGTCGGCACACAGAGTATGTTTTCAATTCTGATATCAGAAGCACACTTTGGACAGTGAATATTCAAGGTAGGCTGGGTGAAGGATACTGTTTTAAAAATTAAATATTGCTTCTTATTGAAAAATTAATATTGCTCAATTTTCAAATGTTGGTAAAGCTGTTAGGTTTGCACAGGATATTAAGTACTCTTCTTTTACTCTGAAAAAACCCAAAATATTAAAAAATGTATGTAAATGGATAAAGGTGCCAAAATAACACTACAATAATAATCAGAAATCACAATACATAAATCTCTAAAGATGGAAAAATTAGAACTTGGATTTGTGAGATTTCTATCATAAGCAGATCTAATCACACAAGAAAGTAACTATAGAATTTGATGTGCTTGTTTATGAAACAAAACTGTTGAAATATATCTCCATATTTTAGGGGTTCTTAAATGTCTTTTTGAACTGGGGAAAAGAGAAATTTTACTGATTGAGTAGAAAGAACAAAAAAAAGGAAATTAATATTTTCATACATATTATTTGAACATATCACAAAGTCTTATTTCTATAAAAAATGGCACTTTTAATCTGTTCAAATCCAGTTTGGTTTTCCAGATCAAAGCAAGTCTCTGTGGAAATTCATCCTGGTTTGGCAGAAGAGGGCAGTGTTTCTTTACAATTGTGAATGGGAAGTGTGCATATTATTTCAAAAATCAGTCTCTAGAGAGTATTTTAGGCCAATGAATTTAAATGTAATAAATGCCCTCTGAATATGCTACTTAGTAAAAATAACAGGCAATGACAAAGCCAACATTACTGTTGCTTAATTGTTGTCAGAATTGTACTGACCTAAGCAACAGCATGTAACCTTTAACATACTACATAGATGATTGATTTTTGTGTCCAAAGATGAAATCTATGAAACAACATCTTCGGTTGAAAATGGTAAAATGATAAAAAATTAAGCCTAATGCTACTGTTTTTTGGAATGTGTTAAGGATATTAGCATTAAAAAAATAGCTTTGCAATAACTCACATGAATCAGTACGGATAATCTCACCTGTCAGAAGATGTCCATGGTTCTGTAGTGTCCCCTCTTATAGAGCAGGAAAACTAAAAAAAAATATGATCACAGTTTATTAATGGAATAATGGAATCTTTTACTTTAAGGACTCTGACTGTCCTGGCTGATTTCAAACCAATTATTTATTTTATTGGCCTTTTAGCATAGTGATGTTTGCCAAGTCTGTGCCTACATGATTGACGTATTTCAATATCCTGAGTGGTTTTATTTATTTCTGCCAAAAAAATAGTACAGGTACAGGTTTCTCCCTTTACCCTAAAGCTCTTTCTTCCCTTTATTAACACTTTGCTCTTGTCTGTGAGCACTTTAATTCAACAGGGGATGGATGAACCTGATAGCTACTCTTTGGGGAGGACTGAATTTCTCCATATCCAGAAGATGAGGTTTGTTCATATGGACATAGGAAACTAAATTTCTCGAATGTGTAATGAAAGTGATTGTGTAAGCAGGTATTGAATTTTGGTCTGTTTAATGGTGGAAGCAATGTCTTCCGTGATTTCCACACAGAATTACAATATTGCTGCCAGCCTCATTAGCCTCTTGTCCAAAGTGAATCTTAATTCTAAAAGAGTCCTAGCAACAAATTTGCAGAGAACAAAGCAAAAGCTTAATTAAACAACTTATTAATGAAAACAAAGGAAAGGAGTTGAGGTAGGAAAATTAATTTAGAAGTTATTTATTTTCTTGCTTTTGTTTTATAGATCTGTTTCCTTTCCTTCTCTGCCTATTTCTCTAAAAAATTGATTAAATTCAGTGTTCTGGGAAAGTGGTTCTGCACACCACACACACTTTCCTGGAAAAGCTGTAGCACAGAAAATGGTGGGACAAGAGTCTCTCAGTCTACTCCAACTGCGTGAAAAAAATCTGGTTGTAGTATTCAGCTTTTCCTTCCTCTGCTGCTCACAGAAATACAAGGTGTAAGCTGCAGCTCACTTGGAGCAGGAGACAGTCTATCAAGCCTGTACATGTGTGCTGCCAGAAAAGTCCTTACATTTTGTGGAATATGAGTTTTAGCAACATCTTGAATGCCTTGGGAAGCAATGAGCTGAAGGGAGAAATTCCACATCCTACTGGTAATAGCCCAAAGAAGCCTTTTCTAAAGCTGGTGGCGTTTTTGGGGTTGTGGCAGCAGCAGTGAAGACAGAGATTGGCCTCTGTGTTCTTTAAGTGATCCAATATTTTTTGCTGTTACCCTTTAGATGTTCATAGGTGTGAATTGGCTCTTCATAGCAAGACTCCACAGCAAAACTCTTTTCCCTTAAGCCTATGTATCCTAATACACAATTTCTTTGGGATACAGGTTGCTCAAAGAAACAATTTTTTGTTTTCTGATTAATACTTATGCAGCAAATGTCAGCATTCTTGGTTATAGAGATGCTTGTCAAAGAAGTCAGAAAAGGAGATAATATGCCAACTGATCAAATGAAGCATTTTAAAATATAATTAATCATATTTGAAATAAAATTCTAAAACACTGGCACTTGATATGGCCCTAGGCCTAAAGCTACACGAGCTCAAGTACAAGATGAGATACACTACTCCTGCAGGTGATCACTTCTGAATACTTTGGGGAATAAAAGTGCTCTTTTTCTTGCTTATAAGGCCTTTGGTTTTATAGCAGTTTACTTAATTGATTGCACATCCTGTGTGCTTGTTTGGTTTTTACAGTTTCTGTTTTTATTACTTGGCTTCTTTGGATCCATACAGTTTAATTCATGTGCAGATAAAATGGGAAAGTACTGTTTTACCAATCTTCTGCATTTGTTATCTTGAAATGAAGCTACAAAATTGTTACTATTTTCTTTTCCCCACAAGATCCTTGATATAAATTCTTGGCTTTTTCGGACTGATACCCAAGCTGATTTTAACTTTGCTTCTGTATATGAATATAATCTAACTTGAAGAATTTTTATGTTTGCAAATAAAACTGGAAAATAGTCTGTCCACATAATTTATGGTAAATAGAGTGAAATGAGGCTAAAACTAGGAACAAAGTTGGATATTGAGGAATTAAAAATGCTATTTATTATTGAACACATTGCAAATTTTAATTTCTTAGGATAAATTCAGAGTATAAACACTGGTTGAATGGCAAAATTGCAAGGATAGGCCTCTCATGTTTGTTAACGGTAGACTATAGAAAGCTTAGAATTCTACATTTTCCAGTCATTTGTTCCACACTTAAAATAAATAATAAATAATAATCATTCAATGAACATGAAAGAAAATGCTGTAAAGATACTTTGTAGTGAACACTGAGGCAAAAAATACTGCATCGATAGTATATGTTTATGGAGGTAAATAAATTCTATTTTAATAGACAGCAACTGAAAAGATACATTGCATTTGTGTTCTCTTGTGCAGTTTCTGTATGTTTACGTAATACTTGCAATCCTGAAAACTTTACCTCTGAAAACTGTGATGAAAGGCAAAGAAAAATACATATTCAGGGATTTTTTGCTAGAGTTGAGAACAGAGATAAATCTAATGTTGTCACTTTATTACATTACTTAAAAATTGCACTTCTCATACAAAAAACGCAAAGCAAAATACTTGGTTAAGTAACCAATAGACACCCCTTGCAAAGCAGGAAGTGTAGTTTCATCACAGACAGTAAAGTAAAATTGTTAACCAAAGCACAACAGAAATGTTAATGCTCCTTTGCTGCAGGAAATATTAGAAATTTGTCCAGTGCAGAGAGAAATATTTCTATTTTAATATTTTTTGGCCTATGTCATAAAGTGTGCTTATATATCACAGTACTGACTTCTGCTTTTCATAAATGTATGAGAAGAGTCTTGAACTGGCTGCAGTTTCAACAAAAAATTACATCACCTCACTCCTATGAGAAGCAGGAAATGGGTGTTTTAATGAGCCAGAGGTTGCTTCAGTTGCCATTTTTTACTGCCATCCTCACGCACCTTTTTGAAAGCAATCTCTGGCAGGTTGTTATATCATTGAGCACATAATTGGGCTGATTTTGAATAAGATTTCAGGGTGATCTGTGTATCCTGATTTCAAGGATGCTTTCCAATAAAGTGTTTGTGGGTGTGTAGTTATTTTGACAGAAAAGAAATCTATCATGGACTAATGTACTAGTTTGTGTTTCTTGAAACCTTTTTGAAATACCATATTTTTATTTTCAAATTATTAAAATCTATCATGAAGAAATAAAAAGAAAATAAAATTGCATGCAATACACAGTAATTCCTTTCCTTTGACTACAGTATTTTGTGAAGATTTTTAAAGAAGCTTCAAAACTAGGGCACTGTGTACTTTCAACAGCTTTAACTTCTGTTTTCTCTGCCTCATAAATTAATGACTTTTAAAGAACCCTACTTAAAAGGAAAGTATTTGCCAAATTACTGGTTTTTCCCTGTCTTATATTGAAGAGGTTACATGGTGTTCAAATCCTTGCTGTAACTGAAGCCAAGTTGTGCTTATGATAATAAAATGAATTACATTGTCAAAAAAATTGAGGTGGAAAGTCAAGCAGTTTCTTCTTCTTCCTTTGAAAGTTTATATGATTTTTATTAAATTCTTCGTATTTTGTAACACAGATACATTTATAGCTGTATTACTTTTGCTCTCCATGATTTAAAGGAAGTAATTAGTACAGTGACAAGTAGAACTTGAAATAAATTATTTAATCTGGCCAGGATATTAATTCAATAGCTCCTCGTATGACTAAAGATTTCCTATTGTTCTTAGAGTTATGGAATTGATTTTTATGTTGGGGGAATTTGAATGTGGGGAAATTTTTCATTCTGTCAAGATTGTAGGTGATCACCTAAAATAAAGGTGAATCAGATATGTGCATTTTCAGTTGCAGCTGACAACAGCAATTTACAGAAATTTGACTGATAGAGATTAATATGAATATGTTATTTGCAAAATATTTCTTCCCTCCTTGAACTTTGTTCAAGACTATTAGGGATTCCTCTCAACCTACCAAAGGCTAGATCTGGAATAAAATTTCTGACACATACAGAATGAGAATGATAGAGAAAAAAACCCTAAAAGATAATGTCTGATTCTTTTTAATTACCTTTTTTTTTTTTTTTATTCTTGTAATTATTTTCTAAACTAAGTATTTTTTATCCATTCTTGTATAAAATTAGTTGCTATTTATGTGAATTCCGCCATGAAAAGATGAGGAAGTCTGCAGGAAATGATAATCCAAAATGTATATATGTAAAACTAATTTGAAAATTATGGATACAGTCATTATGATTTTAACTCATGGATTCCTTTAACTGAATCAATTAAATGTTGAGGTGACCTGCTGTGTATTTCAAAATGAAATCTGGATCCATGTCAGTCAGTTCTGCTGTGTTACAAACCAGATTGGTGCTTTATAAAAATAATCACACTACTATATTTTCCACTTCTAAAAAATGTGCATAAACTATGAAGGACTCATTGGTTAAAAATTTAAAGGAGCCATCATGATGTGACTTTTATAGACAACTGTGTTGAAGAGTATGTAGCTGAGCAAACTGTAATGTAAAGAACTGGAATTTATGTCTAGTGTTGTTAGCTGTACATTCAATTATCCTGTCCTTGACAAGAAAAAATTCTCTTTGATTTTTTTCAGGTTGCATGTCAACCTGTGAACAACATGAAGCATCCTTACTTTAATATCAGCTATTTATATCTGTAATTATTTAATAGCAATATTTCAGGGTAGTCAACAATTAGAATAAAAATAATGTAATATGTTGTGCATTTTTGTCAAGACCATCTTGATGTTTTACAGTAACCAGCTCTGTTGCTGTCAGGTAGGATTTGATACTGTCCTGTAAAGAGACTGAAAATTGGCTTTTGGGGTTTTGTGAAATAGGGTGTAATATCTGTCTGTAAGGGTTTGTTGTACTGTTTTCGGGGTAGAAAGAAATGAACATGATTTTTAGATCTAAAATATTAGAAAAATATCAAAGCATCCATATTGATAATTTGAAACAGAGTACTAGAACTTACATCATTTTGCTTTGGGCACTAGATATTGATATTCTCTTTCAGGAAAAAAAAACCCAAAACCAAAACAGCCAAAAGTTTTAAATCTACAAATTAGTTGCACCTGCACATTCTTTTACTCCAGCTTTTATTGCTGAGGAAAGGTTAATATGCTTCCTTCTCCTTTTGGCTCTGGGTTATTAAATACTGAAACTGCTGCCGTGAAACTGGTACTTGAAGTAAAATCTCCACTGGGGCACAGCTAAAGCAAACTCTGTCCATATTTACTGACATTTTTTCGTCTGCATTTGTGCTGCCATTATCCGGAGTGTCTTTCTTGTACTGTGGCTGGTTCTTTTTTGGCAAACTCCAGAATCAGGAATTTGCAAATTCCAGAACCAGGAATTCCTGTACCACGTCAAACCCTGTATTTTCCTTGGAATTTGGCTTTGTTCATCATTGCTTCCATCTCACTCTTTCTCTCTTAAATTTCTTTTATATCTTAGAGAGCTACAGATATGCTGATATATAGATAAAGAAGGTGATCTAATCCTGTTTCTTATCATAGAATGATTTAGGTTGGAAAAGACCCTTAAGACCATCAGGGGTAACCATACCACCAGCACTGGCAAACCATGTCGCCAAGTGCCACATCTACAAGTCTTTTAAAATACCTCCAGGAACAATGACAGCATTCTCTGGGCAGCCTGTTCCAGGGCTTGACAGTCCTTTCAGTGAAAAAACATTCCTAATGAACATTCCTAATATCCAACTTGAGGCAACTTGAGGCCATTTTTTCCTGACCTATCTCTTGCTCCTCGGCAGAAGACCCCAACCACCAGCTGGCTAAACCCTCCTGTCAGGGAGTTTTAGAGAGTGACAAGATCTCCTCTGAGCCTCCTTTTCTCCAGGCTAAACATGCTCAGCTCCCTCAGCTTCTCTTCATCAGACATCAAACCCACCCCCAGCTCTGTTGCCTTTCTCTGGACTCACTCCATCCCCTCAATGCCTTTCTTCTGGTGTAATTTATAACAAAGTCACAGAATAGCTCAGTCTCCACAATAGCTATTGCTCAAGGACTATTAATGAAATCGATAGCACTCTTTAAATCCCAATAAGCATTTCTGGCATCTTAAATGATATTTGAGTATTTATTATTTCAAATGCTTATAGCTTTGCTACAAAAGAAGGAAAATATCATCTTTGTGAAGGTCTTCTGTGTGAAATGACAGTGTTCCTACTGCTTCGCTCAATTTTTTCACCTTCTCATGGGGATTTTCCTGTTCTCTGTTCCCCAACATAAATTCAGACCCATAAAACTGCTTAATAATTTTAAATTATTTTTTGCTAATAAAATAAAATATTGAATAATAAAAGTGGTTTGTAAGAACTCCTAACTTTGATTGACACTCTTCTATTTGACAACTAGGTGGTATGTTTATACGTTCCTTTCTCTCTTTGGTAGTCTGTCCAATGCTGATTGTTATTTTTCTTGTAAGAGCAACAGTGAGCCTCAAATAATTATAAGATCATGCATTCATATAATATTTTACATTATAAAAATAATAAATATTTTTGTTTTTTGAAATGCTGAATAAATATTTTGCTCTTGAAATGCATTATGAATTCATAATGAATGACCTCTATAAACTTTCTCTAATCTAAAAAATCCTAGTGGCTTTTGCAAAGGACCTCCTGGTCTTTTCTTAAGCATAAAATAATTTAATGTTTTGTACACATTTTCATCTCTCAGGGTTTTCATTAAGCCAAATGTTATTGAAATAATATTTACAGAATGTTCTAAAACACATTATCAAAGAGAAAAAAATGCACAAAAATATTCATAGAGTAAAGAAATGCATAAAGTATTTCCATCAGAAGTAACATACCAAGATGATTTAGTACCTGAGATTCTGTTTACTACATCCCAGAGTTGTGAACCTTTTGTTCAGCAACAGCAAAAAACCTTTGACAATATATTGTTATGATTGTCTTTCATATCTCTTCTCTTCAGAAAAGTATTATTTCTTTTTCTGGAAAAGAAAAAAAACCAACCAAACAACAACCCTTTATTCTACTGGAAATGGTGTTAAATAGCAAATAGACGACTCATTGTGTACAGATCTTACTCCACGTTATTGAAGCTGATGGATACCTGTTTTTTGGTTTCAGTGTCTTCTGGTTTAACTATATATTTTATTAAAGGGAATATGCATAAATGGGATTTGACTTTGGCAATCAGTAAAAGAACTTAAATTGAGTGATGAGATGCTTTTGGTGAAGCTGAGTTTTGTTGCGAGATTGTTTGATTTTTATTTTTCCCCAGGAATGATCTGTACACTGTGCTGGAATTTAGAATATGTTTCACCTAATTCCCTACTAGGGTAGGAATCCTATTCATTGAAGAGAAACTCGATTAATATTAATTTGTAGGTCTCTTTTCCTCTTTTTTTTTTATTTCCCCAAAATGTTAAAACTTCCTGTTCCAGAAACACATCTACCGTGGTTGGTTCTTGACCAAAATCAACCTCAATTTTTTTTTCCCACTGCTTACCTCTGGGAGCTGTGTCTTCCCCATAACTGTTCTAGCCAAGAGTATCTGTGTTACTAATCTAGAACAGGAGAGTCATCTAATTGAGCTATTGAGGTTCCTGTGCCTTTTTCTCTCCATGGCATAGTACACTGTATCCTGCTATCCCCAAAAAATTTAAAATCTCCAACAAGTATGCTTCAGTCATACCAACTGAACAAATTAAAGATACTTTCATTCCTGAGTGTTGTGAGAGCATCATTATCTTCAGATGAGAAAGATGATAAAAATTATGCGTACACTTTGTAATGTTCAATTCAAAGTTGATCTATTCTTGCAATCTAGGCAGCATTCTTCATACTCTCAGAAATTATATATTCAGAATACACGCAAATATAATGATGATTTGTACAGAAGAAAGGTTATTCTCTGAAGGCCTATTTTAATATTTTCGTTGGGCAGAAATACTATGATAGTCTTTCTCCATAATTATAGGGGTCATTACCAGCCTTTCAATGCAAGAGAATCAATAGTTTAACATGAAATGAGAACATTGCTGCTAAGGTTTGGCAGGGGAGCTGATAAGGACATAACAACTCTTAGTGAAATTTTCTGAGTCATTGAAACTCTTCATGGGGAAGAATCAATTTCAGCTAATTTCCTATCTCAAATTGGTGAGAGTAGTTTCTAAATTATTGTTAACGAAATAAAAAATTTTTTTTTAAAAAAAGCTAATAAAAGTAATAATTTATGAAACTGAATTGAAAAAGAAAGATCTGAAGTAGTCTACCTAAAAATATCAGTATATTTTGTGTTTCGATTTCTTTCACAACTACTTTTGAGGACTTTTTCTGTTTATTTTTGTAACTAAAAGAATATCATATATTGAATAATTATATATAACCATGTACTGTACAAAAATGGTGAAATGTGGTTTTTCAGACTTATTTGACAAAAAAAAAATTCAATGGCTGGAAATTTTTGTGCTGTCATCTAAGTTTCAGTATCTCTCAAAAATTCATAGGCTTATATTTTCTTTCTTAATCACAACAAAAAGTTTTTTTTTTGATCTTTGCCTTTATTCTACTTTGATTTCTGGCAGATCCTGGTTTTCTTAGATTTCCAAATATGAGTATCTCTTTCTTACAAGGAATGCTTTTCTCACCTTTTTAATTATTTTGGTTTAATTTTAGATTTACTACTTGTTTTGGTGGGTTTTTTTTTTTTTTTTTGCTTTGTTTTGTTTTTCTTAATTTTTTTAAAATTTTATTTTACTTTTTTAAAATTTTATTTTACTTCTATATTTCAGTTCCATTTCCAGTATTTACTTAGCTCATGCACTTTTCAGTTTTGTTTGCTCTTTCATATTTTAAAGTACTGGCCTGCCTATCTTCACAGGAATATTTTACCACTCAAGTATCTCTCCATATTTTGTCTATTAAAAAATAGGTGCAAAAGGTAAAAACCCACATCCTCAGCCTTCTTACTACTTTAAAAGTAATGAAGAAAATTAATTTTTCTGTAGTTTTATCATGTACAATATATAAAATTATCTACAATGGCTATACCCAGAAAAGATTTATATTTTGACTCTCTTTGGGGTGTTTTTTGCTATGGATTCACTAATTTCCTATACCTACCTGGTCCTTATACCAGAGGTAGGAGTTTTCTGTGTCTGGAATGTATCTATCAGATGGTAATATAAGTAATTCTATCATTTAATAGTTAGACATCTGTTCACATAATAAGGATCTGGTAGAATCTTACAGGTACTTATAATGAAGAAGTAAGAGCACTCAAGAGTTTTAAGTGTTTCTTGTACCAAGGGACTCTTGTGAAAATCAATATAAGATACAAAAAGTTATTGCCTATTTGTGTAGAAATGCTTTGAGGATATTGTTCCTGTTAAAAAGCAAATCATGTGTAATACAGGTCATTAATTAAGAATACACTGTCCTTGTGAGGGAAAATCCATCTTATAAATTCTTCTTATACTTAATTTTCTGATTATTTACTTTCAAAGAGAAAAATGGTTGAGTTTTGATTAATTTAACCAGTTTGGTTTCTTCTAGAGTGAAAACAAAAGTAACTTCTCTTCAGCAATGGATCCAAAGGCTACTTGGAACATGCCTTATTTGATGAAAGTCAGTGAAATAATGTAAGTGTACTCGTGAGAACATTAATGTTTAACTTTTTTCTATATGGTTTTGGTTATGAGCAATATGTTTTAAGGTATATAATACAGCAAGAGCTATGGTATCTCGGAAGGAAAAATGGAGAATTAGGAAACAAAAAACCAGCAAAGTGTAAAGATTACTTTACAATGCTAAATATGATTATAAATTACAGTTATTGCACATGTGCATAAGGACCAGTGTGCAGCAATGTGTTGGACATAGGAATACAAAGTAATGAACAGACTCTGTCCAATATTATTGCAAGATGGAAAAAAACCCACAACAAAAGACAAAGGAACTACTCAATGAATTAATGGATACACAGTGAGCAACACAGTGGCAGCAACTGCTTGTTCTCTGAACTGCTCTCTATGATGGGAGGCTAATCTGAGGGTTTAACCAAATTGAAAGCAAAGGAAGTGCCTCTGGGGAAAGGAAGATTAACCATAAATTAAACCTGAGACAACAAAGTCCTGGCTGCTCTGCCTGATGCAGAAACACAACGGCTGCCCATGAGAGAACTGCTAGAGCTGCAGAATGGAAAGGGAAATAATTTTAGCTTTTTGAATATTATTTTGCCATGTTCTGTTAAATGATTTTAATAATTTCCATTTATTTTCTGTCAGAGATACACACTTTTTTGTTTGATAGCAGGATCTTTGCAAAAGCAGGTCAAGATCCTGCATGCTGACTGTAGGTATAGCCAATATGGAAAGAAATGGAGGAAAAGGTAATATGACATAGAGCAAAGAGAATAAAAACAAAAAAAAATTTATAGACTCCTCGTTTTACTGCTTCTGTTCCTGAAACTTGAATTACTAATTGTTGGAGATTTTTTCACCCCAGGTAAGACAAAGGTAATTGTAACTGCATGCATTTATGTGTATATAAACTCAGATAACATTTGTAAACTTCCAGCCAGGCTTGACAAGGTATAAACAGTGTTTGATACTTTACTTGCAAGTATATGCAAGTTGATCTTAAACTGAGAGAGACAATAAATGAGCCAGGTCTGCTGATGTAAATCAAACAGCCAATTGACTACAATGGCATTCATTATGCCAAGTTAAATCACCAGAGAATTAGGACCACTTAAGTTTCAAATGTGCATCTGAAAAATTATTGTATTTTAAATATTGGTGAAAGCCCTCTACAATTATTTTGGTTTCAAGGGAAAAAGTCAGAATCAGCTTGGGTTTATGCTAGTCCTCTTTTATAAGCAATATGGACAACACATCCTGGACATCCACTTCACTTGTAGTGAAGTCACCTGACTGCCAGCTTTTTACAAGGCACACTGCATTCTTCCTCTCCCCTCTGCCCTTGTTTGTGCTACACAGAATCACAGAATAGTCTGAGTTGGAGGGGATCCTGAGTCCAGCACTGGACTGAATGTCCCACACAACAGACAATGCCATGGAAAAAAAAAAAAAGAATATTTCCTGCCACACACAAATGATAAAATGGTGCTGTAGATAAAACTACATTGGTTTCAGTCTTAATTAGTCTTAAACTGTGCATCGCAGGCTTGAGGATGCTCAAATAAGGAAATACAGAATCCCATGGGAAAAATTTAAAGGCGCAGCTGATGGGTTTGGGTTTTTTTAATATATCATCCTGCTTATAAAGAGAGATTTTTTTAAGCTGAGAATGTGCAAAAAATTGAGAAATTGTGTAAAATCTTCTTTCATGGAGAAGAACAATGGTAGTGAAATTTTGGCAGTGAATTTTGTTAGTGTTTTATTTAAACAAATTTTCACAAGACAAGAATTCATATTTGAACATAAAGTAAGCCATCATTTGATATGTTCTATTATGAACAAATATTTAAATATGAGGTACTTTTCATTTTAAATATTTAAATCTGCTAGAAGGGATATTCTGGCTACTCAAGTGATTAAAAAAATGGAATGCAGAAGTCATGTCTAAGCATTCCCCATCAACTTTATAATATCTGTAATTAAATCAGTGCCATATTCTATAAATTTTCCCATTTCACCTCTCAATAGTTACCAAAAATGAACCTAAGTCAAACCTTTGAGTCCTTTTGACTAATTAACATATTCTGCATACCTTAATTTCATTTATACAGGAAAATAATTGGCTTAACACCTTTTTTTCTCTTAATACTCTTCTAACCCTGCTGGATACTAGTGTGATGTAGAAATGAAATTTTAAAAAATATTATAATGGAGAAGATGGAATAATGTGCTGCTTATGGATGGGATATAGTTAATTTTCTTTAAAGTAGCTTGTACTGGGCTGTGTTTTTAACCAGAACAAATGAATTACATATTCTTTCCCCAATTCAAATTACACAAAAAAATGATTTTGTTTCAAAATTTGTAGAAGAATCTATAATTTTTACTCCATTTCAATATGCATCCTCCATATTCTCCTAGCTGCTCTAAAATCCAGCTTTTTCATTGTCCATTGTTCTCTACCTTGAAACATGTCTCTATAACCATGTTTTCTCCCAGTAATTACACTCTCACAGGTTGTTACTTTCCACTCTTTTTTTCTATAACTCTTTGTAGGGTGAGGCTTGGAGGAGCAGCAAGTAGGAGACATCAATACAGAGCACATTGCACTCATAACTGGCAGCTAGGTGAAATTGTACTAATAAAATCATTCATTAGGTTATGAATGTGGTTCTTTGCTGAAAATTTATCTCAGTTTTTTAATGATTCTGAGAAGAGAATATGATTCAATAAGGAAACTCCATAGTGGGTCACCACTCGGAGGCTGTAGAATGCTCCTGTCCAAGTCTCCTCCACCAGCTGGAGGTGGAACTGAGCGAGGAGGATCCAGTGCCAGCCTTGGTTCCTGAGGGTGTACACTTCAGAAAAGGCAAAGTTTGCATGTTTCACCAGCTCTTTATGCTCTCTTTGCCACTCTAATTTGACTACATTCAGATCTTCCTGTCTATCAGCTGTTGACTCAATCCAGTACCTCCTTATGACACTTTCTGATTATTCCTCTGTTACTTCCATAATATATTTCTGACCTTGATGACTTCTGCTCAATCAAGTCTGCTTGTTTCTTTTTTAATACTTCAGTGCAACTTCACCCCCCCCCCCCCCGCCCACTCTACATTCCCCAGACTTTTTAACCATCCAGTTTAAGTCCAGTCTCTCATGTCTGGCAGCTCTACCATCCCCTTCATTCATCTGTGGTTCCTTGTGCTGTCTCATTGTCTCCTGCTTCCCAGGTCTTGATCTTAGCCTTTTTTTTAAGCATATTTTGGCACTCTTACACAGATTCTTCATCTCTGCCTACTTTCTGCACAGGAACTTTTCCCTTTCTTAAATCTGTTCATCCCAAGATGTTACCACTACTGCTGATGGGCTTGGCCTTGGCCAGTGGTGGGTCCATCCTGCAGCTGGCTGGCATTGGCTCTTTTTGACACGGGGGAAGCTTCTGGCAATTTATCACTGAAGCCACCCCTGTAGATCCCGTGCTGCTAGCAGAACCTGGCATGCAAGCCCGATACAACTGATCATGAAGAGTTGTTCCTCTCAGTTTCAGCTGATGTATAGGAAGTATAGGCATGTTTGAAACATTGATGGTGAACTCTTACCCTGCCTCCCTCTACAAATATAGGTTATTTACTTACTTATTTTAGAAGAAATAAACATTTACAGCCCCATCTATTACTCTTAACAGTAATAGATGGGGCTGTAAATTTTTAGCAATTTGAAATAGGTTATTCTGATAAATGTTGATGGGAAACTGTGTTAAAATGCATGAGCATATTGTTTACATTATGTTCTGTTTAGCCTCTTCCCTGTAGTGGGATTGCAGGACAGTAACAGGGACCAAAACAGAGACAACTTTGGGGACTATGGGTGAAGGGATCTGAGAGCAGTGGCCCATCAGAATATATCAAATGGTGTAATCAGTGTTTATAATGATTGTATAATGCTTACATAAATTCCTGCATTCTGACTGATAATAGCTTTCAGCTAGGGGCCATTTATATTCAGAATAGTTACAGAGAAATTGGCTTATTGCCTGTGACAATACTATACCTATATAATCAAGAATAATACATTTTCTTGCAGACTACACAAAATTAATTTATAATACAGAAGAGTTTTTACAAATAGAAGTAACTAAAAATAGTACACTTGGCCATAGTACACTTGACCTGCAGCCAGCATTCCTACTAATATATTTTGTCTGAATACAAATAATGTTGAAGATTACCTTCTGTCAGAATGAAGAGCACATAGAAATATAAATCCTGCTTATAAGAAACTTTGCTGAAGTGAAACTTATAGAAGAATGGGAGGTCTGGGGATAATTTATGGATTGACCAAGATAGCATTAATAGCTAAATTAAGTTTTCTGTGCATTTTATAGAACAGTTTTGGGTTTAGTTTTTGGGTTTTGGGGTTTTTTTCAGTTACATTTGCCTGGTATTAGTGTTCTCCTTTGAAGTTCAGCTTCTCTGTTTTAGTTTTCTTGTACAGAAAATGTTTTCCCAAACATATCAGGTTAACTAGTGGTCATGGTGAATATAGTCCAGATTTTAAGATTTTGGAGATTTTTTTCCTTCTTATTTACAATCTAGTACAAAATTTGAGATAGCTTACTTACTTCATAAATGGAGAGCACATTAATACACACCCAAAAAATACCTTGATACCTCAAGATGAGAATACTGTCTGTCCAGGACTAGGAACTATTTCAGTATACATGAAACATTAAATAATGTGGTTGATGAGGATTTTACTTTGATGATGATGATCATTTTACTTTCAGGTCTAGAGCAACTGTTCTTTGGTCATCCCTTTCTAAAATGTGTCACAAGCACAAAGACAGTAGAACTCATTTTACTGCAGTATTTATGGATGGTGTACAGCTCTTTTTTTGAGTGTTTAATATGCCATAAGGAAGTTTCTGAGACAGTGAAACAGACTCCTTGAGATTATCAAACTTTACTGAGGATTTTGCTGTCCCAGAAATGCTGCAGCTGAACCTTGTTCTCAGTGTGCCTAGAATTTGTTAAGATGTGCACCTGAGACCAAACTGTGGGAGACTATTAGGGCCATGGAGGAGATGGAAAACAACATTTTCACAGTAGGATTTGATGAGTAGGCAGATCAGGAAAAGGAATTGCACACCTGACTTTTCTTCAAGGCAGACCTAAACAAGATAGTGATGGTTTCACCCAGCCATCATGTTTCAACTCACTGCTCAAAATCACCTTTACTTGGGCAGATAACAAAGAAACTGTGTTTACTCTCTAATTTTTTAAATTTACTTACATTAGATATTTTTTAAATGTCTGCTCTTGTTCATCTGGACATTTTCTTTCAAATGGGAAGAGCTCTTTTTCCACTTACTAGCTAATTTGTGTATTCTAAGAGAATTAAGAAACTTTTAACTGCATCAGTGGGAAATAACTTTGATGTTCTCCAGAGTGCCTTGTATAAAACAATAATTCCAATTTCTATTTGTATATTTTTATTAGCTTTCAATGAATCCTATAAGCTATGGGTTGCTCGCAATGTCAGAAAAAGAGATTTAAAAAAAGAGTGCTCTATAATGTAGGTTTAATGGTCATGTAATATGTGAATTCCCTCCTTAATGAATACAATTGGAGTGGGTTTCCCAGAATGCTTCCAAGAAATCTTGGAAACAAAAAGTACCACTGGTCACTTTTCATTGTAGAAAAGGCTTTGTATAGCATAACGGTCAAAGTTAAACCTATGGTCAACAACAATTATGGAAAATTAACTAGCAATCTAGTTAAATGACTGGTTTATGTATTTATTTTTTAATCTTTCCCTTCCCATTTCTATGTACTCAAATTCCAGTGAGAAATAATATTTGTAAATAGAAAACTACTAATTAGTAGATTTTTTCACTTCTTAATTGCCTTGTCGTGACATATTAAAGTAAACTCTGGAAATTTTTGGAGTATGCTTCTCCTCTATCTTGTAAATATTCTATATATAAAATCAGATGAAAATAGTTTAACAGTTTAATATTAAGAATTATTTTAGTCTTTATCATTATGGAATACAAGATCATAAAAAATGTAATTTTTTTGTCAATAACTAATTCTTTGTTTAAAGTTATGGTATATGTGATTAAATTCCAACTTACAGCAATTTCAATTAGACTAATGAAAACTAATTATGAGTATTTCCAGACACATTGGGAATATCAGTTCAGTAATTTGTCTGCTTTATATTTAAAATCTACCTGTATATTCCAACAGATTTTTTGTCAGGTTTCATGCTAAAAACATGACATAAATTATGAGAAAATCAGACAAATTAAGTAACTGAATAATTAGATAAAATGCTAATGCAGTTTAGAAATTTATTATGCATCTTGTCAATGTCCTTGTAGTAAATATTTCAATATATGTCTCTTACTATTGTGCAGGCTTGGCATTAAGTAATCATGACCATGATATTTGTAGCACCAAAGAAATGAACCATAGGAAAACAAAATAAAATTTATGTTTCTTGCAACTGAAATGGAAAATTACTATTATATGACCGTAACAGATTATCTTCTACTTTGAATCGATCAGTTGTCTGGATGTAACAGGCCTGAAGGGATTTGATAGCTGGTACACTAAATTACCTTTCTTTTAATTGAGACTTGGTAACAATATGGTTTTCTAATGGAAACAGGATTTATTTTGCATTATATATTCCTAGTAAATAAATACCAGATAATTTAATTGTACTTAATTTAGTTATAAAAATAGGAAAAAAAATTGAAGGGCTTGAAAACTTGTAAGCATATTCAAGAATGATGAATTAGTCCCTAAATAGTCAAAACATTGGCTTATGAAAAAGCTCAAAGGGGACAAGGAAAACTGCAAAACTGTCATGGTTTGACACTGGCACAATGCCAGTGCCCCCATGAAGATACCTTCTCCCTGGTTTCTGCTGTGAGATGTGACCAGGAATAAGCAAAGCAGGCTCCTACTTAGGGAAAAAGAACCAGAACTTTATTAACTACTCTACAACTACAGATAAAAAGGAACACACACACACACAGGGAAAATGAAAACTTCACAAGTGCATTTCCTCCTCCCCCCCACCAAATTTCCAACACAATACATTTATTCCTCAAATCACCAACTCTCGGTCCAGCACCACCTTTTAGACAATCAATCCTCAGTTCATCAAGAGGAGAGGAGTCCTTCTTGTGCCATGGGCTTCCCCTGGAAACACAGTCGAAGCCTCGTGTGTTTCTGTGTCACTCGTGGCACTGCCCGGAGTACATCTGCCGTCGTGACTTCTTCCTTTTCATGTCCAGTGCTCTCACCACTGAACATGGACCAGAACTGCTTCTAGGGTTGTCTTTTAAGGATGCTCTGTCCCGATCCAAAAAAGGCACAGTCTCTCCTTTGGGACACCTGTCCCCACAATCTCTCCTTTGGGACACCTGTCCCCCCATATTTTTTCACCCCCTGGGGCCGAGGGGCATCAACACTGAACCCTCTTGGTTCTGAGGCCATTGCCTCCCCCTAGAATGCAGTCTCTGTATCACAAGGAACATGGTTCTGTCCATGGCTATACAAAAAGAGTCCAGCAAAAGCCACTCCATCATCTCTTCCCACTAGGATTCTTCTCTACTCTTCCACTATCTCTCACTCGCCCAGACCTCTCTCACACTGGCCCATTTCCTTCCTCATCTTCCACTCTATCTTCTAGAAAAGGTCAATGTTCTGTAAAGTTCTCATTCTCCAAAAAGGGGTTAAAAGCTCCTACAAGCGGCCGGCTGAACCCCCCCCTCTTCTCCGTCCCAGCCGTGCTGCCGGCGCAGGCCCATGTTTATCAAGTCTCAAGGTTACAGTCCCAGGCAGCGGCTCTCTCTCTCTTTCTCTCTCTCTCTGTGTCTCTCAGGGGGGGCTGCCCGATGGCTCCCGGTGTCTCTCTCTCTCTCTGTGTCTCTCTTCCACCCTTCCACCCCCGGGCTCAGGCCTACCTCTCTCGGCCACATGGCTTTCCCCTCCCCCTGCCCAGCCAGCAGCTGGGCCGGGGCAGAGACCCGAACTCTTTCCCGCCGGAAACCCAAGAGGACCCTCCCAGGGGAGAGCTCTGCTTTTAACCCCGTGTTCTCAGAGGCGTGTCCATGTCCCAATGGCCAGGTTAAATGCCAATATTAAAGTCTGAATATCCATTGGCCAAAAACACAGCATCCCAAAAAACACATTTCCTGTCAAACCACCACAAAAACCTCTGTAGGTATACGCACCTCTCACTGCTCTGGTATTACAGAGAAGTGCTGTTTAAGTTATTTAACAGCTTTCCTTACATTTGAAATTCTTATAAGATCTTGTTAAGAAAATATTAAAAAAATAACCAATTTCCACCGAAACTCCCCTTTGATCTGAAAATTTTCCTCCAAAATGATGGGACAAGTCCATGCCCAAAAATTTTGCAATTTTTGGAAAAAATACTGAATGTCAAGATATACGTAAGGGCACATCTGTTTTTTTCTTCTGTTTTACTTAGTACGAAATACTTGAAATTTATTTTGGCTGTTGGTGAGTTTATCCATCCATTGAAAAGAAGTCTGAGTTAACCACTGACTTTCTAAAAGAACAGAGAAATGTGTTGAAATTTTTGAAAATATTAACTCTTCAAGTGCACTGGTTTTTATCTGTCTGAGGCTATTTCTCTGTGAAACTTCATTTCATCTTACTTGCTGATTTGCCTTTACTAGTAGTATAAAGAATCAATGAGTCTAATTTTTTGAAGATTTTTAACATTACTAATAGATCATCATGTGAATAGCTGTATGGTCACCTCAGAATTTAATGTTACATTAATTTAAGGGGAAATAAACATTTGGAGCAAATGTCACTAACTTAAATTTTTTAACTAAAGGTTTTCAGGAAAGTGGCATTTATTTTCCACTTTCTTTAGCATTGTGACTTTTCATTTTGAGAGGGTGCTAGGTGTGAGGCCAGTAGCAACTAATACACGATTCTAGAGAGAATCAAATTCAGAAATTATTAGCTTAATGGTTAAGAGCAATCCTTTTATCTGTGAAAAGTCTGCAGCCTAGAACAAATAGACTGTTGTCTCTCAGTTAAATGACCATAAAATTTCTAAATAGGCATTTTCACCTAATGGTTAAAGGGCCAAGAGTTCCCATATTAGACTTATTTCTAATTCAATCACTGAAATAGGACGCATGACTTCACTTGGATTAGAAAACTAATGGGAAAGAGCCAAAGGTTCAGCCTTTGATTTTATGGTGGTTACTCAAGTATTTAATATTTAAAGGTAGAAAGTATTTTTGGATATATTAGTGCAGCTCATATATAAAAATGGGATTTACATGTCATAAATGTGCATAGATATGAAACACGACTCACATAGAAACAGTAACATTGCACACAATAGATAATAATTTATGAGTAGGAAAAGGCTGCGATTTTATTTGCTTTAACAAAGTATCTATTAAACTCCTAAAGTTAGTTCACAGGTGGGCAGACCCACCATTGGCCAAAACCGTGCCTATCAGTTTTGGCACTGGTAGCACCTCTGTGATAACATATTTAAGGAAGGGTAAGAAACACCATGCAGCAGCAGTGAAAGTGGAGTGAGAATTTGTGAAACAACTATGTAGTCAGCAAGGACAATGCAGAAGGATGGGGAGGAGGTGATCCAGATGCTGGAGGAGATTCCCCTGCAGCCTGTGGAGAAGACCATGGTTATGCAGGTTGAAACCCTGCAGCCTGTGGAGGACAGCAGTGGAACAGGTATCCGCCTGCAGCCCATGGAGGATGACTCCACACCAGAGCATGGACACACCCTAAAGGAAGCTGCAGCCTGTGAGGAACCTGTGCTTCAGCAGGCTCCAGGCAGGACCTGTGCTCTGTGGAGAGGAGACCATGCAGGACAGGCTTTCTGGCAGGAGCAGTGGCATGTGGAGAAATCTTTCAGGAGCAATCCACTCTGAAGGACTTACCCAGTGGAAAGGACTCATGCTGAAACAGTTCATGAAGTTCTATTTCCCATGGGAAAAAACTAGACTGCACTGATATGAACCTACAAATAAGAATTATAAACAGCAGAGACATCTTGTCACGCTCCTGATAGTGCTTTTCATTTGCTTCTGTGTTGTTTAGGGCTTTTGCTTTCTTGCTTACTTTTGTTGAATCCCTAAATTTCCAAAACAAAATGTAAAACTACTCTTTTCTATTTGTGATTTTGGCAAAAACAGAAGTCACGGGGAAAAGTTGTTGATTCTCTGTTGCTTCTGCCGGAAATCACACTGATTTCTTCAAGAAAAATAGAGCCCAGATGCTTTTGCTGGCAGCATACAATATTTACGTGCTAATTTGTATCTCTACACTGATAATTGAGAAGTCTGCCATTAGACAGTAGCCTTTGAGGGCAAATTTTCCTGGAATGACAAAAAACAAGGGAGCAGATGAGAAAATGCAGTATGATGCAACAAGAAATGAGAAAAGGATTGGAAAGAAATTTTAAAAAACAACAAAAAAAAAAAAAGCGCCATACTTCTAAATTCTCTCCTATGAACCCTTGCCAGAAATTTGATAGGTTTTCTTTTTTTCTTTTTCTTTTTCTTTTTCTTTTTCTTTTTCTTTTTCTTTTTCTTTTTCTTTTTCTTTTTCTTTTTCTTTTTCTTTTTCTTTTTCTTTTTCTTTTTCTTTTTCTTTTTCTTTTTCTTTTTCTTTTTCTTTTCTTCCTGGAACTTCCCTTCTTTGTTTTTTACTTTCTTTTCAAAATCCAGGTACAATTGAATAGAATGCTGTTCATGCCAACAAAGTGTAGTAAAAAGACAGGCAACATTTAGTGTCATAGAGTATGCTTATCTTTTAGGTAAAGATTGATCAGTAGAAGCTTACTCAGATCAGGACTGGCAGACAGCACCTTCAGAATGTGTATGGAGGATAAATATTTTCTTATTCCAGTCATACTTGCTGCTCTCTGATTTGACTTGTTAACCATCTTCTGTTCTGATAATACCAGTGAAAGTTGTTCCTAAGTAGATAGTGATAAATACTTGTTGGATTTAATATCATAATGGTTACATATTAAATAACAGTTTAAAAAGTCTTTTCAATAAAAACTCTAATTTTTTTTCTTCTTTAAATTTTAAATTTTAGGTGATTACTACAAAGCCTGAATCTTCATTTCTTACAGAAAGAAAACAGATGTTTCCATGCTTGTAGCTGATTTTATAAAGCAGCTCATTATCTGCAGAAATGCCAAACCTTTCCTTTGTTTTGTTCTCATATGCTTTCATATTATGTACACTTTTGGAGAGCTACTAGACAGTACACATGTTTGAAGTATTAAGTACAAGAGATACAGACTGATCTGTCATTCTGAATCATCCTTGCAAATGCTCATGATGCAAAATCAAGTCACATCCATCTAATTCCTGACATACTAGACACTCTTGCTTTGATAACCTGGCCCTGCACAATTTTATCAGTATGGGTAGCAAGCTTGTTTCTTTTTTTTATTCCATTCTTCACAGAGAAAGACAAAATCTTACAAACAGTTCAGTAAATGAAATTATGTTCACCTGTGGTCAAGAAAAACAATGTCCTGTATGGATTCAAGCAGCCTTGTTTCCCACAGAGGTTTGCATTTCCAGCATGATATGTTAAAAGTTGCAAAATTAAAGGAAAAAAAAATTAGGCTGAGTAGGGAAGTGTAAGTAAAATTCAAAGTTTGCTAATGAAAAAACATTTCAATTATCCATGTCTGATTTGGGAGGTAAGATTATTCAGAAACAGTTCTTTGATATGAGGACATAAGGATTAAATAGTAATTCAGTGCATTTTATGGTTTAAGTGATGAATCAGATTTAATATAAAGAAAATTGAAAGGTAGGTTAATGAAAAAATATTAGCTAGCTGATTATTTGTGGTCAAGCAGAATGTTTTAGCTTTGTGCCCATGAAATGTCTCCTGAAAAAATTGTTTTAATATATTATTTTATTATATATTGGACTCTTAGTATTTCAGTTTCTGTTATTTCTACTTGGATGCTGCAGAATGCTAGTTTATAAGAAAGAAGAAAAGAGAGCTATTTTTCAGTTCTAGAAGTAGTTTGACTGATGGACTTAATTGAACTAGTAGAAAACCTATATAGCATCTGGAGCAAGAAAAGAAGGAAATGCTGAGGAAAAATTGCCAACATCAAAAAATCCCCCAAACATTTCATAAAAATGCTGGTCCATCATTATGAACAAGCTGGTACATCAGTGGGTTTATTTGAAGTATCTGAATTTAATAGCCAAAACTTAGAATCTCAATAATTGCCATTTGAACTGGTGTGGGTTGATTCATTTCTCAGTGATTATTGTTTATTTGACTGGATTTCAGTAGGGTCAGCATCACATCATACAACGCTGTCTGTTGTCTACCAGACAATAGGACAATACCAGAAAATAGGTACTAGGGTACAGATGGATATTCCCTTAATTGGAATTTTCTGAAAAATACTTATTTTTTGTGAAAAATGCCCATCACTTGTTTTTAATTTTTTAAAAGTTTAATAGTAATAAAATGGTTATAAAGATAGTAATAAACTTAGAGTAACAAAAATTTGGACAATTAGGATTAGGACAATATGGGACAATTAAAACAAAGAGTTACGGATGGTCTGGGTACCTTTTCCTGGGCAAAATGAGCCCAAAAAAGGACACAAATTAACAGAGGATTAACCCTTAAGAGCAATAGCCTGTTGCATACTCATACACCTCATACATGATGCATAAATTCCATTCAAAAAAGGATTCTGTCTGGTCAGTGTCAACTTCTTCCTCTGAATCCTGATGGCATCTTCAGGGCTGAGCAAGGCAGGAAGAAGTTCGTTTCTTCTGATAGGGGAGCAATAAATTACGATGAAATAATTTAATTTTAAACTGAATTTATAATTCATAGTTATTTCCTAAAAGTAATTTCAAATATTTCCTAGCTCACAACTGTAGATGACGTTTTCCATCCTGACCCATTTTCTTATGATATGTAATAATTTTTACTTCTGCTTTAGTTACCTGGATCTACAGCAGAAAACAAGCCAAAAAGCTAAGCGAGAATTGTGATTCTGTTTGGAAGATTCATCAGAAGTAGGGAAAAAGATTACTTATTTCATACCTCCTTAGAAGTGTTCTGATGGCTTATTCAGGTGCATTATATCAACCAAATATGAAATTTTTTAAAAGATCCTTCTTATGATAAATCAAAAAGATACCAGTAAATATCAGGAAAATAAACACTAAAAGACGAATTATGTATTAAAAGGATGTTCCTGGACTTTCTGAGCAGAAAATGTCCATTAGTGAAACAAAAGTCTCAAGCATCTGATAGACAGACACTACAGTAGTTTAACTGGTGTGGAAAAATTTTCACTACAGTGTGAAGGATTTGGAAATAATGTTGCAGGGCCAAGAGAGGATTTTTTAGTGTTTCATTCTAATATAAGGACTTAACATTTGTGAGTTAACTGTTAGAAATTAAATTTTTTAGGCATAGTGAGATATGAAGTTTTTTCTAATGCCAAAATGTCATCCTATAATGAAGGAAAAGTTGCACTAGTAATGCACACTCTTTTGCAGAAAAGAAAGTTTATACTCTGGTTTAAATGTGAATTTTTAACATTAAGCACTCAAAGATCATTATCTTAGGGAATTAAACTGAGCTTCAGTGAGAATTGCTTCTGAGTTTTCTCTTTTTCTTAGAAACCGGACTGCATTCTCTTCTTCATCTCTAATTTAATTAGATATAATGCCATTCAAAATTATGTTTGTTCAAACTGTATCTGTAAACCCTGAGTAATAATGACTAGCAGAAGATGTGTGATGCTTTTTAATACTGCACAGTTTCATTTTACAAATTAAGTTCCTATAATAGGGATGATGGGTGACAAAAGAGCATAAGAGATGTTAGAGCTAAAAGATAATTTAAGACTAAAAAATGTCATATACCTGTATATAAGCTTTTGATATGGGAAAACATAACAATTTATTGAATAATTTTGATTTCAAGGAACCAGAACAATTTTATAGGAAAGAAGAAAGTTAGAACTAAGAGTATCTGTATGTAGGAGAAGATGCCTGATGAATGAATATGTTTCCTAAAGCAAAATGTGTAATTAAAATATTCATTAAGATTGAAAGCTTCTGAAGAACCATCCAAAACATTTGTGCTGGTTTTGCATTGGAGCCACTCATGGCAGTAATTTTTTTCTGCGAGGAGCTGCTGAGAGCTTCTTCTCCACCTAGCAAAAGTAATTGCTCACTAGCTTTGAGAATAGGCTAATTAATGAGCCAATTAAAAACTAGATTTGCCTCTTTGAGAGTCACATTTTAAAATGAGCAAACCCTGGGAATGCTCTTTTTTCCTTCTGGCCTGGGAACAGGTAACAAGGCTGGTCTGGCCCCCTCTCTCTCAACTGGGCCAGGCCAGGAGGGCTTTGCTGCAGGCCCAGGCTCCTTTGTGGGGACCCCAGTCCCGGCCAGGCCTGGCCCCAGCGGCTGCCAGGCAGGGGGAGGGGAGGCCATGGGGCCCTGGCTGAGGTGGGGCCAGAACATGGGGCCCTGGCTGAGGCAGAACCAGGCCACAGGGCCCTGGCTGAGGCAGAACCAGGCTGTGGGGCCCTGGCTGAGGCAGAACCAGGCCATGGGGCCCTGGCTGCGGCAGAACCAGGCCGCAGGGCCCTAGATGAGGCAGAACCAGGCCGCAGGGCCCTGGCTGAGGCAGAACCAGGCCGCGGGGCCCTGGCTGAGGTGAGGCCAGACCATGGGCCCCTGGCTGAGGTGGAGCTGTGCTGCGGGGCCATGGCTGAGGCGGGACCAGGCTGCGGTTGTTAATATCTTGCCACCGAGTTCCTCCCCTCCCCCGAGCATGGCCACCACATGAGATCATGTGGCTGAGGCCAGAGGTGGCTCTGAAGCCCATCCAGAGAGCAGCCCTCTGGGTAGAATTGAATGCAGCAGGGGCTGGAGACCCGCCTTGCAGCTGATCCTGACACAGCCTCCAGTGCAGCCTAAAAATCCATCACCGTGACTGCTTTGGCCGCTGCCAGGCAGGGATCATGTAACCACCTACAGGACCTGTGAGAGATATTAACTCTTTCTTATTAACTCTTATCTTTTAACAGATAAGACTTGTAGACCTTCAATCCTCCCTCAGGTGAGAGAAAAAGACAGAGTGAAGATGCGTAGAGGAACAAGACAGCAAGAAGACACCAAGGTCAGTAAAGAAAGAGTCGAGTCCCAGATGAAAGGAAAATGTGGAGATGCCTTAATCTTGGGCTGAAATCCTCTTGTAAAGCTACGGAGAAAAATGTAATTGATACATCAGACTCTTACCTTGTAACTCATTCAAAAGTATGCAGAAATCAAGCATTCAGATTGTAGATATGAGCAAAGGCATCTATGCTAAAGCAAGGAGATGTTAAAGTAGCTGTGATCCCATGAGAAGTGTAAACAGAGAGAGGGAAGAGCAATGAAGACCGTCTGCCCCCAGGGAAAGAAGAAGAAAGCCTCTGTTCCCAAAAATAATCTCAGAGACGGATGAAGAGAACCTTTGCTCTTTAAAAGCTCATTGTTAAAATAGTACCCCATAAGTTGACATAGTCCATAAACACATCTGTGGGAAAGCTGTGAAAATAAGAAAGACTTCATGATTGCAGATACCTGGGCTGTTAAAAATTAAAAGCCATGAGGGAACTGTTTTCTTGCAGAGAAATTTCCATAGCACATCAAGAGAGACTCCTCTCCCTAAGTAAACTAAAAAGACTATTCTAAAGGTGATAAACTGACTAAATTGTTACTATACATAGTTAGTGGAAACGGAAAAGTTGTAGAGGGAGGAGAAGTGTTCTAAAAGTTTTACTTTGATTCTTATAATTCTTTCTTTTAGTTACTGTCAATAATACTGTCTCTTTATACCCTTTTAAAGTTTTGAGCCTGCTTTGCCTTCCTCCTAATCCTATCTCACAACAAGAAATAAGTATATTCTAATAAGTACACTGGCCTAGCATTGAACCAACCACATCAATTAGTGTGTTGGCCGAGAAATCTCAAATTAGCAAGCCAAAACCACTACAAATTTAGAAGAAAAAAGACAAGGTAGGAAAACAGCTCCACAGAAACAAAAGAAAATGGGGAATTTCAAGAGAAAAGTAAAAAAGCAAAATGTTCTATTATTGATATTAACTTTTTTTCTCACAAAGTGTTTCAGCTTAATCTTTTTCCTCAATGTAAATGATGCAACCATCGGTTTTTAGGTGTAGCCAATGAAATATCTCATTGGGATTGAAAAACCTCTCTGAGCCATTGGCATCATAATCTGCACACAATAATGGCTGTTTTCTTCTAACATCTCAGCAAACTTTTAATGGAAAAGATCTATAATGAGGTTTTATATTTCTAGGCTTCATTACTTTTTATGAAGCAAAGCAAAGTATAGTTACTGGAGTACAAAGATAAAAAAGTCTTAAAATGGTACCAACTAAGTAATAACTTGAAATAAACCAACATTTTTAGTACGCACAATAGCTGCTTTTTGACTTCAATTTTAACTTGTGTGCTAGTTCAAAACATCTACATTTCCTTGTACTTTCTTACTTAATTTTCTAGTACTCCTGCCTTTGGTGGTGTTCTTAAAGTAAGTTTTCACTCTTTTGAAACCTACAAATTTTCTGGTATTTCTTGTGCAATTCTTATTAAATCTTAAGAGCAACATCATGCAACAAATTCTGACCACTTTTCTAGATCAGCTGATAAAATCCTCAAACTCAGTGATCTTCCAGATCTACCAGCACTCAACAGCCTGTAAAGGGGCATTTTTAGCAAAGCAGATGTTGAAAGGAGAGCCTGCATTCTAGCAAAAGTACTGACAGGAATACGTAAGGTAAGAGTTTAACAAAAATAGGGTTTTATTTGAAAGTAGTTTACCTGTTTAAGTATTTAATAAGTGGATCAATAAGTGGAACAACTGATGTCCATGTTTGTAGCACTGAGAAAAGGTAAAATTATTTTCAATATAATTTTGAGTATTATACTTCAATTGTGTACTGGATAGTGTTCAATAAAGCATAATTTTGACTTTATACCAACACAAGACACTAGTGTAATAAAAAACCAAACAAAACCAACAAAACAACACAAGGTTTGTTTTAGCAAGAAAACAAGTTAATATCTTGCTTATGAACTCAAAGACCAAACAAATGCAAGGAGTTGAAAAATGTGTGTGTGAATGGTGTAGAAGCTTGCAATGAGCAAGTCAGAAAACACAATTTAACAATGGATCAAACTAATTTAAAGTAACTTAATACAATTCTCTTTTTGAGAAACAGACTTTCTTGCAGGAAAAATAAGATTTCTGTTTGTAGAAAACCAGTCTTAGACAGGTTGGGTGTTTCACCAAAAAAGTTAACATAATGCTGATTTGGTTAAAAACCTCTCTTTATCTGCTTTGCAGTTTTTCTCCAATTTTCAGCTGCACCTCTAATTTTTACAAGTCAAGAGGTTTTTCCAGATCTTTGCAGTCCAGCTTTTAACACAGCCTGCAAAATTGTAAAATTCAAGTGTTGATAATAAGCAAAATATTTCTTTGCATTAAGTTACCTCTTTATATAATAATCTTTCTTACTGCGTTGTTACTTACACATGAGGAAATTTTGCACTTTTTTTTTTAATTTCTTTCATTTTGGAAGAGGAAACCCTTGCATGGGATTAATTTCTTAAAAGTGTTATCAATTCTGATAGAAATATGCTTTGGTCTTCCACTACTTAAAAGAGTAGAATTACAGTTCCATATCTTTGTTCCTTCTTCCTTTTGTGTTATTGCTGAGCCTGTCAACAAGAGTACTAGTAAGCCTCACTCCCTTTGGTTTATTATGTGCTTCTGATGATTCTGGCAGATGGCAAGATACTATATGAATAACAAATACTGACAGAGAAAGATAAAAATAACACTCTTAAAAAGCTATTTAAGCATCTTGAAAAATATTCACCTTATAAATTAGAAACTTTATTTCATAAAGCCTATGAATCTTGACAATATCAAAACTAATGCCTGTACTGAAATACTTGTCTTGAAATGACAATGTTTATTGAGGTCATGTATTACTTTGTATTTGAATATTTTTCACCAGCTGGAATTCTTTCCCAGATAATTTTTACTCTAGCTGGAATAATTATTTGGTGCTGTTTTATTTTGTTGTTGTTGTGTTACTTTTTTCCTGGAGGTCCAATATATTTTATTAGATTTTCAGTTTTGTCCAAAAACAATAGTCAAAGGGAAAATGACTTGAGAATAGAAGCATGTCAGCTGCAGTATGTATAGCCTGCAGCATCCCCAAACCCGTCTGTCCCATGCCCTGTGGCACATCCTGCATTTTATGCCTGCAGGAACTACAAAGAGGCAGGAGTGCAGTTTCCCGGCTGATGATCATAGCTGAACTGTGCTCCTACTCGAGCTGACCCTGGTGAACCTGTCAAATACAACATCAGTTCCTATCATTGTCTCATGAGCAATGAGTTTTTTCTTTGATCTGTAGAGTTGCCAACTATGTAGGTTGATTTGGGTTGGTTTGTTTTTTTTGGTTTTTTTTCCCTCTTTCTTTCTTGTGCTCTGAACTTGGAATGAGTTTATAGCCATCAATCAACATATACCTGACAAGTTCTTCATAGGGGCAGTTTAGCATTATTAATTTTGTTTGATTTCTTGTTGTTTGAGCCAACTTCAGTGTGGCTTTATCCAGTTTCTTTCTCAATCAGTTTAAGTGAGAAATGTTTATTTGGAAATCTTCTGTTCCACAATTTATATCCATCACAAAAGAGTCCAGTCAACTACTTAAATTTCATGAAATTATAAGGACCCTCCTAAGAACACACTTACATTTTAAATTTAGTTCTTTCTGGGGCTTTTTTTCTACTTAAATGTGCATTTTTCCAGGACAAATAGGAAACATAAATTATCCAAAGTACATTTTTAAAGCTGTTTTCTCTTGAATCTCTCTAGGAAACTTTGAAATGCTTTACAGTTAATTAATTGTCCAGGTCTTCCGCTGGTTTACCCTACTTTTAAAATTTCCATTAACTCCAACAGGTCCGGAGTCAAACCATTAAGTCTTATGGTACTTTTGTGGCAGAGATTTGTTGGTGTTTGAAAAGACATGAATTGTGGTGTTTTGAAAAGGCATGAATTTGCCCAGATGACATATTTAAATTTATTTGAATTCTATTCATGTAAAAATTCATGTTAGAGACCTGCCAAACACAGCAGCTGCAGTTCTCACTGTGCCACGTTCAGAACTATTAAAAAAGTTAACCTTATTTTTCAGTTTTTGAATTTTATGTTGTTTTTGGGTTCTGCTTAATAGAAAGGTTTAGTCTACCCTAATATAAAATGGAATTTCTGTTGAAGACATTTTGTACAGAAATGCCCTGCTTTGTAGGTTTTAAAAGAAGGGTAATCTACATTTGTTGAATTTCTGTCTGGGTATTGACTGGGATAGAGTAAATTTTTTCTTAGTAGATGTTACAGGGCTGTGCTTTGGATTCAGTATGTGAATAAAATGGATAAAATGTGGCAATAGCTTGAAAATTTTCTCAATCAAATTGCCTTTATTAATCATCAGGATCTTATCATCTGTTAGTCTTCCTTTCCATATATAACACAGTTGCTGTGGCTCAATACTTTTTAACATTAAGGAGAATTTTTTCTGCTCTATTACCTTTTACAAAAGCAATTTAGGATGTGATGTATAGACCATGTGTTTTGTGTTTGCACATGCTTTAGGGCACCTCTCCATTGCAGTCTGACTGTAACTGGTCTCAATGCTCCTTGGAAAAGATGTGGAGATTGCCTCTACAAAAGCAGATCACTTTGGGTTTCCATCCATCTTTGCTGTTTCTTTTTGTTTTGCAGGAGGCAGGGAGGTTTTCTGGCAGAATGTATGTGTGTTTTCTAGAACTGTTTTCTAGAACCTAAGTGTATATATGCCACCCTTTCAGAGATGACAAAGGAAGTAATTCTGGCATTGTTCTCTCTGTGGAGAGCTTATTCCTTTACATCTAATAGTTCCTTGAATAAAACCAGGCTGTAAAACACAATTGATGCTGAAGGTACTAGTATAGACAGTCATCATCCTGGTCATCACACATCTCCTTGAAACTAGTCAAGGTGGACAACATATTCAGAAAAGTGGAGCAGTCAGGGTATTTCTTCCTGGGTTTTGTATTTTTTGCATGAAAAAAAAAGGAGAAAGGTGCTGTAACACCTGTAAACAGTTGTAAATAAATTTTCAATTTTACAGAAATTTCAGCTATCTTCATTACTCTAGAGGTTGATATTGCAGTTATCTGAAGTGGAGGTTTTTCAACCCAAACCACAGGGCAAAAAACCCCACAGAACAGCCAAAAAACAGCCATGATCTTTAGCATATTGCATTGGGTGGTTCAGGGACAGAATAGAGACAAACTCACTGTGTCCCACAGTAAATTTGGGGCAGTCTTGTTTCATATTGTCCTAATCCTAATTGTCCAAATTTTTATTACTCCAAGTTTATTACTATCTTTATAACCATTTTATTACTATTAAACTTTTAAATATTTAAAAACAAGTGATGGGCATTTTTCACAAAAAATAAGTATTTTTCAGAAAATTCTAGTTGAGGGAATATCCATCCGTACCCTAGTACCTATTTTCTGGAATTGTCCTATTGTCTGGTAGACAACAGACAGCATTGTATGATGTGATGCTGATCCTACTGAAATCCAGTCAAATAAACAATAATCACTGAGGCTAATAGAGATTCCACAGACTTAAATTCTAAATAACTGGAGGTAGAGTTTACCTTGCTTTTCTACTGTTTAAACATTTACCACAATGATGGCTGTAGTGATTGAGGATAACAGACCACCACTTTGTCATCTAGCAGTATCATCTTTATTAAGCATACTTTTATATGTGTTTATACACAATTATTTATATGTTCCTTCTGTGTACAAGTTTTAGGATCAGCTACACAGCCAGTGATTAGGAGACTAACCAATCATGCAAATAAATGGCATAGCAGATGCTTCTTGCTCTTTATCTCAGACACTCCGACACATCCCACACAGCCTTAGCAGCCCAGTGTTCTGGGCCACTTACTTGAAACATGCTCACAAAGGTATTTATGGCTGCAGGTGATCTTTGGTATTTATGTTCGTGTGAGAAAAATGTGCTTGTTAATCTATGAGGAGCAGCAGCTTCTACAAAGGCCGGGCAAGTGGTTTTAAGCACGTTTGTGTTTAGATCATATTAGTGTACCACAACAGAATTTCACTGTCCAACATTCATTTATTTCAGTGCATATAAAAAAATGTAAACAAGCAAGTGTTGATTTCTTCTAAGACTATAATTATTTTAATGAGTGTTTTTTATTAAATTCAGGATACTGGAAAACAGTGCTATGCCACACCTCCCAACCTTCAAACTTTTGATGAATGCTTAAAATATTTATGAGCTTTGTGAAGAGCAAATAACTTGGTCAAATTTTTTTTGGTCCTGTCTTCCTGAAATTTTGCTCTTTAGATAGATTCTATTAGATCATTCCATTACTTTAAGTATCAGCTGGAATTCATTTCTTTCCCTTCACTTCTGTCTATTCTTCTCTTATCTCTTCTCTCTAGAGCCCTGTTTGTTGCATCCCAGTATGGTCTTTCTTCTTTACTCATTTCTGGAGTTCAGTGTTTTTGTTCCTTTGCCAACCATGAACCCCTTTTCTAACTTCTGAGGCTACTTCTTTCAGATCTGCATTCCTTTTCCCATTCTCACATAGGAACATGGAAAACAGAGCTGTAGAGGACCTGTAGGATACCTACTGGTGTTTCTGCCACATGCTTGAGAACTTCATTATGGATGTGAATTTAGAGGTGCTGAACTTTCCATGATTCTTTTTATAAGGATAAAAAATACCCTTAACATTCCTTAGTAAAATTAGGACAAAATGAAAAATTTTTGTACTGTTTTTATGAAGAATTATTAGCAGCTCAATAGTTGATGGTCCATGTAATTAAACATAGGAAAAGGGTTTTTTTTCCATGCATATAACATACATATTTATTCTTTCTGTTTCTGGATGGTATACACTTCTTGAATGAATACCACCCACATGCCCCTATTATCCCATCAGAACAGATGAGAAATAAATCTCCAGTGGAAATGTTGTCAAGATACTGTAAATGGGGAAATGAAATGCCATGTAGAAAGAGACATTCTGATAGTGTAGATAAAGCATGAACTAGAAGTAGTAATATTTCAGTAGGCAGTTTAAATCAGAGAAAGTGTGTATTTTAACCATAATTTCAAATGAATGATGATGCTGAGTGATGAGAAAGTGCACTGCTCTCAAAAATTTAGGATTGACAAAGACTATTCTTTTATATTTGCTCTTACTTCTGTTTACGTTTAAAACAAACTTTATGGGAAGAGATCTTAAGTTAATCTTGAAATTTCGATTTAATTCAAGAGAGTTTCCTGTAGAATATTCCCTGGAAAAATATCCAGATTCTGTATAAGTGTTTGATAAAGGTAGTGATTTGGCATAGAAGACATATGCAACAATAAGGAAAATATGTCATTAAAGTTTCAAAAAACTCTTTCCCAGATATGTCCAGAAATTATATCCTTCTATTCTTGGCAAAGAAAGCCAGGTATATAGCCAGTTCAGACTTACAGAATTTATTTTTTAAGATTATGCACTCCACTGGATGTGGGTGACTGTCTCTCTAATTGATTAAATGAATTGTGTCATGATTCCTAGGAATGTGCAGCCAAAATACCCTGGTAAGACTTTGCATTTTCCAATCCAAGTTCCTGATCCACACCTATACAGACATTATCCTAATTTCCTCTGTGCTGTTTCAGGGGCTGCATATTCATAACCATTCATGAACAGAGGAGGAAGAGTTTGCTGAATCAAGACCTGATCTCAGATAAGAAATTTGCCATGCATGTAATTTGTATTTGTACTACGAAAATTGGTATGTAGTTCATTTTGCTAATAACAATAAATCATCAGGTGATAGATAAGAATCTGGTAAACTGTAGGAAATTTTTCCCCAGTTACCTATTAGAAGTGGTGGCTTGGACAATTAATAGGGCTTGACTTTTTGTAATGTAAGTGCCCCTATTATTAGGTTCCATTAAAGGCAGTATTAAATAAATATTCATGACAGTGTCAACTCATTGAGCTAGGGTCACTTAGACAGAGTGTTCTATTAAAAATACATTTAATTTACTTGTGGTTGTCACCCGGTAGGTGTGAGAATTGATACTGTGACCAGTAACCTTTGTCAGGATTCATGGGGAGAGGTCATGGAAAATCTATTGGTCAAAATGTCAATTAGCTTCCATAATAGATTATGCCTGTGAGTGCTGCAGCCCTATCTTTAAGTAAACGGATGGTCTATCTCAACAACAGGCCACCTTCATGAATATTTTATTGAATGTTCTAATTGAAGTAAATTACCAAATTACAGTGTGCATATAAAGAGATGCATTGGAGGTTCCCAGAAGCAGTCAATGGGATATAATAGTGGATCAAATATAGAAGGATATAACTGTTAATGTTCTTAAGAAAGAAAAAAAGCAAGCTATTATAAAAGAGATACTGAGCTGGTGATATGGTTCCCAGAAGCTGAGACCAAGGATTTGCCTGTAATGCTGTCTATGCAAAAAGGTGAAGAAGTCCAAGCAAATGATAAACGTGCTGACTCGGTGTTACAGTCCAGTATTTAAAGTTACTAGAAATGCCTTTGCCTGAATTAAGGTGAAAACAAGACCATATGCCAAAGTCAACAGTATGTGTTTTATTTGATAGTAAATATAAGAGAGAGAGAGAGACAGACAGACAGAAGAAGGAAGAGAAAGAAATAGAGAATAGGTAGGGGGACAGAAAGAGAATGAGAGAGACAGAATAAAGAAAATATCACCACTCCATGGATCCCACCAACATCCTGATGATCCTATCCAGCTGGTCTTCTTGATGGGGAGGTTCCCTCAAAAAGCATAGAATCCATTGGATTAGAATAAACTTAGGCTAGGTGGGAATGCCCAGGTACCTCCTCACCCAGGGCAAGGGCACAGTTTGACACAGTCTCATTCAGCAGACTCTGGATCTGTTGCATCTCTTTGCTTCACGTGCAATGCTGTGGTGCAAGGGTTCGGAAATGAGTCTGGAGAGTGCTTTGGGGTTTTTGATGGATTATGGCACCCCCTCAGCTGCCTCCCATGTGAATGCCCCGTAGATGTGGCCTGTGGGCTTGGGGGTTTCACAGCTGGGCTGGTTTGTGTGAGGGAGGATGGGTGTTCACTGCCTCTGACCAGAGGTTACACCACACATCTGAGACCTCCTCCTCACCCCTCGGTTGGGGGGAGTCTGTGCAAACCCAGCTCCTGTGGGCTGTGGTCTCCCCCACCCCAAAACCAGCCAGGGATGGTTCTCAGCACAGCAGCTGGGTTTGGCTTTCTTGTGGACACATTCTTCGCCCTCAGCCTGAGATGATTGAACATAATGTTGCCTTCATCTTATCTACACGGCTTAACTCATGTCCAAGGTTCCAGTCAGGAATCTTCAAGGAGGGGTGGGCGGGCTTCTGTGGTTGTAGCTTCTTTATGCATTTTTTGCTACAATGGGCAAAACTCTTTCATAACACAGCATGAACCATTTCAGTCCCTGACACTCAGGTACTAGAAGATATTTTGATATGTGGAGCTCAATAAAATACTTGGTTTTTTTTGCTTTACTTGGCAGTCCAAACACTGTTAAAGTGGTGGGGAAAGGAAACCCAGCACGCTGGCCTTACAGTATAAAGGGAATAACTATCCTAGAATGCATATCCTGCCAAGCTGATTGTTACTATAGGACACAAAATGACACGATGTGCACACACTGCTATTCTCAAGGTAAGAAAAGGGGAGTTTATTTTCTGACTCCAACATTTATAGATTTCAAAAAGTGACAGTGGATTGGAGGGTGAAAGTGCCACCTCTGCAGTGACACTGGACAAACCAACAGTCCATCAAATTTCCCCTTTTTATTAAAGAATGCAAAATAATAAGTTATTTACAGAAAGTGTGTGAGAAAGTTCATTACAAGAATGTAAACATCAGAAGGCTTAGAAAATCTTAAAAAATGAGGGTGACAGCTGATGTTGAAAAGGTCTTTTTCAGTTTTGTGTGTGTCATAAATTTGTCCTTGCAGCTGTAACAAAAGGATAACATTATAATAATTCTATTTATAGAAACACATTATGCAATTGGGTTATTTGGAGGTGAGGTTCACCTTAAATTGTATCAGCAGAGCTTTGATAATATCAAGGTAAAGCAAGATTTGAAAGGACTAAACAGGAAGACAAGCATAGTGTCTTCCTAAACAAGATAATAAGTCTCATGGAGCTTATTTCTCCTTCCTTTTCTTAGTAAAGAAGGAGGCAAAGATACAGAAATGAGACCTGCTGTCTCGGTGGTATTGCAGGGGCATTCCTACATGTCTGGAAGTAACAATTCTTCCTGGAGATTTTCCATCTGTCTGTAAGATGGTTCTAGCAATGTAAAACCTTACTCCAAATCTTACAGTTTTTTAATAACAGAACTTTTACTGAAAGATATTTGGTAGTTGCATGTGGATGACAGAAAAACCATGGGACAGAAGGAGGTAGGAGAGACAGGAAGATATGTCAAGTCAAAGGAGAAGGGTGAGGCTGCAGCAGCTCAGTGTAAAGGATATTCTGCTGCAGCTTAAGCTCATCCACAGGAGGAATGAAAGCTCCAGTATGCTGTCCCAGCTGATGAACTCAGCCTCAGACCTCTTAAGAACCTGTAATTAAGATTTGTCACTAAAGCATTTTCTCAAGAGCTCTCATTTGAATGATTGGGTAAAGCAGTCTGAGACAGCCCACAAATTTCAACTTGGCTAAGCTCAGTAAGAGCATTGAGCAATAGGACTTCTAGAAAGATAAAATAATCTCTAGCTAAAATAAGTTGTATTTTAAGACACTTAGATTTAAAAATTATAAAATAAATTGGAGAAACATAGTATGCTTATAAACTATTTTGAACTAATTTTTAATTGAAAACAGAATTTCCTGACTGCTAAATCAAAATTAACTGCATTCTGTGCTTATTGCTTGTTAAACAGCATTGCCGTTAAACACTTTTTTCTGGAAACAGAAGCAAATAGCTGAAACCTAATCAGATAAAATAGAGAATTTTATGCATGGAGAGTGTTCTGGGGAATGACATCCATGTCCTTGTAAAAGCTGGCAAATATTTCCAATATGTAATGTTTTGCATTCCAGGAGATAAAATAGAAGGCAGAAGTATCAGCAATCCTGCAGCCATATTGAAGAGTTAGAATAGAGAGATTAGTTCATAAAAACGGTTGTACCTATTTTTCAGAACCATTTTAGGTAAAATACTTCTTTGAACTTTGACTTTGAGTGGTATAATGTGGCCTCAAAAGCAGGAAGAAATAAATGATTGTTCCAACTAGTAGGTACCAAAGCTGTGAATCGTTCATAGTTATTAATAGTTCCTTTGGCTACTTACCACTACAACAGATGCTAAAATTTATAGTATATTCATATGCCAGGACTTTACATTCATAGTAAATTCATATGTCTTTCTGAGAAAAGCAAATGGTCATTTAATTTATCACACCGTAATAAATTATTTTTCAGCCATGTTTCCAAAGAGCAATCATCTAGTTAATTTTCTGTTTCTGATGTCAGATTAAGTTTCTCATCTTTGTAAATGGAACAGAGCACTTTGGAAAGAATTCTGAATTTGCACATGGAAAAGAGATATTCAAAGTGTATTCTCTGTCTGGACTATTGGGAAATAAAAATTACAAAGACATGGAATTTCTCTTGATCTTATAGTGTTACATTAAAAATTAGAAAGCTGAAAATATGTGATATCAATTCTACACATAAGAATTATTGCTTAATTAATGTTGAATTTAAGTTCAAAGTCCTATAACTCAAACACTTGATTGAGGTATCAGATGCTTTTTTATTCACTTACTGCTGTTCCTCTTCATTGCTTTAGAAAATGAAATGCATGTGGTCATATTGTCTGTGTCTCCTGCCACTGGAGGAGACAGTTATCCCCCTTTTCTGGTTATCCCCCTCCTAGCTTTTTCATCAGCTTCTTTCAGGTATGTCTGTGTGATATAAGAATCTTGGAAATAATTGATTTCCTATACAAGTTATGAGAATAGGTGGTCAGGCAGAGGAAAGAAGCCTTGTAGGTGTTCCCTCTGAAAGCTCTGACAAGTGAGAATCTCTTAATAGAGTCAGAGAACACAGATGGGTAAGTGCATTTGTAAATGCACCAGTAATGAGAAATCAGAATGAAGAATCACAAATTTATACAAAGCTGGTTTCCATCATGAGATGAGAGGTGAGCTTGCCATTGTAAAAGGCAGGAAAATCAAGAAAAAAAACCTAAAAAGTTTAGAGTGAGCAAAGGAATAATTGCTGTGAATACTGTTAAAGTACACACAAACCACTCTCAATTATTTTACCCAGAGATAAAATATGAAAAAACCCCAAAGTCACATCAAACAAGTAGGTTTATTCTATAATATTAATAATTCAAGCAGTTCAAAGCAATTAATGTATCTGTTCTACCCAGTGTGCTAAGAAAAATTGGAGACTTAGAGTTGTAAACCATCAGTGTCCAAAACAAAGAGATAAAATCACTGATCTTGTATTCCTTTTCTTCCAAGAATCTCTTGCCATTGACCAGGGGAACTGTAACAATATCATCAGATATAACTATTTGATACAGAAGGATGTCTGGGTGAGGAGAAAGATCTGCTTTAACAAATTTATATAATTTGATTTATTGCTTGAAATGCATTTAGTGACATGAGAATTAATGCTTTCATCTGTTTGGCCTTTACTATTGATCTAGTATCACATTTTACTCAATATCTTGTGAAGTGAGGTTATTTAAAGAATTAAAAGTAGATAGTTAAAGAATTAAAATAATTTAAGGCAGGAATAGCAAAGCTAGCAGCAAAAATGCTTTTAGTGATAAAAAAGTGACAGTAATTTCTTTTCCATTTAAATAATAATTTTATGAAAATAATGTTTATTAAAAAAATCTTTCAGGATGGGGAGGGAAGAAAAAAAGGCAATATAAGTCCTAACATATAAAATTATTAAAAGAATTAAAAATTAACACACTTTTTCAATGGATGCCTTAAAACATAACTTTTTACTTGAATAACCTTTAGTCTGAATTATTCAGTACCCGAATTAAAAACTAAGAACTGGATTTTTAAATATCTTTGGAAAGTGAAAAAAGACCCGTTGATGCTCTTGCAATATTATATGGTAACATATTTTTCCTTAAATATAAATCAGAGGAAAGTGTGCATGTGTTTGGGTTTTTTTTAATGCCAAAAATTCATACATGCATTTCTTTTATAAATGGAAATGTTTGGGTAGGAGTCCTAAAAATTATATATATAATTACTAAAAGAAGGGAATATACCTAAAAAAAAGGCAATTAATGTCAATTTTGAAGCAGGTAAACATAATTAAAAATTAGAAGTTACTAAGTAACATAATCAAAGGTTATATGAAATAAGTAGAAGGAAGAATGTGAATTGTTATAGATAGAAATGGAACTGGTAGCTCAAAAGATTTTTCATTATTATTAAAGTAAGAATTAATCAGGGAAGAAATTAGAACTCTGGAGAATGAGATGGGAGATGGGATGGTGAATGATGAAGAAATTATTGAAGTATTAAATTAATACTTGCTTAATATCATTAAAAAGTCTAATACTAATGTATCAATAGCTGGCAATGACTTCATGCTTAATTCTGTGCATGTGCAGCTAGGCTTGTTTTTGCTTCCCCTCCCAGCATAGTTAGATTTGCAGGTAAGTTAGATTTGAATCTCATTAATTACTTTTTAAGCTTCAACAACACAGATTGGAGATAGGCCCTTTGTACCACTGCAATGATGAATAAATTTGTGCCATGTTTGTTTAATGCACATGGTTCTCTAGAGAGACATGACATCCCTAGAGAAAATGTTTTACCCATCAGTGCTGCTGTTAATTTCTGCACACTATAAAGGAAAGTAGATACAGAGAATTGTACTGACAAACATTTCCCTGCTCCCATTTTTTTTTTTTTGCATACTGTAAACAAGCAAACACTTCTCTTTATATATAAAAATGCTGAAGTCGGAGAGTAAGCACTTCACTGGTTTCAGCTGCCTTTGATAGGATTACTGAAAATACAATCCAGGGAAAGTAACTGAAATGACTGAAATACTTTTTCTTTAAAAAAAAATTAAAAATTCTTCTCAGAAGCAAGCCAGTAAATAAAGCTGATACTAAGCTGATATTTAAAAATATCAAGTTTATTTGGAATACGTTAACCATACTGTCAGTTCCATAGACAGTAAATAGCTATTGAAATCACATTTCAGAGAATCAGTACCCATATCTGACACAGAAATTATTACATCTCATGTCTCCTCTAAAGATTTCTATGCTCATATTCTACATGGACAATGGGAAGGGCCAATAAAATCCTTCTGTACTGTTAGAAGTAACAAAACAGATCGAAGTATGCTGGGATTTCATCTTTCACAGACTAGAATTTTAATCAGTCTAATATATGTGTAACTAAGAAACTGTTTCTCTGGGTATTTTTCCTTAACTATTTTTAGAAATATATCCTCATTCATCAGTCAGCCTTTTAGTCCTTTAACAGTCCAATCAAATTATAATTAACCTTTCAAACTAAACACGAGACTAATAGAACCTCATTCTCAGGTCTGGCAATAAAACTCGGGACTGGAGAGAGGTTGATCCCTTGCAAGCAAATGCAGGCAGGGCTTCAGCCCTCTGCTGGCTGCCGTGGTCTCTTGGCAGAGGCCTTCATTGTCCTGAGTAGCTGTGTGTAGATTCCAATTTGGTTTTTCTTCCACTTTAGCAGGACTTGACCCTGGCAGCAGACTCACCTGAGGTTTCAGCAGTGCTCCCATGCCTCTTCCCAGAGTGAGCTAGAGATTGAAAGTCTGCCACAAGATGAATCTCTCATGGAGGGTCACAGCCTTTAGTGATAGTGCCAGCCCCACTGAAAGAGGGAAAAGATACAGTCCATCAGACATTTTCCAATTTTGATAGTAAGTGTTAAGTTTGTTTGTTTGTTTGGTGGAGGGTTTAACTTTTTGTTTCAGTTTTTCTTTACACTCTTTAATGGCTTATTATATAAGATAATATTTTTTTAATGAATAAATGATTGGTTTACATATCAGTATCAACTGCCTTAAAATGTTTGCACAGACTAATTTCTTCTACCTCTTAGCTGAAATATTTCTTTAGAAGCTTTCCTCATAAATAGAAAAATTCCATTTCCCTGGCATTTTTAATGGTTTTTTTTTTTGGAGATGCTGAACAGTCTCACAGGAATGCCAGAAGTATTGAGAGGACGCACATTCCACTCTGTGATACATCTACTCTAATGCCTCCCACTTAGCAACTTCTTCACATTTCTACATGACAATGACTATCTAACCAAACTGTTCTCCAAGAAAACCACTACCATCAAACAAAGAAAAAAAACCAACAAACCAAACCTTTCCTCTTATACCCATAAAGAGAGTCCTAATACTCTGATTATTAAAGAAAGCATCACATGAAACTTAAAATCACAGAATCACGGAATATTAAAGGGTTGGAATGAACCTTAAAGATCATCTACTCCCAAACCCCCTGCCATGGGCTGGAACACCTCCCACAGGATCAGGTTATTCAAAGCCTTATCCAATCTGAACAGTGCCAGGGTTGGGACATTCACAACCTCTCTGGGCAACCTGCTCCTGTCTCACCTCCTTCACAGTAAAAAAATTCTTCCTAATATTGAACCCTCTTTCAGTTCATACCCATTAATCCTTGTTTTATCAGCTATTCAGTGAATGTCTCAAATTCACGTATCCTTCACTCACAGCTTTCAGAAGTTATTTTCCTTTTTGCAGTGCTTTTGTGAATACTGTATAACAAAGTTTTGCTCAATGTCAAAATCACTGTCATGCTCTATGCTTTAAGTGAAATGTGTCTGGTTTAATTTAATACTCTGGTAATAAATATTTAAATATTTGGTCTCTACTCCTCAAACCATTTGCCAAGAATCTGTTAAGTCATAATTACAAAAATATATTTATCTTTACTTCAGCCATATTTATAAATGAGCAAACTAAGCATTAATAGTGAGGTCTGTGGGTCCATCCATATTTGTTATGTAGTGTGAATATGTAGCATCCCTAAAGGATACATGCTTGTACCACAAAACAGGGATACAGAAAAATGAGTGAGTTGGATGCAGGCTACATAGATATATTACTGTGGCAGACTCGATGTGAAAGAGCCTTCCCAGCAGATGGGAGTTAACAGCCAATGCACATCCATCTGGCTTAGTAATGAGCTGTTAATTGGAGAATACTTAAAGGAGAGTTAAGGGGGTCTTAACATCATGTGTATAATGATGTGCAGTAAATTGTAGTGAAGACACTGCTACTGGACTGTAAACTACTCTTAACTTCAGTCCAAGGACTGTGACCAATTGCTCATATGCAGTACTGTATTGTCATGTGTTTGCCCAGCACCAGGACTTAGCTTCCGCCCTGGGTCCCAGTGTTTTTGTATTATTGACAGTGCCAGATGAGATATTCAGGTCCAAATTAATTGCAGTAATATCAAATGTCACTTGTACAAATGAATACCTTTTGTGTTTTGCATTCATATTAAGTGGTAATGTCAGAAACTACTTTACACACTGATTATGAATTTTTTCACTAAAATGATTTTTACTTACTGGATAAGCCTTTTCCTCTGATACTGTCCCAAAAGAGGAATCAGTCCTATTATCTGTTATAGAAAACATGACAGACAGATTACATGAAATATGTAAATAAATCCAGTGATACAGTGCTAAAACATATCCTGAATCTTCAAGAAAATTATCTTAGTAGAGTAAGTTCTTTTTTTAATCCACAGAGCAAAGCTGAAAAAGTGGAATTCATTATCAAAACAATCAACATGATTTTAGAGCCCTTTTTTATAAGAAATGTATTTAGAAAGTTTTAGTTTATGTAAAAAATGAAAGAAAAATAATTATGGTGCAATTAGAAACATATGAAACAAGGTAAGGTTTCCTATTAAGCATTTTAAAACTTTATTTTTAAAAGTAGATTAAGACAGTAGTCAGATGGGAACTGTCTTTGAAATTTGCAACATGTTTGAACAATCTAAAGTAATTGGACTCCAATATAAACATGAAGTGCCTGATGTGTGTCATTAACATTCTCATAGGTCAAGTATATGAACTGATAAAATTATAATGAGCTAGCAAAATTACCAACTATTAATCCAGTGTTTAGACAAATATTCTAATAGGATTTGCACATTTAAGGGGCAAATTATCCTCTCAGTATGTGCTCTGTATATCTACGGTATTAATATTGATCTGCATTGAAAGAAAAATGCAGTCATAATCACAGTTACATTTAAGAGTCAAATCTATATATGACATGAAATTATAAAAATATTCATATTTTTTTCTATAGTTCTCAGAACAAGAAATGAAAATCCATTTTTTTAATGTACTCTTTCAAAGGACTAAATAATGCCCAAGAAAAATTTGTGGTTGTGGGAAGGGTTGTTTTTTATTTCCCTTTTTCTATCTTCTATCTGCATGTGTAATTTCTGTTCCTTTAATGCCAGTGATTATTTATATTAATTACAGAACTTAATCTTTATGTAGTATATATACAGCTGAATTATACTACTGGTACGGAAACGTGGTGAAAATAATTCTGTACCAAGTAGTTTCTGTGACAGCAGGTTTGCTATTCCTCTTTCTCTGGGGGCTTTTCCATTTCCCTCAGAGCTGAAAGTCATTGCAAGAGACAAGGCTGATGAGTTTGACCATCTTGCAAGAGAATATAGTGACAGGACAAAGGGGAATGGCCTCAAACTGAAAGGAAGTAGGTCTAAATTCAATAATAGGAAAAAGTTCTATACTGTGAGAGTGGTGAGGTACTAGAACAGGATGCCCTAGAGCAGCTGTGGCTGTCCCATCCCTGGAAGTGTTCAAGGCCAGGTTGGATGGGCCTCTGAGCAGCGTGGTCTAGTGGAAGGTGTCCCTGCCCATGGCAGGAGGTTGGAGCTAGATGGTCTTTAAGGTCCCTTCCATCCCAGGCCATTCTGTGATTCTGTGTTGTTACAATAGTTATCTTACAGATAGGTAGCACTGGGTGAGCAGAGCAGCGATCCTTCAGCCCACAATGCCAATACCACACTACGGGTGCCCCATACTTTGGACAGGCCAATTCAGGACTGCCTGAGCATCTGGCCTCCCATTTTCTGATCCCTGCTATTAATTTTGTTCTTGATCCCTGATCCCTGTGAAGGGATTTAGTATCTATCTTATGTCTCCTAAAGGAGGGAGAGGTTTGCAATCTGTTGGGTTTGCATTCTGTTTGGTTTAAGGAAAAGAAAAAAGAAAAGCAAAGAAAAGAAAAGCAAAGAAAAGCAAAGAAAAGCAAAGCAAAGCAAAGAAAAGAAAAGAAAAGAAAAGAAAAGAAAAGAAAAGAAAAGAAAAGAAAAGAAAAGAAAAGAAAAGAAAAGAAAAGAAAAGAAAAGAAAAGAAAAAAGAAAAGCTTGTGTCTCATTTTCTGAAGATCAGAAATCTCTTCTTGAAATTATATTTTTGCCATTATATGTGCAGCTCTGCAAAAAAAATCCTTAGTGTAGGATTGTGTCTCAATGTGAAGTTGTTTTGCACAGCAAGAGTGAACAGGATTTTCATAAAAATACATATTTATGTTTATATAAATAAATTTCCATAAACATATATTTATATTTATAAATTACTTTTTATTAGACTGATTTTTTGTAAATATGTTTCCATCTATATTTGGAAGTTAAGGAATGAATTGATATGTAAGAAAAATTTCTTCTTTCACCAATATTTCATAAATGGAATACTGAAAAAATCCTATGGAAATGGAGCCTTTGAATTTTCTCTCTCCAAAGTGTCAAGACAGATGTGAAAATAGAAATTTTAGTATCTTTTGGTATTCTATGATTGTAGAAGGGCTTTAGAAGTAAAAATCACTTTCAGTCATTTGTCTCCTTGAAGCCTGAGCCTAGATATGATAAAGAGGACAAGTAACTCGATTTTTTTCTCTTCCCAGAAAGAGAAGTTTGAAAGATTTAGAGAACATGGAATTTTCACACACTTCTATGATAACCTGCTGTTATTGTTGCTAGGCAGATTATCTTATTTTACTTGTGTAGAAGCAGAATTCATTGACTTCTATCTCTCTAGTGATTTGCATTTGGCTGCTATCAATATAGATGCAGAAATGAGCTTGAGACCCTTAGAACTAGTGACTTTACTGTAGTTTCATAAACCTTAGGGTTGAGCAATCTGCAGAAAACTATGAAGGGGGTGCAGGGATTACAGGAAAATGAAGGAAAAAATGTATAGGAAAGGCAGCCTGCAACATGGTGACTATTCTGAACAGAAGTTCTTCAATTAGCACTATTTATAATACAAAGAACTTCCAAAAATGTCTTGTACTGCATTTTTCTCCTGGAAAAATTGATGTGCATCTTTTCACTCATGAAAATAGCTGAATGAAAGTTGGTAACAAGTGCACACTTTAAAGTTTCAGCTGGAAAATGAAAATGCCTGGTTGCATCTTTTTGGCACCCACCTTTCTGGTATTTATAGACATTAGTAAGAGACGCTTGCTCCTCCATTCCAGAGCCTTCTCTGCTAAGACTAAGCACTGCCAGCTCTCTCACCCTTTCTTCTCAGGAAATATGCTCCAGTTTCTTATAATTTCTGTGGCCCTTTGCTGGATTCTCTGCAGAATGTCCATGTCTCTCTTGCAATGAAGAGCCCAGAATTTGAAGCTCCAGGTGTGGCCTCAAAAGATCTGAATAGAGAAGACTCACCTCCCTCTACCTGCTGGAAACACTGCTCCTGGTTTAGTCCAGTATACCATTATCCCTGTTTATGGCAAGGGAACATTATGGCTTGTGTTCAACCTGATCTTCACCAGGCCCCTGCCCAGTTCCTTTTCTGCCAAGGTCATTTACAGCTGAGTGGTCCCCAGCATATATTCGTGCATGACGTGGTTCCTTCCCAGGTGCAGGGCTTTGACCTTCCCCTTTTTGAGCTACTCTGCATTAAAGCTCATTATTCAGTGTCCCCTATGCCCTCTCATTGGGAAGGAGATGAGAATGGCAGCCAAAATGCTGCCATTGATTTAAATTTTCTGCTTCTGACTTGTGTTCGCAGACAGCCCCAGCATGGATCCAAAGATAGCAGGGTTTAAAGCAGCATATGGTCCTGCTCACACTCTGGAGGGGTAACAGGAGGATCACCCCTGAAACTGAGCTATTTTTCTCTTCTGTACCAAAGTCTGTAACCATCTGCCTTGTGAGCTTCACTAAATTAATTTCGATAGTATCCTGGGAAGAAATTGTCTTACTTGTCATGTTGTCTTACTGTGACCCCCTGCCTGGCTTGCTAATTTGCAGAAGCAGAGGGAATCTGTCTCCTAGGGAAAAAAAAAAATAAGTGGCATGATGAGACACCAAAGAAAACTTCTATCTTCTTTCTTCCTTCCTTGGGAAACACAGCTTATGTGAACAGTGGAAACTGAGGACAGGCAAAACACAATCATGCTTCTATGCAAAAATATCTCAAAATTGGTTATTTAAAGTAATTATTTATCTGAATACTTTCACAAAGAAGTAATTTTGCATTAGTATTGCTAGAGTATATGAACAATCTCTGATGTAAGATAAAAGTCGATCAAGTTGGGGAGAATGAAAATCAAATTATTGAAAATTAATCTTTAATTTGTTGATATTATTCTGTTCATATTTCAGATTCCTTCAGTGGGGCTATTGTTATTTTAAAATAATAAGTTTGAGGTAATTAGTAGACAGAATAAACTGTTTTATTTCCTCCTTTGGTAACAGGGTTTTTTTTTAATATAGAACAAGACAATCTTTATCCTTAAGATGAGAAAAAAACCCATTATTGTAAATTTTGCAGACAAAAATGTTACATTACTTCTAATATCATATCTCTATAGAGCATTTCTTAGTTGCCTTCTAGAGTATTTTAGCTGCTGGGAGAACAAAGACAACAGTACTAATCTTAAAAGTGCTAATGCAATATTAAATATTAATTTTTCTAAATATTTCACTCTGTATCGAAAAATGCAACATTCTGTTTTGAAATAAACCAGTAGATTCTTTGAACATTTAATTAGCCATTAGAATTTAGGAGCTTGAATTTTGACAATATTTCTGAATATTATTAATGTGCTAATGATTTAGTTAAATGTATTCTTTTTATTTGCTAATGCCTATTTAAATTAATTTTACACAAAAAACTCTTGAAGTCCTTCCACCCATTTCCAGAAGGATCTGGAAGAGTGGACTGTGCATGACAACTGATTTGTGTAGAGAAAGAGAAACTTGGTTCCAGGGCAGGGTCTGTAAAATGTTCCCACATGAAATCCAGGCATGTGTGCAACTCAGGGCTCTGGACACCCCATAATCTGGAACAATGCTGGAGCCAGGACTGGTGAGCATTCCTTCTTCCTTTTGTCCTTTCCTTCCTTCCTTGCTTCCTTCCTTCCTTCCCCCCTTCCTTCCTTTTTTCTTCCTTTTTCTCTTTTCCTCCCTCTGTTCAATCTCTCTCTCTTCTTTTTCACTCTACCCCTTATTCAAAATACACTACCAAGAGTTTATACTATAAGGGACTAACATACCAGTTTCCACTGCATATAATTTACTAATATATTTTTATACATTTTTTGTGGACTCCCTGAATTTTTTGTTCTTTTTTGACCATGAGTATCTGCACACCTGGTTGCTTCCCTTCCCTTCAGGGCTGGCCACCACAATATCACACTGATAAACTAATAAAGAAAGATCACAAGTCTCCATTTCCTTATTGATTTGGGGGGATTTAATAAAAAAATCAGAATTATTGGATCCTACATTTTTTTGAATGACATTCAAATTAGACCAGAGGTAGATATTTACAGGTTCAAGCAGTACCAGTTTTACACTGGACTCTAAATACTCAGACACTTTAAAGCTATCCTACTATCTTCAACATTTATTAGAACCACTATCACTGTAAACAGTGTGAGTTCTTTTTCAGCAGCAACTCAACATAGGTTAGTACAGCTATCTCACAATTGAATCCATCAAATGTCAATATTTACTGGAGAAGCAAAAGAAGTTTAAGTAGGATGACAGAATGATTACAGAATCACAGAATCACAAGGTTGGAAGAGACCTTCAAGATCATCAAGTCCAACCCACTCCCTAACACCTCAACTAAATCACAGCACGGAGTGCCACATCCAGTCTTTTTTTAAACACATCCAGGGATGGCGACTCCACCACCTCCCTGGGCAGACCATTAAAGAGAAAAAATTATCTATGATCTTAATGAACTGAATTGTCTTCTCTTTGTTGAATCATGTTCTTTGGACTCCTAGATTGCTGACTAACTCCTCCTTTGCCCACTACTAGATTTAACAAGAGCTATTGCTCAAGGCTCTTTCCAACCTGGCCTTGAACACTCCCATCTCTGCATGGAGTTCTGAGCAACTGGTCTGATGGGAGGTGTCCCTGCCCATGTCAGGGGGATTGTAACCAGGTGATCTTTAAGGTTCCTTCCAAACCAAACCATTCTATGATTCCTCTGATTTTTCCCATATTTGTATACTTATATTTATTTCCACTGTGTTCATTGTGTTGAAATACATTAAACCTCCCCCTCCCCCCCCAAACCCTTTTAGAGTAAAAAATTCCTTCATTTCTGGAAAACTGAGAGCTTCATTTGTGGATTGGAACTTTATTTTCTGTAACAAAATACACCTGTATTGCAACATGAACTAGAATATGTAACTGTTATACACAGGGAGTGAATTCAGTGGAGTGGAGACAAAGTATCAAATAGGGAAACTCGATCTCTGTAAGAACTAGATGAATATAGCATCTTTCTCATATTCTTATTTCTTGTTTGGGCTTTGCTTCAAAAGAGTGAAAGAACTTATGAAAGACACAAGTATTAATATAATGAGTGATATTATCAGTGTCTGAGGTTCTTAGCAGAGAAAATGTCATAAAGAGTAGAGTTTTCTTTCTTGTGCCTTGTTTCTCATAAGATAGTAATTTAATTTGAGTGGAAGATGGAAGAGTTATGTAAATAGATAAAGGTAGAGGAAACCAAGAAAAAATAAAACATGCCAAAATATATATTTTTATAAGAAAAGCACAACACTGTGTTGATATGAGATAATTTAAATAACCAGTGAAGACCAACTATTGCACTTTCTAGAATATTTGAAAAATGCATGAATACAAGGACACTGTAAACTGTATAATTAACCCAGTATAAGCCTTAAACCATAATTTTAAAAAATTAGCTGCTATACAATTCTAGGAAATGTAACTGTGGTCTAATATGATTCACATTCTGCAGATGTTTGAACTTTCTTTTTCAGATCACAGAGAAAATACGTGAAACTTTTTTTAAAAGTTTTTCTATTTCCTAAAATAATATAGAGGCTTTGAATTTCAGAATAACTTTTGGTCTTTGAAATTCAAATTAAAAAATTAAAATTAAATGTATTAGAAACCTACGAATATTCTGCTTTTCATGACAAATCAGTCACTAAATCCAAAATCAGTTGTTCATATTGCTCATAAGCTCATAAGCATTGTGAAACATGATGATTTACTTTAATTTTTGACTGGCAGGATTTCTATTTTTTTCTCTAAGTGTCTATCACCATGTACTGTGTCAGTGCCATATCTCAATTTTCTGTTTTACATCATGAAAAAACACTGTATGTCTCAATGCTGCTTAATGAAGAATTAAGAGATGTTTTATACCATCCACAATTCTTTCATTCCATTTCAACTATTTACTTTCAATTGAAACTTTCTTGTTTATATTTATTACACTTTTTGTCAGAAAAAAGTGTATAACTGTTTGTATTTATTACACCTTGTATCTACAAGCTGTATGCATTGTATGTATGTATGTATGTATGTATGTATTACACCGTGTATGTATTACATCTTGTATTTATTACACCTTTGTCAGAAAGAAGTGTATAACTGAGTCCCAAATCTTAGGCTGAAGGGTGGTAATTTATGGAAACACAGTGATTCAGGTGCCCTTGATTATTCATACAAAGCTCACGGTTCCCAAAGGAGCTCTCCTGCATTTCCTTAAGTGTTCATTTTATCTAACTTTGTCAGATTTATGCCCAGTAAAGGGGATTTTGAGCCAAGGTCTTCCTTTCTCCATAATGTCCTTAAATCACGGGGATTGCTGGGTACCGTCAGGTGGGAGTTGTAACATATTTCCTAGTTAAAGAGCTAAAGCCGTTCCAAGAGTGAGCTGGAAATGTCACACGCTTTTCAGAGCTGAAGCACTAGTAAAAATGATCCTGATGGAGCTCAGACCTACAATCTTCCACTTGAAGTCTCATATGAGTTTTCAAGGGACCAAGCTGCTTCAGATACATAGGAACATTCTGGATAAGGCACATATCAACAGGTACTCACAAGTAGGTGTACTGAGCTATATTAAATGAAAAACAAGTTTTGGTTGTACCAAACTAGTGCTGGTAGAAACATAAACACAGGTGATTGGATTGCTCTGTTGAAAGCTGGACAGTTCTGATACAATTCCAGTGAGATTTGTAAAAGCTGTAGCAGTAAAAACAAGAAATTTCCAAGAATTAAGAATTGCCAAGAAGTTCATAAGGGATCCAAAAAAGTCACATTGCACAGCCTGTGACCCCCAAACCTCACTGTTCACCTGGATCCCATGAGGGGGAAGGGGAAAGTGCAGGTGTTAGGATGATTTTCTGCACTCAGGAACAGGGCAGGAGGGCAGCAGTGCCCTCAGGGTTCTGCCTTTGCTTCAAACTCACTCTGCTTCCCATGCCTGGAGGCAGGACAATCTTTGCAACTCAAGATGAATATGCAGGATTGAAGCCGTAAAATGCTTTTGGCAGAGTTGTTATGAGCACCTTTCTTCTCTAAATGTGCACTTCCCTCTTTTCTGGGACTTCTACACAGGAACCACTTTTTAGGTGAAAATGAAGCCATAAATATGTGTTGTATCTCCTGTGCAACTACTCTGTCCAGCGTTTCTGTGGGCAGGTGAACAATTAGACCTTTGATTTCTGGTCATATTAGCAAAATGTGTGTCGGTTTGGAAGAGTCTTTAATTAAATTTTACAATACTTTTTTTTAGATATTAATCCAGACATGCGTCCATAAAGACTGTTGCCTGAATTCTGATGAAATATTGTCCAGTCTATAAGGTTAATAGCTCATTCTTAACTGGATCTGTTAGGTAAAAGGAATATTGTAAGATGTGAGAAAATATATAAACAGATTATAGGGAAACTTAAGCTCTGTAGCCATTTTTAATGTTGCTTTATTTTACTTTTTGAGGGCATTCTGAAATTTAGAATAAATGAGGAAATTATAGCCTACATAAATTTGGTAAACATTATATTAGATTAGAAAACAATTATTTTTACATTCCACACTCTCTATATGTACTAGTGAGAACTTGTTGAGATAAAAAATGATTGAATTATGTAATTGCTCAACCCTTATCTCAACTTGAAATAAGTTATAAATTCAGAATTAAATTATTGTTTCTAACAAAAAATCAGACAGTTATGTAATATATATTAAGCAAGAAACAGTAATTATTAAATAATTGTTGGTACATAGTCCTAAAGTATCCTGTTTATTTTGGAACCTTATTAATTTATATCAGATTTTTCTATTTTTTATAACAATTGTATGACTAAAATTTTAATCTTCACAAATACATTCAGGAAAATGCAAAAGCAGTGCATTAATAAGAATTCTATTATATATTTACAGCACCTTAATTCAGCTATATAAGAGAAAGTATTTCTTAAAGCATATATCCAAACTATGGTTTGTTATTTTGCAATGGAAAAGGTCTCTGTGGGTGATGTTTTTCCTTTCTCATTTTCCCTAATTACTTTTTTGCTTCATAAGGTTTTGTGCTTGAATCATTCAAAGAACTATATCTACAATGCAGATATTTTAGATTTGGTTTTGTTGCCACATGAATGCTGAGCATTTCCTTCAATTTTGGGCATTTTCCTTAATATTTTTTGGGACAAGGCATTTTGGAGAGAAGTACATTCACATAATGGACAAGTTATGAGTCATAAAAGTCAGAAGTTGCAACAATAAGCTAAAGTGCAAGCCAACAGACCTTCTGAATTACAGAAATCTTGTTTGGAAGAAGTTTCTGGATACCATCCAGTCTACCCTGCTGCCTGAAGCAGGACTATCATCAATACTACAACAGGGTAATTTCTTCCAGGATTACACTACCTTCTTCATTGTTAAATGCTTTCCCTAATTTCCAGTCTGAACCTCTTCAATCACAGTTTGTGGCCATTTCCCCTTGTTTCATTTTCTCTTCTGAGAAGAGTTTGTCTCCATCCTCTCTCTAAAACCAGCAGACGTAGACTTTCACTAGATTGCTCCTTAGTTCAAGCCCAGCTTTCTCAGTAGAACATGTGCTGAACCACTCTGGCAATCCCAACAGCTCTCTGAAGGATTCCTAATAGTTTCTCAACATTCCTTTTGAACTACTCGTGTTTCAAAGCCCTATCATAAAGGCAGATTCAGCAGTACCTTAAAGGAGGAAAACATATTTTCCCCTAGAAGTGCTAGCTGTGTAGTAGTAGTGTAGCACAGAATTCAGTCTGCTCTGTTTGTGAAAGGAGATCACACCAGGCCCATGTGCAGCCTGGTATCCACTGTAATATCCATGCCCCTTTTATCTTAGCCTGTCAGTTCCCAGGTGCTGGGTATAGGATCTGTTTCAAGTATAGCCTTATTTCTTATTGCTGAATTTCTAACTGTATTTCTTATTGCTGAATTTCATCAAATTAGTTCAGACCTCAAGTTTATCAAGATGCCCAAGAAGTGAAGCTCTGCTGCTTATTCTCAGTGTTTCCCCATAATTCAGTGCTGTCTACAGGTGAATTGCAAACAGCCACATCATAGATGAACATGTTGAATATGGTTGGACTCTGTACCATCCCCTGGAGTCCTCTGGTCATTGTCATCTGCCAGCTGAACATGAGACTTTGGTTAAGGTCACCGAGCCCAGGGATCCAGCCACATTCCAGTGCAACTTCTAGTCTGTACTTCATATTCCAAAGGAGAACTGCAGAACATGAAGCCTCACTGAATTGAAGGTATGTCATATGCACTGTACATTCCTTATCTGCAGTTAGGAATGCTTTTTCCACTGCTTTCTCCACAGAGGAGAAAAAAGTATTTCTGTTTGCAAGGCCATGTGGTATTTGTACCGCTGAACTAATCCAGAGTAAAACTATAGAGAAAACTAGTAGTCTAGTAGTAGTAGTAGTTCAGTTTTTCAGGCTAGATCAGTTCACTACTCTTTTCTATACAGTACTTGTTACCAAAACTCAAAGAATAGTGGAAGGTCAAGGCTGTGACTCAGAATTTCATGCCAGAAGAAAGAAATAAATCAATACCACAAATTGCCAGTTTCTCAAAAGAGTCATGGATGGATTGGACCACTGGCCCAGCTGGCTACTATTTTAACTTACCTTTTCTTGTGGCTTCCTTGCACATTACAGAGGGAGGGGAATGAGCTCCATATATGCTTTGCACTCATGCAAGAACACAGCCTGTCTCCTGACCAAAAGTCATTAAAATTACTGATTACACTATAAATTATTTTGGAATACCAGAATTTTATAATTGTTATTTATCATCAAAACATACCTGACTGTTACCCAGATCTCACTGAGCTGGGATCCCTGATCAAACTTCATCAGGAATCAAATTCCCATTCCTAAAGGACTTTATTATTAAAAGAAAAGATCAAAGAAAGAGAAGCCACAAAAATAGAAGAGCATTATTTGGAAGCTAATAAAAAAAAGGTTTATGTCTGTGAGAAATGGTATATCCTTTTCTTGGAATATATGTAGCTTCATAGGTGACATTTTCGGCTTCTTTTGGCACAACCACATGCACAAAGGAAAAGAAAGATGAAAGGTTTAATTCACTCCAGCAGATCTAACTGAAAAGCTTTAAAATAGTTGTGTACTTCTGAGTGTTGTGGCTTTCTGCCAAGCCCATAAAAGAAGGTTGAGGTATTTTCTTTCTGTCCATAAAAAAATGAGGCATGGAATGTTTGACCTTGCTAGTTCCCCCTCCACTTCATTATTTTTATTTTGAAAAAAGAATTATGAAAAAAAAACTCACAAAAAATCTCAGACTCATGAGAAGCAGCATTTTAAAGCAGAATGCTTGCAAATTTTTAGATTTTCTTATTTGCATCATTTCTCAGTTTAATGTATACTTTTGAATGTTTTGGAGTAGTAAATACTAAAACCAGGAACAACGAAAATTGAGGGAATAAGAAAAGCAATTAAAATTCTTTTATTCTCTCATCCAATGCAGAATTTGCACACATCTTCCTTTCTAGAGATTTTTAATTGAGTGGTCAGGCAGCCAGCTTGTCACGTTTCACATGCTTTTTCTAATATATCCTCAACTGCCTTTGAATACAGAATGTTTTTTATTTTTTGTTTTAGTTCATATTAATTGCTTTCTCTTTTGCCACAATTTATAGTTGGTGGCTTTATGATATAGATGTAAATGTTTATTAATTGCTAAATAGCTTTTTTGGTCTGACCTTGTGTCATTTGTGTTGGTCTTTGAAATGGAAAGAAATTCCTGTAGGTGCTGAATGAGCAATGAGCTGTGAGAGGGCAAAGAACTGCTGAAAATCTATTGTCCTTGGCCTGTTTTCAAATGACAGCTTTCTTTATTGACCATGCATTTTACACAGACATAAGCACGCTCCCATTTTTCAAAGTTCCAAGACCCCTGAACCTTAAAACAGGCTCAGATTTCCAAGTGCTTTGAGAGCTTTTGAAAATTTAAGGTCCTTTGTTTTATCCAAATACTGTACAGATTTACAGATTTCTGCATTCTAACTCGAGAACTTTGCCTGAAAGGTGGTATAAATGGGTTCATCCTTGTTGAAAAGAATGTTTAGAGAAGAAAAACCATAGAGAAGTTTTTTAACTATATAGGAAATCCTCTTTTGTACAAGAAAGAGGATAATACTGTTCAGTGGGTGAACATGTACTCTGTATAGATGTGAGAGACTTGACAAAGCAATATCTTGAGATGAAGTTTCCTCTGTTATTGATGAACTTCAAATCACTGAGTTATAGAGCTGCCCAGTATGAGGACCAGTTCATATTACGTTATTTAAACAAAATAGAACAGTTCATGAATATAAGAGAAGCTTACTCACAAGAGTTCATCACATGGCTTACCAGGAAATGTGGAAAATGATTTTATTTTTATAAACTTACTATCAAAATAAATTTTTAAAAACAATTTCTGCAAGTATAGGTGAGTGCCATAATTTCCTTCATAGCAGAACATTTTTTTTTCTCTTTTGCAATTTTAATTAGCACATGAAATGCCAATTAAAATTGTATTTTATGTAAGTATTTCTGATCAAAACTAACCTTTTGGTCAAGAAAAATGTTAATATTTTGTTGACCATAAATCACATTGATTTTACTGTAATTTCTAATAATATTTCCTGGTTTCCAGCAGCCAATGTGTTTTGAAGGTTTTTTCCCTTATTTTATTTATTTTGCAATTTAATCTATAAGGCAAATTTAAACGATACTACTAATCACCTAAAAATTGACCTTTAAGTGTAGATTCAGTAGCTCTAGTAATTTTTCTCAGTGCTTTGTGTAATCAGTTTATTCAATTCAACTTTTACTTATTGCAGCATTCTTTTTTTATTCTCATGCAACAACAAGCCTATTTTGTGTTCTAATATTAACCTAAGTAATTTAAATAAAAATGTTTTATTTCATGAAAAACAAATCTTTGGTGTTAGATCTAGCTGAGATGTTGAAATATATAGCCAACATACTGTTTAGAAAAATTTCCTTTCCTATAACAAGAACTTAATCAATAACAAAGTGATGTAAGTCATGGCTTAGTGTTAGGACAGATGATCCCTTACATATTCCCTAAGGTAGAGGTTTTATTTTATGAGGTATTTGTGCCTAAAAATACAGAATGCAATCCATGGAACAGATGGGAATCTTAAAATCTCTTTGAATCTTTGATGACACCATACCTCTAACACTACTAATGAAAAAAAAGTCACATTATAAAACAAATTAATCTTACCATTAATTATTTGGTCTTAACCTCCCTTTTCACTCACTTAGTTTCTAATTTGTCTACCCTCATACATATATTTGTGTTCAGCCTGTGCAATCACCATGATTATGGCACTACTACATGGGTCAGGAGTAGATGTATTACCTTGGTTTTCCTTTCCTCAATATAATTTATAATTTTCTTACATACCACTGGGCTGAGGAGAGTGCTGGAACATCCATAGTTTTGAATTTAGTATCTAAATAAAAGATGAATAAGAAGCTGGAGTTTCAACTTGTTACAGATTAGGTAAAATGATCTAGTATAAAATAAACCACAGAATGTAACACATATTTCAATTTTAAGACAGAACCAACAGACATACTGAAACGTGTGAGTATGTGGAAAAGTGCTATTATTTTCATGAAGGTAAACTTAAATCCCACTTATATGAACACCTGTTCTTCCTATAGTTTTCATCTTAATGAGTTTAGGGAGGCTTGTATCTCTGAACTGAGAGTAGCTCTATCATTTTGACATTTAATTTTGTTTATCTTGTATAAATGTCTTATAAAATAAGAGAATCATTTAGCATCTGTTATCTCCTAACATCTGTCTCAATTAGCCATTGTTAAATATATACACAAGTCATTAAAATTCAGATGATTTTTCTCCTCGTAAATCATAAATAGATTTAATTATTGATGCAAAGTTCTTACCATAACAATTGCTCACTGAAGATTTAAAGAGTTCTCACATTTAGACTGGATTTACCAAGGGAACTCTCTTTTTCTCCTACAGCTATGAGGGAATATTTAATAGCTAGTGCTTTGCTTTGCTTGTCCCTGTTAAAAACTCCTTTTTGTCTTCCTAGTTTTTCCATATAGCAATTCCAGCAAATAAAAATGCAATAGGATACATTTTTGTACTATTAAACAAATACGTATTGGAGGGGAGTGACAGACTTTCTAAGAAATTATGAAAAAAAAAGTCAGCAGAACTGAGAATAGTGAGTATAAATGTTATTGTACTGCAACATAAAAGAATACAAAGCTGTATAAATAACGTCCAAAGTTACTGCCTAAGTAACATCAGGATTAAATAGTTGCACACATGCATGAACAGGCTGAATTCATGAGTACAGCAGTTGCACTGTGAACTGTCAAAGCTGAAGTCAAAATTCTTGGGAATAAGATTATAGTCCCTATGCTTAGTTGATTGGACATAAAGATACTAATGAATCTGCTTTTATCCAGTTGTCACTGGGACAATGTTGGGTGGAATTATAAACTATCATCAACCATGAAAGAAGTTGTAAATAAGTGTCCATTCAGACAATGAACAGTTCAGCAATTTGATCTATCCAACTTCTTGTCCAAAAGACCTATGAAAAAAAAATAGGGAGGGAAAAATATTAATTTTACATTAATCCAAACCTAGTTTATATTCATCCAATTACTATATGTTTATTATATATTATACAACTAGATCACATATCACCAAAAATTATTTGTTCCCGAGTGGAATAAAAGGAAACTGCAGTGTTGGAGATTATTAACTTGTTAGTCCATGAAAATCCATATAAAACATTCGCAACAGGTACATAGGTGAGTGATATTTTCAATGTTTTTCCTATCATTTGGAAACATTGTTTAATTCTCTTTCTATGAACAGTTATTATATTTATTTTTTTATACATTTTGATGGATTAATGCTGACTGGATACCAATATCACTTCATGCCTCTCCTCCCCAAGTGGACAGGGGAGAGAAATTATAGTAAAAGGCTTCTGACTCAAGAACACTGACCAATTACAACCATGGGCAAAACAGACTTGATCTTGGGAAATTAGGTTAAATAATTACCAATTAAATCAGAGTAACATAATGAAAAATAAAAGCTAAATCTTAAAACACCTCCCCCCTACTTCTCCTTTCCTCTTAGGCTCAGTTTCTCACCTGTTTTTCTCTGCCTCCTGTCCAGTAGTGCAAGGGGACAGAAAATGGGGATTGCAGTTGGTTCATCACACCTTGTCTCTGCCACTTCTTCCTCACACTCTTCCCCTGCTCCAGCATAGTGTCCCTGCCATGAGAGACACTCCTTCATAAACCTCTCCAGTGTAAGCTCTTCCCATGGGCTGCAGTTCTTCACAAACTTCTGCAGTGTGGGTCAGTCCTTCAGGAGCAACCTGCTCCAGGTTCTGCCAGGAGGCTGCTCCAGCATGGGCTTCCTGTGGGCTCACAGCCTCCTTCTGGCATCTCCCAGTCATTATGTGGGGCTGCAGTTGGATCTCTGCTCCCCTGTGGCACTCCATGGGCAACAGGGGAATCTCAGATCTGGTTCTGGCGCACCTCCTGCCCCTCCTTCTGCACTGGCCTGGGTATCTGCAGGGCTGTTCCTCTCACACATTCTCAGTCCTGCTCTCTGGATGAAGTTGCTCCTGTGCAATAGCTTTTCTTCTATAATACACCATCTCAGGGCTCAGCTTTGGCCAGTGGTGGATCTGCCCTGAAGCCCTGAAGCTGGCATTGGCTCTGTTGGACATGGCAGAAGCTTCTGGCACTTTCCCGCAGAAGCCACCCCTGTAGCCCTCCCACTACCCAAACCTTGCCAGGCAAGCCCAATACACATTTAATTGTTAGCTGTTCCATATGTCATCAAGCAATCAACAGATGTTGTTTCTTCAGAAAGTTAATAATTTCTACACTAAATTTTTAAAAAGAGACACTCAAACTTCATATGTTCAACATTTTGCTTGCAGATAAATCTGTGACTTTTAATGTGATGTTAGTTATATGAGCATATTTGCTCAACAGTTTATACAAGTGTTTTGTACTAGCAGGTGCTTGGCATAGTATTTGATGAGTCTTTTTATTAAAATGCATTTGCTAATTTCTATTGCCACGGCCATATTTCATGGACAGGTACACCTGACATTCAGGCCTCTCCTTGATGTTTCTGAATGTATAACTAGAGGTATACATTTGACATCCTGGCTTGACTCGTGACCTATCACAAGTGATTTAAAAATTTCTGTTTCTAACTTGCTATGTACATCATGTGATTGTTTAATTTGGGCATCTAATATGTTTTGTTTGGAAAAAAACTCTCTGAAAACACCTGACTGGAAAAAAAAGTTGGAAATTCTGCTGTCTTTATATTCTAATGTATTTTGATCCTTTCATCTGATGTCCCTGACCTATACTACATTTTCTCCTCATGATGAGTTTATGAGTTCCCTTCAAAGATTACCTCAAAAGTTTCTTTTTCTACTTTCCATCTTTTGCCTTGCTGCTTCTCTACAGGCTATTGACTTGTATTTTCTGTTATAAATAAGTAATGTTTTCATGCAGCTGCATTTTTCCAGGAATATATCTAGTTAATGAAAAAGTATATGCTCATCTAAGGTCACTGAAGGTCATTGGATATTCCCATGTTTATTGTTGCTTCGTCACATAATGGATGGCCATTATGCAGTCAGAAGGAAAATTGCACATATTACAGTCTTGGGGAATGTGCTCTACTCATTTTTTTAACCCCAATGAATATTGTAGATGATCTTAAATTTAGCAGGCGAGTCCAACCTATATTATATTACCATATGAAATAATACTCTGTTTATTTAAGTTTAAAATTTTAAATCTGGTGGAGTTCAGTTCTGTTCACCAGGATGTGTGGTCTTCTCAATTTGGTCGTTCAGCAAACCAGTGTATTTACTCTATAATATGTAAGACTTCTCAAGGTTTTCCTTTGCTTCTAATAATTTACCAGTCAGGTAAAATGCAGCAGGTTTTTTACTAACATGTAATAATTTAGGATGTTTGCTTATTTCTTGCCTCTTGGAATTTAGGACTTTTTCTTTCTTTTATTTTTCTTTCTTTCGCCCATGAAGTTTTTCTTCTATTTTTTGCCTAAAAAAGGAAGAAGTGATGGAATGATGAGAGAGACAAAAGATGTGGCTGGAATGGGGTGAAGTGGAAGGGTGCAGTTTGATGCTGTCTCTTAGCTAGGGCACTTTCCCTTGGAAAGTGCAGAGATACCACCAGATTCTGGCTGGCAGTCAGGGGTTGGGCTCAGTCCCCTCTCCCTCTTTGGCTCTCTGGATCGGAGTGGAGTCAGCTGTGGTTTTGCTGCCCAGGGCATTCCCTGCCACTGCAGTTTTTGTCCTTTACTGCTTCTTCTGGGTGAGCCTTTGCTTGCAGGAGCAGCTGCTGAACTGGGACCTTTTCAAGACGCAGCCTCACGGGGAACAGGACCTGGCTCCCTCCCCTCTCTGGAGGAAGCGTCTCCCAGCTGCTTGCAGAAGCCTGTCTGCCATTGCCCAGCTCAGCTGCTCCTGCTGCTGCTTTGGGCTTTTGCTATGCTTAAACTCCATGTCCTCCATGCCCTCCCAGAGCCCCCAGCTCCTGTCACAGCTTTGGAGTCTTTGCTACACTTCGTTTTGCCACCCTGGGTGCGCTCACCTCTGCTGTTCCAGCCTGCTGCTCCGAGGTTCTGCCGTAGTCCATTGTGCCACGAAGAGTGGCCCTGAAACTGACTGCTGCCTGACAGTTTGCAAAGGAAGTGCCTTTCCTTGGGAAGGAAGGCCCTTTCCCTGAGGAAGGAAGGGCCCTTTTCCCTGGAAAGGAAGGGCCCTTTTCCCTGGGAAGGAAGGCCCTTTTCCCTGGAAAGGAAGGAAGTGCCTTTCCTTGCTCTCCCTCTGCTGGAGCTGCCATTGCCATGCGCAGAGGCGGCGGAGCGCGCCCCACAGCGCCCCCTGCAGGCGCGGGGGAATCATCGCACCTGCCCTGCCTGGCCGGGAGCCACCAGCGCCCCTGCTGGCCGTGACCAGAACTGCACCCAACAGCTGGGAGAAGGCGGTTTTATTGTTTATTGTTTATTGTTTATTGTTTATTGTTTATTGGGTTTCTGGTTTAGTTTCTTGTTCCTGCCATTGCTGCTGTTTGTTTGTCTTGCTATACATATATACACTAGTAACAAACTGTTATTCCTTTTCCCATATCTTTGCCTGATAGCCCCGAAATTTCAAAGTTCTAATAATTTGGAGGGAAGGGGTTCATATTTTCTGTCCCAGGAAGGTTCCGACATTGCTTGGCAGGCACCTGTCTTTTAAACCAAGACATTGTAAAAGCCCTGTTTCTTGTGAGTCAAAGAAAAAGCAAATGACAATGTAGTAGATGAAATAATAGATGAACTCAAGTGGTACTGCACTTCAATTCTTCCAGTGATTTTCAAGCCATTTTTTTCCTCATTCAGGATTGTATCAGATGTGTATTTAAAAATGCACAGGAACTAATATTTCTGATATTTTACTTCTTCATGATTTTTCTCTTCGTACATGATTGAGGTAATCAGTGTGTACCCACCAGACTTACACTTCTATTCCCTTTAATGTGTCAAGAGAGATACAGAGTGCATATACTGAGCAATAAAGAGCTTTTTTTTCTATCAAAATTGCATGAGAACTTTTGAAAAATATATTGATTTCTTTGAGTTAAAAACCCCAAAGGTGCATTGTATTCTCCTAGAATAATCTTTTGAGAAATGTCAGTTAGAATTCTGTTTGATTAATTGTCTATCTGATGAAATTTCTAACTACTGCAATGATTTATATGTCTATGTTGAAGTAGTTAGATTTACTCAAACAACAAATTTGGGTATACCCAAAATTCAGTTGGATATGCAACTGAGGATGAATAATTTCATCACTAAATATTTTGACTCAGAAATCAGTAACTTGAGGATATTTTTTAAATTTCACTTCATAGCTTCACAAAATTATTTGGGTTGGAAGGAATCTTTAAGATCATTCAGTTCCTATCATGGGCAGGGACCCCTTCCACTAGAACAGGTTTCTCAGAGCCCCATCCAGCCTGGCCTTGAACACTTCTAGGGATAGAGCATCCATAGCTTCTCTGTGCCAGTGCCTCACCACTTTCCCATCTTTCAGTGTAAATCCATTTCCCCTTGTCCTGTCACTGGGACAGCTTCATTATAGGCCCCTTAGAATACTGGAAGGTTGCTCTGAACTTTCCACTCAAACTTTTCTTTGTCCCGGAGGAGCAGCCTGAACTCGCTCAGCTTGTCTCTCTAGGGGAGGTGCTCCAGTCCTCTTATCAACTTGGTAACCTCCTCTGGACTTGCTCCAGAAATTCCATGTCCTGAGGAGCCAGTTATGATACTAGCTGTACAATGCAGCCACTCATTCTGTGCTTCTCATAAAAAGAGGCAACACATAAACAAATTTATTGATCTTTGTGCACTTAAACTTCTTGTGACTTCTGTTCATTGATTCTAAGGTTTTTTTCTGGTTTAGCACTGCATTATATTACTTATTAAAATATTGATCTAATTCCTTTATTTCTTTGTTGTTCTGAGTTGAACTTAAAAGGTGACTCCTTAAATGTTCTTTGGGACAGGAAAATTGCAGCAAACTGCTCAAATGTAAAATCAAACAATAACTAATTTAAGAATTCACCCTAAAACCTTGATGATTTCACAGAAAATTGAATGCAAGTGAGGGAAAGAAGTGAGTTGTTTAAAAGTGTATAGATGAAGATAACAGAGACCAAGCTAGGTTTTACAAGAAATACATTGTATTATGGAAAGGCAAAATTCTGTCATTTATCATAAGCTACTGTCTGCTCTTGTGGTGAAAATGTTCCCCTTTATAAATTCCAGGTAATGAAATATCTCCATTGCCATCTCCTTGAGAAGTGGCCCTCTGGCATTAAATACAGGGAGAGAAATACAGGCAGCAGAAGAATCATCATCTAATATTTTTAGTTGTTTCTTTCCGTCGAGAGATATGTATTCAAGTGTATCACTACCCCGATGTTATAACCAACTATGGTTTCCTCTGTATTAAATGCTGTGATGTTTATTTTAGTCCTGGTAGAGACATGCATGTTTTTCTTGGATAGAACCTTCTTCAATTTGTCAGTGTTATTTCCTTTCAAGTTTTGGGTTCTTGAGTCAATATTTTAGTTGCAGAAAACAACAGAATTCCTGAAATAAGATTCCAAACAGACTGTGATAACACCAAAATCAAAAGACAAGGCAATGCAATGCTATCTTTGCCTCACATTTTTAAAAGGACAAAACCTCACATTTTGAACTTTGTCAAAGGTTTGCTGAGCATCCAGACCTTCGTGTTTGGAAATTTGAACCTGATACATTCCCTGATACTGTTCTTAACTTACTCAAATTCCACGCTAGACTACTAATGCTCCTAATGGAAAATTAGGGCAGTTTCTGAAAGTTCAGTTGCTATGACAACTAGTCATTTTCAAATAACCTTGAGAAACATGTACAGCAGTAAAATGCATGTAGTAGAGTTCTTAATTAAAAATGTCCATTGAAATAATAATTTTTGCAATGTATTTGAAGCTAGCTTTCTCTTATTTATTAGTATCAATATGGATTTAAGGTGCTCTTTTAAGCTACTAACTTGATTTTTTTTTTCCAGACATAATTATTTGCAAGTGAAATGAAAAAATACCAATAGATTCACAGAAAGAAATTTTGACAAGATCTCTAAAAAAGCAGGGTTTTTTTAAGTTCAAAACATGTGGCAGGCTGCTAAATACAAGGAAAATGTTCTATGCAATATTTGCCACTGTGTATGTTCTGGTTTTACACAGTGAGAAAAACAATTTCTAATGAGAAATAAATGGAGAACTGAGCTCCATGGTCACTTATATTTGAGGTTATTTGGTGTTCAACACTAAATATGGTTAAGTGATAATTTTAAATGTATTGATGACATTGACATAGTTTTTGAAAATAACATTTTTAAAAATTTAGTTTAAAAATAGTCATATATACTAAATAATATAAGATCATACTGGGAAGGAAATATAAAAAACCCTGCTATGTATTTGTCATGTTTCACACACAGGACTGAATTCACTTTTCACATGGGGATTGAAGGCTATCCATTTGTTTGCAATGAGTTCTTAGGTATCCTGGGACAATCAAAACTTAAAATAGCAGTGTTATATTACTTTCTGAAAGTAGATTGAGTTATAAACTCTTTCTATTATCTTTCCTCACTTTTCCTAGGAACCATGAATATGAATTTTAATTTACAATACAAAATAGTAGCTATCAAATCAGATTTAGGAAAGTTCTTATTTTCATATACATTTTTTAAAAAATCAATTTCTTTAATGAGAAAAAAACCCTTTCTTGGTGTTCATTTTGATTTCAGTTTCCATGTTGTGTAGAAATGTGTCAATTCTTCTTCCCATAACATTTATTGAAATACCTAAACTATAGATCTACCACAGAAAACAGTCCAGATTATTCATGTTAATTTTGCACCACCTCTAGATATATGTAATTCAACAGATGGTAGATATTGGAGCCCAAAGTCCAGTGATCCAAAATTCAGTAATCCAAGGATCTGAGAGCTGTTTGGAAAGAGGATTGATCCATTAAAGACAACATTAAAATCTGTTACAGACTAATACTGAGCAAATCAATTGTCTTTGTGACACACTGCAAAATAAAATAAAAAGGCTGCTTGACATCAGGAATTCAGTCAGCAAAGTTGTCTTTCTTATTTGTAAAAGATCAGTTCCACTGAAACTGGATGGAGTTAAACTGGGAATGCTATACACTCTTTCCCTGTATTTGGAAAAAAATATGTTGCTTGTGTGCTGTTAGAGTGGTGATTGAATATGTAGTGTTGAGGATTCTAATAACTACAGAAAAACACAGTCAGGTAATAGACATGGTGCTCAAGATGAAGAACTTGGAAAAGTCTCATAAAGCATCCAAACAGTATATAAAAAAAACCAACCCAACAAAACAAAAACCACTATTAAACCATATTTGGTTTAATGAGACATTGATAAAAAATTTAATAAGCACATGTTTAGAAAGCATCTATTGTCTCCGCAATATTATAATCCTCTTGCAATTTAAAATACTAATACTCCTAAGTGTACTTCTGTTAGCAAATTCCAAATCACTCCTCACTTTTATATGTGATAAACATGGAAAAATGAGTACATTCAAATTCATAAATAAGATTAACTGTATGAATTTTAACTGCAGTAATGGCAGTCATTAATAATTGTCTTCTGCAGGAATAAGACAGCAAATTATTATACCAGCATAACTTTAACCTCTGGTTGTTAGACATTTGTAAATAATTGGCAAAGAAATTTCAAACCAATATAATGGGTTTTCATGACATAGTGATGCAAATTAATATTTCATCTCTTTAAAATAAATCTGTGTTTAATCAATCTTGGTGGCAAAGTAGAAAGAGTTCATATTTACTTGCAAATGTTTCATATTTAGTGCAGATATTCACCAACAGACACAGTACATGGTTAATTTTACTAAAACTTCACCTTTTTTAGAATAATTTGAATTGTGCTGTTAAAGGAAGATTACCACCTTGTTTTCATTAGTGTTGCATATTTATCAGAAATATATCTCTAACATAAAATTGCCATTTCTCTGTTCCATGGAATTAAAAATCAGCTAATCTGAATTCAGTGCTTTCAAAAATGCTTTCTTGCTTCTCTGCAGCAAAAAAGGCATTGAAGTTCAGAACTTTTTATTCTTCATTTGGTTTTTTGGGAGTTTTCTTTGGGACTTTTTAAAATATTTTTTCTGCTTATAAGTAGATTTACTGGTAGGAAAAGAAAAGGGACAAAATAACTGATAACATTCTGTCTCTTCAAGAAAAGATTCCACTTGAGTTATTCCAGAAATAATAAAATTTTAGAAGCAGTTTAGTAATCACTTTTGTGCCAAAACATCATATGGAAGCTCTGCTAAGATGAGTTTTTCAGAATTGCATGTGCCATGATGTTTTGTTTCAGAATTATATGCATTGTGACATTTCTTGGTTTTGTTTCTTGTGTTTTTTGGGGTTTTTTTTGGTTCTTTCTCTGATTGTTTTTGTTGGTGTTGTTGTGGGGTGATTAGCAGGTATTTTGTTTGTTCAACTTTGGTTTTGTTTTCATGAAACAACACTTGCCATAGAAAGTTTCTAAACACTTTGGCAAAGCATGGAGACAGTATTACCAGTATAATCAGAAAACATAATTAACTGCTAAAATGGAAATGAACACTGTAGAATTTGCTACAGTGATGTTTACAAGCTCATCTATAATATTTTCCAGCTTTATCAGCTTAGAGACTTAATGTGAAATTGTTCAATTTAATTCCTATCCATAACTTTATCAAATAAAAATTCCACCGGCAAATCATCCATGACTTAGCTAACCAGGGTTGGGTGCCCCAACACTTCAGAAGCAGAGGAAAAGGTGGCTAATAATAATAAAACACATCTGAACATTTTTAATGTTTTTTTTTTTTTTTGTTAATTTTCTCATCAGAGCCTCTAGTTGTGTACTTCTGGACTGATATGTTCATGATGGTTGAGATTTACAAGGACAAAAGGGAGGCTTTCCTGTGTGATTTCCTTTTAAGGTGTAGAAGTTTTACTAGAACTATGTGGTTTATTAAGATCATATGTGAATCGTGTTTAATTCTGAAATCTAAAATAATAAAGAACATCTCTCCAAAAGTTTGCAATACACATATAGGCTGTTTACTTGACACTTCTGACACTTACAATGCAATATATTAGATGTCCATAAATCTTCTGTACTCTTAAATTTAAGTTTTTCCTCTGTGTTACCTCACTTTATAATCTCAGTTTAGCCTTGGTATTACCAAGGCTGTATTTTACACTCACATCCATCTAACCTCATACAAACAAATATGAGAGTGTGTTACAGACATCTGTACATTTTTCAGCAAAAATCATCATCCAAACTGTATTACATGGCCAAAAACTATTTAACTGATGACAGCTACAAATATATTATTGTAATTTAAATTCACGTGCTCTTGTTCAACTTTTATTTCCCTTCCTTTTGAAACTACTAAAAGCATCAGAATTTATATCTATTATTACACATCTCATGTGATTGTTCTTCAACTGTGTGCTTCTTCTTAAGTCTGTTTTAGTGATTTTGTTTGTTTGTTTTTAGTACCCAAATTGGATTGAAGGTCTGAACAGAAAAGCTAATACAAAGCTGTTCTGCATACCACTCACTCCTTGGCAATGTCAGCCTTGTGCTAAAAGGTTTCTGAATTTGAAGATCCACAAGGAAGTCTTGCAGATTTGACAAATTCAACATTTTTATTCACCTTAAGTAAGTTTGCAGATGATATCAAGTTGAGTGGGAGTGTGGGAAGGCTCTGCAGAGGGATTGGGACAAACTGAATTGATTGGTTGAGGCCAATTGTATGAGGTTCAACAAGACCAGGTGCCAGGTCCTGTTTTGGTTCAGAACAACCCCAGACAGTATTACAGACAGACTTGGGACAGAGTGGCTGGAAATCTAGAAAAGGATGTGGAGGTGCTGGTAAGAGCAGCTGAAAATGAGCCCAGGGGTGCCCAAGGGAGCAGCACAGCCAATGGCACCTGGCCTGGATCAGCAGTGGTGTGGCAGCAGGACCAGGGCAGGGATTGTCCCACTGTGTTGGGCACTGGTGAGGCCACACCACCAATCCTGGGATCACTTCTGGGCCCCTCAGTACAAGAAAGACATTGAGGGGCTGGAATGGGTCCAGAGAAAGGATCACAAGTCTGATGAGGAGTGGCTGAGGGAGCTGGGGGTGTTTATGCTGAACAAAAGGAGGCTCAGGGAGGACCTTCTTGCTCTCTACAATCACCTGAAAGGAGGTTTTAGTTCAGGTGGAGGTCAGGGTCTTCTCCCAAGGAATAAGTGACAGGACAAGAGGAGATGCCTTCATGTTGCACCAGGGGAGGTTTAGATTGATTATTAGGAAAAAATTTTTCACTGAAAGGGTGGCCAGGAACTGGAACAGTTGCACAGGGAAGTGGTGGAATCACCATCCCTGGAAGCATTAAAGAAAATGTGTAGATATGTATTAAGCCAGTACTAGGTAGGTTAATTGGTGGCGCTCAATAAACTTTTCCAACCTTAACAATTCTGGAGTTCTATTACTCTGTCATTTAATTTGGTATTTCCAACAATATTTCAACTGGTTACATATCACACAGTAGGAATTCTTTTTTTTTTTCCTCTGTACACAGCTATAATCTTTGTAACCCAGCATAAAAGTGTCAGAGTGTCATGGTTTCCTACAATGACATGAAACCTATTCTAGCAGCTCATAACAGCCAGTCTTTTTGCAGCTACTGTAGAAATTTACAGTTTTCAGAATATCTGAGCATTAGAAGAAAGTATATACTACCACAGGTCATGGATAAAATAGTTTCTCATGTACTGGAATATGGACTATTTAATACAATCATGCATATATTCTCATAAATTTTTAATGTACTAAAAGGCAAATGCCTGTAAATTTTACAGTCTTCAACCCAGGTAAATAATAGGGTGTTGACCATGTTGGCTGTCATTGCTGTTATCCATTCCCTAGGTATGTAGGGGAAAGTGTGAATGCTTTTCTCCTACAATATTTTAATTTTATGGAAATCAGGCAATGGTTCACTGGGCAATAAAATCACATGGTGTAAAAATATTTTTATGTGACAAAAGAGATGTGCATTCTGTACTGTTATAGTCAATAACTGGTGTTAGTTTCAGTTCCATATGTGCTTCTTAAGATCCTTCATAATGAAGGAGCATGGTATAACTTGTGCAAGAGATATTCATGTTCAGAAACTACTCTTAAAGTTGGAGGGTTTCTCCCTGGGAAGATACATCACAGATAGAAATGCCTAGTGATTTTCCATGCTCTCTGATTGATTTCTCCTTTTGTTCATGTAAGAATCATCTTGTAAGAGCAATGCATTAAGAACAAGTAGATTTAGACATTTTAGTAGCTAATGTATCATCAATAATTTTACACTAGATTAATCAGGGAGGAAACCACGTTAATCACAGTGACATACAAATTTTAAAAGAAAAACTGTTCACTGACTTTAAAAGCCTTCATTATCTGTATATTTCATTCTTAGTTGTCTGTCTTGGATTAGACATAGAAACACCAATTGTGATGATGGCTCTAGTTATATAGTTACTTGTAACAGAGCTACTGGGCTCTACTGAGATTTTCTATTAGCTCCATGTCATTCATCAAATAGCTTTCAGCTTACAATAACTTGCCATTTCTACCTACCAGGACTAGACTTTAACACGCAGTTCAAATATTGATCCAGCAAGTCAGTGAATATCATAGGTACTGGTCCTTCTGCTGCATCCTTTCTTCCCTGATTGGGTCATTGATCATTTCTATTCTGAACAGAAGTCACTGAAACCAGGGTTTCATGTTTAAAGTCTTCATTTCAAAAGCTTTATGAGACGGTGTCCAAGTCATCTTTGGGTACAGTGGGCCTGAGTCTTAATGGTGTGAAGATCTGTTTGCCTAAAAAGGACAGAATTATCAGATTAACATTATTTAAACAACGTATGAAGACTGTAAGTTTTAAATAGAGAATGAGGTAGATACCTATTTTAAATAAGTGGGAATATTTTGCCCCTGCTGCTCCTTTTTTCCATGGAATATCTGAAATGTGGACATCACAGTGCTAAAAAATGAGAAAAGCAAGAAACTCTTGGTTTCTGATCAAGTTATTTTTTTACCCACACTTAGCATAAACTTGGCACTTCAAATTGAAGCCAGCAGAAGCATAATTGTATTGATGTTAACTATATATTTTATGGCACTGATACTATAAACAATAAATAAACAACCTGAAATACCTATCCAATGGTTTGGTCTTAGAAAACAGAAAAATATATTAAAAGGTTTAGAACTGTAACAGTATTTTCTGTCTCAGTAAGGAAAGGTGCTGTAAGAAATTCCTCAGTAAAATTTTCCTGGATGTATGGTTTCAAAGGAGAACAAACAGAAATATTTGATTCCTTATTTGAATGATTTGCACAAAATGTTGTAATTATTCATTGCTAATATCTTCCTACTACATGAAGAGTCAAAAAGATGGAGAGGTGAACCTCCCTGATCCTTACTTATGTTAAGAGACTGACAGATAAGGGAAAAACAATCTGACACTGACCATTGTTGCGTCAATAATTGAATAACTTAATTTGGCAATTATAAATGAGCTTTGGCCATGCTATCATTTTATTTCCATGTCCCTAAAGGCTGTCATAGATTTTCTGTTGACAGCCTGCTATTTTACATGATGTCTGTTTCAAGGCAACCATTTCTGTGCTTGCTTGATAATTTAGTGACCTAGTTCTACTTCAGTTAATACTATATAATGCTATTTATGGCACATATTTGACTAGTTTAGGACTATAGGTTATTTCCTATTTTTTCAACCTGTAAAATACCACATCTTCTCTTTTGCATTGTTCCAGAACACGCATTTAGTTTTAAAAAGTAATTTCACTGCTGATCTGCATAAATTGAGATTATTTTTGAGGCTTGGTTTATCTGCTTTATCTACTAATATATTTTACAGCTTCTGCTTCGTAGCAGCTTCAATAACATATGTTTCTGTGGCAACAAACACCCCTGTTGTTAAATATGCCTGCTTCTGAATATAAGTGTGATGAAACAGTTAAAGCAGGTGAGCAGCAAAAATTTGTTCTCCATCTGAGTTTAAAGATCTTTGCAAAGAGTGAACTTCTACTGGTGTATTCAGATAAAACTTGCCCTGTGTATGTTTTCATCAAACACTGTTTGCATACCTTCCTTTGTACTTTGGGAATCTGTGTCAAAAGATACTGGAATTCCATTTCTAAAAAGCAAGTTATCATGTTTCTGATCTACCCAGGGAAATGAACTGAGTCAATTCAATACCTAGCAGTAATATTTTTTCAATAAGTTCAAGCTCTAACATCATATGAGAGAATATAAGTTTCAGAAGCATTTCTCCATGTGTCTGTAGGTGGTGGACTAAGTTTCCCAAGCCAAGACTGTAGAGAGAGACAGGTTCTTTCATCAGATTCCAGCTGGCATGATTAGAAACAGCACAGAACTTCTCAAGCCCATATGCTGCTTTTTTCAATTATAGCAGCTGGTCTAATGAAAGCAATTACCTCTCCAGAAAAACCTTTCCTTGCCCATAGTGCTAGACCATCATTGCCAAAGCAACACTCCCTCAGTGTACTGCAATATTTTCTGTAATACTGCTAATATATATAGCCAAACCTTTCAAATATTTTTTTTTACTTCTTTTTGTGTTTGCCACAAATCATACTTCACAGTTGAAGAGTGTTTTGCTCTTGTTTCTGTCAGAGGATATTAAATGGGGGAATCACTTTAATTGTCTCTACTAATCTTTTAATGTTAGTAGGAAGAGGTGAAAGTCATATTTCCAATTCCCTGGTGTATGTTGCAACCTGCTTTTGATATTTAGAATGTACTGCTTCAGGTGTCTACATTTTCATTATATCTTGTCTTTGTTGTAATGGAAAGGACAAAAGAATTTCCAACAGCTACTGATGATCCCACACTTATGCTTTGGACAGATTCTCTCTCTGACTTGTGCCTTTTGTATCATAATACTGCAATGTGGGATGTATATTACCAACCTGTCCTTGAATTCAGCAGTTGAGCCTCTGAAAATCTGGCATTTTTTAGAGATATTTTTCTTATCTTCTGCTTTTTAACTCTTACACTGAATCCTTGATATGTTAGTGTATGCCTGCTACATTTGGCAGCATCAAATTATTTTCTTGACAGGAATACTTGCAATTAAAGTGTAATCAGGTCATTAACCCTTCCTTTCCTAGCATTAGAAAGAATTAAAAAATATACTCAGAGTATTTTCAGAAATACCAAACTTTCACTTGGTAAAAAAACCACTGAGAAATAATGCTTTTAATTAAAATGGAGAAATAGTGTTTATTGTTAATCTCCTCCTGATTAAATTTTTATATGTGACCTTTAATTCAATTTCTTATTCATAGAATCATAGCATCACTTAGGCTGGAAAAGAACTCTAAGATAATTGAGTCCAACAAAAAACCTAACAGTGCAAAGTCAACCTTTAAAAGATGTCCTTAAACACCACATCTAAATATCTTTGAAATACATTCAGGGATGGTGACTCCACCACTTCTCTGGACAGCCTGTTCCAGTATTTGATAACCCTTTTGGTGAAGAAGTTTTCCCTAAAATTCAATCTATATGTCCCCTAGTACATCTTGAGGACATTTCTTCCTGTCTTTTGTTGCTTGGGAATAGAGCCTGACCCCTACTTAGCTAAACCCTCTTTTCAAGCAGTAATAGTGAGAATGTCTCCCCTGAGTCTTTTTCTCCAGCCTAAACACTCCCAGCTACCTGAGCCATTTCTCAGAGGACTTGTGCTCCAGAACCTTCCTCAGTTCCCCTGCTCTTTGGAAAATCTCCACCACCTCAATGTCTGTGAAGTGCCCAGGATTTGAGGTGCAGCCTCACAAGTGCCCAGCATAGGGGAGTGATCACTTCCTCTGAAACACTGACAGGCTTGGGGCCCTGACCACCTCTCTGTGAAGCCTTCTTCAGTGTTTGACCACCCTCTCAGTAAAGAAATACTTCCTAATGTCCAGTTCTGAACTTCTCTGATACAGCACTGAACCATTACCACACATCCTAACGTTAGATCCAAAGGAGGAAAGGTCAGCACATCCCTCTCCACTTCCCTCCTCAGGAAACTGTGGAAAGCAATGAGGCCACCCCTCAGCCTTCTCTCCAAGCTGAATGAGCCCAGAGTCCTTAGGTGCTCGTTTTTGGATATGCTTTCCAGCCCTTTCACAAGCTTTGTTGCCCTCCTCTGGATGCATTCAAGGAACTCCACATGCCTCTTGAATTGTAGGGACCAGAACTGCACAGGTACTCAAGGTAAAGCCACACCAAGGCTGAATACAGGAGGATAGTCACCTCCTTTGGCAGCTGATGTCAGGATGTGTTTGATGCCCCCAGGATGAGGTTTGTCCTCAGGGCTTCCTCTGGGCTGGCTCACACTGAGCCTGCTGCCAACCAGCATTCCCAGATCCCTTTCTGCAGGGCTGCCCTCCAGCCACTCCTCCCACAGTTTGTACTTGTGCCCAGCATTACTCCCTCCCAGGTACAGTATCCAGCATTTTGTCTTGTTAGATTTCATCCCATTAGGGTTTGCCCAATGCTCAAATCTGAACTTCCATACTTATCCTCCTCCTTACCCTAGGGCTGGTATACGAATGAATTCAAGGCAAATTAGAATGAGCAGAGTAACAGAAAGTTAGTCTAACTAAGACGGTTGATTTTGACTCAAATCCATCTAGACCACCCTGAGAGATGCACATAAGAGGAGGGACATTATCTGCACATGGATATAAGGGGAAGGATAATGCCTCATCCCTCAGGAGACTCAATGGCACCTCCCAGCTTGGTATCAAACAGCAAACCTGCTAATGGTGAATTTAACTCTTGCATTGAGATAATTTACAAATACACTGAACAGAACTGGCCCTAGAATTGAACTCTGTGGAACTCTGGTGGTGGTCAGTGGCCAGCCAGGTGTAGCCCTATTTTCTGCAACCCCTTGAGCTCTGTCATTCAGCCAGTTCTTCACCAAGCAAGCATTTAGATCACAGCTTTAGCTGGTCCTCCAGCTGTGCCATATTGCATTCACTTTAGTAAAATACTACATTTCATTTGTCCAAATGAGTAATTCTAAATACTATCACTTTCCCATTTATACTGGGGAGCTGAAAGAGGTTTTATGCCTCATGTTCATCTGAAACTCTCTCAAAAGGCATGGACTTTAAAGACTGAGTTACATAATACTTGGCTGACTGCTTACATAACATGAATACAGCATTAGACAGTCTGCATTTCTGTATCTGAAGCATGAAATATCTAGTAAGAACTACACTGGGAGCAAATTTTCCTTCTTTGTGTTGAGCTTCTTGATTGAGGAAGTAGTATTTTGATGCTTGTGGCAGTAGATAGAAGCATAGAATGTTAAGGAGTTGGAATGGACCTCAAAGGTCATTGAGTCCCAACCCCCCCTTCCATGGGCAGGCACAGTTCTCACTGACCAAAATCCTTGGCTCAGTGGTGATCTCTATTCTGCAGCCGTAGTGCTCTGGACATTTGAGCTATCAGAGCCCTGCTAACTACTGAACTACGAGTCTTAAACACATCTTCACTGTTTCCAGAATCTGGCAGTATTACTTCTAGTTTCTTGCCCCCCAGTGGTTTTTTTTTAATACATTTCAGGATTGGAATCCTGTCTATATATGGGAGAAGGTGGTAGATAGACTTTAGCTTTTTTGTCTTTCTTTTTTCCATTTTGTCTATCACAGTGGAATAATCAGATATTTCCAGGAAACTGAGACTCCACTACAGTTTTTAAAAAAAATTCAGACTTCCTTTTAGAACAGCCACAGCTCATTATCTGAAGTGAAACAAGGGCAAGCCTGAGGCAGTCCAGTCATACACTTGGTGTGATCATTAAGCTGAACTTTACTTATTTATTTGCATATGAGCCAGGAGCTTGTATATAACTGTTGTCCTAGAGCTGATTTCAGTATGTGGCTCACTCAAGTTGTGGCCTTATGAAGTCCCAGGACTCCTCAGTCAGCATCAGTTGTAAAGGCAGAAGATGCGGGGCTGAGAGTTGGAAGGAAAGCAAAACAGTTTTGGGAGGAAATAGGCAGTGTTGTCTCAAAACCCTACTTGCTCTGTCAGAAGATAATTTAAGCCAATACACTATGGCAAAAGACTGTTTTAGAGAATAGAGACACTTTACAGGGAGAAAAATACTTCATTAGAGAATTCCCAGCCAACAGTGTTGATGATTTATTAAAGTCAGGCTAAATTTGAACTGAGCAAAATGTTAATATCCTGCAGTAAATGTAAATTTCTTCAACTTGAAGAAAATGCCATGATACCCTGGTGAACACCATTATTTGGCTTCTGCACAACCTCTTCTGAGGGCCAATGAGAGCTTGTTTGTTATGATGATTTTAAGCCCTTCTGAAAACCTTTCTGTTTGCTCAGCAGAGTCCTGTTATTCTCCATCTCCTTAGCCTCTACTTGTAAATTCCTACTATGTCAGCACATATGAAAACTTATACCTGTTATTTTTCAATGCCAGTAGACTTGGACTCTTCTTCAGAACTAAAGTGTTGGCCACAGGAATTACAAAACTGATTAACCTCAGATAAGTGTTGATAGCAAGATAGCCATTTATTTCAGTGTGAGATGAGGAAAATATGCTTTCCACTGACTAACTGTAAGCTGTCTAAGGACTTGCAGAGTAATCTTATGCCATCTCTTCTTGAAATGCTCTTGCAGGGTCACAGTCCATATTCCTGAGTTAATACAGCAAAGATACCTCTCAAAGACCAAATATTAATTACAGTTTTTATTTGTAATTCCTAATAATTAAATAAATGTTCCTTTGCAAGATAATTATTGCCAACTACTAATTTCATTTTCAGAATATGAATATAATAATACATATAATATTATAAATTAATTGTATATACTATATAATCCATTAAGATGACTTATTTAAAGTAGGCTACATGTGTTTGTTCCTCAATCTTGCTACTATATTGACTGAATTTAATGAATTGTATAGAATCAAGGGTTCTTGAAATGATAAATCAGTGTGGGTTTACTGCAGTGCCAATTTAAGTTAAGGTACAATGTTGAACTGCAATATTGAATGGAATAAAGGAACTGAAGTAAAGGCACCTGGTCATACTTGGTGACAACATTATTTTGTATTATTTTGTATTTTTGTACTCCTGTAATTGGTACAGCGGAATCCTTTGAGACTGTGCATTTGTAGATTTGGCATGCATCTGAACTTTAGATGAACTGTCAGCACCAAAATTATTTTCTATTTCTAGATTAACATTTTATTTCTTTCAGTGAATTTCTATTCACTCCTGCTGCAAATCATTTTTTTTTGCTAGCATAGTGTGTCACTTGTGACTTCTTGCTTCAACGACAACATTTTCCTCCTTCCAGTTTTAAACCTTCCATGGCACTATTTGTACTACTGCCTACAGGTGCTATTTGTGTGTTTCAATACAACTGTATTATTTTCCTGACCTGACCTTGCTTCTCCCATGCAGAAAGCTGTGAATTGTGGTGACATCTTGTTAAAATACTATAATACAAGTTTTCAATCTTTAGTTTTTCTGTGATCATAGCATTTGCAATCACTCAGTGCTCCAATATCTTAAAAAGGATTCAAGCTATTTTGCATACTGTGTAGCCCCATGCATATGGAATACGCTGCTATCATTTTTTGGTTTTGAAACACCATAAAAACCCATTAAAAACATTAAAATTAAAAAAGAGCCTGTTATACACACAGAGGCTGGCTCACTAGTGTATTACTCTACATTTGCTCCCTATCAAAATCATTGCAGGTGTGGCACATAAAATTTCTATATGAATTTAAACCACTTTCTTTTGATGTAGTTATGGGCTGCACAGAGCACATTATCAAGTATGAACAATCTGTAATAGCTTAATTAATTACAAGCTTTTTGCTCAGCTTCTATAATGTCTCTATCCATGCTCGCTTAACCCATATGAAAAGTCTGGAAATTCTAATCATATCTGGTACACTTATGTGAGATATTTGTATTATTAAAATATATAGAAATGAATGTTACAGTATCATAAAATGAAGACTATTATCAGGAGTACATTTAAACACTTATGTTGGATATCTTGTGGTAAAAATACAATAATATAAGTAAAGATAAAAAAAAATAAGGATATCCATAAATATTTTCAACATTGGGATCAATTTATTTACATCCATTTATATTCTTAAGTCTAGCTGGAGAAGAGTAGGTGTATGTACTGCACTTATGCCATTATATGATTTTTAATTTTGATTAATTCTGTTGTTGGTGTAAGGCAAGTGCGTGAAAAGAAATACTGGAGATTCAGAAAAGAGTCTTCTCTGATATTCATGATGATATTTTCTTAAGTCAAAAATGACATAAATTATTTGATTATTTGCTGTTTTCTTGTTATAGCAGCAAACCCATTCTTTTGCAGTTTAGAAGCTTTAATTTCAATATTTTCCCCTATAGACATTGCTGTCACTTTTACTGGATAGGATGCATTATCATGATAATTTTGATCACTTTTCTTCCTCTTCTGGGTTGTTATGAGAAGGTTCAATTGACTACAAGAAATGTGATAAGCTCTATGCTTTCCAACTATAGATTCCGTATCTTTTAAAGTTTTGAAGCAGTAGATTTTCATAATGAGGATTACTATATATGTATTCAGACTATAGATGCATAATTGAATGAAATTGTCATGGAATTAAACAGTGTGCCAGACAATACATTTATATAGCTTGGATTAGATGAAGTTATTTTGGAAGGAAATGCTTTATTTGAGAAACATTGTGTAGAATCCTTCCACTTTCTCAATGCTTTCTTAAGGCCATTTTTATTTTGCTGATTTACTTATTTCTTTCAGTAAAGTTTAGTCACTCTTTTTGTATTTCCATAATTCATGAAATTATCTATAATTGTGTAATTAGTGTAAATACATGCAATCACATTTATAAGATATAATTACAAATGCAAAGCAATAATTGTGATGAGCAATGTCATAAAGAAATATCTATTAAACTTCTTAAATGCATGGTCTGTGACTATTCAGAAGCTAGTATTTAAAGCTGAATATGAAACTTAAAAGTGTCAACAACGAGTGTGCAAATTTTACAAAAATAACTGGAGCTGGTCAGAAATACTGTGACAAAACAATTTTAATTTAAACCATTTAAAAATTTTTCAAAATGAAGGTGAGTTTTCATTGTTTGGCAAGAATTCCAGAGCATCTTTATTCTAAATCTAGGTGCAAATTTGGACTTTATTAATAAGGCTGGCATGCAATTTCTACATTGGTAGAGATTGTCTGCCTTCCCCTCAGACACCTGAGCACATGTATGTCAGCCCCACATGCTTGAGGTTTCTAAAGGAGAGATTCCTGCTCACCTAAAGCCAATATAGGTAATTTTATCTCAAAGTATTGAGAAGCTCGTGGCTCACTGCTGCAGAAGGGGCTTCTCTTTCCCCAGGGTCTTCTTCAGCTCTTCCAAGTCTTATTCTTCAGTCCCCAGAAGTTGAAATAAGATGTTCATTTACCTTCACTGCAACTCCTGGTTTTTTGTGATGCTGATAGTTTCAGATCTCACAGAGCTGGTACAGTTCAGCCTTGAGAAGAGAAGGCTCAGAAGGGATCTTATCAATGTGTGTAAACATCTAAAGATAGGGTGCAAAGAAGGAGCAGCCTGGCTCCTTTCAGTGGTGCTCAGCAGCAATGGGCACAAGGTGAGAACTTCAGTCTGAGAATGACAGAACACTGGCACAGATTGCCCAGGGAGGTTGCAAAGCCTCCCTTCTTAGAGGGACTTTTTCCTTCAAAATCCTTCTGGACATGGTCCTGGGCAAGTGGCTGTAGCTGGTCCTGTTTCAGAAGGGAGCTTTTACCTCCAGGAGTCCCTCCCAACCTCAACTGTTCTGTGATTCAGAGAAAACCCTACAGCTACAGGTGGTGAAGGAGTAACTAGGTAAGCCAGGTTTCCTCTTCAGGAATAGTTTATATAACTGTGTTCAGATAGAATAAATTTTCACTTGTGAAATCTTACTTCAAAGAAAATCAATGGAAAGGTGATTTATATTTTATTGATGCAAGGACTTGGATGATTGCACTAATATACAAATAGATTATGGTGACAATTTTGACATATAAATTGGTTATGCCTGCTTTGTATGTCTCTTAACTTTCTTCAACTTTTTTAATTTGAAGTTTGTAATCTGTAAATGGCATATTTCCATGTAATTACATTATCTTTTATTTGGTTAACAGAATTGTGATAGTAATGCAAGTTCATACATGTTCAATACATAATTGATTTTACTATGTTCACTTTTTAAAAAGCTATTTATAGCATGATTTAAATTTTCTACATTAATCACTAACTTTGTGTTCCATGCTGTGTTAGATGACAGAGCAAAAATATTATATGTATTTGACTTCTGCTTTCCTTGACAGTAATAAGCAGTGTTCAGTTAGATGCAGCTTTGACATCAGGGGCATATTATTCTAATTGTATTACTCTGTCAGAAACCAAGAATTATTTGGTCAAAACTAAAAACATATTTAACATTAGTGCATGGACTTAAAATAGTGCATGGACTTAAAATAAGAACTAGGGTCATTTGACAGTTATTATAGAGTGTATAATTTACTAGGCACTCTTATTTTGCAAAGCTTATATGTTGTGAAATATATGTATGATCAAAACTGTATATTCCTTCAAGAATTTATTAAACTCTTGCTCTTTTTAAAAAAAATATACTTTTTCTGATAAGGTTTTCTGAATTAATGATGATTTGGAGAAAGAATGACATTGCACTAAATTGCTCTTTGTGGCTGAATATCATTCCATGTAGTAATCAAGTTCTCTCCACCACCAGTAAAATACATTTGAATATAAACACAGCAAAGGAGGAAAATTTTAATACAGAAGTTATTAACTGATTTTCCTTTTACCATGATACATTTGTCTGTGATCCTAAAGTGAAAGAAAAAATTTTTCTCCCTGTTTTCTCACCAGGCTTGTTTTCATCATTACAGGCTTCAGGAATTTTTTTTCTTCCTCCTTGATAATATAACTTCTAGAAGAAGGAAGGTGGAGAGCACTCATTATCCTCTGAGCAAGTGAGAATTGAGATATAGGATGCAAGTCTCAGGTGCTCAGCTGGTGAGAATCTGGGAATTGTCATGGGACATATGAGAAAGGCCTGTGCAGAAGGAATGCTCCCTCAATTCAAGCTGTTAGCTGCACTGTCTCACTTTTTGGCTTACCTCCACCACTCCACCACTCCACCACTCCCACCACCCCCCTGCAGCATCTTAGTCTTTTCTGTTAATTTCATTGAACAATTCAGGTCTCTTTCGGGTGCATTCAGAATTTTTGCACCATGACCCTTACACTAGATCTGCAGGATACTCGTACTCAAAGGGAAGTTCTACAATGTGTACTGAACAGGGTTCTTAGTTGGTTCAGCTGTAATTCAGACAAAGAATAGAGGGGAAATAATTGACTTAATAACTAATGACAATTTTTATGTCTGTACCACTCTGTTATCAAAGCATACCGATTCAGTAAAAATATTTAGGGGGTAAAAAAATATATATATCTTGGGACCTTGATTGAAAAAATCTGGTTTTTTCTAGCTGAAAATATAACTTTTAAAAAACATATGTCCTTTTGTTGTAAGGCTGAAATAATCCCATATAATAAAAGACCACACATTAAACTCCAATTGCACAAATAGGTTCTGGCCAGATGTCCCAGGTGTTATTCATCCCAATTCTACCTCTGCCAACAGTGTATGTCTAGACATATTTCTAAGAGCAAATGTGAATCTCATCTATGATATATTTGTAGGTGTTTGTGCTTGTATGTGTATTGCTACTACTCAGATAAGATAAGCTTTCTAAATAAGAAAATACCATTGATTCTAGGGACACAGGAGAGTTATGGTTTTAGTCAGACAGTTCCTTCTCAGAAACAATTGTTTACTTTCCTTGTTTTTCAGTGCCAATGGATTTCCATTCATTGTTCCAATGTGTTTATAGGTCAGTAGATGCAAATGCTTGAAAAGCAATCATTAGACTATGGTTAATACCAGGAAAGTAGCTGTACTCATATTATACAGCATATTCTTACACTGTGAAACTTTTCACTGTGTTTTCTGAGACATCTTGACTTGCTTTACTTATTATTTGTCAAGGTGAAGGGCTAATGAAATTCAGGACTAATCAAGTAGCAGGTAACCTCACAGTGCAAGACAATTTCAACAACCCATGCAATATATTAAATTGTAAATTAACAGTAATGGTTCGGGAAAACCACTCAGTGACACAATAGGCTATTCCATGAAAACAGGATCATTCTTAATGCAGTAGGCTGCTCACCAGAGTGAAGTTGCTAGTTTGTCTTCAAAGAAGGAGGAAATGCTGTTAGATAAAATACAACAAACCCAGAAATTATATATGTAATTTTCTCTGAATTGTCAATGGCAATTAACAGTGGCAGTATGTGGTTGAAGCATGAAAACACACTGATGAAGCTATTCAGTTTTTTAAAAAAATCACTACCATGAAAGAATGAGATGGCAAATGGCTGGTGCTCAGTGGAGTAATTTTTTTTTTGCTTACTCTTGATAGTTCTTTCTCACCTGTAGAATAAGATCCAAGAACATACTTAGTAAAACTAAAATACAAGACATTAAAAATTTATAATTTGGTAATTTCTTAAACACAAATTATTGTTAAAATTAGAATTAAAAATTGTATAGTAATACTGAAAAAGTGATGTATTATTCTTATAGATAAGAGAAATGGATTTAGCTTCCGTGCCAAACCTAGGTCAAGTGAAAATGTGGAAGTAGATGAAACAAATTCATACTGTAACTGTCTGCTATACAGTTATCTATCATTACATCAGATCTTGTTATTTCTTCATACATAATAAAGCATATTAGAAATCTATTTCATTGGCTTCAGTTCTTGCATCCTCACACCTCCTTATTTTATATACTTTTCTGAAAAATCTGTGAAGTTAAACCACTCATATAGGTTTTTCATTTGTCTTCTTTCTTTTTTGAGCATAATTATATTAATATTACATTCCTTGCTTTGAAAAAATAGCGCATTTCTATTAGATCTACATTTCCTTCCTTTCTTCCTTCTCCTTTTCCTCTCATCCATGCTTATGCTTTTAGAGCTATTCTACTTTTCTTTCCCATTTTCCATTAATTGCAAGACTGCATGTTGCAGGGTTCTATCATTTATTGCTGCAAACTGTGTGGTCAGATTGTATTGTGATATGAGGCACTGGTAAGAGAATAGAAGATGATTGAGTGTAATCTAATTTATCCATGTGGAAGCTTGATTTAGAAGCGATTGGCAAACTGAGGAAATAGAGGAAAATAAAGTGATTCTTTATATGAATCACAGCCCTAAATATACAAATAATGGACTTTGACATTGACTCATATAATTTCTTGGATGAATGGACTAATGTTTGCAGCAGAATGTGTGTCACTGCTATTGTTATGTGTCTGGAATAGAATCAGCATAAGCACGGCAGTAGACTCAAAAGTGGTCGCTTTTCAGGCATTAATTCAGGCATTAATGGTTCAATTACAATACTTCTGCTTTGTTGTTGTTTTTAGCCTTTTTAAAAATCTTTTTTCTGTCACAGTCATTCTCTTTGGTATCCTATTTTGACAGAAAAAGTTGAATTTTATAGAGGGATAACTAAATGGATTGTACTTTTCCGATTCTGCTTTCTTTAACTACTGTCTCATGTTCAGAATAGATCCAGAAGTCTCCTGAAATCCCTCTCTTTTTGTCTTAAATGAAGCTGATGCCAGTTTTACTAGAAACACTACAGACAGGTGAAAGAGCAAGATCCTGAGGAAAAACTAATAATTCAGAAAAATAGAATTTCAGAGATATATGAATACAACATAAACTTTTAATATAACAAATTAATAACTATAAGGGACATATTTATACACATGAATTGAGCACTGTTTTTTGTAGAATTCAAGGTAAATGCATTTTTTTTCATCAAAAAGGATTCAGTGAGTAAACCAAAATAGGAAATCTGCTGCAAATGTAGCTCCACATCATGAACAGACCACAGGCTTTGATCCTATTGGGACTTGCATGCCTGTAATTGTACATATGAGAAATTTAATGTTTCTATTGTTAAAATAGCTCAGAGACATAGTTAGCAGACTACACAGATCAAACAGGATTAGAACTGTGTCTGTGAGGCAATGGTGAGTAGCTGAATTTATTTTTTTAAATTTATTTTTTAAATTTATTTCTTTAAGAGCAAAACTGGCATAGTAAAGTAAGCACATGGGAAAATCTTTGGTACATCACTCAGTCACACCCTGAGGGCACTAGCAGGCTTTAAAGCCCCAGATCACACATCATACCATTTATCATATATTGCTGTATTACTTACTGACTCTCTTTTCCAAAGGTCATCTTTTCTGGTTCAGGGCATGGAGGAAGGACCTTTTCTTCAAAACTCAGTTCAGAAATTAATGTAGAGAATGAAAGGGAAAATCCATTGATCTTGACTCAAATGAATTATTTCTTTAATTATTTGAATGCATTTACTCTGGTATTCATGCCTTTCTAAATAAAACATTATTGAAGACTAATCTACGTGAATAGATGTGTGTGTGATTTCAATCTCCAGGATATGGAGCAGCATATGCTGGCTAAGAGACTCCAGCAAACTGATCTTTCTCGGTTATTATCTCATTTAAGTGTGAATAGGCTTTCCATGCACTATGGCTGCATTACATACTGGTGTATGAGCTTTAAACCAGCTTGTTCAGAGATAACTGTGTAGTCATGTAATGCAAGTTTGCATTATTTGGGAAATAGCAACAGGGCAAACTGACTATTGCCTACTAGCAATGGGCAACAGTAATCAGGGCAAACTGACTTTCTGGAGCGAGCCCTGTGCTTGGTCCTCATCAGCCTTTTCTTTACATCCTGCTGCACCTGAAGCTCCATTGTGCACCCTGCGTTCATCTGGACCGCAGTATCCCCCTGCCAGAGAACAGTGTTTTAGCGAAATGTCCCTTGCCTCAGTACAGCTGTGATGCAGAAAAACTGAAAGCAACTGCTTTCCTCTGGTCACACAATTATTTTGATGAGGTTATCACTTGTGAAAGATCAGCACCTTTCAGCTACTCTTCTCACTGTGCTTTGGTTCCCTTTTTTCACATATACTACCAATAAAAGAAAAAAAAGTCTTCCCTTTTTTTATTCTTTACAGCAAGAAATTCCAGTCTTGAAGATACGCATAGTGTATAAATACATCCTTAGTGGTCCTACTTATGCTTTTTGAGAAATATTTTAGGGTTTGGGCCAAAATGTCCCCTTGCTTATGAATTTTTCAGCTGTGTAGCATTTCAATACTACACACTGAAATTGGCCTGTCTCATCAACCTGCTGTTCATATCAAGTGAATAAAGCTATAGATAGCATTTGTGTGAATATGAATATTAGATTTCAGTACCTTACTACTGCTTTGTGGTTTTTTATCTACTTTATAACTGTCTTTCCTTTTTGGCATTGTGAATATATATTACTCCACTGAACAACTTTCACCACTTTTACGTTTTTAGAATGTTTTTAAATCTTTATATGTAGAATTGTTCAGAGATGGGACAGATACAAAAGACTCTGACAAGATATCACACCGCTATGACTGTGCAGTTTAGAATAGACTGTTCAGTTGGAAGGGATCTACAACAACAATTTAATTCTAAGTTTCTAACAGCAGGGTCTAATGTGAATTTGGAATAGGGTAAGAATAACTTAAGCTTCTCTCTGCCTCTTCAGGAAGACAGTCTTTATTACTAGTATTATTATTCATTCCTAAATTATCTAACCAAAACTAGGTGAAGAACATTTTCATTCTGCATTCATGTCATGCACATGTGAATTTATGTGGTATAAATTATTCTCTTTGTATGTTCTGCATTATTTTCTCCTGAGGTACTTGTTAGAATAAATCTTTACAAAAACAATTCCTTACTGGGACAAAAATATTCCTGATTTTAGATTGACATGCATGATAGACCCCTTCCTGAAGGTACAGGTTCAGGCTGAACAGATATTAATTTCCTGCCAAGTACAGACTAGGTCTTCTGTAATATTATGTATATAATACAAGCCACAAGGCTTGCAGAAATCTAAACTCATGTTGCAAGCATTTTGTTCAAAAGCGTTGCTCACTATGGATAAAATGAAACATATAACTCACCTACACAAAAGAAGAATAGTGAAATGTTGAGTGCTGGTTACAGGTGGAGCAGGAAGAAAATTATAAAAACCTTGGGGAAAAATAGGAGGTGAAAGCACATAATGTAAATGGGGAAAGCAGAAAAAAGCAGAGGTGAGAAGAATGTGACCAGCTTTCAAGGACTTGATCCCCAGTGATTCCAGTCTTTTGAGGAAAGATTTTTGAAGTACAGTTTTCTAAAGCTGATACAGAATAAGTTCAAATGCCTAATTTCTTTCTTTTTCATCAAATGCTCCAGTATTATCAAACACAAAAAAATACTGAAAAAAGTCTTAAAATTCCAGGTAAAAATTTCTTGTTTTGATAAGTAAATAATGAATTCCCCCAAAAGATGAACTCTGAGCACTCCATCTGTGACCTGTTCCCAAACATAAAGATAATTCAGACTATCACTTTTTTTATTTCTGGAGAGTTACCTGACTATTTTCACAAATGCAACCATGTTGCTCAGTGCTTTCTGTCATCCAAATCCTATTTTAAATGATGAAATAAATATAAAATAAGCAATCCAAAATAGCAACTTCATAAAAAATGTGAAGTGTTTATAAGTATGTATTTGGGTTTCGAATTGATTCTGAAATCTGACCCCAATTTATCTGTGAAATTTAAATTTCAGTGCCAACTGAAACAAGCTTATCTCAGGACATCCTTCAAAATGAAAAACCATATGGAATTTAGAGGTACTAAGTGGAAGTGTGATACATGTTCAGTCTCATCTTTGTCTTCTTTTTGTGCCTTTTTATGGCTACTTTTCAAGAATGGATATATAGGTATATTCTCATATTTACCTCTTCAGTTGCCTTTGATCTAACTTAATATATGTACAAGAGTAGATATATAAGAAAAAAAACCCTAAAAATGGAAAAGTGGCCTGCTTTAATAGATGGACTGTTCTTACACCATCCCAACTGCAACAACGAAACCATAAATATTACATAGCCATCTCTCTCTATTTCCATGTATTAAAATGCACCTTTACATTGCATAAAGTCTTGTTTACTGGCTAGGAATTACTGATTTGAGGAAAATGAGGAAAAGTATGAATTAAAAGGTATTAATTAAAAGGTATGAATTAAAGGAATGAATTAAAAGTTATGAATACTTTAAAGTATGAGGGTTTTTTACTTCTAAGGTTTAGAGTAAAAATCTGAATACTTCATGTGAAACATTTCCTCCCCTCAGACCTCAAAACACAAATTACCCAGCCAAGCAAGCACAGCAGAACCTGTGGAAGATGCAAGCACTGACACAGAGCTAATTAACGTACATCTGTACAATTACCCAGCTAGGCAGGAGGGAAGGGTGGATCCTTTAATCCTATTAAGAGTACATGAGATAATGCTTTTCATTTCAATTAAAAAGGAAAGGAAAAGATTTCTAAATGCCCCACTCATGAAGCATCAAATTAATGGAGTGAAAACCTGAAAGCACAGTAGAGATCAGCTTCTTTAGTTATCCCATGCAGCAAAGTCTAAGTATTTTCTCTTAGATTTGTGAAAAGCAAATAAAGAGGTTTTTTTTTTGTAGGATTTTTTTTTCCCTTAAAAAGGGTTTAGAAAAATATTTTCATGTCATCCGCTTACTAAATAGTAGTTTTGCACTTATTTGATAAATAAAATCTTTATAACAATTAAGAATTTTCTGTTTATTTTGTCTTCATAGAATGTCACTGTGACTCAGTGCATTAGGAATTCTTAAATTATTTACTTGTATTGTGTCAGTTGTCACTGCTGCTCCTAACATAACTAAATCAGAGTCAATTACTGTGCTAAAAATAAAAAAAAAACCCTTAATATAGTTTGATATCACAGATCACAGAATCACAGAATAAGCTGAGTTGGACGGGATCCACAGGGATCATTGAGTCCAACTTCTGGCCCTGCACAGGACAGCCCAACAATCCAAATGCTTCTTGAACTCTGTGAGGTTTGGTGCTGGGACTACAGTCCTGGGGAATCTATTCCAGTGCCCAACCACCCTCTGGGTGAGGAACCTTTCACAATATCCAGCCCAAACTTCCCCTGACTCAGCTTCATGCAATTCCCTTGAATCCAGTTACAGGTCACAAGAGTGAAGTCAAGAAGTTTCAAAATCTAATTAAAATAAAATTTCTTACAGAAATCCACAGCATTTTTTCAGACACAACCAGAAACTGTCTATTCACACCCTAAGAAAAGTAAGTGTTAAGTCCACTTCTGTGTCTGATCATCTGTCATCTTTCTATGAGGAACAATACTTAGTCCAGTTTGTAAGAGAAGCAAGACCTACATTCCTTAAGTAAACGAGAATTTTTAAACAATTGTTCTGAAGGACAATGTTGTATCTGTACATATTCAAAATTTTCAAAGAAGGATTTGATTTTAATATGGTCCAAAACAGTCTATTTTCTGTTTGTCAGCTATTAATCACAGAGAGAAGGAGATTCTTCCTTCTCAGAATTGCTGTTGAGACTACTGATGTGTGGCTGGGTCTGATTTCCCAGGTGACTAGGATAAAAAGTATTTATTGTAAACAGAATAAATAATTTGTGCTGACACACAAGCAAACCTAGTAGCTTTCATTCCTGTTTTGATAAATATTCTTTTACTATTTATCAGACCACATCACATAATTGCTTCAGTGCTAAATAAATATAAATACTATTCACTTCTCATAAAAAAACCCCATAAATATGTCAGAAGAAAAAATGGTCCATATTGCAAGCAGATAAATGCAAGTTTAAAACCTAAGCAGCTTCAGAAGCAAGAATTCTTCTGAATTTTAATAACCAATTCATGAAATGAGGTAAATCTCAGCCATTCTTGTCTCCTCTGAGGAATGACTTTTTTTTTTTAAAGAATTATGGGTTCTAGTATTGCCTTGTCTTTTTCCACTTCTTGTTGTTTCTCATCCTGTCTCTCTCCTCTTGCCTTTTAGATGTTCCTGGCTTCAACTTAGTCTTAATGAAGATAATATTCTAATGTTTCCTCAAAGCAAAGAATCAAACAAAAAAAAGCCCAACCTATATAGCGAATTCTCATCCTCTCTCTGTTTATTAGTTTGAGGAAGAGGGAATGCTGTCAGGAATTATATTCTGCAATTTCAAATCTTGCAGACCAGCTGAATTTGCCAAAATGTTGGTATAAATTTCATGTGCAAATGAGACTTTTCTATGTTTCCCTTAATATTTCTCTGTAAATCTCCTCACATGACTTCTATTTTCCATGTTTTTCTGTGATGTCCTGTGATCATCAAATCAAAACTATCCTGAATAAAAGTACATTAGTACTAATAAGAATTTTTAAAAAAGGTCATCTGTGGGGATACTCAGTGCCAGTTTCATGATGGGAAATTTTCTAGAAAGTTGAATACAAACAATAAATAATCTCTTCTTACACTTTCTCTCTTTATTGAAACAATACTGAAAACCCCCAAAGCACCACCCCATAACTCCTCCCTCATTTGTTATTCAGTTATTGTCTTTATTGCTCTGTATCTTTTCAGCCCTGTTTGATCAACTCAGTATGTGCTGTAAATTCTTTATACCTATTTCCTCATATTTCTATATTATATATATTATTCTTAGTTAAATAATACAGCACTGTTTTTTTATATATTATATTATATTATATATATAATATATAATATATAATATATATTATATATATATATATTATATATTATATATTATAATATATATTATATTCTGTATCTTCAGAACTGCTTACTTCCATTGTTTAACCAGTTGATCCAATATACTGAAACTGAAAACAAATATTGTCCAGTTCCAGAGACAGTATCAAGTGAGTTTTTAAAAACAGAAATCAAGAGGGATGTAAGGAAAAGTGACACATTTACCTTTCAAGGCTGAGCATTCTAACTTCTTGCTAAAAAGTGAGAACAAAACTTGTTCTTTTCAGTGTGACTAACTCTACAAGTCATCTTTTTATCACTGTATGTAACTGGTGCTGAGCATTATGACTACATTGCAATAGTATTTTACACTTCAAGTTTTTAATTGAAAGTTCTTATTTAAGTTCTTCACCACAAATGTAAGCAAAATTCTTAATCCTTAAATGCTTAAATATGGATATATTTACAAATTAAGAAAATTGAAGGGATTTTTCCAAGTGACTTGCATAAAATGGGTTACTCAAATTTTTAATAGAGGGAAAAAAAGGAAAGTAAAAGCTGTTTTGATCTTGTGTCCTCGTGGCAGAATCTAGACTAACAGTAGGAAAGAGATTATGTGTATGGCAGATTAATTTGAAGCTTTAATTCCTTAAGTTTTCAAACACCTTTTTTGGTGGGGTGGGAGAGGGGAGGGATGAGGAAAAAAAATCTGTAAATATTTATCGGGCAATCCTGCAAACTTAATTTTGCAAGTCTTCCTTGAACACTTCTAGACCTAAGAGAGATTTTGGCCATCTCATCCATTTGAGACATTGGTACTTCTTGCTTTATCCTGAAACATGCATTTTAGACCTCTCCCTTAGTACAAGTTTAACTGCACCCCAGACAGGGAATTGAGGGGAGTTTGCTCATCCCTTACTCACTAAAAGCATTTCACTTATTTCAATTGCTTACATTTTTCCTTTAATTTACTGATGTGTTATCAATTACTTCTGGGTAATTGAAACATTGTTTTCTGTTTTTAGGACAATTAAAACATCGCTTAACAACATATCCTATAGTTTCAAAATATGTTGTTACATTTTTACAGCTAATATTAATCCAAACAAAAAAGTCAAGGAAAAGTGTGTTCTGAGATTACTGATATTTCTGGCTAATTATAACGTAGACACTGCTTAATGATAAACTTATCTCCTTGTTTAAGTTACCAAGATTTATCTTGTCAGTGTCTCAACTGGCTTATTTCCACTCAGGCTTCTAAGAATATGATCAATTCTAATTTTCTTTATTTTTGATAAAATTACAGGTTTTCCATAATCATATCCCGTGTTCTCTGGAGTTTTATCAGTAAGTCTTTTTTTAGTTCTTTTTTGTCTTCATATCAATTCCTTACTGTCCCATTTAATTCTGCAAGTCCTTCCTGAATGAGACTTACTGATTATGTGAATTTCAACTCCACTTCTAAATATACTAGTATTAAATTTATCAATCTTTCATATTCCTCATGTCCAATCTCATATTTTATTGGTTTTCGGTATCTTTCTCTAAGTCCCAGAAAGCCAACATAAGGAAAACATATCTAATTTTCTTCTGAAATCTTATTGAATTCCTTTGTTTTTTGCTGTGATGTTTAATTGTTCTTGTCTTGGAAACACAAAACATCAAGATATTGTCATTTTTTCCTTTCCTCACTGAAGTAAGGAAAGCCTACAGAATCCTAAAATTTCCTTCCTTTTTCCCCCCACTAACAAATTGTAGATCTATGTTTTTTAGTTTTGATCCTTTGGATGCTTATCCCAGTAATATTAATGGACTTATTGAATCCAATGTCAATGATGCTAATGGCACTCTTGTCCACAATTTTAAATTTAGGGGTTTGGTTTTGGTTTTTTTTAAGTTATACAACTGTTTTTCCTGGGTTTTTAATATTTTTTTTTTCTTTTAATATTCTTGCATGCTCTTGAATGCAAACACAGAGTATGATGACTTTCTAGACCACATTTTATTTTCCTCTTATATTTCTTCCCTTTGCTTCAAATATCACGGGCATTAGTCATATTTGCTTCTGTATGCTGCCAAAGAAAGTAACTTCTCATGTATTACAAAATATTTATATTGGTCTGTGAAGTTCAAAAGCCATTCCATGTGCTCCTGGACCTGCCTTTCAGATGTCCATGTCTTCAGCAGCTTTCCTTTAATATTAATTTTTCTGAATAACATGGACTCGTTTATGACTCAAGTCATAAGATAAAAATGAATATTAGTACAAGCAGACATGCATCACCAAGACTTGTCAGAAAAATTAGATGAGCTCATCTTTAAAACATGGTCTTTTTTAATGCATGACTGATTATATTGTTGCTACTTTCTGCTGCAGTTCTTGTGACATTCCAGTATATTCAGATTACATTACATTAGAATGTTCTCTGTGAATAGGCTGTGTTTTTGCTTAATTTATGAGAATCCTGCAGAAATCTAAGATGAAGCACTGTAATGGTTTAACTCCACCTGGAAATTAAACTGCAAAGAAGTCCCTTCCATTCCTCCCACTCTCTCCAGTCAGAGGGGGCTAAAAGCAAAATCTATGGTTTGAGATAACAATTGATTGAAAACAAACAGCAATGGAATAAGAAATGTGTAGTAATAACAGCAATATTAACAACAAAAGTATACAAAAAGAAAAGGTACTTTACACATGAAAAGTGTTCACCACCTTGACTTAATTCTGCTTGGCTTCCAAGGCTGGTTCAATTCTGTCCTATGGCACTGCAGTGGACTTCTCTACTCCGCTGGGTCAAATTCCATGTGGCACCACTGTATGTACTGCTCCCCTCACTCTTCTTCTTAGAAATGAGCAAACTTTTAGATACAATTAAATGGGGACAAATGAGCTCCTGAGCCCTAGTGCTCTGCATTATGATAAGGCCAAATAAGAGGCTTTATTAGACAAAGTCTTCAGAGCAAAAGAAAACTGTTTATTTGTAAGGATTCAGCTGAGCTGGGTGTGTCCAACTCCCCCCAGAGTTGAACACACACACACCCTCCAACAAAATGGCTGCATTTTATACCCTTTCCTGGCCAGGGCTGGTCCCTGTCCCCTTTCCCATTGGATGGGTACTCAAGAACCTACATTCTCTTCCCACTGCCTACTTTTCTGTCACGTCCCCTCTCATCTTATTTCCTTTTTTGGTCACCACAGTCCTTTCCCAGTTCACAACAACACTCAACAGATGAACTAAAACAAATCCAGACCATAGATAACAACACATAGAGACCAAAACCAACAACTTTCATTCTCTGCTTAATAACCTTTGGCTCCAGCAAAATATTACATCATCTCTCGCATGCTGGACTAGATTCCATGTGGCTGCTTCCAGCACCGGCACTGCTCTCCTCCACTCAGCATGGGCTCGGCTTCCTCACTGCTGCTTCATTCCCAGCAGCTGCTCAGCTGTGTTTACCACTTGCAATTATTTTCTTCCTGAGGGGACAGGAAGGGATAGGAGGCAGTGGGGGAAGGACAGAGCCGGCACTGTTCCCCACAGTGATCAAAAAGATGACTTGCTGGTACTGGCAACTTCCCCTAAAAAAGACACAGAACAAAATTAAGGACTTCCAGGGGTATATTCCTTGTTTCTTTCTCCAAAACCATGACCCACAGAGATGACTTGAGTCATACAGAATGGCAATTTAGCCTTGCTCCCATGGCTCTAAGGTCCTTGTGAGCAAACTCAGGACAGCAATTATTTTATTTGCCTTTCATAACCTCTCTCACATCCATCACTCAAATAATTACTCCAGGGAAGGCCAGTTTTTTTTTTTTTTTTCTGAATATAGTAGACACATTTTATTGATATGTGGTGTGTTTAACAGGAATGCACTGAGAAACATTGGCTGTGAAGAAGGAAATGGTGGAAAAGAGATTAATTCAGAGTAGTTCAGAATAGCTGTGAGATGAAGCATAGGGGAAACCTCATCCTCCTAATCCTTATGCATCAAAGCATTGGATGGATGGATCCTCCTGGTTAAAATATGAAATCTTCAACTTCTTCAAGCAGTAGTTGTAAATACACAAACATTGGCTATCAATTTGCATTACAAGCATCTGCTTAGATGGCATTATTCCTAGTCACAAGGTGATATGACAGCTAACTAGGCAACAAATGCCACTTCAGTTACTTGGCAGCCTTCAACTCCACAGGAGGTTTTTTCCTGTTGGAAAGAATATCCTTTTAACCTCCAAACTTCTTCACATCCGTCCCACCTGTTCATATCAGCATGCCAAAAATTCAGCATGAAAGAATTGCTAGTTAACGCTTTGGCAACCAAAAGGGGGTGCATGCAGGATGTCAAAATGTGTAATAGGTCACATTAAGTAAATAATTACACAAACAGAAACCTAGTCAAAAAGGGATGCCAGAAGGGTATGTTAAACAAAATGGAGGTAGATTCATAAACTATAAAATGGGGTTTGATTTATGCTTACCTTCTCACAGAAGGGCAAGAGTGGAAAATTAAGAGTACTGACTGTTTACACTTGTCTTTGTGGAAAAAAAACCAAACACAGTCATAAAATCACATTTGACCTGAATAGACTTTGTTCTGAAGTATTCTTATTTTCTGATATTATTGTAACATTGTATTCAAAATATTTTAGATTTTTTTTCTTAAGTAAAATATGGAAAACCATTTTAAGTTTTAACACTCTCTGCAGAGTAGAAAGAACTACCTAGATCAACATTTTATTGCAGTAGTTAAGCATCCCAAATTTTAGAAAGAATTTATGTTCTGATTTAGAGGAGCCAGATCATCTGAAGAAACAAACCCTCAACTGAATACTGAAGCAAGTAGATATGATGTTAGGTTGGAAAACTGAGTATTTTTAACATGAATTCTATGCAAAGCAAAGCGTTGTATTTGGAAACAGATATCATTCATCACGATCGAAAGTGTTGTCAAAAATTAAATAGGGGTGAACTAATTTAAGAAGTGTTGGAGAATTTTTTAAAAGAAGAGGAAGACTATACAGGAGAGAAAGTAATTTAAAATTACTTAAAACAACTGATTATTTAGTAAATGAGAATTAACACTCATGTAAAACATATTTTTTTTCATTCTTGTCATTTGCCAGAAGGGTCAGGCTACAAATTCGATCAAAATGATTTTCCTGTAGAAAATTTTTTGTCATTTTTATATATTGCTGGAACTTGGGTACTGCAGATGATATAAAATGGTCACCTAACTTGAAAGAGATTTTTCAGTACAATGATTTGATGTTGTGGAAAAACCTACTAGTATAAGTTCCTTCAGAAGCTGCTTAGTATTTCTTCACCTGCTATATTTATTTATTCTTTGCTATATATCTCTAAATTAATAGAGTGGCATATTGGAAATTTTAAAAATGTGTATTAATAAAAAACATATATTATTTTAAAGTACATGTTTATTACCATTTTAGGAAGACTCAGATACCCAGCATCTGCTGAGCTCCTCTCTTTAGATTTCAGCATTAATATTTTTAATTTAAAGATTTTGTTCATAGTAGATGATTGACTGTGCTTTGAAACATATTGCACTGCTTGCACAAGTTAATCTCTTTATTTTTTCTCCTCACACGTGCTTTTGCACATTTCACATGAAAATGGTTCTGTCCATGCTAGAGCAAGATCCTGCACTGTTGGGATATGAGCTCTGAAAGTCTGGAAGCAGTCAGAATTTGATTGCAGCCTTGTAGCTTGTTAAAACCTATGGGTGACCACCTGTGTTGAAGCAAGCACAGTGACCTCCTCTCTTGGGTTTGTCGCTGCTGAAACAGCTCCCGAGGTATTAAAAAGTCTTTTTTCCCAGCCCTGTGCTTGAGGAAGAAGACGAGATTCCTCAGCTCTGGTTTTCAAGGTTGTCTATTTTCTCTTATCTAATACATTCTTTCTCTGACCTGCTGAGATCTGTCCAGCAGGTTGGTTTGTGGCACACTGACCACTCTTGGGGTGGTGTTAGTTTTTTATACTAAGAACTACGTGTACTTTATTTACAATAATTTTCCAATACCTATCACCTATGTTACACAGTCTGTCTCTATCCTAAACCAATCCAAAAGTGCCACCACCACAGCAGAAGATGGACGACAAGAAGAAGAAGAAATAGGACAGGACACATCCTGATTCCTCCATCTTGCCTCTTGAACCCCCATTCTAAAAACTCCAAAATTCTACATTTTCACCTGGTGATAAATTCACTGCCATTCTACTCAAACTCTTGTGGCTTGTAACCCTTGCACAAAGTTAGTGACTGTTTCCATGGGTTAAAATCGAAGGCGCAGGTGTTTTTGACTCTGTGCCAAGGTCTCTGAGCCCCCTGCTAGTGTCTCGAGTCCTTCAGGGCAGCCAGAGAAATATCCTGGGTTCCAACACTCCTCCTACAAGGTATTGGCACTCACTTTTGTTCTGAACTCCAATGACAATCGATTTCTCTGGCACAGAACACTGTGACTTTGCCTTCACTGGTCCCACATTGGTGCTTGGCCTTGGTCATTCTTGTCTTAGTGGGATGAGAGTGGTGCTCAGGGAGCACTTATCCATATTTTTCCTTTAAAAGGATGTATGGAGGAAAAATTAATCTCAGGACAGGTCAGAAATTACCAATGAAAATTTGCAAATAAAAAAGACTTAATTTTTAGGCTGTTATTCCAATGTCACATGTAGTTGTTTTTAGCAAGTAGTCTCACCAATCTTTCTTATTCATTATACACAATAAATTAAATGTTCAATTTCTCACCCTCTTTGAACTTGGTCTCCAGTTTATTGAGTTAGAAGTAAAATGGTGATGCTTTCCTGCCTATGAAAGCTCTCTGTCCCTTGCTTAGAAAATCAATACTAATTTAACCTAGACCTTCAGATTTTACCAAGCTCCACCTAGCAAATATAAGGCAATACAGGTAACAGGGAAAATCAGCACACATTTTCCTTTTTCCTGCTTTTTGCCAGTTACCTAAAACAGCAGAAAGTTTGGAGTTAGACCAATCTAACACTCTCATTTTCTTTAATTTTTTGCAATTGAACTCAACGAAGATGAAGGTAATGATTTTGCTTTGGTGAATATGGGAATGTGAAAATATTTACTCACGTTGTTTCTTGTCAGAATGTGCTATGCGTGTTACAGACCAACAGTTCACTTTCTAATGTTTAGTAGTTATTATATAGCTTCTTCTTCCTGATTTGTTTTTAGGGGTTGTTTTTTTTAAAATATATTTTTAATAAAATAAGTGTAGTTATCTAAGTATCTTGGAAATAAAAGAGCTACCAAGCACCACTGATATACTTTTCACAGGGTTTATAATAAGAAAAAGAAATGCACAAAACTGTAAATGCAGCAACCCTGCATCAAGCTTATTGGATCTCAATGTAAAACATCCATTTGAGCCAGAACTGTGTCTTTTTGTTATAATTTTTAATCCCTTTTACAATATTGGAGTTTCCAATATTATGAGCCTTATGAACCTTACTAGAAATCTATGTCAGAAGTAAAACCCTCTCACTCTTGTAAAAAATTTGAGGGTGTAAGCAGAAATATGTTGAAGGTGATGGTGATGTTCATTAAGTTTTAATAACACTTTAATAGGCTCAACAACTCTCAGAAATCTATGAATGTGTTTTCTTGCTCTTACTTCCTTTATACCTCCCTTCTCCACATCTCTGAGGATTCTGAAGTAGGAATTACAACCATTCGTGTCACAGGTGAGCACAAGCAAACAAACTGTGCTGCTGATTCTGGTAGCTGCCCATAAATTACCTACAGATGTTTTAAAATTAAGGCGTAAAATTGGGTTCACCAGGACCTGAATATGGGAATGTCTCAATTACACTCAGAAGCTATGAGAACAACTCAGTGTCCTTTGAAAAGAAAGCCAAAGATTTTCTCTGGAGTTTATGAAAATAATACTTCTTTTTAATTTAAAATGTTTAAGGCTGCAAACTGAAACACACACCACAGAGGTTTTTTTTTTTTAACTTCTAAAATCAAATAGAATTCTAGAAATCATTCTCTTTCATGAGAAACAATGATCTACATCTGTTGAAGAGACCTGACCTTAGGGACCTATCTTTGCCATAGGGTGATTTTTCAGTGTTGAATGGAACCTTAATTATGGAACATATTGGGTTTTAAATAAGGAAATCCTCTGTCATAAGAAGAAAAATGAATTATAAAACATCTATAAAGGGAGAAGCTTTTCTTTAATAAATGTCTCAAATTATCCTAGGTAGCTCAGTGTCTCTGAAATTATGCAGATCTATTTTGTTATAGAGTGCCATGGAATATTTATAAACTGCCCCTTGTGGCAAGACAGTTGAGGTCAAAGCAAAATGAAGCATTAGATATGACACAATGTATTAAATCAGAATCATTAGTCAGTGTGCAAAAATAAAACTCAGTAATGCACTGTTAAAATCCTAAATAAAATATCTATTGCCGAATTCAATAAATATGTGCCAAAATATTCTTGGTGAGGGTGCTGCAGAAAATCCTTAGTGGATTTTTCCTTGACTCAAGCTGCAATAACAAGATTTATGTAATAGAGGCTTCCTGCTCATACACTGTCTTTAAAATTCATTCAGGAGTCTATGCATATATTCTCTGCTGACCTCTCTGTGATGCTGGGAGAAATCTGTTTTGAAGAAATTAGGCTGAGACCCCTCATGAGCCCAAGCTCCCAGATACATGCTGCTCACAAAGGCAACTGAAGCAAATTGACAACAGAATACCAAGCTGTACAGGGAATCACTCATCAGCCTGTGGTTGCCACAAAATGATCCCTGGAAATTGCCTAGGAAGCACCTTTTGTAAGGTACCATAATAACATTCAGTAGGTCTAAATATCCAGACCTATTAATCTAATCTCTTGTACAAATTTGGCCACCATACAGTGAACAAGTCTACATTCATGCTCTTTTTTCAAGTACAAATGAAACAAAAAATTGCTGTGTGTATGAAAGTAATAATTTTAAACCGTAATCAATCAGCAGAGTTACTTATTTCCCAAAATTTTGTATTCCTATTTATAACTTGCAAAGAATATAAGTTGATAACTAATTACTATTGCACACATGTATTTAAGTAATGAAATTCTTTTTTGTTGAATTTTTTTTAAATAGGTCAACTCTTATACACTTAGTTATTTTCCCCTAATTGAATTAATTGAAATTAGGGGAAAATTTAAAAGATTGAAATGTATCTTTTTATTGTTCTTGTTGACAAGTGAAAAAAATCTCAGTGAAAGAAAGTCATAGAGAAGGAAAGAACTTTACAACCCGTGATAATTTCTAGAAATAGTGTGATAATATCTGATATTATACTGGAGTGATGAAAGGAATCAAAGAAGCTGAGAATAGAAAATTCCAGTCCTCTGCTAAGGTGAAAATAATCATATAATGGATGACTGGATAAAACCCCTTGACTCAGGGTAAAGCTGGCAGCTGACTGGGAGAGTTGTTAGAATAGTGATGGCAATTCATGCAGTATATTCTTGGGTTGATCTGCCCTTGCACAGCCCTTTTGTGATCCATTCAACCTCTCTTGTAGCCAGCCATTCCTGATAATTCTTACATATCCTTCACAAATACCCAGAACATTAAATACAAATACATTAAGTACTTGCCTAGGAACTGTTTCAATATAGAAATATCCTTGAGTTTGGGTAACTTAAAATTAATCTCTGCACAAAGATATTTCCATATACTTTTTGCTTATTCTGCCAAGAACATCTCCATGAAAATGTATTTAAAAACACCACTATTTTAGAAGGGTTTATTAAACAGGAACCATAGAAAAAAATACAAGCAGTAATACTTAAGTATTATTTAAGCTTATACAATTGCTGTAACTCAGTGCTAGAATTACTTATAGATACCCTCAGAAAAAGAATTAAGTAGAAATTATACATTTCAGGTGGAATTTCAATCAGGAAACTTAGAAAGAAGGTTAGAAGTAAATTACTATTATTTGAATTCTCAAATAGACACACTTTTATCGCCAAGCATTCTCATAGTTCCCTATGAGACCCAAATAAAATTTTCCATTTATATTAATTTTTTACTTTTCTTCTCTGATTTTTATTATTCACCAGACTTTTTAAAACCTGTCCTGGTTCAGGGCAAATTTGGCAGAAAACCTCTAGAAAGCGAATTCAAGCAGCCCCTCTCTCAACTGGTTCAGAAAAAAGATTCCCTTGGAGAAAAGTGGAAAAAACTGTTTATTTAACAGGCAAAGCATTCGCCAGCACAAAAAATGAACAATATTAAACATAAAACCTCTTGCCACTCCAAAAGAGATGACAGACTCAGAAAGTCCTCTTTGTGGGCTGTAGCTCAGCTCAGAGTCTCTTATCAATCCCTTTGGTGCTGGAAATGCCATGGCTCAGACCCAACCCAGTGGGCCACAGGTGGGAGCTGCTGGTGCTCTGCTGGGTGTTCAGTCCAGAGCAGGTTTGAACAGGTCCAAGAAAAGGAAAAATCACAGTCCAGTGAACTTCTCTGCCTTAGCTAACAATAACTAACTAAAAGCAAATGAGAGCTCTGTCCTGCCGTCTGTCTGTCCACAGACAACACAGTCCAGGAGCAGGAATGTGGAGGAGTGAGTGCAGTTACTGAAAACAAACTCTGTGCTTCTTTTTCCCCCTCCCGCTCTTGCTCTCAGAACCAATCTGTAGGTGCAAAACTTATTTCTGGGCTAAACAGGCAAATGGGGATACGAGCATCATAAGGTTCCCCTCAAAACCCCGGGTCAAAAGCTGAGAATAGGCTTTCACTCAAAGTCCAGTGGTAATGGCATGAGAAATAACATAAATTAAATAGCTACAGTTTTGAGACAGCTTGGAGCCACCTCCAATTTTTGTCTGAAATGATAAACAAGCACAAATAAACACAAGAAACAAAAATATTGTCTGGTTGATTTATAAGTAATTTACTTATTTTATTACCTTAAAATAAAGCAATCTGATTACTTTCATTTTTTCCTTAAAAATGAAGAAATTCCTTTTTATTTTTTAAAATTGCAATGCCTACTCAAATAAATTGTTCAGACTTAAGTTCGTTGTATTTTGACCCCACAGAATGAACTCCTATATTCAGTAACTCCCTGATGGAGCTCCTCTAATAGGACTGAGAGTGGTACAGATGAGAAAGATACTGCCATGGAGAAAGTTGAAACATGCATTTCATGTCTCCAGTGCTGGATCAATCCTTTGGATTGTCATCAGGTTTATTCATGTGATTTATGAATATGTGTAAAATATATTATTTGTGAAATTATTCTGTGTTACCTATGTTATCCTAGGTATGTTGGTTGTTCCCAGAGAAAACAACTAATGGAATGAACAGAAACACTCACCCAAGTGATTCAATTTTCCTGATTTTTACAGTCTCTTTTCACAGGCTGAGAAGCTCAGGAAGGCTGCAGCAAATGTAACAATTGAGCCAAAAATTCAATTAGAAAATGTGTTGACTGAAGCTGCCTGAGGTTTACTTTTTAGGTCTTTATTTATTTACTAGAGCTACAGTGGAGAGGACAAGCTGTTTTTGTTAGAAGAATAAACAAAACCTTTTCTTTTTTCTATGTTATTATTTTCCATATATGAGGAAACTGAAAAGGAAAAAACAACCCAAAAAAACCAATACATCACCACAGCCAAAACCCAAGTTCCTCTTACCTCTCTTTCTTTCCCAGAAGAAAGATACTTCTATGGAAATATGTTCAGCTGGAACAAAAAACCCTTTGAGCAAAATGAAAGCAAAGAGGCAAAGAAAACGTTCCAGAATAATTTGGGAAAAAAATCCTAAGAGAAAATACTCCTTGTGGCAAGGTTAGCTGGTCTTTGGAGCTACCTCTAATATGAAACATTATTCAAGTTTTATGTGTCAAGACTGATCTGGTAGAAATGAATGGGCTGGAAGAACTCATGCATAATTTCAACTTTACATAGAAAAATATTGATACTGCAATTGTAAGTACATATACCAATAATACTTAAAAATTTTAAAATAAGAAATACACTCTAAAATTTATTAGAAAATGATATCAGAGTGAGGGAAATACAGAAAATCATAGAGATTTTTACATATTTGCTATATTTTTAAACAAAAGTTCCTGGTTTAACAATTGTGTTATAACAAGTTTTCCAAACATTCTTCTTTGCAATAGTTGAATGAAAAGTTAAAGTTAAATGGAAAGTCATAGGTAGGCTTAATAAGCAGAATTTATTTTTTTTATAATTGTATTTAGGCATTTTCCGTTTCCCAGCAGTGCCACATCCAGCCCCGAGGTCCTGAACACAGGAAGGACATCAACCTGTTATAGTCCAGAATTGGGTCAGACAGATGATGGAGCACCTCTCCTATAAGGAGAGGCTGAGAGTGTTGGGGTTGTTCAGCCTGGAGAACAGAAGGCTTCAGGGACATCTTTTTGTTGCCTTCTAGTGCCTTAAGTGAGCCTATAAGAAAGATAGGGACAAACTTTTTAGCAGGGCCTGTTCTTGATAGCACAAGAAGTGGTGGCTTTAAACTGAACGATGACTAATGTGGATTGGCTGTAAGGAAAACATTTTCTACAATGAGGGTGGTAAAACACTTGGAACCAGTTGCCCAGAGAGGTGGTAGTTGGCCCATTCCCGGGAACACTGAAGGTCAGGATGGAGAGGGACCCTGAGGAACCTGATTGAGTTGAAGGTGTTCCTGGCCATTGCAGAGGAGTTGGCTTAGGTGACCTTTGAAAGCTCGGTTTCAATTCAAACTATGCTGTGTCTGTGTGACATGTGCTTAAAACCAATATGCAAGTAAATTGATAAGAGATGACTAAATTGTATTTATTTGTTGGCTTGTTTGTTTTCATTTCCAGCCCTTCAATACTGAATGGAAATGAGTCAAAAACTTTCAGCAGTGTTTTGTTTGTAGTAAATGCATTTTAGAGTGTTCTACAGGCATACAGGCCATGTCTAATTCTAAAGGGAACCAATCCAAGAGCAGTGTACAAAATTGACTTTCAACAGCGCTATAAACCTGCTTTCAACCAAGCAGGTTGTGGGGACCCTGAGGGGCATTCCCTGAGTTTGGGAGACACAAGAAGCTTCCCTCAGGGGCTGTTGGGACCCCATTGGCTCCTCCCCTTGTTCCTGTGTCCCTGAGCCACTCCCTCCCTAGCCCCCCATTGGCCATGATCTTTGTATCACCTGTCTCAGCCTGACCTAGGGGGCAGGAGAAACCTGGTATCTCCCCATGAGTGTGCCTGGGACCCTGAATATCTCACTGCATGGCTGAATTAAACATCTGTGGATACTATGCAAAGGCCCTTTTTTCTTCCTTACCCTGGGCTTTATTAGCATCTATTCCAGCTGCAAGAACCGGTGTCTCTGTGACTTTTTTAAAATATGCACAGAACGAGTCATAATGTATAGATCTTTCCAAGTGGTATCCCTCACCTTCCAGAACCTCATGCCAAGATTGTATATAGTATTGAGATCTCCAAGGTCATGATGGTGAGAAGCAACTGCTCACTTTGAAAATTTAAACAGGTTTATTAAACCTTAACAAAAATACAACAAAGGACTACATAAGGAAAAAGCTGCAGCGCTGGGAACTGCCCCTTGTGGATACCACATGGCCAGTTCATCTTCAGGATGGATTCTCAGTCTTTCATACCCCTGGGGGTTGCATCAGCCAGCCCAGCCCTCCCAGAGTCTGTCACTCAGCTCTTCTTTGCCATCTATCAGTGGAGATTGCTCTCTTGTGACTTGATTGGGGGTCAGGTGTTGCCGTGCTGCACCCCCTGAGCAACCCCCTGAGCTTTTCCATTCCCCACTGCCCCATGCCAGGGACACATGTGCAGCCTTCTTTGTACCTGTCCTAGACAGCCCAGGCTGTCTGATGGCAGCAACACAGGGGGGAAAGGGAACTGTGGGGAGAACAGAGGACATCTAAACTACAATAACATAACTACACATCACTAAAGCTTCTCTTAACATTCTACACAATAGTTATCTTTTAATTGCAAGAGCCAATCATCTCATTATCCATCTATAACAATGATTACAGTTCTTATGTCCAAAACAACTAAAATCCTCTCTCCCATCTCACATCACACCCCACATGCACGTCTAGCAATCACCAGATGCACTGCCTAAAATTAAAAAAATCTACGTTATTTCACCTCTGGAGTACGATGCAATTATGAACTTCCAATAAAAAAGGTTAATGCATGCCCAGTAAGAAATGTTTTGTGTGAAGATTGATGAATGTGTGAGCACTGAAGATGCCATACCTCTAGAAATCTTTTTTAGATTTTCTTTTTAAGGGGTAAGTGATGTGGCTGAACATGCTATATGCCTTAGGATGTCTGGGTTTGTTTGGATTCTTTTGCATATTGCAATAAAGTTTAATTTTATAATTGCTTAATGTTTTAAGAGATTATTTTTCTTTTCTTTTCTTTTCTTTTCTTTTCTTTTCTTTTCTTTTCTTTTCTTTTCTTTTCTTTTCTTTTCTTTTCTTTTCTTTTCTTTTCTTTTCTTTTCTTTGATCTGAGTTGTATTTCCTTGGCATTTCAATCCTTTCAATAAAGGATTATATCTTAAAATTAGGGCAAGATAAAAGCTTTTAGAAGTGCAGCGTAGCATCAGATATCATATCAGGTTTTCATAAACAAGTACATTTCTGTATATATATGAATAATCCAGACTTCTGGCTGAGTTGTAAGAAGGTAGTCAGTACATGAATTCAAGGTCATCCTGCATTATTTCCTTCACAATGGAGGACAAATGGTTTTATTTGATATTAATGGATGCTAAAGTTTTAATGTTCAGTGATAAGACTAAGAGGTTAATGCAATGGCAAAACAAAGAAAGGCATAATGTCAACTGTGAAAAATATTTCTGCAATGTGAACTGAATCCTTTCATAAAGCCATATATCAGAAAGTTGATGTTTGTTTAGCAGGGATCCATATTCCACATAAACTAATTGATAAATTACAGTTTAATTGGCATTCAGACAGCTGAGATAAAGAGTTCCTTTCTGGAAATGGTTGGTAGTCTCCTATCAAATGACCTTCAGTCTCAGACAGAGGTTCTGCAAATACGATGTGAATTTATTATAGTCTTCAGCATTTATTCAAAGACACAGTGAACAACAAAGTCAAAAGAAATAAGGCTATCCATCATCCCCACACAGGAAAACAAAAAAGCCACTAAGCTAGTTCTGTAACTTGTACTTCATTACTGCTTTGATTTGAAAATTCATTAATATTAAACATATTTTAAATAATGACAATATTATGAAATAATAAACAGAATCCATAATAGTCATATTCCACTGTCAGTTTTTAAAGTCTTATTAGAATAAGATTTTTCCATAAAAATCTGGAAAAAAAGACCTTCCCTTCAAAAACAATCCCTTTCAAAAACCCCATATTAACTCCTTACTAATGAAACTAATTCCCATATGTACATTTGTGGGTTTTTTCCCCATTAATTTTGCAAATTATTTTTGTCCCTGGATCCTGCAAATATGTGTGCTCAGCTCCACACAAGCTGGACCATGGAGTTGAAATTCCTGAGTGGCTCTGTGCCATCCAAGAAACCAGCATGAAAGCTATGGGAATAAATAAAGTTTGTTTCTTCCTAACCATGAAAATTGATTCATGTTTAACATTTTCTTTTCTCATTATAAGCCTTGTCATGGAGACAAGAAATGGAAGTGGAATGTAGTTTTTAACTGATGTAGCTTTCAGTGTGGAACCTTCTTGTATTTTCTTTAGATCGCATCCTCTCAGTTTTTTCTCGGCTGGGTCTGCTTCCCTCTAAGCTGTTGAATTTGTCTGACTGTTGTCCAAATTTTTTTATTAGCTAAGTGTCTACTTGCTCACTTGATGATTGCTGCTTCATAACCAACCACAGAAAGAGAAGGAGAGGAAAGAGGAAAGAGGAAAGAGGAAAGAGGAAAGAGGAAAGAGGAAAGAGGAAGAGGAGAGGAGAGGAGAGGAGAGGAGAGGAGAGGAGAGGAGAGGAGAGGAGAGGAGAGGAGAGGAGAGGAGAGGAGAGGAGAGGAGAGGAAAAGGACTAATTGCCTCTGTATATGTTCTCATTTTAGTAGACTATTGAAAGAAGACTATGAAAAAGTCCACTGTAACATCATTTCTTGTCTGAAATAGTTGACAGCAACTTATCAGTGCTTCCCAGTCAGGCACCTCCAGCACAGTCTAGTTCTCTAAACAATATGAGTTAGCTTGGGAGGCTCATTTTAAATTTGGGAAGACTAATTTTTATATTCATTGTCAGTCAGTATTTCTGCCATTTGCATCCTTGTAAGAATGGTTAGATCCTTTCCCCTTGATTATCTATGCAACAATATATGGATTGTTGGGAAGTGATGGAGTACTTTATCATGTTTTTAAGTAGTTCTCATGTGTAATCTCCTTAGCAGCCATGGGGCCCCACGTTTGTGTAACTGCTTCTAAGCACTAGGGGTAGCAGGCATAGAATCTTTCTATACAGAAGCCAGATATCTATCACAATGTTGTCTCTAACTTAAGGAGTACATTATGAAGACATGTTAATTTAATTTTTTTAAACAGGACATTTACTTCAGGATTGATTTGTATTGGTTTTACATGGCCTGGTTTTTGGCAGCAGGGGGGCCACAAAGATGGCTCCTGTGAAAAGCTGCTGGAAACTTCCACCATGTCCAGCAGAGCCAACCCCTGATGGGTCTAAAAATGGACATGACAGAAACTATGACACAAACTATGACTTTTTTTTCCAAGCCCAGTCCTAAGTCTCTGCATAAATAATGCCCAGCTAAAGGACTTCTTCAAGCAAAGCTCCAGCAATTGCTTGAGAGCCTGACCCTCTCCTTCCTCCATCTCTTGACTTGTGCATTTCTCCAATAGATGATGGAAGAGATGGGAGGTGACAGGAAGAGTGAGACACAGCATAAGTATTTTTCTTGTGTTTAGGACTTCATCAAAACTGCTGTTTGCCCAACTGAATTATCAGGATAAAAGCATGACTAGAATTAAAGGGCAGCACTGCTTGATGAAGGACAAAAAGTGAAGAAGAGAGTTTTATTAAAATCAAAGTTACAAAAACATTTGTGATTCAAAGTTTGTTGGGGGACTATTTGAAAACTGACTGGCTGCTACACTGCTGTGATTCATGATAAAAATTAATTCAAGAAGATTTGGTCACTGTGGTAAGTGTTCAGAATCCTTTAAAGCAGACAATTTGAGGGGTAAGGAAGATTTTTAATGGTACAGATTTCAACAAGAAGGCAATACAGGAGAACCCAGACATTTCTTGAATTTTAATGATAACATTTTTAATACAAAATTTGATTAAAGAACAGTAAAAGTACTTCAAGACCTAAGTGTCTCTAGTAAGAAAGAGAATGTGGAATTCAATGAGTGAGAATGAGTATAAAATAACAAAACCCACAACCTTAATAAGGGGAGAGAAGCATAAGAAAAAAAAACCAATGTGTTTCAAGGAAGGACAGTGCATTAAATCTCTCTCTGTCTCTCTTTTCCTCTCTTTTCTCCCTTTCCCCCCACCCCCCCTTCAGTAGGAACACTTACCTTTCTTTATCAATAAACAGTTCTCAGGTATAATATTGCTGCTTTATTTGGGCTTTATTTTCATCTGAGAAATCTAGCAAAAAGAATCCTCCCTGACTCCCCTTTTAGAGCAGGATGGGACAGTAGGAAATGTTAAATACAGCAGAATAAGAAAAATATGTTTACTGCTATTGTGAAAAATCCAATCACTTGTTTTTAAAATTTTTAAAGTTTAATAGTAATAAAATGGTTATAAAAATAGCAATATAATTAGAGTAATATTATTTGGACAATTTGGATTAGGACAATATGAGACAATAGAAACAAAGAGTTACAGACTTCTGGGTAGCTTTTTCTGGGCAACATAAGCCCGACAAAGGACACCCATTAACAGAGGATTAACCCTTAAGAGCAATAGCCTGTTGCATATTCATACACCTCATACATGATGCATAAATTCCATTCAAACAAACGATTCTGTCTGGTCAGAGTCAGCTTCTTCCTCTTAATCCTGATGGCATCGTTTTGGTTGAGCGAGGCGGGAAGAAGTTCATTTCTTCTGATAAGAGAACAATAAATTCTTTTTCTCTGAAAGATTTAGGTGTCCTGTGGCTGCTATCTCGGTGCGAGTCCATTCTTTAGAAAAGTATCTTACATAGCATTGTTTCTATTTTAACATTTTGTTATAACCTAAACTATATTTAACACACTACTTAAAAAATTAATACAGCGGAACTTTCTAAAATAACACATATAATATTCATTTTAATATTTGCGAAAAGCCAATCATAAAATACGCATTTTTCACAGCTATTATTGCATCAGAATTATATCTGCTTTAAAAATCCAGTTTAACAAAATGAACATTCAAGAAGTGAATACAACTAAAACTGTGAAATATGGTCAGACTGGAACATAGGACTTCACATCTCATACATCATCGATAGAGAGCAAACTGATGTTTTGTAGCAAGCACTTTTGCATAGAACCGATTTTGAATGTGCCAAGAATTTTTCTTATGCTCTTTAAAACCCTGACTTACCAGTACAGTAGACAAAACTAGCACTACTGGGAAAATGATGTCTGTTACAAAGTTTCTGAGCAACCACCCAACTTTATGTTCTCAAGGCACTCACAAAGATACTGCATTGAATCACATCCTCAAAGAAGAAAAAACATTTATACACATGAAAGCCTCAGGGATTTCAGTATCCATTGTTTTTTTCTGAAAGCCATTTAATTTTAAACTAATGATACTATTTTTTTTCTCTTGCATGTGTGTTTAAAGAAATTGCAATGTATGTGAGATAAAAATATTTAAATTTTGGCACGTTGTGTCATAGTGTTTTGGGTGATGCAATGCATCCCTGTTGCAAAACATAGCCTGGTGTTTCTAACAATAACAAATATCTTTAAGTCTGAAATGCTTGAATGCAGGTTTACCCAGCATCAAGAGTAATGGAAAAGTTTGGGTTTGAAGGAACCATAACACCATGATGTTCCAATCTCCTGCCATGGTCAGGAACACCTTCTCCTAGACCAGGTTGCTCCAAGCCCCATCCAACTTGGCCTTGAGCATCTTCAGGGACAGGACACCCACAATTTCTCTGAACAACCTGTGCCAGGGCTTATTCATTCCCACAGTAAAACATTTCCTCCTAATATCTAATCTAAACCTACTCTTAGTCAGTTTGCAGCCATTCCCTCTTGTTCTGTCACTCCAGGCCCTTGTAAAAAGTTTTTTCACCTGAGAAAGAATATTAAAAAGTGAGGGGTTTTAATATAGTTTTGTGACAGGTTTTGTCTTTGTTCCAGTTCTCATAGAATATAAAAGTAGAGAGCTCATATTTAGAATTTTTATAGCTGCAAGTCATATTTTTAAGTGGTTTCTTGGTGAGATTTTTATGAACATGGCACGCTGGAGTCTAATGTTTCAAAATAAATTCTTTATAGGTTTAAGATAATGAAATTACATCATAACTCAGTAAGAAAGAAACATTTTCAAAGGCAAAGGCAGTAGTCTGGAAAGCTTTAGTATCTTCTCCTAAATAAATCATTACTGAACCATATTTAAGCTGTCATGTTTACCTGTCTTTATCCCATTCCATGAGTTTTCTCATTTCTGTCCTCATGATTCTCTCCCCAGTCTTATTGGTAGGGGAGTAAGTGAGTGGGTGGATGGGGTGGATGTCTGTCTTCCCCTGCTTTCCTGTTCTGAAAATGAGCTGTTCTTCACAAGGGTGCCCCTTCACAGACCATTTCTGCTGCCTTTAGCCTCCCTACCTGAAAATCACTGGTGTACCTTTTCATTAGGTCACAAGGTGACTTCTGTTTTAAAACAAAAAGAGTTTGAACTAACTAAATTTATGGCTAATTTTCGATTTGCTGATATTTACTCTCTTACAACCAAGATTACATGCTCATATCATCATTGGAAAAGGTGAAGCCAGCACCATTTCTATTATTCATGTCTTTGACTGTGAAAGATACATTTTGTCATGATTTTTTTTATTCTCCTTATACTATTAATTTCGTTATGCAGTATCTGAGCAGGAAAGGTAATCAATCATATTGTCAGGTGTTTGGTACTCTGTGGTATACAGTGAAAGAATAGAAGCTTATGATAATGCTTCAGTCTAAGGCACTTTGGAGATCAGTGCCTATAGTGAAAGAGTTTTTGGGAAGGCTTCTTTCCAAAGACTTTTTTTTTTATTCTTTTGTAACCTAGTTTGTGCTTTTATAGCCCTAAATTGACACATGACTTTATATAAAATAGAACAAATTTTAAAAATCCATATTAGGGACCTGTTAATAATTCACACTTGAAAATAGAGGCCTATATAGAACCCTAGTTTGCAAAAGATCCCAAAGTGCCTTACATAATGGCACTAAGGGATGATTTCTCAAATGTTCTCAAATGCTAGCAAAAGACAATTTAACAATTGTGACAAGGCAACTAAAAAGGAGGAGAGAGAGAATACTTAATGTTTTCTGACTTATTTAGTTATTGTTTTTACTATCACAGTGTGTGGAACAGAAACTGGTACACACTGAAGAAAGTAACGACAGTACATCACAAAATACCTGATATTTCATGGAAGATTAACCCTTATAATGGTGAGGCCACTAGCTCCCTTTGATAATTGAAAGAGCTTTTATTCAATGAAAACAATGTGAAAATGATGTTAAGAAGAAAAGAAAAGGAAATATGTGGCATTGTTTGTGAGTTGTGATTTCATTTGGAAATGTTAACTTTACTTCGGACAAAAATATTTGTGGGGTGCCTAAGCAAATTATATAATGACTATTTGGCTTTAGAAGATCACAATACCTTAGTAATGTCTTTTTCATATTTTCAAAACATATGCAAATTCTCTAAAAATCACCCACCTTGATGTCAGTCATTTATTATAAAAAGTTTTCAGGGGCATGAGAAAAAACAATTATTTTGTAAATATCATGATGGAAAGGGCTAGTAGAAACTAACAGTATATATTTTGGGATTATTGCCTTGTCATGTAGAACATTAGCATTAAATATTTGATGTTTGTTTAGGAGAAATGTTCTCCACATAGAAAATTCAATATATTATGTATGAAGGGTTGAAAGAACAGTGAGTAACTTACTGGTAAAACTTATGAAGTACAAAATTGCTGTAACTTTTCTACAATTTGAATTTTTGCTTGAAACTTTTGCAACTAAAAGGTTAATGCTATTTTTGCTGATTATATTTGTATTACATCTAGTGGCCTGTTTTTCCATACTCTCTTTAGCTGGGATGTTTGGGACATGGTCAGAGATGGTGTACAAAAACAATAACAAAGTCAAAATGAGCATCACAGAAGCAATGAATATATTTAATGAATGATACTATCAGAAATCTCCACTTACTTTTCCACTCCTCTGGTGGTCATGTGTAGTTCTTTGAGAGATATTCTGTTTATATGAACAAATAATTTATACAAATACATGAAACATTTGGTCAACTAGATACTGATATATATTGGGAAAATACAGATAACTTTAATGTTTTCTTGTAGTTGTCATCCAGTTTTAACACCTAAGTTGAAGGAAATGTTACACAGCATTAACATTTGTGTCATGAATGGAAAATTTTGGGTTGATAATTGTTAGGTGTATATATAGAGCTAAAGTTCCTCTCCTCAGCTGATTCCTGTGGTACTGATCATTTATAAAGTTTTAAAGAGTTAATTCCTGAAGATTTGTTCCATATGTATATATATATATATATATATATAAATTAACACCTTTTTCTGCTGGGAAAGTGCTTATCCAAACAGTAGATTCTTTAAATAACTGTGCCTCATCCATTATGGTCCTTACTGTGAGTTATAGCTGATACTTCAAGTCAAGATTTTCTCTTCTGCCGTGACCTAAATAGTTAACTGTAATTTCAGATGCTTTTTTCAAGGCTGTTGTAGTTGTATCTCTATGCCCCTATAGACCACACTTCTATTTCCTTCCTTCCCTACTCATTGACCTTCACATAATGTAGTTCAGTAGAGATTAGAGTTTGCCTGGAGACTTTATTTTGCTATGACTTCTTCCTTTATAAAATAACTCTGTTTTGTTGGGGATATTAAATCCCTTACCTCTGATTTCTATCTCAGTTAATGTCTTGTCCCCAGTAATAAGATCCTACTCATCTTGCAGACTGTTTTTGTGACCTGTCAGATTCAAATGACCTCTTGGATTATTATTTACAGATATGCCCTTTTTCAGGTTCTGGGTGATGACTGTAATCTAGTTCAAACCTTTACTATACAAAGGAAGTGAGTTGAGTGAGTTGATAATTGTGCATGTCTTCAATGTCACAGGAATTTTACACATAAACATAAACATAAATCTTTCATGATTCTCATTAAAGGAAATAAGATTCATCTTTGCCCACCTTACTTTTGATTTTTCAGACAGTTAACTAGATGGTAAATGCTTGTCTTGGTCGTTCTTCTGTCTTCTTGAGAGTCTCAGAGTTTTTCTGAGACACTGTACCTTTTCCTTGGAGGTCTTCACTTGTGGTTTGTGTGTCTGCCATTGTCCTTCTGCATTTCACTGTGCTTGTGATGGTTCTGTCACAGAAAGGGTATTTTTGTTTCATCTTGCTCATTACAACTTGTTGCCTTACTGGTCTTCATTTTTATTTTGATTGTTCTGCTGATTAGGAAATGACATCCTTAGGTGAGGGAATGATGCTATGCAGATATTGATTATGGGTCATTTTGATTTTCTGTTTCATTGCTTGCATATATTGAGTACTGAGAAAATTAATCTGATTTTTTTTTTTTTGCAATATACACTGATAATCTGCACAGAATTATCATGCTGTTTGTCAAAAGTACATATGCAGCAAAATGCTCATTGTTCCATAAGAATTTGTTATTTCTGCTTCACACTTTTGCTCTTGCTGCTGCTGCACATGGGAAACAGATCACTAAGTACTTCTGACTCAGACTTTCTCACCTATACAAATTAAAAATCAAGAATGGAATAGTGATGTAAGGAAAAAACCCTTAGAAAGACCCTTGAAAAATATATTTGTGACTGTTTCAGAAATTCAAAACATACTGCATCATTTGTCTAGAAACCTGCAAGGTTTGAATTTTTATAAACAGCCATACATGATTTAAAAGTACCTTGCATTTTCAACAGAGGTAATCCTCATGAAAAGGGCCATAATTGAAACCCATTTCCTCTAGTTTGTGTAATGCTAGTTTGTGTGTGTACAACAGTGATGGAGTTAACTTGCTCCCCAGCAGACAGCCCAGTGTTATGTTTTGGATTTGTGACCCAAAGTGTAGATTACACACTGATGTTCCTCACCCTGCCTCACTCCCTGGGACAAGGCTGTGGAGCAAGAGGTTAGGAAAGGACATCACCTGGACAACATACCCAGGTGAACCAAAGAGATATTCCATGCCAGACATCACACAATTACAGAATATTCTGAGTTGGAAGGGACCCACCAGGATCATTGAGTCCAGTGGGGAGAGGCTGGTTTGGGAGGCAGCTGTTGCTCAGAGACCACCTCGATATCATTCTGCTTGTGAGAAATTGCATTTGCATCACTTCTCCCCTCTTCACCTTTTCTCCACTCATTAAGCAGTTTTTATCTCAGTCAACCAGTTCTCCGTGTTTGCACAGGAGAGGGAAGTGAGTGAGCAGCTCTGTGGTGCTTGGTAGCTGGCTGGGTCAACCTGCCACACTATCCAAAGGTATTCTTTCCAGCTGTCCAGACTAACTGAATGTAAGCAATGAGAGGGAAAACAAAAAGAAAAAAAATTTCTTTTAAAATAAATGTTTTTCTAAAATTTTAGTATTTTAAAATTATTAAAATAATTATGCAATTATTTTTAAATTATTTAATTTTTTAATAAATTATTTTTTTTCTAAAATGGGTTTCATGGAGTTCAGTCTACTGCCTTGAATTTCAAAGGTAATATAGTCACTTGTCCATTGCTCATTTTTGAAGTTTGAAATGATCCAGCATCAGTTAGCATTTACTGTTAAGGAAATACTATCTTACTGGTACCACTTGCTTCTGAAATATCATTGATAGATTAACAAAAATTTTGGTGTTGTAAATAACAACAGTAAAAGTAAGAATAGTAGAACTAGAGATTTTAAAAAGTCTGATTCACTTTTTGCTGACCAATAGCCATATATTTCATTCATCATTTTTCCTTATATTTCCAGAATAATATTTGTTCTCTTTTATTTTTGTGGTACAATTTCAAAGTATTTTTAATACACAGTAACAACATTAACATGATAGAGATATAAGAAATAAAATAATTATATCTTCATTAAGACATACATATGCAGCAAATAATAAAATGGACAATATATATCTCCTAAGCCTATGTTCAAGCACAATAACTATTTCTAAAGCATTTGCATGGACTGTCTTAACTACAGGTACAAAGTCATTCTTATTCATTCAACGTTTGCCTGAAAATTAGTTTATGTACAATTGAGGAAAAACACTTTCAGTTCTTTTCTACTGAATGTTTGATTATTTACAAAAGTTTAATTATCTTCATCCTCACACACAACTGATGACTAATTGAGATGGACCTTATTCATGCTTGTCTCTGAGAATTCTGAACATAGAATATCATGGATAAATTATCGAGTGAAACATGGCTAGAATGGAATAATAGAGAAAGGCTTTTAACAGCCAAAATAATTTCAAAATATGATAGATTAGCAGTGAAGCTTAAAGAAGTTTCATACTTTGTCTGTAAGCAGCTGATTGAGTAATGCTGATAGCAGAAAGGAAGAGAATCATTGTTTTCAGGAAAAACTGATTTTAAACATATATTTTTCATAATATCAGTAGGAAGATACCATAGAATGTAATGTTTAATGAATGTACTTTTTATTACAGAAAATGAATTCAACAAAATTGAGATGTGAAAAAGTTTATTCTAAAAATAAGAAAAGATCAAGATTGAAAAAAATGGTATGATCTAGGGGTCTCAGAATTATTGAAAGCCTGGTCGAAGAACAGATGGTGATTGAAATCTAGAATGAGAGAATCTACAGGCTGTCTTCTAAAAAACCAAGAAAACCTACGTAAAGCAACTGAAACTAGTGAGGTCAAATAATTAAAACTTGCCCTCCACTGTTCTTTAAGAAGCAATGTGATCTTGTTCTAGGAAGAATCCAGTAGCAGGGTTAAACAGCATGAAAAAACAGATGCTGTGAGTCAAGACTGCAAAATTTGACTTGTGACAAACAAAAATGCAGAAAATAGAAGCGAGTCTGACTGTGTAATGCCTTTGTGCTGACCCAGGGCTGCCCCTTCAGAGAAGTCTCTTCTCTAAGACAATGTGCAGTTCAGTGCCAGAAGCATTTAGTGTGGTGCAACTGCCCTTCTTTCCCAGATGTTATGGATGATCATTAACAGTTAATATTAGCTGAGTAAAACCATGCATAATGATCCCGTTAGTTGAATTGAATATTTGGTGCTGTTCAGAGATGCCTTTTGTAGTTGCACACAGTGTTGCTCTGCTTGGATTAATGAGTATCACTAATGCAAAGATGGTAGATTCTGACTATTTCTTCATACTGCTGGAGAAAATACAACAGAAACTAAACATATTTATGAAATTAATCTTCCATATAAGATCACTTTTTGTTCATCTTCCAATGTTTCATTTTATTTTTCTTCAGTCAGTGCAAATTAAACTGTGTCATTTCAGCAGTTTAAAAAATAAAGAAAGGACTCATTTAAAGAGAATGCTTTTACCTTGTACCTCCAGTGAGAAATGCCACCTGCTTCCCACTTTTGGGAAGGAATTTTCTTTCCCTATACCAGTATTTGTTTAGACATATCCAATGACACAGTATTTGAAGTGATGCTGAATTGATTTTTGCCTTTTTTCTTTTACAAATTCTCTGTATTCTTTGCATATTTTTGTAGCCTATTTGTGTATTTGTAGCTAGTTTTCCCAGTACTTTTCCTTAACTTTTCCCTGGGCAGAAAGACAAAACATATTCCAGAGCTCCAAGGACCAGGGGGGTACAAGGCTCCCTGTCCTGTCTTGATTCTCCCTGGCAATCAAGGTCAAAACCAGCTCTCTGCGTCTCATTTTCATCAACAACATTTAGTCCCTAAAAAAGGGGACAGGATTTAGGAGGGGTTACATACACATACAAACATAGGTTTTATAGTAGCTTTAGGCCAATGGAAAACCATAGAAAAGGGATAATCATGAAATCATAAAATGGCTTAGGTTGGAAGCGACCATAAAGATCATCTAGTTTTAACCCTCCTACTATGGGCAGGAGCACCTTTTACAGCTTGCTCAGAGCCCCATCCAACCTGGCCTTGAACAGCTCCAGGGATGGGGCATCCACAACTTGGAAACCTCCCTGGTAGGAGAACAGATGGTGATTGAAATCTAGAATGAGAGAATCTACAGGTTGTCATCAAAAACAACCAAGAAAACCTATGTAAAGCAACTGAAATTAGCCAGGTCAAATAATTGGGCAACCTGGGCAACCTGTCTTACCACCTCACAGGGAAGAAGTTGTTCTAAATACCTGATAATACCTGTAATCCTAGCTGTGGGGGAGGCTGAACCCGATGGATTGCCCATCCTGCTCTCTCTCAGTTTGAAGCCATTCCCTCTTGTCCTGTAAATATGCTCTTGTAAACAGTTTCTCTCTTGATCTTTCTTGCAGGCTCCTTAGAAGAATCTGTGAATTTAGGTGTGTGTGCATATAGGTGTGTGTACATGCTTATTTATAACTTGTCCTGGTTTAGGGCATATTTGGGGCAAAACCTCCAATGGGGCCTCCCCAGAAAGCAAACCCACATGGTCCCTCCCCCCAACCAGTTTGGGAAAAATTTCCTCGGCAACAAGTGGAAAAAACCTGTTTATATAGCAGGCAAAGCACTCCCCAATACAAAAAATGAACAATACCAGATGACAAAACTCATTCGCCGCTCTGAAGAGATGACAAATTCAGAGAGTCTCTCCTGTGGGTGCTCACTCTGTTATCAATCCTTCCGGCACTGGGAAAGGCTTCCCAGAGTAGGTGTTGTGGTGTCACTCACTCAGGGTCACCAATTTTTGGTAATGTTGTGAGGGTCTCCAGGATGAGGTGAGAGATGAGAATCTGACTCCAAGTTCCCAGAAGGCTGATCCATTATTTTATGGTATTATATGAAAAGAAATGAGATACTAAAACTATACTAAAGAAAGAGAAAGGAGACATCAGAAGGTTAGACAAGAATGATAATAAAAACCTGTGACAGACTCAGAGTCCGACACAGCTGGCTGTGATTGGCCATTAATTAAAAACAATTCACATGCTGGGTAAACAATTCTCCAAATCTCATTCCAAAGGAGCAAAACATGGAGAAGCTGAAGGAAATGAACATTGGTTCATTGGAGAAAAAAATCCTGGCGAAGGGATTTTTCATACAATATCATGGTGACAAGTAGGCCTGGTAGGCCACAAAGTGCAAACTTGGTGCTCCCCAAGTCTGGAGCAGGCTCACACAGTTCCAAGAAAAGGGAAAGAAAAACAGTCAGGGAAAACTTCTCTGCCTCAGCTAGCTAAACTAACTAAAAAGCAAAGGAGCACTCTGTTCTGTTCCATCCATGCCCAGACAACACAGGCCAGTGCAGAATGTGGAGGAGTGTGTGAGTGCAGTCTCTGATAACAAAACTCTGTTCTTCTTCTTCTCCTTGCCTTCACTCTCAGCCAGTCTTGAAGGCACAGAATGTAATATCCAGCATAAACAGAACAGATGATTGGGGATACAAGCATCGTAAAGTCGCCCTAGGACATTACTACATATATACTGCATATGCAAGGGAGCATGGACTGCCCACGGCATGACTTTAAGTAAAAGATTAGAAGAGAATCTTCAGTAAATGGGGTTTTGCTTGTACAACTGATGCCTTCCAAGAAAACAGGAAGATGGAGGCAGCAAATGGACAATATTATCTGCAATATTCAGACAACAAACACAGCAATTCTGTGACCACAAAAGCATGTAAAAGCAAATGAAAGAAGATAGATGAAATGTGAGCATGAGTGTAGCAGTTCCAATTTTGTTAATTACTCTGTATTCATGCTTCACTGCTGCTGCAATTATGCTGTCTCACCCTTGCGTAGGCCTATTGTGCAAATGCTGTCATTATGCTCCAAGCAGCTTATAAAGCAGTGCAAGATATGAACCACCTACAGAGATGTCATTACAACTGTGTCAATTCAACAGGATGTTTCCTAAAATTTATAATTATTTGTCTTCACTGAGAAGCAATTTTTGAAACTATTACTAGTCTTTTTGAAGTTAACTTGGTAATTTCTTTTATGTGGCATCAAACACCTGCCACAAAAATTAAGATAATTGTATACACCTAGTAACAACATTTTAAAAGAAGAATCAACATCTATACCTACTTTTTAATAGTTGTATAGATTTCAAACTTTGGGTTTTTTTCTAATTTCCAATAAATTATATTAGATATTTAGAAATACTAGAAGGAAAAGGAATCAATCAGAGAATCGTGGAATTTTTTGCATTGGAAAGGACCTTAAAGGTCCTATAGTTTCAAACCCACTGATATTAAGCTTCCAGAATGAAAGGATTCTTCATTGCAATAAGTCTTGTGCATTTCAGTGGCAAAAGGTCACATCCTAAAAGGTTGGGTGGAAAATGTCAAAACAACCTTTTGCCACAAAGTGTTGTATATTTAAAAACTTTATTTCAAATACAGTGTTGTTTGACTCCGAATGAAGCATTCAGCTAGATACTCTTTGATGAGAACTGCATCCAGGGTCTCTAGATGAAAACTCATTTTTCAACTTGAGTTACAGAGGTAGGTGTGCCAGTTAGCAGGCAGTGGCAGTTTCACAGCTGCTTTATTCACCTGTATATGCCCCTTTGTTTGCAAGTTGTTTGTACAAAATAGAAATTATCAGAATTATCATCATAGTCATAGTCTACATCTATCAGTTCATCAAGGGACATACTTTATTTCAAATCACTTTCAAATATCAGTGCTCATCTTGATTGGAATAGTCCATATTTCTTTCAGTTTAAAAAGAATAACAACCTTTTTTTTGTGGGAATGGAGGGGATGGGAAATCCATTTGTGATGGACAATGTCAAGAAATTGACAGTTTTTTTTGTAGATAGAGTGGATCACATTTCAGAAGCAGCTTTCTGCAGATATTCACTGTACAGTTTTGCACCTCCATAACAAATACGGTCTAGCAATCTTTAAATTTAATGTTACATCTTTCTTCAACCTTTGCTGTACAAAACTGTGATGGAATTTCTGATTTATAATGTCTGGTTAATTATCTAGTTGAGCAAAGCAATATCTGCATATTTATTCGAGTAACCATTTTAATGATCCCCGGATTCAGCAATTTTAGTCTACTTGCATTTAACTTAGGTCCAAATATTTTGAAAACTGATTCTGTTTATATTCCTTTTTTCAGACTATTACATTCAAAACCTATTTTGTGTTGGTTCATTTGCTCTGTTTGAAACAGAAGCATTAGTGCAAACAGTCAATAATTTTAAGCTAGTTACATAAAGAAAAGGCAGAGTGCCCTTAGACAGAGGATCAACCCACTGCAAGAATCATAACCAATGCTTTCCAAATCTAAAAATCAGATGTGTAATCCCTCAGCAGCACCTAGATTTTATATGCAGTATTACAACAGTTTTTTCTGCTTCTGGAGTTCCAGCTGCACTTAAAACAAAGGCCAGAAGCTGCACAAACACATATACATGCACACATAGATATGCAGTTTATTTATTTGTGTGAGCTCTCAACACCTAAACATCTGGCATCAAGGAAAGAGCTTCCTTGGTGCCCAGATTCTTCTTTTTACAGTCTCAAAGAAGTCTGAGGAAAACTTTTGCCCATATATGAATAAACTACAGAAAATACCTTAGCATGTTTTGGCGATTCTATTTTGTTATTACTTAGTGCAGCTATTGATTTTAATACCAAGATTGCTAATTATTAAAAAGAAGTTGCCATGGGGAAGCGAATTCATAGAAATCTTCACAATTTTCCCAAATGTGTCATTCCTGATCCCATTTAAAACATTGATGAATCATACTACAAGGAAATCCTCTAATCAATGCAAAAACACGTAGTAATAACACAGAATTAGAATGTGAGGATGCAAACCAACCAACCAACCAGCAAAAAAAACAAAAACAAAAACAAAAAACCACCAAAAAGCCAAACCAAAACAAAAATCCCCAAGAAAACTAGTAACATCCAAAAATAAATCGACCCCAAGGGAAAATGGGGGGACCTAAGGTGATAGCTTTCATACAAAATAGCTCTTTTTAGTGGAATTTTAAAGAGTGTCTTGCAGTTCACAGACAAGTTCAGTTCAGTAGAAAATTGTTTCTTTGTTGTACCATCACACTGGACTTTTTTGTGTTCATTTAATTTTTTGGTAATGGTTAGGAAAAGGAAAATATTTGATGCCCTCGTATTTAAATGAAGAGTATAAGAACAGGAGAGAGAAAAACTTCTGAAATGTGATATGAAAATATTCCAAGGATCTCTTTCCTTTTTGAAATTTGAGAAAGGTCAAGTACCAAAAAGGGTCACATGAGGTTTGAACATGTATCTGTCACATAAACATGTGTGAACAAAACCAACTATGCTTTGCCAGTAAAGGAAACCGTGGGTAGAATGGGTGTGCATGCACCTTTGTTTAAGAGTGTACATATCTTCTGAAATGTACCTTAAACTATGCTTTTAAGTAGTAATGAATCTATCCAGTGAGATTTCTTTGGTCTGATTTAGTCTCATGCAAGATCTCTCCTCTGTTCCTCAGAGTCCCTGGAGACACCCTGTTCTCAGTCATTCTTTACATTTGGCATCTGGATTCTTCCAGTACTATGTACAGTCACAGAGATAAAACACACAGCATGTTTACATGATTATTTGGTATTGATTTGAAAAAAGAATTTTTTTTACCCCTCCCTGCGTTTAGAAATAAATTAGTATGTTTTTACCAAGGTACTAATTCGTGCCAGTTTTTTGAATGCTGGTCTTTCATCAGTTCATGAAGAAAGAAGGCAATGACTCACTTGGGAAAAAATAGCCACTCTAATATTGGACAAAAGTAAGGCACACCAAATTTTTGCATTCCCAAATAGGTTTTTTTGCCAAAAGAGTGGAAAAAACTCAGAGAAAACCCCAGTCATTTCAGAAATTTATCGTTTTTTTTTTTCAATAGTGCTCAATTCATCATAGATAAATATTGACCAGTCTTTAAATTCCCAACTCAACTGCAGTGTGCAGCAAGACTTTCCTCTGACTTTGCCCCTGTAACTGTCTCTACCACTGACAAGGACCATTCAACAAGTTGTGACTAGAGAGCTGATAGTGCCAGTCAATAGAATTCCACCCAGATGCCCGTAGTTCAAATACGGTTCCAGAGGTAAAAGTTTAAAATGGATATGAAGGAATTACCCAATGAAGAGAAATAATTTCTACTTGATTCTCTATCTTGAATGTGAAGATGTTAAAGATATTTATCCATAAATTCTTATCATTTTTTCAAATAATGATAATATTTTGTGTTCATAGCACAAGGACATTTTTATGTTTTTAAGGAATTGTAAAGTCAAATAACTGATAATTGCCATTAATTATTAAATAGTAAAATATAGGTAAGAGCAAAAATGCCAGATCTAATAAAATAAATTTTAGAGAGTTGAAGGATATTGTGGTGATCCAAGTATTAATTGGTTGTTAAAAGATGTTTTATTAATGTTAGTATTAACCTAACCATTATGCAAAGCCCTAGAAAGGTGGAATAAATGTCAATCAATATTGATATTGATAATTATTTTGTCTTTGTAAAGACAAAAGAATGTTATTTTCTGCTATCACAGATTTCCTACCTTGAGGCAACTTTGGTTAGAGAGATAAAAAATGTAGCTATTTTTTAAAAAATTGATTCTAGAAGCAAAAAGCTTACATTCGAGATGTCTTTGACATAAAGTGAAAAATGTAGATAACAAACTGTTAAAAATATTCAACTTAAGCTTGGTAGTTACATGCAAGCTAACTTTTTATCATCAGGATATTTTCTTAAAATGTATATTTGCCATATGACAACCAAAGAAAGAGGAACTCAGTATTTGAAATTATATTTAAGGAAGATTTGATAAAGCTGCTTTTACAATATTTTTGAATAAAGGCCTTTGCAGAACATATATGAGAGACATCAGTACCTGAGAGAATATTTAAAGTATGTGTTTATGTACAGCAATTTAAAGTATGTGTTTATGTACACTACTGGATCTTGAGGCAAACAAGGATGTGATATAGTTTTAACAGAACTGATTTAAAGACAGCTTCTAGTGTGGAATACTCTCATTACACACATTTATATAAATACATTTGAAACTTGCTCTTCAGTTCTTTCAGTCAATCAAAATTGGAACTTTTGTAGTTTCTTTATTACTCTAGCTTCTTCTGGGAAAAGGGAATGCTGGTTTTGAATTAATTTACCAAATATTTGCCACCTTCTTCCAGTATGTCCCTTGATATGTTATTTCTATGAAGCTGATAAAGTCTCAGATTTATCTTCAGCAAAAAGATATTAAAAATTAATCCTAAACAGCAATTCTATATATCATTCAAATATCTGCCTTCCACACTGCCTAAAACTCTCCTATTCTAATGTTTATTATCACTTAAAAACCTCAGCCTGAATTCTCTTTTGACTGTAAAATTTTAATTGAACTTCCTTAACTAAAAAATTATAGGAAGGACATTATTTGCTAGAGTTTGATTTGAATTCCTATTAGTACATTAAGGGCATTAATTAAATCTCAGACTTCAGCAAAATTCATATCAATAGACTTGAATCCATTCATGTGAAGCTGGATCCCTTATGAGTAAAAGATGTGGAACTGAGCACTGTTGCTGTAAATTTTCATGTTGATCAATTTTGTAAAAGTTGATGACGTCTCTATGACAAAAAAAAAAGGTAGTAAAACATTTTTGATAAATGCTAAAAACTTTGAGTATTTTGATAAATACTAAAGTCCTTCAGGTTAAAAAAGTATATGATTCAGAAATTACTTTTGTAGAATTCTGGAAAGGGAAAATAAGAAGAAAGCATTTCATACTACTGTAATAGCTCCAGGCGGTTCAATGTCATCAGTTCTTCCAAAAGTCTAATGAAGGAAGCTTTGCACTTAGTTCTCCAAATAATCATAATGTTATATTGTGATGTACTAGTAACAGGTACAGTCAATGCAGTATTAGCAGTTTTTATTAAATTACATAGATTTTACCACTATGGTTACTATTGTAATCAAAATTTTTCAGGGTTAGATTTATTATTCTACATTTCTTAAATAAAACATATTTCATCTAAAGTTAACACATTTTAGAATATTTCTATTCCTGTTTTAAACTCTCTTTTTATATTCTTATAAGAAATAGTTTATGACATCTTTTCAAATGCTAGAAGATACTTCTCAATGTCCTACTCACTCATAATGTTTCTATTTTTCTTCTATATTTTTGCAAAAATCTGAAATAGTTTTTCTTAGGTTGAGACATAGTTTGATAAACACTAACTTCATACATGACAACTAATGCAACTTAACGTCATTTATCTGTATTGCAATTATTTCTTTTTTAAATTTCATCATGGATTGCTTCATAAATATTCTTCACTGAAGGGAATTTGTTTTTCTGGAAAACAAACTCCTACTAGCCTATATTTTCTCACATTAACAGTATCTAATAATCTAATGCATTTCAGTACTGCTCCCCATGTGTTTTGCAAAATATCTGCAAGTCAAAATGTAACATTTTAACCCAGGGTTAGTATTCCATTAATGACAATAGGGATGTCTCCAATGGGAATTCTTTTTTTAGTTTCTACTACTAGCAGTGGAAATACATGGTAATTCTTTAATAAAGAGTGAACCCATCCAAAGGAACCTTTAAACTACAGAAACCACTTGTAAAATGGATAGAGTACTCAACTGTACAATAAATGGGAGTACAGAAATTCATCCACTATATAGTGTAAGACTGTTGCCATATTATTGTATATTCATAAATCCAAGAGAGATAAAAGTACCATGAATGTACCTGTAATTCAATGCATTTTCCAAAATTATATTCTTTATTTCTCAGTGACTGTCATTGTTTACTGTTTTTAATATTTTTCTGAACTGATATCTCTATCATAAGCTATAGGCAGAAAAACTTCCTACAAATCTTATATGGGGGCATACCCATATAAATTACATAAAATATGGTTCAGAGCACACAAGAATAATATTTAACACTTTCTTACAACTACATTTATATACAGAGAGAATGATATATGCTTCTATAAGGATTACTTCAAACAGGTAGCAGAAATGTGTACATGAGTCAATATCAGAGCTGTGAGGGCACAAGCAATCCTGAATTGCCCTGGGACAAATCTGAGACCACCTTCATGCCCCAGTCCCAGGAAAACAAGAGCCCTGTTTTGGGTTTGGCCTCACAGGAAGACCTGGCTCACTCCCTCTCTTGTCTGGCTGGATCATCTCACCTTGCGTAGTGGTCACCACATGGCTGTGGGGAGACCCTGCTCTCTGTCACCAACCCTTGCTCAGGGCAGGTGGTGGCAGAATGGCCCATGCCACTACTGCAGCCACACTCATCTCCTGGCTCATTGCAGCCCATGGTTCTTTGATTATTATGTTGGGTAATGTGGTGGTTTGACTCTGGCTGTACATCAGGCATCCACCAAAGCCACTATCACTGCCCTCCACATCTGCACAGGGGAGAGAAAATATAACAAAATGAGTCCACTATCACTGCCCTCCACATCTGCACAGGGGAGAGTAACAAAATGAGTGAGGGACAGGGAGAGTTCACTCACCAGTTACTGTCAGGGGTGAAACAGACTCTAACTGAGGATATGAATTGAATTTATTATCAACAAATTCAGAGCAGGATAATGAAAATTAAACCAAATCTTAAAAACACCTTCCTACCACTTCTCCCTCCTCCAGAGGCTGAGGAAGAGAGGGAATGGGGGTTACAGTCAGGTTATTACTCACTGTTCTTGCCACTGCTCACAGAGATGAGTCCTTCGCTTGCTCCATCTTGGGGTCCCCACCTCGAAGCTGCAGCAACCATTTGTGGACACAAGACAGAAAATCAGGAAGTAGAGTATCACCATAAAATCACCCAAGAGAAATAATTACAGCTGATCTCTCTGACTTTTTCCCTCTATATTCCATTTTAAACTTGAAAATAATTGCTTGGGTGAACAATATCACAGTACCTGTATAAGTAAATTTTGGGAAAAAATATAATCATCAAAGAATCATAGAATGTTTTGGATTGGTAGTGACCTTAAAGAGTATCTAGTTCAAAACCCCTGCCATGGGCAGGGACACCTCCCACTAGACCAGATTGCTCAGGGCTCCATCTAATCTGGTCTTGAACACTTCCAGGAATGGGGCAGACAAAGCTTCTCTTGGAAAGCTATTGCAGTGCCTCACCACCGTCACAGGGAAGAATTTCTTCCTAATATCCAATCCAAACCTACTCTCAGTTTGAAGACATTCCCCCTTGTCCTGTCACTCCAGGCCCTTATAAATAGTCTTTCTCCACCTTTCTTGTCAGTTCCCTTCAGGTACTGAGAGGCCACAATTCAGTCACCCCAAAGCCTTCTCTTCCAGTCAGAACAGTCCCAGTTCTCTCAGCCTTTCCTCCCAGCAGAGCTGCTCCATCCCTCTGATCCCCTTGGTGCCTGCTCTGGCCTGGCTCCAGCAGGTCCCAGTCCTTCCTGAGCTGCAAGCCCAGAGCTGATGCAGCCCTGCAGGTGGGGTCTCAGCAGAGGGGGCAGAGGGGCCCCACTCTCTCTGCCATGGGGCTTTGGATGCAGCCCAGCACACTGGTGGTTTCTGGGCTCCCAGCACAGATGTTATATAGCACAAATAATAATATGTTTCATGAGGAGACATCCTCCAAAAACAAGGTATTTCAGTGATATTTTTCTAATTTAGTTATTGTTTGATATATATAAGACAAATTATTTTATTTTAATAGGAAAACATGGTTGAAAATATTTTAGAGAAAATATTGAATTATAGTTAGCAAAATTTGCAGAAGAGTAATGAAATAACAGAGTATTATTGACTAAAAATCTTGATGGATTTCTAGTCACAGAGAATGTATTTCAGGGTCAATATTAGTTCTTTATTATTTTTATTTTAAGGACTGGTAATGAGCTGAATAGTATCAAAATATGAGATCATTATGTTAATAACCTTGTCCACAGAACTCCACACTATGCTGCACAAGTTAGAACTAAAAAAGCTACATTTTTGAACCATAATTTTTATGAAGTCATGACAAACATTGCTATACACAGGGAGATATTTTAGTCCCATAGTAGAATGATGACACATTGAAAGATAAACACTGAAAGTTCAACTAATTGATTGTTTACTTATTGCCCATTTAGACTCAGTAGTGAACAAATAATTGCAGTGCTTATTAATTTTCTTTCTTCCTTTTGTAAGAAGAAAATCACTAAGTTTAGAAGCAGTCTACCAAGAATATATTTTCTTTTTTTTTTTTATGATTAAGCTTTCATCATATTTTTCTTTGAGTATATATTGTCCTTACCACTTTTCAAATGATTACCATCTGTATGTTGTTCAACACAATAATGTGTTTGGGAGGCTATCGATGTTTACTTCTTTTGACAATGCATCTGATTTATATTATAATTGGTTTTTTGTATGAAAAGCATGCTTATTATGATAATATTTGCTTATCTGGTATTTTCCATCTGAAGATCTCGAGTGGTTTACCAAGGCGATGAATATCTTTATCCATATTCTACATAAGGATATGTTTCTGTAAGAATAATTTAGCTCTAGAATAATGGAAATTTTAGATTGTTTATTAGAAGGATAACAGAGATGAAGAAGAGCAGAAGAATGAATTACACATGTATTGTACCTCCATAATGAAAAGGATTTTGTTTTAATAAGACTTGGAACGTCTCACAGGACTAGTAGAGATTAGAGGAGTTGGAAGTTAAAAGGTTTCTAATTTACACGTTGGGACAGCAACTTAGAACACTTCATAAGGAAACAAACAAAAAAAAAACTAAAAAAGGCTACATATATGGATATGGGCTAATTCACTAGACTTGTTACCTACCAAAAAACATGGGTTTTTGAAGTCTTCATAAATTTAGACCATAATAAATTTACTGAAAATATGTATGAACATACCATGCAAAAAAACATGATGAGGAATTATTCATTCTCTCAGATTCTTCTCCTCTTCCAGACCAGTTTGTTGAGTGGAGTGTAAGATGCTGGGAGTACTTCCCTTAGTTTGCAAACAAGGGAATGATTAAAAATATTTGATCTTGCCACTCTCATTAAATGCTAACAAGATTCTAATTGGCATAAAGCACAGGTCTGTAAGAAAATAAGAATAGTCTGAACAAAGCACTAAATTTTGCTGTTCAGCACTCCTGCAGTCTCTCATGACCATGTCTAATTTACTTGTAAGAACTGGGACAGGAAATGTTTTTCTTGCTACATCTCTTCTGAGGCTGCTGCAACAATACAGAGAACTTCATATTAGGAAAACACAGCCTTGTGTAAGTCTTGTCAGACAGTTCCTCAGCTTTTGAGTACTTTGAGAGTCCAAGATGACATTTATTGCAATCCAAGTGAACCTGAATACTGTATCAGTAGAATGACTCTGCAGTGCATGCGCCCAAAGGGAATCCAAATGACCACGGTGTTGACTTGAGGTATATAAAAGCTGAATTAAGAGGTTTTGATTCTGCATATAGAATATCTGCTCAAAATCAGGAATGAGTAAGCCAGGAGATAGTCACAGTGTTCCCCTAGAAGAAGTTCCTTCTTTTCTTCTTTCCAGCAACTTTACTCCCCAGAAATAGTTGTTAACTATTTTCTCACAGACTTTTGCAAAAACACAGGGATTCACAACTCTAATATAGGCTTAAAATGTGCATGATTAGCATTGGCATGATTAGCCTCAAAATTGACACGTTATGCTATAACTTATTATACAAATTAATTAGTTGTTACTAATCTTCTGCAGTTATGCTTGTGCCATTCTATATTGGCTTCTCAGTACCTTAGAAACTCAAATTTTTACGTGACAGGTCCTGCATGTTTGGAAACAAAACTGAAAATAAATTTGTGAGCCTGCTTTGTGTGAGGAATTAAATCATGGAATCACAGATTCATTTAGACTGGAAAAGAACTTTAAAAACCTTGTTACTTGTGCAGTTGCAGAGATATTTCTTTTTTAAAAAATCATGGAAATAATACATGTTCTCTTTCTGGTCTTGAAAGCTTATGAGTGTTTAGGAGGTGAGAAAATGAATTCTGAATAAAGTTAAAAATGGACTTTTCTGCTGTGCAGCTAAACTTCTTTACTTATCTATCAATGTGCATTTCTGTGCTCTCTGTACTTCACATTCAAGAGAGTTTTTCATGGTCAAGAGAGAAATTAACTCTAGTTCAAGGTGTGCCAAATACCAGACTAATTCTTTTTATTCCATTAAATTTCTCACCAGAATGGATGTCATAATAAATTCTGCAATGTGAAAGATTCTCTCCTTACAGCAGAAATTTCATCTCTAGTTAAGTCTTTACAGTTTTGTCTTTGAGCTGGCATCTCAGTCCAGAAATTTACTCACAAATTGCATTTGAAAGAAAAACATAAAATCACACTATGATAAATGCCATAACTTTTTTTGTGTTGAATAACTGGTAAATATCAGAGAAATACTTATGAAACAAGTGAAGTAAACAACAGTTAGTGATGTCTTCTGAAATTATGCTTAGGAGCTTTCTAAGATTATGACAAGGACTTTAAGAACTAATCTCTAAAGCCACATAACACTTAGATGTGGATAAAAGTGGACAAGACATTTACTAGTTTAAATTAGTAAATTATAGTAATAAGACAATAGTAATTGTCTTATTGTGCATAAGACAAAATTTTATGGCATTATGTGGTTTTTCTCAATGCCTCTTTTTTAGTTTCTATTTAACTTTCAACAGGTTTTATTTTAAGAACAACTAATTGCAAACAGTTCTGAAAGCTCACAAATGTATGTACTGTTCTGACACAAAAAATCATGCTCTTGTAAACTGTTTAAATTCCAAGACAAGAGTTTCATAGCAAAAAGATGTTAGTGCAAAACCTTTTGTTTACGCCTTTTAGCTACAAATGAATTCATAGCAAGTTGATTGCTGGCTTTTATTTCCAATGAAAGTGTCTAAGAGTCTTGCCAGCAAAAAAACCCAAAATTCAGAAAAGTAGAAGGAAGTGTAAACATGTAATCACAAGCGTGTGTACAGCAAAAACTGCTTCAGAAAATTATGTTTCACCACAGTGAGAAAATGTTGGATCATCTTAAAGGCAAATAATTACTTTCCTATCTGTAATAAGCTGGAGAAGAGTTACAGTTTTCCAGAAAAAGTTTTGCAATTTTTTAATTTAAATTAGCAGATATATATGTGTTTATTTTCTTCCCTGACATTTAGAAAGTATTAGCATGATAAAAAATAGTTTTCCTGTGGAGCTACTTTATCACATTTCACTTGAGTCAGGACACAATAAAATGTGAATTCATTTATCAAGTTCAAAGCAGACACCACAGAGTGTCCCAGAGTGTCAAATCCCAGAGATGTGAGTTCTGTGGTTGAAGAAATTGAAGCAATCACGTCACCTTATATAAGATTAGATATGGAAAGTTTCTTTACTTCATACACTATTTCCCTCCAGATGATCATATAGGTTTCAGAGATTTCTTACACTTTCTCTACTCTTCCAATATTGTGTTAGCCAAGTCCTCTTGCAGGATGGGGAGAGAATGCACCTCATTCTGACATTCAGAACTCCCTCTGTTCCCCCCTCCACCCCTTTTTCTGGGATAGTTGTTAGCCTCTTCATTAATGTTAAAGTTCTGTACATATGTAAACTTTATTTTGCATCGCTAGGAGCCATCTCTTGCTTTTAACTGTTTTTTGAACAGTTTGAACAGAATTATTTTTTAAACAATTCCTTGTCTAATGCAATGCAATAGTCTTTTCCTTTTCTTTGTTGGATAACAAGCATTCTGAGGAATGCACCTTTCACAGCCCTTGCACTGTGTCAGTTTACATCAAAAACACAAGACAAAATATCTAAACAGGTTTATTATGTGTGTCCAATTATGGGCTCTTAGACATGAAAATAATTAATCACTTCGAGGTGAGAGTGACTTATCTCACTGAGATTTCTTTCGGATTGCCCTCCAAGCTAATTAGTGTTTAGTAGACATTTTTCTCCAATTAAATTTCTAGTTCAAAAAGACCTTGGGCAGTTTGGAAGCTGCGCTGAACACAAACAGTGCTTAATCAGAAACAGAGTAATTGGTTTGCAAAAATGGGCAAAAAGAACAGGTAGAGCACAGCATGACTTAAATGGCAGGCCAGAACTTCATCTTGGTAAGTATATGAAACAAGGTTGACTATAATCATAGCATGTGCCCACTATAGTGCCATGACCTGTAATAACTGCACATGCAGGTTGTCCCTATCCATAGTGGGTAACAGCTTGCCTTGATCCATTTAGGAACTGTCTCACAGGTAAAGAATTTGACCTCTTTGGAGATGACTCTCTCTACGTCTTTCAATGAAGCTCGATTTTTTCTGCCTTACTGTTTGTGTTCTTTACCTCTGAGGAATACCTGTGATCTATGTTTGTTTGAATTTCCTAGCTTCAGCTTGATCTGCCACATCGAAGACCCTTCCAGATCCTTGACAACTTTGCCTTCAAGAGAGATGCTTTGACCTTCTTTTCCAGGAAATGATTTGTGCCCTGACTGTCTTCTTCTGTGTCCTCAATGTGAACTCATTCAGCCTTCTTCAAAGCCTGCAACTATCATAGAAAATTACAGGACCACAAACCAGGCTTGCACACTGGCACCCAGCTAAGTACACTGTTTAATAATAGCATGTTGCGTGATTTTGGCTTGATGCCATTCGGTATACTCACGGAAGATAAAAAGGTGGATGGCCTCTCTTTCCTTTTTCACTTTTTGCATTCATCTTGCTCCTGAGTTTACAACAACAACAACAGGGGAAGCACTGCCCATGCTGGGCAGGCTATTCTTTTTGTGTTCTGTTGTAGGGGGATTATCCATCAGGTCAAGAGGTTTAAATATATCAGCCATTGCTATCTTACTCAATAAAGAATTTGTAAGATTGAACTGTGAAATAGAACCCTAATAGACATTTAGAAGGTAAAATCTTTGCAGATTTTCCCTTTATGCATTTCTGTCTTTCAAACAGTCTTTTCTGTGTTTCTAGTGGCAATAGAACGTAAAATCAAGATATTGAAACTTTAGGAGTAGGCTTGCTAAAATATCTGTATTATAAAGAAAACTGCATTTCAAAGATATTTCAACTTATGCTGGCCTTTGAATTGCTGTAATTTTCTGAATTAGATAATGATTTATAGAATAAAATACTGAAAGAAATTATCTGTCCATGTACAAGCACGCTCATATACACAGTATTATAAGTGTGCATTTCATAAAATAAAGTGATAAATTTGGATTATTCAGGTTGACAATTTTTGTTGCCTAGAGATAGTGAAAGTAATTTTTGCAGTTTTGTAATAGATTTATCATACATTAGTGGACTCATGTTCTAGATGGATTATATCTTATATTTTCAGGCTATTTTAAAGTCATATTTGGGGGGAGGGGAAGAAAATAGCCGCAAAAATGTAGGTGACATGAGTGTTACTATAAAACCAAAAACTGGTCACAACAGACTTGAAACAAACCTAAAACTTTACTCAGGTGAAATCATGCTAAAGAAAACTTACAATTTTTCTTCTTGATTTTAATATTAATCTTACATAATGTTGAAAATTTTAAAATTTTAAAATTTTATTTCAGCTGAAAAATTGAATTTTTTGTTCTGGGGTGAACTCTAAGGCCTGCTATCTGGCACAGTACTTTTACTAGCATTTGTGTGGAGAAACACTGCAGGTTTTCCATGTACATCCTATTTTTCTACTCATGACCCACATGTCTTCCCTTTAAGAAGGCTGAGAAACCAATACATAGAACCACATTGTGCTGATTGGGAACAATTCAGAAGTATTTCTATGACAGAAGATAGCAAGGTAGCTAGTCAAGCCATCCCTCAGTGCATGTGATATTTCTGAGACAGAGGATATGTTCAATCCATTTTCAGACATATCTCTCAATCAGTACATTATGGGAAAGAACTCTGGTTAATTCATGATCAAAATAAACTCAGCTTAGAAAAAACAGAAATCAAAATTCCAAAGTGTGATGGGATGACCCTGGCTGGATGCCAGGTGCCCACCAAAGCTGCTCTTTCCCTCCCCTCATCAACTGGAAAGGTGAGAAAAAATATAGCAAAGTCTCATGGGTCAAGACAAGGGTAGGGAGAGATCTCTCACCAGTTACAGACTGCTTCTGGAATTTTTCTAAAGTGTTAAAAAAAATTTAATGCATGGATGAAAACAACTTTTGTTGAAGTGTGATACACTTAGTACTCTCTGCATCTCTCAGTGTTTGGATCACCAATAGGACCCTGTGTATGGCATGTCTTTGGTACAAATGCAAACCTCCAAACAATTTCTACCTCTTTGGAGTTCAGTATTTTGTCTGCATGTCTGAAGCATGTCAATCTGAAAAATGGATGATAGAAATAAAGAATTTCTATTAAATCCCATTATTTGTGAATACAATCTAGGGTAAGTCATGCTGTTAAGTTCAAATCCTATGACCAATTGCTTCAGAAATTTTGTGCTCTTAGCATCCAAAGCTTGCTATAAGGGTATAGTAATGAATTTGTATTAGATCCATAGCAAGGAGAAACAATGAACATTAATTCTTTTAATAGAAATCTCCTTAATACATTCGTCAGAACAAAAGAAACCCTAACTGCATATTTAATGTGCTGTCTTCTGATTAATTAAATTTTTGGCTTACCTAGCTAATATTGATTTTGTTTATAGTTGTATTTTGTGTCTTCCTAGCAGGAAAATAAAAAAATTTCTCTTGTTATGGTCATTATTTAATATAATACAGTATTTTGTAAATATATAACCAAAATTGCTTAGATTTATATTCCTCATTTAAGAGAATATATTTAGCTGTTCTCTGCTGTGTGTACAATTAAAAGTAAGTATTAATTTTATTGCCAATGTAAATATGTCTTATATTTTTTGTTATTGATATTTTAATATTGCTGTAATTGAACAGAATTATGCATGAGCGTATTTCCATAACTCAGAAGCTATTTCTAGATCTTTTTTCCCCCCAGTGCTTTACCATTACTTTCCTTTTGAATCCTTTTACTGCTTAAGCAAGGCTTACAAGAAGGATGGGGACAGGCCTTTCCCTAGGACCTCTAGGGATGGAACCAAGGGTGATGGTGTCAAACAGAAGGACAGTTGATTTAGATTAGATATAAGGAAGGAACTATATACAATGAGGGTGAAACACTGGAGTGGGTTACTCAGAGATGTTTGAGCTGCCCCATCCCTGGAAACATTGAAGTCAGGTTGGACCACACTCTGAGCGAGCTGATCTGGATGTCTCATTGCAGGGGGGTTGGACTAGATGGCTTTTGAAGGTCTCTTCCATCCCAAACCGTTCTATGATTGTCTGATCAGCATTTGTTCTCAAGGTCAACAAGAGTAGATTTAGCAGGGGAACACAACAAAAAGGAGCCATCAGAATATTGCCAACATTTTCAATCACATGAAATGCAGAAAGAAGTAGAAGACTCACCTAATCTGAAGCCCCTGGTGAATATGTTTTCTTCTTCATCATCATCATCATCATCATCATTGTAATACTACTACTACTACTACTACTAATTTTTTATTTAAACACAATTCCATAAAGCATTTGGAATTATAATTTTAACATTGAAATGGATAGTTTCTTATAATTTCCTCAGGTTCATTGTCATGCAATTAATAGAGTAATTATAGAACTATTCCTAGAGTGAATGCTGTGCTATCCACTGAAAAATATTGTGATATTGTGATACAAAATGTGAATAAAAAATTACTTTTTCTGCAAAATTAAGCTTGCATTTAAAAATTTCAGCAGGGAGCAACTGTTTTGTAAATAAGATATAGATGGTTTAATGTTTAGTTCTCACAGCAATCACAACATGAACCTAACTGGCATGATTCCCTGCTGCCACTATGTATGCTTCAGCTTTCCTGTCATTAGAGACAAAAAGATTTGAATGCTTCTGAACTGCTACTGATCTGAAGAGTCTCTAAATCCTAAGACTCTTAGAAAAATGCAAAACAATATATCTCAAAAAAGACTGATGTAGTTTAATTTGTAATTATAATATTCTCCCATCATGAACATGTGCACAGTGGAGTATTTGAATTTCTGTATATAAAGAATGCACACAACAATTAGCTAATTAAATATGTGTGCTGGTTTTGCCTGAGATAGAGTTAATTTTCTTCCTGGTGGCAAATGTGGGGCTGTGTTTCAGATTTGTGTTGAACACAGTGTTGATAATACAGAGATGCTTTTGTTATTGCTGAGTGGAGCTTACAGAGAGCCAAGGCCTTTTCTGCTTTTCATACACTCACACTGGGGAGGGTGCATGGGAGTTTGGGAGGAGACACAGCTGACCAAAGGGATATTCCAGACCACGTGACAGCATACTCAGTATAGAAGGTGGGGACGGGGAAGGGAAAGGAAGGAGAGGACATTGAGAGTGATGGCATTTGTCTTCCCATGTCATGGTTATGTGTGATGGGCCCTGCTCTTCTGGAGATAGCTCAGTGGAACCCTGCCTGCCCATGGAAAACAGTGAGCTAATTCTTTGTTTTGCTTTGCTTGTGTGCATGGCTTTTCCTTTCCCTATTAAACTATCTTTGTCTCAATCCGTGTGTTTTCTCACTTCTTCTGATTCTCTGCCCAGTCCCACTGATGGGGGACTGAGGGAGCAGCTGTGTGGGGCTTGGTGGCTGGGGTTAAACCATGACAATATGAAAGAAAATAATGGATAGAACTAGAATTGGGTTTTCTCCTACTTAAAGAATAATTTTAGTAATTCTCTGTGGCAACAAAGGAGTTTCAGATAAAGTCCCTAAAGTTAATAGTGGGAAGTGTCTAGTGGGAAGTGTCCCTGCCCAGGGCAGGGGATTGTAACTCAATGATCTTTAAGTTCTCTTGCAACCCAAACCATTGTATGATTTTATGATGCAATACAAAATATGACTTAATCTTCCAGACTCATAATTCAGACTTGGCCTTCCAAGGATCACAGAATGAACATAACATTGTCAACTTGTGATAGTTTCTATGTGAAAAGGAGGGTGGAGACACACACTGCAGCATTTCATGAAGGAATAACCCTGCTTGTGTTTGCAGTGACTGTGGTGGCTCCTATTCCTGTAGTCTGTTAATCCTAAAAGCTGAATAAGGCTCTTGGCTGGTCAACACTAGCCAGGTGTGCTTCCCTGGACAGTGGATGTACAGAACTCCAGTGAAGGCAGAATATTGCAGCCATATCAGGGATCCCTTCTGGTCACAATTCCTTCCCCATTGCACAAGTGTCTCTCCAGGGACATTGGCTCACACTGACCCCAGTAAGCAAAATCATGACAGGAAATCAACAACTGGTTTTGTGTTCGCCACAGGGTGTACTCCATGCAGCGTAAAGGACTTGTAATTTTGTCTTCAATTTTTTTGTTTATAATTTAAAAATTATTAATGAGCAAGTTACCTCAGCTGAACTTGAGTTACAAAGGCTTCATTAATTCAAGAGGAGCAAACCTTCTCTTTTTATACAATAGTTGTTCATTGTTACCCTGACATCAATGAATGAGTGACAGTTATTATAGATCTAAATTTTTTACACTGCATGGAATGATGCTGGCACTAAGTACTTCGGTTTCTGCCATTAAATAATTTCACAGAGATATTTTAAATATCAAATGAAATCCTGGAAGATGATGGTGATGCATTAGGGACATGTCCTAAGTGAGGGCTCTGCAGCTCAGAACTGAGTGTGGTTTCAGCTGTTTTGTCTCAAAACCATCTACTCCATGGCTGTTTGCACTGTGCTGTGAAACACTAATTTAAACAGCTGCCTGAGGAATACCTCTTTTGAGTTTCAAGACTAACTGCAATTTTCAGTGAGTGAAAATTGCTTCTATAAAAGTGAAATTTTGAAATCATTGGTGGGTTATGTTTTTTATTGCAAACAAGGTCGGTTTCTCTAACAAACTTCTGACTATTTTCTATTTATGTAGTCTGCACCACTGACCTTTTATCTCAATTGAGATAGCACTTGAAACTGCAATACAATCAGAAATCAGTTTATGAGGTAGAAAATCTCTTTAAATAGTAACTAGAAAACAGGTGATAGTTCAACAGGGTTTATAGTACTTCTTAGAATCTGGATATAGAGAGAAATTAGGTAGATAAAGTATATCATTGCAAGCTATAGCACCACTGCATAGCAGCAGGGGAAAAGTGCTCAAATGAACCTCTCTGCAAAAGAGAGGTTCATTTGAGCACTTTTTGTCCCTCTGAAGAGAGACAAAAAAGCACTGGTATAATTTTTAACTTTAAATGAATATTGAGACTGGCTTTAGCTCTAATTCAGATGTTTGAGAGTAAAATTTGTAAATCCTAAATCCTGTCCTTGGTGGTTTCAGTATGCTGAATTTCCTCCCTAGATCCAACAATTTTAATGAACAACCAAAGGATCTTTGTTACATAAAACGGAATGCAGGAACTAGAACAAATCCTCTGCTGTAAAATTACAGATTGCTTTGAAAATATCAGGATTTCAACAGCCTCTGTCTCAGAAAATGAAAAAAAAAAAAAAGCAGGAAGTTTGCCATTTTTCTCAATTCACAGTGCAACCAAGGATCTATGTTGGTTCACTTGGATGAAGGTATACAACAACTGATATCTTCAATATATATTTGAAAGAATATTTCTGAGTCTTCCCAATTAAGCAAACAAATACTTTCAGTGAGATGTTAACAAAAGTTGAACTAGACATCTTCTTCTGTCCAGTAAATGAGGAATGTAGGTAAATATAATTTTTGTTGCCCTCAGAAAACTGAAAACTCAACTGGTGGTGAGTTTTATGTTTTGTGGAATCATATTTTTTGTATCTAAAGCATGATTTCTTGTTTCTGAACTGATCTTTTGAAGGTATACTTTTAGTTTCCTTTGTAGATCAGGATGCAAAAAAAAAGAGAGGGACGGAAATAATTTATGACAATGAATTCTCCAGCCCAAAGTGTGTTCTCCACAATCATTGAAAGAAGAATTTAGGGTTTCAGCAATCTTCAATTCCATGTGTTAGGAGAGACCTTTGCTGCTGCATGACATTCAGGGTTGATGGAGCCATCAGTTCTTATTGTTCCAGTGATCATAGTTCCCCTGGCAGGAAAATTAAAGGTGCAGTCCCTGTAGCTCCCACTGCTAAATTTGCAGGATCCTCTGAGAGGAAGGAAGGACTGGTGAAGGATAATGACTTTGTGAATCTCTTTCTGTTTTTCATTTGTCTGGTGTCAGTAACTGGAAAACCTTGTGATCTGCTGATAAATGACAAAATTAAATGCCAATGACCAGAATGACAAATTATTATAAATATACTATATCTTATTTTTGCTTTCAAAATACTATGTGACTTTAATTATGAAAAGAAACAAAGGTATTATTTTTCTCAGGTTTTTTTCCTTATACATTTTCCCCTTAAATTCTTTATTCTTTCTAGTTTCAAAGAGATTATAGTCTTGTGAAAAACATCTTTCATTCATTTATAGAAACGTGTACATTCTGGCCTTTTTCTCTGTAAGACAAATTTGTGTCTGCCAAAATATTTTATCTCTATGTCTCATCAGTAAACTATTTAATGAGGCTCCAGGAATACAGTGTAGTTATCATATAGCATTTGGAAATATTATACTGACTCCAGGAGCAACAGCCAGAGAAGATTTTTAATGTGCCATTAAGTAGTAAACTCACAGCTGCATGATAGTGTCTAAGTAACTGGTATATAAGTATAATAATTTAAAAGTATGTCCAGAATTAAAGAAAATACATATAAAAATAAAGTCAGGGGATTACATTTTCTGATTTCATTTTATTAATATTAAAGTGTTCTTTAGATAAAGGGATAAATATACTGTTCACACAAAGGGAAAAACTGTTAGAAAGTGTTTGAAGGAGAGAAGGATTTTGTGGGTACATCAGTTTCTAATGCTGACTGAAGTGTTATGGTGGAACTAATCAGTTCATACCATCAAAAATACATTACACAATAAGGAGAACAAAATATAAAAGCAGAGCATTCTGCACAGAATGTAATAATATTAATGTTCAATTTCTGTTTGTAATCACCTTAGAATCTTCTAGGAGAGTGAACCACAATAAATGACCAAGTGATGCATTCCATTCCTAGGGAAAAAAAATAAAGGGAGGGGGGTATCTATAGAAATATTATTGCATAAGTGTAAAATTGCTTTACTGTAAATTACTTTGTTTTTGCCATCTTGGAGAATGTGTGGCTCTTCTGGGTTTAGATAATCATTCAGAGATTGTTGTAGCATCATACACTAATAAAATATTGTTATCAAAATTATTAAGAAAGGGGATCTTGTAACTTGTAAAGTTTCTCACTCCTTGAGACCCAATTTCCAAACATCTGGAGAAAGACATTATGAGATAGAGATGTGTGAGAGATGAAAAATTACAAACTTTTCACAATTATAATCTCCTGGAGGCAGCACTTAATAGATAGACCCTTTTTTTTCATGGGCACACAGTCTTACAGGCTGTGCACAGATTTAGATGAGACATTAGAATTAGAGAAGGAACAGGGAAAATGCTTTGACCTGTTTTATAACATATATGTATATTTTATTGTTTGTAGTTCATGTTTGCTTTACAAAGAGCAGATGATGTCATCAGTCAGCAAAGTATTTTTAAAAAATATGAATAATAGGACCAAGGGAGAACCACCAGCTGACTCTTGGACTGTTCCCATGTAATGAAAGATTGGCACATACACAAGTACTTGGACATATAATAGAGATGTCAGAACTACACAAAATTAGTCAACAAACTGTTGACCAAAGTAGTGGGGAGTTTAGGACATAAGAATCTATTTTTAAGGAGAATATATTCCCTTTTCAATTACACTGCAGACTGAGATATTTGCTTGAATGATCTGCTTATTTCTCAAGAGCCTTTTTTTTGCCTGTTTTTAAAATTTGATCTATTTTTACTGTAATAAGGACTATTGTAGTTCCCATTGCTGCAAGAAGGATTTCTGTTAATATAAAAGATATTTGCACATATTTTATTAAAAGTTTAATCCCCATATTTCTATTCTTGTACATTTTTATGCAACTATTTCTTATTATTATCTTCATTTGAAGAAATTGAAATATAGACGATGTATTACTCCTTTAGTTTATTTCAAGGACACAAATTTTTTGTATTGTATTCAAAAGTGTCTGTCACTGATTTTTTTGGTTTTGCCACTCTGTGTTCCAGTTATGCACAGTTTAAATTCTGTATGATCAGATTTTCCTTCCAACCATAATATTTATTTTGTTTTCATGGTGACTTTTGTGTCCATAATAACCAATGATTTTAAAATTTGGTTTTGCTGTCTTCCAGTATGTGCTTTGAAAATTAATAATAAGTATATATTTTTTTTTAAAGCACAGAAATTAATTGTTATTTAAAATTTTGAAGTAAAAATTTAAATACTTACTTTCTTCTCTTTCTGGGTTTCTTTATATGAAATGAGAAAAGGTGATGCCTTGCTGTAGATAATAATGCATTATTTTTCCTTTATTTTTATATAAAAGGATAAAACATCCTCTTTGATTCTTGATAACTTTTGGAATATGAATGATGACATCACTTTTTACATGAAAAATAGCTCTTCTCCAGGAAACCAGAGATAGTCCAAGAGGGAATGACCTCAAATTTAATCAGGGAATATTTAGATTAGAAAAAAAATCTTCACTGGAAAGGTTGTCAGGCCTTGAAACAGACTAGCCTGGAAAGTGGTGGAATCAAGTGTAGAAAAGACATTTGAATGTGGCTCTTGGGGACATGGTTTAGTGGTGAACACAGTGGTGCTGGGTTAATGTTTGGACTCGATGGTCTTCGAGGTCTTTTCCAGCCTTGATCTGTGATTCCACATGGTGCATTTCATCACCAGGAAGTGTAGGAATGGCAATATGCAGACAGCTGGAATGCCAGAGTGCCTGGAGGGAACCCTTATAGGGCAAAAGTCAATAAAGCCTTGAAAGCCATAGGGCAGTCTGCAAACTGCTGGGCAGGATGATGACAGATGGCACTGACTGGTTTCAGGGGAGGAATGGAATGAAATCCAAAATTAGTGGAGTTGTATCTTCAGATTGAAACTAGAGCATGGGTTACCTCACATTATCACATATGAAAGGAATAACTACTCTTGAGAAGGGAGGAAAGTTGGGAAAACATCTGTTTATAGTGGTGTGTCTGGTGTGATTCTGTTTTTTGTTTAAATGGCACTGAGGTAGCCACAGACAGTGAGACAAAAAGAGGTGAGTGGTGATATGAAGACATTATTTGTCTGAGTCAATATTTCCACTAGCAGGATTTCAATCAAGTGTGATTATAGAATAAAAATAAATAGAAGAGATAGGGTTGAAATTATCATTTGTGTTCTGTGTAATGCAGTAGAGATTACAGCCCCATTGTGCCAGATCTCAAACATGAATAAATATGTCATTTGTCACAAAGAGATTATCACATAAACAGAAAAGACAGGCCTAATGTGAAAGAAATGTGAAAAGATAAGAGAGATATCCAAGTGCCAAAGTGATCTGAATAAAGCTGTGGAAGTCCTGTGTAATTTAGTGCTACATTTGGAATCCTAAACCAGCTTGCTACTCTGAAGTCTTAAGCATTTCTCTAAACTACATCCAAGAACAAGTGTTAAAGTAAAACTGTATAGCAGGGATAGCGCTCTTACTTATTTCCTTATTCAATTATTGCTGCTTATTTTCAGCTTGGAGTATGAGGTATGGAGAAACCAAATTTTAGCCAGGTTTGTCTAGCTAGATTTTCTGTGATGTAACTGTATATTGTATTTGTATGCTCCTACCATTTCCAAAGGTGCTTCTGCAACTTTCTTCCTTCCATAATTCACTGATAAAATACATCTCTCTTCCAAATCAGGGAATCGTAGAAGCACTGACATTCCTAAATACTTTCCAATGAGATGTGGAGATTTATCTTTTTGACAGAGAGTGTGGGTAGCTTAGCTATTAAAAAAAAAAAAAATCTCTGCTTTGTATCTGCTTGTTAGCAATGGCCACTTTTCCATCTATTTGGCAGGTACTTGCCTTGAACAGCTGAGCTTACAGACCATTTTAAAAGTATCTTTCCTGGAATACACGCCAGATTCTCTTTCCATTTCTTAGAATTATTTTTCAAAAAAGTCTTCCAGTCACTGCTCCTTTCCTTTTTCCATCATAGCTGGCCTTTGTATAGAAGCAGATGCATTCAGATGTCCATTCACCCTGCTGCTGTCAGGAGTTGTCCATAAATATCACTGTCAATGTTGAAAAATGTTTAAGCATCTGTTTCCCCAGTGTCATTTATTTGCCTGGATGCAGAAGTGACCTATTTAATTTCCAGATCACAAATAACTTGTATTTGGCCAGATTAACTTATACCTATAGGAAAAAAAACATGTCTATTCCTAATTGCCTTTGAAGACAGCTTTGTTGTTGGATGTTTGTCAGGTGTAATTGAATCTCTTGATGGTAAAAGGAGACATTGCTACTTGGTCAATTTTCTGTTCCAAACCGGTTCACCAAATTGCTCATTTTCATTTGCTCTTTTTAAGCTTTAATTTTAGAAGCAGTTTATTGTCTTCTAGACATCTGCACTAATGACCAGATCACATTCATAATATCCTAATTGTGCATATTTTTGGTAGAGAGAATCTTTTTGATTTCATAATTTTGAGAATAGTTTTGAAAATTTAGTATTAAGAAACATTGCGCTTTGCTGCAATTTACCAATTTCCAGAGGTGAGGCACAGTTGATAAATTCACTTGATCCTAAATGGGATTTAGGGATTGAAGGACCCACTCTGTAGAATGAAGGTTCCTTTTATTATTTTCTACCCTTCAAAAATATGAAGGCAGAAGAAAACTGTGTCTGAGGGAGGGATTTAGAAAGGAGCAGAGTCATAGAGAAGGTCTACTGTTCCAATTATAGGAACAGACTAAAGGGAGACTTGAGGTTAGATTAAATGCCATGACTCTTGGGCATGATATTTGGATTTTCCTTGCATTTTTGCAGGAGCACGTTGGGGGCAATCAAATGAGATTTGAAACTTGCAGTACAGTGATCAGGAGCCAGGAGCCTGCCTTTTGGCAGAGTGTGGATGGATGGATGGATGGATGGATGGATGGATGGATGGATGGATGGATGGATGGATGGATATATGGACACACTGTGTGCTCAGGTCTTAGGCTGAACATTCTGTATATCCAATTTATAAGGTGGAGAGGACAGAAGTCTCTCCTAGTTATTAATATCTACAAAGTGTTTCTGAGGAAGATGTGTGAGCATTTTCATTGTGGACGAGAAGAGAGAACCAAAATCCTTAATGCATGTCAGAGAGAAGGCGAAATTTTCTGACTTTATGTGCTATAGTAAGAAAGAAAGAGACACTTTTAAAATTGCTTCAGATTGAGACATCGTAAAGCAGCACTGGAGTTATAGACTAGACATTTTTCTATATAAGCCTTTCAAAATGGTACAATGGAGAGACAATGGATACAGCTTCCACTGAGCCAGGAGGACTCATCCAGATTCAGTATGATCTTTGACTCCTGAAGGTTTTGCCACGTGGGATTTTGTTCACAGTCTCAATCTATCAGAAAACACTTTGCATTTGGCAGTGTTTCACTAAACCAGAGATGTCTAAATGAAACATTTCCATCTTGATAATTAGCATTTTCCCCTCAGGAGGAGCATTAGCCTTGAATTAGTTTCTGTGGGTAGTCGTGACCTGGAATACCAACATGACTGAGTCCCTTGGAAGCCTGTGCTCTGGATTGCAGTCTGGGATTCCAACAGGCATGTGTTGAAATGCCAAAGATGTTTAAACCTTCAGTATGGTGTTGGTTTAGAAAGATGTGTCTGATGAGTAATGCTTCCTTTTCCCAGTTTGGTCCAAGTGGTGTAATAATTTTCATCCTTCTGTAGGGTTTTCCATAGAAATTGAGGGGTAAATATTGAATGTGTCTAAGCCACAGCGACTTCAAACGTTTAATACAATTTTTTTTGTACTATTAAAGTAACAAAAGTTCAATTACCAAATGGAAACACATCTCTTTATTGAATATCTTGTACAAATTATTCTTATTTTCACTAAATCTGTGAACTTTCACTATTTATTCCTCTAAATCAGTCAAACTTGTCTCCTTTCTAAATAAACAATGAATTAAAATACTTATTAAGAACATGAACTCTCTGTTTAAATTTTCACTGAAATTATGATGACCTATATCATGTATGTAATAATATTTGTCAGCTAAATGGAACAGCAATTTAGAGATACAATTATATCTTACACATGAGGAAGCTGAAATACTCTAAGTAATTTCTGCAGTAGGACGAAAAAAAAGTATATTCTAATATTAAAAAATACTTCACACACAGCAGGCAAGATTTTTTATCAGTGGCCTGAAAACAAGGATGTCATTGTGAAACAAGCTGGCAGATAGGCTGGATTTCACCCAAGACAGAGGACTTAATAAGTGCTGTCAGCCATTCTGTTGGTGTTAGTCCAATGCATTTTTGAAAGACTGCAGTCCATGAAAATATAACTTTTTTAGAACTACACAGTTGACTGATGTGGCTGATGTTCTTTTTATGATTCTGTGTGCAAACAGTAGATGAATTTCTGCTGGGGAAATGAAGAAAGAAAAAAGTTTTCCAGACAATTTTTAAAAAATTCATTTGATTTCACACATCAACATGTCAGTCACACAGGCAGAGACAGTTACATAATTTGTACATCTTGACCAGATATATCCAACAGAATTAATACTGCAGAATCTTTGAGATATGGACTATCTGGTTTCAGATGCATGTCCAGTTAATATTTATAACTTGTATATTAGTCTACATGGGGTCTGTCTAAGTATCAATGGTAGTTTAACAAATGTAATGTTTCTAGTATGTTCCAAAATATGTTTTCTGTGTTCATATTTGTGTAGTTTTTATATTTTAATATTACTAAAAACCTACAGTGGAAAACCATTTTATTAATAGTCATTTAATTTAGAAAATTTTTTTCAGAAAGGACTCAGGCCCATTGTGTACATAAGATTCTGAAACAAATTATATAGGAAGACCTTTTTAATGCAAGACTGGGAGCTGAATTTGTGCCTAAATAGGGAACATGTGAGTTAAGAGCTTTAATTCCAATTCTTAAACACTCATCTTTTTACATCTATCCTGAATTGTGTTTTTCCTGACAGTGTATGAAACAATATCAGTGGATTTTTATGAAGATTAAAATTGACTTTGCAACTTTGGCTGTTGTCTCTCAGACAAAGCTTTGTCATCTGCTGCAAGCAGCACTCTGTCACAATCTTCTATTTCCCTAGGTCTTTTCTTACTTTTCCAGAATTTAAACTCAATCTGGCATTTCTTTAAAGGCAGCTTGTCTCTTCTTTCAGACTTCTTTCCAAAATAAGAAAGTTAAGTGGTGATAGACCCAAATTAGAGTAAATACTTGGATCCATATTTTTTGTTTCCTTTGTATAGGTGTTGTTTGGTCTTTGTCAAAGTTGCTTATAAACAAATAGGTTTAGAGCTAAAAAAAAATTGCATTCATTTGTGTATAATGTGCTGCTTAATGTGCAGGGTTTAGTCTTAATTTTTCATTAAACTTTTCCTGCCTATATCGGGTTTGAAATTCATGTAAAGAAAAATTCACCAATATGCTATTTCTTTGATATTAATATCTATATCTATATCTATATCTAGATCTAGATCTAGATCTAGATATATCTGTTCTGACTACATTTTTGCTGAAAAATGTTTCTTTGGGTTTAAACACCAGTTGGTAATACAGTCACTTCTGATTTTTGCAGACTATGTAAAGCTGGACATTAATTTTGCTGCATTATTTCTTAGCTTGCAAATATATATGAATATATTCTACATACTATTATCTGTCTGTGTGTATTTTTTCTCCAGTGTTACTGATGCTACATATTCAGATCAATACGTCTCTGAAGTCCTGGTACTCAGGGTTTTGCACTCAGAATCTGGTTGCCTTCCCTGGTCAAACACTGAGAAATACAATCCTTATTTTTGGGTTGCAGTGCAGATAATGTTTGAACTTGTACAGAAAACTAGATGAAAGAATTTCAGTAGAATTTTTTCTTCTCCTCTTTGTAATTCTGTTTTAAAATTTTTCAGACAATTTGGATTCTACAATAAGGAAATTTTAATTAGTCTCTATACCTTTTCATTAGACATCTACTTCCAAATATTCCAACAGCACTCTGGACACACATTAAAAAAAGGGACAGATCATCAAATATAGCCAGATAGTGGAAGAGCAAAAAACTGTTTATATTTGACATCTGATGTAAAATATAAGCAGCAAAGGCAAGCCAGGGATCTCATGTTGTGTCAGGGACATGAGCCAACTCAGAGCAACAGCTGCAAGAGCTCAGTCAGGGGAGGAATGTGTGTCCTGGACCCTCTCAGCACCACTGAGAAACCTCTGGAAGCACAGCATGAACAAAAATCCTGCCCAGGTGAGGCCTCCTCCCACCCCCCCGGATACATCATCACCAGCCCAGCCGTGTTCTATAGTCTATAGCAGGAGGTACTATGAGCTGGAAACACTGTTAAAAGCACTCTTACTGCTTAAATCTATTCTATCCTGTCTATTTATATTATTTATGTTTTGTTTCTCTTGTTTGGGACAATAAAACATGTGGAGGATATTATTCGTATATTTGGTTTTTGGCTAACACATTGTAAACCTGTTCAGAACTTTAGATTAAGATTTTTCCTATACTTTCAATGTAGCTTTCTTTACAGTACTTGTGTTAAAACTGAGAGAAATATAGTTTCACTATTATAAGCACTTAGTAGTGCTTCTGTGTTCATACTGCCTGTGAATATTCCAGCAAACAGAAATGAAAGCTATATTTAAAGTTTCATTGAGTCTCTCCCATAATTCAGATGTTTTAAACTTCATAAACTTGACCCCATTTTACTAATATTTTTTGCTTTATTTTCTTAAGCCCCTTAAGACAGTGAAGCATAATTTGAACAAATGTGCTGATAATATTTCCACTGCTGGTTGAACTGATAAAAGGAATGATTTCTATTTAATTGCAACAAGAGTTAAATAATATTTTTTTTTAATGAAGCTTTGCTGGGTCTCTCAAAGAAAACACTCCTCAATTCAGTATCTAATTTCTTTCTACTTAGTTTTTGGAATGGTTAAACTGAAAAATTATTTTGGTCGGCAGAAATGACATAATACTTTAATATTCCTTGGCAAATATTAATTAATCCTACTGACATGCCATTACTGCAGTATTTTTTTCCCCAAAGGAATTACTGAGCAATGTTTCAGAAACATTTATGGGTTGGCACTGGTCTTAAACTAAGTTACCAAAGCAAACAGCTGACATCTTCAGAAACTTGGGCTGTAGTGCTGATAGTAGGGATAGTAATAATAAAATGCTTCGGTAGCTACAGTTTCAAAATGTGATTTTTAATGTAAAAACCCAACAAATTATGTGATCATCTTGTTACTTTAAATGTTTAAAAGTCTGCATCTTAGGCAGTGCTCTAGATATATAGGTGTTTGCCTCATAAAGAAAATTTTAACTTTGGAAATTCCTCAATTTCGCAAGGAAATATGTGTGAAGTCAGTGATAGAACAGGAATTATGATTTCATTTGAAGTGAGGAGACTGAAGAAGACATGCTTATTGATTCTTCTGGTAAATTGGCTTGGCCTCCTTTCTGGACTTGAGTTGAGCTCCAAAATTGAGAGATCAGCAAGAAAATAGTCTGGAACTTCTAAATTACATGGAGAAATGTCACTGATGTGAGAAATAAGGAGAGGAAGGATCATGACTAAAAAACAGTGAAGGATTCAAATGTGATGAGGTTTGCACAGATAAATGACTTCTTATTATCTTGACAAATTATTCAATTTGTAAAAGAAGGCAATTTCTCATATATTCCTTGCATTTTGGCAAGGTCCCAAATATGCTTGTATAGATACACTGTTTGCCATACAAATTATAAGAAGTTTTTGGTTTTATAATTATTGATTTTTTCACTTTTTTTTTATAGCAAGTATTTGTTTTTCCAAGGCATAGCTACCACCAGACTTCTTGCATTGTTACTGTAGCATCCTCTGGGGCAGACTGACAATGAATACCACTGATCGGAAGTAGCAAAATCATTAAAATAATATATTGGCTGTTTCCTCTGGATATTTTGGCTGTTTCCTCTGGAAATCATCTATGATTTTCTGTATGTATCTATGTAAGTGTGTGGACAAGATTCATGAATATAATTTCCAATATACAAATCTCTATCCTGATAGTTTAAGATTGATGATGAATTACATAATGTTACTGGGAAAACTCAGTGTTTAAAGCAGATTGAGGAGTTTCCCAAATGTTCTCTCCCATGGGCCAGTTCATATCTATCTCTCCCTAGATAAAAAAATGAACAATATTTACAAAACAATTTAATACAAAATTCTCTTGGTATATCACAATTATTGAAACATCTGTGTTAAATAACATAATGGAAATCCATTGGGAATATTCATAGTATTAATTAGATCTACATTTTCCTATTTGTCTCTTGATCAGTTAAAAGTACATGAAAAGTGATGCATAAAAAATAAAAATAAAACCCTCAAGCTCATAAAAATTGACATCTGTAACCATGAAGTTCAAGATATTTCAATTTTCTGACTAAATACTATACACTGACTAAAATAATTGGGGTTTTTTTGGGTTTTTAAGGAACATATAAGAGCTGCTTTACAGAAGTTTGTTTAATATGCTGTCTATCTACAGTTATACCTGTTTCAATGGCAAGTTTATAGCAACGAGAAGATAATGATCATATGTGAAAATATAAGAAATTTAAAACAATCACTCACTGAAAAGATAGGCACTCCAAAAAATAATTTGATTTTCTGAACATTTTTTTTCAGAACTGAGTATTCTTTCAATATGGCTTATGAAGAAATAAGTTTATTAACCTCACCAATTGTGTAATTTCTCACTGGAATGGCTTTCTAGAGAGCCCTTCCATGACCTGCTAAGCTGCCTTTGAGATCTCTTGAAAGGAAGTGATACAGGTAACTTTGGTCTCAAACTCTGCCTCCAGAACACCCTTGAATTATACAGCAGGTGTAGATGATGTGAATAAGTGTCTTCAGGAAGGAAAAAGAAAGGAATTAACAGATCTCTGGGCTGGATTAACTACTGTAAACTGGAACAGATTCTTATTCCAGTAATTTATTTAATATCTATTGTTTTTGGGAAGGTCATATAATAGGGAGGCTTAACAATAATGTTGCTAAGAGTTCTGTCTGAAAATGCAATGGCAAGATTGCCAGAATCATCTGGAAGTGAGGAGTATTGGATTTGTTGTCTTCTCTGTGGCAATGTGGAATCTTATTTGTCAGTAAAATAGGGCTGTCTGTTTTTGAAGCTACTGAAGATAAACTTGACCTGTGCTCTCAGAGTTAATGCCTATAAATCCATATCGATGAGGGTTTTTTTCAAAGCTAAAAATGTGGTTTAAGTCTTCTAAAAAACAACATATTAAATTCTCATGCATATGACATAATTACTTAGCATAAACCTGTGTGCAATGTGTCTCTCCTTAAAGATCCAAAACAATGGATAATTTGTTCTAGGTGCTTATTTTCTAGGATAAAAAAGAGCTTAGTTTACTTATCTTAGTTCACTGATTTTTGCTGGGGCTTTTTACATAAGGTAAAAGTCTGAAATTTTGTCTAGGTTTTTTAATCTATGAATCATTATTCAAAATTCCAGAATTTTCTAAGGTGGAAAGTCTTATTTTTCGGTATCTCTGCTTGCAGAGGGATGTTAGGGGAGAGAGACAGTCAGATTTTTATTTTTATTTTTATTTTTGTTTTTACTTTTATTTTTATTTTTATGATAACTGAAAGGACTATTTGCTGCAGGGATTCTTTCAAAGAGGACCTTGATTAGAGGACAGTTTTACAGGTTATTTTATGTCATATTAACATAAACCAATCTTTTTGTGGAACCTTGCTCTTTCTGATGCAAGTTGGGGTTTTTAAATGTACACAGAACAGATCTTTAGAAAGAAAGGAGATCTCACGTTCCTATCACCAAATCTGTCTTTCAGAAAGTCAAGGTTTGGGTATGATAAAAAGGAAAAAAATGTGTTAGGTATAAAGATGGGTTATAAAATGCCATTGCTGCAGAAGATATCAATAAATGTGCACCCAGTATTCTGTGTCCTAAATGTATATGCTTAATGTATATGTTTCTTTATATAAATAGAATGGATGAAGTTTCACAGGATGCAGCTCACAGTTAATTTTTTGACAGGAGGAGCATTAACACAGTCTGGTATTGGGGACTTGGGTTTCATTCCTGGATCTGTGCTGCTATGAGCATTTGCTCATTTTCCCCCACTATTATCTCTCTATTCCATTTCTCTTCCTCTCCTTTATAGTCTGTGAGTCTCTTGGTGCAGAAACTCTGTATTTCTTTGTGTGTGCTCAATACCTATATTCAGATCTTTGCCTGGACTCTTAAATGCACTTGTAACATGAAAATGGAACCCTAATTACCTGATAACCTCAGTGTAACACCTGAAAGTAAAAGACATCATGCAAATTACAATTACTGCAGTTAATGGAAGAGATGTTCTCTTCACACCAGCACATTTGGTTTCATTGACAATAATTCTAATAACACTGCACACAAATTACGAGTAATTCTGAATTGTCTTTGGGTAGTACCAGAACATATTCCCTAGTGATGGTGTCAGTGACATGGGGTTATACAGATTGTAGTTCAAATGTCTGAAAAGAGAAGCTACTTCTAAAAACCTTTTTCTAGGCAATTGCCCTAAAGGAAAGGACATATTTCAAATTCTAGACTTTCTATTATGATCAGTGTAGTGCAATGACTATATTTAATGAATAAGGTATATAAGGTATAAAACCCCACAAAAATATGGGTCTGTAGCAACTCAGGGCAATTACAATTCTTTCATTTTAGATTGCCTATATGGCTTTGAATTCTCTATCTATAACTCATCTATAACACCTTTCACCAAGCTATTTTAGCTTTTCCTTTCAGTGATGATTTCTCCAAGTGAAGCCAGAATTCTCTTCACTTCTGCAGAGAAACAGGGGTAAAACTCTGTGCCTGATCCTTCCCTCCCCTCTCCAAATCCCCTTTACATTCTCTATTAAAACCTCTTTAAAAAATTTTAGATCTGGCTGCTGACTGCTTTACCTTACTAGGACAGTACAAATAAGAGCCTTCAGCCATAATAATTGAATTTTGGGCAGTACAAAGAGGGGTTGGCTTTACTGTTCTGCAAGCCTCCCTATTGAATTTAACCTTTGCCGTGTTGTCTATTTTTCAGCCAGGAAAAAACCTAGATGTGTAGATTTCATAGGAGAAAATATGTATCTCATCTATTCAAGGATGACAGAATCCCTCGCCGCACCACGTGCTTTTTTAATAATTCCATATTCTAGTGCTTGTGGATAGCTCGAAGCCAGAGATACAGGTCTAGGTAATCTTCATTCCAGTTGGGTATATCCTGCCTCAGTTCACATGTATCACTTACTTTCAGAGTAAAATTGGTCTGAATTGAATTTATTTAAAGTCAGGTTAAACCACAAGAGAGACATTTATTGGAGATTTAATTTTACCAAACCAAATGCTTGGCTCAGTGATTTAACTTCAGAGTAATCTCTCCTTTCTAGGGGGGATTAAAATTAATGACTTTATAATAGCTAGATCTTACTGTTCACAGATGTAGTTCCCATTGCTATTCAGGAAGACTTACAAAATCAAGATGATATTAATGATCAAGTAAAAGGAACTTTAGACTAATCTTTCAAGTATTTTGTGAAAACAATTTTCCCTGTTAAATCCTTCCAACTTTAAATTCAATAGCAAAGTGCTCACAACACTATTAGTCATAAGTTGAAAAAAAAGCATGTTTGCTAGAATAGACTTGCATTTGTATAAAGGTAAGTTGCTGAATTTAAGCTCTTAGTGTAACCTGTAATATATTCCATTTCACTAATGAAATTCATATGTGCATTTAATGCTGAATATTAAATAAGACATGAACATTGACTGAACTTAGTCACATTTGGAGAAAGCTGATGGCTTGGCATTAGCTCTAAATATTAATGTGCATTATTTCTGTAAATATTTATTCTTGAATTATTAATATAAAATAATTTAAAAATTATTCTGTAAATATTTAGCTTTGTAGTGAGATGCAAGGGCATGTATCTATTTCCATATATAAGGGGTTGATTACAATTAAATGCACATGATATATTTTCTTTACTACAGTTTTAATATTAAGGGCTGCCAGGAATATCTTGGCATAAGCTCCACTGGTGATCATTTCCCCAGCATGACACAGTGATTGTCCAGTCATAATTCACTGCAAATAACTAATTCTATTGTTGCAAATCCATTATATAAACAAACAAGTTACTGTAACCCTTATCCACATATTTTTCTTCTTAGTACTGTAGGAATTACATTTTTAAAAAGACTTTATTAATAAAATTTAATGTTTGATTACTCTGAAAATGTGCTGTTTAAACCATTTTGCATTAAAAATACTAATAAGGGGCATGTGTAAATATGAGTCAGAGGTGAGAGTTGTTTGCATTTTTGCTGTTATGTATGTGGCATATTCAGTGAGGAAAACTGGTTAATGCTCACACTTGAAGAATTCCAAATTATTCTGAGGGAAGTTATTATAGATTAGTTCCCTTTAAAATCTAATTAGGCACATCCAGATGAATAAAGTAAGTAGCACTGGAGGGAAAAACCCACAACATTACTTGTGTTCTTTAAAGGAAAAGAATTAAAAAATTTGAAAGGAAGTAGAAAGTTATATGCAACAGGGAACAAATCTTAAAGCTAAGATAAATAAACCACTTCAGTACAGTGTTCTTTAATGTCTTGTCCACTACAAGGAAATAAATTTAAGATAAACAGCTAAGCACATCAAAAACATGTACTTTTTAAAACAGAATCCAGCAGCTTGTAAGGAATTTGGGTAAAATTTGGGGCAAACTACTTTGGATTAAAGAAAAACCCCCTTTTTTTTTCCAAATCAAGATTTAAGAGTTTCTTTGAATTCTTGCTACTAGCAATTCAATTAGAATGTACTTCCATATCTAAAAGAAGGGCAAAGACAAGGTTAGTTCAGATCGACCTAGATGGGCTTGCTTTTCTCACCCCAATTAGCTCACCCCAAAGTCTTCTCTTTTCCAGGCTGGGCAACTCCAGTTCCCTCAGCTGGTCTTTGTTGGGGAGGTGCTTCAGCCCTCTCATCATTTTGTCTTTCTCCAGTCTCACTCCAACAGGTCATCCATCCTGTGCTGAGACCCCAGGGCTGGATGCAATAAAACTTCATTATCTCAACACTGTATCTTGTTTCTTTGGGTTTTTTTGCTTTAGTTTTTCTTCAATAGTGTCTACATAGCAAGAATGCATGCCTTCCATCAGAGAAAAATCAACACAGAAATAAGCACTAATGTTTCGGAGCACAGAAAAATCACTCTGATCTGATTGGAGAGTCAAGCTGTTGTCCACAAATGAGAATAACTCCTCCTACTTACACATCACTTTACAGGAAGTGATAAATTTAACCTTTCCTTTAAGAGTGGCCTGTTTTCTCTGTTAAAAATTAGAAACAGTATACTGTATCAGCTACATTCACTGGGAAGATGCCCATTTTGCTCTTTACCAACAAGGAAACAAAATTGTTACATGTTTTGAAGATGAACTATTTATTTTACTAAAAAAATATCAAAAACCAGTTGAAACCTTATATACAGAGATTATATATAAACCTTATAAATATCGTTCTTTGAATTACACCAAAATTCAGTGGCAGCGCTGCTTTGAAAACTCCAAAATTGATTATAATAGTTTTAAATTGGATCACAGGAAAACACACAGTGAAAGCTCTTGACCTTGCTTGATAAAGGTCAAAGATAAAAAAAGAGAGGTAAAAGAGGAAGTACTGAAGACGTGAAAAATAGAAGACACAATTAAATATAAAACTTAATACCTGCTTGTACTAGGAATACTGGTCTCTGGATATACAGCCTTGTGCTCCTCCTTCTGCTCTACCTCCCAGTGCAGGTGAATGAATTTTGCTTTCTCTGTCCTGACAGCCTCAGCTTCCAGGTCAAAGCCGACTGCAAAGGGCTGACAGCAGTGAAGGGGAGTGGGAGGGAAAATAGAGAAGCAAGTAAGTGCTGTGAGATTGCACAGTGCTCAGAAAGGGAAAGGAAGAAGTTTGAAAATTATTTGTTTGGAAGGCAGCTATTCGTAGCAGCAAGGTGTTTAGCCTAAGGACTTATTCATTAGAATTACAACAGTGAGAGAGATAAAAAAAGAACTTAAAGAAAATGAAGTTTATGACAGTGTCCAGATATCTAATGACAAAATAAACAAGGCACACGTAAAGAGGTTAGAAAACTTTAAATGGAAAAGTTGGAACAGCTTTTAAATGGAAAAGTTGGGTGCAGCTCCTTTTTGACTTTTTCTGGAATCAGTTTGGATTGACTCAGTTTGAGAGGATGGAAAGAATTAAGCTAGTGAAGTGACTGGATTTTAGTGATTAAGATACTGAATCAGGTACTTCAAAAGGCATTTACAGATTAAGACAAAGGATTTTCTAAAAGAGATCGAGTGCAAGAACGATTTGTAGGCCACAAGAAGTATGAGATCAGGTGGATGTTAGTGAGAGGGTTAATAAAAAGCATAAGCAGAGCAAGAGTAGAAACGCAGAGACTTCCTTCATGTTTGCCATTCTTGTTACCTATGCAGTGTTTCCTGCCTTTTGCATATCATCCCAGAATTTAATGAAATTAAAACTTTATAAGCCAAAAAGTAGTTTACTATGAAAAGAAGGAAAATAAAAAAAAAAAGAAAACAACTGAAGATGACTGCCTCTACCCTGCATTGAGTATCATGTACAAATATGTCGCTGAGATAAGGGAATCTTAAGAAAAATTCCATGTTTCTGTTTTGTGCACTTACATGCATCAACACACACCATGACAGACCAGAGGACATGGGAAAACTTTCAGAGCAAAATTTGTGTGAGATGATGCACCTGACAGGGGCATGTGAAGCAAATGTTTCCTGAAGCTCCCTGGGGAGTCAGGAAAATCAGTGACCAGAGTTACTGTGCTACACCTACCAGCAACCTCGGGTAGGTGCATAGACACTGAACATCTGTCAGGCTGATTAAGCTGAAGGAGGTGGTGGTTGCAGAGCTGCCTGTGTGGATGCCAGTCCAGTGTGGCTGCTCCTACTGCTGTCAACCAGAGCCAAAACTACAGAGCAGGGTGCTCAGGACAATTTACTGAGCTACAGATGGGAGGATTTAAGGGCCAAATGCACTCTTTGCTCTGGTTTAGTAGGAAGCAGACAGCGAGAGCATGGCCTGCTCCACACAGGGACTGTTTGGACAGTCAGAATTTATGCTTGGGAATAGAAACAAATGGGTAATTTTAAACACCGGTTTTCCACCCTTTTCATAGATTTATTGTAGAGGACACAAAAGGAGACAATACAAAATCTGAATGAAACCTGATAACAAATTATAATTTCCTAATCCATCATAACAATTTATGTGTTATAAATTCTTCATTTATTACAGCTAAGAAGAGAAAAAATCATAGGCACAGCCTATTAGATCTCTGCTGCAGAGATCTGAGTAACATGATGCTTCAGAGAGGAAAAGACTGAAGAACAGCTCCACAGGGGAGGGGGGTTGGATGTTTTTCAATATGGTGTCACTCTGGTTCTCTAAAACTGCTGTTTTTAAAGAGCAGTGGGATTGTTGGAATGGAATTCTCTCCAGGCAGAGCCCAATCTGACATGAGGGTTCCTTTTTTATCAGCTTTATAGCTGAACGTCTGTACACAGTCTGTGCTTGTAAGGATACAAATTATGATTAGGGCAAACTATGGAGATATTAATTTCAGAGAGATAAATGTGTCATTATGAGGCCAGTAATAGAAAGAAATCTATATGTTGGTGAAGACTCCTAAAAAAACAGTAATGAGGAGTGCAAAAAACTGAATTGTTTCTAATAGACAACAAATAGACAACACTGATAATCATACACAGTCCCTAGGTGTGTTAGTTTGGTTTTTTTTTTTTTTTTGTTTTTTTCTTAGATTGGTGCTGTGCTTGGTTTTGTTTCCAATAAAACAGAGAAGGTTAAATTAGAGCTTCAGTATAGCTAAAGATATGAGAAGCAAGGTAGGCAGCATTGTCTCAGCTGTTAAGGCACTCTTTTACATGACTGAAAGATACTGTGATACCATCTCCTTATAAGCTTTGCATCAAAAATCTATTTATGAAACACTCTCATTTTTGCTTTTCTTGACAGTAAGAATGTGAGTTATCTCTCTTGAATGACAGGTTATATAGTTGAGGAGCTTTTCTCTGTAGTAGGTATGGATTTCTCTATTTTCATAAATGAGGCTCAGATGTATGTAGCCATATAATATGCTGCTGCTGGCAGTAGAAATCAAGCTACAGTATTCCTCTTTTCCTTATTTAATCATGTAATTTCCTTTCTATACTTCAAAGAAAGACATCAAGGCACACAGGAGCAAGAACTAGGCAGAACTGGGAAATCAATCAAACAATTTAAGGAACTGCTTTGTGGAGCTGGAAAAGTAAAATCCATAGATGTTTACCAAATTGGTCTTAATAACAGGCAGCAGGGAGATATATCCCACTTTTACATGAGCATTAACAAGGCACTTGAAGCCCACTGTAGCACAGAATCCACACAGCTCCAGCAGTCTGGTAAAGTATGTCCTTCAAACTCTGAGTTGTGGATGGTTTTGTACTGCCAGAGCTGATCAATTCGTGCCAAAAAATATGACATAATAAATGGGCCGCAGCATTACTTTAGGAAAGAGAAGTGAGCTGGGCTATTGTTGTGGTTCCAGCCAGGACAGGGTTAAATCTTGCAGTAGCTGGGAGGAGGCCTGACTGTGGCCAAGAGGTTATTCTCCACCACCTCACATCATTGCTGGGTGAGGGGGTCGAGGGGGTCTCTGTGGTCAGGATGACCCTGAGATGTGTTAGAGAGTCTCTTTTCCTAGCCCAGACACCGAAGAAGGAGCCAGGATTCTTCTGTTGTGGTTTTCAAGGTTGTTTATTTTCTGTTATCTATAACATTCATTCTCTGACCTGCTGAGGTCTGTCTGGCAGGTCAATCAGAGGCACACTGACTGCCCCAGAGGAGGTGTTATCTTTTTATACTAAGAACTACGTGTACATTATTTACAATGATTTTCCAATACCTATCACCTATGTTAGACAGATTGCCTCTACCCTAAACCAATACAAAGAGTGCCACCATCACCCAGAAGATGGAGGCTAGGAAGAAGGAGAAAGAAGGACAAGGCATGCCCAAATCCCTCCATCTTGGGACCCTGAGCCCCCATTCTAAAAACCCAAAAATTCTACTTTTCACCCTGTGACAAACTAGCTATCATTATACTTAAACTTTCATGGCTTGCAGATCCTCATATAAGGTTGGTAATTTTTTACATGGGTCAAAATCAAAGGCACAGGGGTCTTGGGCTCTGTGCCAAGGTCTCTGAGCCCCCTGGCAGGGGCTCGAGCCATCCAGGACAGCCAGAGGGTTCCAACAAGGGGGTGCAGGGAAGGGCTGCCTTCCAGGACTCTTCAAGCAGAGGGAGTGGTCAGATATTGTCAGGGGCTTTTCTATGGCTGGGGGAGCAATCACATTGAAATAATTCACCTTTTTCTTGTACCCTCTGTGAGTATTGTTCCTGTTACTGTTTCAGTATTGTTTCATTGCCTTATTTCATTGCTGTTCCCAGTAAACTGATATTATCTCATCCCATGATCCTTTACTTTTCAGTTCTCCTCTCCATCCAGCAGCAGAGAAGGGATGGGAAGATGGGGGAGTGAGGGAGAGGTGCATGGTTTGGAGTGGTCTCAGTGAGAGCACTAAATTGGAAAATTATCCTTTCCATGAAGAAATTCTTCCTGACGTCTAACCTGAACCTCCCTGGTGCAGCTTGAGGCTATGACCCCTTGTTCTGTACATATATGGCCATGTGTTCAGGTACGTGTGTGCAAGCATGTCTTGGTTTGGAAAGACAGGAGTCTGCTAAGGAAGGCAGGAGCCTCCCCTGAAATGGAGAATGTAAACCCTCCCCACCCCTCCAAATTGCTATGAATTTTAAATTAAGGGGCTCTCAGGCAAAAAATATGGGAGCAGGAAATAACAGTTCTTTAATAGGGAAGAAAAATAAAAAGATAAAATGAACAATGCAGTACACTAGAACAACACTGACAGAGTCAGAACCCAACCTGACACCCTGTGGGTCAGGGTGTTGGTAGCAGTCCAGCTGGGAAATGTGGCTGCAGCCCTCCTGGAGTGTCAGGTGTGGATTCTGTTGGAGCAGGGGGTCCTGTAGAAAAGGATGTATTCTTCCTCTGAAGATCCAGTGGAAGAGGCAGCTGCTGTTCTTCTGGGGAATCCAGTGGAGAAAGCCACGCAGGTGTCTCAAAAATGCCTGGACTATATCTGGGTAGGAATGCTTGGCTTCTCCCTCTGGGCAGAGCATCTCCCAATGGGATGTTATAGTTCTTATCAGTCAGGCAGTGACATTCAATAGCCTGTTATCAGCAGATGTCCCCTCCCTATGGAAGAGTGACTGTGATCACTCAAAGAGAGAGATAAGGCAAACTGCCCACTTGACAGAAGATAATCTGCCGTACAGATGGTAATAGAAAACATCTTGCCTTGCAATCTGGAACAAAGCACCCACATACATTTCCACCTCCATTTCCCATCCCAGCTTACCTCCATGGAAAATACATCTGCAGTCTAATTTTATTTATTTGTTTTACATTTTGACAAGCCTTTTGGTAATGTGTTCTTACCATTTCTTCCCATTTTGTCTTCCCTGCCTCTGGATTTATTTTCTATGAATTAAATGGATCTTTGTCCTGAAGATTTTATGTAGGAAGGTCACACATCAGCATAATTGCATACAGGACTCTCAATATTAATTCAACCCTCCATAACTGATTTTAAAACAAACCATCAGCATGATCCTTCATCCAGAATGGCTAGGAATGGTGCTAAATTGAAGTTATATCATACATTATATGAACCACCTGTGGGTTTGGAAAAACATGGCATAAATTGAAAATAATTAAACAAATGTTTTCTGTTGTGAATGGATCAGACTGGTTTTACAATCTGGAAGTTTTTAGAAGGTGTGTGAGTTGCTCCCTATCAGTATGTTGTGGCTAACCATGCAGAATAAAGTATGTAAGCCATAAAATTTAATTTACTTAAACCCAAAAATCTTTAAATCTTTTAGCTTCTGTTCCAATTAGAGTGCAATTTTTTTTTTTCTGGGATTCTTGGGTAAAGTTTTGTGAAGTTTTCTACAGAACAGGAAACACAGAAGCTCAGTAGTTTGGAATGGTCAGGTGAAGCACACTCTTTGTTTTATATTCCACATTATGCAAAGCTCTCCCAGAAAACTTAATTGCAAATATTCAGACAGATTTTCTTTAGCAGCTTTGGGGTAATTTCAGTCACTGACTACAAAGGCTTCTGGATCAAATTCTTCATTTTCATTACTCAGATTCAGATGCAAAGTGCATGATCTGAAACTTTATCAGAACACTTTCATGTGATGTCTTGAAGTATTTAATTAAGTTTTCAATTAATCATTATTTGAATGTTGGCCCTCCTGCTGCTGAAATACATTTGATTAATAATTAGGCCACATTTAAACCTACATTAGTGAACGTACATTAAGCTTTTAATAAAAGAAAACTCCACAAGCGTTGCATTCAGACCCTGCATATGGGATGAAAAGGACTCCTCAGATTAGGTGACTCTACTTAGGAGAATGCTATTTCAATTTAGTTAAATTCAATTATAGTTGTGCTGAAACTGGGTGCATAACACTCCATGCAAAACGAGCTGAATTTGAGAAAGATTCTTTCTTCTTCACACACGTTTTGTATTCCCTCACATACATTCTAAATTTTATAAAAGGAATTATAGAAAGACATTGTTTCCAACAGGGAGTGATCCACATTACTTACTTTGATGTTGTGATCTTTACTGCTAATATCTCTCCTCTTATTACTGATATGCTTTTCAATCCGATACAAGATAGAAATGTCTTAAAATTAGAGGCCTTGAATATTCTCGTGTGTGCCAATTTCCCCCTTTCAGAACATTCTTAAAGAAGAGATGCAGGAAGGAACAAAAATTATGGTCATTTTCAGATAGCCCTTACAATAATGTGAGAATAATTGCCTAAACCTATTGTACCAAAAGCCATCACAATTATGCTGGTCAAATATGAAGGAAAAAGGATGAAATTGAAAAAAGCCCATGTATTGGCAGGGAAATTTCAAGTACTAATCTTGAAAGCTAGTAAGTCACCTGAAAACAAAATCCAAAGATTTCTCCTGGGTTTCGTATAACATCTGTGCTTTGGGGGTTGTTTTACTTGCACTTTGCTTTTTGCTACATTCCATATTATTAAAATTTAAATAAGAAAAACTGATTGAAATATTGCCAAATATCTAGTTAAGAGGAATACCCGAAAAGCTATTGTAGCCCTAGAAGAGCATAAAGACACATGTAACCTCATGGGTCCTCATCTGTTTTATATAGAAGGATGTGCCCAAACTTACTAACAATGCAATCATTTGCAACATTTTGCAAATTTTGCAGCAGTTTTGCATTTGCAACATTTAGCAACATTTTTTGCAACAGTTTTCCTTATTAGCACCTATTAGGCATTTGAAGGCAAAGTTGTATCAAGTTCATCTCACAAAAAGATATTTGTCAATTAACTCAGTGCATTCCCCAAAGTTCTGACTATTGAAGAGGGTTCAAATTGCTTACTAACATTTCCAGTTTTACTTCTTACCTTTAAAGATATGTTTGGAAAAAAGAAAAAAAAAAAAAGAAGAAAGAATTCAATCCATTGACATGGTCACTCTACAAAAAAACAAAAAATTTCTGATTATATTTGCTTTACCTATTTTTTTTTTCATTCCTAGAGCCTTTTTTCTCATTGGTATAACATAGTTAATCAATTGAGCATACTAGCTAGAAAAAATGTGGGTATGACTGCGACACTTATTGGAAAGACAATGAGCAGTATGGTAAATATGTGACTTTAATTTATTTTTTTTTTTTTATCTTCCAGAATATATTTTTCAACACAGCAATATGTGATTCTAAAGGTTATGAAAAAGAAGGACAATGTCCAGGATGTTATATGAACTGTAAGGTGACTTAAGTTCTTTTCAGCTGCTTGTTCCTATCTTAATATTCATGAATAATGATTTTCTTCAGAGTATTAGCATTCAACACGGGCAAAGGAGTGGCAAGATTTCCCACACCATCATGCAAGCACTGGAAAATTGTACAGTTTGAATTTTAAAGATTTTGAATGTACTTCATGTTGCTGCAGCCTAGTGTCTATAGGCAATTCAGGATCACCTTTTTGTTTTTTCCTTTCATAATATTTCTGCTAGTATGCAAGTGAATGTTTGAAGTGAAGCCAAATAGGTGAATGTATCAGAATAGTGTCATGTTTAGATACTCACATAAACATGTGTTATGTAGGAATTTAGGACCTGATTGTTTTCTGGATAGATAATGCAGGGTTTCTGTTTCTTATTTGATCATGATCATCCTTATAGTTTAAGATTTTATCTGGGCTGATTATCATAAATATATTCCTTGATGTAATAAAGTAATGCTTTAAGTAGGAAAGCAACTTATGAAATATTTAAAGCTGTTAAAACATCTCCTGGACTTTGAAACACTTAAACACAGATCCATAGATTAAGGATATGATGCTACAGCTATGTTTAATTCACTCTTTGAGAGTGAAATTATCCAATTTCTGCACAATTCTTTAAAGCCAAGTGCATACTATGTGCAGGATATGAGAAAGGAGAAAAAGGAGAAGGTTTTATTTTTGTTACCAGAAATCTTGGATGAAAAGAAATTAGAATTTTATTTTATTTAGTGTCTGGTTTTGGTCTAATAGTCAGACACACAATGCTCAGAAGGACTGTGAATGGCCATTCTTGTCTTTGTTTTCTAAGATGGAAATGGAAGTCAAGCAAGCAAATATACCTGTTTAGTGATGATGAGACCACAGAAGAGATCATAATGGATAATTTGACCAGAAAAAAGAATACAAGTACAATTTTTTTAAAAAATGTATAATTTTTATAAAAGTTTTATAATTCTATTGTTGTACTGAAGTAGCATGGCTGTCATGTGAAATTATGTCCATGAAATTAGGTCTAGGCTGTCTATTAAGTTCTGTTGAAATGAAGTTTATTAGATGAAGAGTTTTGGTTTAGAAAGGCTAAAAATGGGTACTGATCCATCTCTCAATTGGTCAGAACAAACAGTTTATTTCACACTTATATCTTCCTCCTATGCTCAGAAATTGGAAACAAAGTAATTTTCTGTCTGGTGCCATTTGAATCTGAGCCTCCGTACTCTGTGCTGTGTGTACTGCTGACATTGTTTTACCTTGTGTAAATCATTATTCATTGTCTGAAATTATATCAGGACTCTTACCCTCCTCATTCATGATAATTTTTGTTCTGAATATTTTACTCTAAAATTAATGTCACATTCAGAAAATTTAAAGACCTTGTTGGATTTTTTTTTAATGTGAGATTAAGAGAAAAACAGGACAGTGAAGTGTGAACCAGTACAGGCTACTGTTCAGATGAACATCTTTCTTCTCTTTTGGTTTTTTATACTCACCAGCAGGATGAAGATCTGTTTCTTTAGCAGTCTTGTGGAAAGTGTCCTTATTGCTTTTATAGGGTTTAAGGAAGTGTCAGTTGTCTTGCTTCAGCTCAGGAGGGCTTTTTGCTTATTTTTTTTTTAGTTTGACTGCTGAATGGAAAGAAAAGAATTTACGCAGATAGAGAATTTGTTACCACAATTAGTTGCATATATTTCCTAACAAAATGCAAAACCAATGCACATTTAGATAGTGAGATAAAAAATATTTCTTTAACTTTAATTCCAGTTTCCTGTATTTCAGTTTGTGTTTTAGTATGCCCAGTTCTTGTCATCCCAATGCAGAGCCTGAGACCACAAGTAAGGTCTCCAAGATCCAGCTGTTGTCTCAAGGGACCAAATAGATAACTGATGGTTGAACAAGTGACATCAAAAAGCTGGGAAAGGAAGAGATGAGGATTCTACTTAGAGTAGTAAAGCAGTGGGAAATTTTTTTGATGATTGAGCATTTTGGGTGAAGGATATTTACCTGTTCTTCCATAAACACACTGAAACATTCAGATCCAGTCACTTCTATATTTGAATAAATTTTGGGTTAGCACTTTAATACACTGAAATGAATTAACAGGAAAGGTGGTCTTGTATAATACGACATAAAATATTTCTAAGTAGTAGGTTTTTCCCTCAGGAAAGAGCTGAAAGGATTATTTAAAAGAGATAAAAACACTCTGAGAGTCACGAAAGAGAAATTTGAGGAAAGAACTTCTTAAAATAAGGATGGAAGAGCAAATGCAAGTACAGGTATCTGTTTTCTTCACCCAAATCAGTTAATATTCCACTCTTTTACTCTTCCAGACTACTGATCAAACTGTGAAGTATAGAAATTGATCTGTCTGTATGAGATATTCTGAATCTGCTGTGTTAGTTACGCTGTGTGGCAGGATTCACCTGGAGAATGCAAGTGCTGTAGGTCAGATGGAAAGTGATCTAAACTTTAGATGAGTTCTGGTAGCCAAGAGATTTCCTTCTTGTTAGGGAAGCCTGCTGGATTAGCAGTGTCTTCAGCAGATAAGAGCATGATTTCCTGCTGAGCATTTCCTGCCAACTGGTATTCTGTGGCAGTGGTATATCCACCAAGAGGGACTGCATTTGATTGTGTGGTATCTGGATGGAATGGGCTTCAGAGTCAGGGCTCCCACACCCTGAACTTGTGATCTGTCTGTGCTTTCTGCCAGTGTCATCCCAGGGGCCTAAGTCTGAATAAAAGCTATGGAAAACAACAGTTTCATGCTGCCAGCTATGCTTTCCTTCTTCTAAGAGAGGCCTGTGCATTTATCTCAGTCTGTTTTTTGAGCAACAAGTGCATGGAAATTGGTCACAATATTTATAGATACATCTGTTCCATGTGCTGCAGATCTCCTGTAATATCACTTAAAATTTATTGAACAGCTTGAGGCATCTGATTAACTGCCTGATATTTACTTTTAGGTTCACTGGCTTGATAGCCAAATCTTTGGGTGGGAATTCTAAAAGTACTAGCATTAATTGCTGGGATACTATTGACCTCTAATGGGAGGTAGATGCACATTTGCTCTGTGCTGTCACAGCATTAGCCACTAGGTATGAAAGGTACTAAGAAAATGATCAGCTGATCAGTTAACTCATGGCAGTAGGAAATACTTCTTTGGAAGTGTGGATGAGATGATAAATTTATGTAAGAAAGAACTCTTCAAGAAAACCAAGAAGTGAACAAGTTTTACTTGTCGCAAGTAAATATTTCTCTTTCAGAGGTGGAACAGCGTCCTGTGAAGGCCCTCCTTAGGGCACAGTATTTCAAACAACAGGATCAAGATGTCACCAGGGTGTTTTCCCAGTTAGGAGCACTGTGATAAACAGTAACAGGGCAAACTAACATGTATATCCAATTGTGCAGCTATATTGTGGAAGTCAGAAGATGGCAGTCTTTGCTCACTGTTGAAATTGAGCTAGCTAATCCTAAAAACACCTGAGTACTGAATAACAAAATGAATATGCATCTCTCTGTGTATTTTTAGTTGTTAAAATTTAATTTCAAGTGCATCTTGATAATGTAAAAAATGTTAGCTCTTTTTTTTTTCCTCAGAAATCATTCGTGTTGATGGCAATCAAAATATTTGTTTATACTCACTAATCCAAACAAGAAAAGAAAAGCATTTTTTAGTGTAAAAATGCTCTAAACACTGTCTGAGACAGCCAAAAAAGGCATAGGTGAGCACAGAAAAATGTGTCCAAAAGGAGGATTGACAGAGGCTGCTCTGTAACTGTGTACACCTGTAGGCATCTAAACCTCAGCATCTAATTACATTCAGTTTCTGTCCAGGTCACAAGTCTCCTCATATGAGTAGCAAAGAAGGGAATACATTTTCAAGCCACACAGGGATCCAGGAATTAGAAAGAAATGGGTCACTATTCCCCAAAGGCTTGGTCCAATAGGCAAATGTTGAACATTCCTGGTATGCACAGTAGCATCTGTACTGCTCAGTATATCCCACTGATCAGGGCACATCAATTTGCAAATTTATACTGAAGTCTTCCTGACACGAAGGGAGACTGAGCTTTTATCTTACCTGTTCCTGGTTGCAAAGCATGGAAGTGCAAGCAGTTTTACCTCTGCTGGTAAAGGCACTCCATCATCATTAGGAATTTTTGTTCACATCTCACGTGAAAGCAAAAAAACCATCTTAGTTTAGAAAATTCTTACTTTGATGGTACAAAATACATACATTTCATGCAACAATCTTTGGAAAGAAAGAAATCACCCTATTACCTGTGGCATTGGAGTCCCTGGGTTGATAGACAGGGACCTGCACCTATCACATTCCATCCTGGGCTGCAGGTATCTCCTTAGTCAGGAGGTGGGCTGTGTGAGGATCAGACCAATGAGCTATCTAGACCTGGAAGTCTTGGACTCCCTATAAAAGTAAGCTCTGAACAATAAAACACACTGTTTGTCACATAAAGCTCTGGTGTGCGTGTGTGTGTTGTCCCTGTCTCCGACCACCAACTCCACGGAACACATGGATATTAAACATGATAATTTCCCAAGGACCTTATCCAGTAGGACATACAGACACAGCAATTTTCCAACCTACTTCTGGAACAGAAATTTTGAATTTTGAATTTTTTGTTTTCTTGGCAGGTGCCATGGTTTAATCAAATCAAAACACAGCCCTGTACTGACCACTATGAACAAAATTATCTCTACCCCAGCCAAAACCAGCACAGCAGAGAGCAAGGTGTATCCTGTTCTTGAATAGCTGATAGTCTCTCCTGTAAATAGTTTGATGCAATTGGGAAGGAACTAGAATTTGGATGTCTTGTATTTTGGTGAGTGTCCTGACCATAAGTTTGCTGCAGCCCAATGTTTCCTCTTACCATTCTAGCAAGCCTTTGTCAGGTATATGTAAAAAAAACCCTTCACTTTTTATGGAAGGACTAACAATTTGAACACTGGGGGGCTCTGTAAGTCCCTTACAAGAGACATTGTTTGCCAACACCAGTGATTTAGTGTTGGAGGTTTCCTTTTGGGCACAAATTAATTTTGTGTGTGTACTAGGAATCTCACAGCATCCCTTCAGGAGCATCATGGATGGGCTGTAAACATTTTCCTTCCTGGGGGAACTGAGGTTGGAGGGATGCTTGACTTTGTCAAACACAGAAGGGATGTGTCTGAAAGCCCTACTCACGTTTCAGGAAGGCAAAGATCTTCCACAGGCAGTTGTCTGCACTGATTTGGCCTCACCTTGAATATCATATGCAGTTTCAGTCACCACAATATAAGAAAGATATTAAATTACTACAGAGGACCCAAAGTAGAATAATAAAGATGTTGAAGGGTATGGAGGGGAAGCTCTATGAGGACCAGGTGAGGTCACCTTGGCTGTTCAGCCTGGAGGAGAGGAGGCTGAGAGATGACCTCATTGCTGTTTGCAGCTTCCTCTTCAGGGGGACTGGAGGGGCAGACGTATCTCTGCTCCCTGGTGACCAGTGATGAGACCCAAAGAAATGGCTGGACCTATGTCAGGGGAGGCTTAGGCTGGATATTAGGAAAAAGTTCTTCGCCCAGAGCGTGGATGGCCATTGGAGTGGGCTCCTCGGGGAGTGGTCACAACCCCAGTCCTGACAGAGTTCAAGGAGTGTTTGGACAATGCTCTCAGGCGCATGGTGTGACTCCTGGGGATGGTGCTGTGCAGGGCTGGGAGCTGGACTGGTGATCCATGTGGGTGTCTTCCAGCTCAGCTTATTCTGTGATTCTGAGAACCTGGGCCATCCATACAAGCTTCACTGCTAGTCAAGATGTGATGTGGATATCAAGCCCTGGGATCACCATGAGCTGCATCACATTCAACTTCAGTCCTTCACTCTTGTACCTCACCTGTCAGTGACATATGTGTGTCTGTCCTCCTGAAAACAGTTATTTTCCTGCTCTTTTATTAAAGCATTTTAATCTCAACTAGCATTCTTTCTATCTGTCATACAGAATGTTTTATTTTCTCATTACTGGGTATAAGAAGGCAAGCGTACAGCAAAACTTCTTGGTTCTGTATTCATTTCTGGCAGCCAATCATTTAAACTTAGGTTTAAAAAGCTGTAAATTTGAAAATGTTTTTGATTCCGATCCCAGTTAATATGAAACAAATAGCAATTTCTCTACTTTGTTACTTCATTTCTATCAAGACTTGATTACGAGCTAAGCTTTAAATACATGAAGACTTCTTATATGCTAAATTAAATGGGATAAAAGAATATCCTTAACAAACCTTTTGGCCTTCCTTAAACCTAAAGTCTCCAATGTGCGATTTAGAAATAATTCATCAGATGAATAGCTATTGAAATTCAACTCTGTTGACTTTAGAAGAGACACATACATTTAAATCAACCCAAAATCCCAGATACCAGCTGATACAAACTGGTTGGATTTTGGAATCAGTTTAATATTAAATATTAAGAGGTTGTTTTTATGTCAGTCTTTGAGAAAATGAACAAGCATATCTTACTGTATTATTTTCATTATTAGAAGTAGCTGTGACCAACATTGTACCTAACTCTGTGTTCAAAGAGACTTAGTGTCCCACTTGTATAAAATTTGATAGCAACATTATTTACTAATTTTACTTTTTTCCATCCCTCTTGTACACAATTTAAAAAAAAATCCCAAAATGAAACCAAATCAAAACCCAAAGGAACTCTCTTCCTTGTCATGCAAATATTATTTTACCATTTTATAGAAATCTGTTTCAGGTCATTTAGCAGTGAAACACGTGATGTAGCAGGTAACATTTTAACAAGAAAATAAGTATCATAAAGAAAAAAATACATTGGAAAAAAATATTTGTGTCTAAATTTTACTTCAATTTGTCTATTTTATTGGAAACAGAAGGTTTTCTATTAAAAGACAAAAAATCAAACCCAAACTCTAGATTTGCCTGATTAAGTAGTCTGGTGCCATCTTGATAAACAGTGCATAAGCACTGTAATTCATCTGAGATTAGAGACACTGATTTAGCAGTTCATTGCTCAGGCTTTATGCTGCTGGCATTCTATTGATGTAATTGTTTTTGTTTAGAAGTGTTGTGTGCGTTGTAAGTGTTTGGAAGATGTAAATTCTACAGCTATTACTTACTTTGAATTAATAATTTATCCTTTGAAACTGAAACTTCTTAGTAGTCTCTGCAAAATATTTTTGTCTGATTTCAAAGAATGCCAAAGTACATAAATCTAATTTTAGAGGATGCCAATTCTTTTTCTGAGAGAAACTGAGATGAAAGACTAGTCTGCCAAGGACTCTGACACCTTCCGTGTCACTTAAGCCTACTGAGTAAGTCAAGATGGAAACTGTGCAGAGGAACTGGTCTCAATTTCACACAGTGAGGAATTAAATTTTACTTGTCCAAGTAATTCACAGAAAAAGAAATCATAGTTGTAAGTTATGAAAGGGTATAACTGAGTTAATACTGTTCAGCAAGACTCATGTTATTCATCAATTACAAGAATGTTTCATGAAAGTGCTGTTGAAATTATTTCTGAGTATCTTTTAGTAGTTATTTTTCATAAATTTACATATGGTTTTAGAGACAATGATTTTTAAAGTCTCCCTCAACCCAATTCCTTATTTGTGAAGGAAATTATTGTCTAAGTGCATGCCTCCAGTGATAAATATGAGATGACAGAACAAACAGATGGAGGTCCAGCACAACTTTTCTTACCTGTCTGGGGAAAAATGTCATTACAATTCTTGCAAGATGTTTTGCAAGTAAGTCCTTATTTGAGATGACCTGGTCTTAGAAGGCAGGTACTAATCCTCATTATGACATTTCTCTACAGAACTCACACACTCAGAGGACAGGTCAGGGACTTCCAAAAACTGCTCACAGGTTCTTGATTTTCTGCAGTATGGGTACCTGCGAGGTTCTGGGTTGGGTCAAAATATTGAGTGAAAACAGTAGTGGAACTATAAGCAGGACATGGGCAGAGATTATGTCCATATTCAGCAGAAAAAAAATGTCAAGGTCTAAGTAGTATTTGACAAAAATTCTACCAAGAAGATCAGATATCATATATAGGGAAAGGAAGGTCACTGGACTAATATACAATTTGTCTTGTACTTGTGACAAAAGAATTAAGTACTCATTGCAATAGTTTGAAAAAAATATTTACAGATCTTAACTTGTTTTAATTGAGATTACCTGCCACCATATGATATCATATTTGATTGCTTTTATTTTCAGAATTTGTATCACTTCCTCCCCACCAGAGTTATTTATAACTTGATTTAGAGGATTAAGCACAATTGTGTAGCAGCTACAGAAAGTCCACAATTCTCCCATTCAACTCTTCATATTGTCTTCCACCTTCTGTATTTCCAATGTGCTGCTGCTAAGACCATTGCAACGAAAGCACCTTTTTATTTCAAATCAGATGTGATCTGCAAGGCACTGAGATTTTTCTTCAGGCAGGTGACCCAACTCTTGTGCATGCACTAAGTTTAGCCATCATTTGGTGGCATGCAAAAGGGAGCTTGCCTTGCCTGCTCCAGCTGGAAGGGTTCTAGATCTTAGTATAAAAAAATAAGAAACAATTTTTCCAATTCATCTCTCTTCTCAATATTTCAAACTTTTTCTTCAGGTACACTGTGGTGAAACTGAAAGTTGCTCTTTAATGTTGTTATTTATAGAAGGTTTTTGTATCTTGACAAGGTTAGTGAAGGCAGAGGGGCAGAGATGAGTTGGCCAGCCTTCTTTCTTAAAGAAGGGTGCAAAGCCTAATGGACCTGTGACAGGTATTTGTGCAGCTAAATTGGCATGCTGCCAATTCCTCACATCCCTAGTGCCTACCTGAGCGACCTTTCCATTGTCTCTTAGTTGAGGAAAAGAGTTTTCTACTCTAGAAATAATTCAGTTCCATTTGAAAATATGACATACAGCTACATTTTCCAGCCACTTTGAAGATCTCTGATATCTTTGCCCATGGTGTCACTTTCTCTCTGTCCTAGTAAGCATTTCAGCAGCTACATAATTTTGTCAAGAAACAGGCAATTCAAATAACCAAATATGTACCCTAATGTTATGTCAACATGACCTTTTAATGGGTAATTCCAGGACTCTGTTTCCCAATGAGATTCTTTAAGACAGTAATTCTGTGAAAATTATCCATATAAAAAATTGTTCATTTCCACTCCAAAAAATCCCTACACCAACAATCTCTTCAATGCCTCTGAGAATATGGCAAAAATATGTGTTCTTAGAAAAAATAAATTTGAGAAATTCCAATCACCTTAAGAGGATGTCTAGATTCCCACTGTACAAACGGAGCAGAAGTTTGCTGCCAATTTCCTTCTGCTGCTTGTTTTCTGGCTATTACATCTTTGTATGTGTACTTGTTTGAAAGCAAACCAGTGAGAGATTCCGAGTCAGAACTATAATTTAATAGAAAGATTAAAATAAAGGCAGAAAACACTGGCTTAAACTGACAATTAGGATACATCCTGACACCTTGTTAGGCAAGGTGGTTGTAGCAGTCTTATTAAATCGTGGCTGCATTCCTGTTGAAATGATAGATGTGGTTCTGTTGAAACAGTGATCCTGTAGAAGGGTCTGGTCCTCCTCTGAAGGTCCAGTGGTGGTTATGTAGCTCTTGTCCTCTGGCAATCCAGTGGATAAGGCTGCTTATGGCGCTCCAAACCTCAGAATTTATCCAGATAGGAATGCTTGGTTCCTCCCTCTGGGCGGAGCATCCCACAGTGTGATGATGTAACTTCACGAGCCACGCAGTGTGACTCAATGGCCCACTAACACAAGTTATCCCCTGGATAAGATAAAGATCACTGCCTCACCTTGCTTTAAAAGCTCATGGAAATGGTGATAGAATACATAACTTTTGGTTACATATTACATTGTAACCTAAGACAGTATGGCTAAATTATTTTTGCTTGTTTGTTTGACCCCTTACTCGTTGGTGTTAAATAGTAATAATTTGTAGCTGACTGGTCTGTATATCCCCAGTTTAGTTTAAGTCCTATTAGTTTAAGTAGACATGATGTGCAATTACTAAAAAAGTGAGGCTCACTATGAATAAAGCTCCGCAAACAATCTAGGTTGTGGCATTCCTTGGGCAAACCAAAATAAACCCCAATCAAAAAAGCTAAACCTGTACTTTAAAATAGTGTTATTTAGTCCAATTTGGTACTAATTACATTTTGGAAAAACTACTGAACACCACACACCCCTCTTTCCATGTTTATCAAGGTAAGGAACCTTTTGCCTTTATTATTTTTCTACAGGTAACCAAATAAAAATCCAAAAGACAAGAATTAAGTCATTGGATAATTTGCCAGCTTAAAATAACTGAGACCAATTTGGAACCAAAGCACAAATTTGCAGCCAACACACCGTGTTTGGATCAATATTGCTACATGATGTGGATATATGGAAATCTGCTAATATTATGACAAGAAATAATGAATCTATGTGCACATGTATTTGCATATGTCTTTCTATGTTTCACAAACACAAAATGAGTCCACTCAGTCTCCCTAACTCTGGCTCTTCAATGATCACCTTGGCTCTGCATAACTACAATCTTTATCAACATAATCACGTAGTGTGTGTAAAGCAATGCAAGGCACAGCAATTAAAGAACAGACACAACTTATTCAAACACAGGCTGTCTTTCACTTAACCTCTGTTTGTCCAACCATTACATTGTATAATGCTGCGCTGAGTAAATGAAAAGAGAAGTAACATTTTACATAGCTTGAAGTGTCACGACCACAAATATAGGCCATTGCTGGAGAGGTTAGCTATATGGCTTTTTTTTTTTTTTGGCTCACTATTCATGCAGTATTGGACAATTTTTTATCTTTTTTTCTCTTTCTACTGACTGTAATTTGTTGTTTGAAGCAGAAAATTCAGCTATGTGATCAACATTTTTCTGGCACATTTTGCCTTAGTTTAGGGCATGTGAATTTAATCCTCTTATCAAGATAAATAGAACAATACCCCTTCACAATGAATTCACTTAATATACTTCCAAAATATCTATCTGCTTACTGAGAAGCTGCTGCATATATTGTGTTTATTCCAAGTGGTGATACTAAAAGATGTGGTCACATTTCAAAGTCAGCAAAGAAATATGATACATTTAAATCTTTTGCATGAACAGCCTTTGAAATTCTTCTAGTATCTTGAGATAACATATACAAATATCTTTTTCAATAACACAGAAAAAGTCATCTTTTCTAAATAAAATTTTGCATTTTATTTATTCTCAGAGTGTCCTTATTCCAAAGCTGTCTTTTATACATCAGCTATTAACAGCATTTTACAAGCTTAGGTGCTGTTTCTTAAACCATAAAAGAAGAAGAAAGAACATTCAGATCTATAAGCTGATTCAATTTCATGGATATTGTAAGTTGCATTTTCAGTGCAGCTCTTTTTTGCTACTTAAAGGATCAACACCACTCCTGATGATGTGCAAAAATAAAGCTGATACCTTATATAGACTCTTTAAGTTTTGGGAACTGACCAAATATTGCTTTGAGAAACTCAGACCATTTTATTCATGACAACATAGGAAGAAATGTGAAGAAGATGTAATAAATAGACAGACAAGGTCTATCTACAAATTGTCTTCAACAGAATTGTATGTTGTCTTAGCAAAGCTTGATTTACAAGGAGAAAGGTTTAGATAAATGAAATTACCTGATAACATAAAGCATTGACATTTCAAAATATTTTTAAAAGTAATCTATAAATTTTCTATGAAAGTATGTAACTCCAAATGCTGTATTATAGCACTAACTGATATCAATTATATGTTTCCTGAAAGTAACCATGGTAGATCCATACTTCTAAGGACTTTAATGTATAAAAGCTGCTAAGCTGTTACTTATTTGTGGACACCTTTCAATCCTTGCATTGATGTGTAATAGCAGATTTGATAAAAAGATGGTACTCCTCTTATATTCCTGAAAAGACATGTTTCACATTCTTGAAGCACATGCCTTGATTTTTATGGTATTTATCTCATCTGTCCATTGTTTGGTGGAAATGTGATGAGTTATGGTAGCATGGTTTCAGTTAAAAGAGACCTTAAAGGTCATCTCATTCCAAACCCCTGCCATAGGCAGGGATGCCTCCCACTAGACCAGGTTGCTCAGGGCTCCATCTAATCTGGTCTTGAACACTTCCAGGAATGGGGCAGACATAACTTCTCTTGGAAAGCTGTTCCATCATCTCATCATCCTCACAGGGAAGAGTTTCTTCCTAATATCCAATCTAAACCTGCTCCCAGTTTGAAGCCATTCCCCCTTGTCCTGTCACTCCAGGCCCTTGTAAATAGTTCTTCTCCATCTTTCTTGTCGGCTCCCTTCAGGTACCCAAAGCGCACAATTAGGGTGCTCCAAAGCCTTCTCTTTTCCAGGCTGAACAGTCCCAGTTCTCCCAGCCTTTCCTCCCAGCAGAGCTGCTCCATCCCTCTGATCCCCTTGGTGCCTGCTCTGGCCTGGCTCCAGCAGGTCCCTGTCCTTGCTGTGCTGGGAGCCCAGAGCTGGATGCAGCCCTGCAGGTGGGGTCTCAGCAGAGTGGAGAAGAAAAGTCGTTTTGGTTAGGAATGTTTAGAGCCATGACTTCAAACCAAAAAGCAGTTTTGGTTAGGAATGTTTAGAGCCATGACTTCAATGAATGGGGTCAGCTTAGCTTCAAGAATAAACTTTATAATATGTTTAATTTTAACTGTAACACAATAGTATTTTTCATGGAGTGAGATATAGTTAGAGACAGTATTTTCGTGATGAAATATCTTCACTATTTCAGCTGTAAGGGACCAGAAGACTTATCTTGTCTCATCAGTATTCTTGTTCTCTCTGAAATTGTTAAGATAATGAGACTGAACTCAGGAAGATCCTATTTAACATCATGGTAATACTGTCTGCATTGCACGTACTGTCTCCATTGCAAATGGTTACTATTTATAAACATGTATATATATTTTTCTGTGCCACCATGCAATTAAAGCAACCTTTATACTAACATCTAAGAAGCCTTTAAAATATATTTATTTGTTTATGTAATAATAGTAATAATACTATGCCAGAATTGTGAAGAAACAGCTTTTGCAAATGAAATTTTTGACAGTCTATTTTGAGTAATTTCATGCTGAACTTTCTACCTTGAAAGTTAATAGGAGTTTAAACATTACTGACATAATAGTGAGTTTGTTCTGTGAGCTCATTTAGCTGCATTTGCTATTCTACTTTCCAGATGAGGAAGAGGTAGAGAAATGTAGAAGGAGGGTCTCTGGCACAAAGTAGAGACAGGTAAAAGTAACAAAAAAAGGTGTGAATTCCAACTCTATGTATATTCAGGAAGGCTGAGAAATAGACCTTTTGCCACATTCAATTATTTGTAGAATAATCTTTGTCTGTGTAAATTTGAGGCTCAAAATTCTTAACAGGGTAGCAGGTTTTGCCACTCAGAAGCAGATAAAAAAAAAAGAAAAAAGTCAGAGGACTTGAAGTCTTTGAAATGAATCATAGCTGTGGGTTTTTTTTTTTTTTTCTCACCTCCTTCAAATATCCATAAAAATTTTTCATGGAAGAAGTCCCATAAATAAATACGGCAAATCAATACAGTTTCTCAGGGTAATGTCAATCCTCACTGAACAATCTGCAAGTCTGTTCTTTGTAATGCTTTTAAGTGAATTTTAATTTCATCAGTCAATAGCAGAAGCAGCTGTTGTAAATAATACCACTGCTGAGTGCAGGAGCTGAAACTTAGAAACTAATGACACGATTGAGGAGATGAGAGTCAGAAATAGTACAGAAATGTTTTAAATTGTCTCATAATATGTTCTCTTTGGTATCATTTGGATATTAGCCCGTGTTGGCCCTCAGTCAAGAGACCTACAATGGAAGCAAGTGGGAATTGTAACCCTTGTTTCATCTATTTTGCTGAAGTCATTCTTGTTTCTACATCTCTACAAGATCAGAGCTCTCTCTTCCTTTCCATTTTACTATTTTGTCTGTCCATCTCTCCATCCGCCCCCCCCTCCCCCCCCCCCCCCCCCCCGCCCAATCAATTTTGTCATCTATTCCAACATTTCTAAGCCTTTTCCTGTAAAATTCACCACTAGTTCTCCAGTGGAACTTCTGGAGCATTTGATATTTTGAGAACTCACTACACTTCAGGGATGACAAAGGAGTGAGGATAAACAGTTGAATTAATGGAAAAAGTAGGTAAAACACATCCTTAAACTGAAGAATATCCCAAAAAATAAGCATGGAGGAGGAGACAAGACTAAGATGTCTCCACATGATCTCTACTGTGAATGTTTCTATCAGCTGTTGTTCTCTTTCAAAATGCAATCTTTTCCAGTTACATCTCAACATGAGAAAGTCTTATCTGGTCTTACATGTTTTCCTTTTTTTTCTGTTAAAAATAAACCCCACCAAGCTTCAACAGACATGTTTAAATGTTTCTTTAAAAGGGAAGGATTTGATCAGCTACACTGTTTAACCCCCAAGGCACTGCTAACCTGGCAGCAGAGACGTGTTAACCTCCTGCACAATGGGACCAAAACAATGGCACGATGAGGCTGTCACCATCAAGGGCGGCTTCATGGACTGTTTGGAGTCTGAAGGAAGAAGCAGAGGAGCTGTACATAAATGTTTAAGGATGGTGAGTCAACTGAAGAAATGGTACAACACAGCTAAATTTGTAACAGCAGATCTTGAAAGCCCTGGGCAATGCTTGCAGTTGTATTTTCCAAGGGAACTCTAAGGAGGTAACCCTTGGTGACTGCAGGAAAGATGTGGATGGCTCTTGGTTAAAGAGAGAGTTTTAAAATAAAATTATGCATTAAATCCAAATCATTCAAGGTTTGAGTAACTTTGGAAAACCTGCCAAACATGCATTTTTAATCCATACTTTTCAAGTGACCTGGAACAGAGAGGAGTTGGCTGAGGGGCCACGTGAAATGTCAGAAAAAAAAGGGCTGGAGAATTCTAAAAACACAAGATGACTCTTATAACAAATTTAGATTCTGAAACAGTGTTGCCAGTGTCTCACAAAAAATATAAATTGATATAAATAAAACAAGGTGTACAGAAGAATTTCCATTGAACAAAATTTGATCATAATAGTTACTGTAGTTCTTTTAGCTTTCATAAAACTCAAGACATAACAAGGAGTATTGCCAAGTAGAAAAGCAAAGTACAAGCAATGACAGAATAAAAAATATGGCTTGTAGGTCAGCTGCAAACACAAGTTCTAGCTCAATTCTGTACATTCAAATAAAAATAAGAGTTATTCCTGAAACCTTCATTTGTTTAATTTAATGATATTTATTTGAAGATATGCTAATTCCTGTCCTCTCATTGAGTCCTTTTCAGGTCTTAAATTTGCTATTCCTGTTACTGTCTTTTTTTTTTTCTCCTTAAGTAAAGCCTTTATTCCAATGTGTTTCAGTCTATGTTTAATAGCTCATTTCTTGGTTGCAATTTTGATTTTCTAATCACTGGTTCTTTTCTACTTGTTTCCCAGTCTCTTCCTCTCACACTCTTTCTCTCACAATTCCAATCCCATGCTTACTTCCCATTTTTTCCAAATGTATCCTAGAGTAAATTCAGACACTGATTGTAAGGGTTTTTTAACAGCTGATTTGAAGTAAGAATTTGTATCACAGAAAGAAGTCCAGAAAAAAAATCAAGTCAATCCAAACAACATTTATATCTTGGTCTCCAACTTTAGCTATTCCTAATAATTCTCAATTAACCAAAGACCTTCATCAAACACAGATTAATAAAACAAAGATTTTCTAATGCTGATTGCAATGGAGATACAGTATATAGATATGGAATAATGTATGGTTTATTTTCGTAATAATAATTTTGCATATTTCTACCATGTGTATTCAGGTTTAAATTTCTAAGGAAAAAGGTGCTTTAATTGAATAAAAAGTGGGAAAATCCATTTCTAAATTATCTCAACCTGTAACAACCAACAGATTAAAATCATGGCAAGATGATTAGCTGCTAAAAGATTGTTGCAACAATGTACATATCTAAGTAATGTAACAAGCACTATAATTTACATTTTCATGCCAATTCATGTTTGAGCTTTATAGGTTATAATACTGTTCATTCCAAGATATATTACTCACATATAAAATTTTTGATTATTTTTTAGCATGAATGAAGAGCTGCAGTGTTTATTCTTTATTTTTAAAAAACCCAAGATTTTAGGTATCATACAGGAATCTCATCAAAACCACTTTGGGAAACCCTCATTCTCATACCTCCACTGATCCTATTGCTGTAGCAGCTTCCAGAAAATCCTGTAATTTAAAACATTTCAAAATCATTACAATAGTCATAAGGCCAGTTTCTCCACTGGTAACCCATTGGCTTCCTCTCCTTGAGCTATAACTAGCTGGATTCTGTAACTCATTAACAGCTGTGTTCCTTAGGCAGAAAGAGCACTCTGTCCCATCCAGGGCAGCACAGCAATGAAGGATGGTTTGGAATTGCATGGCAATGTTGCTCCAGCTCTGCCACTGGAAGCAGGAGGAGAATATCAGTATCGTGTCTTTGCTGCACCTGTTTCTAAACCATCAGTATAATCTGGGTTTAGGTGTCTGATCTTTTATTCCCAGTTGAGAATCTTCCTCTGCCTGCAAACTGTTGTTGAGAAGGGACACCTAATTCTATTTTTGTTGTGAGATATAGAGACTTGCAATGCAGAAAAGCAGGTCTTGGTCTCCAGAAGTGCCTCAGTTCTACAACCACCACCTTATATTAGCATCTCCTTTTCTCACTAACTTTTCCCACCACTTTTCTTACTTTAACCTAATTTAGTTTAAAATTTTATGTTTACAAATGCCATTTTTCACCTTTTATTTTTATTCAGGGTCTAATATGCAAAATAAATCTACTTTTATCATAGGGAGAGGCTGTAGTAAAGTCTACTGTATGTGTCTGCATTCAGGCAAGACTTCAATTGTCCTCAAAATTCTTTACGGCTTCTTTTTTATTGTTGCCTAATTTCAGTGTCCTTCAGTTTGGCACATATAACAATCCTTAGAATCAAATTGGAGCTACCTACTCATGTAGAAAATGTATTTGTATTAATTTATTTTTTTTAAAAAACAAGGACTTTACAGAACAACAGACAATTGTAGACTGAAAATTTGGAAAAAAAACCCCAGCAAAATCTCTTTAATCAATAAAGATTCAGGTATTGTTTTCAAGTCAATAAAAACAAATTTGCTTTAACATTAAGTATTCTTAAGAGAATTCATTGGAAATTCCATGTCTTTTTTCACCTTTTCAAATAAGTTTATTATTTTACAATAGAGAAGTCCTGTAGAGTATTTCAGAAAGAAAAACACACTGTGTAATTGTAGCCAAAATTTACAGTTTTAATTTACTGAAGATTGAAAGAAGCTTATTAGCTGAAAATCAATATTGATCTGAAGTTAAGCTTTTTCAACTTTGGAACTACTAAAATATATTGAAGAAATGCCACAAAAATGTGAATGCTGCATAAATAATTTATTAGATAAATATTTCTTTATGTTCTATGTTTAAAGCTGACCAATAACTTCATTTCTGTGTTTTTATAGTTATAAAGCATGTTTTGCACACAACCTCAGATAAGATAAAAATGCATATCATTAATTTTACTGACTCGTTCAACTTTACTGTTTGCATGTGTTTGTGGGAACCCAGGACATCCCTCTGGCTGTCCAGGATAGCCAGGACCCCTTCCAGAGGGCTCAGAAGCCCTGGCACAGAGCCCAAGACCCCTGTGGTTTTGATTATGACCCATGGAGCGAATTACCAACCTTATATGAAGATGAGCAAGCCACAACAGGTTAGGTAGAATAATAGTTAAGTTATCACGGGGTGGAAAAGTAGATTTTGGGGTTGTTAGAATGGGGGTTCAGGAGGCAAGATAGAAGGATCTGGGCGTGTACAGCCTTTCTCCTTCTTCTTGGCCTCCATCCTCTGCTGCGATGTTGGCACTTTTAGATTGGTTTAGAGTAGAAGCTCACTGTTGAACATAGGTGATAGGTATTGGAAAGTAATTGTGAACATTGTACACGTAGTTTTTAGTATAAAGACATAACACCACCCCGGGGGCAGAAAGTGTGCCTGGAACTGTCCTGCTGGAGGGACCTCGGCAGGGCAGGAGAAAATTTTTTATAGCTAAGATGCAATAAACAACCTTGAGACTGAGAACCGAAGAGCTCTGACTCCTTCTTCAAGTGCTTGGGCTGGGAAAAGAGAGTTTAACATCTCTTGGGGCCACAGCGACCACCAAAAGATCCCGAGATGTGTTCTTTTAGAACCAGTTCTGAAATTTGGACTACAAAACTGAGCTGAATTTAAGAGGCATTTCAAGCAAATTGCTTGCCTTGCCTGTGTTGAACTTCAGGCTGACTGCTGCTAGGGCTGTACCCATGGGGGAATGCATTTATATAATAACCCAAAGTTGTGAAGTGATTGTATATTGTGGCAGTGCTCTATGAAGGGCACACAGAGCAGGTGTGTCAGCACCCCTGGCCCTGTATGTCAAAACGAGCATTTAGCAGGATAATGTGTGTCACACACTGGGGAGAACAGGTATGTGGAGGGCAGACTGCCTGGGGAGGGAACACAGAAAGCTCAGAGGTTCTGCTTCTCACACTCAGGAAAGGGTCAGAAAACTGATTGTCAGCACAAGCTGATAGAGTGAATTTTCATGGCAGCGTTTACGGCCACAGATGGAAATCTGAGCATGTGAGGATACATTTGGTGCTCGTCTCATGGCACCTCTCAGCAACAGCAGAATGTATCTTCCCCAGAGGTGCGAGACACCAACCATTTCAGACAACATTTTATCAGAAAACATATTAGAAACTGTTGTTGCCAGAGCAGTTATAAATACAATATGAGCTCAGTTTCAGCAGTTAATTGTGGACTTTCCGTGGATTTCTATGAAGCCAGAAAAATATTCCAAAGTGTTTTGGAAGGGTTCTTAGTTATATTTTATCATCCTCTTATGCAATAGGTCTTGTAGAACCACAAAACCAAACATTTTTCAGTTTCAGCATTAACATTTAGAATTTATTGTCAGAATCCTGGCTGAATGAACACTGCTCTTTGAAAGTTTTCTTTAATACTTATTGATTGTTTGAGTGTGTAATTTTTAGTCTGTCTCGAATGAATACATAGTAGTGGTTTATATGAGTGATAAAATGACAATAATGCAAGAAATCTTATGAATACTTAATGCTGTTGAGCGCAGACTCAATTTTCTTATCTGTCTTTGAAAATCCTGGCATTTTGACCAAATACCTTGAATCACCTGTGTAACAGCACACTCTTTCTAACAATTTAGATATAAGCTCTCTGGTGAAGACGCAATCTTTTCAGCCCAGATGTGCACAAGCCATAGTACAATGAGGCCCTAGCTTTAATTTCTGAGTTCTATTCAGAAAAAATAATTATTGAAATTGTGTGCAGTGCACTTCCATGAATTTGGATGGGAGAGAATAGTGAATGTCTAACAAAAGATGAAAAAATATTCTAAAATTTTGGGTATTAATAGCTCAAACCTAGCTTTTTAAACATGTGCCCTACAGAGGTGCTACTGATTTTCTTGTGGATGTGCTTGACTCTCTTTAAAGGGCTGTGATATGTTTTTTCTGTGGTGAAGAAGAATTCAGAGAGCTCTTCCTAGCAACAGCAAAAGACCAGTTGGAAATAACACTTCCTCAGCACCAGTCCTCCTCCCCTTCTAAAGGGAGACCTTTATTCATCTTTTCTTAGTTGTTGATTCAGATGGAATTGTGAATGCATAAGGAGAACCTATTTTCTTTGTTATTGCTAGCCCTAAACACATTTTCTTGCATCCCAGTAATATCAGAGTTATGGTAGGTGTCTTTAATGAATATTTTTTACTAAATTCCTCATCTTGTCAATGTCTGAAAAGAGCACAAAAAATCCCTTCCTAATCTGAGGATAATTTAAGTTATATTTGTCAAGGCTCTTCTATATTCATAGATATATGTTTAAATCTCAACAATAATATTTATTCATATTCATGATATTGATAATGATAGTGCTAGCTGTATTTGTTCATTTTGACACATTTTGTGAATAACAGAGGACAGCTATCTTAGAACATCACTAGACAGACAGCTCTAGAAGTAGAATAAATGATTTGCTTCTCTGTGATGAATACAAGAATTTTATCTGTGTCACATACCAGGAATCCTTGAGGTTGCATGACCTTGTGTTTTTCTGACCACCTAAACACAGTAGTTTTGGTTCAGGGAAGTTTTGTTGCATGTATAACTCAAAAAGACTTCTCCTGGTAAATGCCTAGCAGAACTAATAAGAGAAATTTTTACAACAGGAGATTTCTTTTCCTCTTTCTCCCTGTGACATTAACATTGGACACAGGTATGCTCCTCTCCCCAAACTTCATTTAAAATTTAATTATATTTTATGTCTCAGTTAATGACTACTGGATATTTCTCATCAGGAAAGTTTTATAGAAGACTATTCTTCATTTTGTTCCTACAGATCAATATTAAGAAATCTCTTTTCTCTCTTTGTCTTTGAGGTCTTAATATTTGGGTAAGTTAAAATAAAACAAAAACAATTATTTCTCTTCAGTCTGCATACATCTTCAAACTCTTTTTTGTTTCTTCCAACAGCTAATTCAGTATACCATCAAGTGTTTTGTTATTCTGAAAGAGATGCTTTTAATCAAAAGTTGTTTTAAATCTGTTCAGTTATGCAGTAATGTAAATATGTACAGTCTGGAAATATTGACAAAATTAAATTTTCTGAAGTTCCATTAAATCATACTCCCTTCAAATGAGACTTGAATTTTCATAGCAGTTAAAGCTGAAAATATTCAAAGCAGATAGGTGAGTGTTGGATGGTTAAAGTGCATTCCAAAAGTGTTTTCAAATATTCTTTTCTGGAGACATCTACTTCCTTTAGAATGCTGTGTACTGCCTCACAGAAACCATTATATTTTCATTAGAAAAATTAAACCTCATTTGGGTATTTGCCAACTTCAGTTCATTGGGTCTTTCATTTTGAGAGCAGTAAGAAGCTTGAAAAGACATTATCTTCCTGCTACATTGTGATGGAAAATATGGTAGACAATGACATAAAAAAATAGTCAGTGTTCACAATGTGAACATGTCCCTCATTTTGGTCTTACAGACCTGTTTTGCTGTTGGCTCTTGGAGAATTGTTCCCATTTTGCAGTTTTGTGAAGAAAACCAGAATATTTCATCAGTTCAATCAAAAATGCACCAATTTCCATTTCCTGGTGTAAGCATTTTCAGAGGTGTCAAGTGGCAGAAAACTGTAGTGTGTTTTCACCTTACTGCCAAGAAGAGTCCAAGGGGCCAGGGAGGGACAAGATAGAGGGAGCAGACTTATTTGTTAATTGAAATCGCCTGAAAAAACAGTGTTTTACCACAAAAAGATTTCATGAAGACAAGATATTTTCTATTAATTTAGGGTCTATCTACTACTTTATACAATTCAGTCATCCAGTAACAAACATTGTGGATGGGGGCTTCTTTTTAGATAGGTTTGCTTGTTTTTGTTTTGGGGTTTTTTTGAGCTGGATATTTGTTTTGGTTTGTTTTTTGGTTTTTTTTCAGTAAAACCTACCAGCAATAACCTACAAATTTTCAAGGTATTTCTAGCTAAAAGAGAAAGAAAGAAAGAAAGAAAGAAAGAAAGAAAGAAAGAAAGAAAGAAAGAAGAAAGAAAGAAAGAAAGAAAGAAAGAAAGAAGAAAGAAAGAAAGAAAGAAAGAAAGAAAGAAAGAAAGAAAGAAAGAAAGAAAGAAAGAAGAAAGAAAGAAAGAAAGAAAGAAAGAAAGAAAGAAAGAAAGAAAGAAAGAAAGAAAGAGAAAGAAAAACATTTTCTTTAGAATATTAGACTTCACATTTATATAAACTGCTCTACCCTGTCTCTCTTGCTCTTGATCGAGTACCAGGACAGGGAGCTGAAACCTACAAAGTGCAATTCCAATTATATTTTCATCTCACTTCACAGTCCTAAAATATATAGAGGGCAACGTTTGGAGGAAACTCCCAAAGAAATTACGGAGAAAATCCGCAATTGAGAAGAATGTTAGGCTATTAAGTTTATAAATAGCCGTGGCACTTCAGCTGGTGAGCAAAGAATTGTTAACAAAATTCTTGTTAATTAGATTAAAATGAAGTTTATTGCATATGGATTACATGCTTCCTAACATAATGAAAAATACCCAGCTCCTAGTAGCTATTGTTACAAAAGCACATACATTTTTTATATTGCTTAACATATTTTTTCCCCTAAGGTATTAGGGTGGTGGGGGTTTTTTGTTTTGTTTTGTTTTGTTTTTAATTCAGCAGTGTATAGTACTGTTGGAATTAAAATCAGAAACCAGACTAATTTCTGTTGACATTATTATTTTGACATATTGATCATGGACATGTAAGTGACAGATGGGGTAAGAGTTATGCTGGTGACCTCATCTACTAGATAATTGTTGACTTTTATTTGATATTTTATTTTAATTTTGAAAGAAGAATCAAAACCAGAAAATGTTTTGACAAAACTTTATCAATTGATCCTTCTGTTGACCTTACTGTATCTGTAAGCTCTGAAGCCTGTCTCCATGTTCTGAGGAGAATCCTTAGCCTTGTATTTTTAAACTCAATATAAAAAACTCTACTGTTCTGTAGTTAATTTGAAAACCACAGAACTGGAAGTCTTGGCAGTGGCATCTACAACAAAATCTCTGTGCTCTTTGGCCCAAGGGAAATTCCTAAGGCACTAATCTGACAAAGGATTATAAGGAACTTCAGAAATTTGCAGAGAGTTGCATAGGGAAGTGCCACCAATCCATGGTTGAAAACTATAGGAAGTTTCTTTCCTTCTTGTTATTTAGAAATTAAAGTAATATTAAAAAGCAAGCCATATAAGGGTTTACATTGCATAAAAAACCAAGTCAACTTCAGTTTATAAGTAAATGATGGAATTTTGAATCAGGACATTTAATTATTTATGGAATAAAAATCAGACTAGATTTATTTTTCAATAATGCATTAACTTACCTGCATACCAAGAATAGATAATGGACAATTCTGCTGTGAAGAAAGCCTGTATTCACTGTTTTGAATATAACCTTTTATGTTACAGAATGTGTTCTAATTAGTAACTTCCAAACTTACTGTGTATGCATATTGCAAGTAACAAATATGGAAATTAGAGGTATTTTGTTATGTCAAAGTTCTTCTTTCTCTTTTCTCCAGTAACTGACAGCTCTAAAATTCATGAGATTGGATATTCTATCTCATAGAATGTAGCTGTCATGTCATATTTATGAAGTTGAATAGCATAAATCTGTACATTCATAATGCCACATTTTGTCTTAATTTTAGACCATCATATGGTAATATAGAAAAAGAAAATAACAGCTTTAATTATATGTAGTTTCACTTATAGATTAATTGAGTATTTTTAAGAGATGGGTTGTAGAAAATAACTCTGGATCCCAGTATCCCAAGTATCCCAAACTGGTACAGTGGAATTTACAGAAATGTGGCAGACTTTTAATTTTTCATTCCTTATTTCTATTATTTGAGTTTGCACAGTCTGCTACAGAAATCTAATGTGATGTGAGAGCCTTTTTCTCTTTATGTGCCCAAGGAGACCACAGGTGTGTTAAGAGTACGTTTGTCATAGATAAACCTGCTTGTTATGGTTTGAGAGGACTTCATTTCAGGGAATTTAAGATTAAATTAGGCAGATAGATTAGATTAGGGCTAGATCAGGAACTTGTTTTCACTTTAGCTGGTTTTCAGGTTATTTCTGTGGTTATTGCACAAGAACACAAGCTCATCCCATTTTAAAATAACTGCTCATGTTAGCTGGTGTAATTTTTAATCTGAATTTGCCTTTTGCAATATTAACTGTAGCCATCAAACATTGAGATTATTAAAATTGAGCAAGAGATCTATTTTCTTGTCAGAAATTAATGAGATAAAGGGAAACAGGGCTCTTCAGGGTTTAATTATGATCTTTGCTTTACTTTTCAGTAAAATTTTGTTATATATATAGTTTAGCTTGAAAAAATCTATACTAATTCTAGAAATAAGTTTCCCCAGTCCCATTATTTTCATTTAAATTATTTTTATTTACCATATTGCATGGAACTTGTTAAAAAAAGTGGCTGTGCTGTTAACCTGGCATTAAGACCCACAGGTCTTACTCCCAAGCATAAATCCCATGGATCTTAAGATATTCAGGAGAAGTTAGGATTTATAAGCAAAGATGAGTTATTCTACTTTTTGTCTCTATTCAGAAAGCTCATTCTGATGCAGCAGAGCCTTCCAAAGTGCTGCAACTTCAAGTCATTTCTTTAGCATAAGAAGTGGGGCATATTGAGATTCCTTAGAAGAGATTTCTGACAGGAGCACCTTGATCCTGCGGCAGAATTCAGTTTTCTCTTAATGATGTGCCAGAAGGGACATATGCTGATCTTCACTTATTCTTGGTGGGACAAATGCCTGATCTCATCAGAGAGCTCCAAATTACACAGTTTTAGGACACCATATATGAATATGGTATTCTGGAAGTCATCCCACGCATTTGCACATATTTGGAAATAGGCAACCAAAAATGGAAGTCTTTATTTGTTTTGTAATAAATGATGATTTTAATCACTGTAATTGCAATATAGAAACTATTATTTTCTGTGGGGTTTTTAAAATAAAATATTTTGTGCCATTCATGAGGAACAAACCTACATGCTATTAAAAATTCAGATGCCATTAAAAATTCAGATGACCTCTGCATAGGGAATACTGATAAATTGCTGACTGCACATTGACAAAATATTTAAGTACAGAAATTGTTATGTAACCCATCTGTTTCTAAAAATGGTGACAATAATGTGTTTACACCTGTAATCTAGCTGCCTACATAGTTTAGCTGATATTTTATCTAATATTTAAGTCCCTTCCTCATTTTATTTGTTCAGAAATCATTTTAAATCCTTACTAAATGTATAATGTGTTTTAATAAATAAATGAATATCTGAAATATTGCTAGACAGTTTAAAACTTTAAATGTTTTAGATGAATTGTTGGTGACCTTCACACATGGCCTATTTTTCTGCACTTCAGCTTAAAATCCAAATGTCAAATTATGGAGTAGCTTCTGAGCTACTTCAATCAGAGAATGTTAAGAAGCTGAAATTATTTATTTATAAACTATAGAAATGTTGTTCACCAGAATAAGCAGTTATTTTTCACCCATATGTAGATTTATATTTCTAAGTTATTTTTTGGCCTCTAGTACTTTTCTAAATGAATTTACTCTCAGCAGCCAGAAGACAAGGCTGCATTTCAAATGTGCTGAAAAGGGGGAAGCAATATAATATATGCAGGTTCTTGAGATCTGCACTATCAGTACAGTGAAAATTTCCAGTCTATAACATGCCACTTACTCTTTCTAAGATCTATGCCTGAAAAACTTTTATGCCTAAAATGATGCCTTCAAAACTTTTTTCCACTCCATTTGGCTAAATAGTCCATTTGCAGCCATAGTGTTCTAGTGATTTAGATCAGCTACAACTCTACCCATGTTCACAAATAAATGAATGGTTTGGGTTGCAAAGGGCCTTACAGCTCATCTCATTCCACCCCCCTGCCAAGGACAGGGACATCTTCTGCTAGACCAGGTTGCTCAGAGTTCCATCAAGTCTGACCTTGAGCAGTCCCAGGGATGGGGCATCCACAACTGCTCTGAGCAATCTGTGTCAGCGCCTCAACAGCCTCACAGGCCAGAATTTCTTCCTAAAAACTGATCTAAACCTACTCTGTCAGCTGGAAGTCATTCTCCCTTGTCCTGTCACTCCATGTCCTTGTAAAGAATCTATCCCTGTAACCTACTAAGATTTATGAGAATCACAGCAAGTTGGACTTGGTCTACTGATACCTTTGCAGACCATTATGCTCCCTCAGCAGCCAGTAAACAAAGCCAATTAGAAAGGCATTGTTATGGCTATGGTCCTGATATGGCTGCTCAGAGCTACAGCCTGTTAAGGTGACTACTAAGTGGCTGTTAAGTGTAACCAGTGACTAGTAACTTACTTCCATTGCAAGAGTGCTAATTTTGTCTTACATTGTTTTTCCCAATCAGTTTTTTGTTAATAATATTGTTTACAAAGTTGGTATTTTTATTAGAAAACCAATGCCCTGGATTTCTCAAGACCATCTCCTTCTACATTTTAGTCTCCAAATCCATCCTGTGATCTAATACAATGATTCCAAATGTTTGAACACATAATTTCTAGGTAATTATCCATAACTGGCCAATTAGGGAGCCAATTAATAAAGCTTTCCTTTTTGTGTTGCACAATTTCTGAAAAACAGATTAAAAAAATTGATAGATATAATTACTGGTCATTCCCCAGCTTCACCAATATCTGCTGTAAATGTCTGTGGTAGGTTGTCCTTGGTTGGCTTCCAGATGTCCTTGGACTCTCCCTCCACAACTAAAGAGGTGAGGAGAAATAAGATAGAAAAGTCCATGGCTCATAATGAAGGAGAGTTCACCTGCAATTACTTACAGGCAAAACAAACTCAAGCAAAAATAATTTCATTTATTGACAAAATATATTTAGATGGCAAAAAACAAAGACAAATTAAAGCAGCCCCTTCCTTTATTCTCCCTTTTCCCAGGCTCAATGTCAGCTCATCCTGAACTCATCTACCTCCGTGCTCCTGAGCAGTTCAATGGGATGGGGAATGTGAAGTTGTAGACAGTTCATGGCTGTTCCTCTCTACAGGATTTTCATCCTTTTCATGCTTTTCTCTTGTTCCAGCATGGGACCTTCAGATCTTCAGTCCACAGGCTGCAGTCCTTTAGGAAAAACCTACTCCAGGGTAGTCTCTCCATGCAGTTCCATGGTGGTTTATCCCCTGGATCTCATGTGCAGTCCTCCATTGGGAGCAAGGGGACAACTTTCTTTGCCTGCTTTCCTCCAGAGGCTCCCAGGGAATTCCTGCTGGGACACCTAGTGCATCTCTTCTCCCTCCTACTCTCCCCTCACGGTTCTCAGGGCTGTCTCTTTTGCTGTTCCCTTCACCATTCTGCCCTCCCTTATCCCTGCTGTTCCCAAGACACTGCCATCATCTCTGGGGCTCAGCCATGCCCTGTGATGGATTGGTTGGAGCTGGTGGAAGCTTTGTCCCACAAGAGGCAGCCCCTCCACACAGGGGTCATCTGCAAGGCCGCTGAGCAGAATTAAATTATAAATAAAGAAAGCAGCATATATAGTATTTTATGCTGTTAAAATAAAATCAGGAGAAAGGCAGTTTTGCCACTTAAGAAAGTCTAAATTGTACACAGAATTGGATGAGGACCTGACTGGGGTGAAGTTTCTAATTCAGGGGTTTTTTTCTGTGAAACTGAAAAGAATCAAAATTGTTCTGACTCTAACAACATCTGAAAAGTTTTCAGTTGGGAGTATATTCCAGAGAAACTCTTGGGCAATGTTTACTGGTTCAAGGGTCTTGGCCCATGTTAAAAATCATACACAGATGAGTGGAAAGATGGCCTTAAGAGGTCATGTAATCTGCATGACACTGAGGAATAGGTGTCTACTTGACAAGTTTCCAAACTTTGTAACTTCCAGGAGAAAGTGCCATCTCACACCATGGTGATGGACACTGTCATCCATGAAGCCACAAGATGCTGCTATCACCAGCTCATTTTCCTTGTCACAAACTAACATGTCTTTTTACAAGGTTCATTCTGAGAGTGAGCTATCTTCCTACTTACAAATTGCAAGATGCATATTTGAAAGAGGGTCACTATAGCAACAGTATCTTGTCAGGTATGTTGACATTTTTTGTAAGTATTATAGGAATGGGTCTTCATAGTAATTTGACTTAACAGAATTACATTGTACAGTAGATGTAGGCTTCACATTAAATTGATGCAGGTGCAGGTAGAAAAAAAGACATGGAAACATCTAATGACCACCATCAACCATGAACTAAATTTTAGTATTCATATAAAATGAGGAAGTTAGAGATTTTTAATCTGCAAAATTCAGAGCAGGATTACTTACTGTAATTCAAGCTTTCTCCTCTCTTTTTCTTGTCGGACTTCTAAATAAAATCTTGATTGCCTTTCTCCACCCTGACTTGAATCATTTCTAAATGAATAAATCCCAAATCAAGCACCACCTATCAGTTTATTGATGTTCCTGCAACAGCTGATGCAGTAGAGAGTTCCTAGTCAAGTAATTACAGAAAGGTCCAACACAACTCTATACCAAAAGTAATATTGCTTACATTGTGTGGTCTGAAAGCTGACTGTATGATATGATTACAAGATATATGCCCAGAATTTTAATGAAATATTTAGCATAAATAAATTTGTAATTGTCTTGTATATGTATAACTGTTTTGACACATGCCAGACCAAATGAAATAGTAAAATTTCTTTGGCTATTGGGACACTCCAGCTCACAAATGGACATACCTGAATAATGCCACTAGAATATCATTAAAATATTACATATCAAGTGGAATAAAATTTCCATTTTCTTTTTCAGTGTGCAGTTTTTTTCTCACTTGATAGATGATATACATAGCAAGTATGAATTTGCACATTTTCTTCTTGCATGCCAATAACAGGCCATATAAAGGTGACAATAAGATTCAAATGAGCTCATAATAACTGAGCAAAGTGCAGGCGATTTTTTAGGAGGTTTATCTTGAACTTCTGAGGTAAAACCTGCTGCAGGTGCTAATGAGTGGCATTGATAGACTAAGAAGAAGCTTCCTAAGCTCACAATCAGTCTATCACACACATTATGTGTTTTGCCTTAGAATGAACTGAATTCTTTTATCCTGGATTTTAATGTTTGTCAATAAAGCAAAACCAAGGTGATTGTTGATCTTTGCTTGAGTGAGTTAATGAAAGTAAAGCTGACAATGATTTGCTGAAATTATTCCCTGAAGGTACAGTGCTGTACTGCTTGCCCATTGGTATCTCTTACTTCCTCAGTGCTCCTGAAGTTTTTATGGATAATGATACAGGAAAGTTGTAGCTAAATTTATATTTATGTGAAGACAATCAGTGATATATATTATTGTAACCATTTGGCATATGAATGAGATATAAACACTTTGGAGGATGAAAACATATGTGCCTATTTGATTACAAGAATTGGAACAAATTGTTCACAAACTGGTTCTCATCTTGGTTAATGGCAGTGTTATTGCACCATCTAAAGCAATGAATAGAAGTTTTTAACATTGGTAGAAATCTGTGGCATTTCAGTGCCACCTATCACAGCAGTATTTGGCAGGGTTCCTTTAGTGTTATTTTTAATGTTTTGTGCCTTTGCGTATTGTAATCCTTGAGCATATTCCATGCACTTAATACAGAAAGGGGGGTAAGATATAATTGAAAGAATAGGACTTTTATGTACCCTAATGGTTAGCAATGATAATTAAAATTTGAAAATATTAAGCCTATGCCTTAATATTGGCTATTGGAAGTAAAAGTTTGTGAGGCTTTTTACTGAAATGCAAATTTCCTCTGGAAAACTAAAATCACAAATAAAAATGTTGTTGGTAAAGCAATCTTGAAGATTTCACTTTGTCTTCTGAAAGGATCTACAATAATTTTAATACCCAAGTGTGCATATTTTAAAAGTTTGCTGTAAGAATGAAGTTTATTTTATAGGGAAATGACACATAGTCGTGGGAAAATAATGATCTCACAAAGTCCTGGAAAGATTTCACTGGTCATGGGGAAGGAACTCAAGTAGCGTAAAAGAGCAAGCACTGAAAAGTATGAAGTTAAAAAGTAGATTTTATTCCTATTGTTGATTCAAATTGAATCCTGTAGACTTTCTCAGCAGTAGGAATAGATACTTGAAAATAAAAATGTATGTATCACAGCCAGGATGAAGACTGAATCTTAAATGTCTCAAATGCCTCCTAAGATTAGCCCAATAAAAATTCATTGTGATTTGCAGCAATAAAACTTATGAGATTGACAGTTCTTTATCAAAAACATCAAATATGAACCAATTTGCCACAGTTATTTTGTTTAGAAACAGCTAAAAATGTCTTAGAAATGTTTTCCAGTATCCTGCTAACAGGATTACAATCTTCCTTGTGCTAAAAATGTAAAGGCAGAATTATTATATATGGATTAAAAAGGAAGAATTTCCTTCTCTTTATGTACTATACAAGAGTTTTTACAGTATAATTTTCCACAGTCTTATTAATTATTTTCATACGTCTTCACAGAAAAAATTAATTATAATAATAGATAGTATAATTACTTGTTCAGTGACTACATAATAAGATTGCAGCCTAGACAAATTCGAGCTATATGCAGATTCTAGTCCTTGAATGCTATTAGACTGAGTTGCTGTTCTGCTCGAAATTCTTTTCCATTGGTGATTCCAAGTGTATAAAGTGCTCAGATACCTCATCCGAAGCTATATTATAATTGATATTAATATCAACAAGATATTAAAATGTGTTATTGTCTAATATTTGTTACTCTTCTTGAGGTTGCATCTGTGACTCTGATCTTACAGGGATTTCCGAATTTGTTATGTATAACTATTAAGACTGTTTTAAAAAACATAATCAATCTGCTCTGCTCCAGAAAACTCTACATCAAGGTCTACACAAATTAAAATTTAAAAAAATGAAAAATGGGATGAGAATGGCAAACATTAATATTAGGAAATGTAAAATCTAGTAAATATGTCAAAACTAGTTGTCATCTTTGATAAATACATGTGACTTAAATTTTGCATATGACTGAATGTTCCACAAAATATTTACCATTTTGTAATGTAAAATTCAATATTCTTAATATTGATGCCTAAAACTTTAAAAATATATTTTAAAGAATGAACCCAAATATGAAGAGTTTGCCAAATAGCGGTATAAAAGAGCTATCAGAGATGATGTCTCTTGTAAAATCATCAGTGCATATCTAAGGGAAAATAGAGTCATTATGTTTAAAATATAGAATCCTAATAGCAAGAAACAAGTTTTGCTTTGTTCAAAAATTGTACAAATGCAGTAACTCTTCTGTAGTGTCTAAAGATTATTAAAAATAAGCTTATGTTGTCAACAACAATCTTTTTCCATGAAAAGACACAGAATATTCCAAAACACAGATGGAAAGCTTCAGGTCTAAGCACTACCTCCAAAAATATTAACTTCTAGTTGTATAAAATAGCTAAAAAAATGCAGGTATTTCTACATGTTTGCATCACAATTCTACTGTGAGAATTACATATGTATACATACTCTAATCTTTGTATTACATTGGGAATTCTTCTCTTGGTTTTGCAGGGCCTCACACCAGGGTTGAATTCTGTTTTCAGCATTTTTTTAGACAACCTTTCTTATAGTTAATCCCAAAACGCAGTCATTGAGTGATAGGTTTGAACTGTACTAATAGCTCTCGGATGAGAAAACAGGCAAAAGCTTAAATTATAAATAGGTAGCAGTAATGCATGCATTTTTCACGTTCCTTAATACACCTTTATTGCTGTAAGAAGCTATAAACTTCAGTTCCTCATTTGTAAATGAGCTGTGCCAGCTGAAAAAGAGAAAAATGTTTTCTAGTATATTTACCTGCAAGATAATGTTCTATTTGGTGTATGTGCATATTTTATTTAAACAATATACTAATAGCAGTTTCTCGGTCAAGCAAAATAAAGGCAAATTATTTTATTCTGTAAAAAAATGCATAAATGTGTAAATAAATAGAAAATGTTATGCTCAGACTTCTAGAGATGAGTTTTTATATGATCTCAATTTCTATATGCAGACTCTGAACTGCAAAACTGCCTCCAATATCAATAAAGTGCACAAGCACTATAAGTAATCCGTGAAATTCTAATTTCTAATCACAAGGTTCAATTTGCAATCATTTTGCTGATTGAAAAAATGCCTCTTTCCCCTTTTCATGTAATTTAGGTCTCTCAAAACAGCAAGAAAAACATGTGCTCAATGGAAAGCATTCTACTTCCATACCCAAACTGCAACCTTTATAAGGTGTCTTCTCATTTTAAGTAGGGTTGGCTACTCTACTTAAAATGTTTGTTTGTGCAGTTTGTTTTGCCTTAATGCTGTAGTATGGACAGGTCTTTCTGTGCCAATTGTCATATGACATACGTCGTATGTCACCTATACGAATTTTTGGGGCAGTACAGTGAATAAAGTGTGGCTGAGACAAGCAAGTGTTTCTGAATATCTGAGACACACCAGAACAAAATAGTCATCGAAAGGAGGATTATGCTCTAGGATATGGTCAGTGGGGTCAGTTGAAATAAAAAAAAAAAATTGCCTGACAAAATAAGACTGGTTTTTAGAGAGCAAGTAACAGAGAGAAAAGATGGATTGCCTTATTTTGCCAATATTAGAAACATGAAAGTGGAATTTTTTTTTTTGTGGCAAATTAGACACAAAGTAACAAAGTTGAAGTTCCTTCTTTGGCTACAAACCATTCCACCTTTTCACCTTTTTAGTTTCTAACTAAAAAAAATGCTGTGAGTGCAGATTAGATATTGATTACTGAAATTGTTTAAGTTAAAATGTTTTATTTGCTGCTAGAGCAGCAAATTCAGGATTTTTTATTTCTCTGAAATTGTCTAGGTTTATGTGGACTGTCTAGTCCTGAAGCATCTTTCCAAGTTTTAGTAATCCATTACCTGTCTCTAAAACATAAAGAAAACCCTAATTCATTTTCTTGTTGGCATTCTTTTAGAGCCAGAGAACATGCGCTATTGAGCAACTAGCACTCTAACTAAAGGCTGTAAGGAGTAAAATCCTTCAGCAGTACCTTTTAAAACTAGGTTTTAAAGTTCAGTTATCCTATTTCATTGATATTATCTAACCTGCCTGGCATTATAATTGATAGACCTCAATTATTGCCTTTGTGAGGCTTTATTTATCTTCAAGATAGGTGTTGAATATCTTGTATGTATACATTTTGCACTACAATTTTTAAAGCACATACCAGAGGGTTCTGAGTCATTTTCTCATTGAAAACAACTGCCTTTCCCTGAGTTCATCAAGCCAACAGAAAAGTAGGAAAACATTATGATATAGAAGATAGCCTTCTAGGATGTAAAATAAAGAGTGAAGAGCTATTTGTCAGTCCCCCTCTTCCAGAATTATCCTGGGGTTTGGATGAGAAAGACAGGAATTTAAACCTTTCCACCAAACACTAAAGGCAATAACGACAGATTGGTACAGGTACAAAAACCAGCAGACTTAAAAGAGGCTTTTGTGTTGTCAGAGACAGATATTTTTGTTAATGAGGATGGTACAGACCTAGAAAGAGTGGTTGAGCTTGTAAAGTCACAGCTGGCCTTGTGATTTGCAATGACTCAGAGGAGATCCTTCACTTCAAATCTTCCTTATATTCTCATAACATTCTCTTTTGAAATATTTGTAGGTATTTGTATTAATGTACTTGCAGGTATTGGTATTAATCTGAGGGTGTGAAATACTGACCAGCCAGCCACAAAATCATGGAACAGTTCCTCCTGGAACGCATGTCCAAGCATATGGAAGACAGGGAGTTGATTAGATACAACCAACATGGCTTCAACAAGGTCAAATTGTGCCTGACTGATCCTGTGGCCCTCTACAGTGGAAAGGGCAAGACAAGAGCTGTAGCTGTCAGCTATCTTGACTTCTGTAAGGTCTTGGACACAGTCCCACACAACATTCTTGATACTACATTGGAAATATATGGGTTTGACACATGAACTTTTAGATTAATTAGGAATTGGCTGGATTGCCACATGCAGACTGTGTCAATAATTCAATATCTAATTTGAAACCAGTATAAGTGGAATCCCTGAGGAGTGCACACTCGGATCGATACTAGTTAATATTTACAGTGGTGATATAGTATGATCAAGGCACCCTTAGCAAGTTTGCTGGTGACCCCAAGCTGTGTGGTATGACTGATGGGCTGGAGGGAAAGGATGGTATCCAGAGGGACCTGGACAGGCTTGAAGAGGGAGCCTGTCCAATACTCATGAGTTTAACATGGAAAAGTGCAAGGAGCTGCGCCAGGATCAGGGCAATACGCAATAGTAATATAGGCTGTGTGATGAGCAGATTGAGAGCAGCTCTGCAAAGAAACACTTGTAATTTCTTGTGGTAAAAAAAATGGACAAGAGCTGGCAATGTGTACTTGCATCTCAGAAAGTCATCTGTATCCTCACCTGCATGAAAAGTAATTTGGCCAGCAGGTTGAGGGCAGGGATTCTCCCTCTCTACTCTGCTCTCATAAGACCCCACCTGGAGACTGGCTCTGGATCCAGCACAAGAAAGAAGACCTGGTCATATTACAGTGGGTTGAGAAGATGGATGGAGTGCAGGAACATGTCTCCTATGAAAAAATACTGGAAAAGTTGGATTTATTTAGTCTGGAGAAGAAAATACTTTTGGGAGACCTTATTGTGGCTTTTCACTATTTAAAGCAGGGATTATAACAAAGAAGAGACTTTTTACCAGGACTGTAATGATAAGAGTCAATGTTTTCAAACTTGTAAGAGGGTAAATTAAGATTGAACATTAGGGAGAGATTTTTTAGGGTGAGGGTAATGAGGGCCTGGAACAGGTTGCCCAGAGAAGTTGTTGATGCTCCATTCCACAAAGTGTTTAAGGACAGGCTGGATGGAGCTTTGAAAAACCTGATCTAGTTAAAGTTGTCCCTATCCATGGCAGGATGCAGATCAGAAAATCTTCTGATCTACAGCCTGAGGAAATTTGTAAAACTCAACTTTTGGCTTCTTTTCACTGTAAAGCACTTTAGTCTGTGCCAGTTTGATTCCTCTAACACTGCCATTCCTTTGACAAAAGGATTATCTATTTCCTCAGTGCCCTAACTTGTCTGGGGAGAACAACAAATCCTTGTTGTTCATTGGAGGCCAGTAGGCCTCCTGTTGAATGCTATGAGTGGTGAAGATGAGAAGGCTGAATTCAAGAAAAAAACAGAGATGAGCACCTGCTGCACAAGTCTCTTTCTCTTCCTATCTCACAAAAAGTCACCTCACAGGAATAATTCTCAAGTATTTTAGGCAGATTGGGTTCTGATTTTGTAACTCTTTGTGAGATGGTGTCTTTGACTCACATGCTAAAGGTGTCTCCTAGGAGTAGATTTCACAGAGCATCAGTGCTAAAAAATTCCACAAAGCTGAGCTGCAGGAGAAAGATATGAATCTGTGTGTCAGTCTGTCTGTGCATATCTGCAAGAGCAAATCTAATTCATCAAAAATAGAAAAGCTGTTGTTTTATTTCCCAAATTTTTGTCTATTTTGTATCCATATTTTAACATAAAATATTGCAGGGCTTTGTCTTACATAATAGCAAGTGGAAGTATTGCAAACAGTCAAAAAAATACACAGAAGTTAGATTTATAATGATGAGATAGGTTCAGCTCCTTGATTTAGAAAAGTGTTAGGAAAAATTGTCTGTCTGACATGTTTCCATATCAGTAAACATGTTGATTGGTGCAAATTTCAAGTAAGCCTAATTTATTTTTTGTATTATCTCAGATTTTAACTGCATTTTTACTGACATAACTCACTAAATCTATCCTCATACAGAATCTTCAGGAATTTTGCTTTAGTAAGTCTCATCAGATAAGAGCAGTTATGGATATGACTACCAATCTAAAGCATTGACAAGTCCAATTTTTCAAGCAGTTCTTATATTCTTCTTCTTACAAATCAATATCTGTTCCAACGTTTTATTTATTTATTTATTTATTTATTTTTGACAGGATACTTTTAAATTGAAATAATTTTACAACGTTTCACAGAAGCCTGATCATGAGGATAGTTAGTTAATTACTATGATAGTTTTAATAAAAAAAAAAAATTTCAAGTGCCATATAGGAGGAGTGTTTCCCTGAAGCATTTTCATGGATAAAGGTAGATTTTTTTCTGCTGAAAATAAATTTTACATTTGTATACATGTTAGATTTCTCAGTATTACTTTATCCTATTGACGTTCATAACTAGTAAATGAGTGTTGTAAAAAAAAACCCAGGAAAACCCTGAAAAACCTATGCAAATGTGGGAATTTAGTTTGATGTTTTATAATTTGAGTTAAACTTGTCAGCTTTAGGTTACATAATTTTAGGAAAATGGAGAAATACAAATAAAAGCGAGAGTGAGAAAGACATTAATTAAAAAGTATTTCACAGTAAATCAATTTACACAATGTAATGTAAACATTAACCAACATAACTGATGTGATGGATAGGTGGTGTCAAAAGTAGAGAATATCATGAGGAATTTTAATTGAAGTAGTATTGTTATTTTACATTAAGTAGGAGCTTATTTATGTTTAATGTGTTATGTAAAAGCAGTAGATCAAAGCCCTTAAAAAGCATGGCATGACAAGGGTTTAAGTTTCACTAATTGCTATGGGAGTTTTAACTTACAGATATTCTGAAAAAACAGACTACTATCACAGAATCATAGAATGTCTGGATTGGCAAGGACCTTGAGAATCATCATATTCCAACCCCCATGCCATGGGCAGAGGAAACTGCCCCTGGACAGGGTGCTCAGAGCCCCATCCAGCCTGGCCTTGAAGCCTTCCAGAGATGGGGCAGCCACAGCTTCTATGACACCTCTTCCAGTGCCTCACTGCCCTCACAGGGAAGAGTTTTTCCTAATGTCTAATCGAAATTTGCTGTATTTCAGTTTGAAGCCATTCCCCATTGCCATGTCACTCCAGACCCTTGAAAATTGTGGGCTCTCTTCATGTACTGGAAGGATGCAATTAGCTCATCCCAAAGCCTTCTCTGTTCCAGGCTGAACAATCCCAGTTCTCCCAGCCTTTCCTCCCAGCAGAGCTGCTCCATCCCTCTGATCCCCTTGGTGCCTGCTCTGGCCTGGCTCCAGCAGGTCCCTGTCCTTGCTGTGCTGGAGCCCAGAGCTGATGCAGCCCTGCAGGTGGGGTCTCAGCAGAGGGGGCAGAGGGGCAGAATCCCCTCCCTGCCCTGCTGCCCACGGGGCTCTGGATGAGCCCAGCACACGGGGGGCTCTGGGCTCCCAATGGCCAGGGCATGGCCAGCCTCTCACCCACCAGCACCCCCAGCTCCTCCTCCCAGGGCTGCTCTGTTCATCCCCCAGCCAGGACTGATATTTGGGGTTGGCCTCACCTACGGGCAGCACCTTGGATTTTGTTGTGTTAAACCTCATAAGACTCCCATGGTCCATTTCTCAATCTTCTCCAGGTCCCATTCTGGAGACTAGAAAATGTCAGGCACTTAAATCCTTTGTATAACAATAATGAATTAATGAGATTTTACCTCTTATAGGTTCAGAAGGAAAGTTCCATTTTGCTGTGCATCACTATTTACAGATCAGCCCTAATTTGGGGTGCCATGGTGAATCCAGCTCAGCTCTGCTCAGGCAATGGGTTTCTCAGCCACCCCCCTGGCATCTGAAACAGCCCAACACCTTCCCCCAGCAGTAGCAAATACAATCATACTTACTGGGCCACAGCTATCAAAGCTGATATGACTTCACCTAATTAGACTTAGCAATATCTTTGATCTATGGAATTAATGAAAAAAATATTTGTAATTATCAACAGTATGTGTTTAGCTTGTTATAAATGACTTTAAGAAGTCCAAACATTTGAAAAGATATAAAACTTTTCACTAGTAGAAAATATTGCATCTCTACTTATGCATTTTTGTTCAGGGGAAGCTGGAAGAGCAATTTACACATTCATCATGGCTTGCAGCTTCACAGTCTCATTTAAAATTTACTCAGAAATCACAGGTTGACCCCTATTTATTTATTTCAAAGCATGTTTGAGGATGATGATAAGAAGAGGGTAAAAGTAAAAAAACTGAATCATCCAGATAGTGAAAGTTGAATTTATCATTAATTACATCTCCTGGGACATGCATGCACTATGTAAATAAGAGTTAAGTATTTTATAAATAACATTTGCAAGTATAAGTCTGGCTTATTAATGATCCAGAATTCTTGCTGCCAAGAGTTTTATCTAGGGTCAAACATATTTTAATCTAGATTTTATTCCTAAAAAATGGAGCACGTACGTGTAACTGCTGACATTAAAGATTTTGAATCCACACTAGAGTTTGCTTTCTTAATCTTCCTATCAGCTAAACATTTTCAAAGAATTTTGCACAGGACCTGGCTGAATTTTTTAGAATGCCATCTTCGGAGGGTGAAAAGCATAAAAAAGGTATTTTAAGGGGCTAGCAAAAGGAAAATACTGTTATAACTTTCATGATAGGACAGTATGCTTCCAGCTACATTAACTGTTTTTTGGTGCCCTCTATGTTTTTGGCCACATTTCTACTTCCATTAATTCATGTTACCACTTTATGCCTACCTTGTAAATATTGAAGCTGCATGAATGAAAAATTCTCCAGGAGAAGATGGAGGAAACCCCTGTCTCTGGGGAGACTTTGCCTGGTCACCCTTTCACACCTCACATGGGACAGGCAGTCAGCAGGAGACCACCAAGGACGCTGCACTCCCCAGAGAGGTTTCTCCAATCAATGCTGAAAGGTCTCCAGCAATAGACTGCAGTGGAAGGTTGGACTGGGCCAGTGGTCTCCTGTCAACAGGAGAGACTTTGGGAGGAGCCAGGGGGTATAAAAATAACTGTGACACAGTCTCTGGGGCCTTTGGGTCTTGTGTTTTTTGCTTTAGCTAATCAGTTGAGCTTTTTGGCTTTGAGCATTTTGGCTTTAAGCTTTTTGGCTTGGGCTTTTTCAGAGTTGTCTTTTTGGGGGTTTTTGAATCTGGGGGCCTTTTGTGTCTTTGTGTTTTCACTTTGGCTCCAGCCTGCTGAGATCTGATTCTTGCCCTGGCCTTAGACTGTTTTTGTCCTTTTTGCCCTGGCTTCAGCCTGATTTTTGGGCTCTTCTGGTCCTTGCTGGTCCTTACTTGCCTTCACACACTCCTCTCTCTTTCTCTCTCTGGGTGCTTGGCTAGACACTGGCTGCCCTTCACTCTCCTGCCTCCCTGTGTTCCTGCCCAATGCCTTGCCTGCTTTGTCCCTGTGTTCCTGCCCAATGTCCTGCCTGCTTTGTCCCTGTGTTCCTGCCCAATGCCCTGCCTGCTTTGTCCCTGTGTTCCTGCCTGAGCCACTTGCTGCTAACCCTGCTTCACTGATCCAGCCCATCGCTGCGATTCCCTGTCCAAGGTTCTGGACCTCCAGCCTGAGCTCCCATTCACTCACCTCATGTTTGGCCACCCATGGCACGGGAGCTGAGCTTGTGGAGCTCTCTGAGAGCTGCACAGGCTCCTCAGTAGGTAGCATGCACATTCCTCCACTGTGTGGATATTGACTCTCCCCAGCCCTCTGGTACTAATGCCAGCTTTTTCTCTCTGTCTTCCTCTCCCCTTTCTCTGTCTCTCTCTCCCCATCCTTCTCCATTTTCCTTCCTCCTTTTCTGTCTTTTCTAGTCCTCTTTAGTAGGGCAACTCCTTTTAATCCTTTTTTTTTCTTTACCAATAATCAGTTTCCAGACACAATGTTGTCACATTTGACCTAATTTCATCCCAGACCATCAATTTTTACTTCCCGCAGTGGAACACAACAATCTTCCTGTCTCATTTCTCCTATGAATCCATCCATGTTAAAATAAGATTTAGTTGGACCAAAGGAGAGTGGTGTCAAGGTGTGCTTTTTTTATATTGTAGCTGATATATATTCCTTCAAGAAATGGAAGACTGTCTTCTGTGTTTCTAATTAATTTCAGTGCAATTGTTTTCTCTGGTGCCTACAGGTCATCCCTAGTAAGGGAGCTCTGTTTTGGCTGGAAAGAGGCCCAGTGGAAAAGGATCAGGGGGTGCTGGTCAACAGCAGCTAAACAAGAGCCCACAGTGCCAAGGTGGGCAGCGAGGGCAGTGGCAGCTGGCCTGTATAATCAGTAGGGTGGCAGCAGGACCAGGGCAGTGATTGTCCCCTTGTATTGGGCACCAGTGAGGCCACACCTCAAACCCTATGTCCAGTTTTATGCCCCTCAATCAAAGAAAGACATTGAGGGGCTGGAATATGTCCAGAGAAGGGCAATGGAGCTGGGGAAGAGCTTGGACCACAAATGTGATGAGAAGCAGAGAGGAGGGAGTTGTGTGTGGTCAGCCTGAAGTAAAGGAGGCTCAGGGAGAACCTTCTCACTCTCCACAACTCCCTGAAAGGAGGGTGTAGCCAGATGGGGGTCAGGCTCTTCTCCCAGGTAACCAGTGACTGGATAAAAGGACACAGCCTCAAACTTCACCAGAGGAGGTCGAGTCTGGACATCAGGGGGGATTTCTTCACTGAAGGGGTTGTTAAGCATTGTAACAGCACTGCCCAGGGAAGTCGTGGAATCACCATCTCTGCAGCTGTTCAGGAAATGATTGGATGTTGCACTTAGTCTTGTTGACAAGTTGGTGTTTGGTCAAAGGTGATCTTGGAAGTCTTTTCAAATTTTAATGATTCTATTATTCTATGATTCTATGACTGGACAAACCACATTCCCCTGCAGTGGTGAGATGTTATATTAATTAATATTTTCATGCACTTTCTCTACACAAATGTTCTTACATTGCAGATAATTTCTGAATTCCTTATAGCATACTTGTCTCTACACATCTATTGTATCCTAAATACTTGAGGATTTCCCTCTAAAAGCTGAGAAGGAAGTGTTCCCAGAGTGATAGGTAATTTCTAAGGCACCATGACACACAGCCACAATTTTCCATCACAGAGACACAAAGAAAATGAAGCTGGTGTAAGAACAGCTGTGCTGTCTGCAGACATGATATATTTGAAATAGTTTGCTGAGGCATGTTCAGCACTCCATTTTCACACACACATTTTGACCATGTTCTGCATGGTGAAATGAGGTAAAATAATCCTGACCTGAGGATGCTTTACACAGGAGAAGGGAAAGCCTGTCTTCATCAGAGTCAAGACTGAACTGTCTGTCTAAAGTTCTGCTCATCCCTTCTGCACCTTGACAGGATGATATATTCAGAGCTTTTCATGCTGCTAAGTAGTTTAACCTCAGTAAGTTGGCAAGGAAGTGTGCTACAACTCATGTTAATTCTATATCCATATGTTGAGTCAATTTTAAATTGTTGTTACATGTTATTTGTCACTGTGCCATGCATTTGTCTTCAAAATGTCGTGCAAAGTCCAAAACCAAGCAGATATAACCTTTTGATAGTTCAATTAAAACAAAATACCGAATGTAGGGTAAATCTGATTATGCTATTGTGAGGAAAGTAGTTTTTTATAGTTCTTACAAGCATCACTATGAAAGTTTTGTGAACAGCTTCACCACAGGAGAGGCAAGATAGTGGTCTGAATATGCAGATAATCTGAGAAAAAGTATTTATCATTCTAAGATGTTTAGAATAAGGATGTTTATAGTAAAACCTATGCATTTTTTCCTTTTAGATATTTATTTATTATTTAGAAATTTATTTACCCTGCCCTTCCTATGACATTTCTCATATATTTCTTAGAGTAGTGAATGAAGAATATGGTTTATTCAGCACTGTGAAAATGGGGTTTGACAGCCTTGAGTATAAATGTTGCAGCTTAATATGCAGAAACTGTATTAATTTAGACAAGTGAAAGCACTAATCATCTTCATTTCATATGTGGAAACTAAGTTACAGAGGGTTAGATATAATAATGGTTATTTATGTACTTAGCATTAAGAAGTTACAGAATAAAAGCCATTTTTGGATCCAGGTTTATGATCATTCACAGGAATGTAACTGTCAGGTTACAGAGCTGTGCACTTTTTTTTGCTTTCTGCTGCCCACTCTGTAGGAAATTATTTATTTCTAATGTCTTGTTAATTTTATAGTTAGGACATCTTCCATGGAACTGAGATACAAGGATGATCTCTAGGAAAAACCCAAAGCCAGGCCCATTACTTAGAAGAATCAACAAACACTTTTTTGATTTCTAAACCAACAATTTTTTTCAATATTTCATTTCAAGGAAAAAGACAAAAATCCAGTCGTCCAACTTTAATGTTAACATTTTCATGTGTAGTATGGTGAATTCTGTGGATAGGTTGAAAGAGACCTTAAAGATCATTGAGTACAACTGATGGCCCAACACCTGAACTAAACCTTGGCACCAAGTGCCACGTCCAATCATTTTTTAAACACATCTTGGGCTGGTGAGTCCACCACTTCTCCAGCCAGACCATTCCAAAACTTTATCACCCTTTCTGTAAAAAACTTTTTTCTAATATCCAACCTATATTTCCCTTGTTGCAGCAAATCTAATTTGCTGATGAGGAAGGGTTTTGTTCTAATGTTTCTGTTTACATCTACATCAGCATCTACATACAGGATATAAAATGGATAATTAATACCCCACTGAAGTCCCTTATAATCGACTTCACCAGCTGCTGGGTTTCATGCAAACATAGGCAATGTCTTAATTTGCAGCCTTGGGTCTTTTTTAATTATTAGGTCTACTTTAGGAGGTTAAATCATAGCTCTTTCTTCAAGCTTGGTGTAAGCTATAAATATATTCTCAGGATTATCCAACTTCAGGGAAAATACTGAAAAATTCATGCTATCTTTAAAAATTTTGTCCTCTTTAAATGTGCTCATTTACTGTCTTCTCATTTTTGTTGCCTTCCAACCCTGAATTTATTATCTTAGTGAGTACTTTGCTTTCCTGGGTTGCAAGATGTGGGTGGAGGAGTGTATTCTATTATCATCTGTTGGAGGTGGGGCAGTTATCTTCTGTTGTATGGGCAATTTTTCTTTATCTCTTCCACAACTAATCCTCCCTCTGGGAAATATCTGCTGTTAATGGGGCATTGAGTGTCACTGCATGGCTGATAAAATTACAGCATCCCATTGTGAGATGCTCTGCCCAGGGGGAGGACCCAAGCATTCCTACCTGGATATAATCTGAGACATGGAACACTGCAGTCAGCCTTTTCCATTGAACTCCCAGAGGAGCAGCTTTCTTTCCTACTGGATTCCGAGAGAAGGCTAGGCCCTATCTACACCACCACCAGACCTTCAGAGGAAAACTCCACCCTTCTACAGCATCACTGCTCCAATAGAACCACATCTGCCACTGCAGGAGGCACTGCAGCCACCATTTAATCAGACTGCTACCAACACCCTGACCCACAGGGTGTCAGGTCATATTCTGACTCTGTCAGTGTCGTTTTGTATTACTGCATTGTTTATTTTATTTTTATTTTCTTCCCTAATAAAGAACTGTTATTCCTGCTCCCATATCTTTGCCTGAGAGCCCAAATAATTTCAAAAATAACAAGAATTCAGAGGGAGGGGTTTACATTTTCCATTTCAGGGGAGGCATCTCCCTTCCTTAGCAGACACCTGTCTTTTCAAACCAAGACAGACTTGAACATCTACTTTTATAACAGCCACACTCAAAGCACATCATGTGGGTGAAAAGGGAGGAGAAAGAAGTAAAGCTTGACAAGTTGTATCAGCCAACATGTTAAGAAGACTGGTCTGCAAATTAAACATTTTATTATTGTTCTTTATTCTATAAAGAACTGTAAATATACCTTCATCTGTTCCTTCTAATGACAACTATAAGAAAATAAGTTAATAGGGAATGAAGGTATTCAGAAAATACTCTTACTTTTGTAGAAAGCATATATATTTTTAAAGATAACATTTATTTTTCTGAACCTTTAAGTTGGATTTTGTCTTTTCTACAATGCAGTCCCACCTAGGGCAGGAGGATTAATATGAATGGATTATGAGGATTTTTGTTTTTCTCTTTTCTTCATAAAATTCACCTAAAACCCTAATGTAGAAAGTGCTTAAGACCCACCGAATTCAACAAAATTTATACCACTATGCCTCCAAGAGAAGAAAACTCTGAAATAACTGGCTCAGAGTTTGAGGCCAAGTTAGGGTTGCATGGGTTATGCATCTGCCCTTCTCCTCTAAGTGTGCCAAGACATGTTACAGCACACAGTTTCTCAGGAATAGCACATGCTATTTTTCACTACTGTCAAGGCTGGTTCCTGTCACTGTGACTTCGCTGGGTGCTGAAAACCCTCTTATTCAAATTGTTTCTGAGAACTGGGAAAGTTCTCCCAGAACTTTCTGGGAGAACTGGGAAATTTCTGCCAGAACAAGTACCCCCATTTCTGTGGTTCAGTGCCTCAGCGTGCTCTGGAAAATGTTCCATGCTTTTCATCAAGGAGAATTTTCTCTTGTCTGGCTTTAGAGAAGTCTTTAGCTGATCATTTAATAAGAAGCTTAGACTATAAGTGCATTAAGTCCACAGCTTTTTCTTCCCACTAGCCAGTGGTTAAAATGTTAAATGCCAGAGAACTAATCACAACTATCATTAACATTTCTCCAAGCTATATAAGGAAAGAAAGCACAGAAATTTGCATAGTTGCAGGGTAAATTTTGTTATTTGGTAATCCAAGGCCATGTCGCTGCAAGGACAGCTGAAAGGAGGCAAATCAGCATGTTAACTCTCTAGGCTGGTAATATCATTTGGGTTGTGAGAACCCTCTACACAGACACACAGTATCAAGTGTTATCACATCCAATCAGTTTCATCTGGCTTAAATATAAAAATCTTCTCTCGAGTGTCCATATAACCACTTCACCAAAACTTTCAAATTAGTGTGTCTAGAATAATTATTTTTATCATGTGATGATTTTCTTGTATCATTTGTCTGAAATTAATGTTTTGGGAAAAGTATTTTAATTAATAACAAATATAGTCTAATATCTTTGTTTTACATACTATTGGACTAATGGGATCTCTGTGGTTGAGATGACCCGAGGTGTTAGAAAGTCTCTTTTTTCCAGCCCTGAGATCAAAGAAGGAGTCAGGATTCTTTGGCTGTGGTTTTCAAGGTTGTTTATTCTCTGTTATCTATAACATTCTTTTTCTGACCTGCTGAGGTCTGTCTAGCAAGTCGGTCCGTGGCACATGGACCACCTTGGGGCTGTGGTATCTTTTTATACTAAAAACTATGTGTATATTATTTACAATAATTTTCCAATACCTATCACCTATGTTACACAGTCTGTCTCTAAACCAATCCAAAAGTGCCACCATCACAGCAGAAGATAGAGGACAAGAAGAAGAAGGAGAAAGACTGGACATGCCCAGATTGGTCCATCTTGCCTCCTGAACGCCCATTCTAAAAACCCCAAAATTCTACCTTTTCACCCAGTATTAAATTCACTATCATTCTATTCAAACCCTTGTGGCTTGTAACTCTTTGCACAAAGTTGGTAATTGTTTCCATGGGTTAAAATTGAAGGCACAGGTGACTTTGACTCCATGCCAAGATCTCCAAGCCCCTACCAGGGTCTCAAGTCCTCTAGGGCCGTCAGAGGAATGTCCTGGGTTCCGACATTGGACAAATAAAATAAGAGCTATATATTTTTAAGATCTTTTTCTGAATTCACAAAGAGTGTTAAACTCTGGATTTTTTAAAGACTATTATTATTTCCTAGCACAATTTTCTGTATTCAATACATTTACCTTGGATGATTTATGCTTATTTCATTGCTTAAAGCTACAATTCCTATCCAAATGCTTTAGTGTTCATAAACTAAAGAGAGCAAGAGTAGTCTCCTCATTGGGTAAGTTGTTCTGTCTCTTCCACTGAAGTCTGATGATCCTATAAGTTTTTTGCTGATAACCCTTTTGTAAAATATTTCAGAGGAAAGGTCATCTCTGCAAAGTGAGCTGTGTGGAAAGAAGTTGCTTGCTGCCCTAAGCAAAGTGAACTGTCATGGCCCATTGGAAAGCAGCAGTATTTTCATGGAAGAAGTTCCCCTCAGGAAACTGAGTCTGGGCCTCTCAACACATTGAGTTTGACACTGCTTCTGCAGCACTGCTCTAGTTCTTCTGCTTAAGGTTTGATTGATGTCAGAGTCAGATAGTAGTTGTGGAAGACAGAAATATTTCTTCTTGTCATTACAGCAATCTATCTGCAACTGTCATTATCAGCATCACAGACAACAGTAATTACAATGTATTTGTCAGTACATCACCGTTCCAGATCACTCCAATTGCCTGCTGAAAGTGTTCAAATGCATTTCTCTATAATTCTTGCATAATGACAGCTGAAATATCCCTATTACCTTTATGGTATTGTAATATACTTATTTCTGACAAAAAAAAATTAAAATATTTTTAAAAGCAGATATGCAGTAGGATGATGCTGAGTGTTCAAGCCTTCTTGAAGAAAAAAGTCACTAAAATTGCTTTATTTTGACAAATTAATCATAACTGGTGAACAGGTACATGAAGATGTTTCTAACAATAAATTGTGGAGAAATCATCGTGAGAGAGACTTTTAGTAATCACTCTTTTCTCATATTCTCACCTTAAATTAGGTTTCAGTCCATTTTGAAAGTTCATGCACCAGATGTTGATTGAAAAGGTTGGTTGCACTCCAATAAAAGTTGTATTTTTTAAAATTTTACATACAAAACACTGATTTACAGAAATTCTTGTAATTATTCTCAAATATAAAGAACATCCAAAGGCAAATTTACGTCTCTACAAACACAACACATCACTTCATAACATATCCTTTTTCTCAAAATAAAATTAAGAATTTATAGAAACTCAACTAAAAACAATAGGTGAAGAATATTATTTAAAATATTGTAGAATTAGGAAAACAAATCAATATACATGACATATAAGGAACAATGGAGAATTGAACCGCATCTATTATTATGAGAATTATGGAATTAAAATTGTGTACATTTTGATGCTAGAGATTGGAAAAAATGCAGTTAAAACCCTTAGTTGCATTATTTTAGAGAATATAAAGGAAGTTAATTGGAATTAATTTCCTAATTCAAATCATGACATAGCTATCAGCTTCTTAATAACAATTAAGCACAGGAACAGCTTAAAATCTAAAATAAGCTAAATTGAAGTCAGAACAATGTGATGTTTAAAACAGCAACATAATAACTGTAGGAGTAGTAATTAATGATTTTAAAGACATAGCAGAGTAAAACTGTTGGTCCAGATGGATTCTTGAAAGAAACTTCAAAGTCATTACCTCCATAAACTACATAGTTTTAAACAGGCTATTTTTCTTTCTAAAATTATATGCTAGTAAATTTATATGCAACAGGATGGATTGTAGCACTGACAAACAGGTAAGTGAAATGCCTTTTTGTCATGATGACATTATTGTAAGGTTTCTAGTAGACATCTGTTGTGGTTTGACACTGGCCAAATGCCAGGCTCTCAGGATAGCTGATCACTCACCCTCCCCTTCCACAGCTGGGCAGAGGAGGAAAAAAAGTTAACAAAGGGTTCATGAGCTGAGATTTGGACTGGGAGAAAACAGTCCAAGGTCAAAAAAGGCTCAGCTTAAAGGTAAAAAGTGGATTTATTACTAATAGAGTCAGAGGAGATAATGAGAGGTAAAATGAGCCCTTAAAACACCTTTTTCCCCTAATCCCTCCCTCATTCACACCAACAGTGCAGAGGGACAGGGCATGGGGATTTTGGTCAGTTCCTCACTTGAGGATTTTCTTCCACTGCTGCAGGAGGGGAGTCCTTTTCCTCCTGTGCCATGGAGTCCCTCCCACAGGGGACAGTTCTCTGTGAACTTCCCTGGTGTGGGTCCACTCTCACGAGCAGCAGTCCTCCCAAAATTGCTGTAATGTGAGTCCCTCCCACAGGCACACAGTTGTCCCAAAACTGCAGCAGTGTGGGTCATTGTTCCACAGGGTACTGTCAGTCCTCCAAGGACAGGCTGCTCCATCTGGAAGCAGGGGTTCCCTCTCTCCACTGGGTCTCCCACTGGATCACAGCCTCCTCTGGCATCCACCTGCTCCAGCATGGGCATCTCCCCCACGGGCTGTGGGTGGATCTCTGCATCCCCCATGGATCCCCATGGGCTGCAAGGTCACAGCTGCTTCACCATGGACATCACCATGGCCTGCAGAGGAATCTCGGCTCCGGTGCCTGGAGCACCTCCTCCCCTCCTTCTCCACTGACCTTGGTGTCTCCATGTTGTTTCCCTCACATGTTCTCACCTCCTCTTTTCTCTGACTAAAAGAATAAAACTATGCCCAGTTTGTTTTGATTTTCTTCTTAAATATGTTATCACAAAGGTGTTAGCAATCTCTTTAACTGGGCCAGGCCTTGGCCAGCTCCATGTCCATCTTCAGAGTCATGAGGGATTGGCTCTGCTGGACATGGTGGAAATTTCTAGCAGCTTCTCACAGAAGCCACCCCTGTGGCCCCCTGCTACCAAAACCAGGCTGTGCAAAAACACAATATCAAAAAATACTCATTTTTTGAATGTTTGCAATCCTAAACAGAAAGAAACCAAACCAATCAAACATTTCTATGAAATTGTGATAAAATCAAAGGGAACATCAGAAATATTTTTTACTTCCCTTAAAAAATCAGGAAAATAACTCATGAATGTTTTCTTTATCTATTGTTGCACTTGGAAAGGTTTCTGCTTCTATGCAAGCAACATTTAGGATATGACTTCTTTTCAGGGATTTGACCTGATGTTGTTCTGTATTCTGGGAAACATAATCCCATTTCCCCCCTTATCCTATGTGCCTTCTTCAACAGTTTCATGGCACATCCAGTAAAGAAATAGGGCTAATTTGCATTTGTCTCTCTGCTGGTTTGTTTTCAACTACTTATTTTGTGTGCCATTGCAGGAAAATATGTCAGTGTTCTCCATTATTTCAATTTATTTTCATTATTTAATTGTTTTCTTCTATGACTGTGATCAGAAACTCATTAAATTTTTGCACAGTACTACAAAACTTTGGGGCTTCACTTTGTTAGTTAAATTGCACTTCTAAATACAGAATGTAGTGGGACATCCTAAGTGCTAGCAGTGATAGTGCTTTAAATAGGGAGGTGTCATGGTTTAATCTGGCAAGATAACTAAACCCCACATAGGCATTCATTCATGTTCTCCCTGGTGGGATAGGAAAGAAAACTGGAAGGGTAAATGTGAGAAAACCCATGGGCTGAGATAAAAGTAGTATAATAGATAAAACAAAAGCTACACATTCACACAAAGCAGAACAAGGAATTAATTTACTGCTTTCTGCGGGCAGGTGCTCTGCCACCTCCAGGAGAGCAGGGCTCCATCAGGCATAACAATGATTTGGGCAGACAAACATCATCACTCCAATGTCCCCCCACTTTCATATTCTTCCCCCAGCTTTACGTGCTGAGCATGGCACCATATAGTCCCACCCCATATTAAAGCAGGTTCACCCAGTGTTCCTAAGTATTTCCTCACATGATTGTCTTCCACAAATAGTACATCTTCCTTGCTCCAGATTTTCCCTCTGGCCTGGAATTTTTTGAAGAGTAATCCAACTAGAAAAGGCTGATGTGAAGAACTAATTCAATGTCTCAGCCTTTTCCATGCCTCCATCCCCAGCTCCCTGGCCTCATTTGGCAGTGGGTTTGCATTTTCCCTACTCTTCCTTTTGTTACCTAAGTGCTTATACAAGTTCTTCCTTTGCCTTTGACCTCCCTTGCTAGATTCAATCCCAGATGAACTTTGGCTTTCCTGACTGTGTCTTTGCATGCTTAGACAGTGTACCACAGCTTGCTGTCCCTGCTTTCCATACTCTGTATGCTTCCTTCTCACCTATTAAAATTGCCAGGAGCTGGTTTTTCATACATGCAGGCCTCCTGGCATTTTTGCATTTCCTATGTGTTGGAGCAGACAATTCTTGAGCTTAAAATAAATGATCCCAGAATATAAGTTTTCTTTGACTCCTATTGCCTCTAGAGCTTTATTTGATGGGGCTTTTTCAAGCAGATCGTGGAAGAGGCCAAAGTTGTCTCACGAAGTCCAGGGATATGATCTTGCTTTTAGCTTTGCTCCTTACTTTCAGGATCTTGCATTCCTACACCTCGTGGTAATTGCCACCATAGCTGCCTTTGACCTTCACAGCTCTAACAAGCCCTTCCTTTTCTTGTAAGCATGAGGCCCAGCTGAGCATCTTTCCTTGCAAACTGCTCTGTCAGGAAGTTGTTAGCTTCCTTTGCCAGGAAGTTCTTCTCAATGTGCTCCCAAAACCTCTTAAATTCCTTGTTCCTTTTTGTGTTGCTCCTCCAGCAGATGTCAGGGTGATTTAACTCACCTATGAGGTGAAAGGCCTGCACATATTTGGCTTCTTCCTGGTGTCTGAAGAGACCTCATCTGCTGCTTCCCCCTGAACGGGCAGGGTAAGGATGCAAAAAGCACAGTTGCGTGTCTCAAAGCACTGTCAAAGCCACAGAAGTAACTTGCCCCAAGATCAACCTTGACAGTGGGAACTTGAGATTAGAAATTGCAACAGAAAGGTGCTAATTCCAAGACTGGTAAGGTGAGACCTGTTTTACCACATCCTGTTTAATATATCTGGAAAAAAATTCCCACTGTGACAAACCATGGGAAAGGAAGGAACTCATGCATATCACCTCAAATTATGGGAAACGCATCTGCAACTGCCTTGTGGATATCCAGAACTTGGGCTGTATAGAGGTGGTAACCTCAGAAGGAAGAGTCTGGGACCTCCACCATTGAGAAGCCCAGGTGAAGAAGTACCAATGTGAAGACACTGGCTCCACAGGTGATGATTTTTTGCTTTATCTCTCCCTCTCTCTCTGTCTCATCTTTCCCTCCCCCAGCTCTTCTAACTTCTTTCAATCTCTCTACCTCACATTTACTGTTAAATAAAATCTATATTATTGACTTTGGCATATGTTCTCATTTGCACCTTAATTCAGGCAGAGGCATCTCTCACTAATCAGAGCATAACAGGCAGTTTGTAGCAAACAGACACCATGGCATCATCCACATTGATCTGACCTCTAAAGCTGATCCATCACCTCTCAAATGTCTTGTAACCCATCTCAAGGTAAATTTCTCTGTGATCCTGCTCCTCTTTCACTTGCAACTTGCCCTCTCTGTGTACCTTCCTAAATAACCTGTATCCACTCATGGTACAACCCCAATTGTGTTGACTAACTCACTATGTCTCTGTGAAACCAAGGGGATTATGGCTCTGCAGTTTTCACTGGCTTTTAATTTTCTTGTGTGCTCCATGTGTTTTTATGAGTGACTGTGACACGGACTCAGACCAGCAGGGAATCTGAATCATTTATTCAAAGAAACGAGCTGGTTTCATACACCTTTCAAAGCACAGTATTTCCTTACATGGTAATTCTCACTCCGTGACATATCCCATGTTGCCACGTCAGCAACACGCTTTCTAAATGTCCTTTCTAAATCTGAATCATTTATTCAAAGAAACGAGCTGGTTTCATACACCTTTCAAGGCACAGTATTTCCTTACATGGTAATTCTCACTCCGTGACCTATCCCATGTTGCCACATACTTTCTAAATGTCCTTCTGTAGGGTGATTACCTGCAGTTCACTCCTCTCTCAGCTTCCAGCAGGCTCCTCTCCTGTGGGGATCTGCAGTGGGACACCTCCTCTCTCCAGGGTCAGATGGAAACAAGCCTCTCTGTGCTGCCATATGTTTCTGCAGGAGCATCCCACAGCCTGCAGCCCAGCTCCATGCCATCTCTTCTCACATGTCACATCTGTGAGCATACAGGCACTTCAGGAATGCACTCAGTTGTGTTGTTTTCCCAAAAAAATGTGCAAAAGCTTTCCTCATAATAGTTGCTCATGGTCATGGTTCCACCATACTAAAAATGTGTTTCATGGATGTTTCAATAGTAGTGAATCTATTGGAATATTTTAAGTTATTCAACAAGGGGAAAATGTTACTTTGGTAAAAGTCATAGAAATAGGATCATACCTACTGCTCGATTTATGATCTGAAGTGTCATACTTGATTTGTTCAGTGTTGTTTTTGCTTTTTCCCCATCTAACTTTTATTTCCTTTTCCTGTCAGTAGCAATATCGCTTGATGCAAAGTAGATGAGACTAACTGGTGTTCACCTTCTCGGTATTGTCAGGGCTTGTGTTTTGGTAAAGTGAAAAGAGAAATGATACATAAGGGCAGTCTTATGTCTAATAGAGCACTAGACAGACATTCCCTCTGGTTCTCAGGGGACTAGCAGAATTATCCTTCTTTACCCCTGTTAGCATTGCCAAGGTCAGCTGCTGTTCCTGGCTGTGAGATGCAAAAGTGGAAAGATATGCAGCCTCTTTCTCTCTCCCATACAAACTGAGATTCCTTCAACACTTAAGTAGTGACTTCCAGGCTAACATCCCTTGAGCCAGTTCTGGAATGGCAAGTGTGGCTGTGTGAAAGCAATGTGGATGTTTGCTAGGGGACAACTCAGGAATTTCTGTGCTGCCATTCCTTTCTTTATGTAAATGACCAATCCGCAATTCTGGCAAAAGGAATCATCACTTGCTGAACATGAGCACTCATTTTATTATCTACCCTGACCACCCCTATCTGCAGATTTGCATGAGCAGTCTCATTCACAAAAAGTTAGAAAGGGAGAAAAAAACACCTTAGTGCAATAATACTATGCATGTATGTTTGCTTAGATATCCTGAATGTCTGAGAAAACCTATCCTAGAAACTATCCTAGGTTTTTATAGCAGTATAGCTCCACTATTTTTAACTTGAAAAAGTAATACCTATGTTTAATGATATTTAAAAACCCAAACAAATCCAAGCCAGAAAATCTGTAAACTGAAGAAATGGAAAGAATATTAATAAGAGACAGGAAAGCTGCAATTAACTCCACTATCTGTCCACAAACATAGTATGATAATTCCATGAAGCAATTGCTGTGAGGACAACAAAGCAATGAAATAACAATTTTACACATTCAGAGTTTAATAGCCTGAAGTAAAATACTCAGCAATCTGCCTATTCATCTAATTAACACTACTGATTCATATTCAAATAGAATTTCCTCAGGGCATGGGGAGAATTCCACAGTTTGTTTGAATTCACTGATCTCACCTTGATGCTTCCTCTTGAAAAATAGAGGGAAAATTCCTTCTGGAAATAATTTGAATGGAAATAAAGCATAAATATGAATAGGTTTGCTGAATATGAAACTATGTGAGACAATCAGTCTGTAATTTAATTCCTCCAAAAAAGATAGCTAAAAGTTAACTTGACCTCTGTTTGGACAGATGGGATTACCCATAGTGCTGTGGGTTACTGCACTGGCAAACGAGTATAATAAAATCCACCTCAAACCATTCTAAAAATCTGTAGCTAAACCTAATATAAAATATTAGAGTTTACTTTGCTTTCTGTGTGATACTCATTTTATATCTGTAGTAGTTGTATCTTGAATAATAGAGTTTACAGTGTTTAAAAACCTGTTGGATTTTTTTCCTATCTTTACAGTTTTCTTCAGTTGAAGTGAAGGTTTTGAGCATTTCAGAGCTATAAACATGAAGGCTAAGCTTCTTACAAAATGATTTGATTTGCATTTTTATGGTGTCATTTAGATGTTAAGATAAATCTGACAGACAATAGTTATAATTATCAATCTGCGAAGACTGTGATTCCTTTGAAAGTAGATTTATGGCTTCTGATTCAATTAGAATAAACCATAATGAAAACATTATACAAGCCTAGAGCATGAAAATTAAAAGCACACCCTCTGGTTCATATGTAATTGTTCCCAGTAAACCTCATGCTAGAATAAAATAAGTTAATCAAACCCAGAAAAACAAGAAAATATATCTCAAATTACTATTCAACAGTTGAATCTCACTGAGGAAAAGAAAAAAAAATCACTTCATTATCAAATCTGTGCAGACCTATATTAATTTGACCAGCAGTTTAGGACTGAAAAAATATTTTGGAGGTATAGAGAGCCTTTAAAAATTGTTATTTTCCCTCATGGGGTCCAAGATACATTGTTTTTCTGTAAGTTGTATTTTGTACCTTCTGGTTTCTGTACCTTCTGTTTTTCATTGCTAAATTGATGATGGGGTGATGTTTTCTCATTCCTGAAGTGGGTAACAGATCAAAAATAGAAACTAATTATAGACCTTTTCTTTTGTCTATGAATTTCTGTTTGTAAGATTCCAAAGTGTCTCTCATGCGGTAAATTAGGGTTGCATTTTGTACACTATGGAAAAATCACCATTATCTCTACAAAGGAGACAGAATGTGATTAGAATATAGTCTGATTTTTTGTCACATATGCAAGAAACCAAATAAATTTAATTTTGTGAATCCTTCAAGTGTCCAGTCATCTTTTAATCAAGTTTTTTTTAGCTGCAACTGTGACTGGGAATGTGTGCAGCTCAGGAGTCAGTGCCTGACCAGGGGCCAAACAGAAATCAATGACAAAGTCACCTGTATTGGGAAGTGAGGTGGGGAATGGGCAGACAGACACAGAATCATCTCAGGAGACGACAGTGTTAGTGGAATTTTAGGGAAAAATGGGAAAGGAGAGTTTTTGGTATAAAGGTTTCAGGACATCCATTCTCCTGGATGGTGAATTTCTTCTTTGTTTTATGAATTAATTTCTAGGCTAAGAATAAACATCTCTTTCATGAACATTCTTTGTCCCTACCAAGCAGTAAAGAAAAAATATATTCTTTTTCCTTTCTAATTCAACATGTGGATAATAAATAATGAACACAGCCTTTCCATATGCTAAAATAATATACTTTCAGAAATATGTAAAGTTGCACAACATTTTCACTTTCCCCCCACCTCTAATACGTGAACACCATCCTCTGAAGAGATAATTTTTCAAAAACAGAATTGGGAAGTGCCAGACAGCATTTTAATTTTTTTTATACTTTTAAACATACCTACCTCACCTGATAAAACAGTTTGGACTCTTCTTTTTATATGAGTAAGAGTAACTATTTCAAATTTTAGAGAAATATATCATACAATGAAACCTATATGATGTCATGAGCTTACACCACAGGTACAGCCAATACATTTCTTTTGCCTAACTGGAAAAAGAGGAGCACATTAAACTGTGGGCAACAGTGCACATTGTTAATTAATTTATCTGGCATAAGCACATGTTGAAAGAAAAACAAAGGAAGGTATTGAAATGTTTTTTCTTCGTTTAGCTATAATAAATTCATGTTCAGGTGTGGAAAAGCAGTTACCTTTATCCATTCTCCACCATATAATTCTTAAACACCATAATTTATTTCAAGCAAGCTTTCAGAAAAATGTGGAGGCCTCACTGATATTAATATTTTACAAGTTTTGAGTCTATAAGTGGCACAAGACAGATGATCATGTATTCATGTGTGTTTTCACTTATTTGTCCAACTAAGGCAGAACTTGTGTCAGGAGTTCACTTTTTTCTTAGACTAGAAACAATCCACTCCAGCAGAGCTCTTTAATGTGTCTCTGCTGCAAGGAACCCATCAGTCAGGGCTCACAAATCAACCCTGATACAAAAATCTGTAGGAAACCAGGCTTCATTATTTCTGGTGCTCTTGAAACTGCTTGACTTGCAGAAGAACTCTGTAAACCTTGCCTCTATCTTCAGTCATTTAATGAAGTTTCTTTTTGGGTGTGTATGTCTTAATAAATATACAACATAAATAATTCTAACTGTTGACAGACCACATTCAATATGTCATCATTATAAAAAGCATAATTTTAGCTGTTTATCACCATTATATGTTTTGTGTCATTTTACCTTTAAAAGTTCATACAGCTTGAATTTCCTTATCATATTCTGTCTGGCTTTTTCTCATAACAGAAATGTGACCACAGCCTTTTCACTTTATATGCTCATAAAGTGCTAAAGTTGAATCTTCTCATACATAAAACTGGGAGCATTCTAATATCTTTGAGAGATTAAGGTCCTTGTAAGCCTAAATAAATTAATTCTGATAATGTGAAGTTGAGACAGGATGACATTCTCTATTTCAAATCTTGCCAATCTGAAAATTTTACATACAGCACTTGTTTGTAACAGAATGCTTGCTACATCTTTAAAAAAAGAGGAAGGAAAGACATTGACAAGATCGAAGAAGTAACCAGGTTGTTTGCTGTTTGTCCAGCCCCAAGGTTTTTCCTTGAAAGTTTTATGTTCTCACAGGCTGGCTGGCTGGCTGGCTAAGTGCACATTGTAACCTCTGCAATAGCAGAGTGATGAATCAGACTCCTGCATCAATTTGTTTTCCTTGTCATTTGATCCATCTCAATTACTGATGAACAAGTTTAATTTTGTGTTTTATAGAATAAATTAGTGAAATACAGCATGAAACAATGAATAAATATTGCCAATCCCAACTGGTTTCCCCCTTCCCCTTTAGAAAGGTGATCAAGATGGGAGTGAAGTAAGCCCCTAAAGATGGCCTGAAGTGAAACAGATGTTTAATAGCAGTGCTGAGGCTGCTGAGGTTGCAGTATAACAAGGTGCCATTGGTCTTGATCCTTCCAAACCAGAACTGCAAGCTGCAGGATCAAAGTCATTTTCTAATCTTCTTTGAGCTACCCCAGGTTTGTACTGTTGTGCAGTTTAGTCAGGGACTACTGCACTCCTGCATTAAAGGCACTGCTTCTGTATACTTGGAAAAGTGTTTAAAAGCTCATATATGCATGCAGAATTTGAGTGTGAAGTGATGAGTCTAGGCACAGAAAGTATATGAAACTGGAACCATCATATTAAATATGATTTGGTTGTATTTTGTCATTTTCCTCCTTTTTTAACTTTTTATTTCCTAATAAAAATAGGTAATAGTACTTACCTAGGCATGGAGGTCCCAGACAGGGGCATTTATGTGCTCTTTTGTTAGACTCCAACACTACTCTCTTTTGATGCACCACGTTGTTTTTGGTCTTCTGTTTCCAGGCATCTCCTTTTATTTTTAGTAGCTTAGGAAATATATCTAAATTTGGATTCACTGATACATAATGCAAAACAATTCCAATTTCATTAGTCCAATAAAAGGAAGAAAATAAAAAAAAAAAAAGAGCTGTACAGTAAAAAGTAAATATGTGATCAGATTGGCATATATCTTACATGTACCCAGCTGAAAATATATTGTGTTTTAAGTTAAAGGTCAGGCTTTTTTGGGTCATAATACCTTTAAATTAAGACATTATCCCCTTCAAGCAATTCTAAAGTGACTCATTAAACAATTAAAAATAAATGTTGCTTTGGTCCTCCTGTCTCAAACAAGGATTAGGACATTTGAGATGTTATCCTAGCTATAGCAATTGCAAACATATTAAATGAGTATATAACAGAGCTGCCTGTTTCCCTGCATCCTGTGAAAACAAAGGTGCTCCAGATTGCTGGATTGAAAAGATGGCTCTCTGGAGTGCCCTCTTGGTCTTTATCAGGCACATGGCCAGACCCACAGTGACAAATTACTCTCATTCAAATTACCCCAAAGAGATCCAATTCAGTGGATGAAGAACCATCCCCTAGGAAAATCACGTCTCCATTGAAGAACTCAGGAAGCTGATGACTGGATGTACACTTTCTCCACCTCATTTTTCTAAAAGAATGAAACTCTTGAGATTGGCGCGCCCAAAAGTCATTGAAAGAGTAAGCATGACACCAGAGAAAAGGATTTTTATCTATCAGTTTTATGCTGCTTCTGAGGCTTTCCTGCATTAATTAGGTAATTTGGACATTTAGACTGTTAAAAAACACTTGAAGAGGCATTCTTGGCCCTGTATACATGGTGTGTTCCCTTTTAATAATTACAAGACTTTGAGTAAGAGGGCCAGAGCTGTATTCAGTGTTCAAGAAATCAGAGTACCAAGGCTTTATATAGCAGAAAAATGACACCATCTGTGTCATCCTCAGTACCTTTCTTGATGGTACCCAATATTTGCTGGCTCTTTTTGCTGCCACTGAACACAGAGCAGATTATTTCAGAAGACTGACAGATCATTTTTCAGAGCTGAGACCGTCAGTTCCAAGTTCAGCACTACATAGACATGGCTTGGATTATTTTTGTTGTATGTGTTCCTTACTTTCATCTATAGTATAGCTCATGTGCCAATTCCTTCGCTCCCATGTTTCATTCTCTGAGATCCTCTGCTATTTCTTGCCATTAATTTGGCACTTGACTACCTGGAATGCCTTAATAATCTGTAAAACGCCTTTTTATAAAGATGTTGGATAAAAACAGGTTCAAAACTGACCCACCAGTGACCCAACCTCTGATTTTTCTCTATTATAATATTTGGTGTCTATGACTTTCCTTCACATTCTTCAAAGAATTTTCTATCTATGTAAAATATATCTATCTCCTACAAAGCAAGCAACTTTTCTCCAATTCATGGTAGCTCAGTTTCCTGTTGATTTTTAGTCTTGGACTTTTTCAAGGGTTTTATATCTGCCTGGTTCTCCTGATCTGCATGATTATTGACAGTTCCTATGATACCAGGGAGCTGGTGAGCCAGGATTTCCATTACAAAGGCCCCACTGTCACTTTCCTGACAGACTTTCTCCACAGCCTCAGGGAACATATTCCTGATTGCAAACCCTCCCATCCTAGAAGAGATGAAAGATTCAACAGTTTGCAGTTACCAGAATACTCTATAGGATCCTACTCTATAGATATCCCATAGTGCATCCAAGTATCCCATAGAATTTCTCTTGCCTGGTTGCCCATTATGAAGGCAGCCTAGCAGATTTCTGGTCCTGTGCAAAGTAGTCACACTTGGCTGGAAGTTCTCCAGCTCCACTTCTGAATTTTTCCAGAATACATGGGTAGGTATAATTCACTCCCAGTTATGAAAAATGCGAATAAAAAAAAAATCCTTTTGCTAAAAATGTGATATTACATTCTCAATATATTGTTTAAAAGTACTGTGGATGTTAAAGTAAATATTACTTTGGACTCCTAGGATTTTTATTCTGTTTAAAAAATCTGTGAAGCTCTAATAGTTTTGACATATTTATGTCTTACACTATGGAGGTAATGCACTATTTTTTTAACCTAAAAAATAATAAGTTCTATAGAGATTTTTTTTCAATATTTTTTTCTGAATGATTAAAAAAACCTCAGGTTGTGGATATTAAAATAAAATCAAACCAGGAAGAAAACCCCAATCCCCCCACCCTAGTGTGAATATACTAGTTTTCTAAAGTCTTATTTTTATCTGTTTTAATATAAATGGCTAGAGGTACCTTTAATATTACTTTCAAAGCAAATGTCATGATTTGTAATGCAGTCTGTAATATAACTGGCAAAAGCCCAAAGATAGCCCAAATACTTTCCCTTGAAAATCCCATTCTTCATAAATTTCTAGAGGACTAAACTGAGTTTCTCAGAAACTCATGTGAGTTTCTCACATGAGGAAATCTTGATTACAATATAGTCCTGCTACCAGCTAAATCAAAATATAGTGTTATTCTGCCCTTTCACCACAGTTTCTTCTCTTTTTCTCTACAAGATTTACAAGAAATATTCTAGATGGTGATTTCTCTCCAGGGTCATCAGTTTTGGACAGCCTGTTATGAAACTTGAAACAATTTATTTCTTGTGAAGATCAACATTTCACCAACCACTTGAAAGGAAGGAATCTGTGATTGGAATGATGTGTCAGTCATCAAAATAGTTGATCTATGAACACAGACTAATGTTCAAATGACTGAAGATTCTCTAATTTACTAGTTTCCTGGCTACTAATATAAAGCCAAGACATTTTTTTAATATTCTGTCTACTTCATAGATGGTCAGAAGGAATAAGGGTGGATATGTTATTTAAAAAGAGGGGAAAGCAGATGTATTTGTTAAGGAGAAAGGTTCAGAGATAATGACCTACTTCTTGCCCCACTGAGAATGGAAATATCCCAAAAGGAGTCACAGAATCATTTGGGTTGGAAACAACCTTTAAGATCATTGGGTCCAACCAGAAACACTGTCATGTGCACCACTAAACCATGTCCCTAAATGATACCTCTAACACCTTCTAAATACCTCCAGGGATGCACACTCAGCTACTTCACTGGACAGCCTGTTCCAGGGCCTGACAACACAAGTTACAGAGGAAAAGCTCCATGTGATGCTGAAATTCCTTTCATGATGTCATCGTTGAACTTTGCTTAAAATTAAAATAGCAATTGCACTGTATTCTCTTTTCTCTAAAGAACACTTAGCTAGATAGGCTACCAGTATTTTACAACATGCAAGGAATTGAATAGGACATTAAGATTATGGCATGAGGAGATATAAGTGTGAGAAAATATAAGGGGTTTGGGTGCTTTTGTGAGCCATTTGGTAGTTAGTGTCACGTGAAAAAGGTTCAACCTTTGCACTGTACAGACAGAATAAAAAAGCTTAAAGATTAGCTGAAGTTGTCCAATAGAAGTAGAACAAAACATTTGTCATATGAATAGTGTGCTTGGTTTTGGTAGTTCTTTTTAAAGTAAAGGTTATTATATTTATTTTAGTCAAAAAACTGTAGATTGGCCCAGGGATATGACTGGAAATCTTGGTGTTCAGAGGCTTGTGTATATAACATGAATGTGAAGATGAAATGAAGGAATATAAATATTCTAAAATGTCTGACTCGGCTGAAGAACATAGGTGAGAGAAGATATCAGAGAAAATGTTTTGCACTTCTTTATTTGGTCTTTTAAATGCTTTATATAAATCAGTGTTTAGCTAGTTTACAATGCACCTAAAGCCTTAAAGAGTATGGTTTTTTTCTCTGTATTAGATTATGACTTTGAAAAATCACCTCACCCAAGGAACTGGTACAGGGACTTCCATTCTCCTGTGTCTTTTCTACCTTTCCCTTCTCTCCTCCTCCCTAGAAACACAGCACTGATTTTCCTGTGTCATAAATTGTGCTCCAATATTTTTGATCCTTAAATTGAGCAAATCAAATCAAGATGTTAATTGGTTGTTCAAATTCATGTATAATTTATCTAGAAATGCATATGCATTTTTCTGATTGCATGTGTGTGATCTCAGTGGGAATCCCAGTAGGTGAGACTTCAGCTTCAGTTCCTATCTAAATATCCTGTCTGATATGAGCAAAAGTAAGAGTTGTTAAATGTATTCCAATTCCAATTTACTGGGAGTGTCTGAACACCTGTTTGAATGCAAAGTTTTAATTTCCAGTCCTGTGTGCATTTTTTTAAGTCTCAAATTCTTCCAAGTCCCTTCACAGTACAGTATATGCTCATTCATGTAGTCCAGAAACCTACTTCATAAAATAGAGATAAGGATTATAGAAAAACATATAATTTTCTTTTGAATAACATCATTTAAAGGTTACTAATCATATAAAGATTTACTGAGACATTTTAAATTTCCCAGCAGGAACAATCAGCTGTAAATTGGGAAAATTAGGAAGAAATTCTTCCCTGTGAGGGTGGTGGGGCACTGGAACAGGTTTCCCAAAGAAGCTGTGGTTGCCTGTCAGGGACTGAAGTGGTTTGTGCCTTAAACATTGTTCTGAAGGAGTTTTGCCCATTATAGTAAAAACTGTATAAAGAAGCTACAACCTCAGAAGCCCATCCCTTCTGGAAAATGCCTGACTGGAACCTTAGACTGTGAGTTAAGCTAGATAAGATAAAGGGGACACTATTGTTCAGTCATCTCAGGTCTAGGGAGAAACTAAGGAGGCTGAGGGGAAAGGAATGCATCTTGGAAAAGCCAAACACAGCAGAGAATCATGCCTGGCTGGGTTCGGGGTGGGGGAGACCCCAGCCCATATAAACCAGGTTTACACAGACTCCCCCACAATTCAGGGGTGAGGAGGAGATTTCGGTAGCATGGTGTAACCCCTGGTCAGGGGCAGTGAACACCCATCCTCCCTCACACAAACCAGCCCAGCTGTGAAACCCCCAACCCCACAGGCCACATCCCTGGGGCATTCACATGGGAGGCAGCTGAGGGGGTGCCATAATCCATCAAAAACCCCAAAGCACTCTCCAGACTCGTTCCTGAGCCCTTGCACCACAGCATTGCATGTGATGCAAAGAGATGCAAAACACCCAGACTCTGCTGCAAGAGACTGTGTCAAACTGGCCCACCCTCACCCAGGGGGGAGGTACCTGGGCACTCCCACCTGGCCTGAGCATAAATTAATCCAATGGATTCTATGTTTTTTTGGGGGGACCTTCACTGCCAAGAAGACCAGCTGGAGAGGATCATCATGCCACTGGTGGGATCCATGGAGTGGTGATATTTTCTTTAATCTGACTTTGTAATTCTCTTCTGTTTCCCTACCTCTTTTCATTTTTCATTTCTCTCTCTCTCTCTCTAATATTTACTATAAAATAAAACCCATACTATTGGCATACAGTCTCATTTGCACCTTATTTTAGGCAGAGGCATTTCTAATAACTTTAAAAACTGGACTGTAACACTGCCCCATCCTTGTAAGTGTTCAAGGTCAGGTTGGATGAGGCTCTGAGCAACATGGTCTAGTGGAAGGTGTGCCTACTCATGGCAGGGATATTTGAGCTACATATTTAAGGTCCCTTCCAAGCCAAACCATTCTGTGATTCTATAAAATGTCCTATTAAAAAAGATATATTTTTTTTAAATAATAATTTTCTTCCTGATTTTTCCCTGCTTTCAAAAAAAAAAAACAAAAAAAAAAACAGCTTGCCTCATAAAAAATTATGCCCTAAACATGGAAGTATCAAGACTCAGAGATTTTCCAATAAGGTGCACCTAATCAGTTTCAGGAGGATAAGCATGATGTGGACCACTTGGAAATGGAAACCTTTGGAAACTAATTGTTGCTGACTTCATCTTGTAAATCTTTCTCAAGGAAAATTCTTACAGGGATTAAAGAGTTTAAAAAGTTGAACAGCATTGACTGATTGCTTTACTGGCCTTTTAAACTCCTGGGAGATTTTCTTGCATTCTACTAGGGCAAAAAGGTTTAGTGTGCAGAGCTCAGAAAGCAAAAAACAAAGCAAGGAGATATGCATTGTAATGTGAAACAAAAATACAAGCAAAAAATAATCTTTAAATAATTGAAATGGAGCAGGATTTCCCTATTTTCCTGACAAATTAATTTTCTTTAGTTTAAGTGAGATTCGGTTTTTTTCCCTCTTGCTATAATTTACTTAGCAGAGGTACAAATGGAAGTGATAAATATCACTGTGTTTGCTGTGCATTACAGGTGGATTTTCTGGAGTGACAGTGCAAAGATTTTGGGTCCATGAGCAGTTGCATTTTGAATTCCTGTTTCAATTGCTCTGCAATTTAGGACAGGGTTTTGACATGGACTTCTAATGAAAACAATAATTTAGGTATTTCTAACTGAGTGCAAATAGCATTTTAGACTCATTGAAAAGGGTCCCTTTCCAGTATCATGTATTCAGGTAGGAGGATAAGATGATCTGACTTTGCCAAGAGAACTGACTTTGTGTACCCAGGTTTCACTTGGACTAATCTTAAGTGTGAAGCATGAATCACAGAATCTCAGAATTTCAGAATAGTTTGTCTTGGAAGGGACCTCTCAACGTCATCTAATACATCTCCTCTGCTAAAGCAGAATCACCTACAGCAGCTTGTATAGGATTTTGTCCAGGGATATTGGAATATCTTCAAAGAGGGAGACTCCATAGCCTCACTGGGCAGCCAGTTCCAGTGCTCTGTCACCCTCACAGTAAAAATTTTCATCATGTTAAGTTGGAATTTTCTGTGATTTATTTTGTGCCCATTGTTCCTTGTCCTGTCCCTGGGCCTGACTGCAAAGTCTGGCACCACTCTCTTGACACCCATCCTTAAGATATTTGCTTGCATTGATAAGATCTCCTCTCAATCCACTCTTCTCCATGCTAAAGAGGCCCAGAACCCTCAGCCTTTCCTCATAAGAGAGATGCCCCAGTTTCTTAATCACCTCCATAGCCCTCCCTGGACCCTCTCTGGTAGTTTCTTGTGATTCTTGCCCTGAGGAGCCCAGGACTGGACACAGCACTTCAGACATGGTCTCACTTGGGATTAGTAGAGGGGAAGGATCATCTCCCTCGACCTTCTGGCCGCACTCTTGCCATTCACCCTGGGATCCCATTGGACTCCTTGGCCACAAGGGCACTGCTGGCTCATGGGCACATTGTTGTCCCTCAGGACCACCAGGGTCTTCTCCCCAGAGCTGCTCTCCAGCAGGTCAGTCCCTGTGGTGTTGAGAGATCCCCAGGATGAGGTGAGAGATGAGAATTTGACTCCATGTTCTCAGAAGGCTGATTTATTATGATATGATATGATATGATATGATATGATAAGAAATTATATGCTAAAACTATACTAAAGAAAGAGAAAGGATATATCAGAAGGCTGAACAAGAATGAGAATGAAAGCGTGTGACTGACTCATCAGAATCTGACACAGCTGATGGTGATTGGTCATTAATTAAAAACAATTCATGTGTTTGGATAAACAGTCTCCAGATCACATTCCAGATGAGAAAAACATAGAGAAGCTGAGGCTTCTCATCTTCTCAGGAGAAAAATCCTGGTGAAGGAATTTTTCATAAAATATCACAGTGGCAAGTCTCCAGCCTGTGATGGTGCCTGGGATTGTACCTCCCCAGGGTGGAGGACCCTGCTCTTTCTTTTGCTGAATACCATTAATTTCCTCCCTGCTCCCTTCTCCAGCCTGGCCCAGCATGGCTGAATGGCAGCACAGTCTTCTGGTGTATCAGCTGCTCCTCCCAGTCGTGTATCCACAGCAAACTCTGTCCCTTCATCCAGGTCATGGATAAACAAGTTAAAGAAGACTGGTCCCAGTACTGGCCTTTGGGGAACACCACTGGCTACAGGCCTCCAAACAGATGGTGTTGCTGATCATAGTTCTCTGAGTTCTGACATCCAGACAGTTCCCAATCACCTCCTCTCCACTCAATCCACACTTCCTGAGCTTTCCTATGAGCATGTTATGGGACACAGTGTCAAAGCACTTGATGAAGTCAAGAGACAACATCCACAGTTTTTTTCTGCCCAGCCAGTCCTGCCACGACAAAGGCAATTGGATTGGTCAAGTATTGGTGAATCCATATTGACTACCCCTGACAAACTTTTCCTCCACATGCTTAGATGTCCAGGATGAGCTGTTCCATCAACTTCCCAGGGACTGAGGTGAAGCTGACTGGCTTGTAGTTCCCTATATGCTAGTAGGGTTCTCTTACTCGCCCCTCTTGAAGACTGGAGTGACATGAAATTGCAATGAGATCAAGTTGCTGCAAGTGCACCCAGTTCTCTAATTCCTCCTGTGTGCTCCCTATGCTGTGTGTGGTGTTTAATAGGCATTTCAAAGAGGCAATCAGGTCTGAGGAGGGGTGTGAGAGGGTTGACCACAGACACAGACACCTTGAGGTGCTTGGCCTTCTGGTTCTCACTTTGGAAAGAAGCTGGGGAACATTTGTTGCTCTTCTGGTTGGCCTGGCTTATTCCTCAGTTGGATTTGATTCTCTCTTTGTTCTAACCATACACTACCCAGAGAGATGAAAAATGTTTTTTGCCTTTTTATGTTACTGAACTTTTATATCACATGATCACGTACAATAAAATATTGCAACTCATAAATATTATATATAATAAGTATATAAACCCAGTACTAGTGAAAGTCAGATGACAGCTTTGTGCATTTAATTCTGCAATGAATATTTATCAGATGCTATCTCAAGTGATGCAGCGGTGCTTTTGCAATGTAATGAAAGACACTTTACATACTTTATCTGACATTCCTCACAGAAGAATTTAATAATTATTTTTTTGCTTTTTAAGATTGTCAAGAAGGATCTTGAAAGTGCCTTTCACCCTCTTTACTGTGAAACCAATTCACAGAGAGGAGCAACACTGAATAAAAAATGATCATATGTTATGATTCTGAAAACAAATATCATGGGCAATACTGTTACTATTATTTATTATTCAACTCTCAATATGAAGTCTTAGCTTTTTTTTCTAGACCATTACAAACCATTCAAACCATTAAACTTTTAAACTTTTCAATAGTATCTTGTACATCTGGTGAGCTTTTTCTGCTTTATCCACTTTTTCTCAGTACATTCAGCATTTTAGGAGATTTGCAATACCATTTTCCCTTAGAGCAAGAGTACTGAGCAGGGTCAACATATCTTTCTTTTCCAGGTTAACTTTTCCATTATTTTTCACTTTATTTTGGTCAGGAAGAAGAAAACATGCTAAGTTGCTACACATGGCCCATCTAGCTGTCTAAATTTTCCAAAATAATCCCAAAAGCCCTTAAAAAATAGGTAATTATTCTGCATGCTGCTATTATATCAATCACTTAATATTTAAGTTCTCTCTAGTTTAGAGCATCGTGTTCAGTTCTATTATCATAGTTCTATTTTTTATTGCAACAGTTTTTTCTGTAGGTTACTTCTACTAAGCAAGCCCTACTTTTATTTTCTTGATGCACCACATATAGGAACAGAGACTGCTGAAGAGAACAGGAAACAGATACACAGGCAGCTCATCAGGAAATAGAAATATGGTATTTTCCAGAGACAAACACGGACTGTGTAAAGTTTTCATCCATCTAGAAAGTAATTGAGATGGTGGGTTGAAAAGAATCTTGAAAAAAATATATCTATTTGTGAGTATATAGACGGTACAGCTTATTTCTTTATAATGTCTTTTATACTATAAAAAAATCTTCCATTACAACATTGGTTCACATGTTTAGGTCAAAGCTGATTGTCCAATAAAACTGACTTTACAGTTGAAAGGCATTTTGGGACGTAGTTAGACCAATTTCAGATCTCCAGCTAATGTACCAACTGAACCTTGAAGATTGAATGAAGCTTGATTAATTTTAGAAAATTAGCAGTGTTCTACATCAGCATGAGGAGTAAATAGAGCTTAGACAAATTTCTCTGGCACAACAGAATTTTTGCCAAAAATGGTTCTTCCTTTCATTACCTTGGAATTCTGTGGCTGAAAGATGGAGATGCAGACATGTACCACATTTCTGGGCAGCTGGTGCCAAGGGTAATAGGACATGTGGCTGCAGCTTCAGCAGGAAGTCCCACAGCATCTGCAGCTGGGCTCTGCTCTTCACTGGTGCAGCCTCACCTCAAGTCCTGGGGGCCATTTTAGGCACCAGAGCATAAAAAAATTAAGCTTTCCAAAGGAGGCCACAAGTATGATGAAGGATCTGGAGGGGAAGCCGTCTGAGGAGCAGCTGAGGCTGCTTGGTCTGTTCAGCCTGGAGGAGATGAGGACACAGATCATCTCTGTTTGCAACTTCTGCACAAAGGGCAGCAAAGGGACAGCACCAACCTCTGCTCTGCAGTGACCAGTGACAGGGTCCAAGGGAACAGCCAGAAACTGTCTCAGGGGAAGTTTAGGTAGGGTACCAGGAAAAGGTTCTTCCCCGAGAAGGTGGTTGGGCACTGGAACAGGCTCCCCAGGGAAGTGATCATGGCTCTAAGCCTGAGAGTTCAGGAAGCATTTGGGCAATGCTCTTAAGCATGTGGTGGTATTGTTGGAATGTCCTGCACAGGACCAGGAGTTGGTCTTGATGATCCTGATGGATCCCTTCCAATTCAGGATATTCTATGAGTCTTCAGAGTCACCCCAGAGCTCCTATGTGCATGGGGAATAGCATGGTTTGAGACTACTTACAGAACTCCATGTCAAAACGTGACTGACTCACAGTAAATAAATCATTTCTCTTTAAGGATTGTAGTAAATCCATTGCTTGCATTTTTTAAAATAATATATAAGTTCAGATATATCCAGGGGAGAAAGAGGACCAGCTTAAAGGAAGGAGTTGGAGTGGTAGTTAGACCACTCCACTTTGTATGTAGCATCTTTACATATGTAGAAACCAGCCTTGGAAATTCTCCATGCAGAGAGAAAACTTTACCATTGTTTTCCAGTTTAAATTAAGCTATTCTTTAAATTTACTATTTAATATACACAAATTACTCATACAGAAGCCAAAAAAGGTGGGATGATGAAGAACTGATTTTATTTCACGAAGTTCTCACTGATGCCTTGTTTGTTTTTTGACTGATTTCCTGTAGAATTGGAAGTCTGGATTATCTAGAACAAATTTTCTCATTTATTGAATATAGCTTCTGCTCAGTTCTTCATTGCATCTAGAGATATCAAAGAAGTTTGGGGGGTGGGAGGGGCAAAACCATTTCCAGTGTTTATAAAATAATTCTTTTCCTCTTCTAAAATATATACCAATTTGGACAACTACTAACTAATAGAAAATTTTGGGTGCTGCATAGGATTGGAAAATTAACACAAGAACTGAAGAAGAAAGTATGCTTACATCTAACATTAGCATGCTTTAGCTACTATTTCAATGTTGTTTTAGGAAATTATAAAATGAAACACTAGAATTTATAAAATAAACTTGCCTGTAAATTATTTATGATTCATAAATAAAAGCTTTCACATGTTTTGCAGTTTTATTTGTAAAATACTGGATTATTCAAATTTCAGCTGTTTGTGTTAAATTGGATAAGTTGAAAAAATTTTTTTCTTTCTCAACAATGCTGTATAAATTCTTCTTATAAAGTATGGGGACATTAAAAATTATAAGGACAAGAGGCTTATTCTCATCTTTGTTTTGTTAACTTTTATTGAGGACTACCGCTTGGTATTCAAGAAACTCGGGATATATTAACTGACAATTTAAACTGACAGCAACTAAAATTTATTGAATTAATGAAACTTAAAAATTAGTATTTTCTAACTATATATTAAAGAAAGTGCTATTCATGTCAATTACAAATAGTTCTGATTTAAATAAGCAAACTCTTCTCAAGTGCAATTTCTTTTTAAGTTACTTTAGAAATAAATTCTCCTGAGGGAAATAGTAATTATTATGTATGTTTTTATCCTGTCATAACATTCTGAAATGAAAATGTATTTTACTGTCTAGCTTGATGAAGGTTTTTGATGTCTTCATTCTCTGGTGAAGGGCTATGTTCTTATATTTTATTCACATTTATTATTATCTGCTAGTGAAAATCTTGATTTCAAATGAAACATCTTATTGAATAAATTACTATGAAACATAAGAGGAAAGATATTACAATGTTGCTGACAGTAAAATTTGTTAAAAAGATATGTTAACTTTTCTTTTTTTTTTTTTTTTTTGCCAAAATCTAGTTTTGTTTTAAATGTTTTCAGCATTATTTTATATGTAGCCATGCAAGGTATATCTTAGAATCATAGCATCATGGAATGGTTTAGTTTGAAAAAGACCCTTAAGAACATCAAGTCCATCTGTAAAGTAATGCTGCCAAGTCCACCACTAAATCATGTCCCCAGGTGTCACATCCACATGTGTTTTAAATGCAGGGATGGTGACTCTACCGTCTTAATCGAAAAAAAAATAATTTATTTGAAATTAAAATTATCCATAATATGAAATTACCCTCAGAGTGAATACAACTCTTGATATAGGGAGAAGTCATAGTCTTCCAATAACAAAGGCCATTTAACATTTTTTATTATTTGACTCCATTTTTCAGTTCTTACATTTAGCCAAGTCATAATTCTTTAGCAGCATTTTTCATGTCTTCAATTTAATATTGCATTTTATGTTGTCTGTAGCCTGATTTTTTTTTCTAAGATTAATTACAAAAAAGGAAGAAAACACTAACTCTTCCCAGGAATCAGATTAGAGGGACATAAGCTGGTTTGTCTCTGTTAACATTTTTCTGTCTGTTTCACTGAGAATTTTTAACCTCTCCATTTTTAAGAGGGGACTTGTGATTTAGTTGGAAAGGGGTCAGGTGTATTTTACTGGCTTTGCTCTGCCAAATTTAGTCTTTTGCAGGGCAATAGTTTCAGTGTCTAGACAAGGGCCAAGGTTTGGAAATTAGTGGAAGTTAGGATGGATAGTAGCAGACACACTGAAAGAGGCAGAAGAGCAATGAGAATTGGGACAGGAAATATTAATAATACAAAAAAGATCAGAGGAATTGATCCTGGAGGAATAAACAGAAGGAGGTGATAAGATGGAAAAAGAGTGAGAGAAGTTAAGCCAAAAGGGAAGTACAGTTGCTTCCAGCTACCAAAACCCAAAAAATATCCTCCCCAAAAAACCCCCAGCAAACAAAAAAATAGAACAAAACAAACAAATAAATAAAACCAAAACAAAACCAAAAGTCACCATACTAAACCAACCAAATAAAAGCTAAAAAATAACCCCCCAAAGTGCCCAAACCAATTAAACTCCATCAAAAGAGAAATTAAGACCATAAATGCTATATGCCTGCAGCAAACCCCTGTGGAACAGTCAAGATACATCTTATTTGGCAGAATTTTTCTGCTCAGAAATGTGCCACCTACAATGAATACCATTAGGTCTAGTTGACAGGTGGCTTGTACTGTGTAGCTAATCCCTGACACTAGTTGTTAATTATCATAAATTACTTCTTATTTGTTGTTACAGTTAAGAAAATTAAATCCTAACTAAGTCTAATTGCAAGACTGTCAATTTAAAATTGTATTAATGCTTATATCTAATTTCTTAGCACAGTAACTACAGAATTATAGCATATGTCAAGTTGGAAGGGACCCATAAGAATCATTGACTCCAACTCCCTGCTCTTCACAGCACTGCCTAAAGCTTGATAATTTGACTGAGGGCATTGTCCAGACACTCCTTGACTCTGGCAGTCTTGCTGCCATGACCATTTCCACAGGGAGCCTGTTTCAGTGACCAACCACCCTCTGGGTGAACAACCTTTTCCCAGTGTCCAACCAGAACTTCCCCTGATGCAGTTTCATTCCATTTTCCCTTATCCAATCACTTCAGAAAGGAGACCAACACCTCCCCAGCCCCTGCTGCCCTGGGGGGAGTTGTAGACTGTGAAAAAGTCACTCCTCAGCCTTCTCTTCTCCACTCAACAAGGCAAGAGATCTCAACCTCTCCTGACTAGTCTCGTCCTCAAAAAAATCACTACATCCTGAAAGAAGGGATTATTGCCATGTCTAGCAATACAATGCAGAGAAATTTAGCATTTTGTCTTTACATGGAATATTAGCCCAGCATTTATATTGCTGAATTCAAGAGCAACTGTCAAAATCATACCTGATTTGAACACATTGCCTTAAAGGAATAAATAAACTCTCACATGAGTATTTGGTGCAACATTACCTAAATAGTCAAACTAAATACTCAGAAAATTTGGTTTCCCTTACACTTAGTTTGCTGTAGTAATTTGTAACTGATGCTCACATTAAACATTTGAGAAACACTCTTCTGGACTGGAGTAGTTAGATATAAACGTGATTCATTGTACTCTCAGATTAATTTTTTTTCAGTTATCTTTCCTCAAATTTAACCCAAGAACAGACTTGCTGGTTCTAGATGAGATTTCATCTATCTCAGTGTCCTGCTTCCAGCTGAGGCCATCAGCACACACTTAGAAAAGTGAAAAAATGGATGAAGTGTCTGCATCTATAGTTTCTCCTATGAGATATTTTAGCACATTCCCCAAGAGTTATGTCAGGTATTCTGCGAGAAAAATATAAAATGTATTCATTTAAAAACACATATTATCTATTTTTGTGGTCTTTTTTTTCTTCTATTAGAAGAGGGAGTGAACAGTGGACTATTTTACTGCTTCCTGATTTTGTAGCAATTGATCATTTTCATCTAAATCTTTTTTTTCCAGCCTGAGAAGTTGGATACTCATCTCTTTGTTATGTGAAAACCAATTGAAAATTCAGTTTTTCTCTGAACATTTTGCAGTTCTCAGAGAACACTTTTGAAATGAATTGCTGTACTTCGGAGTGCTGTATGTTATTTTATATATTCATCTTCAAACCTCACCTCTGAAGAAAATTTCAAAAGTGTTGCCTGAATCTGGAAGCCATGTGAGCAGACAGAAAGAAATATAAGAGCTCCCTGTTTACAAGAACGTGCTGTTATGAACATGAGGATCAATGTGCCATGTTCAAAGCCAAACTGTTCAGGTCGATGCTCGTGCAGTATCAAAGCATTTTATTGCTCATGTGGAAGTGGCACAGAGATCAGAGACTGAGAGATACCAACACAAGAGCAGGGTTCCAGTAAATGTAATTGGAAAATCCTTGTTTACTTTAAGGGATTCAAATTTTGGACTGGATATATAGAAATAAAGAATAATAGCAGTTGTTGCAGTGAGCTTCAAACCATTTGGACCATATGAAGAAAGGCTGCAATTTCACCTGTAAACAAGGAGAAAGGAAGAAAATGGTTACCTTTTAAACCTAATTGTTGCAACATTAATAATAGATTTTTTTCTTCTCTGTTTCAGTAATCTTTATTTTAATATCTTTCATTAATATATTTCCAGAACAAATCACAGTTATCAGTACAAAGAATGGAAGATATTTATTCAAGACAATTTTCCTTATTTTCCTCTGGCACTCAGAATGCAGCAGAACTTTTAATATTAAAAATTTGTTTCCTGTTTACACCAAAATATCACTTTGGATAATCTTATTTTACTGTCCTATCAGATTTTAGCTTTTTCCTTTTGTTCACTTTGATTTCCTGAAATCTGCTTCGTAGCTTAGAAAAATAAAAGGCATATGTGAGCCTAAAATTCAAGTTATGATACTTTTTCATTTTTCTGACAATAAAAATAGCTTTTATGATTGTCTTTCCAAGATATACAGAAGTATGTGTTTATCTACCAGCACAATATTTCCGTTTCAGGGATGATTTAATCATACCAAAGCATGTTCTTTTTGTACTTTTATCTGTGAAAAGTATTAATTAATGAAGAGATATTTGTTCTGCATCAAGTTGGCCTTACAGTCAATATTTTAACTTTTAGAAAGCTTTCTCTAAACAAATGACAGGCTTAAAAATTTTTATCTGTTTTGCATAATCAGTGTTAAAACTCAACTTATGTTGTATTTAGTTCAAAGCTTTTCCTCCCCTTCTTTGGTTTTTGGGGGTAAAAAGGGAGAAGTTTTTCAAATAGCACCCAATTTTTCCTTGGGAACTTAAAACTGTCCTTGTGTTGAAGACTGGGTCTGTTAATTTCCAAGTAAAATGGTCTTTCTGGAGCTGTAGTTCACTTTACTTTGCTTTCTTGAATGGAGAAAAAGAATATTCCTTTTATCTGTCTTTTAATGGAGCTATCTTTGGAGTACTCTCTTCCATTTCCAAAGAAGAGATATTGGTTGGCAGCTCTGAGACACAATTAAAAAAACCCCAGCTTTGTGTCTACTGTTCTCTCTCACTTAGGACATTATATTTATAAAGAAAATCACTTGCAGTAATCCAGTACAAGGTATCTCAAGGAAAAGCTCACTTTTCTGTGATGTGGATGTCAGATAAAATCCCTTTAAATGGGGACATTGGGAAAATGTCCTGTTAGAAATGATACATTTTGAACTTAAGGTAAATTCTTTAGTGGCTTTGCTGATTTCAGGCTTTAGTGAAGATAGTGAATTGGATTAATGAAAGATACAGTAGTTAATGTAAATTCAGGAGTAAAATCAATGTAAGTGGAAGCTATATAAGTGTTTATTATTTGCTGCAAAGATATCCTGATTTAGGAGAGTTTAAGCAGCTGTACTGAATTGACAGAATGTTTGTTAACTTGCATTTTTTTGAACCCTAGCATATAATGCTTGTATTTATTATCATAATCAATTTGAAATTATTTCTGTAATTAATTATCTAATAATTAGCTATGTATTGACCTCTCCTTCTATACTAACAGTGGAAACTTTTATGCTCCACTGGAACTATTGAACCAATTGCATGATAAGAAAACAGTATACTAGTTGTAAAGAAGACATCTTAAATCCCCATGTAAAGAAATATTTTTTTCTGAAAGTAGGAAAACCCCATAAATATATCACACAGAATGCTACTTTAGGGATTTCTGAAAGTGTAATCCCAATGCTGAAAGCATTCCTAGGTTTCTTTGCCTACCTAGGAAATAAACAGTAGGTTCATCTCTAGAATTAACCAATTGATAAAAATAATTTTAAATACTATATACAATCAAGCTTATATCACACCTCAAGATTATGTCATACTTCTGAAACATAGATGTACAGAATGTCAAACTGAAATTCACCTAATTAGGTTAAAACCCATTCTATTCCATTTGAATATTCTGCACACTGAGTGTTTTATTGTATATGATAAATTAGACATGCTTTCATGGAACACAAAAATTTATTGCTTGTTCCTTGCACTTGTTGAATTAAATGGAGAAAAATCAGACTAAGTGTAAACATGTCTTGTCTAAACTTGGTAAAGTAGTAGTGACAGTGCTATTTTTGTCTATGGTGCTTTGTTCAGAGGCAATTTGATATTTAACAGAGTTACTACTGATATTCTGATGGATGACCTAAAGAAAGTGATTAATGCATTATTTTTCATGAAAAAGCAGATGGATCAGGAAACAAGGTGTTTCTAGTCTCCAAAAATCTATCGAGTGTTTTATCTGAGGAATGTTTCATATGGATATTATTATATGATTTAAAAATAAAGAAGAAACTTAAATTTCTCTTTAAGCTAAAGCTTTAAAATTTGGTCTGCTCTTTTTTTTTTTTTTTAAGAGTTACAAGTAAAAACCATAATACTTTAAAGACAGATATAAGGGATATTTTATAAACTTTATTGTTATACTTACGGTATGGCTTATAAAATAATTAGCAGATGTGGGAAAAAAGGTATCATCCTGCTTCCTGTGTAGAACTAGAAAACTTTACCAGACTAAAGTACCCTTTGAGGATAGTGAGCAGAGACTTTTTTAAATAAACTGTGAAGCTTTTTGGAAATACCATATAGAGAAAATAAATGTAGGTGGAATAAATTCCTTTAAGCATATATAGTACATGGCTGACGGATCAAATTTTTTTGTCAAGATCTCTTTCCTTGTGAAAATCCAAAATGGAATAGATTTTAAGAAATATGACTATTCTGGAAACCTGAATTGGAGGCTTTCACTGATTGATTAGGTAAATAAAAGATCTCCTGGGACTGATTAGATGCTGGATGCCCAAAGAACCAGCGTGATACTGATGGTACTGATAATACTGATACTATGGGAAAATATTGGGTGGCATTTCAGATTTCCAGTATAAGAACAGCTGTCATCTGTCCCGAGTCAGAAGGTGTCATTCTAGCCAACAACAGCCCAAAGAGATATAGAACATTTGTAAAGCCATGAAATAAGCAGATTCTTATTCCATATAATCTGAAAAAGAAGCAGTGCTAGGTTTCAAGAAAAAACATGTTGTCTTGTTTTGGTTTTTTTTTTTCACTGAACAGTAAGATAAAAAAATTTTTCTGTGATAGTTGCTAAAAAATTTTTTGAGAAGCCACACTCACTATTTATTCCACGAACAATGTGTATATCAAACACAAGGAGTTTTATAGATGCACAAAATGTAGCTGCATTGCTTAGAAGTGATTACCTCAAATACAGGGGAAAAGGAAACATTAAGAAACTAAGGTCATGCTGCCTTTGTGCCAATGGTATAGAAATGGACAAGGCTTACAAATGATTGCTTCTTTCTCCTCAGATTCCTGTTTCTGGGAAACTTAAACTGCAACAAAAATCATTGAACTCAAAGAAAGATAGAGGCAGTGTTTTTAGTATCAAAACACCAAAAAGTAGCAGTAAAAATGAAATGAAAAAATATTTGCAGGATGTCATTTGTCTGGAAAGAATGAAGTACATTGTTCACACACAGTGATTCCTCAAAATGCAGAGGAAGATGTTATATGGGCAAGTCTTCTTTCACAAGAAACCAAATATTTTCAGCTGGAATAAAAACATGTCAAGCAAAGAGTTTTTTGATAGATATTTACTCCCCTTCCTAGCAGAATAGTAGGGAATCCTCTTCTGTTAAAACCAAGACAGTAGGTTGTTGTCCCATTTTCTGTGTGTGAAAATAGTCTAATCAATGCCTAGAAAATCACAGAGGTACTTTTTGTAGGTGTCTGTTCTGGCATCTGTAGCACAGGGACTAAAACCACGGGCTATGCTTTCTTCGCCATCTGTAGCTCAGTGTGAGCCTGAAACATTTCCATATTCAAATGAGGTACCTGCCATAGCACACATATTTGCATTAATTGTCTCCATGGTTCCCTCGAGCAGCACGTCCTGCTGGCATCCTGCCTCTCCTATTACACACAGCTTTATTCCTGACGCAGGAGAGCTCAGGCTTCACCCTGCACTGCTGACCTCACCCAGAGTCTGCTTTTGAGTTGAAGGTGAGATCAGCACCCTAAATTTTGAGCAGGAAGCAATCTATCCCTTTTATCAGGTGCTTGAAGAAATCATAAATGCTCAGGCAGGTCACTCTCCCCTCCCTGTCACTCCTGCACTATGATTTTTCCTCTGGGTTGCCCTTTTCTGAGTGTGAACATGATTCAGGTTTTAACCAGAGCTTCCACCGTGACATGGGGTGTGTCATTTATCCACTCCTTTGTTCTAGAGTGAGTTTTCACTTCAAGCAGTTTGCTCTATTTCAAGTATAGGTAGAGCAACATCATAAGCAGAACAAATCGACTTGCCTTGGGAAAATATTTAGGAAATATCACCAGACAAATAGGAAGTGCTGAACTTTATTTTATAATTTTATTGCTTTCTCTGGTTGCTCAAGAGAGAGAGTTGGTAATTTTTGTGAGAGAAATATAAACTGGAAAATTTTAAATTCTTTTCTGATTTTGCTTTTTTTTGCTTTTGAAGTGAATAAATGTATTCCACCTACATTTAGTGGTCTTGCCATCTATCAGACACCACAGTCCTCTGAATGTCTGGAATGGTTACTAGCTACAATTGCTACTGAAAGCAGCTCACCCTGTTTCAGGGAAGGTCCTTTTCCTTCTTTAGGCAGATTAAATCAATACAGTAGTTGTGTACTTGGTGTGTTTGGACGTCTGCTTTTTAAAATTTTAATATGCAGCAAACCTTAGGCCTAAATAGGCAGTAATCTTATACATCAGACATACCTAATGTAAAATTTGTCCTACAACAGTAGTTTCATAATCAGTTTTAGTCCCATCTAAATCAAGCAGGTAAAAAATATTATAAAAATTAGAGTCTTGTTGATAACTGTGGGTATATCTCATGTATTTATCACCAGGGTTTAAAGGGTATATTTTCAAAAGGTGTATAAAAATCCATCCCTTATGCTAATGATTTCTTTCTTCATTCCTCTAACAGCTAAAGGTAAAAAAGGGGAGACAGAAAAGAAAAGAGGCATACAGCATTCTTATGTTACTTATGCACTCTCTGCTTTTTTCTTGGTCTCAATGCTGGAACACAGAAGGTGCAGTACCTCAGATCTATTTTTAAGAACAGAGAGAACTTAGACAAAGCCTCCTTTACACATGGTTGCTTTGAATCTCTTTTGAAAGTTTGGTACAGCTGTGAGGTTAATTCTATGTCAGGAGACTTTCTGATGCAATCATTGATTTCTTAATTGCCTTAAAACTGCAAAGAAAATGTGATGTTTTGTGCTACCAGAATTGGAAAAGACATACATAAGTTCTTTGACAGAAAAACCAGACTGACCCTTTTGCAGTTAGCCCTTTTGCTATTTATTCAGTCATATGGGACTTTTTTTTTAAAGATAGCCTCCAATCTCCTCATTCCATGCTCAGACACTCCTGGACTGGAACTTAAAAATTACTTTCTGCCTAGTTATGGTATTATTTATTTATTAATGAGCCTTATATGTTGTCTGTGGGGCTGCCTTGGAAGCCACTTCTCACTTACAATCTTAAGTGAGAAAGCAACAACTGTCTTCCTCAACAGGTGTGATAAACTCATAGGGTTTCAATGCAATACATTCAGAGCTCATTAGAGTAAATGTCATGCAAGTGTTTTTGGTTAGGAGTTACTCATGTTATAATTAGTAGATATTGATTCAAAATTTGTTAACATCTGCATCATGCTTTTTCAGTCACATACTGTTCTTGAGTGTTTGGCATGTGTGATATTGCAATGTTCAAATTGGAATGCAAAGCATAGTTTAAAGCTGATATGAAGGATTTGACTTGCTATCACATATTTCTTCTTTAATCTAAGCCTTCATCTTTCAGCTGCAGCTTCCTCATCATGTTGTAATTTATATTTTGTCATGTTTTGCTCTATATTTTAGTTTCTGACTGGAATAAAACAAAAATTAGTAAAACACCCCAAAAACATGCAACAGGTACCTCTGCTTTAGTGCATTTTAATCTGAGGTTCAAGATGGAATTGTCTTTTTGTACATTTGAATCCATGAGGGTTTTGGTTTTTAAAAAAAAAATGTTGTATGTAGAAAGTATGGGAAGAATATATCTGCAAAAGGTAACAAAGCTCTAAAATAACTTGGTTGGATTTTGGACTTGTTTCTGAAATCTTACTCATGGCAAAATGAAAGCTGAACTTCACTTCCAATTATATTAGCTTCCAATTTTTTTTAAGGGGTAGGGAGGAGGAGGGGAGAGGGAGGCAACAATGCATATGAGGTCAATAATACTAAGTATATAATTTATATGGGAAAAAACCCCAACCAAATCCTGGTTGCTTTCAATCTGTATTTATGGAAAAGCATTTGAAAATGCTATGTCTTCAAACCGTTTAAGGAATCACTATATAAGAAAAAAGATTTCATATGAGTCCTTTTGGAACATCTTTAGGAAGAGTTTCAGTTATTCAGAACATTATTTTTCCATGTGTTTCCACCTAAATCTTCTACAATTCATAATGTTTATGTTACTCATAAGCTGTGCACCATCTAATTTCCATATGGCTTAGAGAGGAAAAGGTGTGACAGTCTTGGTACTTCTCTAGTCCTTTCCTTTAAAAGATTTTAAATTCTAAACAATTTTATGGCCCAGGACGTGGGTAAAGGATCCATCTTATAACTGGAAATAAAGTATGCCATGCTCTTCAAAAAATTTATACCAACCTATTCAGTATTTTTAACTACATTACTCTAATACATAATATTATTACTTAACTGCTCCTAAGTCCATCCATAGATTTAAAAGAGCTAACAAAAAATACACAATTTGTGTAATTAATAAAGAAGTTTGGATGAAAGATACACACCTTTTGTGAGCCATTTTCTGAGTAGAAAAACAAGCCAGATGAATTCAATGAAGCATTTCTTGGTTTATTCAATTTCCTTGGAAAATCAGAGTTTCTAAGAATTATTTGATTTTAGGTGATTCCATGTGAAAAATTTTATCCCCTGAAAGTTAGGTTCATTTTCATTTTATATAATATACTCAAAAATTTAGGTAATGAAATATTAGTTGCATTTGCAAGTCTTATCTGTCTTTCCAGATTATCAATCTGTCTTTCATTCTTGTACACTAATGAGAAAAAGGAAAGGCAGGTAATTAATATATTATCCAAGAAGAAATTAAGTATTTCCTAGCTAATATAATTGCTATAACATCAGATAATATGTTTCTTCAGCAAAACAAAATGCAAGGAACAAACACCCACCCTCAACTAGGTGCTGTCAAGTAAAGCCCCTTGTCATCCTAGAAGAAAAGAAAACTTTCTATTCTGTAACATGCATCAAGAGATGTAGTATATAATTTTTTTTTTATGATTCACAGATTAAGAATTCCTTTTACTCATTTGAGTGGCTCACAACCAGCAGGACAAGTCCTTTCAGCCACATTTTCTGAGCTTGGAGCTCTAACAGAGGTCGGGACATTTGCTGCACTTAACCAGCTACAGCATGGTTCAAGGGTTTGTTTATTTAGTGAGAGTCTCAGCTACAGCATTTATTGCCAGGTTTGTGATTTTGACAAAACTGAACAAGAAGACAACATTTGTTGGAGCTGTGGGTGCCAGAGGGAAATCAAATGAAAGTTAATAAGTGATGCACACTGCTGAAAAATAGGATTACAGTTTGAAGATCTGCTGTTGTTCCTGCTGCTGCAATCAAATCTCAACCTAAAGGCAGAAAAAGCTGCAAAGGGAAAATATGTTGGGAACACAATTTCAGTGTTAGGTGGATACATGTAAGTCCATTAGTGCCATCTATTTGCAAGATGGCACTAAGCATCAAAACATTTCTGAGCATAAAAATCATATTGCACTGGAAGTGTGTCTATAAGAATGATTATGTTGCCCAGGCAATAATGAATCAACCAAGTGCTGCAGTGTATGGTATAAAACACATGTATGGGGCAGGTGGGCACTCACAGAGGAAAGAAATCTTACACACTATGTGTATGTAAGTGAGGGGTTTGTTTATCAGGAGATTTTTTTGCTTGCTTTTCTGCAAATGTTTCCTCTTCATGTAATTAAATGTGTGTGCAAGTGTTGAATCAGGTGACATAAATGGAGAGTTTGGTGAATAATGTTAATTTATATCCTTTCTTTCTGATACTTGGCTTGTAAATAGATTGTAGTTTATGTTTAGAGATTATGAGAGATTAAATCTCACTTATTGCTTTAATAATCCCCTACATGTGTCATTCTTGCCTACAAGGTACCCATTTTGTTCTCTGATTTTCAAAAGCCCATTGGTAACAAACTCAGGGTACGCTGGGAACTAGTGACAGCAATGGCATTGATAGAAAACAAGTACTTTTAAGTAGAAGATGGGATTGTTTTAGGAATATCTGGTAAAAATATTTTGTCAATGAAACAAAATATTTTATCTATCATGCTATTCTAATCTGTCATGAATTTGCATAGTGACTCTTCAAATGTACTGGAATATTTTTCACTGAAAATATACTATTGATTGGACTCATGATAAGAAGAAGTGGCATCTACTTTTTTTCATTTTTTCATTATTAGGTTGTTAAAAGATATGTCTAAAATACCGTTATCTTCATAATTTCAAATAGGAAATCATGACTTTAGAAATATAACTTCATGTTTGCCTACAGTAATGGAAGTGTTAGAAGGAGAAAGCATTGTCTTCACTAACGTTTCATGAAGAATTTCTACATGTAATTGACAATAAATCAATATTATGCTGTTACTGATACATTATCTTACATGTATTGTGAGGTACTTTCATTTGCAGAGCATAACGGAAAGATAAATGACAACTTTATGAAGGACACCTTACAGTATTTATCTGACATTCCTTACAGAGGAATTTCATAATTAATTTCTGGCTTTTTAAGATTATCAAGAAGGATTTTGAAAGTGCCTTTCACCATTCTTACAGTGAAAACAATTCACAGGAAGGAGAAACATTGAACAAATATGTAAACATCTCATATGATTCTCAGGTCAAATGTCAGCTGTATGGCCTTCTCAATAATGAGATTTTGAGTTTCAATATGAGGACTTAGCTTTGTTTTCTAGACAGTTTTAAAATATTAGAACACTTTTTTCTTTTCAATACCCATCTTTTACACCATAAATTTGATGAACTTTTTCTGTTTATCCACTTTCTGTCAGTGCATTCAGCTTTGGAGCAGATTAGCAATGCAGTTTTCCCTCAGAGCAAGAGCAGGGTCAAGAGCAGCCAGTTTAGGATGATGTGCTAAACTACTTGGGCCCTGTGGTTAAACTTTTTCTTAAAAGAGGTGGGTTTGGACCAAATAAGGAGAATCAGACAGTGAGCAGCAGGTTCTGCAGAGGGAGGACAATGTTTTTCACTGTGCCACTCCTTCCTGTGCAGCCAGGCTCCACTGCCCATCTGCAAACTTACACCCTGTACACAGAGCCCCTCTCTGGACCTTTCCAAGGAAAGGCCATGCATGCTCCAGCAGAGCTCCTCCTGCCAGAGGTACTGGGGTGTTTCTGGATACTTTTTTGCTGTGTTTGGGTCCCCACCTCTGGCAGACCAGGACTGGGAATTGTTACGACAGTCATGGACCGGGATCATCCGCAGATCACTGGAGCTGATCTCTATCTCTTTCGCTATCTTTCTCTTACTATCTCCCCTTTCTTAATCTCTTATCTCTTTCAAAGCTTTTCCCAACAATCCCAGAGTAGTTAAAATAAAAACTATTGCTGTTGTTCTATTGGTTATTTGGTGTTGTTTTGCTCTAATCCACTACAGGAGCTTCTTTACTAAAGACCCTACTGATGTGCCTCAGATGCTGGTCACAAAAGATGGGTTGGGATTCCAAAGTGTGGGATTATATGAGGTAACACAAGTTTTTCTCTTTTAAGATACCTGTGAGGACTTCCCCTTAAGGATATCATCTTCTCTGGACCTTTAGGGATATCTATAGCCAAACACACTACATTTCTTGTTTGCTGCTTTGGAATTCTAATATGGCACAAGTTTCATTGACCATCTTGTACCACAGAGTGCCAAAACACATTTCTTTCAGTGGGTTTGTTCAGCTAGCAGGATATCAGGGGTGTCATCATGGGTGCTAAGCATAGATGATTATCAGCTGACATTGAGTGAACTCATTTGTATCTCAGACACCCATGATGTCTGAGAAAGAAGGAAGGCTGTCTTCTATTCCAGACATTTCACCAAGAATTTGTAGACAAACTTTTGGGAAGCTGTTAATTTCTGGACCTGCACTGATGAATTCTGCAGCACTCTCGCCTCTCCTTCAGCAGGAATTTCCATCTATCTCAGTCTGCTCACAGAGGCCACACATGGCCCCCAGCAGGTGATGTGGCTTGGCAGATGTCACTGCATTCTTCCTTTACAATAGCAGTGAAAGTGTGGTGCAGTGAGAGCTACATCATTGCTCTGCAGAGATCTAAGTGTTGCCTGTACAGAAAACTGATTTCTCTACTCTAAAATGGGTCACGGTGGTCTAAAGCTTTGTTGCTGTGGGACACCTTGTACAAGGTAATCTATTAATCCCAAAACTTATTCAGGTCAATGGTAATCTTTCTGTTTTGGGAGCTCAGTTGTGCTCAGCTGGATTTTTTAATTCCTTCTGAGATTCCCAGGGAAACATTTTACACTTTCTCTGCACCTAAAAACACTTTTATTTTACGTCTATGTAAAGAAAAAAAAAATGAGACTGTAAATTTCATGACACTATATTCCACGTAAGGAAGTGTCAGTAAATTGAAATACACCACCTACATAATTCTTCAAATACATACATAATAGATATAATAATCCAAACATCTCCAATCATACAGAAAATTTACAAAAACAAGCTTTGTAGGTTTGAAGCAGATTTTAACTATGCTAAATATTATTTCCTGGTCTTTGAAGTGTATGCCTAATAGTGTCATTTTAGAGTAAATAGAAACTTTTATGCATCAAATTATTTCATTGAACCTCTGTTCATATGACCTAGCCTGGGTTAATATAATTTGATGTCCTCCTACTATTTTGAGTATTAAAAAATTCAATGAGAGCAATTTGGTTAGTTACAGGAAGGATTTTTCCAAAATTGCCATTGCTCTGGAAGAATTCTTAGGTCTTAGCTTCGTTCAAGGTAAAGCAGGTGCACTCTGTGAAATCATATTTTCAGGGCAAAAAAGGTGTCTGCAATGCTGCAATTGGATGTCCATGAACAAATCACTCTGAAAAAAAATTAATTTCTCTGCTACTGATGAAGCAGGCCTAATCTTTTAGCATTAATTCTCACTCATGCAACTGAAGTTAATCCTGACTTTCCCTAGATGTGAAAGGTTGCAAAGACTTCTTGTTAACAAAAGTTAATATCTAATACTTTTAAAGATACACTCAAATGCTATTCCATGTCACCTGTCCAGCACAGTACTTTACAGAAAAATGAACACACTCTAAATGGGGTTTGTGAGCAGAGTAAGGGTCAAATGACAAAATGTGATAGTACACAGATTATTAGATTCTCTCTCATAATCAGATATCACATAAATTCTGAATGAAAAATATGAAATTCAGCAGTTCATAACCCAGATACTGTGTTTTAAGTGTTTTAAGTATTGCCAGTGTCATCTGTCATCCTCCAGGAGCTGGAGAGATGGAATTTGTTGTGCAGCAACATCTCCAATGAGGAAAATCAAAATCAGCTTTGGGAAGAGATTTGGTGGCTGGACTCAGGAGGGCCCAGCTCCTACCCTTGACTGCAGGGTAGGAATTCTGTGCCTTGAATGCAGGGTGGGAATTCTGTGCCTAAACTCCTCAGGGCCATGGTCAACCAGCCAAAAAAAGCTTCCCTGCAGCCCAGGACAAGTCTGCAATGGGAAGGTGAGTTCCTTTTAAACATCCTCCTTGCTTTCTGTACATGAGGGGTTCTGCCAGCAATTCTATATTTTCTTCACAAGCTGTCTGGGAAGGGGTGTAGAGCACGTTGGTGCTCTTGGTGATTTAATGCATTTGAAAGTACCTCATCACTTGCTATAATCAGTAATTCAGATAACTTGGTTGGAAGTTAAAATGTGTGTGATAGTGTTCTAGCCTGAAGTATATACTAGGGTTTATTTTCTTTCTTTGGCATAGTAGTTTTTGTTCCCTCACACAGAGATAAACAATGATAAAATCCAATTATTAAGTAGAGAGCACTATTGTATGAAATGATAAGAGTAGCTTGTTTCTAAATGTTTTGTCCTTTTCCTAGTAAATTGAATTTTGACAGTGAAAAATTGACATTTTATGAAATTGAGTTTTGGCCAGATCTGATATGCTCACTGAATGAGGTGGGAGAACTGTGTTTAATGCATTAACTGTTAGATAGCTTTTTCTCATTTAATATTTGTCAACAAGTATGTATTTAATTAGCAGGAAGAGGCAAGGGACTAGATTTTTGGATGGAACAACATGTAAGTCTGCAGTCTAAAGTTATATTTAAAGGTATATTTAACATTTTGAATGTAAAGAAAACCTAAATGTTATATGTGTGGTTTAAATGATATATTATCTATAATAAAATATTATTAAAATACGTGTATCATATTTGTGTTAAAATATTATATATACAGCTGTTAATTGTATAGTTCCTCAGTCTTTTAAATTGAAGATAAATAACCTTGGTATGTGTCCTCTGGAGATAAATAATTTTTTGAGACATGTAAAATTATTTATTCCATCTTGGGCTCAAATTTGTTGTATAGTCACTGTCCATACAATCCAATGAGAAATGACAAAATACAGAATAAACTAGTTGTGGGTAAATCTCAAAATCTTTGACTACTATTCAAACTTCTGGGACTGAAAATCTGCATAAAAAATATTGTGAGAATTGTCCGTGGAATTTCAGTGTCTTGCATCCAGTCATAGCTGGATCATGGCAGAACCAAGACACAAAATTTTACAACATAAACAAAATGGGAAAAAAAAATGGCATTTTCCAATTTACTGCAACAAAACATTTTACAAGTTATTTCAAGGAGAGGGAGGGATGTATCTTTTTTGACCAGAATCATTCAATTAACTTTTATAAAGATAAATCTGGGTTCAAATTTCTGCTGGTACATTGCCATTGTTAGTTAATATGTACCTGTACCTACAGAAAAAGCAACAACACATCAGTGGTATTGTTTTATGTGTCACTTTTAGATGCAGCAGAATGTCCAATAGTGGAGAAGCAGCAATGGATTTTGCAATGGTCAAAATCTCAGGAAGTCAGTCCATAAGTTTGGTACATCCTGATAATTTTATTTCATGCAGTCTCTAGACTACATAGACTATGTAACACATATGTTTCAAAGCTTAGACACCTGTTGCGAATTTACAGACATGAGGTAGTTTGCCAAACTACCCAAGAGAGACCAGAGCACACCTGCTCAAACAGGTTGGAAGCATTACAAAAGCACAAACCTGACAGAGGCTTTATGAATCAACAATAATAGTCGAGAAAAGAAAAAGAAAAAAAAAAAGAAGACAGCTGTGGAATTTGCAATTTATTGATGAACACATCTTCTGATTTAATATTCATAACGTTTGCTAAGTAAATTATGCTCCTTTACAGAAGCTTATTTCCAAAAATGAGAAGTTTGTAGAGTTCCTCATGTTTCAGTTTTCGTAGTAGAATAAAAATTCCAGTACTACACGGCACACCCCAGTGAATTTGTTGAACAGGATGGTAATGTAGGAGAGAAAAACACCAAGACAAGCTTAATGAACTGGAAAATATCAGCTGAAGACAACAGGAATCTGTGTTGGCTGAATTCCCACAGGATGAGGCTCTGTGTGAAGGGACAGCCACACTGGGGAATAGAATCTTGTGTCTAATCTGGTCTCCTGTAATGGGACCTCTATTATCTGCTCTAATGAAAGATGTGTCTGTGCAGTGTTTTGCAGGCAGATGTGAATTTGCTCTGCCAGTCTGCTAACCTGCCTGGAAGCTGTGTGTGTCAGACAATGAACCTTAGCTAATGTACACTGTTTCTCACAGGGGCTTATTAGCTCAGCTTTGATGTTATCTAGTGTATCTGCTTTGTTTCTGATTTGGAAGTGGTTGGCTTCCAACTGGCTCCAAGTTTGGGCAGTTGCCATCACCATGCTCCACTGCATCTGAGCTTGAAATGCAGTGCAGACTACTTGCAGAATTCAGAAAAAGAGATAGCATATTACTATGAAAAATAGAAATCGATGCCTTACTAATAAACTGGAAAAAAGCCCATGATAAGTTTAATTTGGGTGATGAACACAACATGTGGTATGTATTACGAAAGGAAAAGAGCTTTATACGAGGAGAGATTCTCAAGGAGACAAACTGGATCTTCTGGCAATATTCATTTAGCTTTGGAAGTCAGATGACAGTCATGACAACACATCATAAAACCGTGTTTCTTGAGCAGAAAAAATACTTTTATTTTACTGAGGTCTAGCAGGCTGGGTCTCTGGGTCTTCTGCATGAACTTGAAGGCCTGAAGATATAAAACAAAAATACTTAATTCTCATACAGAGTCCTGGATGAAAGATCATTGATTTTTCTCTGCAAGATCAATTTCTATGGCAAATCTAGAGGGTACATGTAAGGACTCACAATTACATTTTGAAGATTTTGCTATTGTCAAAGGCCGTGAGGATAAGGAAATTTGCTGTACCTTACTGCTGGGCCATCTCAAATCTCTGGGAAGGAATCCACAAGACAAAGGATTAGTATATCACCAATTTACCAACCAACTCAGGTGGTCTAGTTTATTTACCAGCTTAGCTGGTAATGCACAATGGGGCAGTACAATGTTACATGCTTAGCATGAAGTAAAAAGAAAAAAAAAAACAAAACAAAAGAAAAGGTAAGTTAATGGCACTGCTTTGCAAAGCAGCAGAAGAAATACAATTCACATTTCCTACTACTTGTAATTTTTTCAATGCCTCTTTCTGGGAATTTCAAGTAAAAGTAAACTCTTATGCCCAGAGTACCCAGAGGAATGCATCCTGTCTCCTTGTTTGTAGAGCTAATAACCAGTCATGCTTCTGGAAGTTCAGACAGAGTCAACCCTCCAGTCTACACACTGCCTTTGGCTTACATCACATATAATTTTTTTTAATTTCCATTTTTTCTTCAAAAGCATCCCAGTCTCATTTTAGGATAGTATGAACAGATGGAATGATGCAGTACAGAAAAGCAGTAGTAAATTCAGACAAAATAATCCAAGAGAGTGATTTTACAAAGTATCTCAATCCACTATGATACTTGAAAAGTATCACAACTCTGAGTAAGTCCTCAGAAGAACACATTTGTGGCACCTAGGAATGGAAGCATTCATGGAAACATGAAATATGGTCAACATAAAGGGGAAAATAGATATTGACAATTAAGGTATTTCAGAAACATTTTAAGAATTGTATCATTTTTTCTCTTTTTTCTTTTCTAGTCCTGATGCTCTGTTTTTAAAAAATAACATGGTTCAATCACTTACCATGGGAAAATCTTGATTATTCCACATTTTGCATTACACAGCAGCCTCCAATCAGACAGAGCGTAAGATGTGCATATAAATAGGAGGAATGAGGGGGATTACAGGTGGGAAAATAGTCAAAAAAAGAGGGAAAAAAATATAATGCTGTATGTGTTCCTGCGGTAGTGCCAAGAAAGAGTGAATTGGAAGTTTTTGCTTCATTTTATATTAGAGCAAAAGATCATGATGGATGAAAAGCTGGACATGAGCTGGCAAAGTGCAATTGCAGCCCAGAGCCCCCCGTGTGCTGGGCTCATCCAGAGCCCCGTGGGCAGCAGGGCAGGGAGGGGATTCTGCCCCTCTGCCCCCTCTGCTGAGACCCCACCTGCAGGGCTGCATCAGCTCTGGGCTCCAGCACAGCAAGGACAGGGACCTGCTGGAGCCAGGCCAGAGCAGGCACCAAGGGGATCACAGGGATGGAGCAGGCTCTGCTGGGAAGACAAGGTGAGAGAGTTGGGGCTGTTCAGAGTGGAGAAGACAAAGCTCCACGGAAAGCTTAGAGCCCCTGCCATTACCTGAAGGAGCTACAAGAAAGTCAGAGAGAGACTTTTCACCAGGGCTTGTGCAAGGCCAGGTGATCAAGTTGACAGGGCAAGGAGTAATAGCTTTAAACTAAAAGATGGTCAATTTAGATTGGGCATTAGGAAGAAATTCTTTACCAGGAGGATGGTGAGACACTGGGGAAGGTTGCCCAGCGTGGAGGTGAATGCTCCATTCCTGCAAACATTCAAGGTCAGGTTGGACTGGGCTCTGAGAAACCTGATCTGGCTGAAGATGCTCCTGATCACTGCAATATTGGAACTAGATGATCTTTAAGGTCTCTTCCAAGGCAAACCATTCTATGGTTGTGTTAACAAGCACAATACATTGAAAAAAGAAATATTTTTTTCTATCTGTCACGTGAATGGAGATTGGAACCCTCAGGTTATCCAAATTTATGTAAAAGAGGATAAAAAAGAGATAATTTTCCTTATAGCTCATCAAGTAGTAATGAAGCAAGTTATATTCCAGGATCATCTATTTCTGAGGACAGGTAGAAATTTAAGGAATATTCCCTGACACACATACTGAAGGCTATAAATACAGTTTTCTTTTATCGTAAAGTGTCTTCTATTATATCAGACTCTGGTTATTTAAAATATTTTCTGCTTTTACATTCCGTCTAGAAAGCAACTTCTGGGAATGAATGAAAATTTGGGTGTCTTGGTGATTTAAGGACATCTCTGTTCTGTATGTCTGTGACAGGTTTATTTTTCCTTCTTCAGTCTAATCAGAGTGCTATAATTATCAGAAACTGAAGACTATTGTCTTTGAACTAATGTTTCTGATGCCTTATCATTGGACTTTGCTGATTTTAAGAAGCTAGTCTTTGGTGAGTTTATCAATCTACTGGCATCTGTTTTTTTCTTGCTACAAGCGTGATTTTTTGTGTTGTTTTCTTGTTCTACAAGTGTGACTTCTGAGGTTTTCACTTTCTGAGGAAGTGTTCCAAAAACCCATTATAGGCACTATATGAATAAATGCCTTTAATATAGAAGTCACTTTTGAATCATTGCTACTAGTTCCCTCTGTTTCAAAATCTTATGCTTTTCTTTCTATTTTTAAATTTTTTTTTCTTTTTTTTTTCCTCAGAGCCTTGAAGGAAGCAAATATTTTTAAAGGGTAGCAGGCTTTTTCTAAAGAAAAAAAAAAGTAGCTGGCTAGGAGTTCTATTCATAAATTCTGTCTATTTTGCAAGTTGCCACCTGTTTTTTTTTTTCTCATTTCTCAGATGTGTCTCAGTTTTCAGGGTAATTAATTGTGAATACTGTTTCTGTACTTACGTGATGTTGCTGCTCATTTGGCTTTTCATTTTCTGTGGTGATGACTGCATAGAACATTAATTCTGTTCAGTGCATGAGACTTATTTCTTACTCCTAGTGCCAGTTAATGAGTAAGTGAGACACTTCTAGCTACCTTTAATGCTCTTAGGATATCTGATGTGTGGCACAAGCTCAAAACAAATGACCCATTTCTTATTGCTAGATATTTAAAATACACATGTAAGGTTCTTCTATATCATAAGTAATTTTGTCTTTTGGCAAAGACATATGTATAATGTTCTGACAATGAAATATTAAATCAGTAATCAAGTAATTCAAATAAATCTCTCACCTGTGAGAAGCAATAAAGTATTTTTTGTATATTACCTCCAATTAAAAGAATTTACGTACCACATTTCAGATTGATGTGTTCTTTTACACTTTGGCATTCTTAAGTACAGCTGCAAAAATTAATACAACATAAAAACCGAAAGTAGCTGAATAAAGAAAAAAATAGAGAATAGAATACTAAATTGAATGTACTCTTGAGAAGGGGAAGATGTTGAGGACATCTCATCTGCCTTCTCCTCTTCAGTGTTAATACTGATACTGAATTTCTTGCAGCAGTTCAGCTCCATCTGGGCTGCAGAGAACCCCCAAATTTCACTAAGGAGAAAAAGGAAAGCACTAAAATATTTCCACAAATGAGACAGTGGCCCAAGCCAGCCCAGCATGCAGGGTCCTTGTGGAGAATGGAAAGAGATTCTTCTATCTTCCCTTATGCAGTAGATTGAAGTCTGAGAGGGTGGCCATTCAATGCACTGATTGGAAGAAAGGCTCATAGTATGAGTGAAAATAACTGGTGAAATGACATCATAAAATTGAGACCATATATGACAAAAGAATGAATGGAAGGAAGACAGAAAAATAACGTGAGGAAAGCAGTTTTAATTAGCATAACTTGTTTCCATGATTGTTGCAGTGCTCTAAATCTTAGAATAACAGAATGGTTTGGGTTTGGTGTTGGTTGGAAGGGACCATAAAGATCATCTTGTTCCAAGCACCCTGCCATGGGCAGGGACATTTTCCACTTGACCAGGTTGCTAAGAACTCCATCCAACCCGGCCTTGAACACTTCCAGGGATGGGGCATCCACAACTTCTCTGGGAAACCTGTTCCAGGGCCTGAATATTGCTTTATGCCTTCTTGCACATCTACCACATTAAGCGCAATACATTCCTTCAAAAGAGTGCATTTACTTACTCAGATTGTTCCATCCACATGCTTAATTTAAATGATCGACACAGATTGAAAAATATATTCCAACTTTTAGTCAGAATAATTCAATAGCTAGCAGATATCACACATGTGACACTGTTGGAGACATGTCTGTACGTTTGTAAGTTCATGTGCCAAGGTATTTGAATGCTGATTTGAGACATTATAGAGGGACTTCACACCCTTAAAGAAAAAAACAAAACAACAAAACCAAACCCTACACATCAGGACACATGATTCAAGTACTATGTGCTTCATGCTAGTTTAAAGAGAAATCACATCCATTTGCTTTGGGCAAATTACAGTGAGATTTCAACACAGCTAAAAAAGATTAACTTATAGAAATACGTATAGGGGATTTCACGTCTAGTGAAATCTGTATATCAAAAAATCTGTACATCAAGAAATACATATAGGGGATTTCACATCTAGTGAAATCTGTATATCAAAATTTAGATCAAAGTCAGGCATAGAGAATCAACTGTTTCACTACCATGCAGCACCAGGAAGACAACTGAAATGAGAGACTACAGTAATGTAATTTTTCAATTCTTTTTCTAGAACTGAATATACTTTTGGTAAAATTTCATTAAAATCTCTTCTTTATATTTTCCCTGAGGAGAATAAATAGTGAAATCTTGAGAGATTCAAGTAGTCTATAAGCTCAAGTTTTAACCTACGCCTTGAAATATTACAGAAATGACAGAACTTTATCCATTTAAGTATTTTAATTTATAAATTACAACTATTCTGCATAAACAAGTGCATTTAAGATATGTTAATTGAATTTGTATCTGGTGCTTGTTCTCTGAGCCACTGGAGACAGTTTTGGCCTTGCTGTCTGCTAGGGAAAAGTCTCCTTATAGTTCTACAGACACACATTTGTATTATGAAAGGAATTCTTCTTCAATATAATATAGTTAGATCTCATGCCTGTGTCTTCCAGCATCTTGAAATATGAAAGCACCAGTGAAACATGGTCCAGTAGAAGGTTTAGCCAAAATTTCTGTGGCAGTCTGGCCATCTTCCATTGGTAGCCTTAGAAAGTCAGAATCATAGAAATGTTGGTTGAAGAAGCTTTGCCCAATCCCATCAGCACCTCTCCCAGTTGATTTGATGGTCATTTCTCCTTCTTTTATGGGATGTCACTTTGAAGAAACATTTGATTCCATCAACTCTGTGCCTCCCTTCAGAAGAAACAGGCTGCCCTTAAATGTCTTTTCTTTGTAAACCCAACATGCTCAGCCTCCATGCACCAGGAATGTGCTCTAGGCCTCTGAGGAGAGAAGACAAAGGACTCTGCACAATTTGATGTGAAGCAAGCAAAAGCTGTTTATTGTGCTTCTAAACATTGTTTATATTTACTTATTTTTGGTCTACACAGTCATACATTATTTGATTGGTAGCTCCATTTTGTCCGTACATCTCTTGATGGGTAACTCAACTTTGTCCATGAGGCAAGCATGCATCTCTTTCTTAATCTAATTGGTAGATGCTGTGTTATTTCACTTGGGTTGACACCCCTATGTCTCTCAGCAACTTTTCTGCTTCTTCTTTCTTCTTGTAGCCTTAGCTTTTTTATCTACAGAGATGATCTCATTCTTTAGTTCTAGAGGTTAGGCTGGTTCATTTACTACATGTCCACTTTCCTGTAAATGTGATCCTACAGGCCTCCTACCATATTTTTCATTTATTTTAAACAACAATAAGTATTTCAGTGACCCTTTTAATGCCAGATTTTACTGGGAGCATAATAGGCAATCCCCACAGAAAGACTATCTGATCTGTGTTAGTGTATTTATTCACAGAGTGCTATAAAAAAGCCACAGAGCCCAAAGACTCAGATGGCAGCCCGAGAAGATTTTATCACCTCTTGCATAAAAATTATTCCAACATTAAGAAAAAGTACTTCTCAATGATCAGTTTGTGAAAAGTTATAAAGTGTATAGAACTACATGGTAAACTATAAAGAAATTTATCTTTGAACACTTGTTTTGAACCAGCTAGATGGGCTCACTGACACTGGTATTAACTAAAATGGGTATTCAAATTATTTATTGTTGCAAAATAGAATGGAAAAAGTATGAAATTTGTAAAATGATGAAAATTCAAAAAAGAATGATATTTTAAAGACTTATCTATCATTATGTCTTCTATAGATCTGAAAATTATTAGTTTTTACTGATTTTTCAGTTTGAATTAAATAGTTGCGAAGATTTTTTTCACACTTGCTAAAGAAAGAAAAGAAACTAATTGTATAGACCCTTCAACAGGTGTATAGATTGCAAATTTTTTACACAGGTGTATGAGAGTGTGTCCTGAACTTAAGGTATTTACTGTTTTTAAGGACAATCATAAATAATCAAATTAGAGAGAAATTGTACGGCAACTCAGTGGGAGCTGAAAATCTTACAGTTCAAGCAAACATAAGTGATATGAAATCCTTTTCAGTAAATGGGAACAAAGTTTTATCAAATAATAACTCAAATCTTTTCTGTAAACTAGAGCTAGCTAGCCCTTTTGAAGAAATAGTTTTTCATTCACTTTCCTCTTTCTGATCAAAATTATTCTAATGAATGCAACTACTGTACATAATGGCTTGAAACAGATCTACTTACAAATACAGCTTGTCTGTTTATTCATTTATTACTTCATTTCTTTTGTATTTGATGTGCCAAAATCATGTGGTCCTGTTTATGCTCCTCAATTTCCTGAAACGTTTGAAATGAGAATAAGTATTTATGAATAGCAAATATCTCAATTTGCATATCAATGTGGTTATTTGTACAGAATAGAGCTATTCTCCGTGTGCTTGGGTAAAAAAAATCACTGAACTCATCAGTGTCATGTGTCTACCTGCCAACCAATGAGGCATATAAATGACTCAACAAGTCCAGGAAACTGAATTACCCGATGATTAACAACTGGCTTAGAGGCAGGATAAGAGGGCATGAGACTTCCTCTCCCCTCAGTTTTCCTTTTGCCATAATTTGCATGTTTGAGATGCAGCAGTGCAAAGAAGACAAGAAACCGCCTGCTGAGGCCGGATGAGAAATTGCTATTTCTGAACCTTTATGGAGTTCTCCCATTTTCCCTGCTTAGGCTCCTGTAGGAGCTCCCTTCTTGGGTCTTTTAGATGGAGTGGCAGCTCCAGTTGTCTGTGGCAGTGGAAACCTTGGAAGCAGGGCTGTGCTTCAGAAAAGAAAGAGTAAAAAGCAGTCTGTGAATTGACTGTTGCTTTAGGTTCAGTAGAAATGAATCGGAATTAACAGCTTCCAGCATGTGCAGAAACTGAATATTCACAAGTGTGAAACAGTTGTTTTGGTTATACCTTGTAAGTAGGGTACTTAAAAACTGAGTAAAAAAATGAGCTGCAGCTGGTCCACACTTGGGAGATGTTTTGTCTGCTGTTATGGGTATGATGCCTCACTGGAGACAGAGAAGCTGGGTCATTTGTGAACTGGAAGCTTCCTGAGGGACAAGAAATTCTCATGAGATTATCCTTGCCTCATTCTAGTCTGTATCTAGAATGAGACAAGGATAATCTTGCCAGAAAATCTTACCTTCTATTTTTGTAAAATAAGGGTTTTAAAGTGATATGTGCAAAACGCCTCTTAGGCATTTCCTAAGAGGAAAGAAAACCATAGTTCCTATCTGTGGAATTACTGTTTTAGTAGATAACAAGGAATCTGATTTGGCAATGAACCTGCTACATTATTTCTAAAAACTCTGATTTACACATGATCACGTCCTCACACAATTATTTACAAGGTAGAGGGGAGGGGTAGATTGAGAAGAAGCCTTGATAACCATAGGTGTATACACCAGCCAAAGTAATTAAGAAATATGAAGGAGATGATAATAAGGTTCCTTCACAAAGATTAGTATTTCTTTAGAGTGACTCTACATTTTCAAATTATCTTCACTTCAAAAAATTCAAAGTATTGCCAATGGGAAAGTAATATTAGCTAAAATAACACTTGCACTCTCACCTAAAATTCAATTTCCAGTCTAATAAGCTAAAACACTACTTTAAACATACAGTGTGAATAAAAGCATGCTAAGAATGACTTAAAGAGCTTTTCAATTTGCTCTACAAACTGCCATGATAAAGTTCATATGAGATGTTTTATTTCTAGCAACCTTTACTCTTAGTAAACCAGCCTAGAAATAGGAAAGTCTCCATACAGCAATTATGGATGTTTAGGATCTTGAGAAGATTATTGCATAATTACTAAACTTAGGAATCATGCAGTGGATTGACCTTCAAGAATATGGCTTTTTAAACTATTGTATTACAAAGAATTAGTTCTATAATATCACTGCTGGCAAAAAGGAGCAAAGTAACAATGTACATGTGTGCATGTGAACACACATGCACACTATGGTACATGTGTTTAGCATATACACTAGTGATCAACCCTGTTTTCCTTTCAAAATACAGCATTCAATGACCTACAAGACAAAACCAGTATTTATTCAAACAGTCCTTTCCACTGCTGGGCACTGGACAAATAATTTAGCAAATAAAGAAAAACAGAAGCCATATAAAATAAGTTGTTTTTTAGCAGGACACCTCTTCTGGATGCACTTGGACTATGCATCCATTACCTTAAGCAGAAATTTTCATAGTTTGAAATCACAAACCAGCTCTCCAGTTGGGTGCAGATTAATTTTCTTTTTACCCTTTCAAAATTGAAAGTCAGACTCAGTTTTAGAACTCAGTTTTTCTCATATAAGAAAAGCATCTTTTGATCTGATTATTTCTAGGCTGTTTGGGATCTTTTACCCACCTATTTTTTGAGCTCTAGCTCAGGAACTTCTGAGGTATTCTGATCTCAGTGTCTCGTTTCTTGAACCATGTAACGCCCTCTTTCTGGAAGATGCTTTCTCTTGCCTATTCTTCATTCACCTTTAGTATCTGCCTGGACGTTTTTCTCATTAGTGAGATTAATTAATACCAGTGAAATTAATTAATTTCTGTTAAGTTTAAGGAATCTGCTTCTTCACTCCAGCCAGACCTCACTGGCACTGCAGAAAGCTAGGCCTTCTATTTCACTGCGAATTTTTTCTCTCATTTGTCATAGCACCAAGTGTTATGGTGAAAACTGATTGAATCCACTCTTACCTCTTTAGATTTGAGGCAGGCAGAACACTGATTGAAACGAACTCCTGTGAGTCAGAGGGACTGTGCAGGAATTAGTTTAAACCTGTGGGTGAGGCACCATAGATGGATTAAATGAAATACTTAAAGAAAAAAGATAAGAAAGAATGCATGCGGAGTCATTCACCATGGCTTAGCTGACAAGTGGATTTTCAATAACCAGTAGACATTGATATTTTGGTTTGGAGTCCATCTGCTTGAGCTAAGTAGATATTTGGAAATATACAAACGGTTCTGCTGCTCTGAAGATATTTTTATTTAAAAAAAAGTGTTTTTTTTTTCTTTTCTGTTTAGTTTCTGTAAATTTTTTTTGTTACGAGCAAAGGTATTTCTGAAAAAGTAATATTCTGTCATCAAGAGAAAAAAGCCCCAAACATGTCCTTTTTATATCAGAATGGGTGCACTCATCCATATATTTACACTATTTTCATAGTAATACAGAAGTTTTCCAGACGTATCTGGAATGTCGGGGAGGAAAAAAATGCCTAAAATATTTCATCCTCATTGTAGAAAAAAACAATAAAAGAGGACAATTATATGCTAGGAATCACTGCAAAAGGCAGAATAAACAGTCTGTACAATAGAAGAAGCCAGAATTATTCCAAAATTCCATTGAATTGTGACAAAATCATAAAAAGATTGTTACAATATGCGACAAATACTGTAACAGTATTTACTGCATGCAATAATTATTGGTGATGTAATTTTTCTGCTAAAAGAACAGATGAACTAGTACAGTGACATCCGGCTATATAATGTTATAAATATCAAAAAACAGAGCTTAAGAATAATATAAATACTACTTTGTAAGTACATTAAATGAACCCGCACAGAGGTTTGCAAGAAATTAAGTTCCATACAGTAAGTTCAAAAAGGAGGGTAAAACAAGTTTGTAGATTCCACAGGGCCAAATGCTGATAGGTTGCAGAGATTCCTGAATGGAACGTGGTTAGTATCAAAACCACATATGGTAGCTTTAATACTTGCATTTGGTTGGATTTCTTTCTCTCTTCGGAGCTATCACTTTGAAGAGATAAAAGATTTATCTTGAAGAGCAGGTATTGAAACTTGTGAGCAACGCAGTTCCTCTCACAACTACATATTATTAATTTTTAAAAAGGTAGTTTTTATTTTTCAGGTATGTACAAAATCCTAGAAAATATATTCTGTTCAAATGAGCATAGCAAAATGGTCATTCAGGAAAGGCCAATGGTCGTCCCATCATGCTATCTGAAATGTTTGTAAAAGTAGAGCTAGTCAGAATACTTTAATTTATAGAAATAATAAATTAGAAGTCTCTGAAATTCTTTGGGAGAAATAAGGTAATTTGTTTTCTCTGCTTTATAAAATATGCATTGTATTCTTCTATTTGTCACCTACTGTAAAACTGATCATGACATACAAATATCAAAGATGGAAAATATTTTTTTATTTTTAGATACACCATAAATCTGGTTTTGTACCATAGGTTTGATATTTCTTATTTCAGAAGTATACCACTGTATTTCATATCATTGTTTTTATTCAAACCTATCCTGTTCAGCAGTTGCCCTTCCTACTTTTCAAATGCATTTCTTCACCTCTAGATGTCCAGTAAATGAAAAATATCTATTTTATCCCTATATAATCTTAAAAAGACTGACTTTTAACCTTGTAGGATATGATTCTGAATGGATGACTTCAGTGTCTAAACATTAATGTAAGTAAAAATGTAAAAATTCAAGCTCTGAGACACAGAAGAGAACACTTTCTGTAGCAAACGTGGTCTGGTAGACACATAAAAAATTCAATATTATCGTAGAATGATTTGCATTGGAAGGAACCCTATGTAGACCCAGTCCCCCTTCCATGGACAGGGACACATTGCACATCTGATCAGGTTGATCAGAACTGACCTTTAGCACCTACAGGGGATGGGCCATTCAAATCTTCTCTGGGAAACCCGTTCCAGTGCCCCACCCTGTTGCAGTGTGTTGCCATTTCCTGTTTCACCTATCCCAACCCCCCAGGTGTGCCAACCTCTCCTTTCCCCTCCCCCTGTCCCCAGGCTTAAAAGGAGATGGGACCATGAGGTCTGGATTCTGTTGGGAGCCGTTACAAGATTCAGAGGTCTGTCATCCTGGAATAAAACTCTGGATTAAAACTCTACGGCAGAATCCTCTCCTTTTTCTCTTCACCGTCGCCTGAACCTTTTCCACCAGAGGTAAACTGAGTTTCTACTTTGCCAGGATTTGTTCCAAGTGCCCAGCTGCAGCACCCAGCTGGCCAAGGGTATCTCTGAGGAGAAACGCCACAGCTGCCGCCTTTGGCCCAGCAGCAAGGGTCAGATGAGGCCAGGCACGTCCCACCTGGAAATATTGGGATTAATATTCCATACCACCCCACTCAGGGAAAAATTTCTTCCTAATATCCAAGCTAAACCAGTACTCTAAATTTGAAGCCATTTCCCTTTGTCTTACATACTCTTGTAAAAAGTCACTCTCCATCTTTTTTATGGCCCCTTTAGGTAATGGAAAGGGCTGCAAGGTCTCCCCAGAGCCTTTTCTTCTCCAGTCTGAACAGCCCAAACTCTCTTGGCTTGCCTTTATGGAGAACTGCTTTTTTGTGGCCTCCTCTTGACTCACTCCAACAGGTCTGTGTCCTCTTTTTGTTGGGAACACAGCACTCCAGGTAAGGTCTCATGAGAGTTGAGTAGAGAGGCAGAACCCCATCCCTTGACCTCCTGCTCACAGTCCCTTGGATGCACCTAGGACAGGATTGGCTTTCTGGGCTGTGAGCACATAGTACCATGTTCAGCTTCTTGACTGCCAACAATCCCAAGTATTTCCCCTCAGGGATGATCCTGGCTCATTTTCTACCCAGCCTGTGTGTGTGCTTGGGATTGCCCTCACCCAGGTGCAGAACCTTTCACTTGGCTTTGTTGAACTTCATGAGGTTCACGCAGACTCACTTCCCCAACCTGTCCAGGTTCTCCTGGATCCATCCCTTCCCTCCAGCATGTTGACACCACACAGCTTGGTGTCATCAGAAAACCTGCTGAAGGTTCCTTGATCCCACTGTTCATGTTCCCAAAAAATGTCTACATAAACACATGAGTTTTGCATAGAAATAAGAGACATATATCCAGAGAATGGTGGGGGTTATGTCACAAATGCCACTTGTCAATAATTGAAATGCTTTTGTGTCAGGTTCAATAATATGTTTAGTGACTTCTGTGGAATGGATGAATTGCCACCATCAGACAGGAGCATGCTGAATGAGGAACTTCATGCTTCAGTTGTCGCAGATTTATACTAATGCAAGAAAGTGCAGTTTTTCTGGAAATAATTTTTCTGTGAATAAATACAGCAAAGATTCAGTGAAATGCAAAAGAAACAGAGTACACTATTAAATTCATTGCAATTTGCAAATTCATAAGACAGTTAATGTATACATCTAAAATTTTGGATCTGTCTTAAAAATCCACTTATTCAAACTCATGTACTGTACAGTAGGAACAATGAACTCTTTAATAGATTTTATTCATTTTTTAAGTAATAGGGCCTGCAAAGAATAGCAGGAAAAGTGAAGAAATTATCTTATGAGACGTAGCTGTGGTGTCTCTATCATGTAAGAGTAGAGCTGGCCAGCAGGTACAAAGGCTTCCCAAATCACCAATACCATCCACCCAGCCTTGACAATAATTCAGAATATTGTTCCTCTAGGAGTTAATGGTAGATTTAAAATGCTTGGAAATACGTTAGGGACCTTTGTTTTCCTGAGCAGTTTTCCATTTTTCGCCTAGTAAAATGAAGACATGGAAGACATAGTTCACATGTCAGACTGAAAGATTAACACAATGGAGGGAAAAGGGTTACCTCTCATAAAAGAGAAGCGGCACAACAAATAATGAATACACATTTGTTTTTGACACATTCAGAGTTGAAATCCATGACATAATTTATGCAACAGCTTCACAGTTGGAGTCTTCTTTTCCCTCTCTCTCACAGATGGTGTAGAGAGACGGTCACATATAATAAGCTGCACTCTCCTTTCTGCTGGACCTGAGATGCCTCAGCAGGTACGGTCACGGTGTGCTTCATTCAAAGGTACTTCGTGCCTGGCAGCCCACGAGTTCTTCAGCTTGATTGGTCTGGATAAGATACTCTTACAAATCTGTTAAATGAACAAGAATTTAAGCTGTCTCCTTACTGACTTGGGAAAACCTGCTTGCCCATATTTTGATTGACATACTTTTGACATAGTTTTGGTAGTTAATGTGGTAAAGTATTTAGAACCTTGAGTTTTGAAGGTCTGTAATCTTTATCAGCCATTTCAAAATATGTGTTCTCTAGGGATCAGGGAAGAAAAAATTGTGTTCAGAAGTCTGAGGTTTGCACAAAATATTGTCATTTTAGCCCTCTGAATCAGCTTCAGATAGCTCAGGACATCATTCCTCATTTATGCCCACCTTTGGACCTCCTTAGATCTGTCATTGTCCTTATCTCCTGGTAAATAAAGCTATCCATTTTGCTCATCCTGGTGCCATCTACCTTGGCATTTTTGCAATCTTTTTTTTTCCCTCCCAGAGAAAATCATTCCTTTTTTTCCCTGTCTAGTCCTGACAAACAGCTTGATTCATTTGCCAGTTCTGAAGAGAGCTTAGGCTCAACTTTTCATGCTGTCACTTCATGACTGATGCTGTCAGCACATGCACAGTGTTGATATCCCTGCCATACATCTTTGCCTTTGGGGACTGTGGCATTGTAACTTCACTAGGTGCTTCAAAGAATGCAGGTGAAAAGTGACATGAGGTTGCACCAACTCCAGATTTTGGAACGTTACTATATGAAGTGATGATCTGGGATATCAGGAGGCAGTGCTATGCAATCTGGTCTTTCCTGAGTTCTCTTTCCATAGGGGAAAAAACCGAATCAAAAGAGTAAACAAACAAAACATCCTCAAAATTAAACCAGACCCACAAACCTTCTTACAAACAATCATTGTGCTTGTTTTTCTCCTTTCTAAAAAAATTTTCAGGTCTATATGGAGTTATGAGGAATATATTTAACTGTAATATAAATTTCATAGCTAACCCTTCATCCCTTCATTTTAGCTGTTTTCCAATTTGGAGAACACATTAAAGCTAACAGCTTCAGTTCTCTCTCTCTCTGCATCTAACATAAACTTGAACCTTAAAGTACAGAAAGATGTGTCAGGTTTATTGAGTTTTGCTTTCTCTGACTTGTGGCTATGTTAAGCATAAAATGAAAATTGCCCATGCAACATACAAAATGAGAATTAAGGTAATTTAATACAAGGAAAAAATGCCAAGGAACTCATAATGGGTTCTTTGCATGGTCTAAGAAAATAGATTAGTTGAAGCATTTTCTTCTCATGTGCTTTGTAGAATTTTCAAAAACTAATTTGTCAGCAGAATAGATCAATAAACACTAGTAAATGAATTTAATAATCCTTCTTATGATACTGAAATGAATATTGCTGTTACATTTGGTGCTACTTTTTAAAAAATATGTTTATCTTTTACTGAAATGTGAGAAGCTTTAGCTTTTGTTATTCTAAGTGATATGTATATTCTGAATACACAGCATTAAGTTGTTCTCAGTTATGATCCAGTCATACCATAAATCTTCATAGTATTGATTAGTTTCACAGAGCTGGATTTACCTTCAGTGGAAATGTAAGCTGTGAAGGGAGTTGGGAGAAGCCTTCAAGATAATGCTGTAATTCCCATGTATATTATCAGATGCTGGATATTTTTCAGACGCATTACAAAGAACTATATCTAAAAGGGGGACCCTATGGGCAAGAAAGGAATTTATTGTCTTACGTGTAGCATAAACACAATCATAATAATTGCTAAAAATAAAACTATATACCTCCAGCATAGTAACCAATCACACAAATCTTTTTTGACATATAGATCCTCAATGTAAAGTAAGGTATTTGGTTTTTTCCGATGTATATTTTTTTTTATTTGTTTCTTTGATTCAGTCTCTCTCTGCACAAAATAGCATTCTTTCTGTGCAAATTACAGCATTCCAGAAATCTATACCATAAGAACACTAACCTCTACAATCTCACCAATTATACTGATTTAAATATATCCTGCTGTTACTTTCTTTGCTTTACAGGTTTTACATGTATTGCTATCTGTAATAACTCAGAGCCTGCCCGGTCTTTTAATTCTCAAGGTAAGAGGGAAATTAAATGTAGAATTCCCCGGGCAGGTCCCTGGAATTCAACTCTCTGCTTGGAGAGGTATATTAGAGTGCCCTGATCTTCTGAGCAGATTTTCTGTGAGGGAAGAAGTGCTGGTTTTAGCTTTCAAATTGTCACTGAGAACAAAAGAAGTGAAAATGGCTAGTGAGAGAATAGTGCTGTTCCTTTCTGCCCTAGACCAATTAATGGATTCTAGTGGGAAGTAAAATGTAGTATTTTCTGGTTTAATGTAAAAAAACTTCACTCATAGGACAACTGAAAGACAGGAGATGCTTTCTCTTGCAGGCATGAGGCAGTGCACAGTACAAGGCAATCCAGAAAACCCCAGCCTAGATTTATATCACTAATGCCTTTCTATAATGTGAACACCTCCTGTTAGTTGAACATTATCACTTGTGTAATAAATATTCAGGTTGAATTCACCCATTTAAACTGAAATGTTGGACACAGCAGAGCACAAGCACACGCAGTGCATTGTTGGCACTCACAAGGCACAGTGATTATATCAGTCCTGGAACACCAACACATGCAACAGAACTTTGCAGAAAACAAAAAAATTTTTAAAAAAGCAGGAAAAAGTTTTGGACACTTCATCAATTTCCAGATGCTTGTTTTACTTTTGTGGGCTAATCATTCTGGTGAGTGCCAAGTTCTTGATGGTTGTCTAAGAATTCTGCATTTTAGCGAATACTCTTAAGGTCTGATCCCGAGCTGGTCTAAAACAGCTGCTCTCTAATGATATAAATAACTAATTCAAAATGCATATGGGATGACACATGACTTCTCATATACCCAAGAGTTTATAATTTTAAGAAATAAATTATTAATTATGCTTGAAATATACATTAGGAAAAATTTTGCTTAGCCACCTGTCTTGATGTTTCTTTGAACCTAATGAAACATAATTTAACATTCCAGTAATAAAAAATAAATGTTATATTAATTCAAATAAAAAAAAAATTAAAAGCTGAAATTGAACCACAATCATATACATATTTGTACAGGCAGTTGTACATATTTGGTCACCAGTGGAAATTTAAGTGCTTTGTTAGCAATAAGATATGATGCAAATGGAAAAAGAAAATCTGTGGAAGGAGAAAACCTGAGCAAGAAAATGCAAAACTGCTAAAACTTTGCAAGTAAAAACACCTAATATGTGATAATACTAATGATTCCAATTTGATTTTCAGGACTCATCCTAATGGACAGGCTAAAAAAACTGAAAGTGTTTCCTCTGTAACATTACTTATCAGAAGAAAAGATTGGGGGAAAAAAGAATCCAGAGTGTTTCTTCTTTCAGATGGAGGAACTAGGAAATATAAACTGTCCGCTAAAGTAACTAGAATAATGAAAGACTAGAAAAAAAGAGCTTTTGTCTCCTGACAGAGACTTAATATTCCAGACTTTGTAACATTTAACAAACTGACCCATTAAAACTGTGCCAGCCTTAAGGATTGATTTCTAGAATAAAACATGGTATCCTTTAAAAAAGCAACAACCCCTCTACTGCGATTCTGTGAAATAGGAGAAATTTTGAGCAAAAGAGACTGTTCTAATGAACTATAAGAGCCATTTTGGTCTTAATGCCAATTTGTTAGGAGATGATTACCAGAGACTCTGTCAGTGTCTAGCTAAAAGGAGTAAATTTTTAACAAAATAGATTATAGCTTTTATAAAATTATTTGAAATGGAATTGTGATGGATCTTAAGAATTCCTTGGCTAAATCTATTTCTCTCTCTTGAGATAACAGTGCCTTAGCTATACCAGTTTTACTAATTTATGTATCATGAGCTTTGTGAAGGACTTGAGTTTTCTCACTGTATTTGTAGTATGCCATGGTAGAAAGAGGTAGAAAATCCCCTCTTTATAAAATTATAACTTTTGAGTTAGCTGATTTGTCCCTAGCCTTCTTAGAAACGAGGTCTGAAATTTATTCCTTTACAATTGGCTTCACTGCAACATTTCCCAGGAAAGGTGTTCTTACCAAGACTACTTCTTGCCATATCTTCATACTTTCATCAATAATCAGCTTTGCCCTGTACCACACTCCTACCCACACTGTAACCAATTTTCAGTGCTTTGAATAAGTTAAACTTCCACTCAATCATTTTCTTTCTAAACTGATCAGTTTAAAGTTTAGCTGGTTTGTTATGGGGGCTTCCCAGTTAACACACTCCAGAAAATTCATTAGATTAATTCTATGTATGTTCATAAAGGGTATTTCAGGTGTTCATATATCTTTAACTTTTACCCTGACTTTGCCTGAATTCTGGTCTTTATTCAAACCAAGAACTTCTGTGCTATCCTATTTAAATCTTTACCTTCTCATGAAATTAATTTATTCCAACTTCTCCTCTTACCTTTTAAATTTCTGAGTCTCTGACACGGAGATACACATTTAAAGATAGTAAACTAAGTTTCTCAATGGCACTCAGCAACAAGTGGAAATCTGCTCACACATATACTTGCATAGATGAGTCTTTCTCAGCAGGTACACCTCTGTGCCTTGCGCACAGAACGAAATTTCTTGAGTTTTGATTCTGTCACATTTCTCACCCTGCTTTATATTTAGTGTTTATGTTTTAATTCTTAAAAGGGATAGTCACTTCAGTCATAAAACAAATCTGTTGTTTTTTTTTTTTTTTCCTGTGGTCACCGGTTTTAATTTTGGACTTCACTGCATATTTTGTAAAAAACGAAAAAACAAACCTAATGAAGAAAAAGGTGCTACACCAATAAGTAATCAGGTCAAATGAAAATATTGTCCATAGCTGATACAAGCATGTATTTCAGGTTACAAAATAAAGAAAAGTTCATTTTTCCTTTCCTTGATGGCTAATTATTTATCCTCCCTTATAATTATGCCATCAAGGCATGCTTCAGAGTTACAGCTGACTCTCTATTATTAGGTTAGTTTGTCTTTGGGTGACAGCCAAATGTGCACAAGAGATTAAAAAACTCTTTGCTCTTTCATCTTTTGCATTATTTATAATTATAACTTAAATAGCATATACTGAAGTGTACTTCAGAAGATAATATTTCATTATTCCTGCTACAAGTTCATTCAGGTGGTTGTTTTTTCCTTATAAAATGCTTCTAAGTGAAAACATCTATTTACACTGTATTTTGGGATCATCCTTTTTTTTAATAGTCATTCCTTTGCACTGCTTACAAAAAGAAGGCATGAAAAGGCATGAAAACTTCAATATTATTTCAAGAATAATTTTTTCATGGAAAGAAGTGACAGACATTGGAATGGACTGCCCAGGGAGATGGTGGAGTCATCATCCCCAGAAGTCTTCAAGAAAGTACTGTACATGGCACTCAGTGCTCTGGTCTGTTTGACAAATTGGTGATCAAACATCGGGCTTGATGATCTTGGAGGTCATTTCCAACCTAAACAATTCTGTGATTGTGTGACTATTGGATAATTTAGCTGAAAGATTCATGATGGATACCTCAGCCATTTCAAGTCAGATACGTGTGGTTACACATTTAACTAAGACTCCTTAGAAACCTTAAGGCTGGAAATTGAAGGCACATTTAATAATATGAAATGCTGTGCAAAAACACTAGTTTTGGAACATTACCTTCATAGCAGCTATACTGCTCATTCCTACCCCTTTCATCTTGCTCTTCCTTCACACAATCTGTCGCACACTGCCAATGGCATCTGAGAAATGATCTGGAGAAAATGAAAAGACTTTTTTGTTGTTATTCCTTCTTTCTTGTAAAGCTGCCATTTTTCTCTAATCAGATTCATAGCCCAGCTATACAAATAGCTGTGTTGTGCTGGTGCAGTGGGAAGTGCACCAGCACAAGGAACCTTTGAGAAAAGTGGAAGTGGTTTAAAATCAGTCTTGGCCTGGAACAGAAATCACTGCCCAGGGAAAACTCACAAATGGAAGTCTCTGGATTTAGGTGGCTGAATCCATTTTAAGCCCTCCATTTTCTGTATCCAGCATGAATGTCATGCTTCCCCTACAACATTTCATATAGAGCTGTGGTGTATACCACTTCAAAGCTATCTCTGATAGTCTGGCTACAGAAAAAGTAAAAAAATAGAACCCACAAAAAGCCCATACATAGGAAAAATACCAGTATTGATGATTCAGTTGTTACTGATTTTCATTGTCACAGAAGACTATGAAAGCTGATGAGAATCTCAGAGCATTTCCATTATGGGATGTTCCAAATACTTGTGTGTATTTGTTGGAGCTGCTTTGCTGAAAATCTAGACAATGAACTTCCATGTGCATGGTGAACATGGTAATGCTGATTAGCAGCTGGAATTGATAGTACTTTGGAGATCTTTTCCAACCTTTATGATTCAATGATTCTAAATCTCTGAAAAAACCCAATATTATAAGAAGCAATTTTGAATATGAATTGTGAAAGTTGTCAGAGATGAACTTATTAAAAGAAAGTAAAACATTTCTTATCTGCAGCTCAAAATTTCTAAAGAGGTTACGATAGGCCAAAAACACCTCCAAAATCTGAACACTTAGTTTGTTTTATTTTTTCAATCAGTTTATTTATTTATTTGAGTTTAAAGCTCTCTTCTGCATCATTGTACAGATATGAGGAAAAGGTCAAGAGAATTTAGACATGGTGGCTCTGTGACACTTTCCATTTGCTTAGCATTCAAGTCAGTTTTTCCTCAGCATCAATCAAAGACAAGGAGACTTGGAAGCTGATGGAAGTGGAAAAGTACTTTCTGGCCTCAGGCATTTGTTTACTAATCATATGGTGTTGCTCAGTGGAGTGGTTCACTTTTAATGGGTGCTTAGCTGTGTGGACCAAAGGCAAAGGGGGGGAAAAAAAGAGAACAGTTTGTGTTATACTTATCCCTGTGGCTCCACATGCAATACCCATAGACAAATCTTCATTTGTTATAAATTGTGATTACTACATTGAAATCAAACAAGAAATGTCCAATTACATTACCAGAGCATCTTATCCCATTTTTTATTTGGCCTTAATTTGGAGAATTTCTCAAGTAAATAATATTAAGGATACCTGTACATGGTATCTATAGTGACTTGTGGCTAAACTAGCTAGATAAGGAGGAAATTTATTTTCCAGGGATTGTGAGTAAACACAATAAATTGCTATGAGTGCCTTTCATACCAGTGTTATGATTTATTGTTTTGAAGAACATCTAAATTGATTTTATTAGTTTCTGGTGTTCTGGAGATTCAACAACACCTAACTAGTCTTAACTTCCACATTTCTTGTGTCACCCTCATAGCATCATCCCAGGGCCGTCCACTTGATGAAACTGTCCAACAGCAAGGTTTCTGTGTAGCCTGCTTGATGGGGAGTTGAGCAGATCAGATTTGGCACCAAGAAACTGTTTTTGTGTTGACAGACAGTTCATTCCACTCATGGACCAGTCCTAGGCATAACCTGGGAGGTCTCCCAGCATTCAAGTCTCTGAAAATTATTTCAACTGTATTTTAACCAGTTGGTTTTTCCATTTCTTTTTCCTCTGTGGGGTATATACCCTTCTTTGTCCTTTTTTTTTGCCATAGTTATGGCTCATTATTGTATAATTAAAGTATTATCTCCCTACCTTTTAAGCTACTCACTATCATGTCTATCTATGAATTTTATGTATCTTTGTCTATGCAAAGAAGTACTACAGACATCAGGCTGCCTAAATTGTTGTAGCATATTTTCTGAGAGCTCTGACATCAGGTTAAGTGCACTATTTACTTCATGAGCAAACCAAACAACTCTGGGTGCACTAAAAGTTCATACTAATCACATCCACATGTAACACTGTGTACACTTACTTTCACCAATATAAAAGCAATCTGCACTTAAAGCACTGCAACATAATGCATATCCATGCTCTTGTTAAAATAGTAAATCCTTTGATTCTCATTGACTGCTCCTCAGAGAGGGGAGAGGTATATTGCTTGTTATGTATAATCCCTTTGTGTATGGTATTTAGATAGGAAGCATCACAGACTAAGGTGTTCAGGTCAGCAGAACATTATAAATGCTGTGTTTTGAACTGTAAATTTGCTATATTTGATTTAAGCACAGAGGGTGATTTGAAAAACTTGAAGGAAAATTTCAATTTTGAGAAGCTGTGACCTTTTCTTCAGTGGGATATAGATATACACATATATACACATATGCATATATACATATATACTTATATACATATATACATATAATGCTGTATTTTCACCTTATTTATCCAGTGTCTATTAAATGGGGGGTTCTGTCTTTGAAAACACTTCTGTCCTAAACTATTTGCTCTCATTGCCACAACAGAACCATATTTTCCATTGTCAGAAAATATTTTTACCTTCCATGAAAAAGACATATTTTAAAGCATCAATTCAAATTTTTTGAGGAAGAATTTGAATTTTCAGTGGAAATCAATATTTTCCATTAAGACTTTATTGTTAGTCAGTAAACCACACAGAGCTAAACAACTTTGATTAAAAGTTTTCCATGACTTCACCCTGATAAGACATAAGTGAAGGGCAAGACCTCATTTAGCAGACAACATAGAAATATTCATTTTGGTTTTGGGGAGGTACATTTATCTTCCCCTTTCAATCACAGAATACTTCTTTTCAACAACTTAATTTCTCTTTTATTATTGGTGTTTTGGTTGGGTTTTTTTTTTTTTGTGATTGAACCAATGTCATCTGCAGAACACAGAGCTTTATATCTCCTGCTTTTTCTAAGGTGTATTAGTGTTGTGGATGGAGTGCTGCACTTCACCTGTAACAGACAGGTAGCAGCATGTTTGTTAAAAAACCAGTGATTCAATGACTTTTGGTGCTAAATCTGATGGTGGTTTAACAAGATCTGATATCCAAGTACTCTTGATTACTCACTGCTAACAGGACAGCGTCAGACAAAACTGTCAGGGGGACACTTTGGGTGAGTGATGAGCTAAACTCCTCAGAGGGAAGTTTCAGTGTAGCAGGATCCAGGCTTAATCCTGGACTTGGTAAATAGTTTATGTCTGAATGACTGTATTTTGCACCATTTGTCTAAGATTTCAAAGCTCATCCTGCCATTAAATGCTTACTGGGTGTCTGCTTAGATAAGGAATCTCTCAACCTTCAGCAACCTTTAAGCAGGAGCATTTTGAGGTGTCCCTGCTCCAGGGTACATCCCATACAGGAAAGCTGAGTGTGGCCTGGGCTCTCCACTGTTTACAAAGTGAAGAAATGGGCTCATGGTCATGCCTGCATCCTGACTACAGCTGTCAGTGTCTCCCAAACACGACTTGAGTCAGACCTTCATCAGAACTGGGGTTAGGTGTGCACATGGCTCAAATTAGCCCTTGGCTATTGTGATATTATGAAGCAAATTTGAGCTGGATGCAGCCATCACAACCAGATGCATCCACTAAGGATTTTTTTTTTCACTTAAGTTTTGGTATCAGTGAGTTTAATTTATGGTTTTTAATAGATGTTTGTCTTCCTTCTTGGACATTAGATAGTTGAACTCCTAACACTGAGCACAACTGATTATATTTTGTGGATAAAAAATGAATGGTCATCATTCAGTATATGTTCACTATTAATGAGATGTGCTGAATGAACTTTATAAAGGAGCTAGTAACATCTCAGTGTAGTGGTACTTCTTTTATAGCTAGAGGAAACAGATAATTTGAAAACACTATGAGAACTAAAGCTTCTATGTGGAACAGAAGGTCAGCCTGTTCATGCAGAGAATGGATGCTTGAATAAATGATTTTGCTTGAATTAACAGTTTTGACTTATAATGATACAATATTATCAGAAGTTAGCAATTACAGCCAAAATCTCTTCCTTTCTTTTCAGTGGAAAAAACATCTAAACCCACCCCTGCAATAGAGTTTCTTATCCTTTTTTCCCCTTTGTTTTGTTAAGTAATTATATTTCACATATATGTTTTGTTGGTAGGTGTGTGCAATTATCCAAGAGTGTCTGAAAGCTACTGTACAGTTAATCTTTACTTAAGGTAATACTTTGCATATGTTTGGCGGTGGTTCCTTTCAATTTATTTTTTTACTTCTAAATGCAGGAAATGGTCTGAAACCCATTAGAATAATTTAGAGAATTCAGTTATACAGATACATATTTTTTTTTGTTACAAAGAAATTTTATGGAACTTATACTGAAACTCAGAGAATGCTGAGGTCTAATGTAATGAAAGACCAATTACACTAAAAGTAGAAACTGAAAGAAAAAAACAGTGTGTCAAATAGAAACTTCCATAAGAAACCATAAATATTGAAAATGATCCTGTTATAAATAGTTCTTTTTCCACTGAATAGCTGTGTAAAAACAAAAAACTTATATTCATATTTTGGAAGCAAAACAAGAGAAAACTGAAGGGAAAAAAATCTGACTATACTTGAAATTTTCATGTGCAGCATGCTACCTATGACAGAATTCCATAAGTTTACTCTAGTACACTCTAGCTCACCAAATCCAAATATGTTTAATAATTCTATACTGCCTAAATGCCAGATGGATGCTTATATTTGTTTAGATTCTTAGAATAATGACTATGTTTTCTATTAATATAAAAAAAATCACATGCTGACTGTAAGTCATATATGGCAATTTAAATATCCAGGTATTATGTGTGGAGGGTTTTTTAATGACCACTCATAGTGGTCTATTTAGTACACTGAATTTGAGTTATGGTCGTGTTCTGGGTTTGCATGGCCAGGTTTGGTAGTGGAGTGGAATTGTATTTGTGAGATGTTCCATGGCAGGAAAGAATGATGAATCTGACTCCATCTTCTTAGAAGGCTAATTTATTATTTTATGATACAATATTATATTAAAGAATACTATATTAAACTATATTAAAAAATACAAAAAATATACTTACAGAAGGTTAAAAAAATAATAATGAAAAGTTGTGACTTTTTGCAGAGTCCTGACACAGCTTGACACTGATTGGCTAATGAGTGAAAAAACTCACACCAGAAACAATCACCTGTGAGATAAACAATCTCCAAACGCATTTTACATTAGTAAAACAAAGGAGAAACAATAAAATAATATTGTTTTCCTTTTTCTCTGAGTCTTCTCATCTTCCCAGGAACAAAATCCTGAACAAAAGGATTTTTCTAAAAAATATGACTGTACACAGTGTGGTTACAGAGGTAACTCCTGTGAGAAGACACCAGGAATTTTTCCCATGTCCTTCCTCACTGTGCCACTGGCAGGAAGGATGTAGAGAAAATCAGCAGTGAAATTGAGCCCAGGAAGATGGGAGGGATGGAGAAAAGTATTTTCAAGATTTGGTTTTATCTCTCATTATTCTACTCTGATTTGATTGGTAATAAACTAATTTCTCAGTCGAATCTGTTTTGCCTGTGATGGTAACTGGTGAGGGATCTCTTCCTGCCCCAGTCTTGATCCATGAGTGTTATATTTACTTTTCCCTGCCCATCTGAGGAGGAGAGTGGCTTTGGTGGGCACCTGGCATCCAGCCAGGTTCAGCCCACCACAGACCATAAATAATTATTATCACAGTTTTTTTTCAGTCAATCTTTAGCACTGTTTCCTAGAAAATAGATTCACTTTTAAATTAGATTGCACAAAAAGTATTATGTACCTTCTCAGAATTGTGAAAAGATTTTTGGACTACTGATGACATTCTGCTGTTTGGAGACAGTTCTGCAAAATGACAATTTTCTACTTTGGAAGTTAATACACCAATAAAGAAAAAAAATGTGACAAGCAAGGCAGAAAATACTGATTACTGCAGAAATTCAATCTGAAAACTAGGTACCATAATAGTAGTATTTAATGCCTTTTTGGCTCAGAGAGGAAGCTTTGAATGATTTATTGATCATTATTAATATTATTGTATGGTGAAAATAAAATGGTCGCTTAAGTACAATACTTTCCCTCAAGGAGTACTTACAAAATGTTTAGTTTCCTCAGATAAATGTTCTTTATACTATATTCTATTTAAAAAAAAAGACAATCATATTCTGTTCTACAGTGCTAAACTAGGACAGTAATCTGTTTTAGAAGAACTGTAGAAAACATACACTTCAACAGAAGATTCATGACTGAATTCTTATGAACATTTGAAACATTACAGAAAAAAACCCTGTGACTGTGGTCACAAGGGTTTTCAGGATGAAGAAGAGACGAGAATGTTGACTCCATGATCAGAAGGCTTGATTTATTATTTTATGATATATGTTACATTAAGACTATACTAAAAAGCAATAGAAAGGAAAAGGTTTCTTCAGCAGCTAGCTAAGCTAAGAATAGAAAAGAATGAATAACAAGGATCTGTGTCTCAGACAGAGCAAGAGCCAGCTCTGCCATGAGTGGTCAAGAAATCCAAACACCCACAGGAGACCAATCACCTGTTGCATTCCACAGCAGCAGATAACCATTGTTTACTTTGGTTGCTGAACTGCAGCTTGTCACAAGGAAAAATCCTAAGAAAGGATTTTTCATGAAAGATGTCTGCGACAAAACCCCTCATATTAGGACACTGAAAAGTTTTATTTAAAGAGATACAAAGGATTTCTGAGATTCAGAGATGTGGTCCTAGCTAAAAGGACCTCAAATAATTATCAAAAAATACCTTAATGGCACGTGCTTGTAATGCTTGTGATTGCAGTGGAGAAGCACAATATATTAGACTGCACTTCTGTATAAAGTGTTTGGAAAAAAGGCACTTTTTACCTAATGAAAAGTGACATTTGCACCCACTTAAGAGCTTCTTTACATGTGCTTAACACATGTAAAGAATTATTGCTATATTAACTGTAGGAAGGGTTTAATTCAATAGTGTTTTTCCATGCTTACTAACAAGAGTTAGAACATATAAACTTCTTTCTGTTGCATTTTTTTTTCTGTAAGGTTTCAAACATGGCAAATCAGTTACTCATTCATATAGAACACTGCTCTGGAGCCGCCATTTCCTGAGTTCAAGACATGTTCATACTGTAGTAGGAAATGAAGTTTACTACCTCTATTTTCCATGTTCCTGTAATTCAGGCACCGCAACACTGGCAGTCAGAGCACAGGAAGCTATGTCCTATGAATTGACACATTTTCAGGGCATGAAAACATATATGTAATACTACAAGACAACAAACTTCCAAAATGAAGTGGCTAGAGAATTTCTTATGAAATCATGTGTTCAAAGTTCAATTTGTGAATAAAACTTATTTAGGAGTTCCAAAATATTTTTTCAGTACACATTCGAACTGCATTTTCCATAGCAATGAAATGATAAATCTTAACATCCAAGGATCACTCTTTCTTGTAGGGAAAGCATCTGTGCTAGGATGTACTCCTTAAAGAAACATGATTTAATATATGTCTTCCTTACTGCAGATTGGGTGACAAATAAGCACAATTTAAAATTCACCAAAAATCATAGAATGGCCTGAGTTGGAAGGAACCTCAAAGATCACCCAGTTTCAACTCCACTGTCATGGACAGGGACATCTTCCACTAGATCAGGTTGCTCAGAATTCCATCCAGCCTGGCTTTGAACACTTCCAGGGATGAGGCAGCTACAGCTCCTCTGGGAAACCTGTGCCAGGGCCTCACCACTCTCACAGCAAAAATTTTTTCCTTATATCCAATCTAAACCTACTCTGTCAGTTTGAAGTTTGAAGACCACTCTGCCTTGTTCTGTCACTCAAGACCTTTTATAAATACTTTCTCTCCGTTTTTCTTGTTGGTTCCCTAATGGAAGGTCACAATTAAGTCACCCCAAAGTCTTCTTTAAGTCATCCCAAAGCCACCCCAAAATCTTCTTCTCTAGTCTTAGCAGTCCCAGTTCTCTCAGCCTTTCCTCCCAGCAGAGCTGCTCCATCCCTGTGATCCCCTTGGTGCCTGCTCTGGCCTGGCTCCAGCAGGTCCCTGTCCTTGCTGTGCTGGAGCCCAGAGCTGATGCAGCCCTGCAGGTGGGGTCTCAGCAGAGGGGGCAGAGGGGCAGAATCCCCTCCCTGGATCTCGGTAAATACAGGAATTCACCACCCTGAGCATATCCATAATGACACATACTTCAATTACACTCTCACATGTTTTATTTTTTGCTGGACTTTTAAGATACAAATTACCAGATTCATTAGCATTCCATTCATTCCATTTCACTGAGGTGGGAAAACAAGTGTAATCAGACATGTGGGTGCCTATGTCCCTCCAGCACAGACTGGGATTTGTGCTGAGCTCTCACTAGCTCCCAACAAGATTTCTCACTACTTTCAAATATCATTAACAAAGATCCAACATTTTCAATCATATACATAAGATCTATTTATTGACCGATATTAGAAAAGCATTGGATTTTTTCCTAATCCTGTTTTGAAAGGAATTAATACCTTGATTCTTTTTTTTTTAAAATCCATCTCAGACATCTGAAATGGAAAATATCAGCTGGAGTGCTTTATATTTTGTTTAGTTGCAATTATCTGAAAACAACAGTTTGTAACAGAAAGTGTCAAATAATTCTAACCACTTTTAAAGCATTATTATTTAACTGCCTACAAAACTGTTATTTTGAGAGAACACATAGCTCTTTTTAGAAGCAGAATTGGTTTTGAATAGCGAAAAAGAAAGAACTTAAGTATTGTTAGTAACTTGTGTTATTCATCTCCTTTATTGCATACTGGATATGTATATGTGTATTGTAGCATTATTCAAAACTGTTCAGCAATCCCCGGATGGCAAAGAGGCAGGAGATACAAAACTGACCTCTGTCCGTCTCCACATCTCAGTTTATCAGGCAACACCATCTAGTTTCAGGAAGGACAAAGAACTTGTCCATTCTCCTTCAAATGTTTCTGCAGTAGAAAAGAAAGCAACAGAGCAGGCAGAAGAATGAAAAATCTGTCTGTGGAGAAGAGATGGAAAACATAATTTTCAAAGGATTATATGACATGTCTTTTGGCATACCACCAAAGAAGATTAACTTACATGGAAAATCACTGGAGAGGGAACTCTGAAATGTTCTTTAATACAAAAACTCTCACTGATATGTGATGATCTGCAATGTACATCCACTTTATTAGAGAGGACTTAAAACCATTGTAATCTGTCTTTTGAAAATTAATTATTAATTCCTTAGAATATGGCCAAAAAGTAATTTTGTTGAGTCACTGAAAGTTGCATGCAATTTCCTAATGATAGTGGGTTTTAACCAGGTCAATTGCACATTTTATTAATGAAGCATCATACTGGTTAGTAGTAATTATTTCAAATGAAAACTGATAATTCCATTTTTCCATAGCTAAACATATTTTTTATAACCTTGAACATGCACAGCTATTACTTTTTGCTGACAATTTCAATACTAATGGATCCTGTATATTAACAACCAATTTTCTTCTTAGTGCTGAAATACAGCACTTAATGCACTATGCACAAATACTTGGAAAGTAATTTGTTGAAAGCCAAGTGACATCTATTCCAGAGCTTTATATTCCAGTCTTTTTGCAATGTTGTATCATATGTATCTATATAGATATGTACACATAAATTCAAAACTTAGGCAATAACATTTTTATTACAAGTGTGAATTGTCTTATAAATCTCTCAAGTGGAATTAAAAGTAAACTTTGCAAATTTTTAACCTCAGGAAACTAAGTATATCATAATTCTTTCTGCACTGAAAAAAAAAAAGATATGACATCTACAAAGAGAAGGAATTATTATTTTTTCCTTTTTAAAATTTAGAATTGTTGTTAAAATGAATAGGAATTTTTAAAAAATAAGAGAATAGACAAATGTGGGTTGGCTCTGGCTGGATGTCAGGTTCCCACCAAGTCACTCTATCCCTCCTCTCCCCAACTGCACAGTGGAGAGAAAATGTAACAAAAGGGTCATGAGTTGAGATGAGGATAGGGAGAGGCCACTCATCAATTACCATCATGGGCAAAACAGTCTTGACTTGGGATATTAATAGACTTCATTACCAATCTAAATCAGAACAGGATCATGAGAATTAAAACAAATCTTAAAATCCTTTCTCCACTACCTCTCCCTCCTTTCCAAGTGCTCCCTCCTGCCCACCACCAGCAGAGGGAGATGAGGAAGTGTGGTTATGGTCAGTTCACCACAGAATGTTTTTGCCACTGCTTCCCCCTAAGGGAGCAGAGTCCTTCCATTATGGGGGTCCCTTCCATGGGAGAATCCTCTGGAAACTTCTCCAGTGTGAATCCATCCCATGGGCTACAGTTCATCACAAACTGCTCCAGTGTTCCACAGGGTAAGTCCTTCAGGAATAGGCTGCTCCAGCACAGATCCCCTACAGTGTCACATGTCCTACCACGAAGTCTGCTCCAAGGTGGGCTCTCTCTCCATGGGTCCACAAGTCCCTGCCAGGAGCCTGTTCCAGCATGGGCTTCCCACAGGGTCAAAGCCTTCTGGTGTGTGCCTCTTCCATGGGCTGCAGGGGAATCTCAGCAACACCTGCCAGGCAACACCTGCCCATCCTTCTCCACTAATCTTGGTGTCTGCAGGGCTGTTCCTCTCACATGTTCTTGCTTCTCTCTCCTCTGATTGCAATTACTTCTGCGCAATATCTTTTTTTTTTTTCTTCTTATTAAATATGTTTTCTCAGAGGTGTTACCACCTTCACTGATTGGCTCAACCTTGGGCAGTGGCACCTCTCTCCTGAAACTGGCTGGACCTGGCTTTGTCAGACATGGGGGAAGGTTCTGGCAGCTCCTCACTGAAGCCACCCCTGTAGCCCCCGGTTACCAAAACCTGGCTGTGAGAACCCAATACAACAAAGAAGGTGATTAAAATAGAATGCAGCTGAATATATCACTGTGCTGTTGCTGCTCAACACAAAGTAGTTTGTATGCCTTCAAGCTCTTTTGTAATGTTTGAGGCTTGTCAAATTACTAAAAACTAATTTTGCATTAAACTTACAAAAACATGAACAGATATACTAACAGATTCTGCAATCAAGTTTGCAATGCTGGGTTCTGCTCACGAATCCTGAGTATTATAAATTTGCCAAACACAGGATTCTTTTTTTTTCTTTTTTTTTCCCCTGATTATGCTGGGCATATTATTCTCTTATATTCCTGGTGTGCCATTGTTTCAGTAGTTTGGAGGTCTCCTTTGAAAAAAGCATGTCAATGGCATGGAAACAGAAATAAATCGTGACAGAAACTTTGCTTTGGTACACTGTTGAAGACAAGGAGTGGTTTCTATAATGCTGCAGCGTGGCCAGTTTACATTGGACTGTGGGGTGCTGCTCTGCACAGTCCATTGTAAATGTTGGGTGAGAAAGGGTGAGAGCTATCCCACTTCATGACCCAGATACATGAGCTATCTAAATTGACCCAGCTCCGAGTAGGTACATTTGTTATTGACTGGAAAAGGACTACACTGACAACCAAGATAATTCTTGGCAGCATAGAAACCTTGATGTTTACCATAGATAGTTTTGTTCAGCTAGTTTACTTACACATTTGCATTGGGTAGTGCCATGCACTCACAGAATCATCACAGAATAGCCTTTGTTGGAAGGGACTTTAAAGGGTTGGATCATCTTATTCCAACTCCCTGCCATGGGCAGGGACAACTTCCACTCAACCTGGTTGCTCGGAGTTCCCTCCAGCCTGGCCTTGATCTCTGCCAGGGATGAGGCCTATTTAGTAACATATTCTCTGCAGAAACATCATCTTCACAGGCAAGAGGCAGTCTGGATGCCTTGTGGTAGCAGATGGGATTGTCCATCTGGAAATGGACTGGAGGATATCCTAATTAGTGGCTTCTCTTCTCTAACATACCTGTGAAGAAGACCTTCCATCTGGTCAGTGTGTTGTTCAGATGAACTGCATGGCAATGTCTCTCCTGATTTCTTCCTCCATAACATTGTTTCCTCTCTTGCAGGAGATATTTAGTGCTTCTTGTCTTCATGATGGTGATCTTGCCTGCTGTATATTTTTGCTTACTTATCATCAGACTGCATAGAACCTCCGAGTTCGTTATTTTCAGACTTCTGGACAAATTAATGATCTTTGCAAAGTTGCTTTATTTCTCTATAACCTTGAGTGAACACAACCTATTGTTCCTATGCTTTCTGACTTCAGAGTGTCCTTAGATTGCAACACATATTTGTGTTCAGCTGAGACCCAGTGAACCAGAACCTCAGCTTGTTTTGCCAATGTCAGAATAGGCCAGTAGATGTATGCAGGCAACACTCCATGCATACTAACAAGTTTTCTTTTGCCAGTCATCTCCAAGAAGTTGACTGTACAGCTTAAAAAAATCAAAACATGTTTGTTTTTGTTTTTTAGATAGTGTTTGGTTTTTTTAATAGACAAAGAAACCTATGTGTTCCAAGAAGTTCACCAGGCTTTGGAATAACTCATTTTTGCAGGATTCCAAGAACCACATGGTGGCAGAACCATGACTACAAACTCCTATTAAAAAAAAAAAAAAAAGATCAGTGCTAGATTTCTTATTTCCATTGATTGATTGACCTTGTTTGCATCTGCTTGACTCCTGTCATTCCTATTTGGATTATTCTGGACTGTTATTAGGTATGAGATGTCGTGTATTTGTGCCTTGAACAAAAAGTACACAGTGTTCTTTGAGGCTACTAGACATTGCTGTCAAAGTAATAATTGATAGTGATAGTCCAGAAAAAGCAAAGTTATCTATGGTTTGTTGATAAAGAAAAGTGTTAGCAGACACGTTTTATATCATCAGACACTGGAAGCCAGCAATACAAGAAAGAGTATATTTGCTTTAAAGTCGTTTCAATAGACAAATAATTAGAAGTGGAAGATATATATTTTATAATTATGAATATCTAACAGACGCAATCCCTGTTTGAAAAGCTGATCTTAATATTTCTGTACACACTGATCTTGTTTCAAAAGTGCTACTCCTTTGAGTTAATATTCCTATTTATCATGACCGCTTTGTCATGCCAATGCAAATCACAATAAATACAATAAATACAATAAATGTCCAACAAAAGTTGTACATTCTGGTATGGTAAGATTAAAAATTTAAAGGTACAACATTTTCTGGACTTTTTTTTTTTTTGTGGTGTGTTGTGTCTTTTATCTTGATATAAAAGGTGGAACAAGCTTTATAATGTTTCAGTATTTGCAATAATTTTTTTGTAGTTATGCAATACTTTAGGTATGTCCCAGCACAAAATGAACCTTAAAAGCCATTTATAGTAATTCTATAAGTATCATCCCTTAGACAAAAACTGCCCTGGGAGTGCTGCTTCGTGCACATTAAACATACTCATTAAACTTGCTCATCATACATTCTGAACTACAGATTGGAAATTTTGTATTCAAGTCACAGTCTTGCTTACTTATGTTGTTTAGTTCCTTCTAATGTGAAGGCCCTTTGATTCCAGATTCTCTTTTGATGAACTTTAATGTAAGTAACCTCCGACTGGCACATTTGTTATGTGGGATCATTAAAGATAATTATCCCTTCCTTTGAGGTTAAAAAGATGCTTGGGGTTAATTCTTTTTCCAGCTAATATTATACATTGAAATGATTATTATTAATGGAATGAATATACAGTATGCAACTGTACATATGTGGATTTACTTATATACACTGTATATATAATATGCCACATATGCATGTATATACAAAAGAACCTGTATGATTAGATATTAAGTGCTCATAAATTAAGATGTAATCTGTTCATCTTCTCAACTTTATCTCCTCCAACACAAATACACAAAGAATATTGTATGGGAGAGGGTATCAGTATTTTTAGAATTAAATTACTGATAGACTCATAATATAGAATCATAAATTTATAGAACTCATTTAGGTTAGAAAGAACTGTTAAATCATGAGGTGCAACTGTAAACATTACCAAGCCTACCATTAAACCATGTCCCCAAGTGCCACATGTAAACATCTTTTAAATAATTCCAGGGATGGTGACTCAACCACCTCCCTGGGCACCCTCTTCTAGTTCTTGACAACCCTTTAAGTAAATAAATTTCTCTTAATAAAGTAACGGCTTCCCTGTTACAACTTGAGTCCATTTCCTTTCAACCTATCATTTGTTATTTGGGAAAAGTGACTGACCCCCACCAAATTTATAAACTATGTGAGCTTTAGCATTTTGAAAGGGGTGTTTCCAAAAGTAATACAAATGATGGAAAAATTAGCTAAGTCATTTAGCTTGTTAACATATATTAACTCTTAAATAACTGTATCTTATTTCCAGACAAAATTCTTTTAAGAAAATGATTCCAAACACTGATTCTTGGTATAGTCAGGTTTTTTCCTAACTAAAATATAGTGTTTATTGTTTGGGCACTAAAGTTTTCAGAGGACCAAATTGCCTTAAGTGTGAAAATGAAGCACTTAAATAACTTTTTAAACTGGAGATAGTTGTATTATCTAGATTTAAATGGGAAAATCAACAGACTTCCTTTGGGAGGTGTGGGGGAAAGAACTGGAAATTGTTTTGAGTCACAGTTATGCAGTATTTCTGAAGAAGAAATTATGTGGCATGATGACAAGACAAATTGATGGAATCCCTATGACTCTTATTTTTCGTGGAAGTCTAGTCCATGTAAGGCTCATTAAGGCTGCAATTAAAAAGCAGTTCCAGGCAGAATAGGATCGCATGTTTCTGAACAAGTACAAATCCTGTCCCATTTACAAATGTGATTCAAGGCTAATTATTGGAGATTTCATCAATTTTTGCTCACATGAGTGGCAAATCTACTTAGTTTAGATGAAATGCAGGCCAAGCTTGCTTGGAAAATGATCTGCTGTGGAAAGCATGTCAAAGCCATGGAGACCTATTGATAGACAGAACAATAACTACTATGAATATTTATGAAACAAACCATCAAGATGCTTTTTCCAAGCAATCATTGACTTATTCACTCAGAATTTAGGATAAAGTGCTTTATAAATTGAAAAGAATGTGCTTTTACTTCTGCTAATCTCCTTTAGTGGAACCCACTGAGCTTTGCCACTGTCTCTCCATAGCAGCAAAACATGTCTCTCTAAATTCCAAGTGTTGCAAAGATGTAAATTAATAAATAAGCATTTATAAAAGCCTTCAGTTACTAAATGCCATCATCGAAATGCTGTATTCTTTTGACTGACAGGTACATACCCAGATAAAATGAATAACTTGTTAAACTTTCGACTCTTTAATTTATTACTCTTACTTGAAAATGCTTCAAAACCAAGTGCCAAGAGCACTATACTATTAAAACTTTTGTTAAAAATCATATTGGTTCTAATGCTTTGAAAAGTAAGGATGTAGGCAATCATTCATAAGAAAAAAAAAAGTAGAGAAAATCAGCTTAATGGATTTAATAACCTGTTAATAAATTGAAAACAAAAAACCATATAAGATTTATTCATACCGAAATTTGCTTTTTAAATATGGGTGCTTGTTTCAGTTTCTGCATTAAAGATGTTACTTCTTATAAGCCTTTTTTTCTTTTTTTTTTCCAAGGAGGATTTTGTCTTTTTGTGGCTCTAATATCCCAAGGACAGTGGATTTTTAAACTTTTATGTTTGTGTGCCATTGTCTTGTTTAGGCTTTAGGGATAATGTATCTCCCAATTCTTAATGGAAAGGGAACTAAATGAGCATTGCAGTTCCTGCTGAGGAAATCAGCAAAAGTTAAAGGTATCTGAAATTTTAAATAGTGATGAAAAGTGATTGCAAGTTAAAAGCCTGCTGTTTTCTCTTAAAACACTGTAATAATGTGTAAATTAAGCTTTATAAGAAAGGGATAACTCTTCAGAAACAGCTTGCATTCTCTGTACATGGAGATGAATTGCTAAGCCATATTGGATAATTTTACATAGCAGAGAGACTAAAGATGTTAATTGTTTTATAATGTTAGCTTATTATAGGATAGGTTTGTCTTTAATTCCTTATCTGATGAGAATGTACATATAATTTTTAAGCAGTGCACATAAAAGTAAACCCAGTGATATACAGAGCTGCTCTATGCATTCCTACAAGAAGTACACAGAGGATTTCACTAGCTGGCATCAGAGTCTGAAACAGGTGTCCTGGTTTGGGCTGGAGTTAGTTTTCCTCGTGATAGGTGGTACAAGGCTGTGTTTTGGATTCAGTATGAGAATGATGTTCATAATATGTTGATATTTTGGGTGTGGTTAAGTTGTGCTTACCCAGGTCATGCACTTTTCACTGTCTCACACTTTGCCAGTGAGCACATTCACAAGAAGCTGAAATGTAGCACACCCTGACCTGAGCAGGCCAAATGGATATTCCATACCACAGAACATCATGTTCAGGATATGAACAGTGGGGAATTGGTTGGGAGCTGCTGATTCCTGCTGGGGCATGGGAGGGGCATTGGTCATTGGGTGATGAGCTACTGCATTGAGCATCACTTGTCTGTCTTTGGTTTTCTTCCATTTTGTCTCTCTCTCTTCTTTTAATGATGATGATGATGATGATGATGATGATGATGATACAATCTGCCCCCGAGGTAGGCTAACTGAGGTTCTTGTTAATAGATCCCTTGGGGTGATTTAGAGCAAAATGACACGAATGACTGTGACAGGTTTATTTTAGAACAATCTGCTTGCACTGGAAAGGAGGTATTTAGCCACTTCTGTTATTATCTATATAAATATAATAATATAAAGGTATCACTTAAGAAAATATATAAGAAAAAGAAAAAAAGAGAAAGAAAGGATAAAATAGATAGTGGAGAGGAAAACTATCAACACCTGTGTATCCAGTGGTGATACCAGATTTCTGCAATTTCAATGTCCATTGGTTGAAATGATGGTCATGGTCCATACCATAAAATTCAATGGGTTAATGTACATTCAGGTTCAGCTGGGAATGCTCAGGTACCTCCCCTGTTCTTTTCCTGTCAGGGGGAAAAATCCCAAAACAAAAGCACTTAATAATGTTTAAAGGAAGAGTGTGAAAAACAAGGAATAAATATAAGACAGAGACCTGATATTCAGAGAAATAATTTTTGTGATATTACAGTTTTGAAACCTGACATTTCACTTGTAATTCCTAACCATCTACCTCATAAGCAGATAAATGAATATCACTAAATCTTGATAAATATTTGAGAGAGGAGATAGTAGAAAAGAACATGGTCAAATATAAGGGAGACAGAGCAAAAATGCCTCTCATCTCTCCCTAACCAAAAAGTATAAAAACCTAGGACTAAATAAAACGAAGAAAAAAAGAATGAAAATGTGATTGAAATAGCAGTTAAGAGATTAGAAACAGGAAATTAGTGAATTGACATTGGAAAGAGTGATTAAAAAATTCAAGTGTTGCTTTAACAGTTTCATTGCAGAATGTGTATCTCCTATATTCCTTCATTTTTGTTTCATTCATTTGTCCTCATTACGGGCTGGCTTTCAAGCATGTCATTTACCATCATTTTATTTTCTACTTGTCATAATTTTTCCTTCCATTTTTCCTGTATTGAATTTTAACAAAATTGCTATACTATTCCCCATTTGGGGCATCTGTATGCATAAAGCAATCTCTACAGCTAAAGCAGCTGCACAGGAATCTTTTCAAGAGGTTGATGCAAAGCTTTTAGATTACACAGGTAGGTTTTTAATCAGATGCTCAAATTTAAAATCAATGATAGGAATTAGAACCTGAAAGGCATGCCTTTAATGCCTATCCTGCCTTTTCACTTCCTTTTTCTATCTTTATTTGTAACAGAAAATAATCATAGAATCATAAAATGTCCTGAATTGCAAGGCACCCACAAGGATGACTGAAATCTGACTCCTGGCCCTACAGAGAACACCCGAGGAATCCCTGAGCCTGAGAGTTTTGTCCAAACACTTCTTGAGCTCTGTTAGCTTTGGTACTGTGGTCACTCCCCTCGGGACCCTGCTCCAGAGCTCAACCACCCTCTGCAGTTAGAATCTTTTCCCAATATCCCATCTAAACCTCACTGGACACAACTTCAGGCCATTCCCTCAGGTTCTGTCTTTGGTCACATATAGCAACGCTGTGATGACCGCAACGAGGGGAGAGAATGCTGCATCTGACTCCATGGATATCAGAAGGTTAATTAATTACTTTACTATACTATAATATTCTATACATCTAAAACTGAATCTGCCAAGCACTCAACCCTGCACACTCTGCACTGAATCTCCTGACTGTCCTGTGACTGTCAGCCAACAGTCCAACACACACACTCTCTTGGGCCTGATAGGCCAAGGAAATAAAACACCATCACTTTGGGTAAACAATCTCCATATTGCATTCTACTTTGGCACAACACAGGCACAGCAAGTGATAAGAACTCTGTTTTCCCTTTCTCTGAGGTTCAGAGAATGTGAATCTCAGAAATCTTTGGGAAGAATACTGGCTTGCTTTTCTCTGTGAAGAGAAAGGTGGCAACAGTCATAGAGAGAAGAGATTGGTGCATGCCCCTTCTCTGCCCCTTGTAAGGAAGCTGCAAACAGCAATGAGCTCCATCTTCAGTCTCTCTTCTTCAGTCTCAACAGACCAAGAGACCACAGCTGCTCCTCACAGGGCTTCTCCTCAAGGCTCTTCACCATCCTTGTTGCCCTCCTTTGGACACTCCCTCACAGCTTTATATTTTTTTTATATTGTGGCACCCAAAACTGCTCCCAGCACTCAAGGTAAGGCAGCCCCAAAGCAGAGCAGAGCAGGACAATCCTTCCCTTCCCTGGCAGGTGATGCTGTACCTGATGTCCCCAGGACAGGGTTGGCCCTCCTGGCTGCCAGGGCACTGCTGACTCAGATCCAGCAGGCCATGGACCAGGACCCCCAGGTCTGTTTGCACAGCGCTGTTCTTATGTGTCATTTCATGAGGAGAAATGCTTTCAACATGGTATATACAGTGTCCTTAAAGTAAAGTAATTATTAGTATAAGTTGACTTAAACTAGGTAGAAATATAAGGATTATTCAGGGTACTGAATAAAAATTGAACAATTTAAGTACCTATCCAAGTACCTTGACTTTAATTCCTTACTCTTCTTTGGACATTCACAGCTGTTTTGTTTGTTATCTGTTCCTATAACTTTAAATTGAAATCTAAAAGAGAGTTATCAAAGAAATTAATAAGGTTGTTTTAGTGAGCTTTTTTTTTTACTGTGAATTTTTTTCTTATGAAGCAAAAAAAGTTAGTATGATGGCAGTGTGACACCTCAATTTCTCTGTAGTCAAGCTGATCATGTTAAAATGCAGTTCTGTTCATGAATAATTTTTTCACATTTCATTGAGAAGCTCTTTGTATTGATGAAAACAAATACAGTTTGATCCCTCTCTCAAACTGAAGACAAGTAACAATATTTTCACCACTGTTTCTTGCTTTTAAAGGCTTTCCTTCACTGACAGCTTGGTATGTTTTCCTTTAATGAATTACTATTGATAAGAGTGCCTATGAAACAGACCAACATTAGTCTGATAAGATGCAAAAAAAGATGAAAAACAAAACTTAAAAATTAGAGTAGCAAAGGAAGTTTGGGAGAAAAGAAAGAAAACTTCCAAAAAGACTTGGTGGGTTTTTTTTATCTTTAAGATATATCACAGATTCTTATCCATATTTAATAGCAGAAATATAAAAACGTGGTTAAAAGAGAAGTGTTCAGGAGACAAAAGGCAAATTGATGTTCATGGCTAAACATTTCTAGAGAAACTCACCCAAACATACATGTGTCTGTGCTAGGTAAGAATTAAACAGCATCCTAAACTACTCCACTGGAAAACATGGACATTTAATGCTTGCCATAACCAAGCATTCTTGTTAATCTGCCCCTGCTTTACCTTCTTCCCATTTTCCAATGAGAACACCAACATTTTCATCACTTCTTAACTTGAATACTTGTGTAAATCTGTGGCTGATGTTTTATGCCTCAGAACTGTGTTATCACAGTGATTTAACAGATTTTCAAACAGTGACTGATTCTCATGCAGATATTTGGGCCAACCCCATGTTCCACAGTCCAGTTTGTCACCAGACATTAAAATAAATAAATACAAATCAAGAAAATAAAGATAATTTTTTACCATCACATTTTATTTTGTTGTGGTTTTGGCTGTGTATTTAGACACGCAACACATAAGATATTTGAAGAAGGAGTTTAAGAAGCATTAAAAGGCAAAAAATGTCATTGAAATAGATTGTCCAAAAGTTCTTAGATATTAAAAGTTCCTAGATATTTAGATCTCAGAAAATATTTAAAGGCAAAACTTTAGTTAAGATAAGCAAGAGCAAAAAAATCAGATTTAGCCTAAATCTTAATGCAATCAGTCTATAAATTTGTTTTCAGGTAGTTTGTTATAACTGTGCAAGTAGATAAGACTGATATAATCAGTAGCTAAAATATGTTTGTTGGTGTTCTGAATGATAATTCTAAATAACATAATTCTCCGAAAGAATACAGAATACTCTGTCAAAATTTAACTTGTCAGGAATAGATTGTAACAGGGAACAAGGGCTTTTCCTCCGCTGAGAATTGTCTGTGGACCTAATTGAACACAGAAACAAATACATATATCCTTGTATGTATTTGTATACATATACTCAAGCAGAGTATGTTTGAAACCAGGTGAATGGCTATGAATCTCCAGGAGATTGCAAAGGTTTCCCCTGAGAGCACTTAGAGGGTGTTGTTGCTAAGTGCAAGGCAGGGGCATAGATGTAGAAATATTTTGGACTTGTGCTGGTTTATTTGGTGCCAGGCGTGTGTTTGCTACTAACTGGGTACAGTTAATCTAATTTTTTTAAACTGACAAGAGCTATTTAGAAATTCTACATGTGAGTAACTGTGGCACCCCTTGTCTTGACTGGTAACAGGGCTACTGGCATCAAGTGGGACACCACTGCTCTCCATCCTTGGCTTATTGTTGGCAGAGCCATACTTCAGGTGGACTCAAGACTCAGGTTGTGTGACCAAAATTAGTTTATATCTCTCTGTATAACACTAAAGCTTAGTCTGTGCAGAACATTAATGGACATTGTGACATTTATGTGCCTCTCAGAGATAAAATGAATTTAGATGGGAGTTTCTTCTACACCTGTTTTCATTGAAATACCTTCTAAAGTCTGAGATGCCAGCTTCTAACATGAAAAATTAAGCAGATTGTCTCTAGCTTGGGCTTACAGCTTGACTGCTTTTGCACTGCTCATGGCAGTGGGTTTGATGAGGAAATAATAGCTGAATTTATTTGCATATCGATGCAGCTCATGAGTGATAGTGCACATCTGGCCACGGTAGTTTTCTTGTTTCATTTCTGCAAAGAACACAACACTGCCTTGCTAGGTGTGACAGAGGAGAACTCTGAGCACTAAGAAGCATTTGTCATCTTTAGCTACATCAAGTATAAAGTGATAGCACGCTGATACATCTGCAGGAAAACCAATTAAGATCAATTAACATGTGATGACACATACATTTTGAATCAGCAATTCCTCTACAGATCTGAGCTACGATACAACACTTTGTGAAGTGCTGAAGACGATGCAGGTGTCATGTCTTATAGCTCATTTGGACTGTGCAATCAAAGAAGGTAAGGCATAGACATAAACTTCTGCCACTTCCTTCTGCAGGAAGCACACTTTAAAGACCCAGTAGCTACTCTTTGGGATTCCTCACCTATAGCTGTTCCCCAAAATTATTCATCTCATTATTTTAATACATATCCCTCTATCTGTCCCTGCCAAAGGACATCTGTATCAAAGATAGACACTTATCCTGACTGAAAGTGAGTGTGTTGACTAAAGGTGCAACACATGAACTACTTAGGAAAGCCAGAGTGAATGGCAAAAGCAATTTTGAGTTCAGTGGAATTCTTTGTAACAGCTGTTGACAGAAGCCATGGATGGAGGTTTAAAGACCATAAAATCATAGAATGGCCTGGTTTGGAAGGGGCATTAAAGATTCCAATCCCCCTGCCATGGGCAGGTACTTCTGTTCCTAGAACAGGTTGCCCAGATTGCTATGAAACATGGCCTCGTCTTGAACACTTCTAGGGATGTGGCATCCATAGCTTCCCAAGGAAACCTCTTCCAGTGCCTCACCACCCTCATGGTAAAGATTTTTTTCCTAATATCTAATCTAAACCTCTTTTCTGTCTGTTTAAAGCCATTTCCCCTTGCCCTGTCACTCCAGGCCCTTGCAAATAGTCTGTCTCTGTCTTTCTTGTGGGCTCCCTTCAGGTAGTGGAAGCTCATAATTAAGTCACACTGAAGCCTTCTCTTTTCTAGCCTGAACAATCCCAATTCTCACAGCATTTCCTCAAAGGAAAGGTGCTCCATCTCTCCAATCATTTTAGTGGCCTCATCTGGATTCACTCCAACAGATGCAACAGAGCATAATACCTTTCCTGAAGACCCTCTCATGTATGCCTTGGAGTGAAAATGGCAACTTCTTGGTTATCCTCTTGCCCAAACATCTGAGATCATGAAATAGGTTTGTGCTGCTGCAGCTACCAGAAACTGCAACACAAAAAGACTGTCATCAACATCCTGAATTTGAGCCACCACTGACTCCAAGATGCCTCACAGTATAAAGAAGATCCTCTACCTCCTAAAGCTGCCATGAGATGATTGTGCCCCTGAGAAATGCTGAGTCCTTTAATGGGAAAGCACTTCCATATGGCACTCTGCTCAGAGGCACAAGATGCTCCTCTCTGGTATTGCCTCTACGCATTCTGGAGCACATCTACAACAAAGAAGACTGAAAATAAAAGCTATTAATAAGTTGGAAGGTGAGGAAGGGTCTCTTAAAGGTTGTGTGCTGAAATCAGGTTGCAAGTAGATTACAATTACTAAGGAATTTTAAGCAAAGCTAAAGGCAAGGAGGAACAAATACATGGTCAGAATGACATAGAAATAGAGGTTTTTAAGGATTTGAGAGCTGCATGCAAAGGGAAGATGCAATTTTGAAAACTTTCATAATGTGAACAGCCTGAAGGATCTGGCTGGTAAATGGGTGGTATGGGACTGTGTAGGGGAGCACGAATTCTGGTAGGTTTTCTGGAATGCATTCAGAAAGTTTCCCCCAAAAGAAATTTAAATAAAATGCACCAAAACCACTTTGAGACCAAAATAACCAGAAATCAACTAAAAATCATAACGGATTTCTCTCTCTCTCTCTCTCTCTCTCTCTCACACACACACACACACACACACACAAATCTCTCCAAGTTAAGTTGCTAAGATATGTGCACTCCTAAAGAAATATTGACATGAAAGGAGAGCCTACAAAATGAATTGAGCATTTGAATTTAAAGTTCAAAAGTAAATTTAAAAGATAAATTTTGAATAAATCTAAGTGACAATCTATTAATTTAACAGGAATGAATCCTTCTAAAAAAAAAAGAAATTAGGAAAACATGAAGTTTGGTAACAACTGTGTGAAATGAAAGACAGTGGCATGATCCAACATGAAGAAAAAAAGGCCTTTATGCAACAATTTCTCTTTGAATAGGCAACTCTTTCAAGGTGGGAAAGAAGATAAGGTTTTATGATATGCATAAGAAAAGTTTATCTTCAAGACAAAAATAAAACAAAATGAAAAATATCATAAACTATTAAATTTCAAGAACGATACCCCTCCCCTTCTCAAGACACACCAATCAAGTATTTATTTTCAATAACCAGTAAAGATTTTTTGATTTCTGAAACAAATATATTCCATGAAATCTAAAAATTTATTCTAAATAATAATTTTCTTCTTCTCTTTTGGTATATATGGGTGAAAACATATTTCTTTGCTAACTAGCACATAAGATGTGAAATTAATTAGCTTCCAGCCAAAATGAATAGTTAAGAAACCTTGGTGACAATTAATAACAATTGGTTGTAATGAAAAATTCTCCAGCTGTATTTCTTACTAATTAAACTTCATGAACAGAATATTAATATATAGCTTAAATAGTGTTCATGTTGCAACTATAGAAGACTTGTGTTCCCTCCATGCTATTAAGATAATTCATCTGATATGCTATACCTATTTTCAGTTTCTATTGCCACACATATAAAAAATTCAATGTGTCTTTCAAAAAAGGTGATGAGCAAAAATATCATCATATGAACAGTGCACATGAGTTCTGCCATACAAAGATAAAATTTTACTTTCTACTTAATGATGTTTCCAAAATCCAAGTATGCTCTTTTCACTCTGATTTTCTTTCACCTTTTACAGAATTTGAAGGCAGTCAAATGCTGAAGGTTGATCAAGGGATCAAATGAATTTTATTTAGATGAAGGAAAAGCTGCAGGTATTAAAAGAATTGCTCACATATTCTCATTTCTATCAGAATAAGTCACACTTAAGATGAAGTATATGGCAAAATGGAGGAACTGTATTGAACAAAAATATATTGCTCTTTGTTGGGCTGTATGTTTGATTACATCCAGATTAACAAATTGAAGTAATCTTATTCTTCAGTAATATTGTTAAAAAATGTGTCAAATATAACATAAAAAGATAAACTATCTGATGGAAGTATTCCTGAGAGTGTATTAGTCCTAAAGCAAATGCTGTGAACAGAATAGCAGGGGTACTACTACTGTTTAGTTGTGCCAATGGCTGGCATTCGAGTTTACTAATATTGATATGAAATCTTGTTTTTCTGATAGTACTTTAATGCAATTCAATTGAACAATGTAGGTCTTGTGGTTTGACACTGGCCAAATGCCAGGCACCCATGAGCTGATCACTCACCCTCCCCTGCCACAGCTGGACAGAGGAGAGAAAATTTAACAAATGGTTCATGAGTTGAGATAAGGATTGGGAGAAAACACTCCAAGAGCAAAACAGGCTCAACTTGGAGGTAAAAAGTGAATTTATTACTAACAAGATCAGTAGAGGATGATGAGAAGTAAAATAAGGCCTTAACACTACCTTTTCTTCCCCCAGTTCTCTCCTTCTTCTCACCCATCCCACAGGGAGATAGAGCATGGGGGTTTTGGTCAGTTCATCACCCAAGATCATCTTCCACTGCCCAGGGAGAGGATTCCTTCCCTTGCTAAGCCCTGGAGTCCTTTATCACAGGAGACAGTTTTCTGTGAACTTCTCCAGAATGGTTCCAATCTCACAAAAAAAAAAAAATTAAAAAACCCCAAAACTGCTGCAACATGAGTGACTCATCCACGGGGTACAGTCAGTCCTCCAAGGACAGGCTGCTCCATCTGGAAGCAGGGATTCCCTCTCTCCACTGGGTCTCCCACTGGATCACAGCCTCCTCCAGGCATCCACCTGCTCCAGCACGGGCATCTCCCCCATGGGCTGTGGCTGGATCTCTGCATCCCCCATGGATCCTCATGGGCTGCAGGGTCACAGCTGCTCCAGCATGGTCTCACCATGGCCTGCAGAGGAGGCTGGGCTCCAGTGCCTGGAGCACCTCCTTCCCCTCCTTCTCCACTGACCTTGGTCATTCCATGCTGTTTCCTTCAAGTGTTCCCACCTCCTCCTCTTGTCTGGCTGGAATTAAGACTCTGTGCCTCATTTTGTTTTGATTTTCTTTTTAAATATGTTATCACTGAGGTGTTACCAGCCTCTCTACCTCTCTAATTGTCCCAGCCTTTGTCAGCAGCACGTCCATCTTCAGAGCCATCAGAGATTGGCTCTGCCAGACATGGTGGAAGCTTCCAGCAGTTTCTCACAGAAGCCACCGCTGTGACTCCCCCACTACCAAAAACCATGGCCATGCAAAACCAACACAGAACTAAATTTTCTTTATGCATTTTATCACTTATGATGCCAACAGCGATATATAAATCTCCCAAAAAATAATTCAAAAATAGTTTGTGTATTTCAGGGGACTGTGAAAAATACTTTAAATCTTTCTTCTTTGAACACACATTCAAATGCAGATTCCCATCTGCAAAAAAAGTTGTGTTTTAATTGATGTCAACATGTTTCCATTTCTGAGAAAAATTAGCACATAATTGGTTCTTTTGGGGCTTGTCAGAGTATTCATATCAGTACTTCCAATGCAGTGTCATTGCTACTGTATCAGCTGGCTGATGTGAAGGCCTGTGTATGACACTTCAGGAACATGAGAATCACAGGAAGCTTGGAAAATTTAGAGCATTTATTTCAAAAAGAAGCTTTTTTTTGTATTGAGTGTGGTAGGTATAGCCCCTGGTGTTTTCACTCTGCTGTCTACTTTGCACCGGAAGGTGGAACATTCCTCTTCAGTTTATCAGTATGGGTTCAATTAACTATGGTAGTAGGTTCATACACATATACAGAGACATACTTGGAGCCTTAAATCATTTTTACTTCCCTTTTTATATCCTCTTTTAAGCTGTCATTGCTGTTACTGTAAGACATTTAAAGTGTTATGGTACATATATTTTCACAGCATTGAGAGGCTCTGATTTAGGAATAAATGCATTTGGGAAAATTAACCTCAAACCCTCCACACTCTCTCAGTACTCAGAATGAGGAATGTTCCACCTTCAGGTGCAAAGTAGACAGCAGAGTGAAAACACCAGGGTAGTATAAAAACCCACCAGTGCCAGCTGGGGTTTTTTGCTGCCTTCTTTTTTATTTTCCTAGTGTCATAAAAATGTCATGGGTCAGTAGTTCCAGGAAAAAATGTTGCATCCTGTGTTCCACAAAATGCACTGTAAACCTTGTGTCAAAAGGGAACATGGGTCACAGCCTCCTGCCCTCTTAATGACTATAAATTTGCTAATGCCACAGAAGAGAAAAGGAGAAGGAGACTTCTTGGAGCAGGTGCTGCCAGAAACAGGCTCTGCTGCAGGGAAGGCTGGGGATAACAGGCTTAAACCCAAACCCCTGAAAAGCCTTTATTCTGATAGTCTTAGAAGCTTTGCAGAATTCCTAGCTATTTTGAATATCGACTAATCACAACTCACTGATTTTTCATTTTCCTTTTCATGATTTACTGAATGTAGATATGAGTCATGTCCTCAGTTAATAAAAATATCAGTGTACCTGAGAACATGATTCATGATGATTAGGCTGTGTGCCAAGCTATGGACCAAGAATGATATTTCTTTGCAATACTTAAAATTTAATTAAAAATATAATAGCAATGGTATGTTCACAGAAGGCAGAATTTAAAAACCGGGATGAAGAGAAGTGAATTTTGGGGCTCAGAAAAACAGGACAGGTGAAATCCAAAGTAGGAAATATGGGCCAAAGTGAACAACTGTTGGCTAAGGAGATCTCGTGAATGACATTACTTGGCTATTTGTGCACAGGTAGAAGCTGATTTATAGCTCTACAACAAATATATTACAGGATTATTTTCTCCCTCGGATATCTCTGCCATCCCTCCACAAATGATATTTTTAAGAAGTTGAAAAAGTATAGACAAGAATAATTGATAATTAAAATATTCATTTTCCACTCTTTCATATGATATTGAACACATGTTTTATACCCACAAATTGTAAGGAGAGTAATAGGGAAGTGTGTCAAGAATCATGTTATCAGGTATACTGATGTTTTATTAAATCAGAACATGACTCCTACCTAGATTCAGGAAGTGATTATAGGAAAATGAAATATCAGTGAGTTATTATTAGTTGATATTCAAATGAGTTAGGAATTCTGCAAAGGTTCTAAAGATATTTCAGGGTCCTCAACTTCTCTGCAATTCCGCTATTTAGCTACCCAAGAAAATTAGGGAGAAATATAGATTAACATGTGAGGAAACATATCTGAAACCTGCATTTTATGGAAAAATTTTTATGGGACATGAAATAAGGATCTAATAGTCATAACATCAAGGTGCAACATATTCTCCTTCCCTTTTTGTGAACTTACCCAGTAAAGACAGTTTCAATACCCATATTTTAATTAAAAATAACTGAAAATTAGAAGATTAGGTGTATTTTTTTTCCTCTGGCATATGAATACATATACACTAGATCTGCCTAACACAGTCAAACTGCAACTTGAACACCTTGTCACTTGGTTATGAAAGACATAGAATGAAATCCCTACTGTATGGAAGTAAGTAGGACTTCAATTATCTTGCAAAACTGTGAAATATTGCAGAGCTAGTCTATGGTAGTTCAGCTCCAATGTTGATACCACAGTCTTTCATTGCATGTATTCTCTAAGTATTTGGAAAGATGAAAACAAATATATGAATAAGGAGAAATTAAATAAAGTTGGACATCATGTCTATATAGGGCTGGAGTCCTGATTTAAATACTAGGAGATGTTAGCATCAAATTCTTAGTAGACAAAAGGTAAAAAAGCCAATTTTCAAATTGATTTCAAAGATTTTTGTAGAAATCTTCACGTTTTCTACACTCACAAGCAAATATAAAGAGGTAGGTATTTTTCAGAACTATCAGCTTTAATTTAAGTATTTCTAATTTTCTGGTATAGAATTTGGTAAATCTGGCTTTTTTGGGCAATTTTCAGGGTCTTCCATCTAGTGTGTTACCAAGGGGTTGAAAGCTGCAGAAGATAAACTGAGACTCCTTTCTCACAACTGTCCTCAACAGGCAGCCCCACCTAAATTTGTAGACACTCCCAGTGTCCTTCTTGTCTTCTTTCTATTATGCCCCTCTTTTAGAGGGACAAGAACCCTAAAAGCTTTTAGCAGTCAAGTATTATTTGACATTTATTTTATTCTAAAATATCTAAACATGTAGCAATCAAGGTAAGGAAGATAGAAGAATTATAAATAAACAGTAACCTCTATGGGACTTTTTATACAAATAGCACTTAAAATAATGTTATGTGTATTTCAGATTTAGTAAAAAAAATCAAAAATAATTACTGCTCACAACATGACTAAAGTGATTTGTCCTATGGTGTCAAATGTTACTTTGTGGTAAAACAATGTATCTACAAACAGCCAATTTACTTGAACTCGGATGTACAAAGGGATGACACAATATAATTTTTATCAATAGCCAATGAATTATTCAGTGGTTTGAAACGTTTTCATCCTCTTAAATCTACTAGTATCTTCCACAGTAGATTTATAGCTATATTACTGAAGTTGGTCTTTCTCTGGAATTGTGTCAAGTGTAACTATTTAGTTTGTTTTAATTTACTTACTGTTTGTATTAACATTGTGAATTTTCCTGGTAGCAAAAGTGTCTTGAAAATTAACTCAAAAAAAAATAGAATCTTTGTTAAAATATCATTTCCATTGCTTCAAATTTAAAATCTGAATAGCTATTCAGTGTTTTGAATCACAGTTGAATTGCTTTTGGCATTTTAGCATGTCCAGAGGCAAATTCCTACGTGGCTTCACTTGACTTTCACTCAATTCAAAATTCAAAAAAATTCCTAACTATCACAGCTGAAAAAAAAAAAAAGATTCATTTTTAATTTAATATTCTCCAGTGTTTAAATTGCTTAAATGTTAGACTCTGGTGTTTCAATTGTGGTGTATTTGTTAATATTCTGGGTGAGCATGCATGACTCTTTGGAAAGGTTTCAAAATACTATTCAGATTACTTTGCATCTCCACAATTTTTCAAAACACCATTTTATGTATTATATGTGATTTAAGTTAAGCCTTTGAACAAACATCTACATTTTCTTAAAAGTGTACATATGCATGTGAGAATATATACAAAAACATATACACACATGCAGCAGGCACTGTCTTGCCTTTAACCATTTTCAGGGAGAAAATCAACAAACCAAAAACATCCCCCAAAATAGAACACATATTTTAGACAAGATTAAAGCAAAAATCTATTTTTTCATGTAATACTTTAAACCACAAAGAAACCTGGGATTCCATCTGTCTCATTAAGGAAAGACATGACAGGTCCTCAGTTACACAGCTGAGAAGAAATTAATAACCATATGCTGATATAAACCTGAAAATCTGGTCTAATATCTGTATAATATCTCTAACAGACCATGAGATATCAGATGTAAAAATAACATTAGTCTAGCTCTGAAATTTTTAGATATACAGCAGCTTATCCATAGTCATGGATATAGACCAGAAGAACACAAAGAGTTTAAATGGTAAACCACACACTTAACTAAGTTATACAAATAGTCTTCCAGGGTGTGCTCACCTTCTCTTGCCCCCAAAACTATGCTCCCTAAGACGATGTGGGTCGTAAAGAATAGCAACCTGGCCATGTCCTACTCTCCACTCCCTGTCTACCACCAGGACAATCCCAACACCACCTAATATATGAAGAAAGCCAGTAACATGTTTCTAATGCTTCTTCTGCAATACAGGATATAAAATTGTCATTGTGAGTTGAGTTCTGAACAAGGGAAATTTAGTAGATACTAAAGGAATTCTCATGCTCCATGGAAATGACAGACAGAAAGATATGTCATAAATTTTGTGAGAGCAAACATACTGCTGCAACCATGCAAATACTGCAAGCATAGAAGATACACATGAAATATAAGGTTTAAATATTTTATGAATATATTACTATTACAGGGATTTTAGAGGTCACCTCAGTAAAAGGCTTCTTGCCTCCTTGCAACTGAGTCTTCTTTTCTCCAGTAGCTTTCCACTTATGTGTGGAACACTGATAATATTGAGAAGCTTCTCTTACCTTAAATGTGATCTGAAAGTCAATTGCATGTGCAGTTTCTTGATCAAGCTTTTGGGAATGTGAATAATGTTAGTGCAGTCTAAAAATAACGGCAAAGATACAGTTATGTACTGATATGTGTTAAATACATCATAGGTGAAGGTTTTTATTATAAAAACTGCTTTAAATATTTAAAACTAAAAGAGTTTGATGCATGTCACTGCATTGCAAGTTTTCTTGAAACTTTCCTTTCCTTTATCCAATGCATACATCTTTCTGCCAAACATTTGCTCTATTTTTGAGTAGTGACTATTTTGTTTCTAATGACAGACATACAATTATATAAGAATTTTAATCATATTGTTCTAAACATACTTTGTTGTTCAGGAGTGCATGTTCTGTAATCCTACAAAAAGATTACAGAGCCTTCTGGAGAGTCTGAATTATTCACTTAGTCCAAAGAGACAGATCAAACAGAAAGAAAATGCAACATTGTACTGCTTATAATGCTAATACTACTTTATTGCAGAAATATAGTAAGAATGAAATTATAGGCTGTGTCTCAATCTTCATTCTGATCTCTTTTCAGTTCTGTGCGTGACCTTGTATTATCTGAGAACAGGCTGATGCAGGAGCTTGTGATGGTGCAACTTAAACTCACTCCAAAGTACTGTTGAAACAGCCTTCAGACATATAGCCAGAATAAAAAAAAAATATTCTTTTACTGAAAAGGATTTTGTTGAGAGCTATGAAGATGAGGAAGGGGCTGGAGCTTCTCTCTTATGAGGAAAGGCAGAGGGAGCTGAGGCTGTTCAGCCTCAAGAAGAGACTGAGAAGGGACCTCATCAGTGTCTGTCAGTGCCTGCAGGGAGGGGTCAGAGCAGGGACCAGGCTCTGCTCAGTGCTGCCCAGCAATGGGGCAAGAGGCCACAGGCAGAAACAGATGCACAGGAAGTTCCATCTGGACATGAGGAAGAAATTCTTCACTGTGTAGTGACTGGGCACTGGAACACATTGTCGAGACAAAGTGTAAAGTCTCCTTTACTGGAGGCACTCCAAAACCGTCTGGACACAATCCTGGTCCTTGTGCTCTGGGATGACCCTCTTTGAACAGACAGGATGAACTGCAGTTCCTTCCAAACTGACACAATCTGAGATTCTCTGATGAGACTCTTTTTATGCTAAAATAGCTTATTCTAGGTATGTGGTGTGTCTGCAATCTTTGAATAGTGTGACAATCACAGTTTTAAGGTGAAATGTTGGCCAAAATAATCTTATAATGAGCCACCTTAAGAAGACTAAAGAGCTTTTAACTTCAAAGAAAACAAGTTTTTGTAGAATGTTGGCTATAATATTTAGCTATTTATAGAGATAAAAGAGAGAAAGTACAAAACTGGGTCAGTTGATTCTGACTAGATCAGAAAAGAAATTAAAAAGAGGTTTATAAAAGCTTCTCATCCTCTTCATTCCTTGTGGAAAAACCCTGTTTTCCAAACTTCATTCCACTAACCTCAGTGCCTCTGAGAGCTGCTCTTTTCTATTTCCTCTTCACATGAAGCTTTTGTTCATGTGAAGCTTTGGTTCATGTGAAACTTTTGTTTCTGTAGTTCCAGATTCCTCATTGTGGATCTCCTCTGTTCTTTCAAACATCTTTCTGTTCTCAGAGGAGCTACAGTTTTCCAACTCACTCCTGCAAATGTATTTCACCTGCCACATCCTTCATTCTCTCTAAAATGCTGTTTTTCATTGAGCAGGATCAAATTATTGTGAAAGGCAGTAAAAATGTCCCTTTCTCTTTTGCAAATTTCACCTAATCCTGGAAGTCAATTGGCAGAAGAACTACCATGCAGAGACAGCACAACTAGAAATGGCATTGATTGCCATGATGGTCATGTATGAGTGAGGAAGGGAGAGGAGTTGAACATATTTTTATAAGAAAATCTGTCACAAGCGTCTTTGTTACTAACTACCTAGTGTTCACCAGTGCACCCCTCCATGACTGCACACCTGGCAGGTAGTGCAACTATTGAGTGGTTTTGGCAGAGCATGAGCTCTGTAGCAGTAGATTTTGGTGTAGATGCAACTGAGTTTTTCATATCTCTTAGGATTTAGGGGTGAGATCACGGAGAGTGGTTAGGGTTGGAAGAGACCTTAAAGATTATCTAGTCCAACCCCTGATGATAAACACAGGCAGAAGATCTAGGGCTGTATTTCTATATCTGAGATGCTTAAGTTTTAAATACTTGCAGATGGGAAGAGAACAGAGACTAATAAATGCAAATAGTATTATTCATGTAATCCATCACTGTCCCTCTTTTTCATTTCCTACAGATTTTTCCTTCTGAAAAGTTGTGCTTGGTGTAACATCTAAGGAACATTTGATATCTCCAATTTTTAAAATTTTCATTTTCTCTTTTGTTATTCAAAAGTTTCATATGGAAACTAAGGAGAAAACAAGACAATGTTTTTTGACATTTTTCATGAAAGGACAGAATGGCTTGTTGCAGAAAAATAGGGGGGAATATAAACAAAGTGACTGTAGTGAGAAATCAATTATCACTCATTTTATAAAGGAGAGGCAATAATACTACTTTAAGTGCACCTTTTATAATCAAATATATATTAAAAAATGAAATATCTGAATATATAATTTTTTGTGTCTTTTGTTGAGAGCTAATTTTTTAGCAAATGGAAGCAATATTAAGAGTTTTACCATATTCATTGTTGCTAAAATTGTTTCACATATAGTTATCACAGAAGTAATTGTTATGTTTATCATATTATGATTTAGAAACTCCCACGCTATCTATATGGAATATTATCTATAGATCTATGTTTTGAAAATATGTTTCATCGTGTCTTGTCTGAAAAATGAAAATTAGCTATTAATAATTTTTTTCATGCTATGCAACTCAAGAATCAGGCAATAGATTTTCTTTAAGAAAGAAAAAGAAAGAAATGTGTAATATACAACAAAGTATAGAAAATATTGCATATTGGTTTTATGTCGAGACTGTACAACATAAATTCCCAAATGACAAATAATTTCTTATATAAAGAAAGACCAATTTTTCATACTACTGGTCTGCAGGATATGATCAGTTTCATATTTCAGTGTTTTGATTACATTTGATTCACAATGAGGGTGAAAATAAATTTAGATTTGCGTAGAAGGTAAATTTCGGTTTAAAGTGAGGGCAATCAATGGTAGCTTTACAGCTGAGAGATGCTTACATAAACCTACTGAAAAAAATAAATTGAAATAAACTGTATGCATCAGTAATGAGAAAAATACTTCTTGTGTATGTCATCTTAAATGAAAAATACCAAAACAACATACCATAAAAAAACCTGCAAAACTAGAAGAAAATAAACTTTCATCAGTTTGGAAGGTCTTTGATAAAAGTCACTGACTGCAAATGTGGCAAATGAAGTGACTATATTACACTTTGTTTAACATACTGAATTGACATTAAGATACTATGCAAGGAAACTATGCCCTTTGGATTCTTCTTTCTCTCCTAAGAGAAATTCAAAAAAGGCTTATTTCTTCCAGCATTCTTCTATATTTGCACTGACTCTATCAGTCACGATGTCTGTGGCTATGTTGTGCAATATTTTTCATTCTTCCCCTGATCCAGTTTGTAAACATTGCACTTCTTCATCTCTATAAAATGGCACCCAGAGATAGAGAGGGGAGGATATATCCTTATTCTTTTAAATTTAGATGCAAATAAACATAAAAAATTAATAGTATGGTCTAGAAACAGTGAAATTGCAACGACATTAAATTTCAAATTGAATGACAATTTACAGTACATAGGTGATTTCTATTTCATTCAGAACAGTTCTGGAAGGTGTTGATCATTCTTAACATTCATTATGGTGACTATGGTGTTTGAAGTATTCTCACAATTCTCTAGGAAATTATCTTTGTAGCACCAAATTATTATGCTGTTAATAATGAACTTACTGCTGTTTGCAAAGTGCTTTGCATTTCCAGATGAAATTCATTTTTGGGAAAGTGTTATATTGAAGATATTGTGCAGGATATTTATTTATTTAAACATAGAAATACAAACTGGATTTGTTTCCATTTCATTTCTTAGTGTATTTTCAAAATGCAATGATAAGGAAACTCATGAGATTTACTAGAGCATTTTATGTATTAGTTTTTTTCCTTCATTTTTTTGGGACATTTATATCACTAATCTATTTGTGTGCGTTGCTATGAAAACATCAAAGAAATTTTAATTGTAAAGAAAAATTCCTAAATAAATTGTGAGGAGCAGTACACATCTTGGGCTTTACTAATGGTTTTAGAGAGAAAATTTTCCTTCCAATATTGCAGTGCATGACAACAGCTATCACATCCTAATCAGAGGCAAGTGTCATTTTGTAATGACACTTAGTGTTCATTGGGAAAAATAATTTATCATCAGGACACATTTGAAAATATGAATTTAATAAAAGTAAGGAAAATCAACAGGATATACATGTGGTTGTTTCCCATCTCATCCCCTTTTTCATAGTACACATGAATGCGATGGTCAGATGTTGTGTCATTTAATGCTTAAACACTCCTGGTATTTTAAATTAAGAACATCTTCCACTTACCCTGGGGTTTTCTTGGCATTTCCTGTCTATCTAACAGTCACTCAAGAATTACATTCTTCTCCTCCAAGCATATTTCCATCTTACTAGGAAAATACTCAAATAAGTCCTAAATTTACTTACTAGTAAAATACTCAAATAAGTCCTAAATAAGTCTTTCTATTCAAGAAAGACAAAATTGGGAATGATGCTTTATTGCTTCTTGAACAGGTCTGTTTGCCTGAAAAATGAGATTTTACTGTTCTTATGACCTGGAAATTTTAGATCTGCATCTATGTTTGTATGCCTTTTCTTTTGCCCTTCAGGTTGGACACATAAGTCTCTCCCAGATTTTGTAGAAGTTCCAAATCACAGTAAATGAGAAACTATTTTAAAGTTCCTAGTCATTTCCTAATGTTACTTCTACCTATTTTGCTCAAGTTGATAAATTAGGCATAAATAACAGTATATCACTAATTTTTAACCCTGATCCTTTTATGAGGATATGAAGTCTTTTCCTCCAGGTTCACTAGTCAAGCAGTCTGAAAAAGTCAACTTCAATATTTATTAGGCAATCAGCTTTAAAAGTTGTCGTAAAGACATTATTTTCAAATCTCAATTAATTTTCACACTTTTATCCCAGCTCATAGCATAGTATTTTTCCTGTGCACTGAAAATACAAAGCATGAATATTGTTTTAGTGCTAAGTAGTTCTAACTTCCTTACAAAAAAAGTTCAGGCACATTATTGTACTCACCAACACTATCATGGCTCTTTTCCTAATTTCAAGTAGCAAGTACTCCACCCTCAACCCCCAAATACAATGATTAAATGAAATGATTGTAAGTGTGATCTTATGCAAACTATTCTGGAGTTGCATTCTATTATTATATTTAAATAGAGTGTAAAAATATAATAAATTATTAATTGCATTTGGGTTTGTACATGTATCTATAGCATCACTATAATATCTCAAATGAGATCAATGGCAACTTAGCCAGGTAATAAAGAAAATTGCTCTTTGCAAGTCCAAATAAAACCATAAATCACTTCTCAGAAGTTTATTTCAAATAATTTAACTGATTTAATTAACCCCAAAGTAAACACATTAATTAGGTCCCAGTGAAAGAAAAATTGGGACATTCTGGGATAATGAAAAAGTGCTAAAGAGTGACTGAATTATCTTTAATCTCATTTTTCAAGGGAATCATCATGAATAAGTCTTGCATTTATAATTTTTTAAAAATACTTTAAAGTAGCTGTCACTCCCAATAGAAATATCCATCTGGGTAATAATTTTGCCTCTCTTCCTCCCCACCATCCTCTCAAAATCCAGACCAAAAAAAGGCATAATAATTGACTAGTGATAATATAGAAGTCATGCCATAAAATATCAATTAATGGAATAGGCTTTGTTCTTCAAAAGCTCTTCCCACCCTGCTATATGATATTAATCAATACATTCTAGGAACTCCTGAGAATACAGACAGAATTACTGATGGTGTCACATGTACCCAGCATGGGTAAACCTTTTCTGACTAGCAATGAATTAAAGATTTTATATCTTAACTTGTAGGGAGTCAGAAATTACAAAGGAAAGGTTTCAGGTCAGCACCCTGCATGTCAGTGTCATTATCATTCCTCTTCACCACCAGAATAATTAATAATTCTTTCATCTTAACTGGAAGTTCTAATATTTCATACGTATTTTCCTACTTTGTCTGAAGCTCAAATACCTTGCAGAGAGGACAGTTGTTTTCGGTTTTCATGGTAATCAAGTTGAAAGTACTCACAATGAACCTATTTATTTTTAAGATGTCCAAAATACTATGTGTATGGACACAAGATGAAGAAGAATTTCTTGATGAAGAATTAACTCTCTGGAATATTAAAGGAAGGATTATTCATATATTCAGAAGTATTACATCTGCTGACCTAGATCCTCATATAAGAAAAAAGCATAACCTTTGAACATTGAGGTAATGCTGATTTACTATTATTAATTACCTACAGCATTTTAGTTTCTTTGATCCTTTATTTAAGATAATTACAAGGAAAAAAGTACCTTATAACAATGTAATTTTTAATATTATTTTTCAGTATAAAACTGAAGGCATGGCAACAGAAAATTAGGAGAAAACTTTCCTTGCTCTCCATGTGATAATTGCCATTTGTGTATGTTTTCTTTGAAGATGAATATATTTTTTTACAACAAAACTTCTAGCTGATCTCTGTGGCAAGAGAGATGCTGCCCCATCCCTCCAGGACAAGCTCCCACATTGTTTAATTAAATGTACTGCCTTTGTGTGGCAAGGAAAATCTAAAGCAAACAAACCAAATTTACACCAAATGGAAAAAAAAACCCCAAAACTAAATAACTGGCGAGATGGGGAAATAATTATTTTTTTGGTTCAAGAAACACTTCAATAAAAACAAACAAACAAAAAAAAAGAGGTAATGAATATAAAGTGAAATACCTGGTAATTTAAAGGAAAGTTAGAATAGAGCTTCAGGATCTTTTTTTTTTTTTTTTTTTTTTTGTCAAGTTTAACTTCTAGAGTGTAAAAGAAATTTAATCTCAAGGTTTCAGACAATGTTGAACTAACTAGGAACTGAGCAACAAAGCAATTTAGGAAAATGGCTTAGAAACCAATTTTTAAAACATCTGCTAAGGTGAATTTTTTTGAAGGAAGAAGACTTTGTTAGAAACATTAAAAAGTTAAAAATTGAATTTAAAAACTGTCAGGTTTATCAACTTGTTTCATGAAGAAGCAGCTTATTTTCTACTTTTCAAGTATTCATGAGTACTCATACTTTAAAAAGTAAGAGAGAGAACAGAGCAAGTTGTTTAACTTAAAGGGTGAAATTCATCCTATGCACAGATGTAGCATAGCGAGTACGTTAAACCTGATTTTTTATACAATCACAGGCTCTTAAAAAACCTTGGTGGAGCTTGTGTCAACAGGTGAAATTTATGTCTGGAAAAAGTATTTGTAGCACTGTCTATATGACCAGATCTATATCTGAAAAAATCATTCTGGCACAGGCTATTAATTTTTCAAAACATATACAAATATATGTGGCCAAAAGATGAAGGAGAGTAAATTGAAATTCTTAACTGGATATTGTTGTTAAATTTACTACAAAGAGATCCAAGTGTTGCAAATGTTTTGGTGTTCTTCTTGTCAATTTACATTTTGTTTGGCCTGACCTCCTTCTTCATAATGAAAGAAATTCAATCATGGCTACCTTGTATCTTTCATTGACATAAAAAAACCACAAAACCTGTAGTTTGTTTAAGAGCACCCCTGCTTTAGAGAGAGTTGCTATATTAAAATGCAAGAAACAGCACACTGGATGCAAGTATCCAATAAACTGTAAGTAAATATTTTTCCTTTACTGCCACAATACTTAGTGCAAGGTTGTATAGATGTCACAGGTTTTCTTTACTGAAGTACTTCTGAAAGCCAGTGTGAGTCTGAAGAGCAAACTAAATCAAAAAGGATTGCTTTGTTTGAAAAACTATTGAATTCAGAGAAAGAGTGTGCATTGTGATAGTGGTAGAAGGATGTTTTGCATGGAAATAGAAAAATAAGATAATATTGTCCTCATTATTTGTTGACTTCATGAATGAACTAAACATATCAAAGACTCATAGAATTGCCTGGGTTGGAAGGAACCTCAAAGATGGTTTAGTTCCAACCCCCTGCCATGGGCAGGGACACTTCCCACTAGACCAGATTGCTCAGAGCTTCATCCAACATGGCCTAGAACACTTCCAGGGAGAGGACATCCACAACATCCCTGGCCAGCTTATGCCAGTGCCTCACCACTCTCCCAGTAAAGAATTTTTTGCTAATATCTAATCTAAATGTGGACTCTTTCAGTTTGAAGCCATTCCCCCTTGTCCTAATGTGACCTCTTTTAGTTTGAAGATATTGCCTCTTTTAGTTTGAAGACATTGCCCCTTGTCCTGTCACCATGTGCTTTTGGTAAATACAATATATGCAATGATATATAAGAATAATATGTCAAATATATAAAATGCCTACTAATATATATAATATGCTATCATAGTATACTATAATAATAAATATATTCTAAATATCTAACTGCATTTATCAAAGCATCTCAAGTACCTGCAACTTCATAACTTTTAGACTTTCATACCATGTTTCAATGCAATCTCTTACTGTATATAGAGTTCAGCTTCAGCTCCTATTTTGATAATAAGCTACGAGTATTCTGTCACCTACCAGAAACAAACTAAACTAAATCAAAACAGACACACAAAAATAAACCCCCAAAACAGCCAACCCAAAACCTTAAACCACCCCTCTGTGAATTCCTTGGAAAACAATGTTCAGGTTTGCAAGGATGAGCATTCAGAAAACAGCAAGCACCAGTTCTTATTGAATGGTTTGTACTTTTTTTAGCTTGTCATTTTATACAAGAATGCCTGCATACTGTTTCTGGATTTAAAAAGCCCTCTACAGATAGTGACTTGTTATTTTCAAATGAGTTTTTTCTCATGTGATTTTTTTTTCCTCAGGATTGTTTTAATTGGTATTAATCCTATGATTAATAGGTGTATTCCCATAATAGAAAAAATAGTATTGATTTGTTGAACAAGTGTGAAGCACAGATTACAGTCAGAAATTATAATTTTATTGGCATGACCATTCGAAATGGCTGGATATTTTGAACAGTTAAATATTTTATAGCAGATGCTCAGTATACAAAAATGTTGTGTTGGTGGATTGCTCAGAAAATCTGAAAAGCAGACTCTGTCCTATATCAGTTTGGGAAATCAGGGAAAACACGTTAGAATAGGTGCTTATGATTCTTTTTTTAGCTCATGAGGGGTCATCATCTTAAAGACTCATATAAATATGTGCAGGCACCTAGAACTCAAACAGTGATGGGATATCTTTCCATTGTTCTCTGTGCAATGCATGGTTAGTCTTGTCATCCCCTTTCCCTCTTCCACTTTTTTTAAGTCTTTTCATATGACTCTCCATTGAAAGGAAGAATCTTTTTGCTGTCTGATCCAGGGATTATTAAGAATCCAGATAGTTTCCTTGCTACATTTTTAAATAATCCACTGTGAAAACTCATGCTTTATAAGACCACGCTGGGAATGACTTTAAATTTATTTTAGTTTTTTAATGACAGATGCTTGTCACAGAAAAAATAAAGTAGAAAAAATTAATATTGCTCTGAAGAACTATATGTAATTTTTGTTGTTTCTGTCAATCTATAACCTGGTCTACTTTCCAAATAATTTTCGTGCTTTAAAGTGGGGTGGATTTTTTTTATCAAATCCATATCTTGCTCTTTAAAATTGTGTTTCAAGAAAAAAAAAAAGGTAGACATGAAATTTAATGTATTCCTAAATGGGAGAAAGGAAGAGAGTAGTACAATGCAGTAGATACACCCTGAATTTGGTTCTGTGTGAACTAGAAAACAAGAAAAACACGTAAACAATTGCTTCATTATATCAGGATTTCTATTGTCTGGAATGCCATGTCAGGAATTATTTTCTTTGTTAGAATGATTGTGTCCCAAGGTGAGAACCAGAAGACCAAGCACCTCAAGGGTGTGTGTAGCTGTGGTGGATCCTTTCATACCCCTCCTCAGAAACCTGCATGCTCGATTCCCTCTCTGAAATGCCCATAAACCACCACACACAGCATGGGGAACACACAGGAAGAATTGGAGAACTGAGTGTGGTCAGAGGACAAGAAGGACAAGCAGATACTGGAGATGGTTGATCGGAAGCCATGAAGAAGATGAAGGGTCTGGAGAATCTCTCTTATGAGGACAGACTGCAGAAGCTGAGCTTGTTTATCCTGGAGAAGAGATCCCTGGGAGGGGTTCTTATCAACATACAAATATCTTAAAGGGATAAGATATTTGTATCCTTAAAGGGATAAGATATTTGGCTCCTCGTGTCAAGAGGAGCCAGATTCTTCTGTGGTGCCCAGTATCAAGACAAGGGGCAATGGGCACTGAAACACTGACACTATAAGGAAACATTTTTACTCTGAGGGTGACAGAGCACTGGAAACAAGCTGTCCAGTGAGGTTGTGGAGTGTCCCTCACTAGAGATATTCCACACCTGCCTGGATGTGATCCTTTGCAACCTTCTCGAGGTGACCCTGTTCACAGGTCCCTTCAAACCCCAACCATTCTGTGATTCTGCAATAACATTAGAAAATGGATAGTTCTTATCCTAATTGGATGTTCAGTACAAATGAATTTGCACAACTCCAATATTAAGAATTAACACTCAGATAAATAAAATTCATGCCACTTATCCATATTTTCAAACCTTATTTAATCAGACCATAATACCTATGTCAGGTAAATGAAGTGCAAAAATGTTATAAAACTCTTTCTTAGAAGGATGTAAGGAGCAGATTCAGTCTGTCTTTTTCATGGCATGTAATTAATAATTCCTCAAGTAATTATTTTGCTTTTGGTAGACTATATGCCAAGTAAGTACTATATTTAAAAAGAGATGAAAGAATCTTGCTGTAGCTAATTTATTTCACTCCTACCCAAGTCTTGGGAAATATTATCCAAAATTGGCATCCAGTCTATTTGATGATGAAAAAATATCTCATTTAATTAATTCTGAATTTATGAAATTCTATGGTCTATGAATGATGTTGTACCATTAGGTTAGCATATGCTCTAGGATTCATAGTATTTTGAAGAGGAATGATTAAGGATGTTGTTAGTAAATCTACAAAGAACAGGACACACAGCATTTAAACATTACCCTATCATCTGTGCAACAAATGTTCAGCATCATTATGTTTCCACAATAGCAATTTGCTATTGCTCTATGGGGTAAGCAATCAATATAGGCAGGGAATGCTTTTTATATCCTTAGAAAGAGAGTACATTTTAGCCTGTTTCAGCCTTTGCAAAATCAATAGGCATGTCTCTTTAAATGGCAGATAATTAGTCTCAGTTGCAGATGAGACTGACAAGGTATGGGCTATAATTAACACAGGAAAGACTAACACAATGTTCATGCCTTTGTTTGTGAAATGTCATTCAACTTTTTACTGAGCATTAAACATAAATATTGTTTATATCCCTAAAGCACAAGGATCAGCCTAGAATTTTAATTGTTTCACAACAAATAACAGCCTCTAAAAGTGATGCTGTAACGATGTTTGGTGGAATATTCAAAGTGTGCTTAATACTGATCTGAATCTGGATATGGAGAATAACTTTATATTCAAAATACATAACAAATGGATTTCAAATCACACTCTGACCTCAGTCAAAGTGCATACAAATGGCCCTTGCCATCAGAAACAGCTAATTTTCTCATTCACACTGGCAATTTGTCCTTATTATTTGTTTTGGGGATGGAGTAGTTTTGGTTTTGGTTTTTTTTGTGTTTTGGTTTGGTTTTCTTTGGTTTTTGTTTTTGTTTTTTATTCCCTACCATTTTTGGTTATTTTGTTTTGTCTCTTGGGGGGGGGGGTCACTGTCCTGCTCCCCTCCTAGAGAAGTACTGTGATGGGTGAGAGCCAGCCCAGGATTTCCTGTGAGAGCCTGGGGAGTGAGGGGTGGTTGTGTCCTCCTGGGTGGGAGATTTGGATTGAGGGCCACGCAATGTGGTGTCTCTGACAAGAGATACTGCTGTCTTGTGCGTTTTGCCTGTTTCTTTTTGTTTCTTCTCCTTGCTTCTCTGCTTCTCTGCTGCTTGGCAGCCCAAAGCCAGTGCCTGCTACACAGAGACCCAGGACTGGGAATGTCCCATCCACTGCTGGGGGCTGCCCCTCCCTGCACCCCTTGTTCCCAGGATCAGCCTTTCACTTTTTTTCCTGTTTTTTTTTTCTTTTTATTTTTTAATGCTATTCAGTATTAACTATTTGGGATGCCATTAACTGATTACTAGTTCTCTTTTGAGATTTAACCACAGTAAAACTAATGCTCATTAGAGGCTAACATTTAGACTCATTAGCCTATGAGTCCCTGTGTATCATGAGCTCATGAACTGGAGTCTTTTGCCCTGATGGTGGTGTCAGTTTGCATTCTCATCCAGTAGGTGATGCATTCAGAGACATAAAGTTCTCACAAAACCAGTTCCTTACAGCTACAGACAGAGCACTGGTTCCCTCCAAAATGTGAAGTGGTAATAATTTGTTAAAGCATATTTAATTCTTTCAATTTTTCCTGTAAAATAATAACCAGTGGCTTCAGGCCTCTAGGAAATAAAAAATACAGAGGAAGCCCTCTGCTTTAATGGTACAGAACTGGTTGATACATAAATGACATTTCACATCTCCTCCAGAAGCAATTTAGGACAATGCTCCTTACTGGCTTTTAGCATGTGGCCTGAAACATCAAGAGTCACAGAAGATTTAAAACATACTAATAGGTATAATATTTTGATCTCTAGTGATAACCTAAATATTAAACTATTCTGACAAATATTTCAAAGGTGTGTCTAATCAATCAAGCAGCTTTGCTTTGCAGTATATTTCTTTCTTTTTCTGCTTCCTGTGGAAGCAGGCCGGACAGTGTTATTTCCATATGTTACACTGCTAGATCAGTGAGGTCTTCAAACCACAGTCCACACCCATTCCATTGACACTGGATGTTCACCTCCCTTGCATATATTTCTCTTTCTTTCTTTCTTCCTTTCTTCCTTTCTTTCTCTATCTATTATTATTATTATTATTATTATTATTATTATTATTATTATTATTATTATCAATGGGTTCTGTAAGAGAGGGCATCCCTTGCTTGTAAGAGCCATAGAAGTGGTTACCTTGTACCTTAAGGAAAAGGGGATTTATAGTATTTATTCCAAAGAAAAAATGAGGACGATAACTCACTTGGGAACAAATTAACATACCTCAAGACCTTTTGATGATCTCTGCCTGTGTCTCTCTGTAAAGCATGGTCTTATTACTTGCATACTTCATACTTCAAAGGAAAGTTGAAAATAAAACACAGAACATTGAAAACTTCAGATCCCAATATAGAGATGGATTCATAACATGATTATACTAAGCTCTTCAAGCTAAGTTATTATATGCTTTTAATACATTTAAAATATATATTAAATATATAATATATGTTTAAATATTATAAAGATATAAATATATATTAATAATATATATTTAAATATATAATATATTTTAAAATATATTATTTTAAACAGAAACCACTTCAAAGTTTTCTAATTTGACGTGGGGTTTTTTTCTTAGTTTTTTTGGTTTTTTTTCATATCCCAAAGAAAAAATGGTTGAGGTAATGTCTTCATTTATATAAATATATAGACCCCATCTCATTATATACAGAGAAAATGAAACACAGCTCCAGGCAGGAGACCCTTTGCAATTCCTGATTCTGAAGTTATATTTTGGCTTTTTTTGTACCTTCTAGTAGGCCAATATGTTGTTCTTTCAGTAAGGAAGACTCAGTCATAGAATCATAGAATAATTTAGGTTGGAAAAGTCCTTTGAGACCACTGAGTCGAAATGTAAGGCCAGCACTGTGAGGTCTATCACTAAATCATGTCCCTGAGGAGTCTACCACTAAACCATGTCCACAGGTCTTTTAAATACCTCCAGAGATGGCAACCCAACTTCTTTCCTGGGCGTGCTGCTCCATGGGCATGTTTGATAAACATTCCCGTGAAGAATTTTTTCTTGATATCCAATCTAAACCCCCTGGTGTAATTTGAAGGCATTTCTTCTTGTCCTGTCACTTGGGAGAATGGAAAAATCCCTCAACTCACCTTAACTTCCCTTTAGATTGTTCTGCAGAACAAGAAGATTTTCCCAAACCTCCTTTCCTCCAGGATGAACTTCTGCAACTCTCTCCTCATCAGACTTGGGCTCCACACCCTTCCCCAGCTCTGTTTCTTTCTCTGGACGCATTCAATGCCTTTGTTCCAGTGAGGGGCCCAGAACTGGACACAGGATTTGAGGTGTGGCCTCACTGGTGCCCTGTACCAGGGGCCAATCACTGCTCTGGTTTTGCTGCCACACTATCACTGACACAGGCCAGCTGCCATTGGCCTTACCCTGGCCCTTTTCCCCATGACAGTTTTCCAGCCACTCTGCCTCAGCCTGTAGGGCTGCCTGGGTTGTAGGCAGGTTGTTGTCCTCACCCAAGTGCAGGACCCAGCACCTGGATTTTGTGGGCCTCAAAAAATTGGCCTCAACCCATTGATCCAGCCTGTCCAGAGCTCTCTGTTGAGCCTTCTTTTCCTCCAGGCTATCAACATTCCTATCCAACTTGGATACTCTGCAAACTGACTGAGGGGTCACTCAATTCCTTTCTTGAGATAGTTGGTAACATTATTAAACAGTATCAGACCCAAATACTGAGCCACTAGTGAGCAGCCACCAACAGGATTTAGCTCCATTCACCACCACATTCTGGGCCTGGCAATCCAGACAGCTTTTTACCCAGCAAATAGTGAACTTATCCAAGCCACAAATAGCCTGTTTCTCTAGGAGAATGCTGTGGGAAAAGCAGTCAAAAAGAGATAAGTGATTCAAGGCACATATCTTAAAATACTTTCAGACATGTAATAGTCCAGAACTCGTGTGTGAACATATTTTCATCCCAATAAAAATGCCTATTTAATGAGCTCAGTGCTTCTTAACTAAAACCATTATAGACCTTTTTGTACTGCCACGGTAGCTCAGAGCTGTGTCAATCTGCAACAGAACCAGTCCCAAAACTTTTTCCCTATTTTATTATTTGCTACTATAGCTCTTTCAGCCTGCAATGGAATCAACCCAAATTCTTTTTCCCTATTTCATTATTTCCTGCTTTATAATTTAAAATAGTACCAACTGTGCATGTCACTTGAGAATGGAATGAACAGGATCCAGTTTAGTTTGCACTACTGGGTAAAAGAAAGCTGAACAGAGCAGTAGGTATTAACTACTGTCTCCAGAATTTAGACTACTCCTACTTGACACTTATGACCTAATTCCTTTATTGATGATACTAATTTAAAATGAGTGACCAGGGATCTCACTGAGATCAGAACAGTTGCACACAATAATGAAACGTACAGTTACTCAAGTGATTATTGCTATCCAAAAGCCAAGGCACCTACTACTCACTCTTTAACATCATCTGTCTTGATCCGTAGAGAGATAGTCTGCAAGTTTTAAATGCTTCTCTGCAGACCATTTTAAGCTGTGCATTGATTCAAACAAAACTATGGATTCACCACAATAATTGCTTATATCTGGAAATATATGTTATCATATTAATTCAGATATCTGTGTATTGTCACTTTTAGGAAAACAATCTGAAATTGTATTCTGGAAATTTTGTAAGAGTTGTGTTTTATTTTTTTCCTTTAAAAAATAACCTGTGGAAGATGGTGGCTTTCTCCTCCTTGGATTTATTCAATGCAGCATAATTTTGTATTTACAACTTAAGTTAGATCCCAACCACTGAATTATGGAATTGTTTGGGTTGAAAGGGACCATAGAGATCATTCAGTTGTAACCACTCTGCAGTAGGCAGAAATACTTCCCCTAGACCAGGTGCCTGAAAGCCCTGTCCAGCCTAGGCTTGAACACTTCCAGGGATGAATGCACAATGCTGTTTCCTGATTCCATTGCCTCTTGATTATTACTGTTCTGCTGACTTCTGTACTGAACCCTACTCTAAAATGCAGACGGAATGATTCAGCTATTTTCCAGATAGTTTAAAATGGTCAAACTTTTTAAAAGAAAAAAAGGAAATCAAGCAAAACACCCCACCACCACCAACCAACAACAACAAAAAATATCTAAAAAACAAATCAGGAAGCTCCAAACCCAAAGAAACAAACAAAAGAACCTAACAAATAAAAAAACCCATGAAACCAAGGTAAACAAAATCATGTGTTGACACATTTAATGTTCCATCCATCCAAACATCCTTGTCTTCCGTAACTTCCCAGTGATTTCAGGAAACAGCTAAAATACTTTCCCATCTGCTTCTGAAATGCCTGCAGTTCATCTTGCACACATTCTTCTCTACTTTTCTATTGCTCAACTGATGTTTTCTTTTCTCTCCTTTTAGAGAGAAGAGCTGGAGGTTAGACTGACATACACCTTATTTTTCATTGTGCTAATAGTCCAACCCACACACTGTCAAGCAGCAAAGATATACTCAGACAAATGTGTCCTTCCAAAATAGAACTGACCCTGAATACAGCTGCTAATTCCCTTTTTATATACTCAATAAGTCACAATGAAAAAATCAATCAAATACCATCATTGTGTAATTAAAAATGATATACAATATATTTGAAGTCTGAGAGAAAAAGGAGACTAAGGTTAAAATCACAAACTGAAGCTATAATTTATGGCTTAATTAAACTCTGCATTGATATCCTTATCTGACAACACTTTTTTTGCTCTTAAATTGTCTCTGTGGGAATGAGTCACAAGGGGTATTTTATCCGAATCTCAAGAGGCAGTATCAAATCAGATAGGAAAATGGAACAGTTGTATTGAAGATTTCTAAGGTTCTCAATTCCTTCTTTCTCTTTTCATCTTCTTTGCAATATAACATCTATCCCAAAGTTGTAGACAGTTTTGAGAAAATGTCACGCAAGAAGACAAATTATTGGGCTTTTTTTTCTGTAAAAGGAAAAAAATTATGATAGAAGTCATTATGTTTCTTCATATAATTTGGAATGCATCCTTTTGATAGCAAAGCGGTTTTGCCTTACAGAAAGAAAGAGCATCCATATTATACAATAGTTTGACATGCAGATTTGACACTGCAGCATCCCTATATAGCAGCAGCTGCTAAAATTGTAAAATTGGGAAGAGACAGAAATACCTAAAAAATACAAACATGGCCAAAGCTCCAAAGCTATTTGGACCTTAAAAGAGAGGGACTAATGAAAGCATCACCAGGAGGCTTTCCTTTGCAAGATCATGGAGTTTCATTCATCTCACATCTCCCTTTCAATTTGCTATAAAACATAACTGAAGGATTGTGTATTTAACCTTGTTTTGGGGCACTGCAGAATGTGTGAGAATTTACTGCATTATTCAATACACATAAAGGGGGTGGCAGGGAATAAAATATTTCAGTTTAATTCCATAAACAAAAACCCACAAGAGAAATGTGTTCATTAGAAAGAAGTGAAAAGATTTTATCAACTTTTGATACACGTAATGTAATTGCTTGCAGAAGTTTGCAAAAAGCATCCGAATGACAACTCAAAATTCCTTCAATGGGGAATAGAAAAAAAGAAAACAAAATAAATTTTCATGAGAGACACCTCCCCAAACACTTCCCTTTCTTGGCTGGTACTACATCTTAAAAATTCATTGTGTTTCTTCATTGATACGCTGTTGCCAGCATTTAAAATCTGGCAATTTTGTTTGCTTAATTTCTTTTCTCTCTCTGTGGTCTTCCAAGTAATTTTACCATTTTCTCATTTTTCTCCCTCAAAAGCATTTATGCCTAAATTCCCTTGTTCTTTTAAAATGTTTCACTACCTGCAAAATCCATCTGCTTCAGATTTTTTTCTACTACACTAGAGGGTGAAAATTAAAATAACTTAATGACTCACTGCCTGTAAAATTACTTTCATTTTATCATGAATTTTAGTTCAGTCCCATAGTGAGTGCAGATTCAGTGCAAGCTTTGTGTTTTGTGCTCTGAATTTGGGATCTTAACTAAATTAAAGGCACCCTCTTAGTGAGAAACTGTATATTAATCTGCAGAAAGATTAATTTTCAGAACATAATACAGTACTGATCACTTCGAATATTCGTGCTTGGTAACTCCAATCCTGAAAAATAGATTCAAGATTAGTAGAAGGCTTACAGGGGTTTTTGAACTGAAATATTGTAGTGGGGTGTTGTGGGTAGGGGTGTTTTGCTATTTCTTTTTTCTTCGACTTCTTAAGAGTGTTTTGGCTATTGCATTAGCAGACCTTGGGAGCTGGAATGTAACTATAAATGTAGGAGATACAGGGATTTAGATACAGACCAGAATAATGCTTTAATTACATAAGTTTTGTCCATATTTAAATCAAGGAAGCATCAGCTGGACCAATGTATTTGAATAGAAGTAGACTGTTTACATATAAGCATCACATTTTGAAGTTATTAGTGTTTTATCCTCCTTTTTAAGGTTTTAAATTAAGCTGTATTAAAAAAAATATATTGACTTCTTATATACAGAGCACTGAACTGTTCCTTTCTAATTTTGGGGTTTACCTTTAGAGTACAGAGTATTTTCTTAAAATATGCACTATGTTGAAAGACAAGAGAACCAGACCCTCACAAATCACACCATTAATAGACCTATTCAGTCAGTCCAGCAAGATCTGGGAATTTCTCTTGCTGATTTTATTCAGTTGACATTTTTATAATATTGTTTTCTTAACATTTTTCACTCTTCTGAAACCCTTTGAGATGCTACTCACAGGGAATCCCTGAATTCTGCTCCAGTCAATGTTATTCTAACATGGTCACCAGCACCCACTGTGCTGTTACTATTCACTTCCTTCATTCAAATATCTCATTTACAATGTTTTTGATTCTTCTGCAGATTGTTATGCTTTCTGCATCTGTGCTGAACAGTTACAGAGATAAAGTATGCAACCTTGGCATACATCTCTCTTGATGTTACAGTCTTCAGCAGCCTCACAATCTGTTTGTATTGCTACTTTCTCCCCAAGTACCCATTTTTTTCATTATCTGCATATTTCATGTTGCCATTAGGCATTCAAAAATATGTATTTATCTGACATATTGGGTTTCATCAAGTCTTCTCAAAATCAACAAAACATTAATGAGCTTTTCTTTGAACTTCTGGTGCGTATATATACCATAATTTTGTTTCTCATGCCTAATTCTATGTATAATCCAAACATACATCTTAATGCTTATCTCACAGTCTTGATAAATACATTTGGAGTTTTAACAATCCTTTTTTTTTAGTAAATTTTATGTTTCAAAGGTTTTACAGTCTAAGTGAAGGAATAAAAAACAATTATTTGAATAAGTTTGTATATTTATCTTTTAAAGTGACTCTGAAGAAGTGATTTTTTCAAATTTTTAACAACATCCTGCCAATATATTCTTTTTTGCTTGGTAATGTCCATTTTCTGCCTAGATGCAATTTTGAAAGTATGAGAGTTTCACATCTGTAGCTTTTTCTTCAGATTGATAAGAATCACAAAAATCATTCAGATATTGGCTATTCATGTAATAGCTCTTCATTTCAGATGTTGTGTGGGCATAGAACCCTCATTTATGTCATTAAAGATGAGTTGCAATAAAATATTTCAGTATTTTTTATTTTACTCTCCCCTTGTGCCTAGTCTGCTGTGGGATGCTACAGACTACTGATAATTGATTACAGTCAGTGTGGACATCAACACTACAGGCAGCTTGAGGGTCAAAGTCACCTTCTGACATCGATCTCTCCAAAAAATGGGCAATACTTTTCTGGACGTAATGAGCTCGATGAATATGATAGTACTTCACTTTAAATTGATGCATGCTGAATTATCTACTTTAAATTAAATTATCTGATGCCAGAGTCTCTGTGTCTCATGATATAAAACTATCATTGTGGTCATTGCTTTGTACAGCTTGTGAAACAGAGTGGTTTGGGTCATGCTCTCAGGTTCCTGGAGGTATTTATTACATGAGTTACAGTTCATTATGGACAGGCTATGAGGCTATCTGAAATAACAGGTATATTTGGAATGAGCACTCTTCTGGGACTCAAAACTCATAGTGAATTTTCATGTTTCACTTTTCCAGTGATGTCAGAGACTGAAATGGTTCATGCTTTAAAAATTGCTACGAAGGAGTTTTGCCCATGGTAGGAAAATACGTATAAAGAAGCTACAAACACAGAAGCCCATCCCTCCTTGAAAATTCCTGACTGGAACCTTGGACTGTGAGTTAAGCCATGTAGATAAGATAAAAAGGATATTGTTCAATCATCTGGGGCTGAGGGCAAAAAATGCATCCACAAGAAAGCCAAATGCAGCAGAGAACCATCCCTGGCTGGTTTTGGGGTGTGGGAGACCACAGCCCACAGGAGCTGGGTTTGCACAGACTCCCCCCAACCGAGGGGTGAGGAGGAGGTCTCAGATGTGTGGTGTAACCTCTGGTCAGAGGCAGTGAACACCCATCCTCCCTCACACAAACCAGCCCAGCTGTGAAACCCCCAAGCCCACAGGCCACATCCACAGGGCATTCACATGGGAGGCAGCTGAGGGGGTGCCATAATCCATCAAAATCCCCAAAGCACTCCCCAGACTCATTCAGAGCCCTTGCACCACAGCATTGCAGGTGATGCAAAGAGATGCAACAGATCCAGAGTCTGCTGAATGAGACTCTGTCAAACTGTGCCCTCACCCTGCTCAGGTGGGCTGGAGGGGAGTACCTGGGCACTCCCACCTGGCCTGAGCATGAATTAATCCATTGGATTTTATGTTTTCTGGAGAAAAGGAACCCTCACCACCAAGAAGACCAGCTGGATAGGATCAACAGGACACCATGAGGATCCACGGAGTGGTGGTATTTTCTTTAATCTGTCTAGATTTCTGTCCCACCACCTTTTTTCTATTTTTTTCTCTTCCTTTTTCTCTCTTTTCCCCTTTCTCTCTCTCTTTCTCATATTTTCTATCAAATAAAATACATACTATTGACTTTGGCACATGGTCTCACTTGCACCTCAATTCAGGCTGAGGCATTTATAATAACTTTAAAAACAATGACTGGAACAAGTGAGAATAGCTGTTCCTCTGTTCTTTTTATTTTCTGTTAGGCTTGAGCCTAAAAAATGAACTTCTTTCTTTTCCTAGGCACAGTGGTAAAGTGGAAACACCAAAATATGGCTGTGAGTATCGTGCAGACTGCACGGTAGCAGCTGTACCTGAACTGTTCCAGCCTAGCAAGCTCAGGCCTTAGAAACAAAACATCTGGAGGTGAGAGCAACCAGAGGTTACTCTGCCTCATCAGGCTTTGTGATCTGCAATGCAGATGTATCCACACTCTTCCCCACTATGAACGTCTCAGGTGTTAAAGCTGGACAAGGAAATAGTGTTGACACATACCTGTATAGAAAAGTACAGCTAAAAGTTTGCACTCTCTCTTTTTGGTTCCTGTTGCAGCTTTCTGGCTCCATGGTGCAAAACCCTGAAATGTCTGCAGAAAGTCAGTCTGGAATTGTTACAGTATTGAGTTTATATAAAAATAGAAAAACAACGGTACTCAATTTTATATGTGTTTGCTAATATGCTTTATGCTACCCTCACTGTGAAGTGCTATGGAATGTAAGTACTAGTTTTATCTAATTGTACTATGAAAAAATTGAAGAAAAATTTAGAGGCTTACAAGGTCATAGCTGTTGATTTGGCCTTCTATGCATATAAAATGGAAAAAAAAGTGTTTAGTAGAATAATTTGAATTTTTAAACTATTTGTCTCTGTGTGTACCTTTCATGCTTGCTTTTAGTGCATGCATTAGCAGGAAAGGTCACTCCTGGGTCACCGGAAGCCCAGACTTATAGCCAGTTAAACTATTTGCACAGAATAGATACTGTAGATGTTGTTTAAACACGTGTACCAGGACACCATCAAAGCAAAACTAACTCTGATTTGCTCAGAAAATTGCCCAGATGAATGACCTGTTAAAATATTGGGGCTTGTTATTTGCTACAAATGGTTTTATAGTTTTTGTCTGTGTGACCTTCACTTGGGAACAAAAGCTCTGGGTTATGTTTTTTCACTTCAGACTGAAAAAGAACAACTAGCCAATTTTTTTAACATCATATGTAAAATTACCTTTGCATGCTTCACTCTCTTCATGGTAAAGCAATGTGGCATGATCACACAGCAACTGATAATGATGCAGGTAAATGACCAGGACATGACTGCAACAAAAAATATAAAGACTTCTTTAAAGAGGACCAGAGAAAGAGGAAAGGGATACCTATCCTAGGAACAAATTACAGCAGGCCTGAAATGGTTTCTGCCACAGCTGCTACTGTTCCCAGTGGGAAAAAAAAAAAAAAAGTTAAAAAGTCACTGCAGAAAATAGGGAAAGCCAGGGCAGAAGTGGGAGAAGAGAACAGGGAAGAGAGAGTGCCAGGTGTTCCAGGTGAGATGGAGTAAATGACCAGGGTGAATCTGGATGCTGGAGCTTGTTTAAGAAAAGGGCAATGAGGGTTTTTTATCCTGCATGATTACCTCACACATTCTGTCACAGCCTCCCCTGCAGCTCTTGTGTTTCTTAGGTCTCACCATCCCTTCACTGCAGGAGGTCCCTCCTGGCTCTGGAAGGTCTCTATAAAACTGAGTTGGTTCTCTCTATGCTGTTGCTCTTCCTTACCCATCTCAGCTCTTTCCTCTCAAGGTCCCCAAGCATCTCACTTTTTTGGTCTTCTTACAGCCCCTTGATTTCCAGAATCTTCCCTTTCTTTCAGGATCTCTTCTCTAGCAAAGATCTTCACTGTTTCAGGATTATCTTCTTTCCAAGACCAGTTTATAAATGAATTGTTTTTAGTGAAAGTCTTTTCCAGATTCTCATTTCTCCCATTTCCCCCATTTCAAGAATCTATATGCTGAAACCCAACACTCGATCAGTCTCTTAATTAGTGGTTTTCCTTAATTTCTTTATTAATTTGAAGATTTGGGACAGGCCAGTATTTTTTAGTCCAGATGCTGACAGGTTTTTCAAAGAGCCCATATCCATTGCTGCCAGCAGGTAGTGGACTTCTTGAGAATTCAAGAATTCGATTTGGGGCATTCACACACAGACAGGCACTGACACAGTCACAGACACACACACACATACAAATATATATCAAAGTTATTTTTACATCCATGAAAGCAGGTAAAAAATAATTTTGATAAGAGGAAACAAAAAATTTCCAAGGGGGTCAAAACATGTTGACATTATATATACCTAACAATAACAGCAAAAGGAAAAAAAAGTCAAGCACAAGTACATTCTGATGGATCTTGCCATTCTACGGCATTGCCATACAGTATGCTGGTGCTGATGCAGCCTTGCAATTGGGAAATACTTCCAAGACTTTATTCACTTTGGTGGGATGTTGTGTGGGTAAAGAAAATACAGCAAAAGAGAAGAAAAAGAGCTGGAGAAATTTGGTGAACTCTAGCTCAGAATGTCAAGTAAGCCCCCTTTATTATCTATCCCACATACCTTTCTCTTAGACATCTGTCTAGACTGCATCTCTCATAGCTGCTGACAAGCTTGTGGAATCCTATTAAGTCTTCAGGTCCACTGACATCTCTAGCTTAATTCTCAATATTTTCAAGCATTTACAAAAGAGTAAAAATTCTGCAGGCTAAAAATTGCAGGAAGAAAAAAAAGCATTAAACAATCTCTCTCTCGCCATCAGCTTCAGTCTTCTATAAGGCTTTAAATACCATGGTGCTGTTTGTTGTTTTGGTTTTTTTTTTCAAGTGGAATTGTCATCACTACAGAAGAGTGTAAAAAAATCTTTGATATTCCTGTGTATTAGCATGACCTTAATAATGAATGGATCCTACCTTTTCATCTGAGTCTCTCAAAAACTTGTATGGAGCTAGTATATTTTCTTGTGTCATGGCAAAATGCCAAACCAAGAATCATGAAACCATAGAATGATCTGGACTGGAAGATACCTTAAAGATCATCTTGTTACACACCCCTGCCATAGGCAGGGACACCTTCCACAAAACCAGATTGCTCAGAGCCCCATCCAGCCCTGCCTTGAGCAGCCACAGCTTCTCTGGGCAACCTGTGCCAGTGTCTCACCACCCTCACAGTAAAGAATTTCTTCTTAAATCTAGTCTATACATACCTCTTTTAGTTTAAAATCATTCCCCCTTGTATTACCATTACATATTCCTTCCCAGCTCTCTTGTAGAGGCACAGCTCTAAGGTCTCCCCAAAGCCTTGTCTTCTCTGAGGTGACCAACTCCAATTCTCTTAGCCTGTCCTTGTAGAAGAGGTGCTCCAGCTCTCTGATAATTTCACCTCTGAAAGAGTTTCAGACTTTCACTAGGTTTTAGTCCTTCAAAAAACGCTTGGAAGTGTGAAAATTGTGAAGAAGAAGTGTAATTTTTAATTGAATGAATTGTATGTATTCTATATGTATTTTAGTGCTCATTAGCACTAAATTGTCTGTTAGTTTCCAGTCAGTGCCATGAGTCCTTTGGTTATAATAGTTCTTTGGTCTGACTGTATCAGAGGGTTTATTCTTCACTGAAATTCGGATAAAACTTTCTGAGCTTCCTAAAAATATTTTTTATTAGTCTGGCTCTCTGATTCAGATTTCAGTTATGGAAATAACAAAATCATCATCAAGCTAAATGAAAACTTTTGGTATATCTGTTCTTCATCACAGACACACTCAGCTGTCTTCTGAGACACATATATGCATGAACATGCACATTCTCAGGTTAAAAATAATCTTTAGAGAAAAAAAAATCAGAAATTGCTGGGACACAGAATTCTATTCATTTTTATTTTACCCTTTTGCTTGAACGGTTGTTATTTTTTTGATCCACATGAAGCAAAAAGGGATTGACTGAAATATGACTTCTACCAGAATGAAAGTATCTGGAGAATCATCTTTTGAAACTGTATGTTGCTTCTTCATGAAGAGGTGGGAGAACAAAAATAAAATCTAAAGAACCCACAAAAACTGAAGCCTCGGTAGGACCCCTCCATCTTTCATCTCCCTCATACAAGAAATCTTCCATTTTCAGATATGATCCTTGTAATTTTTTTGGGGCTCACCTGTCTGGCCTGTCATTGCACAGTTCTTGTACTTGGCTTAATTTCTCTTCTTTACCATGTTTGCACTTGGCTACCACTGTGGCATCAACTTCTGTGCTTATTCTTCCATTTAAACATTATATTTGAAAATGCACAACTGTTAGGGTGGACCACAGTACAAATATTCTTAGAACAAACAGCAACACCTAGAGAGCTTTTAGTCAGAATATTTGCCACTGCCTATTTATGGATTTTGCTCAATGGGTGATAATATCAGCATGCACTGTAATATTCCCTGATTCTCTCCCTATGACTTTTGAGGAGTGTTATTGTAACTGGCATTTTGCTGATACATTCATGAATTTGTGCATTTTTCCTTCAGAGTATGCCTTCCCTCCCTCTCCAAGCAAGGATAAACTGCACTTCTGGAAAATATCTTTATAACTTACTCTCAGATTTATACCTTAATTGCAAATAATCCTATAAGAAATGCTCATGGAAGAAATGGTGTCGAACAGATAATGTTTTTTAGGTTACAATTGATTGAAACGTTTAATTTGTCTAAAGGTTGAAATAAGGAGGCAAATACCTTCTCTGTCAGACATGATTTGTACAAAATTATTTTTCTGTACAACCAGGTTTCCCAATTATAAAATAGTAAAAGTAGTTGAATACCCCATAGATATAAATACATATATAACACTTAGTGGCAGTCAGATATGAGAGTATCTTTCTGTACCTTCTGACTGAAGTACAAGTTAGTGTTTTCTGGACTGTATCATTAGGGTTCCAAATCAAAAATTATAATCTCTCTATTTTCTAAGTGCTAGAATAAATTTTTAAGAAAAAAAAATCTATGATGATTGTGGGAAAAGAAGCCTCAAGCTCCCATTTTAGACATATTTCTATAATGAGGAAACCTGAAATGAAGCTAATTTACCAGTAGTATCCCTGTAATTCCCTATTTGCATTACCCTTCAGTTAACTTTTCAGCACCAATTGAGTGAAAATTGATTGTATACATTTTACTAGGGAGACTAGACTCAAGTATTGGGTGCACCTACACTTTATGTGTGGGAATTCATAGATCTCAGATTCTACTCAAGAAAGACTTTTTTTAAGTTGTCAGAAGAAATATCCATGCAAATTTCATCAGCATGCTACTCAAGTCAGCATATGACACCACGTCTGGCAGGTAAGTCATTTACCATCCTTATTCTGTGGAGCTTTAATCACATTCTTTCCTTTCCACCTCAGTTAGTAATATTCAAAGCTGCTAGTACAGGTTCATAATTACTATGGTTCTGATAACAGTTAACAAGTGTACAGCAAAATCTGGTGATACATAATTAACAAATCTTCATCCACTTAATTAGATTTCCCTTCACGTGCCATTTGCATAGTGTACAGCACTATTTTGACTTTTGGGGGTATACGTAATTTTTTGAGAGTGAAAAGGGTGTGATGTCTCAAAGCTATTTTTACATTACTTATTCAGTAGTAGTAGAAATCTGCCAATGAGTTGTGATTTTTCCAGAGGGATGGTGAGTCTGCTCCCTGACAAGAAGGTGCAGGCAATTGCAGAGCTGTGAATTGCTGTGGTGTGGCACATTATCTGCTTTACTTATTGGTGGTCTTCCTGCCTGGAATTGTGCTGCACTACCCAGAAATAACCCAGCTGTCTTTACATGCTGCCTTGCAGAAAAGGTGATGGCTTTAGGGCATAAATTGTCCAATACTTGGCTTCCTTTCTTGATCATTAAACAAAAATAGAACTTCTAAGTTTCATCCCAGCTGCCAGACTAATAATGTCATTTTTGTAAGAGAGTTGTTCAAATTAATGAATTTAGTATAAATACGAATATTCTGATAAAGCTCCATATTACATTCTTAACTAAATAAAATGGGTCTTATTTATTACTATTTATAATAGTAATCCATGAATAAAGTGATTATAGCCCTGTGGTTTGCCACATGATTTTTTTTTCAATTACTGATCAGCTCCTCTTTAATTTGTTCACATCTCCTTATAACAGCTTTCTCATGTGACTCATTCTGTTTTGGAAGGCAAGACCTGGACAAAATGACTGATTTTTTGGAAAGAAACATTCTCCACTAGTTTCAGTTTTTATGACATTGGCACTGAAGGGGTTTTTTGTTTACGTATCTCTTTATCATTACTCCTCAACTCAAAGATTAAACTGTGTCATGGCAGTCAAATGAATATGCTTTGATTTTATAAAGGGACTATAATGCAGTCAATAAAATACAATTTTTCATAAATAACTTTTGAAGGCTTTTTCCTAAGTGCACTTTTACTGATAACCTATCTTGCAGCAATTTTTCATCTGAATTGTATTTGTTTTGACTGTGTTTACCTGTTTCTCTCTGCTTGCTGCAAATAATGAGAAAATTAGTTAGGTGGCATGAATGCTAATGTAAATTTTTTTTACCTGTGTATTGCCAAATATTTGTAGTAATAAACTATAATTCATATATAATGTTATTCAAGGATGCAATCTCATTATAAAATTTTGGTTTATTAAATAAAATAAATATATTTTCTCACTGTGTTTAATCAAGTCAGCTGGACTTACAAAATATAAATGTTTAAAGCTGTACTTTAAAAGCTTCTTACTGGGGTTTGTACACACTGTCAGATGACAAGGCAAAGGCACATATGTGAATTGGATATTCAAATTTCTTTAGGTCTATTTAATTAAATTCACACACAAAATAAGTGTTTATTTACAGGAAGCATATAAACAGAATTGAATTTGCTAACCTTTAACTTCTGTTTTGGGTAAGAGTTACAGAAGGAAAAGCTAGCTCACTAGCTACATAAAATCTATGGCAGGTCTACAAAGCAGCCTGTCATGCTGTGCCATGATGAAAAAAAAATATATATGCAAGATGTAAAGCCATAAGAAAATAAATTGATTGTGTCACCATATTTTGCAATCCTGTTGTATTTTTAAATTTCCTGAAAACTCTGGCTTTAGAACTGAATTATAAAATGAAAACTCTCGTTTATTTAAAGAAAGATTCAGTGGGTTTTGTGCAAGAAAAAAGCTCAGTTATTATAAGCCAAATAAAAGTCTTAAATTAAAAAACCCAAGGTAAATTGTTTTTAAAATCTCATTTTCTAAACTTGAAGATAAATATATCATGGCTTGAAAAATCATCCTTGATCTGGTCGTTTACCTGAAATATAATCATTACTCAGAAACTTGTTCATCTCACTATTTAGGACCTACAAGTATGAGTAAAAGCTGTTTGTGTTGTTCCTTGTGATTAGATCTGATTTTAAGATAAAGATAATTTCATCTTGAAGCCTTTAATAAAAGCCTTTAAGCAAAGGTCATCCTTTGCTATAACCAGGGCAGTCTATGTGTGTCGCTGTCGAGGCGGTCACAACATAAAGCAGAGACCACGAGCAGTCTCAGTTGGCAACACTTTATTATTGAACATGGCTGATTTTTATACACTTTCCAATTGTTTATGCTTCTTCTATCTTTACTATTGGCCACAATCAACATAATACTATTGGTGAGAAATTATAGTGACTTAACTAACTTTCTAAAAATGTTTCATTCAGCTGCAAAGTTCTTCTATCTTTCTTCTCTCAGTCTCCTTGGTTACAGCCTTGGAGAGAGCTCCTTATCAGTTTCTTCTTACTTCTCGCTCCTTTAGCTAACAGGCCCGCTGTTAGCCCCTTCCACATATGTGTGTGCACATGTGTATTTTAAGGGTGTCATGGTTTGACACTGGCACAATGCCAGTGCCCCCATGAAGATACCTTCTCCCTGGTTTCTGCTGTGAGATGTGACCAAGAATAAGCAAAGCAGGCTCCTACTTAGGGAAAAAAGAACCAGAACTTTATTAACTACTCTACAACTACAGATAAAAAGGAACACACACACAGGGAAAATGAAAACCTCACAAATGCATTTCCTCCTCCCCCCACCAAATTTCCCACACAATACATTTATTCCTCAAATCACCAACTCTCGGTCCAGCACCACCTTTTAGACAATCAATCCTCAGTTCATCAAGAGGAGAGGAGTCCTTCTTGTACCATGGGCTTCCCCTGGAAACACAGCTGAAGCCTCGTGTGTTTCCGTGTCGCTCGTGGCACCGCCCGGAGTACATCTGCCGTCGTGACCTCTTCCTTTTCATGTCCAGTGCTCTCACCACTGAACACGGACCAGAGCTGCTTCTAGGGTTGTCTTTTAAGGATGCTCTGTCCCGATCCAAAAAAGGCACAGTCTCTCCTTTGGGACACCTGTCCCCACAATCTCTCCTTTGGGACACCTGTCCCCCCCATATTTTTTCACCCCCTGGGGCTGAGGGGCATCAACACTGAACCCTCTTGGTTCTGTGGCCATTGCCTCCCCCTAGAATGCAGTCTCTGTGTCACAAGGAACATGGTTCTGTCCATGGCTATACAAAAAAAGTCCAGCAAAAGCCACTCCATCATCTCTTCCCACTAGGGTTCCTCTCTACTCTTCTACTATCTCTCGCTCGCCCAGACCTCTCTCACACTTGCACATTTCCTTCCTCATCTTCCACTCTATCTTCCAGGAGAGGTCAATGATCTGTAAAGTTCTCATTCTCCAAAAAGGGGTTAAAAGCTCCTACAAGCGGCCGGCTGAACCCCCCCCCTTCTTCTTCTCTGTCCCAGCCGTGCTGCCGGCACAGGCCCATGTTTATCCAGTTTCAAGGTTACAGTCCCAGGCAGCGGCTCTCTCGCTCTCTCTCTCTCTCTCTCTCTCTCTCTCTCTCTCTCTCTCTCTCTCTATCTCTATCTCTATCTCTGTGACTCTCGGGGGGGCTGCCCGATGGCTCCCGGTGTCTCTGTCTCTGTCTCTCTCTCTTTCTCTCTCTCTTCCACCCTTCCACCCCCGGGCTCAGGCCTACTTCTCTCGGCCACATGGCTTTCCCCTCCCCCTGCCCAGCCAGCAGCTGGGCCGGGGGAGAGACCCGAACTCTTTCCTGCTGGAGACCCAAGAGGAGCCTCCCAGGGGAAGAGCTCTGCTTTTAACCCCGTGTTCTCAGAGGCGTGTCCATGTCCTAATGGCCAGGTTAAATGCCAATATTAAAGTCTGAATATCCATTGGCCAAAAACACAGCATCCCAAAAAATACATTTCCTGTCAAACCACCACAAAGGGGATTGCCTTTGGTGCAAAAAACTTCTGCATATGAGTGCTGAGCCTGTCTTGATTGTTGGGTTGAATGACTGGGGCATTTTCCTAGTTTGAGATGAAAATACAGAAGCTGTCACAGTAATGACTATCAAATATACAGAAGCTGTCACAGTAATGAGTAGCAAAATGCTCACTTGATATGGTGTTAACCATTCTAGTTTCTGTATCATTGTTTTTATAAGAAGTGGATAAGCAGAAAGGCAGCAATGATGTTATTCTTAAGTTATTTGTGATGCTGAACACTTGCGGAAAGCAGAAGAGAAAGCAGAGATATTTAAATATATCTTGAAATATACAGTTGGCTAAGAAAATTCAACTGTTAGCCAAAAATATTGAAATATTGTCCAGGACAGCTGCTGTCCTGAAATTTATCAGGAAAATATATTTGTTCCAGGTAGCTGCAACTGGATATGTGTTTCTGAGTCTGGCAGTTGGTAACAAGCTTTTGCTTAGTCCATAGGATGAATAGCTTAAGTATTCCTGTGTAACAAATGTTCAATAGTTAGTAATTAATCAATTGTTTAATTGAATAGCTCACAACAGCATGAAAACCTTCACCCCATAAATTGCGAGCAAGATGAGGTAAGGAGAGTCAAAATCAGAGGCGTTACCTGAAAGGTGTAAGAGCAAGCCTTGAATTTGCAATGGACAAAATTCAGAGGCACAGCTGGTCTCTGTGGATTGCTGCTGCTGCTCAGCAGTAGGAAAACAACTGAACATGGTGAAAGATCACCAAGACTCGGGAAGTTCATGTATAGAGTGGTTGGGTACCTTGAAGGTCAATGTGGAAGGTTACAGCTCCCAGGAAGGAAAAATTGAGTTGTTTTTCATCCTTTTTAGGTAGAATTTTGGTCTTTCAGTTCTACACAAAAAACCTCAAACAAGGAGACAAATTAGTTAATGCTTCTTAAGTCTCAACTCTCACTTGCTGTGTAATCAGCTCTGCAAGAAGTTATTGTAATTTATTCTAGCTGCTTCCCTTCCCTGAAGGCTGATAATGTCTGATTCACTAAAATCCAGTGAAACAATATGCTGTCAAACCATGAAGTTTTTTCAGCTGAAATTCTTCAGGATTTTTTTTTTTTTTAACAAGCGTCTGTTTCAGGGAAGAGGGGATGTGGGGAGGGGGAAGGAAGTCCTGTTTTGACACTTTCCCTTTGAAACTTCCTGAAGGCAAATACAATTACTTTGTCTGAAAAATGAGGGGGTGAGCTTTGCTTAATTTGAAGCCATAAAAAACCTTTTTGTGTAAATGTAAAGCAAAAATTATTAAATGCTGTCAATCCCCTTCCCCCCAATAATTTCTTGGCACTTTTTCTGTCTTGAGCACAACAGAACTGTATTAGGCTTGAACACAATTAATTTTTGTCTCATTTAATGAGTCCATTAACTGATAATCAAATTATTCTGCTGCTAATGACACTCAAACTTAACAAACTGAAGCTTTTTCTGCTGTTCTGCCTCTGGTTTGAGTTGACCCTATCTACATCTCTTTTAAAATATAGCTTCAGTGATCTCTGCATTTAAAGAAAAAATATTCAGCACAACTGAATACGTGGGAAAGAGGTAGTGAGACAATTAAATTGCTTCATAAAAAGAAAATTAGTTTCATTTAAATGGAAATAGCTAGGTCAGCTGTACTGGATGGATTCATGATTTCCCTAGAAATCACTTCTGCCCACTTGTCCTGGTTTAGGGCAAATTTGGGAGAAAAATTTGCTTTTTATCCACACTGCAAAAGAATGAGCCTTTATGACAAACAATTATTTTTCTAGAATGTCCTTTTTTCATTAAAAATGAGGGGGCGGTAGTAAGGAAGGGCAAGTAATGACAATGAAATATGTAAAAGATTAATGATGACCTATGTAAACTACTGGATATTAACTTAGAAAGATATTAACCTTCTAGATATTAACCTTCTAGAATGACTAAGTCAATAAAAAAGCACTTTACACTTCTATTTTAAAAGAAAGAAAAACTTTATCAGAAATCATATTAAACAATTTGAAAGTACACCTTGCTGGATGAAAAATAAGCAGGGAAGTTCATTTCTGTCTTAACTCCTGACCCTTATTTTCCTCCCACCTTCTTCTACCCATCTATCCTCTCTTCCTAGAAGGATTTCCATGTCTGTAATAATTTGCCATTAAAAATAATCTGAAGGCATCTTAATCCCAAATATTTTTCATATTATTAAAAAAACCCCCATTATTTAAATTAAAGTTACGTGGAAGTCTGGGATCTGAACAAAAGTTTGTCACAATTTTTGCAGACAAGCTGCTTAAAGAAATCATCAGAAAATAAGTTTAGCTTGTGGTTGAAGTGTTGACATCATGAAATTCCCTGGAGGATTCTGTATGAAACTTCTTGTGATGTTTGTTGATGGCATGTTGAGAAGGGTCCTGAGCAGAATCCTGAGCAGAGTGTTTGAGTTTTCATGGCTGAAAATAGAAAAAAGAAATTTGGCGTTTGCTTTGATTTTGGGAGGAGGTGTTGGTGTGGCTTTTTTGTCTTGTTTTTCAAAAAGGTCCTTCCTCTGCTGCTTTAAGCTTTTCTACTACAGCTCTCAATTTTGAGTACATAACAAAGGAATCTGTATTTGTGTTTCAGTAATGATGGCATTTTCTCCCTAGAGAGGCTGCACTAAGTCAAACCTTGCAGAGCTGCTGGCCCGTGACCTACTTTTGCTAACAACTGCCTACAGAGCACACACACACACTCCATGATTTGCAGTGCATTCATTACTCCTTTGATCCTACTGCTAAGTGCTTTGGCCCAAACATCAGATTAATAAACAGAGGTCTGGGTCCAGCCATATCCTAATGGAAAGCTACTCAAACCACTTGTTTCTGTTGACTGTACAGCACCAGCTATTCTGCCCTTGTGGCAGCCTGCCATCTCAGTGTCATGATTGATGATGAAGTCCCACGGAGCTGAGAAAAGGCTGAACAGCTTCTGAGGAGATTAAAACAGACTTTCAAGAAGTAAATAAGTATCTGAATCCAAACAAAAGTAAATGTGCATTATGCAGCTGTGTGACCAGTGTTCACAGGGGTCCGAGGATGGGGAAGAGACGAGGATCTGACTCCATGTTTCAGAATGCTTGATTTATTATTTTATGATATATTAAAACTATACTAAAAGAATAGAAGAAAGAATTTCATCAGAAGGCTAGCTAAGAATAGAAAAAGAAGGAAAAACAAAAGCTTGTGTCTTGGACAGAGAGTCCAAGCCAGCTGACTGTGATTGGCCATTAATTAGAAACAACCACATGAGACCAATCAAAGATGCACCTGTTGCATTCTGCAGCAGCAGATAATCATTGTTTACATTTTGCTCCTCCTCCTCTCAGCTTCTCAGGAGGAAAAATCCTAAGGAAAGGATTTTTCATAAAAGATGTGTGTGACACAGCTGTAATTCCTGTTCTCTTGTGTGGCTGAAGCATGTGGACAGTTGAGAGCTGTCCCAGTAAGCATTTTGGATTATAACACAGAGACACACACACACACACCAGGTCCATGAGGGACAGTCTTTCAAGAAAGAGCCAACATAGTCATAGTCAAATATTCAGCATTCAAAGACCACTCTTACAGGATCAGTTATACTGGAATGGTTTCTGACAGGTGTCAAAGTAGAGTGCCTAAATTGTTTCAAGAGGTGGAAAAAGTGAGTTGGATTTCCAGGAGGTGGGCCAATGAATGCTTAAAAACAGTGTTCAGGGAAATCATTAGCTATTTGATGTTAGTTCCAAACATGGGAAACTGCTGTTTTGGTCCATGTGTTGGTATGGGAATTCCCAGAGTCGGTGGTTGCAGTAATGCTGTCAGAACCACTCAGCAAAACTCCAGCAAAGGAAAACAGCCACAACAAACAGAGGAAACTGCATCTGTCATGTCTGTGGCAAAATTGAGCAAATTTTTACCCAAGCCACAAAAACACATTTATTCCTGCAATGTATAGAGATTACAAATTTAGGAGAAATCAACTTATGATTTTGTTTTCAATACAAAATTAATTCAGTATCATCTATTTCACACATGAGATCCAAGTACTTGCAGGTGTGGTAAAATTTTATATAACACAAGGGATGGAGGATATTTTATGTCTAAAATAGAACACATCCAGTAATTCTGTTTCAGACACAACTTTAAAGTATGTTTTTCTCTTCAAATGGAATTTTTGGGGTCGGTGGAATGGACTGTGCTTATGGAAATGTTCACCATTTGGGGGCAATAATGGTATTCTGCATCACTATTCAGAGTCTACATGACTTTTAGAGGGCTTAAGGGGACAACATTTACAGAGAGAAAGATTTTCAATCTAAAGTATAAGAGAATGGAACTCTGTTATAATCAAAAGGTTCAGAAGTTACCTTCAAAAATCCATAAATTAATCCATGAAAGGCATAGACAGTAAACCCCAAACCCAATCTTTCTGTTTGCAAGATAAATCATTTTTAAGAACGGTGATGACCTAAGAGTTATTTTTCAGTATAGTAAATTCTAAGCCCTCAGTGAGGCCTCTGGTCTATTTATCTCATTTTATTAAGTCAGAAAGCATTGCTAGTGATGCAGTGTTTGACAGACATGGCTCCTATCAGACATGAGTGCTGCTCTACCCTTTTGTTTTATATGACAGCAAAGATCCAGCTCTATACCTCTTTTCAGAAAAGGCTTAAAAGTTAACTGAGAATAGTACAGATTGTCACCTACCAGCATTTATTGATTAGTGACATTTCTCTTTTATGAATGTAGTTTTTCCACTAATTCTTATGGATTATAATTTATTTTCATAATTATTAAATTCTTACATTCCTATTACATTTACCAAATAATCCTTGTTTATAATCATAATCCTTCATAATCCTTGTTTACATAACTATTTTAGACTACACCTTTTTGCAAAGCTTTTCTTTGAAATCATAAAATTAATCAGAAAATCATAGAATGACCTGGGTGGGAAGAGATGTTTAATATCATCTAGATCCAAACCCTCTGCCATGGGCAGAGACAACTTTCCACTAAACCAGGTTGCTCAGAGATCCATTCGTCCTGGCCTTGAATATTTTAAGGATGGGGCAGCCACAGCTTTGCTGAGAAACCTGTGCCAGGGCCTTATCATCCTCACAATAAAGAATTTCATCCTAATATCCAATTTAAATCCTGTTCTCCTTCAGTTTGAAGTCATTGCCCCTTGTCCTGTCACTCCAGGCCCTTGTAAATGGTCTCTCTCCATCTTTCTTGTGGGCTTCCTCCAGGTAGTGGAAGGCCACAATTAGGTGACCCTGAAGCGTCTCTTTTCCAGGCTGAGCAGTCCCAATTCTCTCAGTATATCCTAATAGCAGAGCTGCTCCATCCCTCATATCATCTTGGGACTTGCTTCAACATGTCCACGCCCTTCCTGTGATGGGGACACTTCTTATTTTCTTTGAGTTTCTTTCAGTATTTTCTACAAGTTCAATAATAGTCTAGTAAAGCAAGTTTTTGCAATAAAAATTATTACTTTGACATCAAATAATTCAATATCCTTAAAGACCCAACTGCTGTCCCTTTGTGGGTGCTCTTGGAATTAAGAGGTATCCATAGTAAAATACATTCCACTGGAATACACTGGTCAGTTTACAGAACCAGGAGGAATCTATCACCATAGCATGTCTGGATGTCTAAATAAATGTGTCCATTCATTTGGTACAGCCAAAGAAGCAGTAGAAATGTGGTAAAGAATAAAAGAGATGCATTGTTGATAAGTAGAGGTTTTATCCAAGCAAGGGAAAAAAAAAACCCCAAACAACAGGACTTATACTTCACACGCACATGACCATCTATGTATAAGAAGCAGAGGTACCACTTAGTAGAGATGCATATAAGTTTATAATCTCATTTCATGGGGGAAAAACAAGAATTGCTAAAGTGCAACTAGATAACTCAGATTTAGTCAAAGGATATAAACCATGTCCCCGTGAAATGAGGCTGACAGGAAATAGTAGCATTTAGGTTCTGAAACCTGAAATGAACTAAAAAATTATTATATCCTTGGCAAACTTTAACATTTTCTTCAGGAAACAAACTAGTCATATTCCAGAGTTTCCTAGAGTGAGAGCAAACTACGTGAAACCTGATTGTAAAGACGCAAAATGAACTTCAGCAGAAGCATGCAAAAGCTGCCAAGTGCTGAACCAAACCATGAGTTATGCAGGAAAACAACTGGAAACCTTAATCTAAATCATAATTCAAACAAGCCATACCCTTGGAAAAATAAGTTTTATTAATTAAGAAATACAAAAATTTCTCCAAGCTGTAGTTAGATGCATCACCTGCTGTCTAATATTGAAAAATCGTGTTCCAAGACAAAATAAGAAACAGGACTAGATAGGCACTGCTGTTAATGCCTGTGTGATATATTTGACAGGAAATTAAACCTGACTGCTGAAAACTGACAATTCCATAAAGATAAACTCTTATTAAAAGCATTGGGATATTGAGTTTTTTCTCATCATGGATCCTTATCACACAATCACATCTGAAGACATTCCTTTCATTTAAGATGACAGTTAAGAAGACCAGGAAAACAAACCAGTACAACACACTCAAAATATTTTTGAGATCACACCTAGGATATTAATTTAGCAAAATTTCTGCTTTAGAAGAAAGACATCCTGAAACAATAAATTACATAAAATACAACTCTGTATTACAACAATGTATTTTTACATAAATTACAAACACCATAAATTACAACTTCAAGTCTTAGATGTAGTACAGAATTAGTTCAATCTTTTCTTCTCTTGAGATATTTGTATGTTTCAGTTTTACTTTCCCATGCTGACCATAAAGGAAAATAAATAGCCAATTTATACTAACATTGCTCTGCTTTTATTTCTGTATTGTCTAGCACTGAACAAATCAAACAGGCCTTAACACCACAATTTAAAGTCACATAATCTCTTACATTATATAAAGTCAATAGAAGCTGGTTTTAGAAGCAAAGCAGTAACAATAATAATGATAATACCAGTAAAATACTTATCAGATTAGCTTGTTTCATTCATCTTTAACTTCACCAGACAAAATATAGTCACAGTCTTTTTTAAACATTACATTTGTTTCCTCAGAACTTCATGTAAACTACCACTATGATGTAACATTGTAATCTGCCACAGGTGTTGAAACTATTTCAAACACTATTTCACATTATTTTAAAAAGTTAGCTTGCCTGTAAAGCACTTCACTTTCTATTGTCAGCTGTCAAAATTCTTAATCTCAGACTATACAAAGAACTTGTTGAGTAGTTGAAGGTTTATTTCAAGTTCTCTGTCTTGCACCTGGGCACAGTCAGGAAAGGATATATGGTGAAACAGGTCAACACCACCCCTTCTGACTTGATATGAACACTCTAGGTTTTTGTATAGATGTAACTCTTTTTTCTGCTTCTGGCCTTTACTTCCAGTCTTGTATAGTTTTTTTCTCCCTTTGCTCTTCGCATTCTCTCCATTACCAGTGTTCATACCTGCTTTGTACTTTTTTTCTTGGAGTATTTCATTTAATGTATAATAATGCCCTTGGAAATTAAATTTTCAATTTTAAATTTGCTCATCAAGTATACCTCAAAATCACTTTGAGACTGAGAGACTGGCAGAAGACTTTCAGAGTCTATCTAAAGGTGAAAAGGAACATTGAAAGAGTTCCTGCCACCTGGCAAGTTTAATTTGCATATTTATCACTTGGTTTCAATATCATTTTATAAACTGTTCAATTTTTTTGTATCAGAAGCCTTCCTAAGAGGCTTTCTTTATAACCTTCTCTTAGGAATGACAGTGACAATGATATGTAGCTGAATGTGCATAGGAAGGTTCAGTGGTTCAGTGAGAACACTTAAGGGAGAAGACGTGCATCAAAAATTCTCCTTACCACTCCATTCAAAAGGAGTCCTGCTTCTTATAATCATGTACATTTTAAAAGTTTAATTTATGATAGCATAATTTATTAATACTATGGAGAGAAAGCTGGATGTCCCAGTCAAGTGGTCCCTTGGTTGCATTAGATAGTTCAAGATGAAGTGAATATTCCTAAGGGTCTTACTTAGTCCAACAAGTTATAACCTAGGTTGCTGAAATTTGTTGAGCAGTTTCAGGGGCCACTGAAAGTCACAGAGTGGATGGAAGTTGAGCACATTAGTTATCAATGTCAGACACTCACTTTTATTGTAGTGATGCAATGGAAAATGAGTCCTTCATTTAAACTGCAGAAAACTCCTGAAGTGCATTGGGAAGAGTGTGGCCAGCAGATTCAGGGAGGTGATCCTGCCCCTCTATTCATATCTAGTGAGGCCACATCTGGAGTGCTGTGTCCAGTTCTGGGTTCCACATTTCAAGAAACACAAGGAGATACTGGAGAGGGCCCAACAGAGACCACAAAGATGATGATGAGTCTGGAGTATCTATCTTACAAAGAGAAATTGCAGGATCTCGGCCTGGTTAGTATGGAGAAAAGACTGAGAGGGGGTCTCGTTAATACTTATAAATATCCTAAAGGTGGCTTCCAAGAGGCTGGTGCCAGAGTCTTTTCAGTGGTGCCCAGTGGCAGGATGAGGAGCAATGGCCATAAACCAAAATATGAGAAGATCCACCTCAACATGAGGAAGGTGTTAGAGCACTGGAGCACACTACTCAGGGAGGTAGTGGAGTTTCCCTCTCTGGAGATATTCCAAACCCATCTGGACATGTTCCCGTGTCACCTGCTCAGGGTGACCCTACCTGGGCAGAGGGTGCTGCGATCTGGTCTAATTGCAGAGCAATAAAGTGAACTAATGATCTGTGAATAAAATGGATCCAACCCAGAAAGGTATGAATATGCCCCAAAACAGGTGACTAAAACCAAACAAAGTTAGATCTTGATACCAAAAAAATGATATATTTATTTAATAGTGAAAGAAGTAAAGAGAAATAAAGAAAGGGAAGGAAGGAAGGAAGGAAGGAAGGAAGGAAGGAAGGAAGGAAGGAAGGAAGGAAGGAAGGAAGGAAGGAAGGAAGGAAGGAAGGAAGGAAGGAAGGAAGGAAGGAAGGAAGGAAGGAAGGAAGGAAGGAAGGAAGGAAGGAAGGAAGGAAGGAAGGAAGGAAGGAAGGAAGGAAGGAAGGAAGGAAGGAAGGAAGGAAGGAAGGAAGGAAGGAAGGAAGGAAGGAAGGAAGGAAGGAAGGAAGGAAGGAAGGAAGGAAGGAAGGAAGGAAGGAAGGAAGGAAGGAAGGAAGGAAGGAAGGAAGGAAGGAAGGAAGAAGGAAGAAAGAAGAAAGAAAGAAAGAAAGAAAGAAAGAAAGAAAGAAAGAAAGAAAGAAAGAAAGAAAGAAAGAAAGAAAGAAAGAAAGAAAGAAAGAAAGAAAGAAAGAAAGAAAGAAAGAAAGAAAGAAAGAAAGAAAGAAAGAAAGAAAGAAAGAAAGAAAGAAAGAAAGAAAGAAAGAAAGAAAGAGTGGGGACAGGGAGAGTAACAGAGATTAAGTAGAAACATATTACCCTTCCAAGGTCCCCAATAATGTCTCATATTATAATTATACGTTTGGGCAGGTGGGAACACACAGGTACCTCCCGGTGGGGGCCAAGTTTGACACTGTCCCTTGCAAGACTGCAGATCTGTTGCATCATGTGGGATCACCTGCAGTGCAGGGTCTGGGGACCCCTTTGGTGGGGGGCCTTTGTTGAGCCATGACACCCCCTCAGCTGTCCCTGACACAGATGTGGCCTTCCAGGGGTGGGAGGCCCTAGAGCTGGGCCAGTTTGCCCAGTGGAGGATGGGTGTTCACTGCATCTGGCCAGAGGCCATGCCACACACCCAAAACCTCTCCTCCTTCCCTGCCTTGGGGTAGGGATCTGTGGGAGCCTGGCAGCAGAAAAACCTGGGGCTGGGGCTTGTACCCCAAAGGTGCTGGGCTGAGCCCTGTGGTGGATGCTCTTCCAGATGCTTCACACAATGGCGTCATTTTATCTCAATCTGCCTCAGATGGTTTAACCCACAGTTGAGGGTTTTCAGTCAGGAGACCCATCCAGGGTGGGCTTTGCTGGTGCAGTGCTGTTATACACCTTTGCTGTAATAGGCAAAAGTCCTTCATAAAGACGTTTAAGCCATAAACCATAACATTTCAGTCTTCATCAAGAGGGATTGGAATGGATGCTCTCTAGAGGCCCCTTCCAATCCCAAGCATTCTGTGATTCTGTGAAAACACTCAGAATAACACAGGGCTTAGGATTTTATTAATACATCCATAAACAAATACCTAGGTTTCACATAGCATAAGTTATAAATATTGTGACAATGTTTTGAAAAAAAGGATGGGGTTTTTTTATTGGTGAATCACACGGAAAAACATTTCCAGCTATTGTATTTTGAATACACACCTGGATAAGAGCTGCAAATTTGTACCATACAGATGACTAAAATGTCAATCATACAAATGGATCTTTGTGCTAAGATGAAATTTAATCAATATTTTAAAATGGCAGTAGCTCAGCTAAGACAGAAGTTGTAATGAAATGCAAAGAGATTTCCAACTTTAAAACTTTGGAAAAGAACCATATCAGTTTAGTACTTGACATCGCTAAGTAAGACAGAATATCAGCATTATGTTACCTCTGAAAGAATCCTGAATTTCAGAAATTTACGTCTGCATTGAACCATGCAGTCTTCCATTTACTTTTTAGTGTTATTTGATGCCTTTGCTGGTGTACTAAGGTGAAAAGTTTACTTAAGACTGTGAGGCCTCATACTGAAACAATCAGGAAGGACTATCATTTGAGCTGAGCAATACAGCTGTACATTTCTTTGATTGTGGAAAAAGTGGAAAAAGAAAAAAAGGCAAAAAAAGAAAACAAACAAACAAACCAAAAAAACAACCACAGAAAACCCCAGGGGAGAGATTGCAATTGCAATCTCTGTTGCAATTTCTTATATTTTTTTTTCCTCACAATTTAACTTAGTGGATATCAAGATACAGAATGGAATTTTAACACTCCAGAACACAAGAGCTACTTCCCTGGGTTAGAGGGCACAGCAAGAATGGGATGTGCCAGGGAGTTGCTACTCTGTGCTGGCACCTCAGAATTTTGTGGGTATTGCCAACATTATTGCAGGAAAGTGTGATTATATTAGGAGAGCTGAAAGAGCTAGCAGGGAAGGTGAGAACTGGGAACAAATACTTTCTGTTAAATGTAACTTCTTTTTTTATACCTACTCTATGGAATATCATGTGGTACAAGATGTCTGTGGGACAGGAAGAACTGCTGATGACAGGTTGTAACTGTGCATATAAATATTCATGTTCATGTATCAAGGCAGGGATATAATTGTCAGTTAAGTCTACTGGAAAAATCATTAATTATATTGAACCACAGCTTTGAAAACCTTTTAATTTGTACAGGCTTTATAAATACTTTTGCTTTAAAAATCAACATTTTTTGTTCTGCTTCGTCCTTCCCCTTTCCATTTCCATTTCCCTGCATTGTCTTTTGCTCCTTCTTCTGTTCAAAAAAAGATCCTGCAGGAAAGATAAGATGATGGTTGCTGTCTTGTGTTTCTTCAAGGGAGTAATTTAAGACCACATTTTACCACTCAGATAAGCACAACCTCATAAGAGCACCACCATGTATCCTTTTTAAAGCATTACAAAGAACTTATAGGTTGTTATTTTGGAAAGTAAAGGACATAGGTGAAGCAGTGACCATGATTTAACTAGGACTAATATTAAAGTTTTTATAAATTAACTTCCAGTATCAAGCACAAGAGAACAATAGGATCAAATTAGTACTGATATACTATGCTGCAATTTTGTGCAGTCCATTTACATTTCAATGGAAAGCTGGAAATAGGTATTCTGAAGGATGCAATCAGATAAATTGCAAATGCACACATTTCATGTCTAAGGATTTCCTTCTCACAGCAGATTCTTTTCCAGCTTGAAAATACCAAACAAATGAAAAAACACCAGGTTGCTCTGGCAAAGGGGTCTATCAGATATTTCAGCGCATGGTGATGATCACTCAAGTTTAAAATGTAACTTTTGTGCATGCACACAGGAGAGGGAGGAGCAAGGTTGTTTTCCCCCTACTATTGGGCTGTGTTTTGGGCTCATGCTGAAAAAAGTATTGAAGTCACAGGGCTTTTTTAGCTACTGCTGAGCAGGGCTTGCACATGGTCCAGACCTTTGCTGCTCCTCACAGCACCCCACTGAGCAGTGGGCTGGTGGAGAACAGCAAGCTGGGAGGGGACACAGCCAGGATAGCTGACTCCAACTGGCCATAGGAATATCCCACAACATAGGGTGTCAGTCTCAGCTGGGGGAAGAGGAAGGAAGGGGGAACATTTGGAGTGATGGCATTTGTCTTCTCAAGTCACCATTAAGTGTGATGGAACCCTGCTCTCCTGGGAATGGTTGAACACCTGCTCACCCATAGGAAGTGGTGACTTAGTTCCTTGTTTTGCTTGGCTTTCACGCACTGCTTTTGTTTTCCCTATTAAACTGTCTTTATCTCTGTCTTTATCTCCAGCCATGAGTTTCCTTGGTTTTACTCTTCACTGTGAGGGAGTGAGCAAATGGCTGTGAGGGGCCAAACCATGACATCATATGAAATACAATATAAGATTCCAGTCTGTAGGTGCCTCAGACTGTCACACTAATCAGTCTTTACAAGACTTTTTGTGTTAAACTTGGTTTTTGCCAGTTGAACCAAAACCTCACACATTAAATGTAGTTAGCAAACTACTTGTGACCAAAGACAACTCCTAGGTCATTGAGCACCATTGTGGTAATGCTCTAGGAAACCTAAGACACCCTCTTAATTTATGTAGAGTGATTTTACACTTATTGATGTTTTTAATAACATGGACATCACTTCCCCATATTAGATGTTTGACAGCAGTGTTATGTGTCCCTGCCCTTCGTGGCATTTCAACTGACATGAAAAGCTTGAACATTCATATGAAACACAGAATTATGAGAACAAGCTATCCATTTTATTTTTAGTATAGGATTTATTCATGTATAGCTGTATGTATGTATATAATTGGAACTGACCTTAAGTTTCAGTTGTTCTGCTATGTCAAATATTTGCAAAATATCAAATATAAGTATCTTAATAGCTTACATTTTTTGTTTAAAACATTAATTGATACCATGATTCCAGAGGTTAATATCATTATTTGACACTATTATTGGTACCAGGTTTAATAGACTGCAGCATTTTCCCTGCACCTTAAATTAATCTCAATCATATCTTAAAAATCTCAGCTGTTAGAGAAATTGCAGCTTATGAAAGAGGATTAGATTATTTTTTGGTGGAAACTGCTATTTCAAAAGTCATAGAGAAGTTTATTTTGGAAAGAATCTTTGGAGGCCAATTTCTCTTATCTCCTGAACAAGGCAGGGCAGGCTTGAATGATTGCATCATGCCCCAGGGTTTCTGCCTGGGTCAAGGCCTTTAGCATGCCAGTGCAACCAGAGCAGTTCGAAGGTCTCCAGGTCATTGGAACATCATTCATATTAACTAGGAAACCAAATGCAGTCTCCTCCACCTTCTGTATCCATCATGAGACTGGTTACTTAAAAGTAATAGAAAAAGTATGAAAATAAAAAGAAATAGAAAAATATGAAATGAAAAAAAAAAGAAGTGAAATTAATACAAAAAATATGAAGTCTCACACTGTTCTTTGGTTCTCACTTTTGGCTCACCCATCTTGTGAATACTCGGTTAACTGCATGCTCCTTAGAGACACAAGTTTTAGATTTAAAAAACCCACCAGCATGCTCTGAGTATGGGTTTGGACTAGGTGACCTCTGGATCTTGCAATTTACATTACTTTCACTCTATACATTTAGGAAACGCTTCCTTATTTCTATACATATGAGCAGAGAACAGGAGGATCTACAGCAAAAAAAAGAAGCTTCAAATGATGCTATTATTATCTTATTTGAAAGAACACATACAATTTACAGTGAAAAATGTTTTGCTGCAAAATTTTTGAACTTAAAAAGGATTTATTATGGTACATTTTTTGCAAATGTAAAATAAAATCTTGTTTTTTATATGATTTTAGGGTATTCCTGTCATGCTTTCTGCCTTGGTGGTAACTGCAAGTTTTGTTGTGGGTTTCTTTAATGTATATACTTGTTTATTAAAGGAGACATTAAGTGCAGTTGTTTTCATCCTTTTTTGATTTGAAGCCACCAATAAAAAACAAAAACTCAAATTATTGACATTTCCCAATGAAATTTTGTATGTGATACCAAAGTCCAAATCTTCATGCATGAAAATTATGTGGATTAGGACACAAAAAGGAAAAATTTACTTTCATGACAGTGCTAGGCATAGAAAAGATCCAAACCTCTTTCCTTTTTGTCTTCCAATCTACTTTTATGAAATAATACAACAAATAACATTAAGAACATTTTTTCCCTCCTAGGCAGAGTGGTCTTCCTCTCCTGTAATTGTATCCAATCATTGAAGTGAAAAATGGTGAGCACAGCTGATGTGAGAAAAGAAAAGGAATGGCAACAGCTGAAGATAGATGGATAGTTCATTTAGAATGGGATTTTTCAGACTTTTTTGGATAGCTTATTTCTGTCTCCTTTTGGACAGACTTTTCCACTAGATGGATGCGATTAACTTCTGTGTCATTTTTGTTGCTGAGCAACAGCCTGAGAGATATAAAAAGATGAGCCTATAAAAGCAAAGTTATAGTAGTAGAAGCCAACCCATAATTTGCATATTTCTTGTATAGTTCTTAAAATTACAGTATAATTATGTCAATCTTCCTCATTCTGCTAGTTAAAATGTTTGTCAACCCATCAGACTTAAAGTGAGGGAGACAAAATACCCATATGGCATTTTTGTTAGGCGTGATTATTTCATCCAGAGTGGAGGGATCCCCCTGATATGGCTCTGTTCAAGCTCTGCCTGAAGATGGAAATTTTCTTTCAGCTGATTTTCCTTGCAGGAGGAATGTATATTACTGCCTGCCAGAAGGAATGTCCTTCCTCAGAGTTGGCATCACATCATACAAGGCCCAACATAACGCATTTGTTGAAATATGCACTCCTCAGAAACATCTTGTGATACAAGCCTTGAGCTGTATTGAAACCAGCACCTGATTTGCCTCCATTGCCTCTGTGGAGAGAATGTGTCCCAACCTTGCCCACACCACTTGGTCTGCACCAGGTAAATTTATTGTGAAGGAAGATGGCAATACTAAGAAAGTGTGAGGATGCTGTACTCATTATGGAATTAGGTTGCAGGTACTGAAACAAAAATTGCTGTCCTGGTCAAGCAGAAAAGCTGGCTCCCTTTCAAGTGATTTATACTGTCTTCTATAGTGTTCACCATCCCTACATTTGAAATGTCTAAAGCCAGACCAGCAGCTGAACACAGATCTGCAAGATACAGCTCATGAAGACAAGAGGGTGCTTAGCTTTCTTGTCAGCCTTTAGCAACAGGTGACAGAGACAGTGAAAGAGATGCTAACAGTGACAGAGAAAGTAACATCAATCTGCCACACTGAACAAGAAATTGGAGAGTCTCCATGAACTGATTTAGAAATGGTGTTAATTTTCTGGAAGTGCTTGTTTTTATTTCTTGGGGTAATTAGCAGAGAGCACTTTCTCTTCTCAAGCTGTCTTCTCTTCAGCAAGGTTTAAAAACCTGCATCAGTCTCCTCTTTAGGAAATGTTACTCAGTTTTGCTATAATAAAGTTCCCCTAATAAAAAAATCTTTCATTTTACAGACCTGGCTGTTATTAAAACAAAATATGTAACCAGGCACTTCTCCTCCTAGTATCTGAAAAGATTATTTAGTCCTGTAATTTTCTATTTGGGATGTTGCTTTGTTGAATTCTCCATATGTAATCCATATAATTTAATTTTCATTGGCAGAAAATGAATTGAGATGCATGAACGGAACACATTTGAGCTAATATGAAGCTCCTTGTTTTTAGAGTAGGTGTACTGGATAGAATTTTATATTCAGTATATATTTCTTAATGACTCTCATCTTCCTTTGATCTTTTAAAACAATGTTTAAAAAAACAAAGAAAGAAGTGAATTGTGGTATTTTACTTTTTCTTTTTCCTCAGAGAATGTCTCTTACTGGACACAATTATTCCATGACATTTTAAAAACAGCACCAAATCACAATAACCAATTTATACAGTTCCTCTTCTCCAGTCAATGTATGGCTGCTGCCCTTTCAGTCATACCAATAGAAATCTATAATCTAGAATGCTTAGTTTCTCCTCAGTGGCATTAATATAGACACAGAGAATCTCTAGAGGATAAAATGCTGAAGTTCAGACAAAAGTAGAGCAGCAAGTTTCAACCGCACCTTCTAAAGGAAGTGAAGATTGTGTTTTCCAGTCTTTGAGCAACTTGGCAAGGGAGAAATTTTTGATATATTTTACTTGAGTGCTACTTAGGCATGCATGTTTTAAAGGAAAAATCACCAGGATGAAAAATTTGAACCAGGAATTGAGGCTGTTCCTGTGACTGAAGACAGTGCACAAAAATGAAAGAGCGAATAAACATGTAATATATGACTTGAAAATCTGGGTTTCCTTCTTCAGACTCTGTGCTTGCACTGTAATATTATGAATTTAGGAGGGAATGCAGTAGAGTTGGTGTGTAATTTGAGGTGTAAATTAAAAGTTTGGTACTGTCCTGAAAGATGACCAAGAAGCCTGAGTGAGCACTGATATTATCCAGTATATAATGCTCTGGGTAATTTTAATTCATCTGGTACAGGGAATTTAAAAGTAAGTGAATAGATTATTTTGATCACTAGCTCACAGTGTTAATTAAATTGACTGCATGTATAATAAGCAAAGAGTTCAATGTTCATAAAAATTTTATATCCAAATTTATGGACCTTTTGTAATTCAGAGAGCAGATTCATTGCATCCATTCTATTCAGATGAGGAAGTTGCAAAAACCACCTCATTAGCAAGGTCCCAGTATTGTATATAATGTCCCATTGGTTCTTGCATCTTTTTTCTGGTGTAAGTTCTGTAGTTTTAGGCATGTAAAAGACTGTGAGTGGCTGGTCCAACAGTATTTTCAAATGCTCTCTGGGATCCCCTCATCCAGTTATAAATATTTCCTGTTAAGAAACAACAGCCAATATCTTGTTTGCTCAAATGCAGAAGATCAGCCTTGGAGAAGTGTCTGGTAAAAAAAAAAAAACTGAGAAAAGAAATATTGAAGTGTCATCTTGCTCTTTGCTGTGTGGTGTTTTAAATTGTCCACCATGCAGCCAGTGTGGGCTAAGTGTTATGGTAGATGGCTAGAACATATTTCAAAACAGTTGATTCATACAATTATGTGATTTTACAAACTTCACTGGCAGTATATTGAGGAAAGAAAATAAACAAATGGGTTCACAGGAGATGGCACATGTCTGTGGACTGAGTTGGAGGATTTGATATCAAGCTGTACTGTATTAGCGAGATATTTTGGTGGCAATCTGAGCACCATCTGAGCAGTTGTGATGTTATGCAGAAATCTTATACACTGCATTGCTGATGGCAGAACCTGAAAAATAGGAAGGGAGAAGATTTTAACAACAGTCAAGGTCCAGACCACTTCAGAAATTTGTCAAGTAGTCTTGAAGTGTCAGATTTGGAGAAAGAAAATAGGGTTTTTATCTCCAGGTTTTAGGAGACAAGTTATCTTTCCATCTTGCCTTTTATGACTCCTGAATCATTCCTACTCCAGTGAGATCATTAGGATAGGCTCAAGCATCCAAACACTCAACATATCTGGATATAGATGTAATTATGAATCATGATCTTATTCCAATAATTCAATCCAGTCCCTTTAACTTGACTCACCTTGTCACTGCTAAGGATTTTCACCTGTTTTCACTCGGTATTAAAATACTCACCAAGAATTACAGACTCTGGATTAGATTCAGAGAATAAAAACCCTACCAACAGGTTAACTACCAAAACAGCTCACAAGATTCTGGATGGGATTTTTCTTTAAAGTGTTGAGATCAAACAGCATGCAGGATAAATGATATATTAATTGACAGAAATTTTCAAAATCATTAAAACAGCTATCAGATTCTGTTTTAAACTGCAGAGTTTATTCTTTTGCTCTAGAGAATTCAGGTTTTACATAATTTTATCTTTCCAATGCCAATCTAGTTTAAGGTAGACTCCAGTAATTTTAGTGGCAAATTCTCTTACCTTGCAAATATTTTCCAGCATTTTTGTGTTAGTCTGATTGTAGGGTTGTGCTTAATAAGTGCCATAATAAACTTCCGTCTTTCTTGGAATGTATAAATAGATAAAGGAAATATAACTTACTGAAAAAAAAGCATTCTGGTTAATATCGACAACTGCTTTACAGGCTTCATTATGAGCTTATTTAAATCACATATTGTGGAGTAAACAAGAATTTTTTTGTGAGCTAAGTGGAACTGTCTAATTACTCTTCCTAAGTGAATGTAACAGAACTCCTTGGCATTCTTCAGAGAACTTCCTCTTTTTGCATTTGCATTAGAGTTGCCATGGACAGCAGTGCATGTTGCTACCAGTCATTAATCATCTTAATTTTTTTTAAGCTTCCTGCTGAACAGCAGTTGACTCTATACAAGCACCTCTAATCTCAACTGGTTCAAATTTAAGAGCAAGCTACCTGGCAGTTTAAAAAAGAAAATAAAATACCTTCGTTTACCTTTAACTGTGAATACTTTTGCTGCCTTGTAGTTTCATTGGCCTATTTTCCTGAGTAGCTCATGCTGATTGTAATCACTCCTCTTAATTTTTCCCATATGGATAGAATAAGAGGAGAAGAACTGAAACTGTAGGTGCTCCCCTCGTTGTTTTAGAACAGCTTGTGGGAAGATTGAAAGCTCCTCAAAAAGGCACTTGGTGTCTGTGTAACCTCAGTCTCTCCCCCATCTTCTCCCACCTTACACATGCATATGATATCATTCATATATGTGTATAAGACACCACAGTTTATTTTTTATGTCCACCAAAAAGTAAATGTTCAGATAATATAAGCTGGTCCTTAAATGTCAGAAACAAATTTATTTTTTATAACTGAAGTCCATTGGTTCTAATGATCTTGATGTTTTACAGTCTGAAGTACTATCTCTCATTTAAACAATGAATTTATAAGTGAAGAGAAATCAGAGTTTTTCACAGAACTTCAAAATTACATAAAGGCATGTAATTTTCTGACTAAATGTTTTTCATAGTATCTAAAAACAGATTTTCTTTTTCAGTTTATTTTTATTTAATAAGGAAAAAAAAGACATAATGAGTCTCGCAATTTTTTTCTAACTTTTTAATTATTTGTGCTTTACCTTTTGCCTTCTAATTTGTAGGAGAATAATAAAAAAATCCCAAAACTCACAGCTGTTAGACAAAAGGATCTTCAAAGACTGCTAACAGAAAGAAGGGGGGGGAAAGACTCACACCAGTCTTTTGGGGAAGTATTGTCCCAAAATTGCACTTCAAAAATAAATCCTCTTTCAAAAAAGGGTTTTTTTTCGTTTTTGTAATGTCAAAACTCTTTTTCCATCCTCAACCAACAGAACTTAACATGTTCACAAAAATCAGTACTGTAATCCTGTTGTGATGAGAAGCTCTGAGGACATTATTTTTCATCAGTTTCAGTGCTGCACTATACTGAACGCTTTATTTTTACTTTAAAAAGTCTTTAAAGGATATGCTTAAATATAAGTTTCTGGTTTCGATTCCAGTAATGTAGTGGAACTTATTGCTGTAATAGCAGGGTTTACTGCTGCTCACAAATGGCATGATGACAGCAAACACTTCACTGCCAGAACTGAAATAAGCAACACTCCTTTATGCACTTAAATTTAAGTACATGATTTAGTCAGGAAGCCCAGCACCTAGGGAGCATCCTTAGGTTCTGTGTACTTTGCTGCCTGCATAAAGTAAACCTGGAGCTCTCCAGCACAGCATTGCCACTGCTGGTAATGGGCCACAAGCACTGTACTTAGTTGCCAAGGCCTCAGGTCTGGGGTTTATCCATCGTCCTCTGTACTAACTTTTCTTGACCTGCCTGAAGCTTCATTTTTCTTGGTTTAGCTGTGATAGCAGTTTCTGTAGTTGACCCATGGCTATATGCATTACTTTTGTTTGTATTTGTGTGATACAAGCACAGCTCAAAATAGAGAGCAGTGAGAAGCAGTTACTCTGCACAGAAGATATTTATGACATGAAGACAGTGTAGGGAAAGACAGCCCTAATCTAAGAGCAGAGGCTTTGTCAGGTGGAGCCCAGAATGCTGCTTAGAGGAGTACAGCCATGGGAAATGGGATGGAGGGTGGTCGTGGAAGCTGAACACAGCTCCCCCCTGATCCCTCAAGGAAAAGCAGACCTGCACAAAATGTGGTCTAGGAGTGACAAGGGCAACACAGAAATAGTATTTAACATACGGAACTGCAGACCAGTGCAGGAGCAGAAAGGTACAAAGTGTGTTATCAAACACATGATAAATTCACTAAAGTGAATTCTAGACCAAGGAAGAACTAGTGATGAGTTTGAATGTCATAATCCTGCCAGGAAAGGATGCTGAAAACTCTGCCCATGAAACTCTCAGCACAGAATGAACCCTCCTGACCTTAGGGCATAGAGGAGCAGTGCCAGGGTGAGCATAGCTCCTGTAGGAGTGAAAACTAAGATGTGTATAACACTTTTAACTGCATTAATTTGCTTGCTTTTCTTTTTTTTTTTCTTTCTTTCTTGTAGCAATTACATTAGGCTCATAATCCTTGATTTATACTAATAATATTTCAGTCATACTAACAATAAATCCTTGGCCTGATATGCATATTTTTAGATATCTAATGTATGCCTTTCTCTTTGCATGCAATCTTTCAAAAACAAGATTTGAGCACAATAACAATGAAGAATTGGATTGCTTGTAGAATTCTTGGTATTACCAGAAAAAAATTAGCTCTTTGCTATACTGAAGGCAACAAATTTAATGAAACAGAATTCTTTCTTTAGAAGATAAATAACCTCAGGACTATGTCAGCAAGCAGAATTCCTATTGATCTGATGTTTTGCTCAAGTGGAGAAAAAACTTAAAGGAAGCAACACTTCCAAACCAAATTTGAGTTACATATCCAGTATATTTGATCCTGAAGATGGTTTATCTTCTCCCTAGACACTCCTGAACAACTGGCTTCTCTAGATATCCTGTAAAAATATTCCCAATCATCAAACTATTTAATTCTGGTAGTCTAATAGTCTTAAGGTACTCCATCCTCCTTAAAAGCCTGCAAATCACCCATCTCCTGCTTCTTTAAATGTGAGCAATATCTGTATTTTTTAAGCCTTTGGTACAACATCAGCATCATTCTCTTTGAGGTTGTAAGGTATATTTTCCACAGATTTTTACTTTTTGCATGTTTTTTTGTCTTCCTCTCTTGCCTCATGAGTTTATTCTATTTTCACTTCATTGTGTTATTTTTTTCTGATCTTCAGGATAAAAATGTTCCTACTCTACACCTTTGATTAGTCCTGCTTCTTTTTTTTGTGTGTGTTGGCAGATATCTACACTTCTGGAGTTGTCAGTGCAGCTTTTCTTTCCTGTTCCACCCTGTCATCAAAAATTCACCACGTTCAGACATGTTATTATTCAGAAGTGTTATTTCAGAAAAATATGGTATAATTCCTACCTCTGCATTTTTTTCACTTACTGATTATCAAGGCAGATCAAATTAACTGTCCATGAAATCACAGAATCATAGCATAGTTTGGGTTGGAAAAAATCTTTAAGAACCTCAGGACCATTAGCCCAGCACTGCAAAGTCCAGCACTAAACCATGTCCTTCACTGCCACATCTGCATATTCTAAAAATATCTTCTGAGATGGTGACTCCATCACTCCTCTGGGCAGCCCCCTCCTTGAAAAGGCTTTCCGTGAAGAGCTTTTTCCAAATGGCAAATGTAAATCTCCCCTGACACAACTTGAGACTATTTCCTCTCATCCTTTCACTTGTTAATTGGGAGGAGAGACCAACCTCCACCTTGCTATGACTTCCTTTCCCTTCAGACATTCATCCTAAGCCTCCTTTTCTCCAGAATGAACACCCCCACCTCCCTGCTCCTCACAGGACATGTGCTCTAGACCCTCCCCAGCTCCATTTCCTCCTCTGGACATGCTCCAGCCCCTAAATGTCTTTGTTCCAGTCAGGTCTCAGGATCTCTCACTGGTCAGAGTGACCCTGAGATGCACTAGAAACTCTCTTTTCCCAGCCCGGCGGTCAAAGAAGGAGTCAGAGCTCTTCAGTTCTTGGTCTCAAGGTTTTTTATTGTTCCTTATCCATAAAATTTTTTCTCCCATCCAGCTGAGGTCCGCTCAACAAGACAGTCAGGGGCACTCTGCCTGCCCCCAGGGTGGTGTTATGTCTTTATACTAAAAACTATGTATACAGTGTTTACAACTACTTTCCAATACCTATCACCTATGTTAGACAGTGAGCTTCTACTCTAAACCAATCTAAAAGTGCCAACATCACAGCAGAAGATGGAGGCCAAGAAGAAGAAGAGAAGGAGAAAGGCAGGACATGCCCAGATTCCTCCATCTTGGCCCCTGAACCCCCATTCTAAAAACCCCAAATAAACTACTTTTCACCCTGTGATAAATTCACTATCATTCTACTTAAACTGTCGTGCCTTGCAGATCTTCATACAAGGTTGGTATGGCTCCATGGGTCATAATCAAAACCACAGGGGTTTTGGGCTCTGTGCCAGGGTCTCTGAGCCCCCTGTCAGGGGTCTTGGCTGCTCAGGACAGCCAGAGGGATCTCCTGGGTTTTAACAGTGAGGGGCCCAAAACTGGACACAGCTCTTGAGGTGTGGCCTCACTGGTGCCCAGCACAGAGGGACAATCCTGCCCTTCTCCTGCTGCCACACTATTGCTGCTACAGGCCATGTGCCATTGGCCTTGTTGGCCACCTGGGCACACCTGGGCTTATGTTCAGCTGCTGTCCACCAGAATCCCCTCATCCTTTTCCTCTGGGCAGCTTTCTAACCACTCTGTCCCCAGCCCGTAGCACTGCAGGAGGTTGTTGTGACCTAAGGGCACTCAGCCTTGTTGAACCTCGTCCAACTGGCCTCAACTCACTGATCCAGTCTGTCCTGATCCCTCTGCAGAGCCAGTATTTGATATACTCAAGGCAAGTAAAAGAGATCATATTCTCTGACTATGTAATGTACTACATACATAATTTACTGAAGTCCATGGCATGTTTTTCTTTCCTTGCATGCCTGAATTTTAATAAACCTTACATGAGACTGAAATGTTATGGTTTATGGCTTAAACACCTTCATGAAAGACTTTTGCCTATTATAGCAAAACTGTATAACAAAAGCTGCAGAAAAAACCTGAGTGGGGCCCTGACTAAGACCCTGCACTGCTCATTGATGGAGATAAGAAAAAGTGACACAGGTCTAGACTGGGGGAGAAAAACACACTCACATGAGGGCCAACCTTAGCACCTTCAGGGTGGAGACTACAGCCCCTGGGTTATCAGCTGCCAGGCTTGCACAGATCCTCCCCTTAAGTGGGGAGGAGGAGAGCTTTTGGGCATGAGGTGAAATAGCCTCTGGTCTGAGGCAGCAAACACCCATCTTCCACTGTGCTGATCAGCTCAGCTCTGGGCCCCCTCACTCCAGGAAAAGCCACATCCACGTGAAGGACAGCTGAGGGGGTGTCATGGCCCATCAATGACACCCCACAAAGGGGACCCCAGACCCTGCACCAGAGCACTGCAGCATGATGCAACAGACCCACAGTGTTGCAAGGGACAAAGTGTCAAAGCTCTCCCCCTTAGGGGAGGCACCTGGGTGCTCCCACCTGGCCCAAACGTTTATTAATCCATGGGATTCTATATTTTTGGCTGCGGGGCTGTGGGGATCCTACCACCAAGAAGACGGCATGGAGGAGAACAATAAGATGTCATGGGGACCCCGGAAGGGTGACATGTTTCTACCTAACCCATGTCACTCTCTGCCTGTAACACCTCCCCCCTTTTTCTATTTCTTTTCTATTCTTTCCTTCCTTCCTTCCTTCCTTCCTTCCTTCCTTCCTTCCTTCCTTCCTTCCTTCCTTCCTTCCTTCCTTCCTTCCTTCCTTCCTTCCTTCCTTCCGCCTTCCTTCCTTCCTCCTTCCTTCCTTCCGCCACTTCCTCCTCTTCCGCCACTTCCGTCATTTCCACCACTTCTGCCACCTCCTTCCTTCCACCACTTCCTCTTTGTTCCATCTTTCTTTTTGCCTCTTTTACTATTAAATAAAATATATCCACTTTTTTGGCACCAATATCTAACCTAATTTGGTTTTAATCAAGTTTTGTGGTATATTTTGAACCTTTCTTGGTTCAACCTGTTGTTTTTTTTTCACAGAGATTTAGTTTTCCTTGCTCTTCTATGTTTATTTGGATGGTAACAGGACTGAAGAAGAATAACAAAGGATTTTGTAGCAAATACATATCCAGGGCCTGAGGGTGAGGGCAGGGTCCTGTTTGTACCAGGACATCTGTTAATAGGAAACAACATGTTCCTCTTTTCTTGTGGTCTTGCCTGCTCAATCACCTCCATCTTTTCCTACTTCTTGTCTTTGATCAGATTAAATGGCAATTTGGGAGAAACTGTACTCCTGAAAATGAGTTCTAGTATTGCTCTTAAAATGCTTGAAGAATATGTGAATCCCCAGCTGACATGAAGATGGGACACAGCTCAATTTTCCCTGCTGTTCACCTTGCAAATTAATATTTTATAAAGGATATTTTAAGTGAAGCAAAACTCCAGTTATGAAAGAGATCATAACATTGTGGTTGATATTTTTTAATAAAAAATGAAGGAAAGTAAAAGTTATGTAACTTGTATCTCTTCTTAACTCATTCAATTCATAATTTATAAAACAGATTTTTAAAACAAATTATATAAATTAAATGTTCATCTAATTTTCATTAATATTCCTCCTGGAATGGAGCAATGATTACTTTGGTTTTAATTACTGAAAATTCAAATATTAACTGGAATGTGTTAATTTGGGCTTGCCTTAAAGACCCACTACTTCAAACTCCCTGATTTCTGAAACTTTTTGCAGGATTTTCTGTACTGTTGGTCCTGCAGAAGCTCTTCTCCATGGGCTTTAAAGTGTAACATAATCAGGACAAGAGGAAAGAGAAATTTTTAATGCAAACCTGCTTAAGAGCAAGTGAACACCTTCTTATGTGGGATAAAACAAAGGCTCCCAGAAGTAAACACATTTTTGTATAAATTCTGTAGTCTAAGGACTTCTAGAGTCCCTCAATCTGCAGCTTCTCTGACAGTAAGCTTTCAGGATTTTTTTGTCCATGAAACCATAGAATTTCATATCCATGAAATACAGAGCTTTTTTCCTTGGTTTTGGCATGCAGTTTGTTAGAGTTCATTAGTTAGGGGGAAAATGGTTTCTAGATTTAGAAGGCACAGGGTATTTTTAGTAAAAGTCTTCATCCCTTCCAAACTTGTATGTTTGGACAGCTTTAGGGAACCATTTTATTCCTGACCATTCACTTACATTGTTGTACCCTTGCACAATTGTGAAAAGGCTAGAAATAACCTTTTTCTACCCTAAGATATCAATCACAGCTACAGAAAAAATCTCCCACAGAGCAGATACCTTGATCACTCAATAAGATTGCTAAATGCTTTTTTAAATTCCTTCCACATCAAAGGAAAGCTTGATGGTGGTGTCCTTTTCTGCTGTAAGGGGAGTCATGGAAGATTCTTTTTAATAGATTTCTCGGACTAAAATAATTCACAAACATGGACAATATTATATCTGAGAACTGTTTACTGATAGAGTATGGTCTTTACTAGAGGAGGATAGAAAAGAGAACAAAGAGGGAAAAAGAGAAATGTAGAGAGGAACAGGTGTCTTGGTTTTGAAAGACAGGTGCCTACTAAGGAAGGCAGGAGCTTCTCCTGAAATGGAAAATTTGGTTAATGGTAAACCCCCTCCCTCCGATTGCTATAAATTTTTAATTAAGGGGTTCTCAGGAAAAAAGAAATATATGGGAGCAGGAATAACAGTTCTTTACTAGGGAAGAAAATAAGAAAATAAAATAAACAATGCAGTAAACTAAAACAGCACTACCAGAGTCAGAACACAACCTGACACCCTGTTGGTCAGGGTGTTGGTAGCAGCCCAATTGGAATGGTGGCTGCAGTGCTCCGGGAGTGTCAGGTGTGGTTCTGTTGGTGCAGGGATCCTGTAGAAAGGTGCAGTCTTCTTCTGAAGATCCAGTGGAAGAGAGCAGCTGTTCTGGGAAAATCCAGTGGAGAAGCCATGCTGGTGTTCTAGAATCTCAAGATTATATCCAGGTAGAATGTTTGGCCCTCCCCTGTGGGCGGAGCATCTCACAATGGGGTAATGTAATTTTATCAGTCATGCAGTGACATACAATAGCCTGTTATCAGCAGATGTCTCTCCAGAGGGAGGATTGGGTGTGGAAGAGATAAGGAAAACTGCCCACTTAACAGAAGACAACTGCCATACAGATGGCAAATAGAATACAATTTGCAGATGGAGTGCGTGCACTGTGCTGAGCCTTCGCGGCTCCCCTGGCTCCCGCTAGGCGCGGTCTCAAACAGCAGCAGGCTGTGTGTCTGTCCTGCTGGTGCTGAACCATGGCTGCTGCAGGCTGGCTGCTGCAGGCTGGCTGCCGGACAAGCTGGGAAAAACGTCAGCAGCTGCTGGGTGCAGGCAGTGGCAATGAGTTGCCTTGGGGAAGAGGTGAAACAGGGTGGAGGAACACGTGTGGACAGGAAAGAGAGGCAGGGAAGAAGCAGCACTGCAAGAAGAAAAAGCTGGGGGAAGAGAGAGGGGGTGTGCCAGGCTGACCCTCCTGGTGGGCCCCCACTCCCAAGAAAACAAAACCCATGGACAGAATTGTGGTGCAGTTAACTGCTTTTATCTGCTAAGACTCCTCTCACAGCCTGATTTCCTGGACATTTTTTCCTGGGAGTCTACACCACCAGCAAAGGGGCTTGCAGCCCAATCATGGAAACTTTTCTGCCCTGGTTGGCTGTCAGGTAAAGTTCCCTCTGAGACAGAGCTTCCCTGCCTTTTCTGCAGGGGCTGTCAGTATTGTAAATGCACGGCGAGCCCTGTTGCAGGGAAGAATGATGCATCTGATGCCATGTTGTCAGAAGGCTAATTTATTACTTCATATAACATATGACATTAACATATACTATGTTATATTAAAGAATGCTATACTATACCATACTAAGGAATACAGAAAAGATACTTACTGAATGCCAAAAAGATAATAATGAAAACTCGTGACTGTTTCCAGAGTCCAGACACAGCTTGGCCCTAATTGGCCAATGAGTCAAAACAACTCATACTGGAGTACAATCCAGCAATCACCTGTGGGTGAACACTCTCCAAATACATTCCACATGAGCACAACATGGGAGTAGTAAATGAGATCAGAATTGTTTTCCTTTTCTCTGAGGCCTCTCACTGCCTTTCAGCTCCCCAGGAGAAAAACCCTGGGCGAAGGGATCATGTTCAGAGAATGTGAATGCCACATTGTCCACTTAGACTCTGTTATGTCAGCAGTCACTGTCCCCTCACCTGTCCGAGCTGTCCCCTGCATGTGGCACATGCTAAGGCTCCCTGGACACACACAGCCTCTACAGTAATTTTTCATCCTGTGTCACAAAATGGAATTATAACAAATGTGAGGCATAAATAAAAATTGAATTGGTTCCTCTCAGAGGGTGAGGGAGGATGTGTAATTTTTATTTTTCTGCAAAGCATCACATAATTTCTTTGAAGTAAAGAGTTGCTAAGAAGAATAACCATGATGGTAAGGATCTTGGTAATGATGAAAGATGCAATGTAATATCCTGTTAGGAGGTTTCACCATTTCAGACTCATTTGAAGTTTATGTATTGAACAAACTCAGCTAGTTTTATAACTGTGGACTGTGCCTTGGGTGTGGATTTGTGAGAAACAGACTTGAAGAACTTCTACGTGGATTGTCTCTGGAGGTGGTAATTCTGGTGCTTCTGGCCAGAATCACTGAGATTGCCAAACAATTGCCAGGTGCCTGCCATAAGAAGAAATGTGATCTACTGCTAATTAAATGAATGAATGAAACATGCTACATTCAAAGCTAACTAGCTATAAACCAAAAATAGCATGGCTAAATTCTCTTCCTCTCTCTTCTCCCATGCCATCATATTATCAACACCAAATTACCTCCAAATAGAGAGACTGTAAAGTATTGTCCCAAAAAGCTGACACATGAATGTTCAAGTTTTATTTATCTCTCATTTCTATTACAGCTGTTTTGTTTGGGTTTTTCTCCTGCCAGTAATAGGTTCTGTGAATTTGTCAAGGACTGTTTTCTTTATTGGAGATTCTATCACTTTTGCTTACAAAGACGCCATGCCATTTTCTCAAAGAGCTGAGGTTTGGACATTAGGGTTTTTTCCTTATAGATCTTCTGAGCAAGAATGTATTTTGAAGAGGACATGGTATAAATAAAGAGAATCACTTGTTTCAGATAAAGTTAGATAGTAACCAAAACCCGATTTCTCAATCATACAAGAACACTGAAAGGAAAACAAAGCTATATTTATTGTCTTGTTTCAGGTTTTTTGCCCATTTGTATAAAAAATACAAGTGCTGTGTGGGCAAATAGTAATGATTTCCTTGACTGTGCAGATAGTTCAAATGACACAGAAAGATACTTTGAGACATTGTCCTCCTTTAAAAATCAGTCTTTTCCTGCCTTTCCCCAGATGTAACTAACTAAACCAGCAGAACTAATTTATATAGAGAGATTAATATTACTGCTGATCTTTTTCCATAATATTTGGAAAAAATAATTAATATCTGATGGGGGAATAACCATAATTTTTTTTCAATAAATGTTAGCAATCAAAATTAGATATCTAGTCTAAACTAGTCCTGGCTTCTCCTACAGCCAGTGGAAAAATAAATTTCTTCCTGAATCCTTTGTCAAAGAGAGGTGAAGTAATTTTCCAGTACAGGTCCCTACTGTGTCTTGGGTAAATACAGTCTAAATAGGTAATCTGATCTCAACATATCTATTTTAGATGGCTATAAACTGAAATGGCTTCTACTGGTAATGTCAAAGATTTACTGAGAAAAATTAACTGAAGTAAAAAACTACAATTAGTTAAAATGTAATTTTCACTCAATAAAGCAAATACAAGAAAAAGATTTTGAAGTTACAGAATCATTGACCTGTGAGAGATCATCAAATCTGTTTCCCTGTCCTAGGACAGGATAATTTAGATGATAATCTTACTGCCAGGGTAATTTCTACTCTGTTCTTAGGTTTCCTATGGGTAAGGAAGACGTGCAAATACTATCTTTATAGCTCTTTCATTCAGAAAATGTTAAAGTCTTTGGACATCTGTAGCACGTAGACATTGTGTTAATTCCCAGTACTCATTTCTTTTGACTAGAACATGTAAAGAAGGATTAATTTAGTTACTGACAAACCACTCTTTTTTCTCACATTTCTTGAAGGTTGGCATGCAGTCCAGAAGTCCAGAAAAGTGTAGGGCACATTTATTTATCTCAACCATTCCAATCATTGTTCCTTTCTTCAGTGTTTTACCATTTTGGTTCTCTATTGGTCAGTAACCAGACTAGATCACTCTCGTTCATTGAGGTGTTCTTGACATTGAGGTGTTCTTGATTCACCTTCAGCTTGAGATTCAATGATGCATCTTGATGTCTTTACTGAATAGCTGCTGCCTACAAAGTTCTGCATTGCCATATGAATTTGCCTGAGGGGCAGCACCTTGCTTTTCCTCTGTTAGAGCATCATGCATCTTTCATATCAAATATCATCCATTTTTCAAGGTCATTTTGAGTCCCAAATTCCATCTCCTGTATATGAGCAGTCTCTTTCAAAGTGATGTAATTTGTGATTTCAATGAGCAGATTTCTTAATTCTGATTGTTAATAAAAATATTGAAAACAGCAAAAGTCTTATCCTGCTTGATAACCTTTTATTGTTAATGGCAAAGCACTGAGAGGTGCTCAGATTTCCAATGAGTTCACAGCTCAGTATACTATTTTCAGCTAGACCACGCTTCCTCGTTTGCACATAAGAATGTCATGACTCAAAAGCCTTACTAGCATGGAGAAATGACATTTGCATCTTATTTTCTATTCTCAAATCTTATTGCCATACCGGAGAAGGAAATTAAATTGGTCTGACAGAGCTTTTTTCTTGACAAATCCATGTTAGCTTCTCCATACCTCTTAAAAGACATTGTTTCCACTTGCTTTTTCGACTACCAGTTTCTTAACTGGAACTGAAATTGTCATGAGACCTTGGTTGTTTTCTAATTACCACAGAGATTTAGGGACAGAAATGTTCTGTTTTAAAAGTAAATTTATATTGATATATTTTTTCTAGGCTTTTTAGCAGTTAGAAAGAGACTATGTAGGCAGACTTTCAGTTTATAGCTGTTAGTGATTTATTTGATTACTGTCTGCAATGTACTGGTAGTTGAACTTTAAAACAACATATTTAGATGTGTTTTCTTTACTATTTTATTGATTTTTTTTACACTTAGAATTATCAATAAGTTTAACATATCTCTGAATACATGATTATAATATGGGATATTTTAACATGAACAATATGAATAAAACTGTTTATTTCAGTGATTTGAGTTCTGGGGCAAACCCACACATTTTCCATAGGTGTTATCATTTTGTTTAGTTCCCAAGTGAAGAAATAGTGATGATTTCATTAAAAAGAAATCATAATAAAAGGCCAAAAAGAAATTGTAAGCGATTGCCTATTCTAATTCAATAGTTATCTACTTTTGAGATGCTTTTTTGAAAATGCTGCGGAAAACCATGACCATTTCATTAACAAATGGTCTTTATAAAATAAAGATGATTACTCTTTATTTATAAAATCAAAGTAAAATGTATTTTACTTTTTATTCATACTGAATTGAATATCTACATGTTATTATAGCCTTCTGCTTATGGGAAAGTCAGTGTAACACACGCTCTGTAAAGATACAGCTCACAATGGGCAAACTCACTGTCTCATGGAAAAATAAATCCATAATATTCAATAATCAGAGGGGAAGATGAACTCTGAGAACAAGATGTCTGAGATTAGTTTTATTTGCAGTTTGCAACAAGCCATTCTGAAATATAGAAGAGACTCAAGAAACGAGTACAAAATGAAATTATGTGCTAAGGGGCTTTTCTCTTGTCCTTTATTGAACATCTGTGGCAGTAATTTTCTAGTTTTACTGAAAAGGTTACCTTTGTATTCCAGGAATGTGAGAAAATTGTTCTTTAACAGATGCCTTGGTAATTTGTGAGTGTGTTTAGACAAAGCAGTCAGGTGGACTCTGTTTTGGAATGTGAACCAGTTCATCAAGAGGCAGACAGGCCTACTCTTACTGTGCCTATTGGGTGTTTAAGATTTGGCAAGTGATTTATTTTTTACAGGTCACTTCATTCATGCTGTCCTTGAGTGTAAGATGGGAACGTAAGAATAGTCCAAAGATTCATCTGGCTGGTTTTGTGTTCTCTTGTAGCAATGGGGAAGAAAGAGGCATGGACGCCCTTAAGCAACCAAAAGAGATCACTTTGTGGTAGAAACCACCCCCCTTTTATACCTTTAGTTTCCACTGGAAAGAACCTGAATTTAACAGAAGAAGGGCACTCATTGGCTGGCTCAGCTGCAGTCTGCTCTCCGCATGTCCTATAACCCAATCAGCTTCCCATTCATGTGCTGTCCACACATTCTTCCTCATAACTGGCTCTCATCCCCCAACCAACTTCCAACCATCCAGCCTGCAGTTGTGCCTTCCCCACAGGGCCTTCTGGTGAGCACAAACCTTAACAACTTTATCAAACACAACCCCATGTCCCACATTCTCCTACTGACAGTGGTCAAGATTAGAGGCTTAGGGAAGAGTGGAAAAACAAGCATATGGTGACACTTCCCCAAACACTCCTTTAACTGCCAATATTTTATCACTCAAAGGTTTACTCTTCTCTCTGCCCAAAGATATCACAAAACATGGTCCTTGTTTCACAGTCACTTAGAGAAGTCCTGATGAAGGCTAAGGAACAACCCTGGGCTTCTATATAATTTTTGTCCTTACTCTTGCATGAACAGCATTTAATTCCATTGATCAGTTCTATAACTGCTTTGTAATCCCACTTTTTCACATGATATCATCTCACCTATTAATAGTGCCTAAGATGGATTTTGGATCTTCTCTCCATGTCTGAAGGCTACCTGCAGGAAAGTTCTTTGTAGGATTTCTAGTCACTGATAGAATTGCAGATCTGGAGTGCTGGAATGACAATAAATTGTAGCAAACCACATTTTTTACAGATTGCATCTCAGTTCATTAGGAAGGTGGACTGGTGCTCACCCAGTCCTTGATATCCCTATTGCAGATAAACCCTTAATTTTTAGATAAAATTATATTGTTAATCATTCCAGTGTCCCTATAATTTAATCTCTGTTTTCTTTTCTACCAGAAGTGATTTGAGCAATTTGGTTACTCAAGCATGACCAAACAGACGGACAAAAAGTCAGGAAGGTAAGATGTATTTCACAGCACGTTATCAACATACATTTGAGATTATTTTGACAAACTGTGGGCTAAATATGAAAACATTTCAGTCATCATTATTAAATTTTTACAGTATGGGAAGACATTGGCTGCCCTACAGTTTTTCCTAGCCTTTTTTCAACCATGTCGTTTTTGAGGCTACTTAACGTAGCAAAGTGCTTCGGTGGAGTTGCAATGCATACTCCCACCTGATGATCTTCTCAAAAGAAAGAAGTTGAGGCATGAAAGGCCTCTTAACAAAAGTTTATAATACAGAATTTTGTTTTTCAAAGTGACTTTGCCATTGACAACCCACACTTAACTCCAACAGCACATGCTAATAAGAAGAGGGTTTCTTTATCAAAATGCACTATATGACTACAGTTTTTTTTAAACAGCAGCAAATTAGACCATGTATTTTTGCTTGCTATGTGACAAAATCAAGGAGTTGGTATTGATTAAGGACAATTAGCTCTAGAAGAATCAGTTATATAATTTTAAAAAGTCAGCTTTGACCTAACAGTGGCTAGAAGGTGTAAATACTCAAATTTGATTTTCATCTAAGCTATTAATAAAGCCTTTAAAATTAATTTCTCATTGATTACATTCTCTTCTTTTTATAATCCAATTTAAACTTTTAGACATGGATACATGACATTTGAATGTCAGGTAAATGCCAATGAAATAAATCTTCTATCTTTCCTATTAAAAATGTCTGATGCTGATTTTAAGTGTAATATTCAGCCAATAAGCATAAAGATCCAACAGGTATAGACACTGTTGTAAACACAAAGCATTGCAGTAGTACAAATCAGGACCCTTGAATAAAACTAATGCTATTTTAAAAATTAACATTACCTTAGAGTAATTCATAAAACAAAAAACAAAACCCTGCATTTTTTTTCTGTTTTTCAGATTCATTGGAAGAGTTGAAATTAATTTTTAAAGTATCTTTCTCTCTAACCTTGAGGACTAGAAATGTCTGTGAGTAGTTTTTGTGTAATCGAATTACTAGATCACCTAGGTACCAATTAAAAGAGACAGACTATGTAAAAAGCAAACAATAATAATAAAAATATAATTGATAAATTTTCTGCACAGTGTCTTTCTCTTAAAAAAACCCTTGGAGTTGATCACTGCCCTTGATGAATAAGCATATTGTAAAATTTTTGTGTCACTTGCCCAATTTTGATTTATAGGATGTAGAGTTCTTTACATTTATGAGATGCTTGGATGGAGCTGGAAAACTTACTTAAGACTTTTTAATATTTTTTTTGAGGAAAAAAAGCTATGAAACTGATCTTCTCCTCTTCTCACTGACTTTAGAGTGATGCTCTTCCTTTAAATATTAATTTTCCAGATTAATCTAAACTTTCTAAGTTTCTGTCCAGCTCCAAGCTCAAAGCGAGCAATGATACATAAAAAAATGGGTTTGAAATTAATCCTTTGATGCAAACAGAATGTGGCAGCAGGGTAAAAGTATATGGAAGGTCAATGTATGGACATGTAACCTTGGAGAAATGCTGAGACTGAGCATACAGGCAGGGGATTAGGAAGGACAGAGCCCAGATGGAATTGAATCTCTCAAAGGATGTCTGAGACAAGAAGGATGGGTTTTATAAGTCACCAGGTGAAAAAAGGAAGACCAGAGAACATGTCAGTGCACAGCTGAGTGAGGCAGGAGGCTCGGCTACACAGAGCATGGTAAAGGCTGAGGTATTGAACACCTTCCTCACCTCAGTCCTTACCAGCAAGACCGGTCTTCAGGGATCCAGACTCAGAAACCACAGGGAAATCTGGAGCAAGAAATGCATGCCCTTGGTGAAAGAGGATCAGGTTACAAAGACTTAAGCAAATTACTCATACACCAGTCCAAGGGGCCTGATAGGATGAGTGCTAAGGGAGCTGGTTGATGTCCTTAAGAGGCAATTCATGGCAATCTTGTAATGATCATGGTGACTGGGAGAGGTGCCTGAAGGATGGAGAGAAGAAAGTGTTACTCCTAACTTCTGAAAAGACAGAAAGGAGGGCTTGGAACTGTAGAGAATTCAGCTTAACCTCAAAGCCTGGGAAGGTGATGGACCAACTAATCCTGAGAACTATTTCTAGATATGTGAACTACAAGTCCAATAGGAGTAGTCAACATGGATTCACCAAGAAGTTATTCTTTACCAATGCTTTGACCTTCAACAATAAATTGACTCTGTCATTAGATGAAGGGAGAGCTGTGGATGACTTTGGTCAGTTTTATATTGTCCCCCCTTAAGATCTTCACAGAGAAGCTGATCAAGTATGAGCTGGATGAGCAGACAGTGGATGTACATTGGAAAATGGCTGAATGGTCAGATCCAGAGGTCAGTGATCAGTGGCACGAAGTCCAGTCAGGGGACAATAATCAGAGTTATATCCCAGTTGTCCATGCTAGGTCAGATCCTGTTTAATATTTTCTGTAATGATCTGGATGATGTGACAGAATTTATCCTCAGCAGCTTTGCTGATAATGCAAAACTGAGAAGAGTGGCTGATACACCAGAAAGTCACTGTGCCACTGAGAGGGACCTTGAGAAACTGGAGAAATAGGATGAGGAACCTGATGGAGCTCCACACAGGGCCATTACAAACCCTTTGCAGTAATAAATGCTGGGGGCCACCCAAACAGGAAACAGCTCTACAGAAAAGGCCCATGGGGGCTGATGGACACCAGGATGAACATGTGCCATGAACCTTCCCTCAAGGCAAAGAAAGCAAATGGTATCCTGGGCTGCACTGGGAATAGTGGGAATAGTGTTGCTGGCAGGTGGAGAGAGGGGAGCCTTCTCCTGTACTCAGGACTGCTGAGTTCATACTTAGAGTACTGAGTATATTCGAAGTATATTGCCATACTTGTGAATTCTGGGTTCTCCAGCACAATAAATCCTTGGAGCTTCTGGACAGAGTTCAGTGGAGGGCCAGTACAATGACTCAGGAACCAGAGCATCTCTCATATGAAGAAAGGCTGAGAACTGTACGATCTCAGAGGGGATCTTATAAATTAATTTGAATACATGAAAAGTGGGCCTAGAAGTACCAAGACTCTTTACAGTAGTGTCCAGTGACAGGACAAGAGGCAATAAAAAGAAACTGAAGCACAGTAACTGTAGGAATAATGTTGTGGGTTTTTTTACTCTGAGGTTGGCTAAGCATTGGAGATGATTTCTCAGGAAGATTGAGGAGTATTATAGATATTCAAGTGGTATTTGGACATAGTCCTGGGCAACATGCTCTAGATGAAGCTTCTAAAGCAAGAGTATTGGGCCAGATGATCTCCAGAGCTCTCTTTAAACTTGAGTCATTTTGTGGTTCTGTGGCTGACATGCAGATAATCACAGTAAGGAAAACCAGCATCTCCCTTGACTTTTTTGAGTTAGGCAGGATAAAAGCTCTATGTTGCCTTTCCTCACAGGATGGAGAAATGGGACACCAAAGAAATGACTCCATTTTTGAGTCTGCTGTCCCTGTAGATGAAGGTTAACATCTGGAAGCTGTACCTCATGGCATCCTTTGCCTCTCAACCATAATGTTGCATTTACCCAAGGGCTGCTTTCCAAAATCCTTGTCCAAGGGATACAGTTATTTGTGAGCAGTCAGATCATATTTTTTAAGTCTCTTTCTCTATACACTACTGTTATTATAATTAGACCATATTTACTACAGCAGTTCCAAAGCACCTGTCAGGTCTGAATTGTCATCATTCCAAGTAATGTAAGTGCAGACTTATAGGCAACTGCCAGTGTGAACAATTTACAATTTGCACAGCATGGTTGTAAAATTTATACCTTCAAACAGCAGTATACCTTTCCCCCTTTCTCTTCAATAAGAATAATGATGTTTTCAAATGTATGCACGGGAAAATAAATAATTTATCCCTCTGGCCCATAGAAGTTAAAGCACTTAAAACTACATAACTCAGTATTTCATGAACACTGATGTGCTTTCTGAATGAATATTGAATTTCATGTTATCCTGGACTCTAATGTGGTAGAATACATTACAGCACTTTGTGAATTTATGACTACCTGGCTTTTCCCTATACTAACCAAGACAAACTATCTTTTATTAATGGGTGAAATGCTCAGTTCTGACTCCTTGTGTTGCAAGGTTCAAGAAATCTCATTTGAGCACAGGCAAAAACCTGATTCAATAAAATCAAGAAGAAATTATATTGAGGGTTTTTGTGGAAAAAGTATAAAGGTCATTTCTTCGAAATTTGAGAAAGCAACTCTCTGTCTTGCATTTTGGTGTCAATCCCATGAACCACAGAAATCTATTTATTTTCCAAGCAAAAAATTTTATGGGCTATAAGAACTAATATAATTTTATTTTTTTTTTTCATTTCGATGTCCCTCTTTTCATATCATCTAAGGCTAAATAAGTCTTTCCACTGTGAAGAATCTAACTCTGGAGTGACATGACAAATTACATCTTGAACTGCATCTGAAGTTGAGTCACGTAAATTCAAAAGAGATGAGCACTGATTTCGGTGGAAACTGGTGCAAGCATATTGTCCTTACCTAGAAAATATTACTCAAAATATTCCGAATATGCATAATTAATTTTTTTCAAGTCTAAATACCAATGTTTCCCATAAAATAATGTAATGTATGAAGAAATCTTGCTTTTTTCTTGCAAAATTTTGTCACTGTTGTAAATAATGCTTGCAAATTCACATCAAGATCTAATATATTAGAAACTAGATTTAACTGCTTTAATATTTTGTGCCACAGGTGGACATTTAGGATTTGGTTTTTCACTTTTTTCTGCTAGCTTCTCTTCATGCCTGTATCATTCCCATAGGGAAAACAAATCAAATTGTCTGTTTTCAATTCTCCTGCCAGGAGCTAATCAAGGAATTAGAAGCCTGGCTTGTGAATGTTGTCAGCCATGATCTCCATTCTCATTCTTAATTACAAAATTAATGTACCACAAAAATCATTAGAATAAAATTTAAATTACTATAAGTAGCTAAGTTGCTATAAAACAACTTTTATTTCATTAAACAAAACAAAATAAACAGATAGAAAACCCCAACAAAACAAATAAATTTTGGGAAACCAATTGACAATAAATTTTTTGTGCAAAATCGTCAGATTCAATTATACATACAACCTGACAGTGACAGTCGTGAACAATAATTGTTTTCATTGTTAAAATGAAGTCAGGATGTTAAAATTAAACAGATTTATCACTGACTCAATGGAAGAGCTGCAGTAGAAGCTGGATGTTTGAAACAATATTTTATATTTATATCCTCCTCATGTTGCAATTTCCTAGCTGATGGTGTAAATATGGGCTTCAGCACAAACATCTCAATACACAAGAAAACTCCTCCATGTGTGTGAAGCCTAACTTCATGTAAGACAGACAGCATATGACATATGAGAAAAAGATAACTTTCCATTTCTCCCACCAGATTTTAATCACAAAGTTCAATACTATGAGAATGAAATCCATGCACAATTCAATCTGTACTGAACTCTAAATTTGTAGACTAATGATACTTTATTGATGATGAAATTGGAACCCAAAGTCCTGCTTTTGCTCCTGCCTCTGTAATTCTTACTCTTTTAATCTCTATCAGAGCTGGGGAGGATTCAGGCTGGCAGGCATGGCTAGAAATTTATCCCAATTTACATAAATGATTGTGGGGATTTGACCTCCATTTCTTGTATGAGCATGATGATATCAATTGATAGTGAGCTCCAGGAATAATAAAGTAAAATTATTTGCCTGGAATAATAAAAAGACAAGAGAAGATTGTTTTACATCTGGCCAGATGATATGCATACAGATTATCTGCTGGGACAGAAGACACCTTAGTCCAGCCTCTACTACCTTGATGGTTTAATAAAAAAGGGAAATATCAGAGCAGCAGGATAAACCTTTCGGTACAGGCCCTTAATTGAATGTTCCTACAATGCATTCCCAACCGCCTCTCCTGCACATTTTACACATCTCAGCTTTTCAAGACCATATAACATCAAGCTCCAACCTAGCAGTATCTTTATGAAGAACTCTATGATAAATGGGAATTATTCACTGTGGAATTACTGGGAAATGTGCAGTCGATGCAACAGCAGAGAATTACTGGCCTCATAGTAAAGGACAGGAAATTATAGATATCCTCTTGGATTTTTCATGCAATATTCTTCCTATCCAATGCATTTTCTAAAATACCTTAGCAAGCACCAATGCTTTGGATTTTCATGAGTCTTTTTTTCTTTTTCTTTCTTTTTTTTTTTTTTTTTTTTGCATTCACAGAAGGATTCAAAATATTTTAGAGGGGAAAAGAAATGTTTTAATTCTCTTGAGCCAACATTTATACATTGCATGGTTATGTAAATCAGGAAGCAGGCAATCTCCGAGATGACTTCACCCTCTTTTATTCCTTGTATTAGATAGTGTGGCAAATACATTGCATTGTTGCTCATATGGGTATTTGTATAAGCTGAGCTGAATACCTTGCAACTGCAAGGAATAGCAAGAAAGCCCACCTGGAGAAGGGAAATCAACTGTTTGACTGCTGAATGAAGTTAAGCACCTACATAAGAGCTTGTAAAACTGAGTTGGTGCAATGCAAATTGCAACATTGTTGAAGTGCAAAATATGGACACCAGCTTTATGTGAAACTCTTCTAAAGGAAAGGTAATTTAAGTTTCATAAATTTCTTTAGCATTCTAAAAAAATTAAATGTTGTGTTTTTCAGCAAAGTTTATGTAACTTAGTCAAGAGAATAGGTGAGGTCTGAAAGAAACAATTGAAATTTAAACTCATTATGCTATTTACTTGGAACTCACAGTATTATTTAATATTTTTGGGGCATAAATATTGTCTCAGCATAATCACCAAATAAGAATTAATTTTATGTCCTAAAGCCTAGTATTCCTGGAAGAACTACTTTTCATGGCTGTTACAGGAAAAGCATGACAATTCTTTTATTTTATAACATTCCTTAAAGGAGAGAAAACATATAAATCAGGTGTTCCTAAATTCTAGGAGAGGCACTAGGGGCTGTACTTTTCCTATGTAGTACAAAGACCACTTCTACTGAGCATCCCAATCCACTCTTGTGCTCCAGCCTTGTGTTTGTGCTTATATATAGGCTTTCTTACCTTTTTTCTGCAATGCTTCTTCCAATCAAAGTCAACAATCACAGTAATCTGCAATTGCATAATTTCCTTCTTTGTTCTTCACCTGACTTTTACAAAAGCTGCTGTGGAACAGCAGAGCTCCAGTCATACCAATCTGTTGGCTATCCAGAGTGGCAATATTCCAGGCATTTTCTGTCTCTCACAGTAATCACACCTTGTTTTTCTATACTTAACATGGGGTGAGCCAGGAAGAAAAGTTATGCCTGGATTTTGCCATATATACAGAGATGACATAACTGAGGAAGACTCCTGCACACACACAGACAAAAACCACAGAGATGTATTTAGATGTGTATGTATTTAGAAAGAGCAGTGACACTATGGCAGTATTTAAAACCGAATTTATATCCAACAATCACAGAACCATAGAATGCTTTGGATTTGAAGGGACCTTAAAGATCACCTCTTTCCAACCCCTTGTCATGAGCAGGAACATCTTCAACTAGACCAGGTTGTTCACAGCCCCATCCAGACTTCTGAACGCTTCCACAACTTCTCCAGGTACCCTTGCCAGGGCCCCACCACCCTCACAGTAAATAGTTTTTTCCTAATATCTAATCTAAACCTATTCTCTTCTAATTTGAAGCAATGTTTCAATAACTAGTCCCTTGAAGAGATCTTTTCTTGTACTTTCCTTGCAGAACTCCAAATATTTTGTAAAAATCTAAAGTTTATCCCAAGCTATATTTGAGATTTTTTGCTTAACTTGTTTCTTTCCACACAACTGAATTTCTGTTCTGTGTTAGACACAAACTGATGGCCAGATTCAAATGAAATATCAGCACCGTTATATTGACTTTATTTAGACTTTACATGTGAGCAGAGATTTTGTTCAATTCCCATTGCAGCCATACTTATTACCAAAGGTGGAAGTTTTTATCTTGATGATTATGTTGTTTGTTGGCTTCATTTTAAAAGTCATCCAATAACAAGGATGAAGTAGATATTTCAGGAAGCTGCATGAAGGCTTGAGAAGTGAAAAAAAAGTGAGGCTTTCTGAATTTTTTCCACTTCGGTCTAGCAATGCTGAAAATTTACATGACTCTCTTTTTCTTCTATCTTTTAATTTCTTTAGCAATAGCTTTTCAAAATTTATAGAAACAGCTAAGGTTACTTTCAACTGTTATTGTTTAATAGCCTTACATCATTATGATTTCTTTTAAATGACATCTTAAAATAATTGAGGCTGACAAAGACCTTTAAAATGATCAAGTCCAACTGTAAACCTAGCACTGCCAAGCCCACCACTGAACCATGTCCCTAAGTGACGCACACATCCATGCATCTTCTAAATACCTACAGGGATCAAAAGTCTATACCTTCCCTGGGAAGCCTGTTGAAGTGTTTGACAACCTCTTGGGTGAAGAAAGTTTTGCTAATATACAATCTAAACCCTTTATGTTTTTAATAAGTTCTTCAAACTTTAGCGGTAACAATGCTAATAGTTAGACATCACAGCAGCTTTGACTTCCTTAATCATTATACTCTTAGAAACTATTAACTGCTGACCCCAATATTGCTTTGGAGATGCAGAAACAAATTCCAGTAATTGTCCAAGGCCTATGGTAAGCCTCTCACATGAAATTCATGGTCAAATAACATTGTTTAACTTTATCTTTCTAGGTATTTCTTCCTAGCCCACATTATTACGAGATGAATTTATTTACAATAAAATGCAATGACTTGAATTACTATGTCATTCCTTAGCTACTCTGTTTCACATAGCTGTGAGTTACAGAGATATAGATAAATCTTATCTTCATCATTGCTTTTCAAAACTCCTAATTAATATATCCACTTGCTATCATTTCCCACAGTGATAATGGTTTCTGAATGCAGCAGCACAGCATGAGATTCTGCAGCAAAGCAGTACAATTTAAATGCCCTTTTAGCAAGAAACAGAGCTTGTCACCACTACAGAGAAGACTTATATTTACAAGTCTTCCATTCGTGACACCTTATTTTGGAGAAAAGTAGCTCCTCAGAATCACATCTATATTAAACAGTAAGCTGAAAAACCTAAATTGGCAAGGGTTTAGAGTGACAGGAAGCTAAACAGGCTCAGGGCTGATGAGAAAAATGGAACTGAATTGGAATTGAAGCTGTAAAATTATCTTTAGGACCGCTCAGTGACCACATTTCACACATTGCAGGAGGATCTACCCCATTGTTTTTGCTAGATCTTTCAATTTTACAGTCTCTTCCATAATATTTTGAGTCTTCTCAAATCAACTGCGACTTATGTTGTTACATCAGAATCTTTACCTTATTACCTTCATTCAAGTGAAGAATGAAAAATAGAGAAAAATAAACCTATACCAAAATACCCATAAAGATGTCAACAGTGGTGGCAAAGTCTCAAAGATGCAAGACTTCTCCTTAGGTTAGATACAAAACATTACTTGTCAATTTGGCCCTATTGGTACTGTCATTCTTGTGTTTCAACACAAGAATTCAGTTTGTGAGAGGAGCTCTGGAATTGATCCTGTAATAACAAAATATAAAAATATAGGTGAATTTATAATAAAGTTGTTATTGTAATGCAGAGTATGAGGCAACGAGACCTTTTAATCCAGTGCATATTACAGATGGATAGAAGCTTTTATTTTAGTACTTTTATTCAATGACAGTATTGTTACATAAAGAAATATAAAGATGAATAATCTGATTTTTTCCTCGCTTTAGTGCTGCGGCAATTGTCATGACTTTTAAATTACCTTGTAAAGTCTATGTTGGGTTTATACTTCAACTTTCATTATGTATCTTCTACATGACTATTTTAAATTCAATTGAGCATTATGGAATTTGGAATCTCCATTCACTTATCCTGCTTTCACTGGTTTGGATCTAGTATTTTTCAGTGTAGATTTCTGTCTTGGGTAACAGGCTTTGAAATGTAGCAAGCCTGTGCAATTCTGTTGAGGTGGGTTTTTAGCATTTCAGTAAAATAAGTAACTAAAATAATCCAAAAGTTTGCAGCATATTCTTGTGATATTGTTCCCCTCAAAGAAGTCTCAGTCAAAGCAATATTCTACATCAATGTGTAGTTGGCAAACACACATCATTTTCTCCCTACATTTCGATGAGCCCTTTGGGCACAGGTTGCTTTGTCAGTGGCTATATTCAATTCAATTCAAGGTCTTAATATTTTGTTGCTAAAAACAGAAAATAAAAAGGTACTATAGAAAAAACTCCCCACAGCTGCTACTCCTTCATTAGAGGCTCTACATAAATCTCTTTTAGATCAAGGATCATTGACCTGATAAAGTGCAATAGAGTTGATTGCTCTTGTTTTCCATGTTGATGTCATAAAGGTGCATGAATTAAATAAATGCATTAAAGCTGCATTTCTCTGTTGGTTAGTGTGGGCCTCATAAAATAAGACTATTCATATTTTTGTTAGGATTAAGACCACCTAGATCAGGAGGTCATTACTTTGAATGACACAGCTGAAGGTGTTCTGCTCACAAGGGCACAGATCACGGGACAAAAAAGCAGGAGCTGTACAGCTGGATGTCTGGCTCTGAATTAACAGGCCAGAAATAGGCCAGTATGGAGCACACCATGAAGGAACACATTGTTCTGGTTGGTGCTCATGCTGTTAAAGTTCATTTCTTTCATTCCTGTTCTTCAGATTTGGTTATTGCTGAGATTACAGCCTGCTCTCCTTCTCGGAGCCACTCACTGCAGTAAAACTTCTGCCTGGAGAAAGTTTTACCTCTCCAAAACTGAACTTGAAGTTAGGAGCATGACCAATCTAATGTCTATGATTAGTCCCACTAATGACTGAGCTTGCTGATAGGACTTCTGAGGTGAGTTAAAATTTGCTTTGAGTCAGCCGAAGCAAACAGAGTGATTTTCAGAGACTTTGACTACAGAACAAGGGTTATATAAGGCTAAATTGTAAAAAACAGTACTTAAAGAAGGTGATGAAGTACTTTTTTGAAGATTAATGCTAAACCAAAACATAATTACAAAGTAAACTAAAATAAGAGTTTAAAATGTAGTTCAAATATATTCCTGAATTCTTAATTTCTGTTCCATTAATTCCCCACTCAGTGCTCTGTTAGCAAATTAATTTTGGCGCAATTGTAAAGAATAATTACTTACATTAAAGCTCTTTAGAGAAGTGAAAGTAGTTTTGGTGGGAGGAACCCTTAAATTTAATCAAAAAGCAGAATAATGCAAATGTAGTAAAAGGTTAATGCACTTAGGCCCATTAAAGTTGTCTAGAGGTCAAAACAGAACTAAAAGAGCAAATAATAAATATATTGTTACTAAAAAAAAATAAAAGATTCTGAAAAAGTGCAAAGCTTTTTCCCCATCTACTTAAAGGATTTCAGAACTTTAGAGATGAATGCAATTAAATTTACCTAAAAGTAATACCACTTGTTATTTAAGGTTCATTTCCAGCAAAAGCAAAGGTCATACCAAGCACATATAGTAGTTGTAGCTGGGAGTCTGGGTTGGAAGTAGTCTAGTTTAGCCTATTGCACAAAAAAAAGTATATTAATTTTCAGTAAATAATATTTTGGAGTGAATGTAACAATAGCATAGTTAATTGCAGTTTTTCCTTTAAAATGTAACACAGAATTTTACTATCCAAACCTGATTATGGTCTCTGTAAAATACATCTCAGATACAGAAAGGGACAGAGATTTTGGTCAGCTATAGATAGGGGAGATTCATGGTAAAAGATAATTTCCATGACAATTCATATTCTTATCAGCTAAAGCAGGTATGAATGTAGGGTTTCAGAAAGCAAGATATTAGCCAAGACATGAGTATAGCACTGAGAAACAATTCATTATACACATGAATTTTGTGGAATGAAAATCTACATTTTACAAAGTGTTGAGAAGACATTAAAAACCAGCAGCAATGTTTTGCTCTGCATGAATATTTTAAATTGAAAGAAAAGAATTGCTTGGCCTTCTCAGTAAAAAGAGGATGCGGTAAAAATTATAAATATATAGAAACTATACTTATAAGCAAAAGAAATTATTTCAGTATCCGTTATTTAAATAATACTCATTATTTAAATAACATCTTTTGGGATGAAGCGTATCATTTATTCAATTTATTGCAATGTATGTTCCAATTCTTCTTAAAAAAGCCTGAATTAAAACCATTTTTTCAAATATAAGAAAAGCAAAACTAGAAGTTCTTCTCTTTGGGTTTCAATGTCTTTATTTTATAATAAAGATCTTTTCATTATGTTATAACAATAGATGGAAAGAGTACAAAAAAGGGTAAAAGAACATGCTGGCAATCAAAAGAATGTCTTCACAACATAATTCAGTGTCCACTGAAGCCAGTAGGGTTGCAGACAATAATTTTTATTTTTTTTTAATAAATGTATATCTTACTGGTCTTTCGTATTCCTTTAATTGCTCTGTTTATTTTTCTTAATAATAATGTGTTCAGATACCTGTCTATTCTTTTCTAACAAGTTAAGCTATATCACAGCTTATAATCTCAGAAAGATTTTGACATTGTTTATTTACTAATATTTCCTAGTATTTAAAAATATTTTTTGAACTATAATTCAAGTTGCTGGAGTATTTCACTTCCAAGACAACTTTTCATTATGTAGACCTGGTGGAACTTCATTTCTTCTTTAAGAATTTCTCTTTGCTTTTGTGTAATTAACTTGATTTATTCTTGTAGCATTCAAGCAAGCTTGTTAAGTCCTTGATTATCGAAGAAATGAAAGAAACTTTTTCTTTTCACTTTCCCCCGCCTCCCCCCACATTTAAATCCTGTCTGCTGTGAATATCTTGCTGCTCTGGAAAGGTTTCTCTTGAAGCCATGAAAGAAAACTCTTCAGGCTTGAAAGACTAACAGTCACAGCTATTGTGCCTGATCTGTCAAAGCAATATCTCAATGGTGCAAAAACTTCCATCTGCATTAGAAATCCATTAGTCAGTGAACTTTAGTGGCAGAGCGAGCACAATGGCTGGATGAGCTTCTGTACTACTTTGCCTGTTTTCTTTACTTCCTATTGTACACATGGTGGCTAAAAATATTGACAAAGCATGAATGCGCACTTTATAGAGTATATCCTCTAAAATTTTGGACCAAATTAGCACACAAGGCTAAAGGTTATGATACATTATTAATGGCAACTGCTATGAAAAGACATTAAAAAAATATTAAGTGTTCCTCCGCCTCCACCCCTGAGCACAATGATGACTCAGGTTCCCCTGGAACTCCTCAGGCTTGATTCCTGAGTGCTATGATGAATAATCTTGGTCATCTCTAGGGCTGGAAAATTTTTCCCCTTCAATGCAGAATGGAACAAACTGATTTTTCTTCTTAGGGTGCTTCTACTCCCTCTTGAGCTTCATAGGATTGAGGGAACAGCAAAGTGAGTTTTGGAAAGCATCATGGAAGTGCAAAATTAAAGTCTTTAGCATCTAAAACCTTTTAGTTAAAGTTCTATACTTTGCTGCTAATGATTGTGCATCAGGAATAGTTCATTGTTCATAGAGAAATGCTTTGACAGATGACATATTACATAAATACTAAACATCAAATGATGAGTGGAGTGGAGGCAGACGAAGGGGCAAGCAGATGATTTCCTCTTTGCATTTCCATTAAAGAACTGGATTATAGAGACTGTGACCAAAAAAAAAAGTAAAGAAATGCTTGCTCTAATTTTTTCTTTTAAGACTTCCACAAACAGTCTCAATCCCTCTAAAATCTTCATAGTCTTGAAAAGCTTTATAATTGTTTTCTTTTTTTTTTCATGCAAACATCAAATTATTTTTAATACTGCTAAATGTATATGACATTAATCATTGCCACTGAAAATGTCTTTGTAGAAATAAATGCACTAGGACACTAAGTTCCATTGATATAAGCAAAGATAAATAGATGAGATTTCACTACCTGGTCCCTTTCACCTATGGATTGTTGATGTTTACAGGTGCAAAGACAAGTGGTTGTGACGAACAAATATTGAGTATAATTCGGTCATTAGCATTGCACGTCAATGTTTTTGTGGTTTATATCAGTTACATTATTAGTACAGTAATTCCATCTGCTTTAAAAATATGTTTATTATGTATTTTACATAATTTAGCTCTTTACATAATGTATAAATATATACTTTCTAAAAGCCTATCTGGCAAGTGGCAAGTCATGTCTGTTTTGACAAACAGAGCTCTCCAGACTATTAGATGTGGACCATGGAACTGTGGTCAACTGGATTTTAACTTGCAATGCCATGGGAAACAAAGCATTCTGTACTTTGTCACTACATCAGCCTAATTCTAGGAGACACGCATTATGTGGTTAAGTATTTGAATGCTGGAAAAGTGTAGAAATAATAGCTACACATGCAGGTCATTTTATTCAGGAGCTGTCACAAGAAGGGCTGACATTTCATAGACACTAGAGTGAAGAGACCGAGTACTGATCCATAAAATTAGAGCAAATGAATTGAAATTGATGGACCCCAAAAGGTTCAGTGCTTCTGCCTTAACTCTTTCCAATGACTTTTGGCTTGGAAAGTGCATTGACTTTAATACCTACTGTAAGTATGGCTGGATTTAAATTTTAATCATTCTATCCATTTCATAGTTTCATGCTGTCAAATTATGTTAGACAGTATAGCTGATGATAAATCTAAACCATTCCTTTCTTGCTTTCAGAGATGCCCTCAATGTCAATGGTTACATACAAGCAGAAGTGACAAGATTGAGCTGTGCAAGGTTATCTTTTAGACTACCTAAGAAACCGAAAACTTCCCATGAGACATACTTGAAATGAAATCTCCAGTGCTCAAATTTGTTGCTCCTATTCCCTTACCTAATATAAAATTCTAACATTAACAGGAAAATAATGTGCCCAAAAGCCATGGAGCTGGGGAAGGGTCTGAAGCATAAGTCTGATGAGGAGCAGCCAAGGGAGCTATATTTTAACCTGGAGAAAAGGAAGCTCAGGAAGGACCTGCTCACCATCCACAACTGCCTGAAAGGAGGGTGGAGCCACATGGGGTTCAGGCTTTTCTACATGTAACAAGCAATAGAACAAGAAGAAATGTGATATTAGTAAAAATTTATTCACTAAAGGTTTAACAAGCATTGGAAAAGGTTGCCCATGCAAGTGGTTGAGTCAGCATCCCGGGAGGAGTTTAAAGGCCATGTGTATGTGGCTCTTAGGGACATGGTTTGGAGGTGATCTTGGTAGTGCTGGAGGAATGGTTGGGCTCAGTGGTTGTAAAGGTCTTCTCCAACCTAAAGGTTCCATGACACTTGCAGCAGACACTGGTGTGTATATACACACATGTAAGTATATACATATATGTGTGTATATATTTGCTTTACAAAACCGTACTGTGCTTTGGGTCAAACTAAAGGTCAGCGTGGTGTGAAAAGGGTCATGCAATCAAATTTTTTAAGTCTAGTAGGCATTTAGTAAAATTGAAAGTGTGATTTTCTTGTGAAATTTGTAAGAATTTCACTCATATTTTTCCCATCTTCAACTGAAAATAGGAAATATATCTTTAGAGGATCACTGAATGAGTTGGAAAGGAACCTGAAAAGATCATCTGGTCCACCTTTTGGTGGGAAAAGGAGCTTAGGTGAGATTGCCCAACATCCTTCCCATCTTGAAAAACTCCAGTGACTCTGCCACTGTCGTGGGCAGGTTGTTCCAGGGAGTGTCTGATTTTATAGTAGAAAATTATTTTCTTATTTTGAGATGAAACCCTTCGCAGTGCAACTTGTAGTCATTGCCCCTTGTCTTCTCCATCTGTTCCTCATGAAGATGCCACCCTTTAACTACTGACTGTTGGGAGGAAAGGGTTAAAACCAGACGATTTTACAAGGAGGGAATAGTTTCTCTCAAAGTGACCTTAGAGGTGAGAATACTAAGAATGTCAGAGTGGGAAAACTCCATTTATTATGTGACCATCGTCCTCTGCCTGTTTTGAGAAGTAGAATTCCTGTGTAGAGTTAACACCCTCTCGCAGACCTGGCTGAGACTCCTGCTGGGAGAGAGAGAGCTCAGAACAGCACAGCCATGAGATAAACTTCTTGGGGACCGAGCCCTTTGATATACCAGGGCAGGTAGGGCCCCCCACCCTACTGTCCAGTGGGATGAGCAGACACTAATGGGGCCCGTGTCCCCATGCGTCAGTGCAGCCCAGCATCACTGGTGAGGTAATTAAATAAATCTACTCTTTGCATTTCACTGTGGCTTGGTGGTCACCCTGGTTACTGCACATGGAGATTCACACACCAGCCTACTGTCATGAGATGCCCCCTTGAGTCTTCTTCAGGGAGAAAAACCTATGAACTTCCATCTGTTCTGACAGAATAAGTTCCCCAGTCCTTTGATCATCTTTGTGGCCTTTGTATCCTCTCCTATCCAAAATAAATTATTACTATTGGTTCAAGTAATATTTCTAAATATCTAAAGCTGAATATGAAATGAAGAATAAGAAGAAAAGTTATTTTTCTGAGGAAAAAAAAAGTCCATTTTATTTTAATTAAACTTAAAATGGGATATCACATAAAGAATTTTAATGAACTGGGACAAATCTTTTCCAGTAAAATTGGGAAATTTGCAAACTAAATGCTTAACTAAAATGTTTCTATTCCAATTTGACCATTTTTTAAAAAAGTATGTTTTAAAATCCTTGTTAGATCTCATTTATAACAAGAAAAACTCCAACTAAAACAGAACTACAAATTCACATAAATGACTGTGGGGGAAAAAATTACTATTCCTTTTCACATTAAAAGCAATAAATGCACTGAAAGATAAATTGATTGTGCAGTGTCCCATGAGAAGTCTGAGAGAAGCAAGAATTGAACCTGCATTTTAGTCTATGACCTTAGCTGTAAAAATATGCAGTCTTGAAACTATATAATTATTAATACAAATGACAAGTTAATTACAGCTATACTCTCCTCACCACAGTCATCCTTTTGTGTCTCCATTGAGGAAGAAAATGCTAGTTGAGTCTGTCTGAGAATGTCATTCACTTTTACAGACTGTTATTTCCTCCACGTCTTTTAAATCTAATTGTCAAACAGCTCAGTTTCCTTTGTTGAGAACCTCAAAAGCAGTTTGAATGACACTATCAAGGGCAGCAGCAGCAGTTTAGCTGTTGAAGTTTATATTGTGCTGCACACTGGTGACTGAAGACTAGACTGAGACAACAAAGTGTATTCTCTTTCACATAAACCCAACTTTGATTTTACAGGCTGTTTCTTCTGGGTTCAGATACAGAAAACACAATTACATGATGACAGCTAATTGCTACACATGGTTTTGCTTTCAGCTGAGCTAGTTTAACAGAGCACTGTGGATTACTTTGGGTAGGATGACCACAAGGTTAAAGAAAAGATATAGCCAGTATTGCAGTGCATCTAAAGAACACATTACAGAGCACCATGAACAATAGGAAGTGACAAGAACAAGTGCATATTTCTGTAACTTTCCTGATGGCTGACTCCAGCTGCTCTTTCTCTAGAGTGTATAAGGTTTTATGTGTATTATAGACAGGAAAAGCACATTTAGCACTAAGGTAACAATAGATGACATTGCTATGCTGTGCAGAAATGGCTCAGTATTATAGAATTTGAAATAATATTAGATGGTTAGTTTTCTGAGAGTCAGGATTTAACCAGCACTCACTACCTTATGGCTTCTGATTTCTTCTCCATGTTTACCACCCTTCCTGCAAGATTGTCATTTTGGAGAAAAGGCATCACAGAGGTCTCATGTGCCTCAGTGATGCTGAAGTCTATCACCCAGTTTCTTCCTTAAGTTGAGGAGAAAAGTTGTGTCTTCTGAACTGCTTCTGAAAGAACTTTATTAATTAGTTTGGGGAAGAATTAAAGGAGAACAGGACCAGAACTGGAAGAGGTTGTACTGAAGCACATGGAATTGTAAAGTCTTCTACTCAGAGGGTGAAGAGAAATATGAACACAAATGCTGGGGGGAGCTGGCTGCGGTTCTGAGAAAATTGGATTATTTCCAGTTAACCTCAATGGAAAACAAAAGCTGTCTACATTAACTGCCTGAAACATTAGGCATGAAATCCTTTTTGTTTGTCTTCAGTCACAGTTTGGTTCTTAGTCTTTGTATCACACATGAGTTGAGAGTTTTAACACTTATTACAAGTGTTTGTTCTATTATAGTCAATGTTTTGACCATATTGTTTGTGATTTAGTGGCAGTAGTAGTTGTATCTCATGGGGAAAAAGGTTGCAGAGAGTGGTTTTTGAAATAAACTTTCCTTATTAAGGAAGCATTTTCATATCATCCTCTATGTATTTGGCATTGTGTGTTCCTTATTATAAACACAGTCTTGCACTTTAGATATTTTTCAGAAGCCGATTTCATTTATCTCCTGAATTTGTCAAATGGTCAAACAGGGTTTCAGAAAGATACATCTTTGTATCTTTAAACAAAAACTAAAATACATATAGTGCTCCATTTTGCATTTGCTATTCAAGAAATAATTCATTATCAGAATGAATACTAAAGGATAAAGAAAATAGTGCAAGCAAAGTGGAAATTAGGATGGTTTACTATTATTATTATTATTATTATTATTATTATTATCATCATCATCATCATCATCATCATTAATCCCATGTTTATTTATATTTAAGGGTTTTTTCCCATTGTGCATAAAATGCGCTTTTGTTGGAGATTAAGGACCTAGTTTGTAATTTTTTTTCATTTGTTTCTGAGATTCTTTCAAAAACAGAAATGCAGAAAATGCAGCAAATACACCATAAAGAAAAGTGGACTTGACAGTTTTTAACATCTCCACTCTTTTCCTTACTCTGGTTTAAATACTATTACGCTGCCTATTTAGGTCTCTCAGTAAGATATAAGAGGAAATGATAACAACTAAAGCACCTTATTTCCATAGATGTTTGGGTTCATTAGAGCCAAACACTGATATGCATTATTACATCAATAAACATATGGGAATTGGTCAAGAATTTACCCAACTAACACACAATGCATATGAGTGGTAACAAAGCAATTAATGTAGACATTCCTGTAAACACACTATTGCATTCTCTACTATCAGTTTCATATTCCAGACATAAGAAATCTACCTTTATAAACTGACCAGTTTATGTGATAAGTAACTAAAATTATTTAAGCTGAAATAGTTTAAATATGTTCTCAATCAAATTTAAATTCTTTGTCAAAATCTTATCCAATAACTGGGGCAGAGACATTGGTTTATGGCTTTTTTCATTCATTCAGAAGCTTGTTTTTATTTCTTTGTTTTAAGGGAAAGGGTAGGCTTATAATAATTGTTTTTCATTTTACTATATCATTGACCAGAGACTAACATAATTCTGGTTTTGCATTGGGTTTTTGGTTAGTATTTAAAAAAATTACAAAGCAGACATGTAAGCTCTTATTACATCAGACACTACGTACATAACTCACCTTACTGATGTGGAGAGATGACTGAAATAGACATTCTATCTGCTAAGATAACTAGTCATAATTAAAAATTTTGCTTAACGTCTTAAAAACCTATATAACCCATTCCCTTTTCCCCACGTGTCTTTGAAGTGGTTTGTTAAGTTTTGGGTTTTTTATGCATGTAATACTATCTATCAAATAATAATACAAATTATCAGCTGAAGATTAAATTCTAAAATAAATTTTCAGTGTTTTTTTTTAAAGAAAACAGTCCCCCAATCCTTCTTCATTCCTTAGCTTTTCCCTTCCGTTTAAATTTGCAATTTAGATATTTTGATCTGAACAAGCCGCTACCTCTGACAGAAAAAGCTCTTAGTCACTGACTCATAGCCTCTTAAAAATAATATTTATAACAGGTAAAGTCTTACACTCTGAAATTATTTTAGTTTTGAAACCTTTGAATTACTAATTTAACTGAAATCTTAATCTTTCTGAGGTCATTTATAGGTCAACCTACAAACAGACACAAGTCCCTACAATTTTGTTTGCTTTCTCTTAAACAAAAAGTATTAGAAGAGCTGATCTTCTTTATCATCAAAATCATTGACTTTTGAAATTTCCTGGCCTATTGTTTAACTGCATTCAGATTGACTACAATGAATGTTACTAAATCCAGTTAAGATAATATAACAGAGTATAATATAAAAGGGTATTTCTGCTATTTATTTGATTCAACACATAGTTTTTACCATAAGAGATTATGCTTTTAGAGAAATGGAGTGAAAAAAATTTATCAACAGGAAATTAGATTTAGAAAACAAATTTTCAATTTTTCAAACAATTTAGAAAACAAAATTTGAAAAACTAGATGGAGATTTTATTATGTATACAAAATATGTCGTTTTTTTTTAAGACACATGAAATATATCTGAAAAAAATAAAGACTCTCTTGAGTGGAAAACAGTTCATAAAATATTTCAGAATGAATGGTGTGTGTTTTAATATTTCTCTAGCCATTGCAGAAGTCTGCTTCCACACAGGCCTGCATGTGACTTCACCATGGCATTTTAAAGCTGCCATTTCTTAGCTACCTTAGGTCTATGTAGGAGCCAGATTTTCCTTAGTAAGTGTGAACTCATCTGAACAATTCAACATAGGAATACACCTAGTACTTGGGGTACAGATTTAATGTTTCACAAAATGCAATTTTCTGTTGATTTCTTCAGAAAAGTGGAAACAGAAATTTCCCACATATTTTCACAGAACTGGCTCTATGATTCCAAAACTCAGCCATGAGACTGATGTGCATGCCCAGCACCTTGCTGTAGAAGAATGAAGACTCATGGGTTTCTCATGTTACAATATATTATAATCACCAGTAATTTGTTCTCCATCAACAGATAAAGAATACCTTTTAATTGATGAGATGTGATGACTGACCCAAACTAGACAAAAAAATGTGTTTCCAAGAATCAAAAAAGCATGGACAGGCCTGGCTTAGGAGGTACCTTAAAGATCATCTAGTTCTAGCCCCTCTGCAATGGGCAGGGACACCTTTCACTGGACCAAGGTGCTCAGAGCCCCATCCAGTGTGGCCTTGCACACTTCCAGGGATGGGGCTCTGAGCACCATCCTGAAGCACAGTCACAGCTTCTCTGGGAAACCTCTGCCAGGGCCCCACACTCACAGTAAAGAATTGTTTCTAATATCTAACCAAAACTGCTCTCCTTCACTTTTGAAGCCATTCCTCCTTGTCCTGTCACTCCAGGCTTTTGTAAATTGTCTCTCTCCATCTTCCTTGTGGGCTCCCTTCTGGTACTGGAAGTTCATAATTAGATGACCCTGAAGCTTCTCTTTTGAACAAATCCCAGTCCTCTCAGTCTTAAACAAGACTCTGCAGGCAAGCACGGAAGGTTTGGCCTGATTCTTCTTGGCATGCTGGATTGTTGCTGTTGGCAGTATAATGTGAAATGCAGCAACAGTTTTTGGAGCAAAATCCTGAACTAAAAACTGTGGTCTACCATGTGGTTTTGACCACAACTTCCCATGAAAATGTGTTAATATTAGGCTTCTGTGAGAAAGCTGGATACCGTAACTAAGTACCATTTTTTCTTCTTTTCCTCTTCATTATCCATTTATAATGAAAGGCATTTCCAAGTTACATACTTTTAAAACAAAACAACCACCGAAACAGAGGACCTGGGCTACTATACTGGAGGACAAAACCTGCATACAGGAGTACAGCTGAAGGCTACAGATACGACAGTGGTGTATTTTGTACTCTTTTTCACTGCTGGTTTTTTCCATTGCATTGAATACTTTACACAGGATGTATTTTCACCTTACCTTCTTCACTGAAGTGTTCTGATTGGAACAAATTTGAATCTTTACCTCACAAGACACTTCGTGCTTTTGGTCATTATTCAAGACCATTGCTACTTCCACTGAGTAGATACCCAATGATTGTATTTCTGCAGTTCAAACACCCTAGTTGAATATAAATTACTAAAACTAGCAGTATTTTAAGTTGTTATCTGTTGTCCTTAGGGACTAGACATATCTAATGTAATAAGAATTGTACTAATTTGAAGTAAATTTTATTAAACTCTACAATTGGTCACAATTGAAAATTGTATACAGACAAGCAGAGCACTCTTGCCAAGTATTGCAACCAATAGTTCTATATGTCACATTTCTTAAAAGTCTTTTAGCTGTCTCTTGCGGTGCAAGAGGACAATAAATTAAGGACCATGCAGTAGTTATATGCCTTTCTCAGTTTTGGAGACAAATTTCAGGACAAAATGCCCTAGAATGAGCGTTTCCTTTAGAGGGAAAGGGCTTCAATAGCTCCCTTTTCTTCTGACAATAAAATAAATGGATACCAGGGGATGAAAGTGAAAAAAAAAAAGTAGAGCTGTTTATTAATAAGGCAAGATACCCACAAAGCACAGGGGGAAAAAATAACTGAACCATACACTCCACCCATACCTCACTGCATGGACAGAAGGCAAAGATGGCAGCTGCCCCTCTTCGCCTCTGGGAGGGAGGAGAAAAAAAGAGTTTACACAGCAGCGGGGAACCTGTCAGATTTCTGGTGTGGGTCTTCTCCTCACAGCAGTCACATTTGGTGGAGTTTAATGTCCCTACTTTTGCTGCTTCAGCCTTTCCAGGGTTTGGACAGGCTGGACCCATTCTGCAGGCTCCCCAGGCCCAAGGGGAAAAACAAGCAAATAAAAAAAAAAACTTGCCAAAAGAATTTGCTGGTGAAACCCTCCAGGCCAGGGGAAGGAAAAGAAAAACCCAAAAAACCCAAAAACCCCATCCCCCTCTGCAAAAGAAACCCCCCAGAAGCTTCTTGCCAAAATTGAAGAGAATTAACCCAGCAAATGCAATGAAGTAACAATCTGTGTAGCCACAGAACACTCTGGAGAGAGACTGAACCCAAACTGTGCAGGAGCCCAACCTCTGGGGGTCCCTCTCAAAGCTACAGCATCCATGTTCTGGGCATAAAGCAGACAGTTAGGGAATAAAGCATCATCATAAAATCACCCCAAGACAATGCCAAGGGGCTTAGATTCACCTATGTTTTGAAAGGACCTGGAAAGACAACTGAAAACCAGAAGGAACAGGAATTGTTAAAAAAAGAAATTATATAGGAACATTCCTTCTGTTCAATAACTGCTTTCAGCCATTCATCTAAGATAATATCCACATGAAACATCTTTAAGGCAAGGTTTAAAGTCAGACAATAATTTTTTTTTAATGAAGACCTCTCTGCTGTATCTGACATCCCTGTCATTATATTGTGCCAATGTTATGTGAAATAACAATTAGTCTTTTTGCCCTATTATTAAAACGTGTCAGTTTGAAATTAAGCAAGAATTTTTCTTCACTCTTGATCAGTTCATCATCTAAGCTAAATCAGTTCAGTATATTTGCCAGCTATTTAAAAATCACTGATACAATGAGGGTCTTCCATCATTATCTGAGAATTATTTTGACCAAATGGAAGAGTAGGAACTGAACATTTGAATAGCCAAAAAAGAAAAGCAGGGGGGAAAGTGAAAAGAAATAAATATGTACCCTAAGGTCCATCCAAAATGTAGCATTGTCTTTTTTGTCCCAGACACTTAGGAAAAAGAATAAGGTGTGGCATCTTACCTGAAGAAACCAAGTATTATGAATAATTTGAAGGAAAAAATTATAAACTATAAATTTACTCTTCATTGCAATTCTGAAAGGGAATAATGAGGAAAGAAAATATAATCAAAGGTTAAAAAAAACACAAAAAAGGATCTAAAGGATCTTGAATTGGTAGAGGAAAGAATGGAAGAAGAATACTCTGAGTTCAAAAGGTTGACATTTCTGAATAAGCCCCTTTTGGACCATGGACTTTTTCTCTTTTCTTTTCTTTTCTTTTTCTTTTCTTTTCTTTTCTTTTCTTTTCTTTTCTTTTCTTTTCTTTTCTTTTCTTTTCTTTTCTTTTCTTTTCTTTTCTTTTCTTTTCTTTTCTTTTCTTTTCTTTTCTTTTCTTTTCTTTTCTTTTCTTTTCTTTTCTTTTCCTTTTTCCCTTGACATAATCTGTGTGTAGGGAAGCAAGGAATTTGGGAAATGGAAATAAGAAAGGGCAGAGGATGGGAGGATAGAAGAGAATCTTAGAAAGGGATTAAAGAAATTGAGACTAAGTGGTTTCCAGAGTAAAGGAGAAAAAAAGCTGATCATTAAGTCTCTACACTGGTAAATAAAATATATGATACACTGGTGAAGTAAAATATTTCCTTTAGATCTTTTTTTTTTAATTTAATGGCTCCAAATATGTATGCTTTCATGAACTCTTCATCCTTTGACATCATAAAGTAACTTTAAAGGGAAAGTTCTGAATGTTTTAACTACCACATTCCTTATTTTGATAATTTTGGGGCCAGGCAGTATATATATATATCAATTCTTGTACATGTCTTGGTTTGAAAAGACAGGTATCTGCCAAGGAACGCAGGAGCCTCCTGAAATGGAAAATGTAAACCCCCTCCCACCAAATTGTTATAATTTTGAAATTAAGGGAGGCTCTCAGGCAAAGATATGGGAGCAGGAATAACAGTTCTTTTCTAGGGAAGAAAATAAAAATAAACAATGCAGTAAAACAAAACAACATTGACAGAGTCAGAATACAACCGGGTGGTCAGGGTGATGGTAGCAGACTAATTGGAATGGTGGCTGCAGTCTTCCTGCAGTGACAGATGTGGTTCTGTTGGAGCAGGGATCCTGTAGAAGGGTGCAGTCTTCCTCTAAAGATCCTGTGAAAAAGGCAGCTGATCCTCTGGGAATCCAGTGGAAAAGCCGTGCTGGTGTCCCAAAAATCTCAGATTATATCCAGGTAGGAATGCTTGGCTCCTCCTTCTGCGTAGAGCATCTCATAATGGGATGCTGTAATTTTATCAGTCATGCAGTGCCACTCAATGGCCCATTAACAGCAGATGTCTCTCAGACAGAAGGGAGGATTGGCTTGTGGAAGAGATAAAGTAAACTGCCCAATTAACAGAAGATACCCCCCCACCTCTAACAGATGGCAAAGAGAATACACACATTGCCTTGCAATCTAGAACAGTACATTTTATAGTATTTTTTATCCATGTTATTCTTTTCTTCTCTGTAAACCCATGAGGCCTCATGCTTTCATTTACTTTCCTTATGGTCTATTATTCATTTGTATGAATTCATAATTTACTCTTGTATTCATCAAAGAGGTTAGACCAGCTGTCCAACTGTACCAGTCTTCCTCTGCCTGCCTCCTTTTTCTACCTTTAGGGTGGTTATGGTTATACAATGTCCTACAAGGGATTTCTGAAGCTCAAAAATGTCATTGGAAGTGCAGCAGAATTAATCAAAAAGGTGATACTGTGATATATGGCAGTGTTTTGCTTAAAGGTGCCAGTCACCTTGAAACAAAATCATAAAAAAAGCTTATTACGTATTTGAAGATTCAGATGGCACTTTTTTCCTTTGTTTCCTTTATGCCTGCTGGGCTGAGTAGAATCAGCTGGTAGAGACTTTTATTGTGTGATAAAACAAATGAAAGAGTTGGAGCCATTCACCAATAAAGTGGTTTCAATAAACTGGAATTTTGCGGTTTATCAAACAGTAAAATTTTTAAATCTACCTGTTACATGATAAAAGCAGCTTGTAAAACCTGTCCATTAAGAACTGATCTCAAAACAGCACAGGATGCCTCTGTTTCCTGAAGACACACCCCTAGACTTGCAGAATCAGAAAATCATCAAATAGCAGAAAACCATACACACACCACTTGTTTTTTACTAGGAAAAATGTAATTTTTGTTATTTCAAATTAGTATGAAACAACAACTACTATAAAAGAATCCCAAAGGGAACAGTGCCACCTCAAACTTCAAATGCATGAAAGGTTATGAATTGTTTTGTTTCAAAGTGACTAGCACCTTCAAAGTAAAAAAACTATCTTGTATCACTACAGCCCTTTTCTTGGGGGTTGGGATCGGGGAAGGAGTCATTAAACTGCTTCTGTTTTCAGGAAAAGGATGCCTAATTTGATCTTTGCAGAGACTTCCTTATAAGCATAGGGAAATGTAACATGGTAGTTTATTGATGGCACACCTGCTCATTTTGAAATTGTTCTGTGAATTGCAACAATATGAACTGACATATTACCATGCTGATCATTTAATTTTGTGAAGTAATACAGCTCTGCCTAGTTGTATGCAATCTGTTCCTTTCACTTTTCATGTTGTACTGGGAGATAGAAGAGATTTCTGAATGAAGATTTATGATGCTCTTTCTCCTCAGGTATTGTATTTATCCATTTTCAGACCATCATAAATAAGTCAATGACAGTGATGACACACTTGGAATTTTTAGAGGAAAAAAAATTACAGCCTGTCTGTTTAAAAATTTATGTCAATCACTATTTTTGCACAAGGCTGTTATTTTAAAGGCATTAAAACTTGTGGAGGTTCCCACCCTTTTTCTTAATTTTTTTCTTTTTTTTTCTACTTTCTTTTCTGAACAAGAAGGAATTAATAACAACAGAAATCACATCTGAAAATTCATGAGATATACTTATTATACCCTTATACATTGATCCTTATATCTGTGTCAGCCTTTTCCGATACAGAGCTGTCGCTGCTGCATTTTTTAAAAGAATAACAGAAAATAAGCCTAGACAAAGAAGACAGAATACTTCTGGGGAAAACATACAATTGCTAAGGATGTTTATTTTCAGGTACTAGGAAAATTACATGCTTTTAGTGGGCTACTTGGAGTAATGGCCGCTCAGAGTTCAGAGGGAATTTTACAAGGTGAAACACCTTCTATAACAGACATAGGTTTTACCAAAATGATTTATAAAAAGATGGATTAAACATGCTGTGAGTTAGGGTAGGAAGACCAGGCACTGGTGGATGTAGATGCTGCAGTTGTAATGCAATACACTGGTACAAAGAGGTCTGCACCCTGGGAAAGTAGAAAATTCACAACAGAAGTCCAGGAACAGACATGGGGGAAGTAGATGTACACAGACAGTAGCACACTTCAGAAAGGAAGTGGTTTTAAAAGATTTCAATTTCCCCTGTGAAGATTAAAGGAAATGTATTATTATGTTTTGCTCAACCTTCAGCTTCTTGTTTTTCTCTCCTGTATTTTCTTTAGTGGCGTTATATTAGATAAGCTACACTTGACTGCTTAAAGAAAAAAGTCAGGCAACCCATGGGTCTAAGGATGCTTTTGATGATATTCTTCATCTAAGACATCTTGAACTCAGGTTCCAATATCCTAAGAAAGGGGATGGCCTAGAGCATTTACTCTAGCACTGTCTCTAACTAGTTGAGGGTTGGATTCAGCAATGTAAATTTCTTCTAATCAGAATTTGTAGGGGGATAGAATATAAGAAAATAAAGATAGTGTAGAAAGTAATCTTACCCCTAAGGAGTTGCAGCTGGGCCAATAATCAAAGATTAAGAACAGACCTGACTTTAACAGGCCACAGCTGTAACCAATGGGAAGAAGAGTGCTATAAAAAGAGTGAGGTGGCCTTGAGAAGGGAGCTGGAGGCAGTTGGCTGCTTTGTGAAGAAGAAAGGCATAGTGCTTGGGGGAGCAGGCCATGAGAAAACACCAAGAAGGAATGAACTGTTTGTGATAAGGAGACAACAGTATGGAGCTCCTGCAATGACAACAAAAATTGACCTAAAAAACCCCAATTAACAATAAATCTGTGCTTGAACTAAAATTACTAATTTTAGTTCATGGAGGACTGCAGCAAATATGAATTGGTTTTATATCTCAACTCAAAAATTAATAAATTTGTCCTTTTTTTGGTGGTGATTTTGGTATATTCTGCCAAAATACTTCCTTGTGGGTCAAAATTTCTTGGCATTTGTACTGACAGATTTTATGTGTATTTCTGATAAAAATAGACAGCCCTCTACTGTCTTTTTAATTTATATTTTTTCTGTTTGATGGATGAGTCTTGTTAGTTAATTTTGATGGGCCCCAGAGAGTCACTTAGAGACATTGCTATGAATCAACCACTAGAAGAGTTTGGTTCACTTTGTCTTCTCACCTCTGAGTCCAGCATTTGAGTACCACCTACAATTCAAGCTATTTCTCATTTAACATTGCTAGTATCTGCATTTTCCCTGCAGTCTTCCTTTTCAAGAGCTCATAATCTTGTACACCAATTCCACAGTTACATTTTGTAGGGAAAATACACAGGCTGGACTCTTGCTCACATCTATATGATCTCCCACAGTAATACCTCAGTGTTACTTATGGCTTATGCAGACAACACTTCCCAAAGAGCAGAGGTGCATTAAAAACACCTCCTAATATCCTTCCACTTCCACTAGATCATTCTCTAATATTTTATGTCCTGGTAAGAGAATCAGACATTGCACAAATACATAATTTGATATGAATTCCATAGATGAAGCAAGTCTCACTTCATGGAAATAATCTGCGTGCCTGTTAGGGATTGTGTGAGACTGATACAGAGACAGCCAAAAGCAACAGACTCAGTGAGGAAGAAGTGCTGAGGAAACAAGGCTGGGGAGGAGAACTGCATGATTCCCAGGAGCCTGGTGTGATGTCAAAACTACTAAACTTTAAAGACTCTGTAGGAGATTGGACCGCCCACAATTTATCAGTGATAAAAGGCATAGGGAAATGGGACATGCTGAGAGCATGCTGAGACAGTCTGTGTTTTCCAGAAGCAATAAGGGAATAAAAATACAGTAGCCAAGGCAAAGTCACAGAAACCATGCAAGGAAATACAGAAATAAAGAATATTACATGAGAAATATATAGAAATATTATTATCCAACAAAAAACATGTATGGAGATTATTTTCTCTCTGTTATATGTATTACTACTAGAAAAAGTAAGATATATACAATCCTTTGTTCCGCAGCATCCATGTCAATAAAAAAATTACCATTAAAGGCTCCCATGAGGAATTCCTCACAAGTGGCAGATGCAGCACAACAGATCACATTAGGTTTTCAAGAAACAGAGATTCACCTTGAAGTACCCTACAATTGGGTTATCTTGGACTGAATCTGAAGGCACAACTCTGGAATTTCAATGTCCTAAGGGAAAAACACCTAATAACAGATGTTAACTGAACAAATGCCAACTGAAGCCTAGGTGTCAGTTCAGTCCTCAGTTTTAATTAATATTTTTAGTATTTTAAAAATATTTAGATGTGTTTTCAATGGAAAATGGCAGACTATTCCACCTCAGTTCTCGCTCCAGTCCCAGAAAAATACCTTACAGTTCTCCATCGGTTGACCCAAGTGTTTGAACATCTAAAGAAGCAGCACTTTAGAAATGTCTTGTCCATAATAGACTGAGTGGAAAATTCATAGATGTATATGTTTTTTCACTAATGAAATTAAGCAAATAGTAATTTTGAAAGATTCTGCATCTACTCATAGTTTTACTGCTGCTGGAAAGTTTTCATTTCTGCCGCAACTCTGCACCAGTTCAGCCCCCAAGAGTTGCAGGAGCTGAAAGGAACTCCAGGAGGGCTTCAATCCAACATCGTGGCCAGAGCAGAGCCAGAAAACAAACCAGTCTGCTCAGAGCTTGAAAAGATAGTCTTGCACAACTTCTCTGGGCAACCTGCTCAAATGCTTCAAAGCCCTCAGGGTAGCAAAACTTTCTTATATCTTAGTGAGAATGACCCCTGTTTCAATTTATTCCCATGTTCTTTTGTCCTTTGACCAAATATTACTGGAAACATTCTTCCTGGGTCTCCTTGGTACTCGTGAGGGAGGCAGGAGGTTGGATTTTCTGAAGTTCTCTTTTCTTCAGGCTCAGTGAGTCTCAGACCCTCAGCCTCTCCTCGCAGGGCCAGTGCTCCAGCCCCAAACATCTTGCAGTTGTCCCTATTTGTGAATGCCTTTCTTGTATAGGGGAACCAGGACTTGAAGTACACAGGGTTCAAGGTAGACAGGGATAATCCCTCCTCTCAATTTCTCAGGACAGAGCTGGGTACGTTGGTTGGGTCATGCTCAACTTGCTGTTAGCCCACAGCCTTTTCAGCAGAGCTGCTGCCTAGCTGGGGGTCTAAACCCATATTTACTAAAAAACCCCCCCCATATTTACTAAAAAAAACCCAAACCATATTTACTAAAAAAATTGTTATTATTATTCCTTCCCAGCTAGAAAATTTTTCATTTGTTCTTACTGAATTTCACAAAATTCACTCCTTCAGTTTGTCTAGGTCCAAGGGGCATTGCATTACAAACCACACTTACACAATGAAATAGGGATGAATCTTAGAAACAATTTTGCAAAAACAGCATTGCCAAAACCCTGAGGTTTGTTGACACTCTTTCAGACCTTGGTGTTTTACTTGAAATTCAAATTCAGAAAAACTTATGTGGCTTTGGAACATGCCAAGAACTCCCTTGTATTACAAATTGTTTCAGGTCAGAAGTATTTCTCAGAGACTGAGGAAGAAAACCAGTTCTTTTAAAATATCCCAGAGATAGTTCTATTAGCATTTATAATCTGGAGGAATTGAGTAGGTCTGTGATTTCCAAGTGTTTGTAATAACAATGCAGGCTTTGGTTTACATCAAAGTGTGCTGGTGTCAGCAAGTTTTTATTCAAGTTTACAAAGTGCACAGCTGGCAAAAACAGTGTTTGAAACAGTCTCTTATCTTCCTTAGGAAAGGCAGAACTGTGCATAAAGTAAGAGGTCTGCCAAACAACACTAATTCCTAAATCAAATTTTATCATCATTTTTGTCTCTTTTAGCCTTTATTAGCAATGTTTTAATAGATTTGACTATGCTGCTGCTCTTAAACACTCCTGCAATCTGAAGTGTGAGCATATGGTCAGAAGAGCTTTACTCAGCCAACATGTAACAATGACACTTTGTGCTCTGGGAATTTGATTGAATACTTACAGTTAATGACAGTTGCTCTACTTTTCATTTAAGAAGAAATATTACAAATCAAAAATTAGTTTGACTGACAATGGGTTGTGATGATTATTTAATTTTCTGTCCACTGCTCAGATCTGATCCTGAAAAAAGGGAAGTGTCTAGGATGCTGATGGGTTATATATGGATTTGCAGTTTCTTAAACTGAACTACAAATGGAACAAACTGAACTGTTTGCCCCTGCAAACTCAAGCAACCGTTAATCTGACTTTCAATGTATTAAAGGAAGCTTAAAATCTGAAGGATCTAAGTTGGTAAATTCGAATATTTGATGCTGCAAAAAGCACTTTTCTGACTATGCAGAGCAGATATCTATATCACTTCCTCTCTTAGTCTCTCTCCCCCTCTCTCTCCCTCTTTCATCATCATACACACAGTCGTAGTTTTTTTCTAGAAAAAATGAGCCTTATGCGACAAATAGCGGCCACAATATTTGGAAAGCAATCTGGAGAATATTTTATTGACATTTTCAGCACAACTAGCTCTGCTGATTTTGCTAGGACAACCTGTGGCAGTGAAATATGTGGTAGTATTTCCAAGGCTCTGTATTCCTGAAGCACTTGGATCCTTTAGCAAACAGAAACAGGTGAGAATGTGTTCCAGCATGCTTGGAAGCCACTTGGGGGCACTGACATCTCTACAGGTCTTATTAAAAAAAAAAAAAAAAACGTTTTCTGGGGAAGTTTATGTGTTAGGAGAGAAGGAAAGGAAAGATTTAGTTGGCATCCGTAAATACACAGCACATTGAAAAGAGGCCAGAAGTAAAACACTGTGCGACAGCGTTCACAGGGGTTTTCAGGTGAGGGAAGAGATGAGAATTTTGACTCCATGTTCAGAAGGCTTGATTTGTTATTTTATGATATACATTACATTAAAACTATACTGAAAAGAACAGAAGGAAAAGTTTCATCTCAGAAGGCTAGCTAAGCTAATAATGGAAAAGAATGATAACAAAGGCAGCTGCCTCAGACTCTCTGTTCAAGCTAGCTCTGCTGTGATTGGCCATTAATTACAAACAAGCACATGAGACCAATCACAGATGGACCTGTTGCATTCCACAGCAGCAGACAACCATTGTTTACATTTTGTTCCTGAAGCCTCTCAGCTTCTCATGAAGAAAAAATCCCAAGAAAAGGACTTTCACAAAAAAGATGTCTGCGACAACACTGGCCCTTCTCTGCTCCTTTTACAGATCAGTACTGACTAAATACAATTATACTCACCCTATAGTGACATAAAATGAAACTCATTGGGTCTCAGGGCTTTAACTTCATCATCATTTCTGTCTTTGTACAATCCCAATGTTTCTCCTTGGATAATCACTGCAGCAGGAGATCTATCCTGTCTATAATATAATTGGGGCCTGAAAAACTTTTTGACTCCACACTTTATGTTCATTCTGAATGCTCTAGAAATAAATGTTTTAGAATTTGCTAAAGAAATTTTCATCCTCACAAATTCCTATTGTTTTGTTTTCAATTGGTCAAATAATGTGAAAGGAAAAAGAAACATTTTGACTTTAGTCTTCATTGCCTGTTTTGATTCTTTTAATGTCCAGGCATTAGCTGAATATCTTATGCATTTCAATAAATTTACATTCTGGATAAAGTGAGGAAACAGAAGATAAAAAGGATTGTTTGTAACTCTGTGGAGTTATTTTCCCCTTTTAAATGTAATTCTCTGAATAACCTTGAACACAAATAAACTGCTAGATAACAGTAATATGAATGTGACTTAAATCATGAAATGAAATTATTTTGTGACTTTTTGGTAGTCTCATTAAACTAAAATTATTTCAGTAGGATATTGTACAGCACATTTATCCACAGCTCCCAAAACAATTTTGTCAGTCTCATTTGATAACTGAGTGTTTATTTGTTAACTGAGTATGTTTAAAATAGCATTTTAAAAAGCATTTTCACCATGGAGTGTTCCAATTTTTATTTAAAAGAAGAAAAAGAATATTTTAAAACAATTTTAAAACAAATAATCTATTAATTAACTTCTTTTAGGGTGTCACTACACACACAAATTTATTACCACAGTTAGGACAAGATTTTTAAAATGACAGAAATATTCACTCAGAAATAACTCATTTGTTCTAATATTCTTATATTCACTTTCAGAAAGCATCCTGGAGACTAAGTTTGCAGAAAAAAAATATTTTGTTAGAATATATTTAATTTAGTATTACATGCAAGAGAAGAAAATATTAATTTTTTTTTGGTTTTATACAGGCTAAATGATTCAGTAAGTTAAATTCTTGCAGAAATGTGTCCAATCAAAACTAGACAATATACCTCGATTCTCAAAACCAGGTATCTGTCAGTGGACTGCAAAGCATCTGCAGTCTAATGGCTTTCAGCCATTTCAGATTGAGCACCTCTCCTGCTAAGGAAAGCTGAGAGAATTGGGATTTTTTGGCTGTGGGGTGACCCAATTGTGGCCTTCCAGTACCCAAGGGAGGACAAGAAAGATGGCAAGAGACTTTTTACATGGGACTGGAGTGACAGGGAAAGGGGAACAGTTTCAAACTGACAGAGAGTAGGTTTAGATTAGATGTGAGGAAGAAATTCTTTATTGTGAGGGTGGTGAGGATCCAGCACAGGTTGCCCAGAGAAGCTGCGGCTGCCCCATCCCTGGAAGTGTTCAAAGCCAGTTTGGATGGATCTCTGAGCAACCTAGTCTAAGGTGTCTCTGCCCAAGGCAGGGATGTTGAAACTACATGATCTTTTAGGTCCCTTCCAACCCAAATGATTCTATGATTCTGTGTTTGTAGAATGGGGAAAGTAGAGGTATTTCCTGTCCAAAGAAGCACTGTTAATCACATTTTTATCCTCATGAAGGAGAAACTTTAGATTTCAATATTCTGTTAAAATCCCATTATTTTTTGACTATAGCAGAAGAACTGCTCTCTTTGTGAATAGTTATTTCTGCATTTTAACATATATTAAATAAATAGTGATTTCATGGTAATTACCACTTTTCCTCTAAGTGTACGGGCTTCAGCAACATATTATTGTTATTGTCATTTTGACAAGCAAGAATTTAGAAGTTACAGTAGAGGTAAAATTATAGTAAGAGATGCTAAAGAGATTTTAAATGCTCATTTTAAGACCGAGCTTTTTTCTGTCCTCCTGGGAAAAGCCTTCAGAATTAATCATTAAATCTAGTGGATCAATTTTTGCTCAGTAAAATGTAAAATTTTTGTACAGTAAACGTAAAATCAAAGTGTTAGCAAATTTTTTTTTACCCAGTTTTATTACAAACAAAAAGTTAAATATTTGCTTCTGCTACTCCTTGTATAAAAAATGGATATAAATACACATGTACAAATACATAAATATTCATACAAACACATAAATATATACATATAATACACATGTACAAATACATAAAGCATGCATACTTGCACACACATACATAAAAAGGTTTACATGTGTCAATCTTATAAATCTAAAATTATATACTCCCTTTCCTAATTGGGTCTATAATGTGTGGAAAACAAACATATACATTTGTAGACAGTGCTATTAGTGAACTATGCAAATTTTAATAGAGATGTCTCTGCTGCAATTTATAAAATTCTGCATTAGGGAATTATCTATACACTGTGGAAAAAAGATGAATATTTTTACTAATTGAAATATTTCCAAAATAATGTCTTTCTGGATCGTAGCTGCAGTTAAGATAGCCTTTTCTCCCATGAAATAGCAGTACTACTAATTAACATGTTTTCAAAAACCAAACTGTTGACGGAGAGCTGCAAGAGCAGAAAAAGGTTGCTAGGTACCTGCACTCACAAGACTTGAATGTTTTATTCTTTGGGAAAGAATGTATTGCAAAGATTTCAAGCACTGGCAACTTTCCCTGCTAGGAAATTTATTCTTCAATGACTGAAAAACATTAATTTAAATCTTTTTAATGAACTAATGGGTCATGTAAAACACCTTATACTTTAGCAAAATAATTTCTTAATCAAAGAGTCTAAGTTTAATTGGCTAATATTTGAGCTACACTTTGTACATCAAAAGCTGATCGTTAGTATTACACACAGATAAATCCCAAATAAATAGATTGGATTTAAATATTTATTACAGTTTTCTCTCTCTCTTTTTTTTTTTTTTTTGTCGTCATGGCACCTTTTGTTGATGTATTTTAGCCTAGCTCCTTCCAAGGCAATGTTCATTACAAGCTCCACATCCATGTGTTTATATACCAATAATAAATACATATTTCTATATTACATCATCGGAATTTTGTGTACATGTACACCTGGTCCCAAATGGTGGAACAGTTGTTATACCTTAACATCACAGATATAAGGAAAACATCGAGTTTGTAAAATGGACTATTATCCAGGTTTGAAAAATGATCACATATGAATGAGATGTAGGTTCATGTTCTTTGTTAAAGCTGCATCCTGAAATGGGAGCCTGTACTATAAACCCTTCTTGTGCATTCATCCGTGCTCTCCAGGAACTTTCCTGCAGGATGGCGTGCCAGAAACTCCCTCCATTTTGTAAAGGACTCTGGTTCATCAGCATTTATACAGCTGTTAAAAAATTATACAGTGAGAGAAGGTGGATTTCAACAAGTGAGTCAGAATGTAGGAGTCCCTTGACTGAAAAGGCCCTAAGTGGTGCTGGTATTCAAACAGCAAAAAATACAGATTTTTTTTGCCAAAAGCTCCATAACATCAGCATGTGAGAATAGTCTAGTTCAAATGTAAGTAGGTTTATTCATGTTTTTTTTTTCCTCTCTGGACTAAGAAGATGGAAAATTTAGCAAAGAGGATATGCGAACACAGCATGTGCACAAAGATATTCCCTTCCATTACAGTCTGTCCAGCACTTGGATAATGAGAAGCAGTTCACCACAAATTATGGTGGTGAGTAATTCACCTCAATTAGCACCATTCTGTGGTAATCACCAGTAAGCCTTTAATTAGCTTATTTTTTCTACGCTAAAAACATAAATTAATTTGCCACCATTGTATGGCTTTATTTCATCATCCTGTGGGGTTGGGAAACCTAAGAACAAGTTAAGTGATGTCAGGCTTGCATATGGAGAACAGAAAAGAGTTCTTCTGATGGCTAGGTGTGTCCCCAGAGCAGGGCAGTGTGTCCCCAGAGCAGGGCAGTGTGTCCCTCGAGCAATTTCCTTTCCTTCGACAAGAGCCTGTATGTGAAGGAAATCACAGGTTTAAATTTACCCCAGTTTCTCATACTATGAGACATATATTGAAATATTTGTTGAACTGTCAGGGAGTAGTGTTAAGGCAGATGAGACACTCAACAAGGAACCTTATTGGCTTGATATTAATTTCTAAAACGTAATAATTATTTTCTTCATGATGAACGCTCTACTTCTCTGAGACATTGAGCACCCTCCATCTCCACAGAAGTAAATGTAGATGTGCCCCTCAATGTTAATTCATCCCTTTATGTTTGCTTTAGGCTCGATGCAGGCTTTTTTCAGCTCTAACTAGGCTAGAATAATAATTGCCATCATCCTGTTATCCCTGTGCTATAAATTAAGAAAACCTTGCCTGGCAGTGGAGAAGCTCAGCATATAAAGAGGGAAATGAATTGCAAGAGACCAAAGACGCAGAACTCTTGTCAAATATGTCTGAATTGATACAAGTTGTGAACTACAGCTGCTAATCCAATGAACCAGATGGTATCAATTGTCAAACCAGGTGCAGGAAATGGGGTTGTTATCCCTCCTGCAAATCAATTAGATCAGCATGAAAAATCTGTAAATGAACTTCCCACCAAACAAACAAATTGTACCGAAAACTGTCTCAGGTGTTCAGCTGAGTCATGAATGATTGGTCCTTTTGCAAGAGGCAGCTGCCATTAATGGTCTTTATTTCTTTTATGAATAAACCTACCAGAATTTAATTTTCAACTCTAATGCATCATTGGAAGCTGCCTGATCCAACACTTTTCCTTTTACTGATCCATGCTAATTGGAAGTGTCAGAAAGCATGAAGTATGCCATGGAACTAAATCCAGTTTCTGCCACACAATATTTCAGTTGGCCTTACATATCCCAGTGCAAAACTAAATAAGTTTCTATCTCACTTAGGAGAAAGCCAATCCCAACACGGTGCTTCTATAAAATGAAGGTCCATATTGGTTAATAATGTTTTGACTAATGCTTTGATATTCTTTGTAATGAAATCTGATCTGCCTTTTTTTTACAAAACAATGCTCAATATGCAGTGGGTTTTGTAAGAGACTATGGAGATTGCTGGGCTGCTAGAGCTGGAATGAGGCTGTCTAGTGGAAATATTCGGGATGATTCCAGAGTAGTGGTGAGAACGGAATGATGAATTACAGTAAAGTGATTCCTCCTATTTTTTCTGAATTTTGACAAGAGGAAGTAGATTTTTAATGGAAATGGCCAAGAATACACATAAATAGCTTTCCCTGAAGGGACCATTCTTAGATATGATCTGTAAATGGTTTTCCTTGTCAAACAAATAACAGAAATCTTGAAATACTTTACACACATGTTAGTTATACATGCACATTTAAAATATTAATCACATGTATATCTATATATCTACAATACTTACATTAAAATAATCTTTTCACTTTTATCTTCATTAGTTTTCAGCAAGAAGAAAATATAGAAGCAGACTCATTTTGCACTCTGAGTTGGAATTAAAATATATGTGAGTGATTCATAATCAAACAAACTCTCTCTACGTAAGCACTTCTTGAGGAAGAATGCAAACAGGGGAAGGAGAAATGCACTGAGAGGGTTTTCTCTACATTTAAATGTTCTTACACAAAATGGACTACCACTGGGTTGGACTGAAGTAGAGTACTCCCATTAAACAGATATTCTCTAGCTAAAAGTTAATCAAAAGCATTAAAAAGATTTAGCAATCAAAATAAACACGTGCAAAGCAAGATGGTTCTCCAAAGAGGAAAAAAAATCAGGAAATCTGGTATGAAGACAGAGTATATACCTCAGAATATGTGTTGCATGATAATGAGTAGAGGGAAAAAGTACAGGCGAAGCTAAACAATCTAAGACAATTATATTACAATTTCTTGCACTCATAAAGGTTCTATCACCAGAGTCCTGTTCTGTTTTAAGTCTCTGCTTGTCTCACAGCCCAGAACACAAAAGACTTCAACCAAATAAGCCTGAACCAAACACTTATAATTTTGACAATTTCATGCTGCTTAAAGCATTGATTAAGGTACGATTTTTAAATACTCTGCATGCGTTATCCCAAGAAACTAGACATAGTTTGCTGTTACAGAGAAATGAAGGATCAGATATTATCAAAAAGAAATCAAAGTCCAAAAAAGTGGCAAATCACATCACTTCAACATGTAGAGGCAAATACTTCACTGAATATGAGATGAGAAAAATTTAACCTGTATATTTTCCATAGGGGTACTTATGCAGGGCTTATAAGACAGCACCAAGTATAAAGGAGAAAATGAAATAGCACAGTGTAATTTTCAGGGATTTATTTTACTTGATAATTCAGTATATAAATGATAATAACTGCTGTTTAAATTGAATGTATCAAATACAGCTGTATTTTAACACGAAACCATGATTAAAGAAATAGCAGCATTATATTCAATCATACACTTAGCTTTTTGGTTAGGAACATTTTTAATTATTATTTGAGGTCTGAGCAGATGCACACATATATTTTTCTATTATAACACCACTAAGTGTGCATATGGTTTTATCCTATTTCAAACTCACCAAAAAACCAAAGAAACTTAAAAAATTATATTTCTGATATAGAAATGTTTATTGTACCTCAATATATTTATAATTTTGTGGCAATTTCAATCAAAACTGAAAGTTTCTTGTGTTTGACACAGAAAAAAAGTTCCATCTGTTTTCTGAATAAGGTATTACTTAAAACACCAACATGGTGAAGGAAACTAAGTAAGGATTATATACTGAGATGTGTGTATGAGGAAAGAAATACAATCTTTACTACTTTCATGTAATAAACTGTCACTGATTGGGTCTTTAGATTCCTTGCGATTAAAGACAATATTCAAAATACTTATAGGGAAAGGAGTACTACAGCTAACAATGGCTTCATGAACATTAATGAGGTCAGGAACTGAAAGCCCATTCCCTCATTGCTGATTGTACACCAGAAAACATTCTCTGGATGAAAGAGAAGATATGATATAGATTAATCTATCATGAAGTTTTATGGTGATGCATCCCCTCCCTCTCCAGGCCACTTCTCCAGCAGCATTCCCAGAGGTGGAGCTCAGACAGATTGGGCAGTGAGCACCTGGGCATGGGGCTCCTGGAAAACCCAACTCAGGACAAAGATAGCCCAGACACTCCCAGAGACTTGGGCTTCACAGACCAACTATTTTGTGACTTTTCTTCTAGAAAATTGTCATTATTTTAAAAAATCATTTTTACATCATGATTTAAACAGGAAACAAGGCCTTCCTTGTTGAGATCCCAGTACTAAAAGTATTTTCATGACAGATGCAAGATATACATTGAATTCTTCCACAGGCACAAGAAATGCTATATTTTTAATTCTATGGAATAGTGAAATGTTGGGTAGGAAGTTAAAATGCTCAGTTGTTTGCACAAAATATTCATTCTGTGCATGTATAACAGTTCTTAATATTCCTATGGGGCTTTCAAGATAAAACCAAATAGCTACAGGCTTTCAGTTGCACAACAGATGAAAGAATGACAGAATCAGAGATTATGTTAAATTGGGAAGGACCCACAAGAATCATTGAGTCCAATTAATTCCCTGTTCCTCACAGGACTAACTAAAACTAAACAACATGAGTAAGAGCATTGTTCACTCACTCCTTGTACTCTGGAAGAAAGTTTTACTGCCTTACATCTGTGAATGTGAGACGTTCCTTCTCAGTCCCAGTGTAAGTGTTCATTGATGAGAATTTGTGTTGGTATTGGGATGGTATGGAAACTATATCCCTCTTAAATTCTCCCAAGACAAAGATAACACTGAACAATTCCTTCCCATGTCAAACTCATAACCTGAGGTGATTACTTAATGCAGTAATTTAGTGACTGAATAATTGGAACTGACTGATTTATTGATTCAATTTTAAATGTGCCCATTATTTGATCATTGTACTGTTCATATTTAATTAGCTAATAAAACTGTAGCATATTAGCTAGAAATACGTCTCATTAAGCAAATACTTGCTTGCTTATGCTTTTCTTTTATAAAATCCATAATTGTCTCATAGAACTGATTTATTTTCTCGAGTTGCAATATGTGCCACAAACTTTCAAACCACAAATAACTGTGGATAAGCATCTTCAGAATAGTTGGCTCTCTTCCCATCTAAATTCATAAAGAGAGATTGAGGAGAGTATTCCCATTTAAGCATCTTTGCTATAGTGTTAAATCCAAATCAGAGTTGGGTTTACCCAATGGATAAAATGGAAAAAAAAATGAGGGATGGAGAAGAGAAGGGGGTGAAGAAGGGATGGGGAGAGGGAGGAAGGGAAGGAATACCTCATGGTAGCCAAGTGCTTTGTGGGTTTTAAATGGTCAATGCTAGAAATGGAAGTGAGCTACCAGGCACTTTAGAATCAGTCTCCCATGTAGGGTAGTGTGGTGTCCCATACTGAAGGGAACACATCTCAGACATCAGAGAGAAAAGAGAGAAAGAGTGCACTGGTTTTGCATCATAGAAGTGATGCAAAGAGAAGCTGCTTGCAGTTTTCTCTGTGTCTGACAAAAAAACAATCAGTAACTAGCTTTGAGAATTGACAATCTGTTAAAGCAAAGAAAAAGAGAAAGCTGAACATGCATCAGTGAAGACACATGTAAAAAATGAAAAATCCCAGGAATTCTCTCTTTCCCTTCCAACCAGCAAAGAGGAAACACAGCTTGCCCAGCTCCCTGTCTTGGCTGAACCAGGCCCCAGAGGCTGCAGGGCAGAGGGAGGGGAGGCCATTGGCCACTGAGTCCAAGCCTGGCTGCTGAGATCCCAGCTGCTCTTTCCTGCAGTGTGGCCACTGAAAAAAACAGACGTGGCTCTGCAGCGTGCACAGAAAGCAATCTTGGCTTGGCCAGGATTCTACCACCATTGAGATTCACCTGCAACCACCAGACAGGGGGGAGGAGAAACCATCGGGCCCTGGCCATGCTCCTGCTGTGTCCAAGCCTGGCTGCTGAGATCCTGTCCCTCCCCCTAGCACGGCCTATCCAGACACAGCTCCAGTGCAGCCACTGCAGAAACCTCCATTGTAAAACAGCTCCGGCCACAAACAACTGAGCCTGACCATCTGCAGGTCCTGGGAGAGATATGAACTCTTTCAGTGCTTCAGTCCTCCCTCGAGTGAGAGAAAAGGTTAGAGTGAGAACACACAGAAACAACATGAAGACACTGAGGAGATGACTTATTCAGCAAAAGGCCTCCATGATAAAGTAAGCACGTGTTGAAGTAGTTGTGATCCCATGCAAAGTTTCAACAGAGAGAGAAGAGTGATGAAGATCCTGTGCCCTCAGGGAGAGAAGAAGAAGAAGAACACCTCTGTTCTTAGAGATGAAGATGACTACAAAGATAGATAAGGAAAACCTTTGCTCTTGAACAGCTCATCTTTAAAATAGTATCCCATAAGTTGACATGGCCCATAAAAACAGTTGTGGGAAGCTGTGAAAGATGGGAAGAACTTCAAGATTGCAGATTTTTTCCAGGCAGCTGCTATTCATGGAAACTAAAAGCCATGTGAGAACTGTTTTCTAGTAGAGAAGTCTCCATAAAATGACAAGAGGGACTCCTCTCCCTAAGCGAACTGCAGAAAAGATTTTTCTAGAAGTGATAAACAGACTGAATTGTTTCTGTGCGTTGTTAGTGGGAAAGAAAAGGTTGTTGGGGGAGGAGAAGTGCTCTGAAGGTTTTGTTCTGATTCTTATTATTCTTTCTTTTAGTTATTGTTAATAAAATTTTCTTTATATCTTTTTAAAGTTTTGAGCCTGTTTTGCCTTTCTTTTAATCCTATCTCACAGAAGGAAATGAGTAAGTACATTCCAGTGGGTGCACTGGCATTTGGCCAGCACTGAAACCCACCACATTAATTGGTGTGTTGGTTGGGAAATCTTGAATTGGTGAACCTAAACCACTACAATGAGAAAAACTAACTTGAATTTAACATAATAGCCTGATTGTGCACAATGTGGTAAACTTGAGAATCTCTGTATCATTTCACTCTCTTCCTATTCCTGATGGAAATTTCCTTTCTAGCAGCCTGAGTCATGCTGCATTTTGAATTTGTGGCTGAATCAGCCATGATAACACACCAAAGTCCCAAGGATTTCTGATTAGTGCTTGCACAGTTTTTGAACATCCTGCCAGACACAACAAATCTTTAATAGCATAATTGCCATATAGGTGTTTCCCTCAGTTAGAGACAATGACCCTGATTCACCATCAATCTCAATCACTGCCTCTCTACCCAAGTCAGGATTTCTGCACTGGTGCAAATCAGATGGAATCTCAGCCCCTGAATCAAATATTTAAGGAATCATTACTTATTTCATACCTGTTCAGAATTTTCTTGGAATGCTACATTTTCAAGAAAATCACAGTATCAGAAATTGAATTTCTACTATGTTCGCCTGTTACAGCAGAGAGTACGCTTCTATTTTGAGAGTATTAATTGGAAACACAAGATTATAAACATTATTGGAACTATATAGAGAAAAAATAGTAAAAACTGCCACCTACACATTTCTAACAAATTACTGGAGATATTAATTGCTAATATATACTCTGGGGACAGAAGTCAAAGTTTAAACTAACACCTAAAAATATATATTTCCTATGAGGATTGTCCACAGGAAAAGCCCAAACAAATACAAAAGGTCAAGGTCCTTGAAACATCTGCTGTGATCCACATGTCCATTTAATTAGTAGAAACTGAAAGACAAAATTTTTATTGTAATGTTTACAAGAACATTAAAAAGACAAAGCAGTTACACATGCAGATAGAGAAAATTAGTTTGCTGACAGTCATTTCAATAATTTAATAACTATTACCATGAAAGATTCAATTTCATTAAAAAGTAAACAATACCAACAAGTTTTCTTAGACTATAAATGAAAATAAATCACTTGTCATAAAGTATCAGTGAGTGAGCCACAGTCTGTTTCTTCTACTGACAACTGTACATATCCTGAAACAAAGCAATGCATGACAGAAGAAAAATATATAAATCAAGGGAATGCAATTGAGCAGCAATGCTTAACGCTCTCTTGTAGCTGAAGGAATATCTCTATGCTGTTCTGTTGCAATATTGGTTGGGTTGTTTTCTTTTTCTTTTCTTTTCTTTTTTTTTACTTTATAGCATCTTTCTGCTGAATTCCTCAGATGTGAGATGTTCAAGTGAGGACAGAAACAGCACTGCTCCGTTGACTCTTGGTGAGTTTACCCTTTCTGTACTAAGTAGACTCATATTTGAAAATAATTACTTGTCTCATATTGACTGGAATCAATGACAGTGGATGGAAGTCACAGTTGTTTGATCTAGGCTTTTCTTCTGGCTGGACACAGGAGGGAGTTTCATATCACAAAATGCTCATCTATTCCCAGTGCTGTAGTCTGTCAGAGTAAATCAAAGGCTAAAGGTGTTACCAGCAACAAGAACATACACATTTCTAGCAGATTCAAATTTCTCTGTGAGCCACTTTCAGAAAAAAACCAAACCCCCCAAAAAATTAAAAGTCAGATTAGATACTTCAGATGGTTTTGACTTATTTATTTTGCTAAAGAAGTCTAACTGAATGTGCAGAGATACTTTTCCCTAAGTGGGTAGTTACTTATTCAAATCAACCCATAAATCTTGTACAAATCAGACAAGCAACATACATTTCTTGACAGATTCTGAATACAGTTTAGAATCTGTCAATTCTAAATTTGAATAGTTCAATTTTTTCTTGTGGAATGGTGGTTCATTTATGAAACAGAGTTTTGTTTAAAAACACAAAACAAATTAGTGGATTAATTCTTTTGTATTAAATTCTTAAGAGAACAAGTCACAGTGAATAACTGACTCTTTTGTACTTTTGGATGGTGTGTACACTGATTTCAAGTTTGCTGACAAAATTGTTTTTTCAGTTTTAAAATACTAGGTTAGCAGAATCTTTATTCTTTTTTATCCCTTGGAAGATTATGAATATCTCATTGGCTGTATTTGTGATCTGAAGTTTCAAACTCATATTTAGTAATTGTTAATGAGGAGTTTTTACAACATTAGCTCTCATTTTTATTGGAAGTATAAGCAGTTGCTTCTGGGGCTTCAAAATTTGTAAATATATCTAAGAGCTCACCTCCCACTAAATCTATGTGTACATAAGGTTACCACAGACCTGACAGTGAAGAGGAGGGTGAAAAGAAACAGGCCATCTAGAGGTCTAGAGGTCCCATCAGTTATAAATTATAAGATTATATTTATAAGTATCTATGTAAAGATCTGTCGCAGACATCTTTCATGAAAAATCCTTTCTTAGGATTTTTCCTTGTGAGAAGCTGCAGTTTCAGCAACCAAAGTAAACAATGGTTATCTGCTGCTGTGGAATGCAACAGGTAGACCCGTGATTGGTCTCATGTGGATGTTGGGATTTACTGACCACTCATGGCAGAGCTGGCTCTTGCTCTGTCTGAGACACAGATCCTTGTTATTCATTCTTGTCTATTCTTAGCTTAGCTAGCTTCTGAAGAAGCCTTTGCCTTTCTATTTCTTTTTAGTATAGTCTTAATGTAACATATATCATAAAATAATAAATCAAGCCTTCTGATCATGGAGTCAACATTCTCGTCTCTTCTTCATCCTGAAAACCCTTGTGACCATGGTCACAAAGATCTGCTGCATAAGAATTCTTCATGCTTTCAAAATCTAACCTACCTCTAATTCCTGGCTATTGACACATAGTTTTTAATTTCTTCTAACCAGAAACTTTTAATGCTTTGCAAACAAAATTCCTAGATCACAACCACAGTCTTTCCCAATTTTTCAGTCCTCTTTCTCCTTCATTCCTCAAATCCCTATTTAAAGTTCATCATATTTTCTCAATCCCCTCTGGGGATTCTGCCATCACCCTCTGCAAGTGTCCTCCTGTAAGTTGCTCTGTCTGAGACCTCTCCTGGTAGTACTCTGAAGTCACACGCTCCTACTGTCTTCAGGTAAAGTTCAGAAACACAGATGTTGGTGACACTCACCAAAAATCTGCTGACAGTAGTCTTATGAATATGAATGAAATTGAATAATTACTGAAGATGTTGCTTCTTTTCTTCCCCTCCATTTTTTTTCTGTACCATCAGACCACCACATAATTTATTTAGAGACACAGATTAAAGTTATATTCATTATCTTTTTCATTCAGTATTTGTGCGTGACCACTTCACATCTGTGGTCATATTTCTGAAATGTGAATTTAATCTTTGTCAGATGATGTCATTGCGCTAGAAGCTCTTACAATCAGCTTCATACATGTTATATCTCCAGTGGACCAAGTCATGTTTGTAGCACAGAAGGTGTGTTATAGCTCCAGGCAGCTCTCTAGGCTGCTGGCTGGGCCCTCAAGCTTATTTTGGACAAGACATGGATGACTACTGGTCAAGACATGGGAAGTTGCTGTACCTGACAGGAAACAGTGTGGGATGCTGGCAGGAGCTGCAGACAGTGCTGAAAAGGAAGGCAGGTTCATAGCTGGTTACACAGGGAGTTGTGATCCGTCTGTGCCAGGATTCACAGGTGTTTAGGGAGGAGTCTTAGGCATGTTCAGGGGACTAAAGCCTTGTAAAGCCAACAGATCCTAAATATCATTTATCCCATAAAATGCTGAGATTTGGCTGAAGGTACCAGGATTAGAACCACAGGGAAAACCTAACTGAACAGGTTGTGTGGGAGGACACTGGCATGAGGAAAGGGAAGTATCAAAAAGAGCCAGAGCACAAGAAAATGTATGTTACCCAAAGTACCTACACAGGGCAGTGCTTGCTAGGAAGCCCAGCATGTGGTTTCCACATATGCAGCATGATAAAGCAAACCCATAGTTCTGACCTCAACACAAAATGCATATCTTCCTCAACCAGGAGGAAGCCAAGGAGGAAGCACCTGGATAGAAGAAGGATGTATACAATACCAGAATTCTGGTATTGCCACGTTAGAACCCACCCACCCATAGCAAAGTGTATGGGATATGTTAATCACACTGGTCTGGACCTGAGCCATTGTCTCCATTATATGTAGAAAATAAAAATATGGGTACACATACTGGATTGTCTTTGAATTGTATATACAGTATTTTTCCTCACATTTTCCATAATTTCTGTGCAAAGACTAGGATAACTGGTTTTGGGAAAGCCTTCATTATGACTTTATTCTATACCCCATGTGAATTATAGTACTTTGGGTGTGATATCTTGCCTGCAGACAGAAGTCTTTGCCACATAAATATTATGCAGTTAAATAATCCTTAACTTGTAGCTTATCAACATGTTAATGCTGAGAGTGACTTGAATAAATTCAACATGAATGCAAGGGAACATGCATAGGCAAATGTTTAGCAATATACCTGTAACTCTAATGTTTATTAAGAAGTCAAGAAAGCTTCATAAGAATAAGCTTTTAATTCTGATGTCCTGGCTAAATTTCAGCTTATGTAATTACACTCTGCCTGCTTCATTTTCTCTTGAATTTTTAATTAGATTCAGCATTCCTGTGCTTTTGTCCTGAGCCATTTTGGAGTGTGGCTGTGCTCTATTAACCACTGCAGCATGATAATACACCACAAATGTACTGCAGAGCTGGCTGAAGCAATTTCTTTCTATATAGCTTGTAATGTAAAAGAGTTTTGAGGTATTCCATGAAGAGCAGCTCACTACAAACATATGGACACTTAACATGAAATCAGTGTAGCAAGCAAAGGTTGGCCAGCCCCTCTGGTCCTGAGCCAGATAAGCACTACAACACATGGAAGATTCTTCTGGCTTCATCTCCCATGTGTAAGCATTTTGCTAGATTTGTGTTCAGAAAGAGGATATTCTGTCTGATCTGCAGTCAGGAATGCTGGTGAGGATTCTGTAGAGTCTTTGACACTAATCTCTCATTTGGAACCCATTTCCACAATTTCTTCTCTCTCCATTCAAGACATGATGTTTCCTTCAGCAACCACACAGCTTTTCAGAGAAAGAAAAAAGTAGGCAATAAAGCAGATTACTGTATGTTCTCAGGGGGAAAAGGATATTGTTAATTTTCACCTCACAATCGCCTTTATGCCAAAATCAAAATGTACTCCATCACTGAAAAAGAAAAAAAAAAAACCCAAACAAACCATGATAGTCTCCAGTTGTAATAAACCTTTTGTTGCTATAAATGAGATTTGAGAGCTATGTGGCTGATATGCACATCTCTTTTTCATAGCCAATTTCATTAAATTAGGTACTGAGACTAATTAGTGGAATTCTACATTACCCTTGTCTTCCTTCTCTAAGTACAAGTTTTTAAAAATACCATGGATACCTTACCACGAAAATTCTAGCACATATCACTCACTTTTACCATGGTGCTTGGACTCCTTATATATACTTATATACATAAGTGTATATATATATATATATATATATATATATATATATACATTTTGTTTTTATTTATATAATATATATATATATACTTTGTTTTTATTTATATGATATACTTTATATATATATATATATATCATATATACTCACAATGTATACTAGATTAGAAAGAGAGACCCAGATCCCTACTAACTGTGTTACTTTTCTCTTCATAACCTAGTCATGTAACTGGCAACACAAAAACATTGTGAAAATAGGATGGTTATTTAGGGAGTTGATCAACCTAAAAAATCTTATACCCAAGAGGAATTTATCCCCAAGGAACAGAACTTTTCTTTTTTAATGAATGTGAAGATATTCTCCAAAGGTATGGAAAGAAACAGTATGGGTGCAAAGAATACAAAATCTGGGTGCTCCTCTACAAACTGTTTACTTCCTGCCTTCTCTACAGAGAAAGATACATCAGTTTTAAAACAAATTCTGTTAGGGAACCTATATGAAATTAATTTTAAAATACTAAAATTTTGTTCTCCTAATAAGAAAGGAAAATCTCATTTTTTCTCATTTTTATTACAAGCAGCTCACAATTAGATATAAAGACTGAAAAATATAATTTTTCTTTGAATAGTATAAATACCATATGGTGTATTATATTCTATAAATACTATAAGTTGTTCTTGTGTGATGGTCATTTTAAGGCATTTGACATCAAAAGCTGAAAAACTGGAACTGATTGAAATATTTTATGTCTTTTCAGAGAAGTGCAAAGATTGGTGATGTGAAAACTTTAACAGGTTTGCATTGATTTTGCTTCACTGTTTGCTAGGCAACTGCTTCATTTAGTAGCTCCAGTATGGATAGCATGGGTTCTGAAAAATGGCATTATAATCATCCTATAAAGCAGTATAAACTATTTCTATACTGGTGTGATGGGGCACAGGAGCCACACAATAGCAGACATGGTGTTAATGGGAGTCAAATTGTTCTCTCGGCCTTTGAGGCTGAGCCTAGGTAGGAACAAGCAGCTGAATTAGGAATTAAAACCTGTGGTTTCCTTTAAAAGACAATGGGACTGCTCTTGAAACAAGCTCTGGCTCCTGAGAAGGTGTGTGGGAAAAGAAACTACTTAGTAATCACTGTTTCATAATAAATACATGGCTGCATTAAAAGCAAATATTTAGTCGATATTGGCATTTTATCTTCTAGTAAAATATGGGGTGACAAATTTCTGGTCTCATAATTTAGAGCAGAGATATTAAGAATTACTCCAAATGCAGGGCAATATTGGTAGAATAGTGTATTTGGAAGTACTAGTCAGTGTTAATTTTGCTGTGCACTGTTCTCTGATATTCTCATGCATTTCCATGCAGTTTTTAAAGGTGAGTTTCTATCCCTGGCTGCAGGAGAAACTTACATATTGTGTAACCACAATTTGCTTACATGGTTTTCCTTAATCAGCTTCCAGTGGTCCTTTGTATTGTTCTAAAATCATGCTTGTGTGAGGAGAAACAGAGGAAGATGCTTCTCAAACAGAAAGATGATGCTCATCGCAACAATGAAGAGTCTCTACAAACCCTGACAATGCCTGGAAAATCTTGTTTCAGAAACAGAACCTCATCTCAGTGCACCTGCTGACACCACAGAGACCCTCCTAACCAACCCAATCACAATGGAAATGGAAAATGTGAAAAAAGTAGCTCTAACCAAACCTCCCCTTGGCTGAGAAAGATATTAGTAGCTAACTCTTCATCTTGTTTGTGCTGTTCTTGCAGTCTTAGAGTGATCTTAAAATTAAATAATGTTTAATGGTTGTAAATCTAAAATACTTACACAATAAAAATGTATTGTTATCAACATTTATCTCTCACATCACAAAGAGATAGAATTTTTTTCATTTTAAGAGAGAAATTTTTCTTTTTAAAAAGCCAAATACATACACATCCAAAAGTTTCAGTCCTAGAGTTCTCATTCTCTCCTAAGTGCCAGGAAAAAATCTTTTTAGATTTCCTATCTAGAAAACAATGTGCAGTAATTTAAGAGAGACAATCCATTCTACTCTAGGTATTACTAAGCTAAAAACTAATATTCTCCATTCACAGGACTCAGTTAAAAAAAAGAAGTGTAGTAAAACATAAATATCACAATTCATACTTTTAGCTCTAATTCAAAGACACAAAGTTCTCTTATGTTACCTTAAACTGCTGCTATGAAGATTTACTACTTCCTTGTTAGTAATACTCCACTCCGTAGTAAGTTAATATTTTTTTCTTTAATCAATAGATCTCAAACCAAAAGAAAAAAAACCAAACCAACCAACCAAAAAAAAACCCCAATAGCAAATCACTAAAAAAGGTGATGGTGAAAACAACACTTAAAATCAGTTTAATCAATTAAAATTTTAAATCAGTGTGGCCTTATTTGAAAGCTTGTGCCCAGTTTCTCAAATTGAAAACCTCTTCTTGAAAGCATCTATGAGGTTTGGTTTTTTTTACAAGCTTTTTGTGTAGAAAGTTTAAAAAAACCAAAACAAACCCAAACTAAAACAAAAAACTAACCTGTTCTGTACCTTGGGTGTAACAAGCTAATAAAAACATGATGGAAAGTTACACAAGTTTGGGGATATTTTTTTTTGTGTGTTTTTTTCTTTGGATTTGTTTTTGTTTTTGTGTTTGTGTTCCTGTTTGTTTTTGTGGTTGTTTTTTTCTTGTTTGTTCTGTTTGGGTTTTTTTGGTGTGGTTTTTTTTTTTTTTTTTTTTTTTTTTGTTTGGTTTGGTTTTTTTTGAGGGGGTTGGTGGTTGTGTGTAGATTTTTTTTTATTTACCCTGGGAAAAAATGTAACCGACACAAAAATGAAAGCATATTCCAAGTACTTGCACCTTCACTACAACTATTTTATCTTCTTTAAACAAGCTGAAGGTTTGTCTCATGAGTTTTTTACTATATCTTTATGAACTAGAAAACATGTTTTATATATAGGATGGATGTTTTCCAGTTAACCTCCATTTTCAATACTGCAGCTGATCACCACCCCTGCTTCAGAGCAATAATTTGTTTGAAAAGCTGGTGGCAGCCAAGCTGTGACCACCAAAGTTCTGGGATGCTGTGGTTCACAGGAAGAGGCAGCTGTACTTTGAGTCTAATCACAATGGGAAAATATCTTTAATTAAAATGTAAGATTTGGATACTGCTAAGTGTTAATTACTATGTTTCTAAATACACAAGAAAGTTATGGACAGTTTCACTTTTTTTTTTTTTTTTTTTTGCTATTGTTAATAGAAAAGTCTTTGCAGTTTATCCTATTTATTATCCTTCAAAGGCACATAATTATACTTTTGGAATACATTAAAATGTGCAGTGTAGAAATACAATGAAGTAATGCACTGCAGCACACACTGCATTACAGAACACAAAAACCTGGGGGAGACTTTCCTCTCTTTTCTTTTTGTCTTTTTTTTCTCTCAGTGTTAATACTCCTGAAGAACTTAACTGAGATTTCTCACATCAAAACTTCACAAACATAGGGATTTTTCACAGGGAAGCACAAATGATCAGGTGGCAGCCAAGAGAATGGTAGTCTATATTGTACAAATGAATAATTATATTTGGATTTCATTCATTGGTAGGATCCCTGGGTAATTTTAAATTTTAAATTCTCAGGTATCCTAAATTTGTGAAACATAAAAGATGAATATATGTAAGACATACCATGGCTATGTGCAAGTAAAATAAAATATACTATAGAAGGATTCTATAAAATGCATGCTTAAGGTTTCTACTTTGATCAAATAATTGCAAAAATATTAGGTGTTACTTTCTTAAGTCCTAAATACATTCATCTAAGTATATTTAAGAAAAATAAGTAAATATCTAGTATTCAGAATAAATCCATTATATTTTTTTCAAAATACGAGTGAGTGGCTACCCAACATGTGATTTTTCTCTGCAGTTTACTATAATCAGCTATTTCTGTTGGACTTTGCCAATCTTACTTTTACACTAGGATTTTCTTCAGCATGTGCAAAGGCCAGGATTGTGGAAAGAAGCCTTTCTTATGTATAAGAAATGCATAAGGTTCCTGTCAAAATGGAATGATGATACTTCCATATAAATGGAAAGAGTACATGTAAACACAATGGAAATTCCCATAAAAGAAGTTTTACCATAGACCCTGACTGCTTTTCTTATTGTGCTTTGTTTTGCTGCTCAGAAGAAAGTTAGGATACAATTTTTTCAATAAAATCTGCAAATATGGAGCCTAAATAAACAAAGCAAATAGTGAAAAGTCAGATAGCAAGAGGGTAAAGACTGACAATTCTTAAACACGAGTTTCTTATTTATATTTTATTCCACTTGACCCTTGGCAGAACCAGTTCTCCCCTTCACACATATTCTTAATGCCTTTCCACATTAATTGGTTTTAAAATGGTACATCTGGACAGCTTGTTAGAGATTACTTAATGCACTTGGAAGGCATATAGCAAAAGAACCAACATATATGAATGTGCACTTCATAATCATATATTCTATTACAAATTTAATTCCAGCTGAGAGAACATGAAGTCCAGCACTTTAGTTGGCTAATGGAAGAAGCCCTGTGCTTTCTGACACTGTTTGCAATGTAACATACCACCTACCAGCTACACTCACCAATTATAAATATCCCTAAACTAGATAATGCACATTAATTCTTTAGCAGGTGTAGTGCAGCACTTAACTTTCCTCTCAGTACTGCCTCAGACTAGAACAATAATTCTCCAAAATGCCAATGTATTCTTTAAAACGTTGAAACTTCTCCAGCAAGAATTGGGGAAAGTCTTTTCAATGCATATTACTGATTTTTTGATTGCTTGGATATTTTATGCCCATATTCTGATGCATTGTTTTGCAGATCTTATTTTCCTTTGGTTAACTGATTCCTTTCAAAAAATTCAATGAGATAGTTTTAATATCAGTGGTTTTTACATGTTTCTTTGCTATTATTGCATCCATCATGAAACTCCATGTGGATTTCCAATCTATGCTACTAAGGTCAACAAAAGATGAATGGAGACTCAGTCCTTAAATGCAAGATTCAAAGTGTCAAATCCGTCTCAGTCTGCTGCTGGTTTCTGTGAATCACAAAGAGAAATTCCTCCACTTTACATTTGTTTGTTTTCATACGTGGTGCAAGCTAGAAAACATTCTTTCATGCATTCAAAAATTCTTTATGAACAGTTGCCAGATTAGTAGAAATATCATTCATAATTGATGATCAAAATGACAAACAAGATCACTTTCTCCCTTTCCAATGAGACACAGTTACATCACTAAGAGAAATACTATTGTAAGTGAAGAAATATTTCTTAAGAGAATATAGCTTCTTTTTTCTGACCTTTTTCATTCAAAATAAAATGTATGACTTTTGAAAGATAATCTTGCAAAGTGATTTGAGTAAACTTTGGAAAGGTTTGAATATATCCTAACCAAAATCAATGAAATTTTTCTTATTGTTCTTCTGCAAAATGAATCAACTGAATTAAATTTCCCATGAGCTTTAATTCTTTTTAACATGTGTACTAAGGTAAATAGGGAGAGAAGCATACAAATACCCAAACTAGAAACTTTCCAAAATTTTTCAGCCTTCTCTGACCTTGGTATTCCTTGTCCTGCTGGTCAGAAGAATTAGTCAAACTTCATTTTGACAAAGATACTGACAAATTGTTTCTATAGCTAAGATTAATACCTACAATTGATTGCATTGTCACTGTAAACTGTTGCCATCCAGACCATTCCTCATATCCAGAGGCATATTTCAAGTGTTTATTTTGCAATAAAAGACCTTTTAAAACACTGTATCATCCATGAGTAATGATGCTTCTTAGACTCTACAAAGAAAAGTAATCTCTCCAATGTTTGATTCTGGGAAATCATACAAAAGAAAAAAGGGAGGAAAATGGTTAAATACACAAATTCATGAGAAATCTTTTATTTCACAAATATATTTAGCATCTTATCAATCACAGATACAATCGAAATTGTAGTATTTCTTTAATCTTGAGTAAATCATATTGTAATAATTTGGGGTCTAAGATTGTTAACTCTCCAAATCTACATATTGTTTTGAGATCACTGAGAGGACTGCAGAAATTTACATGGTAGCAAAACAATGTAGTCAACAGAGAGGTAGTAGATTGGTGGCACAAAGAGGATATAGGGCAATGGGGTGGAGCAGAAATCTGAGCATCCACACTGGATGTTCATGCAGGTGGTGTGACTATTCTTTACTCTATTCATCAGTATTATTCCTAAAAGCAGAAATGACATTCATATAAGATGCAGATTTTGAACAGAAATTATAGAATTCCCACATAATATCTATACTTCTGAATTTTTTGCCATTGAAAGGGATTATTAAGGCCCATTTGAATCTGATATGGGTCTACATAGTTTCAAGCATATGAGCACTAGAGAAGCAGAATAGAGTTGCTGTATGAGTTGCAAAGTAATTGCAATACATCTCAGGTATCAAAAGGCAAAAAAGTTTTCATACCTTTAACAAATACCACTTGTGTTTGACTTGCTATATCAAATTTCCATTAGTTATACCACATAATCCTACAGTGACTGGTGTTTGTGGCAACCACCAGGGTCACACAAAAATATCCAGTGAACAATACAAACAGAACAAGTTAATAAAAAAAATCATAATCTCTTCTCAATTCATGAATTGAGAAAGATATATTGACTAAATATAAAAGATGACTGCCATTCAGTGAGTCCCTTAGAACCCTAATGTCCCCATGACTGCAAAGTATAGCCTTGACTGAAGGAAATGTATGCTTTACCTCTTGAAACTTTAAAAGCTATCAGCAGGAGGAAGCTGGAAGGCTTTTATAAAACTCTCTTTATTCATTGGGAATACATTGTTTGTTATCTTAATGGTATCTATGAAACACTGTGAATCACTATCTATCCCTATTAAATCTACTTTCATATTTCTTCTCTCTCCTGCTCTCTCAACTCCATTTGGAGAAGTTGATGAGGCTGAATAAAGACTGTAATAACAGGATTTAATGGGTATAGTATCTGGAGGTAGACAAGGTCATAAGTGTTGGGTAAGTAGCAGCAAAGGCAAAGGAAAGAAGCATGGTCTTAAATCAAAACCTTTCAGAAAGCTATTGTTAGTTAATACCCTCAGAAACTGACTCACTTCTTTCTAGGGTGAAATTCTTTGTTCATAAAGAAAAATATTAGTGTGTTAGTTCTGTAATCTTTTTTCTTTAATTGTTCATTGTTTGTTTTGCTTAGCTGTTAAATCTCTATAAAGGCACAGATTAAGAAGACCAGCTCTGCAACTAATTTTCCATGGTTACAGAGGAATTTATGTTTCTAAATCCTTTTGCAAATCTGTGATTTTATAGAACCATAGAGTAGTTTGGCTTGGAAGGGACCTTTAAAGGTCACCCAGTCCTACTCCTGCAGTGAGCAAAGACATCTCCAACAGGACCAGGTTTCTCAGACCCCAAGCTGGCTTTGAATATTTGCAGGGACAGGACATCTACCACCTCTCTAGGCACCCCATTCCAGTATTCCATCATCCTCATTGTGAAAAATTTTCCCTTATATCTAGTCTAAATCAGTCATCTTTTAGCTTAAAACCATTGTCCCTCATCCTATACAACAAGCCCTGATAAAAGGTTTAAACTCCTGTGACTAAACAAACACAGGAGAATGCAGTGCAGTGTGGAAGTTACTTCATGGATGGTGTCAGCTGTAAGCAGTGCTGTCAACTTGGCATGTGACATTAAGTTTGTTTTAATACATGGAATTGAGTATCTTATATTTTAGGTGATTGAGTAATCATCACTTTTACTGAGAAATAAATTTCTAGTGAATGTTTGTGGCTTTAATTTCTTAACCTGTCATATGGAAATATCAATAGAACTTAGAATCCATCACCAAGAATGAAGGTCTCATATTTGGTCAAGTTTTTTTATTGATAGTGCTACTAAAACAATAGTAATAAATTGCCCAATTACAAATATATCAATTTTCATATATAGCCATTTTTTCTTCTCCTGCTCTTCCTTTTCTACCTCCTCTAGCTCACAAGCATTAATTTTCATTTCTTCCTGTAAAGCATTGAACCAATGCTGTTCTTGAGCCAGACTCTTCTTTTTCTTCCCTGCTACAGTTACTTCATCCATGTCTATCTTCCTTCCAGCCCTCAATGATTGTGGCATTCTCCCTTCCACCTCCTGGCTCTTTCCCAGACCTTTTCCATCCCCTCACAATTTCCTCTCCTCTTTCAGCTGAGGTTGTTCAGCTCCTAAATTCTGAGAAATTCAAGTTTTTGGTGTAAGTTTTGTTTTCATGTATCTCAAAAATGTAGTAAAAAAGGTATATATTTGGTCAATATTCACTTAACTCAAAATTTTGTAATTCAGCATTAGCTGTGCAAGTGAATTCAGTGAAACCCCAATAAAAATATTGGACTATTAGCCCATCTTAGCAGTAAGAGTCATCAACACAAGGACTAAAGTGAACATATATTCATTAGCACAAAATCAGAAATAAGAATTACAGCCAAATAATACATGGATTCAAGGGAGAAGAGATTAAGTGAAGGGAAAAGAATTATGTTTGATGTAAGCATCAATAAGAAGGGATCAAACAAAACATTTGAATCATAACCTCCTAATAAAACATTCACTTCATTTTGAGTGTGTACTTTGCAAACATATAATATCCCACTTGGCATTTTTGGTTGATTAATTCTCTCCAGGTGTAAGTCAGGCACTTTCACTTACATGCTTCAATACCTATATTCATCAGTCAGGGCATTACATAATTTTTTTTCCTACCATTTTCAGCTACCAAGAGCTGGACTGAATATATGAGTATACAACGGAGGGGTAAAACATCCTCCCAGTCTGTTTATTACAGTAACTAGAGATAATACAGTAGCACTGCATAATTACAATGAAACAGATCCTTTGCCGGTCTAGTGATTTCATGAGCAAGGTTGATTGCTGGCTGATGTTCTGGTTCTATATTTAATTAGGGATGCACTCACCCCTGGTGAAGACATCAACTTGCTGCACAAAACAAATAAAAAGAGGAGCAGTATTTCCAATGTATTAAGGAACAAGCAAGATTACCTCTATTGACCAAGACTACCCCTGTGCATTTGAATTTTCTGACAGGACAATCAGCCAAAAAATGGTGCATCCTCATGATACGTAGGTGAAATCAACAGGAAATCTTAACCATCAGTTAAAAAGCTCTTTTATTTAGTTAGTGGGTTTGATTGTTTACTTTTTAGTATTGGTTTCTTTTTTTCCTACCAGATACAAGAATTTCTTCCTCTGACAATAGACTTTTATATCCTGATCAATTCAGATCAAAGGAAGTATTTCATATTCTTGCAGGGACACTGGAGAATGGATTTTTTTTCCTTCTGTGTCTTTTTTCCCCTAAGACTGAGTGCAACACTACAGCCTGCTAACTTCCCAACTGCTACAAGTGCTTACTGCACAGTCCAATAAACTTCCTCAGGTCCTTAAATTTGCCAGGTTTCTGAGCACTGTGAATGCTGAGGTTTAACTAACTTGTACTATTTCATTATAAATCCGAAAATTTCACAATAAACTTCAATCAGCCACAACACTCCAAATGTTTCTGCAGTTTAGAATGAAAACCAATCTGAGGTACACACTGTGTATTTTGGTCTCATGTATTTCACCATTAATGATTTAACTGTTAAATGCTGTCACTTTGAAATAGAGATGGATGATCTTCTTTTTCTAATATTGACAGTTATTTCTTATCTCTACCCATTATTACTAGCAATACATTGAACAGTTAATCAGATTATTTCCTTCATCAGCATGAATATTTAAATTGTGAGTAGAGCTGATTTTTTTCACTCAAGGAACTATATGTGAAAAAGGAAAAGCAATGCAAAAATTACATAGGATCCATTATTTTAAGTTTTTATCCCTACAGTCTTAGGTGTACTTCTTATTGTGAAGAAAGAAATATAATTTCGTATAATTTAAACAGATATTTTTATGTTATATTCTTTTCTTTAAGAACAGGGGAGCGAGCCATGCTCACAAAAATGATAATAGCTTAAAAAAAATAATTCTAATACAGAATACACCAAGATCAAAGGAAGAAACCCTGCTAGTTTCCAAAGATACCAGAGCCAAGTAGCTTGCCTTGCAATGATGGACCAGCCATAGGATTTATCAAAAGACTTCAGTTATTCACAAAACTGAGATGCCACCAAATGACTTGACAGCAAGAGAAGTCAAAAGGAAAAAGACTCTACTTTTTAAAAAGTAGACAGTTTTAATTTTAATAATTTGTGAAAAGTTAGCCATGGAAGTCATGAATTTTACATTAGGAGCTTTGAAATTGTTCTGTTTTTTTTTAATCACTATTCAGCAGTGTAAAATATCTTGAGACAAAGAGAAGCAAGTAGATATATTTAAGCAGCTTCCTGGAACATTAAGTGAGAGTGTCAGAAACATGGAAAGGTGACAATTTTGAATATGTTGGGAAAATGAAGGAGTTTATATTCACATAAATAGTTCTAGGCTTTATATAAGTAATCTTTACCTGTATGTACCTAATAAAACACATTTGTTGGTAAAGACTTCTAAACCTTTCCACAATGCTGTTGTCTATGAGAACTATCAAAACAGATAATCATGAATGTCCCACCAAAATGGTCCCTGTTAAATAAATCTATTACTACACCTCTAAACTGAAGTCTATACAGCATTGCATTATCTATGATTCTATGTGATAAACAGTATATGCTGCTTTAATCAAATTACAAAAATAGTACTTTAGCAGAAAGCTTATTTTGCAGTTTTGTCTTTGAGTTCCTTTTTATAAAAAGGAACTCAAAAGAATTATTAAGTCTTTCAATCCTTAAGGCTTTTTATAAAAAATAAAGATGAACAGATTTGGTGCATATGATGACATGTAATATTCATATAAGTGAGATATCTAATATACAGCAGTTTAATAACTGCAGTAAATGGAGATCTATGCTGCCATAAAAAAGAAGACAGGAAATACTGGGGAAATTACAGGATAATCAACCCCAGCCAGTGTCCAGAGTTAGATATGCCAGTCTCTTTCTTTTTGCCTTGTAAAATAGAGTGCTTCTCTTTAAGGTTATGCAGTCAGAAAATTACAAGTCAGGGAAAAGGATGCCATTTATAGCCCTGCTTGACAACTGATGAGCTCTGTTTGTGTTTAATTTAATCCCTTCTGCCTCTGAATAGACTAATATGGGGATCCTAGCAAAAATAGAACTTGTCAAAGCAGAACTTTCCACATCTTCAGGGAACTAGCATTGAACTAGTATCTCTTATTTAAAGCATCTTCAAAACCACACACAGCTATCCGTTTTCCCTGATTTGAATACTGTCAGCCTCCACTATATGTCACCAAATAAATGACATCTAGTAGTGCTTTCAGTTGCTTTATTCAAAGATTATTTGGGGTTTTTTTTAGATATCACTATTGAAAACATCCTGGCTGGAGCAAAACTGAGCTGTGCCTGAGCTGTTAATTTGCTTTGGTCCAGAAACCAGAAACTTGGACAAGGTTGAAATGTGCTGGGCTCTCACTGGGACTTTGAGGCAGGATATTTATCAGATTTCTGCATCTAGACACATAGATTACATAGACCTCTTAGTCTGGTACGGGCCAGAGAACTTCATGTCAGGAATTTCAAGAAAAATATTATTTTGCTTGTTATCCATTTCCAAAACCATTTTTAAGATGATTTATTTCAACAATGTGTGATCACTACTAATTTTACTTTTTTATATCTTTCTTATCCTATTTTATCCTTGCACAACTCTCAAATGTTGAATTATAAAAATAAAACCTTCTAACAATTTAATTAAAGACAGATTGACTTTTTAAAGTCTGGTTAAAAAAAACCCTAGAACCTGGTTCAAAAAACCTATAACTGTTGGGGTTTTTTGTTGTTCTTTTTTTTTGTTTTTCCTATCATACAACAGAATAAAATGCAAACCATAGAGAGAACATACTTTCCTCATGCAACAGAGCATATCTGCTACAGAATTTTTTTCCTACATTGTTCTCAAGTCATGTGTAATTTCTGACATTTCAAAATTATAAAACTAGCAGAAATAGCAGCTACTAAGAAAGGTCTTTCTGTGTTCTTTCCTTAGATTTATTTTATAATCCTCAGTGGTTCAGTACAGTAAGGCTTCTTTATTACATCACTCAAAAAAAAGCAAAAGAATAATTTTGCACCTTCTGTAATCCTCACTAGAGAGGCTACTTTCTTTTGCCTCATACTTTTGCCCTCTTCACTACAGATTTTTGTCAAGCCTAGTGGCTAGAAATTCTTCCCTGTGAGGGTGTTGAGGCCCTGGCACAGGCTGTCCAGAGAAGCTGTGGCTGCCCCATCCCTGGAAGTGTTCAATGCCAGGCTGGATGGCATTGGAGCAGTGCTTGGAGCAGCCTGGTCTAGGGGAAGGTGTCCCTGCCCTCGTTAGAGGGGTTGGAATCAGAAGATCTTTAATGTCCCTTACAATCCAGGCCTATCTATGACTCTATGATCACCTTCCTCTTCTGTGGGACTCAGTTGCATGTGCCGAGATTAAACACAGCTCCAAAGTCCTAGGTGAGCAGTTCCAGGTTCTTGAGGGGTTTAGATACTGTGCCAATGAAATACTCTCTTCAATGAAGGACAACTGAAAGGTGTAAAGGTGTACAAAGGTGTAAAAAGGTGTAAAAAGGTGTAAAAAGGACTCCTCCCTCACGAGAATTTCAAAAGCTGTCTTTTCTTAGCAATAAAATTTAGCCCTCCTGTGAAGATGCATATAGAATGAAATGTTTTAAAACAGTATCTTCCATTAAAAACATCGCATTTAAATTAATTTGTCAGATAATAATATGGATGGAAGAGATTCAGTAAATTTAATCTCTTAAAAATATTTCCTTACACAGGAATTTTCATCTAATTATAATTATTTTTTCTGAATAAGAGCTACAGGATTTTGCTACTGAACAGTTGTTTCTATTAAGGAACCACATTTTAAAGCTGTTTTTCAATCAATCCTTCATTTAGTGCTTCACATTCATGCCTAAATTACAAGCAAATGAGTAATCCCAGGGAAGCCAGTGGCATTCTAAACATGTTTCAGATTAGGTATCTGTATAAACATCTTACTCACTGAGACCCCAAAAGTGAAATATAAAGAATTCCTTCAGAGATTATCAGATACCTGGATATGATTCAGAGAAATCATAATGGCCTGCCAGTGTCCCGCCTGACCAAGCATCTTCCCAAGGCAGTGATAGATACAGTGAATTCCTTTCCAATTACCTTTGAAGATATGTCCATTAGCATTTACACAGCTCATTTATAAAAGATCATGATTTAACCCAGTGTTAAATGCGAGGCAATAGCAGCAGTGCTAATGTATTACAACATTTATGTGTTTTTACAGCAACTGTGGTGGTTTTATTATTTCTTGTGCCTCAGCCAGGGCCCACAGGCATTGTTCAGAATTTATTCACACCATCCAATAAACAATTGCTCTGGAATTGACTGCTCAGGAGACTTGTCTGCCCACAGGAAATCCCAGTCACCTCCCAAGACAGGAGAGTAATGACAGTGAAAATAAAACAGCCCAGCCATGATATAGAACAGGAAGACTGAGTCAATGAGTGCTCTTTCTGAATTCTAAACAAAGTCAGATAAAATTTTAGTTTCAGAAACCCTTAGATTAATACTTGTAATTTTCTTTAGTTCTGGCTTGAGCAGATACATTCAGAGTAAATTGACAAAATAAAATTAGGTCAACTTTTTGATTTATATAAATAAGACTGTAAATTCCCACAGAAGACGGACATGTGTGATGTTTGAGTTTGTTGGTTTAGACCAATCTAACAGTCCTCACACCTTTACATGATCTGATTCCAATTCAAATCAGAAGAACAAGAATGAAATGGCTAAACAAACTCTCAATGCCTATTTGTCATGGTGTATATAACCAATATGCATACTTAAGCTACATCTATCAATGTATATAGCCTTTATATACAGAAAACCCCGTTTGTTAGTGATTGTATTTCAACTTCTTACTTAAGAGAAATGTCAATATTACATTTACAATAAAATATTTAAAAGAGTGGAAAAAATAGAAAATATTAAGGAACTGTCTTGTCTGAGAAGAAATATTGAAAATGTAGTTGTATATATTTTACTCCAAAAAATTCATATGAAGTTCAATGCTTCATATGAAAAGATAAAGATAAATAAATTATAATGATTCTTTCATTGTTATCTATTCATTTATTTATGACTTTATTTAAGTTTAAATATATAAACTGTACATAGTGAAGGTCACTGTTGTCTCAGAGGGACAGTGAGATCAATACAATCCTAAAAGGTTTCTTAAACTGAAAGATATGGAATCAGACCTGCTTTAGTTTTTTCAAAGGGTTGAACTCTGTAGGAATTTGAATGCTATTCCAGTCCTTTCTTAATCTATTTTCTTTTCTTTTTTTGTTTCTTTGTTGTTAAAATGTTGAGAAATATCTTCACACATCTCTAAATACCTATTACCTAATTTACATTGTGTATTACTTTATGCACACTACTGTGGAATCCTCTGATATCATAGAGTTTTCCCCACCTAGGCTGATAGAGAAGACTTAGCTCATGATGCTCTGCAGCACTACTGCCAATCTACATCAGATTGCCTCCCCCACTGGCCAGTTGACACTTCCAATTATTCATCACCCCAATTATTCATCCCTCATTGCCTCTATAGGTTGCTGCCCTTTGCCCTGCCCTTTTCCTGCCCTGTGTCCTCAGGTCATTGGCCAGTGACCCCATACTTAAGTCTGTGCAGACCACATGGTTTTGCCTTTGTCTCTGATCTCTTCAGCATGCTTTGGAACAAATCTTTGCTGGAATACATCATGCAAAGACCCTTCCTGTCTTTCCTCTGCTGAGCTATCTGTGGTTTCTGTGTGCATGGACTTGAAATGGCTGTTCTTGTAGCCTTACTCTGAGTGGCTTCTGAAGGAGACACTTCAGAGAAGGTTGCAGCATTTCTGCCCCCCTGTCACGATGCAACACACTGTGATGTGTAAAGTGGGATAGATAATTCACCCTTCTGCAGGCTGGTTCACTCCATTTCACTGCTCTAGTGAAATTAAAGTATTAGTGCAATGTTATCTATCTTAGTGGTAAGGGATTTTCTGTACTTTAAAGAATTTTATTTATCTTGCTTTTGTTCCTAAGATATCTCTAATAACACTTCAACATCCTTCAGTGTAAGCAAGTGTAAACATTAAACAAAGTAGTTTAGGTAGCAACAAAACATAGGTGTATAGACAGTGTGCATAGCACTGCATTAAAGCTAACTGGTGCTTTTAGAGCAGCAGATTATTGGAAATGCATATATAAATGTAATTCTGTCCAAAGCAAAGAAACCCAGCATATTCAGAGCAAATTTTAACCTTTGTAAAAAAATAACTTCTAAAGATAAAAATTGTAACTCTATCCATCTTATCCCCAAAGTGACTTCTGGTTTATGTAAATATTAACCCTTCTTTTAATAGAATTTATAAGTATGTTTACACCAAAGCTCTGCTCACATAAATTTTTCAAAATGATGGAAAAGAATAGGTCTTATGTCTGGAAATGTATTTGTTCTCTCATCATTTCTATTCATAAGGAAGGATCCCCACAGGATCTTCAGGAGATCTAGAAGTTAGGACTTACTCCTAGTTTCTAGAAAGCAGGAGTATGACCGAAGGACATGAAGTTAATACAAACCAGAGAGGGACTGTGCAATCTTGGACTCAAAGAATGATTTGGGTAGGAATGGACCTTTAAGTTCATCTTGTTCCAATCCCCTGCCATGGGCAGGGAGAGCTTCCACTAAGCCAGGTTACTCAGAGCTCCATCCAACTTTGACTTTAACTCTTTCATGGGTGGGTCATCCACAGCTTCCCTGGATATCCTATTCTGGGGATAAATAGGCAGTTCAACCAACCAAAAAATCACAAGATCTGATTATATATAAACAGAAAAATTTTGAGGAAAAAGGAAAAGATTTACAGCTTCTGTTCAAATAAACTGCAAAGGTGAATGCAAGTTCCCGTAGGTAAGGCTGTATGAAAGGAGATGATGAGACTGAACAATTCCTCTCACTGGAATGCAGATATCTTGACTGATGGCTTGTTTTAAATATGAGTAATAAATACAAATAATACCAGAGGTTTTTGCCTGTCCTCAGATGCCTTAACATCAGTTTTCTTCATCTCCAATGCTGCTTTATTGTTAAGTAATTTCTAAAACCAGCAAATTCCTCTAACTCATCAAAGTGTGTTGTCTCCTCTTCCTCCTTTACCCCAGAAGGTCTTGCAAGCTGAATGATTGATGCCAAGACAGTGAAGTGTGGTTTTATTCTAAATGCCAGATTTACAAGTTCTGTGTACTTATTCATGGATACTTTCATCTCTCCATGCTAAATGGGATTATTTTATACTTCAAAGCTTGTATATCTTTCTTTGAAAAAAAAAAAACAACAAAAAAGAAAACTAAATTCTTATATTCTTTCACATATATATATGGGAAAGCTTGATCTTAAATTTCACAGAAATGTATGGCCAAGAATGACCTTATTTTAAAATGCAAATTTCAGTTGTACATATTTTTTATGCAAATAAAGTCTAGTGCATGATTTTTAATTTTGTTTTTGGCTCTGTCCTAAGCCTATTTATGTATGATACTAACTGATTTTAATAATCTTCTAAGTTGATAAGCCTTATATATATACTGGATTCTTAAAAGCATTTAACTGTTGACTAAATGGCATGAACTATCAGCTAAGAAGCTGTCTTTTAGGTACAAATAGCTGATCCTTTTTGCCTAACAATTCTGTTTCAATACATCTGAAAAAATCAGTTTTGGTCAGACAAATCCTGGAGACACGCTTAAGACCAAAGATATGTGTCCCAAAGATATGTTCCAAATCCATTTTTTAATCCCATAAACAAATGAAGTCAAATATTCCATCTGTCTCTGCCTGCAGATTTTATGAACTAAAAAAGCCAAAACTTAAGGATAAACAGGTTTAGAAAGTGAGGCAATTGTATGTAAGTTTCATGGTAACTGGGTCCTCCTACTAATTCACTAAAATATGTATTTATACAGAGGATAAACTACAAGATAAAATTTTTAAAATGCTCCTTCACAAATATAAAACCCAAAAGCACTTTACAAAAGCATTTTAAATGTCAGAAAAACAGTTCAACTTTTTCACTGCAGTTGTGATTACTATGAAGAATGAGTGAGGCTGACTGAAGTTCTGCTGTTATTGGATAATGTTCTGATGTAATTAAAGAACTTGTACTGGTGGCAGACCTAAGGAAGGCATTGTATCCCTTTGGATTTGCATCAGCAGGATGAATCTGAGAGACTTCATTAGTATTAATATACTGTGTGATCATACAGCTGGAAAAAGCAATCATCCACAGTCTCTCATGCCATAAGCCTCATTGGATGCCCCTGAGTCATAGCAAATTTTTGAAGAGTAGAAGTGTTTGGCTGCTTATCAGACATAGTGGAATATTTAGTTATATGAGGAGCTGAGCTAGTCAGTGGCAGAATGGCAGAAAAGCATTGGAAGACAGAGTTCATTTGACAGTTCCTCTGTTAGATACATTTTCTCAGCCCCCTGAGAATTGTTTCCAGTCTCTCCAGAGACTCGCTAATTTGAACAAAGGAGAATGATTTCTGATAAAAAATTTTTTAATATACAATGTTTCTTACTGATAAAAAATGGCCAGGAAGAAGTTTCCCTGAGGTCCTCAGGACTCTTTTGAAACAAGAGCTGTTCTGCTTACCCTAGTCCAAACTCTGTGGGGTTTACCTACCCAACCAGAACATGCAGTCCTTGAGCTGATCCAGGCTTTTGAGATTTGCCCACCACCACACTTGCCTATGGTAGAGCCAGAAGTTCCTCTACCAGCTGCTGAACACCAGGCACTGTACTTTAAAGAACCTCAGATGACAATCAGCAGCCACATTACAGCAACTTATTCCTCGCTACTTGGCTAAAAAAACCAAGCTTACCACCAAAATTAAGGTGCTTTTCCACAGAGGTATTTGTGTCTTTTCCTAGTGCTATCGTCACATATAGAATATGTTATCATATGTTATCATATAAATTTGTTTATTTCAGTCATTCCTTTACATTACAGTGGCCAAACATTTCAGTGGGATTTCTCAATGCCTCTGGGACATTTGTTTTCAGCATGCCAACAGCATCTTACAAGATGTAGTGTCAGAGAAAATATAAGTGTCAGAGTGTCTACATCTTCCCTTCACTTCACAATATAGTGAAATATTGCCTAACATTTTTTATGCATGGTTTCTTGCAAAAACCAGATAGGAACACAGCACATATATGTGGAGCCAAAAAGGTATTGTCAAGCAAATTCACATTTTAACAGTTTAAAAGTATGGTTTATGATATATAGAAAATTCCAACAGCAATACCTTTTTTTTTTCCTTTTTTTTTCCTTGGTATTGTGCTCGCCACCCTTCCAATGTCCCCTACATCCTATACTTGACAATTTTTGCTATTTCTTACACCAACATTCTCCCTAACTCCTTGGAACCCAACTCAGGGCGAGGGCTTCCCAGCTACTCCCTGGGACCTGCGTGGGTAGGGAAGCCAACAGCCTGTCACCTTTCTGCTGGTAATAGCACTGCAACTAGTAAATTAGTTAATGTTTATATAATATTAAGACACTTCTGGTTCCTGTTCACAGTCTTAGCATCAAAAAAAAAAAAAAAGTAAAACAAAATAAAAACCTATTCTTATCCTATGAATAAAAATAACAACTATATATTTTTTTCATAATGTAATGACTCCTGAATATCAAGTAGGGCAATTATTACTGTGGTGTCTCTTAAAAATTAGTTAGAAAATATTAAAACTATGTTTTCAATACCAGCCATTTGAGTTGTATTTTTAAGAATTTATGATGGGTTTACACCTGTAGAAGAGATTGGTAGAATATTGGAGTAGAATCTGGTCATAGAGTTTCTATTTTTTCTAGTGTTTTCTATTAATGATAAATTAAAGTGAAAGTAAAATTAATTTATATATTCCTTTGAAATTCTTCTCTGTTATAATATGAAGTAACTTAAAACATAGTGAAATTCAAATCATACACTATGTTTTCCAGATTTATTAGAATGGAATAACCCTGGCACTGATAATTACAGAAAAAACTGATGCCTTTATGAGTCTAACAAGGGAATTGTTGAGTATTTGCTTAAGTGCCAATTAATTACCATTGATTTTATACTTTGATGACCTATTTAAAGAAACATTAATTATAACCAAGTAACCTCTTTACTGTATTGTCACATGAGGCTAAAAGCCAAAGACCTCCTATGGAAACAAAATTAATACATTGCTAGTGTCACAACACGTGTCCAAAGGACTAGCTAGTAAAATTTCTTCTGGGACTGTTAAGATAGAATAAACATGTGAAAATAGGAAAGCAAATAAATCACATGGACCAGAGAAAGGACAGAGGATTCAATTGCATTAACAAATATAAGTTGAGGAAGATTCTTAAAGGCAGTCTCACTCTTTACCTTCCCATCACCCCAAAGGAAGAAAAATATACTGAATACTGCAAGCTCAACATGTGGAAGACGAGCTTTTAGAATGATGGATTGTTTAGATCCATACTCACAACCTTCACTCACACTGCTGATACTTAGTTTGCATATTTTTAATATGAGAATCATAAAATCATGTTTTATTCTGTGATTTTACTGGAGAACCATGACAAAATTTTCAATGCAGCATGGCTCATACTTGAAAAGATCAAAACCCAAATGAATATTACATGTTTTGCTGTCTTTACCAGTGTACTGCAACTCCGGTAAATGCTAATGGTACTTACCACAGGTTGAAAGAAGGTTGGTCATCCAGCAAGAATCTCTGAAAAATTAAGTGTAATTAATAGTTTGACAATTACATGAAATATATATTTACACAGGCATATGGGCATAATGAAAGGGGGAAAAAATTCTGAATTAATTCAGCATACCTACTCAGCATGTGTTATCTATGAGTTTTATTTAGTACTGAAATTGTATTTATGCTCATTTCATGTCCATTATGGACAAAATTGTATTACTGCCCCAGAGCAAGTATTTTACCTTTGATATTATTGGGAAACAGAACAAACCAATGCTGAATAATATGAGATTGCAGGTCTTAAGTCTTCTGATCAAGCAAAAATATCAAAAGGTATTGGTGTGGTACTGGTTTGCTGGATGCTGTTAAAACCTGAAGATTAACAAATAAGTCTCCCCAGATTTTCAGCCAAAAGAAAACTAATATTTGCACTCAGTATTTGAAAGCCTAAATATTTAAAAGCTCTTCAGAATAATTAAACAGAAACATATTTTCTTTCATCTTAAACATAAAAGAGTTTGTTTTGATAGCCACAAGAATAAAGAAAGTGAGAAATGGCTTTAAAGAATGACTTTTTAAATATTATTGTCATATTCAAGATGCCAAAAATAAAGTGACCGTAGCCTTCCTTACTAAGGTAAGTTAATGTTTATCACTACTTTTTATGACAACAGATTTCCTGTTCCAAAAATTATAATTTCTGCCAGCTCAAAAAGAATCAGGCTTAGAAATGCCAGTAGAATTAATTTAACATCCCTCTTAAAAATCCATTCAACAGTATACTTGTACTAAGCTACTAAATCAGTATTTATGAAACTATCTCTGTTCAGTTGAATATAATGAATATATTTTCAATCAAAAAAGATGAATAAGTAAATGTTTTGCATCAAATGGGGAAAACCTGAGGGAGCAAATGGAACTCACACTCCCTGTGGAGTTCCATAGTGGGTTTGGTGAAATTCTAGGGCAAACACACTGGTAATAGAGAGGGATGCAGCAGAATAGTTGCACAGCGTATTCACTACTCTCCTATCCCTCAGGAATTCTTCCTTGGAAATGGTAAAATTGTTTATAATACTGGACCATACAGGGCCAAAATAAGTGAATAACTTACCACACAGTTACTATTCCCTAGTCTCCAAATTTACTATAGTAACAGTGAATGAATTGGATTTTTTTGTGTTAGAGACTATAAGAACATATTGTTCTTTTCTAACACCTTACAGATTCTCTATTTATTTCAGGAACTTACAGTATCCCCTGGAAGAAAATAAATCAGTAATTTATCAAACAAATATCAAGCAAAAAGTACTCTCAGAAATAGTCCCTTTTTTTCTCACCAGTATATTAGCAAGTTTCTAGAGCAGACCCAGAAGTTCCTCCATGAGATCTTAAAACATAGAACTGAAATAGATTTTTTGTCATCCCACCTACGCAAATCACACCCTCTACCCCCTTATTACAAAATTATCATCCTTTACATAAATGGGTCAAGCCTAACTTTAAAAGTTTTCTTTTACAGGCAATTCTCATAAAATCTCACTACTTCGGTGGTTACAAACTTGTCCTCAGCTGTACCCATTTCCACCTTAATTTAATTAATTTAATTTTCCTCTCTTTTCATGTGTTAATAATGTCTTTCAATAAAGCTTCTGTTCCCTCATCTCACCTTCCCCTTACTCAATATATAACACACACAGAACATCTTTCCCTCTTTTTGCTACAAGGTACATTTTCCAACCATAAGAAAGCTCTTTTCTGCTTCTTTTACTGTGTCTGTTCCAGTCTAAAATAGCCTTTTAGGGAAAGAATTAACTTTTCAGAATTGCAAAAATACTTTTTTCAGGGTCTTGTAAAGTGGTCAATTTGTCTTACTTTCTTCCACTCTTTGAAAGCCTGAAAATCTCTCCAGAAGTTTTGTGTATTATTATGGTCAGACTAATATGTTTTTAATTCCGTCCTATCAGTCATTATGGCCCCGTGCAGATTTGTTTTAAAATATAAGATTTACTGTATCATTGCTTTAATAATTCAGTAACAAGTTTTGTCCAAATCCTAGAGCATCGAAGTGAAAACCTCAAACCTTGGAAAAGACCTCCAACATCATCAAGTGCAACCTTGTCAACCAGACCATGTCACTGAGCCAATTATTTCTTAACCACTTCCAGGGATGGTGACTCCACCATGTCCCTGGGCAGCCTGTTCCAAGGCTTGACTAGCCTTTTAGTGAAAAAAATCTTCCTGATATCCAACCTGGACTTCAACAAGGTCTCCCCCAAGCCTCCATTTCTCTAGGCTAAACATCCCCATACAACTCTCTAGACTCTTCACCAGCTTTATTGCCCAGTGAATTAGTTTCTACCTCCACAGGACTGAGAATTTTTTTTTTTTTGGTCTTATTACTTTCTTTGTATTCAGAGTCCATGCATTTGTATCTTAGCATCACTGGGTGTCTTATCACTTGTTTCTGAGGTACTAGTTTCTAAACCTTCCAATGCTCCCAAAGTGACTATTCCATGAGAAGTATATCCTCAAAAATCAAAACAGCAGCAAATACTCCATTTACTATTTTTCAAACTGATTTGGAAAGCAGGTTCTAAACATGTGCAAAGCAACAATCTGGTATAGAATCACAGAATGGTCTGAGTTGGAAAGGACCTAAAAGTTAATCTAGTCCTAATCCCCCTGTCATAGGGACACCTTCACCTTGACCAGGTTGCTCAGAGCCCCAGTCCAACCTGAACTTGGACTATTCCAGGGCAGCCACAGCTTCTCTAGGCAACCTGTGCCAAGGCCTCATCACCCTCAAAGGAAAGAAATTGTTTTCCTTATATCCAATCTAAGCCTAGTCTCTGCCAGTTTGAAGACATTCCCCCTTGTTCTGCCACTCCATGCTCTTGTAATTAGTCTCTCTCCAGACAAATTTCTTGTAGGCTCCTGTCAGGTATGCAACAAGAATTGACTGGGATAAAATTCACCAGTAATTATTAGTTTCATCTCCACACAGTCATGTCCATATGGGTAAGATCAGCCACTCACTAGCTTGAAAATGATATCTAAGCTGAAGACAGCATTAAGATAGCATGTTCATTAGTCAGTAAGCACTTTAACTTACTGTCATCCTAATTATTTTAAGTAGCTCGAAATGTATCTAATCAAAGTTAGAAGCATTTCCTCCTTTTTAATGTTAAAAGCATTACTGACCAATATAATTGCCTAGGATTTGGAAAAAGCATAATACTGTAAGTGGAAAGCAATACCATAATAATAAAGTAAATCAAATTTGCAAAAAAAAATTAGAAAGTAAAATATGAATAAGAGAAAACAGTAATCTGGAAATATAAAAGCAGACAGAGAGAATATGAAATGTATGTAGGTACAATTGAAGATGTCAGAATTTGCCAGGCATTTCCTGATAAGAGGAAGGTGCCTTTTATGCCAATGCAGTTGAATATCCAGAAATGTCACAATGGGAAGAGATTGGAAGAGCAAAAACAACTTATCAGCTATCTTTAAGTCTTGATTTTTTATGCTGCATTCTTATTTTAAGAAATTCTCACCCATAATAGTACATCAAGGTAGCTGTTGTCAACATGAGCGACCTCCATTGCATTTTTATCTTTACTGGGGTTGTCTTATTACTAAATCAACTTAAAAATGCACCTTATCATTAACCAAAACCTGACATAATTCATACATTCTCCCTGAGGAAAAATATCATGTTTCTTCTTTTGAACTTTTCTAAGTGAAGGTTAATATAAAATAATCCTTATAAAATAAGAGAAATAAGTTAAATGCTAAAGCAGTCTCGTAACTCTGAGTGCCATTTATGCTTCTGCCCCAACAGTGTCTCAAATGAAAAGTTCACATTATAGATATGTGATCCTCTGTAAAATCAATGCTGTGTGGTGAAATATGAAGCTAAAACAATTAAATGTATGTTCTAAAATGTCATTCTGATTCTACTGGTCTTTTCATAGTCTGCAATGATTCATCTAAAAAAAAAAAAATACATATCATGTTTCTGACTTCATATCAGTCTGAACTTCATCAAAGGAGACAAATACAGCAGGAAAACACATCATTTAATGACTGTTTTATAAGGAACCTTTCTAAATTCCAGGAAAAAATGGAGAAATGGACATTTTTTTCTGCCAGTTTAAAAAAAATATATTTTTTTTACATATGCACCATTCATAAATAAAGATATTGTCATTAAAAATATTATTTAGACAAAATGAAAAGGAAAGAAGGGAAGGGAAGGGAAGGGAAGGGAAGGGAAGGGAAGGGAAGGGAAGGGAAGGGAAGGGAAGGGAAGGGAAGGGAAGGGAAGGGAAGGGAAGGGAAGGGAAGGGAAGGGAAGGGAAGGGAAGGGAAGGGAAGGGAAGGGAAGGGAAGGGAAGGGAAGGGAAGGGAAGGGAAGGGAAGGGAAGGGAAGGGAAGGGAAGGGAAGGGAAGTCTTTCCAGATAAAACTTTTATTTTTATGAACCAAAGGAAAAAAAAAGAATTCATTTTCAGGATTTTTCTTGTCCTTTTTTGCCCACTGCTCTTGAAGAAAATAAAAGAAGGAAGAAAAAGTGAAAAATTTAAGTATGTTTTCTCTTAAAATAAAATTTCCGTCTGCCAGACAGCCATTTTGATTACAGTAACTATCAATAACAATATAAATTATGTATACCTATTAACTATTTCAGGTATCATGTGAAATATTTATCCAACAGCTTGGTATGAATTTTTCAAATCTTTTAAGAGCTATGTAAAGCAACACAGTTTTCCCCTTTTGATGTATTTTTACAGGATTTTAAAGGAATTGATATGGAAAGTGTTAATCATTCTACAAATTAAAATGACATCTCTTCAAATGTTAAGTGCTATTCTTTTTGGGCTGCATTTTCAGGGAATTAATTGGTTCTGTCAGAGGGCTGAAATGAAGCAGTAAACACATTCCAAGAGAATATTTATACTATTGTGGATAATATTTGTTTCTTAGAAAATAGGCATGGATTTTGTTCAGTATTTATTCCATAGGAAGAAGTTAACTATTATTTAGTCTTTGGATATCATTAACAGTGGTTGTAAATGCTTAGTTCTTGCATTTCTGAATATAAACTGCAGTGACTCTTCAGCTACTTGTGCATACCTCTTTCCTTTGGCCACTCAGAATTAGGTTTTTTGTAGGTACAAGGTCAGACAGACATGATGCAATTTTACATAAACTACTGCGATAGTGGAATAGATTTTTAAAGTGAGTAATATTTGAGAAAGAAATGTTTACTGATTATATTGATATTTTTATATTTTTAATATTTTTATATTTTTAGCATTGCTTTGAATATAAAATGACTGCACAATGTAGTTTAAAAGTCCTTCAGATTCTTGGCAAGCAAAACCAGTGCCTCACAGCCCCAGCACTCCTGACCCAGACCCTTTGAAGACAGAATGTAGAAAGAAAACAACTGACAGCATTCTAACTTTCAAAATGAAAGGCTTTGTTCTTGGGAATGTGCTACAACGGATTCACCCAGGTACTTATAACGTATTCTTTTAACAATAGAAGATGCTAATCACAATGAATGATTCTTTTAACAATAGAAGATGCTAATCACAATGAACGAAATAGACTGAAGAAAACAAACAGTAATAAAAATCAGTGTGAAACTAAAAAATGTGTTACCTTTGTTGAGCATTTCAGTACTACCTCGAGGGAGAGAAAGAAGTGTCAGTGGAAACACAGAAAATGAGCATACACATGCAAAATTTAGAGTTTTACCCATTCATGTGGATGAGACTTAAAAAAAAGGAGTAGGTTTTCCCAAAGCACAGAAACAACTTAATTCAAACAGATGTGTCCTACTTACGGTGTACGCTGTCTCCATCCCACATCAACAGAATTAGGCTGTGAAAAAATAGTTAATTTTGAAACAAATTTACCTTTTAAAAGCAAATATTCCTGTTGCTTCTCACTGAGTTGTGCATGAACAGAACTGGGCCAGTGATTTATTTTTTGTGCACAATGGCTGAGACCCTGAGATCCTTTGAAATGCTAAGTGATTTCCCTTTAATTCAAAAATGAGAGAGTAGACAGACCCTGTTGTTTGCCCAGTCCTGGCTGGCTCAGGCTTTGTTGCAAAACTTTCATACCTTTCCAGGTGTCTCAAAGTACCTAAAGAAATTTTGAAAAGACTCTAACCTGAGTTCATACTTTTTATGATCTTAGGGAAAATTTTATCTTCAATATAATTCTGAAAGAGATTTAATTTTGGGATTTTACAAAGCCACTTCTAAAGGATGAAGATATTATTAGTTATTTAAATTGTTAGGAAAATCGCCAAAGTTGTTCTAGGGTGAAAAGCTGGGTTATTTCCACCCCTTAAAATAATATTGGACAAATATTAAATATTTGTCCAATATCAAAGTTGATGTGTGATGTAGAAAATGGAAATAAAGATTGTTATTAACAGAGAATTCCAATGCAACTAGTTTAGGAAACCATGTATTGTCTGTAAATTCTACCTAAAAGTTAACAGCAGTGCCTGAAGCAACTCAAATTTTTTTCTTCTTCACATATTCACTCCCCTGTTTTAAAATTGTTGTTTTTGCAAATGACAAAATCAGAAGAAAAAAACTGGATAGGAGCAGAAGGATTTTTGTGCTTTAACTGCTGCAGAATCTTCAACACTTAGGTAAGGATTTGATTTTTTTAAGAAGAAATTCTGGGTCATTAGTCTAATGTTCCCCAAAATGTACAGTTTTAAGTTCAAAATAGAAAAAATGATTTATTTTTAAAGGTTAAATGTGTCAAAATGTCTCCTACTATGAGAATTGCATAGGAAAGCAATGAAAGCAGAAGGAAACTGTGGTAGCAGCAACAGAGAGAGAAGTCTGTAATAGATAAGGAGCTAAAAAGGGTGGCATCGTGTTGGACACAAGCAGATTATTAAAAGAGATCAGATGGCCCAGGAGCCTGAAGATTTGATAAGCAGATTTTCATCTCTGTTTCTGGGCTCAGGATCTCACTTTTTTCCTTTTTTTTTTTTTTTTTTTGTCTACTAACATTTGGACAGTATGTTGCAGAATGAGAAAACAGGAGAGCACCTGGGCAAGAGATTCCCCCTGATTTGGTCTCATGCAGATCCAGGCAGCACTTTTGGGGAGGTGGCAGCAGGGGAATGGCTTCGTGCCGTGTGGCTGGGAAGGCAGACCTGTGCTAAGAATAAACTATTATAAAATTACAACAATTACAATAGAGATATAACCTTCTGTGAAAGTCACGATGCTATGTTTTTTAAATGTTATTTTCAGAGAGATAACTTAGTAAGGAAGATAAATGTATGTTCTAAATGGTGTAATTTTCTGTACATTTGGTGGAGAGCACTCACTGTCTGAGACAGGCAACATTAAAAAGGTACCTTTACTGTCTAGCTATGAGCCCAGTAGTCTAATAGTCATTAGACTAGAATTGCTTAGTTCTAATTGTTAATTTGATGTATATCTGATTTCTCCCTCCTTTGTTATAGATAAATCTTTACCATTTTCTGTTCCCAAACCACAGACATCAGTTTTTAGGAAACTTAGCTCTTCACAGACCTAAAACCCATAAGTACAAGTCCTGTAATAGAAATAACAAACAAACAAAAATTCAGCACTGGTGAAATATGTGGCTACAAATGTTGTTACACCATGTCAAATAGGGACATTGCTTGGTGTCTGCATGCTAATCTCAAGATTATTTTTTTTATACAGTACAAACTCTCTGCAATTCAAAGACTCTGCTTTACCTCTTAAAGATTTGTTCCTGAAATACACATGTGCTAAGGAAAGGTAGACCATGGTTTCCTTTCCATGGTATAGGATTGAGAGGCATCTCCACAATTTAATCTTGTTTAAAAAAGAGAATCAACTAAATTTTCCTGAAGAAAGTGGTATGTTTGTTTCTGTCTCTCTGTAGGTGTAGGAATACTTGTGGACATCATAGAATCACAGAACATCAGAATGGGTTGGAAGGGACCTGAAATATCATCTATTTCCAGCCCGTTGCCATAGACAGGGACACCTTCCACTGGACCAGGTTGCTCAGAGCTCCATCCAACCTGACCTTAAACACTCTGTTTATCTTTCTGTGGTCATGTCCCTGTGTTTATGTATGGAGTTGATATTTAAAATTCCTCAAATGCATGTAACAGCTCAATTATTAAGAAACAGATATAAGAACCCCAATGTCTATCCAATAGTTATTTTTCCAGTAATTTGCTTAAGGAAGAAACAAAGGGCACAGTCAATAGTTATTAAACAAATAAAACACGAGTAGATCACATGAAGAATATCCAAGGACTCATCTTACAAACATAAGAACCTTTACTAGGCAAAATCAAGGAGGTCAACTATTGTGAATCCATTGTCATGGAAACAGCTGGGAAGCCAGAGGTCTCATTTCAGTACATAAACTTCACTGACATGACAGCTTAAGTATACTTTTAGAGTGTCATATATTTAATTTCCTAGTAAGTACATTTAATTGCCAACCTTCAAGAAAGTGCTTTCAGTAATTTCTTTTCAAAAAAATATTTGCACTTGTGTTTGAAAGCAACTGAATTGAATAAAGCATAGACTTTGGACTTTCAAGACTTTTTTCTCTTTTTTTTTTTTAAGAAATAATCAGCCTGATGCACTTTTTTTTTTTTGATCAAAACATTTTCCCAGCCCAGTTAAACAATAATCTGTATTTTGAGATCATCATAGCAGGTAGCATCAGTGCCCCTTCTAGCTTGTTATGAACATAACATATTTTAATATACTAGACTGATTAAATGTATAGGAATGACAAACAGGAGCAAAATCATTAGAAATTCACTACCACTACACTAAACACTGGTCTTTCTAGCACAGTTCTCTGTCTCCAGCAGTCACAAACTACCACCATACTTAAATATTTAGGAGATACTTAGAAGAACAATGTTAGGCTGTGTTTCCATGCCCACACACGCTTCAGCACCCATAAGAAATGCAGGAGAGAAGGACTGATTCCTTGATTTCTCTGGGTCTTTGTGAAGACCCCACTGAGCACAAGAACAGCAGGACCAGCAGTTTCTGTAGGTCTTCTCTTGTACCACCTTTCCTGCAGCAGGAAGAATCAAACACAGCTGCTGAAACCTTTCTCCATCAGGAATCACCACTACTTTTATTGCCAACCTCCACAGTCACGAACACCTGGACTTATTATCCTTCAGCAGTATCCAAAAGCATGGGTTGTAGCAGCAACTTCAGTGCATGTGATTCACACTATAGAGAGAGACAGCAATTGCCACCATCAGACACTCCCTCACTTCTCTGCACAGAAGGACTCTGGGAGAACAGGAAGAGTCACTCCCAGAACTTTGAAATGGGCAAAAAAGAATGTGTCATACACTGAGCCAATAATCCATAAAGAGTTCAATTAACATCAAGTTATCAAAATTGAGAAACCCTTAGTAATAATGTTAGTTACAATTATTTCTGTTTTTCAAAAGACCTTCCTTGTATCCAACTCTTTCCCCTGGAAATTTGCTCATACTTCTGATGTCCCTCTGCATCCTACCCCATTTAGCATCACCCTCCTCCAAAACTTGTGGTGTAAAGCAGAATTTGTGACAATCTATTGTTCCCACCTAGGTCTTTGTCATGAGGAACTGTGGTATTTGTGCTGGGGTTTCCTTCTTCTCAGTCTTGGACTATTTCTCACCCAAACTCTCCCTTGCCCCTGCTCTTAGGGAAGGGGTACAGTCTGATCCTAGAGCCCCCCATATTTTTGGGGCTGTTTATCCCACACGGACTTCCTCCTGCACCCAGGTCAGGCCAAGCACAATCCAGCCAACCTCTCAAAAATTCTGGAAAGTGAGTTTCAAATTAAACTCTGACCAGCTCCAAAATGTTCTGCAATTTGGTGAATAATTGTTTGGCATTCACCTCATCTGCTAGCTTCATGATCCTATAAATCTGAGACTATGCCTCTTAGCCTTCTCCTCTCGAGCAAAGATCTTTCAGTCTCACAGTTTAAAACTGCTCCATCCTTTTGATCACAATCATTGCTCTTATACTTTCCTGTATTTTCTCTCTACCTTCATAAACCCCTGAGACCAGAACTGTAAGTGGTTCTCAAGATGTGAATCTTCATGGCATGAAATCACAGAGAAAATATTCAAGGAAAATTTCACTGAGAGCTGGGTATTTTTGGGTTTTCTTCTGATTTTAATTTTGTCTTTTTACACAATAAGAGTAAGCAAATAATGCCACAGCTAATTCAGTTTGGAACAAGCTAAGTATTGCACAAATCGATAGGAAAAAGGCCTGTAAATTACTTAGTCCTAAGTCCAATTTCAATAGCAGCTCCAAAGCAAGCATCCAGCTGATATGACTATAAATTTAGCTTAAGGTGTGTGGTTTCCCAGCACACTGAAATGGCCCCATTAACACTGTGGTGACATATGGAGAACTGGACAATATTGGCAACTGCAAGTACACCTACATATTTTCCCTAGGAGAGAGATGGAGCATCTGGGCTCCTGGAGAAGTGGTTAAACTTCTTCCCAATTCAACTGGCATTTTCACAAATGCCTGAACATTGTCTGATTATGTGCAAAACCAGATACCCTTAGGAAAACACTAGATTAATCACTATTCAAATACAATTGTAAATCATAGTAGAGTTGCAGCTGCTCACTTGCACCTATAAGGAAGAACAGGATATTGCACAAAATACCCAAGACAAAAACAAGACACAAAGGTCTCTGCAAGAGAAATGCATTTCTGAGCCAGAGGTCCAAAATCTATACCCGCTGTCATACTGCAATTTCTGCATAATCTGCTTTTTTTGAGGTTTCAGAGCTTTGCCAGGGTATGTAGGTAAGGAGACAGCTTTCTGGGGATGATTCCTTAGAAAATGGGGTTCTTTAGTTCCACCTTGCATCTCTTACTCATCAAAACTCTCTGCAATCTTTCACTCTGTTGAATTTTTTTGAGAGCTGTCTTTGCAGAGTTTGTTTAGGAATGCAGAGGGAATTGTTCTATACAGATTTCTAAAAATGGATGTCCTGAACCAGTAAATCTTACCCCAGTTTCATTTACATTAAGTTCATTAGTTGGCTATCACAGTTTTCTAGGCTTACCTCTTTCCCTCAAATTTCTTAAGATTCTTTCGCTTTACCAATGTCTTCAATCTTTATTCTGTCTGCACAGATGACATTAACAAGACCAGAAGTCATGGAAGCCAAACTCATTATCACAGATGATTCATTGTTTTCTTTTTTTATATTCTCTGTTTTTATAGTTTTATAAATAGCTCATTGTCTTTTATGTGAGTCTATATTTAAATGCTCACTTTAGTAATGCCTGTTTCAATAATATGATGAGTTTTTAGTGAGAGCTCTGAATGCAAACTACAACAACACAGCAAAAGAAACATTTATAATAACTCCAGGGATTCAATAGCCTTGATTTCCTGGGTGTAAAAAGTAATCATAAAACACCTGTTGCCAGATACCATTATGAATAACTGCAATATTCCTTGTACTGGCATTTTATTACTAGATTGTTTCTTGGAATAGCCCTTCAGCATCTTTCTATCAGCATCAGCACAGACTTGATTAATTTCAAGGCTGCCTGTCACAGAGTAGTTGATGGTTGAGGACACAGCTGGGCAATTGTATCTTTCTAACATTTTAATATAACCAGACTTGCCATTAGATTGCATTTGGCCTTCAGTAACATTCAGTGAGAAATGTCTTTGGGGTATCTGTTTTACAGACTTATTAGAAAAAAATTGCCTTTTTATGCTTACCAGGTTGTGTAGGTTGTGTAGCACTGCTTTTGAGTGACCATTAAGATGTGACAGGATGTTCTGCAAACCATGGAAAATAAATCAACTAAAAAGTGAAAATCTATAAGAGAGAAATGTTCCTGAAGAGTTTTGTGCCACATCCTCTCTTACATTTTATTTTTTACTAATTATTGCCTATACCTGTCAGAACAAAAAGCAGGGGCAGCCAGATAGGACAGGTTTAAATGATAAAAGACTACACAGAAACTGAAAGATGCAAGTATCCTGGTTTTCTTAGCTTTTATCAGAAAAACTGATGGAATCAGTTTTCAAGATGGAATCACAGTTCTTCAGAAAATGAACTACATGATGAAATCTTCCATTCTGCATTGAAATTCATGTAACAGAACAACATTTCTGCACAGAAAACTAGCAAACTATGCTCTATTTGATTGAATATTTTTTCCACATCTTGTGACAAAAACAGTTGAAGAATGCAGATGAAGTCCAATCATATCTATAGTTCTTTGTGAGGATTGATTTCACATTGATTAAGATATTTTTTAAGAGTTAGACTATATGCAGAGAACTAAAAAACCTAAAACTCTCATCATAGGGTTGGGGAGTAGATAACCAGAGAGCTGCAGTGGGAAGAAATGACTGGAAACATACTGAAGTTTATAACAAATTAAACTTTTTCATTATAATCATTAATTGTCAAATTCTTCGATTTGTCTTTATCCAGCCTTTGTAAAAGGACATTCTTTGAAAAAAATCCCAACAACTTTTAGCCTGTAGCCTTACAAGGTGTTGCTAAACAGAACAAGTGGAAATTATCTTTGACAGAGCACTGTAACTGATTTATTGCCTTGACTTTATTGTAGTCATGATAATCCTCATTTTTTTAGGCCCTGAAAGAACACCAAAAACTAAACCTACGCAATGGAAAAAGAGCTTTCCCAGAAGTGTAAGATTTTTAATTGGAAGATAAGGTGTATTGGATGGATCTACCATCCCAGTGAAAGACACAAAGAGATAGCAAAGCAATAATCTTTTATCACACCCATGGATATGACTTTTTTGCCTCTCTGGTCTGCTCCTGCATTGGCTACTGATGCAGATCATGACATGAGATTTGACACAGCACTCCTCAGAGCGTTTGTCAAGAAGCTTCTGCAATGTGAGCTGTCTATTTGCCAGCCTTTCCCCCTCTTCTCCTCATCAAGTATTCATTTTTCAGAGTAGTTATGACAGATGTAAAGAGGGAGAATATATGGGGAATATCATGTTGCTGTCACTAACGCTGGGCATCATGTCATGCCTGAGAGAATTGTGCTATGCTATGTTAAGAGGAAAATGTGCACCCAGGTTTTTGCTTGTAATCTTGGTTTTTTAATAAAAATCATCAATCCTGTCTTAAAAAACTATTATGTGAAATAGGACAGTATGCAAAACTTCCTGACTTACATTAGTATTCCAGATATGGATCAGATGAGGAGTATTAACTGAAATGAAATAAAAAATGATGATATACTCTTTTTCATAATGCATGAAATACTAGAGTAGAAAAGGAATTTATTGACTAGGAGCTATAGAACAAGCACAGGAAAATATTTTTCATGTCATTCTCATGTTAATTGTCTAATTAATTGCTCCAGAATCTTGCAGCTCAAAAGCTCTGGACTAAATTAATTGAAGATAAAAATATCCATCAAGCACTCACTCCTACACAGATTTAGGATAGCCAGGAGATTGAAGAGAAAAAAAAAATTAATGGGGACAGTGTCTGAGGGATGGACTTTCATTATTGGTTTAGAATATTGTCTCCAAGTTTCTACAGAGCAAGAGCTAAGACAAACACACAGTGTTCAAGCATACAGTGATTAAATAGGTGTCACACATATGTTTGCTGTCAATACTATTTCTAGTATATCAAATTGCATATTGAAGCCACACAAATACATTTCCAAATATTATAGTTTGGGTATTTTTTATTCATCAAAGAGATTAATAATTATCATCTTGATTCCAACAAAAGAAAACAAGAACTTTAACTTTGGTTTGGGTTAACATTGGTTGCTGTCATAATATATAGAGTGTAAAACAAAGTATCAAGTTAAAATACTTCTTTTGAATTATTATATAGATATCAAGGATAATGAAAATATTGATAAAAATAATGAATACTAAAACTGGAGGTGCTCTTTTGCTTTCTTAGTTGTCTTGCTGCTGCTTAGAAGCAGATTTTTTTCAAGTGTGAATGGAGGCTGACTTTTCCTGATTGCCTGGGCATCCAAAGGCTATGGATGCTGTGGATACTATGGAATACTTTTACTTTCATAGCAGTTGTATGATGAGGACTTCACCAAGAGCTGCATTTCCCTGTTGGAGAGCTGCATAAACTTTAGAAATACTAATTTGGCTGTATCAAGTACAGATACTTGTTAAAGTGTGGAGCTCTTTAAGTTATATAGATCATGGTTTTTCCATTGGTGGCTGTAGTTTAAAAGGATGAAATAATCTTGTTCTTTTCTTACTTAAACTATTGTAGATTTTAAAATTCTAATTTTTTGGATTGCTAAAAGAAAGTAGGAAAACATTCTAAGTATTTCCTAGTTGAAATGTGAGGTTACATTATAGAGAAAGCTATAGGGAAAACTACCAAGAACAGCCTAATTTCCCCATAGGATCATCACTCATCTGTTCAGTTCCTCTCATGGAAGTTGTCAAAAATCATAGCAATATAAAATCTGATGTGCTACCCTGAAATTTCTGGTTGATTCCTTTTTGTTTGTTCATTGCTCTATTTCTGAACAGTAAAAGACTGCACAAATGTTATTTATTTAATGTAATTTTCTTATTTCATTTCATCAGAATAGCCCCTGTAACCTAAAACTGAATGCAATGATTATCAGTGGGCTGCTAAATACTAATTAAAATATATTGCTGTTTATCTCATCCTCCCACATTTCTTCTGCCTGTACAGTAGTTTTAGGTTAAAGCCTTCCCAATATTTCTATAGAACATACGGTCAATCGTAGGGATTTATTCCTGCCACTTAGGAAGAGTTTGCATAAGAGGTACCCAGCAAAAGAAGATATTTACACTTTTTATCCACATTCTAAAGCAAGGACACTGCAACATCAGCCACTATACAAAATTTGTTAATTAAATTATTAAAAGAAACACATTTTTATTCACAAACAGAATCCTTATCCTGATGGCACTTCAGGTTTGAATTTCATTTTAAACACAGGTAAAAGAGACAGAAACAGAATGATGAAACAACACTAATTCTCAGCACTACATGGGTAGATCACGAGCTATCTGCACACATGGTCTGTCTTTAATCCAGCCCTGCAACACCCACTCATATTATTCTCTGTAAGAAAGCCAGTCAAGCCAGCCACTGAAGCAGAAAATTGTACACTTTTTTGTAAGACTATTGCCTGCAAGCATTTACTAAAAACAAACACTATGCAATCATACCTCAGGTGTTGATCAGCAGCTCTGTCACCAATGCAAGAATTCTTCACATTTGTTGTATTCACTTTTCTGCACTTTTAAATGCTGTTGCCTTGGATTACTGTAAATTATAGAGATAGTTAGTAACACACTTTGCTTTTTCTTCTTCCTCTACCTGACTGACCACAACCAGTAAGAATATTAATTTTTCTGTGTGTCTGAAGTTATTGCCAGAAGTCACAATGAAAGCAAGTGCCAGCAATGTCCTAGTACTTTCCATATGCTTGATGCAGAAACCTTGATTAAATTGGCTTTTCCATACAATTACATTTGATATAAGTCTATACTCCACTTATGTATTTGAATGTATACTCTTTATTTTTTTCATAGCTCTTTAGGCAAACTTGCCATTGAAATGAGCCATTTATACCAAAGGGTATAAAGTAGACTACCTTCTTTCCCAGCAATTGTTTATTTAGTCCATTTCCTAAGGCAGATTCCTGAGGCAATAAAGGCAATCATGATTTACTTTCAACACAGATATTGGATATTTGAAATGTACAATATTCTATGTACTACCAAGCTATTTATCAATGACATAATATTTTAGTATTATTTGCTCTGGATTGTTTTTCTCCAATAAAATTCTGTTTAATTATTATAAATAGCTAATCTAAAAGTCAACAAATAACTTGAAAGGGTGCACTGACGAATGCATTATTTACACAGCATAGGCAGCAAATCTACAACAACTATGTTAATTCTAAGAATTAGTTGCTTTTATTCTTAGAAAATACTATTGTGTGAAAGTTTCCTATTTGAAAGATGCACTTGTAAGAATCAGCTCTACACCAGAAGTTCCTTCTTTTATAGGTTTCAGCTAATAGTAAGAAAAAAGTTCCCATTTATTTCTGTGTGGTTACAGCTAGTGATTTCTGGAACCAAATCACTAATGCGAGGCTTAAAATAGATGTGTTCCCCCATAAAGGACACCAAGAATTTCTAATATTTCTGCATTTGATGTTTTCTGTTTAAAATGTGTATAAAATGATGACACAGAACTCAACTCTGTGTCTAAGGGAAAAATGGCAGCAGCTGATCTACAAAAAGGAGGTATGAATAAGCTGTGTATTTTTCACTATATATATTTGCATATAAATTGGCCTTATATATTTATCTTTATATCATTTGCATTAGCCTGATCTCAAGATAATTAAGCTGAGAACGGGACTTTCACTCTTTGTCAGTTGTATGGAAACAGCAAAGCCTGACACTGCAGAAAATTCCTGGGAAGCACAAAAGAACCTAGATTACACACTATGTGAGAACAGGAAAGGCATCCATCGAAAGCCTGCAAACCTTGAGGAAACTAACAAATTGATGTGTTTATTACAGGCTGATGGATTTATTACAGGCCTGCAACCAGGTTGTGTGCAAAGGACTGTACAGAGAGTCTAAGTTACTGTCCTATAACTCTGCAATAAACAGATTCATTTTGCTCTCAGCTTGTGAGTCTCATTTTCACAGTGTGAGCAAAAAGCCAGTGTGAGCAAAAAGACTAAAGACTGGCACATTATGGTACACTGAATTTAGCCTCTTTAATTTACATCACTCCTCTCCTTCACATTATGGAAAATGCCAGGTAAGTTTCTTGGGTAATGCTTTGCCACTGACTCTATTTGGTCATTGTCTGGCTTTAAGGACATTTTTTTTTTGTTTTATGAATGCTCCAACACACACAAAATTTTAAGAATTCCTGTGAGGAAAAAAATCCCTGGAGCTCCCTATTATGCCATAACGGTCAAGAAGCATGGCATTTGAAAAAATCCTTGTTAGGTGCCTTCCATTTAATCTGTTTGGTTTGGACTCCTTCATGCCTTTGAAACTGAATCAACAGCAACTTCTCTGGCATGGGTGACTTTCCTGCTGTTTTGTTCTCCTAGCGCAGCTCCAGGAGACAAATGCCCTGATGCCCTTCTCCTGGGCAAATCAAAGTTTGTGCACTTTCTTTGAGACAACCTTGTCCCTCTTACCCTCATAGAATGTACTTTTAAATGTTCAATAACACTGTACTCTAAAATACCTTCCATTCCTAGTAGTAAGTCTCCAAATCTTACTGTAACTTTTATGGAGATTTTCAATTGAAATGAAGTATTGAAATCTATAAGTCTGCAGGCTTTCAGCTGTTCAAGTACTGATATGCCCTGTGGTACACAGATTTTTGTTTCCATTTCACAAGACAACAACATAAAAGCCATTGACTAAATGCTGGAGGTTTTTATTTATGTTCCATATGTAACAGAACATTTCCTGATCATATGGTGGCATTATTTCTAAACACTTTATTTCTTACAAGACATAGTTCAAGTCTTTTTAGAGGAAAAGAGAGAGGTACATACTTTGAAGAATGGGATGGCAAAAGCTTGATCCTTTAAACTGTAGTTTTTGAGTTCAAATATGATAAAGATAACAAAAGAAAAAATTAATATGAAAATTGTGCCAGCAGTCTGGGGGAAGAATTGATGAGAATCTGGACTGTTCTCTCCTGGAAAATTTACATGAATAAAGCTTTTTTAATTCTACATCTATTTGGCTCTAGTTAGTGATGGGATGAATGCCTAAGAATGGTCAAGAAAAAATGTAAACACTTTGATTGAGTTCACTGCTGTCTTCTGCTAAGAAGGGAGATAACTAATACCTAAGGAAATTCATTGCTTGTCACTATGCAGGACCAGAAAAACTGAAGGATTGCCACTTTGAATTTTTTGTAAAACATTTTGTACAATTTTTGAACCATGCTGTCCTATGTGCTTTGTTCAACGGTGGTGTAGGAAAGCCTGTATAAATTAGAATGTGAATACTGAATCTAGATGCAACTACAGCCTATGGTCCCTAGTTATTGGACAGAAGCAAAATTTCTTACTTATGGGGGAAATATTGCATTTATGCCTATGTTTTTACATCAAAAAGACATGGACACAGCTGTGCAGCTGGAGCAGAAGTGAAACTAGAGAGCTGTTCTGGAGGGTATTCTTGGATACACATTTTGCATGTTACTTCTCATTCTCTCAAATGGAGAATGAATATGTGCCAATTTGGCACAAGCTTCTTCCTCTTCCCTTTTAGCTTGAGGGTTTTGGCCATTCTGGTGCATAAACATAGCCAAATATTATCCACTCTCCACCTCTGCTGGAACACTGCTTCCTTCAAATGGAATATTTACATCTATTGCTCTTCATTGGCATTTTCAATAATATGCCAGTATACCTTTGTACCTACACACATGAAAAAATATCAGAAAGCAATTTTTTTTCTTTTTGCAAACAGAAGAAGCTAAACTTTTCTAGCAGGAGTGCCTATACTGCCTTTCTTATTTTCTCCTGAGTAAAACAAAAGCACAATAAAAGGAAAGAAGGATTATCATGTAGTGTATTTCTGGTAAATTCTGTGTGATGATAGGATAGAATGCCATGGCATTAGGATTGACATAGCTTCCTAATGACACATATTCTGATAGGTATCGTTTCCAAAAATTTTTTTAACCTTCTAAGTGGTGATAGAGACATTTAATAAGCTTTTTCAATTACTATAATTTAGTACAATCAGGAAGGAAATTAAAAGCACAGATGCCCCATCCCTGGAAATGTCCAATACCAGGCTGGATGGAGCTTTGAGCACCCTGGTCTAGTGGAAAATGTTCCTGCCCATGGCAGGGGTGTTGGAATTGAATGATCTTTAAGGTCCCTTCCAACCAGACCATTCTACAATTCTATAATGTGTTGGGTACTAAAGAATGACAATTATCTGTTGCCTAAGATTTTGTAATTCTTATAGATAAATCGCATCATAATCTGTACCAATAACAGACATGTATAAGGGATATACCAGTGACCAAGTGACATATTTGACGCAATGTTCTTAGTGAATATTTGAGAAGTTTATTTCCATGTCACTTCAGTTATCTTTTAAACCTAGTTGAATAATTTCTCTTGATGTTAAACATTCTATAGCCTCAAGTTTTAGACTTTTTGTGCATTTATTTAAACTGTAAGAAAAAAGAAGTTCACCATTAACTACAAGATAAAGTTAAAAGTACAAGTCCCGGTTTCAACTTCCAACCATGGACAGCAGTAAGTTACTGACTCCAGGATACTGGAGGCCATTGCTCTAGAACCTGGACAAAACTAGACCAAAATCAGCATGACTTTTTATGGGTTATTTCCTTGGGATTTGTTTTACATCACTTCCCATTTTTTTCCTGCATGATTTAAATCAGAAATGTAATCATAGTTTACATTTTGCTGCTTGACTTCTCCATTATGTAAAAAAAATATACATTTATTATCATCTTCCTTGTACCTTATATTGATATTGCAAAAAGATTTGAAATATGGATGCTGAATAGCAGAAATTCGTGCAGCCTAAGGAAAAAGAAGTTAATTAAATTATCCTATAGACCTGCCTATAAAACCCTACCATAATGAAGTGTTTTTCCATAGTTAACAAATATATGCTATTTGATTGAAAAGCCTGGTCCAAAAAGAATGAAAAAGATAAAATACCTAGAGTTGTGTTCTGTATTAGTACTTATTCTTTATACACTAAAATCCTCAAAGGGATAGATTTGTGGCTTGAAAATAGAGTTACTAATGGCTTTCCAAATATTTTCTTTCATATACCCAGTCAAATGTGATGGCTTGGTTACATTTCTATGATATGCACCTCCATATGAATATATTTACTGTATATTATTACTGTACCCTGGGAAAACATAACAGAGCTACAAGAAAGCAAAAAGTACAATTTTTCTTGTAAGTAGCAAGGAACAATATTTTCAGAATGAAGATCATGTCAAATGTCATGCTTGTTCCATTCAGCCTTTGAAGGATCTGGCCATTAAGTTTTAAAAAATGTGGTTCAGTATGCATTTAGTAACCAAATTACCCAGGTTTAGAAATTGTCTGTCATTTCAAAAACATTTTTTGTTGGAAGAAGACAAATACTTTGCAAAATAGATCTTTGTTGGTAACTTTAAGGTAGACAGCTCTGTATCTCTTATTATTTGCAACATCTTTGGAAGAATGACCTTGTGTACATAAATATTAGAACAATTTTATAATAAAAAAAACTAAAAGAAACCCATAGCAAAGTGGCAGTGGCGAGGCACAGTAGTCAGACATTATGACATGGTAAATTCAGACTGGGCATCAGAAAAGATTTTTAATAGTGGAATTGATTGTGCAGAAATGAGGAACTTCCATCCATGGATGCTGTCAAGGTTCACTAGACAAAGCCACTGTTGAAGTAATCTAGGTTTGGATAGATCACCTCCACAGCACTCAGTCAGCTTTTCTATAACTCTACTGCTACTACATTTGTGATAATTTTAGGTCTTTCCTTCATAGCTGTGTACTGCTTGTTGTATTTACTTTCCTTTTCGAATCAATGGGAATAAATTGCTCGACAAAGTAAGATCACAGAATACTCTGAGTTGGATGGGACCCACAAGGCTCATCAAGTCCAAACCTGAAGTGAAAGGCTCATTTTTGGATTGAATCCACAACCTTGGCATGATTAACACTACACTCTAAGCAACTCTCACATATGCCTAATTTCTTTCAGCTATTTAATTTAAGAAGGGTTGAACTGTACACTAGACTATACTGACTGCAAATATATCTTAGACTGAGAACTTAGGAGCTGATGGTATGCTTATGAAACTTATTCAGTGATTGCTTCAGGTAAATTCCACAATCAGTCTGGAAGGGGATGGAGCTTTAACTCCATCCTGATGAGAGTTCTTCATGATAAGTTTCACTCTAATTTTGCTGTAATTTTAACAATATCAGCAACACAATGCAGAAATAATACATCTCAAAAAAATAAAAATTATCTTTCTTTTGCTGTTGTCTAGCAGTTGAGTTTCCTAAAAACTTTTGAGAAGTTCCAGCCTGAGAGGTGAAATAAGAAATATTCCTTAGCCCATTGTCTTTGTCTCTAGTACCCTAAACTATACACATACCTTGACACGGGTTTCATCTCCATTTCTGCACACCCAAAATGCCAAAACTAATCTGCTAGATTTGAAGTAAGGAATCAAAAACCTTACGTGGTCCTCTGCAGAGAGAATAAAACAACATTAGCTACTTTTATTTTTTAGCTAGTAGAAGTATTAAAGGGACTCAACAAAGAACTTGAAAATAATAAATCCCCCAACCTTTAACTGAAATATGTTTACCTGTTCAATCATCTTACTGACATTCATTTAATTTAGCTTTGCTCCAAGGTACTTATTCTAGGCCAGGTTGAATTGCCTTGGTTTATTGTTTGGTTTTCAAAAGTCTGTTGTATATGCAAAAGCTTTAAAGGCACTTTGATGACAATGTGCTGCAAATTAGGCATTTGAACAAGTTAGCAGCTTGCACTTCAGAGGCAGGTTTTCTAGAATATGCATACACAGCTATGGAATCAAAAGGAACAATTATGGATACAGCTGGTCACCAGAAAGCACAGTAGGTCACTTATGTCTGCAAATGAAGGGCACTCAAATGAAAATATATGACTGAAAAATAAAGAAAAATTAAGAAACTATGTTTTTCCATAGCAACTTAGTTAAAGATAATGAATCTGAAGCTGATGGAACTCTGCTGCTTAAGGGGACAGATACATCTTAGTTGTGCCTGTCAATATTTAGTTGATTGTTTTTACTACTACTAATAGCAAAGGACTGCTGAATTCTTCATGTTCATGTCTTCAGACCATGACAGTCATCTGCAAATACTATCACAATTGATTGAGATACATGATAATGTTTTCAATTGTATATTGTTTTGCAGTGAGCTTGTTATCCTAAACTTTAATGATCAGGTTGTGCTGGATTACTTAATCAATAGTAACTTTAGATGCCATGGTGCATTCAGAATACTACTGATATTTATATTATTTTGCTTGGAATGCTTTGTTCCCTCCTTCTCTCTTGCATAAAAAAGAGGTAAATAATTACAGAAACGAGTTAATTTATTTATGAAAGATAACATCTCTATTGTCTTCTCATTGGGATTTGAGGCAGACTGAGTTAATGAGACATGCACTTCAGTCTTGTTTTTCTCCACCATATTAAAATGGTAGCTATTATAGACCTTTTTCCTTCCTTTCTTTTTTAGCAGTCACTCATCTTTGACATATCTTTTAAATTACAACACTTGTCTTTAGAATTCTCCATATTACTGTCCATTTGGAAGCTTCATTACTTTTTAAAGTCTTATTTTAACAAGTTTCTTGTTTTTAAAAGAATTAAATCTGCATGAGTAATTGATCCACCTAAAATTCATTCTTGCATTCTCTGACATGCTTCTGTTAACTGACAGGCTACATTGTATAGCTGTATTTTTTTACTTCATGTTTTCTTCATCTACTTAAAGCTATACCTTCTCTAGTCTTTATAGTGCTCACTCTGATCTGAGACAATTTGATACAATTTCATATTTTAAATGATCAGTTAAGAGACTCAAAACTAGTATCTCACACAGAGAAGATGAATTTCTTAGTGAACTAGTCTGGATTGAAATGTATTTAGCGTCTTTCTTCACTAATCTCCATTTTCTACCAAAAATGTATTAACCAAAGAACGAGAAACAAAATCTCTAGGAACTTCATGGGAAGATTGGATTGAGTTCTGAAAAAACCCTCTCAGAATATGAGTACATTTTATAGCTGCATTGGGTGTTCACAAGATGTCTTTCAAAACTACTAAAATGCACATCTTCTAGATTTCTTGCTAATGTTGATTTTAACCACCCTTTGAAGGCTGTGCTCCTTAGGGCAAAAAAAACCCAAAAAAACCCCAAAAACTTTCTAAAAAACTATACAGTTCCTGATTATCCAAGATTTAGGTACAACTAATTAGGATAATGGGAGTGCTATGAGGTTGGAATTCCACAAAACTGTGAAGACTCATTCAGCAAACAGCTGGATAAAAATCAACATTTAAATTGCTGCTGGATAAAAATTAACATTTAAAAAATCAGGTTTGCTTATTTTATCGTGTTTCAGCTTTGTGGCTCTTCATATTTCCTGATAGTATCATCGACAAAAGGACTGAAGGCAGAACTGAAGCTCAGTTTGTTTTTACAAATACAACTGTCTAAAATTAATGTAATAATTCTCACTGGGAAATCTATTCCCTATTCCACTACAAAGATAAATGTACATACCTGCATAGATCTTTGAGTTGCTTTGCTCAAATGACAATTTGATACAATTTCTCAAATGTCAGCCATATTTAAACATATAGAGATGACTGTCATGAACATGGACCACATATAAATGATTCAAAAGGCTTATAGAGTTAGATTTTAGGTACATCTTTAAGCATTTTTCCTTTGAAATCTTACAGTTTAGTAGTCTCTATTTTGAAGAAATTTATTAATTCTCCCGTGTCGGAAGGCTGTGGTGGAAAACCTGTGCTTTAAACAGAATATATTGACAGTAACTAGAAGAACATTGCAACATGTACACAACAGGAAAAAAAGTCCTTTTTCTTTTCCTCTTATTTTATATGGAGCCTGTATGACTAACATTACTCAGGGGTACCAAGGGTTACCCAAAACAGGGATCAAGAAATAAACAATTAGATCTTTTTCCACTGACAGAATCAATTTCCCATTTACTTTCTGGAAAACTAATTTTCTTCTACAAATAGCCTTTCAACAACTACCTTGGCCCACAAGGATTTCTTCTGAGGCCTGCTATTACATGCTTTTAACTTTGTTCACTGTGTTCTCTGCTTGGGATTTCTGGCAGACATCACAAGCTAACAGCCAAGTAGATCAGAATTTCATAAAAATGGAAAGCAAACACTTTGTGCAAGCACAGATATGTGGCTTTAACACACTGAGATATTTTTTTATCTCTTTTTGCTAGAGATTACTCCACTGGCCTTCTGGGTAGTCTGGCAACTCATTTGGGAATGCTCACTTTTGCTGTAGTTAAAGGAGCTTTCTGGAGGCTGAAGTACCAAGATCCATTTAACTGCACAATTAAAACACATCAAAGGTGAGGATTTCAGGAGACAATTGTTCTGATACAGAACTAAGGATTGGCAAGACAATTATGAATGACTACCTTCATTTTCTGCAGTCTGCAGGATGTTGAATTTCATCCATGCTGTAAGAAGTTTGTGCTAGGTTGTAGGAGTGTTTTATGTCTTGATCTGAGGATATCAGGTATCAAACACATATAGATTTTTCCCATGGTTAATTGGTTAATGTCTTCAAGACTCTGGAATTTTTTGTTTTGTTTGGTTGCTTGGTTTGTTTTCATTTGATTTCCTTCTTCTACTTAAATACATCTCACTTAAACTTCTGAAAAATAACTCAATGTTTCAATGTTTTTTCTCTGGAAGATATTTTGGTACTTAGAACAAGTCACTTTTCAATTTTTTTTTTTGGTTCCAAGCAAGTTGAAAACTGTCTAGAGATTTTTTTCAGCTTTCAATTAACTTGTGTAGTTTTTCTTTTCACATCCATCACAATTTCTTCTCCCTTCTCAAATTTACAGACACAAACTTTACACATTTTAATCATATCTCAGGCAAACACTTTATTGAAGCAAGCTGATTGGTCTTGTCTAGTTAATATCACTCTTCCGTTGTATATACAAGTGTATTTAAAAATTTATTTTGACAACATCACAATAAAAACTTATAATCATACATAATTAAAATCATTGTTTTCAGAAGTAATTTTTAGAAATATTCATTTCTATAATGTTCTCTTATTTTATAAGGATAGTCCTCATATGTTGTTTACAGTGTATTAATTTTCATTTTATGTAAAATCCTACATCATCTGATTATATTTTCACATTGAAAATTGTTTCATGAAAGCTGTCCCTTATTAGTACTTGATTTAATAAACATGTCTTCTACTTACTGCCACTCTTTTTTTTACACATCAGCTCAGGAATATTTATCAATCAGGGAATGAGATTCTTTGATTCTTTCCAACTAGGCAAATAGATACTGATTCCGTACTTCATTACTAATGCCTAAAATGCAAGGAATCACTGGAACAGTGCTCTGGTTTGACAGCCCATTAGAAGTCATCACTATGACATATTCCAGGTGTCTGATTTAAAAAAACAACTCCTACTTTAGTAAGCCATGCTTTTTAAGAGGATTTAGATTCCTAATGGTGAAAACATGAATTTACTTGCTTTTTCAAAGATCTTTGGCAACTTTAGTTGCTCTTAATGTCTTACCAATTTAGATTTAAGTAAGATAAACTTGCTTAAATGCTATCTATTCACTCAGTTTAACAAGGATCTATTTATCTTCACTTGGGTTGAGTCCATCATTCTGATTTATATATTTCTAATAACTCAGTGGATAGCACGGAAAGACCCCCTCAGAAGGAAATGTCATCTTCCTATCATTATAGTTTGGATGTGCTTTTATGTATACAACTTCATATGAAAAATAACAAAACTATTTGGAAAATTTACACACAATAACATCTAAAATTAACCATATTTTCAGTAAAGTGTGTTTTTTCAGCACTTTTAAATCTGCTAAAAAAAAAAACCCAGAAAGAGATATTGTTCCTCTTGAGACAAGTGAGGTGTTAATATCCAACTGTGAACTATTGTGAATCTCTGTTAGGCATCTGTGTACAGACTGCTAAAATATGTGAAATTATTATGTTTTTTCAGTGTTCTAAGTGCTTCTATCAAACTTTGTGATTGCAATTGCTCAAAAAACTCAGAAGACCTTCTACTTGCATATCATAAAGCATCTATTTTACATCTTGTCTGATATGCTTTTTGTGCTGTTAAGGGAGCATGAAAATACATTTGCTCAGGGCCTATGGAGTTATCCCAGTTATAAGAGATATATATTGCTACCCTGGTATTTTTGCCATAATTTTCGAACTTTATAACAACACTTGGAAAGAAAGAAGACTACATTTTCCATGACAAGTTTGTTGGAGAAATCATCTACCATATTTTTGAATCTTGTTAAGTCAAAAAAGTTTTGAAAAGGCTCCAGGTGAGATGTCACTGATAAAATTTATACCTTGGTTTCCTGGTGCTGCCATGGGTAAACAGTCCTGGGTTGGAGGATGAGGGCAGTGACCTCCTGGCACCTGGGCTGTCCCAGATTCTGGCTCCCACCTCGGAGCAGACCACACCTCTCCTCTTCCCTGCTAGTTTATGTTTAGTGACATGCTGCTGCTGTCACCTGTATTAATGAAGCTGAACACAGAAACATGGGCAAAATGCTTTGTGCTACAATCAAATGTATTTCAGTGCACAGAATAGGATTTCTTCATCTATTATAATAAAAGTGCCTAAAAATACAGAGAATATTCTATTATTTTGCAATCATAAACATTTTGAAACAAACAGAACAAGGTCAAACACGATATTTTACATTCTTTTTAGTTAATATTTTTCTTTGAAATGCTCAATTTTCTCACTAAATTAATTGAAAAAAATATAATATTTCTTTTGTAGAAAAATGTATACTTCTAAAAGGCTGTGCATTGCACCTTACTCAACTAAACCAAATTTTAATGCCCACAGAAGATGCATTGTTAAACAGATTTTTTGTCATTTGAACAGAACGCACAGCAGTGGAGAGCAATGATTTTGTGAGGTAGCAAGGACACCCAAAAGATCAGTGAATGCAGCAGAGAAAATGATACATATTGTAGAGTGACAGCAACCAAGGACTATGTGGATTCTTTTCATTACAAAACAGTGTTGTTAGAGAGAACTTAATTCTGAATAGTTTTATTTGTTGAGATTTGCAAGAGAATGAGTAGGTTGCAAGGTTTTTTCTCACTCATCTACAACTATCGCCTTTTGAAAGCAAATAATGTTAAATATGTCTTGTTTAAATGCTTCTACTATCTCTGTTTTAGTTGAAAACATTATTTATGGAAATAACCCAATGTTCCCTAAATTCTGCTTTAAAAGACTGCTTGCTCACTAGTTCAAGATGGTGCTTTTCTTGTAACACTTCTGAAAAACAGATTTAGTAACTCTTTTAATCTGCTATTTCTATGTTCTCTCTTCCATATGGTCTCATGGATCCGTTGCTTCTCTCCTCCTCAGAACTTCCATGCATTTCGCTTCTGATCTCAGGCTCAAAAACATTTTTAAATACCATACCCAGAACTATACTGCCCCTACAGTGTGTCTTCCTCTACAGCTAGCAAATAACAGTATATCATTTTTCTCTCTGAATAAATCAAGATTTATACTCTGCATTCTGGAATTTACATTCAAAACAGGAAGAGTTATTTTTGGTGAGCTGGAAAAAAAATGGAAGAGCTCTGGAGTGATCCAGTTTACATTAGCCACTGAACTATTTTGGAAATACTCCAGATTTAGGGAAGCTCTAAGATACTGTAATGAATCTTCATTTCCACTGCTTGTGTTCTCTCAAGAAAAGCAGCAAAAAAATCCCTCAGTCAAGAGCACACATCTTCTCTGAACAGAATAAAAAGTGCTATGAATAAAAAAAATATTTGTGACAGAGATGGACTTGAAGCCTAAAGCATGGAAAGAATATTTGATCTATACAGTTTATAACACAAAAGCAAGGATTGAAATCCTACCCTACTGATAGCAATGTCAAAACTCCCATTTTCCTTTACTAGCCAGGTTTTTACATGAAGGCTTTTAAGGAGGAAAAATGTATTTGTTTAGGTTCTCTTTTGGGGGCACTGGAACAACACTGCCAGTAATTTCCCAGCAACATTTTTAACTTAAGTCCTTGCTGCAAGGTTAACATTTGAATCCGAGAAGGCAGGGGTTTGTTCAGTTTGCATTTGAATTTGTCTATTTTGCATTTTGTCTTTTAAAGACAGATCTGCATTCTGCAGAGCTTTACACACACTTAGCATTTTGGGGTAAAAACTGTGGTTCTGACTCATTTCTGACAACAGAATGGCCCTACTCTCCCTTCAGCATCAAGCTCTTCTGGGGTCCTTGCGTTCAGCTTCATCCCATGCCTTCTGCATTCATGGAAGAAGCTGGTGAGCATTTCAATGAGTCATTTTCTGTTTAAGGAACAGGAAAGATGCAGAAGCATCTCTTGAAATATTTTTCTTTCCTTAGCTCCCACAGCTCCATGGTGGGCGTTATCTGTTGCTGTCACAGATGCACAAGAACATGGATGTCAAGGTGCCGGCAGCAGGACACCTGTAGAAAAAACACACTTGATCAAAAAAGTTGTCTCAGTTATCCAGCCACATTAGACCATGAAGCCATTTTCTCTAATCTCTTTTCTTATTCTTAGTACACAAACTGAAGAATAAAGCCAAGACATTTATTAGCATGTGTGCTAACGTGCTAATAGCATTCTCTGAACAGAGAGAGACATAATTTTCTCTACAAGGATTTTCCTGGGGAAGAAGCTCAGAGAAGAAGAGAAAACAATTCTTATCTCTACTTGCTGCTTCTGTTGTTTGGCACATGTAGAATGTGTTATGGAGATTGTTTACGAAAAGGGATTTGGTTATTAGACACCAGTGAAGATTGTTTTGTTTCATTAGCCAACTGGGCCAAAGCTGTGTCCTGGCTGTCTCCAGACAGTCACAGGTTTTTCTTTAGTATTCTTTAGTATAGTATCTCTTTAGTAAGTAATTTAGTACAGAATCACTGTAATATAATATAGCTTAATAATGCAATTGTTCAGCCTCCTGAATCATGGAGTCAGAGCACATTATTCCCCACATTGGGGTTGCCTGTTTCTACTACAAGCATGCTGTCATTTTATACTCTATATTCTTAAATCCATTAGAACTGAAATATTATAAGAAGAGTAATATAACTACACTGGAATTCTGTCCTGTGAAAGAGACATCAGGCAGCTGTTGTTAAAAAGCAATGGCTTCACTCAATGAGGCACACCAGCACACATTGAGTGGGATGCATGAGAACCGGCATCCTCTATAAACCACATTTCTCCCTTTATGTTTCAGAAGAATTTTCTCCAAGTCTACAACATGCACAGAGACTGTTTTCACCCCTATCTCATGTGGTTTTATTTCTTGTAATGTTCTTTATATAGAACTAAATCTTCTATACCTCATGCACTGTCTTCTTAATACCTTTCTTTGAATGATGTAAGAATCTGACAGCTTTCTTTTTAAATGTTTGTTTATGTGCTTGGCTGAACCTTGTCTTTTACTTACTAGCCAGTAGATGAATTCTTTTGTGGTTCATTTTATGAACAGAGATGACAAACATAATTTTAAATTTCTGTGCTATTCATTGTATCTTGAGAAGTACAAAATTAAGACTTGAGCATAAAAGAAAAGCTTGACAAAAGAATAAACAATCCATACTTTTGCAATTTTTGCTATAATTATTCAAATTATTTCACTTGGTCTTTTAATTGAATTAATTCAGGGTTGTTATTTTCCTTTCACAGAGAACAAATTCCATGGTTATTTACTAATGCAATACATTATAAACACACAAAGGGGAAAATGCCATTGAAATAGCACTGTGTACTACTTTATAAGTAAAATACATGTGAATTAGACACCTTTGAAAGTTCTGTTTTTAACACTTGTGTATCATAATTTCCCCAGGAAGCAACTGAGAAGTTAACATAAAAATATTCCAAGTTACTGAAATGCACAACACATAACCAAATCTAAGTAAAGGAGACACTTGATACCTATAGTAAACTGCTCTTTTCTGTGAAGTCAATAAGCTGCTGTGATTACACTCTTTCCCAGTGTGCTGGTATATGTTGAGCATTGTTGGAAATTTTCTTCATATTAAGCAAAACTCCAGAAAAACAGGAGTAGAAGTTTACTTCAATAGCCTGTTGTTGCACCCTGAAGCCAAGGTTAAATAAAATAATACTCCCATTTTAAATTTTCAGGAATAACCAGTTTTAGTGGTTTTGGTTCACCAATTTAAGATTTCTCTAATTTGAGATTTTCTCAATCAATGTGTTGATGAGTGTGGTGGGTTTTCAGAGTTGGCCAATCACTCATGTACTCGCTTCCTGCTGTGAGGTAGGAAGATAGGATTAGGAGAAAGGCAAAGCAGGCTCAAAACTTTAAAAGGGTAAAAAGAAAATTTTATTAACAGTAACTAAAAGGAAAAAAAGTAGTAGGAATCAAAACAAACCTTTCAGAACACTTCTCCTCACCCTACAACTTTTTTTTTATTTACCAACAATGTAAAGAATCAAAACCTAAAATTTCTAGTCAGTTTTCTACTTCTAAAATAGTCTTTCTTCAGTTGGGGAGAGAAGTCCCTTTTGTTAATGTTATGGAAACTTCTCCACAAGAGGAAAAAACCAGTTCATTTCAGTCTCATGGTTTTCAATTTCTATGGCTAGTAGCCACACAGGGAAATCATGAAGTCCTTCTCAGTTTGTATAAGCTTTCTCACAGCTTGTCTATGGTCTATGTTGACTTATGGGATATTGTTTTATGGGGAGCTGTTCAAAGGTAAAAGTTCTCATTATTTATTTCTAAAATCATCTTCATCTTTGAGAACAGAGATTGTTTTCTCCTGGGGGCACAGGACTGCTCTTTTCTCATTCTCTGTTTAAACTTCTCATGGGACCACAGCTACTTTAACATCTTACTTGGAGACATGGAGTCCTTTGCTTGATAAAGTTTGAACACTTCATCTCTCCATAATTTCATGCGTTATAGGGAAAAGAATGTTTTTTCTCCATAGCTTACAAGAGGATTTCAGCTCTAGGATCAAGGCATCTCCTCATCCTTCTTATCTGGGGCTTTCTTCACTGACGTCGATGTCTTCATGTTGCTCCTTTACATCTTGCTTCTTGTTCCTTTCTCTCTCTCAAGGGAGGACTGAAGCACTGAAAGAGTTAATATCTCACCCAGGGCCTGCAGATGGTCACTGGGTGCCAGAGGTGGGAACTGTGGCTTGGGCTGTGTCAGGAGCAGCTGTATGGCTGGTCTTTGAGACAAGTCAATGAGTTTCTCTGCATTCAATTCCAGCCGCAGGGCCACTCTGCCCAGGCTGCAGGGCTGCCCCTGCTCTCAGCTGCTTGATCTTGTGCAGTGGCCGTGCTGGGGGAAGGGGACCTGGTGGCAAGATCTCCACAGCCATGGCCGGGCCTGCTGCAGCCAGGGCTCCACAGGCTTCTCTGCCTTCCTGCCTGGCAGTGCTGGGGCCTGGCCCGGGCAGGATGGGGCTTGGTGAGCCGCTCAGAGCCCCAGAGAGGGTCCCGGTCCTCACCCTGGCAGGGCCGCCTTGTTTGGCCTGGCCAAGCCAGGGGGACAGCTGGCCCTGTTACCTGTCCCCAGGCTGGAAGCAAAAGAGGAACTTCTCAGATTTCTTTCATCTTTAACATGCGTTTTTCACAGAGGCATGTCCAGCTTTCCAGTGGCTGGAAGCTTTGCATCACTTCCCTAAATGTCTCTCATGCCAGAACATGACACCTGTGAAAAACGCCAATCGCTTGTATTTAAAATTTTAAAAGTATGATAGTAATAAAATGGTTATAAAAATAATAATATAATTTAGAGTAATAATAATTTGGACAATTGAGATTAGGACAATATGAGACAACAGAAACAAAGAGTTATGGATAGTCCAGGTACCTTTTTCTGGGCAAAATAAGCCTGAAAAAGGACACACGTTAACAGAGGATTAACCCTTAAAAACAATAACCTGTTGTATATTCATACTCCTCATACATGATGCATAAATTCCATTCAAACAAAGGATTCTGTCTGGTCAGTGTCAACTTCTTCCTATTAATCCTAACAGTGTCTTCATGAATAAGTGAGGCAGGAAGAAGTTCATTTCTTCTGATAATGGAGCAATAAATACTCTTTCTCTGAAATATTTAGGTGTCCTGTGGCTGCCATCTTGGTGCGAGTCCTTTCTTTAAAAAAAGTATCTTACATAGCATAGTTTCTATTTTTTCATTTTGTTATAACCTAAAACTATATTTAACAAACTACTTAAGAAAATTAATACAGCATAACTTTCCAACATAACACATATAATATTAATTTTAATTTTTGCAAAAACCCAATCATAAAATACACATTTTTCACAACACCTGTTTTCTTTGTGCAAAGCTTGTATGTGGAGGGTCAGTCTGCACTGTGTATCTCACAGAATACTTTTTAGAGAAGAAAGCCAAAAGCTGATATTTATAAATTTTATTTTTAGATCCTGAGAACTTAATTGTAAAATCACATAAAACATGTGGTATATGTGTCACTAAGGAGGTAATTCAGGGAAGGGAAGCACTAAATCAAATCCATTTCACTACAAATAAACAACCAAAATAGGCCACTGTCACAGTTATATTTTCTGGAAAAATCCCTTCGCCCAGGATTTTGCTCCTGGGAAGCTGAGAAGCCCCAGAGAAAAAAGGAAAACAATAATTATGGGATTTGCTTCTTATGTGTTTTGCTACTTTGTTTGGAGATGTGTTTGGAGATTGTTTATCCAACACGTGGTTGTTTCATTGGTTTAATGTGAATTGTTTTGACTTATTGACCAATCAGTGTCAAGCTGTGTCAAGACCCTGGAAAGAGTCACGAGTTTTCATTATTTTTTTAGCCTTCTGTAAGTATTCTTTCTGTATTCTTTAGTATAGTTTAGTTTAGTAGTATATCATATCATATCATATCATATCATATCATATCATATCATGTCATATCATCATCAATCATATCATATCATATCATATCATAAAATAATAAATTAGACTTCTAAGAACATGGAGTCAGATTTATCATTCCTTCCTGCCACGAGGCACCCCAGAAATAATCCCTATTCCACTACAAAGATACATGTATATACCTGCATAGATCTTTGAGTTACTTTGCTCATGTCAGCCGTATTTAAACATATAGAGATGACTGTCATGAACATGGACCACATAGGCCACTACAATAGGCCACTATTTTGGGTTTATGTTCAAATGAAAAGTGACAGAAAGAAGGACACACCTGCATAGAAATAAGATGCATCCCTTAGTGTATCAGTAATTCTGCCCTCCTGCCCGTCCACATTTTTTGCCCTTTCCTATGGAAAGCAAGGGGAAAAAACTCCATACTTAGCTGGCTTTTCCCCCATGATTAGTACAATATGCTTGGGAACTTGGAGGCTTTGAACTGCTCTAAGATGCCCTTTCTCCCTCTGGTTATGAGCAACATGAGACAAGTCAATGAGTTTTGCATCAGTCCTGAAATAATTGTGATTGTGGATACAACAGTTAAGATCCCTGTGCCTCAACCAACTTGAATACAAAAGCAAATATCCATATGTATTTCATATTTACATGAAAGATATGAAATATATGAAATGCATATATATTGAAAATATATGAATTTATATTAAATTTATATTAAATATATTCATATTAAAGTCTTTCATATGTATAGGCAAATATGTGGTTCTCAGGAGATGTGTGTATTGGAGTGCAAACATTCACCTCTGTGAAATGTTGCCACTCAGGGCAATTTAATTTAGTTTATCTCTGCACAGGTAAAGCACTGGTAATAATATTCATGATAATTAGCCTTATCTTCCTTGAATATTGCTGTTGCTCTGTAGGGAAAAACATTCTTAAAAACTGAAATTCAAAGGCTTCCTTTCTGGTTTTCATTACCTTTTTAATTAACTATTATTTAAGTGTCCAAATATTTTATTAGGAAAAGAGGAAAATTTAAAAAATCCATAATTTATTTTTAAAACTACTTCCAAATCAAAAGAGATGATCAGACATGGCTCTTTAGCTCTGAGGTTACCTCCAGGCCATCAATATGAAAGAACATCTTTCAGTGATTTGAGTCCAAATTCATCTCCCTGAATTAGTCAGCCAAAAGACAGATAGATGGCTCCCCAAATTAGCCAGATGCCTTTAAGTAGCAAAGAAACAGCCCGAGGCCAGGTACATGAGTTCCCCCTTATGTCCCATACAGCAGTATGCGGGATATTAGACATTCATCCTGAATGATCCAGCTCCCTTTTATCTTTACGTGGGCAGCTAGAGAACATGAAGGTTGCAAGTTGCTCTCATGCAAGGCCCACAAGATGCTCTTTTCCTGCCCATCTGTGCTTTTTTACAGCAATTCAAAACTTTGTCCCAACTATCACAGCACTCTTTGCAAGGACAGTTTTTGTTTTCTAATCGAAGAATGGGAAAAGGATTGGTCGTTCAATTGCAGACAGCAAGGAATGACATGTACTGAGCTATTTCCCAGACCTAGGAGATCATGTTCCTAAACACACTCCTTTTGTAGTTACTCTTTTTACTCCTGATTTAGCATCAAGAGGCAACAGTCCAAAATATGGATAGTTTGAGAATTATTGTATTAAATGTTTATCATGTGCGTTTGCTACATGAAAACTTTAATGAAGGGATGGTTCTCCAGAAAGGGTAAAGCTGTTGGGAAGTTACAAGATCAGCAGCAGCCTGCAGCTTCCTGGGTTTTGAGGCAGCAGCCACATGCTGCTCTCCATACTCCTCAGATCCACCACTTCAGCCTGAGACAGGAAAGATCACAAGTCTTGTGAACTCTCTCAGCAATGTAACAGTTGATGTTACGAATGTTCCATTCTTCCATTTATGAGGAATTCAATAATTCATGCCTTGGTACCATTCAACTGCTTTCAAGCACCTAGACAAATTCAGCTGTGGTAACAGACAGCAACTTATCCATGGGAAAGGTCTCAAATCCCATGACAAAGAACATCAAATAAGAAAAACTCTATTCTAGCAAAACTGAGCAAAACGTTCAAATATGTATTGATCCAGATCTTCCTTAGGTAGGATATGCACACTTTGCTACTTCTGGGAAGGCTTGTGTCCCTTATTCCTGTTGCCAACACAGTCTGCCTGACACAACGGCAGGGATGAGATATCTGGGAATTCCAACCAGAGAAGGCCAAGTGCAGCTATTCATTCACTCCACTTTGGGATGGATAAAGCACAGTTCTGAAATAAGAATCAGCATTTTTTCTCCGCATCCTTGCTTGTCTGGCCTCTCTACAGTTGGACATCCTTCCAATGAGTTGAAAACTTAACCTCCAACATTTCTATCCAAACTTGTTACTCTTTGCCTGTCATCAGCTGCATGGTCTGTCTAAACCAGACCCCTACATAAATTTATTAGAAGAACATTATTTTAGTTTTTTTTCTTTCCTCCACCCACATAAATTTTGAAAATTTTCTAAACCACATCAACTCTTCAAACCATTGGTATAAAATCACTGCTTAAAGAAATCTCTGAGAAAAGATTCTTTCCTTAAGATTTTGCTGATTTTTTTCTATCACTCCCCAATTTACAACCTGAACCCAAGTAATTTGAGAAGCTTACTTATTAGTGGAAAAATTATAAAACCTGTGGAAATTCAGGTTCTGAGCCATCTGTATGTCTATGGAGAGATTGATATGTGGGATGGTTCTTCCAATGGCTCCAATAAGTGTACATCTGACTTCAAGTCCTGTAGCCACCTTATATCATAGGGGTGGTTGGGGTGGAATGCTTTGTCTGGAGTTTTTAAAAATTCTAACAAAATTTTTGTGTGAACTGAAAGAAAACAAGAACTTTACAAGAGAACAGCAGTGCTTAAGCCCAGAAAGTACAACCAAAATGTGTCTAACTTTTCAGAAGGTCTCTTGGGTGTAGAAGACAAATAATAATGACCTGTAAAAATGGATGTAGAATGACTTGTCTTTCTGGAAAAACTTTGTGAAAACTGCCTAGTTTAAAAAAAAAAACAAACAAACAAAAAATCCCCCTAAAATACTCAAACAAACAAAAGAGAACCAAAGCAAAAGAAAAAAAAAAAAACAAACAAAAAAACCACCCCCAAACAAAACAAAACAAAAAACCAAATCAAACAAAAAACAAAAACCCAGAAAAACCAAAACCAACCAAACACAAAACAAACAACCAAAACCAATTAAATTCTTATTTCTGTGAAACAACTGTACTTCATAGTATCTCCATGGGCATTCCTTATAATGATGGACATTTTCTGATGGCTGCTGGGTTGTTCACTGCAAGCAATATAGATTCTCTACTAGATTTCACATAAAACAGTGTTAGGTAGGTTTGAAAGTATTTTTGGAATGCATAAAAACTCTCTGTATACCCACAACAATTAGGAAAATATCAAAAACAAAATTAGCTCAATAGTAGGTTAATGAGCTACAACAAATGTGATGAATATTTACTTTTGCTTTCTTTGAATGTTGTGCAATTTTGAACCAGAACTAATTTAAAAGAGGTACAAAACCCAGGGTAAAGTAGATAAAGAATTGAAGAGTTGTATTTCTAGAAATATATCCTGTTTTCCTAAATTTTTACATGAATTATCCTAAAAACCTCATTTCCATCTTCTTTACATACATCATTTAGACTAGGCTAGCCCAGAGTAGGCCACTTTGTAGAATTTTTGGTACTGCTGCCAAGAAAAAACCTGTTGTTGGATGATCTTCAGGAAAGAGGAACTTGATAGTCTCAGAGAAGAGGATGTGAACTAAAGAATGATGTGCCTGAGCACATCTCAGAAATCCCAAAAGATTGAGGATGCCAACCAAGCACATGCTATTCCTCCTGATATTTTAAAGTCTGGTCCTGCCAAAACTCAATGCTCTCTTCATAACCACATGGCATGCGCGTGATAGCCAGACAAAGGACACCTGCTCACTGAAAAAGACAGGGATTGATTTCTATCAAAAGTAATTGTCCACAGCAATATGAGTTTGTTCTACCTCTCATGTATTTTTATTGTCATCAAATGGAACTATAGAATGTCAATCTCCTGAAGGATAAAATGGGATTAAGGTACTGCTGTTCTCCATCAGCTAAAGGATCTGGGATAACAATGAAAGTTAAATGAGTCCAAAGTCCAGCTATTATCTGTATCATATACCTGGAAATTAATTGAGGAAAAATTACATTGAAATTCATTTAAAAATTTTTAAAAAATATATGATAAGGCCTTCTTATGATGAGATTGGTGAAAGTGATAGAGAGAAAATAACACCTGTTAGAACTGCAAATCTTGCATCACCAGTCACATTACTCTGGCCAAAATAGTATTTTTGTAGTCCTGAATTCTAAACAGCAAAATATCATCATCACAATGCCTGACCAGGGAGACTATATAAAAATAAAATAAAATTTCAGGCTAAATTATAGCAGTACAAATTAAAATGTATTGTCCTCTTTCATAACTGAAGGCAATAAAGCATCACTTTAAGTGGCATTTATGAGAAAAAACAGTTAGGTACTGTACTTTCAAATGAATAGGAGCAAGAAGAATTACTTCAACTCATTCTCATCTCTATCTTATAAAATAAAAATGTGGCATTAATTCTTATATTTTTATTTACAGGTGATTTTAAAACCGCAGAACCAGTGTACCCATGTTTCTGTCACAGTAAAAAAACATCAATATTGTTATAACTTCTCTGAGTGACATGCTTAGAATGGAGCATGTGTTAATAAGATTTTTATTAAGCATATGCTAATCAGCATATGATTATTGAATGGAACTCCATCAATCTTGCAGCCATTTTCTCTGTGAAAAAATATTCTTAAGGACATGGCTGGGAGAGGAGTTTGGAAAAGACAGCCTGCAGATTTTTAAAAGCCTGTTATTACCCCATTATGTTTTTAAGAGTACTTTTTCTAGATTTTTTTTTCCTGTACACATATGAAGCAGTATTTGCAGAAAACCAAATGATGCAAGAAAAGCTACTTTCCAGTTTTATGGTACATTGCTCCTCTCTAGATTTTCTGCCCACAGTGTTTCCTATTAAAAACCTCCATCTCTAGAGGAAAATGTAGAAGGCAAATGTCCATTAAAATTTTGCTGCCTGCTCTATCAAGTAGAGTAATTTAATTGCATCAAGTGACTATCTAACTGATGCACTAAAATTATAAAGCTCCAGTAGACCCTCCATTTTACAAACATCTATGTTGTTAATCACACACCCTTAATAAGATGGACTCTATATTTTCAAGATTTCTACACTTTTTGCCATTTTGCATTACATGAGATTGCGCCAAAGTTTGGACATGGTTCAACTTTTCAGAATTTGAATAATTATTTGTTTTGCATTGTTTTACTGCCAGGAGTCCACTGTTTTCTTTTATTACTTACCAGTAGTTAATATCAAAGAAATATTCAATAAATGGTCTTTTGTGATGGAACTGAAATGAACAGAAAAGATACATTTGCTGTGTGACAGTGAATATTGTCACATTTCTTATGTGTACAGTATTCAGCTTGAAATCAAGAACTACCCACATTAGGCATAGCTAATTTAATACTTCTGCACTTGTAACTGTTAGTTCACTACGTGCTGCAGGTCTTGGCTGACTTTTAATTTTACACCAATACTCATCAGTGCATCAGGAGGGTCTATAACCTGTTTGCTCTAGCAGACCAATCTCCAGTGCTGAGGTGTAGCTGACTCCCATTCTTTTGAACACCGGGTGCCTGAATCCCACCTTAGTGACAGTGTAATGGCAAAGCTAGGAACCCATAGGACATTTTCTACATAAAAGATATGTCAGTCCTAAAGTTCTAGTCAGTGAATGACAGCATCAGTCTCATGGTTAAAATTCAGGCTAGTTCTTAAACTATGTATTTTGTTGGTAGTTATGATCAAATCTAAGTAGTACTACAGTTAACATAACAAGCCTCAGAAATTTAAAAGCACTGAGATGAGGAAAACATACAGAGTAAAATCTGCCTTGTACCAATATTTAATCAAAATCAATACGTCCATGTCAATTTTTACAGGTGTAGATTTAACCCTCTGTTAACACTGAGATGCTACAGCTTAACCAGTGCTAAGTAGGACCCTGCCTTTCCCACTTACAAAGAGATAATCTCTATCCAGGTTGTACCATCATATGAATGGACCTCTGTAAATATTGACACATAACTAATTGTAAGTGATGATTTTAGCCTTCTAACAGTCTTCTATAAAGCCAAGCAAAATAATGTCAGTCAGTGAAGTGAAACTTTTCTTTCATTTTCAAACCGAAGCCATTGTTTGTAAAACAAAATTTGCATGCATCACAGCAGTGGAGAGAAGTGTTTTTGAAAGGGTGAATTTTATCTGCTTGGAAAATATTTTTCCATGGAAAGCATTTTCTTGGTGATTTACAGTGCTTTTGCTTCAAAGCAGAACAAAATAAAAATGCTGAAGAGCTCATTATATTTCCAAAATAGACTTCTTGAAGATGGGAGAAGTAGGGGGAAGAAATAAAATTTGAGTCTCTAAAAAAATTACAGGGGGATGTTAAAAAAATTTAGAGCAAAAGTCTCAGTAGCAATAACAAACTACACTCTCATCTCCAGCATAAGATTTGAGAGCAGGAGGAAGAAGGGTAATTATTATGCCCAGCTACCAAGAAGGCTGTCATGGTCTAAAATATTCAGATCTCATAGAAGTACTTAGCTCTTAGTCACTCCTCATCACAAAACATCTGTTATTCATGATTCTGCCTCATGATTTAGAAGCCAAATGGTTAGTAGGAGATTTAAGTACAGCCACTTGGATCTGGCTGACTAAATTTGAAAATTACTTCTGAAATTATACATGTTTATTCTGAGACCATCCTTGTTATGACTCACAAATATACACAGTTGTCTGTTCTTCAGGAAATCTGAGTGATGTATAAAGAGTTTTGCAGAAGGTGGAAAAACCTTTTTCCTTAAGGTTTTAATTTAAAGGAGTAGTAGAATTCTTGTTCCTAAAAAAACAAATTTTGAGTATTTGAAAATGCACAATGTAAAGGATGGCCAGCAGCACGGATGCTCCAGCAGGCTCTGATTGCTCTCAACCACCCTCTTCTTCAATCCTCCTTCACAACCTCTCCTTCTCCCCATCTCTTTCTCCCTCCTGGGCTGTCCTGGCCACAGGAGCACACCTGATCATTAACTTTATGCTTCTCTGCAAGTGGTCAAGAACTTTCTCTGGAGTTTGGCAGGAAGGGAGGTGGTACTGGGAGCATAATCCCAACACAGCCATGCTAAGCGCAACATCCCCGAATCACCGCCCTACACTTACCACCACATTGCCACTTTGAGTACTCCCTGCAGCCCCAGGATATTCCTATGGACTGCATGGAGCTCCCTTCAGCAGCACTCCCTTCAGAGGCATGCTGTGATTCTGCCAGCACCTTGGAGAAGAGGAGGAAGGAAACCCATAGACCACTGCATCGACTAGCTCTCAGGAAAAGAGTTAATTGGTGACTCGTTGCACCCTAAATTAGCAGCCTATGAGAAGCTTCTCAGGGAGCATCCAGCACTGTGCTCATTTACCACTCCTTCTCCCTCGCATGTCCTTTGTACTTTTCATAAAAAGTAAGTATTGGGAGAGAGGGTCTTCCAGAGGATATTACACAAAAAGACAGTTAAAGGGTAGTCAGACTGGCCAGAGACTGCTGGTACACACATCCTGAGAAGAACATTGTGCAAAATAACCCTTAATAATTTAAAACTAACGCTGTTCAGTAGGGTGGATATGCACATATGTTTTTCTCTACCAAAACCTGCTCTACACAAGTGACAAAGGTTGCAAGAGACATTGACAGGCTGGAGAGGTGGGTCTGTGTGGACGTCAAGAATTTCAACAAGGCCAAGTGCAAGGTTCTACACCTTGTAGAAGGTCAGGGCAATCCTAGACATGTCCACAGATTGGGTGGAAAGTGATTGGGAGCACTGAGGAGGAGGACTTGGGGGTGTTGGTTGATGAAAAACTCAACATGAACCAGCAGTGCGCGCTCATAGCCCAGAAAGCCAAACAGATCTTGGGCTGCATCCAAGCCCCATGGCCAGCAGGTCAAAGGAGGAGATTCTACCCCTCTGCTCTGGTGAGAGAACCTACATGCTGTGCTGCATCCAGGGCTGAGGTCCCAGAATTTGAAGGACATGAAACTGCTGGAGCAAGTCCAAAGGGAGGCATGAAGTTGATAAGGAGATTGGAGCACCTTCCAGGCTGAAAGTTGGGGCTATTCAGCCTGGAGAGGAGAAGGTTTTGTAGAAACCTCAAACAATCCAGTATCTGAAGAGGCCTACAGGGAAGCTGGAGATGGACTCAGGAACTGTAGGGAGTAATGGCTTCAGGCTGAAAGAAGGGAAATTTAAGTTAGATATTAGGAAAAATTCTTTATTGTGTGTGTGGTAAGGTACTGGAATAGGCTGTCCAGAGAAGCTGTGGCTGCCCCATCCCTGGGAATGCTCAAGGCCTGTTTGCATGGATGACTAAGCAACCTAGTAGAAAGCATCCCTGCCCATTTCTGGGGTTTGGAACTAGATATCTTTGAGGTCTCTTTCAACCCAAAGTATTCCATGATTTTATGATTCTGTTGTCTAATTGTAGTTTTTTACTCCATGATCTCTCACCACAAGAGAGATGGAAAGCAAGTTTATTTTATTATGTGCAAAATATACTATCACTGCTATTTATTTCCACTCTGCAAGAGGAAATACCAGGGAATGAGTTTTTGTAGTGAGGAGAGATTTAAATAAATATAAATGGCAGGGAGTGTGCCCAGTTATTTGGACCAAAAGGTGAATTGCATGCTCAGGTGATGTAAATCAACATAGTTCTTTTCAGGTTAAATATTCACTGCTCAGATCTACCAATCTGATCCAGAGAAGGGATAAGTTTCAGAACTGGTTATTATTTATTTGAAGTAAATCACTGGTTATCATTTCATGTGTATCTAACAGAGGACTGCATAATTTATTTTAATCTCATCTGCATAATAAATCTTAATCTCTCTGTATCTGAATTTCTTTGTTGTAATGGTTTTCTTTCTGTTGAAACTGTAAAGTATTTGGAACAAGGATGTTTTTATAACCTGGATATGCATATACCTACACATACTTTGGCATTTGACATATTTTTAAATCAGAAACTCTGATGTGAAAAATAAAAATGTATTAGAATATATTAAAAGAGGTTCTGTCTTCCAGATGCAAGCTCAGGGTAAGAAACGTCTTCTGAATAATGAGTTTATCCCAACCATGCATAATATCACTGTTTTAGGACTTGGGAATACAGAGAAATTAAATAGGTCATCAAATGCTGTTATTTTCAGCATTCATCTTGAAACTCCAAAATATATTCTCCTCAAAAGAATTTATCAAAATACAAAAATGTGAAATCAAAGAAAGTAGCCTCCTGAGACTACATTATGAATTAATAATGCTCATATTGTATTAGTTGTCTGAGATGGTCTGATTTTATACCAACACTTCTTAAGACTGCTTTAACTAAGTAAACACCAGAGAAGATTAATTTACAAGATAGAATAAAATTATTCATTAAAAACATATGGTGAAGCATTACTTATGAACTCTCCTAAAGTCAACAGTGATTACAAGCATCTGACATAAATTATGAATGCAACATCATCATGTTGCCAATCTGAAACTTTAGTATGTAAAAGTGCATTTAGAAATAGCTTGAGAGCATCTCTCTGTGTGAATAAACTTTATATATCAGTATGCCTTCTGGTTAGGAGCCAAAAGTCATAGGTTGGAAGAATAATTCAATTTCATTGTCTAAGAACTGATGCTACTTAGTCATCTTCCCATGATTAGGTGAAAGAAAAAGCCCAGCAGAATACAGCAGCTACAGTGGGTAATAATGAATATAAATTTAAACTCAGTGAAGTGTTTAGCAGTTAAACTGCAGTACAACTGTGGAGTAGAACTTTCTGGAGTAAAGGAACCAGTACATAAGAAGATAAAAACCTTTGGGTTGCTTCTATTTGTTTCAGTTTTGGGATTTTTGGGGTTTTTTGCTATTGTTGGAGTTTATTTTGTTTGGGTTTTTTTTGTTTTGTTTCACTTTCACTTATGCATTATTAAGGAAAGAGCAGACTATCTTGAATTAACATTCAGAAAATTTGGCACAGTGAATACTTTCACCTGAAGCACAAAATCCTGCACAACTGACCACCCCAAGATGTTGCAGAAGACCAGAGCTCAGTGTAATAAAAAGAGTGTGCAGCAATGAGACCAGGATATTCTCTGTTCACTTCCTGTGCTATGATGAGAACTAGATATCTCTCTCTCAGAATAAATTTTACTTTTATGAATATTTGTGTTTTCAGAATGGCTTTTTCACCTTTTTTCATGAAGGTTATTCATCTTTCTGGACAGGAAAGAGATATGAAACTCATTCAACACCAAATATAATATAAATATTATGTTAAGATTAAATATTGGGGGGAAAAAAGTATTTTCTGAAAGGGTTGCATGGCATTAGAACAGTCCTCCCTGGGAAACAGTGGAATCATCATCCCTGGAATTGTTCAAAAGAGTGTGGATAGGGACATGGTTTATCAATGAACTTGGTGGCACTAAATTAATAGCTGGGCTTGATCTTCGTGGCCTTTTCCAACCTAACAGATTCTATGATTAGAAAGAATGGGAAATAGGAAAAGTTTGCAGAGAGCTTCACAAATGTTGCAAGACAGTCATGGCCAGGCCCAAGACAAAAAGACAGGCAAAGGTTCTCACAGGCTCCAACTTGAAGATGATCTCTGCCTGCTAACCAGTTTTATTAGTCCTCCTGAAAAAAACTACCAACAACATTAACAGAAAAACATTTTCTTGGAATGCATATAACTATAGCATTTAATCATTGCAAAGACACAGAAGCCACATAAAGATTATTAGTAATTAAATGGATAAAGAGAGATATTTGTACAGTGAATAAAATTAAGTGTATGGAAAATGAAATATGATGGTAAACGGAACACTAATGCTGATTAGAATAAACAATGTATAAGGAATAATGAAGAAAACACGTGCTGAAAATAAGCATTAAGAACATACAGAAGTTCTAAAAAGATAAAAGAGTTGAGAAAGACTATTTGTATAACTAAAGTATGTCTGCACAATATGATGTGAAGAAAGAATTTACTGTTCTTTCTGTTGATATTGGTTAGAAAACTGGAACAAGGTTAGTGTGTTAGGGACAGATATAGAAAATGCAGGCTGAAACTTGTGTGGCCATGAATGTTTCTACAGTTCTTTTAAAGATGTGCTTGGAAGCCACAGCTGTACCCAAGGAAAGGTCAGCCCAGCATGCACTTCCCCCTCTGCAGCTCCCACCTGAGGATCAGGCAGGAGTGCTGAAAGGAAATGGACTTCCTTCCCAAGACTTCAAGAAGTCGAAGAGCAGAGCAAGGCGAGACCTGTATGAATGCAGTTTCTGCATCTCATCTCTGACTAGGTGATGTTTCTCTGCTGAGTGTATGCTCTTGATGAGGCCATACAGAGGAAACCATCATGTTTCTGAGCATATTTTCATAATTGTCTTTAACTAAGAACTTTTCCTTTCTGTGATACCTTCCACTCTGTGGGCAGAAGTTAGATGTTTTGTTCCCTCTTAGATTTAAACAAGAAGACAGATGAGGTCAAGAGTGATATTGAATAAAGTCATACATCTTTGCAATCTTGAACATGTTTGACTACAAAGTGGTATTTCACACCTGTAAGAGGCTGTTATATCAGTGATTACCAGGACCCTACTTAGGACATTGTTTAAAAGCTTTTTTTATCAATGGGAAGCTAAAAATTATGAAATTAAAAATGGAATTTTTTTTGACAATTTTCTCAAACATAATTTCAATATATTCTTAATCATGAGCCATTTTTGTTTTCAGACATCTGAGATATTAAAGTTATCTCTTTTAGTACTTGCAAAAATGATTTTATAACTGTTTTTGGGATCATATTGTCTTTCAAAGGTACATTTGTAGTAGTCATTCATCGCATCTACTCTTTGTTTTAAAGTATACTTTATAGATGTAAGAATTGCAGATTCAAAATAAAATCTTTCCTTTACATAACAACACAAGAAAAGACCATTTCCACATTTTTTTATTCTGAAACAATTATAATATTGATGATAGCTGAGATATGATGACAAATTATTTGAGAGAAAAATCACTCCCATCTGAAAGTTTTGAACTTTGCTAATTTTCAGCTGAGCTTATAGTATTGCTAATTAACATAATGTGATGGGTAAAGAGCACTCAGAAGTTACTTGTTTTCCATGGTGATGGCTATAATATTCCAAATTCCTAGAATGACTAAAAACCTGGGTTAAAGAGCAGTTGTAAATACATAAAACAGGAAGAAAGCAGAACTAAGGAACCTGAATTCAGCTACGGGGACAGGTTTCAGAAATGGGTTCGTTCAGCCTGGAGAACAGAAGGCTTTGGCATGACCTAATTGTGGCCTTGCAGTGGTCTCCTAAAAGGAGCCTACAGGAGACATGGAGAGACACTATTTAAAAAGGCCTGGAGGGACATGACAAGGGGGAATGACTTCAAACTGAAAGAGGATTGTTTCAGATTAGATATTAGGAAGGAAAATTACTGTGAGGTTGGTGGGGCATTGACAGATTGCCCAGAGAAGCAGAGGATGCTCCATCCCTGGAAATGTTCAAGGCCAGGTTGGATGGGACCCTAAATAACCTGATCTTGTGGAAGATGTCCCTGCCCATGGCAGGGGATTGGAACTGGGTGATCTTTAATGTCCCTTCCAAGCCAGGCCATTCTATGTTTCCATGAAAGTCCAAGTTGTCAAGTCCCCACTCACCTCTCATCTAAGTCCAAAGCAACCAAATTTAACAGGTCCCTGCTGAATATATCCCAGGCACTTGAATTTCTGTCTGTTTACTCTGAGCAGGACCCTTCCTGTCAATGGCCTTCAGAAAATATTTATATAGTACAAGCTAAAAGCTCATTTTGTGTCAACTGTGTTGGAGTAAAATTCCCGAGACTGGTAAAGAGAAACCAAGAATTAGTTGGTGGACTAAGTAAAATAATACTCTGCTGAATGCAAAGTTACTATAAATCTGAATTCATTAACATTCATGCGCCAAATTAATCCAGGAAAGTCTCATTAATAATACCTTCAAAGTTGTTTCACAAAAAGTCTTGGTTACACTTACCTCTTTCCTCTTACGACCAGTGCATGAAAAAGCTCCTACTGCAGGTGCAAAGTACTGCTACACACAGCAGATTGAAGTCCACTCGGAGCTATAGTAACACCTTTGATTTCAGCTTAGACTTCACTAAGAACAGCACAGTTTAAGCTCCTATGTAACTGCAGCATTTTATATGGAACACTGAAGCTGCTGCTTAGTACTTCTGAAATCCTGCTGCTGCTCCCCATTCTAGAGTAGAAACTGTAATATTTTCAGTAGCAAACCTCTCAACAGCATGTTGTTGTGTTCCACTGTAATCCCCAGCTTTAGCCTCACACTCTCTAAGACTGAGTGCTCATACAGCATTGCTGTTATCTCTGGAATGAGCCTTCTCTCACCAGCATGATAGATTTCATAGCTCATTTTCTGCCCCTGTGGTAGTGTACACTGGGGAGATAAGAAATATGTTCAAATTCAATTATTTGATTATGATCTGATTACACAGACATCAAAATACAAACAAGATCTAAATATAATTTTCCAGAATAATCATAATACAGTTGGATTGTTCTCATGCGCATCAACTAAAAATAAATTAAATCCGCTAAATCCACAACAATTTTGCTGCTTATTTTGAAGGTATTTTGTATTTTACAAAGAAAAATAATCCATCTCCTACACATACTACACTGATAAGACTCAATTAAATTTCATGACTAGCTCTTTAATTTGCTGAGCAAATGTAAGTTAGTTCAGGAAAAATACACACCTTATGAATCTTTGTGAACATCAGGAATTCTACCAAAATGAAAGTTAAAAAAAAAAAACAAACTGATTTTTCATTTCAGTAATTATAAATCTCTGACTCAATATCCTGATAGAGAATGTCTGATTTTGTCCCTTACTGGCTGCTCAAGAGCCATATTATAAATCTTGCAAATATCCCTGGGTTAATTTTGGCTATGTACTTGCTCCCCCTCACTTCTAAACCATATCTGTGTAAAGCACAAGGGGAGAAGAAATAGATTGTGTTCTCTAAGGTGTAATCTTAACTTATTCAGAAATGTCTGTGCAAAGTCAAACAGCTTTATAGATATCTTTTGTCAGCCAAAAGAGTAGTGCTGCCCATCTCACACATCCCCAATCAACTGGTTGTCTTACAAGGAATAAAATTTCATCACTATGGAAGGTATGAGTTGTCTCACAGTTTGTCGTGGCTTAAGCCCAGCTGGGAATTGAACATCAAACAGCTGTTTGCTCAACCCCCCTCACAATTACCAAAAACCCAAAACATCAGTGTGCTATCAACACCATACTCATTCCTAATCCAAAACACATCACTGCAACAGCTACTGAGAACAAATTAACCGTACCCTAGCTGAAACCAGGTATTATTTTCAGATGTCTATAGATGTGTTTCTAGGAAGCAGGTATGATTTTTCCATGTATGTCTAGACTTTCGATTTTTTCAAGAAACTTCTAAAAATATATTTTTTCTTAGTCCGATGTGTTTGTAAATGAGTAAAAATTCAGTATTAAAATATGTCTTGAGTCTCTCACTGCTTTGTTACTTGCATGCTGATCTTATGCAATGAGATGGAATGATTAACTACTCATCGCGTACTATTTCACAGAGGTACATGATTTATTGCTAATACATTTTGTTATCCACATGATATCAGATACGATGCTCAATAAATTAATTCCAAACTGAAAGGCATATTCTTAGATCCTGAGCAGTCGTTTAATCGGTAAGTGGGTATAAGTAGGATCGAGTGAGAGTTTGGGAATTACATTTTTCTATTTTTTCTATTATACATATTAAAATACACTGTGAAGATATACAAAATGGCTCATCTTTCCCCTTTCCATCTCTCAAATTTGCCTTTTGTAGATTATGGAAAAAATGCAAAAGCAAGAGAACCATTAATAGTTTAAGGAGAAGCATCTTACATCTATAATGGCAGCAACAGGAAGGGGTTACTGGTCTGCTTACTTCAGCTAAAAAACAACTTCATAGGCACTTTGTAGACAGAGCACCTATGATTTGTAGCTAAAACAGGGGCTATTTCCAGGCTACGGTCATACCAAATGGAAATATTTCACAGTGATAGAGGATTGCCCACTCTGAGTGTTAAACTTAGCAGTGTTTCTAGCATCTTCACTCACTGAACTGGTTAGGGCTATGAAAGATGTTTGGAAACAGAATAAGCAGTAAAAGTCCTCTATCAGGGCCAACACTATTCATGAGAAAAACCCATTATTTGGCTCTGCCAGTAACATCTGAAATGCCTGTCACTACTTTCCTTGTCAGAGCAGTAAGTAATAATCCTTGTCACTAACCACACCAGTCTTAGCAATTGCCACGTAAGAGACCAACTCTGGGACCCAGAACTTTGGTCCAGCTCTTGTATTGATGGAGAATGTGATAGATGAGTAATGAGATGATTGACTCTCACAATTAATAGACAAATATCATGTATATAGGTTAAGAAAAGTTTTATATATTTATAGTTATGTTTAACTCCCCTTGCGTGTTTATCAAGGGACAGATGGAGTCGGGACATCTGGGAGGGTTAATTTGTTACTATGGTGACATCTGACCTCAGGATTTGAGGAAGAGATCTCCACCACTGGACAGCAAAGAAGGGGTTGATGGACAGAGCTTTGGGAGGGGTTAAAGGGTTAAAAAGGGAAAACTTCCATTGTGAGGGGGTTGAGCACAGGGCAGGGAAAATCTTTTGTTCCCGATGCCATAACCTTTTTTCTTTATTCAGACTTCTGTTGTATTTTTGATAAGGTTTAATAAATCTTCCTAAACTGAAAAGTGAGTAGCTATTTTTCACAGAGAGCTACAGCCACAGGAATAAGAGATCCCAGAACTGCAAAGCACAAGATGTTTGGAACTTTCCCTCTTTTGTTTTTAGAGTCATTATCTATCACATTGTAATTCAGCATACAGGTTCATTTGCTTTTGAAATAGAGTCATAAGGAGTTTCTTATATCTTGAATTCAAAAAGAGTTCCATCCAATTTAAGAAGCACCTCAGACTTTCAAAAACTGATATTGAGTTCCTGCTGGAAGACATGGGACTGGGTGAAAAGACAGCACCATTCTAAAATCACTTTTTCTAATTAAGACTTAAGAGGAAGTGCAAAACAAAAATTGATAGAGTTGGGTAAAATTAAAGTAGCGTAACTGTTTTTCAAAGACCAATGTATAATAATCATGACATTTTAGTTAAAAATATTAATCTGAGCTCTCTGTACTTGTTCATTTCCATCCAACACCTTCATCTACAGTCTCTCAGTACTCTCCCTTTTCAGACTGAATTCAGAGCAGATGACTCACATCCTGTATTAGGAGCAGGCTTTATTGTAAAAGAGGCTATTTTCACTAGTGAGGGCTAAAGATTTTTATCCTTAATCTTTGTGTAAGATTGAGTCAAACAATATTTACTGGCTTTAACAATACGAATGCCACCTGAAGCTACATCCTATACCAGCATGAAGTTCCGGTGATTTAATCCTACACACATAGCTCATTAATATTTGGTTCAGTCTTTGCTTTGATTTGACCATCATGTTGTTTTACTGATGATGCAGTAATTTTAAGCTCAACACCATGTTCCTTTTATTTTTTTTTTCTTTTAAATTATTACTCTTTAAATAAAGCACATAAATAAATATAAATTTCTAATGTGCGAATATAGTTCTGAGGACTAGGGTGAATTAAGTGGGTTATCTGATTGCCATTTAGACTTCTTCCTAAATTAAGTCACCATTCCTGATAGCTGGGTTTTGATAGCCTCATAGCTCACCTCATAGCTGGTGATGATTGGACATTCAGACTGCTACCAGGCTGAGTTTTAAACATCACAAGGGGATGAATGCCCTGTGCTTCCCCTTCTCATCTCTTATGTTGCAAAATGAAGAAATATAAATTCTGTTTAACAAGGAAAAAAAAAAAGCTTGAAGAAAATTTGTTTATATTTGGGAAGGAATAGGAGGAGAAAGAGAAGCAAGTCGTATCTCCGCCTAACTGGTACAAAAAGAAGAGCACTCTGTCAATGAGTTGAAGAGCTATGTTGAGAAACCTTACCTGTTTCAAGAAGAGTTCTCCCTCAGACTCTTGTGATGAATAAACTAAAGGAAGGTGGAGGTGTGGAAGATATTTTAAGATTTATACTTGTTGAGTTGAGGACTAGGGGAGGAGCTGGAAGATGAAATCAGGATGCCTGGTCAAATGAGGTTAAATCCACTAGCAACAATGAACAAATCAAAAGACAAAAGTTAAATTAAATGGCAGAGCAAGTTAATGAAATAGCAGCAGTGAATTAAAAACAGGCCAAAATCCAAAAGGCAGCAATGGAAAAGTTAATCAAATGGCAACAGTGAGGTGAAAAGTGGCAGAATTAATTAATGGCAGCACAACTCAGACAAATAGTCAAATGGCAAGGAAAGATTAAAAACTGGCAATGCTTATCAGCAGCAGATGACATTTGATGACACAGACTGTGTGTAGAATCTAGAAGGTGGATTTTGTACAAGTGCTGCAAGATCCTTTTGGAGGAGATTAGGAAGGGCCTTTCCTGGAGCTCAGCACAGCTCAGAGGAGGCAGATTTAGCCTGCCCAAGAGATAAGGCACCAACAGCTCTGTTGTGGGGATTTGGTGCTTATTTCCTCAGGGAACAGGAGGAGTGAGAGGGGGAACTCCCTCTCCTGGGCACTGTTTTAGCAGGAACTGTACCTGAGAGTATCTCCTTTTGAATTTTGGCTCCAGCTGACTTGTTGCTAGAATATCCAGACCACTCTTTATAGGAATAAAAATAGCGCCAAATGGCATTGCCAATTTTGAAAAAAAAACCCAACAAAACTCTGAGAAACAAGTACATATTCCTAAATTTCACCCTATTTTTAAACCTGGTTACTAATGTATAACCTTCCCAATCACTCTGTGAGACCAAAATTTCTATAAGTGCGATAGGTAAAAAATTTTGGAAGCCTTTTTGAAGGCTGAATACACTAAACCTACTGTATCATTCCTATCAGCATGTTTCTAACTTCAGCATAAACCATTAAGCAGCTTGTGAGCAATGACTTACTTTAAAAAACACATTTGTTTTTTCTCAGACTGTTGTATTACATTTCCATTCATTGTTTTTCATGTTTTCCACCAACCTGCTTGAAACCATAAGCTGCAAAAGCAAAGCCAACAGAGCTGGTTATTACACTAACACTGGGTTGCAGTCAAGCAGAATATTATTGCTCATCTCATGTTTTTCCAGCTTTGTACTAGAATGTGAGAAAAAACATAAGATGATGTTTTAAAAAAGGAAACTCACAGTAATATAATGGCAAAATACATTAACTTGCATCCTTTGTGACTAATTTTGGGTTTCCCACACACCAAGAATTGCAGAGAAACCAAAGAGAAAAGTGAACATGGGAAAAAGGTATCTGAATTTTCTATCTAATGACATCCCACAGTGAATTTTTTACAACACTGTTAATGAAAATTGGTAGCTGTTCCTATGGGAAAACAAACCTACCAAAAAAGAAACAAGATTAGATATAGAACAAAAAATAGAGAACAGGCAGAGGGAGCTGGGGCTGTTCAGCCTTGAGAAGAGACGAGTGAGAGGGACCTCATCAGTGTCTGTCAGTGCCTGCAGGGAGGGGTCAGAGCAGGGACCAGGCTCTGCTCAGTGCTGCCCAGCAATGGGGCAAGGGGCAACGGGCAGGAATTGATGCCCAGGAAGTTCACCTGAGCAAGAGGTAGGCCTTCTTCACTGTGCAGTGACCAAGAACTGGAACAGACCACACAGAGAGGGTGTAGAGCTTCCCTCACAGGAGATAGCCCAGAACCATCTGGATGCAATCCCGTGCCATGTGCTCTGGGATGACCCTGTTGAGCAGGGAGCTGGGACCAGATGACCCACTGTGGTCCCTTCCAGCGTGACCCAATCTGTGCTGGGATTCTGGGATGCTCTGATAGTGTAGAGCTAAATGTAAAGGTCAGCATCCTTAGTAAAGTGAAGCACCATGATCACCATTTCCATCAAAGATTGTATCCTCCAGTATTTCCTACTCAGGGGTGTCAATCTCACCCATAAACCCATCAGTCAATCAATACCTTGATAGGCTCACTGCAGTGGTCTTCTGTTTCTCAAAGAAGAACATACTCATCTACCACATGCAGATTAATAAAATCTGGTCTAGTTATAATGAATATTGTTGCAAACTATCCTCATTCAAGGTGACATGTTTGAAAAATATGTGATGAGAGGAGACTGGGGTGGTTGAGGGTTGGGATTGGCTTCAGAACAGCCAGTAAAGACACACCTGTTAAGAGCACACCAGAAAAACTTTAGAAAACATTAGCAAAGCTTATTAAGTCATCAGAATAGTGGAGATAGAACAGTTTAAAAGGTGCATCATAATCACATGCCTAATATGCCTTTTCCGAGATTCAGGATAGCATTGAACACTGCTCTGTTGGCAGGAATCTTTACATTAAATCTTGTCCAGAGAATAAGAGGAGACAGAAGGAATTTTAAAGTTACAAGTTCATACCAGACAATGATATTTGTACAACAGCACAGCTTGAGCTCCCCATCCTTAAACTTTAAAGGAAAAAAAGTCTTAAAGGGTTACAGTGTAGGCAGGCTGGAAAATTAAAGAAGGCAAAAATTATCAGCTTCATGTCATTATGACTAACAAATCCTAGAGCTACCACAAAGACAACAAAGTATGTCTTAGGTATTCTAAAATGTGTCTAACATTAAAAAGAAAACCATAAAAGATTAAGATGTGGAAATATTGCTTTCTTTAGCATAAAAATATCAGCCATGTTTTTAGTTAAAAAATAAGTCAGAATTTTCTTCTTAAGTATTTGTTTACACACAAGCAAAAAGTGTCAATTTGATTAAGTAAAATACCTGTAACATCTGTATAATTGAAGTATCTATTATTTTCTTAAAAACAGCATGTATTTGCTGCAATATTAACTACTGTCCATTGAACAAGAGAGAAAATCCTTTAGACATTCCTGGGAAGAGTGTTCAAAATACTACACTAATAAAAAGACCTACACCTACAAGAGGTGAATACAGCGCTTATAGTTTTGCCAATAAAAATGAACCTGAAACTAATGTTTCAACATTCAGAAGGGAGGAAGGAACACTTACTCACCTGGATGCAGATGCTCCAGTGCAGCAAACTGTCATAGCTATTCAATGGCATGAGAACAATGTGTACAGCTGAGGGCCTTTGGAGGTAAATACTGGGGGGGGGGGGGGGGGGGTAAAGAAAAAGACACTGTTGAAAACACAGATTTCCCATGACCTTTCAACATATTTACATAAAGACAACACTTCAAGGCTTAGAGATGCTGTTTTTCAACATAACTGATGTATGAAATAGTCACATATAAAGGAAAAAACCTTTACTTCTTGGTTGTGGGCTGGGATCCACCACCTCTAGTGGAAAATGGGAATGAAAATATGTTCTGAGTAACATTAACCCTTGCATATCATCCAGAGCCCTTCTGTTTAATGCAGTGTTCACAATGTTTTTTGTCAGCTTAGGCTGACTCATAGATTGTATCTGAATCTCTGGGTATTCTTTACCCATTGTCTCTGCCAGAGAAATGGCTGTGTGGAATATGGGTGCCAAACTGGAAATGTCTTCATGGTGAATTTTGAGGGCTCCCTTTAGTAAGTAGGAAGACAGAAAAAAACATAAAGCTCAGCCAAGAGGTGCTATTTATAAAAACCAATGTAAATGTAGTGAGAAAGTTCAGAAATGATCATGGGAGCATCTCCATGCGCAGACCTGAGAGCAGCAGGCAGTAAAGCTCATAATGGTAACTCCATCCAGCAGGAAAGTCACAAGAAAAAACCTACAACACAAGGCTGAAAAAGGCAAAGAAGATGTTTGACCTTTATTGCATTTTCTCAGTCCCAAAGTCACTATTTTTAGTGTATCAGTAAAGTCTCACCTTATCCACACCTATTTACAATGAAATTGGTTGTTATGTTGATGTTCATGAGTGTAATATAAAGTATTCAAAAGCTCCACAAAAAAAGGCTATTTTAATTCTGCTTGTTTTATACTACTCCCAGTAATAAAAGTACTATTCTGTTGATAATACTAGATGTGATAGTAGCAGGGGGATTTTTAAAAACAACTTCTGAATTTTTTGTATGCCACAGATGTCCCTGAACAATAAACTACTAAATGCTTTGGTCAAGCTCAAAGCCTGATTGACTTTAAGGGAAAATAATGAGATATATCCTGAAAGTCAAAATTAGAACCTCTTAATTAGAAGTCTAATATACTAACTACACTAAGGAGAAAATAAAGTCAGTCTAGGAATTGTGTCAAAGGATGAAGGGTCTCTAAACTGTGCCTGTAACTTTTAGTATTCATTCTTATTACAATAAAGTATTTTTAGACATAGATTTTATTATTCTTGCTTGTTTCATCTTTCAAACTCATGAAGTGAAAAGTGCAGTGAAACCAGTTCTCAGTAAGATGATGGCACTTTAACTCCAGTCTTGAACAGTGAAACTTGCTGCATATACTCAGAAGCCTGCAATTGTAATATATACATTTTCATCTTTACCCACAACTTGGTTCCATTTATGCCAATGTGAGCTGGACACAGTGTTGAAGTGATTACTTCCATTTTCTTCTCTGTTAAAATGAGATGATGTCCACTTATTTTACGTGCTTACTTAGAGAATGCAATAATGGAAAAGGCACATTTGAAATGTTGAGTTTTCAATACATTCATCCTATAAGGTATTTTTCATATGCAAGAGGAGAAAGTCTAGAGTGCAACAGGAATATATAATAAAACTCTTATTTTCCTCATTTTAGTTACCTCTTCTGAAATTCTTCAGGAAAGCGCAAATTGCCAAAAGGAAAAGGAAAATGTATGGAACAGTACATTGAAAGAAAATGGTATTTAGTGTCAGTTAGCAAAAAATATGGAATCTCTTCATAATTGCCTTATCTAACTTTGCCTAAGTTGGAACCCTTAGTACCTTTTCATTTTAGAAGAATGATACACAGTCCTTAATCCTATTTTTCCATCAATATTTTTTACTACTTATTTCTTTGCTCCTTTAGAGCCAACCTTCAATCATTCAAGTAAAAATTGTCAGAAAACAAATGTGACAAGAGAATACGTCTACAAGAAATTGGCAGCTGAAATTTTCTATCGTGACTTGCCACAAAGAAACTTAGAATTTCTAGATTGCAGGAATTCCATCTGGTTACAGAAAAATCATGTGGGAGCAGCAGATACAGAGTATTTTGGTCAGAGAGACCTGTGTTTGGTTCAGATGTGACAGCCTGTAGCTGAGGTAGCTGTATCCCTCTCCACTGTCCTACTGCAGATAAATTATCAGTGCAGCAGTCACATACCCTTAACTCTAGTTAAAAGCCTGTGTTTTTTGGTTCAATGAATATTCAGTTATACATAATACATGAGTAGAGCTCTAGGAGAGAAGAACACAGGCACATGTGTAATGAGGAAATACTCAACCATGCAGAATTGGCCAAAGGACTGCAGTGAGCACCCACAACTTCTGTGCAGCATAAGAAGAGTGCAGCTACCAAAGGCAGCCCACAGCAGCTGGTATATGTGCTGTAGTATCTGAGCCCCATTTCTACACCTCCTGGGAACAAATTCTGGGCTTTTCAAAGGAGTGTCATAATTCTTAATGACCTCCAAGTTTTTAAAGACCTTCAGATGGGCCTCAGTTGGGAGATCTGTGACAGAAAGCCATGACTGCTGGCCAGCTCCCGCAAGCTGCCAGGACTGCTGAGGACTGTCTGTGTGCACTGTAATCTTGGTGCACTCCTTGGAACAGCAACTTCCCCTGCCACTCCAGTGACCCAGCCCGTCAGAGACCTTGGCTCAGCTGAGCTCCCAAGGGAGAATGCAGCTCTGCAAGTGTAGAACTGCAGGAAGTGCATAGGCATACAGCTGGAGAGAATTCTGCAAAGTGCAACTAGGATGATAAAGGGTGTTGAAGCGTCTGATATATGAGGGGAGGCTGTGACTTTTGGGACTGATTATTCTGGAGCAGAATAGTCCTCAAGGAGAATTTTATCCATGCAAGGACAATCAAACACTAGAATACGTTGCTCAGAGACATTGTGGAGTTTCCAAGGATGGACACAGTTCTGGGCAAAGTGCTCTGTCTGCCTCTGCTCTGAGCAGGTTATTGGACCAGGCAATCTCCTGATGTGCATTCCTCCTTCAGCTACTCCATGATTGCAAGGGACTCAGAGAGCTTCCATTGCTCCAAACTTTGGTCTGCTCTAGCACTCATGTGGAACTCCTGTCAGCATCAGAGTGATTGCAGGTTTCTCTTCAGCCAAAAAAGTAGAAAATTATAACATTTGTTATGAAAAAAAGGAGAAAACTGTGTGACAGCCAGCCAAATTTCCATGGAATTACAGTAATCTTCTTTGCATGAAGTGTTGGATAAGGGTTTTTGAAAGTGCATGGCCTGCTGAGCTAGAGTTGGGCCTGAGCTTATTTCTGTGAGCATCCATCCCATCAGTCTGAGGTAGGTCCTGGTACAAATGACCTCTTAACACTGCCAAGGTATCCTCTGGGAGGGAAGTAATTTTTGCATAAGGAATCCCTATAGTCAAGTGTGAATGAAGCAGAGAGGATGCAAAAGAGCAAGAGCTTTAACAGAAATACAGAGCAAAGAAAATTAACAGTATGGACACACTCTGTCATAGAAAAGAGATTGCTGAAATGGATGCACAGAGACAGCTAAGCCACTTTCTGTTCCTGTGGGCCATAAAGGTCTACACAAACCAGTGTAATTTCAGACAGGTCAAGCTTACCATGGTGAAGATTTGGGGAATGAGGCTCTTTAACTTGTAGTTAACCATATTGCTGAAAATCCCTGTGGCTACTCCCTGCAACCAGCTAAATGCAGATCAGGAAGGAACACCCTTGGTGAACAAGACACTCTGCCAGAGATAACACCAAAGTACAGTTCACAGTGAGCTCTCAAACTCAGATTTTGTGGCAAGAAATAAATGGTGTGACCAGTTGGAGGCCCAGAAGCAGAACAGATCATAGATCAGCTTGTGCCTTTGGGGAGAGCTGGTTACCCAAGACAACAAGAAGGTAAAGTGTTTAGGTTAGTGAAGGCATGATTGAATGTGCAAAGATAAAAAAGTTGCTGTTACTACTATTTTAATAGTCATGAATCTAAACCTTACAACATATTAATGTAGCCTAATGTATAATTTTCTGCATTACATAAGTATCTCCATTACCATATTTTGAAAAATCTATTCATGTTTTTTTGTGAATTAGGTAACACAAATCACAATATAAGTTTTTTTAAAGTTATTCTGGTCTTGGGGTAGCATATTCAGGAACTCATTCCCATTGATACAGCATTGTTTGGCCTATGAATTCCTACACTGTGCTTTTTCACATCTCTTCAGAAATGTTCCTTCACTCACACTGTCACATTGAAAATGCATCAATTCCTTAGCCCTCCTCTCAGCTGCCTTCCTTGAGAGTTCTTCATGGGTTTGCTACAGAAAATATTTCTTTCCCCTCATTTCTCTGTGGTCTTAATTTTATCTTTCTCTCCTGAAACTGATGATTTTTTGACATTTAATCTATTTAATTTTATTGTCACCTTCCCTGTCTATCATTAACCCAACTCTGCAGATTGCCTTGTGTCTTTCTAAATCATCTCCCTCGTTATCATACAGTATTTTGGGTTTTTTTGCAATCTTTTATCTTCCTTTATTTCTCCAGCTCTTTCTTTTGCACCCATATTACATTTTTTAGTTAAAAAAAATTTAAAAGAGAAAAGTTTTAATTCTGAGTTGCCTATTTCCAATGAAACTTTCCTTTTAGTCTATTGTAATGTATTTAATTCTTTACTACTTGAAGGATGCTTTTTGTCCCCCATAATAACCTGTTTACCCAAGAACAACAATCAGTTAAATATCACAATATCTAGTGTGGGTGTTGCAGAGAAATAAACTGTCAAGTATGCTGATCACGTAGGTACTGAAATGCCAAGTCTTTCATAAACACTTCCAGTGAAAACTGGCACAATCTGGACTTTAAAATACAATTTAACAATACACAAGGGATTTATATTAGAAACTAATATTTTATTTATATTAGAAATTAAATTTATATTAGATTTATATTAGATTTATATTAGAAATATTTATATTTATATTGGCTTGAGTTCAGGTGGAAATCAAAAATATTTTTTTCCTTTTCAAAATATGTTACTTTGGATATAGAATTTAGAACATCAGAGAACTGCATTATAAAAATAACCACTTAACAGTAAATTGGTTTTGAGAGTCTGTAAAAACATAGTTACAAATGAATGACAAAAATTTTTACAACTTTTCAATTAAAATGAAAATAGGTTTTCACAGGTAGAACTAACACAGGATGTAATACATATATTAACATTTGTCATTACTGATGGGTATCAGCAAGACCATTTGATAAGTGGTGGGATAATTTGAACTAGAGTTCAAACAAAACTGTTTAAATATATTAAAAAAAATTAAAAATTACTTCTTTTACTTGTGCCATGAATGCAGTGAGGTTTCTATGTATGGAGGAGAGCTTACTCTTAATTCTGGAGCTTTTCTAAAACACTCACTAGAATACAGAGGTTAGCAGGAGATTATTTCCTATCGTGAAATATATTCCTTTATACCTTTCAGTGATCATTTACCTCTGCTTTTTAAAAACCAGTGATGGTGCCTATTCTATTAAACCTTCTTTCTTCATATTTAATTTATAATACAGATGTGTGTGATCTGGCTTCCCCAGCAGGTATTAAGGTCTGTTCCTAAAGTTTAGGTGGCAAAATATACTCTCTCCTCATTGGAAATATACTGGAAACTTTATTAAGAACTTCAGGTTTAAAAGAGGATGTGTCTGCCTTATATACTATTAATATCACCTCAAAAATCAATCTTAATTGATGCCAAGCTATATTCCTGAATATTTTTTTTATTCTTATGTATGCTAATTTACCCAGGTCCTTCCCAGCAGACTGTGAGTCATTAAGAGGGCAGCACTGAGATAATCATACCATGGTCTCAGTGCTTTTTTATTAACATTTTGTCAAACACATTATCATGCTTATCTTTACAATTTTCCCTTATCTTTTCAAGACTGTGTGCCATTCTTTGCTCTTATTATTTGTAAATCACACTCAGATTGTTATTCAGTCTTTGACATTTTTGAAATATGGAATTAGATAACCATCATATTGTTTCAGATGTGTATTTCCCTTCCGAAATTTCTGTATCATGGTTTCATTAACAATGTGATTAAGTAACATGTCAACACGTTGGACCTTCTGCATTATTCATCATTTGTTGAGCTATGATCCATCACCATTGCCTAGTGGGAGCTTCCAAACCACCTCATTTGATCAGCTTAATCAATTTGCTGCTGCAGGTTAACATTGCTGTGCTGGTGAAAAGTAGATCATTGCAAAGTATATAGTTTTACCCCAAATTCTCTGTTAAAAATTCACATACAGACTCAAGCACATATGCATGCATATATGGATAAATATCTGCATTTTTACAGAAGGAATCAAATAGGACTTTTCAAAATTTAGCAGTACATGTAGAGCAGAACAAGTACGTTCTGATTTCACACCAATCTGCCTTTGCTAAACATGGCAGGATTGCTTTCTGCAGCGTTGCTGTGATTTTCCACCCTATTCTGGTCTATTTTGGCTGTCAGTGGTGGGCAATGCTCGTGTACCATCATATAGAACACACATATCATTGGTACAGTTGGTGCAAGCAAGATGAAGATTCAGTGCTGCTGTAAGAACAGCATATTGACATACCTATATTGCTAGTCTAAAAAAAAGAAAAGTTAAAGTATCTCTGTAGCAATCTAATGTTGACAGTATGCAATTGCCAGTTGTATGAGTTCCCTCTATTTAATCTGGTACCATAAAATTCTCTTAAAGAGAAAAATTTGAGATATCTATCTTGAATTACTTTTTCACTCCTAGTCTTTGGCACTTTATCTGTTGTCCTTCTTATAGACTTATTACTTTGCACAGAGTTCCATCTTTTGTTTCCATTATTTGGGTGTGACATGTTTAAAGCTTACAGAATGATGTAACCAGCCTCAAAGATATGCATTTGATAGAGCTTATTAGGGGCTCTAGAGCTCAGATTTGCTCAAGGCTGAAGCTTTACCCTCACTAAACATTTGTTCTGAACAGAGTTCATCATGATCTCCTCAAAATCAGAATAAAAATAATTAATTAAGAAGTTATATTTTAAAGGCAAATGAAAATCACTTCTGTGAGATTATGTAATCATATGTATAGCAATAGAAATAAACTTCTATTTTCCCCTCCTAGTCCTGTATATAGAGTGCTACTTGGGTAGAGGCAGGTTAAACAGGTACTTTTCTGTATTTATTGTTATAAAACCAGGGCTCTTCCCTACATGAAAATATTGAAAATAGCTATGACTTTGAAATAACTCTTTGAAAAGCTACTTACAGTAGTTTTCTGATGAGATGAGCAGAATGTTTCCAGAAAAAAAACGAAACCTTCTCCCATGGCATCCCCTATAGCATCCTTGTGAGTGCCTGTGTGAGTAAACACGAGAACTCTCTCAGGTACAAATTGTTCTAGACACACACTGAAGATTATTGGGAAAGTGCAGCAAAGAAGAATGACCAACAAATATCTCCAGAGAACTGGAAATCCTAAACTGTGAACAGTGCAAGGTGCCTAATGTTAAGAGAGCACAAATGAAGAGTAAGATTAGCTACCTAGTGTGAGCCAGATGTCTAAGAGTAAAACTAATTGCATCAATTTTTAATTTATTTTTTTTAGCAGATTATAAAAGCCAGAGAAAATTCTTCCTTTGTACCTAAGAGGAGAACTCAAAATCCTCTGGACGTTCATGTGCATAATTTAAGGAGATCTTGTAGACAGTGTTTATACTACTTTTGGAAAACAGACAGTACACCTGCTGGCAGATTTTTGGTTAATTAAATTACTAAGTGATTCTTGCAGTACGTTATTATCAATTATTGTCCATTTTGATCAAAAACTGCTATCAAGAACTATTAAGACTTTAGCTCTGCAAAGAGACAAGACAAAAAGGAGGAAAATTATTAGCTCTCTAAAGTTCTCTTGAACCATATTTTAAATGGAACTAAAGATATGTTCTCTAAAAGTACACTACATAAGCACTCAGATCAGCAGGTACCAATTAGTGAAGAAACTCAGCAATTGTGTCTGATCTTTGGCCGAGTTCTGCTTGCCCTTGTGCTCCCTTTTATGCTCATACACCAGTTTTCACTAATTGTTCAATCTCTTCCTACTGTTCATTTACAACGCTTCTAGTTGTTGGTAGAGCAATCAAGGTATTGCACAAAGCTGTAAGCTCATTTTTTTGACAGAAATGTACATGAGGAGGAAAAGGCAAGTGCTTCAAAAAAGCTTGTCATAAAAGCCAGCTAAGGTTACATTTCCTCCTGTCTCTACCTTTAAATTGTGCAATGGAAGGGTTTGAGATACAGTTATCTAAATTACCTTAATTCTAAATTCTACAGTTTTCCACCTTTGAAGTGTGGAATATCCCTATGTAGTCTATAAAATATATGTACATGTATACATGCACACAAACTCATGCATATATACATATATATGTGTGTAAGAATTCACATGAGAATATTTCATAAGATATTCAAACATGCTAATTTGCCCTGCTCTTTAGATTTGAAATAATTAGATATTTCATGTACTGATCACTGTGAGTTGCTAATGACTTTTTAAAAGAGCAGTTGTAACCAGCAGAGTTAATCACATAGTACACTCTGGTTTATAATATTAGGGTAAGATGTTGAACAAACCTATATACTTAATACTATATTCCCTCAAAGCTCAAGAAATTAGAGAAAATAAAATGTTCAGGTGAAAAAGGAAAAAGCCAGAAAAACAGAAATGTAACTAGATTCTCACAGCACTTATGGGTTTATTGTGTGACCTCATTTAATCTCTCAAACCAAGTTTGTTCTAGGCATGCTGCATTAGCAATTTCATGTTTATTTTCCTTCTTAATTGTAAACTTTTAATAGTTTTATCTAGTTATGTCTACTGGTATTTAATATTTTTCATCATGTTGCTACCAAAAGGAGATTTTAAAATCCTTGGGGAGAGATCACAAGCATGATTTTTCTGTGTAAACATCTAGAATTCTTCTGTCCACTATAAACCAGTGGTTCTCTAAGCACATTTGTTCCACAAAATAAACACCTGTTAGTTCTTCACACATTGTACAAAACTAATTTCAAAATTTATCATCAATCCCTCAAAAATATGTTTCCTAAGAATTTCTGGTAGCTGAATACAATTTACTCGAAATATTCTTAAAAAAACAAATTTCAGAAAGCCTCAGGATATGTCAGTGTCATTGACTCACAACACGTATGAACACGAGTAGCTGACATCACTCTATTTTCAGAATATCTGGAATAATTACTGGAAAGCCAAGGAATTAAACAGTTTATGCAAGAGTCCAAGGCTAACATCAGGTCTAGGTGGAGCTTCATGCTGTATCTCATTTCTCTTAACCCTTCAATAATTTCCCTCTAATTTTAACCTTCTCAGACCTTTGCTAACCTCTTTTGTTTGATAGTTTCTGAAATATCAGAAACCATATTCCCTTTCCAAATTCTACATTTCGCATCAAAGCTTTATTCTGTATAATTTCTCCTCTGGTGTACTAACAAATCCTCTCTTTAATTTATATTATGAACTCTTTGAACTAGAAATAAACTCAGTGTTCTGAGTGTTGTGGTGACTTGCAGTCACAGCTACACAAATCCAGTGACATTCTAGGACACAGGACACAGAGGGCAGGCAGGGAGGTGCAGTAAGATGCCCTGCAGTCGCTGAGTTCATTTCTGTCAGCTGAGCTATCACTGCACAGAACCAACCCTTTGGCCATGGAAAAATAAGAAACTACTCTCCCTACAGCCACACACACACACACACACAGAGCTATCTTAAGGGCATTCTACATATATCAGCATCTCAGGAGCATTTTCACCAGAGTAATAACATTTATTAACAGGAAATTGTGTATTTTTGCAGTTCCTGTATTTATCAAAATCACTCCATTCAACTGGGGTATTTCCACCTATGTTATCTAAACCAACACTTCAGATTTAAGAAGTATTTATTACAATTAAACTAAAAAAACTCAAGCAACTATTTCCAACCTACCTGACTGTCCAGTTAAGGATATAGAATTAATATTAGTTAAACCTTTTCTACTCTTAGCACATTATTTCAGACATTCAAAATATTTGAGACATTAATAATTCAATGAGACAATAATAATTCAATAGCAAAACAGACCTGCATAACAGTTAAAATAAGTACACAAATGAAACATTGCATATCTCATTTGGCCTATTTATAATTTCTGCAGATTTTACATAGCAGTCAATACAGCAATTAAAGGAAAGGAGAGGGTTTCACAAAGAGATAATATTTAGCAACAGCCTAGGCTGAAAAATCCCTGCTTCATTTCTCCAATTGGACCAATAAAAAATCTTTTCTTTAAATCCTGCATATTTTGATTCACATTTTCAGAAAATTAAAACATTGATCTCTGGCAAGAGTTTTCTCAAGGAAAATACAGTGTGTATATTTTATGTATGGCAGCAGATTAATATCTAGTATTTTCTTATTAACTGTTCTCTTTATGTGTGGTTTGCATCATGAAATTTGGTTACATGTATGTAATTATTGTGAACATGCAGTAAAAAATTGTGTAAAGAAACAGTGGCTCTCAGTGCTTTGGTACTAAAAAACAAAAAAATAAAGCAACCCAATTAAATATTGGTTTCCTCTTTTAATGAGGAAATCCACACTGCATCTTTTAATGAAAAACATGCACTTAAATAATGTTCAAGATGAAATGACCCACAATTTCCCTATAGGCAGGGAAGCTCACAAAGCAGAGCCTCTCTCCAGCAGCTCCACACCTCTTTGTAGAGGCTGCACTGCAGCCAGCACTCAGATGACTTTCATAAGTTCTGGGCAGAGGGGAAGGATCACCTCCCTGGATCTCTTTGCAACACTCCTGATGCAGCCCAGGGTAGTCTTTATTATCTTTTTTCAAGATAGTGTTGACCATTATCTTGAAAAAATTAGCCATTAGCAACAAGCACTGTTGTTAATGACTAATTAACACTATAAATAGCATTATGCATTTACAAGTGAAGGTTGACATATTTTAAAAAAATCTATCTTAAAAACTAAATTCTATGTTAAAAAAATACTTTCATGCACTTTTTAATGTAGATATTATATTGAATGAATATTGATGATTTTGACAGATCAGTGAATGAAGATTTGATATTGAGGATAAATATACTTTTTCAAATGTTAGAGGGCCCCTTAAGAAGAATAAAAATTTTTAATTTTTGATCTAAAACTTATTTATTGGTTTACCTCCTCAGAGCCATCTTTCATAAGGAAGATATTAACATAGTGCAGAAATTATCTGTGTGTATTACAAAATATTCCTGGTTCCCTGAACCAAAAAAAAAAAGAAAAAAGTAGCCTTCCATTTTCTGCTTCTCTCATTATTGTGTTGGTCTTTTAAACATATTTTCCATAAAATTAAACATATCTAAAGAAACCTAAATTATGCCCACTCTCAGGACAATCTTTAAGTTTGGACTTACCTACAAGTCACAGATGTCCCTAAAGCTCTCTCAGTGACTTGCCTTTGTTGCCTCTCAGTGTGATCCTTCCCACTTCTGTTCCTTGGCCTCCCAGTTACCGTGGCACAGATTTTGTCCAGAAACTATGGAAATTAAGAGAAGGTTCTGTGTCACAAAGAGGACAGCTGAGAAATCTGAGCATGTGCCAAGCAAAGCACTAATGACAAGTACAGCGAATTTGTATCAGTGTGAAGTTAATTATCTCTACTGGGACATGCAACTAATCAGCAGGACTACCTGCCCATTCAACTGCAGTTACATGGCTTTTCCAAATTAACCCATGGAGCCTTTCCAGAACTTACTTGGATCTGTGGAAGGACCACAGAGCATCATGCTGGACTGCCAAGGGTGCCTAGAGTTCCTCAATGGAATGCTTTGAAAAAATCAGAAGGAAGGTCCTTCACAGCCATAATAAATAATTACAATTTATTTTGATTTTAAGAAGAAGCTTTTCACAGCACATTCTTGCACTGCTGCTGTTCTGAATTTCCTGTTCAATCAGCTTCTATTGTATCTTCATTAACAAAGTATCTGATGCAGCATGCCCTGATTGAGCACTTATGCTTTAGAAATCAGATTTTTCCATATTTTATAAAATTCAGCTACTACTATGCATATGTCTGAGCTTCAAAAAACTGGACTGAAATTTCACTGGAACAATTGCCTTGAAATTTGGGAAAAAATCCTCTACAGATTTCGCCTGTGCCAAGGCTTAGATTTTATGAAGCCAAACAAATGGCTGGGCAGTGGATGTTGGAATCAAAGCAAGTCCTCTGTGACCTTCAAACCTTTGAGCTTAGGGTTTTGACAAAAAATTCACTGCCACAAAATGCATGCAAAAAATTCCAGGCATATGTGCACATGCACAAAATGAAACTCTAAATATTATTAAACTCCTAGCTACTATTCCTTTCCAAAAATTGAAAAAAAGAGGAATTAATTTGAAGAGTATAATTATTAAATTCTAGCTACTCAACATTTCTTACATTTCTTCAACTCTGTTGTGGGTTTCTTTTTAGTTTTGGGCTTTTTTTGGCAGGTATACATTGTCTTTCCTGGTTGTGCTAATTGGTGTCATTCTGCTGCTCTGTTCTAATTCTTAAATTCTTAAATACGTTTGAATTCAATCTGTTTTGTCTGTGCTGTTTCCTATCAGCTGTAACACGCAGAACCAGAAAGACAATCATGTAAGGACTTTAACCTATTTGTAAGTAAAACACCTCGTTTGAATTACCAGTTCAATTTTTATCTAAACTCTGTGACCTGGAGCAGCTGTTATGGCAACAACACACACCCATTAGGTTGGGTTGTTTTTTTTTTTTCCAGAGACAGCTTATTTTAAAATAAAATATGCAGTGGGTGTTTTATTTGTAGTGACTGCTGTGATTTGTGACTTAATGGAGGTAACTCCAGCTGCAACAGACATATTGTGTGATTGATAGTGAATGATGACAACTTATTACCAACAGCAGAAATGTTATCTGGCTCCATGCTACATGAAATAGTTGCTTGGAGTCAGAGTCAGAGTCAGATTTTTCTTACCAATTGCATCTCTGATCCTATTTATTCCATGTATGTGTTAGGAATTCACAACATTTACAGGGGATATTAAAAAAGAAATAATCATGTAAGGGAATAATTGACAATGTGGTATTTTCAAATAATATCATTTTAAGATATTTATGGACAGGGTAGTCATATTTAAGTATAATTGGCCTAATAATTTTTAAATAAAATATTTTTTACAACATTTCAGGTATATACCAGGCCACATAGCATGAACTCAGAAAGAAAATAAATGTATTTATATCAGAAAATATTTTGAAAGGTTTTTAAAGTCTTTTTATGTTAAGTGAGAACTTCTCTTATACTTATTATCATATTCACTGCTATTATTTGCCAGATTTTTATCAGCAATCACATCCGTCTGAGACACTTCAGCCTTTCAGACAAATAAATTTTTCTGTTTCTCACATGTTCACAAAATGTTTATAAAACAAAATCACCACAAGTTCTACCATTTCTCATAATCTACCAAATGCTGCAACATCCTAAGCCCAGCAATGTGTTGTTTACAAATGAAGGGAACTCATCTAAACTGAACCAGCTGCTAGGATCTAGATCTGTTTGTTTCATTTACTGTAAATGAGTCTTCCTTTTATAAAGTATTAGACTGCCTTCCTTTCTTTAGCATTTATTTCCCAAAGAAAAATGAACTGGAGGCTCAGCATTTTAATATGTGAAGAGAACCTGGGGTTCTTTCTACCTAAATTTAATGAAACAAGTAGGAGCCATAAGATATTGCATTTTATTGCTTAGTTGCCTGACGGATTAATTGACCATTATTTTCCTAATGATTATTTTCCATATCTCCCATTAACAGCATAATTGCTGAACTGCCTTATGGCTTCTATTTTCCTCACCTACTGCCCTTTCACTGAAACCTGTACACTTGTACCTTTCTAATGAATTTTTTGTTGCCTTCATAAACAGAAATCCTTTATTTTACTATTTCACTATTCTTTTTTTTTTCTCTCCAAACTGCTTCTGCTTTTCTCATCCTGTTTCTGTTTTGTTATTTCCATTCAGTAGAAGTTAATTCAATGATGACTCCTTCTACACAGTTTTTAATTTCACCTACATGTTGCTTCTGTGTGGATCAACAGGCTGTCCAAAGTAAAAAAGATTTTATTATACTAAAAAAAGGTGTAAAAAACAGCTGAAAAAGTCCTTAGGTAGCTATTGTAAGTAAGCTGATACCAACTGCATAATTAATAAAAAAATTAGGAAAAGGAGTATTTATGGCTCAAATTAATGCTATGATTAGTAAGACAAGAGGCTGGGAGATTCTATGCCTGAGGTCACTAAAAGTTCACTCAAGCTGTGCTTTGATGGTGTTTTCTGTTCTTAGCTCCAGACATCCATGTACAGACTGGTAGTGCCAAGAACTTGTCTTAATGGGTCTAAGGCGGCCTGCTGTATTTTCTATCCCCCACAAATCCTGCCAATTTGAAATAGGCACTAAAATAAAATAAAATACTCCTATCATGTTCTAGGAGGAGAACAGGGCGTTTCTAAGTAGCTCATGCATGAGGAATTGTCTACAGATTGTCAGAAAACCACCATGAAACAGTTAAACTGGCATCCTGGAAGCAGAAAATGCTCACTTTAAGCAAGCTTTGGATCCCATGCAGATTAAACCTCGGAGTTTAATACACTTTCCACTGCTTCTCTTGTAGGTGCTATGTATGTGACTAATTTCATCATGTTTTTCTGTGTATAGGCAGGTAGACAAACATAACTCAGTCTAACATAAAGTCAGCTTCAGTCCTGTCCTGTGATTTTTATTTTTACTGAAGTCTTTTTGCAGAAATCATTGCAGATCAGAAGTCCTAAGGATTAAAAAAGTAATAGCAAGTTACACAGCTGGAATATAACCACTCCAATTTTTTGTTTACAAAGTCTCATTACCCATAATTTTATCCCTTGGATCTCTTATTGCATAAACAGGTGTCTGACAGCCAACCTAGATGGTTTATGAGATCTTTGTACTCCCATAACTCCATGCTAAATCTCATCAGAGCAAAATACCTGTTTACCAACTTGAACTGAGCAAACATTCTAAATTTTCCTTCTGAGCATGCATGTGCTAGTTGCAGATATGGATTTAAAGTGGTTTTAAAGGAAAAAAAAAGAAAGCATAACTTTTATTGTCCTCACAAACCTGTCCACTAACCACAAGGGAAATTAATTCACCTGCGGAAAATACTAATTTTGTTCCACTCTGCCTACCTGAGATTGTTGAGTGAATTGACAGAGACAGGCATTGCTGAGAATTGCAATATGCCACTAGGAAGCTTATTTGCAGAGAGCAGACATTTTATCCATCCAACAATGTTTTTGAATTTAAAAACACAAGCAGTTTTAGTCTGTAACAAATTGAGCATTGTCCAGATCTGAGAGAGTTCTGGTTGAAATGCCTATGCACATTTTGCCACGTATAATAATAAAATGGAGCAGTATTCTTATATTGTGGATGCTTACATCACAGAAAGAAAAATTTATCAGCATCTTGGCCACCATGTAGTAGCCAGGTGGAAGGTTTTTATTTCCATTCTTCATAAATTATTTCAAAATATGATTCACAAGTTAAATGTGGATGCTACCAATTGTGGCTGCATTTACACTCCCATTGCATCCTCTGTAACACCATGGAGTCAAAATCCCCACCATGCTATGCCATCCTACATAAACTTACAGTACCCAGCCTGGTGGGAGCATCCATATTAAGACATATTAAGACACTCTCCAGTGAATTTTCTGGCTGTGAGACCCCAAAGGCTGGTGCAGCCTCCTAGTTACACCCCTGTTGCTTCTTATCACAACTCACTACCCCTTCTTCTGCATGGTGAGCTTTATTTGGGAATAGAAAAAAAAAGACAGAGTATGTAGCCCACACATGCACTGTGCTGTCCTGGTTACCATGTCCATTAGGCTGCTCCCCCATTCTGAGCAAACCACTGCAAGACCCTTTCAGTGCTGCCCATAGCACACATGGGGCTGTCCTCCACAAGTGGCCACCTTGAAGCTCTCATAGAACCTCCGTGGAACACTTCTGAGGTCTCTAAGATCAGGCAGGGCACTGCCAGGCTCAGGAAACCTTGCCTGCCTGCACAAAAAAACAGGACAAAATGCCAATCCAGCAAAGCATGTCCATGAGATCAATAAGGAAACCCCCAAAGACCAGGCAAAATAGAAGACCTGCCCGACAAACTGATGAATCAGAAACTATTTTGAAGCAAAGCTCACATGGAGGAGGAGGAGAATGGGGCAGAGTATAGGTGTGCACCATGCAGCTTTCCTTTTGGACTGATGCTGTTCCAGAGATGTTTTGAAAAGTCTTCAGCAAGTCACTGAGGAGGGGGAGGACCACTGTGTGTCCTGTGCTGCCTTCAAGCCCAATTCCTGACCCATGGCTCCCTAGAGAAGCTTTAGCTCTTGACATTTGCTCACATGCATGGGGATGGCCAAACCCCCAGCTCAGCCCATGGGGAGACATGGATGTGCAGCACCAGAGATCTCTCTCAACTGTGCAGGGACAGCATCTTGGCTGAGGGCTTGTACAGCTCTCTGAAGGCACCTGCCTTTAGCAGTAGGACATAACAATCCTTTGAGTTAGAATCACAGAATCAAGAATACAGAGATGGAAGGCATCCACAAGAATAGAATCCAACTCTTAAACTGCTATCACCTTTCAGTGCCTCTCCACCTCCTTTTGGCTCCCTGCTAGCTGGCATTCTTCCAGGACTCAGGGGTGCAAGAGGTGCACAAGAGTCATGCAGAGTTATCAGGGCACATTTCAGCTGTACTTTATCTTTATGTGAAGCACTCTGTCTGGAACTACGTGTCTGGTCAGGGCAGATACAGAAGACAACACCCTGAGCCAATTCAGAGCCCTGAGGAGGCTGGATTTGACCTGTCTTTTGAGTCTCCATTCTTACACTTTTATCAACAGATTTTTGATCATTATTCTAGTGGTTCTGAAACAACTTTCCAAATAGACTTAATAGTTTAAGCAGAAAGTATTTGAACAGGTTCTTTGTTTTACTATTTCTTTTTTCCTCCAGCTCTTACTACCAGAATGTGAGAGTGGTAATACAAACTTCCTGGGTTTTTTAATATGTGTACCAGTGTTTAACATTGCTAGAAAAATGCTCTATAATGGAATACTGCAAATAAGTTTCCTTCTACTAAGATGAGCTTACTTAAAATTTCTGCCTAATTCTAACACAATTTTTCTACAACTATCCCTGTGCTCTCACAACAGAGATTTTTGGAACTGAACTACCCAGTGTGTATGTGGCATTGACAACTTTGCTGCTAACTCTGGAGAGAGCCAGCTGCTGCTCACGGGCAAAATTGCTGCACAGCAGAGCCTGGATGAAGTTCTGCACCTGATGTGAACTGCCATTTTTCTTGTAACCAGTAAAGTTCAGATTAGACAGAGAGGTAGCCCTTAATTATTGTAACAATTAAGGCCCTTTATTATTAATAATAAATATTCAGCAAGAAAGTCAGTGAAAGTATGATCACAATACACACCAAGAATGTATCTGTCCTAGCAATGACATCTGACTCTTCTGTTTCTTTTCAAATTCTTTTTCCAGTTTGTCTGGGATAAAAATGGATAATGTAAGATGAATAATAGAGAATGAGCAAGCGGGAAGGCACATCATAAAGCTCATCAGAATCCAATAAAACCGACAGCATATGAAGAGTGCATTAGGTTAGAATTTAAAGATAAAAATGATTGCAAGGAAAGAAGAAAATGGTAATCTTCATTTGCAATTCCAGACTTGGAAAGTGGAAAGTTTAAGACAATATATTGCTGAAATACTCCAGATGCTTTGGAGACTTCTGACAAGAAAACTTATGAATATCATAAAAGGTAGATGTCAGGTTTTACCGGTACACACTGAAGTGTCTATGATATATAAGAAAATAGAAGCCCAGGAATCTTCTAGGACTTTGCAAAATTCTAATAAAAATCTTCATATTGATGTGCATGGAGAAGGGCTATAAAAATGGTATGTGTGGCTGATATGCACAAATCTAACTGCAAATTCTCAAGACAGCCAGGTCCAAAAGAGAGACAGTAATTAAACCCTTGCAATAGATAGATGGGACAAGATAAAGAGATTAACCACTGTCATCTCCTGATTGGTAGCAACCAGACACATCCAAATTGAGAACATTCATAAGCAGAATTCAAGGAGTCTTGGGAAGGGCTTGAAAACTGATGCCACTGCATCCCCATCCTCTCTTAGCAGACTGCCCACATAAGGGCAATTTTGTTCCTGATAATTTGGCAGATGTACACACCTCCAGGTATTGGTTGGTATGAGAATGAGTGTGAGACTGAAGTCATTTATAGCAGTAAGGAACTGCAGAGAATTCATCAAATTGTAGCTGTACATATATACTTATACATATATCTATATATGTATGTGGTATGCATAATTTAATAAAAAATTCAGCACTTAATCATTCAGTTATAGCTTGCAGGATGAAATAATTCATTAACTAAAGGGCCATTCCCAGTTTTAAAGCACTGAAGAAAGCCAAAGTTTATAGGCTGGGTTGATCCTATCCTGAAAGGCAGTTCTAAAATAGTCAAAATTGAATTTCAGCTGTTCCAGCATACAACTGAATACCTTATTATATCTTTTAGTACCACACTGCAGGCATCTAAATTTAGGCATCTAAATGTAGCAAAACAATTCAAATGCATAAAGACATCTCTGTAGAGACATTCTTGATCATAGAATACCTGAAACACTTGCTTAGAGCTACCTTCTGGGACAAAGGATCTGTGGGAGATATCAAGAGGGCATCTTAGGGTGGAAGGATACCCTAGGGTCTCTAAGATGCTGCTAGATGCCCAATTTTAAGTATTTGAGTTATTATGTATAGACAACATTCAGCTCTGAATAGGTAAATAACTGATGTCATTTGGGAGTTTGTGGAGGGGTTTGAGACATCCAGGCAGAGTAGACTGATGACTAACACATTTTTTTGATTCTGGTCTTTATCAGTGGGGCTCCTCACAATAAAAAAGCGGATTTTCAGAGACCTGAGTCCTGCTTTGTTCATCTGGATTTATACTGAGTGTATGTAGACAGAGTTAATGCACTTCTGGAAATCACAACAAGAATTTCTTTCCTTTTTTTCTTCTTTCAATGTGCATATGCTGCTACCTGGCTGATACAAAAGGGCAAGCATTTCTATAGGACCTATGCATTATCTGACAGTTTCTTGTATGTTCATAAAATACTAGGAAATAAGACAGCTAAAAAGGTCTCAGGCAAGCACACAAAGTCCCTACTCTCTCACCCATGCTCAGACACCTACATTCATTTACCTGCACCCTCAGACTGGCCTGTGCCTGAGCAGGGTAAGGAGACCCTGGTGCAAGAGAAGTGGAAGGTGCCTCCCTTTGATAATTTTTGGGGTCCTGCTCATAGAAGGGTATCTTTGGAGAGTCAGGAGTTTAGATTTTTAGATGCCAGAAAACAACCAGCTCCAGAACGGGGATAAAGCGCAGGGGGGAATACATGGATTTATCAAGGCCAAGATAGAGAACCCAGGCCTTCTGTCCATGGAAAAATATCAAGGAAACTCTGTGTAAAAGCATGCAAGTACATTTGCAACCTTTAAATTAATGTTTGAGAGATGCTAAGAGTTAATAGAGAATGTATACAGGTTTAATGTAAAAATTGCTATTCCATGGTTGTTACAATGTCTGCAATTCATGAAGTTGTTTTTTTTCTGCCCGTGCCACAAACCCTATAAAATGAAGTATTTTCCTGAGTTAGTATTTTCTATCATAAAACTAGTATTTTGGACTAATATTTTTCATCAAATATACTAATATTTATTTTTGAAAATAAATATTTGTTTGAAAACTGTTAAATTGCCATACCACCCATAGCTAGGAGGTATTGTGGGAAGACAACATGACTTCAGACATTTCCAGTGCCTGTATGCTCCTTTTTAAGTTCGGTCAGTTGACCACAGAGTAAAATGAAGAGATGAAGCCAATTTACCAATTTGCTCCCAAAGCATGAACTCCTATGGACTGGAACAGGGTGGTAAAAAAAGAAACATAGTAAATATTATTTTTACACTTCGACTCCATAAACTCCTATTTAGATGCAGAAGAGAGATTTTGAAAAGTAACCTCTGCCAAGTTCAGGACAGCAGATGCCAGACTGGAAAATTGCCTGGTTGATCTGTGGCATTTGCAGGCAATGAAGGGAAAGGCCATTGCATCAAGTGAATGAGGACAGAACTATAAAGAAAATAATTTGTGGGTACTTTATTGAATTATGATATGCATACAGACTGTGGAAATTGGATTTCTCTAAACCTGCTGTACTTGAATTTGTAACTTTAACATTCTTTCAGTATGTTTGTTGAAAAATATCTCTGCAAAATATTAATCAGAACAGATTATGATTGAAAATACATGTTCATAAAAACAGTTTTTGATGGATTTGCAGAACAAATATATTCCACACAATAAGATTTCTCCAAAATGAAAAAGATATTTCAGGAGTAAAATCCAATATAGATTCTAAGAAAATATTTACATTTGCTTTTTTCATTATTTTTTAATGTTGTCTTTTGACATATTAGCAATGGCACATAATTTGACAGGCTACAGGGTGAGATTATATTATAATAAAATGAAAAAAATCATATAATGTGCAAAATATTTCTTTCTCTGGGAGAAATCAACAATTTTGCTCACATTTGGATAGTCAAAGGGAGATTCTGACATCGTTGCCTTGCTAAACATAATGGAGATGTGCCTTTCAGGAAATCTTTATAGACAGATGACACAGATTTTCAGTAGCCCATACATTTTTCTTGTTTTCCTTTCAGTGAATGAAAATAGAATGCTTAGAATTTGGAGATTCTTACCTTCAGCTGGAGGAGACAAGTCATATTAAAAGAGCATAATATGTGTTCACAGTTGTTCTGTTCTCTGGACAGATGTTTTTCAAAACTGATTTTTCTGCAAAACCAGTAACATCAGAGGAAAGCATTTATTCTGAAGTTGAATATATCTCTCCTAAATTTAGAATTTTTGTGGGATTTATGGTGCAGAAAACACGCAATAGGACTAAATTTATTTTCTCTTTTGTGCAGTGGCGTAACTCAAAGTAGGAGCAACGCATGCCTACTTCCTGTGTATCCCTCACAGTTTGGGAAGCATATTTGCAAAGTGGTCTTGACTTCTGCAGTTTCAGATAATAAAACACTCACATATTTCAAGTGAGAAAAAACAGAACTGTGGTGCAAGACTTCAAAATTTGAACCAACTGTCTTGGTAGTCTCTTTAGAGTACAATTCTCCTGTCATTATAAAAGACTGTTTAGGACATGGCTGCCAGTATATTCCAAGTAAAATCCCATAAATACTTACAAAATCCCATAAATACTTACAAAGCTCTTTGATTAAACTGGGGGTTAATTAAAAGAATGAAAAACTGGTAAATAACATATCCAAATAAAGAAAATATTCTAACAGCAAAGTCTATAGGCAACATGGGCATGCAACAGGCTTTGTAAATTGTTACAGCTAGTAATATATGCAACTTTCAAATGTTTACTTGTTAAAAAGCGTCACCCACCTTTAAAAGCCAATATTGCAGTGTATAGATAGTAATCAAAAACTCCACAACTGCAATAATAACTATGGAGTGATTTAATTACTTCATACATATCAAACACTTGATCTTGCAAATTGTGTCTGAAGATATAAACAGATTGAGAACAATCTCATACCTACTGAAAATTTCCCTGGGGTTCAACACCTTCCTTAGAAAGGGACCACATCTAAGTAGTAATAGCAGTTTGTTTATCAGGGTGATCCCATCCAGCTCCAGGAAAACACAGAACTAAGTATCATCTGTAGTAGCTTTATTCTTACATTAGAATTACATGAGTAAATATAGAAATAGAAGAGTATTTCTCTTGTACAGCAGCATAAAAGGGATAGAATTTCCTGAGGAATACAGAAATATACAGGTTGGTGGGGGAATCAAGACCACTTTCCTCAAAGGTATGTAAAAAGAGGAAGAAGGTAAGATTTGTTTAGCCAGACTGCAGCATGAGCAATAGGTCTTTCTCACGTCTCTACATTGAGTTTAACATGGTTATTATGTGGAAAAGTGTACAAATTATCATTAGGTGCAGCTACAAGATCAATATGTTTTGCTGCTCATCAATCGCAAAACACATCCCCCGCATCATGTCTTTGGAACATGTGTTCATTTACAGCCATGGAAAAATTATAGGTATTAGGAATTTCACCTTCACTGAATTTAATTAATATAGGCTCTACTAAATATTTAAATTGTTACTGGTGAAAGATTTTTCTGTTAAATGTGTTTGATTAATTTATCTACTCATTTTTACAAGTGAGTTGTTATTATCTTGTATGAATCAATAGTTTTTCAATATGTACTTCCAATCATTAAGCAAATGCAGTAAGTCACTGAGAACAACATGGGTTTGGGGGAATTTTTTTTTCATAATGGGTTGTAAAAGATGATGTTTGAAATCTGTTTTCTTACAATTATGTTTTGTCATTCAGTCTTCTGTCTCCTCCACTTTCCACATACAGATTCCATTGGTCTGATAATGTAAAGTTTATTTGGTAACAGTTCTAAGATCAATAGTAGAGCTTGTACAAGATGACGCATTTCACAATAATTCTATTAATTAACTTTTCTGATTCATTGGGTGAAAAAAATAAAATGTGAATCTGCCTTAGAGATCATGTACATTTTATTTAATCACAGATTTTGTCAGGAAAGAGAAATGCAATGGAATTGATAGTGGGCAAACATTTCCACATAAAGAAACTGGAACTTTGGGCTACATGGAATGATGATATTCTTTATGGAGTAGAGATGAAAAATTATATCCTGGGCTGCATCCAAAGCCTGTGGGCAGCAGGGGAGGGAGGGGACTTGGCCTTCTACCCACTTGCAGTGCTGCATCCAGCTCTGGGTCCTCCAACACAAGAAGGATGTGAACCTGCTGGAGCCAGTCGAGAGGAGGTCTCAGAAAATGATCAGAGGGATGGAACACCTCTGGTGTGGAGAAAAGCTGGGAGAGTTGAGGTTGTTCAGCCTCTTCAGAGGAGAAAGCACCAGTGAGACCTTCCAGTACCTTCCTGTACTTAAAGGGGCTACAAAAGGACTGAAGGGTACTTTTTGCAAGGACCTGGAGTGATAGGACAAGAGGGAATGGCTTCAGACTGAGAACAGGTCTGGATATGGTATTTGGAAGAAATTCTTCACTGTGGGGTTGATCAGACACTGGAGGAAGTTACCTGGAGAAGCTGTGGATGCTTAATCACTGGAAGTGTCAAGGCCAGGTTGGATGGGGCTCTGAGCAACCTGGTCTAGTGGAAGGTGTCCCTGCCCGTTGGCAGACCAATACAGACCATTCAATGATTCTATGATCTTATGAAGGTCAGTAAAATCCTTGAGTGATTTCTTGGTTTCTAGTTAAACCAGAGAGGTCTCTGATTCCTACAGAATTCCAAATAATAAGTCAAAACACACTGTCTCAACAGCTAGCATGCCAAAACCTGAAAGAACTGAAACCTTAAATGTATTTCAGGAAATACTGTCAAAATTTTATGTTTAGAATTAATACTTATAAGCAGTAAAGTTCACTGGTTTCAGGTGCCCAGACAATTTTGTTGTCTGGAAATAGCAGGTTTAATATAAAACTGAAAGCATGATAAAGATCATTGGCAATGCTCTCTCCACTACCTACTAGTGGAGTTTAACAACTGCTCAGCCATCAGCTAAGTATGAATGGAAATGAATTTTATTGACTTGCAAACAAATTGCTTAGGAACATCCATTCTTCAGATCAAACACTGCTCAAGAATTATGTCTTGCTGTAAAAAAGGTCAAATAAAAAGTAATACACAATTACAGTGAATGTAAAATTAATTGTATTTCATTGCACAGTATTTCAAACTATTTGTAAAATAATTTGAATTATTTGGCTGGTTTTTTAATCACTAATCTCAAATCTTTAGAACTAGGCAAGCTGGGACAATCACAGTGATCAAAAAGAAAGACATAGATTTAGAATAATGATACTTCAGTTTTGACATGAATTTTGATAAAAGGATTATTGAGTGCCACAAGTAAAACACACTGATATTTGAGTTACATTTTAAAAAATATCAAATCTACCTTTGTTTCCTTTTCAGCAATCTGCTCACGAATGTAGGCACTAATGAAGATGACATTATATGACTTATTGAGTGATAACAAAAATTATGACAGTTTCTCAGAATTAATGATACATGTGTACTCTAAAAAGACTCACTGATATACCAAAACCATCTGATGATGATGATTCTTCAGCTCAGAGTTCCTGACATTTTAGCAACTAACATTATTTTCAACACATCAATCTTTCAACGAGATTTCTTCCCAAAGTGAAAATGGCAGTTGAATAATACTTCTCTGTGATTTTTTTCTTCCAAAAGGGATCTTTGTCATCATATACATAAAGAGATTTATTTGTGAGTGAATTTTTCTGAATGCTTAAATAGAAATATTATTTCTGCAAATATTGCATTGATATTTCTGAAAATATTTCATTGAAATACCAAAAAAAAGAGATGTATACCCCACCCACACATGAAGAAATTATTGCTTCCATTATTATTATTATTATTATTATTATTATTATTATTATTATTATTATTATTATTATTATTATTATTATTTTTAGTAAAGCAGCTTCTGAGGGATAAGATCACAAGACCTGAATTCTGATGTGACTCTGTGGTTGTTTATTCTCTACATTAGGCAAATGAAGCTGTCTGGCTGCTGCTGTGTATAGTTACATTTAACTTCAATTAAAGATAGAGATTAGAGCTTGTTTCCACAATCAGGCTGATTTGTAATTAAGTATAAAAGTGTTATATATACAGTATTTATGATACTCTGTGGGGAAAAAAATGAGAAAAGGTTCTTTACAACAAGAAAATATCTATAGGCTCAGTTCTGGGTGGGGCTGATAGGAGAGGATAAGGATACATCCAGTGACATATAAATCATCTACATTTTCCTCCTGAAGTGTCTGACAAGTACCATTTTAATGGGCCACATCCACAAAATACTTTTTTCCTTCCACAGCTAAACTGCTGCTAAAGTGCAGCATCAGTTTCAAATACTTGTTTCTTATTAACATTGTGCTGTAATCCATCTGATATTGCAAGACTCAAAAGACCACTTCCTCCATTCTAAATATGTAACCAAAACACCACTTACAGTATGATTCAAAACACAAAGCCTTACTGCTATTAAATATAAAAATATTTTTAGTCCTTAGCCAACCTTGTGTTGCAATACTTAACAAAAATAATGCATTAATTAGTGTAGCCATAAGCCTACAGTAATATGAATTCTAACCATCAAGACAGATCATAGCTCTGTATCAATCTAAGTTAAATAAAACCCCAGTTCATCACTATAGCAAATGAAATGGCTGAAATGGCTCAAATGCAAAAATGTAGGAAAAATGTTACAACTTTACTACTGGGAACAGAAATTTAAGAAGTTTTCTTAATATGTTTTTCCATATCATGTTTCTTTTCAACACTTTTCATCAGCTTCGGTGGCACAAAAAAATATGTGACAGACAAAATCTTCTGCTTTTGGGTTTTTGGTTTGTTTTGCTTCGGGTTTGATGCCATTTTTGGGGTGCATTTTGTTTTGAGCGGTTTTTGTTTGTTTGTTTTAATATTATTATTTAATGTTCTTCTTATCAATTTTAATAATAATTGGAATAATTGTTTCTAGGGTTTTTTGCATTGAAAACTCACAATTATTTCCCTGAATGAAAATAATCAGAATATGATCTAGGTTTAGAAAAATATATGAAAACAAGAGGACAAGTGAAAAGTAAAAAGTAAAATTTAAAAAAGAAAGTTTAAAAGTATATGGTGAAGAGCAGGTATGAACTGTATTCATCAAAATTCAAGGTGAGACAAGGATTCCCATCATTCAAGGATCAAGTTATTTGCTTGTACTGCAGGAAATGAGCACGAGGTGTTACAGGGACAGAATTTCTGTTTTTAAGGTGCAAGAAATGTCACAAAAACTCCCTTCCCACCTTTAACTTTTAATGGAGTGGGGAGAAAAAAACAAAAGCAAGAGATATCTTCTGCATTTCAGACACTTCTATAATTCCAGAACTGCCACTCTATAATCTGGACAAGGCTTGATAACTCAGCAGTTCTTCCATAATAGTCTTTGCTTATATCTTCTCTTAGAGAACAATATAGTAAACAATATCCATTACAAAAGGCAGTGAACCACTTACATTAACTGTAGCTCAAATATGCCTTCTTCAGAAAGATATTTATATCGGTGACAGCTATAAACCCTGTGGGGTTTCTTTTCTTATTTCAGTTTTTTTTCTCCTTTTTTTCCACTTTCTTTCTTTTGCCTGTGCTATGATGCATAAAAAAGGGGAAAACAGGACAAATTAATAAAATATTAATAAAGCAAAGGTATTGAGGAAAAAATTAAAGTATTTTCCCCCCATACTTCTCATTAGCCTGGGCACTCTGCATAAAAGCAGCCAAAAACTTGTGAGAAAGTCCTGCCCTTTGTGTCTAGTAGCCTAATTTAACTACACATAGGCTTATGTTTCACAGCTTTCTGGCCCTTTGTTATTCAATGACATACAGGAAGAAGGAGCACTTTTCATTATCTCATTACTATACTACACATCAGTTATATCTATCTATGTAAACCAACATAAGTCTCTAAAATAGCAAACTATAAATGACAGCTAATGTTAGTAAAATTGTAGTGTTTATCTATTAATTTTTTTGAAGTTATAATATCCATCAGGTAACTAGAGTAACAAAGCTTTTATACTCTCCTGTACAAAAAAGTAACCCTTGATGAATGATTTACAAAGGAAAGCAACTAAGCAGAAGATCAAAAACATCATTAAAGCCTCAGGCAGATGATAACCCAAGCAAAACCATATTGGTTGCAGCCCTGTGTGGTTCGCCTTTTAAAGCTGCAGAGTTTGTGTGTTCAGCTTTTGAATATTCAAAATAAACTTCTTGCATTTTGATCTAGTGAAGAGAATTTACATCTAGAAACAAGGGACAGGAGTACCACCTTGTCAGGGAGCATGGCAGGATGTAGCTGAGCATGGAAGTCATGCTATCCCAAAATAATTTTGGTTGGAAAACATCTGTGAGGTCATTGAGTCCAACCTTGACCAAACACCACCTTGTCAACCAGTGGCCGAGTCACTGAGTGCAATGTCCAGTGGTGTTTTGAATACCTCTAGGTAATGGTGACACTACTACCTCCCTGGGCAGCCCACTTAGTGTTTGACAGCCCTTTCAGCAAAGAAATTCTTCTTGATGTCCAACCTGACCCTCCCATGGTGCAGCTTGACACTGTGTCCTCTTTGTCGGGTCACTGGTTGCCTGGGAGAAGACCCTGATCTCACCTGGCTCCATCCTGCTGTCAGGAAGTTGTACAGAGTGAGAAGGTGCCCCTGACCCTCCTTTCGTCCAGACTGAGCCCCCTCAGCTCCCTCAGCTTCTCCTCATTAGATGTGTTCTCCAGACCTTTCCCCAGCTCTGTTGCCCTTTTATGGACATGCTCCAGTACCTCCATGACTTTCCAGAAGTGAGTAGCCCAGAATTGGATACATCCAACACCCAAATCAGGGTGACCCAGGCACTTTCAGGGTCCTGCCCTCAATCTCCAGCTAGAGCAGGGTGGGCAGAGCCATGGCAGGGCAGAGCCAGCAGCCCTGGGGCTGTCAGGGAATGGGATGGAGCCAGAGGTTCCACTGAGAGATGGGGCTGGGACTGGAGGCAAGGCGTTGGTGTGGTCCACATCCTACTGGGACCAAGCCTATGAACATGGGGCATGTGGGCCCTGAGCAGGGAGCCAGAGGCACTGTGGGCAGGGCTCCCTGTGCTCTCCTGGCCCTGCCACATTTACTGTTGTTACTGAGAGAAATTATTTCTAACAAATAAAACACAGGGATGGCAGGTCCAAAGCAAGAGTTGTTTGGCAACAGAGGCTGGACAGCAGCACACAGGTTGCAAAAACACTTATTATTTTTGTCAAAAGAAAAGTTAGAAAAAAAGATGAAACATAATGATTCCCACCAAAATAAAAGTGTGTCTTTCTGAAAATGCAACAATTTCAGAAAATCCTCTAGGCAACATATCAGATGTTGTTGAAAGAGACATAGATAACACTTTACAGTGAAAACCTTAAAATCCCCTCACAATTATTTAGATTATAGAAAGGGAAACTGATAAGTACTTTAGGTAGGTTCAAGTAGTTTAGGTAGGTTCAAGGACAAGTGAAAATAATCGAGTACTAATGGACATCCTCTCTAGTGAAGAAGGGGAAAAATAATGGCTCCCAATGGACTTCAACATAGCAAAAGTCAGGACAGGGAAAAGGGCAAACATTCAAACCCATTGAAACGTATCAGGTTCCTGTACGTATGACATGAGTGAAGAAAATCTCTTGAAAATACAATTAAAAACATCTAAAATCCCAAAAGTTTAAACTTCTCTAAACTTTTAATATCTAAAAATATAGACTATACATAATGAATGACAGAATAGTACAAAAGGTTTTGCCTGCACCCAGTAGACATGACCTCCACAGTTTACTTCTGTATGAATAAATAATTAAAATTTCCTAAATTCAGAATAGTAAAGACTTTCCACTAGGCCAGCTATCTAAGCCCATGGGTAAAAGCTCTTGGATTTTTTTTTTTCGATTGATAGGAAAATATTTTAGGTATAAATCAACAAATTACATAAAAATATCCTTTTATCTTTCTCTTCTTCCCTTCCTTAATAGCTGTAGATAGAGAAAGAGGAACAGTCACCTAACTGGTTTTCTCCTCATGGTTTTCACTCACTATAAACTGTACAAGAATGTTATCAGTTAATATACTGGCCCAAGATTTATTAAAAAGCACAGACCTTTTCCTTCTCACTATAAGATGCATCTCTATTGTGAATGTCCTTCTTATTAGTCTTAACACATATCATGCATTAATAATGTAAAGACGTCTTCAAAGAGAACAGAAATAAGTATTGCAAAACACATCACCATTGAATGACAGGTCTTTAGCAAGACATGACAGTAGATCTTGCCCCATCTCCAAAGTCTGTAAGGGTTTCCTCATGTAGTGGGTCTAATGCTGGCTAAATGCCCATGCATTTAAAATAAACTATTTACTCACTTCCTGCTGTGAGATATGGATTAGGAGGAGGAAGGCAAAACAGGCTCAAAACTTTAAAGGGTATAAAAAAAACTTTATTAACAGAATTAAAAGAAAATTTTTAAGAAAATCAGAATAAACCTTCAGAACACTTCTACCCCCCACACCCTCCTTTCTTTCCAATTGACAACATAAAGAGACTGGGACTTTCAGTCAGTTTATCACCTCTAAAATAGTCTTTCTTCAGTCTGCCTAGGGAGAGAAGCGTCTCTTGCTATGCCATGGAGACTTTTCCACAAGAAACAGTTCTCTCATGGCTTCAATGTCACAGTGAATCAGCCCCCAAGTAAAGGAAAATCTGTTCACAGTGTGAAAGTCCCTCCCATGCCTTGCAGCTTTCCTAAAACTACTTTCATGGGCCATGTCAACTTATGGGGTATTATTTTAAGGATGAGCTGTTCCAGCACAAAAACAAAAGTTCTCTTATCTCTGGGAACAGAGGTTTTTCTTCTTCTATCCCTGGGGCAAAGTTTCTCATCTCTCTTATCTCTTTCTGTTCAAGTTTCTTATTGCATCACAGCTTTTCAGCATCCACATGCTCCAGCATGAGTGTGTCTTTCTCGTGGGCTGTGGGTGAATGCTGCATCCCCCCAGGCAGTCCATGAATTACAGGGAAAAAATGAAGTCTGATATATCAAAAATATATCTTCACCATAGTCTTGGAAAAGAATTTGAGCCCAAGACTAAGGCATCTCCTCAATCCCCTCCCATCTAGAATTTGACTCCTTTATTATAGACTTCAGTGTCCCATGTTGTTTTCTCTACAGGTCTTCACCCCTTTTCTTTTCCTGACTCAGATGAGAATTGGTGTTCGTAGGTTTATTTGCTTGCACCAATTTTGGCCACAGAGTCCTGACTATGTGATCACTCCTGATCCGGGATGGCAGCAGCCACTCCTGGCACCAGCTGCTCTTGGCCTCAGAGCTGCCCTCAGCACCGACCATGGGGCCACTCCTGGCACTGGTCCTGGAGTAAACAAGGTTCATTTGCAATGCATGCCAAAATAGTTGTGGCCACTCGGTGCTGCCCCAGCAGTACAGCACTCCCCTGGGCATGCGGTCCTACCTCGGTCATGTGGCGCTGCCCTGGCCTCCCTGGCCTCGGCTGAGCAGTCCCGGCAGCGTGGTTACTCATGGCATAGGGATAGTCCTTGTGGCATGGCCTGGCAGTGGCAGAAAACTCAGCTGAGCTGCATGTGGCTGAGTTGAGCCCAGCTGGGCTGGGTCTGGCCAGCCAAGGCTCGCGCGGCCCCATGTGGGGCCAGGCTGGCCAGTGACCTCTTCAAAAGCCAAAGGCCAAGAGAAAGATTCCTGGGGTTTGTTTGTTTTTACATGTGTCTTCACAGAAGTGTGTTCAACTCTTTTAAGTTGTTTAACCAGGTGTCAATCTTCAAAGCTAGCCAGCTGATTGTCTCTTCAAAACTAGGCAGCTGATTTGCTCTACCAGGTCCCCCCAGGGAGCCACCTCCCACCCCCCCCAACTTAAATCCAGACTTTGTTAAACCAGGGCATCTCAGAAATTCCTGAGGCCACAGTAGAAAAGCTCTGACTCTATATCTGATGGCTGTCTGTGCTGATCCAATTCCTGATTTTCTGACCGGTAATGCTGATAAAGATCACAGACATGCTGTTAGTGGCAACAATAAACTGTTGAAAAGTTCATAAATATTAATAGATGTTACTTGTCTGCAAGACAGCTATTTCCTTTCAGGCTTGATTCCTGTTAGCTCAGCGGTTTTAGGAGTTGCAGCAGACTCTAACAGCCCCTCTGATCTCCAGATTGTTTTTGTGGTTGATTGTTTGCTGTGCCTCTCAAAAATCTTGCTTCTTTCTACACTATCCCATCCACTCTGCCTGTCATCTGCCTTCCTACTGTGAAATTTGGAAGTTATTTTTCCCATGATGAGTTCAGTTCCATCTCAGTGAGGACAACAACTCTTCCATTCATAGGATTCTCCATGATCAAATCAGCATTAATTTTAAAGAGGAATATAATAAATAAATTCCATAGTGCAAGACATAACAGGTCAAACTGATGTTTCTTTTACAATAGCCAAATAGTAATAAAAAGATAGCTTGATTAGTAACATTCTAATCCTGGGGAGCCTCAGGAAAAATGCTCATTTTACACAGAATCATATAATGGGAAGGATGGGTCAGGTTGGAAGGAACCACAGTGGGTCATTTGGTACAACCTCCCTGCTCAGGCACAGAACTGCATACAGATGGTTCTGGAATATTCCCCATTAGGGAGACTCCAGACTCTCTTAGGGTTATATAGGTTATAATTTTAATGGAAAAAATTATTTTTGATAATAAATAGAAATAGTGATAGAAAATTCCAACAATTTTTTCCTTAGAACATTTATTCCTGAAGAGAAAACCATTATAGGAAAAACATCTTTACTTACCCCTAGAACCCTTACTCTATGTTCCTACTCTTTGCCTCTCCCTGGATATCAAATCCGCTTTTTATCAAAATGTTACGTTTAGTAGTGGTGCTTTTGTTCATCACAGAAGAAAATATTTGCCAAGATTAAGAGGCAGAGGTGGGCGTACAATAAAACCTGTAAAGATTGATATACTTTTAGCCAGGCAGCAAATAAAATAGAATTTGGAAATTTCCCACTTACTGCTCTAGCTCTACTGAAATTTTTCAAAGTATTCACTAGCAATACTTAAAATACTAAGTATTAAAAACAGCAATGATGACAAAAAAGAAATTGGAAGATTTCAGCAGCTGGAATATTTTAAGGACTTTTGGAAAAAATATTAAAGTACACTTGATTTCTTTCAATTCAAGGAAACTTTTTTTACAACCTCTTACTGATGCTTCATAATATTTAGTCAACACTGCCTAGAGAGTTAATGACTGAGATAATGTACTTTGCTTTACAACAAATAAACAATAAATAAATAAATAAAATTTTGAAAATTATAACAAGTATGAAATATTGCAGAAGTTACTTTATATGGTTCACAAAAAAGTACAGTTTGTAAAGAGAATAATGTAATGCTTGTATATTCAAGCCATTTCCAACTTACAAAATGCAAAGGCCTATGACAATAAGAACAGGTTGTAGTAATACACATTTCCAGTTTAAATGTTAAACTCATTAGCAAAAGTTCTTAATATTTGCTTAGATATTTGCTTGCTATTTGTTTTGCTTAATATTTGCTTCGTTGTGGTATTGAGTTTCTTTATCTTGGTAAGAAGAGAAACCCTATTTCCCTAAACCAAGTGTGAAATTTTCTAAGGATCCTGCTCTAACATTAAAAGAACTTGCAGTATGTTTATATAAAAATAATCATTATCCATAATGAAGTGAGAAAGGTCAGATTTTACTGTTAACTGATGGGTATGTTGGCTCAGTTAGTCATGAGATTGGCCAACAAAAAGTGAGTAATGCGTAACAGAACTGTGCTTTTTCATGTTTCCTTTCTAGTGCCCTATAAATCCTTAGTTGGATTATTTAGCTGCATAATTGGTGTTAGCCACAGGATATGTATCACAAGGGATTTTCAGATTTACTCATCCATAAATGTCAAGCTATTAATAATTCTGCAGATAACTCCTTGTATTGGATATCACCTGTGTTGAACACAATATAAGGAACTGAAAGGTCAGCACACTTTGTGAGCCTGTTCACAGATAGATAGGCATGTCTGCGTAAATGCAGTATTCTCTGAATATCAGACAGAATACCTTAATGGCCTCATATTTTTAAATAAGAAATTATATTGCTCTTGCTGTGAACAAGAGAACATAATTTCAAGACCTGAGGTCTCCATTAAAGAAAACCATAATCATTTTTGGCACAATGAAACATTTTTTAAACTTTTCTGAAAAAATGAGGTATATCAGCTTTAAATTACCTATAAATTGCAAGGCTGTAATTTTCTGTGCTCATACCTTTTATTCTTCCCTGGCTCTGGCAGACTAATCTCCTGATAATATTTTAATAGATAGATATCTAAGTCAGATCTTAACAAAAAGTCAAAATCGGCATTGTAATTCAGACTCATTATATTTTAAACCCCTGGAGCCTTTAATTAGCTATTTATCTTGCCTGGCTAGCTCTATTCTACTTTTGTTTACATTTCAATTACTTCAGAAAAAAATAGAGTTGGTACAGGTACACTTTTAATATTATACCAATTGTATGAGACAGCATTTCAAAATTCAAATACAACACATGAAGCAACCTGGAGGCAGAAGTGAAGAAACCACAGATGTGAAAATGAAGTTTGAGAGGTCTCTACATTTGTTTAATCCATTTTCTCATGATTTTATTTGCAATATTTAGTTCTTGAACTCTGAAGTCTTAAGGAAATAGTTATTTAATGAAAAGGGTAAAATATTAACTCTGTAATTCATACAAGTGAACGAAAGTCACAGGTAGGGCATGTGGTGGCTCCAACAGATTGAGTAAAACACCTGCCACCCAGGGCATTTTTCTTGCCTTCCTGGATATGATTTGCTGGTGGGTTAGCAAATATAGGCAGGAACTAGAATGGTGATTTGGCTGTTTTTATGTCCAGTAGTACATTGCTCCCTTCTTTGGTTAATTTGGCCATTTACACCATTCTTACACATGCAGAGCACAGAACCAATGCTTACATCCAGAGACTTTCCTGCTTAAATACTATAGGGATTTTTAAATGAGTTTCAGTCTTCTTTACTATGTTTTTATGTTCTTATATATTAACATTAATGATTCTGTTTTATTTAGGAAGAGATTTATTTGTAATGTTTCATTGAATCTTTGTACACTTTCTTTTCTGTTTTCATTTTAGTTATGCAATCACTACCTACAAGTGCAGGGCATTAATTTTAACACCACCTCTATTCTCTCCCATTGGATGTGTTTCTGTGGTCACAAACAATCATGAATCTGTGCCTTGGGAGAAGAAGGAGAGCAGACATGCAGCATCTGGGACTCACTGTGAGCACACATAATGCTAAGGCTTTGAAGAGGTTTGTTAATAGGCCAAGGAATGTGATCCTGTTCCTCAGATGCCCTGGTGAGGCACATCTGGAATGCTAGGTCCAGTTTTGGCCTCCTCAGGAAGAGAAAAACTGGAAGCTACAGAAGAGGGTCATGGAGGTGATGAGGGGTCTGGAGCATCTCTCTTATGAGGAAAAAACTGAAGGAGCTGGGCCTGTTTTGTCTGGAGAAGAGAAGATTGGGAGTACCTCTTCAATGCCTACAATAATTTAAGGGTGCTTGTCAGGAGAATGGAGCCAGACTCATCAGTGGTACCAAACAATGGGACGAGGGACAACGGGTAGACACTGCTGCACAGGAAGTTCCAGCTACTCATGAGGAAGAGCTTCTTTACTGTGAGGGTGACTGTAGTGGGTCTAGTGCTGGCCAAATGCCAGTGCACCCACTAGAATATACTTACTCATTTTCTGCTGCAAGCTAGGATTAGGAGAAGAGCAAATCAGGCTCAAAAGTGTATAAAGAAAACTTTATTAACAGAACTAAAAAAAGAATAATAAGAATCAGAACGAAACCTTCAGACACTTCTCCCCACACCTTCTTTTCTTTCTCACTGACAACTTAAAGAGACAAAACTTGGGACTTTGAGTCAGTTTGCCACCTTTAGAATAGTTTTTCTTCAATTCACTTTGGGAGAGGAGTCTCTTGCCATGCTATGGAGACTTCTCCACAAGAAAAAGTTCTCTCATGGCTTCAATGTCACGGTGAATCAGCTGCCCAGGAAAATGGAAATCTGATCACTGTGTGAAAGTCCCTCCCCTCGACTTACACCTTTCCCCACAAGTGTTTTTGAGGGCTCAATCTTTAGCTAAAGTGTACACTTCTAAGGATGAGCTGTTCAAAAGCAAAGGTTTTCTTCAGCTATCTCTGAGATCATCTCTGGGAACAGAAGCTTTCTTCTTCCTTCCCTGGAGGCAAAGCGTCTTCATCACTCTTATCTCTCTCTATTCAAGTTTCTCATTTGGATCACAGTTACTTCAACATCTTCTTTACTTCAGCATGGATGCCTTTGCTCATGTTTACGGTTTGAACACTCCATTCCCCCATGCTTTTACATGAATTATAGGGATATTCTAGGATATCATAATCCATCACCATGACCTTACAAAAGATTTTCAGCCCAAGACTAAGGCATCTCCTCATTCTCCCCAATCTGGGATTTAATTACTTCTTTACTGACTTTGGTGTCTTCATATTGTCCTATACATGTCTTCATGCTGTCCTTTTCTCTCATTCGAGAGAGGTTTGAAGGTTTGCAAGTCTCATCTATGCAGTAAAAGTTCATATCTTGCCCAGGCCTGCGGATGGTCGTGGGATTTCTGCCAGGCAGCGGCTGGAGCACTTGTGGTGATGGATTGCATGCCCTACTGGGGGGCTGTGCCGGGATCTCAGGGGCCCAGGCCAGAACAGCATCAGCTGCTCTGGCCTCATGGGTGGTCTCTGGCCCCTGCTGCGTTCAATTCCAGCTGTGAGGCCACTCTCTGCACAGGCGACATTGGTCTCAGCCTCATGGTCTCCTGTGTGCCGGGACAGCCCCGCGGTAGCTTGCAGCCAGAACTGTAATGATGAAGGTTTCTTCAGCGGCTGTGCTGAGGGGAAGCGGGGGTGGGCCCAGCACAACTGAGTTTCCTCTTCCTCAGCTGCAGCAATGGCCTCCCCTCCCCCTGCCCAGCAGCCACTGGGGCCTGGCCCAGCCCCACCAGGCCTCATAGGCCGCAGCAGAGCACTCCTGACCCAGCCCGCGTCTAGTTAGTTACCTGTCCAAGGCCAGAAGCAAGAGAGCGATTTCAGGGCTCGCCCATCTTTAAAATGTGTTTCACGGAGGTGTATTTAACTTTTTAAAGTGGTTTAACCAGCTGTCAATCTTCAAAACTAGTTACTGATTGGTTTTGTCCAGGCACGGAGGAAGCTCTTAGCAGCTTCTCTCAGAAAATCATTTCCATGGCTGCCTCTTTCTCTCCTCACCAAAAATCAATTAATGCTAAACCAGCAGGGTGACAGAACACTGGAACAGGCTGCTGAGAGAAGCTGTGCAGTCTCCTTTGCTGGAGATATTCCAAACCTGTGCAGTCTGCTGTAGGTGAGTAGCTGGGCTGGAGTAGATGATCTCTAGGGGTCCCTTTACCAAAAATTCTGAGATTCTGTGATTCTGTGAATGAATTATTGTGTTTCCTAAAGAACACATTCAACTGATCTGGTCTGTTAAGGGATGCAGAGCTACAGAAGCTCTTATGTTTTAAAACCTAATTCCTTGGATTTCTTTTCCCTATGTTCTGTATTAAGTTTGACAAATCTTCAGTATTTGTGAGGCATATTCAACTTGCTGGGGAAGAAAACTTTTAAGGAAAATATGTTTGAAATTAGTTTCATGGAGATTAGCTATTCCCTTGAAGATACTTGGAGAAATTTAAATACTTAAGAGATATTTAGAAATGCAATCTTTACTCGATTTTACTCCCCTATCTAGTACCCTATTTATCCATCAATTTAGATTTACTTTGAGTACTTTATAAACCTTGCCATATTCTTTTCATTATGAAAATGATTGTTCTGTACTATAATTTCACAAGTTTATTTTCTCTTGCATGAATTTGAATCCTATAACAGAATGAATCAGTGTTATAGTCTACTTTCTTGCCCCTTTGCACTTTGCTTTCCACTGAATGTCACAGTGAACTCATACTGGAAAAATAAACAAGCATTACCTTTAGAAGTAAAAATTTTCAGCCATGATCAAGAAATTACAGGTTTTATATTATTACAGATTTGACATGAAAGATTATGGCTCTCCGCTTTTTCACCTCACCCCATTTGGAGGGTTTATACAGCAGCTTATAGAGAAGCAGTGGAACACAATAAACTTAATTAAATATACTGACTTCTCTGCTTCCTTAAATAAAAGTTCCCCTAGGTATCTAATTAGAGAGGTCAAGGCAACATTTTCATTCTTCTGATCTCTTGACTGATCCTGTTTTCTTCCCTCCTACTGAGTTATCTGCAAATGTATTTAGTACACTTTTCCCTTCAACTCATATTCTTGGTCCTGAAGTAAGTAGGGCAAGGAGATCCCAATTCCTGTTCTGTTCCCTGTCACCACTTTCCCCCCTCCTTGAAGGCTTCCATGCCTTGATGCAGAGGAAGAGGACACTCAGTTTTGCTGGGCAAGGTGTCCTGTCCTGTCTGGCAGCCTGGAATTTACACACAGTGGTTCCTCCGTGAGTCCAACTTTCCACATGGAGCTAGTTGGCCACGTATGTGTTCCCCTCTAAGGGCCTGTTGTTTTCACTTTTTATTGATTCCCAATTCAAATAATTTGCCAAAGCTGCCAATGGTCACATAGAATCAGGCAAATGTCTTTTCTACTGTATACAAGTGAGCAAGTCCTGGTCTGATTGCATACCTGACCTTACTTAGAGCAGGATGTTTGACTAGAATGTTAAAAAGGTCTCTACTTACTTAATTATTCTGGATTTCTGTCTTTTATTTTCCCTTCAAAGGTAGTAGTTTTATTTTTTTTAAAAACTAATTACAGGAAAAACTATACATACTGAAAGGGCTTTTCTTGTAATGATATTAATCCAAAAATATAAATAGCTTATAATTTTTCAATTACTAGGATGTTCATACAAAAACAAATACTAATTTTTCCTGGTTACATACAAACCAAGGACTTTGGTACTAATAACAAACTTATATAAAGTAAAAATGCAAAATTAAAACCAATGTTGCCACAGTACTGCTTGTTTATCAGTAACTGCAGTAGAAATGTTTGCATAATGCAAAAATCACACAAATAGTTCTCATAATTAATTTATCCTCTTCTTTCCATCTCAGTATGATATGGGCAGAGCTGATGAAATGCAAACAGACATGCTCTGAGAAAGCGCAAAAAAAAGTCAAGTTTCATATTCAAGGAGTGGATTTCAGCACTTTTGTCAGCCTATAGCTGCAGCTGAAATTCAGTGTTCTAAATAATATATCTGTTTTGCCACTGCAGACAATAGTGTCCTAGTGGCAGTGAAGGACACCATCCACTTTCAGAGGACAAAGGATGGTGAACAGGGGTGGTTTAAGGCCTCAGAACCCAGTTTCAGTGGAGGCTGATACCACATCTCATTTGTTACAGTCCTCCTCTGTCTTGAACCAGCCTCTCTTGAGACTGCTGGACCTTCACTAAGTCAAAGAAGAAACTTTGCATTGCCAGATTCTAGACACTTTCAGAGGAGGGAAGCAGGATTCTGAATTAGAATTAGGTTATTTCAATGTATTCCTCATTTTAATTTCTTTCATACTTTCTCCCCTGTCCCATGATGTGCAGAAGATGGCCTTGCAAGAGGCTGTCCTTCCAAGATATCTGTGTGATAATTCTGACGTTTTGTCTTCTGTCTTCTCCTCTGAGAACTTACCCTCTGCAAGTGTGCTCCTCCATAACTTCTCACACAATCACCACTGAGACTTGCAGAACTCACAATCAGACAAAGTCTACAGCAACAAATAAACTAGTTCTCAAAATGGAAGGAAGGGAAGAAATAAGGCTTCTTCAGTATTTTTTGTTGTTTTTGTTCACAAGGTTTGGTGGAGTTAGGTTTTGGACATATTTTTGTTGGGGTTTTTTTAACATGTTTTTGTTCTAGACTGTCTCTTGGTCTTACCTCCTTTACTTTCCAAGGCAGTCCAGCAAATGCTTATTCCTTTGTTTTATTCTATGACTGAATTAGCAGTGATAGTATAGGAATCTCTTCTTATTTGCAGCTCTTCATATGCAAAGGTTTTCAATGACTATTCACTTCTTCAGTGCTCAATCTCAATTGAAATCTCTGAGGAAAACAGTATCTTTTCAAACCTCTCTCAAATTTTTTTCTTTTGTTCAATGCTAACTTTAATTCTATAATTACTTCGCTTGGAAACCATTCTTCATAAGCTGCTATAAAAGATGAAAATCATAGCAGTATTACATCAGAAAAAATGACAGCAAAGAATTAAGGAGAATTTTCTTGAAAATCTAGGGGTAGGGTGTAGCTCTTTTAGAGCAGAGTTTTCTCATTAGTTGATGCTTAGAGTTGCATTTCAAAACTTCACAGATGTCTGAACAGAGGAGAGATGCTAAAAAATATCTATATATATATATTACACAGCTTTTAATAGAAGCTGAGATGTATTGTTTCACTTGGGAATGAACCATGTTTCTTAACTTATTTATCTTAGGAAGCTTCTCTTCAATTTCTTCTTGTAATCCATGGCTTCTAAACAGACAAGAAGACCTTTCTTTTCAGCCTTCAATAACTGAAATGCCAGAGAGGTGAAAGATTTTTAAATATTTTTTTTTATCTTCTCTATTATAGTCATCCATAAGCTTTACTTGAGAATAAATGTTTTCATATATCCAAAGGTAACCCACTTTTAAATATCAGATAAATATATTTTCTGGTTATAGAAACCAGACATTTTCTCAGTCATCATTTTTAAAATTACACTACTCTCTGACATACTGCTAGCTGGAGAGAGAAAATGCGATTGTTCAAATTTATTTTAATATGATTCTATAGTTTAAGAGACTGCTTCAGTGAGTCTCACATGCAACAGCTCTGCAAAAATGCTAACCTAAATCTTCAAAGTTCTGTTTTAAAATCTTATAATAGTCTAGACACTTCTGCATCCTCATGAAGAGGACCACTGTAAAGACTTTTAAAGCTGTCAAAGCTGTATGCACAGAAAGTCACTGCAGGCTAGAAATACTCTGCATACACAGAAAAACAGCTGCATCCACTACCTCATATAGCCCCAGTACTTCCTGGAAAGAAAATGAAATTCTCATTAAAACTGTCTTTCCTGCTAGACCAATAATGTTTGTCTGCAAAGATTTATATTCTAGATTAATATAACATAAAAAGGATATTACTCTTTAGGGAAAAAAAAAGACAAAAAAAAGAAAATGAAAAAAATATTCTGTAGTTAAATCACACATGCTTACATTATTCATTATTTCTGTCATTAACAGCAATCTTGTTTCCATGACTTCAAAACTGGTTATAGCAACAATTATTTGAATTTGAGTGGATGTCAAAGCGTGAGAGGCCTCCAGAATACATAGCTGCTATATTTCTGCTAGACTACATGAGAAATGGATGATCAACCATTTTGTTTGCCATCTATTTTGGAAGAAGAAAAACAGATTTGCAATGATGTTCTAAACTTTCACAGTAATGATGTGCATTTAATTTCTACAGTACTGTGGTGATCATTGCTGTAAGGTCTAAGCTGACAGTTTAATTTCTTTTCAAAGTTTCAAAAAATTCCATTATCATGTTGCCATGCTTCTGCACTTATAACTGCAAATTTAAATGCAAGGAAAGCAATCCAGCTTCCCCAGTAATGACTAAATAACATTATGTGACATTTCAGTAGAATTAAAAAATAATTTTTAAAGCATTTCTTAACATCCGAGTTAAGAAGAGGGAAAAGTATAAAGTCCCCTGCCCCTAGACCGAGTTCTAAGTTGTTTGTGTGGAAGTAGCACCGACCACAGGTCAACTACTTAACACTGAACAAGAAGTAGTTTAAGTTCTCTCCTCTGTGGCACCTAAAAGGATGTTGCCCTCAGGCTTGTACATTTATTCAGTTAATCAAACTGAGATGTTTGCTGCAGCATTCTTGTAGAAGAGCCAGTAGCTCCTAACACAGCAATCCTGACCTCTTCAGTATTTCCTTCAAAGTTAGGGAATGATGACCAAATGCCAGTGAAGGAGTCACATCAGCACCACTTCTTCACTCATGTAAAGCCTTGGCTAAATACAGCACTGACTCACTAAGTGAAGCCAATGAAAAGGTTGGTTTGGAAACAAACACTGAGATCCTTGGAGCTGAAGTGGGAACAGGAGGTGTGTGGGTGTGTTCGTGTTTGTTAGTAGTTTGCCAGCTTGTAGTCTCCTGCTGAGTCAATGGCAAGGTTTACAGACTTTTTCAGGGATGCATAGCTCCTTCTGGAAAAAAAACCAGTTGCTTTTTAAAATCCAGCTGCCTCCGTTTCTCCCTAAAGTACACAATGACTTACTGGCGCAGAAATGAACTGCCATTCCTGATTTACTACCAGCTCCTTATTCCACTGTGGTTCACTATTCCTTAATGAAAACAAAATACAAGCCCATAACTTTAGAAACAAGTTTGATTTCATTTTGCTGGCCAACAGTACCTTCAATTATAAATTAGTATAGTTAACCTAATTTTTAACATCCTTTTGGTGGATCTAGTACATTTTCGTGTTTTTCCCTACCTTCTGAATGTATTACCCAGAGAACAATGTGTCAAAGAAATAACAAAATGTAATACTTACAAATTCTTTTCACAAGAGATCAGCTCCATTACAGGGATTCTCAATAGAAAGAAGGGACCAGATAAGCCATATATATGTCAAGGAATAAAGATTCTCCTGAAGCACACAGATAGCTCAGAGCATTACTGAAGACCTGACTTGTAAAATATAATAATTTTTTCAGTTCACTCCTCAGATCCACTCCACAGCTAGCTGAAAAACAAGTCAGATTCTTCTGGCATAGATTTTATAAAAAATAGAAGTACATGGGAATGTTATTACACAGAAACTAACAGACAGATATATGATGTAGTGCACTTTTACACTGTGTATCCATGTCTAGTTTGAGCAATGAAATGCATCTGACTTTCACATAAATGACACTGATTATTAAGTTTTTGGGGGAGAGTTTAACATTAGATCAGTACTAACAAAGGACAAGTTTTTAGTGCCAGATGTTGTTGCCTCGAGCAACACAGCCAAAAATATCCACCCATTTTGCTAAACAGAATGAGCAAGCAGACAGCTCTTTTGGATAAATAGAATATTCAAACTACAAACAGTTCAATTTAAAACAAAATGTTAAAAAATAAAGGCACTGAATTGATTTTGAATCTCATTCTGCTTTTATGTTAATTTGTAGTTTACATCCAAAACTACTACTTATGGTTTCATAATTGCATTTTTCTGATGTTGCTTTGCTTCTTACGAAGAATGCCTACTCTTGCACACAAGGAAAAAAGGAAACTGACCTTGACAGGTGAAAAAGGAATAGCAATGACTCATATCTTCTAAATGTACAAGATGAGAACAAATTTCCTTTGCTAGAATTAGAGTATTTCCACTTACCATTACCAGGTAGAATTTATAATGAATAGGAAGTGATACATTGTGTGATTTTATTTCTTTTATAACTTTTATTAAATATTTAAAAGTGTGATTTGAATCAGAATAATGGGTGGAACCTTCAGTGTCCTGCAATTTTCTCATGCCCTTATTACAAATATAGAATATGTAATTGATGCATGCAAGTAAAGTCAGTGGTTGGATAATAAACAAATTTGAACTTTAAGGAAGAAGTTATCATCTTTTATGATAAGTCTTATTGCTTGGTAGTTTTTAATTTGGTCTGCTTTTGGATTCTTGTTACATCTTGTTATGTCTGGAGTATTTTTATACTCCTTATGCTCAAAATATGAAAAATATGCTTTATTTTTTAACAGAGTTATGAAGATATAGATATGTTCATGTACTATTATACTTTAGGTTCAAGGAAAGCATTTCTTTCTGTTATAGAGATAGAAATGGAATAACTGTCTATGAAATTATATACACTCAGTTACCTAAATTGCCTACTCTGAACATATTTTAAAAATTATAGATTATAGTTTCTGCATTTAGAATGTAATTTCCAATAGGTCACCTTGCATAACTCTGTTCCCTCATGCTTTAGCACTCTTTATCTCCCTTTCAGCTCCTTGAAGTAGATTCTATATTGATTTTGAATTAATTACCAAGCTACCAGAAGGCTTAATAGATGATTTTAGATGTAAATATTTAGATGTAAACATTTTAGATGAAATTCTGAATCTTGTTACTCACATTACAGCCTTGTTTCTATGATCTTTTCTCATGCTGAATAATGTTATCTCCCAAAAGATACTAATGACTTGAGTATGACTATTTCCAAAAAAGCTACTACACATACAAAAATGGGACCAGTGTCTTGTAGTTTAAAAGAAGTTCTTCTTATTTCTATATTTTTCTATATTTCTATTTTAAGGGATTGGACCATCTCTCTTATGAGGAAAGGCTGAGGAGGCTGGGCCTGTTCAGTCTCAAGAAGGTACAAGTGAGAGGGAACTTCATCAGAGTCTGTCAGTGCCTGCAGGGAGGGGTCAGAGCAGGGACCAGGCTCTGCTCAGTGCTGCCCAGCAATGGGGCAAGAGGCAACAGGCAGGAATTGATGCACAGAAGTTCCACCTGAGCATGAGGAAGAAATTTTTCACTGTGCAGTGACCAAGAACTGGAGCCGATCACACAGAGAGGGTGTAGAGACTCCCTCACTGGGGATATTTCACAACCATCTGGATGCAATCCTGTGCCATGTGCTCTGGGAAGACCCTGTTTAAGCAGGGATTGGACCAGATGACCCACTGTGACCCACTGATTCCAGTCTCAACCATTTTTGTGATTCTGTGATTCTGTGGTGTGAGAATATAAGTGTTCTCTCTGTCTTACTAAAGAGATAAAGACACAAGAAAAGACAAAGAACTTTTGCTATATATTCAACTTTTGGTCTATATCATTGTATAGAAATATTTGATAGCTTACACTCGTTCTCAAGGATAGACTAACTGTTGTTCAAAAGCAAATCTCTTCTTCCTGAAACAATTTTTTGCCCCTACTAGTTATAGAGAATAAAGTAATCAAAAGCCTTTCTTCTGATTAATAAAGAGAAAAGTGGATTCAAGGAGACATTAAGAATGAATCCTGAGAGACTGAGAAACCCCTGTATTGCCTGCCCTTTGATAGGGCACCCAATGCAACCTGTATTTTTCACTGAGGCTAAATGGACAGTTTATCTGAAGAGCAGTACCTGCTTTTTGAGAAAAGAACCTGTAGGTAACATCTGTCATTTAAAGTGTTGACAGGTATTGCTGATAAAGAGTTTATTTCCAGGTTATATCACATCTGTTAGTTTTTTCCTGGTTTGGACTGAAACAACTTTTTAAAGGAATTAAGTGAAGACAACAAAAAATGTCTACATGATGGTGAATATGAAAACAAACTGTGTGATATTTACCCACTTTCCAAAAGGAGAAGAAAACAGGGAAACTTTAATCCTGTTTCATGAATTTCACTTGAAATCTTCTGACATAAAAGGGACAAAGAGAGCAGTCGATACATAAAACTTACGGAAAACACTTCACTGAATGTGTGTGGTGAATTGCAACTTTGGCAAATTTGGTGAATTTGACCTTAAATGTTAATGTTTAGATGAATGAGATTTACGTGCAATAAGCAAAACAAGACAAGACATCAGTAAGGTGACTTAAAGAAAAAGCATCAGAGAACTACTTAGAAATACTTTCTCCATTATTTTCTATTTGCCATGTTATCAGCAATTAAATACTGCTCCATCCACAAACAACTTCAAAAACTGGGAGATTTGACAAATCAAATTAAAACAGATGATAGATCATTGTTAGATGACTTGTTTGAAGAATGGGGTTTTGCACCTTGGTTAAAGGAGCTTTGCAAAATAAGTTTATATGCATTGATTGTTACGGTGACAATGTTAGTGATAGTGCCTTGTGTACTTCACTGTGCACGGCAAACAATGAACAAGACCATCAAAGAAGTTTTTTCCATTCAAGACACAGGGGTAACTGTGAGAAATGGATTTGTAGAGAATTCTCAAAGCCTGAAAGAAGGCCTGCACAGTATGAATCTGTATGCAAACCCTGAGATAAGAAATGCTGACTTGAAATGCCATCGAATAGGACAGACATTATTGAGAGAGAAATAGAGCTAGAAACAAGTTTCAAAGGATGGCCTTGCAAACAAGACTAGATACTTTGGAGGAAGAGAACTATGAAAGATGCATTGTAGTAGGACCCACAAGAAGTAGTTTTAGATTATTGGCTTTAAGACATCTACAGCATGGTGTGGCAAAAAGCTGATAGGCCAAGAAACACTTACAATGCATTGTAACTAGGAGATAATTGGCTTCTGATTGTGATGGCATGAATTATAGCATCTGTATTGTCTCACCCTTCTCATGAGACTAAAATGGAATAGAAGTTTTCAAAAAGCCTCTTAGTTGTCCCATCTCTGGGTCAGAAAAGGGCATGATCCAACAGTATAACCTGAAGTTTATATCTTCCCCCTATGTAAGGATGGTGGGCAAAAAATATCATGGCTGTTTTAACAATGTCAATCCTTTTGAGTCTGGAATTCTTTTATGTGGTTATTTAAACCTCATTTCTGTCTCTATTGTCATTTTCCCATGAATCTCTAAGTTTGAACAAAGATACACCACACCTGATTTAGGGACTTCAATGTGAACATCACATTTTTCTCCATTCAAAACACTAACCTCTCCAGTAAGAAGGGGTGGGAAAAAGAGCCCACATGAAAATGAGAGCAAATTTCTGTTACTAGGGATCAAAGTATGTCTTTTCCCCCCAGCCCAGACTCATCCTTCCCACCATCAAGGCTGATAGCATTTAGGCCTTTAAATTACTAATCTAACAAATGCTGTTCATCAGGACAGGACCAGTGTGAGAGGAAACAGGACAGTAAACCCCATTATTTAGCTATTATTATTTGTCACCTGTGTTTTGGGCAGTTTCATGTTTCCCTTACAAGGATCACCAGCAAGTTTTTATCACTAGACATTAAAATCAAACATTAATTGAGACAGCACAGGATGGTTGTAGAACAAAGACTTTTTGTACCTGTAGCAATAAAATTGTACCCTTGGAGCCACAAGTTTATATTCAGAGGGGATATTTCATTTATATAGCAGTGCTTTCTGTTTCAGTGGGTTTTGCCTGCAAGGGATTTAAATTTCTTTCATCTCTTCAAGAGATGCATAACTCTTCTGAAAGAAGGTATGCTGAACATAAATAAGGCTTCCAAGTGCTTAAAATGTCTTTTAATTTTTAACTATATTCTGTGCTTCTCTCAATAACAAAATCTAAAAGACACAATGGAAAATCTGATTTTTTCTTGCTACTTTTCTTTCATGTACTCACAGGTTTATTTTATATACTTAATCACAGGGCTGTTGTCTGAAAGTGATGCAACCACATAACTTTTTATAGTGTAGATTTGCATTTATGCACCCAATTTTGAAAACCATTCATTAAGATTGCCTTCTTAATTTATATAAATTAAATAAATCTGATCAAAGAGACATGACTTTTTTGTACATAGTAGGAAGGGCTTGCACGTTTCTAAGCTGCCATGAACAGATTTTATCTTCTAGCACGTATCAGATATTATCCTGGAGGTTTGTTAGTTGAATGGCTTCTGTTCAGAATTGCCTCAGTTTTCTTACCTGGAAAGGGACTCTTGTATAGCAGTTCACAGGAAATCTGAATCGTCTAGTTTGATACAGACACTCACAACTGAAAGTTATTGAAGTTTTATCTGAATAAATATGGTAAAATTAAGATTTTAAACGTTTTTCATCTTACCAGATGAGAATGCTAAACTCTGAATGTTAAAGTTATGCATGTAGTGAAGACACAGTCCAGAAGGAGAGTTATTATTTTACATAACATTGTCATGCTTATTGATTGCCCTTATCTTACAGGACTACAGGCAGGTGTAGGTTCAGAAGAGAAACCTCAAAAGAATTTGAATTGAAATATTTTAATATTGTTTTACAGATGTAAATTTACAACTGACAACGAGCAGGTGGTGATATTAATTACTGTACCATAAAATTTTGCTTTTAAACCATTTCTGGGACTTAAAAAGCTGTAATAAATTCAGAAATACAAATCACTGAAAAGCTGTAAGAGAAGAGACTAGAGGGGAAATGACAACACAGGCAGGGTATATCTTTATTCCATGCTAGTGATGCATGGAAGAATAACTGACAAGTAGCTATTATCATGTTACAGAAGAGAAAGAAATTATGATTAAATAACCACATACTTTATATTGGCAAGAAAAAAAATTGAGAAATTATGTGGACTTATGACTACACACAGTAGTTTACAATTATTGCTCTAAAAATCCAGACAGTTTCTGAATTGTCTCTAGTCTGTCTCAACAAAGTATATATACACACTGGACAGAGAATGGGGGATTCTGCCCCTCTGTCCCTCTCTGCTGAGACCCCACCTGCAGGGCTGCATCAGCTCTGGGCTCCCAGCACAGCAAGGACAGGGACCTGCTGGAGCCAGGCCAGAGCAGGCACCAAGGGGATGGGGGGCTGGAGCAGCTCTGCTGGGAGGAAAGGCTGAGAGAATTGAGATTATTTTCAGCCTGAAGAAGAAAAGGCTTTGAGATTACCTAATTGTGGCCTTTCAGTACCTCAAGGTAGCCCACAGGGAAGATGAAGAGAGGCTGTTTACAAGGGTCTGGAGTGACAGAACAAGGGGGAATGGCTTCAAATGGAAAAAATGTTTAATTTTTAATGTTTAATTTTTTAATGTTTAATTATGTTTAAATTAAAAATTGGAAAAAATTCTTCCCTGTAAGAGCAGTGATGATCTGGATCAGGCTTCCCAGAGATGATGTGGATGCTTAATCCCTGGAAGTGTTCAAGGCCAGATTGGATGGAACTCTGAGCAACCTGGTCTAGTGAAAGGTGTCTCTTCCCATGGCAGGGCATTGGAACTAAAGGATATTTAAGGTCGCATCAAACCCAAATCATTTTATGATTCTCTATTTAATCATCTCTCGTATATGAAACAGCAAGACAACACTTCAATGTTAAACTGACAGCATGGAGCTACTACTGAGGAGCTCCACACTGATGACTTTATTCACTGCAAGCCGCACAACCTAGACATGTACAGAAGACCCAGAAACATTCTAATTAGAGAAGCATCACACTGGTATAGATTTTAGATAAAAATGTCAAGTACCATCCTGATCATTCTTTGGCTAATAACAAACCACAAACAGCTACACATACCAGAGGATGAATGTGTCCAATTATTTCTGTGTTTTGATTTCCCTTTTTCTTTTTTTTTTTTTTTTTTTTTATGCAGTGTCTGAGCAGAGTGGTGCATTCTGAAAGGTGTTTCATAATGCCCAAGCATGGGGTGCAGAGAGTCTGAGGCCTCAAATTGAAGAATGTCTTCTCATTCCATAATATTTCCTTAGAATACTTATTATATTGAATTATTGTAGTAGCCTAATACGTGATTCAACAAACTTTCATAAAGCAAACACCTTAAGTTCTTAGGATAGGAATTTTGCCTATGTTAAAAAGACTGTGCAAGTATTCTTAATCCCGGGTGAAAGAATGCTTCACTTAGTGTCTTCTTCTAGTTTGCATGAACTGGAACAAAGTTGATTTCAATCTGGGAATCTTAAAACACCAGCCAAGGAGCCATCCAGGAAGAAACTGGCCTGTCTGAGCATATCTTTTGTCTGCTTTCCTTGCGTGTGCAAATCAGACCTGCTGCCTTCACTGAAACTCAACAACAAAAAGCAATACAAGCTGGAGCCTTTCCAACAAACCTGTTCCAAAGTACTGAGCTCCCTAATGCAGAAGATGTCAAAAAGATTATGTCACATTCTTGTGTTTTAACACAGAAGTGGCTTCTGTCCTTGCAGAGAAAGCTTTGAGTTGGACCGAGATGTGGTCCCTTGCTGGTGAGAGCACAGAGCATGTCAAACACTCCCAATTTGCATAGCAATTTAGTAGAGAAGGACAGGCTGTAAAACCAAAGATCAACAAATCTGATGTGAAACCAAATTTCATGCTGAAAGTTCTCAGGTGTTTGTAGCAGCACTGCAAAATGAGAAATATGAATTGAAAAAATTTGAGTCTGAATAACTACTGTTTTTCTGCAACTTTATTCTGTCAAAAAATGGATTTTGACTGTAGTAGATGCTGCAGTGTAAGCCTAGGTAGGACCTGTATTTTAAGATGCACTTGTTCCTCATAATTTGAAGCCTCTTAGATCCATAAGTTTGCCCTTCAGTGGTACTGCCTGAATTTGTCCCACTGCTCCTACGCACCAGAGCTTAGCAAACAGGAGAGCTGCACAATGCCCAAGGGCAAGAGAATACAATGATCCTGACCAGGAAGTCTGTCTAATAAACAGCATTTTAAAAAAAAGTCCCTTCACAGACCCTGAATGTTTTCCTTACTGAGACTGTAGTAAACCAAGTAATCAAAAAATGTCCTTGAGGCACAATCAGTCTTGCTTTCCCATCTCTGAGATGGTTAACAAAGAAACTTTGTTTTCAAAAGACACATGGATTTCCTCATGAACAATGCTAGCTAAATTGCTATTTTAAATGCATGAGTGGTGTGATGTCCTGGGACTTTGCAAAAAAACAAGATTTCTCATCACATGTAACTGTCATGGCAAGCCACACTTTCAACTAGAGAAGTGCTGCTGCTTCAGAAGAATGCACAAAAGGAGCCCCTTAATGCAAATTACTGCCCTATCATTCAGTGGGAGGTTTTCTAGCTGAAAATCTGTGTGATAGAACGTTACATAAAAATAATGTGTGAATACTAAAATGACAGAATGTTCAATATTGTGTAATTTCTACCTAGAGAGTCATCAAAGCATTCTGTTGGGCTGCTTGTAAAGATCAGTTTTCTTTTTAAGCACTTAGGTACTACAAATGGTGAGGGCAAATACAATGAGAGAGTTCAGATAAAATTCTGTAATGAATGGGTCATTTCATAGAGATTCCCTAAGGTGCTGTCCACTACAAATAACACTCTTAAGAATCAAAAACCACCATGTTGAAAACCATCTCTCACAATCCTGAAGAGCAGCTGTGTGTCAAACAATAAAAAACCAAAAAACCTCAGTATTTTCCTCAAAATACTATAGATTTTGTTTAGTCAGCAATTTCAGCGAAGGACAATGCTATTTTTCAAATATCTTTACTTGCTGATCTTTTCTAGATATATTTTTCTCTTGACTTGAAGGCTGCTCCTGTAGTAAGCATCAAATATGACATTCTGGTTTAACTGAAGTTAAGAGAAACTTTGATCTTCACCTTATAAAAAGGTAAATGTTGAGCTAAAACATAAAAGCATGAAAAATTGCCAGTGATACTGTGCTTGCTGCTCCACAGCATTTGCACTGAATGAAAGATTACTTCAAATAAACAGATGCTCAGTTACTTGAAATGTACCTCTCCCTTGCCACCAAATGAGAATGACTACTTAAAGAATGTACGTCAGAATCTTCATAATATATACTCAGGAAATCAAAAAGAAAACAATTTCTTTTTAAATATCTAAAACAATTTAGAAAGAATTATGGGCATTCTAGTTTAAACTCCACATCAGTGCAACTAGACCATTCATTGTCACTAGATTACAGGTACTTTAGGCATTTCAGGTAGTAGGAATGAAGACAAAAGCTGACAATCAATATTCTTTGCAAATAACTGTGAATCAGATACCAACAATTGATTAAAATTATTCTCTAAGAATCACACTATTATTGAACTGAGATAAAATATCCTGAAGCAGGTTAATAAATGTAAACATTTATCTAAATTAATTTCATTCTCAATGCACCATAAAAGCTTCAGTAACATGTATCTTCTTTATTCTCACATAAACTGATGGGAAAAAAACATTGGTTTTTTATTACTGAGACTGGAAAGTACTCATATTGTAAAAAACACTAGTTAGGGATGAGAAGAAGTCTTTCCTGTTTTCAGCAAAGAAAATTTATGGAAGACAAAGTTTAGCAAATTAAAGAGAATTATAAAGGCAAAGAAGAAGCAAAATTGTTAGAAATTGGATAGATGCACACATTAAAAAAAACTGAGTGCTTTTATGACATGGCCAAACCATGTATTTTTAAAAGGGTAAAAAATACACAGAACTCCATACAGCATGTCATGTTATGAATGCTGTGGATCAACAGAGGATGAGTAAAATGACATTTTTAATGTTTAATGAAAATCTGTAATTGGTTATTGATGGCTTTCAAAAGATCCCCTTTGACATTACCTACCACTGAACGAGCTTCTTAAGGTGATACGACAGGCAGTAATTCTAAGCCGAGAACAAAAAGTGAAACTGTTGGAATACTGCTTAGTAGCTCCTTGATTACTGTCCTTCCCTGAGGAAAATACAGGTTGAAGAACAAAAAGTGTTTTCTTTTCACACTAGAGTATTGGGACCTATTTCAGGAACAAGTTAATGTAAGTAAAAGCAGCCTCATGGAAACTTCCCAATACAGCCATCCTATCCAGATCCAAAAATCTCTATTACAAGTAAGGCATTTTGCAGTATCACGATGATAAAAGAAGAGGTTGGAGTTCTTGGTAAAGTAAGACAAGACCATTTTCAATGTAATATAAATTGGTATTAAAATATAAATTTCAATATAATGGTATGAGAGTGGGGAGAATACTGCTGTGCACTTTGAGCCCTGTGTACGTAACAGGAAGAATTATGAATACTTCTTTAACTTGTTGAGTCAAAATACTTAAGTCTTTGAATAAAGACTTAATGGAGTTGGGATTTTAACTTAGCACATTCTATCAGAGAACCAGAGGGGTCTGCAGGAGGCAGTATCCTCATTTTTGCATGCAGAGAGGCAAACTATAGTGATATAAATGGTTATTGACACAACAGAATTCAAGGACATCACTGAGATAAGCCTTAGTCCTTCCATTTCCCCAAGCCACATCACCAGTCTACACTGCTTTTTAAGGACAGTTGATGACATAATGAACAGAATATAGTGACAAGTGCACCGATGGATGAGGTGCCATGGAGTCTCTCCACAGTTGGCATTTATTAATAACAAATTGACTCTATATTTATTGAACAATTATTATTTATGAAGTATCTTATCTGTGGGTTCAACAAGTGAAGGAAAAAAATATAAAAAAGGGACAAAATGATTTGAAAATTTAGCCAGCCTTGTAATACAACTGTTCTTAGAACATTACTAAGAAATCTGGAGTTTAAAGGGAACAGCTGTGTTGGCCAAGTACTTACCCAAGGAGAAAAAATGAAAATCCAAGAAAGCACTTTTTTCCTTCTTCATCTTCCTGCTCTTGGCAACGCATCAGAATGTAAGTGAAATCTGTTATAAACTAAAAATTAAGAAATAAAAATTTAAAAAAAAGAACACCTCCTCCAAAAGATAAGAAAACCAAACAAACACAGAGACAAAACCAACCAAGCAAACACAAACAAGAAAAAGTGAGGAGGGAAAAGTATAAAATAATAATGTTCAGAATTACAACATCTAATCTGGTAATCACAATGGTTTTCAGTTTTGTTGCTCATCAGGTGAGTCTGAGTTGATGAAAAGTGCTGACCAGAAAGCTTCTGAACAGTAAGATGCCAGATTGACTCAGGGAAAAGAAGGAACAGCTCAGTAGTTGGTCAGAGGTACTGTATGAGAGAGAACAGCATGGGGCTAACAAGCCTGTCAGAACAGACGAGACATACAAGTGAAAAAGCTCATGGATAGAAGATGAAAGCAATCCCAAAGGAAATTATAGTGCTAAAGCCCAGCAGAACAAGGTTGCACAGAGAGCAAATACAGATTTTTGCACTCCTAGTGGGACTTCTTCTCGAGCAAAAATGCTCCTAGACTGAGGCTGTTAACATCACTTGGATTCCCTCATGGAATGAGGGAACCCGTCCTCAAGCACACAAAATCCTCCATCCCAGTGCTCCTTAAAAACTGGAGAAATGGACTGAAATGGTATTAAAATAACTTATAGACATAAACTTGGGTATGAAGACAAAGTCCCATCTATTAGGCAATTTACTAATCTATCATTTTAAAGCTGTTTTTAAGTAAATTGTTCAATATAAATAGTGATAGAGAGAAAAATATATAGAAGTAAAGTTTGCAAGTTACGTCTCTGCTCCCCTTTGACTTCTTAATCCAAAAGTATACAAGAGAAACAGTCTTACTAATTTCATGCAGAAATACATGAAAGTCAAAAGACAAAGACATCCTTTCCTGGGTCATAGGTTGTGGTTTCAAGCCCTTATTTTCATACATTTTTCATACATTACATTTTTTCTTTTGGTGTCTTTTTGAGAAAAAAAGGAAACTCATTGAAGAGATAGAGCCAAGGATTTCTTTGTGACCTATTTAAAATCATAACAATACATATGATTTAACTAGACTTATAATTATCATTGAAGTGCAATGGTTCAAAGGAGTACAAGAACATAGTTAATAATAACTTTGAAATTTTAATGCAAAAAAACCTTAGAACAACTTGCCTCTTTCCTGTTAGATTTTTCCAACACTCCCTAAGCCACTCAGGGTGTCAGAATGAGAATCTGGGGGTGCCATAATGAGTGACAATTGTCTCCAGGTTTTACTGGGACACTTGTGATGGTACTACTGAGATCTCTTCCTCATATCTTTGTAAATTATGTCTGTATGTTTTCCCTTGTTTTTACTTTCCCTGGGTATGCTCAGTTCAAAGGGTGTTCTTCTATGAAAAAGAAAAAACAAATAGAAGTAAAAGCCATAGAATCAATCATATAATCATAGAATGGTCTCAATTGGAAGAGATCATAAAGACCATCCACTTGCAGCCCCCTGCATTGGATGGGCAGGGTTGCCTTCCACTAGACCAGGCTGCTCAGAGCTCCATCCAGCCTGGCCATAAACACTTCCAGGAATGGGGCACCCACAGCTTCTTTGGGTAACATGTGCCAGTGTCTCACTATTCTCATGATAAGGTATTTCTTCATGACACCTAATCTAAATCTACTCTCTGTCAGTCTGAAGCCATTGCCTCTTGTCCTGTCACTCCAGGCCCTTGTTAATAGTCTCTCTCCATCTTTCCTATGGGCTCCCTTCAAGTACTGGAGGCTACAATTTGGTCACCCCAAACTTTTCCTTTTCAGTTGGACAATCCCAATTCTCTCAGCCTTTCCTCATAGTTGAATTCAAATTGCTTAGTTCTGTCTTCTTCCTGTTTTACATGCTTAAGACTGCGATTGACCTCAAGTTTTTAGTCATTCTGGGGACTGGGAATGTTGTACCTTTTCATCATAGGAGATAGATAGATAGATAGATAGATAGATAGATAGATAGATAGATAGATAGATAGATAGATAGATAGATAGACAGATAGAGGCAGAGTGTAAATATCCAGAGAAAAGTGTGAAATCATTTGAAAATTCAAAAATATGTATGCACACAAAAATTGTTGAATTTAAGAATCTTTCTTTCCTTTTTTCTGGTACTTCAAACACTATTAGACTCATTATCTTGATAAACACTCAATCCTCTCTATCCTTTCCCCTAATTATGGCCCTCCTCTCTTCTCCCTGAAGTTTCCATCATTCTGTCTTTCTGCTGTCTCTAGCAGGATACCTGCAAAACCTTTCTGTGCTTACGCACACCGTAACATTTTCAACTTGCTACCTAAAATCAGCCAAGTTGAAAGATAAAGTTTTGTTATGTTTCTACAAAGGCTGTGAAAGAAGAAATCCAGGAAGGGCAAGGAAGTCACACTGAGCATGGTGCTGAATAACAATCACAAGTATTATTAGAGTTTAGAGAATCTTTAAGAAAAAGGACACTACAAGTGGTTCGATCCCAGAAAAGAATTTATTCAGAGCTCACAAAATTTGGGAAAACTAAAGCAATAAAACTTTCTTTACCCAGGTGGTGTGAGCTACTCTTTCATGCCATTTCTTTCTTGGAAGCAAAGAAAGACTAAAATATAACCTTATGTATTGAGAAAGTTATAACAGCTTTATCTTAATCCATATATATTTTAGTGGGCTTAGTTTTGCATTGTTGTCCATATTTTCTTTATATAGCACTCAACTCCCTCAGAACCCCATGAAATTACCAATTTAAAAATGAAGTATGCATCATTCAAATTTTTACCACATCAATTTCCACTGAAATATTTTCCAGGAGGTGAAGCTTGTACTGTACCATTGTCTTCTGTCCTTTGAAACCACGGTTATTGAAATTAAGTATCAGATTTTTAATATCTCTTACAGTCTGTGACAGGCATTTTATTACCTCAACCTTTTCAATATTCTGAGTGTTGGTTGCTCTGCCTTTCCTTTCCTTGCAGTTTAGAGCCTCACCTAAATTGTGTGAAAAAAGGTACTGGTCAACAAGCCAAACCACAAAATATTAAAGATGAAAGAGAAAAGGTCAAAACTTTCAAAATCTACCATCCTATTTTATGCATTTCAGGAGTTTTAATAAACTCAGAAAGAATCCTTTGTTTTATTTAAAATAATAAATTTGAAATAATAAATTATTATTTATTTTTTTAAAAAGGTAAACTGAGTGTACTTTGTTGATTTTTCAATTAAAATAAAAAAAATTAAAGTTCCTTTTCCTTTGTTCATCAGAATAATATTCCTTCTCACCAAAGATAAAAAAAATTTCATTTTCAATAATTTATCATAAAAGCAAAGAAAATGAAGGGCTGGTTTTGTAAAACTGCAAAATGAGTTTCCACTGGTGATTCCATCCCTTTTTCTGTAATAGGACATAAACTGGATCCATTTGCCAAGTGTATGGGAGATCCAAGTTTCATGTCTGTCATTTGTTTGACAAGACACTGTCTTCCAAAAGATTCATACTCTGACTTCAGATCATGGAACAGTTTTAGTCCCATTTTATTACAGCTTTCAAGTATTTAAATTCTTGTTAGGTCAAAGCCAAAATGTCATTTAGATGCCTTGTAGGGATATGGTGTTGGAGATGTCATCAAAGTGATCCTTGTCCATGCCTCAGTAAACAGCTTATTTTTGTTCAAAATAGCTTAACATTGGAACAGACTGCTCAGGGAAAAGGTGGTCACCATCCCTGGAGGTGTTCAAGAACTGGACAAGGCACTCACTGCCATGTCAATGATGATAAGGTGGTGATCACTTACAGGTTAGACTCAATGATCTTTGAAGTCCTTTCCAACCTAAATTATTCTGTTATCCTTTAAGTAAGACGAAAACCATTCATCCCACTGAGAAATAACCTTCAACCTGTAACAATCCTTTTGCACTTTGTTAAAGAATTTTCTTGGTCTGCTGGTTGCTGAAACTGAGAAAATAATCAGGAAAAGGATGACTACATGTCAGTTCCCTCCATGTCTTGTTTCCTAGGCTCCAACTGATGTGCACTGAAAAGGCAGGATCAGGGAAGAGGGGACCTGTGTCCTCATCACAGATTAGAGCGGAGCCTTACACACAGCTCTTGGCATAGCTCTGCCCTATGAGGATACTTTGGAGTTTGTCCTTTCCATCCTGTTCTCTCGTCCCTGCAGCCCACAGTGATTAGCCCAGTCAAATCTGTGAGTAGATTGGTATCTTGGGGGAAACTTCCTTGTTTGGAAGGGAAGAAACAACAAGGTTCACAGTGGACATCTGAATAGCTACAGGAAGACTCTTGGAAAATAATACATTTTGTTTACGAGAGGTTATTCATCTGCAAAATGGCAAAGCATAAAATATAAATTATTTCTTTTATGTCTTTTTTTCTTCACTAATTGAAAGACTAAAAATTATCTAGAGTGTTGGCATCTTCTGATAACTTTCTCATAAAATTGATATCTCTTAGCAATAGAGCCCTCTCTCATTGCAAATTGCATTTTAGTAGCAGCAAGGAATTGAGTCTACATTTTTTTACTCATTCTTCAGCTACTCACAAGGTCAAGCATAGTGCTGTTGAAGAAGCACAGTTTCAGCATAACAATCCAAATTCATCCATGCTTAACACCCCCCTGACTTGGAGTGACAGTTTTCAGCTCTGAACAGATGCTCCCACTCACCATAGCAGCATGAGCTAAAAGTATAGCCAGCTCTCATAAATCTCATTTCTGAGAAAAAAAAAAAAATTAAAGTTCATTAAATACCTGAATCATGCTTGAAAATTTAATATAGTAATAACCCTTTTTTCCTCCCTAACTTTTAACTTACTATTTTAAAAAATAGTGTACTGCAGATAACCTCATGGGAATTTAGGGAGGGTTTTTTTAAGTTACTGTAGTCTGATTTAAGTATATGTTTCATGACACGAATTAAAAAAACTCAAAACTCTCATCTTGAGATCACTAAAATGTATAAGACAAGTAGTTGTATAAGGTAAGTAGGCTGGAACTTGTCTACAAACCCTGGACTTAGGTGAGATTTTCATTGCTTGATTACTGCCACCAATGGGTAAATAATGAATTACCCTGCAAATCTCTAAGAAATAGTATTATTGCTACCTCCCATTAAATAATTACGTAGCATCTGTTTCACTCCATAGGCTTTGCCTGACAAAGTTATTCAGAGTAGTTATATCAGCAGCTACAAAATGCAGAGATACCCCAGGTGCCTGTAATGTGCTGCAGGAGGTCACATCTGTATCCATGAGGTCCTGCACATGCTGTTCATCTGTCTGCCAGGTAAGAAGAGGTTATCTGCTTGTGCAAATAACTGTATTGTTTTTAGAAAGCAAGCAGAACTCAAACTGCATGGGCATATCAGAGAATCATGGAACTAGGGAGGCCTTGAAAATCATCTCATTCCAGTGCCCTTACTGTGGGCAGTGCACCTACTAGACCAGGTTACAGAGCTCCATCCAACCTGGCATTGAACACTTCCAGGGATTAAGCATCCACAGCATCTCTGGGAAACCTGCCCCAGCACCTCATCACTCTCACAGGAAGAATTTCTTCTTCATGTCTAGTCCAACCCTTCTCCATGTCAGTTTGAGGACATTGCCCCTTGTCCTGTCACTCCAGACCCTTGTAAATAGTCTCTCTCCAACTTTCCTGTGGGCTACCTTCAGGCACTGGAAGACCCCAGTTAGGTGACCCCAGAGCCTTCTCTTGTCCAGGCTGAACAGTCCCAGTTCTCCCAGCCTTTCCTCCCAGCAGAGCTGCTCCATCCCTCTGATCCCCTTGGTGCCTGCTCTGGCCTGGCTCCAGCAGGTCCCTGTCCTTGCTGTGCTGGAGCCCAGAGCTGATGCAGCCCTGCAGGTGGGGTCTCAGCAGAGGGGGCAGAGGGGCAGAATCCCCTCCCTGCCCTGCTGCCCACGGGGCTCTGGATGAGCCCAGCACACGGGGCGCTCTGGGCTCCCAGCTGGGGCACATCCAGTCCCCCACCCACCATTTATTATCGACCCACCAATATCTGTTCTTTTATTGTAGACAAGACTTAAAGTATCCTTTCAATATCATCAGAGCACATGTAACTAACAGGCATGGTATGCACCTTTTGGCTATTTGTATGAATGATGCTAAAAACATGTAAATCAGTTTTTCTGGAGAAATTAACCATCAAAATTGGCTAAGAGGAATGCAAGTTGGGTAGACAGCTAGTTTTGCATGGCATCTGTGGAGCTCTTCCAGATTGTTCTTTTAGGAAATGTATGAATATAATTTAAAAATAAAACAAGTGGTATTTTCTGTCACAGATTATGCCTGCCAAACACAAAGCTTGTATAAAAGTGACATTTATGTACACTGAATGTTTACAAAGTTCTTGATGTGCTCCTTGTGTAATTATCTCTCAGCATTGCATTCTGACATGCAGGGAAGGTGAGAACAGCTGTTCTTTTTATAGCCAACTGCTATTTTTTCTGTTATATAGATGTATCCACTTTCACCATTTTTATGCATTCACATATCCACATGCACAGATATATGGACTCAGAAATGCACACATCTGTACTTTTGCAGATGAATGTCAATAGCTGGGTAGGAGAATGAACCTTCCCTGTGCTTCACAGTCTGTCAGTAAATACTGACACTCCTGGTGAATGACTGGCTGAATTGGAATGAAAGTAAGTGCTGGAGGTAGCAAAGTTTAAAGAAAAATACTTTCTACAGGAGAAAAAAAAAGAGAAATCCACAGCATAAACCTTTGGATTTTTCCTGGTTTTGTTGTTTATTTGTTTAGTCTGCATTCTTAGTAAACCATATTTACTGTCTTCTGAATTCTTTTTCCTCTTGCAGATCACTCAGGAAACAGAAATCTGGATTCAGCCATTTCACTTGCACCAACGATCCATTTCTCCATGTACCATTGATCACTGTTGGAGCATTTCATTGATCATGTGGGGAAGGGTTTTAGACATGGTCTACAGCAAACCTGGAGTATTACACTAGATCAAACTAACAAATCCTCATTTGAGAAAGAGAAACCTCCTCGTGATTAGCTCGTTGAATAAAAGGACTGATTGGGTTCATCAGTTTACTCTGACACTTATCAACACTGAGACACATGAAATACTTTAAATATTTATACCCTAGTTGCATCTGTCCAGCACAGAACCAGTCTGCCCTTTCAGCTGATAAACAATTCCAGGCATAAAGCTGGTAGGGGCAAAGGAGGCACTGCCTGGTAGCTGCTTTTTTCTTTCCCATACCACATATAAAGGACACCCATGACAAAAGAAAACAGGGACAGACTGTGAGTTCCCTCCATTAAAATTCTCCATCAGTAAAAAGGATAACATAGCAAAATTATAGAAAATTATATGTTATCTCCAACACAATAGAGAAATACAGAAACCAGCTAAAAATTACATATGTAGGTAAAATATATTTATATCAAGTACATTAATTTACAGAAGTTACTCTGATAAATGGTATAATCCATTAATTGTCATATCTTTCTAACTTGTTTGCAACAAATGGGATCGGCAGGTAGTGGTTAAGAGTGGCCACAATTAAATGCTCTCTTTTTTTTTGGATTTAGCTTACTGGTATAATTTTCTGGTAATTCAAGCTCCCAATCAAATCAAAGCTTCATTTCAGATTTCCAGGTCTTTCTTACTGAGTTCTAAAAGACAATCTCGGTCTTCTTGCTAGATCAAAATATAGTGTTGATACATATGCAGTTAGTCCTGTGATTGCCCATAATCATGTTAGAACAATATTTGTAGTGCTTTCCTGAAAAAAAACAATTAGTGTAGAAAAAACCAAGCCCCCCTCAAAATTCAAACTAGCTAAAAGAAAACATGAGGGAAATAAAAAATAAAAAAAATAAGTGAGCACAAAGCAGCTTTTGAAGAGACATGATATAAAATGTAGTTGTAATAAGTATCATCCTTTGCCAAGTTTCAAATCTCATCCACAGGGCTTCTAATGGGCGTAGCAAGACATGCTTTAAACTAATATTGCTGTTATAGAGAAGTTTCTAATTTGGCACTTGTTTTTAAGGGTCATTCAACAATATTTGCTAAAAGAAAAACTGAAAATATTTATTCATAAATAGATATTTTCCAAACCAGCTTTAATGACATTTAACCACCTACTTATGTGCAGTCACCCATAACAAGTATATTGTTTCTATATACTGTAATTACAGTACAAGATAAAGGTCTCATACATGCAACTAACCACTTAGTAAATGATAGGTTATGTTGATAATTACAGACATTGCTCAAATCACAAAATGAAAATCTTTTTCTAAGTTTCCTAATAATCTTCCCTGTAGGCAGCTCTCCTATTATGCGTGAATTCCATAAAAGCCTTAAGAAATTGTCATAATGCAGAAATATTTGTTTGAATAGCTCCTGCTGCCAGCAGCAAGCTACAATTTATCACATTTTGGGATACACAGGCTGTCATTAATTCAACTTTTGTTCCTAAGTGCTTATTTATTCCATTGAGTAGTCACATGGGTTCGGTCTAAATAGCTTTGATAGCACCTCATGGACTTACTGATGATTTTGAGACACAGTTAATCAAACTTTTGCTCTGTAAGTCACTTCTGCACAGGTTACTAAACCAATGCTCACTTATCAGTGGTAAAAGGTATGAGAGCATTTTTTAATCACTTTTAATCCATCTCTGTCAGTGTCTAAAAAGCAGATTTTAATGGAAGATTCGACTTGTTTCAACAAGCTTCAGGTCACAAAGCCCCCTCAGAAGATAAAGCACTGGTGTAGATAGAACTGATGAGAAACAAACTGGATTTGAGCAACAAAAAATATCATTCTGAAGAGAGATGGTGCTGTTAAATGCTATCTGCTTTTGCCTGAGGTTTTTGAACCTGTCAATTCCTCTGAAAGTGCACTGATGTCTGTGTTCCTGTGTAATCTCTGACTACTGTATTCCTGCATTAAAACTGAAATATCTATCTGAAAATTTTACAGTGCTTTTAGAGAGATGCAAACAATATTTTGCTATTATAATATCAATTAATATATAATAATATTCAATATCATGAACACAAATAAAGTATATGGCTGACATGTCTTGCTCTTGTCCAAACCAATGCTTTGAGTGACTGCAGCTTTTTCTACACTGTACTTAGAAAGCTTTAGTAGAGCTTATATCTGAAGCTCTGAAATATCTGTATACATATATGTATATCATAACTGAAATATCTGTAGACATTCTCCCATTATTCTAGCAGGAAAATCTCTCAGTTTATTAACCTGTGCAAGTTTGCCATTTTGGAATAAAATGGAAGTGCTGACTGAGCTCTTTATTTATTTCAAATACTTCCTTTCTGTTACCAGTATTTAGAATCCCAATAACACCCAAAGGCTGGGTAGATGTTCATTGATGGTTTCTGCTTTGAAAACCTTGAAATCCTTAAAGTTTTCAGTTCTTCAGACACAAAAAGGACATTAATTTACATCAGTAAGAGGGCTGTGCAATAATGTATTGGCTTTCTCATTTTCTGTGGAAGTTCTGATTCTGAAAATATAGTGCACAACTTTTTCCTTAGCAAGACCTTACCTCATTGCTTTTTTAAATTTCTTCCAGAAATAATCAGCAGAATAGCCTACAAATTTGGATTATCCCAACACTTCTATTTGTTCTATTTGATCTCAAGGCAGTCAGCCTCTGCTTGATGCTCACGTCCTTCTCCTGAAATAAATATTGAAATAAATTCAAAGTTTCAAGTAGGAAAAAGCCCAACCGAAACAGAGACAAAAATGTTTTCCTAAATGTTTAGAAGTTACAACAAAGGTCAGATAGAGACCATAAAATATAAGGCATCATGTTACTTTCTGATGTTATTTAAAATGAAGATATGTTGAAGAAGATGATATCTGGGTGCCTTCTTTTGGATCTTTTTTTTCCATTGGAAGATCTTTTTTCAGTAAATGGCATCTTTTTCAGTATGGGGTCTCCTGCCATCTCCAAGCTGGTCTCAGAAGTACTTGCTCTTCCTCCTTGAATAAAAAGGATCAAAGAAATTATGTATCTTACCTCAGTTCCTCCCTATATTTTTTCTTTTCTCCTCCCATATATTAGCCTAGATATTAAAAAAAAAGAAGTTCAGCATTTCTAGTCCTAATGAACTCTTTTTGTGACTCTAATCACCTCATGCATTCTATCAGCTGCCCGAAGGGAGAGGCAAAGAGAAAAGACAATTACTCTACAGACAGGTGAAAGCTGACATTTTATTTCTGTACAAAGAATAAGGGGGATTTTCCTATATCATAAAGATTCCAATCATATCTTCCAACTTAACCTGAAAATCCAGTAATCCAAGGAGAATTGTGGAATGAACTGACCTACCTAGGAGATAATTTTTTAAACAGTGGTGATTTTAAAAGTATATATTTAAGAGAACTCAAAATGAACATGAGTGTTCAAACATAATATTAAAACAAAAATACCAAGAAGTAAGGAACACATATTAAAGGGAAAATGTTTTGAGAACTTAAATGTGTAAAATATGTAATGCATTGTACCTTCCAGAGGATTTACCACAAGACTCATTATAATTTGTATTTTTCTTAAAAGATCAGTTCCCTGAGGTTATATGGCAATATAAGAATTTTAGATTTAATTAATTTTTATTTCTTTGGATAATTAAGAAAAGCTTTGAAGCTAAAGGCTAAAAACCATAAGGAAGATACAGAGAACCTAAAATTTATTGTTATGAAGCAATTGTATCTAATTGAATGCTTTTTTTTCTCTCTTTTGAGGACTAATGCATGAATCTTGAAATCTGGGTGTTAGCAACGCTGGGTTATGGATAAATAAATATTATGGTTGCTTAGCATACATTCTCACAATTGTCTTGTTATATCACAGGTAATACTAGGGGTTCATGATTTATTGTGAAGTGAGACGACTGAGCTCCAAAAAGTGGCACATTATTTGAGGAATGACATCTAGATCTTTTCAAACTTGTTAAACATTTTTCAGAAATGTAAGCTAAATTGCTTATTTCACAAGTGAAGAGCTTGTTCAGGGCAAAAAGGTTGTGGAAATTTGAGATAAGAAAAATTCAGTTGTCAATAAATATGATTAGGTAAGGTATGTGTGTGTTAGTTTACAGTCCAACTAACTTCTTCCAACTACTTCCAGAGTGAATGATTGAAAACAAATGGTGCAAAAGTCTTTCTCTGTATATTCATAATCTGAGACATGCATAGAAAAAGGCACATCTACAACAGCCCTTCAAAATCATTACATGTTAATCATTACATCTCTATTGCTGCAAGGTTTTGAATAAACATGGTAAAACTAAAAATCTAGAAGTTCAGTAATAGCTTGTCAAAGAGTAATTGTGGGTAAAATGTTAATACCTCTCTTTCATTCTCTTTTATGTTGAATGAATTATTCATTTTTCATTTATTAGCTAACTCTGCATATTTGATGCTTTTTTTGAGATTAGTAATTACTTTGAGCAACTTGAAGTATTTACACTGGATTTGTATGATTTTTTATCACGCTGACGGTTTAAACACTCTCTCATATAAAATACAGCAATTACTATTGCCTTGTCTGGGAGAAGGTTGTAAAAACATGTCTCATTAATTTTATGAGGTCATCTAATTGATGCAAGAACGTAGCAGAAATTCTGGTGAGCATCTGGAAAGCAAGCAGCTCCCTGTGAGGAATCCACCTGCAGCATCCACTGAGCAGGGCACGCTGTGCCATGCCCCATCTTTGACATCACTCTTTCTTTCACTTGTGCTCTCAACACGAACTGCAGCGCTGAAGGGAGAAAAGTGCTGAAATCTCAGTGGAAAACTGTCACCAAGTTTCACTGGCCCTGGAAATGATTGTATATGAGTAGATCAGTTCTACCTTGTGTCAGCACTTTGTGTCAGCACTAGCAAGGCTATGCAAACATTAAATGGAGATAGGAACATTTGCATCAAGACACAGAGTTGTCTCACACTGATGCTTTTTAAATTATATTGTAGAAGTCTTTGCTGTTTCTTACTTACCCCTTGGCACTGGTGAGAATTGTCCATGAACATCCATTGAAATAAAATGCTCAATATGTGAACTACATATTGTTCTAAGTGAAATAAAATATATCAAAATAGCACATATTCATCTTCACATATATCAATATAGCACAATATAGCACAAATTCATCTTCAAATTTTAACCACCAGGGGTACATGATGTTGCATTTAAAATGCATATGAAAAGACAAATTCATGTTATGATAACCTTCCTTTAAAGAAAATTATGGAATAATAGGTTTTGTCTTATGATCCTTGCTCAGATTGTGAGTCTTTAGTCAAAAGGGTCAGGCACAATGCAATCGTTCCTCTTGGCAGTGTGTTAGATCATTTAAAAACATGTTTTTCCTCTAGTCCCATTAGTTTGGGGCAGTAGTTCTTGTGTCATAGAACATGATTATTCATTAAGCTTTCCACTTATATTGAAAAACATGTCAATCAAATATGAGAGCAATCTAATCAATCAAATGGATTGTACAAAATGAAGTTTCTTAAAGTTTTCATTCATAGTAGTATCAAGCTTCTTGATTTTATATGATATAATGAAAACATTGAAATTGAACTTTTGCAAAAAGCTACTATCAGAACTAAATTTCTGCATAAAATCTAAACAGCCTTTTCTTTATTGACATTTTCCTCAATTTTCTAGTGAGAAAAAGAATTTGAAGTTAAAGCCAAAGACATTTCTATAGACTGAAAGAGGAGAGATTTAGATTATATGTGAGAAAGAAATTCTGCACTATAAGAGTTGCGAGGCACTGGAATAGGTTTCCTGGAGAAGTTGTCGATGCCTCATCTATGGAAATGTTCAAGGCCAGGTGGATGGGGCTTTAAACAAACTGATTTATTGGGTGGCAATGCTGCCCATAGCAGAGGGCTGGAACTCGGTGATCCTTAAGGCCCCTTCTAACCCAAACCATTCCATGTAACTATGAAAACCATTATATGTTCTTACATGTAATAATGTTGCTTGCAACAAAGCTTTACCAGATATGAAAATTATGACAGACAACACCATTGGTCCTGCTCAAATATTTGTTTTTTAAATAAATGTGCTCTCCAATTTTGGAAAAACAAAACTAAATATAGATGCACTATGCTACACGAGAACATGGAATATTTAAAACTAGGAGAAATGATAACAACATAGCTAGGAGCTGAGCAAGAACCTAAGGGCATATACTATGAGCAGCAAAGGGCCAAGATTATTTTCAGTATGCAATGTCAATATTTTTAATAACACCAGAATTTCTCCCTAGCTCTTTCACCTTGCACAGCACTGCTGAATTTTCCTCTCTTCTTTAGCTAGTGTAATATGGGTAAATACTTCCTGTCAACAGAATTGTTATAGTGATTAATACCAAAGCAAAATTCCAGTTCTTTTTTAAGTGATCAGTACAAGCGGTTGACATTTGCTGAGTCTATGCACTTGATAGTCAATTGCATATTTATGAGCATCTTCTATGCTTAATGTTACAGCAGAAAAATACAAGAGGCTCTTGAAATATCTTTACTCCTCCTCCAAGTGACATTCATAGAGAAATGAAAAAAAACCCTCATAAAAGAAGCAGTCTTCAAAGTATGCTGAAAGCTCATAAAATGGGTAGGACAAGAGCCACAACTGCAATTTAAAAGTATCAAAAGGACAAGTCAAGTTTTTACTGCTATACACATGCTTACAAATCTCACTGCAGCAAAATCATAGTTCCCCTCTGAAATGTATAACACCAAGTCTTCACATGCCTTACACTTTCCATTTATTCACCATTTCTGGTGACGACCAGAACTACATAGAAACATTAAAATGTGTTTGTGAAAGTTTCTGTCACAGTCAGAAAAGCGTTTTCTTTCTGCACAGAATGGACTAGCCAACTGAAAAGGATAGAAATTATACTAACTGCTGCTAGGCAGTAGCCAAATACTGGAAATTCTCCTGTTTCAAGGCATATGGAGAGTAGGATAGGCTGGATCAATACCACAGAGAATAATTTCTCTCTTTTTGTGGATATAGCTCTAGTCACTACTCAAACCTGGAAAGAATAGTGCTAGAGAGCAGTAATGCAGTCAGAAACATTGCTTTTACTGTAAACTATTGCCTGTATTAGCAAATTCTCTTTCAGAAATAGGACAAAACATTCAGTCCAGTAAAACAGCTCAATAGTTTTGTTCTTAAAGGCTGTGCTTCATAATCTTTGTTACTTATTTAAGTCTTCTGTTATAATTCCATTTGTTGCTTCCTTAGACAATAGACATATTAAGCTTCTAAGTGCTGAAGGGAGTAAACCAGAGGTAGAGCAAGAACTAATGATACCAATAGCAGTGTTCCTGTAACTTAAAGCAGGAAATAAATCTATACCTACGAAGTGAATTCTGCACTAGTAATGAAGATGCCAATGTTGATGGCAATACAACTGGAAGCAGTGTCATTGAGTAAATGGGTTTTGCTTTGATTTCTACTTAAAGACTAGAACAACTGAAAAAAACAGCAAAACTTCAATATTTCTGTAACGAGGGACAAGCAGGCATAATTACTCCTGAAAACTGCTCTTGCCCTGCTAACAGGCTTTAGGACAAAGTTCTGGTATCTGGTTTATCTGGTTTCATCTGGGATAGAGATCTTTTTGCTCCTAGTAGCTGGTACAGTGCTGTGGTTTGCATTTGGTATTAGAACAATGTTAATAACACACTGATGTAGATATTGTTAAGTAGTGCTTGTCAAGGACTTTTCAGCTTCCCATGCTCCAGGGAGCTGGGAGGGAACAGAGCCAGAGCATCTGACTTGAACTGGCCAAAGGAATATTGCATACCATAAAATTTCATGCCTAGTGTATAAACTGGAATGTTGGCCAGGAGGGGCTGATCCAGGACTATCTGGGCATTGATCAGTGGTGAGCAAGTCTACTGTGCATCACTTTTCTTCTTGGACTTCATTGCCTTGTTTCTCCTTTTCAATAAAATTCTTTTTATCATTGTTATTATTATCAATGATATTTCCTTCAATTACTAAAACTGTTCTTATCTCAACCCATAGCTTTTAATTTCTTTTTCCATGTTGTCCTCAGGGACAGGGGGGTGCGGGAAGTGAGAAAGCAGCTGTGTGACACTGTTATATCGCTATCTGTTATTGCAGGAAAATCTCCAGAGCAGAAACGCTGCAAAATCCATAAAAAAAATATACTATGACTTCACACTCTTAGATGGTCTGCACACATCTGTCACCCCATAACCCACAGGTGTCTTTGTTGTCCTCTGGTAGCAAGGAAAAGATAGTGTCTCTTGTCCAAATGGAAGAAATAGAAACACAAAGGATAAAGAATCTGATCAAGGAGGTCGGTGGAACACTAGGAAACCAAAACAAGTTTTACAATATGTAGACTTCCCACAGAAAAAGCTTTTCTCTCCCCATGGACAGGGGGACAGTGTCTTCTGTTTTCTTGTACTGTCTTCTGCTGACACAGCAATATCTGTCAAAACAGACACAAAACTATTTTCCCTCCAGAATTCAAGCTTTAGGCAATAGCTAAACTGAGGGGTTTGCCCTTCAACAGACAGTGAAAACCTGTCTGAAATTAAGATTTCTGGTGCATTCTTCTGCTAATTTCACCTGAGGGCCTGTAATGAATTCCGTCATTGCCAAGGACCATACCTAAAGGCTTCAGATCTATCTAGTTAAGAGAAAGGCTTGGAGAGAAGACCTGGAGCAGCCTGCAAAATCAGCAAAAATGCATCACAGACACAGTTAAAGTTCAGTTTACCTCACATCCAAGAACCTGCCCCCCTGTGCAGAAATTAATCAGCCTTTTTTCAGTATCCCTAATTATAATATATAGAAAACAGCCACGCTTACTCAGTTCATACATTAAATATTTACAATATCCTAAGGTTTGCTATTGTTTCAAGCTACTTTCCACTTATTTCTTCCTATTTCTTTCTCCTCAGGTCTTTTTTTTCAATGCTGTAGCAAAGTGAAAATCACAATAGTCATAATTGGGTTAGTATTATTCAACCAATTTTTTATACACCCACATCAGCTTCAAATCTTCAGGAGTTCACTGCTGCTTCCCAGCCAATAACAAAGGTTTTGCATCCACTGCTGCTTCTGTAATGGGATTGAAATTATTTCCATCGTCCTCCTACCAAAATGCTCATGCCAGGCTTTAATTATACTCCAATCTTCTTGTATATCCACCCCTTTGCAGCAGCCCCTTGCACAAAGCTTTGCATTCACCCTTGCACCCTGTGTTCTGCTTCTGCTGTTCCATTTTGTTTTGAATGCAGAATTTTAAAGACCTTAATTTTCATTTCTTAAAGTCAAGCATAAGAATTTTCCCTCTGAAATAGTATGTGTTAACTTCTGATGTTTTTAAGTTCCTGAAGCCTACTCATTTGCAGCCTGATAAAACAATTCCACAATGTCTGGAGATATCTAAAATCTTACAATGAAGGGTAACTCCTTGACAAACTATTTCAAAATACTTATGCTTTATGAATGTATAAGAACTGAATGAAACTTTAATTTTTATGAAAGAAAGAAAGAACAACATCAAACTTAATCCAAACCCACAAAAACCCCCAAACCTAGAAGGAATATAAATTGCTTTCTTTCGTCTAAAAGGGGGCATCAGGTCGCACACATTCACACATGTTCACAGGACAGAGGTCATTATTTCTCCTTCCTGTGTTAATTTTAATCAGAAACATCCACTGTTTTGGGAAATAAATATTTTTAAAACTCCCTTTAAAAATAAATGCAGTTCTATGATTCTTTAATTGCTTGGAAACATTCAGCATATAAGGGACTAAATGGCTGGAGACAAATTCATAAGTGCATATGGTTCTGGGGTACTTGCAACTGAGCTAGAAGAAATGTAGGTTAATATTTTTTATTCTTTGACAATAACAGTTGAGCTCGCTTTTATTTTCAAATGAAAATATATTTGAAATTATTTTTCAAAACAAACGTAAGCATTGGACATAACTGGAAATATGCAAATAGATTCCAAGGGAGCAGCGCATAAACCCTTGAAGCTTTCCTTTGTTTCAATATTCAATAAAAATGCTAAATAGTGCAATTTTTTTACAGAAGGATGGAAACTGAACACATATATGTATGCATGAACATGGATGTGCACTACATTAAATGAAAGCCTGAAAATGTTTTGAGAGGTTTTGCCCTCATTTTTAGACCTGCAGTTTATTAAGTTGATATACAATTTTTTTGCAGAATTTTAAATAAAGGACTATGAACTGCTTTGACATAATTACTCATTGCCAGGAACAATAATATTCATCTTACGTCTATCAGAGCTCCTTACAGTGGCCTCCAAAAATTAATGGAATAGAATTTACTTGGCATTATTGCCTTAAATTAAAGTCACTGTGTGTCACAGATTACATTTAAAGCCTACTTCTTCAGCTATTTATCTGCCCCATACTCTGTCGACTGTCTGGGAAGCATATTTTTCTGTGAGAATAGAGCAAATTATTACCCTTTTGCTGTGAATTTAAAACTTTTCAATATATAAATGTATATATATATTTTTTTTTCTCCCTAAGAACACATCCTTTTTGTTTTGGGGTTTATTTTTTTGTTGTAATAAAAAAGGAAAAAACAAACTGAAAAAAAAGAAGGAAAAAAAACACCTAGCAAAGAAAAACAAATAAACAAACAAAACCAAACATAAACAAACCCCACACAGAAAAAAAATCAAGCAAAACTGACAAAACTCTTTTCCCCAGGGATAGGGTTTCTTCCAGTACCTATTCTCTCACTTTGTATCCTTCAGATTCAGTGTTATTATGAAAACTATTCCCTATTGTTGAACCCAAAATGTAGTTTATTTCCCTCAAAAACATCACAGCAGAAATTCCTACAAGAAATTCCTACACAAATCTGAAGACCCATCATCTGTGAAGCCTCATCCTCAGAGACTCCATATTTCCTTCAACCCTGAAGAGACCAAAGTCTGTTTTGACTCCATGGTCTTTAAGGGCCCTATTTGATGCTATTCTTTTGAGTCAAACCTTCTACCTACAAACCCCTCGATAGCAGGCGCAGGTAGACATTGTCACCTGGATTGTTGCCATGTCCCTCTATCTCCCAGCTCTGCCTTGGTGGGATGTTGCCCTCCTCCAATCTCCTGCTTATTCACGACTGCACGAAGTCTGCCTACAATCCCTGAGTATTTCAAAGCCTCCAAAACCATGATTTTTTTCTGGATGATATCCCAACATATTTGGCTGTACTGCTGTACTGCATAGAAGAGGGCAGTGACAATCTGGGCATCAAGTATGCCCAACACACAAGCAAGGTTTTTCAGAAAGACTCATGCAAAAAGCCATACATTAACAGAGAAGCACAGACAGATCCAGAGCATATATTCATCTCATAGAACATTCAAAATCTGAAGATACATTCTATTCATACTTTCAGGATATCTTCTAAATATTGGTTTTTCTTCTTGTAAACTTGTCTGAAGAGATTTGCATATGATCAACCTCTCACTGCTTCAGAAGAACAGAAGAAAGATTACTGAAGCTACATTTTAATGTCTACAGTCATTTAATTAATTTACAAAATAATCCAGTGAGCACCCACTGAAGATCAAATTGTTTATCTCTCCTGATACCATGTATACAATGGAAACAGTTTCTGAGCACTCCTTTGAAGAAAAAGGTCAATCTTAAAAGGAATTTACGAACATTTAAAGTATATTTATAGTGCTCAACAAATCTTCACACTAAGTCAGCCATCCACTGATTATCCACAAAAGAATGTTTTCCAAGTAAGATGTGTCATACACTCCAGATGTAAACGTATGTAGATTTCTTTCAATAGAATCCCACTTCACACTTAAAAGCAAGCGTGACTTCTGACAAAGTAAATGTTGGGTAAGCAATACCTACTGGAATTTCCTTCCATAAGGATTAAAGAAATCATTCTTTTTCTAGTTCTTAGTAAAACATGACCTTCTTGAGCCACCGAAGGACCTTAATGCAAACTCTGAGCATCAGTTCCATTCTGAAATAAATGAATCCGGGTTGGAGACAGGTTTATGTAATTTTATTTCCACTTTGATGTTTTAGAAGGCACTTATTCACAGCAAAAAGACACTTTAAAGTCACATAAAACTTTTTTCTGGATATGTGGGGGTGTCTGGAAAACAAAAAATACAGTGTATTCTGCACAGTCTTCACAAGAAAATCGCTTTAGTAGAAAAAAAAGCTACTGGAAACAATTTTGTGTAGCAGTTACTTTTTAAGTTATTGTGATTTTTAGTGTGGCAAAATTTCTGAATTTCATGATTCTATGAAATTAGCATAGATTTATCACAGCTTTTTTTTTTTTTTGTGCAGGATATCTGAAAGTAATCATTGTAATTTTAGTATTTGCTAGGACCTGTCACCTTGCTAACTTCTACAAGTATACTTCCAAAGAAAATTCTGCATCAAAATAATAGCAGATAATAAAGTCTTAGCTTGTAAAGTAGATGGGGATATTATTCTACTTCTAGATGTGACTCTCCCTTGTCCCCTAGAATCCTCAGCTAATGCTATTGATATAACTCTCTGCCCTCTCTTCCTCTGGATAACTGCACTCCCCATTTCTTTGCTATCTGAATAAAACTTGTTCCTGAGGAACTAAAATGTTGAAATTGGGTAATGCAAATGTTTTAAAAAGATATTTTCTATTTCCACAAGTAATATTTCTCTAATTTCACTTCCCAGAAATTGTGCATTTGGCCAAAGATAGACAGCATGTCTACAATGTCAATAGTTAAAATCAATAAATTAAGAAACACAAAAAGCAAAAAACCCCAAAAAAACCCAACCAACCAACCAACCAACCAAAAACCCCCAATTTTCTCTTGAAGAGAATTTCAGCCAAAGAGCTCCAGTCATCATTTAAACCTGGAGAATATCTAGCACTCAATTAAATTTTCTAATCTATAATATTAATTTACTAATAAGTAAAAAACCCTTAAAGGCTACTTTAAAGTATCTGTTTTGGGACAGTGAAAAGCAAAATTTCTAGATGGCTTATTTATATTGTTGTGACATAAAGTTGCAAAAGAATTTGAAAATGGCATTTATGAACAGTCTTTCATGAAGGTTTCAACAGATAGGACACTGGGAGTTGCAGTATATTCTGCTTTAGTTATTTACTAAGAGTTGCCTGTAAAGGGACAAGGAATGTGGAAAATCATGGCAAGTTTTCAGGGAGTTCGGAAATGGCCTAAGAAAAGTGTCAGAACCCATGAAGAAAATAGCTACTCTACCAGGACAGTGAAAAAACAAACATACAGCTCCCCTCCCTCATACGGAGTGGTGATAACTGTAGGATAATGCCACCATTAAATCCCTATTTTCTAGGTGAGTAGTACTTTTTCCACTTTTCCCCCAATTTAACCTCATTAAGGTCCTGACTATGGAATAATGATAATGTATACAAATCCTTCTCCAACCTTTCATCCAGAAACAGCTCCAAATTAATGCCCATGAATCATCACACCTTTGTCTACAGCAAGTTACTCCAGACTCTAAAGACATTTCAAATAGTTGTCTTTCTTTTTAATTTAACACTTTTTTCTTACTTTTCTCATGATGAATTTATTGTTGAGTGTCACCCATACCATAAAGAAATGCTTATCTCTGAATTAGTCAAGAAAAAGATAGATGAGCACACGAACACATGCTGTTCAGTGGTATTTGTGTGATAAATGAAATTTCTTTCAAAGTCATGCTTTGAATTAAGACATAGCTATTCCTGATCAGTCTCCTAAAATTACCTGAGAGGAGGTTTTTGAGAGGTGGGGGTCAGTCTCTTCTTCCAGGTAACAAGTGACAGGAGAGAGGGAAAGGCCTCAAGTTGCACCAAGGGGCATTTAGGTTGGTAATCAGCAGAAATTTCTTCACTGAAAGAGTAGTCAAACAGGCTGCCCAGTGAAGTGGTATAGTGACCATCCCTGGAGGGGTTTAAAAGCTCTATAGATGTGACACCTGGGGACATGGTTTGCTGGTAGACTTGGCAGTGCTGGGCAAATGGATGGGCTTGATGATTTCCAACCAAAAATATTTTGTGAAATTGTGACAGAAAAGAAAGACACCACTGCCACAACCACCACCAGAGTGCAGACAGTCAGGACATCAGGAGAGGGAGAAGAGCAGAGCCACATCCATTTGCCTCGATGCTCTGACAGGCACTCTCTGCTGTCTGCAGGCCAGGCAAAGCTGGGGATGTGGTCCTGTCATTTTGCCTTGAACACAACACTGGGTTTCATTCATAAAAGCAAATTCATATCTAGGAAGATTTTAAAAGGAGTAATTTTTAAAATACAGTTTCTCATCTCCATCTTCCTACACCTGCTTGGGTTCTGCCTAAGTGGCCGAGTTCCTGGCAGCAACTCTGCACTGAACCAGTCCCTTCTCTCTTCTCTGGTGGCTTTGATTGAAAACCATTGGGACTGGAATTACTGGAATCAGCTGTGAACAGAGGCATGTGGTAAGGGATGGCAGAGTCTCTAGCAGAAAGGCACAACTGTCTCCATTTCCAGTCAAGGTAGGTAAACTTCTCCAAAATACCTTCCCTTACCCTCTATAAGTGACAGGAGATTTGATGCAATGCAACAGACTCTAAAGTTTTACTACACCTACCCAGCATACATCACCTCACTCACTGTTCTGTCATGGGCAGTGACAGATGGCTGATTGCAGGTCACTTTGGCAAAAGACTGTCACTCAGAGCAATTCCACAAGACCAATGTGGACTCAAAACTAGAAAACAAAGAAAATCCCAAACCATCAAAATTGTTGCATCACAAAGACAGACTGGGGAAAATACTTCAATGTAAGCAGCCCAAAGTGGTCACTTATTTTTTCACTTCTGCAGTGAAAACTGCAAACCATTTCAAAAGGGAGCAGTAAGAAAAGTTCAAGCAGGATTAAAAATGCCAATGAAAGTCATTGTTAAAGTATTCTGTAAAAACAAGAGAAAGTAGGGAGGAAAGTACAGGCAAGCCCCAGGGAAATACAAAAGTTACTTGAAGCTGTTGAGCGATAGTTGCATACACTTGTGTTATCCTAGGAATAAAAGATAAAGTATCTCTCAAGCTCTTAGCAGTCATGAAAATAGAATTAATGCTTTAAGTATTCATTGAAAAAACAGATAAACCTGTAACTATCCATTGGGCTTAGTTCTATATTAAAAAGGAGAGATATCAGCTTCCATTAGTGCCATAAATAGAAATAATCAACTGTCAAAATACTGAAAATAATAAAATAAAATCTGTTTAATTTATATTTTATCTCCTGTAAGTAAGGAAATTAAGTTTATGGTAACATAATGCGAATGTGGAGAGAATGCTACTGAGACGATTCAAGCTTTCTAAGCAAAAGTTATCTTGACATAAATCTTGACATTAATTTCCAAAAGTGAGCTGCTTTAATATACTTTGGATTAGTCTGGTATGTTCAATAGATAGAGAAAATGACAATTTACCCAAGTGAAATCCTTTCAGGAGTTGAATCTATTCAACTAAACTACTATCAAAGAGTCTTCTGAGTTCGCAAGTGGAACTTTTAACAGAAGAGATCAGCCAAAACCAGCTGAGCTCATGGGGGGAGATAAGAGAGCCAAGTTTTAGCTATGGACTTTGAATTTAGGTCTCCCAGTACAAGGAAGCATCAGAGCAACTATCTACACTGCTGAGATAATCTACTTTTAGCTAATCAACATTTATTTTTATACAGAATTGAATCTGAACCTATGATTTGAGCTCGCTGCCTACACCTGTATGGCCACCATGCTTTCAAAGAAGTACATGGGAATGCCTTTTGTCCCCATTCTTATCCAAAAAGAATGAAGCTATCACCACAGAACACTTGTTTGTACAAACTTCTTGATCCCTAATAAATAAATTCCTAATAAATAAATAATAAAAAAATAGCAAAGGGATTTGTTTCTCTGGGAAAGCAAATAGAAAATTTCTGACATACATGCTATATAGAAAGTTTTCACATAGAACTACTCAGATTTTAGAAAACACCGCTAAATTTACATTTGTATTTCAGTACAAGAAAAAATACCATGGCATCTTTGGACCACAGCACACCATAATTTCCTCAGCCTGAAGATGAACGTCAGCTAAAATACAGTCCCTGAATCTCTGGGTGCCAAGATCCATTTCTAAAATGGATTAAGAAATTACTGTAGAGAAAAGGAATGTAGAACGACTATTGTCATGAGTGTTCTTCAGGAAAGCTATTTAGAAAATAGGTTTATATATTCAGCTACAAATACAGCAAATTCCCCATTTTCTACTTTGCTTCTCCTCGTACCAATGATGTTTTCACTCCACGGCACTCAAATGTATCTGAAATTATGATTGCTCACGCACAAGAAGAAACATAAAATCTTGTTGCTTTATTTGTTGCAATGGCTGTATTCATTGCTGTCTATCCAGGTCTATTGCCTAATATTTCACTAGGATGAAATCTGCAAGAGGGGAGCTGTTACTGAAATGCCCATCATTCCAAAATAATCATTCTTTTTATGGAAACAAATTAATTTACATGTATTGATCCATTTAAGTATATGTTAGGAAGTATTATATTGCTATGATAGGGACAATAAGGCATATTTCTCTTAAGAGAATTCAAATCTTTCTAAACAAGCCAGCTTTGCTATACCTGTGCCTTCAATTTCACAGTTCAGCAGATGGTCTATTACACTCAGCTGTTTCCTCCACTGTTCTTTAGAAGAGTAAACAAAAAGTGCACCCCAGAACTGATGTTTGCAAATGCTTTCTATAAAATAGAGAACATAAGCCTATTCAAATGCTAATAAAATATAAATGCAGAAATATTAAATAAATTTGTATTGGAATAGAAATAAAACACAGGTATGGTAGGCCCAGGGTCCAAATAGCTGGCAAAAAAACCCCAACACAACAACAACAGCAACAAAACAAACAAAAAACCTCTCCACAGAATCCTCACAGGAAACTTATTATATGCTAAAAATAAAGTATTAATAAAAACATATCTGCAGATGAAATTTTTCTGCATTTTAATACCCTGTAGACATGGAAAAACCTATGATAGAAATATAATTAGGATAGCTGTTATTTCTTCAAAGCTTTTTGACCAGGCCTCTGATCAGTGCAACTGAGCTTTTAGTAGGTCTTTAAAAACAATTATCTGTATTTAGACATCTGGTGTTTAATGAAGTAATTTGTACCTGATTATCTTAGGTACAGGTAAGAAGGTAGCCCTCTATGCCAGGATGCCCATTTATCTTCCAGAGATAATGAATTCTTAGGAAACACAGTAAAATGGTTCATGGGTCACTAAATATCAGGGTACCTCCTCATAGACAAGAGACTAAATAAGAAGCAAAATAAGTAAAATAGGAAGTCCATACCAGTGAAAAAATAATTAAAATGTCCCTCATAAGAAAGACGTGAGAAATTAAAATTCTAAATTAAAATTAAAACCCTCTGCCATGAAAAATCACAACACAAAAATTTAACCCCCAGTTAGGCAAGTGGCAATTTCTTTCCCCTGAATAGTGAGGAGCCACAAAAAGGGGATTGAACACAGCTTCATTTGATGTTTCTGGGGTAGACATCACCCAAACAGCAGAGAAGGTATTTTATTTTGAAAAAAAAGAGTATATCAAATGGTCTGAGACAGCACAACCAATCAATTTCCCATGCTCATTTTGGAAATTAGTGTGGCTGAACCACAGACTAAATCTGTGGACTTCTGACATGCTGTTTTCCAATTTTGCTGATATTTGAGTTGAAAACACATTTGGCAGGAGCTTTTTACCAAAGTCCACACACAGCATTTCACAAGGAATCAAAGCAGCTTCTTCTAAACAAATCTATTCCTCCTATGCTTTGAAGCATACTGTAATTGCAGAAGCTTATACTCATTTCACTTTAAATTTATCCTTGTTCTTTCACGCTTGGATTGTAAAAGATAACTTTCCTTCTTGGGTTTTGACTAACTCTCAGCATCAACTTCAAAGCAAATTATGTTCCACTCAGATGCCTTCTGTTTTGGAAAGAGGAAATGGTGGGGAAAGTTGTAAGCAGTAAACACCTCTTTGATCTCAGCTCTAGGCCTCACCAAGCAGCTGTGTAAACTGGACAGGGATGTTGACTGATGTAGCACTGGGATTATCTTCTAAGTGTTTGCTGAACAATCACTTAAAAATCACTTTGAGGTGCTCTAAAATAATATTAAGTGGGGAAACAGAGCCAAGCTAATGAAGAGAAGCCTTGTAGTTAAATAAGACTAATTTCTGCTCCTCTTTTCATTCCCAAACTGCACCAAATAAGTAGATCCTTCACTAAATGCAGGTATTTCACCACTTATTACCCAGACTGTGCTCACAAAACTAGTGAGCTTTACTACATTCTCTATTTTAGATACTTTCATGAGTCATTTTAGTTTAATAAGATTTAGCAAAACCAATGTCAAATTGTAGGAAGGAAATCCACAAACAACATATCATTCACTGGTGGTGTACTATGTTTAATTGTTTATTGATTAAGAGCACATGTGAACTGAGGTAGCCATGCCATAAGTGTGGTTCCTGTTTCAAGGAGAAGTCTTCTAGCATCTTCTGAAGTAGCAAGTTTGCAAGTAAATTGGACATTTTAAAGACATTTCTTATTTATTTGAAACTGAAACACAGATTGAAAGATTAAGAAAACTTCCCAAGACCTTTCTCTGTTATCTTTTGGATTCCTCTATGCCTTAAGTAAATCTAATCTGCATAAATTTATGCTGAAGCTGAATGGCAGGTGATATATAAATTTTCTTTTAGATGTGGGATGAATGAATAGGATAACTTGACACACACAAAAAAATATTTCTCTCAGTAGCATCCAGAAAAGTCCGTGTTATCTTAATTAATATGCAAAAGACACTGCAGATAACTTTGATGATACAAGAAGTACATATATACATGTATCTGTCCATCCTGTCCTGTATCAAGATTCTCTCCATACATACATTCCATAAACATCCTGCTACAAAGGTTGTGGCAACCTTTGGAAATTCTAAGAAATACCAGGTGAAAATGATATAAGAAGATTCAACTTTAAAGAGTAGCTTAGGCAGCAAGGCTGTTCATGCTTTTTTAATATCTAAATGAAAAGCAAAGCTGTTGAAAAGTTTGGACAACAAAAAGGCATTCAAAAATCTCTCTTCTGTTTTGATATCCAACAGAAAATCCTATTTTGGCACAGTTTGAATAGTTTTACACTGCTAAGGAAGTATAGGTCAACAAAAGCCCCTCCCCTACTTGAATTCCCTCAACTGCAATCTGAAGTTCAATCCTCTGTGAAAACTAATGAATGTGGGCACTCAAAAGAAGAAAAAAAGACTTTCAAAAATAGGAAACAATAGCTAGGGAGGGGAAAATGCATAGAGGTTTTGTGAGGGCTACTTTAGAGCACAAAACAAGACATATGAGGGCCAACATAGCTGCAATCATGTAGCCGCGTGCTTGTGTGTGCTCATGTGTGAAACCAGTGGTGAACTTTTGCTCAGAGATACAACCTCCTCTTGATACATCCCTGGTCCGAAAATGTCTCACTTTTTAATTTCATCCCAATATGCGCCCGGAACGTTTTGCAATTTCATCTCACTCTTCCCACAAGCAGTTCCCATTACCATACCTTACAAATTAATTAGAAAATTACTGTCCATTAAACTTATGTCAGACTGTTATGTTACTCCAGAAGTTATGTCAGCATCAGTTTTCATTTCATTAATACTACTACACTTTTTCATGCCCAAAGACTGTATATTTTGAAATGTCAGGATGCTGGGGTCTTTGAAAATTTGTTACATTTTTCACATGTGGAAAATGTTCAACACTGGAGGAAGTGATTATCTTTCAAGAGAGAAGACATTCTTTTTATTTTAATGATATGCCCAGAGGTTTTTGAACCCAGTGTGCTTTAGGAAATGATTCACAGGGTCCTAGAGGATTAGCTTTTAATTTCAATTAGTGAATTAGCTGATGAGCATAAAATGGCAAATAACCATGCTACACCCATTCACCTATGAATCTGTAAAAACTGGATGTTGTTCTACACATTACAGACTACCCTGATTTCTTTAATTTTTAATCATAATTTCCCATTCAGCTCTGCATTTTATTACAACATGACTCTCTTTAGTTATGGCTTGAGAAACTTTCTGAAAAGACCAACCATTAAATCAAATGTTTGCCACAATAATGGCTACTTTAAAGCCATGCATCTGATCCAAAATTAGATCTAGACTTACTCTACATTAACAAAAGGCAGCTGCTTTGCAGTTCTATGCAGACTGATCTCAAAATAAAGATAAAAGTACCATTCTTTTCTAGAATTAACATGCTAGATAAGGCAAGTGGGAGTGGGATGTTGTTTGACAAATACAGTGAGTAAAAGAAAGGCACTTTCAGCCTCATTATTTATATTGTAATCAGAATGGCTCAAGGACCCAGGTTACAAGTGTCCTCTGCACAAAAGTAATTTTAAGATTTTAAAAAACTTTCTCTTTTTTCCAATCTTCTGCTAATATCATTTAACAACAAAGAAATATCTATTTGATGGTAATATATGTAAATAATTCATTGCTTATCTCACTTAACTCCCACAAACAATTTTCAGTTATTGCGAAAAAAATCAAATGGAAATTTGAAAACAATTAAGCAATAAACCAAAACCTGCCAATATACCTGCAATTTAATAATAATAATAATAATTTTAATTCTTTATAAACCTGCTATTGATTGACACTTCCAGGAATGATTGCATAAGGATATTTTTGTTTTCTAATATAAAAGGAATCTAAATCTGAAGGTACAGAACACAATTTCCTTGGGTGAATTTTTAGCGGACCTAGAAGGAAATTAATTCTGCAACTCTTATTATTGTTAATGGGAGTTATTCAGCCAAATCTTCATGCATGAGTCATAATTAATATGCACCCCTTATGGTTTTTCTGCATAATATTGTAAATTAATTTCCACAAACAAATTCCCAGCACTCATTTAATACAATAGATGTGATTCTGATTCTCAAAGGTCCCTTGATTCACTTCAGTGTAAGCCTGAATGTATGACAACATTAAAAGGAGAAAAGACCTGGCTGAACTTCTTAGATTAAATACTCACCCTGATGTAACTCAACTAGCTTAAACAAACTAGCCCAAATTTACACCAGTATGAATGAAACCAGAATCTAACCCACACTTCTACAAACCAATTCCTTCCCTAACTCATCCACTGTGAAATTTCCACATCAGTAACTTTCATATGGGGTCTAGAAACACTTCACCTTGCCCTACCAGCAACCTCTCCAGCATGGAATTCAGTTCTGGTGGATAGTATTTATTCTGGTCAGATCCTTTCAAGGTTTCTCTTAAGTTTGAGGCCGGTACACATTACTTCAGGAAGAATATACTTTTATACAAGAAGAATTGAGGAAAATTGGTGTTTTTTTTGTTCCTGTCTTTAACTTCACTTGCAAGGAAACAGCAATCCAATACAATTCAGCATTGCTTCCATCATTCACTTTTGCATAGTCTTCTTTATTGTCTTAGCATCTGTTCTTCAGATAACTGCTGAGTTCAGCACAGTGAATACCTTTGTACAGATGTAAATTTTTAGCTTACTTGCATGCATCATATAACACATGAGTAGGGAAAAAAGCTACCACTAATTACATAAAATTTGAGGTCATAGCTACTTGCAACAGTGTGTGGGGAATCTATTTAACCCCATTTTACGGCAGACATTTCCATTTTGATACTTTCTCCTCTGAATGGTGGCAGAGATGATGAATCCTACTGGATGAGCCTTCTCACTGTGTTGCATAAATACATCTTGCTCTGCTCCTGAGGACTCCAGACCAGAGAATATAGGGCTTTATCACACCTGCTGATGGCTTCTCTGTGTTGAGTGGCTTTGTGCCTAATGCCTCCCTAATTAGCACACACAGCACCACAGAACATAGACTGGTTTGGGTTGAAGGAGATCATCCAGTCATAACCCCCCTGCCACAGGCAGGGACACTTTCCACTAGACCAGCCTGCTGAACTCCATCCAATCTTTCCTTGAACACTTCCAAGGATTGAGCATCCACAACTTCTATGGAAAACCAGTTCCAGCGTCTCACCACCCTCTCAGGAAAGTGTTTTCCTAATCTTTAATCTAAACCTACTATTTTTAAGTTTGAAGCCTGTTCTTCCTTGTCCTGTCACTACTTGCTCTTGTCAATAGTTTCTCTCCATCTTTTTTGTGGGCTCCATTTAGGTGCTGGAAGGCCACAATTGGGTCACCTCTGCATCTTCTCCAGGCAAAACAATCCAATTCTCTCAGACTTTCCTCATAGAAGAGGTGCTCCACCCCTCTGATCATCTTGGTGGTATTATCTGGACTCCAACAGATCGATGTCCTTCCTGCGCTGGGGACTCCAAAATGTGTGAAGTACTTTCAGCATAAGTCATAAATCTAGCCGAACTAGTTCAAGCTCTTTAGGATCTGGTACCGTGCAATAGTTCCCCACCAAACTAATTTTGTTTGTTTTGAGCTTAGTTTCAGGCAGAGGCAAATCGACAACTGGAGCTTTGCCCTCGTTTTTGCCTTACTGTCTTAAAAGTCTGCAATTCCACCTGGCATGATCCTGATCCTCCTAAGCTCAGTCACTGCTCAGCTCCTGTGTCATCACACCTGGCTTGCACAGACCAGTGGGTGCTGTCCATATGCCAGTATGGTGCTTCTACCAGAGGTTTCTACTCCTCCTCACTGCTGCTAAAAAGACATCCAACAATTGCTAGCTTAGACTTAGATATTTATGTAATGAATCCCACCATCCTGGGAGGCCTACTACTCAGCCAGAGGTGATAAAAAATCTTAGTTTAAAGTGCTTGAGAGGATTTTTTTTTTGTTCTCATATTATCATTACAAGAGAATGCTTTTTGTTCTAATATTATCAATTTGTACTATAGGAACTAAGTTTATAAAGTGTTTGGATGATGTTAGTCTGGGGAAAACTTGAAATGAGCTCAGAGCTTATCAGTTTATGGCTCTGGTTAAAGAGTGGCTCTTGGGAGAAATGTAATTATGCATGCATGGTGCTGCAGTTGTGTTAATAATAAATCTTGCCTCACTCAAGGATCACCACGGAACCACCTCTCTGTATCTGCATCCACAGCCCTGGTAATTTTCAACCCAGATAAGCTATCCATGCATCATGAGAGCTGTCTGCATTTTTATACCAGGACAATAAGTATATCCAGCTTACAGATCTCTTACTCATTGTCTCTGATATGTCTGTGTCATGCAATCCCTGTAAGATTTTGCCACCTAATACCCTATTTGTGATTTCTAGGAATAAGAAGGCATGAGAAAGATACCAGATCAAAATCTGTTAAAATACAGAAGCAATAACTTTCTGTAATTGTCCTGGAAAATATAAATGGTGCAATTACTAACAGAGACAGGATAAGATTCAGTCATTAGTCTTTGGATTCCTGTGAGATGGCAAAATATAGGTACCTGAAACTCCTGAAACTACACAGAGTGCTTTGTAAAACATTAACTCTAAAGAAGTCTGGATTTCAGTCTTTTGGACAGTGAGAGTATAGCTGCTTATCTCTGGAGCTGCTCATCTCTGGAGCTGCTCTTGTAAGTAAACACCACTAAATATTTTTAGCAAAAAGTATTTTCACTTGAAGTAGCATCACAATTTTTGTCTTGCTGTCTTACACATTACTGAAAAAAATAACCACAGAATCCCTCAAATCCCAAATGCCATAATGTGCTGGTTTTGCACTGCCTGGCTTTTGGTAGCAGGGGAGTCACAGAGGTGATTTCTGTGAGAAGCTGCTGGATGCTTCCACCATGTCCAGAAGAGCCAAGCCCTGATGGCTCTGAAGATTGACATGCTGCTGGCCAAAACTAGGCCAATGAGAGAGAGTGGTAATACCTATGTAACAACATATTTAAGAAGAAAATATAAAAAATATTACAGATTTTTTTCTAGTTAGAGAAGAGTAAGAGGTGAGAATATGTGAGGGAAACATGGAAATACCAAGGTCAGTGGAGAAGGAGGGGGAGGAGGTGCTCCAGGCACTGGAGCCTGAGCTTCCTCTGCAGGCCATGGTGAGACCATGGTGAAGCAGTTGAGCCCCTGCAGCCCATGGGGATCCATGTGGGATGCAGAGATCCAGCCACAGCCCATGGGGGAGATGCCCATGCTGGAGCAGGTGGATGCCTGGAGGAGGCTGTGATCCAGTGGGAGACCCAGTGGAGAGAGAGGGCCCTGCTCCCAGGCTGGAGCAGCCTGTCCTTGGAGGACTGCACCCTGTGGAAGAGTGACCCACTGCTGCAGCAGTTTTGGGAGGACAGCTGCTCATGAGATTGGAACCTTCTGGAGAAGTTCACAGAGAACTGTCTCCTGTGGGAAAGGGACCCCACAGTCTCACAGGAGAAAGACTTCACTCCCTGAGCAGTGTGTCACTGTCGTATTTTCTGAAAAAATCCTTCACCAGGATTTCTTCTCCTGGGAAGCTGAGAAGCCTCAGAGAAAAATGAAAACAATAATTATCTGATTGCTTCTCCTGTGCTTTGCTGCTTTGGAATGTGGTTGGAGACTGTTTATCCAACATGTGAATTGTTTTTACTTAATGACCAATCACGGCTACCTGTGTCAAGGCTCTGGAGAGTCACGGGTTTTTCATTAATATCTTGTTAAGCCTTCTGTAAGTGTCCTTTCTTTATTCTTTAGTATAGTTTTAGTACAGCAGTATTTTCTTTAATATAGTATAATACCAAAATAAAATAATATATTAGCCTTCTGAGAATGTGGAATCAGATTCATCATTTCCTTCCTGCCACCGGCGTCCCTGAAAATACCACAGAAAATCATCTTGGTGACAAACTGAGCAAACCCTCACCCTGCTCTGTCCCTGCATGGTCAGTGGGAAGGAAGGAGGAACTGGGGGAAGAAAAGGTGTTTTTAAGGGTTTATTTTACTTCTCAGTATCCTCCTCTGTTTTTTTTAGTAATAAATTCACTTTGTACCTCTAAGTGGAACCTGTTTTGCCCCAGTGTTTGTTTGGAGCAAACAGCTGTAGCAAGAGAGGGTGAGTGATAGACTTTCATGGGTGCCAGGTGTTTGGCCAGTGTCAAACACATACAAACATTGAAGAATATTAATTTTAAAGGGAAAGAAGAAATATCTCTAAATTTGCAAAGAAAATGCCTTATGGAAGAAAAAGTCCAAGACCTTTGTCAAACACATGTAAAAAAACTTAGATCACAAAGTACTCAAAGATTTAGTGAACTCATCGATTTTCAGAAGCTCATTCTCTAAAAAAATTAAAATAGAGTATTTTTAAAAAAATTTTTAGGTGCTTAAATATCTGTAAGATATTTAGATACCAAATAAAAATGGTGAGATATTTTTTAACAGCTGGAAGAAAGTTATAAGTGAGAGCCAATTCTTATAAAATGGCAAGAAGTGATAAAGAAGCAGCAAGATTCCACTTCCAGTGTGTCTTCTAAATACAAGTCAGGGTACAGGATACCTGAATTTCAGCTACAGCAAAGCATTATGCACAACACATGGATGCAACAGCAGGTCCCAATACAAAACTTCAATAATTTTTTAAAATTACAGAGTACATGTCACATGTTCAAAAAAAGTCAACTTTTTTAAAATTAGAAGAAAAATATTAAATGATGCTGACATTAGCAAATGAAAGATATGCCCAAATGAAACTCATTTGTTTCATCTTTTCTATAATATAATTTGTATAACATCAATATATACAACTAATTATTTGGTTTAGTTGAATAATGGAACAGCATCTATCACAACTAAACTACAAAAGCAACCCTCATCCTGCCAACCATGTGCACAAACATCCTTCCCCTGCTTAATAAGTCAAGAAAAATCTGCAAATATACCCTCACATAAAACCATGATTGCTCTCAAACTGTTGATACTGGGAAACATAATTGGTATCCTTAATTGATTCAGGTATATTCCATAGGAATATCCTGTCCCTTTTCTACACTGTTATATTTTTGATTGTTTGTTTATGCTGAGGGGATAGTAAAAATGTCTCCATTTCAGAGGTAGTTGGATGCTTTAGTTTCACTTGCTTTTGATTCTGTTTTCTATGGCAGTTTGTCTGGGAAAAAAACCCAGCCCCAAAATCTCACATGTCAAAGAAAAACCCTGAGGCTGAAAGCCTCTGCTCTCAGGAGGGGTCCTATGAAAAAGGAAAGTGGATTTTTGCTGGTGCAAGGATATGTCTTAGGGCCTTACTATGAACCCTGAATGCACATCGATGGCTGTACAAATACTTTTAAGGATTAAGCTGTAACTTCAAACTTGCCTAATCAACAGCAATTCAAGCAGAAATATAATGGAAAAATCATTAAGAACAGTAATTTTGCTGACACGGATTTCTATTAAAAGCATCTTAAATTGGAATGGCTGCACACAGAAAATGCTTTTCCCCCAAAAACAACTGTAAGTGATTAGTCTATACAAAGATTAATTTCTCCTAGAATAGAAAATCAAACGAAGAACAGCTTTGTTCAGGCATCTGCTAGCAATGGAAAAATATATTTTAGCTCTGGCCAAATGCTGAAATAATGTTTTTATTCTGGAAATATTTTGCTATTTTATGTTCCCCTCATTTTAGTTTTGTGGATTTCATGCTGTAGCCACAACAGTGTTATTAACACTACTAACTTTTTTTGTGTTACTTAATAAGGAAACCTATGGTTTCAAATTAAACACCACCACCAGAATTAGCATTTGCATAGTCATTGTAGAGAAGTGATTAGACTAATCAAAACTCCTTGATTAAAGAATGTTTCCCAAGTGTCTGTCCCTGATAATTACTATGCAACCACTACAGTCTAGGAGATAAAACTGAAGGCCTTTGTGCACATGCTGTAATGCTTTTTTTACACAGAAATTATATTTTAAAAAGTGTATTTTATTTTATATATGTATTTATATGTAGCTGATGCAATTCCAGATGTAGCAGCTGCTAATTTTTTTTAAATAACAAATCTTGCAGAATTTTCTGTAGAATCACAAATGTCAACAAAACCACAAAAAAACTTTAGTTTAGTTTTCTTAAAACAAAAGCAGAAGACAATATGACTCTACATCTTTGGGAGGAGAGTCTGCATTTCAGCGCCCACTCTAAAGATTTTGAACATACTTTACAACAGATAAAACACATAAAGAGCCTTTAGAATCATTCCCTGGATTCTTCTCCTTTGAAAATGTGAAACATGGATAAGAAGAAAATGAAGGTGAGCTACCTCATAACTGCGTGTTGAAAGCACTGGGAAATGATCTGAAGCAAAAATGGTCTTCACATGCTTCAGCTATATTTTGAAGCAGAATAATACCTACTGCAGGGAAGGTGTGCTGGCTTATGATGGGTGCACCAAGCACACAGGTATCAGATTGAGTTTCTTCAAGCATAAGGCAGCAGATTTATTTTGGGTCAGAATTTATGGCTTTCAATATGATTTAAATGTAAAGTAGACACTGTGTTATTCAGCCATGAACAAGACACAAGAACATCCACAAATGGGCAAGGTCAGACACAAAATGTTAAGTAACTTTGCAATTTTACCGGCAAAATCTGTGCTCAGATATTGAGAGCTGCATGCCTTTACTTAGAAAATGAAGCACTCTTGTACTCAACTCGCCCAAGGTCAGAGCACAGACTCAAAGCTAAGGGCAGCCTCCAAGGTCAAGGGAGGTTTTAACCACTGTGATCTGTTATCTCACCAGACCAAAGTCTAAGAGCATCCTTAACACAGAATGTAATTGCTGTATATTTTATTTAAAGTGCTATATAGGATATAACAGTCCCTTTTTACAGTCTATAGAAAATATATGCACTACAATCTCTTTTTTTCCTCCACTCCCAGTGTTTGAATTATTCATGTGAGTAGTAATTGGAAGGATGATTAAATTAAACCACGTGGAAGAAGCTGTATATAAATTTCACTATGTTTTTACAGTCATATTTAATATCAAAGCAAAATATACATAAATCATAAACCAAGCTCATGTCAGTGAAGGAAAACAAACAAATAAATAAATAAATGAAAATTTCAATTCTTAATTCATCCTTGTGTAAAAGTCTGCTTCACAAACAACATATGTTTGGTGTTGTTTCTTTAAACAGGTTAAATTGTCTAAACAGATCTGTTGAGACTGCAGCTAAGAATAGGCCTTCTTATTTCCATTTCTTTTCATATTTTTTAGTCTCAATACTTAGTTTCATGTTTAAAATGTTCTTGCTTGTGGTCCACTGATAGTGAAAAATTAAATTCTATTAGCATGAAATTTAATTTCATGCATTACTTAGTAAATGTTAAAAACAATACCTACTATCTCCTTTCTTCAAAAGGATTGCATCTTGTTATCACAGAAGTTACAGGACATTATAATGACTTAAAAATTTAATATAAAAGTATCAAATTTATCATGTATCCCAGAATTACCTAGGTCCTTCACTTTTACAATGCCTGGAACAGGAAACCCTGATCCATGTAGTTTAAGTAAATAAAACCAGAAAGCACAGGATGCAGGATCTCTTAAATCCTGTATTACAGATGATGCCTCTTTGGTACCACAGAGCTACTCAAGACACAAATAGAGCTATATTTAGTTCTTCCTACTGCATCTCCCCCAGTCTAAAAACCACAGCTGCTTCATAAGCCATCAATGGCAGACAATAAATAAAGAGAATGTCAGGATATTTTAATTGTTAACTTGCAAATCTGCTTATATTATAGTTCTTTCCTACAGAAAAATCACTCAATTATTCTATGACAATCCTAATCCCAAACCTGTGATTAACCCATCATAAACAATACAGTTTGCACTTTGAAATAATTTAATCTGAGTTTCTTTCCCTTTTTACTATTTTTGGGGTTTTTTTGTTGCTTTAGTTGAAAACTTAGCTCTAAAATAATTGAATATAAGGCTACTATTATTTTTATCAGGGTCATAACTCCAAAAACTGAACCACCCTTTTTACTGCATAATTATAAATCTTGAACAAGGAAACATACTCCCTCTTCTTGTGAAATGCTAAAAAATAATACTGTCAAATCCTATCTGAGTTGAATATTAAGTGAAGTCAAAAGAAGTAATGTCAACATGTGCATACAAGGAATGCTTCTGCCATTCACAAGAATTCTCACACAATGAAGAGCAAAAATGACGAAAAAACGCCAAACCTTAAAATAAATAGAATACTAGAATAAAAGACTGCAAAAGAAATTTCACTAAAAGAATACAGTCAACTTAGTGGAATCACATTCAGAAGCCTGAGATTAAATCAGTGCTCTAAATATTCAGGGTAGTTGATATACTGTGTGCATGGCAGTATGTGTTTTTTGCTTTTGGCTTTTTTTAATGAAATGTATACTTAGACAACAATATTTATACAAGAAGGGACACATTTTTAGGTGTACCTGAAAACATAATCTTCTACTGATGCAACATTTCTGTAATCCCAGCTACTTAAGTAATCCATTTTGCTCTTTCCATGTACCTCTAAGCTAATTGAACAACAAATTTTCTCTCCCAAGCAATTATTAATTTCACAAGTTCTTCAGTGGTGAAATGTTTTAGAATCAGATATTAAGTAATCTAGATTTGCAAACAGAATCCTGTACAACAAGATGAAAGTGTAAGACATGCCCACAATGAATAACGTGTACAAAAATGATTAAACTATAACCACTGACAGTGGTTGTAGTTCCATGATTCATCTCTTTCTGTCTCCTCAACATATTTTTATATTTTATAGTAGTACATGAAAGATGTGTTCCACTTCCCATTACAGCAAGCAAACAAAAGGATTTAACAGCTATTTGAGCTGGTCTGATCAACTAACTGGTGTCTGGTAATGCACCTTCATTGATTTCTACACATGTGCTTGCATATAAATATTTTCTTCATTGATGTATTAAAGCTGCTCCAAAAGAAACAGAAATGTCAGCTTAATATTCATTTGCAGGATGCTCTTCTGAAACCTGACCTCTGCAGCATTTTATTAGCATTATTGCAGTATTGACAGCCTAAAGAGTTGCCTTTTCTAATTTGAAAAAAATCTATTCAGAAAGGAATATTAATGCACGGCCCAACTTTGATGTGAGAATCTAAATGAAGGGAGATGTGCCGGCAGGGTAAGCACTCTAACTATAAAGAGTTATTATTTGGTATGAGTGCATTCAGTTTAGAAAATGAGGAAAGACAAAAGCATAGATGTGCAGGATTTATCTGCTGAATATTCTTTAAGAGTAGGTCAGATAATTCAAACATGTGGTACAGATTTAGAGTAGGACCTGGGCACCTGCAGATACCTTCCAGTACCAGATTTCTTAAAGCTGCATTCAACCTGGCCTGGAACATCTCCAGGGAGGGAGTGTCACATTCATATTTTCTGAAAAATCCCTTCACCCAGGATTTTTCTCCTGGGAAGCTGAGAAGCCTCAGAGAAAAAAGGAAAATAATATTATCTCATTTGTTTCTCCTCTGTTTTTTGCTCATCTGGAATGTGTTTGGAGATTGTTTAACAACAGGTGGTTGTTTCATTGGATTGTGCTGTGAATTATTTTGACTCATTGGGCAGTTGGGGCCAAGAGGTGTCAGGACACTGGAGAGAGAGTCATGAGTTTTCATTACTATCTTTTTAGCCTTCTGTAAGTATTCTTCTATACTCTTTAGTATAGTTTAGTATTCTTCAATATAATACAGTATCATAAAATAATAAATTAGTCTTCTGAGAACATGGAGTCAGATCCATCATTCCTTCCTTCATTGGGGCACCCCGCAAATACAATAACAGAGCATCCATAGCTTCTCTGGGAAACCTCTTTGAGTGCCTCACAACCTTCACAGCAAAGAATTTCTTCCTGATATCTAATCTAAACCTACCCTCTTTCCATTTAAAGACATTCCCCCTTGTCCTGTCATTACATGTCCTTGTAAATAGTCCCTCACCTTCCTTCTTTTGGGCTGTTTGTGTACTGGAAGGCTTCTAGAAGGTCTCCTTGAAGCCTTTGCTTCTCCATCCTGGAAAACCCCAATTCTCTCAGGCTCTCACATGGGAAAGGGGCTCTGGCCCTCTGATCATCTTCACATCCCTGCTCTGGACTTGCTCCAAAAGATCCTCATTCTTCTTATGTTGGGAGTCCCAGAGCTGATGCAGAACCAAGGTGGGGTCTTATGAGGTCAAAAAAAAAAGAGTAGCAGAATCACCTCTTGCTGGCCATTTAATGCAAAGTAAGGTTCTATATTACTCTTAGAGAACACCAAGCACATTTTTCTAAAACAATATTCAACCAAATACAACATTTTCCATATAAAATCCCACAGCTGGTTATGATGCAGTCTTTCTGTCTGATCCACTGCTTGTCCACCTGTCTTTCAGATTCCGTCACACAATCCAAGATGTGTAATCTATTCTGTGTGTCAGTAACTACTAATGGCTTCCTGAAAAGGTGGAGGTTCAGTGAAAGGTATAATTTAGCAAGCAGATTTAGCAAGCAGAAGATAAAACAATTAGACTAAAGATCTTTTAGGCTGGAAGTACACCCACAGCGAAAGCTGACTTTGTAATTTAGCAAACAGATTTTATGAGTGGCAGATACAACAATTAGTGGAAAAATCTTTTGTGAGTGAAATAGCTCATCAAATATGCACAGAGAAAGCAAATTTGCATGAAAATGATGAGTACATTTCCACTGAAAAGCAATCTCTTTTTCCTGCCTTTTTCCCCTCTTTTTATTGCTGGAGTTTGTGGTAGGAGAGTGATGGAAAACAGAGCACTTAGTAAAGGAATAAATTCCAAACAGGGACATTAGATAAATTTGAAGAGCCACCCTAAAAATCCCTTGCATTAGAACTCAAACATTTTGCACCTCAGCTATCCTAACTCTGTTTTCTTTGGTTGTTTTTTCTTTTTAATCAAGCTTTCTTGTTTTATGATTGCTATGCTTTATTGCTTTATTTTAACAACTTGTCTGCAGCCAAATGTTGACTGAAATGTTATGCTGTAAAATTATTTGAAAGGACCTGACAGGCTGCAATTTCTGGAACTCTGTGGAGGAAGGGGAAGTCTGACACCAGATTTATTATGCAGCCCTTGATCTCAGGTAACTATTTGCTTACACTCCATTGCAAACGCACACAGAGCTATAAAATGCTGACAAAACCCCATGTTTATTTCTTAGGACCTTGGTTATTCATTTTAAAAGGTATTTGCTTCCTCAAGTATTGGAATAGGATCCCAATATTACCGGATGGAATGTGCCTGGGCTTGTCTGGTCCTTGCTGCTTGACCAGAGGAGGCAACTGAGATGGTTTTCACCTCAGAGACACCTTTGGCTGGCTGTATGTTGCAGCTGGCACTTGGAACAACTCCAGGCAAGCAGGAACTCAGATTCACCTCTGGTGGAAAGGCTTTAGGCGATGGTGAAGGGAAAAAGGAGACAGATTCTACGGGAGGGTTTAATCGAGAGCTTTATTCCAGGGTCACAGATCTCTGACTCTTGTAACAGCTCCAACAGAATACTGGACCGCGTGATCACCGTGTCTTTTAAGTCCACGGGAGAGGGGGAGGGAAAGGGGTAGGTGTGCCACCAACCAGGTAGGAAGGGGGAAAGGCTCAGGAGACAAGTGGCACCCAGGTAGCCCAATGACCCCAGGGCTGAGAAGCAACTTTGGAACTTTTGCCAATCAGACCACACCCTTTCTGGATTGCCAAGACTGACAGACAGCTCTCAGCAGAAGGCAGGCAAGGGGAGGGGAAGGGAGAAGGTATTGGCACACCTGGGAAAGGACTGGGATAGCTGAAACAGGATATTGCATCACACTGCAACACTCAAGTACAACAAAAGCCACAGGAGATGACAACTCAAACCTGAGAGCATCTCCCCTCAGCCATTCCCTCCAATCACTGGGAAGTTTCCAGGGCAGAAGAATAAATTTGAGTTTTGCCAAGAAGATAACAGGACACCACCAGCTCTGTGTTAATATTGCTGGTGTGCTATAGAGGTCACAGTGCTGGTTGGCACCGGGCTCAGCAGGGCCCAATCTTACAACAGCACATCAAGTGTTTTAAAATAGTCTGAGCTATTTAGATAAATGGGTCATTCATGTCATACATTTCCTCAGGTTTGAGGATAATGTGGATCTGAGCAAAGTCTTCTCAAAAGGCCTTCTACCCATGCAGTTATGACAGAGAAATGTTTACAGACACAAGAGACCTAAACTTTCAGGTTTTGCTGAAAGGGTTGTTTTCATGAATGGCCAATTGATGATACCCCAGGTTTTGATCTGGTGGACTTGAATCCAATAAAGTCTTCTGTCCAGACTGTATGAAATGTAACTGTAAAGGACATTAAACATATTAGCATTTTTTTTCCATCCAGTAAAGATCAAATTATGTACTGAGTTCAAAGTTCAGTTAAAAGAATGGTTGGCCTTTTTGTTGCTCTTTTAAATTTTATTTATTTGTTTATTTAAATATGGAAGTATCTTTTAACATACCCTAAGATAAGCACTTTGTTCTTACATATGTTCCTGTTTTAGCACTTTTCTTCACTTAAGAGCTTAACAAAAAAAAAAAAAAAACATGGAATTTTAAATCTCTCCAAGAGAGTGACTCCTGCATTTCCAAACTCAACAATTCATTTAATAAATCATATTACCATCTTTTCAAACCACAGAAACAGATAATAAATATAATCAGAGCAAATTTATACACTTTGGAGAGATAGAGTGGTAATGTTATACTTTTTCTCTGTGAAGAAAAACTAAGTATTTATTAAAATTTAAGTAAATATTTGACTGAGGCACACATTACAAAGATAGGAATGGAAAAGCTTAGTATTTCTGTTTAAATTAAATAACCCTCTTCAATTAAGTTGTACTTTTTTCTTAGAAACTTTAAATTTATTCCACTAAATTTTTTTATTACTGCAATTCCTATCCTTTAGGATAGTCTCCCAAATACTTGTGGAAGTTTTTGAAGGTATACTCATGTCAGAGACTGAAATGTTTTAATTTATGCTTTAAACATGTTCATGAAGGACTTTTGCCTATTGTAAGAAAACTGTATAAAAGCCGCAGAGAAGAGGCCCTAAGGCCCTGGATGGCACATTGATGGAGAGAAGATAAAGTTTACTTAGGTCTGGGCTGGGGGAAAAAGAAAAAGCACCTTTGGGGTGGAGATTGCAGCCCCAGGCTTATCTGCCCTCCGGCTTCCACAGAGCCTCACACCAAAGGGTGGAGGGAGGAGAGCTTTTTGGGCATGAGGTGAAATAGCCTCTGGTCTGAGGCAGCAAACACCCATCTTCCACTGTGCTGATCAGCTCAGCTCTGGGCCCCTTCACTCCAGGAAAAGCCACATCCACGTGAAGGACAGCTGAGGGGGTGTCATGGCCCATCAATGGCACCCCAAAGGGGTCCCCAGACCCTGCACCAGAGCACTGCAGCATGATGCAACACACCCACAGTGTTGCAAGGGACAAAGTGTCAAAGCTCTCCCCCTTAGGGGAGGCACCTGGGCGCTCCCACCTGGCCCAAACGTTTATTAATCCATGGGATTCTATATTTTTGGCTGCAGGGCTGTGGGGATCCTACCACCAAGAAAATGAGATGGAGGAGAGCAACGAGATGTCATGGGGACCCCAAAAGGGTGATATGTTCCTACCTAAGCCCTGTCACTCTCTGCCTAAACCCTCCCCACTCCCCTTTTTCTATTTCTTTCCCTTCCTTCCTTCCTTCCTTCCTTCCTTCCTTCCTTCCTTCCTTCCTTCCTTCCTTCCTTCCTTCCTTCCTTCCTTCCTTCCTTCCTTCCTTCCTTCCTTCCTTCCTTCCTTCCTTCCTTCCTTCCTTCCTTCCTTCCTTCCTTCCTTCCTTCCTTCCTTCCTTCCTTCCTTCCTTCCTTCCTTCCTTCCTTCCTTCCTTCCTTCCTTCCTTCCTTCCTTCCTTCCTTCCTTCCTTCCTTCCTTCCTTCCTTCCTTCCTTCCTTCCTTCCTTCCTTCCTTCCTTCCTTCCTTCCTTCCTTCCTTCCTTCCTTCCTTCCTTCCTTCCTTCCTTCCTTCCTTCCTTCCTTCCTTCCTTCCTTCCTTCCTTCCTTCCTTCCTTCCCACCTTGCCCCTCACCTTGCCTTGCCTCCTTGCCTTCCCAGTCTCTTTACCTCTTTTACTATTAAATAAACTGTACAACTTTTTATTGGCATCAACATCTAAACTTTTTTGGTTTTTATCAGGTTTTGGGGTATGTTTTGAACTTTTCTGGGTTAGATGTGTTTTATTCAGACAGTTTCCTTTGCTCTTCTGTGTTTAAACCAGTTTGTAACAGTTGCATTATGCTCCTGATAAATCTTTTCCTTTTGTTATTACTCATGGAAAAGACTTTAGCAGACTGTAAGAGCATTATAACTTAGCAATATGTCCTTTATGGTACAGCAACCTGCAAATGAAGAGCTATGGAAAAATATCAGAGATGGCATTATCTACCCTCTTACCTCCAAGATTCATACAGTTCCTTTTGTTTGAGTAACTGACAGCTTACCATGCAGCAAATACTGCTAAAGACAATTCACTATGAAAAGTCCAAGAGATATGTCCACTTCACCAGTCAAATATCTTTATACAGTGTGTGTTTTTCCCCTCAAAACAGTTTCAATTATTTCCCCTCAAGAAGCTAAGACTGTTTTCTTCATCTCTTTGGTTCAATACATTTTTTATCCCATCGACTGGTTATACAAAAGTTCTTCTAATATGTGGTGTTTCAAAATGTCACTGAAGGGCAGGCTTTTGTAAAGCTCAGTAGCTTACAGAAGCTTCTTGCAGGATTAGTAATACACCCTTTGCATTCAGGACCTGATATTCTACTTTTATTTAAAAACACTCTCATGGCTCCAGACAGCTATCTCCGAAACAGATCAATCCTCCACAAAACCACTTATTTGTGCTACACAAAGGCAGGAATCAGAAATTCTGATTTGAGCCAAATCCAGTGTGACTTTTCTTTCTGAACACAGTATTTATTTTCATTTTCAACCTCTGCTCCTCACTGCTGGAAGAGTGGTTGTACCTCTAACATCACTGCTTTCATCTTCCAGGAAAGCCACATGACAACAACACATCCATGTAAAAGCTGACTAAAGGAGGTGGCTACCAACTTGGTGATGTACTGATTTTTAGCTATGTAGTGTAAATTGATCAGAGGTACTGATTCCAGTCCCTTCCAAGTTTTTTTTGGCAACAGAAATAAGAAATTTCACCTGAAAATACTACTAAGGGAATTCTTGAGGCACTATCAACACAAGCATTTTAGCAAAATATAAAGCATGTGCAGATTTGGCAATTTAGGGAGGACAACCAAGGTTTCTGAGTTCTCACATATGCAGCAAAACCTCAATTGATAAAGCAAAGTCAGCATTTTTTGTTTGCTTTTTTTTTTTAAAGTCTGCAAGTGTAGTAATGCAACAGCTCCTTTAATGGATAAGTAATAAGCATCTGGCATGTTTTAAGCTTAAATTGTGTTCTGTTAAAAAGGAAGACCATTTTCATTTTGGTGATGATGAGGTTACCTGACTGGGGCATTAGCAAGAGACAATTTATTACAGAGTATTGAGCAAAGCTCTATCAACCTGAGGCTCTCTAAAGTAAATTCTGACTAATCCTGTGAAAGTAGACCACATTCAGTCTTGTTTTGGAGGGTAGCTCATAAGCCTTTACAACCATTTACAATGCAGCCTATGTACAAATACACGATCAAATATGTACTACAGAGACAAAGAGAAAAAAAATCAGATCTCCATCTCATTTCTTCATTCAGGAAACTGTGAATGGAATTTTTCCCATTAGTGCAGTCTGTGTTGCACAGCCCTGGCTGCTTTTGGAGAATAATTCTTTTATAAGTGATCTCTAGCTACTACACCTCCATGGCCTCATGTTTTTACACTTGGTTTGTGTAAGCTTTCCTTTTTATTCAGGAGTGGAGAGACCCTCCTTGTAGCATCTTTGAATTGAATTTTGAATTAAAATTTTTTATTCAGGAGTGGAGAGACCCTCCTTGTAGCCTCTTTGAATTGAAATTTTTCATTCAGGACTGGAGAGACCCTCCTTGTAGCCTCTTTGAATTGAAGTTTGAATTTCCTACCTAGGAATACCTCTGAACCAAAATGTCATGAGTTTCTACTCATCAGTTTCATATCCTGGTTTATTCATTCACTGATGGTTTTCTCTCCACAGAATTAAAATTTAAAATTTTATTGCATTTCTGAGTGTTTTGGAAAACTGGCAGCTGGACAGACCAAAAAGCATTCACAATAAGAGCAAACAAGGCTGATTGCCCTCTATTCATACGCAGCACAGCCCCTGCCAACTGCCCAGGAGCTGCTCCATCCCCAGAGCCAAAGAGGAGGAAAGGAAGCCAAAGTGACCACAGCTTCAGCTGGAAGGAGAGGGTGGAGAGTTGACAGTATGCCAAGATATTTTGTGTCATCTCTGAATGCCTAAGAGTATCTGAACACTGAAGCACTTGAAGATTCATTTCAGAGAGTAAGACATGTACAATGAAGATGTAATAAGGACATTTTGCTGTCTGTGAGACCCACATCAGTGAGACCCACACCTGTTGATGCTTTCAACTCTTTTGAATCATCTGGTGTCTGAAGCCATGCTCTGTTTAGCCATTAATACTACAATTTAGGTATTTTAAGAGAAAAAAAAGTTTCTCCTAATATCTTGCATCAGTTAAACAACTTGCTAAAGCAAAGAAATATATGGTTTTTTTTCAAATTTCAATAATTGGCATAATTTTTATACATTTATTATAGATATACATAATAAAATATATATGTAGCACTTAGGGCAATAAAAGTTCTAAATACAATGTATATTGATGTTATTTTGAATACAATTTCATATAGTCTTCAATCCAAAACTCTCAGAGTTAGAAGTTTTCCCAGTAATTAAACTGTAATTAATCATCCATTTTACTATGCTATTGACTCTTGATCACATAATAATTTAGTAATTCAAGCACCTGTTATGAATTGTTATTTTTTGTACAAGAGTTCCTCTGAAATGACTACAATATTTCATAGTTAATTTTTTTGCAAAGTTATGGACAGGATATGAAGCTAAATTTGGCACCATGGATTTACTTTTATGAGAACCTGTTGTAAGTCCCCTCTGTAAGACATCAAATAATTTGGGCTTCAGTGAAATTCTTTCTCTTAAAGTGTCTTCATGAGAAAGGGCTTAGAAGGTAAAAGTTTACAGGTGCAACTTTCTCTTAACATGGAATAGTGGCATAATTTAGGTTGGAAAAGTCCTCCAACATCATCAAGTTGAACCAGAGCATGGCACTGAGTTTCATGTCCAGTCATTCCTTGAACTGCTTCAGGGATGGTGACTCCACCACCTCCTGGGTATCCCATTCCAACACTTCTTTGTGTCCATTCCAATCCATTCACAGCCATTTGTATATGGATAAAATACAGACATAAATGCCCATGTTCCAAATTTAAATTAGTGACTTCAAAAATGGCCCCTCTTATTTCTTTAATTTAAAAACATCAGCTATTAACAAATAATAGGCACATTATGGTTTTCAGCACCTTGGACTCTCTCCCAGTAATATATTCAGTGGTAATAATCCTTGACAAGTTTGACTTGTGTTAATGTTCTCCAGGAAGAACACAGGAGATCTGTCCCCCCGGGGTCTTGTGCTCACAAAATGCAGCAGCATTCACTTGGTGGATTACCTATCCATAAATGTGCATGTTTCCAAGTTATTTTGAAAATGGAAGGGCCATATCCAACCAAGCATTGTTAACTAAAATTTAGTGAAATTATCACATCTCTAAAGAACAGTGTGAAAGACTATAAGAAAAATGCATACTTTTGTGCTCACGAATCAAAAAGAAATTACATTTTCTGCAATCATCAGCTCATGTATAAAATGCTTTGAAATTGAATCACATTATTACTTCAGACGGTACAGGAAGTATCATAAAATAATAGTTCTGTCATGAATTGCTTTTTTTCCTAAGTTCTTTCTAAAGTAAATACAAAGGTTTGATAGCATAGTGCTTCAAATGGGCTGCATCAGAAAGGGGCTGTGCCTGGGAAAACGTTTGGTCAGATATATTGCATGTGCAAAAATATTTCAGTGAAATTAATAGCAGAGACACACAGTTCCTGCTTCTTGTCTCTAGCAGAGAAACTGTGAGATTTTATCTGTTCTCAGTGGGCAAATTTCCTGAATTTAATTAAATGGATAAAAAATGAATTTGGAAAATGGAATAACTTCCTCTTTATTATTTTGAAATTTTTATTTTGATGTAATATCTTTCTCTGTTTTCCTTCCTCTTCCCCCTCCATAAATTCCCTGTTCCATCAACATTTGGGCATTCAAAAGTATTTTGAAATAAATGTAAACACATCTACTTATGTGTGTGAAATTACTTATTTCTGGATTGGACTGGATGGAGAACATTTGAGTAATAGTCTGTCAGGGGTGTGTCTGCAGAATTTATCTTTGTTGCAATTTTTAGCATATGTAAACTTTTATAAAGATAGGCTTTCAATGCCTAAAACAACAATTCTGATGTATTTTTCAACCATGTAGGTGAATATAATTCATGCATTCCCATGACTTGATCTAAAATTTAGAACTTTGACATGGAACTGTAATATAATGCTGTTAACTGAGATAGAAATGAAAGTAAGTTAGGTAATAGCAAATAACAACTTAATTTGCTCACTTCAATCATCTGGGCTCTTTTCCAGCAAGTATCAATATATTCAGCTGAAAATGTACAAACGATGAGATTTTAAAATGTGCAATTCAGCAGCATAAAAGCTTGTGTAAAGTTCATCTAAGATAAATTAAATATAAGCCCAGAAGGGCTATGGGATTTCCACACTGCCCCCCCATATTGTGTTTGAGACAGCTTTTTATTTAGGCCAGAAAATAGAGGAGGAAAAAAAATCCCTTCTTCTTTTTCCCTCTTTCTGCATGAACAGCACTATCTGCCCAGTCTAAAAAAGATTGCTGCAAATAGAGTGAGATCTGTGGGAGACTCCTTCTGAAATAGTGGTGCCTGATTCAGTTATCACACAAAGAAATAATGATAAAAAAATTTCATGATCATCACTTGCACTAAAAGTTATATATGGTTAACTGCTGAAATTTGAAATAACAGCAGCAGTGGCTGAAACTACCTATGCAAAAAAAGTTAATTAATATCTAAAGAAAACTTTGATAGTTATGTCTTTTCTCTACCCCAAACAAGGGCAGATTTAATTTTGATATGCTAGAAGACCCATGTGCTTATGACTGGAAAACACTTCAATACTTCATTTTATGATAACAGAGGTTTTACTGCAGAGCAGATAAATAGTATTTAAGAAAGCAATTCAAAACACAGTGCTAAATTACCAGAGGTCTTCAATAAACAAGCAATGGAACAAAGTAATTTCAAGAAGACTGAACAGAAACTAAAGTAAGGAACAAAAAAACCAAACCAAACCAAACCAAAAAAACCAAATGACAACAACAAAAATATTAAACAAAGCAATAATTAAATCACTGCAAAGACAATATTTGGACAAATATAATTTTTGGGAGGAGGGGACTCCAGTAGATACCAGAGGTGACAAATAGAGATAGAAAAACATGAGAGCATATGGTAAAGGTGAACTCATTGTGCCCAGCTTGACACCTATATTTAGGGCACTTTCAAAAGCAAGATTGTCCAAGTGTTCAAAATTGTGTAATAGCCAATGAAGACAGAATAAGAAAAGCACATTTAGGAAAACACAAAGTTGGTCTAGAGACCTATAAGTCTTTCAATCAACTACAGAGGGAGCTAAAATTGTTCCAATTAGCACACAATGTAGGCACAAGTTGTCTCACGAAGTTCAGTGCATTTGAACCCAATCCAGGCTGAATCTCAGACTAGAATTAAGAACTGCAATATAGGTCACCCAAGAAATGGTGAACAGGTATTAGAAGCATAGGAGAACTTGCAGGCAGCAAAATCATCAGGATGAGACACTGGCCAGGCCAGATTTTAAGATAAGCATGAATTTAAAGAATGGATGAGCACCACCAAGATCCAATGCATAAATAATTGTTAGGTTGCATAAAAAAAACAACACAGCAACAAAGACTCTGAGGTCTGACAAAACAGTCAATAAAATACATTGCCTTAAAGGATTTAAAAGGAGATGGGGGCAGGAAGAAAGAGAAAATACATGCCAGATTATCAGTTGGAGTCTTAACATCAGGTCATCTGCTGGTCTCAGTTACAACAGAAAGAGAGGATTATGACCAGTACCAGAAAAAAAAATGGATGAAAAAAGTTTGCCATCAGAAGACAACCAGTTCTCAGCAAATAGTTATAGGTCAAAGTAGTATAGCAATTTATGTAGCAAGTGATAGTGACATGTAACAGTCACAAAAATATTTTAAAGTCTCTTCCACAAAATTAGTTCATTTTGGAGAGAGGCATTATGGGGGAAAGTAGAGATAAAATATTCCTGGGTTAGCATTCTATGTGCCGTGAACCTTAGTAGAAAATTAAGCAACAGGTTTTGCATTGAACTTTGGCTTGGACAAAGGGAAACCAAATAGTTTGGTTACTACTTACTTACTTACTTTGGAGCTTTGGTTAGCTCTTTCTTTTCTTTTGAAATGGATAATAGACATATTTGGACTTTCACATAATTTGATAGTGAAAGAAAAAAGCCTGGAGAAAACAAAAATCCCAACCAGATGAAGTGGCTGAAGTCACTTGTTCTGTTCGGCCTGGAGAAGACGAGATTGAGGCCAGACCTCATCACTGCCCCTCTTCTTCAAGAGGGGAAAAGGAGGGGCAGGCACTGATCTCTGCTCTTTGGTGATGACTGACAGGAATAGAAGGGCTGAAGTTTTTTTCAGGGAAGGTTTAGGTTGGACATCAGGAAAAGATTCTTCATTCAGAGGGTGACTGAGCACTGGAACTGGCTCCCCAGGAAAGTGTCACAGCACTAAGCCTGGTAGAGTCCAAGAAGAGATTGGAAAACACTCTCAGGCACATGATAGGATTCTTGGTATATTCTGTGCAGGGCCAGGAATTGGACTCGATGATCCTTGTGGGCTCCTTCCAATTCAGGATATTCCAAGATTCTATAAATTCTATAAATTTAAAAAATGTGTGGTTTTTTGTAGATGGAATTTAAAATTGTGGCTCTTTGAAGGTCAGGTAATGACATGATCTTCATGGAGAAGAATGTTTCAGGGAGACAGAAAATCATGGTGAGATGCAGAACTGCCCAGAGCCAAAAGCATGACTGTGGTAAGGACTGTGGCAAGGACTGTGGCAAACAGCTGACAGAAAGATAGACAATATTATACCAACATGACACAGGTTCCTCCCTGCCAGGGGCTCATCACTACTGGACTGTGGCATCCCAAACTGAAATCTCATCAGCTTGGGCTGAGAACTCCCTACAGGAAAAGGTTACAATGCTTTTGTAGCAATGCTGTTGACATTTGCTATGTCAACAGAGGTAGGAGTTGGAAAACCAAATCACCACCATTATTTCTTCCCTTGTGCCACTAGAAAGTAACTAGTCAAAAGCTTCAAAGGCACTGCAGGCTATTTGGATATGAATACATGAAGTTCTCCTTAGCACATAGTCTTGGTCCCTGACTAGGCTTTCATGTACCACAATATGACATACATTTTATTTCAACATTAGTTTTGTGTTAAATTCCAACATAAAATTCATATAACTAGCAGAGTCAGCAAATACAGGGTCTTGTCAACAAGTTGTGCACAGTCTGTCATCAACACGCTGGCTGACAAAGAGCTTTATTACAAAAGCTTAGTCTGAAAGACATTGGAACATTCCCCAGGGACACCAAAATGAATTGGCAAGCCTGAAGTTCAGGTTACTGAGAATAGTTTTTTACTCTGCAAGTTATTTATCCATGCAGGAATATTAAAAACAAACAAACAAACAAACAAAAACGATACACAGTCGTCCGTGTGTTTCAATCCATTTAAGTGTGAAAAATTGACTTCTGATAGTCAAAGATGCAACTGGCAATTTTCAAATCTGTGCAGTAGAGGGAGATTAAGTCTCACTGAATAATTCACTATGTTTATAAGCTAGAGTAATAGAAAGTGAGAAGAGGGGTTTGCGTTATGAAATCAGTATATTTTTCCCTACATGTGGTGAACTGACAGACCACTCACCTTTAATTTTTATTATCCAATAACAGATCATTCTCAATGATACAAAAAAGTGGAACATGGGAGCTGGACACCCACAGAAGAGACCTAGAAACTATTTTTTGAGAAGAGCTCGTCTCAAAAAAAAAAAAAAAAAATTACAGTCCATAATGGCCAAGTGCCTGGATGACAAATGCTGGTCTGTAAAGGCGCTGCCACCAGGCACCACCATGGTGCTGACTGACACCATGGGGCCATCCCAAGGAGCATAATCAATTTCTGGTATGTGAGCTCATCTCTCACCTGCTCTGTGGAGCACCAGAGCCCACACACCTGTAGAGTCTTTGCCGTCTTTGCAGCAGGAGGAAGCACATTGATAGGGACAACCCTCTGCCTTGGCTAAACAAGCTGGTAAAATGCTAAGACAATAATAAGAATATTAACAATGAAGCACCTGGGAACAGGAAAATATTTCCTCTAGGTCTAAAACCACACATTCAAGTCTATACTGTTATGACTTCATTATCCAAGCTTATTATTTCATCATTACCTGAAATTATTGCATTGTTATATTGCATGACACATTTTCACGGTAAATAAACAAGGAATAAGTAATTATAAATGCCAGTCATGTAAAGCCATTTTGTCAAATGTTAAATGGCTAAATATCTCTGAATACCTACCTATATAAATCACTGATTGTTACATATTCAGAATTTAATGACTGGGGCCTTTGTCACTTTTAAAATAATGAAAAACTAGCTTTGCTTGGATGCATGAAAATATTACCATATTACCTCATTTATTTTTAATCTTTTCACATGCAGTATAAAACAAAAAGAAATCTATATACAAAGCTGAAGATTCTTTTAAATATATTCATTTGTATGCATTGTGTGGTTTTAATGGAATTCATGAACTTGGAGGTACATATAGCTGACAGAAATTTAGTCTTTTATAAAATTCTTACCTCTGCAGAAACATGAAAAATGTATTTGAAGAAAACAAATTACTGGTTTCAAGCTTAGTATTCACTGTGGCCTGCAGATGAACAAAAGATATATGAACATTCAGAGAGAGCAGATAGAGATTCTGTTTATACATGCATCCCCTAAATGTGAACAGCTCTAACTCAGTAATTTTTTAGTTTTTATTAGCAGCTTTGACATAAGTTCCTTCAGTTTAATTGAATGCACAGTTTGGAATATGTTAAAATGAGGAAAACATGTATTTTAAAATATCTTGTGTGTGAGACTACTGAAAATCCATCTGAGTTTAAAATAAGAAGAGGACAGTGTACTGTGTAAGCAGAAGACATTACTGGTCATAGCCTTCCCTGTTCTCTGCATGCCAATCCCAAACTTCATTGAGCAGAAAGCATGGCTCTATGCTAAAGAGTATCACAGATGGGAATATTTGCTGCATTATGTCACCTGCAATGTTTTACTGTGAAAAATGAGACTTCAAAATGTACCTGTTCAAAATTTATCAATTTCTGCTCCTAAAAGTTCTCTTTGGAGGGAAGAGAAATTCATTTATTTAAAGAAAATACATGATAGAACTAAAAGTCCACAAATTTTTAATTAACAATATGCATTCTTTCAGTAAGAAAATACTTTTAAAATATTTAAAATAAAGTTTTGAATATTTTATTAAGAACCATTTAAAAAATATGGCAGTTTGCTTCTTTTTCAGAGGTGAAACATGAAAGATAATGATTTTGATTTGCATTACATACTATATTTAAAATAATTAATTTTAACTACTGCATCCACCAGTGAATTAAGACATTGTTGCACTTCACTCCTTGTATGTGAATCTCTGGAGTACAATTATAAATACATATTTGTGTTGGACTAAACACAAATCATCAAGACCACTTCATTCTGATGCATTTTTTTTGCAGCTTCACCAGTTCTTTGGTTCTTGGAAAATTCTTTTGGTTAGAAACTAAAACTCCTTAACTCAGGCCTACACTAAAGGATTCCCCAAAATCCTTGAAGGCTACTTCCTGATGTGATTTTGTTATGTACAATTTTTATCTAAATGGTACAGCTGCCAGATGGGAAGAGTGCAAATAAAAAATTATATGCTGCTCTTATATTTCCTGGTGACACCTTTGAATATGTCCATTTCCTGCTAAAGGGAAGTTTCTGACATGGACACAGAAATTTTATACCCTCATGGTTTTAAAAATGTGTGAGATATCTCTTTCACCAGCAAAGTAGGAAACCTAGACTACAATGTATTAAAACACAAATTAAATTAAAGCATAATGTATTAAAACACAAAAAAACAAAAAAAGAAAATTAAGAATGATTACAGGAACACCATCTCAAATTTTTTGCTGATGCTTACACAAAGATTTATGCAATTTTATTCTGGCCAAGAAGATAACAATTTTTTTTAAGCAAAAATTTCAGAGATATTTTCTTTTGACTGGAATTATTCTTTTCAGTAAGGTAGAACATAAAGTTAGCTTACGTGACTATATGTCACAAAGCAAATTCAACATGATTTAATTCTGAATAGAGGATGCCTGTGTACATATACTTTCCTCAATTTTCTTCCACTTGTTTTCCATTTTGGTGACTATATATTTCTTTCATGATGCAGAATCCAATTTCTGAAGAACACTAAATAATAACTTACTGTTGACACTAAATTACTAAAAATGACAATATAATTATCTTGTTCTGATTCTTGTATGCTAAGTTTTTTATTATTATCTTCGTATCACTTTATTTCATTTTCTCTAAGCTAATATTTACATTGTACTCCATCCAAAAGGTCTTTCACACAGATCTATCTAGCTGATAAAGAGTAATTGGTTATGTAATATTACAGTCCATGCAACCTACAATGCTACTTTTTTCAGAAAATAGTCTTAACACCTTAAAAATAGAAACCCTCTAACTATTTATTGGAACACACTTGCTTAGACAGAAGTTCATTGCACTGAAAAAATAAAATGCAACTTTTTGTTTGTTTTTTATTTTAATTCATTTGACTTTCTGGTTAAAGACAGTATTTTCTACATGGCAAGCTGAGCCACCAGCATTTTCATGAGACTAAACAGAAATAATTTGTATTTGTCATCAAGCTGTCAATAAAACCAACAGTCAGTAACAGCTGGTAAAGCTCTAGTCTTCAGATTGTGTTGGAAATATGCATAAGAGTATGCAGCATTTCACAAAAATGTATTGAAATTGTATTTATACAATTGTCTGTCTTCATCTATAAAAATAAATCTGTGCAGATGTAAAGAGACAGAAAAATAAAAATTTGTTAGACATTCAGCATAAAACTGAATAAAACAGCCTTAAATCAAGTGAGTGCACTTCTAAGATCAACCTATGGTTTAGGTGGAAAATATACTAAACCCAAATACTGTTTTAGCACTTTTTGCAGATACTCACTGTTTCTTCTCAAAACTGCCAGTTATAACATTTGCAGTTTTACTATGCACTCAGCCAATAAAGCAAAACTGAATGGCAACAGAAAAAGCTAACTTTGACACCTCCCTGCCACCAAAAAGAGAGTTAAACACACACATACACATTCCTATGTCAAAAGCTTCATTCTTTCAGACCACTTTCAATAGATACAACCCCACTAGTGGTTCTTAAAAGCAGCAACTTAAAGACATCCCAACTCTGCCATGTAATTTTCACTACCAACAGTCGCGCAACCCCAGCAGTAACTAATGCAACTTAGGCTCTGCAAATGTCAGACAGTGCTTCTCAGAGGATCTCACAATCAATGTTTACATGCAAAATTGTGTCAGGAAAATTAAAAAAGCCAAACTAGAAATGAGTTTTAAAAAAACTTCTATCGTGTTTAAATTGTCATAAGCCACTATCGAAACACCATGCTAGAATTTGTCTTCTTTTTGCCACACACCAAACTTCCACAACTCCTCACAATTGAGAATTATAATAGGATTAATGCAGGTCTTTTGATGAAATAGTTTTTTCTTTCTGGGTTCGCTTACACTGCTCTCTTGACTTTATTATAAATCTTAACTGAAAAGGGAAAAATCTGAGCATGGTTTTTGCCAACCCAACCACATTAGTCCTCTCATTTTCATTTCCAATAGAGTCCTATTCACATTTTAACATTTTTCTATTGCACTGCAGCTTCCATTTATAACCGGGCATCCAACAACAAGCATGAAGTAGCACAAATGTTTAGACTGCAAATGTATATAGCAGTCTACTAACATTTTTTTTCACCAGTATACTCAGTTTGTTTATCATGACCCAGGAACAAAGAACTACTCAATGATTTTCCAAAATAGTATTCCAGTATTAGGCAAAACAGAAGATATAGCTCATAAAAAACCCAAACCTGAGGCATTTTCTGAATAACCTATTGCAGTGGATGCACAAGTAGTATTACAAATATTTGCTTTTGTATATTTTGCATTTCTAATTTCAATAGGTCTCTTCCAAACACTCAAGCTAATTCTGAACCTTTGCTGTTGATAAAGAAAATCAAAAAGCCCACAACCAAACAGACAACCCCCTCCAAAAAATAAACAAACCAAAAAACCCAACAAAAGACCAACCAAACAAAACTCACCAAAAACAAAACAACCAGAAAGAAAGGCAAAATAGCTACCCATGTGTTATACCTACAAAGTTAAAAAGGGCTAATTCTTTCTTTTGGAGACATTAAAGTAAAAATACTTTGTAGGTGGCATAAATTTTAGAAGGGTTTCTCTGCCATGAAATGAGATCTTTGCAGATGAAACAATTCTTCACAAGCTGGAAGAGGTTCCACCATGACTTTGCTCCAATGGGAAATATTGAGCATCTTCAAGAGCTACATGGACGAAAAGCCTTGACTTTTTATGAGCAAGATTTTTCAGTGCAGCGCATGGCATGAGTGGGAGTAGATCAAGTGTTCTGCTTTGGGCTAAAGTCACAGAAGAAAACAGTGAGTAAATTTTGAAGTGAGACTCCAAAGATTATTTTAATGCATATTAACTAAAATTCTTTGCACTGGAGGATCCTCCACTTTCTCAGGCCAAGAGCAGCTCTAGTGCTCTTCCATGCACCAGTGCCTTCACACAGCATTGAGTTACCCCAAACCACTCCAAACCACTCCCAGTTTGGAAACTATTAAAACTATGGGGATGCACACTCTGATCCATCCCCAAACTCCATGCTGGCAGCATAGATTACTTGGAAAAACACAGTAGTACCCAAACATCATCTACAGTATCATCTCTAACATCACTGAGAAGCCCACAAGGAAGTTGTCTACACAGAGTTTAGACATTAGCATAAATCTTCAGCATGAAAAGCTACAAAATACAGCATAAAAAGTGTTCATTCATTCATTACACAAGCAAAACTAAAAAGAAAAACTTCAAGGAACTAGTGTGCTAGCATAAAGACACCTTCATGTTTCTACACAATATTGATGATTATAGATCACCTCTTGCCACAGAAACAATCACTTGTAGGAATAAACAAGCAGGAATGAACAAGAGATTAGAAGAATAAAAAACTCATGTTTTAATATGTCTATTAAAATATGACTTAATATGATACAGCAATATTACAAAATTAAAATAACAGAAACATTAAATAGCCTGAAATGACAGAGTCTAGTAGATTCACAAGGAAAAAAAAAACAAGGCATGTTCTCTCAAGTTTGCTTATCTGCTGGGCTCAGGTTAACCAAGCTACCAGAAGCAACCCAGATGAGTCAGTGGGGAAGCTCTCCTGGACTAAGTTACTCGCAGGAGCTCCATTTCAACTTCCAGATTGCTTCTACTCCCCTTCAGCTGCCCCACACACTTCAGGGTAAAATAGATTTGGCCACACCAGTGCACTAAATAGGAAGCATTGTGCCACTTTCACTGAAATAAAAGCATTCTGGTCAAAAGTAAGAGCAAATGGCTGGTACCTCTCTTATGCAAATGACAGAAATAGTTTATCATATGTTTTTCATATTATGTGATCCTTTTCAGGGAAAAATAACCATACCACAAGTAGGTGCCTCTACTTTTTCAATATTATAGTTATTTTAGTAAAATTACCTTCTATTATGCTGAAAAACGTATAGCACATGTACATATCTAAGCAGATAAAACATCACATATTTGTTTTTCTGTTTATTTTGATTTATGTTAATTAAACATCTTCAACAGGATGCAATGAAAATTACTTAGCTCCAAGCTATAATGATTTCTTTTCAGAAGCAGGGCAATAATAAACTCTGTCAATGCTTTCACCAAAACTTGCTATTAAAATATGCAGAAAAATGTTTGCAAGGAAGAAAGAGCAGCAAGGGACAGAAGAGAACCACAAACAGGCACATAAATATGCAGCTTTTAATAGGCAGTGTGGATTCCTATTTTCATATTTTAAGTGTCCTCACCCCTGAGTGAGCACAAAGAATGGGAGCGACAGGGCGGATGTAGCAGCCTCAGTGACAAAAGTAACACCAGCCAGATCTTGCTGCCTCTCTTTGACTGACAGCTCACTTACCTGCCTCCCCTTATTTTTCTTCCCTCTCTTCAGTAACCACAAAATGCATTACATGTTCTGTATCACATGTTTTGCTGGAGCCTAAGCGCACACAGGCAAGAAACAATTTCCCTGATGATATTACACGGCGCAGGCTAAATGAGAGGCCTTTGTGATGTTCCTGAAAGTTAATTTGTGCAGCTCGTGAACCATGCAGCTGGCAGGGCTGCTCAGCTCCTGACTTAATTCCATCCCAATCCTCTGACTGTGATTGCATATTCCTATGTGCTGCATCCCAGGGTCAGGTGCTTTCAAAGGTTTCACTAACAATGCCTGATAAGGAGTTAGCATCCTAGCTCAACAACACCAGCTAAAAGTATGGGCATGACTCTTGTTTAAACTGGTGTCATATATTTACATTTTTGTTTTGATTTTGATTTCATTTGAATAAGTACCAAACATGCAACAAAGTAACACCTGAGGGGAAAAAAACCCAATATCATAACCAATGTTTTGCCACAGTTACAAACATCTTTATAAAGCTTTACTAGACATACAGATTCTCCAGGTTTTAAAAGCAAAAGTCAAAAAATGTAGTGCATAATATAGATATATGTGTGTGGGCACAAAAGTGTGCATTTCAAGAGAGAGATCTTCCTTTAAAAAATATTTTGCTTTTTAAAAATTAAACCTGTGGTTCCTGTAAGAAATATAGCATAATTATCATACATAAAAAGTAATTATCTACTAAAGTTTAATTTCTGTCTCCTAGAATTTTTGATAGATAATAATCTCAAATACCAATTTAAAAAAAATTTAAAGGATATTAATGATTCTTCCATGTTATTAGATTTATATCCCTCAACACATTTGTATGACCTACTACTGAAGTAAGTAGTTTATAACACACACCAGAAGGAGCACTGATTTCTCCTGTTATATGGAGAGGTATCCAGAAATTTGGCACCCATAACTATCCAGAATTTCAGCTCTTCTGTGCTAACAGAGAGCAGTCAATAATGGAGACAGTCACAAACTAATATAAAGACATACATATTTGCTGGTCCCATAACGGGGTTATTGTTTATTGATTCTGGATTAATTTCTTGCCTTTTTCTTGCTGTTCTTTAAGTGCTGAATTGTTGCTTTTCAAGCAAGAGGCTGCTGTAGGTATCCCACGGGAAGGAAAGTGAGAGAGAAAAGATACAGTCACCTCTTTATCTACATGTCCTCTATAATTTTCCAATCTATCTGACTTTCAACATCCTTTACAGTAATTTTTGTTACAGGTTGACATTTCAGTGGCATTTCACTGCCCCAAAAATATTTAATTTATTACCAAAGACTCTACCATTTGTCAATCAGAATTTTTTCTGTTCTATTAACAATGATTGCAAGAAGCAACAAGCACAAAGTCTGCCTGAAAACAGAGGAAGCTCAGCTAAACCCAGAGCTTATAGTCCAGTATTGCAGCCAGTGAAACTTGCAAGAATTTTACTTTTTCTGACAAAGCAAAAAAGGATACTATTAATGATTACTTAGAAATTTAAATTCAATTAAAATAAGTTAATTATGTTTAAAAATAGGAAAGAGGATTACTAGCTGGTTTCTTCAATGAGCAAGATAAATATGAGGATGGATAAAAAATACTTTATTTAACTAAAGAGTAAGGGCATTTTCTCCTGCTGCATCAGAAGGGGTGTATCTCAAGAAAGATAAAAACAGAATAAGTTTCTGACATGGGAATTTCCTAAGAAGAAGCAGTTTTTCTAAGAATGTTTTAACTAATAATCTCCAGTTTCAGATTTGAAATAAGGCCTCCTCTGCTTAAAATAGAAAAAGGACAGAGAGCTCCTAGGGTGTCTGATAGATATTTCATTCCCCAGAAAGAAGGTTGAGTAATGCAGAATTATGACATTTTCATATGCAGTTTAATTATGATACAGACAATTCAAAATTATGGATCCATGAATTTTCACCTATGGAAAAGTTAGAAGGGCCAAGGTCAATGGGGAGAGTCATTAATTTAGCAGTCAGCTGATTAAGGAAGGGTAATCAAAAAGGATATTTAAGGGATCTTTAAAAAAAGAACCAGACTAATAACAAACCAAGGATTATGCATTGACAAGAGACATGTCAGCTGATAACTAAGTGCTACTTCACCAAAAGAAAAATCAATTATTTTTGTGTTTAAATGTTTGTGTACAAATTAAATGCTATCCAAATATATCAAAATCTTTTATGCACTCTTTTAAACTGATCAAAAAAGGACAACATTTCATCTCATTACAGTCCATTTTTTATTTTTTTCTTAACTTTGTTCACAGCAAAGGTGAGATAAAACCAAACCAACAAGTCAGGTAAGTGTGTTACAAAGTTCTCTGGATAGAGCTGTCCATCTCTAAAAAGCAATGGAGATATGTTAAACACAGCCTACATCAGGTCCCACAATATAATGGATACTTTGAAAAGCACACAATATGCCAACTAATTATCTCTCTCATAGAGGGTTTGATTGAATAGTTGGTTTTGGTTGTTTTGTGGGGTTTTTTTTTTTGATTTTTTTTTTTTTTTTTTTTGTTGTTGTTGTGGTTTTTTTTTTGGTCAATAATTGTTTTGCTTGGTTTTGTTTTGAGCAAAACCCAAACCTTCAGGCTACAGGTCATCAAAGCTCCTTTTCCTCTTCTGACTGATGATTGAAAGAGTCTTAGGGTCTGCTGTATCAACAAAATTAAATACAATCTACATACACAGATATTGACAGTAAGCTACAGACTTGATGACAAATAAAGATCGGAAAATTTAAACAGCCATTAGTTCCCACTTTCCAAGGTTCTTCTATGAAATTTGGAAAGTAACAGATCAGCAGCATTTACTATAAGACACCCCTATAGATAACTAGCAACTGAAAGGAGAATAAATTCAAGGTAATTTTGATGCCCAAGTCACATAAATACTGTGCAATAGTTGCCATCTAGAAGAAATTGGATTTTCTGCTTCACAGGAAACACTGATGCTTCATATTATTTTCCATCAGTTATTGGAATAAATGGATACACATATGCATTAATATATACATAATTATGTATTTATATACCAAAAATCTAGAGTTCTGGATAATAATAAAATCAAGAAACATTTGATTAAAAAGGAGTGATGCACTAAGGTTATTGTTTTAGACCACTAATTTTTCAAAGTGCAAAATATTTTATTTTACTCTATTATTTAATTTTCTTTCAACTATAGTGACTCCTCAATCTATTTTCAACAGAGTATGCTTGAGACCCTGGGTGGAAAACCTTTGGTCATGTATTTCCTTTAAACAGTTAAGATAACAGTCTGCCTTAGAGTAGTCATCTTCTTTAACACCTCCAATATTTCTAAGAGGTCCATTCCAGATCCTCAGTGACAGCATTTTTGGTTTAAATTTATCCAAAACAATTATTGTCCTTAGCTTATGTAATTTCTCCCATTCTTATTTAAAGAGAACTTGGTCTTGCTTTAACTCTGATAAATAAGGTATGCTTTCAGCCTTGCCTTGTAAAATAGCTTCTTCAATTTCTTGCTGATCTTTCTTTGCCCTCATTCCTGCCCAAAGTCATCACTCTTGCTTTTGTTTTCCTGAAAAACTGCATGCAGTGTCTCAAATAAACTCTCGTAAGGGTTTTTCCTCCAACAATGCATCCCACCATCATATTTTTTATTTCCCTAAGGAAAATTTTATTTTTCCATACTCTACAAATTATGTCAGAGGGTCACTATGGAAAATTACTCTTCAGCCTAGGAAACAGAAAAGGTTCTGCTCTTCAGGTTTGCTTAAATGATAAACATCTATGTCATTGATTGTTGTACTTAACCACTCTCAGCCAGTGGAGACATCAGTTATTCTATATCTGTCTGAATGTTGTATTATAATAATAACATCAACCTATGCAGGTGTACTTTTAGTGGGGGGGGGGGGGGGGATTCTTCAGCTGTAAGCCTGTCACAGAGCACATCCAGCATGCACACCAGGTAACCTCTTGCTCTGAACAGTCCTTTAAAATTCATTCCTCTTGCTGCAATTACTTTTTACTTAAAAAAAAAAAAAGCTAAATCCCCAACCACAAACATATAAACAGTTCAGACAAAGGCACATGGAAACAGAGAGATAAAATTAGGGCACATTTGGGAAACTGTCTGGATCCTGGACTAGTCAGGTCCAGAGGACATCCATCCTGTCTCAACCTCTGCTTGGAGAAGTGCATCAAGAGAGGAATCGGAGAAGAAGCACCCCCTGTGAGTGTGTATAACTTCAGATTCCTTATAACAGACTGTCTTTGTTCCCCACACTATCATATGGTCCACATGGAGAAAAGCTGATGAAGTGAATGCAAAGCGCAGTTCCCACCCCTTTATTTATAGCAATAGACAGTAGAAATAGATCTAAATAATGAAACAGTGAAACTTGTGCTGCGTGCACCAGGTACAATTAATGATTTGTGGGGATTTTTTCCAAATGTCTTTTATTTTAATTGAAAATTTGTCCACTACACACCCAAAAAGTGGACTTCAGAAATCATTTAACTTCAGAACAAACCTTTCCTACATATTCAGTTTGCAGCTCTGGAGGAGAATTTGTCAAATCATCCTAGAAAAGTTTTTTCAAGACCAGTTTCATGCAGTTGCCTGAAGGGCAGAGATAGAGCAGAGGCAGAGTTCTTCAGTAGATCGGGTGTTTGAACATTCACACAGAAGTGCAAAGTCAGGGCTAATCACTGCTTGAGAACTGCTATCAGGAGACCATTTTAAGTACTGTCACAGGAGGTAAGAAAAAGAGGTCAGGGGAAGACTAGACATTCCAATTCCTCATTGTCACTGCTTCACTTAGGAAAGATAATGAAGGTGTTCTCACTAGGAGGGATATCTTCCCATAGGAATACACTTAATGTCTTGACCAGTCGACTAGAAAGTCATCCTAGAATATCTTCAGGTTATGTAAGTTATTTATGAAAAATTAATTGCACCATTATAACTAAACACACACCTTTAACTTCTCTTTAGAGAGAGGGCATTCAGTTCAAGCTATTCATCGTCTGATCCATACAAGGAATTTCACCCAAGGGCTTGAACCAAAAATAAGCATTTTCTTTTGCATCATGCTCTTGTGATTCCAAAAGCAGCCCATGTTGGCAGGTCACTTTTTGCCTACCTAGAATTGTAAATGGTTTCAAATTCTGGCAGTCCAAACCTCTCCTTAAGCTTTCTACAGTCCAGTTACGAGCCTGAAAAGTTGTACTCATTTCTGTTCACCTTCCCTTCATCCTCTTTTCATTCTTTACTTTTGCCTAAGACCTCTATCAAAACATGTATTAAATAAGTTAATAGGATAGAGATTAAAGTAGAGGAAAGAAAAACCAGAAGATTACTGGGAAAAGAAAAGCTATGAACAGGAAGTAAAACTGAGAGAAAGTGGGAAGTGTGGAGAGGAAAAGTGAAATTAAGAGAAGTGTTTGATGATCAGCTTAATGGAACAGGCTTGTGGGGAGATGAATGAGTGACAGGAATTAAGACAACATCAGAATAGATGACTAGGTAATAGCAAGTGGGCAGAAAGACTCTAAACACAACAAACCATCATAGACAGAGTTAGCAACCAAGAAAGCAAGATACCCAAATATTTCCCTCTTTAAATACTAAGCATATGTAAGTTTAAATACAGAATTGCATATATATAGTTACAAGGCAGATGGGATCAGGGAAATCAGCAGTGACCACACAGTTGGAGACCACACCAATGACATTTTTTAACACCACGCATCCATGAGGTGTTACACTGCCAGGCACACAACCTGAATACTTCAGAACTGAAAGCTCTGCAGAGCAAGTGCTGTCTTCTCACCCACTGCTGCTGCCATGGGAGTGTGGGTGCTGCTGGCATTGCACCCACCTCGCAGAGACAACGATTTTCTGATGATACTTCTCTTTCTTTCATAAAACTAATATATTGACTACCCCGGAAACAGGAGAAAGAAATTGATCTTTGCAGCAGTAGGTGGCTTAGCTGGCAAACAGCAGTGGTGTCTCCTTTGATGATTTTGAAGAATCCCGCTGACAGGATCCCAAAGCTGGTTTCCTTAGCAACAACAGATGATGCATGACTGTATTATGTTTGATTCTCCAAACATCATTTCAGCTCCTCCCTGAGATTTACTTCTTGTTTGTTTGTCAAGCTTGTGTCTCTGAAAAGCATGTTCCAATGAAAGACTCCAAAAATTAATCCTCCACCCATTTCTCAGTAAAAACATGTCTTTTCACTCATAGAGATTTACACTTTCAATCAAGCAAATGAGACTGGGCCCCTCTCCAGATTTCATTGCCAGGACAAGTAAAGTTCTTCCCAGGAGGGATGAAAGAGAATTTGTCACAAGAGCAAAAGTTAACCACTGCAGCCCACCAGGTGGAGGTGACCGACTGGGGAAGGAATGATGGGTTAATATTGATCCTGCATAAAGTGGAAAATGGAATATAGACAGTGTGGTTTTGCAATCTAGGTTGAAAAACAAAGCAGAAGAACTGCTCAGGGTGTGCTTTAAGGCCATGGAATAAGGGACCTAATTAGCCATTAAGAGGGCATTGTGATAAAAAGAGAATATAAATATTAATGAATATCAGATAACCCTCCAGGATACAAATAAAAGTATGATCCTGGAGAAAGATAATTTCATAGAAGCAAATCAATTTTAATGCAATGAATATTGCACTTGGAAATGTTCAAAAGAGGGGTGTATTAAAATGGGGCATAAAGAATTCTTTACCATTTATAACACAGAGGAAAATATTACAAGGCAATGTAGAGGATGGGTAATATTATTAACAGTGAACCACTCTGACTTCAAGGATAATGAAAGTCAGTACACATGAATTCAAGTACTCACACCTAGAGACTTTGACCTGGCATTTTAGAAAGCACAGAAAGAAGAAAATATCTTAAGAGAAGCCAACTTCTGTAGCCACATTTTTCCTTTTTGAGGGTTCTGTTGGTTTCCCCCTCCTCCTCCTCTGCAAGCACCTGAATTAGCTCATTCGAGGCCTGATGCCTCCTGCAAGACTGACCACTTTGCCAAGAGGGCACAGTGCTGTCTCCAGGTCAGCATGGTGCCAAGCTGAATTTCAGCAGATCAGCCTTCAATGGCTCCTCTGATTATTCCACTCCAGGTGCAGGATCTGTTGAACTTTGTGACCAAACCCTTCTGCCTATTTGTCCAGCCTCTGAAGACACATTTGAAGGGCTGCAAAATCATCTAGGAGCTCTATCAAGAATTCCTCCCAGTTTAGGGTCATCTGCAAGCTTGCTGAGAGTGCTCTCTGTCCATTCATTCGCTCATTAATGAGGACATTAAGCAACATTAGACCAAGTATTGACCACGAGAGGACTCAACCAGTTATTGGCCTAGAGCTGGGCTTAGTACAAACGATTGAAGTGCTTTCAGCCAAGCAGTTCAGTCAGTTTTCGTTACCACCTCACTGCCATTTGCCCAATCCATACTCCAATGGTTTATCAATTTTGATGTCATAGGAGACAGGCTGAAGTCAAGATAAACAATGTCAATGTCTCTCCCCTCATACACCCACCCTGTCATCTGACTGTAGAATGAAATATTTAGACACAATTTCCCCTGTGTTAATATTGCATGTTGTCTACTCCCAATCACCTTTTCATGTGTCTGGAAATGGTATCCAGAATATTTTTCTCCATCATCCTCTCAAGGATCAAGGCGAGGGTGACCAGCCTGTACCACCTTAGATCCTCCTCCTATCCAGTTCATAGGACAGAAGTGGCACCTACTTCCTTTCTGTCCAGTACTCAGGATCCTTTCCTGGTCGCTACAACCATTCAAAGATAATCTGGAGTGGTGTCACAGTGAAATTGGACAGCTCCCTCAGCATTTGGGCTCTCTCTAGCCGCAGCCTGCTTCAGCATTCTCAAATCTGATCCTCCTGCATCAAGAGCAAATTCTCCACACTCAACTTTCCCACAGCTCCTGGGGAGCCAGAACTCTTAAGGGCTAGTCTTAACAAAATAGACCAATATGAAGATATCATTGAGTACCTTGGTCTTTTTCCAAGTGCTCTGTTACCAAGTTCCCTGCTTCATCCAGCAGTATGTCCATATTTTCCTTGGCTTTCCTTTTTTTGTTGAAATACCTGTATGGAATCCTCCAGGTAGACCTTCTTGCCCGACTGAACTTCAGGTGGATTTAAGCTTTCTTGGCCCTGTCCCTTTAGAATAGCACAGTGTGTCTGTATTTCTGTGGCACTAACACCAACTGTATGCTTTCTTTGTCAGGGTCTCAGCTCATTCCTGTAGGTCTGCTCAGATCTTTGCCTGGCTTCCTGCACAGGGAATAGACCATTCTTGAGATTGGAGCACATGGCTTTGGAAAACCATCCAGCTCTCCAGTCTCCTCTTCTTCTCTACAGGACAATATCTTACAGTATCCTTCCAAGCACATCCTGAACAGGCCCAAGTCTGTTCTTCTGAAGGACACACCTTGATCCTCCTTTTTGCCACCTTTCAGGATCATACCATATCACATGGTATGCTTGGCACAGCAGCCAAGCACATCACCTTGGCACATCAGCCAAGGTTCCTCCACCTAACCATCAAATCCTTAAACAATTCTTTTCATTGCATCCTGAATCTCCACATGGCAGTTTCATGAAGGGGTGGAAACACTTCATTTCATGAGGCCCCACTGTCAGCAAGGCCAAACTATTAAGAGAACACATTGCTCAAACCTCCTTGTTGTTGAACTCCTTCCTTGTTCAGAGGCCAAAATCCATCAAAGTTCAGGTGTTTGCCTGATGCAGTAAAATATAATCCTGTGGTTTAGGTACTTCATTCATCAGTCCTTTTATCCTTATCAGTGTGTTTAATAAGTATTGAAGGTCTTTTCTTCCATGAATTTCTCTAATTGCTGTTAAACCAATTTATACTTTGGCATCCACAGCATCCTTTGGCAAGGAATTCTATAGCTTAATTAAGCATGGTTTAAAGCAGCACTTCCTTTTGTTCTTAAACCCTCTCATTATTTAATTTTGTACTTTCCAGTTCTTGTTTTATAATAAATCATGAATGATTATTCTTCATCATTTCTTCCATGATTTTGGATATAGTTACCTAAATATACTCCTTCAGATCTCTACCCAAGAGAAAAGCTACTACTTCTAAGCATCTTTTCAATCTTTACAGTCTCTCTTGCAGCTCTTCCATAGCTCTGGTAATCTTTATATACCTTCTTCTTACTTCTCCCAAATTATTATGTTACCCTTGAGATGAGAGGATCAGAACATGTAACATCCAAGATTTAAACACACCAGAAAGGTGTTGACTTACAGTAGTGCTTCTTAGTTTCCCCTTTTCTTTCATCTGTTCCAGAAAATTCCTATACACTTTTTGAGCACAGATTTTGTCTCTAGAGGCACTAAGGTTTTTGTTTTGGTTTTTTTTTTTTTTTTGGTTTGGTTTGGTGGGGGGTTTTTTGTTTGGTTTTTTTTTTTTTTTTTTTTTGAGAGAGAAAGAGGATGGTTAATGCAGAGTTTCTCAATAATATAGTAACTAGTTTTTATCTGATCTGAGTTTCACCTGCCCTGAATTTCATCTGCTGTTTCTTACTCAGTCACATCTAGATAGTGAAATCACTCTGCAGGTCCTCAAAGTTGGGTTTTGGTTTTATTTATTTGTTGAGTAGGAGTAATTTTGAACTTTGTTAATTTTTCCTCTTGTACTGTCTTTCAGCCTTTACAATAGCAAGATTTTATTACTTGCCATTTTATCACTGGCATAAAAAAAAAAAGGAGGTAAATTCTTCTAGAAAGAAACTTTCTTCCCTATACCCTATATCACCTTTTTTTTTTTTTTTCTGTCTGGAAACTCTACTCAGGAATCTTATCTACTCCTTGAGAGCTTAAACTTCGTGTCCATAAACTCTCAAGTCTCTCCTCTCTCTTATCTTCTCAGTGGGGCTTTGGTTCATGGCATCTCCATCTTACTCAAGAGGAAGAATTCCTGTGGTCCTCAGTTAACCTGAGGATACATAGTAAAACAAAGAATAATCAAACTCTCCCACTACCACAGCACCATTCTCAGTTAAACTCTGACTCTCCCACAGGGTATCCTCAGTACAAATCCACAAGCCTGCTACCTGGAGCAAACATTGCTTGCACTTTCCTTTTTGTTTTGATGTTGTATCTGCTCAAATGGTCTTTTTCTGCTTCTGCCAGCTTAGAGGTAGAAGTGGTCTGTGTTATAGCTCTGTATGTTGAAAACTCACCAGTTTGTTTTCCTGGGCTCCTGTTAGTGAACCACACTGGCAGAAGAATCAATATTTCATGAAGATCACCTCATGCACACAATGGTATTCACGGAATCACAGAATCATTACGGTTGGAAACACCTCCAAGGTCATCAAGTCCAACTTTTGCCTGATCACCACCTTGACCACTATGGCACAAAGTGCCACATCCAGTGGCTTCTTGAACACCTCCAGGGATGGTAACTTCACCACCTCCCTGGGCAGCTCATTCCAGTGCTTGACCACCTTTCAGTGTCTCACTCGTGTCTGACTTGAAACTCCCTTGGCACTTCTTGAGGCCATTTCCTTTTGTCTTGTCACTGGTTGCCTGGGAAGAATCCAATCCAAACGTTGCTACAACCTCCTTTCAATCCATTAACCTTCATGACAGGTAACCATGGTTATGCTCCATGTAGAAAACTCTGAGACTTCCCCACCTCAGACTGTTACACCCCAGTCACACGAACCTGGGACTAAACCTAGGTTATTTTTCTCTGGGTAGACACAAAGGAGAAAATTCCAACCAAATGTTCTCAAGAGGTGAAAACACACAAAACTTTACTGGAAAAATATGGAAAATTCAGTAACATTGCAAAGGAATAAATACAACATCACTTATCCCAGCATAGATTTAGCCCATTGAACATAGAAAACCTTTAAACTCATTCAATATTACATTCTCTAAGGAGAGAGAGGAAGAAGAAGGAAGTGAGAAAAACAGAAAGGAAAGATAGAAAACAGACATAGCTAGCAGCTCCTGGGTTTCAGCAATGTAAGGCTCCAAGATGAAGGTAGGGTTAAAGGACAACGTGCTTGCCTGGTGGTGATCATTCTTAAACCTTTCTGGCCAACACTGAGCCTTCCTCCCAGGAGGGACTTCTGGTCTCTTGGCCCCTCAGGGAATGGGTTAGGCAAAACTGGGTCTGCCTTGAGTGTGTCATGATGGACTGACACTGCAGGGCTGGGGAGTAGGGGGGCAGGGCACTATCTCACCAGAGCAGGGCCCGACCCACTCCCTACCACACTTTCCAAGCCCCCAAAATGTCTTGAAACAGATTGCCTTTTCCAGACTCTGACACAGACACATTCTTTTTTCAAATTCTATTTGGATTTTCTTCTACATTCCAGTTTGGAGAGAGACAGAGTAAGAGCTAACTGAAAAGCATAGGTTAATTTTTTTATTCTTCTTTCAAACCACTCAATTTCATCTTTCTTCTGCCTGCTCCTCTCCCTCCAACGGTTGTTACCTCTGGACTCCACAACTATCTCCTCTCAACTCTCCTAAGCTTTGGTTTACTCCACAAACAGCTTTGTTAGTGCTGGGGTTTTAACAGCTCATGAGCTGCCTATCCAGCAGACTTCACAGACACTCTGCTAAGACTTGTGGTTGCAACTATGAGACAACATTAATCTTTTCTTCATGCACTCGTGGACACAGATTTAGAACTAAATGTACTTAGATTCAGGAATACACTTAGCAGTAATGTATCCTTCAAACAGGACAGGAGGTATGGTCAGGTACAAATCCGTGCATTTTGCTACAAAGTGAGAAAACAAACTTCTGACTGTCTGCTGAAGTACCTCATGCCATTTATTCCACTTCAATACTGAAGAAACTTTAAATGTTAAGAAACAAAATTTCATTCTGTTAACTAGCATCTCAATTGCATCCCAAACACCAGCTATACAATGAATCATCACAGCAGCCTTGCATTCCCAGAAGAGTTGTCACAAAGATAGAAAATGAATAAATGAGTATCTTTGCTGTTATGTGTTGTTGCTCCTGCTGCCCCTCTCCATTAGGGAAGAAATCAAAGCACACAAAAGAAAAGTCATTAATTCTTACTCCTAATCCCTTTCAATATAAATCACCCTTTTTCATGCATTGTATAACCTTTGTCCTATAGGTTTACACAGATAACACAGCATATAAATATAGAGAAGTCATATCACAGTAGAAGTCATCAAATGAGTTTCAAATAACTCTAACAGAAGATTTGTATTTTTCCATTCCTAGTGGCATTGTCAATTTGCATTTTCATTCTCCTCTGTCCTTTTTATTCCTCTACTGACTTTTAAAATCAACATTTTTCTTCCTTTGTCTCGAATTTGTTTCAGACTAAATAAGGAAATGCACTTGATCTGTGCCATGCATAATATATAGGCTTCATAAACATCAACATTTCAAGTTTTCAAAGTTGCAGTGAAACAAAGAGAACACTTCAAATACCTGTTTTGACATACTTTCTCATTCTCAGCGACAACACACAGTCTGATAGCCTCAATACACATGAACACCTATTTCAGACTAAAGGGAGAAGATTTTAAAAACTAGTTTTGTGCATATCATAAAAAAATTGAAAGCAGGAAACTGAAGGAGATGTCTGCAGCAGATTGTTCATGTTTCTAGTTCTTTAATTCCATCAAAATGGAAACTAGTGTGAAGTAAATTGTATTTACACAGTAGAGAAAGTAATACATAATTTTAAAAAATCTAAAAAGCATTGTAGAATCCATTGAAAGACAGGTGCAGATGAAGAATAGCAGTGTAAGTAACATTCTCTCTATCTTGATTTTAGCATTTTATGTATCATTAATTTTTAATAGATTCTGTGCATGTTTGCTGTCAAAAAACAAATATAGATTTAAAGCTGGTCTCTCTTATCTAATCCATATTAGGATATCTAACACTCAATTCTTTTCAAATTCTGAAGCCAATACTAAGATAAATACAAACCAACTATTCATGAGACATCTTGTAACTTGTTCACTGCAGTTCCCTGGTACTCACCCTTAAATTAAATTAAGAGGAGAGTTGTCTACTAAGGAGGATCAATTTGTTTGGTAAAGGTAATGAGAAAACAAAACAAACATCTTCAGCTGTGCTAGCAAGATATGGAGACCGTACTAATGAATGTCCAATAGCAAAAAGATAAGAAAAAAATTAAAAGGAAATATTTGCATAGCTTCTGTCTCAGTCAAGTTCAGTAATCCATTTCCTTGCTGTTTTACAGAGAATTGCATGCTAGCCAATTCATTTCATGGAGAAGGGTAACACCAAAATTGAGTTTTGAGCAAACAGGATTAAAAGGTAGCAACAGTATTTTACAGTGAAAGAGGATTAGACATTGTAGGAGTTTTTTTCTAACAAGTTATATGGTCTTCTGGCTGGACTGAGATGTTTTACATGTGTAAATTACACATATAAAACTAATTTAAACAATTTATTTGTTGTCAGTCACTGATTTCCATTAGTAAGACATTAAACATTAACATAAACATAGCAAAAAGTAGTATGGAAGCTTATGGCTGAAGGCTGCAGAGACCAAGGGAGGGAGCATTATAACTTTGTCTCTACTTAGCTAAAAAGGACAAGAGAGCAAAGAAAGAAAAAAAAATAAAAAAACCCATCATTTAAAATATGCACAATCCCATACTTGAAGAGTCTCTCAAGTGAGTATTTAAATCTGGACTCAAGACTCAAGACAACTTGTAGAAAGAAAAAGATTAGAGAGTCTTCTGGAGTTAACTTGTCCCTTTTCTGCCAATTTTGTATTGACTCTGAAAGAACCAATTTATGGGTTTCCATCAGACTCTCAGGCAGTCCTCTAGCAGTGATATTGAGGAGAGTACTGATGAGAAGAGTTGATAAAATAAATAACAAAGGAGAAATTATTTAATTCCTTGAAAAAGTGATTCTTTTTAGATGAACTAGAATATTTTTAGAACAAATGTAATAATAAGAGTCTTAACTCATGCCTATGGCTCAATTCAGATGATTTTTTTTTTCCTATCAAGGATTCATTAAATCTTTGATTAGGTTAGGTAATTACTTCAGGTAGTTTTCCTAAGACACAAAAGAAAATTATATAAGTGATTAAAGAATTAGTTATTTATGGTTAAAGGCCAACTTTTGAAGGCAGTGAGAGGGAAGACCACAATTACAATGTACAAAAGACATGCACATTCTCCTATACCCAGGTTTGTTTGGGTGGTTACAGCACACCCCAGTTAAAAATTTAGTGCAGTCTGAATGCCTCTTAAATAATAAATAGGGAACATCTTCCTAACAAGAGCTCTGTGTTGTTCTGTCTCTTTTCTGAGTGAATGATTCGCATTTTCAGCTCCCTTTCCTCATGGTATCTCAGTATCTAACATCTGAGCGCAGCTACAATGAGGACATCTGGGGGTCAACAGTGCCTGCTCCAGAAGTTCAGCTAGAAACAGTGCAAATAGATTTCCTACTTCATTTCACATTGTTTTAATTTCTTCCCTAAAAATTTTAAAAAATGTGGTTGGAATTATTTTCTTTAAACTCTTAAGAGTGTACAAAATAATACAGACCCCTTTTTTGGAAAGTGCCAAAGAATTAGATTACAGTACCTAAATAATGTAAAAGTATGTGGTCAGTACATGAGAAAAAAAATGAAAACAGCTAAAGTTTAGGGGGTTTTTTTGTCTTTATTTCCATGGTCTTTCATTTGTGAAAGAAAAACAATTACAGCCAAAAATCACCTCATGAAACAGAGTCAGAAGTTGGCACTAAAATTGTACCATTATTAATAAGACACTACAGGTCCTGTCTAGCTCTATTTCAGATGTTTTACCTGGAGAGGATTTGAGAAATCATCTTTGGATAGCTAGAATAGCACAGGGATGCACCAAGAAACAAGGATGATTAACTGAACTAATAACTTTGTACACTTTAGGGATAAATGAATAAATATATTTTAAAAATTGAAATAAATCTTAACTAACTACCAATTCCTCTGCTGATGATTGCAGCACAAAATGAGTCACAAAAAGGAACAGTGAGAGTGGTAAAACAGTTTTCTTTTTTCTTGTTCTTCATCATCCAAAAAGATACTGGAATACTTATTCGAAATAACTTTTTGTCAACTGAAAAGTAATATAGGAATGAGCTTCAAGATTACCTTTTTTTCTATAGCATCTTAACAAGTGTTATAAATACTAAGTACCTTGACCCTGTATCTCTTCACTGTAGCAAGATTTAAGCTTTGTGATATTCTGAGAAACAAGTTGTCTAAACCACTGTCAATTAAACAGTTTTAAAATAGGTTCATATCTTGCAGAAAACTCATCAACAGGGTAGTTAGCAAAGATTCACAGTAAAAATAAAGCAAACTACAGGAAAAAAGTATAATAAATGAAATCAGCCAAATGGCTTTCCTCGCTTTAGTCCTTCTTAATGCTTTCATTTATGAGCTAGATAATGAAGGACTTTCCCTGAATTCGAAGTCAATATGAATATAGGAGGCAGGAGAAAGGTGCACAATGTGTCTTCACTGTTGCCAGGAAGGATGTGATTTAAAAATTCTCTTTTTTTTTTTAAGTATTGAAGCTACACCCTGAATTATGTATAGGATGTAATTCTCTAATGGGAAGAGAAATTTTTTATTAGGCAAGAATAACCAGCCATGCAAACACAAGCACTTAGAAATGGAATAGCAGGTCTGTAGGAAAAGATGTGTGGGTTATAAAGGGAGATTTATTTGAAGCTTGTGGAGACAGGATAACCATACCCAATATGTGCTAAAAGCTTCTATAAGAAGACATGGTATTCATGTCTCCACATTCACTCAAGATGGGAAAAGAAATAAACAAATTAAACTCTATTAGGAAAGTTTAATTTCCAGTGTCAGTTAAAAAGAATTCTAAAATTAGAAATCAATTTAGGTGCTCCTGATTCTCAAGCTACTGGTAATTTTAAAGAACAAAATAAATAAGAAAATTTGGTTTGGATATGGCCTTGCCTTGGGGGTGTGAATCAGGGTCAATGACTTCTTGAGGTAACACTGAACCTCCTCTTTTAGGATTATCAACTAATCTCTCTGTCCTTAGCCCTGCACATTTCTGTCAGAGACAACTCAATCTTTTGTTTCATTGATAAATAAATCACTATCTTTTTCCTACCTATAAATTTCCAATGTGCTGAAATATGAGTTTTAAATGCCATTTATGTTATTTGTCCTCCTGGTGCATGTTTAATGGCCACTGCCACTAATGCTATGCAACAACATCTTATTATTACAATCTCTTGAGAGCAAATTGCCAAGAACTTTAACAGCTTTAAGCTTAGAATGAGCACAGAGCTGTCATTGCTTCTTCCATCATTTTAATTTTTGCAAAGTATGAGAGAAAATTCTCCTGCCTCGTTTGATGTGTGTCATCAACTGCAAAATCAGAGCAAACTGCAGTTTTCATACCCTGGAAACCAGCATGTCAGGAACTGAGCTGCAGTCATCAGTTAAATTAGCTCCAAGCACGCTGGGCTGCTATGCTCTCATAGTATTAATTTTTCATAAACAGAAGTTGTTACAAAGAATGCAAGCCATTATAACTTAGAATAATTTCTTCATCTCTTCTTTTTGTCTTAATATTTTTCATTTTTAGCTTGCATGTTCCACTACTTGGAACAACACAAAGCCAGAATATTTATTAGTTTACATGTGAGAGCCCAATATGCCACTTAGCTAGGGTCTTCTTGAAGGGAAATTGAAATGATATGAAATAACTTTTACCTTGTTGATCATATCAGCTATTGTTATATACCCAGTAATGAAACATTCTTTAATGCTTAATTATGGACATGCCAATCAAGACCACAGCTAGAGATAAATAACTCTTGCACTTCGTGATAAAAACCAGAAAATAATTAAAATATAAAAGATCCTTTGTATATTTATAGATAACTCATTATAAAGCAGGTTTCCAGAAAAAGACATGGGGGTCCAATGGACAGCAAACTGAAGAGGAGTTGCCTCTTCACTGCCCCTTTGCAATGAGCAAGGTCAAACACATCCTATTGTTTTACTAGCAAAAGTGTGACCAGGAGGCCCAGGCAAGTGATTCTCCCCTTCTGTTTCTCTGTATTTAAGTTAAAACTTTCCAATATATGAAAGACACTGACATACTGGAGCATGTTCAGCAGATGAACACCAAGACAAGTCATCAGTGCATCTCATGGTGTTCAAAGGAAGGCAGAAAACTTGATTTTTTTCATCTTGAAAAGCCTCAAGAGAGAGCTTATTATTCCCTAGAACTCCCCACAACTGGAGCATGTTGTAAAGAAGCAAACAGTCTCTTCTCAGAGGTATACAATGAAAGGAAAAGGGGCAAACAGGCACAAGCTGGAACAATCATTTTTACTGTGATATTAAAAATAAAAGTATATAAAATTAAAGAATGGCTTGGGTTGGAAGGAACTTTTAAATTCATCTAGCTCCAGCCCCCTGCCATGGGCAGGGACACCTTGCACTAGGCTCAGAGCTCCATCCAGCCTAGCCTTGAACACTTCCAGGGGTGGGATATCCCCATCTTCTCTGTGAAACCTCTTCCATTGCCCCGACACTCTCACAGTAAAGAATTTATTCTAAATATCTGTTCTGAACCTACTCTCTTACAGTTTGAAGCCATTCCCCCTTATCCTGTCACTGCATGCCCTCATAAAAAATCCCTCTCCAGCTCTCTTGTAGCTCTCTCTAGGGACTGGAAGGTGCTCCAAGCTCTCCTGGGAACCTCCTCTTCTCCAGGCTGAGCAGCCCAACCCTCTCAGCCTGTCCTCATGGGACAGATGCAGAATGGCAGAATTTGTCCAGAGAAAAATTCTGAGAATACTCAATTCTTGTAGATTAACAAAGCTCAGCAGGACAAAATTTATCAACCTGATCAACATGGGCCTGCTTTGACCAGAGTTTTGGACTGAAAGTGTCTTTTGCTCCACACTACTCTTTTTTTTCTATGCTATACCATGTGCTTTTTTATATGCAATCATGCATATAATATTTATTATACTTTACTATATGCAATATTTATTACATGCAATTATATACAATCTTTAATTCCTTGAAGTCTGGGAAAAGATTTCCACAAAATATATTTAGGAGGAATGTCTGTTTTTGACCATTAATCTTCAAAAAAAGAAAGTTTCTAATTTAGATCTTCTAGTTAAAACCTGTTCTACTGAAGGGGCATGAGGTGAATTAGTGCATTTCAAAATGCTTTGTCTCTCAGGTTATTCTTGTATTTTCAAGATTTTCTGCCATGATGATGACTTCTAAGCTTCCTATTTCTCCTTTTTTGATTCTCCATAAGATTAAATACCCTAAACTGGATGAAAACATCTATTGTCAGAATGATTTGACTTCCATTCTCTTGAGAACAAAAAAGAAAGGGGATGGATGCCTTCAATTAAGCTTTGTTAATGACAATTCCATTACTGAAAAACAATGAAAAGTGGCAACATCAGCTTGAAAGAATGCTTTTTTTTTCATAAAACCCTCAACCCTGGCATGTTATTAATCAGTCACTTTTAAAAATGAGTTCTCACAATCTAATATCACTGAATCCAAAATATTAAATCTAATCACTGAGAAAAGTTATACTCTGGTCTACAAGGTTTAACCTTTCAAAAGTATTATTACTGCACAGAGGAAAATTATATATATAAACACAAAACTTATACCATTTCTCCAGAGAATTACTTGCACAATACGATACAAATAGACTGTATTTAAAGAAAGAATTGAATTTAATATCTCTATAATCTTGAGATAAAAATACACTAAATAAACCACTCTAGTACAAAGTTGCTGAAGACTTCCTGGGCTTCAAACTAGAAAATGTTTATGTGAAATTAAATTTCAGTTTTCTATTCACACTTTAAAACATAAACACTTGTCAGTGTTGCAGGATTAAACTGCCTTTTTCACAGCTCTGAAAATAGCAAAGTAATGTTCCTCATTCTTTTTGAATATCACTTGCTGCTTTGCAATTCTTGCCTATCACCCCTGGTTTTTAACTGTTTGAAAATCTAAGATACGCAGATGAGAATGTGCGCAGAAATTAAGTAATGCTGCATGTTTTATAAAAATCACAGAAACTACCTTCCATCCATGAAATTCTGGAGCTGGTGCAGTTTTCAATGAAACAAACTTAGCTAGACATGTATGCAAATCTCAGACATCATTCACTAGTAAGATTTTTATATCAAACTTCAACTTAATCCACTGAAATTTGTAGCGTTTCCTAAATAGGATTTTCCAAGAAACCTAAGGGATTTGATTTCATGTTTCTCACTGAAACAAGAATGGAACTGTGATAAAAAAACAAAACCATAAAACATATTTAGGCACTTGATGATGCAGGCAGATACCTTTGAAAAGTGTTTGAGAGAGACTGGGGGCCCTCCTGGAAGCTGCACAAAGGACAAGGATTAATAAGAATGCAGATGTAATTGGGAACTGCTACTCTCCAAGCCAAAAATTCAGATTCTCAAAACACTGATGTGCTGCCACATAAGCCTAGAAATATCTGAAATGTAGCATTGATAACAAAAACCAATAAATTTGCCAAAGTTCCTAAAATATCTATTTCTTGACAATTTCACCATGACAACTGCCAGCTAGTGACTTACATGAGAATCACATGCTAGAAAAAGACCATTCCTTGCAAAACTGCTCTGAGACAGAGAAACTCAGGAAAAGAGGAAGTAAAAAGATCGTATTTTTCAGAAGTATTTGACTTCAGAAATTTATTGGAAGTTATCTGCATTTCCACATCAAATAAAAGTTTAATCACCACTTTAAACTTTTGTATTTAAAGACAAGAGAAGTGCACTTCAGGGCAGCACATTCACACATGGCTGAAAGATGGAGAGTGCTTCAAAGCAGCTTCTCTGTCTGATTAATAAATGCCCCAGAGATACTCCAAAGGGATCTCTGTCACACACTGTCTTCACCCACTGTTCAGATCTGAGGATGCAGGATGATTGAAAAGAGTTAAGAGAGAAAAACTTCTCCTAGCTTGGTGCGGAAAGCAATGATCTTTACCAAGAACCTGTTCCAAAGAAGCACTTTACACACGCTCATCTACTTGCCATGTACATCATTTTGGTTCATTAAGTCACTTCAAATTCAGCCTTCAGGTTATGAACATATTGTGGTCATTCATTTTCCAAAGTTCTCTCTTCCTGGAAGCTGAAATCCTTCAACTCAGGAGCTCACTGGATGGGAGCAGCAGCAGCTCCTTGTGCTCTTTAGCTTGGGTAATCTGCCCTAACTAACTTTTAGGAGAAGTAGCCTCAAAATACATATGAATGTAGCACTCCTTAACAGCTGTTCTTGGACATAAGATGGCAGACAGGTACCATATCAAGCCTTAAATTCTTTATTTTCCTTAGCAACACACTTATGTAAGGTCTGTTGGTGCAGGAAAACCCTTCTCAACATTCAAATTTCCTGAATAATGAAATTACCTTATCCATCAGAGCTGTGCAATGCTACATTTTAGACACTTCCTACAGTGCTGTGAATAATGAAAGAGCCTTGGAAACGTTTCATGTCTTTCTGTCACATTTGAGTTTCCACCCTTCCAGAGGGTATTGTCATACCTCCTTTGTTGTTGCTGCTGAATATTTTGGGAATTTTCCACCTTTGCAGCTCTAAGCTTTTCCATGAGCTTTGCAGCAAGCTCCCTCCCCATCCCAGCCAACATCAGGATGAACACTCAAGGGTCTTGATCTGGACAACACGCTGGTACAACTCATAAAGTCCATGGAAATGAGACCTTTTACAAATCAATGGTTCCGACTGTAAGACAAAACGTATAAAAATTACTCAGATTACTTCAGCACTGAGTATCTGTTTAACAAATCACTTAAACACACGCAAGTGTTTGGCTGAGCACAGAGGTGCTTTACTGACTTATAACTTCAAGGGCACAGGAGAAGCACAGACATAATTAACCTGCCAAACCTGCACTGACCTTCTGCTCCTGAGATTATTAACTTTAAACTGCTTCTTTGTCAAGAAACATCAATTAACTTACCACAAGTAGCCAGGGAAACTAAATCTCTCCTTCAATGGTTTGATTTTCTTTGTTAGTTTCTGTTTCCAGCTCACAGCCCAATAGAAGAAATTCCCTGAGTGCTTGATGTTCACCTGAATACATCAATTAAAAGAGATGTCTCCTGTTTCTGCTCCTTATTAACTTCAAGTGGGCAGCAGCCCAGAAGACAAGAGGATATAACCTTCCAGAAGAATGAAAAACTTTAAAAATGTACATAATATTAGATTTGGACCATTCTATGCAACTCATCAAGCATGATATCTGGAGTAATTTCAAATAATTTGCTACTCCCCTTGCCCTGGGGCAGAGGCATCACACTAGCACTACCTTCTTGGCAATAAATAACTTTACGTTTAGCATTTGGATGCATCTTTACAACAGTCTGTGGGAACAAATTTAAGGCTGGTTCTTCTTTTTTGCTGTGGCAATTTCCAAAAATTGAACTTTTTTGGCAATTGCCAAAGCACACAAGTAATCTAGGACTAGTTTTGGTAGAGGCATTAAGCCCTGTGTTTCACACACTGAACTAGCCTTGATCATTGGAAGAATATGGAATTAAAGCCAGTATAAAATCTTTCCGATGAAAAAAAAAAAATTACTAGTAGCCAGTCTGGGATAATGTAGATTATTCAACATGTCCATATTAGAGATTAAAGCATTGGATTTTGCAGCTTTTACAAAAGTGGTTATACCTGGTCACTCCAGTGAAGCCTCTTACTTACATCAGTATCTTTTTAAAAACATTATTATTATATAATCTTATAAAGCTCTTGGATTCAGCTGCACCTTAATTACACATATTTCTTCTTATTTACTCACAAACTTTCAATGCCACGACATACAATGTTTGTTTTATCAAGAGTAGAGCTCTGAAATTCCATATCTATATCCATATATATATTCCATATCTGAAATTCCATATCTATTTCACTTCAAACACTGGCTATTTAAATAATACCCATATTTGGGCCACAACCAACGTTTGAGAGAAGGGTTGCCAAGCCCTCAGAAATGGTAAAATGTATCTATTCTGTTGTTAATTTCTTAAAAAAATAAAGGTGAATGAAAGGTATTGATCAATGAAACATAAATTTACTTGCTTTTATGTTGTGTTAAAACTCTTGAGAAACGTTTGCAAGGTTTGAAAAATCAGGATTTCTGAAGAGAGGTGAATTTAAATTTTAAAAGCTGGTATCTTCTGAATAATACTCATTCCTTACTTAAATATGTTATTATTTAATAGAAAATAAAGTCTAAGAGATGGGAAATCCCTCTGGGTGCATATTCTTTCATGCTCCTTGACTGCTCCTTTTTAAATACAGATGACATTACAAAAATAAACTCGAAATGTAGTTAGATGTCAGACATTTCTTATAATCTGTCATCAGACATGTATAATGATCAATACTGTACATTTTAATGGCTGAGTTTTTCCTTACCTTAGATTTTCCATTAAAATTGTGAGAAATACTAGAGAAAATAAAAGACCCCCTCCTCTTACGGATTTGTTTCAGAATTCCTTTTTTCTCAAAAAAATCCCTTAGTAAAGTTTGGAAATGTAATTAATTTTGCCCCAAATTAGACCATTTTGTAAGAAAGAGTGATAGCAAGACAGGGAAAGCACATGTTTTATACAAAATATCTGTGTCTTTTTCATGTCTTAATGACACTGGATGTAGTCTCTGTTGCCTACCTCTGTTGTTCACACTTTTCCATTGAACACAAATGTAATGTACAGGTCTATGACACATCAATTCAAATGATATTGAACAAACTGGTCTCAGAAATTTAGAATGAAAATTTTCTACCAAATCTATCTTTTTTTTCATTCCTATTTTACAGTTTAAGAAAAGAAAAAAAAAACCAACCCAAACCAAATCACAAAGACAAACTAAAGGAATGTTTTTCATGCATGATGAGCAAAAAGTAGGATTTACTATGAAAATCTTATGCAGTTTCTATTAATCTAGTTATCTGTTATCATAACCTAGTCAGTTCCTTTATCTTTATGCTCAAAAGTATTTTTAGGTTGCAAGGAGACAACTAAACCAAAAGCTAGCAAGGACAAGGTATTTGAAACCCACTGCCATCTTGCAAGAAAAGGTGCTGCTGATATTTCAAACTCCAAAACACCATGAATAGCTCTGCTGGCAGGAGGTGCCTACCCTTCAGTTGCATGTGCTGAGCATGAAAGTGTATTCTGAGACTCTCACTGAAGTTTCATCTCAAAGTGATTGCCTCTTCCTGAACTACAACCAAGTTATTTAACATCGTCCTTCCACAGAAAATTCTGTGCTATGAGTCATATAATCAACTTGCTTTTTTTTTACAAAAAGAGCCCATGGAATCAGCAATGTGCCACCTTGCATTGCTCTATCTGGCCATTTCCAGATGAAAGAGGCAGCAAACCCATGCCAGACTCACAGACCATAAACACTTTAAGTGGCATGGGAGATATCTTAGAAGAAAGCAGTACTTTGTGCAGTTATTTAAATTTATTCCAAGTATCTTTTTCTAACCATTACTGCTGGATCACTTTAAAGTGCAGTTCAAAATCAAAAGCAAAAAACATCCCTTACATCTCACAGATAGGAGCCATCACAGTCCTTTTCTATAGAAGTAAGCATTTTGATTTAGATGTAGCTTGAGTAACCTGCCACACAAAGGATAGAAGCAGGCACAGGAACTTTCATCACTGTCCCATCTGATGTAAGAGAAAGAAAACAATTTTTCCTCAGCTTAAAAAATATGAAGGCTATTTTTATTCATGTATTAACAAATGCAGAACTCCTATTCGGTATTTCATTTCTACAAAATGATTGTACTCAATATTTTGTGTGTTGAATGCAGCATCACTCATTGCATACATTAATATTTTGAATTTGTTTTAAACATAATAATAAGTACCATAAGCATACACTTTTACAGAAGGTATTAAAACAATTGAGCTGTTTTTCCATAATCCAACACACCCTAGTTAGGTATAGTTAGGACAACTGTCAGCTAACTGAAAAGCTACAGCAAAATAAGCAGTTTCAGACTGATTGTTAAATAACTGCTAAATTCAACATCACATTTCTCAGAACAGTCTGAGGTCATCTGGCAACATAGCATCATGAAACTCAAATGTCAATCAAGTTCCAGGCCTATTTGCTAAGGGGGGCTGTGTGAGTCAGAATTTTTTCTGGATGTTTGCATTTAAATAGTATATATGATCCAGTTACTGGTATAGAAGTGGTACCACATTTGACTTCTTCAAAATGCTAATAAAACAGAATTCAAAGAAACAAGTCTAAGTAGTAATCACAACCTTAACTTAGTGAAATTTCATGTCTACATATTAAAAAAAAAGAGTGTTCTGTGGTGATTTTATACTCAGATTTCTGTCAAGTGGAGGGTCCTTCTTTCCCCCCTGTAGTTGTCACTAAATTTTGGACCACAGGGGTGTTTCTCATTGGGGCAAATCCTTAGCACCACCTGAAAACTCCGGAAAACAACCTGAAAACTCAGTTCCTCCATCTAATTATCATTCAGTGCATGACATGGTCACCAGCTTCTCAAAGCCTTCTTTAGCTGTTGATCAGGTATCTCAGATATTGGATCTTTAAACAACTTGGAATCCAACAGCAGCAATCCAAAGAAATTCATATATGAGTTTTCCCATCTGTGAAAGTGTGAAATTAGGGCTTTGAAGCTATCTACAGGACTGATGATCCTGGTCCAGAATACAGCTATTCCTAAGAATGAACCCATCTAACTTTCATTTCAATTTCTTGAACAAACAATAATCTTTAAAATCAGCTCTTGTATTGTTTAGTCATAACAAGTGAACTAATTCTGGGAGTCTTGAGGCCAGATTTAATTCATCATCCTTAGGCCAGTCATTGAGGTTCTCCTGGTGTTGCATATGTGTTTTTCCTTTTTGGGCAGTGAGTATTCTTATAATAACCCCAAGGGAAAATCTCCAGAAACAACATTATTATGTTCTTGTTTCATAGAGTATTATACTTTACAATGTATTCAGGGTGTTTTTTTTTTGTTTTTTTGTTTGTTTTTTTTTTAATTTTATTTCTAATTCTTCCAATGGAGTTACATAAGTCCTCACTTTTTTCCTCTTTATATGTGAAGCTCAGGCTGTTGGGGTCCTAGGAGTTCCTGAATAATAGTCCATTAAAAGGAAAGGAAAAAACCCAAACACTAAGACAAGGATTATCTTGGGGTTTTATTGCTACTTTTCCCTTCTAAATAACCATTATGCTGTCTCTAAAAAACTCCATTTTTTATTAATTTGTTCCAAGAAAATGAGCATTTGTGCTGCATATGTGCTTTCGCTTGGCCTGGCTTCATCCCGATTTCTCTGGCTAGCTTCCCATATAACTCCCAACTTTCTTCCTAAAATTGGTTAAAAAGTGATGATCTCCGGTTTTAAAAGCTCATGGCAACCCAGCTTCCAACTGCCAGGCTCCTGCTGCTGGCTGAGCTCCATCCTCTGCAGTTCAGGAATGCACAGAGGCACCAAGGCAGCAATGCTGTCCCCAGAGCACATCCACAGAGTCATCACACTTTTATTGGGCTGTTTAGAGGTGCTCAGTCTGGGTGGTAGCTCCATCCCTTGAATGAGACAGGATGAGTGTTAGAGGTGAAAAGACTCCCACTGTGCATGCTCCCCTCCCCTGCTAACCTCCTACACACCTTCATTCTCCATTGCTGCAAGATTTTTTTCTCTGAATTTTGGCATGTCTGTAACGAAAATTTCCATGAAATTAAAATTTTAATCAACTTTTTTTAATCATCATGCATTAAAAACATAACGTTTCTACTTCTGTTTGTTCTTTGTTCAAAGTAATGCTCAACTTTAGAAATACATCCTGCAGGCATCATAATCTCGCTTGCTAATTATGTGGATGTGAAAAAACACATTTCATTTTCCTGATATATTGAATCTTTGGCAGCATCTCTTACTGGGGTAGTTTGAGAGAAAATCAGCAAAGCTTCCAGACTAACAAACCACTCCCCATTATCCATTCCCTTTGTCATCTTGGGGCAGAAGAGGAGGAAGAGGAGTCGAGGATGAAGAAGTGAAACTGAGTCTGGAAGCAAGGGCAAAAGCATTTTATTTTTGTCTTTATTTCTAATAATCAAAAATCATTGTATTATTTCAGGCCTATTGTGAAAATAAAAGCAATGTTTCACAACAAGATTCTAACACTTGTGGCTTATGGCCCTAAAACCATCTGCAAGACAAACACTATAAAATGTAAAAAATATTCATAACCTGTCCAAAAGAACTGTCTATTGGGTAAAGAACTATAATTTATTACTTTTGAAAATTTTAATCCCTTCTATCCACTTTAACGTTTATTCAGAAAGCTGCTACAACTTAGAGAAAATTGAAACATTTTTACACTTTTTATCTTTCCACTGTTAATAAGGAGAACTGAATAAGTGACAAACAAGCTATTTCTCCCAGAGCTGGTGTTACCCCACAGAAGTTGCTGGCAGTTTCAAGAGGACAAAGACGCCTAGAAAAGACCAGAAAAGAGCTTTCTCTGAATAAATGAGAAGTTCCAGTTTGAAGATGAAACTCACTTTAATTGCAATTCTTCAGCCTACTGAACACAACATACTTAACTCAGATGCACCAACATTTGACCTGCAAGTAGATGAGTGTCTTCATCTCTGAGATATTTATATTTATCTAAATATATCCATAGATTAGGAGCCAAGGTTCTTCTGATATATCCAAAAGATGGAACCTTCTGTTGTCACTATAGGTTTCAATTTATCTTCTGTATCAATATAGACTTATCAAAGTCTATACAAGTTCTAATTAAAGCCAGGAGAAAGGTCAGAATTACCTACCTGTCTTTCACTCACTAACCAAATCCAGTTCTTATTCCTGCAGTACCTAATGCTGTTTATATTTCTTATTTCAATGCAATAGTAATAAATATAGTAAATAAACATTGCATAAAAGAAGCCAAAGCACCAAGAGATTATTATAATGAGAAGAGGCTAAAATATCATATGATTTTATGTTCAAAGATGGACAGTGTTGCCTAAAAGAGGAAAGGAAAGCAGTATATTAACTTAAATAATTATTCTTTATGTTAATAGCACCAATAATTCACATGCTGATAATGACAGTTTCATATAAGCTATCAGGCTGAATGAGTTACACTATTCTCAGACAGTCCCTGTGAATATATCTAGTTTCTGTGCTTTCACATGTTGCATAAAAAAGGCAATAAAATTTGTCATTACTTAGTTTGGGGCTGATTTCTGCTTCTCCAGCACGAAATCTAAATTAGAGTTGGGGTGTGCCCTCACCATTACCTGCAGCACACAGTGACACAGAAAAGGTGTCCAGAAAGCAGCCTGCACTGCAGACCATGAGACACAGGGTGCCAAACAGCACCCAGGGGACAGGGATGAGAACTGGCTGGGAAATCACCTGTTTGATCTGCTGCACCACACGTTCACCAAGTGTGTTACACATCACTGAGTGCCTTTAAGGGCTTCTTTCCTTCCAAGGGAGTCATGGTGATCATTGTTCTCCTCGATCCTATATAGAGTCCATGCAGCTTTGCTGCAACTTCCTGTGACAAGAACTCAAGAAAGGCAGGAGGTAAGTGCTGAGAATGTCCAATGTGACCTAACATGCATTTTTGTAAGCACACTGAAACTGCTAGAATGCTTCACAACAAGAACTAACACAGGCAGTGTAACTCTATCCATTATATCTCACCAGAAGAACTAGGAGGTTATAGAATACAGCATAACTCCTTCCATAAATATGATTTTATATCCTTCATTCTTTTTTTTCTCTTCCCACACAGTCAAGAAATGTGATTATTCTAATGAAGCTTTCAACAAAATTGTTAACAGCACATATGAAAAGTCAAAGCTTCTCCTCTTTAGATATTATTTCTTAGTACAATTTCTGAAACATTATATACATCATCAGAAGTAATTTCATAAAGCTTTTATGGAATGAAATTATTTTACTTTTGAAACTTGAAATATTTCTATTGTATTTCACGGCACGTTAGAGGCAAAAAGATTTCTAGCTCATATAAACTGAAATTATGTCATATTTCTTATCATGTGTTTTGTTAGCTTTCAGTTTGGTAGACTCGCTAAATTCAGATACTGATGTTTGCTTGTAAATATATACAATAATGGTTCAAAACTCCTGCAGAATGATCAATTTATTTACTATTGTTTATCTAATTCAGAATTAATTAGCAATATTTTTTTTCATTCTTCCCATATGTTTCTGAAAAGATCATCTTTCAATTACTGAACAATGATTAGATGGACTTCATAAAACTGCATTTTTCTTGAATCATTTCTCTCTGAAGTGCCTATGTAAATAAGTGGCAAAAATGAGGAGGTATATAATAGGTCCCTGTAAAGACAAATCTTGAAAAAATGTAGAAGAGGAGCAGAAGAAAAACAACAGGGCTTTACACTTATAATCATCAATCTCTCAGAGAGACCTGTTGGTATGAAAACTGTTAACATTATTCCTGGACCCTTTACAGGCACAACCTAGGCAGGTATGATCAATGTAAAGTTAAGCTCTATTCTAAAGATACCAAAGTAGCTCACAGAACCCTAGAATATCCTGAGTTTGAAGGGACCAACAAAGATTATTGAGTCCAACTCCCAGCCCTGCACAGGACACCCCCAAAGTCACGCCATGTGCCTGAGAGCATTGTCCAAATGCTTCTTGAGCTCTGTCAGGTTTGGTACTGTGAGCACTGCCTGGAAAGCCTCTTCTCATGCCCAGCTACTCTCTGGATGAAGAAACTTTTCCTAATATCCAATTAAAAAGCTCTAGATACAGCTCCAGCTGTTCCCAAGGGTCCTGTCACTGCTCTCCAGAGGTGAGATCAGTGCCTGCCCCTCCTCTTCCCCTCTTGAGGAAGCTGCAGGCCCCAGGTAGTTCTCCCTTCAGCTTCCTCTTCTCCAGCCAGAACAAATCAAGTGACCTCAGATAATTCTCATTCACAACTCAATGTATTTCTTACTAAAAAGAAGTTCAACTAAAATGCTAGCTTCATCACTTTAATAGAAGTGTTTTCTTGACAATTCTCAAGGCTAGGATATGTTCCTTCTTAATTCCTGAAATAAACAAAATATTTTTCATGCAGTGACAATTACTCACTGTTGGATTCGGTACACTGTAGCGCTATTTTTGAAATGTGTATTCAATTTTCAGGACTCTGCACAAAGTACTTTTAAGGCACAAAACCATAAGCAATTTCACTATGTAAAAGGAAAGATGGATTTAGAGAGAGAAGAATTTGGAAGCCATTTGTGTTGTCTCTCATGGGCTTCCCTTTCCTAAGCAATAAGGAAACACTTAGAGAGCAGGTTTTAAGCTGAGAAAAAAAAACAAAACAAAACCCCACAAGCTACTTCTCTTCTAAATGTTTCTAAATTATTCTCAGTTCTTGGAAACACAGAAACAAGTGTGGTTTGTGTGTGTGTGTTTAATCTTTTGAGCTGAAATTATTCCCTAGGTGCACATTTCCTTTAAATATTTTTTCCTTTATTTGCAGTGCATAGAAAACACCAGTTCCCTTGATGTTTCCAGAGAACAGGTAAGAAATATTCTGATGAACCTCTCCCATCCTGAGCTAGTAGGCACTAAGTATCCCTCTGTTTGTTCTTTAAGTCTTTTGCAAAAAAAAATATTGAAGACACCTTGGCACTGGAAGTCTTAATTTGAAGGAAAAAAGGATAGAAGGAAAAAAGTGTGATACAAATGATATTAAAATGTTCCTCTTTATAATTATTTTTTCATCATTCAAAAGGAAGCTCGCTACTGAATGGATATTAAAAAGTGACATGCAGTATCTGGCTTAAGGTTACAAAGATAAACAGAGCTGTATTCAATGCTGCTGCTTATCAAATTATGCCAAGAATGTAAAAAACTCAAAACACTCAGAATCCCAAATCACTCAGCTCCTTCTCCCTCAATGAGCCACATGCATTCAGACATTAAATGAAATCTCAGCCTGTCATTTTTCAGTGCAGAGCACAAGGTTTTGGCAGTACCTGACCATCAGCCACACACACACAGGGCAAGGGACAGAAAACACAAAGCCTTCTTGCTCCACCAGCAATCCAACATGCTCTCAAAGGTACAATGTTCAAATAATTTTAATTTCCCAGAATTGCAACAGAAGGCACAGTGAAAGTGGTGCATATCCCCTGACCATGCACATGTGATGGTATTTATAGGTATAGCTAAGGTTACACAATTATCATCTCTAATGCCTTACCATCATCATCATCATCACCACCACCTATATATGAACATACTTTTGAAACTTCTGAAAAAAAACAAAGGAAATTTCTCATCACCTTCTTATGCACCATACTCAAGAAGGACGTCAAAAAACCCAATCATTTTTCCTTCTGCAACCCTACACAGGCAGATGGCAATGGATCAGGGCTAGGAAGGAAGAGAGCCCCACTGGGAGGTAACCAGGCACAGGATGTCTAACCTGCCCTCCTGGTCAGAAATTATCCCCCTCCATCCTTCCACGATGAACTTGCTTCTGCTTTCCAAGGGAAATGGAAGGTTTCTCTGCAAATGCACTTGACAGACTAACACAGACAGTTTACCAAATCGGCAAAAGAGAATCTGAGAGAAAAGATAATTTGCTACAGCTCCAAGTTTTTCAGCTGATAATATTGAATTAGTTACAGCATGTGTTTGGTAACCCACTGACTTTCACTGAAGTCACAGGAGCTCTCATCTTTAATAACTCAGTTAACATTGTAAATAACTGGGTTTCATCCAACACAGACTCTTTTTCTATTTAGGGTGCCACTGCATGAGGCTGCAAGTCCCCTGTCTATTAGGACTTATAACTTGGATGCAAGGAATGAAATGCTTTAGCTACCAGCAGTTCTCAGATTTCTTCCTGCCCGTGACAACACTTTATTTAAAGCAATTTAGCTAACTCTCCTGAGCAGATGAAATTATTTGAATGATTTGCCTCACTAATCTTTTCCTCACTTACCAAGCTGTTAGTGTCTATGTGGACATTGTGCATTTGATCTTTCATCTAGGAAGAAGAACATAAATATATAAAACATATATACACACCATGAACTTTTCACAGGAAGCTCTGGCAGCTGTGCAGGGAGTTCCAGGCACTGTGTGCTTAATGCAGCATTTGCTACATAACATATAATATTTTCCTTTCCTATACCAAGTATTTTTCTTTTGCACAGCACTGTAGTTAATTGCCATTGCCTGTGTATGTGATAGATGTAAGACCTACTTGTCTCTGAAGAATTGTAATGTTTAAATGGATCCAACACAGACAGAATCTCTACTTTCTTTCATCTTTATAGCTGCACATCTGAACTTTACTAATTCCTGATAGAAAATCACCACATACTTATACTTTACAGTATAATTCTCTGATATATACAAATATACACAAAACCTCAAACCTAGATGGATTTTTAAATTAAGAAATCTAAGACATAACATCAGTTTTGCTGACAGAATCAGAATATTTGCCATACAACTGAAGTTCCAACAGGACGATCAATCTTGATACATATTTTTGACATAAAATATTCCTTGGTGCTGCTTCTTGGGAAATAATGAATTCACTGAGGTGTTACATCCATCAGGGCACCTAAGACAGCTTTAATGTACACCTCCTTAAATGAAAATCATTGCTTTTACAGGCCCATAATACCATTTTCCTGTCAGCTTTTAAAGTCACTCTTATAGCTCTACAGAAGAAGCAGGTGTCACAGGAAGACCTCTCATTGAATATTCATTGTGCTGGCAGTAGTATTTTGAAACTATCATCCTCTCTGAGAGAAGGCAGAAGAGATTGCAGAATACTGGCCCCCTTGGAGGACTTAGTTCAAGCAATAATGATCTGAATAGCAGGAGGTTTAATCTGGTACTGATTTAAAAAAGTACTTTCATACACAGGAAAAAACGGCTGGTTTCCTTGCCTTTTTTATTTTAACAGGAGACAAAAAAAATTTGTATCAGAAATCAACATATTTAGTGTCAAATTATGAATTAATATGCAAAAATATAGGAAGAAGCATGCTTGAAATCCATTATTACTTTTTAATTCATATATATTTTTGACACATATTTCTAAGTACTATTTTTCTTTATTGCTGAGCTTTTAAGAATAGGATAGCCTAACTTCACAATCTCAAGAAAAATAAGCAATAAAATATTTTGTGAACATAGATAATGTTGATTAATGGATTATTCTTATGATACTGGTATTTTTGACCTATTTAGTTCATTTGAACACCTTAGCAACAGCAGCTGGCATTACCCACCGCCAAAAAGCGATGGGTGGTTTCTTATTTATTTATTATATGGGTTTTATTTTTTTATTATGGCTCTGTAAGTGCTTGGAGATCCTGAATATCCAATCCTTTGAGAGCAAGAAACTACTGCCAGCATTGCTCTTTTAAGAACACTCCTCATAAAATTAGTGATTTATTCATTTCATTCTTCAGTGGTACACTGCACATAAACCTCAACCCTCCTGGTATTCACTTAACCTGATGATGTGCTATCCCCTTGGATGTCCATGGACTGCTATTGTTGTCCCCAAGGCAGCCACTGTTCCAGAGGCAGCAACGTTCCCAAATGACAAGCTGACTTGGAGCAGCTGCAAAGCAAAACCAACCTGAATATAAGCAAAGGGTTTTCTTGTAATGGGAGCAAAACCATCCAATACACCTTGGAAATGGGGGAAAGACAAGACAAGACAATCTGCTCCAGAAATATAGTGATATTTGGTGAATCAGAAAGAAGACTGAAAGAAGAGACCTATTACATTAGGAACTGGAATGTGTAGTTTAAGTTTTTGCTTTATTTTTCTCAGTCAGCAGCTCCAAGTTCTGGGTCTTCTGGGTCTTTTGAGTGTGGTTTTCTGGTTTTCCTGGACATGTTCACTAAGAACAAGGCATGCAAAGCATTTCTGACATAAATATTCTGTCTTGCTGATCACACAGACTTCTTCAAACAGACCAAGGGCTGTAGGTTTTTATCTAATGATTCAGTCACACCTCTTGATATAAAAGAGAAAATTTAAAACATAAAGACTCATTTCACTGCTAAGTAACAGTATCAATAACAAACTATAGAAATAAAAAAAAAAGTTGTTGCAAAAATTATATTTTATACAACCATCTGTGTGCTCTTTTAGTACGGGAATATATTTAGAAATATGTTCAAATAATTGAAAAAAACCTTCAGTGCTTTGGAAATGCTTTCAGAAAGCAGAAGATGAAGAAGGGCAGGAGACAAAAGAAGGATGATAACAAAATAAAAAGGCAGTTGACAAGACAAGGATGAAAACAAAAAATTGTCTATTGTACTCAAGGTACCCTGGGAAGGGAGGATTTCCAGAGGAGTACCACAAAGGGAGGACAAGTGATGGACAAGGGACAAGAGTTGTAAGCTACATTTTCACAACTGTAGCCAAATTCCTCTCAGTGACCAATCCTCTCAGACAACCCTCTATTGTTTGAGGAGCATGAGGACTTTCAGGCTGATCACCAGCAATGAAGTAATTCCTGGAATAGAAATTTCTAGGGATAATCCATAGCAGAGAAGTAGACAGCCAATCCAGTTTAAAAGTCTGAATCATCAGCTGTTGTGAAAAAACCAAATATTTATGAATCCTTAAAAAAAAATACATCAGGCTGACATATTTGAAAGGAAACTAGTATTCATCAATTTTCACCAGGCTATTTATGCACACTTGTGCTAAATATGGTGCTAATTTTAATTTTATTCCAACATCATCATATTCAGGGATGGCAGATATTTCTCTAAAGAAAAAGATAGTTGTCAAGTAAAACTAAACTTGACAGCACTCTTAAGTGCTGGAATACGGGGAATCAAAACAAATGTTCAAGGTGAATACTGAATATTGTACATTCCATGTGCTCCTACTTCAGGGTCGCATGAGGAAAATGCTAAGTCCATTTGCTTCTCGTTCCCAAGAGCTAGGCTTTCTGCCAGATATCCTTCAGAAAGAAAACCTTTCTGTGCAGCTGTGCAGAGGAGTTATGTATGCACAGCATGTGAGGGACATAAAAGCAGTGTGCTCCCATCACCTCTCCTACATTTATCATTAGTTCAAAAATTTATTGTATTCCAAGGCTGCTCTCATAGTGTGAGACGAGAACTACAAAGAGTTGCCTCTCACTTTATTGTGTTTCCTGTAGGGGAAGGTAGTGCAAGCTGCCTTCTCACACCCTCAGCTGAGGAAGGAGCCCAGTCCTACCCCCTCCCATCACAACAGCAAGGCCTCTCCACCCCTCTGCAGAGAAAACCAGGGGAAAACTTAAAGGCTCAAAGAAAAAAAGCTAGTCATACCTCAGGTGTAAAAAAAGCAAATTTCTGTTATAAAAGAGGAAACAAAAAATGTCTAACATTTCTGTTTCTGCTGAAGTTTCACAAGGGAGTATGGTTGGCCTGGTTGACTTTTCATGATGAAGAATACCACAGTATCAAGTGTAGCTGGAGAGAAAAGTAAAACAGAGGCGAGTGATACTTGAAGCTCAAATTTCACTACATTTTCACTAGCCTAATGAAAGACACAAGTACTCTGACCAAAACCCAAAATACTTGCATTTTTGGAATCAAATTTTCATTTTAATTAAAAAAAATTTCCTGATTTATTAGGTAGTTTTAGTGAATAATATAAATTACTTTTCAACATACTTATGAAAACAACACGTAAGGTATAATGGACAATTTTCTAGACATAATTTTTTTATTGCATTTTATTCATCACCTTACTGTGCAGGATAACCTGGAGACATGAAGTTAAAACTTGCTGCCTCTCTCATTCAGCTGAATTTAGATCTCAGCCCAAGAAGCTCCTGAAGGAGCAGCCAGTATAGGGCTTCCCTACACAAGTCCTCACCTCTTACTGTTCACTGTGATTCCACCGGAGATTTAATTCAGAAGTTGTCTCCATGATACAGGAAGCTCATTCACTGGCTTGTGTCCACCTGGAAGTTTCTTTTTTCAGTTATTGAGGCTGATGATGCTGGTGCTCAGAGAAAGCAAGCACATCTTACCTGGTAACACTCCAGTTCTGAGACTCTCAATTGATTTAAGAGTGTAAACCTGAGCTAACGTTTATTTATACCAGCCTGCATGACTCTGCAGTTCAGTCCCCCCAACACCATAACATGGAACTCATAGCTTTTTGGTTTTATAAACTACTCCTCTGTGAAAAAGTAAGTGACAAATGGGGGGCAATAGATACTTACACTTTTTTCCTGCATCAGGGTTGAGCTTCCTCTCAAAATCTGAGAGGAAGCAACAGGGATGAAAGAGAACTTGGAGGCAGCAGGTCCCAGCATGCTGGAGATTGGTGAATGCTTGAATGACTCTGGGAAGTGAACTCAAAGGGCTGCTGCATAGGGAAAATGTCCTTTAATTTTACATCTTTTGAACAATTGCATCAACCTGCAGCCATGAGATGTGAGCTTCCCTTTTCATTCTGTCTGTTCTTTCTGCTTTCTCCTCAGATCCTAGATCCTACTTTGCTTCAGTATAGCTAAAATTAAAAATGTCTTAATAAAGATTTCTAAATATACTACATAGGGGATTTTTAAAGATTCATCTACTTCTTCAGCTGGTAACTTGTTTTAGCATTTACATAACCATTATGTATGGAAGGCAGTTCCCAGATTTGTGGGACTGAGTATGGAAAAAGTTTATGAAAATGTGACCTCAAGCTACATTTAGGATTTACAAATCCTGAGATCAATAAATTTAATCTTTATGTTTTCTGTGTGAAGTACAACATTCTCAAGAGAAAGTTTTGTGCTTTATATTAGAAATAGCATCCCCAAGTTTGTAGCAAATATTTTGGTGTTCTGTAATACATCCCTAATGATTTCACAGAAACTAAAATCTACCAGGAAAGGTTAGTAAAAGAAAATGAATTTTTCTTTTCCTAGAATTTCTAGAGACTTCCAGAAAGCCTCCAGAAATTATATCACTGCTGATATCATATATAAGAAAAATTCTGATCATATTTTTATTGGCTTATTTTTAAACAAATATTATAGATACTTAAAGGACATAATTAAAAATTCTTTATTCTCATCTTAGTATGATTTTCTGCTTTCAATCTAATTATTTTTATTCCAAAAGTTATTTTTCAGCTGAATATTCTGTTTTCTTTCCTGCACATAGCAGAAATATATCCCTAGTGAAGCCATACCATACCAAGGAAATACAGTTTAGGAGGAAGAACATAATGCAGTATCAATATTTATATTCATAGAATCATAGAATGGCTAGGGTTGGAAGTCACCTTAAAGATCATCGATTTGCAATGCCCCAGAAATATTTTGGAACCTGTAAAGCAAACTGTCTTCCTTCAAATTAACTATGTTCCATTATTATTCGCTGACCTCAAAAATGAATTTTATTAGCTAAGTAAATAATTACCTTCTTCTCAGCACATACTTTATAGGTTTGGGGTTTTTTTTTTCTTCTGACTAATACATTTTGTTAGTTTTTATCTAATAAAGACTTAGAAGGACATAGGAATAATTTTTTTCCTCAGCATTTATATATTTCTGATTATACTCATACAAACTCCTTATACTGCAGCAGATTTTTTAGACTCTGCTTTACTTTTTTCAACAGAAAACTCAGAAATCACACATATACACCCCTTCACTCTACAGCTATTTTGACACACAAGTGATAGACAGCCATTTCCTAAGCAGTAAAAATTTCAGTAAGTGTAAATATATTCAGAAGTTTACTTTTATGAAGGAATGCCCTGTGTCCCTTACCTGCTCTCCAAAACTGGATCCACGCTGTTTCATTACTATTCTAGAGATTTCTTTTCAGACTTCCACATCTTTCATCACTTTGGTGCATGTCCAAACTCTTAACTGGAGTGAGCCTAAATTATTCTCCAAGTTTAACAGATAAAATAACCAATTCAAAGGTAAGCACAGAGGACATTGAGGAGAGTACGTGTTTATACAAACAGATTCCCTCCTTCATCCCTATTCCCCAAACCACATTTTTATCCCTCAGTCTGCAGCATGCAAGTGCAATGATAATCTTTGTCAACATAGTCACTGCAGGTATCCTATGTTAAAATTTAATACCATAAGGCATGCTAGAAACAGCTCTCCATATGACTGGAATTTTAAAAACTACTCTTAGCTTTTTCTAAATGAAGTCTTCTTCCTCTGAAAAGTCTAGTGGACAACTGGGTTTGATCTATATGGGTTAAGCCCTTCCAAGTCTAATATATGGGAGCCCACAATCCATTTTTCCAAAAAGACTATCCTTTACTTTTCTGATTTGTCCCCTTGTTTTCATATGAAAGAAGCTGGATAACTAGCCAAGGAAATTGGGAAGCTTAGCAGTACACAGCGGTGACCTGTAACCACATATTAGCTCTTCCTTACATGATAACACTCAGAATGAAGAAAACCTGGGCAGGATTCACTCCAATGAGTTGCAGATTTTGAAAACTACAGACATCTCCAGCTAAGCCAGTCATCCAATTTCACTTTAGAACGAGGGAAAATGTAACCTCTGGGCACAATTTACCTAACTCTGAATAAATGGCTGAACCAGGTCAATGAATCATTCTGTGTTGCTCTTCACTGACTATGAAAACAGCCTATGAATAACTTGCATGATAAAATCCTTCACTATAGATATATCAGTGGAAAAAAACCCCAAAACACAGTTCTGACCACTCTTAAAAAGATACATGGAAATGTGAGGTATAATGATCCATCATTAAACAATCAAGAGGGAAGCAAAAATATTGCTGAAAATACAAAAATGGTACTACAATCAAACAGTTTGACCTCAGCTAGCTTATTACTTGCAAAGAATAACATTTATGTTAACTTTTAGATATAATTACTACAAATTATGGAAAGCAAAAACAATTTTAGATTTCCTTCCAGTTAACTGCCCAAATTAAATGCCCAAACACAACAGAGCAAAATGTGCTACAGGGAAAAAAAAAGTCTTTACTCCAGTAGTCTTTAAGTTCACACAGAAACCTTTATTCCATGTATTAACTAAAAATCTTATTAGTTCCTTAAAAACCGTAGAATTTATTTTCATTTCTACCTGAAATGCAGAAATGTAAAAAAAAAAAAAAAAACCAAACTGTTAAAACATTAAGAAGCAATAATAATCTTCTAAACTCTAATTTTTAAGCACAGTCTTCTAATCTCAATCAGTTTCAATTCTCCGACAAGTTTTCTACTTTGAAGCTTTAACCCAAATGTTCATTGAAACTTAATAAAAATGCTAAATAAACAATAAAGAATATTGTAAACAACAAATGGAACCTTATGAAAAGTGAATAATATGCTAAACAGTTATAAAATGCATTAAGGAAAAATGTGGTGCAAATACATGAAAGTTAAAATGAAAAATGCTTTCCACTCCCTCCCACATTTGTTTATATCTTAATTTTAATGGTATATCTATTTTCAGCTAATTTTAATGAAGATACAGGGATCCAATTTCAGTCAGGGAGAAGTCAATAAAGAAACACATCTGAAAATTTCTTTCTGGCTTATAGTATATTATGCTCCAGGTGAAATCTCTCTAGTATGAAATGACTTATTGCATACAGGAAATAGATTTTTACAGCAAAGGAAAAAAGACAGAGTAAACAAAGACTGCCAATTAATCCCACAGTATTGTTAAAATTTATTTTCCATGGTGAACAGCATGGTCCTAGCTAAGTATGTGTACAGAATGACAAAAGACTATTTGTGGAATGTCTTAACATAGCTAGTCATTGTAGCTGGCAGTGCAAGTCAGCTATATTTTATTAAATAATTTGCAGATTCTTAGGACAAAGAACTATTCAGCCAACTTTTCCTTTTCGTTGTATTTAATTTCCTATGTTAACAAATTAAGTTTCCTCTTTGTACATATCTACTTCATTGGAGACACAAAATTAGTGAAAGTACTTCCTCATAAATACAGCAACACATATGCAATGTATGACTTGTTCACATTCTTCCTAAACACATTATTTTACTCAGTTTCTTTGCTTCTACTCCACAGTCCTTACTCAGATGCGTGAATCAGAACACATCCAAAAATATCTATCCAGTACAGACAAATTCTGCATTTATTGAGTTTATTAAAAAAAAAAACAAAACAAAAAAAAAACCCAACTAACCCAAAGAAATAAACAAAACCAGCCAAAAAACAAACAGACTCAAGCAAAGGCTTAGGGAATTTTCTGCAGGAAGATTTAACCAGCTCAAACATACCAAGGTAAACATTAGGAAAATAACAAGGCAGCAAGGAACATTACTGTAATACTATCAAATTTTCTAAGAGTATTATGTCCAGATACTAAAACCATTTATTCAAGGACTTAATTCTTAAAAGTATTATTTATGCACATATTTCCATTGACTCGAATAAGCCTACTCATGTGAGCTAAACATATTATAGAGGTTTTGTTTTATATTCAATATACTTGATTTCATGCTCTAATAACATTGCTGATTTATTTCTTCCATTAAGTAATCCTCTTGACTCTCTATAATAATTATATTGTAAGTTGTTTTCCAGAAGAGATGAAAGTGAAGCTATGCTGTGGGAAGGAGTAGAAAAAACCCTGGTCATTATACATGTATATCAAGACTTTATTAATTTACCACAGACACTTTCTTTTAAAGTGAAGAATTAAGATACTCAGCAGCTGTACTTGCAGAGATAAACAAATTTATCACACATCAAGTCTCTCTGCTAGCTTTATTTAAAAGACATTAATAAATCTGTTTCCCTTCATCCTCAGTCACATGCTTATCATCGGATGATGCTTTTTCGTGGTGCTCTACTGAGGTATTTAAAAAGATTCTCCCAAGTAGTTTTACAGCCTGCTGAGTAGATATACACATCTTCATACTTATATACCCTGATAACTTAATGACACATTGCAAAACAGCACTTCAGGTGTGAGAATAAAAGGTAATTACATGGCCATTCAACAACACTCCACTTTCTGTTCAAACATGGTGCAACTCTGAATTCTGATTCTAGCTTAAGAGAATAGCATACATCCAAATTTCTTCCCTGTGAGTGATTTGCCAGAAATTAAGTATCCTTCTTCTTTTCCTCTCCTCGAGTTTCTGAATTGTATATATTTATGAAGTTTCACACATTCTGGTTTCTTAATCTGAGCAAATTTTCTGATGCCTCCAGGATACACTGATTCCTGTGGACACTTTCAAGTCTGTAACCAAGTTAGTGATGTTCTTGAACTGACTTCCCTTATGTCTATATGAAGTTAAATCCCTGACCACTGAAGAGCTCATCTTTTCTTCAACAGCCTTCCACCCAGGTTTACAACACCCATTCTTTTTATTTTCTAATAATGGTGACCTATGAAACATCCTGACTGAAGCGATTTTCATAGAGAATAAGTTATCCTATGACTCCCTAAGTGAAACCTGAAGGGAAATATAGGAAGACCTTGAAAAGGACATTATTGTTAAACTTGAGTTGCAGTTGAAGGCTCAGAAAAAGAATCAATACACAAAGACACACGTAAGGACATTAAAAATTGTGCTCTTTCTCTCACTATATATAAAAAATGCCTTGTATTTTTCACTCTTTACCCTAATATCAAATGCTATCCAATATTTCCACCTCTTCTTTTTTCCTAGTGTAACTCTGTTCACTCCCAGACTGTAGCAAAATTAGCAAGAAAAAAATTAAATGAAATCAGAGGGATTTTTAGAGTTATTGCACAACCCTCATTCTGGAGATGGCAGGCTGTATTTCTCTGATCCTTCTGCCTTCTAGATTAATGTAAACACAGAATGTGAGTTGGTATATGTATGCAGAAGGCAATGACAAGAAGTTCAAAATTACCATTTGGATATTTATGCAAACCTACTGACTATCAGAATATGAAATTTCCTTGTGTTCCACTAAGCATCATGTGCTGCTGTTTCCTAGAAAGGTGTTATATGTGCTAGATGGGAAAGGTTTAATCTCCAAATCAGGAGGTTGCTTTTAAGCAATCTGAGGCCAAGAACCTCCTTTAAGAAAGCTGAAGCCAGGTAGTGGGGCTGTGGGCAAAGCACATGCAGAGACCAGGAGCTGCTTCAGAAGTAGAGGCAGCCACATGTGTAAAATTCCCAATCACCATGAAAATTGTATGTATTTTTAGAGAATTTTATGGAATTCATATACAGTTGTAACAGCTGTGGAATGTTGCTGGATTAAGAGCAGCCATATTAAAATTTCCATTGTACCTGATGGATAGGAGGACAATTTTGTTATTATTCTATTTATTTTAAACCTATTGCACTCACAAGATTTTAGAAGTTACTTTATTCCTTTGTTATTCATAAAAAATTCTACCAATCTCTTTCAAAGTCCTCTAAAGTTCTAAGTTAAAGGAAGAGGTAGCAGCTGCACACCCCATTAGGCTCACAGTGGGAGGAGAATGAGACTACAAAATCATTCTCTTTTCCACCTTTCCTTCTCATCTTCTTTGCTTTTCTCTTTTATTATTCTTATCTGTTTTCCTTTCCTTTTGAAAACAGAATTCAGTTCTCCTAGAGCTGGACCAGTCAGCCATTCACTTATAATATTCCGTAGAGGCGAAGAAACATTTTGTCCTATCATGGTAGCAATGAAGCCATTTTTTTTCCATTAATTATGTGGAAATACACAAGCATGCAAAAATCCCAATGGTCTCTAGAGGCTAAAGGAAAAAAGCACTACTTTCCCACACACATTACATAACAGTGTATGTACACAGCAAGCATGAGCTTCCATCTATCCTCTTGCCTCACATCCCTGCCCAAAATTGTGAATTCTACTTAATTTCTGGTTATCAGCATGTCTCATTCCTAACCCTGTATCACTGAATGTTAATCTGCAGTCAAGGACAAATTCTGCCTGACTGCAGTTTTCTTGCTTTTTTATTACTATTTTTTATTGTTATTTATACTCTCTCCTCTCTCTTTTTAATCTCTCTCTTTGGAATAAGAGATTCAGTACGACTTGCAAGAAGACTTTAAACTTTGAATTTCCCTGACATGAGCGTATTCTAGACGATTAACAAAATCCCATAAAAATTGATGGTATCAGAAGCAATTTATATTTTAAACAAAATAAAAGGAAAAATGAAATTTCTTATCCTGCTCAGTGTAGCAAGAGTTCAGAGGACCTTGAGGCCAGTAAGATGTAAGGAGCTATCAGTTACTGAGGACAAAGGCAAAAAGTCCTGACAGTGCTAATATTGAAATCCATGGAGGATAACATTCCATGCTATCAATATCACATATAGTTATGGGGCCAAATTGGCCAAATTTAAAATGAGGAAAAAAGAGACGGGGAAGAGCAACAAAATGGGGAGACAAATCTCACCTCTTTCAACCTGAAAGAAGGGAAATTTAGGTTATAAATATTAGGAAAAAAATATATCCTGTGAGGCACTGGAACAAGTTTCTCTGAAAAGCTGTGGATGCCTGTCTTGGGGTAGTTGTTGATAATAGTCTATTCCCTGATCCTCTGTTTTATGCCTCAAAATGGTTGCTGTATCCTTGATGTGGGTCTAGAGCAGGGATGAGCCTTGCCCTTGCTGGTGTTTTTTCCCAAAGCCTCCAGGTGTCTGGGCTGCGCTGCAGTCTGTGTTTCGCTTGGCTACCTTGGTTTTGTTAGCCCAGGTGAGAAGGTTTTCCTTTCCCTGGCCTGGGAGAAGCTGCAGCAGCAACCCTTGGACAATCTTTCAAGGACAGCTTGTTTAGCCCAGGACCAGAGAGAGAAAATGGGACCTGCAGGAGAGGGGTGGGTCAGGACCAGCAGGAGAGAGGGGCTGCTCCATCCTGGCCCCAAACCTCGGGAAAGCTGAGCCTGGGACACAGAGCACACCAAGCCCACCTGCTTCATCTGCTTGTGGAGAGGAGGTCAGTGCCAGAGGTTTTCATCTGTCTGCCCAAATTGCTGTGTGAAGCTCCTTTTGTTTTTTCTCTTGTGACCAATGATGGTACCATCCTCTACCACATGGTGTGAGCCAGTATTTTTTCCCTGAAATTTTCGGGTTTTGTTCCAGTGTATGTGTAGGATAAGGTCTGACAGTTTATTATCCAGCACTTATTTATCTTTTTTTCCCGTGCCTTGCAGGCATTCTGTTAATGAACTGTTGCTATTGTTTTGTTGTTTTTTTTTTTTACTTTGATTCATTAGTGTTAATTTTCAATTGATGGAAAGGGATTGTTGTAACACTTTTAGAGGACACAACTCATTCCAGAGTGTCTTCTCCTAAATTTGTCATTAAACTGAGACAATGCCCCATCCCTGGAAATATTCAAGTTTGGATGGAGCTCTGAGCAACCTGGTCTAGTGGAAGGTGTCCCTGTTGAGAGGAAAGATGTGTGCTTATGTCTTTACAAAGAATTTGATGGGTGAAGGTATGGGTGCTACTGTCTTTGAAATGGGTCTTAACGTCTCTACTAACTTTGGCAGCAGGTTTGTTGCAGAGCCCAGACAGCCTGGCTCCTAAAACAGACTAGTGGGTCTGCACAAGCTTGAACTTCTGAACTTTGGGGTAAAGCAACAGGTGATAGGTGGTTTGGTAAAGTTGTACCTTCCTAGTACCACAGCCAATGGGGAAAAGAGGAGGGTAACATGAGGCCAGGAGTTTAGGATAAAAGGAGGCTGTGCCCTTTGAAACCTCGAGAGAGAAAACCCTGTGGGTGTGTGCCCCAGTGGACTCTCTCCCTTTATTTGAATAAATTTGCAGGAATCTCTGTCTTCTTTATGGATGCTGGCTTTTGATAGTGTGATTTTCCATACACTATCCAGGGCAGAGGGTTGGAACTGGATAATCTTTAAGGTCCCTTTCAAACCAAACAATTCCATGATTCTAGGATTCTATAAATAATAGCCTCTCTACTTCGAAATGTGTAGTCAAAATATACCCCATCAACTTTACAAGGAAAAAAAAACTATTATGGAAAAAAATCAACAGATGCCTACAGCATAATGACAAATATACACAAAGTTAAACAAAGAACATTTATTCCTTATTTTTCATAGGACAGAAAAGGAAAATCATGATACTACCACAGTCACAGTCAGCAATTCAAAGTCATAAGAAGGAATTACATTCTCCATACAAAATGTGATTAAATAGTGAAATTCACAAGAGACCAAAAGTATAAATGAATTCATAAGAAGATGAGATAAGTTCATGCAAGCGATATCAATTCCCAGCCACTAAATACAGTGGTTTGATGTAGCTGCTGGCTAATACAGCCATTAATCTGCTTATGTCTGGAAGCTGAAGGGGGAAGGGCTTCTCTGCTTTACTATGTGCTTTGCCTAGAATCTGCTACTGGCTATTGCTGGGAACAAGCCATTTGGCTGGATGGATAATGATATCCCTCACTATGGAAATTCAAAGCTTAAAAGGAAAACTATAGTTGTAGAAATACTTCATTTTCAAAACCACTGTGGAATAATTTCACAACAAATTACTTATAAATAGCTAGTATTGCTTATCTAAACTACAGTATTTATATGTTCAATACTGATATTTCAATATACAAAATGCAGAAGAAACCTGTTGTACTCCACTATAACAGCCCTACCAGTAAAACAGCAAATTTTAACTTTTTGGGAAACTACTTTCTAATATCTTGGTTTACAAATCAGATTGCAAAACTGAAAATCAGCTGACATCAAGTGGTAATCTTACACTTATCTTTAGCCCCAAGACTTTAAAAATGGTTATTCAAACAGAGAGATGTGGGAAGAGATGGGATGGAATTGAGCTGTGGGCTGTGGGGTGCTCCTGCAGAAGCACATGGCAGCACAGAGAGGCTTGTGTCCACCTGACCTTGGGGGAGGAGGTGTCCCACTGCAGCCCCAACAGGAGAGGAGCCTGCTGGAAGCTGACAGAGGAGTGAACAGTGCATAATCACCCCACAGAAGGACATTTAGAAAGCATGTTGCTTATGTGGACCCATGGGATAGGTCATGCAGTGAGAATTACCATGTAAGGACATACTGTGCCTTGAAAAGTTTGTGAAACCAGCTCGTTTCTTTTGAATAAATGATTCAGATTCCCTGCTGGTCTGAGTCCGTGTCGCAGTCACCCACCAAGAGAGACTATTATCACTCTCACATGCTGGGCTGAGTTTGCCTGCGAAGACTTTGTTTATCTCCTTCAGCCAATGAGAATTCAATTACTAAAATAAATAAAAAATTAAAAACATACTTTGAATTAATTAGATTAGGGATTGGCAAGTGCAGCATTCACCTACACCATTTCCCTTGCATTTCCACAATAGCCAACAACTGTGTTTTTCCTGAAAACCATGTTGAAAATCAACTTCAGGATTAGAACCTCATATTTTCTTCAATCCTTTAAGGTTTATTTTGTAAATGTTACCTATCTCTAATATCAATTTTATTCATTGGTATAGTGGATTAATTGTTTTCGTGACTAAAATGTAATGCACATTGTTGAACCTGAATATCAGTTTTTGCTCAAAATAAATCTTTCTTTGCCTAATGGCAGCTGGTGGAGTTGTACATCAGACATCTTATTCATTTGTACTAACTGGATGGGCAATGTCAGATTCAGGTGATGTTCATCACAGCATATGACCTTTCCATCATCAGGGAGGACCATTATGAATAGAATAAAGTCTAAACATGCAGCTTTGGGAGAGCACAGAGGACTCTAAGAAGCTAAAAGACAGCTGACCCCACCTACTGAGATTCATGGGTGTAAAAGAAGGGACTGAGATCAAGGCTTCAACTCTCATTATCAGGATTTCAGTAACCCCCATTTATTTTTTGTTCATAATCTAGTAGTGACCTGCTGAAAATCCCAAGTTTCTCTGAGGTCTTAATAATTTTATCTGCCACACCAAATAGTGCTCAGGTACTGATAAAAGCCGTGTTACCTCTGTAGGCCTTGATGGTCTTTTTTGGCTGAAGGTACAAAACATTGAGATTGCACAATTCCATTTTATTCCATAGGCCTGCCTGAAGAAAAGTTTTTTGTTTTCCTGCTGATAACTCAAAGAAATCTATCCCAAAGAAGAAAGTCATTCAAATTGGTAGAGAAACAGATCAAGCTGATCACAGTCTTCCTGGAGAATGAATGCTTTTTCTCTATTCACCTCTAATCTGCTGATATATATCTTCACACACATACATACAAACAATCAAGTGGTCATACCAGTCAATCAGCATCTGGCTTCAAAGTATCCATGTGCTCAAGCCACACAGAAAGAAAATACTGAATAATAATGGCTTATAAGAATTGCCAGGAATAATTCCCTGTTTGCATCTTGTGCGTACACTGTTAATACTTTCCTTTCTGGTTCTTTGCTTTCCTTCCTTCACAAATCATTTTCACAATGAAATCCTTTTCTAGTCAAATTTCATCACATCATGCCATGTCAAATCAGAGACTCAGAAGTTAACCACAAGATACAGTAGCCCTGGATTGTATTTATCATCTTCTTTCATAATTTACATTCAAGGCACTAAGCAAAATCTGGGAATAGGGAAATATTTGGCAAAATAAGGTTTCTGCTTTTAAAGCAGCCAGAATTTCACCATGTTTGGCAAGAAACAATTACTAGAAACATAAAATAGACTCTGATAAAGATAAGTACTCATTTGTTACATGGTAAGAATGTAAAGAATAGAAAGTAAATTTTAGTGGCAATAAATAGTATTTCACATCTTGTTGTTTTGAACTTTTCTCAGTTGCCTTCAAGTATTTTCAAATTCATCAGCCAAGATAAGTAATTAAATAAAGCTCTGAATTCATGTAACAGAAGATGATGGGGATTTGCCTTAATGTGTAAACCACTCATAATCCACTACATTACAATGCAGGTCTATAAAAGTCAATTTTTCCTGTTTAAGAATAAAAATCTGAATAAAGCCTGAGCAACACAGAAGTAAGAAAGTTTGTCATGTTGTTATATTTTCTCCTAATCTTGAATGTCTTCTGATGTGTCTTCCTCTTTAACCTTATACTGAAACTAACTTTATTTGTCACCTAGTTTAAGCCATCTTGTCCCCAGAAGAAAATAACATAGTTATAAAGCCTTTCTTTAGCAGGAGTCACATTGGCAGGAGGCTTTAAAGTTGTTTAACTAATAAAAAAATCACAGCGGTTTTTACAATAAATTAATAACAAATACATAAATATGTATGTCTATGTATATTTCAGATATCTGAAAGTGATTCTTTTGACTCAATACTGAAATACAGCATGGAACAATTTGAGGAAGGAGGAAAAAAAAATATTTTGCCTAAAAACATGTTGTGTAACACAATCACAAAGAAAGCAGAATAGTGCCTTTCTGAAACATAATGATTTGGGAAAAAATAGTAGTACTTTTAACACCAAATTAAAAATAACCCAACTTACAATGAAAGAGCACCAGGGTGTGCAGCCTGTAGAATGACAAAAAGAAGAGGGCTGAAAATAAGGACAGGCTATTACACAAACTTTAAAAATTAAAATGCTAATTATATAAAAATATGTCTTCCTTTTTTTTTTTAAGGCTTTCTTGAGAACTAAAATGTACAGAAGAAACAGAATTTTTTATTTTAATCTGAAACACAAAACCTAATGAAGCATTTTGGTGTGCTTGGGCTCACATAGGCACACAATCACATACCAAAATACTAACAAGGCATTTGATGAGGAAGATTTCAACTGCTACTCCCTTTTGGCATAGCTTTGCTGGCTACCCTTGAATCAATCACTTGGCCAAGGTACCATATAAATCACAGATATCTGCTTCCATTTAACCAGACACATTTGGAGCTGTCAGCAACATTTAAAAGACTTTCAAGTGAACTAAAACTACCATGGGCTGCAGGGGAATTTCTGCTCTGGCCTCTGGAGCACCTGGGGGAACTTTTCTCCCTTCTTCTTCCCTGTTGTCTGCAGGGCTGTTTCTCTCACGTATTCTCACTCCTTTGTCTGGCTGCTGTGCCAGCAGTTTTCCTTCCATCTTAAATCTGTTATCCCAGAGGAGCTACCACCATCACTGATGGGCTTGGCCTTGGCTTCTGTTGGCATTGGCTTTCTTTGACACCCATGGCATGTTTTGGTCACTTGGGATGTGCATTTTTTAACAAAATTATCATTTAATTAACATCATCTGTAGTAATAATATATGACATCTTAATCTTGGAACTTTGTTCTGAAATATATTTTTTTCCTTGAGGTTTATTATGGGATAAATATTTTCATTTACTTGAAGGGTGAGATTAAACATCTCATTCTGTAGGAGAAGTGAATTTTCTTTCTCTTTCCTGAATGCACAGGCTTTTTGCATCACCAGTACCTTGAAACAAGGGAGCAAGACATTGCTCCATGAGAGGGGCAAACAATTTAGTGACTTTTGCCTATTTTAGAAGTTTCATGAAAAAAGGATTAATTACAAGTATTCTGAAGAGTTATTTTTCCCAGAAGATAAAAGGTATCTTTAAATTATGCATATTAAAGATTCTAAGTACTTTTAATCATGTTGTAAAAAATAGCAGAATGAAAATAACAAAAGTGGGTAGATGTGCTCCTCACTTCATGAAAGTTCAGAGTAGCTATAATGGAATAAAAATCATTTAACTCCTGCTAGATGAGTTTTATTGAGTAGTGATGATTTTTCTCTCATTTTCACTTGAAGATAATTCACTGTATCAACTTTTCAGATGAAAAAGAAAATGGAAATTGGCAGTGAAAAAATTTTCAGATCAGTATAAAAGATATTTTTTGCATATACCCCTTATTTCAAAGGAATTTCTCTTTTTTTTTTTTAATCAGTAAATTGCAAATATCCTATGGAAATTTGCTGTCTTCAAAAGTAAGTGAATAGTCCTAAGTTAATTTTTGAGAAAGCATTTACAAAGTTTGATTATTTACCTAGGCTGACAAGTACATACTCACCAGTCTGACTATTTACTCACAGATTTGCAGATGTATCTGTAAGAGATACACAAGATGCTCAGAACCCCTCTGATTAAAAACCATATACAAGATTGAAACAGAAAAATAAACAGCCAGGAGAAACTAAAAGGATATCTCTAGCCCCTTGCTGCTCCATGTGAGCAAAGTAAACATTTGCACATACTTTTCAGTCATTTTTCCCTCAGATTTTACTGTAGTTTAGTTCTATATTGTTATCCACTGTTCCAAATTAAAACAAACCAACAAATCAAACAAAATATAGTCAAGTCATAGTCAAATTTCACACACTTTGCAGTTTCATCCCTATTTTAGGATACTTACATATGTTATTGTATAGATGTCACCTTCTGAATTAAATGAGTTTTCTTACAGAGTATTGTTTTTCTAAATGTATTTTGAGTCAAATTGTCAGGATTCAAGCAAGATTATTCCCAAAAAATCACATGGCCATTGATCCTGAGAAAAACCCCACTTGATTGAAAACAATTGCAGGTACATAAAAGAGAGGTTAAAAAAAATTAAAAAGCACCCATTATATGCACATATTCATCTTTCGGAGAGTTGGTGGATTTCTAACCTCCAAGTGCAACATACCTCTTGGTTTTTGTTTTTCTTTTTTTTTTTTCTAAGAAAGGTACAATGTAGTGTTAAGGAATAAATCCAGTGATAGCTGTAGACATAGTACACAAAAAATAAAATGATTTAAAGTCAGAAAACGTTTAGATGGCTAACTGAAAGAAGCTGTCTGCTTCCAACACCCTTGCTGATATTTTTATATGCTTTTATATGCAAGTATTATTCTAGGGGGGAAAAAAAATTCTGTGCAGATTTTCAAGTTGATCATGGTAGACTGAAAACATCAATGTTTTAAAAGCTATTGTCAGCAACTATACACTTATGCACATAATATTTTTACTTTGACCCCTTATATTTTTCAATAGCAATGGCTTTTTTTAAATGTGTTTTAGAAAACTCACCATTATTAATCTTTTAATAAAATCTTTTGGCTTTATTATTCAATGTTTCACATTAGCCTTCATAGCCTTCACCCAAGGCTATGAAGAGGCTGTGTTGAACACACTGTAAGACAAATATTTTCTCTTTTTAAAACTATTTTTTGTGTGTCTTTCATTAACTCTAAAAAAATAGTACTGGCATTATTGTGGAGTACTTTTTGCAGATTCTTTAGCACTTATGTGACATAAAAAATGAGTTTACTGGCTGATCCATCATCATTTCATATGATTGTGGAAATTATTCTATTTTCATGGATAACATAGCTCAGGGTATTTGTGACCTCACTTGAAATCACTGCCTAAGGAAGCTGATGATCTCCTTGAAACCTCCATTTTCAAGCAGTTAACTCTGGTAATGCAGTTCACTTCTCAACTGAATTACTGCTGCTATGTGTGGAAGTTCCCTTTGATTCACACCCCTTTTTCTTGCTGGGATCTTTGCTGGACAAAATTCCTGGCAGTGCCCTGTCACTCGTGGTGGCTGATGCATTAGTTCTCCAAGGCACATACTTGAGAGCAACTCTGGACAAAATTAGAGATATTGAGAAACAAAGAAAGGAAAAGGTATTTTCCAACTCTTTTTATATTTAGAATCCAAATCAGAGCAAGTCGAGGAATATTCAAAGCAGCAACTTATTTAAATGATGTTACTGGATAAATTTTGGAAGCCTAAAATCTGCAGGCACAATCAACAAAGCGGCAGCTGAAGCAAGTGAGAGAGTGAGGAATCATCTTGACAAACTGAAAAACCCACTGCAACAAGACATGCTTGAGCAGAGAAAGAAATCACTCTTCCCATACTCTTAAACAGCTTCCAAAAAGTCATTTTGGAAGAAAGCATTAGAAGAAAGTGGCCCTCTTGGAGTCCAGAGGAGGACCATGAAGATGATCAGAGAGCTGGAGCACCTATAATGCAAGGCCGAGAGAATTGGAGCTGTTCAGTCTGGAGATAAGAAGGGTCTGGGATGACCATATAGGAGCCTTTTAGTACCTAAATTAGGATTAAAAAGGAGCTGAAGAGGGACTTCTTACAAGGACATGTAGTGACAGGACAAGAGGTAATGGTTTTGAACTGAAAGAGGTAGATTTAGATTACGTATCAGGAACATTACGACAGTGATGAGGCACTGGAACACATTGTCCAGTCCAAACCATTCCATAATTTTATGATTTTGCAGCCAACAGAACTGTAGATGTAAATGTATTTACTATTTTCTGCATGAAGATCAAGATAAACTACATAAAATTATACTGAAAAATCCTTAAAGAATTGGATATATTTTTGCAGAAGTTTAGCACAGGGTAAGCTAAGCCTATTTTCTTCACAAATTTAAAAGTAAATCAAGTTAGAACAAAATCCAAAACAAAATCAAGATATATTTAATTAGTAGAAAGCATTTCTTAGAAGGATAAGTTAAAATTCTAAAGTTAGGATGAACAGGGGGACATAGAATACCTCAAAAGTCTTATAAGTATTAACTAATGTTAAAAATTAACAAAAAACCCTGTCATTTTTATGAAAGTGTGTAAATCGTGCATTTCAGATTTTCATAATAAAAGGAAATTTACAATAGCTTAAAATGGCAAGTAACACATTCCATCAAAAGGTGAAAAGGAAGTAAAACTTGCTTCATTTTACTAAGTCGGTTTGTTGGTAAAAGAGCCCCTGAAGAAATATGACATGAGGAAGCTGTAGGGAGGACACCTACCCAAAATAGGAAACTTTAATCCAACAGAGAACAGTGTTAGTAGGGCCTGCTGGTTTCACCAAATCAATTTGAAAGCAGACTAAAAGTACAATGTGAACACATTCACTGCGATAGTTACATTTCCAGTGCCTTTACCTGCTGAAATCAGCCATGTTGGAATCGTCAGAAAAGTGTGTGGGATTGCTGGTTAACAGCCACCTGAATGTGAGCCAGCAGTGTGCCCAGGTGGCCAAGAAGGCCCATGGCTTCCTGGCCTGGATCAGCAATAGAGTGGCCACCAGGACCAGGACAGTGATTGTCCCCCTGTGCTGGGCACCAACGAGGCCACACCTCAAATCCTGTGTCCAGTTGTGGGCTCCTCAGCTCAGGTTCTGGAATGTGCTGGGGAAGGTCTGGAGCACAAATCTCATGAGGAGCAGCTGAGGGATCTGGGGGTGTTAAGCCTGGAAAAAGGAGGCTCAGGGTGGACCTTTTCACTCTCTACAGCTGCCTGAAAGGAAGGTGTAGTCAGGTGGGGATTGCTCTCTGATCCCAGGTAACAAGAGACAAAACAGCCAAAAATTCTAGCACTTTCTTCTTTTTTTTTTTCAGTTCAGCACTTTCATGTAAATGTTAAATGAACCTGCCTTCTCCACAGTATCACTAATTTCAGCCCTTGGAGCACTCTCACAGTGCAGTTTCTAGCCAAGGTGCTGGTGAGGGAGAAGGGAAGTGGGGAGTGATTGCAGCCTGCATAGCAGCACACCTATTCCAAATTAGCTATGGACAGGGAAAGTACTACGAGGCTTCTCATTTGCCTTGTATTGGTTTTTCACAGGGAAAGAATTATTGCTGCTGCTACTGCAACTTTATAACCCTTGCAATTGCTATTATTATTTCTGTGGAAGAAAATGACAAAACATTAGTTATTCTAGATGGAAAGGGAATACATGCCTTGAAGGTCAAGGAAAGTCTAACTTTTACCACCATACAATAGAATTCCTTTTGCTAGTTCAACTATCAAATTGAGAGAAGAAAAAAGTTAAAACAAATCAAATTTGATATATCTTGATATATATATATTCAATTTATTTTTTTATTTAAACAAAGAATGGATATACTGGGTGGGGGGAATTTTTTGGTTTTTATTTTATTGTAGACATTTCAGTTTGGAGAAAATACATCCAATGAAAAGTAAGGTGATATTTTAGCATCAGCTGAGAGGTAGACTATACCTGTTTTTATCCAGTAACTTGGGTGTTCTGGTGTTCATCTAGATTTAGAAGCTCAAACCAGTTATCTTCACTTTTGGACAAAATATGATCTCTCATCTTTCTTGTTCTGGGGGTTCCCCAAACCATAAGGCTACAGGAGATTTCAGCATAAGCCTTGTGTAAATTATAGAATCATGGAATTGTCTGGGTTGGAACAAAATTTAAAGACCACCCTGCCATGGGTAGGAATGTTCTACTAGACCAGGTTGCTCAGAAATCCATCTAAACTGGCCTTGAACACTTCCAGGACTGGAGCAGCCACAGCCCCCCTGGACAACCTCATCGAGTAAAGAACCACCCTTTTAATAAAGAATTTCTTCCTAGCATCCAGCCTAAACTTACTGTCATTCAGTTTGAAGCCATTCCCCCTTGTCCTGTCACTCCAAACCCTGGTAATAATCTCTCTCCATCTTTCCCATAGTCTTTCCCATCTTTCCTGTAGGTTCCCTTCAGGTTCTGGAAGGCCACAGTTACATCACCCTGAATCTTTTCTTCTCCAGGCTGAACAACCCCAATTCTCTCAGCCTTTCCTTACAGCAGAGGCGCTCCATCCCTCTGATCAAATCATTATCTTGTTCAAACAAAGTTTTTAATATAACAATAAATACAGCAGAGAGTCCTACCAGAGTAGGAATCTCCTGAGAACTTGTATAATGCTCCCCACTTCACCCAGCAAAATTACATTTTTAGTGTCACCATTGCAAAAAGAGAATAATACAAGTCCATTATTGCTGCCTAAAGGCAACAGACACCAGTAGAAATTCTCAATGTGACACTTTAATCCATTTCGAAGAGTAGGTCAGTGGCTTTCCATAAGTAACTTTCTAATGCAGGGCAAAATTTTGTAGTCACAGGTACATGTTGTAAATTCAGCTGTATGTTGTCACATTCACATTTTGAATCAAATGTGTATCCTCCATGATCAGGGGTAAGCAGTAACCACAAATAACTTGGGGAAATGCTGTGATCAATGGTAAAAAACACTAATGGCTTATTCAGTGAAAAACCTGTAAATTCTCAGTCAGTTGAAACTCTTATTTTTCAGCAGAGAGACTACCTGTCAGGATAAACTGTATTTTTTCATATCTACTATTTTTAGTCTATCTTTGACTGACAGAGTTCTCAGACATTTGTAGTTAGAGTTTTAAAGGCAGTAAGTATTCCCTTTGTATTTCTTTAAACTAATAGATATTACAATGATTATTCATCAATATATAACACATTTGGTGCAGTATCCAAAAGTACAATACAATTTTAGGAAATTATCTTTTCATGGAAATAAAAAAAATCTAAATTTTTCATTCTGAGAGCTAGAAGCTGAAAAAATTGAAGAAACACTCAGAAATCCATGGAAATTTAAATTGAAAAGACCTCAAATGTATTTTGCATAAGATTTAGTTCTCAAAATGGTCTTAATTTGTGGGTCACTTTTCAACAATAAACATTTCTCTCTGTGTAGACAACATTCATGTTCCTGGTTGAAGCATGGCAGTACACCAGAACACTTGTTGCTGGTGGAATGACACACTTCACTTTTAAGAGAGAAGTAACAATATGTTTCTTGATATAAAATAGTAATTTAACAAAGTTGATAGTAAATGTGACAGTGGTTTAAGAAGTTTCAAGGGCAAGGTACACTCAATTATTTACTGCAAAGAGGATCTCAACTTTGTGTACAGATTAGGAAAAGGAAAAAAAAGAAAAACCAGTACTTACCATTCACACAAGTCATCCTACCAAACACTCAGGTTAAGTAGTTTATTTTCTGGTCCTACCTATCACATGTGATGTGATGGAATAATACAGTCAAAGGCAAAACCTGGAACAGCAATTATGAAAGCTTCTCAGGAACATTGGACAGTTTGAGCTTCATAACCAGCTTATCCTTATCCCATCCCTTCTTCCCCAGCAATATTTCCTCTCCCAGTCTGACTTCTAAAGAAGAGAATAGGAGAAGTCTGCATGTCTGCTGCAAGATTTCTCCTATTACACTTACAGGAAAAGCTCCTTCTGGAATTCACAGGAAGTTGTAATATACACAGTAGGGAGTTCCCCCAGCATCCAGCAATTTTCAGCAACAATAAAAATGTGTAAAACTACATGCAGAAATGCTGAAGCAGCTTCCATTTCAGGCACTCCTGGAATGAAAAAGCACTGTAGTGCCTTTGCTGCCCACCTCTGCTATACTTCTCATTTCAGAAAATCAGTAATGCATGTATGTGCTATACAGCCTAATACATGCTCATTAGATTTTGTGTGTATACACACATTTTTTTACTAAACAGGACTTTTGCTGATGTTAGGAACTGGTTTAAACACAGAAGACCAAGGAAAACTAAACCTCTGTGAATAAAATGGATCGAACCCCAAAAGGTTTGAAATATACCCAAAAAGCATGATTAAAACCAGACATGGCTAGATGTACCAAAACAATCTGACATATTTTATTTAATAGTAAAAGAGGCAAAGAGAAGGAAGGAAGGAAGGAAGGAAGGAAGGAAGGAAGGAAGGAAGGAAGGAAGGAAGGAAGGAAGGAAGGAAGGAAGGAAGGAAGGAAGGAAGGAAGGAAGGAAGGAAGGAAGGAAGGAAGGAAGGAAGGAAGGAAGGAAGGAAGGAAGGAAGGAAGGAAGGAAGGAAGGAAGGAAGGAAGGAAGGAAGGAAGGAAGGAAGGAATACACCCTAGCCCTGGGGCTGCAGTCTCCTCCCTGAAGGTGCTAAGCTTGATCCCTGTGTGAATGCATTCTTATCATCATCAATGAGTAGTGGAGGGCCCCGTTCAGGGTTTTGGTGGTTTTCTCTGCAGCTTTTGTACACTTTAGCTCTAATAGGCAAAGATCCTTCATGAAGATCTTTAAGCCATAAATTATAACACTCAGTCTCCAACAGCTGCCTTTAATGTCCTGCTAGTTCATTTAGACATATCCTGCCTGTGGCTGATATGTAGAACTGGAGCGCATTTCTAAAATTTAATCAGCATGGGAGGTGAGAGAGTTATTTATCTTAGTTTAATTTCTTTATTTTTTCCTTGAAGTAATAATGCTGAGAAACACAGAAAGCACTAGCAGTTTTAAGCTGATAGATACAGTTTAAAGGTGATAAGTGCCAGTTTATTTGTGTGTGAAAAAGCCCAGTTAACACAACACAAAGTATTAACACCAGACAAAAATGACACGGATTACCACATCCAGATTTATTCTGAAATTCCTTAAAGGTTTCAGACTTGGCTGCTTGGGGATATTTGCTTTCTTTTAAAACAATTTGTACAATTTTATCACTGCTATGATGAAAATCTTATATTTGAATTTTACTATCATTTACTCCTATCTCAACTTTCTGCTATTTACTTCTTGCACTCTTGGAATACGATTTAGGTACTTCTCTTAAGTCACTTTTTTTTTGCTTAAAACAGGATTCCATTCAGTATAAAAGAACTACTGGTTTCTATTGATATTAACCAAAAGTTACTTTACAGAATTAAAATTACATCCATCTGAGTAGAACACCTTTTTTTGATTTTTCCTGAAAATAGAGTTTTCAGTAAGGGGAAAAAAAAACCCAAAATAACATTGGTGATACCACAGAATCTCCTGTACATATAAATTCCTTTGTTCTTCCATTCTTGTTTACCCTGTCCCTCTCCCTACCAAACATGATATTGCTTCTAAAACATAGATTCAAAATTTTAGTTTCAGATTCATCCTGAAATCTCTATATGAAATATGGTGGATATAGACCTTTAGAATAAAATAAAAATATATTTGAAATTCTTCAGTACTACTTTTTGATCAGTGTCCTGCATTCACATTCCATCTCCTAAAATTGAGATCAAGCATGATAACACAGACACAGGAGAATTTCATTAAAGCCTTGTTGAAAAAAATCTCCCCACTAATCACAGGATCACAGGACCATCATTTGTCAGTCAGTGACTCAAATTCATCTCCGAAGCTAATTTGAATCATTGCAAGCTTCTATTTTTCTGATTCCAGGCACAAAAGGGTTGCTGTTCTCAGTCCAGCTTTAATGGGCAGGTGTCCACATCATAGAATGTATCCTTTATAAGTGAAACTAGTTATTGATGTACTCAGAAGTGTTTATGTCCATTAATGATGCACTGTAGGAAACATTCTCAAGTGACGCTCGTGTTGTACTAAGGTGATTATTTTAATAATGGATCCTCATAGCAACAGCTGGAAAAAATAGAGAGAGAAGGGAGAGGAAGGAAAGATGACAATTTCAGGTTTGAGAGTCTATCAATTGTAGAAATTTTCATAAATACCTGAACTAGAAAAATAATCCCATTTTGACTACTGGAGTATTTATTATATATTCTTTGATCTTGAGGCTATATAGACAGGAACAGCACAGTAAAAGGACTTTGACCTTCATATTTCAGAATAAGAAATGCTCGCTAGTCTAAAACAGGAAAAAACAAGAAAGTTCAAGGTCTCATGCAGGGAGGATATGAGCAGGTTGGTGTTCCCATCCTTCATTGCACCCCAAATACCATTTACTCTTCATCACTAAACTTGTGGTCAGTACCTGAGAAAAGGAAAATGCAGACAGGCACAAGTTTGATAAACCTCAATTAAAAAAAAATTAAAAAGAAAATAATGCACCAATCAAGTCATGAGTGGCTGCTGACCTTCATTCTCTTCTGCAAAATAGTTTTTACTTAATAATAGAGAAAAAAAATTGAGAAAATAAATAGAGAAAAAATAATAGAGAGAAAGAAAAAAAAAAAGAATAGAAAAATAATAGAAAATAAAATAATGGAGGAAAAAAATAAAAACATATGGTGAGGCTACATATTGTCCAGAGAGCACATTCTTTGAAATAATAACTTATGAAATTTTAGATGAGCTGTTAGAGCAAAGACATGGGGAAGTATATTCCAGATCATGAAAAAAATGATATTTTTTTTAAAAATCCAACATGCAAAAAAGACTAAATATATAATACATAGCTTGATGATTCATTAGTTACAGAGAGTTTAGAATGAAATCCTGAATTTTACTTTTTTTTTTTTTCGCCCTTTGATCTAAATAATTACTTTGCAAAATTAGGGGAGATACAAAAAAACTGTATTATGGGCATGATAACTATTTAGTCCTGCAAATGCACCTCATTCAGTTACCAGCTGGTTTTAGCATTATCCTTAGTACCAGCATAATACCTTACCTTGGGGAAGATTTATGAAAACACCTGTCTTTTTTGATCTTCAGTAGTGTAAGAGAGTAAAACTCTGGGCTCCAGTAGCATGTGTGCACATAATGGGAATTCCCTGCTGGAAAAAAACAGGAACTTTTTCAGACCTCTCAGATGGTTTTCTCCCAGAGGGGAAGCGAGCTGAAAACAAGACACTCCTGTATCCATAACAGAGCATCACAAAAGATTGTAAAGAGCATTACATTAAGATTGTAAAGGTTAGAACATGTGGGCCAGAGGCTGTGGTCTGCAAGGAGGAGCAGCAAGGGTTTAAATCTGACAAATCCTTATAAATCTAACAAATTCCAATAGAGAACCCGAGACTGCATCTTGCTAAGAGCTTGACCCTCCAAGTCACACACTACTGTGCCTGTTATAAAATTTTAAATGTACTCCATGTTTTACAGTAACAATATTGGAACTGCTGCTCATGGAAATGAGATAATGATTTCTATTTCTCATTGTGCCATTACAATTCTCTTCTTTTTGCTTTTCTGTCAATAATTTTCCTTGTTAATGTATTGATGTGTGTAAAAATTGCCTTTTTTTTCTGATTGCTCCTTTCAGCTCCTCTACAGAGATATTCACTTAAAAATCCCCACTATTCTAGGCATTGAGTCAAGTTTTCAATTTTTCATTAATCACAAGGGATACAGATTATGACTTTCTTTGGTTCTATGCATTTCAGCCTCCTACAACAGCAGAAAAACTCTAGTAAAGTATAGTTTTCATCATTTTATACCTAAAAAATCTTTCTCATAGGTCAGTCTTAAATCTCCCAGCTCATCTCTTCTCTTTTTTTTCCTTCCAAAGCAATTGCACTTTGCTTCATTAGTTATAGCTGTCCAAAATTCTTTGCTAGCTACATTCTTTATTCATCAGTTTTACACATTTAAGCATTGGATAACAAATAACTTTTTAGGTTCAGATACAATAATTTGTTTTAAATTTTAAAGAGCTATTAATTTCCTACTTCCAAATGAAAGCACATTCAGTTTTTTCTGAAGGTTATTCTTCTTTCCCAATAAAGCTAAGGAGTGCCATTAACAAGACCACAAAATTTCACGCTGAATAGAAATTTGACTCAGTCTCACTCTTCATTTTTGATGATGCATGCTTTTGATTTCTTGACTGTATTTAATTCCTTCTCATTAATGACACACACTTGTCTCTTGTGCCTCTTTGCAAAGATCAGTTATTGATCCACATTAATGTAACTGATGTATCTCTCCCCCATCTATTAGCCATGTGTTTTCAAGCATGTAATTTAACTGAATTCTTTCCTCCTCACAGATAACAGTTTCTCTGTCATCCATTTCTGACAAGCACTCTACTTGCTTTTATTCCTTTTCTCTGCCCTCATTTTATAATAGTCATTGTTATTAACTGCAATAAGAGGAACTTCATCACTATAGGTGGTTCTTGTTTTGTTCTGAGAAAATCATTCAAGAAATATATTAAACATTTACAAAAGTAACAAACTCATGTGGGGGCACTGAAAGGATCCAAAAATGCTTTAAAAATTCTTCTAGGTTCTACAGCTCTATACTTCACATGCAAGGTACCCATCATTACATCCTCCTGAAAAGTAAGCTGTGCCATTTCTGATAGAATTACCTGCTTTGTTCCAAGGGCTGGACTATTTAACACCAACTGTGTACCCCTGAGTCCCATGGGAACTGAACAAGCCTTTAACTTGGCCAAGGTGTACTAAAGACCAAGTCCCTGTGGTGAACACCAGCAGGCTTTTCACAATGTAGCACATGGCACAGGAGCCATTGCTTTGGCAGAACTGGCAATAGTAGTGGGGAAATATAACAGTCACATGCTTTTTCTAGGTGAATTCAGTGACCAAAAATATGCCTCTTCAAACCATATGAGAATTTACTTAAGCCAGTTACAGTGGCAATGTAACCTGCTAGCCCACTGAGATTTTTAACCTGAATTTTATTTATCTTAGACATTTTAGGCAAAGGTAGACATCACTTACAGTTTCCTCTCCTGAACTAGCTCCATCTTAATCATTAAATAGATATAAACCACCTTTATATAATTTCAATATCTGACAAATTGGGTGATATTCCTAAGAACGACAGAAACAAGAATATGAAAGATTTACCATGCCTCTGAGTAAAATGTTTCAACAGTTGCTTGCCCTCATTGCCAGCAGTTTTCACTGTCTTTCCAGTTTGGATTTTGGTGACCAAAACTTCCAGCTGTTGGATCTTGTTATGTCTTTGCTTGGCAGACTAGAGAGACCACTATTATCAAGTAAAAGCACCATGGCCTACACAGTTGACTCCTCATTTGCAAGCAGTAATTCAACATCATTTTTATATGCAGATTAATAACTCAGTGAGAAAGGTGGGTAGGAATACAAGGAGAACATTCAAGTTGTGTCAATCTTTTTTCACAATAATACTGAATTAATAGCTATGTTATTATTTAGATTATTATTTCATAAATTGCAATCTATTCATATACCACAGCTAAGCAGCATGTAAAAACACTAGGTGGCAAAAATCCGTATTTTTTTCCAATTAAAATACACACAATAAATATGCACAAAAGCAATAAGAACACTCAAGTGCAGGGCTCTACTTTCAATGGCTCACTGATTAGTCAAATTATTCTCAAGTACTTTTTTATCTCTCTGGGAATCCTCATTTTATACTTTCCAATGAGCAAATTTCAATTTTTACAGTACTGTTTTCCCGAATTAAGTTTCTTTTGTTCAGAAATTCTCCTTTCAGCAGTCAGCATAAGAAGGAAACCAGAATCCATTTACACAGTAAGATAAGTTAAAACGCATCAGTAATTTTAGCTCTGTACCAAGTGTTTTGGTCTGGCAAGATGGATGAGCAGTACCTGACTATACTGCCCTAGCCATTTAAAATTAAAATGGAGTTACCAGTTGTAATGACCATGTTTTCAATATATTTACTTATACATAATATTACAAGTTGCCAGATCTGGTGGGCTTCACTCTTACCACAGTTGGGTTGACACCAGGCTGCAGTGGTTCCAGGTTTCCAGATGGATCCCAAGCTCAACAGATGCTGGCATCTGGACATATATGAGGCCAGGTTGGATGGGGCTTGGAACAACCTGGTCTAGTGAAAGGTGCCCCTGCCCATGACACAGAGATAATCTTTAAGGTCCCTTCCAACACAGCCCACTCTAGGATTCCATTCCATGAGTCCCCAAAGCTGCAGCCCTACACCCTTTGCTGGCAGAGACTCACTCATCACACACAGAGTTGAGCCAGGATTTTCCAGGTCCCAACAGCTAATCCCCTCCATTCTTTTTCCCTTAGAGGCACCCAGATGCTTTCATAGCTGGAGTCAGACATGGAGACTTGCTCCACATCTTGCTCCTGGGTCATTTCTACTCACCAACTCATCAACTGCCTTGACGGTTACTCACACACATGCTCACAGCCTTACACTCATTCCAGTCCCTGGCACCATGGACACATGGGCCTTCCCCCATGCTCTAGTTGCTGCACACAGATACCCCTGAACACAAAGAAGAAGGACCTCCTACCCAGGGAAGAGCTGGGAAAAGAAATTATAAGGGGGACAGACAGGTGATCAGTTGCAGGGCAAGGCCAGACAAGAGTGCAGACCGAACTACGTGAGATGATCTCTTCTAATCCCTTAATTTCTCTCTTGTTTTCTCACTCCTGTTCCTCCCAAAATCACCTGAACACCTTCCTCTTCTTACCATTGATTCCTGCCCTAAACACCCTGTAAATCCTGTGTGGTCTCAAACTCCTTTTCCCCTGCATCCTACAATGTGTCCCACCCCAGAACAGCAACTCCTCTTAGCATGAAAGATGTTTTTCCAAGACTGCTCCCCATGACACTCTGTGATGGTTTTCATGCCTGAACATTGAGATTGATGTCTCAGCTGAGAGAGCACTCATAGGAGTCTGTAAAAGCTGATTCTTCTTAGGAGTTGAAGGCTTGTGTTCCCACCTGTCCCTGTGAATTACAGACAGGTCCTGATGGGCTGGTGATCCCTGTAATGGCCTGGGAGTAGCCCAACAGGATTGGGCTTCAGGTAATTTGGACTACTGTCTTCCTGAGCTCCTTTATGGGTGTGGAGATGGTCTTCAGTACATAACTGAAGAGCAGGGTGACACTTATTGTGTCAGCACAAAAGCTGTGGAGCAGCACCAGACAGGCAAGCAAAGAAAGAGGGGAGAAGAGAAAATGAAACATTGGGGCAAGACTAGGGACAAATTTTTAAAAAGTAGAACTGCCTATGAAAATGTTGGAAATCAACTGGAAGAACAAAAAACCCTAGAAGTTATCCCAGGCAGTACCTTGAAAGCCCAACAATGCTTCCAATAGTAACCATGGATACAGAAGATGAGCCCTCATTTCCAGCTGAAATCTTGAGGCTGTCAACAGGAATGATTAGCACCAGGGCTTTGTTTCCTCACTGCTCTGTGCCCCTTCCATGGTTGCTGCTAAAAGCCACGTCTGCAGCAATCACAAACAAACCCAGTACTGAGACTCACCAGTGAGCTGACTTCTCACAGAAGCATCACTGAATTGCAAGAGTGCTGTACATGCCTGTGACCAAGTTAATTGCCAAATTAATATTGTCCCAGTGCTTGGTAATTGCTGGGTGACAACATTGTGGGCTTCTCCCTTATGAGGAACTTGCTTATGTATGTAGAAAAAACCTTCTCCATAAACATGCCACTTAAGCCTAAAAGCCTTTGAATTTTTCCCAATGACATGTCACAAATTCAACCCTTAACCGAGTACAATAACACTAACCCAGCCACTAAAGCCCCAGTGCAGAAGCAGAAGCTGAAAAGACCAAACAAGTAATTTCTGCAACAACTGACTGTGCTGAGACTGACTTCATCATGACATTTACAGGAGAATTATGCAAAAGTAATTTCTAGAATATTCACATCCCAGATCTTGTTTCACATGACAGCTAGAGATGTCAGATAGACATTATAAAAACCCCTCATCATCTATTCTAAAAGGAAGAACACTTTCTGATGGGTTAATTAATTAGTGGCAACAAGTAACATTTCATGTAATCACAGAAACATTATTAACAGTAATAAATTGCACCTTCCCTGAAGCAACATAAAATCAATGACTTTACAAGAAATTGTTAAAACTATGGTGCTGCTTTAAGAAAAATACTTATTTGAAATTTATGAAGGTTACAAGGCCATTGTATTTTCATACATTTTTTGTTTTAGAGATATTTGATGTTGCTGGGTTAAATCTATTTTCTTGAAAGACATTGCCTGCATTACTGGATAATAGGGATAGAAATGCACTTTTTGTGGATAAATCTCTGGATTAATTAGGAAACCTGGTCAAGTGGCTAGGAGAAATTCAAAGTGTGATGGAATGAGAATTGCTCCTCAGGATAACTATAGGTAACAGCATCCACAATGCTTGCTTTTTTCAAAGGTGATGGCAGCCTAGGTCCTCCTACATAGGGATTTTCCTGTCCTCAGCATGGGATTGAGACAGAGTCTGGAGTATGGATAGCAGAAGATCAGAGTCGTGACTATTGTGCTTTACTTCCAAGACTATCTGTCTTATATACTGTGTATAGATTCTCAAGATTTATTTTTTTGTATTTTAATGAGAGGTATGCAATATCAGGAAGCTGATTTTTGCTAAGAATGTTACTGAGGAGTGGAGGAATGAAGGAGTTTCACATAAATTGTAAAATTTCTTGATGGAGAAGGTTCTCCATAAACCATAATCATAATTTTATGGGAAAAAAGTAGTCATACTGATCCTCCAGGAAAGGCGTACCTCAAATTTACTGAATTTTCATAGGAATTTCACTGAGATATGATAATATTCCAAGAGTAACCACTGTCATGACAAATTTCTCTTTGCTTATTGATCTTTCACTATAATACAGAGAAGGTTTTTTCTCTCATCTGTATGAATCTAGAGTAGTTTCCCATCTTCACCTAGAAAACATTTATCAAAACTGAGCCTCGCTTCAGTATAAATTAGCACTGACCTATATGAGATAACTATTTTTGCTACCCAGTTCACCAAGGATTTCACTGATTACATTGAGTAAGGGAAAAATTTTAACTTCAGTTTCTGGGTTGATTTTTTTCCCCACACTTTAAATTCATTTCAAAGCACAGCTGGGTCACCACCTAATGTTAACCCTAATTCTATGTTCTTCCATCTGCTGAAGGAGGGCAAATGTCATTAGTTCTGTTCTGCTGTTATTATTTCTCCCCACTAGCTTATAATTTATTCTTGGTGGTAATTACGGATAAATGAAATCTACTGCTGATAATTAAACATATGTGTCTCTTTAAAGACTCAACCAGAGGTCACAACAATTGTCAATAGTTACACAAACATTATTAGTATTAATTTAGCCTTAAGTGCCAAAGCATCACTTAGCATGTAAACTGAAGCAGTTTTTACACATAAATTAACCAGTAGGGGGTTTTCCCTTTGGTGTTGCATAACTAGAAGGAGGAAAGTCCTGCTGTGGCATGCTCTGGAAAACTATTATTTTCATAGAGAATTATTGATAGAGAAGCCAAAAAAATTGTCTTTTATACTTAAGGATGATTGAAATTGCAACAAATCCACATGAATGACAAACACAAATGGAGACAGCATGCAATCTAAAAATAAAAGTAGATGCCTAGAAAAAAAACTGCCAAGTTTAAATAATAATTAAAGTGCTTTAGACACTGTCCTGGAAAGGAAAACAATAATGCAGAACACCATGATATATAGATACCGTAATGTGCCACCTTACAACAACCAGGTTAGGACACATTAAAAGGCAACTCTCTGTCATTACTATGATCAATAAAAATATATTTCCCATGATGACCATTAGGTTAAATAAGAGGTAATTAATTACTGCTATGTTTTGGAATTTTACATGGCCAGACAGACTTTAATCTATCCTAGAAAAGTCAAATTTGCCGAAGAAGAAATTAATATACAAATTTAATCCTTTACTAGAGGTAAAAATCAATTTCCATAAAGCCAAAATTCATGACACTCTTTTTTAGAATATCCTTGGCTTGGTAAAACAACGTGACTAACAAATAGTGTGAGATATTATCTTGGGTAATGTTTTCCCAGAGTTTACTCCAAACATATCTTTTTCTCATTTACATAATTTATGCAGCTACACCGAGAAACACTTTATTAAAGCAAGCATTAATCTACCTCGTTTCCACATTGAGCCACCTCAGAACTACCTTATCAAAATTCCTGTCATGTAAAAATCTCAACCGATATCTGATTAAATAGATCAAATATATCTGATCACACAACCCACACACAGTCCAATTCACCACTATAACATATTGCATAACTTTGCTATTATCTACCCAATTAGCAAATACTTTGCTTTCCAAAGTGTATTATACTATTCCCACAACTGTACCACTACCATTTTTTATTTCATCAACAAATAATAATTATAATATGCCTCTAAGATATTTTTTTTCTCATAGATTACATTCCTTTGTATGGTTCACATGGATTGTTAATCCTCAAAATTCTTGTCTTGCCATACTAAATCAATACATAGTGCCTGCTAGTTTACGTTTGGGATTTAGGTTTGGGTTGGTTTTTTTGGCTTTTTATTTTGGTTGTTTTTTTTTTTTTTTTTTTTGTTACTGACTGAAATATGTTGTTTGAACTGTACCTTGGTCTGATTCCTTGTGCTAATCAGAGGATTTGTACAAAAGCACTAGACAAAATCTCTCTAACATCTTGAATTCCCTACATGTTCCAGCACAAAGCAGTGACCTTGTCAAGGTGAGTCATGAAAGCTCTAACATAAACAGAACAGTAAAAAGCAGTGGGACCGAGCGTGCCCTCAGCATGCTTGCAGATTATGCTGAGCTCTGTGATGTAGCCACACTCTAGAGGGATGGAATGGATCCAAAGGGACCTGGACAGGCTGCAGAGATGGGCTGGTACAAAACTCATAAGTTCCAACAAGGCAAAGAGCAAGGTGCTGCACCCGGGTCAGGGCAATGCGAAGCACAAATACAGGCTGGATGGAGAAGGGATTGAGAGCAGATCTGAGGAGGAGGATTTGGCAGGGCTGGTGGATTGGAAGTTGTTCTGGTTTAGGACAAATTTGGGAGAAAACCTCCAAAGGGATTCCTCTAGAAAGAAGATTCAAGTGGCCCCTCCCCCAGCTGGTTTGGGAAAAGATTCCCTTGGAGAAAAGTGGAAAAAACTGTTTGTTTACCAGGCAAAGCATTCACCTGCACAAAAAATGAACAATATTAAACAATAAAGCCTCTTGCCACTCAGAAGAGATGACAGACTCAGAAAGTCCCTTTTGTGGGCTGTAGCTCAGCTCACTCAGTCTCTTATCAGTCCCTTTGGTGCTGGAAATGCCACAGCCCAGGCCTGGCCCAGTGGGCCACAGGTGTGAGCTGCTGGTGCTCTGCTGGTGTTCAGTGCAGAGCAAGACTTAAACTTGAAACTTTGAACATTCTAAGAAAAAGAAAAACCACAGTCCAGGGAACTTCTCTGCCTCAGCTAGCTAAAACTTAACTAGAAATCAAAGGAGAGCTCTGTCCCACCATCTATCCATCCACAGAAAACACAGTCCAGGAGAAAAGTAATGTGGAGGAGTGAGTGCAGTGTCTGAAAACAAACAGCACACTTCTTCTCTCCACCCTGCCCCCCCTTCACTTTTAGAGCCAATCTTAAAGGTGCAAAACTTATTTCTGGGCTAAACAAATGAATGGGGTTACAAGCATCATAAAATCATCCCAGGACAGAAGTTCAACATGACTGCTGCTATGTCTGCTGGCAGCCCTGGAAAATCAAATTTACCCTGGGCTGCATTCAAAGCCGTGTGGGTAGTAGGGTAGGGAGAGGATTCTGCCTCTCCCCTCTGCTCTGGTGAGACCTACCTGGAATGTGTTCAGCTCTGAGGACTTCAACGTAAAAATGATGTGAACTTCTGGAGTAAGTCCAAAGGAGGGAACAAAAATGGTCAGATGACTGGAGCACCTCTCCTATGGGAACATGTTGAGAGGGTCGGGACTGATCAGCCTGGACCAGGGAATGCTCCATGGAGAGGCATAGAATCACAGAATAATCCAGAGTTGGAAGAGACTCAAAGGCATAATTGAAATCCAACCCCTGGCCCTCCACAGAACACCCCAACAATTAAATTGTGTCCCCCGGAGAGTTGTCCAAAAGCTTTGTGAGCTCTGGAAGACTTGAGGCTGGGACCATTTCCCTGGGGAACCTGTTCCAGTGCCAAACCACTCTCTAAGGGAAGAAACTCTTCCTGATATCCAGTCTAAACCTCTGCTGACACAACTTCAAGCCATTCCCTTGGCTCCTGTCACTGGCCACCACAGGGCAGAGATCAGTATCTGCTTCTCCTGTTCCCCTCATGAGGAAGCTGTACTGCAATGAGGCTCCTCAGCTCCAGGCTGAACAGAGCTGAATCCAACAAAATCCATTTTACAATGTTCAGATTACAGCCTAGAAGTTTACATAAGAGTAGAATCAAGCATAACACAAACCTGGTCAAAGTTTTCATCCACAGGAACTGGAAATTATGTCAGTCATAGCCATATTTTGGGGGTGGGAGACAGGCGAGGTGCAGGAGCAAAGTGAACTTGGGCAGAAAGCACATGGGCAGTGAAGTGGTTCCACTAAATCTCTATAATGTACATACACCAGTGGTCACTTTCAGTGTGCTGCCTCCCCTACACTACACTCTGTGTTATCTGTTTCCAGCCCCTGGCTTGACATGAAGAACAAATCCCCAAATTACCTTGTAATTATGCACAGCAATGGTTTTGCTATTGCTGGTCCATCTGCATGAATCATGTTAACCAAACGCTGCTGCTTTTAAAATACATTGCAAGATGCTAAACTCAAGTATGCTCAAGAACAAGACCTTCTTCTCCTTGCTAGTATTACTTTTATCACATCCACATTCTTTCTTATTATTAGCTAAATTGTATCTTTCCAGAATTAATTTCATACATCTGGATAATTTGACTATTTGAAGGAGTTGAAATTCATGATCTTTTTTCCAATGCCCCATAGCAGTTTCTATTTCACCATGGACCTATATCCTCTCAAACTCTTCTTGTGCTTCTGTAAGAAATCAAATATTGTTAATAAACAATCAAATATTTCCCATAAACAACTTCTTTTAAATACTCAGTGCCATTTTGGCAAAGTGTATTTTGTAACAGGTTTGGCTTTCCTGAAACTCTTTGTACAGACTGTGGTGGTTTTTAATCAAATTGACATGGGATATGAAAACTCTTTTAAGACATTTATAAACCCATCAGAATGTAATTACAAAAGCCATATCCATTTATTTTAAAACAAAACTTGTACATGATCTTACATCTAACAGCATAGAGCAATAGCAAAGGGGAGGAGTGGAAGAGTCTTCTCAGCCACATGAATAAAAAAAGTAAAATTCAATAAAAATAATCAGCTTTTCCTCCTTTTCCTAACTGGTTGCCAAAACACTCATCCCATCTCAGCAGAGACCTTGGCTTGGATCCTGTATAAAATCGCAGTGTTCAATTTCCAGTGCCTAGCTCAAAAAGCTTTTCTTTGTGTTACATTATTCAGCAGGTAATTGATTGGAGCTTATTTACACTTTTTGTTCTGGAGTGCAACTGGTGAACTCTCTGTGTTAGTGTTCTCAGAGATGAAAACTAAAGACAAGTATGCATCTATTTCTGAATTATCTATGAACACATTTGAGCTATAAAATTTGGTCTGATGTTCAAATCTATATGATGAAAGATCCACATAGCTAGATCTCTTAAACCAGAAAATTATACAGAAGAAATTGCGTGTAACCAGACATGCATTACACCATTCAAAGCAAAGGTAGTGTTGAGGGGAGCCATTTAATTTCATTGGCACAGAAAATGAGAATTGTTCTTGCATGTGACTTTCTAAGGTGGTGGCAGACAGCATTCATGCCAAGCAGGGGAGGGCTCTATTGAGTTTGAGCCAGTCAAAATACTCATCATGGAAAAGATTCACCACATCCTGAACCTGTAAATCTCTGCTACAGCATCAGAGTTTGTGCAGCATTTTAGCTAGTTCTTTGCTATCCTGTACTCACTTAATGCTTAAAAGATAAGTTAAAAATATGCCAATGGTCTCATCACAGAATACCCTGGTGACTGGGAGATATGCTAATTATTCAGGGACAGAGTGGTCTGCCTCTATATTCACCCCACAAGGAGTGAAGTGCACAGCACGGGCATGAGTACATGTACTTGAAGCACAGACTCTGTGCATGACATACTGCCACATTTTAAGATAATATCATGAGCTAATCAAAAACTCATGATATTACCTGCTTGATAATACTTGTGGAACAAAGACCAGTGATGGTGTCTTCACACAGTACTTTACTGAGTCCCTATATCCTTTTCTTCATCTCTGGATTAGTCTCTTATCTTTTTCCTTTGTCCATGCATTGTTAACTAAACAAATTCTCCATTCAGTAACACAGCTTAACATAAGCATGACTTAAATAGTCTTGAAAACACCATGACTGACTCAGTATTCCTGAAGAAAATTGTCTGGCAATTGGTTGAAAAAATGTGCAAATGTATGCATATATATATATATACACATAAAGATATGTATATAGAAGCTACATCTTTAGAAAAAGTATCTTTTACATTCCCAAACACAAAATATCAGACCTCTAAACCAGCACAACATCAATTCAAATTCCCTGTTGTGTTGCTGGAGCTCCAACAAAGCAGTGTGATTGCACTGCAAGAAACTGACACTTCCTACTATCAGATCTGTGCACTGGAGCATGCTTTCTTTTGTGATTCAAAAAACTTAATGCTAAAAATCTTTCTTTTGGGGGGAATTGGAGAACTAGATCTAGATATGGATGAAGTTTGCTTTTGTGTATTCACAAGGTTGACCAGTTACATCCTTTTGCTTCCTTTCCTCTCCCTTCCCTGCCCAGCCCACAGCCCCTGCCCAATTAATAGGAGTTTATGTTAGTTTCATGCTGAAAAATAATGTTCTACACTCATTCTTTCAACAAAATACAAATGCACACCCAATGTCATATTTTTGGGGAAAAACCTCTTCCCCTGGGAAGGGGAAAAAAATCCATGTATCTTCATAGGACATTTAAAAATGGAGAAATAACAGGCAGAGGGTTGGGTGGAGGGAGCGTGGAACTTACCTCCTAATGAATTAAACAGCAGATGATAGTATCCCACACTGAGTCATGACATATGGAGCAATAGTCATCTCTGTAATACAGAAATTCACTAGGAAAAACAGTTGGAAAGTGGGAAACAGTGGGAAATCAGGATGAAACTATGAGGACACCAGTGTAGCACACCAAGTTTGGTATAACATTACTCACATGAATAACCTTTATTAAAGATGCAGATCATTCTGTTCACAATCTGTTCATGTAGACTGACAGATAAATAGGCCTAGGTGAGTTTAATACCATAATTATGTATTTGTCAATCAAAGAGTAAACAAATACAGATTGAATATCGTTTTTCTACCATTCTTTTCTATTGTCTATTTTTTCTAAACATACGATTTTCATTACAAAGAAAGACTAAATGGATTCCTCACACAAGACACTCAAATCAAATGGTAGGATTTGGACTTTGGCTCCACTTCAAATACCTATTGGTATTGAAAAGAAGACCTATTAGAACTTCAGAAGAGAGTTTATTAGAAGAGAGAATATATTACAAGTTTATTACTATCAGAGATTTCTGACTTTCCCTAATTGTTGTGTTTAATAATATTAACAGCTACCTAGCAAGATGCAGACATATTTTATGTGACTTAGTGGTAATAATTAATCCATAATAGCTTGTCTGTCCTTCTAGTGAGATGGGATTCATAAATTCAGTTGAAATTCCTAGAGGACCAGCACGGACTAAACAATAAAATAATGAATGTGTCTCTCAGGAAAATACCTATCTTATTATTACATTAGTAGTTTGATTTTTCCTGGAACTGAAACCTCTTTCTGAGTCAAAACACAGCTTTAGTAGGAGGCACAGATCTTTATAACTTTCATGAGGGTGATCCAGGTACATTAAGCCTTGACAGGATATCACTGTAATAGCCAAAACTAATGTGGAAGTCTTGGATATTACTTTCCAGCATGCTTGCCCACTTTCTCAATCCCTCAATCCCTTTGCCTTGGAAGCCAGAGGGATATCATTGCTGCATTGCACTAGTTTTCACTCTGCTGAATAAATGTCTCAAGCAGAGACTAAACCAGTTTGTTCATCTTCTATTCCCAATTTTCCTCACGGTGGATTTGGCATAGGTTTAATCCTATGTTCCCAATCTAAGCCACTCCACCACCAGAATGCCACAATAATGGCACTTGGTTTTGGTTATGAGAAGGAAACAAAGACAGGGTCAAAATTCATGTATTCAGCCTTTGAAGATTTGTCATAAAAGAATTAAAAAAAAATCACATTTCTTAAGTGCATCTCTGTACTGTCCAATTAATATTTTACAAAAAAAAGGCAAAACCCAAAATCATGCAAAATGTTGATCCTTGAAAACTGGTACAGAAATACAATCCTGCAGCATAGAGGAATATATTTGGATGTGTTTACAATTCAATCAGAGGTATTTAGTGCTTTTTCCTTTTAAGTGCATCTAAAATGAAAAAGATTTTATAATAGACTATACTGCATAGTTTCATTTTATTCTCTTATTTGTGAGAACAAATTATAATAGCTTAGCTACAGTAAAAAACATAGTAGTTAGGGGATTTTTAAATTAGTTCCTTGTACTTGCATACTTATAGCTTCTCAGTTTGTTTAGTTTAAATAATTTCAATGCTGAACTCAGCACACAGAGAAAGCTATTAACCATAGGAATAAATATTTGGAAGATGAGGTTTTAAAAATTGCATCAACGTTATTATTCTACTTAATAATAGCTTTTTCATTGTAATTTAAAAGGCAGTTTATCTTGCAGTTAAAGTGATAAAATGTAACTGTATAAAATAAATAGCCTTTTCACAAACCACTGATTTAATTAAATTTAGAGATCATTGTGAGCTAGCTTTATGATTCAATTTTTGCATCATATTTTTTTTTTAATCTGAAGCCTATGTATATACAGACATGCAGATGATAAATATAGATGCAGAGATGTATTTTGATAATTTATTTGTGTTGCATTGCTATGTTGTATAGGTTGGTTTTTGCATTTTCAGCATGCTGTATTTTAACTGTTTGGAATAGTTTGATAGGGTTACAAATTCCCACAAGTCTACAAATTAGGTAAAAGTACTGCAGTTCTAGTGAAAGAGGGGAATGTATGATTAAGAAAACTCACTTATAAAGGGAAGTGATTTGCCAAATGCTTTTCCTGATTTTCTTTCCTAAACCAAAACTTTACTTGAGTTTGCAATATGGGGCATCTGGATATGCATGAGCTTTCTACCACTCTACTTCCAGCACAGGGTCAAACACAGTGGGAGCCTCATGACTGAAAACCAAAGTGGGAGATTTGCATATATACATATATATATGAAATATATATCATTTATATATTCTTTATATTTTTATTTATTATATATATAATTTATATATATATATTTTTATATGTAAGATTTTATATAAATTTATATATATAAAATTTATGCACATCTTTCATAGAGCTGGTTCTTCAGCTGCTAGGGCTGCAGAAAGAAAGATGAGGAAAAAGAATGGAAAGATCACTTACCTTCCCAATCACACATTTGTAAAAAACAACAGATGGAAAGTAATTTCCACACTAGGGTAGAAATTAGTGGGCTGGCCTAGTCCGAGGGAAAAGTTTGCCTCATTTGTTCTTGCTGCTGTTCGCTCTTTTTTCTATTCACCAAGGCTCTTGCTGGCAAAAAGAAAAAAAAATCAATAAATTAAATTTTAGTTTAAAAATTGTGTTAATACGTCCATATTATTTATTCATCTTTATGAAAATGCACCAAACCGACAATAATTAACCAAAGGTTTACAAAACACTATTGTAAGGTGTTCACAATTTTAAAAAACAAGAGGAGTCTGGATGAAATCCACTGTAAAATGAATGAGACAACACTGTTTGAATAACTGGCATTGACCCTGAATTACCTTTAATTCACATTTTGTGGTCGGTACAGCAGTTTATCCTGCAGGGATAAAGGAATACTGAAGCATCCAAAATTTGACAGCAGGTACTGAGGTACAAAATTTGACTGCTTTGTACTGAGCAAAACAAGAAGTAAAGTCTCTGAGATGAATAAGAGTGCTTTCTGACAGACAGCCAAAAGTACAGTCAATGATTTTCCAGTCCTGTACTTCTACTCCAGAAACATGTAAAGCCTTTCACATCAAACTGATACCCCAACACTCTTTTCTGCTATATTATAGGAACACAGATCTTTTTTACACAGATGATCACTGCAATTTTTGGGCAGGCTGAACCATTTTTGGAAGTTGAACTATGCAGTTTAATACTACTGTTCCCACTAATGTTCCCATGCCTGGGTCTGTGTTTTGTAGACTTTGTTCACAAAGGAAAAAGCTGCATTTGCTGTTCTGAACTGAACCTAGGGTACAAAGGCCATGGCTGCAAATAGAGAGGAATTATCATTTTGCTAACACTTGAATCTGGCAAAGTGTTGTATGCAGCCCTTTAGTTTGGCTGACATCAAATCTCTGGAATTTCAGACCTGTAAAACCAGACAATGATGATCACTGGCTTAGAATCTTAGAACTGAATCACACTGATCTAAACATGACTTGCTTAGCTTTGATAGTTCAACTGATAATTCTTTTACACTGCTATTGAAGAAATCAGTTTCATAAAAACATTCTGTTACCTGCCAAACCAGTAAAAGGTACAGTAAGCATGGCATAATAACAGGAGCTGGTGTCCTTGAAAGTATTTTGGGACTTTCTGGAATCTGAATGTATGCCTTAAGAAAGGACCTATATATGGACATTTTACACTGTGTTTGACTTAAACAGCAGCCACTTATTCAAAACCCAGTTGTTTTTCTAGTTATTAATGCTCCTTATGGATTAAATGCAGGCCACACAAGGCTTTTAATTTCTTAATCTGACGGTGAGTCTTAAATAAAGAAGCGATTAGGTCTGCAGCACAGACTGATGCATTTCCTTAAAAAAAATCAACAAAACCAAAACTTGCAAAAAAACTCCAACAGCAACAACAAAAAGCCTCCAAAGAACAAGAAAAAAAACAACCAAAAGCATTCTGAAAAAAAAAAAAAAGAAAATGGTTCTAAAACACATAAAAATCAAGGCTTACACACTGAAATGCACTGAAGTTCCAAATCTAGCTTCTGGGATCTCAATATTTATTGTCCACCTGCAGACATAGTTTTTATAATTGTTTCCAGAAATAAATTACATGGGAATTTAAAATATGTAGAAAAAACTCTGTGCTGCAAATAAAAGCTTTGAGAGTAATATCTGGTAAGATCATTCTCCAATGCCCATTCTCCAATGTCCGTGTATGTTTACACAGCAAACAAACTCTTCTTGCAGCTTCACATCCTTTTGTTTACAAAACAAAAGAGTTTTTACTTTTTTTGCAAAACATAGAGTATTTACTGTGCTGAGGCTTGCATGGAGGAGTTGGGTGTGTAACTTAAGAGAAAGAAAAAAGACAGAGGATGGATTATTTTTCTGAGTCTGTCCTTGAGGATTACTCGCTCCAGTTAAACCCTAGACAAGAAATTTTTTAAGCTACATTTTATTTTAAAAATGTTGTTTTATTACAAACAGCAAACAGGAACCATTTAAACTGCATATATCCACCATCCAGCATTTATATTTCAATAGGTTGAGTTAGTGCTCAAAATTTTATGGAACTCTCTGGAAGCACTATTACTGCTAATCACTCCTTTTTTCCCCCTGCAATTTTTTAGGAGTTAAAGGATATGCTGATGTTAGGGCATTAAGAGTAATTGCCCAGCTTCTCCAATGTTGTACAGCATTTTTGGAAGGTGATTCATGTGTAATACCGATGGATTAATTTAAGACCGTAATGTCATTTATTGTATTAAAATGAGAGAATATTTTTTTTAATTTTTTTTAGTAATTTCACATGATTTTAACAGAGTAGAAATTAGTTAATAACAATTGTGTTAAGCTTTTTTAATGCATTGCCACAAATCTCTGTAATCAAGTTCTCACAAATACTTTTTAAAGTATTACCATACCTTATCATTGGAAAATGTGAACAGCGCAGAAACACTTTTTAAAGTATTTTAAGAGACTTCTTGCTTTCTAGCAAGGAGCACACAGGGAAAATGTTCTTCAGTTTATAGACACAAAAGAGAAACTATCAGAAAAAATATGCAAAACAATTGATGTAAAGCTAATACTAATTCCAAATAAAGAAAATCATTTGCAAGAGCCTGTAGCACATTGTGAAGCATGTAAAATATTTTCTTCTTACATAGTAAGGTAAAAATTTCAATTAAAAAAAGAAGGTGCATTTGCTAAATTATGTCTTGCTTACATATGATAACGATCAACCTTCTCCAAGACTTTGTTAAAAACAGCTCAGAAACCCTTTCAGAAAGATACTCCTAAAAGCAAATTCCAGAAAGTAATTAACTGGAATCACTCTAGAAGCTGATGAAATAGAGAATTAAATCTGTCACAATCCTCTGCAGTAACACATGCATCAAAAAACCCGTATTTAGTGCCCCCCCTCTCCTACAAAATCTGAAGAGTGATTTTCAAAAAAATTTTCAAATAATCATTCATAAGACTGTACATAAAGTGGAGAAACAAGAAAGGCACCACTCAGAACTTGAACATTCAAAAGAGATGCAGTGTGTGACTGCGCAAGAAAATCTACCCAGAAGTCATGCGAATCATATGCTTCACACAGAACAAACTTAAAAGGGTTAGGTTTTAAAAGCAAGCTTTCTCACTATAAAGTATCTTTGCAACCTGGCTCCGAGATCCTCTCACCACTGTTAGATAGACTTTAATTCAGAGCCATCATCTTCTTTTATGCTTTGGTGGATGTATTGTTCCCTCTGATCCAATCCATGAATTCTGATACAGCAGAAATAAAAGACATTTTAGTTTAATAATTTCCTATGTTTTTGATAAAAAATACAAAGTGTTTTGACAATGAAAAGGCAGCATATGGAACTTAACAAGGAGGAAATTCTTTGCTCATGCAAATCTTACTACTGCCTATTTAGACTAATGAATATCTCCTCTTTCAAGCTCTCTCAGAAGAAATGCTTTATACATAAGAAAGATAAAACTTCTTGGTCACACTGACTTCTGTTGTCCACAGTCACTTTGCCACAACAGACCAAGGACTGCCATTTCAATAGGAAAGAAACAGATCCTCAACTTTTATATTGCCTTGAATTTGAAAATGAGTGAGATCTCAGTTCCTTTCTGTATTGGATTCATTTTTGTTTCAGCTTTTCCAGAACTCAAGATTTCTTCTATCCTTTGCAGAGATTCCACAAAAAATCTCCCACACTAAGTTAAGTATCACATATTGCTCTGTTCTCTCTGCTCACTTGGTTTAAAATACCCACTCTGCTGAAGTAGAATTCTGAAATATTCATCTCAGATGAAGTGAAAGTGAAGTAAAGGGGAAAAAAAAAAAAAAAAGGAAACACCTCACCTCATCCATTTTCTCCCTAAGAAATAGTTGCTCACTCCAGAGTACCGAAGTCTTCATTTTCTAACACTCCTGCTGTTATCACCCCATATAATAAAGTGACACTTGAAGTACCATCTAATGGCATTTACATGGCAACAGTAAAGAAAAATGGAACACTTTCTTCCGTAGAAGTCTTCCAAGATCCCCATTATTGGAGCAGCCTTTCCTCATAAGATCCAGCTCAAATGAGGACTCTTACTCCCAGATTAACTAGAGGTGTTAAATCTCTAGATGTTAAACTCTCTTAATGCAAGATCTAACACTTAGACAAGTGCAGCATATGCCTTTCCCAGGCATTTTAGATCATGAAAAAGACAGATTTTGCACCAGGCTGACCACACCAAGAGTAAACCTTTTATGTTTCAACAAAAAAACTGGAAGAGTAGCTAGAAGAGGTGGAGTCATGCAGTGGGTTGCTGTCGGTTCTTCTGTAATCAAAGAACAGTTTGCTGTGGGCTGCTCGGTGAAACAGAGTAGACAGACAGGGATGGTGGGGGAAGCAGGCAGGGAAGAGGTAGCTCTGCAGGGAGATCAACCCTTTAGGTACTCCCTCCTCACCAAGAAACCAAAAATGGCAGGGAAAAAATTACGGTGCAGTTGACTGTGTTTATGTGCTAAGACTCTTCCCATAACTTAGCACTTGTAGGAAGACCATTGGTCAAACAGACAAAATTTACCCAGGCTTTGGGGCCTGCCTGCATCCAAGAGGGGTCACTTGCAGCCCAGCTGTGAAAGTTTCTCCCCCAGTCAGGCAAAATCTCCCCAGGGACAGAGCCTCCCTCTGTTTTCTCCGAGCTGCCTCCTGCACGTGGCACAGGTTAAGGCTCCCAGCACGTGTACAGCCCCTAAAGTAATTTTTCACCACATGTCAGAAAATGGACTTATAAGATATGTTGAGGTATAAATAAAAATTAAATTAGTTTCTCACATGCTGCAAAAGGACATGGTCAAATAATGAAAATAAAAAACTGAGTTCTAAGGGGAAGTCTGAAGACCTGCCACACAGAGTGCTGAGGAAAACTTAGCCTAGGAAAGCTGACACACACCGTGACCTGTCACTGTGTCATTAGAAAGAAATCAGGTCTGAAGCCACAGGAATAACTTCAGTAACTCAACAGCAGGGAAAAAGGGGAGACCAAATCTTCCAGGTCTGGCAGATGACAAAAAGGGAGGAGATCCAGAGGAAACAGCTTTGAAATGACAGAGAATGTGTTGACTCCTTCAGAAAAGAAGGTGGAGTGCCTCTATTTCTCTGCAGAGGTTATCATACCACATTTATAGTAAAGATTTTGTATCATGATTATTTGCTACTGGTACCATGGTAACAGTATGGTTGGGAATAAACATTCTTTGAAGTGTCTTAAATTCTTTCCAAACTCCACAAAATGTTAGTGGTACATTCACAGCACAGCACAGCACCAAAGTATAAACACATTTGCAATGTGCTGTCTATAAAGTTGGTATTTTTTTTTTTAATAGTAGTAACAAGAGGAGCTTACCTACATTCCCACCTGAAATAAACTTAACCCATAAGAGTATTTATCTTTCTAAATATTTTTATGAATATACAAATGGAGGTAATAGACATTCCAGGCTTAAGGACAAAATTGAAGACACAAAATGCAGAAAAAATAATTTACATTAAAATAATCTTCATTATTTTCTATAATATTCATTATATAAAATAATATTCATTCTATTTTGAAAATTATGCATTAGGCTAATAATTAGGCTATGATGTCTGGATCACTTCCACTAGAGTTCATGTCATAATCTGAAGAACTGGAACAAAACTGAGTAATAAATGCATTTTCAAAGTTGCATCATAAAGAAACAATAATATTTGATTCTACAGGAAAATATAAAATTTGAAGAACCTAAATATACATAAAAAGAATTTTAATTTTATTTAAGCATTTAAATCAAATGTATCTAAAATAATCTAAATTGTACCAAAGGTTGCATTTTAGAGATACTCAGAGTAGATTTCTTCTTATGACTGTGAAGACTCTTCTCTTAAGCTTGGCTAAAAAAAATTAGGTATCTTCAATATCCAGAAAGACATTATTATTTTTTTCATGTTTTCTTACATCTAAGATGAGAAACTGGCAAGTGGAGTATTGGTGCCCACATCCTACTTTGAAAATCTGCACCAGCATGGGAAGGTTCACTTCTCATGTGCAGACATTTAATCCAAGAACCCTTCTTTTCTGGTGAGTGCACTTAAGGAAAAATATTATTGCCAGTCAATCTTTGCAATCCTGAAGGGAATACAGCTCAAGTTTTATTGTTTGACAAAGCCATTTAGGGTCAGGACTGACAATAAGATGATCATGAAGTTCACTCATCTTATGTTTTTTTAAGGGATATATCAACTTCATCCTCATATACTGCACTTTATAATGTTTGCCTTTAGACTTAACTGTCTGTATCAAAATCAGTATGATCAAGGAAGATTATTATTTATTTCATGCCTGCTGACTGACAAATGTCTGTTTTCTAGAGACAGTTACCATCAATTAAGGCTCATTTTGTTGTTCAATGTAAGTTACATGCTGCTTCTCTTCTAAAAAGGAAAATTCACACACGCACAGGTTTGCAGATGAGGTCCACCTAAAATACCTTTCAGGCAAATAAGTGATAATTATTTGGGTATTCATAAAGCCATATCACAAATCCAGATACTACTTTAATGGCTGATGAATCAGGGTCACAGGAAAAGAGTCAATAAAGTACTAATTTCACAAGGAAGTCCTTCTCTCAATCTGTTATCATTCTGAAGTCATTTTTTGATTACAGGATTTTGATTAATGCTTACACTGTATCATTTTAGTAGCTATCAAACATTATTCTTCTTTAAAACCAGAGAATTTATGGACAGAGCTAAAGTTATAACAAAGAAAAGAACACCAATCCTTATCACCTCTGTCATATTGTGATCTTTTGTGCAAAGGCTCTAATTGCAACTATGAATTACTTGGGGTTGAAATCAGACATTCAAGGCTGGTGGTTGAAATGAATCTTAAGTATTCACAAGTTACGAGACCTTTGCTATCACCAAAGAAGTTGCAAGTGTTCAAACACATATTTCCCTGGGCTGCTGAAAAACACAACCCTCTGAGCAGTTAACTGTTCTTAAGTCAGTGTCTTTGTCTTTCTGACAACGTTAATAAATTAGTGTTGGCATTGGTGCTGTAGGACATAATCATCTTTGGCGTGATGACTGGTTGTGCTAGACTGTGCCATATGTCAAAGAATTGCTAGAGCATCAAAATTCTCTCACTCCACCCAAGAACAATCACGCTCTTTCATTTGAGGCAAGAACACAGCTTAATCCTAGAGTTTGAAATTAACTAGACTTCCCTTGTCTCACAGAAAGATGCTTATGAAATTCCATCTCATACCTTTTGTCTACCAGGGCTTCTTCATTGTCTTGGTTTAGAATGTTGCTAGTACCTTTGTGTTATTGTTGCTTTATACATGCATATGTACATTTATATATGTGTAAAACAATCCAAAAATTTTGCCCAATCAGACACACATAATCTGGACATTTCTCACCAGATATTTCTTGGATTTCCAGCACTAACATTTTCAACATGATTACAACACTTACCACAGTTATTTTAATGATATTTTCATGATGAAAGAATACAAGATTAAAGAGTACTGTGTAAAAAACCATGTATATTTAACTCAGAAAGTAATAGCTCTTCTTAGAAATGGTTGTTCCCAGACCTTCCTTTGCCTCACACCAACCAAGATTAGTCTTAATTTTTTTTCTGGATAAGAGTTTTAAGAGCAATTCTTGAATCATTTCAGACAAACATATCCACACCTCCCTTTCCATCTGCCTGTGAGCAGCGTGTAGGATGTGCCATGCTGGTGGTTATTGATGGCAGTGGAGGTGGGTGCTGGTCTCTGCTGTTGCATTCCCTGAATCTCCAACACTTCACTGGGACAGCTTAGTCTGCCATGTCTCTCCTCCATGTTTAGAAGGAAGGTGTTTGATCCCTGTATCACTGAGGTTAGGAAAACTAAATTTTTTCATTGCACTGCTAAGATTTCAGTCAGTTCTGGAGATATTTCAATTCTGCCTGCCATCATATCCCAGCAAGTAAAAGTACCAAGGATTATCAACTAAAATATACTCTGCCTATTCACAAAAGGAAAATGCACAGGGGGAATATGGCACTTGAGAATAAGGCACTGACAGAAGCAGCACTGCAATTTACTGGTCTGCTTTTGTCTCAGGCAAGAAATAATTAGTCTCATTTAATAAGGTTCATTTAACATTATCAGTCAAATTACCTCAGCATTTTGAAGACCACGATCTGTGGCATCTTGAAAAGAGGAAAAAATAGTTTTTCTATTTATGTATTCTAAATATCAACCCAATTCAATTCTGTCATTTTAGCAAGATGTCCTACTTATATTTTCTTTCTGAAATGAGGCTAGGGAAAGAGCCCTCCTCATTTTAGGGCAGCAATGAAGATTACAAGCCAAGAATGGAGCACAATTTGGAAGTAGCAATAGCAGGCTTCTGTCTTTGGGGACATAATTGATAAGGGAAATAAATTTAGATCGCTCTCAGTAACCATGTAATGCAGTCACAGTCTTTCACATATGTTGTCTTATACACTGAGGTTTTCTAAACAGTTATTGCATAAAGAATCACACAAAATTCTCAAGTCTTAATTTGAAATAGTTTGTGTTATGTAGGGACAACATGAAGTTTATAAACAAAAGATTTGACCCAAATATATAGACTTTCATTTCAATATTCACAAGACAAATAAAAATTGATCTCTGAAGACATTATTTCTCCCTTTTTTGTTTCTCTAAATGTGAAATCTATTTTGCATGGACAGGATAATTACTGCACGTTCCTTTTCTTTTTCTTCCAAGTGGAGAAATTGGAATTACTTTCACATTGAAGAGGCGAAACTCTTCCTGTCACTATGCTTCAAATTATTTTAATTACTTTTGTTATTTGCTAGTTAAATCAATCAAAACATCCAAACTTCACTTCTCTATACTGTTAAGAAGTTCGCAGTCATGCAACTAGGTGTTAGTAATGTAAGTATAAATAAATATATTCATCCATATTTGCATAAAATATGTCTACAGGTCTTATTTTTTTACTGTAATTACTTATTAGTTTAAACAGAATTTAAGATGTCCAGATTTCTTACATTTTTACAGTAATAACTGCTTTGATAATAGCAAACACATTATTTATAAGCCTAGTGAATCTGAATGTGAAAGCATTCAATTCTTCACAAGACATAGTCATTATTTCTAATCAAAATTGGCACTGGAAATACTTCAAAATGCACAAAAACACTTCTCTGACATTTTAAGCCTATCAAAGCAAGACCGTAGCTTCACAATTTTTAGATAAAACTTCCTTCCTGTGATTTTTATTTAGGAATTTTCTATTGAAGGATTGTATCAAATTGCTTCCAAAAAAAACCCCAATTAATGTAGCAGCAACTATTTCTCCCTAATGTGAAATAAAACATGCAGCTTTTGAGAAAAAAAGAATAATCCTAGCATTAATAGTCCCCTCATTCTTGAATATTTCTCATTAGTTCCTTTGTACTCAGTTTTATATAGTAGATTCATAGAATCACAGAATAATTTAGATTGGAAAGACCCTTAAAATCATTAATTCCAACCATTAACCCAGCGCAGCCATGCCCACCACTAAAACATGTTCTTAAATGCAACATCTACAGGTTTTGCAAATCCCTCCAGGAATGGTGACTTGCAACGTGACAGGGGGTGGGTCAGAGACAGAGACAATACACACTCCAAGCTTCTTGTGACAAACAGCCTCCAGTTTATTCCCACAGCTCCTTTCATAGGAGCTCCAATTCCACATGTGATTCATTGAGGTCTCAGCCCCATCCAGCTCTCTGGCCAAGGATACATCTGCATTTAGGGCTGGTTGACATTGGCTGAGGGTCCCTGTGTAGATTTGAATAAAAACATTTAACCAAAAATAAGAGTTGAAATTACAGGTATGCTAAGAATTCCTGCCTCCTTTGTGAAGTGGATAGGTGCTGGTTTTACTTGATCTGCAAACTGACATGCGAAGTAATTTTTTCCTGAGCTTGTTATGCCACCACAATAATCAACTCTGGTTAATCACCAATACCAAAAGTGACATTGCAGTGTAAGCACCAGTATTGATGCTGATGCTTGATGAACATGCACCAACCTCAGTCTGTGTGCATAGAGCAGACGCTCAGCAGTGCATAGAAGAAGAAGAAAAACCTCTCAACATCTATGAAGCCCAGAACTCTAGATACTACCTCTTAGTCTTTTCTTGGTTTTCTTAGTTTCACTAAAATCTACATTACTGTGCTTCTTCAGTTGAGATTTGATTAGGGCTTGGGGGTTTTTCCTGTTAATTTCTTTTACACTTTGAAATAATCTTTTAAGAGAACCATCTAGTTGGCCACTAAAGATTGCACACAGAAGACTTGCAAATAACACCAGTCTGAAAAGCCACAGCTGAAGTACATGTGCTTAAAATTTCTTTTGTATGAGTAAGTTTAACATGCGGATATTTTCACACAAAATGAAAGGATCCTATCTCCTGTTACAACAACTGCTCTACGTTACCAAGCCCTCATTTGTCTTAGAAGGGACTCTGAACTCACAGTATACCCTCAGTAGATTCCTTCAAAGATACAGTTCTTGGAATTTACTGAACAGGTTAACAGAATCATAGAATATAAACATATTCACAAAAAAATTCTATTTCTTTATCAGGTACAAGCACTTGCTTGCATACAAGCTAAGAGAGGAATTTTCAGCTATTATCTAAGGTCATAAGTGTATAGCAGTAAGCTGCTTTTTGTGAAGATTAGTGTGCTTGCTCAGAGATTGGAAAGAGCCACAATATGAGAACTGCTACCTGTTTAGGTAGAAAACCAAAGTAATAGGGAGTCTTCTGTTGCTGATGATTTAACCAGGAAGATTTCAAAAAGTGGAAAGATTTGATTTATATTACATTTTTCAAAGGACATTGGAAGAAAATGACAATATTGCAATGGCAGCATTGTTCTAGCAGGGGAAAACAAAAAACATGATTTTTTCTTTGTTTATTTGTTATTATTTGTTTTTCTTGAATCTAAGTGGGGTCTCTATTTTTTTCACTCACACAAACAAAAATGCATGCTTCTACATGCATTGTTATGAAAATAATAGTATAAAAATGGTTCTGTTTACTGAAACTCATTAGTTTGCTATGAACGGTGTGAAGATGTGTGTTTTATGATTTTTTTTTAACAAATCTTTATTTTCTTCAAGCATTAGGGCTTCTGTGGTTTAGATTTCCACCCATATTACTATTGCTTGTATCAAGTCAGGACATATATAGCAAGCAATGCCTCATTATAACTCTATTTCTGGATGATTTATTAACGGCTGCTGTAAATGTGACAGAAATACATTAAGGAATTTTTTTTACCTGAATTTGAGAAGTAGAAATCAGATACAAGCTTTAGAAACTGCTCACACTTTACCAATCAAAAGTATTTTCAGAAGACAGACCCATATATTCCTAAGGCACTAGTTTCCATGAAAGCTAAACCACTTTTCACATTCAGAATAAGTTCTAGAAATAGAGGAAAATCTACTGAGGCTTAAATTTGAAAATTAAATCCAGGTTTTGTGGAGACATGTAATTACTGAATTATGCATCTATAGATTTCATGTTATTCCTTTATATAATTAAAAATGCTTGCACATTTCTAGAGCTTTGAATTGACAGCACTTGAAATGATTCAAGTACTTAACCTTAAGGACCTTAGCCAAATCTGAACATAAGATATATGTATGAATATAAGGTATTTGTGGCATATCCAGTATTTAACTTAGGATTTCATTTAGATTTGCATGATATTTTATTGTGTTATGTGGAACTTTCCATACTGAAACCAGAAAATTTTGACGAATTTCAAAGTAGGCAGCTACACTGTATTGGTCATTATTAATTAAAAAAAAAAGACAATCAAACAAGCAGGGGAATACCACTTTCTTGCTGGTCAGACAACAGAATGCTAGGAAAGAGCCATCCAGGAGCTATAATTCTGGTGATTGGCTGCCCCAATACGTGCTGTGTATGAGCTTGACCACACAGTCTCTCCTAGACTGTCGTCAGCACACCCTCCTCGCAACATTAGGAATTAACTAGATGCTAAGTGTTTTAATCATTAATAAATTGAAAGTCCATTATATCCATTAGGTTGCAGGAATATAATTATTGTTTGCTTTTTTTTTGCCTAGTTACTTGTACCTATCAAATATCCAAGTCAGGCATTTGAAAATAATCACTACCAGTCACAAGCACCAGTTTAACTAGAACTCATTAAGCAATTAGTAACTAATTTCAAAATCAGTGACAGACAAGAATGGGGGGAAATAATAGATTCAATGAATTTATGCCATTACTAGCAAGTAGAAATAACTTAAAGGGAGAAAAATATTCCTGCATATCTGAAAATGACAATACTTTCCAGATTTAGGAGGTGTCCTCAAGTCCAAAAGAAGAAAAGGGTACCCTCTCTTTAATGGTAAACCATGTTAAAGCATATAAATGACATACAAAATGCATAAGGACATTCAGGTACCTAAAATGGGTTGAGAACTTTTCTTACCTTCAGTGTTTCCTTTTGTTTTCTTGGGTATTTATCCATCTATCCATCCTGATGTTGCCATTTGCCAGCACTTCTAATGCAGTGATACCAGCTTGAAACAGTAATCGATGTCTGTTCAAGATTCAGATGCATAGAGACCTTTAGGGAATGGAGAAGTGGTTGGTTTATTTTATAAGGTGGCCAAAGAACACATTATTGTCACCTCTGACCTTTATATAAGACAAATTGAAGAAGGAAAAAGCTACTTTCTGTGTTTTCCTTTCACTGCAATCTTTCATTTTGACCTTTCAGCAGTCCTGTCATAGAAGGAAGATCCAGGGAAGACTCAGCTAAGGACATAATCTATACCATTTCTTTCAATAAGCAGCAAGAACAATCCATTTACAAAATTAGACAGCAAGCACAATAAAGGAGAGCACAGTATCACAGACCTGAAATAGATTTTGTTTCCTGTTTGGCAGGATTATGTTCTATCTTTGGCCCAAGGCTGCTGAGGCATGTGGAATTGCAGACACAGGAAGCTCATCATGGGGCTTATTTCTTGATTTATCCTTTCTGAGGACCTCAGCTTCAATAGAGAAACTAAATTATCATTTGGCAATTTCAATCAAGCCTATAATGTAAGGCTTAGATTTAGGAGACATGAAGTTCTAGCTCCTAAACTCTTACTATAATGTACCTGCTATAAATTAAATACACCTAAATCCTAAGTTTTAGTGCAGGGAGTTATCCTTGGAGATACTCAAAACCAGATATGCCCTTAGGAGCCTGCTCTAGATAGCCATGCTTGAAGAGCAGAGTTGGGCTAGACAATCTCCACCTTGTCTTGACAAAATCTCTTCTCTTGACAAAAATCAACCACTCTGTGAATTTACTTACCCCTTCTTAGAGCAAGCAAATAATGTCAACAATACCAATAAAACCAGTGCATAATCACCCAGCTTTTCCCTTTCTACTTGAAACATGGTTTGCAAGATGAGCTGAACCAGTGACCATCATTCTTCCCTGATTCCTGCACCAGTGCTGTATCACCCTTACTTTTTTTTTTTTCTAATCCCTAATCTAAACCTACTTTCTTTCAGTTTGAAGCCATTTCTCCTTGTCCTGTCACTCCAGGCCTTTGTAAATAGCCTCTTTCCATCTTTCTTGTGGCCTCTCTTCAGCTACTGGAAGGACCCAATTAGGTCTCCCCAAGCCTCTCTTTTCCAGGAAGAACAATTCCAGTTCTCTCAGCTTTTCTATTTTATTTTTCCCTCTCATTTGGGACCCATTCTCACAAGATCAAACCTCACACCACTAACCTGCCTAGTTAGTAAATGCTGGTAGCACAGAAGCATGAAAATAATCTCTGATTCCCAGCTCTGCAGGCAGTGAGTATTTGCGAACACAGCAAACCAGAACTCACCTTGTAGAGACCCCTGCAGAACAAACTGCCACAGGATCAGAAGCAGGCTGTGCTAATTGTCTTCTGTGACATCTGCACACTTCAGCTCTGGCCAAGGCCCATTTTAAGGGTTCTGCTATTGAAAGACAGGCCCACAGTATATTTTTAATGCCATGTAACAAGTCTGATATATTAAGAATTAAGGAAATCAGCTTTCTGCTTACAGTCTTAGGAGCAAAACGTAGAAGTGTGGTTCAGATTTAGTGTACCATTAAAAATGCCCAACTGTCTAGCAACACATGTGCAACATGTTTAAAGTCACTCATAGAAGCACCGAGGTGAGTTGGGACACCCCCTGCATGAGACAAAATCCAACAAAATGACTTCACTAAGTCTAAATAGGCACATTGAAACCCAAGCACACACATGCAGATATGGATGTGTGCACATGACCACTTTGGTCAGAGATCATTCTGACCAGAAATCTCATATTTCGTCATCACAGACAGTCATTTACAATGCCTAGACTGCAGTCTAAGAGGAACCTGTGTGATCTGCATTTCTGGTCTTCCCTATGGTCTGCTTCTTAGGATTATGTAGTATTTTTCTTAAGAGAGGACAGCAGTGTGATTTCTATCAGGTACTCATGTTTTGTGATTCATCACCCTTTTAAAGTGAGGTAAGTACAGAAACTCTGCCAATTATTAGTGGAAAGTAGGGTTTGGGGCTTGTGATTCAGATTGAGCAGGTTGTCCATGTTGCCTATGAGACACAAAGTGTTTTGAGGAAAAAAAAATTAATCATCCACATATTTTTCTTAATATCAATCTGCTTTGAACATCTGGAAATTTCATTGCTTAAGGACTTCAGGTCAGAGTAGTTACTTGAGACCCTGTGCTCATCACAAGTTTTCATGACAACTAAGGAAGATGGAAGTAACACAGAGAAAAAAACTCACTGGTTTATTACTACTACATCTCTGGTACTTTCTGTAGTATACTGATAACTCACCAGCCAAAAGAAAGCTTCATCCTTGTTGAAAGTACTAAAATCTGCATCAGAGATATGTGTGGTGTAAGAGGGATTATGACTATTTATGATGAAATTATTTGGTCCCTTATCTTAAACTTGGTTTGGACAAAACCCACTAGCTATGATTTTTCCTCCCAATAGCTTTCAGAACCATAGCCATGTCCAATATCCTAACTCATGCATGCATCTCCTATTCAGTGAATGAAGTGAAGCTGACATTATTGAAGATGAGCACCAATGTTTCCTAATTTGTTCCCCTCTCCCAGCCAAGATGTGACGTTGTCCTCACCTCACAAAATTCATAAATCTGCTGCTGCAGAATATCCTCACATGTGGATGCTGGAAATAATGAAGCCATTGCATAAAAAGGAAAAATCAAGGTGGGGGAATGGCCGGGGGGGAGGGGGGGTGGTGGGACGACATGGGGTGAATTTTGTATGATTGAAAATATGGTTGATGGACTGCACATAAATTAAAACCCATTTAATTAATTCATAAATCTCCCTGTTACAAAATACCCATAATACCCATCTTGGCTCTTTAATCTGCCATTGTAATTCTTTAAAAATATCTTGATATAATGGTCAGTTTTCAGTTTGGTGTGATTGCAAACATGCTGAATTGAGTTTCTGTCCAGAGATAGAAAGAATGAGTCCACTTTAGCCTTGAACTATATGAGCATTGGTTTCAGAAGAAACACTGAAATTGGGGGAAAAGGGATAGTTTTATAGAAAACAAGAGAAGCTGCATTAAAAAAATAGGCTGATTATGCCTTGATATGTGGAAAAACTAAAAGATCTTCCTGACTTTTTAAGCATGCAGAAATTGATAATGCTACTTTTCTATCTAATAAGAAAAAGAATTTTTTTTTCCACTCTCCATATAACACTAGAAGTTAATATCATATAAGAAATGAAGCTCATTTTTTCCTATCCAATGAACACGTATAACATGAGGCTTAAGAATGTCTAGGCTGACACATGCAGATGTTTATTATAACTTCTTAAGTACTCAAAATCCCTTGTCTTCTCTGGTTTTGCTTTTATTCTATCCATTAACTATGGATTTTTCTTTCTTTTTCCTAAAAAATTCTACACCAGTTAGAAAAGCACACAGCTGACCTGTTTCAAATTTGCAACCACTATATTTCAAGAAATATACACAAAAGTAAATTAGTTTTAGTTTTAATAATTCAGTCATTCCTAGATCTCTGTTCTCTCCATTTTTCTACAAGTCTTTGCAACAAAGTAGAATGAAGGTCTTCTAAAATGTTAAGCTTGCAACTGAAGTAGTCAATCTGCCTGATTTTATTCTCATCCAGGCATACACTTTACAGCAAGCAGAATGTGTACATGAAAAAGAGACTCCCAAGTATCACCCAGTATTCACTGTTCAGGCTTCACATTTGCACTCAGAATAAACCACAGTATGGTATCATAAAGTTAATGTAACTACATGGACAAGAAAATAAAATTGCATTTGTACCATAATTGAAAGTCAGGATGGTATAATAAGAATGTCATTCTGTATATTTGCTGAACTCGGTAATTTAAAAAAGTGTATAAGTTTTAACATGTTAATGTGCATATTTATTTAATATAAAAATGCTTTAAAAATTATACTCTTTGAAAAAACATTGCCTTATTTCAGAAAATATCCAAGGCTTAGTGGTAATGTTTTTTACAGAAATGTTGTTTCTACTGTAGGAGAGGAAAATATTTCAGACATTCTGAAATGGTACAGAACACAGAAGTACTCCATTACCTTCCTACAAGGCATTCCATGATAAGCTCTGGTTGGAGAGATGCAGTTCCATACTTCTGGCTTATGGAGTACCAGCTTCCAAATTGGCTCATAAATCATCTACTGGGGACACTTAGGATAGTTCAGACAAGGTGCTGAAGTGTGAGGCAGTCATTAAAATTGAATCAATTTCCCAGAGAACAGGTATACAGAGAACCAGACACTATTCAGAGTTTTCTTTTATCATGAAATCACTCAGCTTACGTTAAAGTAAAACTTGAGGTCTTGTTTACAGTATCCAAAACCACAAAACTGACATGTGCTTATCTACACAGTAGCTGAAAAAGCAAAAAAGGCTGTGCTTAACAGATTTACTCTGCGTTCAATGTGAAGTGTCCAAATCTGCACTTACTTGACTTCCTGTAGAAGGCTTTCCTGAAACACTCTTTGTCATAAACTGTCCTGCCAAAAAAATCCCATCCATTCATCATCAATAGTATTTACTTTTTGGATGCTCTAGTTTTGACAGTTAACTTCCTTTTAGTATTTTGTACAGGATTTAGACTGGTTTAATCTTTCCCTCACTTCAAATAAAATAAATTATAAAAAACTAAACTCACTGAGGAAATAATCTCCTCTTTCTCTAATATACACATTAAACGAATTCCTTGGTGATGCAAATGTTTATCAGATCAAGTGTCATCTCCTGTACCCAACTGAACTCATGCAGCTGCTTTCAGCAGCACAATCACAAGTGTCTCATCCTTCCCTATATAGAGGGTGGAACAAATCTCCATTGGGGTTCTATTTCACATCACTCTGCATGTTAACAAACACACTGGTAAAAAATTCTTAAAAGGGTAAAAAGGTATGGGATAATCACGGACAGCCACTATCGAGAGATACTGCAACAGATATTTTGAAGTCAGTCACTTAAATATACTGGAGATTTCAAAAGGAAAGTCATCCAGATAACTAAGATGGAAAACTTCTATAAAAAGCTCAATATTGTCAGGGTTTTGCCCTCCACAACCCAAGAAATTCCATAAAAAACCATTTTTCCACTGTCTGTCATTATATTTTGATTTGCACTGATGTCAATATTCCTCCTGGAGATGTGGAACATCTTTTTCTTTTCCAGTATTGGAACTGTAGTGATAGGAGTAGAAGTAATGGGTACAAATTAAAAGAGGTTAAATTTATATTAGATATTAGTAAGAAATTTTTTACTGTGAGGGTGTTGAGGCACTGGAACAGGTTGCTCAGAGAAGCAACAGGGATGAGGATGCCACATCCCTGGAGCTGTTCCAAGTAAGATTGGATAAAGCCTTGAGCAGCCTGATCTAGTGGAAAGCGTCCCTGCCCAACAGAAATGAGTTGATCTTTAAGATCCATTCCAGTCTTTTAACAGTCTTGGCTTCTGTGGTAACTTTCTGTATGAGAAGTATAGTTATATTAATATACATATATACATGCATACATACACATTCCTATTGGGCAGAAGTAGAAGAGCCGAGTGAAAGAGTAGAGAAAATTTTGAGTAATATTTATGGTTATATTTAGATTATATTCACCACATTTCTTATATCTATGACCATAGAATCGTAGAACAGTTTATGTTGGAAGAAGCCATAAAGATCTTCTAGTTCCAACCCCTGTGCCATGGCCAGGGACACCTTCCACAAGACCAGGTTGCTCAGAGTTTCATCCATCCTGGCCTTCAACCCTTCCAGAGATGGGTCAGCCACAATTTCTCCAGGCAACATGTGCCAGGGCCTTATCACCCTCACAGGAAAGAACTTTTCCCTGATCTCTAATGCAAATCTATTCTCCATAACTTTGAAGCTATTCCCCCTTGTCCTGTGATTCCAGGCACTTATAAATAGTTTCTCTCCATCTTTCTTGTCTGTTCACTTCAGGTAGTGGAAGGCCACAATTAGCTCATCCCAAAGCCTTCTCTTTTCCATGCTGAGCAATCCCAGTTCTCTCAGCCTTTCCTCCCAGCAGAGCTGCTCCATCCCTGTGATCCCCTTGGTGCCTGCTCTGGCCTGGCTCCAGCAGGTCCCTGTCCTTGCTGTGCTGGAGCCCAGAGCTGATGCAGCCCTGCAGGTGGGGTCTCAGCAGAGGGGGCAGAGGGGCAGAATCCCCTCCCTCGGCTTTGGAAGAACCAAAGAAGTTCTTTGGTCAGTCATAATGAACAGACAATACCATGCTTTCTCTGTGTATGAGACATTAATCTTTCCAGAGGTGCTGTGTCTTACAGGTGCTTTGGACATTGTGCCATCAATCTTTGCATTGCTTGGAGTTGTACTGAAGCCATAGAAACAATAAACTTGGGAAGATTATTTCTGCCCACAAAAAATGCTTGATTGCTCTTTCTGCAGATTTTCACTGCTGATGAACTCTTGCATTTTCAACATCAACACATAATCTCCAGTAAAAAAGAAGTGTAGGTATGAAAACCTGCATCTCATTAAAAATGCTGTATGAAAACTGTTCTTTCATCCTAAAATGAACTATTCATTCACCAGCATGAAAGGAATACTGCAACATTGGTACAAATAGCATTAACTCATTTTGTTCCCAAAATGTGGACTTTTTTTAAATAGCAAACCTTGCTGGTTCATTTGTGTGCTACTTGATGGCTTTTGTCATCTAGTAGCCACCATTGAAAACAAGGATGGATTTTTAAAAATTTCAACATGATCTGGGCACCTTGGGTACAAATTTGCAACATTTTAAAGCATGATGTGACTTATTTCTGTTCACATGTATGTATTTATTGTCTTACATTGAAATGACGTTACTATAGAAAATATAAAAAAAGCTTTTCAAGAAAAATAGGTGTATGTGAATTCACTGGTGGGTCAAAGCTCTGTTTGTTATATGTATGAAGTATGGGAATGTCAATAATGTCAATAGTTTTTCACGTAACAGTTATCAGTATTACAAACTACATTCATATGGTTCTAATGTAGCTTTAATTATAGTGGAAATTGTTTGCTCAATTGTTTTTAATTCTAGAACTCACAATTAAAAGTTGCAGGTGAGTTTTTATCAGCTGTTGTGAAAATGTGTATGAATTACATCTTACCACAAGACTTTATTCTAGCAAATAGTAGATTTTAATCCATTTATGGAGGGTTTATTGATGTTTTAGATATATTATAAAAAAGTATCAGGCAAAAGCCATCCTTTTGTAAGTAGTTATGACAGTACATACCTGGATTACCTACCTGACATTCTGCCTGCAGAAGACTCATCCTGCCTGTAATGTAAAATGAGGTCAGAATTTAAATTAAAAGCCCCCCCGCAAGAAAGCCATCCCATTCTGATGTTGTCACATTTATGTGCTTAAAGTCTATAGCTCTGTAAGTGAATGAAGCTACCTAAAGAAGAAAAGAACAGCATTATCATCAAAACTTATGACACTCATTAAGTCTTTTGATGAGCATAGGTGAATTTAATTGCTCTTCAGAGCCTGGAAGATAAATCGTAAAACCTGCATGCAAAATTAACAAGATCACCTCAAGAAACTGGTGGCTCCTCATTGACATCCCTGACAATAAAATGGTCTTCATATATCACCTGGGGATTCATCACTTTTGAGTAACGCGTTTACCATCTGTGCTCATCCCAAACTGCTTCTGCTAGAATGTCTGACTTCATAAAGGTTCTTGGGTAAACAATTCTCATGTTTCTGCAGATAAATGAACAGATTCACTGCACCATTTTTCTAACACAGAACTAGTAAAAGTAGTCAGCTACAGATTTCTTAGATTCATAGACAAGTTCTTCAGTTTGCTGTATGAAATCAAATGAGATACCACTAGTTCCTTAATTTGCTTAGATAAAGTATTATTCAGCCCTATCTCCAATTTTTATCCATTTCTCTGGTACATATTCCTTGTCTGACATCCTCTCTCACAATCTTCAGCTCCAGTCATCTGAATGGCTGAACACTTAAACATCTCTAAGCAGAAAGCAATAGCCAGTGCAAAGAACACGAGTTCAACTTAACATGAAACTTCATGAAAACTTGGAGGGGTTTTTTTTTAAATAAAAACAGTGAAAAAAGCCCAAATTTCATAATGATTTACCCTGTTTCTTCAGCTTTCCAAGAAAGCCAGGCTGAATGGAGCTTTGAGCAACATGATTTAGAGAAAGGTGTCCCAGTTCACAGCATGGAGGGGAGCTAGATAATCTCTAAGATCCCTTCCAAAAGAAAACATTCTTTTATTCTATGATTCCTAGATTCTGGAGCTTTCACGTATCTCGACAGAAGGTCAGAGCCCCTCCTTACTCCTCTTCAATTCTGATAAAGGCATCTTGCCTGAGAAACTTCATCATTTAAATCTCTTGGTGGCCATTTATGTCCTACTTTTAATAGAAGGGTTTTCCATCATCTCTACTGAAATTGCTGGCAAATATCATGACTGTCCTGCCAGCAAACCTCTCTGCCTCCCAAGGTGAAATTACTTAGATGAGATAGGAATGATATCAATCTGCTGAAGTTAGCTCGGAGGAGGCCACCAAATTGATCAGAGGTCTGTAGCACCCTTCCTATGTGGAAAGGCTGGGAGAATTGGGATGGTTCAGCCTGGAAAAGAGAGGTTTTGGATTGACTTGCTTGGGATCTTCCAGTACCTGATGGGGGTTCACATGAAAGATGGGGGGATACTATTTACAAGGGCTTGGAGTGACAGGACAAGGCGGAATGGCTTCAAACTGAAAGATAGTAGGTTTAGATTAGATCTTAGGAAAAACTTCTTTCCTGTGAGGGTGATAAGGCCCTGGCACAGGTTGCTCAGAGAAGCTGCAGCTGACCCATGCCTGGAAATGTTCAAGGCCAGGTTGGATGGAGCTCTGTATAACTTGGTCTAGTGGAAGGTGTCTCTGTCCATGGCAGGTGGTTGATCTTTAACATCCCTTTGAACCCAGGCCATTTCTTGGTAACTTTTGATGTCCTTCAGAAGCATTAATTTATAAACCTAAGTGTATGTCAAAGTAGCATTAATTTATAAACCTAAGTGTATCTCAAAGTGTTAAATCAGAATAGCAAAGCATGTGCCCTGCAATACAGACTAGATGAAAGCATTGTTAAGAAAAGTGATTGAGATGTTCAATATTTCTGAAAGGAGATACAAAGGTGAAGTTTCAATGTAATATGAAAAGAAATATTGGAAGTTCCTTCTGTTTCAAACAAAGTGTCTTGGAATGCCATGCACTGTTTCTTAAAAAATGCAAGGCCCACAATTTCAGAACAAAGTTACAACAGTGGGGTGCTGTATTGCAGTAAAAAATACTCTGGGATATTTTCAGATGACAAAGGGAATTGGCCAAGGGTTTATATATTGCAACTGAGTACCCTGGAGAAAGAAAAGAAATAACTATTAAGTAAAGCTTAAACCAGGAAAGGACTGCATTATCACTGTTGAATGCCCTCTCTTACAGAGTATAACTGCAATCCATGTTTCTCCCCAGATGGAAAGAATTATACCCATTTAGAAAACAGGAAGTTATCTTGCACAAATAAGTGCATAGAAAAATAAATGCCGTTATGTTGCACTGTCAAAACATAATGGCATTGCCTTATCAGCTGTCGACAAATCTATTTTAAACCCAGTATTTAACCAAAGCACAATATAAATAGTAAACCCATCCAAGCAAGCCTTTAGTGGTTCTATATTTTGAAGACAGAAATGTTCTTACTCTAAGCTAGTTAGATCTGTAAACTGTGCCCAGAATTAATTTTATGCCAGCAATTTACTGTTTTTAACAGGTTATACAAGGCACAGAGCCATATAATTGCTCTTCACTTGAAATATGCTCTCATTCAAACTGAGGAAATGAAGTTAGCTGAAGGTGCAGCTGGGGGTGAGGAGGAGCACATCTTATCTGTGCAACGACTTGTTCTTTACAGGTGGTTGGTTCAAAAATTAGCAGCTATTTTTTTCTGCAGTAATAAATTCTAATATTTGAAGAGAGTGAGAACAGATGGATTGCCAGTTCATTGCCACTTGCCACAGTACTATGAAGATTTAATCTTTATGATGAGCAATTTGCTCTTTACATAAGCACTATACCAGCATTCCAGTATTATGTCTCATCAGCCCATTTTAAAGCAGACTGGTTTCCCAGACGTTTTTAATATAGAACTTGGTTCTGTTTTTCTTGAAAATACAAATTGCTCTAAGACATTTTAGCCCTCCTTAAACTATGTGCCACCTATTTAATAAGTACTAAAATCCCAGAACAACAATACTATTATTTGAAATGCATGTTTAGATGCAGAGATTTTTTTCAAAGGACTAAAAGCTCCCTATCTTTTAGGCACAATTTATTCATTTTTATTTGTGGAAATAAAAATATAATGGTCTATCTTTACAACCATAATTTCTGTTGGTTTAATGAAAAAGATTTCTTACTCTAACTCAAGGAGCTTCTCCTGCTAAAATGTACTGGTAGATAGGTGAACACATCTGTCTGCAGCCAAAGTAATATTTTATTGTTCCCTATAATATGTTCTAATGTGTGGCCTCTTACCCTAAAAGAGCCAGAAATGTGCATAGGGGAAACTTCCATGGCTCAGGGGTTTTGAAAACTCTGAATCTCAGCCAGATACCCTCTGAATTCCTAAAATCTTTCTAGTCCAACTTTCTAAAATGGTTGCATTTTGATTTCCTAAAAATCTTTGCAGCAGTGCTTTATTTGTATATGGATTTTTTTTTTTCTCAGAGTCAATTGAGCAAACAATTTCCACTATAATTAGAGCTACATTTGAAATTTTTGTATATCATTATCTTATTTTTCATACACAGCAAAGGCTGTGGGGATTTTCTCAGGTAAAAATTTAAAAATATTTTTCAGGTAAAAATTGAAAAATAATTGTTTTTTGCCTGAATAAATGCTGCCTGAACACTCTCAGGTAAGTGATTGGTAAAATTATACAGAGAAACAAGCTACTCAAGGAGGCCTCTTATGTCATCTGGATAGAGCTACACTTTGAAGGCATTGAAAAGGCACCGGGAGAGAGCTGTGCAACGAGAAAAGAAGAAGTTTTTGAATTCATTTTTAATTGAAGTCTGGATAGAAAAAGTCACCTTACCCTACACTTTTTTGCCTTCCTTTTCTTCTTATTTCCTTGGTCAGGGTTTCCTTCAGGAATGCCCAATTCGTGTAAATAGTTACAAGCCCAGTAGAGGGTGCTGAATAATATCTATCATAGTTTAAAGGTTTTTTTTAGAGCAATAAAATGTAGCCCTTGTTTTTACATTGCAAATAGCAGCTTCTCTTTAGCCTGCATCAATTCTTACAAATTCAACTCACACACTAAATGCAACCATCCTATTTGCACCTCTGTCTTTTTTGCTCAGCTCCCAGTTTTCACCTGCTCTTCTTAAAAAGCCTTTCAAATGGTCACACCAATCTGCAAGTGCAGAGACCACCTCCTGGTGCACCCTAGGCATGTGAAACAAGCTGGAAAGAAGCACAAAGTGAAAACCTTTTACATTTCTGCAAGGTCAGACTAGAGGATAAGTCATCCCCTGGACACTCTCCTCAGTCATGGCAGTGTTCAATCATCCTCTGGGCATTTAGGAGGGAGAAAGAAGCACAGATTTGGGTAGTTTTGCAAATGTGCTTTTGGTTACTTTATGCCCATATCAATCCACAGATAAGAATAGAAGAATATGAGAAAATTAAATAATTTATTGCTTAAATAAGTTCAAAGAGAACTAAAAGGATATAACCTATTTTGAAACTACTAAAATACAACTTAAGCTATGTTTCAGTAGAGTAAAATCTTTATATACTGAAGGTTTTGTTTGAAATCTCTTGCTTATTCTTTCTATTGCTTATTGAAAATAATTGTTTTCAAAGGAAAAAAAGCAATAGAAAGAATTATCATATTCTCATGAGCTAGAACAATGAAAAAAGCTGCAATAAAGTAACTATGCATAGAAAGATGGTGCTCATTTTAAGAAATAAATTTAATCTCTTTTGATAACAGAAAAACTTCATTCTCAGTGGTTATTTCTTGCGTGCTCTTATAAATTAATAGAGGAATATGATGTCTCTTGAATTCTCCTAATCTTGTAAAAACACAGAAATAAATCTGAGGCAATCTGCTTTTCTAAGCACAACATGAGTGAACTTGCCAGGAAGACTTTTAAGGTATGCTGTGTGTATTTTGCACACAATTTTAAGGTGTCATTCTGACTGAGTATCCTGGTATAAACCCAGGACTCAGAACTGTCTTTGTCAACTGATCAGAACTTTGATGCAAACCTTTGAAAAGTAAGAACTTGTTTGATTCCTTTTTAAAGAGCTCATTAGCCTGGTTTAGAAATCCCAGCAGCTAATGACATTTAGGGAAAATATGTGCCTATATCTCTACAAAAAATGTCAGATTTTGCTGCTCAGTGGCATTTTTCCCTATGAATTTTTGTTATTATTGAGTGGCATGCAACATTCAGAATTTCATTTGATTCCCATTTCAATAGACTCTTTTCAAACCCAGTTATAGAATTTTCTTTTATTTGGCAGCTCAGTAGCTGTTGAACTTGACACTTGTACAATCAGCATTTGGATGGAGGTAAAACTACCTCTTTCTCCCTTATAAAAAAGCAGATAAAAGAAAACCCAAACAACTTAAATGCTTTGTGAATATCAAGATCAACTGTGTAAAAAAATTAAATATAAAAATTTTAAAAACCTGTGGAAAATGAAACAGAAAGGATGTGTCTGGAGTAGAACATATCACCTTCTCAAATATCCACAAGAGGATCTCCTAAAGAAAATGTGGCCAATTACTTCAATTAACTCTATTAAAATCTTAAAAATTATCAGATCATCCATATATTCAAGTCTTGACGTGTTAACACATGTTTAAAAAATAACAATGCTCTTGGCTTTTGTGGGGATATTCTGTCAGATGGAGGAGGACTGATACAGGACTCTGATTTTGACCTTTCAGGTTTTGCTCTCTTAAAGTAATTTTTTCTTGTAATCAATATATACAAGATTATGCCACAAAGTCTATGGACTATGAACAGTACAAAGGACAGAAAAGAGAGAAATTGCAAATTAAAAATGCACAGCTGTAAGGGGAACTCAAAATAGGCAAAAAAAAGAGAAAATTGTATCTGAAAAAAAAAAGGTATATAATGTACTCACTTTTAAATTCAACCTAATAATTGTCCTCAATAGGGTATGAAAATTGACACAATGCTTCAAGATCTGTATTTATTCTTATTAATGAAATGAAATCTATCATTTTGGCACCACACTTCTTGTGCTGTGTTAGGTTTTCTTATTATTTATTTAAAACAGGGAAAGACTTTTACTTTACCATTTGTTTGAGATATTGATATAGTCATCTGAATAGTTACAAAAATCATGAAGGATGATGCACCTGTCTAAATTCTGACATGAAAAGCCCTGGATCTGAGGTAGCTACTCTGCTGGTAGAGGTTCTTTATGAATAAAACAGAAAGAAATAGGCATTGTGAGTGTGCAAAACACACAAACTACCCTCAGCCCACAAAGCACCTATTTTCTGCTCATTACTGTAAAGGGGAAAAAATAGCACCTCAGATGTAAATTTTGTAAGATAAATCAGCTGGATCTCTGTTTATGCCCCCATGTTGTCATGTATTCATGTGTTCATGTGTTATCACTCACCTTTCAGTAGTGCAAGGACTGCAAACTCCAGAGGAGAAGTCTACATTTCTCAGTCTCTGTATGGTTTTATTCTACTCAGTTCTGTACCAGTCCCCTAAGCACAATTTTAAAATGTTTTACTGTAAGTAGGAAGTTCCTCCATCATCTCTCTCCTCATCAGTCGACTGCATACTTTTGAGATCTGTTAAAAACAGAAATCCAAGATTGAGTCATTGTGTCTCAAAGTAAAACAGAAATAGAAACTCATAGGAACAACTAGGCTGTGTATGTGTATCAGATCAAAAATCCACAATGTGACTAACAGGAGGAACTAAAAGTTCCTGTGTTTTTCCAGAGCTGTAATGTTTCTGGGATTATTATGGAATTGTTCACAGGAACAGAACACCGTGATAGGCACAGAACTTTCCAGGAAAGATTATAAAACCATACTTCCAGGAGAGACAGAAAGAGGGGGGCGACCATGCTCTCTGAAGATCACTACCATAGTCAGCTACAGTAGAGAGGGAAAAGTTTGGATGAAAGCTTAGGCTAAGGCTGGAAAGAAGGCCAAAGAAGAATGGATATGCTGGTGGATGCTGCTTACAAAAAAATTTAGTCAGAAAGAGAAAGGGAAAAGCAAACTTTATAATTGAAAAAATAAAATATTGGAAGACACTCTTAACAGTCCCAGATTCTCATGGGTGAAGTTAACATCCCAGAATCTTCTAGAAGGAATTATAGCATAATACAAATAATTTGAATTTCTTGAGTGTGTTTAAGACAATTTCTTGCTCCAGTTACTAGAGGAGGCAGTCTGCAGAAGCTGCTATTCACAAATAATGAAGCAGTCAATAATTAACAGAGGGCTTGTCTGTTATGATCATGAGATGACAGAGTTTAAAAATATAAAAGTAAGACAAGCAGCACAGTAAAGACTCTGGTTGTGCAGATGGTGGACTTTGGCTTGTTCAGTGATTTGATTCAGAAGGATCAAGAAATCAGCACAAAATTTGAGATTAGGTGTATCTGCTGCAGAATGAAGCAGGTAACAGAGAAGATAGAAAAGGCTGAGACACTCAATACCTCAGTCATTTCCATCAGGGTCTGCTCTCAGGTCTCTCAGGTCCCTGGTGAGGGCATACCTTAAGGAAAAGGAACTACTACCCATTGCAGAAAATATTCAAGTTAAGGACCAACTAAGTAAATTTTCATGCACATATCTGGAGTTACAGGGAGAATACCTCTGACAGTGCTGAGCCATCATTGACTTTGAGGCAGTCCTGTCATCTCTGCCACACTCTGGTGACTATTCACGATGACAAGAACCAGACAAAAATTACACTCTAAGTTAGGGAGGATGGTCAAGAAAGCTGCAGGCCAGGCCATCTCACCTCAGTCCTGGGAAGGCTGTGGAGCAGATCAGCACAGAAACCACCAATGCCATTACACACAAGCAGAGAAGATGACTGAACAAACCCACTAAGGGCAACTAGAATTTTGAGCTTCAATCTCAGCACAAGCCTAGATTTGTCATGCAAGTTAACTAAGTCGCTTTTCAGTTTCTCACTTTCTTTTTCGTGTATCAGATTACTCAGAAATCATGGGTGTTTTAAAGTGACCTGATTAGTGCTGATAATATGATTCAGCTCATCCAGAAGGGATCTCAAAACTCTCCTGAAGGTATATGTCCTTTTATCTTTTTGTCCTCCTTTTGTCTCTTACATTAAATAATGACCTTTATAGAGTTCTGTAATTTGTGAACTTCAGTTGGTTTAGCACATCTCTTGCTAAATGTCATTTTAAATTAGTATGCACACTGTAAGAGTAGCCTCAAATCATTAAGAAATTAATATTCAAAATAATTTCAAAGTTTATAGGAGTTGATACCCTTGGGTTATTATTTCCTACTCCAGCAGAATGTACATTGGCATTATAAAAACAGACTTTCAAATTTGTGTGGGTCATTTCAGACCCAAGAGCTTTCTCAAGCACCCAACATTTTTATGCTGGGTAGTCATTCAAGATCTGCCACTTGACTTTGAAGCACTGCAGTCATACACAAGTTTTTCCCCTGGACACTTGAGAAGTAGCCCTCAGAAAAAATTTGGTCCATTTCTGCTTTCACCATGGATAAGGTTAAGATGTGTTTTGTCTTTTCTGACGAGACTTATCTTTAGGTTCCTGTGAGATGCAGTTGCACATTAACTCCTCCCCTTAAAAAGAAAAGGCTCTGCTTTTTCAAAACCAGATGGGCTGAATCTTGGCTGGTCCTGACTAGAAAGAAAAAATACTGTATTTTCAATTTAGCATTGATTTCTTTTTTCCCAGGAGCACTGTATTATCCAAGACCTGCTACTGTTTTTCCCTCATGGTAAGAAAATTGTTAATGATACCAATTACATGACACAAATGACATGTCAACATTTGTTTTCTGTTCCAGATCAGCAAAAATTGCAACTCAAAAACAAAGACATAGCAACCTGAAAAGAGTTTACAGAGATGACTTTTTTTTGTTTTTCAAAGTGAAAAATACCACAGAAAATTCAAGTCCAGTGAATCAGAAAGTGCCGTGATAAATGAATTGACACGGTGCATTCATGACTGCTATGCTGTGTTTTTCTGGTGGGAGTCTGCTCAGACAGTGCTGTGAAATGAAATGGAATTTACCCTCTGCCTCCAGTACTTACAATTGCTAGACCCAACAAAGTAAATAAGGAAGAGTGGCAGCTGTCAATTAATTCTGATTTATTTTCAATTATTTTCATTTTCATACATAATTAGTTTTATAATTCCCTTAATGTTCTTGAAAATTGCATTTCTCTTTTCAGCCATTCTTAAATAAAATCTGAACCTTCTTTCTATTGAAAGCTACACTCCCTTATTTCTAGTGGATGAGAAGCAAATTTGGCTTTTATGACACACTCCTCCACTTCTCTTAGCAATAATTCTACTTGTTTAGTCACACAACCAAGAGCTTGTATTTCATTTTTATAACATAGGTAGACAAATGAGCTAAATTTCTTGCTTTTGCAGTATGACTTTACCTTTTGCATGTGAATTAGTAGTTTGGAAACATATTTCATTTCCTAGCATTCTCTTCCAAAGTTTGAATAACGCTTGATCATTCTCTTTAGCACCAACTGAATTTGTTGAGAAGAGATTAGTCAGTCATTAAAAGCCAATTGCAGAATAAATTCTGAATTATTTTGTACTAGGTCGTATATATGTATTGCTTGGGGTGAAAAATTACTAATATGTGAAAATAGAGATATAATTTAATACATATAAACATATGCAGTGGATCCAGAGAAGGCCACCAAATTGATTAAAGGAATGAAGCTCCTCTCCTGTTAGGAAAGGCTTAGAGAATAGGGATTGCTCAGCCTAGAAAAGTGAAGGCTCCGAGGTGATATAATAGCTACCTTCCAGTACCTGAGGGGACACCAAAAAGAAAGATGGAGAGACATTATTTAGGAGTAGGAGTGACAGAACAAGGAGGAATTAATTCAAATTCAAAGTGAGTAGGTCTAGATATTAGGAAGATATTCTTTTCTGTGAGGGCGGTGGAACACTGGAACAGATTTCCCAGAGAAGCTGTGGATGCCCCATCGCTCAAAGTGTTCAAGTGTTCATTGCATGGGGCTCTGACCAACCAGTGCAAGATGTCCACGGCAGGGGGTTGGAATTAGATGATTTTTAAAGTCCCTTCTAACCCCAACCATTCTATGTAGTTAAATAACAATGTGAGTTTAAGCTTTGATTTAAATTTATTTCCTGTGTTCATAATTCTTGAAACCTACAACCAGGTCAGGATTTCTCCCATTACTTTTAACTTCAGGATTTACCTCTAGCATTTTTTTTCTGAGGTATATAGAAGTGAAACATTAGTGACAGTCTCCAGAAATTATGCTATGTATAGCCTGTCATCAGAATGTGATGGAGATATTGCCACATTCTACACATTTCACCTTCATTGGGACAGACTAAAAGGAAAAACAAAACAAAACAAATTGACCTTGCTTGCTAGTTATGAACCCACATAGAGAACAGATGTTTCCTTTGTATTCCCTGTACTAATTTGTCTAGGAATGCAAAAATCTGAGGTCATTAGTAACAGAGGAAACAAGCAATTCCACCAAGGTTTTCCAGATTATTAAATATACAGAAAAAGAGTAAAAATCATGGCAAAAATAGACAACCACAAGAAATACTAGGGAGGTGTAATGCACTTATAATATTAATGGAATTTAGGATACTTAGAAAATGTTCTTGTTGCAGTAGCTGCAATTGAACCACTAAGGATTAGTAGGTTAACCTCAAAATTACTCTGACTAACCAGGAAAAGAAAATTTCTCTGCAAGAAGAATTAGAGATTTCTTAAACCACAAGGATTATTTAGATTTCAAATAACTTCACCATTTTTTCTTAGCATGCTGAATCATCACATCTCATTTAAATCCAGGCAAATCTCAGTAACCTTCTGGCAACTTGTGAAAAGAACATACTCCCTCTGGCCATGCCTTGAACAGAATCCCAACGACTGTTGGACTAGTGGGAACACATTTTTGATGTCTGTAAAGCAAAGCACAAATCACATTCACCACCAGTTCAGAGCCAGCATAAATGCATATCATACCCTGTTCTTTCTGCTATGTGGTCATGAGAAAAACATGTTCAGCTACTTTTGTGAGGTATTTTCAGTCACTATGCATTTTCCTGTACTGTCTTATACCTCCCTGGAAGAATAGGGAGGTGAGGATCAGAGATAGGTATATAAGTAGATTTCTTTATGGTTCAGTAACAAGAAACTACCAGAAGTGGTAGGATAGTCAGATGCACTGCACATATCTACTCTTCACATAATTTATTTATGGCCAGAAAGGGTTTTCTCCTTTCCACTCATGCCAGAACTTTACTGCTGAATAAAAAGCTGTTCAACTATAGCCTGTACTCAGACTTCAGTTGATGATTCAGTTCATTGTTTGTCAAGGGAGATAACCCAGATCCTGCTGAGGAAGCAGGCAAACTAAACCAATACATCACCTTTGGTTCTGAGTACAGGACAGCTGCTTGTTACTCATAGACAGAATTTACTGGTCAGTGGTACTCGGGTCAGTTCCTTTCTTACAGTAATAGGAACCCTCTGAGCCTTATCCAGGCTAAGCAGTCCCAGATCTCTCAGCCTGTCCTCATATGAGAGATGCTCCAGTCCCATAATCTTCTTAGCCCCTTTCTGGATTCCCTCCAGCATGGCCTTGTAGTATGGAACTCAGAACTGAACGTGGTATTTCAGGTGGGAACTACTATAAGCTAAAAAACTTACTGATTTTTAATATCGAAAAGTGGTCATTTTAATCCAGTGAGGAATATCCTGCACCTCATATTGCAATACTCACTTCCACTATCACTGCAAAACCAGAACTTTGAGACTTTTGTTCTTACACACAAACTAATTTGATTGAAACACACTGGCTGAGAATTAAAACAGTAAAAGGAAACACTGCCACTGACTTAGTTGGGAATTAGACACAGCTGACTAGGCAAATAAGAACAATAGAAAGAGAGGAATAACATCAATCTAATTTGTCACATTTTTATTATCCTTCAAGAAGTCATACATGTAAAACTTGGGAGACCCTAAAGATCATTCTTAGTTGTGACCTTGTCAGCAGGTACTTCCCAACCAAATATTGCCAGGTAGCAATAGCTCTGGTAGCCATAATGTTTATTTAAATAATATCACTGAATCAGTTTGAGATTTGAATATTTTTCCATCTGAGGATGGAACAGAGATGCACCAGAGCATATCTGATTACCCCGTCAAAGAGCGAGGCTAAAGAGGCAAAGCACAGCAGGACTAAAGCTGCTGCTGTCAGAATTTGTTTATGCTGTCTGATCATTCAGTCAATGTGGCACTCTCAGGGCTCAGTTCACAACTCATATACATATAGGTAAAATAGTTTAGGTTTAATTCACTCAGCACCACTGTCATACCATCACATTTCTACTGCTCTTATGGTCTCTTTAGGCAAGTGTGAAACTTTTGTATGATTCCTTAAATAATTCCTTAGAATGTAAGCTAGACATTGTATTTGCTGGGTACTTTCAAAAACAATTAGGGATCACAACTTGCTAGTCAGGCCACAGAGGGGAAAGCAGATTTAATCACCCCTTAATGCCTTCCTTCACTAGCTGTCTACATCACTATATCAAACTATGACAAAAAAAAATTAAAGGAATCACTACCCCCTGTCCTTATTTAATCCCCTAATGTGTGAGCAATCCCATTCTTTAGAAGGGATTCTTCTACTAGTATGACATGGTGCATTGAAGAGGATGGTATTGAACCCTTCACTTCATTTGTCATTTATTCCAATCACAGTAGAAATGGCGATGAAACTTCAAATTCAGTTCAGCATTGTGTGCTTAAATATTCCCAGAATTATCTTTTTTTTTTTTACATCTATTTTTCTAGGGAAACTGGGCTATAAATTTGAAGCAACTGTGAATCCCCCCAGAGTTCAAGTCATTCAAGTGTTCAGGGGCTTTAAAACAGTAACAGAAACCAAAGGACATGAAGCAGGGAGCTGTCAGCCATTTAATAATCACTGAATATTTTTCCCTCCTTTACTTAAAAAATCACACCTTTCTCTGAATGGGTTACATAATTAGTGATCTTGAAGCCCTTGTAACAATCATCATTTTTTCTGTAGTCCAATTATTATAAAAATACACATTTCTGCACATTCAATTAATACCTTATGCACTGTTAAACAGCTCCAGAAAGTAACAGATTTTCAGGTTAAAGAAGATGGCAAACTAACCACTCTGGAGGCTTGCAGCCCCAGGAAACCCCCACCCATGGTAAACTCTTCCCATGCCCCAAGCATACAACTTCCCATGGTCCTGGAAAAACATAAGCAAAAGAACTCCTAGAGAGTATTCAGCCACCTCAGTAGTTCTGGCAGCAACAGAGAGGCTACATTTTTGGTTTTAATCCCTGAAGTAGATACATGGTTTCTATTAAACTGTGAACACATGTGAATGCTGGTTTTGCACCTTTATCATGGTGCAAAACACAGGACACAATCAAAAATGTCATGTTTCACACTCAATGACAACCATCTTTGATCCAAACTCTGGAAGAAAAGAGCAAAACACTTTTGGTAAGATTTGTGAGCAACAGAAAACAACTGGTTTGTTTTCAAAGGGAAGTTATTTAAAATAAATTCTGCCTAAGCACAGCTAAGGTGTGCTATGACAGAAACAGAATATGAGGGAAAATCATAGAATGAGGACAATCTTCCAGGAAATCATGTTGCTGGAGGTCCAATGGACATGTAATTCAATGAGTTCATCGTGAGATCTGAGGTTAAAAAACAAAGATGGGAGTGCTTAGATGAGCACTTTCTTACAGTTCTTAAGAACAGCAAGAAAAATAATGTGAATTAATCTCCCAGGCAGGACATCATGAAGTTTATGTTTTTAACAATCAAAACAGTTGGAACAATGACACAGGCAACAGAACACAATCTCTGCAGGAAGAACTTCACACAGACTACAGCTTTTACTGACAACAGGAATGGATGGTCAGAAATGATGATTAGGCAATTTCAAATGAAGTCATAACAATTCTGGGTATTTGATGGGGCAAGTCATCAGGAGGAGTTGGTCCTGCTCCTATGTACACTTTCAGACTAAGTTCAATACAGTTTTATGAGCTCCTCATGGCACATTCCTCTGAAATATCCTGCTCCCCAAGCAAAAATAATTGTTCCATACCCTTACACCAGTATTCCTTTATAGCTAAGATTTAGAAAACAGTATAAGTTTTATCCAGATTGAAGAACAAATAGAACAGTCTCTGGCTGTCTGATTAAATCCTGATCTATCAAGCAAGGTTAGTTTGGTATTCATGAAGCACTTAGCATCTTGCATATTTGAAGCCTGGGAAAATATTCCACAACACTGAGCCATTTATTGTGTTGGCTACAGAGTAAAATAATAAAACAATATACTATTTTCTCCTAGAAGAATTATATATTACAGGAAATCCCTCTGCTATATATACCTTCCCTCTTAAAATGGATTTTGGCTATTTGACTTGTTTATTCAAAGATTTAGTTATCATACATTTTGATTGCTATAATTTACATACACTTAAGCAGTACCTAACTCTCCAGGAGAAAAATTGCACCAACTCATCTTGAAGAAACTTTGGTTTTTTCCTAAATCACAGATGTACTGGCATACAGAGCAACACCATAAACAACACAGAAACGAATTCACTCCTCATCCACATTATACAGCACAATAGGAAATGTATCTATTTCTTTACCCCCAAATAAAATATAAAACCATTTTTAAAACAATTCAGGTATTACCAGCTTTGTGCTGCATTTTATTCTATTCCTTAAAGGCATATTTCTTCTATTTATTCTACTACTTTTGGAAATATTTAGTCACCATTTAGTAAACCAGACTAATGCCACCAAATCTGTAGCTCAGTGACCTCAGCTGGTAGAACACCTTCACAAAAAGCTGTTCCGAGGTATCAGACAGCCAGGTATCTTGTCATTTTAAAAAGGGCCAAAAATCAGTGAGGATGATATGAGTAAATTTCCATATCTAATTATTCTGTTAGTCACTGTAAGAAATCAGGGATCTGAGACGCAAAGTGAAGGAGGATTCCCACAGAATTGCAGCCTTTGTCTATCTTTCAGGGATGGATAGGTGAGAACACACTTAGGATACATGAAAAGAGCAGCAAAGAAAACTAGATCTAAAATGTGTGATGAAAGACACCGAGTTACAGGTAGAAGAAATATAAGCCACAGAATAAACCCACAGAATTCAAGAGGGAAAGAAGGCAAAAGTATATCCTGGTCCACTACTGTAAAGAATGGTAAAAAATGAAAGAAATTTAAGTTATATTCAAATTGAATGATCTATGAGTGATTCATGTAATAATATTTGCAAATAAAAAGAGTTTTTAGTAAAAATTTCAAAACAGAAGTAGTATTTTACACTTCTCCACCTTAGTGGTGAACCAACAAATATCCACATGACCTTTGTAGATGGATAGAAACCGTGCTGAACAGTGTACAACTGGAATAATTGAGGTATAATTGAGTACTAAAGAAAAGGCAACCGGACAAAGAATAAAACCTGCAAGATAGAAGATGAGCTGGAAAGAAATGTGGAGTACTTAGGTGAATAAACCTGAAGTACTTACATAATATATTCATTCCCTCAGAATCTTATGACTTTAGGGAAGAGAACATTTTCAATTACTATCTAAGTAACAAGAAAAATGGCCACAGAAAATGAAAGAATTGGCTGATTGCAGTAATAAGCTTGTATAGACTGAAATGCATTTAAAGCTGTGATGTGATATTAATTCTGACCCATGTAAAAGGGCTATTTGAAGGATTTTAGGCACTGCAATTTGACAAAATTTCAAGGACCCTTGAAAAAAAAGAGTGGGCATTTGAAGGAAAAGATCATTTATGGCTGCAAGACCTGAAGCTAAATTCCTCCCTAAATTCCAGCCAGAGAGTAGCTAAGGAGTGAGCAAATGGCTTTTGTGCTGGAAGCCTGGGGAAACAGATCCCAGAAGACAATAGGGTGATGTGAGAAACAGGACACCTCTCTAAAATTGCCTCATCTATCCAAGTCCTGCAGCTCATTATTCAACAAGGACCTGTGACCAGAACTCTTCCAAGCAGAATCTAGTCAATAGGGTTTCATGGCTATGATGAATTTTCTAATCTTACAGGACTTTTACACTTCGCATGGATGTCTTAGCCTTTACAAGGTAACCTTAGTGAAAAATTCTTAAAGCTGTTATTGAAAAGAACTATTTCTAGAGTTCAGATCATGCTAAAAATCCCTTTGGAGAGGATTTTTACCTTATTTGTAATTATTACCACCTCTAATGCACAAGTGCATTAAATGTAAAGGCCAGATTAAAAAAAAAACCTAAATCCAAAAGAAAGGTAAAGGACTAGCATTCCTGCATCTGAAAGCTGAGTATGGGAAGATGAAAAATATTCTAATTCTTGGCTTGTCTCTTTACAAAACTGATAGTACATATTTCTCAACTGTACTTGATTTTGTTTGAATTTTTGTGAGTCTTGTGTACGCCATACTGACAGTGTCTGAGCATTAACACTAAAGAGAAACCTTAATATAGAAAATGATTAAGGAGTTCCTTATAAAAAACATACATTTAACACATTTTTTTAAACTTATATACCCTAATTTGAAGCAACCAACATTGTCAGAAATAGTGCAAAATACAGGGAATACTGTGACAATTTTAAAATTATCATCCAGATCTTGGAAGAACAGTATTCATTGTCTTAACAAAGAGAGCTGGTTACCCAGTAACCAGTAAGTGAGAAATTAAGAGGAGAAGAAATGCACAATGCTTTAAAGTTCTCAAAAAAAAGAATAAAATTTGTTTTATTTAATTTGTCTTTTTATTGAAACTAGGCAGAATACAGTAAATAAAATAGGTTACCTCATTTCATTAGTCTACTAAAAATTCTATGCTAAAATAACACAAAAATACTTGCAACTCATGAATCCATGGAAGTGTTAATTACTTCTTTATTGAGCATAAATCCATTTAAACTTCTCTATTTCCTAAGAAACACATCTAGGCAAACACTTCCAAGCAAAATACTATCAAAGCAATGAAACATTTCTTAATTTTTCTTCTGTTTTTTTAGTTTTACTCACACCTATAAAATTCAACACTCAAAATGCAACTAAGCAATGAATAGAAGTCAGAGCTGAAAATATATTTTGAGAGATATAACACAAACCTCTAAATATTTGCATAAAGAATTATGTATACCAGCTGTCCCTGGAGGATATACTGTGAATTCAGAAATTACTTTCAATGTCTTCTGTGTTCTGCAGGATATTATAATTCATATGAAACAGCAGTTTTGCTAGGCTTGAAAACTTTACATTAACATTTCTTCATTTTTTATGTGTTGTATGAACAGCAGCAGAGAAACCAACAAACAACAGAAACAGGATCAAAAGTATGTTGTAATGAACAATCATTAAACAACCAAGAACGATTACATGTAGACTTTGTTTTCAAACAACACTTTACTGTTTCTCTCTTTAACATCTCTTGTTCTTACTTCAGGTTCAATAATTAACAGTGGGCTTAATCAAAATCTTCAATAATTCAACACTATTAGTGAGACCAAACTATGAGAAAAATAAATTAGTTTTAAAATTTGATTATGCGAAGGGTAAAACAAAATTGCAATTCACTTCTCTTTTAAGTGTTCTTACAATGATGACAAAATTCTCTACTGTCACCACTCAACATCTATGGAGTTTTTTACATTTAAATCAATTAGCAAAAATTTTCAACTCCTCACAACTGTGTTTCCTAGGCTATAAAACCACTACTCTTTATCTTTAAGTACTTTGGCTATTCAGCAACCATGAACAATAATATTCATTAAAAAATCTCAAAATCTGTAGGTTTTAATGTCAGTTGTAGCAAGAGTGTTTCTGGACAGAAACTCTTGCTATATGAGCATAGAAACTCTTTCCATGAGCAAGAACAATGCAATCCAAATATTGAAAAAAAAAATTGAAAAATCTAAGAAAAAAAATTATATCCATGAATTTCATTCCAGCTACTTGTTCATGGTTTCCTTTCCTGATGAATGGTCATCACTTTAAGACACAAACCTATTTCTGATGGATATTTTGGCATTCACAAGAATTACCATGTCACTAAAGAGCCAAACCTGAAGACAAACACAAGTGGCTTTATTCTTTCACATATTGAATCAGGTTGGTGATACATGTATGAAATTGAAATTATGTGTTGCAAGTTCAGCTCCCTCTCTTTTTTCTTAAAGATAAAATAGAAAGGCTACACAAATTACTTGATATGTTTAAATACATGGAAGGCACAAGTGCATAAAGCAAAATATACCATTTAGAGGATCTAGAAAGCTTAGTGTGAAAAGATCTTGGCAGTCATAGAAGATAAAGGAAAATCAAAAATTAAAATAAAAGATTGAAAAAGTATAAAAGATCCTGAAGGGCAAAATATATCTAAATCTAATAGACAGATTTAGTACAACCTTCTACTTCTCAGTAAAGGAGAATGCAATATTCAGAGTAATTAGAACCCTTCCTTTGAAACCAATGTCAAAAAGAGTTTGATATGAAGTAAAGAAACTCCACTTTTTCCTTCCTCCTGTAACACACCGTAACAGATGGAATCCTCAGGACTGTAACAGTTACTAGGAATTCTTTGCCTTTCCAGGTCCTATTCTCAAAAGGTCCCCAGACCCTCTGGCTTTTACTGGTTACATTGCTCTTTGTCCCAAAGCTCCCAAGGACAAATCACTCTGTTTAGCCTTGATGCACATACCTAGGTCCAACTGAGTTTTTTTACCTTATACACAGAGAACCTAAAGACCTAAACAACATGGTTTTCACATGATTTTGGGTTCACAGAGCATCCCTCTGCCTTTGGTAGCTGCATGATTAAGGATCATTGACCTTGAAATGCTCCTTGGACAGCAGCTTGGTTCCTTTCAAGGATCTTTGCTGATTCCTGGTTCTCCGTAAGGGACCTCTTGCTCTTGAAATCAAAATAGCTTTCAGAAGGTGGCCTGCTGGTTTTCCACTACTTAAGAATCATAACTGATTTTCACTTCACATCTTTCTTTCAATATCTCTATGACCTAGGAGCATCAGAGAAATGACATACCTATTTCAAAACTCAAAAATCTCATCTTTACTTGAAATTTATACCAGTGAAACAAAAATATGTCTAAAACATGTTAAAAGATTAAATAAAATATTTGTAACAGATGGAAAATAATCTTTGTATATTTTATTAAAGAAGTGACAGTTTTCCTCCAGAAAATGATCAGTGCTTCATTAACTGAAAAGATTAAATTACACATCCAGACAATGATTAGTTATTTGACAATGACCATTTAATAAGGAATCAACAGAATGACATTAATTGACATTGAAAATTCTCTGCCTTCTGTAGCAATGTTAAACATCAGTCTAATTAAAAAAGATGTGTATATGTTTACAAAAGAATCCTCCTATCCTCCCTAGAAACACCATTAGATACATCTAATCACACCATACCTTAGGTTTACTGATGGAATGCTAGACCTGAAAAATAGATTTGAAAGATATTCAAAGGTACACTAGATAATCTTCTTATTTAAGAGGGGAGGCATTAACTTTTACTTTAAGATAATGTCCATCCAGTCCACGGGACATGCCTCTGTGTTTCCCAGTGATTCATGCAACTAGATTGGAAAGCTGTGCCCTGTGCTCCCTTGCTCAAACTTCTGTTTCAACTAACACAGGGTCACAACGTCTATTAAGTGTATGGAAAATCCTCTCAACCATCTGAAATTATTCCATGACCCCCATGACATTTAGCTAATCAACACTGCACTTTAATTTCTGTGTAATCTTCACTAATTAAAGAGGTCAGTCTTTCTGCTGAAATGACCAAGGTACGAGTTTCTTGTGTCTTCAAGAACAGATTAAATGGGAGGCAACTGTGACAGTAGACCTCTATACACAAATTCTGCAAAATCAAAAGAAAGTAAAAAAATAACAATTTTTCCTGTGTTTGGTTGACAAAGAAAGATCAAAGCTCTGTCTTAAAAGGTGTATTTTATTACTGTGTTATGTGCTTAGTATAAACTTCAGTTCTTTCTTTTTTGTTGTTTTGGGGGGGGAGTATGTTTTTATATATCTTGTAGCATCAATATAGTTGAAACAATAGTTGAAGCCAAGGCAATACTTTTCTTCCTTGCAGATTCCTGTACAGACTTTAATAAATGGCATGCTTACCCCAATGACACCCACAAGACAAGAAACTGAGAAGACATGCCCAAGAAGTGGAAAAAAAAGGGAAGACAGTTTCTGAGGAGTGGTGTTAGAACTGCTTTCTTAAAAACCCTGAAGACCGACCTATGACTGTCACACTACTAAAATATTTTCAGGTGATAACACACTTCTCTCCACTAATACTTTGCTAAGGAAAAATCTCGTTTTACTGAGGAAATGGCAAACAGAGACCTAAGAAAGCAGGAATTGTGGAGGAAGCAGCTGGAGAAAGCACAACTTAGAAACTCTTCTGCAGACACTATTACTAAATACCATAAATGTGATTCCAATCTGCAAAACTTTCAATGCATAGAAAAAATTACCAAAAGTCCAAATAAAATAAATTTCTCCTGATGGTGCAGCCAAGAGGTACTGTCCAGTTTGATTGATCATGTGCATAACACCACAGCTGCCACAATGGGTAGAGTTTTGCAATGTTCTTCTGGGAATGCTAACATTGGAGGAATGTGGAGATGCTCCCATCATGCAATACATGCTCGTGCATCTCTCCCTGTTGAAAACCACCACACATGTAGATTCTATTTAGAATCACAGAATCATTTAGATTAGAAAAGACCTCTAAGATCATTGAGTCCAACAATTAACCCAGTGCTAACAAGTGTAATGTTGTAAACAATGATGTTTTGGTTAACAATCCTTAGTTCTATATCTTTCCTCCCTCTGGGGAAACTCTACTAGGGATGCAGCCAGTTCTGCTTCAGGAATTCTACTTTCCCTTCAGAAAATATTTAGCAAAAAATTAAAACTCAAGGTATTTTTCAGTCTGATATGGGGGAAAATGTGTACTTATAGCTGAAAAGATAAACAAAAATATTAATCTGCTAACCCAAAAGAGACTTTATCCTCAATATGAAAACCAGGATTCACATATGGGCTATAAAATTTATAATAAAACTCCCAACAGAATCAACATGTTCAAAGAAAAGCAATTACTTTTCATTACTGTAGGTACAGCTGAGAAATCAGGCCACACAGAGGAAGGGATGAGAAATAAAACACCTTTTCTAAGGTGCTTTTTTAGATTATGCCCATATTCCTTCAGGATTCTCCTTAACTGCTGTTATAGAATGCAGAGAGAAACCAGCATTGTCACATGACCTTGACTCCCCTCATTATGATTTCAGCCCTAACACTACATAAATGCAACAAAAACACTACATAAATGCAAGAGAAGGAACAGGACAGGATATTACTATTACTTACTCTTTATCAGAACAATCTGGGTAATGAATCTGCCCAAGCACCTGTTGTGTGAAACAAGCATGTAAAAATCTTGCTTTCATGCTTTATGGCATTTCATGTGTCTGTTTTTTTATTTATCTTCAACAATCTGACACATCTGCTCAGAATTTATTATTTGTTTCCATTTTGCAATAGTTATTTAATAGTTTACAGAATACAAATAGACCAGGGGAGATTTGAGTTTCACTGGTAAACAGGAAAGTACATGCATGAAGATGGTAAATCAACATGGACTGAAAAATCACAAGAAACATTTACAGTCTGACTGGCAGACAGAAAGAATTGGAGCATTTTCCCATAATTTCTTATTAGGATAACACTTTAAATTTTGGTAATTGGAATCCAGGAATGTACCAAGAAAAAACCAAACCCGAACTGCAGATGTACAACCTGGGAAGTGCCATGTCTAACTCTAGCAATGCACAATAACCATAGGCTTTTTTCATTGAGTCAAAAAGCAGAGGAATCTGCTGTCTACCTAGATTGCTGAATATTTGTTTCCAAAGACTTATCTCTAGTATTAAAAAAAAAGTGTTTGCAATTAAATAATATTTTTGGTGTCTTCTTCTTTAATTGTTGGTTAGGAAAGGGTAAATAATATTATTCAGGTCTATGTTACACTTCAATTTTGTATTTTACACCAGTATTCCCATAAATTATGATACCTTATAAACAAATATTTAAATGTGTTGGGTAGAACTTCATATACTAAGTTAAGCTTTGAGAAATCTTCAAAACTGAAGCTGGGCGTGGAAACACAATCATTGGAATCACAAAGATCTACAATTGTGTATTATGCTTATTCAAGCACTATGTTATTTTTAATGAACTGAGCAGATTTTAAATTATAAAACCAAGAGGCAACTTCCTCATATGTCACATTTCATTTGCAGAACTATAGCTATTTAAATACTGCTTTTCTCTTTTCATGTGTAGTTACTTGTATCTTACATGTTGAAAAATATACCTATTAGAGAATAGGTTTATATTTGATTGATCAAAATGAAGAGAAATAAAATACAGGAAAGGTCACCACATATCACACTCAAATAGTCTAGGCAAGCTGCAATTGAATCAGAGACCATCCCAGCAACCCAGTCATTCCATAACTCAAACTTAAGGCAGCCACAGGCTGTTGGAGATTATGGAAGAATGTTGCTAGGATAGAAAATCTGAAGCCTAGAGTCTGGTTCTTGTTACTTCTGTGACATTCCACCCCACAAAGCCATTCCCACCACACAAAGTTCCAAATTACATTCCATGTGCATTTGACATCATGATATTTCTAATTCCTCTCCTAAATATTTGGGCAATCTCAAAGTTAACTTTGTGAATGATAGCACAGAAAAGCATCTAATTAAGAAAAACATGTACTCCATAAACCAAATTGAACTGACCCAGGAGGGCAGAACAAAACTTTGCTCCCAGTAGATTTTATTAAAATAATTTCATCCTTCTTGCATGCTTTGATCAGCAATATGATAAAAATAGTTATTAAATTATCATCAGTCACTGCATACCAAGCATTCATTTTACAAGCAATGGTGGAGAAGAATCATAATTACAAAGCAAGCATATCAAACCATCTGCAGTTATGCAGATGGGTTTTTTACAGTAGTAGAGAAATGTACTTATTTATGCTTAGCTATTTTTAAGTACTCGAGAAGGAAAGGCACTCCATGAATACTTACCAGCATGAATGCTGACCCAAAAGGATTCATAAATACTAAGCTTTGCTTCTGGCACTTGAACAACCACACTGATTCCAAATATCATGTCCTAATCCACTAGCTTCTCTGTTTCTGATCCTGTATAATGCTCTGAAGGCTTAAAAACCTTTAACATTTCACAGTTAACTTCTTGAAAATTAATGGGAACAGCAGAGTAAAGCAGGATGAGAGCTAACATCTACAAAAGAATATTACATTTGTAAATCAGAGCAAAGTGGCAGTGCTCCATTTTCAAATATCTTTAGCCCTCAGTATATATTATAAAAGTGATTGATCATATATGTAAAATACAGACTATCTTTAAAAAGATACACTTTTGTAGGACAGTTTTATATAAACATGATCACATGCAGCCTTACCCAATTCAGTATGACAAATTATCAGTTAGACTAACTCATAAATTGGTATATCAGACCAGCTTCTCTGTAATATTGCTTTAAATAAGGCCATCAGGCCCAATATTTGTCTGGTTTTCAGCTGAAAAACAACACAGTGCAGGAAGAAATATAATATTCTTCAATATAAACATTCAGGGTATTTTTTTTCCTGACAGTCATCAGAAATACCTGTTTGATATATTTGTTAAAAGACAAAGAATAAGAACAATTTGCCATTTAAAACAGCCATTAAAATTCTTGCACTGACATGGCAACAAGGTACCTCATTATATCAGCCCTGCCGATATTTCTGGGGAATTTGACAGGAGTAGGTACTCAAGCTCATTGTGCTCAGCAAAAGATGCAAGATCTGTTGTGACTTAGTATGTACAAACATTGGAGCACAGATTCAGAGAAGACATGCACTATATTGATTTAGGGCAAGGCTCCCTGTTGTTTGCCACCTGGAATAACAAAAGAACATTTTGAGAAAATCTATGTGTTCTGACATTCCTATTCATGTTAGGCAATGTTTTATGTCTCGAGTGTTCAAAATAAATTCCTAAGTACTGTTTGTACTTCAAGCAGTACTCCAAACAGACTCTGGCCCACTGCACTCTGGGGTTTGACTGACAGGAAGTATAAAACTTTTAGCCCAGATCATTGCAAGGATAAATGAACTTGCAGTACCAGATTTAATATTATGGAGCTGGCCTGTGCCTATGATCTCTCCTTCCTCAGAAGTTTCCACACAGTTCAACACTGTAGCTTAATACTCCTGAGTACAGCACCAAGGGGAACACACACAAGCTGTATCTCAGCACCACAACCGCTGCATTACCCCAGTTCAAAGCTTTTATTGCACACAGGCTCCAGCTGCTGAACCAAGAACTGTTGCGGTGTGATATTATGGTTTACGTGTCATTAATTATTCCAACAAAGAACAGCCAGACCTTCCTTCCATTTCTTTTACTTTCAGAAGAAAGACATTAATAAAATAGTTTGTGTTCTCATTTCTCCATGCCAGAAGGGGATTCAGATACACTGTCTAAACAAGTAGCCTTCAGTGACCAAACAGCCCAGCTCTGGTGGAACCATGCCTGGTTAATTTTGCAAGTTGTGTATCAATTCAGTGATGGGCTCCTCTTATTTTAGAGTTCTTTTTCAAGCAGGTTTCACATGTCTTCTTCAAAAGCAATTTATTCTACCCTTTCATCCCTAGTAAGAAAAAGGTCTGGATTTGAGGTTACCAAGATTTTGTACTTATTACAAAACATATGTTTGTGAGGTTTAGATGTGATGTCTGTAATGGTATTGCAGCTTGGTGCAGATTAAGTTCAAGAGTCTTCTCATGAGAAAGAAATTGAATAGATACTGCTGTGATGTTGTGAGGTCCCCAGGATGAGGTGAGAGATGAGAATTTGATTCCAAGTTCTCAGAAGGATGATTTATTATTTTATGATATGATATTATATTATATTTATTCTATTTTTATATTATATTATAAAGAAATTATATACTAAAACTGTACTAAAGAAAAAGAAAGATACAGACAGAAGGCTAAACAAAAATGAATAATAAAACCTGTGACTGACTCAGACAGTCTGACACAGTTGGCTGTGATTGGCCATTAATTAAAAACCATTCACATGTTTGGATAAACAATCTCTAGACCTCATTCCAGAGGAGCAAAACATGGAGAAGCTGAGGCTTCTCATCTTCCCAGGAGAAGAAATACTGGTGAAGGGATTTTTCAGAAAATATCACGGTGACATACTGCAGCACTGTTCTCCCGCTCAGTATCATCCAAAACTGTAGTAAGTCACTCTACATCATCATCCAGGTCGCTAAAAAATATATGACAAAACAGAACCAAAGAAAGCCCATCAGAGAACTTCACTTGAGTACTCTTTCAGTCAGCAAGTATTCCAAATTAATTTTGTATGTAGTATTTTCTCATCTTGCATGAGTTTTTAAATAGAGTATTCATGCTGAACTCTAGACATGTAGCATATATTGGGGATGGAGTTGTTTGTTTTTAAAGCTTATACATGGCCTGAAACATGACCTTCTTCAACAAATTCTGTTTTCTGATGTTATTCTCACTATGTTCTTGGACTACAGCTCAGTTTTGTGATTGTTTCTTCTGTCAGTTTACTGGATATTTTAGAGAGGGATTTATAACACCCTATTTTCTATCCTTTCTTCTTTGTGTAGAAAAATATTTTCCTTCCTTCCACCGCTTGGTATTTTATTTGTCCTTTGCAAAATCTTGAACACAAGTGCCGACACCTTTGAGATTTCACACATTTGTTAAATGTCTGGGAATGATGTTCAACAGGCTCATCTAACTTACAAGCCTCTCGTTCACCTAAGCATTTTCTAAATCCTTTTTTCTTAGTTCAGGTTGGCTTACTGCCAGCATTTGTTCTATCAGACACCAGTAGTAACCTCATTAGTGAAGATCAGAGAAGAACAGCATTAAACACATCAGCCTTCCCCCTCCCATTATCTGTGAGTAGAAGTCACATTCTGTACTCCCACACTCTGGCAGTGCCTAATACTTTGTGATTAATTATCTTATTACTGACGTGCTTTTGGAGGAAATGTGTTGTTTATTTGAGAATTGTTCCTAATTCCATTCTGTGATTTGATCTTCCAAATGTTGAGCTTGAAATTACAGAAATCAGCAGAGAAGAAAGGGATATTTCATTGTTCATCATTTACTTTTTCCTCTTGATAACTTTCTTGTATATGTAAACAGGGAATAAAATTTTAGCACTGAGATCCCCAATGCTTTTGGCTTAGAGTGATATACTCATCTGCTGAAAACAGTTTTTATACATTTTCTGTGCTAAAATACTTCTATATTTGGTAACCATTTATTTGTAGAGAGCAGTGACACTGTGCAGCAGGGAAGGGCCAGATCCCTCATGAGTTAAAACATCTCAAGTAATGCTGAACACTACACTTGGCCAGAGTCAAACACTGATGAAGCAAATTTTTGAAGATACAAATTCAGATTAGCCTCTTTGGTGGAAAGAGAGGATTAGTTCTGAGTTTATATTATCAGTTGACTGCAGAGTCACTTCTGACACCCATTCTTTTACAGCATGTTGTTGCTTCAGGCACAACTGTTGTTTCTAACAAATTATCATAATTCCCTGTGCCCGCTATTTATCTCAGATCTCCTCTGCCTGAGAACTAGAATTAGGTTTCTAGTGCCAATCTGACACAGTCTAGCAGCCATGCCAGATATCCCTGATAACCCATTCTGCACTTTCCCCATTACCCTGCATTGGTCATGGAGGTACACTATGCATAAAATCCTGGAAAAGTCTGCTTGGGACTTATACATGTGACACCACAACTGGTTATTACCCTGATTATCTGCATGACCCTATGCTCACTCACACTTCTCTAGCTAGTTTCCTTTCCAGAAACCTTTGATCTGCAGACAGTCTATAAAGATCTGTTCCTTGCATATCAGTATTCCTCTCGAGCACCAGAAGCTATGTATGCCTCCTAAAAAGTACAGATTTTTATTCCAAACCTCCACACTTGACTCTATTTAGTTTCTTTCTATACAAGTCCTGGGAGGCTGAGCACAACACACAGCCCATGGTGCAGCATAGGTGGGAATGCTGGGTTAGAATTCTCTGCAAAACAGGGTGAGATGTGGAACCTTCTGCAAAAGCGACTGGAGGAGACAGACAAACAGCCTGTTATGAACTTGTTCCCAGAATGGCTCAAATCAGTACAGTGCTAATGAGGTACCATCCCTGGGATACATCACGAATAACATTCCTGACAAATATGGGTGGGTGAAGTTCATTTATAATACAACAATTAATTTACAGCAGTTCAGCTTTTCAGACTGCACAATGACTCTCAAGGTGTATTTGCTTGGAGGCATACACAAGGGTAGAACATTTACCCTATGCATTTTTTTCTCTTAGAAGGTTGCAACCCAAAGCTTTTCACAATTTACCCCGTATCTCTAGATCCCACTGTCAAAGCTTTAAATTTCAGAATAACTGGAAGAATTCATTAAAAAGATTAATATTCAGAAACAATGGGATTGTTAATTCAACTGCTCTGTTGGAGGTCACAGTTAATACAGTTTCTGTTTATATTGAGACAACCACCTACTATAACCTTCCAGTTTCACTAACGCTTAATGATTAATGACATTTTCTTACAGGAATGAGCAACCATTTAAAATGTGAGTTGCTATTGTATTACAGTTTATCTCTTACAGAACTCTAATGTTCGAATTTAAAAACAAACCTCTATGAATTAAGCAAGCAATCATACAGCACTGACAGCAGAGTCAAATCTCAAAACCCCATTTCCCTCCCCCCAAGACTTCAGTAAACTCTGGCAAAACTCATGTATATTTCTATTCGTGCATAGGTAGATTCTAGCATTTTATTATGAAATAGGAAGGGAAAAACTTACAAAAATTCTTTCAGATATTACTCAAATCTTTCCCTCTCTTTAGTATCTGTGTAACTGGTGGGTTGTAGTATTAACTCTGCCCTTAACTCATCAAAATATCTGGCTGTTTACCTTATTTTTGCTGTTTACCAAAAGTCCCCAACCCCTCCTGGTCTCAAACTTAATATTTTTAAAGAATTACCACTTTTTTAGAGGAGTATGATGTGTACAGTAAACAAATCTTTTTCAGAAAAGTTTTCTAAAGATATAACCATGACCTGCATCAAGCAGGCCATTGGTGGGATGCTCCATACAACATCTTGTTAAACCATTTTCTTCCATTTTGTCACTCTTAATTTTTTTTAAATTGCCTGAAGTTTGAGAAGCATCCACAAAAAACTAGCTAATAATCAATACATCAAAAATCTTGAACTACATTAATTACATTAAATACTACTATTATTTCTTCTGCACAGTGAGAATTGCAGAAATTTCTACTCCTGGTAATGCCGACACATTGCTGACTGGCTCAGACCCAGCTACAGGAGTAGCAGATACTTGCAACATCAAACCCACACATTTTTCTTAGTTAGCAGACAGCTATTCTTTCAGATGATACTGGTACCAGCCTTTCTGAGTCATCTCAACACTGTTCACATGCCATTCCCCCTGCCTAGAGCATAGCATAGGAAAGCTGCTAGCACGTAATGAGACAGATCTGTCCATTTCAAGGCTGAATCTCACAAAATGCTAAGGTGGCAACATTTCCACTTGGGTTCAATTTGGGAAAGATAAGGTAATATGTGTCATTGTCAGGAAAAAGCCACCAATGGTTTGGCTTTGTTTTCCTTAGTTTTAAATTTAACTTCAAGATGTTAAAATCAGGAAATTAATACCTTATTATCTTGACAAAGTGTGATATCGCATATAAAATTGTTTTTCTCTTCAGCATCATATGTCTTTTCATAGAATCCTAAGCACTGAGACATAGAATGGCCTGGGTTAGTAGAGACCTTAAAGATCATCTTATTCCAAACCCCTACCCTGGGGAGGGACACTTTTCACCAGACCAGGTTGCTCAGAGCCCCATCCAACTTGGCTTTGAACACTTCCAGGGATGGGGCAGCCACAGCTTCTCTGGGCAACCTGTGCCAGTGCTGGAACATTCTCACAGTAAAGAACTTTCTCATAATGGATAATCTAAACCAACTCTCTGTAAAGAAGGCTTGTACCAGTTTGAAGGCCTTGTCCTGTCGCTGGTAAATAGTTTCCCTCCATCTTTCATGAGGGCCCGCTTCAGGTACTGGAGGTCCCCAATTAGGTCAGTGTGGAGATTCTCAGTTCAGTCAAAGAGAATTCTCCCAGGCATCAGGGATGGGGAACTTAGAGAGGAAGAATGAAAACAATTATTATCTCTCTTTCTGTTCATGTTGTTTATAGATATGTACCTTCAGAGAGTGTTATTCATAGTTCACCAATAGTGTGAAATTTTTTTACTTTGAGACCAATCGGGTTTCACCTGTGTGATCCTCTTAATAAAATCTCTCTTTTTTGCCTTCTGAACCATGGAGTGATTTTGTCCGTCCCTGGCTCAACAGTGTCAAGTCAGTACAAAGCTTCTTTTTTCCAGGCTCAATAATCCAAGTTCTCTCAGCCTTTCCTAATAGGAGAGGTTCTCCATTCCCCTAACCAATTTCATGGCCTCCCCTCTCCTTGCTCCAACACTTTCATGTCCTTCCTGAGCCGGGACCCCAGAGCTTGACTGAGTACTTTGTTGGAGTTCAGAAGACATGAAAAGAGCTTTGTATTTATTATCCTAGTTAGAGGATACTGTTGTCATGATAATACTGCCTGCAATTTCAGCTAACTGTACTTGCAACAGAATCTGCTGCCTTTAGCCTTTAATCCAGTTCCCATGAGTGGTACTTTACACTTCTGCATTATGCAAGGGGAATATCTAAGGGCCCTCTGTACCCAGTAACTGCTCATGCACATCAAAAATAAGGCTCTACTAAAACAACTCAACTATCAGAACTTTTACACACCTACTGCTTAATCAATACATCAGCATCAGAGAATGCTGATGCTGTAAACAAGCCATTTGCAATTTTATTAAATGACAAGTGCTTTGGCTGCATGTTTTAAGGTATATTTTTCTTTCCATTTTACTTTTAAGTATTTACATAAATGACCCAAGGGAAGGCTTCTCTTCAAACATTTTTACAAGACTGAAATGATATACTAGGTTTTTGTAGATTAATAAAGGTGAAGTGTAGCTTTATGAAAAATAAAATTTATTGTTTGCATGACAAGAGCTACTCTTCAAGCTTTTAGTATTCTAATATATCAATCATAAGATACACCTTGCTGGATGAAGAAATGTAACCACTAATGTTCACAGAAATTATGCATTGCTGGTTTAGTATTTTATATCTTAGGAATTTTACAATTTCATCATAAATGGAATTTGGAACATAGAGACTACTTAGAAATTCAAGATTGCTTTGTGGTTTCTTTAAATATTTTTACCCAAGTACTCCATTTAAACTAAATTAAGCCGTAAAAATACAGAGAAGAAGAGTGCAGTTTCTTAATATCAGCAAATAAAAGTTGACTATGTTGTATAAAACAACAATTGAACTCCTTGGTCTGGATATATTCTTATTCAATAATTCTGTCATAAATCATTCCCTGCTACATGTGCTTGGCAAAATGCACTACTTGGCTCTAACAGCTGTACTTTTGATACTTTTGAGTCATACAAACTTCTGGAGTTTATTTCAACAAACTATGATAGTGCAAGCTCATTTAATAGATAAAATCTCTTCTGGAACAAACCAGTGGGAAAAGAAGATGACTCAGAGGGATGATATTTAATTAGTATTATGCATGGTAATAAGCCATTCCAGAACTAAGCTAGTCATGACAAAGAAAACAGCCTCTCAATCTCTACAGCTCTTCAGGGTTTAGCTTTAAATAATGACTTATCACTGAAAGTTTTAGCAAATGCAAATGCAGAGCTGCAAATATATCCTGAGCTGCCAATATAATTCAAAGATTTAAATACAATGATTTTTTAATACACTACTGTTTAGTGAGTAGATAATATTATTTCTTAAATACTAGTTCTTATAGAAAATATTTATGATTAAAATCTGCCTGTGCACTGGTTTATATCTGCAAACTAGGGCAACTGTAATTACCTAGATAGTAGGTAGGCACAGGATTATTTACTGTTGTTCTAACAAAGGAATGGCTGGAAATACTTTTCTGTCAAACAAATTTTTAGCATCTATATAGAGCAGTTTGCCATATTTAATGTACACTGGAATCCAAGAAGTCCATATCAGCCTCTAAGAAAGGAGGGGTGGAAAAGATTCCAGTCAAGATCAGCACAAAAGTTTTATGATGCTTCATCACCAGCCCTGTAAAAAAGACCTAGTGACAGGGACAATCTTCTATTGATATCTACAATCTAAACTGTCTTCCAGCTGCTTGCCACTGGTAAAGTTTTAGGGTGAAGGTGGGGGAACAGGTCTTTTAGTCTCTACTGTTCATATCAAATCCATGAAATTACTTTCATTTCATGGTTATGACTGCACTAAACAAACCACTTCCTTCTTTTATATTACTAGACGGGAGATGTAAAGAGTAATTAGAGCTTTCAGAGTTAGAAACCCCAAGTGTTTGCTAAGTAGCAAGTTCTTATCTCTAAAGGAAATTGTCATGAGAGAAGACAGATTTGTCAGCCTTCTTTTCACACTGCAGCTGTATCCAGCCAGGCTGCTACTCCAGACTGTCCCTGTGGTCAAGGAATACACTCAACCTCATCTATTCCTCCAACTTAAAGAAACAAGGAATGTCCAGACTGAGTAGCATGGACCGCCTGGATGTCTCAGGCTATCCAGGCCATAAGAAACACCTCCATCCCTTTAATGTAATGCCATGCTGAAGCATGCAAAAGCATGCAAAAGCAAAATGCAAAATCTACCCCAAATCCATTTGTGGAATTAAGTTTGCATTCCCCAGGGCTTTGACTAAATTGTTAGAAGTAAATTGAGCTAAAAGAATTTCTGAAAAGAACCAGTCAGAAGCATATTAAAACACTGCAGAATAATTTATGAGTAGAAACTGTAATGATGTGATATATCATTGGTGAATATAACAATTTTTTCATTAGCATTTTAGAGTTAATTTCAGCAAATGAATTCATATTTGAAGTTCACTGTAGTGTACAAAATTGAGCCCTACATCTATGAAGAATATTTGACAATAGTAAAAGAGTTTCTGGGTTTAGTTGACATTTTATATCTTAAGGTGAAAGAATTAAACAAATGGGAGTTATGCTTGTTTGACATTCTGGATATCCTTCTGTTTATATGCGAAAGCTGTCCTAATTTTCCAGCAGGGCTGGTCTCAGAGCTGCCTGCCTCTGAGTGGCTTTAGAGCATAGCCAGGGTTTTGAATTGTGAGTAGCCATGTTCTTGCTTACATTCTCTGATTTGAATTGGAAAACAGTAATGGGAATATTTTCAGCCAAATACAAACTTCATTGACTGTTTTGCTGAAATTAAAGTAACTGACAGTTCCAAATGTGATACAAAAATAAGGAACCTGTAGTGATTATCTTCTGAAGTAACTCAATCTCCCCAGGACATCTCTCTGAACCTTTTGCCTGACAAAGCAAATACTTTCTAAAGAATATTAGAACTCACAAGGGCTTTTAGCAAAATCCAATATTCAACTTAAAAGCGTGAATAGATTTTACCTTTAATTTTCCAATAGGTTTAAACTATGTCTTTCTAGATTAGAAGACCACATGATGTTAAGATACACCAATGAAAATAGGACAAAAAATGCTTTGAATTTGAAAATGTCTGGATTGAGCCCTTGAATGTGACCCACTTATCTTGTGTTGCAACAACACGTTAACACACATGTAGTACATGGAGTTTCATTAATTTCTCCAGGTGCCCATTTTCCAGGAATAATTATTCCTCTTCTGTTTGCATGACTCATGGCATAAGATTAAACAATATTTGGAACAAAAGATATTTTTGAGAATTTTGTGGTAAAATGGATACTCCAGTCCAGTCCAAATGATAGTCCCAATATGCAGAAAGCAAATGCTAAGATAGCTTCCTTATTCTATGAAGCACTTTTCCTAAGTTTTTCTGAACTAAAAACTCTAATCATACTTGAAGAATGTCCATCATATAGGGATTTCAATTACACACAGATGCATCTGACCCAAACACAGCCAAATTCAAATTCAAATTCAAAATTATGGACTAAATGCTTAAAATGATAAATTTTATTATGATTGTTATTATCATTTAAATTACAACCAAGAAGGCTCATGAAAATCTTGGTTCTGAAGGTTGCAATGGGAAAGCTCACCCCAGAGAAAATAAACAGCATATTGCTGATGCAGCATGTCATGCGTCCTGAGATATTTGGTTTAAAACCTTGGAAGAATTAGTGCAGAAAACACCTTACCTACAGTGACAGAATGTTCTTTTGATTGTTTTTCTCTGTGGGTTTGTTGACTTTTTTTCATTTTTTTAAAGAGATATACTTTGGTGGCAAGAGACTCCTCAGTTAAACTGCAGTTACCCACTCTAAATTTATTGAGTTTGATGTGAACAAACACAAAGTCTGTGCTAGCCTTGGCACCATCAATCAAAGTGCTGGGTAGTATCACATCTTAAGCTTCTTGATTTAGAATTCTTTTTCTGCTTACTTACTGAGACGTGCAATGCGTGTTAATGCACCTGTGGATGAGGACAAATAGTGTGATAAGCTATGAAATATTTTCCCTGAGATCAAAAAAATATCAAAAACTGACAAATGAGAGATCTAGTGGGACTAAGAAACATTTTATTAGAAAACCAAAGATCTGTTTACTCTATCTTCTAAAATTTATCACTCTTTTCTCTGAAGATTTCACATCTTTCAAGACAACTTCAGAGGTCTAAAAATTTTTTGTGTATTGGTCCATTGAAGCTGAAATTGCACTTATACCACTTATGTGAGGTTATTTCAGAATCAAGAGAAGTGAGTGCAAATGAAAAATTATTGAGTTGAAAAGCCTTTTTTTCCGTAGAGGAAAGCAACTATCAGAAATACCCTTTACTGATATAACACCTGTATGCACAACAAGGAATAGGAATTGTTTATGGATCTTCAATAGTATTCTGGAGTGCACCAGGAATGGCATTGCCAGCAGGTAGGGAGTGATCCTGCCCCTCTATTCAGCCCTGGTGAGGCACCTCTGGAGTGCTGTGTCCAGTTCTGGGCTCCTCAGGGCAAGAGAGACATGGAGCTCCTGGAGTTGGTCCAGTGGAGGCGGCAGAGATGATGGAGGGCTGGAGCTTCTCTCTTATGGGGAAAGGCTGAGGGAGCTGGGGCTGTTCAGCCTCGAGAAGAGACTGAGAAAGGACCTCATCAGTGTCTGTCAGTGCCTGCAGGGAGGGGTCAGAGCAGGGACCAGGCTCTGCTCAGTGCTGCCCAGCAATGGGGCAAGAGGCCACAGGAAGAAACAGATGCACAGGAAGTTCCATCTGAACATGAGGAAGAAATTCTTCACTGTGCAAACAGATCACACGAGAGGCTGTGGAGTCTCCCTCACTGGAGATATTCCAGACCCATCTGGATGCAATCCTGTGCCATGTGTTCTGGGATGATCCTGCTTGAACAGGGAACTGAGACCAAACGATCCACTGTGGTCCCTTCCAATCTAACCCATTCAGTGAATTTGGGGATTCAGGGATTCAGTGAATTTGGGTTTTATTTATATAGATATCATATCACCCAGCAGATATATTTAATATTATGGAAACTGAAAAAGCATGAACATGATCAGGTGGATGTGAGTATAGTGTGAATGCAAGATCTGAAGACATTCCTTGAAGAGGAAAATCTAGTAAGAATTCAATTATGATTATTAAACATAAGAACTTAGTCAATGTACTGGTTAGATTTTTTTACCATTCTTGTAGAAGGTCACACAGATTAAAAAATAGTAATATAAAAGATAGAATTTCCTGGCCCCCAAAATTTGGGGGATTACATTTTCTCTGTCAGAGTTCTGACTGTACTAGACCAGAGAATAGGACAGCATTACTCCCCTGCCATACAGATATTCGTTTTCATAAGTAAAAGCCAGTTAATTGGGATCTTGACTGAACTCCTGTGAAACTCATGTTACCTATGTCTCTTTTAATGATATAGTTATGTAATACAAAAAAAAATTATAAGCATTTTCTGTTTTCAGAATGCAATATGGAAAGGCATAAAAATTAGCTGTCTCTATCTTAAATTACAAAACCATCAAGACTGTTGTCTCCTACAAAAAGGCTTGAAATTATTATTACTATTACCAAAATAATTTCTTTTAATTGATGAGGAAAAAAAAGGGCCAGAGCCATAAAATATACTTTTCTCTCAAAACAGCACTTTATTTAAACAAGGAGAATGACTAATATTGTATTGTGGGGGTGCAGGATTATTCAAATTAAATGTACCATTTTGAAGCAATTAGATCAGAAAATAAAACCAAGAAATAATCACGCATTATTTCTGAAAAGACAGTGCAGAACTAATTAGCATGAAAAACTATATTCAGGTTCTTCCCTCTCACTTTGCTCCATAGATAACATTGATTTCTACAAAGCAACTCCTAAAGTAACTTTTTTTAAAAGTAACTGAACTTTCTCCTGGGAACATTGTATTGTTATATGTTAAATTAGTTATGCATTTTGAATGTATAAGATATCAGAGACTACATTCACATATTTTCGGTGATCAAGCTGCCAAAATGATTCTATTTAAATTGAACTTTTCTTTACATAACCTTGTTTTCCATACTGCTGTTACTTTTCAGGTTGCTGTATTATCAGACTGTAGTTTTCTAAACCTGTTCACACTCCTTAACTGTGCACAGCTACAGAATTTTAAGTGACCAGGTTAGGTTACAGGTGTGCACCTGTGCCACAGAACCTGCTCAGAGGCCTTGAAGCACAACAAAATATGTTTTTGCCCATGTTTTGAGCACTAAATAAAAGTAAGATGGACTACCACTGAAAAACCCTGAGAAGTCAAACTGGAGACAGTTCAATAGCTGTAAAAGCATTTACATCTATCCTTTTCAAAAATCAACTGGATATCATAAAATATTCTGATTTTTCTTATGGACTTATGGCCATGGCCATACTTTTTTTTTGATGTTTGCTAACAAACCCCTCTCCTCTTTACCAATCAACTCACATTCTAACAATAGCAGTATTAGTATTAGTACTGCTAATAATACTAGTACTATTAGCATCACATTTCTTAAATAATTTCTTTTTTTATTTCTGCCCAAGTTCTGCTGATATAGAAACATAGACCCAAACACGCTGTTTCCACTCAATGTACACTCGAATAAAATTATCCTGAAAATAGATAAAAAATGCACATCTTCATACAAATGGGAAACTAGAATACTGTGTGTCTGCTCTGGTTGCCTCTAAGGTGTTATGTACAGGGAATATTCCTGCAGTATTGCACAGCTATTATGATTTGAACCATATTTCTAAGCTTTTTTGTGCTCCTATTTTTCTCCAAAGTCTTCTGGGGGTAGCATTAATATTATTTTTCTAGCATGCTTTAAAGTTTCTACTCCAGACAGTAAGACAAAACCAAAGACATATTTATGAAGACATATTTAAAGCACATTCATCCCAGACTATAAAAGCAAAAGACATTAGTAGCCATACTTAGATATCTGAAACAAACCATTTAGGAGCTAAAAAATAGTGCAAGCATACAAGAGCATGAGTAGATTCTTCCCCAAAACAAGAGTAAATAAAAGTAGTATTCAGAACATGAGACTTTCTCCCGTTAACTGAATGACAGAACATATTGTTGCAGAGGAAAATCATCATTCTCTTCTATGCTAAAAGCCTGCAATACAAGATTCTGCAGTACCAAGATTCTGCCTAATGCCTTTTAAAACCCACAGAAACGAGACACCTCTGTGGATTTTAGCACAGCTTGTAAAGTACCTGACCTGTTTCAGGCCACACAACAGCCTGACAAAAAAGGAGAGTGTTTGTTGGAGAGTTCTGCCTCCCTGCACTAACATAAGAAGTGACCCTATTAAAAGCTAATCATGGAGACTAAGGTCAATGAAATATTCATTATAGCTTAAAAATACACATTCAGTCATAAAAAAAAAATCATTATACTACAATTCATTGGTTTTTCTACTTCAAAAACAGAACTTACAAGTTATGTCATTAAGAACACAGAGCCAACACAACACTAATTACAGGCCTCAGTGACGCCCATGGGAAGCAGTTTCAGATTTTCCCAAAGACAAAAGGATAAGCATAGGCATCTTGGTAACACTATCCAAATTAATGTGGAAAGATTTCTACAATCTGGCAGAAAGAAAATGAAAGAGTGTATTCAGAAATTTCAATTACAAGAGCAAAACAATTACTCTGCTGTCTGGTTTATATCTCCCAAAGTCATTTTCTTTCAATTGACAGTAAAAGCAAACTTAATGCAAATGTATTTACATCCAGCTCTTAGCCATGTACAGAATCTGAAGCTAAAAAACAGGGTAAAGATTTTTTCTGCTGACAAATACAGAAAATAAATTAAGAAACTTTTAGGTATGTGGATATATTTTACCATAGCCACTGGTTTTAGTTTCTAAAACGAAAGGATAGTTTTACCCCAGTAGGTTTTCTTTGGTTTGCTATCAAAAATGTAGTACTCTACCTTTCCCTTGAAAGATATTCACTTAGATATGTGTATTTGCATGATACTACAGTGGAAGATTTTTCTTGTTACCGACCCTGTCAAGAAAGAAATTCAAGGTTCAACACCAGCTATGCTCAGCGAAACAGTCAGACTGCTTTAACAAGCTGTTGGAGCAGCAGTTATATCTCATCAGCTTCAACTCAGAATTCCCAGCTGAAGAGGGAGACTGAATTTCTCACTAAAGTCAAAGGTTAAAAATTGCTAAATTTAATCCAGGTAGCACTCTAGTCTCTTGTGAGAAGGAAAGCATGTGTGTGGTTCTAAAGTAGGGCTATCCGTGGAAGCCTTCCATTGGTTCACACATACCTTTGAGATTGCTTTCTCTTTACAGGTTATTTTGTTTGCTACATTATTTCATCAGTTTGGTTATTCTTTTTCTCAAATTTTTCTTCTTGAAACCCTATTTAAGTTCATGTATTTAAAAATGAGGTGCAAGAACTTTGCAAGAAAAAGAAAAACCTTTCCAAAACACTCCCAATTATAAAATTATATACTTTTCCATTCTTCTATCTCATTTTAGTCTCATGTGCATATAGGCAGCCTGTGAGTTGCTTAATAAAGCATCTTGTGAAGCTGGATTATACCTGCTTGCAGCAATTATACCAGACAGGAGTTCTAGGAACACAGTGTGCTCAGAATTAGAAGCATTTACTGTTGGAATATATGGAAAATAGCAAGTTATGCATGTTGCCATTCAGTTCAGCTCATTTTCAGCAGAGCTCTTGCAAGTTACCGTAGAGTATGTTTGCATGCTTAACTAAGTGCATTAACATTTTGGGTTAGATTGGGAACACACTTTTGAACCAAAAATCTCTTATCACCTCTCACATGGCCTTGGTTTGCATTGCAGAATAGTCTCAGAGGACAAATTGCATCTCTTTTGAATTAAGGTAAACTGACATTGTACTTCAGAATGACCTAAATCTTAGGCTGCTGTCAACAGGACCAGGGCAGAGCCAGGCTGAGCGAAATCCCTTGAAAATTGCATAAATACATAAATATGCAAATTTCAGGTCTTTAACCACAAAGTGGTTTGCTATTAGTTTTCTCCTGTTGTACTACACTACTGGCTAATGCAGACTCAAACTTTTCACAGTGGCAGCAGCCCTGGTATTCTCCATGGAACTGCTGACAGTGCCAGCACCCTGAAAAGACTGGGTAGGCATTGAGGCAACAACTGTGCATATGCTGGCCAGCGGTCATAAATTAGAGAACTCCTCTTTCTCTCTGGCCTTAGGAGATTGCACCTTCAATATGGAGGTGTCCTGACAGGTCCAGCCTCTCCAGATGAACAGGTTCTTCCCTCCACAGGCTGGAGTCTCAGCTATCAGAAATGGAGTCAGAGCAAAGGAAAGAGATGTGTGGGTGCCATGTGCCATTGCGGGGTTCTGCCTGTGCGACCACAGGGAGGGCATAAGGAAGAGGCATGCTGCACCTACATGGACTTCAAAGTTGGAATTAAGTGAGTTGGGAGGAACAGCAGTGTCCAAAAAACATACATTTAGGAAGGTTACTCCTCCAGAAGCAGCAGAAGCTCTGAGGACATTTTTGCTTCTGACCCTGATGGAGGAGCTACAGGTGCAGTTACAGGAATCAGGTGATGAATGCTCTGATTAGAGACAGAGGGGCTCTGTCACCAGCCAGGCAGAGGAAAGGGATAGCTAGTATTACTGGACTGTATGGAACAGGATTCCTGGCACATCAGACCCATGGGAGAGAATGCTTTGGTGGACAGTGGTGCACAGTGCAATTTAATGCCATCGGGGTCCACGGAGGCAGAGCTTAGCTGGATTTCTGGAGTGGCAGGGGGTCCCAGCTGGTGAAGTGACCCTAACAGGAAACAAGGGGCATAACATACCCTACTGTGGACCAGCCCAGATTTCCAGGGTGTCCTTGTCAGAGACCACCTCAGAAGAGGAAACAGCAAGGACTAAAAACTATACCATGGGTATACTTTTGTTGTGGACACCATGAAGATTGAACAGCTGTTTACCTTGCCCAGCCTCTGAGATGATCCATCTGTAGTGGGCTTGCTGCATGCCAAGGATCAGCAGGTGCCAGTTGCTACCATGATGGTGCATCAATGGCAATACTGCACAATCCAAGTGCCTCTGGTTACCCTCCCTGAGTTTATTCATCAATGGAGAATGAAGAGGTCATCAGCAAGAGTTCATCACACTTGAACAGTCCCATACAGCCAGTGCAAATAGTCTGATGGAGAGTGCAGTAAACTATTGTGACCTGCACGAAGCACTTTCCACAGAGTGCAGCCATACTGGATGTGTTTGCACTCCAGTACAAACTGGAGTTAAAGGCAGGCAAGTGATAGAACCTTACGTGATCAATGCTGCTTTCTCTGCTGCTTTGGCAGACTGTAGGCCACAGCTTGCTTCCATGCAGAGGGTTGTCCATTACCTGGAATTGTCTGGCCCACAAATGGCAGTACAGTGTAGCATATGACAATGAGACTTATAAGCTGAATTGATCTGTTATTTGCAGAGTTCAGACAGTACTTATACACTCAGTGTGGGAATCTCTGTTCAGTCCTTCAGACACAACCTGGTTTCAGGCCTGTAATAAATCCATCAGCCTGACAGTTTGTTAGTTTTCTCAAGGTTTGCAGGCTTCAGAGAAACAGGATGCTTTTCCTGTGTAATCTAAGTCCTTCCATGCTTCCCAGGAATTTTCTGCAGTGTCAGGCTTTGCTGGTTCCTTACAGTACAGTCCTACCATTTGCCATGGATTGATATAGATCACAGTGGAACAGGGTGAAGCTGCCCAACATTGATGAGTATATAATGTGGGACAGCACAATGAAAGAAGCAATTAAGAAAGTGTTTTTGGACCCTACCTGCAGGGCTGCATCCAGGTCTGGGATCCCAGTCCAGAAGGGACAGGGACTTGTTGGAGGCAGCTCAGAGGAGGCCACCAAGATGATCAGAGGGATGGAGCAGCTCTGCTGTGAGAAAATGCTGGGAGAACTGGGAGTGCTCAGCCTGGAAAAGAGAAGGCTTTGGGGTGACCTACTTTGGCCTTCCAGTGCCTGAAGGGAGCCTACAAGAAAAATGGAGAGAGATTATTTACATGGGTCTGGAGGGACAGGACATGGGGGAAATGGCTTCAAACTGACGGAGAGTGGGTTTAAAGTAGATGTTAGGAAAAAAATATTTTCTGTGAGGGTGGTAAGGCATGTGTACAGATTTCCCAGAAAAGTTATAGCTGCCACATTCTTGGAAGTGTTCAAGGTGAGGTTGGATGGAGCTCTGAGCAGCCTGGTCTAGTGCAAGATGTCCTTGTCCATGTCAGCAGTGTTGGAACTAGATAATCTTTGAGGTCCCTTTCAACCCAGGCTATTCTGTATTTTTATGATTAATATTTTCCCTTAACACTGACTTTGCCCAAAACAAAGCAAGGCAAGGTACCTGCACTAGGGACTTTGTTTTAGGAAATAAAATTTCATTTAGATATAGCCACATGTTAATGCGTGTGAATTATTATTATTATAGCAGCCATATTCCCATCAGCTAACTGAAAGAGAACACAGGCATGCTGAGTTTCTAGACAGCGCCTATCCTTGGTTGCAGTCAGACTGGAAGTTCTCTCCAGTGAATAACACAAGAAGTATTTCAACCAGTTCCCTAAGCATCAACAATCCTTTGAAGAGACCAAACATGAAATTAATCATGCAGTAACACTAGACCAGCTGGACAGGACCGGAATGTAAGAAGGATTGCTTACACCACAGCCAGGAAATTGTTTTTGCAGACAGAGAGCACCTAGACAGACCCAAGGTCAGACTCTGCAGTTTTGGAGCCAGGACACAGAAGATCTGAATCCCACTGCACCCTAGCTATGAAAAAGACATACTGGTAAAACACTGGTTCAGGTTGCCTCAGAAGTGTTGTTACAGAAGCACAGCTCTTCTTACAGCACCACAAATATCCATACTGTCCTGAATGATCAAATGAAGGATCCCTCTACACATCATGCAGCTGACACTACATGGCTCACAGTTGCATGAACATGCCAAAGAAAATATCACATGGTTTCTTAGGTGGAGATTGCTATTGGATGTTCAGAAACTTACTCTGTAACCAGTATTGCCACTCAAAATACCTCAAACTTCAAGAAACAAGTTTGATGATGACAACTCACCACAAAATGAACATAATTGGACAATATGAGCCAACTATGAAACTGCTTTGTAGGCATCCAGGCCAAGAAACACATTCCTTGACTGGGAATATCACATTCCCTGTCATGCACCAGCCACCAGGAAGACAGAACAAGGCAATGTATTATTAAGAAATATGCTGAAAGCAAGTTTGCAGGCTTCAAAGCTCAAGCACTGTGATGAACATTAGACAGAAGTCATATGTTTAGCAAACACTAGAGGATCTTCTTGCCCAAATAAAAACCCAGAATACTGTGGAAAGAGCTACAGCTCCCATGGCACATAAAGGGAATTGGATCAGTAAGTGTGGGTTTTACCTTCTTTGGGAAGTTCAAGGGATAGATTTTTTTCCTAAGGACACAAGTGTATTGCTGGTTAATTCAGTCAGATGGAGTAATCTGATGTGTTCTTCCAGGATGCCTAACCTTTGAGGAAAAATAAGGTCTGCTTTGAGTTTTCGTCATAGTTATACTCCATTGGGAAGCACCACATCAAGAGCCAGTAAAAAGACAAGCCTTGTAAGGAACCTGTTAAGTGCAGACTTATCCAACCTGAGTTGGCATCTGCACTCAACAATTCAACACACAATAGCATGCCTCCCCTCTCAAATCACCACCACAACAGAAAGACCCCAAGTCATAGATTTCTTTCTTCCCCATCCTGCTGGAGATTTTGGACAGTGGCAGCATGAACAAGAGGCTGCTTAGTTGCTGTCTTGTACAATCTCCAGCTGCAACTTTTTTGTTTTTTTGTTTTTTGTTTTTTTTTTCAAGACAGATTCCTGATATCTTCAGTTGGAGTTTAACTGGACAGAGGATGCTGGAATAATTTTTCTTTTACTGAAAATAATGATTTTGGTTAAAGGGAAAATACCATGCATTTAAATACCTGTTATTTTGTGCATTTGCCTTTTAGGTCTAATTTATCTTTAAGTCTCATATATATTTACATCCATATATAATTTGCATGTAATCAAACAGGTTTTGATTCTTACAGTTCATGTTCCTTTCTGAATATAACAAATGAGAAAAAATAGCAGTCAGGTATAAAAATTTGTATGCTACCAATACCACTGAAAACTAATTTAATCTTAAATTCCCTTGTAAACATCTGTTCCTAATAAAATATCCACCCTTTAAGCAATTACAAGACTACCAGGGAGCAAATAAACATCTAAATGATCTTTATTTCATTTTGCCTCCCACTGGAGGTCACTGGGACATATATTTCTTTCTTTCTCATCTTTTCTAGCCTGTTCCATCTCTTCCAGATTAATTCTATCTTGAATGCATGCCTCAAAAAATGAGCTGTTTGCCTGAAAACATGCCCTAACTTCGAAATTTGACCGGAGTTATAAGAGTTGTTCCTGTAAGCCTGCATCAAGCAACCCTGTAATTAATCATCTCTTTCCTTGAGGGCTGCTGTCACTCAGAATAAATCAGAGAATGTGTTTTCTTCTTGTTAAGGCAAACATTTGTTTATCTCTTTATGAAAAAAAAACATTTGGGATTCTTTTTTTTGTTTTTTTTTTTTTCTTATGAAAAGAAACATTTATACTCCCCCTTAGTTAAAGAGTCTCAATCAAGGACTCTGAAGGCACAATATTTTCACCTTCATAGCTGAACCTCCCTCAACAACTTTTGTTTTGCTAAATTGATATTTAAAGGTCTGGTTTTTAGTGAGTCCATTTTCTTGTGAAAATATAGCTTGTTAGAAGATTGAAATTTTTATAGGGGAAAATTGCCATGGGACAGTAAGTATTTGGAGGTTCTTCTTTTGCTTTTCCTTAGAAGAAAAACTGAAACATTTTTCCCTGAAGCAGAAGACTTTTTTTCTCTTCCCACAAAGCTTTTGCCCTGGCTCTTGAAACCATTTTCTGCAAGGATGAAACCTGCCCTAGTTTTGAGGATACTTCGCATTGGCTGGACCCCAAGCATTGAAAGGTCTGCTGGATTTACCAGCACCTCTTCAAGGTTGACTGGGAGAAGCTGACTGGGAGAAAATTAATTTGGTTGTCAATAAACAATTATCTTTCCTTCTAGGAGTTTGTACCTTATTCCTTGGGAGATCTGCTGACTTTTACTGTGTAATTGGTTCTGACTTGAATAGAGCACAGATGTATACGGACTAAACTTTAGTCAAATTAAGGTTGACTAATCCATTATCCTGGAGATGCAGCAGCAGTTGCAGGTTCACATGTGGTAACATTTTTCCAGTGGGATTTAAAAAAAAGAATCAGGTAATGCAAAAAGTGTAACACATTAAATTCAAAAAGACTTTAGTAAAACTACAAAAAACTGATGCCAAGGGAAGCTGAAAAGAACCTAGGTCAAATAGGAATGATAACACCATCACAGTATCCCAGGGAAATGTCCTGCATACTTAATCTGCTAGTCTTTGATAGCACACTGATACCCTATTACAATACTAAGGAGAAATGAAGTGACTTATAAGTCTGACCTTGTCACCGTGATATTTTCTGAAAAACCCCTTCACCAGGATTTCTTCCCCTGGGAAGATGAGAAGCCTCAGCTTCTCCATGTTTTGCTCCTCTGGAATGTGGTCTGGAGATTGTTTATCCAAACATGTGAATTGTTTTTAATTAATGGGCAATCACAGCCAACTGTGTCAGACTCTCTGAGTCAGTCACGGGTTTTTATTATTCCTTCCTTTCTAGCCTCCTGATGTCTTCTTTCTCTCTCTTTAGTATAGTTTTAGTATATAATATCATGTAATATCATATAATAAAATAATAAATCAGCCTTCTGAGAACATGGGGTCAAATTCTTATCTCTCACCTCGTTGTGGGGACCTCACAACACCACATGACCCTAAACTTCAGTTTCCCACATCTTACATCCATCTCACAGCTGTCCTGGTGAGGATAACCCTCAAAGCACAAGTCTGCCAAAGACTGAAGGATCACAAGTGCACTGGCAGACATTTATGGAGAAATGAGCACACATGTATGATTGTTTTAGGCCAGACCTATAAGGCATAGTAAGGCCTGAGAAGACTTACACGCTCACTCAGTGGCACATCTGGAGGAAAGGAGGCTCAGGGGGACCTTACCACTCTCTACAACTGCCTGAAGGGAGGTTATAGCCAGGTGATGGTTGGCCTCTTCTCCCAGGCAACCAGCAGCAGGACCAGAGGTCCTCAGGATGCACCAGGGGACATTCAGGTTTTACATCAGGAAGAATAACTCCTGTCTGTCAAGCACTGGAACAGGCTGTCCAGGGAAGCCATGGAGGTGTTCAGGAAATGACTGGATATGGCACTCAGTGCTCTGGTGTGAGACACAAGGTGGAGATCAGTCACAGGTTGGGCTCGATGATCTTGGAGGTCTTTTCTGAGTTTCTCTCAGTACAGCCTGGTGTTATCTATATTTACATAATTCTGTCTCAAAGAAGGAATTTCCAGGATTTTTTAGAATTTTCACTCCTGAGAAGAACATAACACTTGAGAAAAGACATAGCAGAGAAAACTGTTTTCACTGCAGGATTTGGAGCTTCATGGGTCAGTGAAAGGGGCTGCATGGCATGGCAGCTACAGCTGGAATCAACGTGGAAAATCCTTTCCATGTCATCCTAGCCCAATGAGACTTCAAATTGGTAGGCAGCTCTCAGAGTAGGTATGGCAATAGGCAAAGAATAATGCAGATACTAAATATCCAGTATTATCTCAAACTACGGATGTTTGGTTTCTGATATTGAACAAACAAGAAAAAAAATACAAAGTCTTGAACAAATAAATGTTTTACAGTAATCTTGAAGAATAAATTTAGTAATACTTATGATATACATTCCATTGTCCCTCTTTATGTAACAAAGATTAATCATCAAGGTCTGTTCACAATGAAATGACTTGTTCTCTATTTCATGTTTGTTTTGCTAGATGATCAGAAAATATTAAATGCGGGTAATTCAACTTTGCTTCCCAGAATTTTAAATTCTCACCATAGCTTTGATCAGCCCTCCTTAGTTATAAAAATCACATCTGTTTTTAACTTATGATTTTTTAGGAAAAAAAGCAGTACGAAGCATAGGAAATTTCAGTCTAATAATTCATTCTTAAATAACCACATTTTACTAAACAGAGATCTATGTACAGTAACATTCAATTTATTTGCTATAACCAAGGAAAAACAGATCATTAAGCCAAGGATTCCTGGGGCAAGATATTAACAAAAGCCTTTGTGACTCTTTTGATGAAATAGCTCTTCTTCTACTAATAGTTACATTAACATATGTTCAACTCCAATCCAAGTAATTGCAGCATAAGGAAAAAAACTACTTTCATATTTAAATCAGACATGCATATGTAGTTATATGTTTGGTTGTATAAATAACTAAACCAGGAGTCTGTTAAAATTCAGTTCTGTGTTTCTGGTTTGAGTGAGTTGGGGTTTATGTTTGGGGTTTTTTTTACTGTGTTTTGGCTTTTTTTTTTAAGAGTTCTGCTTTTATTTTATCACTCAAAAGCACCTGGTTTCCCCAGGGATTAGTTTTCCTACCCAAACACCAATCAGGGAAGATTTGAGCAACTGCACCTACTTCTTCCCCTCTCTCCAGCACAGAGAAGCACAGAAATAATAAAAATTATACATCACAAAAGATCACTAGTGGATATGTAACATACATTTTTCACTAAATCAAAGCAACTATTCTGTTTTCAAATCTCCTACTGAGATGTGTTGGGAGAGTTTGCATGACAAGAAAGCTGTGATGGACACATCTCAGTTCTGCAGGAGAGGAAGGCTAGGGAGACATGGGAAGGGAGTTGCCTTCTGTGCACAGGGGCAGTACAGATTCAGAGAGCTTTTCATTAGGATGAGAGACAATCTTGTTGAGAACTCATGGGTTGGGATCAGGCAAGAGGCTTTTAAGGGTGATGTCCTGGGGAAAGTCTGTCACACACTCCCTGATCAAGGCGATGTAGCAGAAAAAATCTGTAAAGAACTTGAAATCTCTGTGTCACAGACCCTTGTTCACACCAGAAGCCTTGACCTCCCTGATATTTGCTGGTAATGCAACATAGCAGGACACAAAAAATCATGAAGGAGGATGTCAGGGGATAACTTCCATATCTAATTCACTTTTAACTTTCAATTGTAATTTAAACATAAGCAGTTTCTGTATCAATATTGCAGTTAAAATGTAAGTGACAAACTGCTATTAATGGAACGTACAGGCCTGAAGCAATAATGACAAATTAATCCAATCTCTTCTGCGCATCATACATTACCAGATTCACAGATGAAGAATCCTATGTGCTTTCCATAAATGAAATATTAATATTTAGATTAAGACACTAATCTTAGATATAAGTGTGTATTTAAGTTTGCAGTATTCACATTTCAGAGTATGAACTAATAAACGCAGCTTCAGAGGAAAATTATTTATAGAAATACTTTCAGTGCTATCTTGCAAATGGAAGGTTTAAGGTAAATTTTATGGAACTGCAGAGGCAGAAGTTGACTGTAAAACATCTCACTGTAGGGTATTTAAACACTTCAAGCAAGAAAGTTTCTCTGTTTCCCAGAGCTAAATGTAGAAGGCTGACTTTTAGAAAGGTTAATAACACCCAATGGCATGCCTTTATCCTTATATATAAAACATGAGGATGACCAACTGTGATGGAAAGAACAAACATGGGCAGCCATCCTTTAAGGACGCAGACCCTTCAGGACTCTCCTAGCACTGTGATGAAATCTGCTTTTAAATCTGTCTCCAAGGAAAGCTGACAAGGTGCACATGTGCCAGTGTGTGCTACAAACACTGGCAAAGGCACTGGTGCCAGGAGAAGCTGCTGACAAATTAATCTCATTTGATAACCATAGGTTTTTGAGGTGATGGAGCTGGTACTTTCCTACACTAATCACCTCAAATGTCTCAAGATCCTTACTTATATCCTTAAGTTCATGTTCTCTCAGGAATTATTCTTCCACTAGTTGACATCCCTCTACATCCCTTCTGAAACCTTTAAGTAAATGAGCTTTTATGAATTTCATATTAAAGCATCACATTTTATTACAAATCACAGCCCACAGAACTTACACAGAATATAACAGTAAAAAAGGCATCAGAGATTTCACCAAGCTTTCTTTTAACTTCACACTTCTCATTTAGTCTTCTACTGTGCTAAACAAGGGGGTGGAGACAAATTGAGGTAACCAAATAGTGCAGAACTTAGCACTTTATTCATACACTGTCTGTTTTAATCAATCTTAGAATGTAGAACACAGGCTAAATGACAGCCAAAAAAAATCATTAGATGAATTATTCACTAACAGTTTCCACAAAACAGTCTTATTGCACTCCAGTGTGGTAAGTCAAAACACCCCCAGCTTATATCTGTTATATGTAAACAGCAACTGTAATACAAATAGCAATAAATACTTCTACAGCAGGATGGGTTTCTTTCCTCCTAAAAAATTGCCTGGATTCTGCATTTTGTCAAAAAGCTGCTCTAAAGCAAGGGTAGTCCTGACCCAGGATGTTCATATCATCAACAGGACATGCACCACCTATTTCAGAGAGCAGAAGAATGACAATACCTTTGAATTAAGCACCAGGCTGAAGGCTGGACATGCCTGGACCTCACACTGGTGATAGGTTTTCATAAAGGAATTTATAGCCAAGGGTGCCAGCACACTCCACCCACAAGGAAAAGGTAGCAAGTAAATCCTTCTAACTACTTACATCTTGGAGGCATTTAACTTGGCCTTACCTTATCAAGGAAAAAGGAGGTATACTGAACAAAATGTAATAAAAACAAGCTCTGAAATTAATTTTAATTATTTATTATTTATAAATTATTTGTTTATTTTTTTTTTCCTCCTCTACTGGGGATATATGCAAGACCACAAGCTAACTCAAAATGTCCTAACTCTCGTTATTATGTCCTTTAAAATGGGGAACAAGATCTCACATTCTCTCTATTTCAAAGCTCAGTTACTCACTAAACAAAAGGGCTTATGGGCTTTGTCTCTCCTCCTTGACAAATTTCCCTTCCAAAACTCTGGAGCAGGACTACCAACTTAGAGCAGCTCTCACCCTTATATTTTCTATAAAAATATAAGCTAAAATAAAATGAAAGCTGGAAGGCTCATGTCTGTATCTGTCTAATTTGGTATCACAATTCTTTCTATGTGCACCTTTGCTGCTACCACTTCCTGATGTGCATCCTCTCCTTACTTTGGCAAACTGTCCCACTGAAACTATTGTAAATACTGGAGAAATCAAGAGCACTGACAAACAAATAAAAAATTAACCCCATGTCTCTGATTACATTGCATTTTTAAGCTTTGTGATTAAAATAACTATTTTACCACAGTCTTAAAAGACTGTAGCATCTTGTTAAATACTTAGAAAATACAAAATGCTCTTCTATTTATAGTACATAGTAACCAATTAGAAAATCTGTGTTCTTAGAGTGGATGTGTTTTTTGTTTTTTTTTTAATGGGATGTGATGTGATTTCAGGTTCCAGTTTCTTAGCTGACATAATACTTCATTATTTCCAGAGAGTGTTGAGCAGACATATTTTAAAAAGCAGAACCACTACAGGTTTTATTGACTATTTATTTCTGAAAAGGTAGACCACAGCCGTTATTGCTGGCTCTGACATCAATGTGCTCTGACACATTTTTACACATTTTTTAAAGTGTTGTTTTCTCACTTTCCTATTTTCAAAAATTAGTCTTGTAGTATTTAGCTTCTTCATATGGTGGTGTGAAAATTAATTTGTGTTTGACAAGCTATTGTTATTTATTTTGTTGTGCTCCTTTACAGCCTACTGTACACAAGAACCTATCAGGAACATGTATTTGCTCACCACTGCTATTTACCATAGGGAAAATATATTATTAGCAAGCACAGATGTCACTCTGAGGCACAGGTGATATGAAAATTTAGTGGCAGTCATTACAGCTGTCATAGGACACAAAATATCTTCCTATGAATTCATTAAATGACACAGAATTACCCTGAAATATTTTGCACTTACCAAACAAATTTGATCTGTAAAATCTCAATTTATAAATAATTTTTATGCAGAGATGTCCTTGTGGTCGTGTAGAATTTTCTGTAAGACAGTGATGGAGGCAAGCATCCTTAAGTACACACACATTCCTTGTCTCAAACCACGTGAGAGAAGTGCTTACATTTCTCACAGTGTATCTGTGTATCTTCATTTTTCAGCTGAAAGAGATGGAGGATGAAGATTTCCTTCCATCTTAAGAAAGGAAATCTGTAGCTAGGATCTTGATGTCTGAGCTGCTCCAGCAATCTCCAAATATCAATTCTCCCCACTGCAGAACTACAAACTCCTTTTTTTCCCTGAAAAGATTGAAAAAAAGTAATTTTCAAAGTAGCCGTATCACTTAATTTTCTGTTTCAATAGAGGTGCACCACTACATGGTGGGTTTGGGGATTTGTGTTTTTTTGTTTTGATTAAGACTAAATTAATTTTTTAATTTAATTTTAAGACTAAAATTAAATATATTTAATCTGAATCATTTATTCCTTTATTTTTCTTATATGAGAAAAAATAGGAACTGCACATGTTATGCAAGGGAAGCTCCATTTCCAGTCTCCTTTCTAACCTATGACATTTCCCCAATTACTGTTTCAATTAAATATGGTGTACTCAAGCTGGGCATTCAAATAAATGGAATATAATGAAATGCTGGGTTACTCATTATGTTAACCTCATTAGAATGAATTAATGTTGTGATAAATAGATTGAGCTGTCTTTAACTGATGACAAACTAAAAATGGAGCACTAAAGAACTCCCACCACTAATTTAAATAATAAATCAATTTTCATTTTCTGATTAATTTAATGTGATATGAATGTTGTATCTTGCCTTCAATTAAGCCAAACTGTATTTCTCTTAACTAATTTCAAATACAATTGTATGTTTTCTTATTATCAGGTGAATGCCGTTATGTTTACCTTTTATCTAATCCTTAGTGTCCTTGATGTCCTATATAAACTACACACAATGGATCCTAATATGGGGCAGTGTGATGGAGGAGGTTTATTATCCACAGCCTCACTCATAGACAGAAGAGGCACTTGCAATTCTGATCAACATGGACTGGAAAAGTGAAAAGATGACTGCAAACAAGAGACAGAGAATTCATTATGAAGTCCATGTATGTTCTTCTAAATCCAGTGATAAATACCTCAGTTCAACAATAATATATACACTAAAACACTGGCTGGCACTAACAATAAAACAGATGGAGTTCTGATACAGAGCCAGGATGCAGACTGCTACAGGCAGATCACCCGTGCAGGACCTTTTCTTTGAGGTAAATTCCCCAAGTAGATGCCTTTTAATATGTAATACATTTGACCATCAATGGGTTACTTCCATTGCATTCTTCTTGCACAGCATCAGTAATCTTGGTCTTCACTGCTTATTTATTAATTTTTATACTTTCCTGTGTCGAGTTCTTTAAAGATCTGGTCCTGTTTTATAGTGTGAGATGGTTAAATTCCTCAAAGCGAATAATGAAATAAACATCTCTTGCATGTGATTAAAAAGTTTGTTTGGAAGAACTTTAGAAGGTTTGTGGAAATGGAGTAACCTTAGATATACAAATAAATAGTTACTAATCACCAGTGAAGATGCAATGTAAGGATATAAAGATGTTCTCTCTTCTCCTCAAACTTACATAGATGAGCTTGGTGCTGTGACAAATCCCCCGCTTGTACAAGGCTTGTCTTCACATTTTGAGCAGGCCCCAAGATGCCACTTGAAGCACTCCAAGTGGCAGGGTCAGATGTCCTAATTATTAATTCCATTAAATCCTATCAAGTTCATTCAAGAGAACTGGATCCTTGCCAATAATGCAATCTGCAGCTTCAGTCCCATAAGTTCCCAAAGTAAAAGCAGCTTTGGACTGAGTCTCCATCATCAATCAAAACACATTATTTTTCATTTTGAAATCTTTGTAGACCTTAAATTTAAAGGCCAAATCTGAGACTATGACAATTGAATCAGGAGTAAGCAGGCTGAGAACACTATTGATTTTGCCCCATCACACATAAACCAAAAAAATCCAAACCCCTACATAGCTTTAAAGTTTTCTTTAAAGATTTTGAAGTATGAATTGGGGAGAAAAAGGGGATAAGAAAAAAAAAAGGAGCTACTATAATTAAATATTTCTATTAAACGCTATAAGTTACAAATTGAAAAAACATATAGCCACGGGTGTATCTATTTTACTGAAATGCCAGAAATCCTTCTTTTCCAAATTTTGCATGCTAATCCCAGAGTTGAGATGTCAAATTTCTGTGTGAAACAAGACAGTCTTAAATTCACTGCAAAGACTAAATCATTCTATATCAATTTGCACAGAATTGGAACATTGGAAAATAATTAAATGGCTGACAATGTAAATTTAATCAGTGTCAGTTAAGCAGCCCTGTGGCAAAGGAGTCTTCAAAGTCCAGTTGGATATAGTGTCTGACCCTCAAGAATTGAATTGATTAAGGCTGACTTGGCAATTCTGAATACAGCCACAGATGATAATGTTTTTCTGCTTGTTAAATTTCAGAGAGATTTAGGGGTTTTATCCAGACCATAAAAACCAAACCCAAACCCAAAACACTTCACAAATTCTTCACTGGTGGTGCTGGTTGCAGAGGAATTTTCAGTTTCATGAAGGTGCCTAAACAAGAATAAGGTTACCCTGTCTTATCAGCAGAAACACAGGACTCCTGCTGGAGCCAATGTGAAGAATTTTACACTTGTTTTCCCCAATGATAAAAACAGTGAAGGAATTAGTGCTTGGTTAATAATTCTACTAGCCTTGCATTTGCTGCATGTCTATAACTCATGGAAATAAAGTCTGCATGGCTTCACGTGCCAGGAAAATAACCATTTCTGTAGCTGGACACATTTTTTTGATGTCTGGACATTTCCATGCAGTCTGTGCACCAAGTTTGAATTTCTGAGTGCATGATGCACTCTCTCTTTTATGCCAGATCTGATTTTAAGCCTCCATAAAAGTGCTACCACATACTTAATGGAACAGCAAAGTACATTAGCAACAGGAACTAAAAGGGATAAGTGCTATTTATATCTGACTTCTGTTCCCCATTGATAAGATAGTTGCCAGAAAACAGCAAGAGTAGTCAAAATACAAGTGTTATAGCTATGTATGTGTATGGCATTTGTAAATGATTTTACTGTTATGATGCTTCTAAACCACAATAATAGTAACTCATGATTCCATATTACAGTAAAGGAAATATTTTTCTGGCCTCAGGTAGCATATTACTCGTAGGATTTGGAGGGTACTGAAGAGGACGAGGAAAAAAATACCGAACTCTGTATATCCATAAGGAAAAAGTTTTCCTTTTTATGCACTGATAAAAAGTGGCCACAAATTAGAGTAGAAACTCATCATTAAAAATGTTCTTAGCTGACACTAATTCGGAGAACAGTTCAGAGAAATTCTGCATATAAATACAAGACCTGGAACTTTGTTGCTTTTAATTATCATTCTGTTTTCCTGTCTTTTGGAGGACAGGAGTAGTTCTTCTGTTTATTCTTTGTGATAAGATGATCCTGACAACACTGCATGACCACAGAATGCTGATATACTGAAAAAGTAAAAATTCTAAACCAGCCTCTAATAATCTGACCACAGAGCTCCATAGAGATTAGAGTTTGGATGTTTTTCCCCATTCTTTCTAAGAGATCCCATGTAAAACCTAAACTGTATCTTTCTCTGAATACTTGTTTCCAATTATCAAAATTTTAATTAGCCAGACCGAATAATTCTAATCATGATGAATCATTGAAAATGAGTTACCAAATGGTCTTCTGCCCCTATAGGGCAAAACAGGATGTCACACTCAAGAGCTACAGAAATAAATACTGCAACTGTATTTCTCTTACTACAGCAATTGTAGTCAGATAGGTAAGTTTTCACTTTTGGTTCAACTATAGACTCATGAAAGTTGGAAAAGACCACCACGGTCATCAAGTCCAATCTTGAACAACACCACTATGTCAACTAAACCATAGCACTAAGGGCCATGCCAAGTCATTTCTTGATCCCTTTCAGGGACACTTCCCTGGCCAGCCTGTTCTCATGCTTAACCACCATTTCAGTGAAGGAGTTCTTCCTAATATACCATCTAAGCCTCCCCAGCACAAGAAAATGCAGATATAAAACACGTTTATATAACAACAGATATAAGATTTACAGAACAAAGAAGCACAAGAGCCCCTCTCCTATCAAATGCAATAGAACTTGGACTGCTGCCCCAAATTTTATCATTTTAAGTTCAGTCCCTAACATGAAACAAGGTTTGTGACTGGCCCTAAGGGAGCACTTACACACACAGGTAGTGGTATACAGTCCTCAGTAAAACCTCCTAATTCCACTCATCAGTAATAACTAATAGAAGGAAATATCGGTCATTCCTTAAATTACTAACTATACTTAAACTCAACAGACTCATTAATATCTGCCTTACTTGCTTCCACAATTCTCATTCCAACATCTTTACAAAACTGTTGCTCAACAAAACCGAGGAAATCACACAAAAAATTCTGTAAGATCTATGCATTCCTTTCTCAGAGATCACATACTCTGACAAAGAAGCTGAAACTCCTCTCCAATTTATCCTTTATTAAAACCTGAAAGTCAATTAAATTACAACTATTAAAATGTTCTCATTTTAAATTCCCCTTATTTGACTTTCTTTTCTCAAATTCTCTATAGACTTTATAGACTTTTTCTATTTTTGTAGGAATCCTGCTATTTTCAGAAATTAAAATAGCTCAGAGATGCTCCTACTTCATAGCTTTGCTTTAGCCCTTTCCTACAGTGCTTCTGAACAACCAAAGTATTACATTTGAAGTGATGTAATAGAATAAGAGTGACCTTTACAATACCCTTCTTCTCATAGAACCTATCCTCAGAGCCAGGTGACAGACTACCCTCCTGGGCACATGAAAACCTCAAGAGAAAGGCCACTACTTACAGAGTAGAAATTTGAAAAGAGAATTAAAATAAATGTCGCTATGCGGGATTATGTGGTCTTTACTCAAACATAGCCTTTAAAAAAACTCCAAATGCCAGTATTTTTAGAAGCTGGGATAAATATGGAACATTTTTTTAACTCCTGATTCTATTTAGCACTGCGTTATAATCAAAATACAAAACCAGAACAGACAGTCAGGCTTCACTAAAATGTATATATTTCATGTCCATATTTTTTCTTGAATAGAGATAAAACAGTCTGACAAATAACTAAATGACATCTAATTTAATTACATCTGAATTACTTTGAAGTAACATCTCTACACTTAAATGGATTCATTTAGGCTAACCAAGGGAGGCAGGGAGGAATTGTCAGGGACTGCCGAAGAACTGGTTAAAGCTAGTTACAACCAGCTTGTTTGACTTCAGAGATAAAAAAATTGTATAAAGTGCATAACTTTGTGTAAATGGAATTGATAAAATCTGCTCAGGTTGCTGTAGACCAGTAATTTCCCTTTGGAAGACTTTACTCAAGGAGAGTACAGTCACCAAAACTGCTTGCAACTATGCACAGCCCCAGCCCAAATATTCTGAAAGAGAGGGGCTGGAAGAGCCCAAGGTAACAGCACTGACATTTCCCTTTTCCACTGCTGGTACTCTGAACACTGTTTGGGTCTCCGATTGATTTTCAGACTGCAAAGGAGCCATACCTCACTACAGGTGCAACATATCCTTTGTTAGGAGGAAATCCTTCCTCTGTTAGCAGGAAATAAGCACTTCTCAGACCTTGCTGTCTGTACAGTGAACTGCCCATCACCATCTGTCCCTTGGACAAGTGTTGACATTCCTAAATAGCCAGTCCTCTTATTTAAAATAGATATCCACATGACTTAGTGTCATTTGGAGAGCCAAATAAATTTTTCCGCCTGGCAAGTATTCCAATATGACCTTGTCATTGAGTGCTGGGTGGAAAATCCTCAGGATAATTTTTTTCTGCTTATTAAAACAGATTTTTTTTTTTTTTTTACTCTACCACTACACTAAGACACAATGCCATTTTTAGGAAGGAAGAAATGTTCCAAATTAATCACTGATGATGAGTGTACATGAGTTATTATTTGGACAGCTTGACGCCAGACCTCATTAAGTAGGTACCACACAGAAATTGTACTACTTCTGCATAAATATTTGCATGAGTTTCTGCAACCCTTTCCTAATTCTGGCTGATGAGAAAGTTATGTTTATAGCCCTTCTGTTGTTTTCCTGCTTTCCAAACTGAATATTCCCTATATCATAGCTATGGTATCTGTTTAGTCTTCAAATTGCACAGGGTTTTTTACATGCTCACTGATGAATACTGTCATGAATCACCAGAGCTCAGCTTCTTGAGAACTTCCTACTAAAATATTGGAATAACTAAAACTAATATTTTTGAAATTCTTGCTAAGTGAAACCAACATTGAAATACTGAGAATTTTGGGATCACAATTCTGAAACTATTTAGAGCACTGATTATCATTAAAAATCCCCAGCTCATAAACTGAAACTGCTCATCACCATACCTTTCTGGATACTCAGGAAGAAGACATCTGTCATTTTCTTAATGCTGCTATTTTCCCTAATGTGAAAGCAATTCATACTTGTGTCTTTCTATGTTCATCCTCAGAGAGCAGCTGGGTAAGCTGAAAGACCTGCACTGGCACCAATTTAGGAGTATCTGCTCTATCTCCCAAATGTATAAATACATTTCTACTTGCACACATTTCATAACCAAATAGTAGGTTGAGTTAAAAGCCCTCCAGGCTCTTCAACCTTGTTTCTAGGTAACTTTTAAAAAAAGGAAAAATACTGCAACGTGACAGTAATGTCAATGAAAGTAAATTAATTCAATACAGCCATATATATGAGTCTGGTGTAAATGTGTTGTTTGCAAAGTTTTGAGGTCACTGTTTGTCTACAAAACTCCAAATGTTAAAGAAGGAGTACGCTGTGGCACAGATGTACTGCAAAAAATATTTATAATTAAAGGAATTTATTCAATCATTATTTAGAATCTCCCAAGTAGGTCTTGATCCTCAGACTTTATTTCAAATATTCAATTTGTACTTGGAGTAGCTGGCCTTAAAACCCAATTATTCCATCCTCCTACAACACAACTGCTTAATTAAAATTAGTTCAATTTGTGTACACTCTTACATTTATGCTGGACTTCTGGAACAACAATTAAAGGAAATTAATTCTGGTCCTCTCTGAGTCTGAGAGAGCTTATATAAACACATATTAGCAAACTTGAAGAAAAACATTTTCAGATTGTTCTTAAGAAAAGAAGTAGCACACTGAACATGCCCATTCCCTATACCCAGACAGTAATCAGGGGCCAACCCATCACATTTACACCTGATGTGAAGAATAGTTCTCCAGAAACTGGAAGGAAAAAAAATAAATTAAAAATCCCTGTAGCTTGTAGAAAAAGGGGAAGCAAATCCAGTGCTGTTCCTTTTTTTTTTTTTTTTTTGAGTTCTAGCCTAACCACAGAGCTGCCAGAATTAATCTTTTCAAGACTTGGTTGTAGAAACTTGATTATGCACGTTTCAAACAAAGAACCATATTTTACCCAAGCAGTGGTATTTCTGCATACACACCACGATGAAAATAAAGATGCTGAAGAAGGGTTGATGGCTAAAGAAACAGAAAGATAAGCAAACTGTTTTCCAGCTATTTATAGTCAGATGGTCCTGCTGGAAGTGACCAGAACTGTATAATTTTTTTACCTGTATCTGGATGTAGGTCAGTAAAGAGTATTTGGGTCTAGACATGTAACTCTTGTTGTTTTCAGTGGAGGACAGTGAACCAAGTCTTCCTGAATGGGTGTTGTTTTTTTGTCTTATATATATGTAAATATCTTAAAATTGTAAAATCTGATTTAGACTTGTAAAATCTACCTACCAATCTTCAGAAAGTCATAAAATCAACAATAAAATTTAACTTTTTTTTTCCTAAGAAGTTCATTGCTCTCACTTTTTAGGATGCCAAATATTTTAGGAGTTCAGAAAGATAAGTTTATCACAGGACCACTTCTTAAAGTGGGCTTGTTTAATCAAACCTAATTTCAAAGACACTTTTTATTTTATTTTATTCTTACTTTTTGCATAATTTCTTTAAGACAGATAATTTTTAACATCTAATTTACTGAATAACACTCAAGATGTTGAATTTAATCCCCCTCATTTTAAATATATATTAATATCCTTTATTTCTCAACATCAAAATCTTTTTCAGAAGATGAGAGAACAGTAAATTTTCTTTTTTCTAAACTTATTGTAACATGAAACATTTGCAATAAAAAAGAACATTTTATATTAGCAGTCATTTTCAGGGTATATATTCAGCACCCTCTCTTTTTATTTTTTTATGTAAAGAAAAGTTCTGAAAGCTCATAATCATAAATCCTCTATAGTCCACACAGAGCAGATACATCACTTTGAATCCAGGCTCAAAGGAAAAACCCAAAAAGAAGTGAGAATATGGCTTTCATTCCCTCTTATAACTGTTTGTTGGTTTTTTGTTTGTTTATTACAATAAAATATTACTCATTCACAAATCTCTGAAGTTCCAATTAATTTATGAATATGATTCAGCCAAGAAGCTTACAGGCTGAACTGTGTTTATCTTCATGATAATAACAACAGATTACACTGCAATTCTTAATGATTAGCAAGATATTGTCAAAAATGTAAATACGGAATTGAACTGTTTCCCTGACCAATTGACCTTCTGGGTTGGAGTGACTACATCAGTAAGAGGAGGGGTACAGATGGCATCTCTCTGGAGTTCTGTAATGATGGCAGCTCCCCACAACATTCTTACCTCTAAATTTTAGAAATATGGGTTTGATGGGTGGACTGATGGATGTGTAAGGAACTGGCAGGATGAGCAAGTGCAGAGTTACAATCAGCGGCTCAGTGTCAAAGTGGACACCATGAGTGTTGTCCTCAAGGCTCATTACAGGGATTATCCATTGTTATACAAGCCCTTGGTACTACCAAATTATGTATCAGTAACCATCAAATCACCACCATGATTGCCATGATTCAGCAGCTGAATCCATATCTGGGCTTTTATATCTTCTTTCTTGGATGGTCAAAGCCTCATCCTCCCACCCAAACCCATTAGGGTTCACATAATTTTTACCTAAGTGACCTGAAGAAACTTTTCAGTTATTTTTATTTAAATGTATCCAAAACTATGCTCCTGCATACTGAAAACTCTATTTTGCTTCATATTTTGTCTCTTGTTATCTTGGCCTTGAAGGATAACACATTTAATAACTTTGAAGCAGCAGGATATCAGAAATACCAGCATTAGAAATATTCAAATTACACATTTGATATGCAATTCTTCACTTCCCATCAAATGTTTTCAAGCTTTTGTTGCCTACTTCAGCAAACAGGGTTATTCTAGTCACATTTTAAGGTGTTTTCTTTGATGTGCAAATAAACGAAAAAGTTCAGATAAGAAAATCCAATATATTTTGTGTACTTCACGTCAGCAAATCAAATAGATGAAGTGAGCTTATTTTGTACTGAAGGCAGAAAATGTCAGAAGGCATATTTAAAAATAAATGTAGTAATTGCAGGAAAATGTGTGTTAATACACTATTATAATAACAACAGGAGACCACAGATGAAAGGGTAGAAATAAATTTAAAATATCTTTGCTAGTTCTAACCAAGCACAGCACAGAAAAGCAATATACTTTTTATGGGAGTAGGACTGCTAGCCATACTTTAAGCCATCTCAATTTTTTCTTGAGATTTTAGGTACTGAAGGAATGAAACAATTCTCTCTAACTCACAATGTCTTTAAAGATAATGATGTCTACTTACAATGATTAATAAGGAGAAGACTTGCACTTTAGGCAACCTAAATTAGCTTAAAATAAAAACTTCTGACCTATAAAATCTACTTTTTTTGTCCATAGTTTATCTACTCAGTTGGGCTATATTTAAGTTACAGAAACTAATTAGAGATGTTCTTGGTTCCTCACACGGTCACAAAATTGCTGTGGAGATGAAGAATTGCCAGAAACCAGGTGGGTAAACCAGAGAAACAGCCACACCAGAATCATGAGATCCTGCAGGTCAGAGCCTTCTGGAAAGTTACTCTGCTATTTGTTTGAACAGGTTTGTGAAATGAGCAGTTTAAAAACAGAAGTCTCAGCTTCGCAGGTAATGTTTTCCCTTATAACCTTTTCAGGTTGCAGGACTGAGCTCAGCTTGGAGCCTTTAGTATTCTGGAGAAGCCTTACAATCTCTATAAAGCCATCTATCCAAATCCTTAGCAGAACTGGGAATCATCTTCTGGTGTTTCTGCAATCCACCCTCTTAATAGTGTCAACATCATGCACCACCACTTTTTTTTCCTTTTTCTTTTCTCTTTTTGTTGATAGGAAGCAGCACAACTGCAGGGCAAGTTGAAGCACCCACAACTTGCAGCTGTGTGTGCCCTCAGCCCCAGAAAGAGTTGCATGTTTGGAACTCACACCACTTGGGAAAGGGGGTGCCTGGAAATGCAAGGATTAGCTGCAAAACAGTATTTTGAACATGTAAAAATTATTAATGCTTTAGAAGTCTTTAGTATTCTGTTTCATCAGTTGTATTAGTCATATTGATCCCAAATGTGTATTTCACTGATTGCTGCCTAATTATGAATCATTAATAAATCACTAGATTAATTAAGCTACTTTGATCCTGATTTGGTTAAGCTATATTAGCCTATGACAGGTGCCAGCTCAGCAAATGTAGGAGCAATTCCTAGAAATCAGAATTCATGCCAGTAAATTTCATTTCCTCCTTGTGTTCATTTGTATGCAATTGTAGCTTGAATGTGTAGCTGCCATGGGAGACCCACTACTTAATTTAGTGTTGCTTGCCTTTCTCTGGCAATACAGAATTTCTAAGGGGAAAAAAGCTTTTCTTCTGATTCCTAAATATGAAAAGAATGAAATATAACACAGTACAGGATAATCTTAAACAAAATAAAGTTAAATAAATCTTTTTTGCAACTGCTCCAAGACAGTCACTTGAATTATAATTTACCTGAATTTTCCAACAAGGAGAGACACAGACAAGTATTCTGTGCCTGTACTCTGAATATCAGGGGAAAAGTATCACACATCAGTTACTGTAAGCTAGAAATCCTGACTACACCAAAAAAACCCCAGATAAACATATTTCCACAAGTGTCTCACACAGGACTTCCATGCAACTACAGTGATGCTGTACAGTTCTACTGCTGCATATGTGGAGGTTTCTCAGACTCCACTGCCTTGAGTCTTACTCTAATTAACAGCTGCTCTTTAGAAAAATTATCTGGATTTTTCTCCTCATTGCTGAGATGAAAAAGTGATGACAATACTTGCATAATGGGAAGTTGATATTGATCCATTGGATTTATATTTTTGTAAAGTTTCATATGAGCTCATAGGTCATACTGTGGTTCTACACTTATTCTATGTAGAATGCCTCTTTGTAACATTTAAGAGCAGAAACAGAAACATCAATTTCCCAGAAAACATTAGACCTCTGTCTAAATTCCTTCAGGCATAGAAGCAACATGTTAAAGATGTAGAAATTGACATCTGTCTCACAAAGCTGCATGGAGGACCCTGAAGATAAAACATCCTAAATAATGCTCAAGACAAATGTTTATTCACAGGATTACTCATCTGAATTTCCAGTATTTACCCTTAGATGGCAGTTAATCAAAACTTTTATGAAAAGGGGGAAAAAAGGCAGAGGAAAGAAAGCTAGAATCTAGCTGCAAAAAATGTAGTTTAAGCTTTTTTTAAACTAAACCCAATTTTTTTTTTCCCAAAATAAAGTATGTTAAAAGCTGTCCATGAAAATCAGTTGAAATAGGCCACAGATTTTATACCATCAACATGGTTTTAATGACTTATCTTCTTTTCATCCCTTGGGCTGAAATTGTGTGGCTGAAATTTCCTGACTCTCCTAGATTTCCTGAGGGGTTGTTTTATCTAATGGGCCTTATAGTGCTCATTTAATTCTTCCAGTGCTTCCACCTTAGGGTAGAAAAATGCCAGAAAAATGCCACAGGCTTGCTAGTTTTTCTCTAGACTTGAATCTGTGGTACTTCAAAGTCACCAGGCATGTTTATATTGCTCTTGGCAAACAGCAGTTATCCAGAGTGTGTTGTGATCTAACAGCTTCCAGAGGTTCAATACGTAGAGGTGTGGATCTCTCTCCTGGTGTTACTCAGAGTGTATTAAAATATCTTGAGTTAGAAGGACTCATATGGATCACCAAAGCCACCTTCCAGGTCCATCCCAAGAGTCACATCCTGTGCCTCAGGGCATTGTCCAAATGCTTCTTGAGCTCTGTCAGCCTTGGTGCTGTGACCACTGCCCTGAGCCGCCTGTTCCAGTGCCCCATCACCCTCTGGGTGAAGAACCTTTCCCTAATGTCCAACCTAAACCTCCCCCAACACAGCTTCAAGTCATCCCCTCAGGCCCTGTCACTGTATTGAGATTAACATTTCCCACCAAAATTTTGGTATGAAACAACATTAATTGATTAATCTACTGATAGACCAATTTTTAACAGCAACACGAGAGTTAAAAGGAAATTTTAAAATATTTTAAATGCTTCAAATCAGAGAGATAGGATCTGTCAGAACTACATGTGACAAAAACATAGAAGACACACTTAGAAATGTTTGGGAGATAAGAGGAGAAGTTGTGCTTTACTCCAGTTCAAGGTCCCAAAGTATTCATTGAGGAAGACAGAGCAGAGGAGCTAGATCAATTTCTTGTTCTTTCATAAGGAAAATAAATTATTAAATCAAATGAATAAATTAGATATAAATTAGAATAACAGGAGTCACACAGGAGCTCTGAAGGAACTCATGTGGCAATTATAAGAATATAGACTAAGGTGTTGCTGTGCCAGGAGACCACCAGGCTTGCCAGGATAACCCTTGCCTACAAAAAGAGATTTTCAGGGGATTCCAGGAACTACTGGCTGATGAGTCTGATTTTCATTTCAAGATGGATATTGAGATGGAGGGTGTACAGGAAAACACACAGTCACTGAGCCTGAACATAAACAGCCTGTTTGGAAGGGAACAGCCTGGCTTTCTGTGAAGAAAAGTCCTGGCCCAGCAGCCTGCCAGACTTTTTTGAAGGGGATCAATAACCACATCCAGCAGACATAACATATTTGAATTTTCAAGACACTTTCAACAAGGTTTTTCAAAACAAATTGCTATAGAAACTGAACTACCTTATGACTGGGAATGTTTTCATAAAATAAAAAGCTAATTAAGGCAGAGAAAAAGAAAAGGAAGAGCTTGGTGTTCCCTTTTCAGTACAAAGAAGAGCCAGTCCTCAGGCCCTCCAGGCATCAGTGTTGTGATTGAGTCATTTTATTCACCTTTCATGACAGAAAAGGAAGTGCACTGTCAGATCTCCAAGTCTGCTGACAATAATGAGCTTTTCCAGGTAGACAGATGCCACAACAGTGGTGAGTATCTCACTAAGCTGAGAGTGTGAGCATTAGTTGGCAGATGAGCTTCAGGGTAAACAGGTGCAAGTTTGTGAACAAAAAGCAAAAATGGTCTGAAACAAGCTGAGCTCTGAACTAGCAGACAACTCTGGATTGGGGAGTCACTACCAGCAGTTCCCTGAAATCTTTTGGTCAGGGTATAGTGGCAGGCAAAAAATCCAACAACCCTTTGGGCATCACTAGAAAGGATACAGGGAGAACAGGAGCACAGAAGGCCACACTGCAGACAGTTCTGATATCAATGTCAAAATACAGCTTGAGCTTTCTTCTCCTCATGAAGAAAAGCTAGAAAGGTCTGGAACCTTTCCTTTCAAAGACCACAAAGCTGAAGAGGGTATGATAATTTCTCAAAATTGTGAAGATGCTGTACATTTAAAATTATTCCAACCAAGTTCTGCAAGGTTGGAAGTAAAGGGTATTTAATACTAGATTTAAGAAGTATTACAAAGCAGGCCTTGAACTTCTGGACTTCCTTCTGTCAGGTTGTTAAATTAGGCTCTGACAGAGGGTTCAGAAGGAGTTTGGACAAATTCAAGTACCACAGATTCATTAATGGATGTTAATGACAAGTTGCTTGTAGAAGGCCTGGCTCTGCTGTTGTTAGATAGGGAACAGTGATTCGAATAATCAAACCTGGAATAAAACATTAAGTTATTACTCAAAACCCAAAAAAGCATTTAAAATATTTAAATTTTTAGGTATAAGAACAAGTATCTTGATTGCTGACAATGCCTAGAAGTAGAAAAAGCACCACATGATTTATAAGATTCTTTCCTCTTGGAAATAAATGGGCAGCAAAAAAAAATAAGAAAAAAATGCAGAAACTACTTTATAATAAAACCAGGCCAATCCACAGAAGTGAAGAAATATGGTTTGTTCAAGCAGTTTGTGGCCATGTGTCAAGCTGACAAAATTTTGACATATGCTCTTTTCAGCATGGAAACACATCCCACTTCCCTACAAAAAGCTGGCAATTGTCGCATGGTTGGTTTTAGTGGGGTTTTTTGTTGTTTTTGGTTTTTCTTTTTCATAGTGACAATAATTTCATAAATTTAATAGTTTATATTGCCTTCTTTCTCATATGCTACCACTTTACATGCATGCTTCATGTTCTCAGGCTTTTCCTATTTGTTTGTCCAAGATCCATTAGTCTAGTCCTGAACCCAGGATGTTATTTGACCTCTATTTTGTTTCTTCATTAAGTGACATGCCCAAAAAAATTTGTCCCATAAGAATGAAAACAACAAAAACTAAATGTACTCTTAAAAGCAAGTCTTTATGGCAAGAAGTCAATAAATAATCAGGCAGTTGATAATAGCAGGAGTAACTGTCACTACTCTTGACCACTTACACCATCCTTAAACTCCTTTCAATGAAATAAATTTTCAAATTCTCTTTGTATATTAAATTACCAAAAATATCTTAAGTGACAATGATACTAGCATAGATTCTTTAGAGTGAAATTACCTATTCAACTACAATCTAAATACTGATCTACATGAAGATAAATGTTTTTCTTTCAAGTCATTCAGCTGTGGCTTCCTCTCCTTTTGCACAGTCATTTTACTTCTGAAGCTGCCAAGGCTAATCAGCTTTTCTTTTATACTTTCAAGTTCTCAGCTCTTCCTTTTCTCACTGATTGGAAAATGTATCAGCCCTAATAAAGAAAGCCATTTATTTCCTTTCATTAGGAGTGAAAAAAACAATACACAACCGATTGTCTGTGGTCAGCGTTAAACGAAACCTGTGTCAGTGATGAAGATCACCAATACTCCTTTATGGCTTGTGAATAATCAGCTCTCAAAAGCAAGCAAGGAACAAGAGAAAACAACAAAGTTTCTTTAGGATGCAAGATTCATCACACCAATAAAGATAGCACTATATGAAGATTTGTGGATCCATAATCTCATGTGCCTACTTTCATTTTTTTTTTATTTTGTTTTTCTTTATGGGCATAAGTTCTTCAGAAAAGGTCAGGTATGTAAAGCACAAGAAAAATACAGAGATTACTGTGACGGTGTTCACAGGGGTTTTTGGATTGGGGAAGAGAAGGGAATCTGACTCCGTGTTTCAGAAGGTTTGATTTATTATTTTATGATATATATTACATTAAAACTATACTAAAAGAATAGAAGAAAAGGTTTCATCAGAAGGCTAGGTAAGAATAGAATAGCAAAGAATTATAACAAAAGCTTCTGTCTTGGACAGAGAGTCTGAGCCAGCTGACTGTGATTGGCCATTAATTACAAACAAACTAACATGAGCCAATCACAGATCCACCTGATGCATTCCACAGCAGCAGATAATCATGGTTTACATTTTGCTCCTGAGGCCTCTCAGCTTCTCAGGAGGAAAAATCCTGAGGAAAGGATTTTCCATAAAAGATGTCTGCGACAGATTATCACCTAGGTGCTTTTGAAATTTCTTGCATATCCAGCTAAACAAGTTGTCATTAAGTCAGATGAACATCCTTAATCTCCCAATCTCAGGGACAACTGCTGCAAAGCTGCAGAGAAGCATCTGCCACAACAGTGTTCTGCAAATAAAACTCAGATGAATGTAAGCTGGCAACAGGACAGTTCAATATTTTTCTGAAATATTTTCAGACTCAACATTTGGGACAGGAAGACTAAAACAGGTAACTATTCCTGTTAATGCTGATGGATATGGGATCTTTGGAGTGAAAAAATTGGTTCAAATAGTGCCTTGGAAACCAAGCAGGAATCTCTGAAACTATAACCACAAGGTGTAGGATTTAGCCAAAGTGCTAATTAAAGCCCTTCAGAAAGCAGAAGGCCAACACATCTCTGGCAACATATGTAAAGTGTGTCTATTCACAGTGCTTTTTCATAACTTCTCCATTTTCCACACAGAGAAGGCATAAGGGAAATGTTAATTAGCAGCCTGTAATGGCTTGTAAACCACAAATAAATAAATAAGGAGATTTAATTGTAATTTTTTTAAGTAAAACGTTACTATTATGTGCAAATAATTAAAAATGCAACTCTCCATGGGATGAAAGATTTGATAATGTTATATTTTTATATGAAATGTTTCTAGTATCTCCAGAACCGTATTTAGCCATTGCCAAAAAAGCAAATAGGCCACCATAAAGCATAGGATAAAGGGAACAGAAGGATGGAGCTTTTTTTATCCTATGTTTGCCTGTCTCCTGCTCTTCCCTCCTCCTCCAGCATTGGGAAATGCTAGAAATGAAGTTAAAACAATGTACGTCACAAGAGATGAGAGATTCAGCTGTCTCAACAATACATCTGACAGATTTTATTACAGCAGAAAAGGACATGGAGCTAGGCAATGGAATCTCACAAGGGACTCCAACTGGTGCAGAAAACTTTTTACACTTTGAACTGTAGCTCCACATGAGAAAATTTTAAAAGTTCGGGATGCAACTGTTCTAAAACTTTCACTTTTTTAGAATGTCCTTCCATAGTTGAAGATCATGTAACGGAGCTGAGTTTCAGTTCCTGACTGAAAGTTTTGACATAGAAATTACATAGATATCCTAAGACACATTTTTCAAAGACATATTTCTATTTAGACCTTTCATATTCTTTGCTGGTGCAAAGAAAACTAGCACACAGGTAACCAAAATTAGGCTTTCAGAAACATTTAGGTCTGTGACAAGGGTGGTTTAGGTTGCATGCTAGGAAAGGTTCTTCCCCCAGAGTGTGGCTGGGCACTGGAACAGGCCTGGAATGTGGTCACAGCACCAAGCCTGACAGAGTTTGGACAACGCTCTCAGGCACAGGGTGAGATTGTTGGGGTGTTCTGTGCAGGGACAGGAGTTGGACTTTGATGATTCTTGTGAGTCCTTTCTAAATCTTTATATCCTATGAGTCTATGATTTCAAGATAAGGAAGTAAAATATGACCCGATAAAGCATTAAAAAGTAAATGCCTACTAAAATACTATTTGTCTTTTGAGAAACCCTTTTCGTCTTCAGCCACTATTGAACTCTGTGTGTAGCCTCTGAAATATGGACAAGCAAAAAAAATTTAAATACACAAGCAAGACAAAAATTAAGATGTCATATAAAAGGACAGGACTAAAGTCTCTCTCTCTCTCTCTACTCTCTACTCTCTCTACTCTTGATTAATGTGTACCCTATTAAGCAAAAATAATCTTTTAAATCAATTCAGGGAGCTATTTCACCAGCTGAGAGCATTAGAAAAGCATTTATTTTCAAAAGGAGGCATAACAGAAGGTATTCCAAATATCCATGCAAATTCTTAACATCAAAAATCAACTGCAGAAATGCCTTAGTCTTCACAGGTCTGAATCCAAGCCCTGGAGCAAAACTTCAAATTGTCACCATCTGATTGGTGTTTAGTCACACACAGCCTATAAAGTGCTTAAGTGAAGTCTGATGAACATAAACAACAACAAGCAACTTGTTAACATTTCACTCCATGAACACACTCTATATTCAAAACTTACTGTGTGCAGCCATATAAGCACTTAAACAGGTTAGCTAAAAAACAAGTATATGTTTAAGGTACACATAAAACCAATTTTGGTACATCATCTAGTAAATAAAAAAGTGGAGATTGTCTTATTTGTGGTCCTGTTATTCTGGTGTTGAAGTACACTAAAAGAAATTTTCTATTTTAGAAAATCCGAGCAAAAGAGGGGAAGCTGCCTTTCCTAAAAAACTCTACAACAAAGAAGAAACAAACCTAAGCACACTACTACAACACAGCCAACTTCTAGAAAAGATTAAATATAACACTTGGAAATCTCAGTGACTTAAACCTGGGAGCCCAGCCTGCCACAGTCCAGCTGGTGCCAATCTTGTTTTTAAGCACAATTCAATGAAGTAGTCATCACTTACAGTTTAAGTAGAAATGTGTTATTATGAATACACAACTTAGCAGTGACTACTGAACCTGAAGTCAGACTCATCTCTAAATTCCCATCTTCTACTTTTATTCACATATTTACTCTTCTTTCCATGATAAAGATCTCCATTCTATTCTGCATCATTTCACCAGAAAGAAATCTGTTTGCTTTGCCAAGTTTTGTCTCTCCATCCGACTAAGTTCAACATCACTTTATTGCAGCTCTCATGTAATAGGATACCAGGACCTATTTTTTGCATCTTCACATGTAGATTTACATTTGTACATGTAAAAATATCTCATATCATACATATTTTCCTTATTAAGAGTGGGGTACAGGTGTTATCTTACTGCAGTAAGCAAATACATGGATTGTATAGTCCATGTTACCAGACTGATGCTGAAAGAACCTTTTCTGTCTGGAGCAACTTCAAGTAAAATCTTTGCCTTTCAGTATTTCCTTATAACATTTTGACAAGCTGAAACAAAACCTTCAATGCATTTGACTTCTCTTGAAGAATGAAAATCTAAATCCAAGTACCATGTTGAAGCACAATTGCTCATAATAACTAAGAAACCACATTGGCTACAGCAAAAGGGAAAAAAAAGAAGATAATTCTGATTTTTACCTGAAAGTGCACTTCATGATGAAGTCTGTCAAGCTTCAAGTGTTGAGTTTTGGTGCGTGTTTTGACAGGACATTAGCGAGGACACAATCTGACAAATATAGACTGTCCACTGCTGCTAGTAATTTTTAGCAATCAGCCTTTTATATAAAAAGTAGTTCAGACAGACCTATCACATTTTGCTAGGAGGGTTTTGGAGGAAAGATATATAACACCAGTGTGAAATTCACATCAGTACATTCTATAATTCAGTCATATTTGTTGTACACATTTGTGTACAAGCAACAGAACAATCTTTGATGGATAAAGCTTAACTGTATGTAAAATAAAACAAATAAAAGAAATAAACCATATGAAATTTTGAGCCTGTTACCAATTTTTCTAGAAAATTTCACTGAATAAGAGACTAACCACAACTTGCAGGGTTACACATGGACTCACATACTGAAAATAGATTAATTAATCTTTAAAATATTTCTGCCCTTGGAAAGCTTAATGACCAGTTTCAAACTAACTAAGTCATAAAAGTGTCAGGTAAAAAGAGAACATAATTTTACTTTTAGCTAACAAAAATTACATTTTTCCAACATGTAGCATTACAGTCAGCACCAGTGTTTACAATGCCATACTCTTCTTTACAGATGTTTATATTTACTTGTTCCTGGTACATGTACATTGAAAGAATGTGGTAGTCAAGGCATTATCCAGCATTTGAGGACAAACAAATAATCACAGAATCATAGAATTATTTGGACTGAAAGGAACCTTGAAGCTCATTCCATTCCACATCCTCCTGCCATGGGTGGGGATGGCTTCCACTAGACCAGGTGGCTCAGAGCCCCATCTAACCTGGCATTGAACACTTCCAGGGATGAGGCAGCCACAGCTTCTCTGAGCAACCTGTGCCAGGGCCTCACCACCCCCAGAGGGAAGAATTTTTTCTAATATCTAGTCTAAAGCCATTCCCAGTTTGAAACCATTCCCTCAACGCTGCCATTTGGAGACAGAGGAAAGACATATTAAATACACATTTACTATGAAAAGAAAATCCCACACCAACCTAACAAAATAATTTTTCTGCTCTCTGAAGATTTTAAGTGTCTGTATGTACATGAACAAATAAAATCTGCACAGTACATAATGTTATTTCAATTTAAATTCAGTATTCTATTTTCAGTGAAATTATGGCCATATTTCTTTATTTCAACACACCAATCTCATCAGAAAAGAAGTTAAGTTCTTTTTAGTGTTAGGTACCAAAGTAGTTTTCTACCCCCAAAAAATACACTATCATTTTTCCAAATTTTTCTAATCTGACTAAATGTATGGATTAGAAAAATAAGGTTTTAAATAATTCTCTTGGTGTACTTTCCTTGCTCTGAACCTTTGGAGTGTGTTCTGCTGTAGTATCTACCATCTACATGAGTGTACTCTTCAGCTTTTTATCCACATTAAAGATATTTTAAAGAAAATTGCACTTTCATAAGCCTTCTCAATTTGTTAAATTAACCATGTGATACTTTTAATATAATTTTCAAGAAAGAATGCCATAAGCTCTTTCCCAGTTTTGAGTATGCAACCTGTAATCACAAGGTGAAGACTGCATCTCCCATTTTAAAAGAAAATAGCTTTAGAAAAAATGGGTACAAAATATATGGAACTACTTTTCTTCCTGAATTGATTATTTAGGGTAGAATAAACACCAATAATAACTTAAATCCATATAAATACAAAACACATGGCATTGCCATGACTGGCTTTTGTAATGCTAAATTTAATGAATTGTTATGTTTCGGTGATGAACATTTTGTTTCCTGGAACAGATTTTAGAAACCTTCTAATCCTTGCCAAAACATCTGTATGACACTCATTATTTCAGGACATACACTATGCTTCCTGTATTTTGTGTAGAGTTGTAGGATGAAATTCAGAAAATAGACTCCTTAAGACACATTCATCCCAAGTAATCTCTAGGACAGAGATAATTTTTGGAACTACATGAAAGCAATCAGTCTTCAAGTAATTATTTGCACTTAAATTACATGATATTAAAACATTGGCAATGCCAGATAGATTCTCCAAAATCACATTTATCTCAATACAGTGTGGTGTGATGTTTTGGGTTTTTGCCCCAGTTCAATTATTTGGATTAATGGTTGGTTTTAAAAAGCAGAAGGCCCTCTTATTAAGAAAAGGAAGACCATGTTTTAATTTTTTAAAAATATCATTTACACATTTTTTGAAGGTGAATACTCACAATTATGATTTTTCCTCTTTTTCAACTAACGGTAAATCTTCCTGAAGAGTGAGAAAAAAATAAAAATTGAAGTTTAGAATCCAAGTAAAATATACTATCCCCCTAAATAGAGTGTTTCTTTAGGGTTTAAAACTGTGTTTAATTCTTTAAAGGAGATTAATCTATGGTATAGGGTGAATTTTTTTCATGTCATCAGGCGCGCTCTGTTTCAGAGATAGAAATGTTATCCCTTATGCAATATTTAAGTAGGGTTTTTCCTGCCACGTGCAAAATTCAGCTTTAAGACTTATTTCTACCGTTTCAAATTTTTATGGAGAGTGATTTCAGAACATTTTACAGCCAAAATACTTACTTGAAGAGTATATAATAGCAGGAGCTCTTCTTCTGAAACCAAGATCACATTGTTGTAAATAAATAAGAAACTTGGCTAGAGGTGGCAGCTGATCCACAAATGTTGCTAAAGAAACATTAACTAACATTTACAGGGGTGGACAGATTTCTGTTGTACACTAGTTTGAAATAGAAAATGCAGTAACTGAGGGCTTAGTTGTGGAGTGACAACACCGAGTGTGTCTGGGTACTTCCTGACTCCAGTCAGGCTTCCCAAGGCCAGTTCAGTTGGCCCTGAAATTCTCATGTAGAACACCCAGAAGAGAGCTACTGAGATTATAGCATGAAATGTGATTCCTGCGAAGCTGTTTCAGCCAGTTTCACACAGTAAGTGTGACATTTTAAAACTTTAAAATAATTTTGCTTCCATCAAACCTTTTTTCTGTGATCGAAACAAAGGCATTCAACTCTTTAGCTGATATTAATTTTTCATTTCCTGCCCTATCAACTAATTGATCAATGACAAAGTGTTACCTCAGTATCACTCTGATGGGTTATGATTTAGCCCTGTTCTTCAGTAGATTATCCTTTTTTTCTATATTTTGAATTCATTTAAATACAGCTAAAATATTTCAGTTTTAAGATTTTAAAAACAAAGTTTTCACAAACCTCTTAATCAAGACCCTGTTTCTCAGTTGAAGCATTTATCATGACCAACCATGAGGTCATCAGGATTCATCAATGTAATGTTAAGGTTACTAAATGTAAATAAAGAATTTAGTTTAACATCAAAACAGATTTTCATCAGACAGTAATTTAGCGAACACTTAAAAAACCAATGAGAATACTAGGAACAAAGACCCTGCACTTGCTTCCATATCCTGAGTGAGAACTTCAGTGAAGAAACATCCAGTTTTGCAAATTCCTGCAAACATTATATTGTTTCTCAGTATAATGAATTCTGTTACATTCCAACAGGTATTTCAGATGTACAGATTCCCAACCAACAGGGGAAGGATGTTACAGAGTCAAAATCCCCTAGCACGAAAGTCAGTTCTAGTCCTAGATCTACACTGCAAATCTCTGAACAAAAATAACTCAAAACTACTCTATAAATATGCTGAGAAATTAGCAATGTCAAAGAAAAAAAAGAAAAAAGAAGGAAAGAAAAATCAGATCCTAAAAGAAAAAAAATGCCTATTTGGTGTATGTCACCAGTCTATGTGCTTCACCAGCTGAGGAATACATAGGTTATGCTCTACTTCCCAAACTGAGATGGAAAAACCTTGATGCTCATTTCAGAAGGTATTTAATTGATTTAAAACCTTACTGGCAGAGCACCGTGTAATAGTTAAATTCTCTGTACTATAAGTCCAGATTGGTGAAATTTGTTCCGAGCAATTCTTATTCCCCTATCTAAGCACTTTCCGTAATAATAAAAAGCAGCAGGGAACCTATGGAAAGAAAATAAATTCAACATCAATAGAAATACTGCCATGGGAATGTATTATGGATTCATCTTTGGAATATCAATAAAAGTAAATTCTGTAATAACATCTGCTCCATGTTTTATGTCACAGCCAGAAGTGGCCCCTCCAACCAAACAAGCAAGTTGAAACTAAGCATGTACTTTCTGTGCATCCTATTTTCCAACTGTCACCTGCTCTTGTTTAAATGGATGTTAACAGGATAAAAAATGCTTTGTATTTGTCATCTATTTGACTGAACAGTTTATTATGCCACATTATCACTGTACACTATTGATTAGACAGCTTCCTGGCACCCACAGATCCAAACCCACAGAACATTTTAAAAATGGAAGGTGCCTCTGTAGATCACCTAGTCCAGTCCTCTGCTCAGAGAACACAGCCATGGGGCAAGGTGCCCAGAGCAAGGGCTAGGCAGATAGTAAGCATGTCCATGGACAAAAACACCTCTTAGGGCAGCCTGCTCAACACCTTTTGAGAGGGAGAGCAATGACTCTCCCTCCTCCCCTCTAATAAGCCCTGAATGCATCTCAGTCTGCTGAAGGTAGGCTGGAAAAAGAACACAATATGTGTAATCTTGTATTAAGCTTTTGAGAATTTAGGAGAAATTAATGAGGCAGATGTGCAATAAAATGCAGGAGGCCACATGAAATCCATCAGTGTTATGGATAATGGTGGGAAAATTGACTGTACACATCAAATTTGCAGTGTCTTGCAAATGAGGAGCAACTTAAAGCCAGTTTAACAAGCTGGCATTTTTTACATACTTCAGAATAATATAGAGCAGCTGAAGTGCTGATATAGCTTTAAAGAAAAAATTAAACGAATAAAGAAAAATTAATTTTGCTATCATTGCCCACATCATTGCCTATATTATCTGTCTGCTGCAGCTCCTGAAGAGCGGTGTCAGTGTTTCTGCACTGAGTTTGCTGCAGCACAACACAGCTAAAACACATAATTGTTTTTTACGTAAGACTGTGCCAGTTTGGTCCAGAGCACTCACAGAAACCCCCTGTGAAGTACAGTATGTCCTCACAGTCCACAGGTTGTTTGGCCTCCCAGTGGATTACTTGCATGCCTCGTGTTGGAGGCCTCATTGCTGGGTAGTATTTGTTTGTACTTTCTTTCTTGTTAACTTTACTAGATAAGTACATTTTAAAATCATTAACCAATCAGTGAATAGTGCTACATAAAAAAAAAAAAAAGATGACTCAAACCTGAGGTAAAATTTATTAGTCCTTTGTTGTTTCATTATGCTTGGATAGCTGCTCCTCAGACTGTCTGCAATATATGAATGACCAGTTTTATGGGTTCAAAGGCTGATAACATTATTTTTTTTTTCATTTACTTCACATTCATTATTTCAATGTCCCCCAGAGAAAAAATGTTGAAAGAATTTCAGGAAACCTTATATTATTGCTCTTAGCTACAAATGATCATCAGTGTGAAGGGTTGGTTTCTGAGAAGAAAGTCAAGGGATAGTCCAACAGTTGACAAACAGCTGCTATATGACTACATATATTCAACTACTTAATTTAAACTACATGAGTTATTAAGATTTGGCAGAATACTTACTGGAGATGCTTTTATCACAGTGGCCAGTACATAGGCCTTTGATTAATAAAATTCTTTTTCACTTTTCTGGAAAATTAGGGGAGAGAAAGGCATGAAATTAAGGACAAAGTCAGAAATGTTCCATGGAAATCAGGTTTTTAAGAAATTGTTCATTTGAAACTGAAACCAACAGTATATTTGACCTATGATCTGTTAAATACAGATATCTAGGAAATTAAAATGGGGATTTATATCTTTTAACTACTTGGAAAATTCAGATTTGCATGAGGCTTTCTGTTTAACATCCTGGTGGATCAATTTTAGTGCAAACAAAAGCATTCACTGGTGTGTAATTGGGCATGAGGTTTTCATGAAGATTTGCAGCCCAGAGAAACTCACTGTGGGATCCCAAACAGCATTTGAGTGGGATTGTAACAACTGTAAAGATTTTATCATAATAATTAAAGCAAGGTATAGGAAAGGTTGAACTCTGTTCAAGCGTGTACAGAAACTATTGTTCCTGTTCCTCAGATAAAATGTGCAACTTGACTTAGGTAATTGTTTACATGACTCAGAATAAAGCAAGCAGAATGCTGCAGTAATACCTGCATCAATTATTGTTTTGGGAGTCCTGCTCTGGGTAAGATAATACTTCTCTTATGTCCATATAACCTGGAGGATGAAGCACCAAATATGAACAAAAAGAAAGCCCCAATCAGTCTCTTACAGAAGCTGCTCTGTAGCCTTATGCTGCAGTAACATATATCAGGTTTTAGAAGGTTTTCTTTTCACATGCTGCTCTTCCTCTGCTGCATGCAGTATGTTAGCTTTATCATGGAAGAGATTTTGGTAAATAATATTATACTGAACTTATAGCACAAGTCAAAAAGTGTTCAGTAAATCGAGTTCTTCCTTCTTACCCTGATATTTTCCTCGTTAGCAAGGTTTGGTTAGATACTTTTTTATTATTTTCCTTTGCTTGTCACCCATGTTCAATAACACATTGTCATCAGCCAGATCAGGAGGTAACTCTATAGAGCATACATCTGAAAACTGGTAGCTGCATAACAGAACCTGAGACCCAGACAACAATCTCACATATGCTAAGGAGCAGTTTTTTTTGTAAAAATCAGTAATTTGCAAGGTGTTAGTCGGATTTTAGATGGTGTTCCAGGTAACTTTTAAGTTCTGAGGAAGGCCTGTAGACAGTTGTCTCCCTTCTCTGGGAGGGTGGTGTTTCCACTGTCAAAGTGGTACTGCTTTTGGGTGTGGCAGTATTAGAGACTGGAAAAGAATCAGTGAACTGTAGTTCTTTCTAACTCTTCACTTGGGAAAACAGTTTCTCATTTTTTTTATGCAACCCCGATGATACTGAATATTTTCATCAGATTCCTGTGACACACTTGTACTTTGCATTATATTTTCAAACTGTCAACAGATACTAACAAAACCCGACATCTTAAACATCAATTGCAAGCCTTTATTGAAAATGTTTGTTTCTACCATTTCCTGGATGTTATTTTGGACATTTCATTCTTTCTACTTGGAAGCCTTTACATTGGAATCCTGGAAGCACTTGTATCTGAATCCCAAAGCTTTGCATGATATTCTTTCTGTCCTCTATGGTATCAAGTTATAGTCAAGCAGGATTTTAGTTGGTTCATCCTACTTTATTTCTAGCTTTCTTTATAATGCTGTGTATTGTTTGAAATGCTATGTGAGAAGTAACTTCCACAGGCAGGTGTTTGGATACTCATTAGAAGCAGCAACATGTTTGAGTAGATTAGAGCTCCCAGAATGACAGAATGGCCGAAGTAGCAAGGCAGCCCTGGAGATCAGCTTGGCTACTCAGTTAGGACCACCATGCTCAGGACCATGTCCAGATAACTTTAAAGTTACTCAAAGGTGACTCCACAACTTCCCTGAGTGATTTTACCCAGTGTTTGGTCACCCTCTCTGTGAACAAGTGTTTCCTAATGTTCAGGTGGAACCTCCCGTCTTTCATTTCGGCCATTGCCTCTTGTCCTGCCACTGAGCTCTCATTTTTATCACCCTCCCTACAGATATTTGTGTCCACCAAGATCTCCCCATAGCATTCATTTCTTCAGGCTGAACAACTTCAGATCTCTCAGCCTTTCATCATAGGAGAGATGATCTAGTCCATTAGTCTTCTGATTGCCAGACTCTCTCTGTGGTATTTGCTGGGGTCCCCAGGAAGAAGGAGGAATTGAGAATCTGACTCCATGTTCTTAGAAGGCTAATTTATTATTTTATGACACTATATTATATTAAAGAATGCTATATTAAAACTATACTAAAGAATTGAGAAAAGATACAGACAGAAGACTGAGCAAGATACCAACTGAAAACTTGTGACCCTCTCCAGAGAGTCCGACACAGCTGGACTATGATTGGTCATTAAATAAAAACAATTCGCATGAAACCAATGAAACAACCACCTGTTGGATAAACAATCTCCAACCACATTCCAAAGCAGCAAACACAGGAGAAGCAATCAGATAATTATTATTTTCATTTTTCTCTGAATCTTCTCAGCTTCCCAGAAGAAGAAATCCTGGTGAAGAGATTTTTCCAGAAAATATGACAGTGACACTCTCTCCATGATGTCTCCCTTTGCAGTGGGGAGCCGAGAACTTGACCCAGCACTCATGATGTGGCCTTGCCGCAAGTGGTGAGTCGAACAAAAGAACTACATCCCCTGGTGTCCCTTGACCTGCTGTCAACACTCCTCCTGATGCAGCCCAGGACATCCTTAACCTTGTTTGCTACACGGGGACATTCCTGCTCCATGCCCAGCTTGGTGCCCACCAGGATTTCCAAGGCAAAGCCATTTTCCATGCACTGGTGTCTGTGGTTGCTCTTTCCCAGGGGAAGCACTTTGCCCTTGTCCTTTTTAAACTTCCTGAGGTTCCTGTTGGCCAATTTCTCCAGCCTGACAAAGCCCCTGGAAGCCATCACAACCATCTGGTGTATCAGCCATTCAAAGCAGGAATTGTGTAGATGGAAATAATTTTAGAACCTGAAGGGAAAACACAAAATGTCTTCCTAGAAATCTGTTTACTATCACAGCAGATCATCAGAGTGCATTGAGTAGGCCAACTCCAGAAAGGAATGGGTTGACTGTTTTAAGTATAGGTATCCAAATCCTTTACTCCTAAGTTAAGCAGTTATTTTCAAAAATTCTGAAATACAGCCAAAATTATTTATGAAATTTGCTGGTTTAAAGTAACAGCAAAAGAACTTCTTTGAGTTATGCATTTGCAATCAGTTATAGAAAGATTAGAAGTCCAAAAATGGAAGCAAAAAAATACCTCTCTGCTCATATTCAGTGGCAGAATTGTACTTGTGGGCTATTATTACAGATTGAAAACACAATATTCACTCTGATTTTTTTTTATTCTGATAATTATTTACATAACACTGTAATGTGCATTGATCTTTAAAATAGAGGGGAAGAAGATAGGGAAAAAGTGGAAAATTCTTCAACTTATAGGTAACATCTAAAGCTCAAAGGAATAGAACTTCAATAAAGAACAGATGCAGGATGAATGTTAATACTGAAGTGTTTGTTGTAACAGATGGATTTTGAAGAGAGAAGGGAATGTGGGGCTATGGGCACATTTTTTTTGGCAGGCAATTTGGAATTAAGGCCTTTATGCTTTCTGGCCAGTATGAGATTGTCCAGGGACATTCACATGAATAAAAACATTGTTTTCTTTTCTGATTTATCCTAGTTGTTCAAGGGATAAAAAAAACCAAAACCCATAATCCATGTGATTTGAGGTTGAGAACATAAATTACTTATAGAAAAGACAAAGAAAGAAAGCATAATAGCCTGGCCATGTATTTACTCTTCAAGAACACAGTTGCCGTATCAGTGAGGGACCTCTTGCAGATCATAAGAAACATTGGATTTAGTAAAATAACTGATGTGGTGCCCTTTATGTAAAATACTCCTTTCCTGTTCAGATACAAGTTCAAACCAGAAAGGATTGGTAGAAACAACTGTATACTGAAATTCAAAACTAAAGTTCTTTCAGTTCCCACTAAAGATGATTTAAAAATTTTGACAGTGAGGTTTCATAAATTCAGGATTTTTTTTCTGTTATTGCAGGTTCTAAAAGTCTAATTTTTTAAACTACATGCAGACCAATTTAAATATCTAATTATGTAAAATTGACCCAGTCATTGTAAAATTACAGTAAGATACTTATATCTTGTAAATAAGGAACTTGTCTTCACATAAGACTCTAAAGCTCACCATTTTTGAAAAAAAGAGAGATTTTGCACAACAGAATTAGAACGAATATAATTTAAATTCTGAACTTACTGATCTAAAAACAGTGAATAGTAAATCTCTTTATGAATCATAATTTAGTATAGCTTTGTCTCACTTCAAACAACCTCATCTTTGTCCTTAGAGATACACCATGCAGACTTTATTTTTTAGCATGACTACTACACTGTTACTCATGGTAGTGCAGTATCTGACAATCTAACACTGGGGTTGCTTCTTACCATTTGCAAAAATTGACTTTGTGTCAACAGCACTGACTTGTGCTTATTTCTCCCCTTTTCTTTGCTAATCAGGGAGTGAGCATGCAGTTAGAAATGGGAAAGATGGGACCTCTGGCAATACAGCCCTTTGAAATTTATCTCTTTTTCCTTCTTCCTCAGGCCTTTGTTGGAGGCATTGTCAGTTACCGTGAAAGCTTTCCCCTCTCTGTGTGCCTGGTCAGAATGAAGAGAAAGAGCTTATTGCTTGTTGCTCTTGTTCACTGGTGCCTAATCAGAATGCTGTAAGGAATTTTTACTTTGTCTCTTAGGGCTTCTGCTGTTTGCTCTAGGCAGTGTCAGGCTCCATGTGGGAATTGAGGTTTTTCCATTAGACTTCTGTGGTTACAGAATACTGCCAAAAATAGCAAGGCATGTATATTACATACTCTCCTTGATGCACAGAAGGACAGGGATGCACTGCAATCCTTGCAGCTAGGATTTGCCATCTTTCTTTCTCCTACTAACTTGAGGAATCCTGGAAAGAGTGATGACCTCTGTTTGCACTCAGTTAAACTCTGTGACTCCTCAAAAATGTTTCTCTCCTGAGAGGTGCTCCAGCCAGGCTGGCAGTCACTGTGTCCTAGGCAAGACAAAACACCACTAGTTTTCTTTATCATTGGCTACCTGCAGATGAATGGGTGTTTTCTTGGATAACCTGAGTTATGGGAGCTCAGAATCAATATATTCTGCAAGAGCAACCACACTGTATCTTGATTTTTCTCATCAAGAAAGTTGAATGCAGGGCCAAAAAAATCTATATTATGTCTGAAGTTCTGCACACTTTACAATGCAATATTTATATAAATGGTGCATGGCGTAAGATTTCCTGGCAGACCTGGTAATGGTGGTGGACAAGACCTATAGACAACATTTAAACGGGTAACAGAATTACAAAATGAACATAAATTATTGCATTCACTAAAGAAATTCAATTGAAATGCATCATGCAATAACAGTCAGTTCTAATAGCTGAAATTACCTACTGTCTGAAGAAAAACTTGCTATTTTGGTACCATATTATACATAGGTCCTAATCTGTATATTAATAGAATACTTTTAGTATTCTGAAAGGAAAATACATAGGACTTTGATTAGCTGTGGGTGCAGTGGTAGAAGAGTCTCTGATTTTCTGTTCATTTTTTGTCTTAGATCAACTTCCTAAGGGACCTGCAACTTCTTTCTAAAAAATATTTCTAACTGAAACTTGATATTTAAAATATGTAGATATGTAAACTCTTAGACTGGAAGCATGTATAATAAATTATGCTTCTGTGAAAAAATATAAAGGAAAAAATAAGAGCATTTATACTTTATTCTCATCTTTGTCTTCAAATAAATATCTTGCAACATCAATTTAAAAATTGCTTTTTCTAATGTTTTTTAACAGTTCTGTTGCACTTGGAAAATTTGGGGATTATTTTTCAAGGATGGAGAGGGAAGATAATAGATAGTATTTAACTGAGGAAATTCATAGTGACTTTTTAAATTATAATTCCATGAGATTTGTAAATGTGGAGTTTCCTGATACAGTGTGGAAATGCATTTTTGTATGTATTATACATGTTTTGTATATAAATATATACAGTTGAAGTGATGAACAGAAGGATTTCTGCATGTGTGTATAGAAGCATGTGTACACATTTAGTAATATAAACATGAGCTCATTTAAGCCAAGATATAGAAAAACTACATCTTTTAAAATTGAATTTTGGTACAAATTGGCTTGATGCAGTTGCACAGAAAATATTTCAGACACAGTGCTCATCCAAGGATATAAATATAGAAGCATTCATTTTGTAAATGTTCAAGCTTTGTATTTCCATATCATAATTATTCTTATCGTAAGAGCATTCTAAGTTGTTTTCATAAAATGAATAGAGAGTCTTGACTCAGCCCCTGCTGTATGTTTTGCTAGGCACTATGTGAATATAGCTTTTAAACCCTCAATCAATTCTCTTTGCCTATTCCATTTAAAATTGTTCTTTTCAGAATTTTTTTTGTAATTTATTCCTTTTTCCTTTAGTGTTGTACATTTTATGCAAAAAATTCTAGCACTTTTATACCATTTTCCTAATTACATAACTTAAAGTTATCACATGTGGGGATTTTGATATATTTAATGGCCTGTATAATCTCAAGTATACAATTTTGGAGAGGAGCTTCAGTTTGAAAATAACTTAACTACTGACTCTGAAAGGAGAGATGGAATTTTTTTTCTTTTCTGTTTGCAAAAGTGTGTTTTAAACTACCATGATGTCTTTTGAAGGAGGCAGCATTGTGGACCATAAGCTATGAAGGTTTCTGGAATGCATTCCTGACCCTGGTGATGGAGAAGCCCATGGGGTAAGATGACCTGCTAGAACTGGTATTAAAAACAAGGAAAGACTGATTGAGGATGTGGGAGTTGGGAGAAAGTAGTGCTCATGAGATGGTGGAATTCAGGATCCTAAAGTAACAAGGGAAATCATGCCTGATGAACCCAAGAGGTTTCTGTGAGGAAGTGACTGACTTGGGGATGAGGAGAGAACTGTGGGTGTTGCTGATTTCAGCTGCCTCACATCACATCACAACTGAAAAACTGATGCAGAGTGGACTTAATACTTAATAGGGAGGGGAGTGGAAGGGAGACTTCTGATCACTGTTGTGATCAGTGGCAAAATCCAGTCCCTGGCAGTGCTCTGCGGGGTTCAGTGCTGGCCCAGGTATTTCTTAATGCCCTCAGTCCTGAGCCATATGAGAGGACAGAGGGTACCCTCAGCAAGCTTTGTAGGTGAACCCAGCTGGGCTGATGGACCAAAGAGATGGTTGTACAGCCTTCCATGAGAATGTGGGCTGGAGAAATGGGTGGAAAGGAGTGTTGTGAAGTTGAGCAACAGGAAACATGGAGTCCTGTATTTGGAGGGGGGCGGCTCAGGGAATAACCTGGTGCCCAAGTACAGGCTGAGGACAGACAGGCTGGAAAGTAATTTGAATAAGAAGGTGTGGGAGGGGCATGGTGTGATCATGGTGACATCCTGGTTGATGCCATGAGCAACCAATGCACCTGTGTGGCATCCTTGAAAAGTCTCACACACTGGTGGTTGTCCTGGGCACCTTGCCTTGTCCACCAGCTCTCTGAGCCAAGGACTGGACTGGCAACCTCCAGAGATGCCTCTTAACCTGAGTAATTTTGTGAAGGCCCTTCAATCTACAGGCTACCAGCTCAATTTTGGCACTAAGAAAGTTCCTGAATGCTTTCTGATAATTAGAGCCTTTTTTCTTTGCTTTCTGTGTCAAAGATGAAAATGTAATTTTTTTCTTTTTTTGGAAGTTTCTTCTGAAGGAAGAAGAAACATACATCTGTTAGTATGCAGATGCTGTAATAATGCTATCCACCAAAGAACTTAAAATACAGTGGTTATTTAGGCTTTATTTTCTTACAAGTTTTTTTTTACTGCATCAAGTGTCAACATTGATATCAAGCACTTGAAGGAAGAATCTGATATGAATTATTACTGTATGAAATCTGAATATAACATAATAATTACATAATTGTACTATATTATGACTTTTGTCTTTGAATATTTCAAAAATATTTAATCAATAACACTAACTAAAAGGTTAGTGTTATTGATTAAATTATTTTATAAATAAAGGTTCATTTTTATTTGTGTTGCAATTGTGCTTAATAATCTGTGGTGTGCATTGCACTACTGTTTCTATGAATATTTTTTTGTGTAATCAGGGTAAAACCATACATTGCCATTTTGTGTCAGTTAATTTTTCCCTGTTGCATTTTTTAGGAAGGGGAGTGCACATGTTTTTCCCCCTTTTCTTTATGAGAGGGAGACATTAGTGATTCTAATCCTAGTAATTTCTAATCCTATAGCAGTTTCCTAGTTGAGCTCTGTGAAGCAGGGAAACTCTCAGGGTGGAATATTGAAGCACAAGGTGCAGAATTACTGAAAAATTAGTTTTCAAATGTGACTTCAGAGATGAAATGGTTGCTACATCTGTGTAAGTGCATAGTAGCACATGGTAGTGGCATACTGGTGGTGTAGCTGCAGAAAATACTGAGATTGTTGGTATTTTGGCCAAATATTTTTAAGTCATCTGTATACAGAAGAACTGAGCCCCACACACTGTGATAGTGCTCTGTCTTTCTATCCATGGTGTGTCACAAAGGGATAATAGACACAAAGTGCAGGGGCAGACAACCTCTGGAAAAGGTAATAAGAGCTGCATGTTTTTCAGGCTCTGTGGAAAGAGATATTTTAGGAGGAAATTCTCACCTGTTTTCTCCAGCTTTATAAAATTTTTAATGTTTCAGAGGGTAATAGATGGAGGAGGAGCAGAAAGATTCTCGGTGCCAAATCAGACAGCTGTAAAGCCTGTGTCCTCCAAAAAGTCGTATATAATTAGTACTTGTCATTGTGAGGAACAGTAATTAGTTACTGTGTATAGAAGCACAAAGAAGAAAACATGTGATATACTTTTCAAATTTTGGAGTGAGAGAAGCTTTGAGCACAATCTAAACTATCCCTTGATTAATGATAATAATGGTAGCCTACAAGATATGTACACCTTTCTTTTAAAGATCAGCGAGACAAAAACCTAATAGCAAATATTTCCCAGGTGTTTCACAAACATCACAACTTTTTTCTATTTGTTTTGACTAAATTTCAGAAATCAGCTGCAGAAGTTGTGAGCTAACTAGCATATTTTCAAACAGAGGTTTGTTTTCCTAATTGAGAATAATATGCAGATACATTTATCTTCTTTGGTATGTCCTAGTTGTTAAGTGTAAAGGTCTTTATCTGTATATATGCATACTGCATGCATAAATGAACATTTTCAGTAGGTGTTCAGTAATAAGCATTTTAACTGCAAATTGAGATAACATACAAGCCTTCCCAGAGTAATTGTAAATGGTCCTCTAAAAAATTAACTGAGTGATGGTTTTATTAATTAGTCATCAATAGAACAAATGAGTGACTATCTGCCTGTCAGTATTCCCTACAGTACTTAGTCTCCTTTGAAATATTAAATGTGAGCTAAATAAAAATTCCCATGCACTATAAAATATGCTTTTAGAAATGCTTTATGTTGTAATCCCCTGTTTGTAAGTATTGAATGAGAGATGATTTTTGAAGATGAGTGGTTTGAGCTGTGTATAGACACACATGGACTTTGGAACCTTTGATATGGTATTGTACATGATATTGTAAAACTTGTGTTCCCTGTGGGTGCTGTGTTTGGGGTAGTTGTAAGATGGAGCAGCTATAGTAAATGAAATCAAAGGTCTGGAAAATGTATTACCTTTGATGTTGATCAGAAATGTCAGTCTTGAGAAGAATAGGTAAAACATCCCACAGCAAAGTCCAGAGCTGGGCTGACAGGAAACAACCATGTCACTGAGGAATGGAGAATCCAAGTGGGATGAGCTAAGCAGATAGAGAGAAGTGTGCTCTTTTTCCCAGTAAAGGCTTCTAACCACCACTCAAGAAAAGAGAACATTTATTTGATCTCACCCAGATGAACATCATCTTCTTATCATTATTTAGCCTTTACACAGATATATCTGTGTCCTACGCATTATGTAATGCTGCACAGTGACATTTCTCTTATTTGATGATGTCAGACCTCTTTGAGTAACACAGATCAGGTTTTTCGGGGATCCATGTGTGTAGTATAAATTGAAATTAACTGTATTCTTTAATTTTACAAGATGCTTACGAACTTTTAGATTTTACTGCAGCTTCAGGTGTGTTCCAAGGAAAGAAAGAAAAAAGACAAAAAATTAGAAATTTAAGGGAATAAAATAAAAGAAAAAAATAATATAAACCCTGCCATTTTGATCATATGCAACAATTTATGCTTTGGGTTATAATTGCAACATATCACCTTACTTTGGAATGACACTGAAATAATGCAGAAAATATGCTGCCTTGTATTTCTCAAGGATTAGTGTGGATATCAACATTTCCTGCAGACAGCAGATAATTTAAAGCTGTTGACAGCTAGAGGTAATATTGTGTAAGGTGGAAATGCAGTGGAATGAGGAATGCTGTTGCTACATAAAAACTATGTTTACTGTCTAAACTATTAATGCTTTAACATGTCACTGAAAGGTCAGCCTTAAAGAATAATGGAGAAGCTTTTGGAATGAAGGGAAATAAATTGAAAAGGATGTATTGTGAGTTCATTCCAGCTCTATCTTTTACATAGGGGATGGTAAAGTAGATTTTTTTAATATTATTTTCATTGTTTTGTTTTGTTTGGGATTTGGGGTGGGGGTGTGTGTGTGATTTGGAGGGGAGGGGTATGTGTGTGATTTTATTTATTTGTTTAGTTTGGGGTGGTTGTTTTTGGGGTTTTTTTTATAATTGTCCTAGTTTTGGTGGTGATACAAATATTTTTTCCTAGCAATTGACTGATTTGGATTTACTATGAGAATGATGCACACTGATTGTGTGATTGCTGCTGAGTAGTGCTTACCACATCCCTAAGTCAAGGACTTTTGTTGTCTCATGCTCTACCAGGGAGCAGGTGCACGAGGAGCTGGGAAGGAGCACAGCCAGGACTGCTGACCCAAATTGGCCAAAGGGATGTTCCATAACACAAAATGATATACTCAGGATATAAACTGGGGGAAGCTGTCCAGGAAGGTCCAATCACTACTAGGAATATGACAGGCATCAGTCAGTGGGTGGTGAGCAATTGTATTGTGCACCACTAGCCTTTATTGGGTTTTATTCCTATTTAATATCTCAATTTTCATTGCTATTATTACTATCACTCTTATTAATATTGTTATTGCTGTTATTGCTACATTACTACTACTACTATTATCACAACAACAACAACTAATAATAAAATTGATAATAATTCAATTATTAAACTGTTATATTCTCAAACCATGGGTTTTGTCTTTCCTATTCTCCTCCCTATTCCATTAGGAGTGTTGGAAGCAAGTAACTGTGTGGTACTTACTTGCTGCTTGGGTTTAAACCACAGCAATAATGAGAAGGAATTAAGAATTTTCTAGATTTGTAATACTCTCCAAAACCATTGGAGAGTTCTAACCTGTCCTGATATGATTTTAATCAACATTTTCCTGCATTTTATAATGTGATTCATTAAAGAACCCAAATGCACTGTAAGAACAGTTCTATTCTTATCCAACAGGGAAGAACTTGGGTAGCACCAGCTGAGTGGGTGCTCCTCATGCATGCCAATACCAGAACCTGTCCTTGAACAGGTGCTCAGCATGAAGCTGCATCCCTCTGCTTAAGATTTCTTTGCTAGTACACATTAATATACATCACCCCCCCCACATGTGTAGTTCCAATCTACCCACATGAATATATCTATTGATTTTTCTCCTGTCCATTAAAGTCTGTTTTTTTGGGGAATATTACATGAGTTTTCAATTTTTCTGCCATAACTGTGTGTACTTTTGATTGACCAAACAGAACATACATCTTCATGGCTGTTGCTGATGTGGTGCGTCTAGCTTGTCAGCTTTTTAAGTAATTTACATTGATGTCTTATGGCGGGACCAAGCTCTCCTTTCCTTTAACTAGTTTTTAGCTAGCTGAGGCAGAGAAGTTCCCTGGACTGTGGTTTTTATTTTTCTTTGGACCTGTTTAAACCTGCTTTGGACTGAAGGCCCAGCAGAGCACCAGCAGCTCACACCTGTGGCCCACTGGGCTGGGCCTGGGCTGCATTTCCAGAATTTCCAGCACTGGAGGGACTGATAAGAGACTGAGTGAGCTCAGCTACAGCCCACAAAGGGACTTTTTGAGTTTTTCATCTCTTCACAGAGGTGAGAGGTTTCATTTTTTAATATTCCTTTTTTGTGCTGGTGAATGCTTTGCCTGTTAAATAAACAGGTTTTTTACACTTTTCTCCAAGGAAATATTTTCCCAAACTAGCTGGAGGAAGGACTGCTTGAATCTTTCATGCTTTCTAGAGGAATCCCTTTGGAGGTTTTCCTCCCAAATTTGCCCTAAACCAGGACAACACCTTTGCATTAAAATTTGGAAACAGAATCGCAGAATCACACGAAATAGTTGGGGTTGCAATGGAGTTTTGGAGATCATCCAGTCCAACCCGTGCCCAAAGCAGGGTCACCTGGAGTAGGTGACACAGGAACACACCCAGGTGGGTTTGGAATGTCTTCAGAGGGAGAGACTCCACGCCCATGCATGCACTTGTTCCAGTGCTCTGTCACCCTCAGTGTAAAGCAGTTTTTCCTCATGTTCAGGTGGAACTGCTTGTGTTTTAATTTATGGTGTGCTGCATAAGGAAAGGTTCAAGAAGTACAGACTTCCAAATTGTTTATCAATTTATAGTTTAGCATTAAAAAAAGGCCACTGTATCAGTGATGAAGATGAATGACAGAAGATGAATGTCATGGAATAGGTGGGCCTAATGTCTAACTCTCCCAAATGATGCCAACAACTTATCTGGAAGAAACAGAGCCTTTGATATTACCAGGAAACTGAATTTAAAAATAACATTTAGGGGGAGGTAAGTCAATAAAATTTATATTTTTTTTAATTATCCAGGAAGTATCCTCCTAAGAATACTGCAAAAAAGGGTGCTATTTCATAGAATTTTGAAACAGAGACCTCTCTGTTCTTCAAAAAACTAGCCAAAAAGAAAAGGTGTATTTCCAATTAATCAAAAATTCTATAAGCACCAACAAACATGTAATATATTAAAACAGTGAAATGTGAAATTTATGCAAGAGATTCAGAATTTAAATAAGTAAGAAACTGCTCATCAGTAAAAAAAAAAAACCCTCTATCATAAAAATACTTGAAACAATTTGATATTCATCAATTCACTTCTAAACATATACATTCATACATAAAAACATCTTACATTCAATTATGGAGTGGAAACTAATGCCCTTTGAGAACACAGAAAACAGGTCACTCCTCCTATCATGTCCTCCATTAGTTTTTGACAGGTCATTGTTGACTCCATCAACATTACTTGTGAAAAAACTTTTTTTTTTAAATTTCAAATATTTAAAGATAGGACTAGACCTTTCAGAGTCCAGCTACCTGAACTGTGTCTATAAAGCAGGTTTGGTCTGTCAGAAAATTTCAAGAGATTGTGATGCTAATGCAATTCAAAACAGCCCTTCTTTCACTACCTCTGAAAAAAACTTATGCTGTGCAGGAGCCAATGGGACAGCCCAAAAAGCCTGGACAAAGTATGCACTGGGCTTGTTTCCTTCAAATTCCATTTCTCTCCAACATTTCAAACAAACAGAGGAAAATCCCATAACAGAGTGCTCTTGGTGTAAGGCTGCAAAGGATGGTAGGAGAATTTTCACCTCTCCTCTTCTGATAGGAAAGGCTGAGTAGTAGCCCTGTTTCAATGCAAGAGGGGCTAGAATGCAACTGATTGCTCCATTTTGTAGCATTCCAGGCATTTCCAGACTTAAAAGGGCAGTCACTTCTACTGAGGACTATAAAACTCATAGCCCACCTTATCACTGTGACAGTGCATACATGAGACAGGACTATCACAGCAGCAAAAAAATTCCTCAAATGCATACAGAAAAAAAACAGGTAAAGAACAAGTCTTGAAAGAAAAATGGGAAACTATCGTGCAATACAAAAATAAATGCATTTCTATAGAAAGAAGTCTCTAAGCATTCCAGTGTCTGTGCCAGTGCAGCACATAGAAATTTTTACTGCATATCTTAAGAAGCATAAAGACAATGAATCTAAAATTTCTAAAAATGAGTCTAAAATCTCAACACCCTGGTGACCACATTTGGAGTGCTGTTTCCATTCTGGTCTATGCAGCACAGGAGAGACATGAAGCTCCTGGAGTGGGTCCAGTGGAGGTTACAGAGATGAGGAAGAGGCTGGAGCTTCTCTCTTGTGAGGAAAGGCAGAGGGACCTGGGGCTGTTCAGCCTCGAGAAGAGACAAGTGAGAGGGAACTTCATCAGAGTCTGTCAGTGCCTGCAGGGAGGGGTCAGAGCAGGGACCAGGCTCTGCTCAGTGCTGCCCAGCAATGGGGCAAGGGGCAACGGGCAGAAATTGATGCACAGGAAGTTCCACCTGAACATGAGGAAGAGCTTCTTTCCTGTGCACTGACCAGGCACTGGAACAGATCACACAGTCTCCCTCACTGGAGATATTCCAGACCCATCTGGATGCAATCCCGTGCCATGTGCTCTGGGATGACCCTGCTTGAGCAGGGAGGTGGGACCAAATGACCCACTGTGGTCCCTTCCAACCTGACCCATTCTGGGATTTTATGAAACTGTTTATATAAAATGCTTGCCATGGCCTAGCTCATGAGATTTCTTTTTTGAATTTCAAGAACAAAGAAACTATTTCTGTGTTCCTGGAAATTTCCAACTCCAGTGACAGACTAAAGGAGTAAGAGTAAAAAGTAGTCTTTATAAAAGGCCAAACAAAAATTATTACTCATATCTTTTTTGTTCACTTCTACTATTTGGGCAGAGTCCATCTGACAAAACTTGCCTATGTTTAAATAACTATCTAAACCCAGAATGAGCCATCTCAGTTGAAATTTTATCTTGACTGATTCTGCAGAGCCTACAGATTAGTCAATCTGGAAACATGCACTTGAAAATACATCATGTAACTAAAATGTACCGTGGTCTTTTATTCTCCCAGGAAGGCAGCTCAAAAATATATATTTTAAGCAAACTCACAACCTGCAGAGGACATTTCTCCTGCAATATAAATAAAAAAATCTTGCTACCTGAATTTTTTTATACTTATCCTTACTAAGTTTTAGTCAATCTTTCAAAACACATGGATGAGTGTACAGGCATGTATCTACATTTTATATATGTAAAACATATGCTGTCATTCTTCAGCTGCTATAGCAAATACGGGGGAAGTGAAAACAGCCTCTCTCAAATTAATAAAAAAGAAACTTCTGCCTCTAAGACAATTCTTGCCCCCTCAGTAAATATACTTGTGTAACTAGAAGCCAATTTCTTGTCACAGGACTCTGAAAATTCTCTCTGACAATTTTGAAATATGTAGTTTGTTTTAGTCTGATATATGAGACCACTTAGGTTTAGGTATGTCTTCAAGATACATTGCCCTCAAGCACAGCAGCTGATATTTGAAATGCACTCCTTTACAAAGGTTGTTGGGATTCATCCACTAAAGAAAACACATTTCTTGCATGACTGCTGAATACCACTGTTGACCAAAGACTGAGAATACATTAAAAACCAATTCTGCTATGAAAACTTGGGTAGGTTGATGCCTCTTTAGAGAAGTATTCAAGAAAAAAATAGGTAGAGGAAGAATGAAGCAATATATTGGTCTAATATGAAAGAAAATTTTAAATGATATAATGTCTTTACACATTATCCTAGAAAATTAGGGCTTAGTTTTGGTAATGCATGTTCTTACTTTTGCCAAGCAGAATTCCTATCCACTGACCACTGTCCCATATAGTCAGAACAAAGATATTATGCTCTGGAAAATGAGACTTCCCTGGCCTTTCAAATACCAGAATTTATCAGTGTGTTTGAAACAGTCTCCTCAGTTTCCCCCATTTCCCCAGATAAAACATGAGCACTCACATGGGTCACTCATTGGACAATGTTTCTGATCCATCAGTGGATCTAAGGCTTCTAGGGAGGATGGGCACTTGGTAATTATGCTTCCTCAAATCAGTGAGGGTATTTAGGATGGGTTCTGGGATATTGCCTTATAAAATTATACCCTCATTCCCAAGGATCACTGAAATCAGGAGCCTCTGAGACACAACTTCAACTCATAAAACACTCTTAGTTCTTGAGCACATTTAAAACAGACCCTGAAGCTTCTTACACATGGGTACATTTGCTAAGCTGCCCTAAAAGGCCAGCCACAACCTGAGGTATAAACACTGTGAGATTCTTTCCCCATTTCAAAATTTACAAAATTTGCCTTTTGTGTTAAAACCGGTCAGCAGTAAAGTTGCACATCCTACTCAGATGAAAGATAGGGGAGCATTTTTTCACTGCCACAACAGCTCCTCTTAGAACACTTCAACACACATTAATAGCACAATAAATTAGGTGACTACTTAGCTACATCCACATATAGCTTTTTCAGATGGGAACCTGCAAGGAAGAAATATCCTCCTTAGGAAGGTGGGGAGCAGGCATGGGACCAACAGTCAGGAAAAACAAAGTCTGGCTGGATCCTTCCAAGCCTTGTTAGGTGCTAATCTGCCTAAGTTTCCCCACTAGAAGAGCCAGGAAGCTCAAATGAAGCCTGCTTGTGGAGGATCAGCACGTGAGACAAAAGCTGACAGGGATTAAATTGAAAAGCAATACTGAGAGATCACAATTACATCACTATGAGCATATCTTTAAATAAACACGGTAACAACAGTTACAGGCAAGACGACATAAGAGCTATGTTATTTTATCAAAATGCCTCTAATATTTTTTTAAAGGTTGTGTATGGCCTCCAATCAAAGGTGATTCTACAAGAGGCAGGAGGGTGCATTTCAAGCACTCATTAATCAGACTGCTTCTGTTGTTCAACAGTGAGTCCTCTTGAAAGGCAGCTCCCCCAATTCTCTTACATAACAGGCACAGATACTCTGATCTAATCACTACCATGAAAGGGAACAACAACAGGAGACTGAAAAAACCAGAATATTTTTGTTTTCTTCTGTATATATCAAAGGACTGGATAATTTAGTACATTTGATGGTCGTGTCCCATTCCCCAAAGATTTCTATAACCAGAGAACTCAGGCTATTCAGTGATTTCTTTCAAAAATTCCTTCTACAGTTTCACTTTAACATCTGTTGTACTTTGCTGAACATTGAGGGAGCAAGCATTCTAAGACTGACATTTATTTAAAAAGAACAAGCATCAAAATCCCTCAGAGCACAATGATTTTACTCCTCCCCAAATAATGCAAGGATGTTTGCAAATGTATTTGTGGTGAGCATTTCCAGGATTACTACATTTCTATCAGAAATTTTTGTGTGATTAGCCTTCATCAATCTCACAGAATCAAGGGTCAGGTTTGAAGGGATCACAGTGGATTGTTTGGTCCCACCTCCCTGCTCAAGTAGGATCATCCCAGAGCACATGGAACACGATTACATCCAGATGGGTCTGGAATATCTCCTGTGAGGGGGACTCCACAGCCTCTCTGTGTGATCTGTTCCAATGTTTGGTCACTGCACAGGAAAGAATTTCTTCCTCATGTCCAGGTGGAACTTCCTGTGCATCAATTCCTGCCCCTTGCCCCATTGCTGGGCAGCACTGAGCAGAGCCTGATCCCTGCTCTGACCCCTCCCTGCAGGCACTAACAGACACTGATGAGATCCCTTCTGTCATTGCATCTTGAGTCTGAACAGCCTCAGCTCCCTCAGCCTTTCCCCATAAGAGAGATGCTCCATCCCTTCATCATCTCGGTAACCTCCACTGCAGCTGCTCCAGGAGCTCCATGTGTCTCTTGTCCTGAGGATCCCAGATCTCAACAGGCTGCCATCTCTCTGCTCTCTTTGATTCCCAGGTGCCTTCCTAGACACAGGCACTCACCTGTAAAAGATGCACAACGTCTCCACAACCACAGCACCTTCGCTCCTTGGGCACATAACTGTCCAAAGATGTCTCTTCAAAACATTTTAGAGACAAGCATCAATAGAAGCAAATAAGCACAGAAATTGGCAGCAAATCGTAAAATAAGTTCATGTCAAAAGACCTGCAAAAATACAAGTGTATTTCCCTGCCTCAGTTTACATACCAGTTCTGATCCTCCAGTGCAAGTCATGTAAGTCAGAGCCCTGGACCTCGAGCAGAGGTCATTCTATAAAGCATTGGACTTCTAATTAGAGAATTTAAGCAGTTTTTGTAAGCACCACAATGAAGAGAATTAAAAGGGTACCAAGATTAGCACATAACTACATGGTCAAAATCAAAAGTGTAACAAGATTCCATTTACTGTTGCTCAGCAGCATCTCTCCAGTTATTAAGCAATGTATTCTGACCACTGGCACCAGCTGAAATCTGTCAGTAACATTCAGTGTAAGTTAGCTACATTAAGCAAAGTATCATAAAGCTAAAATACATATACACCTAACCATATTTTGTTTTCCTTTTAAAAAATGGCTGTGAATCCTTCCAGCTAACCTGTCAAAATTCAAGAAATTCTGTAGACAAGAGAGATCACAGTTTCTTGCCTGCTTGATTTTCAAGTTCGGGCCTGAAATGTTGCTTATGCAGGAACTAGAAAGGGCAATACCCATCTTTTTCTCCAAAGGATATTTCTTTTTAATAGACAGTTAATATTAGACTATCCCCTATAGTTATCTCTATGCCAGATTTTGTTCTGACACCTCCTGTGAGTTTGGCTCGGTATGAAAACAGAAAACAGACGTGGCAGAAAACAAACTGCAAAATGCAGTTTGCAGTCTGACACCCATACAGAGAACCTCTAACACCAGGAAAGATCTGGTGCATAAACACTTTCCCTAGGCTGTTACAATAACATTACAAACCAAAAGGTTTGTGCAATGCTTTCTTCAGCTGACATTTAAAGCACTGTCTCATTTAATTTATGCTGCCCCCTCTGTATTTGTCCTCCTCAGAAGAATGTTTGGGTGGCTCAGAATTGTCATGACTTGAGAGCCATTTTACAGAGGCAGAACAATAAAAAAAAATTATTCCTGGATTGGTTGTATATAATTAAGACTTTAAAATATGTGCCCAACACAAAAGCTATGCAAGCAGCTGACTCTGACATACAGGGTAAGTGCTCAAATGTGTAAAAGCACATTCTACACATCCACACAGAATCTGTAATGTTTCAAGCCTTTATCCAATCCTAATTTTATCTGTGTCGCCTACACTGAATGTAAATCAGTAAGACAGGATATTTCCAAACATGCTTAACTATTCTGTAAAGGAATGCAAGGGCTAGACTTGCTTACCACCATTTCAAACTGTAAATAGAAGTAATCCCTCCTGCTCATTAGAAAATCTGAACCACATTCAGGCTCTCCTGTGGGTAACAGGGAAGTGCAAGCCAAACATTTCCTGCTCCAGTACTTGATTATAGACCTGAACTGAAGTGTGAAATACTGTAAATTTCCAGTAACTAGATTGAAATAAGGTTGTTTCTCAAGGTACACTTTTGTGTGCTGCTTTTATGCTGCCATTGTTGGCAGTGGCCAGACTCCAGCAGACAGGATCTAAAAATCGACATGCAGATTTCTCCTGATCTTGCACAAACTTCTCAGTACCTTCAGTGGTGATACTGTCTGTACAGTCTTCAGTATCAAGCTCTTCAGCAGCAGCAGATATAATTGGGTACTTCCTGAGAAGACAAATATTTTTCCTTCATCCGATCTCTTGCTTGAATTTTCTTTAGAATCCTTTTGACAATTACTGTGAAGATTCTAGAATGTAGGGGGTAACGGAGATGGGGTTTATGTATTTCATCATTTTTCCAGCTGTATTTTCATAATTGCACATCATTGCTCATTTTTTCATGGCATTTCAAGAGTCTTAATTTCTTTTAAAATATAATAGATACTGAAAAATTGTTTTAAATGCTACGGGTTTACCTTCCAGCCCCTGTGCTATGATAAGTTATACATACAACTAATCCCAGTGTTGTGCCTAGTTTTCCAAACTGGCTACTGGGAGGCACTCATTTTATTGTCAAAATAAAATTATTTCTTCTTTACTCAAACTGCTGAAGTGCAATAAAAAATATGGAAATAAACTATGAAATGCAGTTTTCATTTTGTTAGAATTTATTTTTGCTGGAAGATTAAGGGAATGGGGACATTCATGACTTTTTCCAGAAATTTCAGTGTCAAGTAGAAGCATTGTCACCAAAAATGACTCTGCTTTTAATTCTGTGCTGCTAACCAAAGTGCTTTGACTGCATAAATGTATTCTCTACATTGCATTATGAATTGTGGTACTAATCTCAGGAGCCCTAGGCAAATAATACAATGCACAACAGTGCCTTTTTATCTAAAAAAAGCTGTTTTCAGCTATATGGATATACTAGGTAATGCCAGTCTTCAAGAAGCAATGCATTTTGGAAATGTATTTATGTGGCATAAATAAGTTCAGAGTGAATGTAAACAACTGCAGATATCCCATGTTGCTTTGTTATCCTAGAAACCTGGGAAAAGTGCTTTATGATTTTGGTTGAGAGCACTGGTCTTGACAGCTCTGCATGTTTCTCCCCTAAAACACACATGATAAAAGTCACAGATAAATGCTTTCACTGCAGCAGGTCCTGGATTTTTGTCATTTCCACAAGCATAATACTTATAACCATCAAATTTTTACTGTTCATCTAGCTGAGCACTGAACTCAGTCCCAGAAATTAAGCAGATTCACCTGTATCAGAAAGGTCTACAAGAGCAGCTTACCTTACATAAAGACAGGCTGTTTAGAAGCTCCAAGAATTTAAGAAAAGAGGGATATCCCTGGGAATGGTCATAAGTGCCTCTCACTTCCCTATAGATAGCAATGACTACTGCTTAGGGCTGCTGCCTAAGGGCAAAATCTACACACAACCTAATTCAAACCTTGTAATTTATACTTTCTGTCCTTCACAGGTAAAAAGCTACCACCAGCTGTCTGACTTAAATCATGGAGATACCACTGAAGTTCAAAGACACTCTGAGGGTTATGATTCAGCGTTTAATGCAAACCTGACCTTGAAAGTACCGGTAAGAATTTCCATTAATATCTATGGGAATTACATATGCATGCCATGGAGACCATGAGGCTCTAAATGCTTTTATTGCATGATTTAGAATCCCCTTAAACTGGGTATCACGGTATTTTAGGGCCTAATTCCTCCTGCCTCATCCAGCCAAAACTCACATGAGGAAGAAAGGTCTGGATCCATAAAGCATACTGAATTAAAGCCCATAAAAGAAACCAATTGCTTACCAGAGTGATTAAATTCAGATATGGTTCCAATGGGAAAAGAAGTAGCTTCTTTGCAAAAAATTCACTGCCAGAAGTAGCTAAAATTCCCTTTAGAGATAGTCACACTTTTCTTGAAGTATTTCTAACAGACAGTGAGGGAGTCATGAAACTTAATGCTTTCTTTCCTTTTCATATGTCAACCTCTTCCCTCCTCCCCAGCTCTACTCACTGTACCTTTTATTCTTTGAGACAGAGAACGCAAACACACACAAAGTATTAGACTGGTCTATTCTTCGATTTTCATCTTTTTTATAATCTGCTCCTCTTCCCCTTAAAAGTCCTTGTCAACAAATATTATTTTCTCTATAATGCAGTTTTGTTTTGCAGCCAAAGGTTTGACAAAATGAGAGAAGCATCACTATTGTTTTTTCCCTGTATTAGTGTATGATGGGCCGGCATCACCTATTGCAGGATACAGTTGTGAAGCTATCTGAAAGACTGCAATTTTTCCTCACAAAAAAGAAGAATTATAGAAACTTCTATTTTTACTTTAAAAGTCTAAAAAACCAAACCTCTAAAATTTATGGGAGAGCATTCATTTTCCTGAAAATAATGTTAAACTATAATTTCAGACAAAAAAGTTATGCTAGCAGGTAGAGTTTTACTATTGGGGCATTTTATATCAACCATTAGTATTTTATCTGTTTCTATTTTGTCCTTTTTAAACATACCTGAGTTAAAAGAAGACCTAAATAATTTTCTCTTGGAAATGGTACATTTCCATCATCTTTCAACTTTTTTTGGCCTTCAGGATGACACTTGAAGGTTCTAGGAACATCTTTATCCTTTAAAACATACCCTAAATGATTCATTTCCATAGAATCATATTCCCAACATCAATTTTTGTTACACATACAGCACAAGAAGCTCTTTTCATTACATGCCATGGGTTAATTAAATTGATTAATTTTAAACTGATTCATCATTGTACCCCTAACTGACTGGAAGTCATGATGTTGGAATTAAAAAGTAAACTTTTCTAAGTCCAATAGAAATGGTCAAGACTAAGAAAAAGACTGTGAAAATATTATTTCTAGACCGAGGTGTCTGCAGTAATACTAAGTCAATAAGGAGCAAAAAAAAAATGGAAAAGGACAAAAACACACATCAATATTCAGGAAAAAAAAAAATTTATGATTTCATTACCCTTCTACTTTAAAGGACTGGTACACTCAGATTTTGACCAATACCTATCCTCTAAGGAGCCACAGAAATTTATGAACCTGACAGAAATCCTGTATCTCAAAATCCTTCAAGGCAACTATTAAATACTAACTGGGGAATCTGATGATTCAAAAGCCTTATGATCAGGAAAAGAAAAACAAACAAAAAAACCCCAAGCACTTTTCATATCACAAAGAAAAGCCAGAAAGTTCCAAATTGGAAACAATTTTCAAATGACCATAAATTCCTTTATGTTGTTAATATAAAAGCATGTTCCACATGAGCTTTCTGTGGTACATATATCATTTCTTTAGAGCCGCACCAAACTGGGGAGTGGCTGTTATACTCTTAGAAACAATAACATGGAACAAAATTGTATGTCTCATTCCAGTCAATTGTCATTAATAAACAAATGGAGGCTTAGTGCAAAACAGTATTTAGCTCTTTTTGTAACTGGGTCTCCTATTCAATCTATCATAGCAGAAGTTTGGCAGTGAACTGCCTGCAATCAGCGTGAACTCTCAACAATGCCAAAACCCTGCAGCTGACTCTTTATGCTACTTGATGCACAGGAGTTTCCTTCCCAGAGCTTAGAATGCTTACTTTGTGTGTTAATTTTTAGTCAGTGGATACTAAGACGTAGGTATTGTCACTTCTCCTGAAGGCTCTACTATGAGGAGAAAGCCTCTAGTGTCTCTGCTGCAGATCACTCTGTATTCCATAGCAGCTGAAATCATTCCAGCATGTACAAAACACATCCCCACCCCTGCCACCAACACACGCCTGTGGGGCTAATTAACCAACTGCTAGTTCCACTAGGGTATCCAACTCCTTCTCCACAGAGCTGCTATCCTTCCATCCATCCATCCATCCATCCATCCATCCATCCATCCATCCATCCATCCATCCACCCATCCATCCCTCCATCTCTCCATCCCTCTGTTAGTGTTCAGGAATCATGGAATGATTATATGCAGGTGCTGTAAGAGCTCTGGGTGTCAGGGGTGCACAGATCCAAATCTGACCTGCCATGGTTTTGAGCCAAACATGTTTTATATTCAATCGTTATATAGCTTACATATTAATTATTAAGCTTACATTGTTCTGTTCTATACATTAATTCCATCCAAGCATGGATTTCTCATGATCCCCCTTTAAACAATAATTATATCTAATCACCTCTAACAGTCATATCATTTATCATATATTGACTACAGAGGTGCAGTTTCACATGATTTAGCAAACACAAGGCCTAACATTTCCCAGGGTCTACCCTTAACATTTTCCCAGGGCCTACTAAGCCTAACTTTATTCTAACTCCCCGAATTTTCTATGATTTTAAAGTCTTTTACTATCACATCCATCCATTCATCCATTCCCTAGTCTGTAAACCAGGGATTGCCCCAACTCATGCATAGGACATTGCACTTGACCTTGTTGGATCTCCTGAGGCTCACAAGGGACCATTTCTCAGGCCTGCTAAAATCCTGCTGGATGGAATCCCTTCCCTCCAGGGTAACCATCATGCAACTTCACGTCATTCACAAATTGGGTGAGTTTTCAATCTAATTGTCTGTGTCCCCAAAAAAGATCACAAAGGTAGAGAAGAGTACCTTCAGACTGAGGGAATGATGTCTTCACACATAAATGAAGAAATTCTGGAGAGGGAAGAGCAGCAGGCCAGGACAGAGAATTTCAGAATATGCTATAAAACAACAACAACAAAAAAGAATATGCAGTGAGCATGGCTTATCAGAAAATTAGGCTGTTGGGATTAATGGCTGAATTCCTAGGGCTGCTGGCCAACCTAGTGCATCGTTCCTGGTATTTGTGGGCTTGCCTCCAGGTTATGATCATCCCTAACATTTGCTCCATGGAAAGAGGTAAAAGGCTAAAATCAGAGACATCTGCTGCAATCATCGAGTACTCTGTTTGCTAAATCCAACAACAGCAAAAGCTATTACAAATAGCTCAGCTGTTCTCTTTCTGTCATAATTAGGAAATAGAACTTGATTTCATGGAAGAAGAAAACAAGGACAGTGAGACAACAAAATGCAAGGCTCTAATAAGAGCTAAGTTCAGGAAGTTCTGGTTTCTTTTTTCCAGAAAACAGTTTACAAGGTGGGAAAAAGCATGTCAATATGTCTCAATTTAATTTTTTGAAAAAAAGGCAAACTTGAATTGGTATATTTACCTCTGACCTGAGAAGTTAATGGTATTTTTTGTCTTATTTTACCTAAATTCACTTATCTATGCACCTTTTTCACTATGTGATTATGACAGAAAAGAACCCCACATTCTCCAATTTGGAACCAATATTTCCCCCCCTTTTCAGATGCATTCTGTTATTCCAAAAATGAAAAAAGTGCTAAACCAGGTCTTCAGAGTAGTATCATACATGAAATAATTTTTTTTTAAAAAAGTAGTCATCCATGATAAAATTCCAAAACAAGTTTATAATAGAGACTTGCAGGCCTGAATTGTTTGAATGGTATCTCTTTTATTCCCAAGAGCCTTATCAGTAGCACAGACAAATAAGCTTTTACCAGGGTTGTGTTTCTTCCATCACTTTCCTTCAAAAGGTGGAAACATTTTTTTCCGGTTTGCTTTATCTGTTTGAATATTTTTTTCTTCTGTCTCTTAATACTCATACAGAACTTTAAATAGCAACAGGTCTACTTTTTAAAATTTGCCTGTTGGGAAGCATAGTATTAATTAAAACACAGGAACAATCAGTTGTCAGGGGGATGGGAGAGAACTCGAGCACACATATAAACACTTGAAACTCAAGTTTTCTGTTGGGAGCAAGATAAGAGTTCTCAACCTGAACCTGAGGGAAAGGACATGCTGTTCCTCCAGATGTTCAATTAAACATCACACACTGAGGCAGGAAAATTAGATAGAAGGTGATCTCTCTCTAAGTAAATGAGTTCTGATGATGAGACCTTTGCTTCTCTTGATAGATTGAAAGAATTCCTAAGAGATGCTTTCAAAACGTTTTTAGGAATTTCCATGTGCTCCAGATTACAGAAGCAAAGATAAACAGACAGCCAAGAAAAAAAAGATTACCACAGTTATTTCTGCATTTTCATTAAAAGAAAGGTCCTAATACTCCAGTTCCTTCTGGGGCTGGACTATTGAGTAGATCATTAAAACATCTAGGATGAAATAAGCCCCATAACTGGAAGACACTCTTTTATGTGCTGGCGTGAAAGAAAAGTTATAAAAATATTGAGAACTTCCAAATCAGATGATTTCAGTGAGACTGGTCTCTGAACAGCATTCACAGATACTTTAAAAATACAAAAAACCCCGTATCCAGTCTCAAAAATAACTGTGGTTTTATTACAAAAAAAAAGCAAAAAAAACCCCAAAAAAACCAAATCTTACACCAAGACAAACCAAAACCCAACCCCTCTAAAACTACACTAAGCAAACAAAACCAAAATTTCAACATTATAACAGTTAATGTCATTCTAAAAACAGAATACAAAAGCAATAGCTGCCAAAACCATGTGTCTTATAATTGCATCTTAAGTTCCCTAAGAATAAACAACAAAACATCTATGGAAAATGTTATTGCAGAGGGTAGTTAGACACCTCACAGACTTCAGCTGAAATGTAGTCTTGTTTAACAAATAAAAAAGAAGCATTATAAACTAAAAGATAAGAGATCAGGCAATGGCACAGCCTTCTCAGTTTTAATTTCTTTAAACTGAATCTGCAGGGTTTCTCCCCACTTTCCCTGTGAATCAGGACTGAGGTGCTTTTCAGGCATGATCTCAATCAATTGAATGTGCATTTCCAACATCTTCTGGGAGGGACTGTCACGCTCAAAATCTCAATATGGGTAAAAGTGAGCACACTACACATGTGGACCCAAGAATTTGTTATCAGCCTAGTGAAAGTTTTGACATTCAGTTGGGCCAACTAATCAAGCACAGAGAATTCACAGTGGTTAAAAATGTTACATGTAAACTTATGTATGATTGTATTAAAGAAGACATTCCCAGTCCTTCCTATCTCTGGTATGCCTCCATTCTCAGAGTCTGTGTGGGTCCAATGGTGTTCCCCAAGCAGAGAGCTGGGGAATGTCACGTGTCACAGACATATTTTCTGAAAAATCCTTTGCTAGGATTTTTTCTCCTGAGAAGCCTCAGAGGAAAAGAAAAACAATAATTATCTGCTGCTGTGGAATGCAACAGGTGCATCTTTGATTGGTCTCATGTGGATGTTTTTAATTAATGGCCAATCACAGTCCAGCTGTCTCAGACTCTCTGGTGAGTCACAAGATTCTATTATCATTCCATTCCCTTCCTTGCTTTGCTAGCCTTCTGATGAAATCCTTTCGTCTATTCTTTTAGTATAGTTTTAGTACATCATTTTCCTTTAATATAATATATATCATAAAATAATAAATCAGCCTTCTGAAACATGGAGTCAAGATTCTCATCTCTTCCCTCATCCTGGCACCCCTGTGAACACCACCACAGTCACGGACACATCAATGTCCACAGCTCTCTCTTTGGGGCAGGTGAAATGCTGGTGGTGGCATCCTTTCCTTGTCAGAGCCAGCTCAGGATCCTTTGCATACCTTTGCATACTATGGCCTGCTCCCTTCTGCCAGGGAAGAGGTGAAAGCTCTCCCACAGCCACGCAGCATCCCTGGGGCTGTCAGCCCCTTCCCCAGGGGCATTCCCAGAGCTGGACTAAGACAGTCTGGGCAATGGGAGCCCATCTCAGCCCCCTCAGGGCAAGGGCAGCCCAGTCACCCCTGGGACCCAGCACAGCCCAATTCCTGCCCTGACAGCATTTACATGCTGACATGATTTTGCTCTTCCCAGGTACATGTAGCTACCTGCTTTAATAGATTTATTTCTCCAGCTGTTCTCCAGCATGATTCATCTGCTAAATAAAGAGATTGGCACCATTTGGAATTTGTGCTAGACATGGCTAGCTGGGGAGCTATAATTCATATTTCATTTTCTGAACTCATTTCAGTGCCTGCTTGCCAGACTTTTAAAGTTACTCAGGATTATCTGTCTCTCACTTTCACCCAGTTCAGTAAGAGTCTTAATCAGGATAAGACTCATTTACTTCAATAGGATTTACTGCTTAAATTAGGCAGACGCTTAAGACTCTAATTCAGCAAGGTGTTTAATCATTACAGCCTGCCTGTCAAAACAGTAATCCCAATGGGAGCAGTGATTTAACACTTATTTAAACTCTTAAATATAAATTTAATTAATTTTTTTTAGCGCTGTTCAGAATACAAAGGAACGTAAGCACATGCTTAAACTCATATACTATATGCTTTGATGCATGGACTTCATATTCTTTGAAATAGCACATTAACAAGTTAGGAGAAGGATTTACAAACTCATCTATCCTTTATTCCTGATAGTCTCACCATGAAATCCATTATACATATATACAAAAGCTTCAGTTAAAGGGAAGAAAATCCTACATTTTTTATTAATAATAGAAGAGTTATTTGACTAGCATTTTGGCAAAGAATATGAGCCCTTTACGCTGTTATACAGGTGTTCATAAAATAGGTGAAAATGAAAACTTGGAAAGGCTATAAAATGTTATTACCATGATAAACTTACTTGAACAGAGATGAAAGTCAGCTCAAAGTTATCAATACTTTGAAGAACTGCAGAACTATATAAATACCTCCTTTTAATTAAAGTATTTGTACAGGGAGAAAAATTACCACTCAATCAGTATGTATCATAGCTCTCATGATAAAAGTTTTAAATCTTTTTCTTGCTCAAAACACTTTTATTTAGTGTTAGTATGTGGGGAAAAGGACTGATCAACAGGCTTCTGGGCTTTCATTCTTCCTTCTGCTTTCTTTGCTAGTATGAATGCTCAACTGCTACTGGACATCACACCAAAACACCTCACTGACATCACTGCATGCAAACTCCAGGTCCAATGAGTTTGTACATAAAATTCATTAATTATCTGTTTATGAGATAACATAGAATCATTCCAACATAGGGAGAGTGTACAGGAATATTCTTAGTCATGTTTTACATGTCTTTCTGAGTGGTGACTTGAGCAATTTCCTAAATGGAGATAATCTCCCAAAGTGGATGTGAGGCCAGAAGGACTTGCTTCAATAAACAAGCCCTAGCAGTCTAACAAGCCTAACAAGGTTAACAGTCCCTCCAGGTAATAACATAATTGTCTGGAACCCAATAACCTGAGAGTCCATCTACTTTTTTAGAGATACTGCCACACTGAGATCAAGGAATACAAAGTAGCTGCTTTCAAAGTAAACAAGGTACAAGGCTGGAACAGTCTCTGGGGCACCTTAGTTAAGTAGAACTATGTTCAGTGAAAATTCCTTTTATACACATACTTTTACCTAACTTTATTAAAACTGTTGAATATTACATGGTCTGCAGTAGCAAAGTTTGGGGATTTTTTCAATTTGTATCCTACCATAAATATGACCGAAGATACAATTTGAAAGTAGTCCTCACTTTTCAAAGTTACCTAAGCAGGGATTTACACAAATTAGGTTTTTGAGAAGAAAATTATCAGAAGAGCAGCAATAAAGATAAACTCTCTCCTTAATGGCAGGTCTGAAGATGTATATTTACTGAAATGACACAACATAAGTATATATATTTATCAGAATACAACATGACAGCAATAGTACCTATTACCTTGCACTGTGGAATTACCACACTTTCCAATAAAATCCCTGCTGGGATGTCATACCTCACTAGTATCTAGACTTGTATCAACTACTTTCTTAAAGAAAAAAAAAAAGATTTCTTTTTTCCTTAAGGAAAAGACATTCCTTTCCTTGTAAAACCATGTGCAAATTAAAATTTAAAAAGTATCCAGCTCACACATTTTTTTACTTGAATCCCAAACAATAAGAATGAATGGATGGAGACATACTAAGTAAATGCAGAATTTTGTCTTGTGAAAACTGGGCTCTTAATAAGTAGACTTTTTATTTTAATCATTCTTTTGAGACATGTGTGAGCAATATCTACCAAAATGGGGCTGAGTAATACAGCTTCCCAAGCCTTCATGCACTAAATGAGCACAGGAAAATGACAATAACAAAGTTATTTGGTTTTGACTCCTTCAAAGACTTGAATTAAAGCAGCAAATTTGAAACTACCACCTTAAACACAAGAGGTAAGGGAAGAATTCTTCTAAATTGATTTACATCTCAGATTTTATTGAAAAAGAATGCTGAATCCTGTCAGGAAAAGCCCAAATTTATTTTTGTTTATGCATGCCAATGAATACTGACAGGTATAATTCATAGTCAGTTTGTAATTTATGCCTCTACCTGTAGACAGTGGTTGATTTAGAGTTTTAATATTAAGTCAGCAAAGAAGGAGATATAGCACATATTATTAAGTATGTGCAGATGATTTTATATTGTGATACTTAGCCAATAAATTTCACAAGTAACAAACTCATGAATGGATGGAGACAAACAAAAAAAAAATATAGAACTTCTTCTTGTGAAAACTGGGCTCTTAATAAGCAGATTTTTTAAAACAATTTGAGGCATGTGTAAGCAATATCTAATACAATTCATTCTTATTCTTTGGGAATACACACATTTGCTACTCCTCTTCATCAAAATCAAAGTAGAGAGTAGCAGGACTAAAGCCATAATCTGTGAAGTAGATTTATTCAGGGTTCCATTTTATCTGCATATGTACCATTGCAATAAATCATCCCATGTACAACCAAGATGATCCCAAAAAGCTGTGCCTGAATTATTCTGAGAATTCAGCACTGAGATTTGAATGGCTCAGAATAATTTGGAAGTAACTAGTCTTCACTTTTCCCTTCAGATTGTGCAATTTTATCTTATTTTCAGCTAATTTTCTGCAAAATGTTAAAATATCTCCATTAAATTTCTGAATTTTAAACAGCAAAGGTATAGAACATTTTTCATGTTTATGTCATCTCTAGGGTTTTTTTTTAAAACCACATGAAAGTTTCTTGTACTTTGAACATTTTACATTGGCATCTTATAACTTTATTGAAATAATATACCATGTATTCAGGTACAAGATTTTAGTCGATTTTCTTTAAGAATGATTCACAGAGGTCTGAGGTTCAGTCACTGCACACTTCCAGAAGAAATCTGTTTCTCTCAGACGTCCTGCTTTGAGTCCAAGCCTTGTTGTGCAGTCTTATTTTCAGCCTTGCCAGACATTTAATTTTCACTACTACTTTTAGTTGAACAGACCATTGCTTATCCGAGAAGAGACTGGGGGAAGAGGAAAAAAAGGGAGAAGAAGACTAAAATTTGTATCTTCTCCACAGAGCCAAAATACATTATGCTCTGATTTAAATGTGACTGTGATAGTCAGCTTGTCCATGGTACATGACTCATCTTCCCTAATCAGCATTCCTCAGTTTGACACTAATGTGCCCTAACAAGGACAGCCAGAAGTTGTGTAAAAATAAAGAAGAGATTTGGCAAAGAGCTGAAGTTGTCAATAAAATCTTACAAGTGACTCAAGGTCACTGTGTCAAATAACTCACTTCAGCTTGTGTAGAACTGCAAATTGACATGGGAAGACAAACAGGTTTTCAGAGCCCTGTCTCTGCCTGCTGTAAGACAGATTCCAGGCAGGTTTCAAATTGGGTGTTTTGAAATCTAAACACTGAAGTATCACAGTTTCATCAGCTCTATCATTTCTGCCTATGGGCAAAGTAAATTGAAGGCTTCCAAGAAATGTTTCATTCAAAGCTAACATAAGGATGTGTTGTGCCACATAAACAGGACTTGGGAAGGTATATCTGCTACACCACTGTGAAACATAAATGAAAATGAAAAAGGCAGATTAAAAGTATAGAAAAGTGATACTGAATGTCAGGGACAAAACAACAATATCATTTTAGTCTGAAGACATAAGAAAAATACAAGTGGTAGAAATTTCAGGAATACATTACTTTTAATTACACAAAAACAAAAGCTGCTCCAGCTGGAACTTGGGTGTGGTTATTCATGAGGGAGAACTGGATATAATTTGATTTAGCTTAGATTTAACAGTAAAGGAAACTAGTTAGTTGAAATAAACTACAGATAGAGGAAAGAACAAGATAAGAAAATAAAAAATGAAAATAAAAGCTTTAGCATAGAGTATCACAGGAAACTGTGCATAAACAGATTAAAGCCTCTCTTAGTACATTAATTGAATATGTAAAAGTCAAAACTATTTATAAAGATACAGACTCTATTAAACTAGCATAATTGGGAGTAATTTCTAAAAGTTACTCTGATAATTATGGCCATACAGAAAGTTTAGGCCTTAAACTAGAGAGAGTTTTATTACTGCTATGATATTCCTGTCCATGATTCTTTGGTCTAAATTGTATATATGTGATATATATTTCACCATTTCTTTCATTTAATTTTTTAGTCAACTTATGAAAAGATGCAATGTTTTTGTAAAATGCCAGGTGAATGACTCTGAGAAAGGAATGGGGGTTCACACCAATATGCTGTTGATTTTGCCACTGGAAATTGTACTCTGTATATTGACAACTTCAAACACAGAAAAAAAATGCAAATATCTGAGGAAAAAAAAAAAGTGAGTTTTGCATTATACATTTTGCATTATGTTAAAAGTGGAGAGCCCAAGCTGTCACTATTCCATTAAAGAACAATATCATCCACATTTTACAGGAAAAAGTAGTGTATCTCTGTGCCTTATAGATGAAAACGTGTTACTGGATTCCAGAAATTGGGACCTCCTGGGGCATTTGATGGAGTTAGTAGCAACTGTTTCATTGAAACAAGCATTTTGGAATGTAAAAAAATCCCATCATATTATAACTAGTATTTTTAGTTATTTTGCAACATAATAATACATGAAGCAAGGAACAAAGTCGTTTTTAAATACAAGAATAATTTGTAAAGAGATATTTTAAATAATCTGTGTTATTTTTCTTTCTAAAAAGCTGTTATGTCCAATTACAGAAGGAAAAAAAAGCCAACAAAGCCAACCTGCTCTTATCTTGGATAAAGAAAACAAACCAAACTCACAGCTAAAAAAGACCATTCAAAGTAATTTTTTCTGCTTCTCGTTTTATATTTAATTTTTGGTATGCTTTCCAAAATGTCTAGTGGTTAAAAAAAAAAATATGTTGCAAGTCATCTTTAATCTTATGCTCTGTTTGTATTATCCCATTCAGCTCATCTAATACATGTAATTTGCTGAAACTCACTTTACTACAGAGTGAGGTATATTAGCAAAACCCATTAACCTAATACTTTTGAACAATGAATAGATATTCTTTTATATTGTACCCTTGATAAAGTCAAAAGGAAAAAGGTAAAACATTCATCAAATAAATCATTCATTAGAAATTAGCCACCAAGTTCTAAGAATAGAGGGCTGATATTTCTATGTTTATAGTGACTTTCTCAGTGCACTGAAACTAAAAGTATCTCTGGAGACTCTTAAGCTTAAAACACGAGTTTATGAATTTAGCAAAATAATGGAGGACTTTAAGACACATAGCTGGAGATATTTGACTTATAGTTAATTATATATATGTGTATTTTCCTTCTAACATCCTTTTCATTCTAATATTTTTCTTTCTGGAAGGCTAAATTAGCCTGTTAAAAAAAGTTGCAAAGCAAGTCACAAAAAGCTCCTCTCTGCATTCTTTGATTCCAATGACATTTGAATATACCATTAGGAAAGGGGAATAGAAAATCTAGACTGCAGACAGCATTTGCATTGAATTTCAGACTTTACATTAAATACCTGGAATGATCTTAAACCAAACCCAGAGAGGAAAGCTTTGCCATTAAACTGCTGTATAAACACACATTTTCATTAAATCTTCCTCATACTGCAGATTAAAATTTATAGAAGTTGATTAGTAGCTAGTAAACACTTAGACTGTGCCAAAATGTTGCTGTGTGACCTCTGTGATGTGAGTACCAATCAGGAGTTGTAAGTGAGAGCAAGCAGAAGAAGCATAAATCGTGCAGGGAGAGGACATGCTTGTGTTTATTTATGCAATCAGAGCTTCTCAAGTCTTTCTTCCTGATGAACTACTGCTCAGCTGAGGGAAAAAAGAAAAAGGCAGGTTATAGAGACAGCATAGATTGCCTGCTGGAGTGATTACACACGAGGACCAAAGCTGCATGAGTGAAACATTAAACATAAAACAGCTTCAGAATTATATTTTGAAAGAGTTCACAGCACAATTATGAAACCTAGAAAACTAATTGAGGATATAATCCTGTCAACATGCATTATGAATTAATATAAATAAATTTTCTCTATTTTAAATTCTTAAAGGATTCATTTCTGTCGGTTAGATCAAAATAATTTTGTTAAAAATTCCCATCCACCTCCATATGTATGAAGACACTGATGTCTCTCTATGGGTCCCTCTACCTAAAAAGAAAACAGTTTGATATTTCAGAATTCAAGTTGCATTCAAGAAAATTAATTATATCTTAGACAATACCAGCACAAGAGGGTCCAATTAAAAATCTTTTTTTAAATTGCATGTATAAGACATCAGAAGAGTAAGAGATCCTGTATTTCATATGCAGATGACAATAAAGCCCTGGTATCTTAGCAAGATCATATCTTTATATTTAGGGTCAATATTTTTTCTCAAAGCTTCCTAAATCAGCAGCAGCTTGTGGGTGTGCCTGTTACAAAAATATTTTATGAAATAGGAGACAAGGGTCAGTCAATTAAATTTAAGAACAGCAGGAATAAACAACTCCTCTTAAAATCAGATGGAACATTCTTCAGCTCCAACACTTGACTGTCAGATCCAGGGAGGTATTGGAGGGGCAAGCATAATACAAAAAAAAGTTATCATATCTAACAATTTTAATGGCATTATTATTAATGAGGATTTTCTGTACTAATTTGTATTGTGTTCCTATGGCTGGACTATTAACAATATTCATATTGTGATTAGGTTTTATAATTTTCTGTTAGGTTAAGAATAAATTCTTAGTACTCCTTCTCCTGTACGTGATGTAGTTTTCTCTGTAATAACAACTTGTCATTTTGTATGTCTCAGTTTATTTTCTTGAACTATATCCCAGAAGCTCAAATAAACTGCATGTACAATTGTTTTAAGTTCTGTGCTTAGACATCAGAAAAGCTGGCAGTCCAAAGTTGCAGTCCTGTAAAATATGATATGACAAGCCAGGAAAAAACGTTAAGAAAACAAACAATTGTGTTGTATCTAGCAAAGTGAGGAAAAAAAATAGAGATTAAAATAACTGCCTTGAAAGCATGTAATAAAAAAACCTGTAAGTTCTTTGTCCTTATCCAGAGCTGTGTTGTTTCCTCTTTGTACTTTTAGATGATAGAGTCAAAATGGGACTTGGTGATGCTTTCTCACCTGTATCTTTTAATCCTTATTAAATATATAATTACTGTCCTTTTTGGATACAAGGCCAGTTTGAGAAGTTTTTTGCTTCATTACCACAATACTTAGTTTTTCATACATAACGGCATGAAAAAACCACAATTACGTTTTCCACAATCAAAAAACAAGAGGACTAAGTTAGGTATGAAATTTGGGGTGCAAGGAGCAGAAGGCTTGCAAAATGTAACCCTTTCCAGGCAGTTGTCTGGATCTGGTTTGGCTTTGGTAGGACTATGCCAGCACACAGCAGCAGCTTGATTTGCCTAGGGCACAAACCAGACCTCTTTATCCACCCACTTAAGTGTTTTTTCAAGGGCTGACATCAAAAATTGGGATGGAGGCAAGCCTTGCCTCTAGACAGGCTGAGAACAAGCACCTGGAACACTGGCTTTGCAGAGCTGCAGCCATAAATGTACCCAATGTGAAGAGGAACAATCATCTGAAATGCCCAACATGTGGGGAAACAGCTGTTCCAGTTTCAGCATGTGCAGCTCTGAGCAGTCATTTCAGAGGCTGGATCTTTGCTACCTGCAGGATGTGTGGAGCCATTAACAAGCACCTTCCCTGCAATGTGAGCAAAGCCAAAGAAATTACCCTGGTACTCTCTAAAGTTCCTGCAGCAGCTGTGTCAAAGGAATGGGTGAGAAGAGAGATTCTGTTGATTAACTTGTAGCTCAGAGAGAGCTAGACATGGACAATCCTGCTACCAATTAAATCTAGAGTCGCCTTATCCATACAGAGATCAATCTAATGTCTGTGGCATCTTTTCATGGCATCTTATCATCCTCTCTTCATTAACATACTAAATCACACACCAAGTCAACAAGCACTAATTTGGATCAAAGAAGAAGAGGTTATTTTCTAACTGGGAGAAGAGAGAATTAAAACAAACCCTAAAATGAACTTCCTTCTTATGGGAAGCAGCTCACTATCCTGCTTTTCCTTCTGCCTTCCTGCTCCATGATTTTCCTTCTTCATTTTCTTACATAAACAGAATACACATGGAATATAAATTCTTTTGTATCTCTGGCTAACATTTTGTATACAATGATTTGCTATTTAAGCCATCAGGAATGTAATTAGGATAATAACTAACTAGGCAGTAAAAACTTTTCTTCTCCCTCTATTCAGCCTCCCCTCCCTCCCCCATGTTTCTGCACAACTGGAGGATGTTAATTATCTTTAACAAAAGGTAAAAAATCCTTCTAGTGAATGTTAAAAAAAACCCCCAAACTACATGGTTTTAAATTAGCTGCTATGTTAACTCTTGCATATCAGTAAATTAATTTTAGCTTAGCAAATATAGCAGACCTAGCTCAAAATATGTGTACATAGAAGTCTTAGGCAAGAGCTGCACTGAAAGACAGACCTATTTATAAGCCATGGATGAATACAGAGCACGAGTTGTGGGGTATCAGCACTTCACTTTCTGCACCAGCTTTGTTGCTCCAAGTGTGAGAGGAAGCTCAGACAGACTGCAGTACTTGGGAATGGGTTATACCTGTACAAACACGGGTCTGCTGAAGTTAAATGGAAGATATAAGAGAAAATCTGCATGGTGAATCAGTATTAATAGTGAAGATTGTCCATTATACTTTCTATTTCTGTAAAGCTTTACAAAAAGCCTACTTCTAGGGTCCCTAAATGGGTTGGGTTCCACCCCAAAAGCAAAGCTTTGATAAAATTGCCAGCGCAGTCAATTTGCCTCCCTTTGCTCTCTGTGGATTCCCCAGCATATCTGACATAGTCTTTCTAATTTTGGGTTTAATTGTAGGCAGTAAATTCTGTGATGACTATTTAACCATACCAGGGACTGACTTAACTCAATTTACGTATATCATGTTAGGTCTTACAACAACCTATCTGGGATTTTTCCTATTCCTATTTTCATCCCCATGCAACACTGAAAACCTCAGCACAGATGGTTCAGCTTTATAATACGGTAATTTAAAGTGTATTATCTCAGATGTTTTGGCAGTTCTGGATGGTCTGAGGAGGTTTTCTGGCAAAAGAAGTCAAGCTGGTACAATATTGTGATGAAAAGGAAGCAATTATGATGTTTATTTCCGATATATTTTGTAGCAAATGATGAATCAATCTTAATTCAGATGCAGATAGATATTTATCTCACTGAAGAAGTTAAACTTCTGAGAAAAAAAAGCAAAGCAAACAATCCATATCTATCTGCCTGTATACTATGGCAGAGTAACATGTGGTGGACCATAAAAATCAGGAAGAGAAGCTGTGCATAGAGGCAATGTGTAAGTCATCTGCATCCATCCCAACTCAGATCTAACAAAACCTTAAATTATACTGCTATTATATTTTGAGCCTAACAAAAATAACTGATGAAATCCAGACGTATGGTGTATCTTTACAAGCTGGAATTTCTTTTAAAGTCAGGTATTACTCTTTGCAGAACTAAATGCAGCACTGTGTGATGGCAGTTTGTGTACAGTGACTCAAAGGGAGTAAAGAGAAGAGACTGCAGCTGAGACAGAAAATTTCTAGATTTGAACAAATTTGTGGTTACACATGCTAGCATTCAGAAAAGAGATTGACAACCTCATGTTAATAGACTTTGTAAAAGTGATCAATTTGGCTATAAGGAAAACACAGGACAGAAATTAATTTTAACATGATTTGGAAATAATTTTTAGAGTATCTTGTATTACTTAATACAATGGACAAAAATGCATTTTTTTTCTTGGCTACAGGAAGGCAGCCCATTTTGCTCCTAGAAAATCCCAGCCTGGTCTCAACTAATTGGGAGGGATATGAGTAAGATTTAGCAAAAGGAAGTATACAAATATTCAAAGGTTTCCAAATTAGCCATTCATAAGAGAGTCCTGGGTTTTTTTTGTTTTTGTTTTTGTTTTGTTTTGTTTTGTGTTTTGTTTTGTTTTTTGTTTTTTTGTTTGTTTTTGGTTTTTTTGTTTGTTTGTTTTTTGTTTTTTTTTATTGTAGTAAAGAGATTTTTTGAGACACATGTATTGTATGGTCATTCTGCAAACACGTTTAGTAAGGGCCAAATAACTGGAAATCAATTTATAAAGAAATCAACCCTATTCCAACAGGTAACTTTGTTCAAACACTCAATTTGAGTAAAACTCTACAAAGCCTACCAGTCCACCCAGTCCATTCCCAGCTGATCTGCCCAAGAGAGCACTTCTGGATTAGGGAATTGTTGCTAAGTAAAAGCCAAAACCTTCTAAAGATGAATATATTCGATTATTCAGAATGTTGTTGTCATCTGCCTGCTTGCTCAGCTAAATGAGTGAAGTAAACCACAGCAATTCTAACAAAACCTGTCTGCCTGACACTTTTTTGAAGTTGAAGAAACGGAGTCATGACCACAAGTAAGAGCAGGAGGTCATGCCATAGGCTCATCAGTCAATAGACCCATACGTGGTTCAAAGAAAATGTCTGTGCACAGAGAAGGGAACAAGGAAAACACAGTATATTTCTCATGTTTGTATTTTTTAATTCAAGCTTAACAGACAAAAAAATACATAGTAGAATAAATGTTCAATTACGTAAATTGAGCTTAATCCATCCTTAAGGCTACTCTAAAAAAATCCATAAAAAGAAAAGATGCAGGAAATATAATTTATCAGGACTAAGCAAAAATTCCACCTCAGAAATGCTTTGGAGCACACCTGGGTGCTATGCAGCTTTGAGAAGAAATAGTGAGAGCCTGAGAGGAAGGCAATGTATTGTTAGCAGAAAAGTTTGGGTTTTGTGCTCAGCACTTTAGGAATAGGTGATGTTACACAGGTCAGAATGCTGAAGGTGTAACAGTGCCTGAACACTTACCTCTGGGAAAGAGCCAAGTTACATGGACCAGCCAGCTGCAAAATAGTCACACCACACTTGCATTTGTTTAACCCCTTGAAAGGTGCCCTCAAAAGGCATAGTAAAGAAAAAAAAAAATCCTTGAATATGTTAATTATGCTATTACAGATAGCAAAGAATTTTAAAATAGGTTAGCTAGGATAAGTTCATGTTTCTTTTGTTGTCCGTTAAGCTGCTTCCAGGGAAATTTGGTTGATGTGGTATAGGAAGATGTTGTCTGTATTCTCTGAACAATAATTTAATTCACGGCTGCCCTTTCACATAGAAGTAACTGCCAACACTTCAGAGGACTATGTCTCAACAGGCAGCATAACATGTTGATACAGCAGAGGTTTAGGAAGATAAGCACAGGCATTCAGTTTCTCATAATTTGGTAAAAGAATTCATAACTCTTCAGGGTGAAATTAACAACATCACCATTATTGATAACAGTTCTACTTTGTCCAGCTTGCCACTCAAATATCTTACAGATCACAAATTCTCATCTCAGGGTTTGGCTACTGCTCTCGTGCTCAGATAGTGGTACCAAGTCAGCTGTTAAATGTGTGCTCAGTAACACGTATTGCAAGAGCTGAATGCTCCAATATGTTCAAACACAAACACACTCACACTCCATGAAGCAGCAGGAGAAAGATTTCTCACAAAATACAGCAAAACCCTCTTTTAATCTAAGGTGTAAATCTGGCAAACTGTTTATGCGTCTTCTTATATTTATTGAGAGTGGTCTCACTGAAATCAGTAGGATAAATGGGTCCATAAATCTTTAGCAAAAAGTAGCCAAGGAGAGGAAAAGAAACATTACACTTTCCTTTCAATTGATTTGCTCAATCCAAGCAACTGTCACCCAAGATGGAAATCAGACCCTTTGACCCCGAATTCAGTGCTACAGCCTTTCTCATTGCTCTCCCACCTGAGACAAATTACAAACTACAAGGACCTTATCTCCCAAGGATTCTCATACAGAATAAAACCAATCTGCAAAGGGTATAATCAGCCTACTTGTAGCACTATATTTTCCTCTGCTGAGAATTGTGCTTAACCTGAAACACCTCAATAATCAATATCTTATTGCTTTAACATGTTGGCAATGGGCACTTACCCAATACCCATCTCCAAACCCCTTTTTTTTTTGTTTGTTTCCTCCTCAACATCTAACACAATCTGAGAATAGATTAAATTCTTTGTGAAGATTTTCTCTAACCTTCCAGGCTCTGGGAGCCCCGACTGAGCCTGGAGCTCCCCCCACCTTATCCACAACCCAAAACTCATATCAACCTCCCAGGGTCATCAACCCCTGTTCCCACCTCAGCTTCACTCACACACCAGGGGGAATCCTGGCTTGATTTTAACCCTGAGATCACTGGGGCTGAGGCTGCCTCACCTACTCCTCCCCCTCGTCCTGGCTGTCTTGTTCCTGGGATAAGGATGGGGGGAGAGACCCTGGCTGCCAAAACCTTCCAGATCCCTCACGGGTCCCCTAAAACCCAAGCGCCAAGGAGCTCCCAGACATCACAGCACCTCGACACTGATATTTCAACACCATCAGAGAAATCTAATACCAGCTTCTAATTGCTTCAGGGGTTTTATGGATATTTTTAGTTAACAGAGTTAACAGCAAATTCATCAGTAAGTGATGGAGTGGCTTTTATGCCTCTGTATTACTGCTTCTTTCCTATTCCCACATCCAGCAAATAGAAAGTGATATCTTCAGAATTTCTAGTCTGATGCTGGAATCAAACTCCCAGAAAACAATCAAACACTTTCTTTGATCAAATTTGCAGCATGTTTGCTGCATGCAAATACAAAACATATGGATGCTGGTGCATGAGACAAGACCATGGATCATTCAGCTAGCAATAGGATGTTTCAGATTTGGCAGTTTATGTTGACTGAACACAAGTGGCCATGTGCATGGCAGTGATAATAATATCTGTGTTATATCTCCAGATTATACAAGTGATTTTTGTCTGTTTTCCTTTATGCAAAGAAAAAAAACCCTATTTTCAAGAGCAAATGCCTTTAATTTTTCAAAAGATTCCACTTTCTACTGAGTATATAGTTTACAAAAAAAGAGGATAGGAGAAAATGCTGCAGATAGGTGTGCCATGAATTCCAAGAAGGGCAGAACCACTACTTCAGTGTAACAATTGACACGTACATCCCATTAGGGAATGGCCTCATTACAAAACTTGTCTATAATTAAAAGTTTTGTGTAGAAAACTCTAAAACACTTCACTACATTTATTCTGTGGTACTTATCACACAGTAGTTTGAATTTCAGTGCAAGTGCCTTGTCAATTAAATTTGCAGTAAACTATGTGCAAACACCATTACCTTCTCTAAATTCTTTTTTCTTAAAGATATCTGTAACTCTTAAATCAATTTGAGAACAATTCTTAAAAAATCCTGATGTTTATTTCTGATGGTTTTGGAGAATGCATAGTAGTACATAGCAACTTTCTATTTCTTGTGATTAAAGATATTTAGCCTTCAGATACAAGTTAATGATGAAGTGTTATTTCTGTGCTCTATGATAAAAATTAGTGTCAAAGTAAAATTAATTCATCATGATGTGGTCTATGAAAATGAAACTACTTTTTAAATTTTAAAATAATAAGATATAATTTCCCAATTCCCAATTTAGTCCAAAAAGATGGCATTTGCTTAGTAGAATAAGGTTTTCTTTTTCATTCCAAAATTTTGTTCTCTTTATCATCAGATTGCCTGAGAGAATTTTAAAAATTTGTGCCTGACTTGATCAGTCTCCTGCCAGATGTGATTCATTCTGCTTTCTCAGCAACACCTCTGGCATTGCTTTATATTGGCACTGAGTGTGAATGGGCTTCAGTGCTTTGTTTAATCAAAGACAGTTTTATCTGTTTGCTGCATAAAGGATTTTTACAGAAATTAAAGTCTGACACAATGTTCAGCCTAGAGGTTTGGGTTTCTTTAGAAAGTGTTGAATAAATCAACAGAGAAATTTTAACCATACCCCCAGAAATAAGCATTTTCCACATAGGAATGAGCTTACAGATGCAACTTGTTTTTCAGGATCTGCTAGGGCTCCAATGAGAGAGTTAAGTCATCTTTTGCCAAGAATCGAAGTGTGACTTTTTTTTAATTTTGTTTGGGTTTTCTTGGTGCAGTGCTAGCTTTGTGTCTAATTTAGGAATGACACAGATAAACAAACTATCATTATCAAGGTACCTGGCCATAATTTATCTTGTGTTTTGAGTAGCACGTCTGAAGATTGTGAGAGCATGATATATTTTGACAAGGTTAAATTTTAAAAGGTTGAATCTGTTTCTGAACATGTCTTACATTACCTTTTTGTTAGCAGCAATTTGCAATAATGGTATTAGTACCCACCTGTAAATTAAAGGAGCAACCTCTCTCGTGGCCAGCGAACTGCACTGATTGGCTTTCAAGAGATCTAAACTAAATTCGTTCATCATTTCAGGACATCTGGGGTTTTTATGATCAATAAACATGATTATATGAAAAGCTTTCAGTGACAAGCTGATGTTGAGAGGACACTGAAGTAGTTCTCGCATGTTCAGTTTTTTAATGGAAAGAGACATTTTTCTTAATGCTTGCTAATGCTTCCACTGGCACTTAGAGAACTACATGCCTAAGACATCTGCAGTGGCAGAGCTTAAGGATCTGTGGAAGGAAGAAAATGAAGCTGTGAAGACTTTGTTGGGTGAAAAAATATATTTCTCCTATGTACTGCCCCTCCATTCTTAGGCTGGTGTGGTTTTTTTAGAGCTTAGGTTACACTCAGAAAACTGTTTCTTAGGCATGAATACACAACCTAGGAAGTTTCTCTTGGGTTACTTTATTCTATTGCTGGTAATATGGATGCCACAGACACACCTCTGCCATTTCAGGGAAGTGGCTGAGCTGGGCTGTGCTTTGTCCATTTTCTGTCTTCAGTGGAATAAAACCCAGCACAGCAATAAGAGCCCATTTATTGCAGACCATGCCCAACCTGTTTTCATCATCTCCTGGTGGTGCTAACACAGTTACAAGACTTTTGGAAGGTTCTAGGTTTGGCAAAATAAGGTGGCTTCTGTCCATAAAATCTTTTTCTCTGGCATAAACTAAATACCTCCAAAATGTCACGCTTGTGTTGTTTGGAAAAAAAAAATAATATTATCTATCAGCACATTCTCTATTGGGGATGATCATAATGGGCCTCAAGCTCAGCTGGAGACTCAGGATGCTAACAATAGATGTATTTTGACAGAAAAGAGAATAATAAATTGCAGGTCTGTGTGAGCATTATTCAGTAATTCTATAACAGGGGTAAAATAAGGGGTATGTTTCTTTCCGGAAATGAAACTCCTAATGAATCAGACATCTTGACAGAAACACACTTAGCAAAAATAAATGTAACTACAACAGTTCATTAAAGTAAAAGTATCTTTACTATTAATATACAAATGGTGAAGAGTGACAAATAATTGATATACTTTAAGCCATACTTTCAATGTCTTTCATAAATACAAAACCAGCATCTGCGATATTACTTCTTTTTACAGTATAGAGATATATATATATACACACAGCATTTCATAGGGACATAAGATTCTGAAACAATAAACAAACTAGCTCCAGTGGTAGCTAACTTATCAATATATAATTCAGGTGGCAGATATCGCAAGTGGGCTGTTGACAACATGTGGAATAACAAAAACAATAGATGGTATGCTTTAGCTCATACTGTACACAGCATACAAATACGTACCGACTGCTCATTGCAGCAGGAAAGCCTTTTTTTTTTTTTTCTCCTTTTAAAACCTTGTCTAAGTAGTTCAAAGCTCTTAGTGAGAACTCTACACCATGAGCAATAGAATTATCTTCTGGGGGAATCTGACTCCTCTATGTATTTGTCATTGATCTGTGGAGACTCTGAGGGTTTGTCTTGCCTTCCTCCAACCCTGCCTTTTACATCTGAAAAACCGTAGCCTAATTACATGGGGGAGTTAAAGGATGCGGCAGGGTTAATTCCTCCTCTTCTCTGGTTTTCAGAGCTCTCATTACCTTGTCTTTTGGCAGTGCCCTTCAGCAGCCTCCCTTGCTTCAGTTACTCCCCTTTTCCCTTGTCAATGTTAAGGAGAGATGCTCCCAGCCCTCTCCTGGCTCACTCTTTGGCACCTGTTCTCCCTGGCTTTCCCGAGCTCTGTCGGCACTGCATCTGGTCGCCTCGCCCGCTCCCCATCTCACCTGTCACTTAAAAGCTGCCAATACAAATTTGGCAATAAATATTTATTTCATTTCTCTGGGCTAAAAATGGCCAATATTCAAGTTTGAAAGTCAAACATTACGAGGATCTCAATGCCTCTTAAGAGAAAAGATGGACTGGGAAACTGAGAATTCTCAGAACCTGATCCAAAGCCAAATTTATAAGGCTTATTTTGGCTCAGGTCCAAGTAAATTGATATAAGAACACATATGAGCAGTGGAAATACTGAAGATCACTTAAAACTTACAGAACTGCTGTCAAGTGGACAGGGTACTTCAGGAACTTGAAAAAATCTGAAAAAAATCTGGAAAAGGGGTGAAGAGTTTTTTAAAAAATATTTATTTAACCATGGTAGCTTTTCAACTATCAGAAAGATTATCTGAAGCTAAACAAGGAGATTTAAGAAGGATAATTATTTACTTAGAACGTTTTCATCTTCAGCTAATGAAGTATCGCAATCACAATGAGATATTTAAGAGATGTTTTCTTTCTGGACATAGTAATGTATGGGATAAAACTGTTATTGGATATTCTATCATAATTTCCTGATCAGTAGAAACTCCTGATAGAAAAACCTCCTCTGTGCAAAATGTCAGTAGGAGTTTGGCAGGACATTTGAGTTCCACTTACACCTGGAAATCTGGTTCACAAAAACAGCTCCATCAGTTGAGGACACACAGAGCCTCGCTGAGATGGATGAATAAAATCCAGGTCCTGCTGGAATCAGGTTTGTCTTAAATCCCAGAGGCCTGGATTGAGACCTGGATTCCTGCACTGTGTCTCTGTGCAGCGCTCGTAGTACCCCTCCATAGATCAAAGAGGTCTTGAGCTTTCTCAGTAAATGGCCTTTTTGGAGGTCCTTTAATCAGGCGTGAATATCCAACAGACACAACTATTCTGCAAAGATGTTACTTCTTAAAGCAGCTTACATAGCGACGGTGAGGCTGCAAATGATTGCAAAACGAACATTCTCTGCAGTTTATCTCCAGAGGTAAAATGCTGGGAATATCATCTTTCAGATTTGAGGAAAGATTTTAATGTTTTAGGTCTAAGCACTTAACTAGAACTAAGGAGACTTTCTATCTGACTCTTGAACTTGAGAAATTGGTCAAAACACCCCTACACATCCACTACATTCTCCTTCTATTTGAAACTTTTCAGCAGTAAGACACCCACCATGACCCTCATTGTAATCGTGATCTCAAAAGATTTTTGCAAATTTTGTGTTTCAAATAGTTATGTTACTTGAAAATAATACCTTCAGTTTGATTTAGATGAATATTTGAGAACATTTGAGCAGAAAAGTATGTGACAGTAAAGCTTTCAATTATTTTAAACAGGCTTTGTAGACAAATTATTGAAGATTTTTCTTTAATAAAGCAGAGTGGCATGCTATCAAAAGGCACAAATACATTTCCATTATCTGGTCTAGGAAACAGAAAAAAATGGCATGATGATTATACTACAGTTTGATGATTGGCACTTAAATAAATAATCAAACTAATTACCATCATAAAAAGAAAGCCACTTTTGTTTGGATGAACATCAATGCAGAGGCTGAAGACAGCAGCTGGGATTTACTGCACCAGGGACTGATGTCAAACAGCCTTTTAGATGATGGCCACGGTGTAACTATGTTGTAGATATCTATGAAGAGATAGAAAGTTGGCCCAATCCTGCAAGGTCTCTTAGGAAAGTACATCCATCTTCCACCCCACTGATGTCAGTGAGGTGCCATATAAGGGGTGGGTTCAACCACACAAAATTTCTTGCAAGACCGAGGCCTGAATAAATTAATCTTTGTCACATTAGGCATTAGCATCACCAGAATAGCAAATATTTCTGCAACCACAAAAAAATCTTATAAGTCAAAAAAGGCAAATAAACAAACAAAACCAGGAAAAACCTCTCCAGGGTACGTTTGATTACTAACTTGTAAAATATTAATTAAAAATTTTTAATTATTGTGATAAATCAGAACTCAAGTTCACTAAAAAACTAAAAAAATACCAAGGAGCTTTAAGTAATTTCACTTAACTGTACTCCTTTTTTTTTTTTTTTGAAAAGAGATTGTCACTGCCACATTTTGTTCAGTACTAATTTCAATGGCTCCCTCCCACCTTGGTCCCTGGAGTATGTTAGTGTAACAATTCAGATTACTTTTACAAATAGTTATATTTTGTCAACTCTTCTGACATTTCATACTAACACTTAAAATTACTTTAGACAGTAAAAGTGACATTTATACAGATACCTGTTTTTGTTTGTTTTGTTTTGTTGTTTTTAATCTAGAATAGGAAAAGAAAATAAACAAATGTTATTATTCCAGTTCTACACATATCTTACAAATTACTATGCGCAAATTATTTCCTCATTTGGAAATATTTGGAACTATTTTGAAATATCAGTGTTTTTCAGCATTCTTTCGTAGTGAGAGTTTGATTTTCTCCTGCACAGCACAGAGTTAAAGCACAAGAGATAACCTATTAATCCATAGACCAAAAAGGTGTGCTTGGACAGTCCATCAGAAATTTAGAGCTGTTTTATTCTCAGCCCTCACACAGATCAACTGCCAAGAGACATAACAGCAAGAAGAAATTAAATACTCCTGGAAACAGCTTTTGATTTGTAATGCAGCATAGTGGGAAATGCTTTTGCTTCCAATATTGAAATAATACTGCAATATATTTTGCTTGTAAAGAGTAGCACAAGTGTATTAGCAGTAAATGTGCTGACAAGACCTCTTAAATCTTCTAATCCCTTCACACTGTAATTAGAGGCCATATCAGGAAAAAAAAAGAAAAATAAAAAACAAAACAGAAAAAACCACCAATATAGAACCGTTAGGTCATTTTTTTGGGTTTTCTTTGTGTAAGTTCAACTAAAAAATACTAAAATTTGAAATGCATCTGCAGTTGAGCCTAGACACTGTTAGTTCTGCTACATTGTATAGTCACCTTCTTTTGGAAATGATCAGGCTAGCTTCAGAAAAAACACCATTTGTGAAGAGAAGATTGAATGGTACCATCCAAATTTGTCACAGCAGGTGAAGAGGAAACTGTCTACCATCTTCATCCTCATCCCGGTAAAAATATTGTGTGAGAGGATGTTCAAGCCACATCAACCACATTATTCTCAGTTGCTGGAGTTGTCCAGGTTCCTTCTTTGCATTTTGATAGAAGAAGAAAGCCCAGCTGCAAATACATACTTTCTGGAAAGACTACAAGTCCATACAGATAAATAAAACAACTGTTCTTCTAATTATAGGCCATGAGCAGGCCTGCTTGCCGTGTGCTTAGAACGAATCAGGAAATCTCATTAGAAATTATCAGAAATCTGATAATTTCAAGCAGCTATTTGGTAGTACTGCCTGCCCAGTATGTGGAAGCAACACTGAGAGTTCATAAAGAAATGTCTTCATTTTTCCTTCATCCAGAATTAGTGCCCCAGCATTTAGAGATACTTCTTTTCAGCAGTTTTCAATTGTAATCTTCCATGAATTTCATCCCACATTGCCATCCCCTCTTACCCATTTTTTTTCACTTTGGTACCGATTTTGTGGGAACTTGGCCTCCTATCCTAGCCACACCAGCAGTATGCCTCTGTCCTCAACTCCTTAGTTCATTTTAGCTATTTCTCAAAGTGAGGAAAAGTTGTAAAAAACTCATAAAATGACTTGGTTTTGAAAAATAAGAAATATTTAAAAATTAAATATAAATATATTCTCCTCAGCTCTTTCAAATGCACTTAAACTTGGGTTTACAAGAAGGTTATGATATTTTCCTCAAATTTAAGGGGATCCTTTTACATTTCATTTTCAGTTTTACTGTACAGAAGTCAAAAATTACAAAGACTTCAAATATGATCAAAATTCAGATGAAGAAAACACAATTTGATGACCAAAAGTACACTTAAACCTCATGCATGACTTAGATGTGGAAAATTCACAACTTATTCTACCAGTTACTCCTGACAAGTAGAATTTTCCAGTCTAGTTTTCTATATGGTTTATCTACTTCTTTCAAAGCAAGGCTTTGAAGAGTTTGGTAGGTGTGGATACACTATACTGGAGTGGAAACAAACTATACTGCTCCAGTTAGTGACACCACTAAATCAATTATTAATTCATGTGAATGAATTTCAGATCAAATAAATCTGTCAAATTTCCTGGTGGGGAATGTTGATCAGAATAATAAAAAGGAATATCTTAAAGAAAGCTTGACATGGGAAGAAAAAAGCATTTTGTTGAATATAAGATTGAATTAGTCAATAATTTAAAACTGTTCCAAACTGCTTAGACAAAGTTGCCCTTCCATCTGTTCTCACATTGTACCTAAGACAAATGGTATGAAATCATAAAGGGAAGAGTCCTGATTCAAAAAGGCCAAGTTTAGTATTTTATACACCGATTTGGGGAGAAAATGTATCTACTTCACTAAACTATAGTTTTATCCCTTAGCTAAATGGATTGAACTAAGACAAAAACGAATATCCTGTATGTATAAATATGTTGGGACAAATATTGTAGGTTTTCATTTGAAGTGAAGATTATGATTAAAAATAGATTTCTTTTTACCCCTTGGCTGCATTTTAGTTCACATGTAACTTTCAAAACATTCATACAGAAAACATGAAGCACTGAAAATCCTTGAGCCTTTCATAGTCACACTCTTGTAGCTAGGATGAGGCCAATAGACTGTTGAAATATTTAGCCAATTTTTGAGCTTGTATATTGTGAGTACTAGCTTTTTTAAAATGTATTTATTGAAGAACCCAGGAGAAACTGCAGTGGGACCTGGCTCTGTGTTGAAGAGTTTTGCTTTTTTGATTGCCTCAAGTGATAATCACAGCTGGAATGGCTATTGAGTGTCAGACAGAGCTAAGGTCTTAAACATTATACTGAGACTGGTTTAGTTGAGGTTTTTTTTTAAAGGCAACCCAAAATATCATTTTATTATAAATGGAAAAAAATTATTATCATATGGCACTTTATGTATGTAGCTTGCACTGAAGACCTGGAGAGGCCTGATGTGATTGTTTGTGGTTAGGAGTGCTTCAGAATTTTTCTTCTAAGTAGACACTCTTTTTCATATAATAAATTACAGTTCTTATTCTGCAGATTTTTCAGATTTATAGCATAGGACTTGGTGTCAGCAAAATTACATACTAAACCCAATAACAACCAAACAAGAAAAAAATATAGAAAAGAACTGTAGACAGGAACTGTTTCATCGTATGTACACATGTACTAACTATTCCAAGCTTAAGTTTCCCAAGAAATTAAGGTCAGCTGTAAAGTTTTGGTCACAGGATTACTTCAATCCAAATGCATTATCCAGACAGCTGTAGTTTATCTTATTATGCTTTGCTATCATCTTCTTTTGACTGGATGATGTCATTAGCAACTTTGATTTCTATGGTTTCTGGATTTAAAGCTTCTTTGCCATTTTCCTCCTTTAGTGGAAGCTTCCTATCGGGAAAAAAAAAAAAGAGGAATCATGGTAACACAAAAATTAAATAATCTGTAATTTAAGTCTATAACATATATACAGTTCATATAGGTCACAGTGTAGAACAATAGTTTTTTCCTAAAGTAGTGTATAATTATTTTATTAGGAGCACTGAGGTTCTTTACTTTTAAAGCAATTCATATTAACCCTTTCCATTTCTATAAAGCCACAAAAATCACATGATAAGAACATCGGTGCTGCTCAAAATGCAGTTCTTCAATAAGACAAAAGAAAAAAAAAGTCAAATTACTTGACCCAAGACAGTACAAAGGTATGTGTTGCCTAGAATACTGTGAAACACTTATAGTCAAGTTTTTTGCTTGACTCTTAAATCTTAATTAAACTCTTTTTAATGCCTTTTCTAAATGCAAATTCAGTTGTATACGAAAGAACACAGCTATTATTGGAGATTATTCCAAGACATAGGTAAAGAATTTCTTAAAGCGCAGAAGGTAATGGAAGTTATCATTAGAAAGTTCTACAGTTTAATTTTCATGGATCACACAATGTAGCATCATTAATAACTTCCAAGGTCTTTTAAGACTTAGTGAAAACTCTGAAGATTTGGCAAAAGAGTCCCCACTCTCTTGAATGTGATCTCATTGAAAAAGGTCTTGAAAATCATTGATTCCCTTCTGCCAGTAATTAGCTGTCGAAAAATATAGCTGTCAAAAAGATGTATGGTTTACTGAGATGTTCCTGTAATAATGTCTCCTGGACATTATAGCTCTTAATCACAATTCCAGTTTGGGTTTGTTTTCTGTTTTTTACTAGGGAATAGTATGCATATGCCTTTTTTAGTCATAATAACTGTTAAATATTTCAGTAAATTTCTGCTTTGCTTGATTCAATGTTCCAAAGAGCAATACAATGTTCAAAACCTGTCTGAGGAATCTTGTAGGAATGTCTTATTACAAGACAGTGTTTCATAACAGAAAATAAAACAAAACAATACCTGAATTCCCAGTCTTATGAAATTTAAGTTGTCTGAAATGAACTAAGAAAAATACTGTTTATCCAGAAGTTAAACAATGAGCACAACATGTATCTGAGAGAAATTAAGATTAACTTGTTCTACTACAGTAAAATACATGGGATATATCATCAGATGTCTGGCTCTGAGCACAGAGGGAGGTTTCTACTAATTGTCTGTTTCTCGTGGCAAACCCAAAGGAAACAGATTTCAGCTCACAGCAAGATGTCTGAAAGAATGGAAACAACAGAATCAACATAAATCTATTTTTAACAGAAGGTAAAACACTGGGACAGAGGAAGGGCAGCTCATGAGATGCGTTTTTGGTAGGCAGGCATTTGTGCCAGACATCTGCTTAGGCAAAACACTAAAACAAGTACTAAAAAACCCCCAAAACCTAATTTAATGGAGTTTTAAGAAAAGCAGAGTGATTTCTCAAAAGATGGTTCTGGAAAGAAGGAAATATTTAGTCAAAGTCAAAACTGGGGAATTGACAAATTATATTGAGTGGAAATTTAAAGACATTGGTTTAAGTGGATTTAAATCATGTTACAAAATATTTGAAATAGGAAGATTTGCTAGAACCCTGTTGAAAGATATTGGACATTGTTGAAATCCATGCTCATTCAAATAGTGGGATAAATTTGTTTTTACATGCAAGCAGACAACAACAACTCAACATAAGATATACACAAGTAAAAAGTTTTATGCACCAAAACTTTCCTCATCACAAAGTCCATGCACCATTCTTAAACCTTATTGTATTTTAAAACTTGTTTTGAGTTGTTTTTTTTTTAATAGGGTGTGAGTTATGAATGCAAGTTATCATTAGACATTTTTCTTTTTCCCTATGACAAAATTTTTGTTATTTTGGAATTTTTGTTTCCATTTGCTTTAAATACATATTTAATCTCTATTAAGAGATTAAATAATTTTCCTCTTTCAATTAACTAATTCAAGTTTAAGTGTTTTAATTATACCAATCTTTCTGCACCAAATTTTTCTTTAGCGACATCTATTAGAAAGAATTTTATATTTTTCAGCTGAGCAGACTAATCCTTTCAAAGGTTTATTAATTTTATAATAAAAAGATTTTTTTAAAAAAATCCCACAAAAACCAACAAAAAATTTTCTCACTTTAATCAGATGTTGGCTGCTATCAATTATTAATAATATTGACTTCCTCTAGCACTTCATGTGGCCAAACATCAACAGTCTGCTGATACCTATACAAAACTTTAGCCTCAATATTTACTTTCTTATTTTATAGAAAAATGACTCCTAGCCATTTTGATACTGGAATTCACCCAACTGCATTAACACTAAGAAAAACTCAACCAATATTAGAAACATATTAATGTCAGACTAGGAATATAATTATTGTACCACATTGCATGTGGTATTTTGTTCATATCACAAGACTGTGATATGAAATGCACAGCTTGAACTGATTTCCTGACAGCATGATTAAAACTTGTTGACTTGCAGATAAAGTGCTTTGAGATAATCTGTCATACATGGATTCCAAACATGGATCATCTGAGATAAGGTAAAAAATAGTTTGCCAAATAATATACTGAGCAAAATAATAAAGAATATTGTTGTAAGAGGAAGTAATCTCTTTACTAATTAGTTCCCACCACTTAAATTGCATTTGAAATTCTGAGTGTAATTTGCTATTATTCAACATAATTCAATAATTGTTAAAAATATTTTACCTAATTTTACCTCAAGGTTTATCATGTATATCTTTAAGACAGCCGAAATTAGTCATAATGAACCTCACCTTGTTTCACCCTCTGCCTGAAATGTCCTTGAAATTTTCTTTCCTGCAAGCTAAGCTCTCCCCTCCAAGATCCCTTCTGGTCATCCTCACCCTGCCCAGCATGTGTCTCTCTGGCTGTTGTTGACCAAGTATTTTCGTGTTATTCCTACTGAGAGACTGATTTCTCCTCTACTGCATCTTCCCTTTGTGTGTCTCACTCCTACTTTACATGGCTCCTCTGTTTCAGTGGGTGTGACCTGTGGCTGAGTCAAAGGCCTTTCCATATTCCCCTGGTATCAATGGCCCTTCAGGCGTCCCCCATTGCACCATCTCTTCTCATCTTTAGTTTCCCAAGGGATACTGTCCCAGATCTTGGGGAATGGTCCCTGTCCCACAGCTGACTTCTGTACACCTGTGCTTTTGGTTGTACAGGTCACACCTTTTGCCATTGGTTGTGAGGGAAGAAATTACCAAGAAGGAAGCTGTCATCATTGTTAATATCTCTTAGCAGTCCTATTTTTGCAAGGACATAATGCTCATCAAATACTTATCAGTTGCTCCTGGGAGTTAGTTTTTCAGGGGTTTTGTTGGTTCTTTTTTTGTTTTGGTTTGGTTTTTTTTCTGTCATGACAGTGGGCACTGATTCTTTCCCCCTCCCCTAAAACAGTAAATATTTTTGATTTTGACTCTCTCAAATTTCACTCCTGTCAGCTGATCTAATGGTTGTGACAAGCAGAAAGAATTGAACTGGATCTTTCCTTGCATCATGTTTCCTGCAAGATGCATCTTGTAGTAAACCCCACAGATTTAGGAAAAGCACCATGGAGGATATGAACAATAGGAATGCTGAAACAGCAAAAGAAAATTCCTGTTTTCCTGTCCTCCACCCCTTAACCTACCTCTGTAACCCTAAAAGGCAATGTCATGTTAACCCCTTACCCATTGGTCAAGCTTGGATCCTTTCCAACCCTATAAAAAAAGCATACTGTACCCCATTAGGGGAGAAAGAAGAAGAGCAGAGACCCTTCACGGACCTCCCCAAATAAAGCCATCTTCGTGGAACAGCCTGCGCCTTCTCCTTCTCTCTCTCCGTCTGCTGCAGCCTCAAGCCCGGGGCACCGCTACCAAGCAAGCAGAGCTGAAATCCTGAGAGCTTGCAATCACCATAGAGCTGATAATCACCATGCTTGCTAGATGGTAGCCCTGCAGCGTTGGCATGAGCGAGCGAGCTTCGGGCACCCAGTCCCTACCCAGGGACTGAGCTCCTGAGCCCTAGTGCTCTGCTTTATGATAAGGCCAAATATGAGGCTTTATTACATCTGATTTGCAAGATCTAGTGCTAAAAATAGTCTCAAGTCATGAACAAACACGGACCTGGTGCTTTACCCACTAACATATCCAAGGCTTGCTGGACTTGTGCAATGTTTACACCTACATTCCCCTGACTCTTTAGATACCTGTGGGCTTTCCACTGTGCCCCTGATTATAAATTCTAATATGAAGAGCAAACATATCAGTAGTCACTCAAAAGATTGCATTATTATTTCATTAACACAAGTTCAAACTCTCTGTGCACAGCTTCTTCAAAGAACTATACAGCTTAATGTGCAGCTACTTAACTCCCTATTTACTAAAAATATCAATGGCAGCTGGCAGCAAACATTTTTTTTAATTAAAGGTTCTGGCTCTTACAGTTTTACATAATGGCAAAAAATGAAATTTCTTCATGTTTTCAGAAAAGAAAAAGACTGTTTTGAAAGAACAGCCTCTCCTTTTAAAGAACTATGATTTCATCAAATTATCAACAGGTGAATTTCTGTATTTACTACCTAATCATCTTCATAACCTTGATGCCTTGAAGATGTCATGAGACAGGAGATTTTCCCAATATGTGTAAAGTGTTGGGATCAAAGCAAAGAGAACTTAGAGGTTTCTTCAGCAATTTCATCCCTGGGCACAAGCTGGTCCCATTATTCAGAAGGCATCCAGAGCCTGTGAGCATGGCTGCAAACTGCGAACTGCTTTCTGTACTGAGAGAAGGTTGCAGGGAAGGAAGGCGGGATGAGGAAATGGAGCAGAGGCTGCCCTTCAGCACCATTAATCCAATTCCACTATGTGGACCTAAATACCAAACTAAATTCTCAGTTCCATGTATGAAAGCAGGAAGGGGCCACTCCAGTGAGGAGCTGGGTTTCTGGAGCACAGTATCCTTGTGCCCCATCTTCAGGATGTGTGTGAAGATGCATATGTGACTCAATTTAAGGTCATTCGTGAGAGCCAGGAGATTGTTCCCACAGGATAGTTAATAATTGCTGGATAAGTGGTAAATACAAGGTGCAACCAAATTAAGAATCCTTGTATGGCTGTGCTCAGCCAGTGTTGATGAAGTACCATGATTTACATTGATTATTGTAAAAAACAAACCAATCAAACAAACCCTACCCTCACACACTGCCACTCTGGTGATGCTGTGTACCTCCCCCCAGAGTGTGGGAAGTCCAGTCTGTCCACACAGCCAAGATCAGCTTGTGTGAAACTCCAGGGAATATCAGGCTACTTACTCTGGTTCTGTGAGGGGAGTTGTCTCATTTGGCTCATTTACTGGACTCCCATCTTCATGGCTGGTAATTCTTTCATCCTCTGTTCTCATTTCCACTATTGGCTCTTTTGATCCATCTTTCCTAAAAATTATTAAAAGAGTTTTAGTCTCTTATCATCACATTAACTACGTACATTGCACATAAAGAATTACTAAGATCCTTTCTCTCAAAAGTTGGCAAAGAAAAGGCAGAACTAATTATCAGTGACTAACACCACCAAGACACATTTAACAGCGTGTTCCCAATTCCTTGAAGTCTTCAAAGCATCCTGTATCCATGGTTACTGCCCTAACTCTGTAAACACGATGAATTAGCATCTCAAAAGAGCATTTTGTTTATGACTAATAATAAGGTGACAGCTTCTTCATGAGAATAGATGTAAACTTCCTTAACCTAGTATCCTTAACCTAGTAAAATAATGATTGGACTTGATGCCTAGTTATATTTGAACTTTTCTGGCAGTGTTAAAGAGCTGTTATGTGAGTATATACACCACAAAAGTGTGCTTTAATCTCCTGGATTGTGACAACCCCAGCTGCCATTGATGCAAAGAGCCCTTGTGTGGTAAAAATCAAAGCCCTTCTGCTTTTACTGGTAGAATAAACTGTTTCTACATCATATTTCCCCCGTTTGAGGAACAGCTAGTCTCTCAAGTAAGTAAATGTACAAATATTGTGCTAATTAAACAATTAATTATAAGGAGATGGAGCAGTGAGTGCTGTCATAATGATTTTGTTGGTAACCAAAGAATCATAGAATAGTTTGGCTTAGAAGGGACATTTGTAGGTCATCTAGTCCAATGCCCCTGCAACTAGCAGGGACATCTTCAAACAAATCAGGTTCTTCAGAGCTTCATTCAATCTGACTTTGAATGCTTCCAGCAATGGAATGTCTACAACCTCTCTGGGCAACCTGTTCAAATGTTTCACCATCCTCATTGTAAAAAGCTTTTCCTCATGTCCAATCTAAATCTGCCCACTTTCACTTCAAAACCATCATCCCTTCCTTGTAAAAAGTCTGTCCCCATCTTTTTTCAAAAATTCCTGTTCAAAGGGACGCAGAAAAGTCTTTATCTCAGCCTGACCTCAGAGAGGTCCTCCATCCCTCTGATCATCTTTGTGTCCTCCTCTGGACTTGATCCAACAAATCCATGTCTTTCTTTACCAAGAACTGCTGAGCTGGATGCAGCATTCCAGGTGAGGTCTCACCAGAGCAGAGGGGCAGAATCACCTCTCCTGAATTTCTGGTCATGCTGCTTTTGATGCAGCCTGGGACACCTTTGGCTTCCTGGATGTGAGCACACATTGTTGGCTCATGTTCAGCTTTTCATTAACCAGAATCCCCAAATCCTTCTCTGCAGGGCTGCTCTCAGAAATATGGACCTGATTTGGAAATATCTGTTCACTGCCACAAAGTATTAACAATACATACTAATTAACAATACTTATTTAAAGTAATAATTAACTTTTATACAGTTTTGCTCTCAAAAAGATCAGATAATACCTGAGATATATATATACACACACACATACATATATACATATGTATACATATATATACATATATATACACACATATATATACACAATACACACACACACACACACACACACACACACACACATATATATATATATTTACAAAAAAAGCCCCTCTTTTGATGAAAATATTTTCTTCCTATATCCTGGAAGAGCATCAGCTGCAGTCTACAAACAGAGGGTAACTGAGTTACAATTACTTTTATATTTAACAGGTTCTTTTCTGGACTGGCATGTTGTAGGGATCTGTTAGACTGCTACAGGCCACACCAAAGACCTGGCTAAATTCTTCTCTAATTCATGTCTCACATTTTCATACTGTTTCTTCAAGATAATGGATAAAACAGGCTTTTGCAACAAGATGTATCAGGAAAACTCTACCATACTCTGACAGGTATCCTTAAGGAAAATCTTTGTAGGTTATTAAGAATGTAGCCCAGATAAAGAAATAGTGTGAAGAAGAATTAATAAGTAAAAGTCTAAAATATTTCTGTCTATTAAAAAAACCCAGAATTGCATGTGCTTGTTTATTTCTGCAAGTGACACTTAAGATACGCATATAGATACAAAGTTCCTTTTGGTAGATGATGCACTTAACTTTCTTGGCTACCTCATACCTGGGAAAAGATCAGGGATCAAAGTTGGACTGGTGGGTGGATTGGTGAGTTCTTCTTGCTTTGTTGATACATCTACAGTCTTACAAACAGTATTGCATGACAAAAGGACTAAAAAAGATGTTACTTGTGACCAGCAGTCATGTATATTTACAGAAGGTAGAAACTGTAGCATTTCAAATTTTAAGTGATTTGTAGGAAATCCATTATGTCATGGGTGTCTGTGTGTGTTACATGGATTATACCATCATCATTCATTACACATAGAACATTATTATTTACTATATATATATTAGGCAATACCAGTTACCATGTTATAAATTTAAATGTTGACTCTTCAAGCTTTTCCTGGGAGTTTAGTCTGACAGTATATTAACGCACAGAATAGGCTAAAATAAGAACTGTCCCAAATATTTTAAGGTCTGACTGACTGAAGACCATTCTGACAAGGAAAGAAATATGATAAAATAACATAGCTGTTCTTGCAAAAGAAGTGCAACAGAAGAATTAATATCAAGAGACGAGCTCAGTGCTTTTTTGGGACAGCATGGAATGGCATTTGGTAATAAGATGCTGATAGCAAGGTATAAACTGCTGTCAAGTGACATTTCCAACTTTATCTCCCTAAGGTCTTCCCATTTAGGAGAGTCTGTACACCAATTTATAGTTGGCCACTCCTTGAATGGGAAACTTAAGCATAAACTGCAGTGCTGTGCTCAACAAGAAAGGACAGCTGGGTCAGGGCCAGAAGCTTCACATCTTGATTCTATTGATTGGACAGGCTGGCTTCACAGGATGGAAAAAACACTGCTAGTCTTCCTCTCACTGTCAGATGTGAAGAATTAGGAAATAGCTAGTTTATGTAATTTCTTCTATTTAGAAGCATTATAAGTACTTCTGTGCTCTCTCACAACTCTGGTTTTGTCCTGTGGAGTTGTTTCTGAAATATCACCTCTTTCAAGAAGAACCCAACTAAGATGTGTAGCCAAGTGACCTAAGAAAGACACAGCCTGAAACCAAATAGCCAGAATTAAATCCCAAGAAGACACTTACACCTCTACTACTGGCAATGGAGACACCTGCTCAGCTATGAATAATGAGGGCTGCAAGATCTAGTATGCTCTACATCCATCTGAAAATGGATGAGACTTAGGAAGCTGAAGGATAATGAACAATAAAGTCTGACTATTGGGAGAGGCACATAGCAGTTGGACCAGCAAATGTGATTTAAACCACATACAGACAGTATTCTCACAAATATTATTGTGCATGTGTAAGTTGCCTACCAGATGAACAGGATGAGAAAATTATGGGGTTTTTTCTAGTAAAAAAAGAGAAATGTTTAAAATTAAGGCCCATATGTAATCTTCTTTCTAGTTTACTTATTGAAAACTCAGTAAATGTCACATCTCTAAAGTGTGATTATTTTATGTAATCAGTACTTGAACTGTTTTACCAGAGATCTCACTATCCACTCTAATAATTTAAGAGACCATATTTTCACCATATTTTCATCAATGATCAGTTCATTCACATTTGAGTGATGGAGTATTCACTACAAAAGAGTATTTGTGAGAATAAGTATTATTTCCTACTCATGTTTTGCAATCATTGACTGTTGCCATAGAGAACAATCACTCACCACCATTTCACCAACATCCAACTCAAAACTCCTATTTAAAAAAAAAAAAAAAAAGACAAGATCTTTCATTCCTAAAGCCCACAGACAAGAATCAAGGTTTTCCATCAAGTGCTATATCTAAGAAGAAAAACTCTCTCAAGGATTTTCTATAATACCACGTCCTTCACTCGTGGATTTACTGGCACTGTCACAGCCATAGGCTGCGTTTCTGGGTGTTAGCAGCTCAAAGACGGATTTGCAGAAATGGAGTTACAATGATCCATTACCTGCTTCTCATGAACCAAATCTGTGTCTCCAACTAGTACTGAATTACAATTGATTTCCTTTGTGTCGAGCTGGACAAAGAGGTCATCCTAAACTGAGCTACAGTATATTTCTTTTTTGTGTCTCAACTTTTCTTTTAAAGGCAATAAACAACTCTACACACTTCAGAGAAGCACTTTTCCAAGTAGTAGAAGCATTTTATTAATTCCCTTTGCGACACCACAAAATGGCCATAAAGTTAATGTAAGTTGGACAGCCAACTTTTTCTTTTAAGGATGTTTCCAACCCACGTGATTAATACTCACAAGTAAGCAGCTTTTCCTTCTTCCAGTTCTTTACTTTTCCCACTTGAACCACTCTTCTTCCCACAGATTCTCCTGGTGATGCACATGAGCAATCCGCATTGTCGTACAAAGAAGCAGCTAACATCAGTCACAACCAGGATTAACAAAAGGGCTGCCACTCCCAGGCCAATGACAGCACCAAGTCCAAGACCATTAAAAAGAGTGTCTTCAAGGAAAGAAAATTAAGATATATTAATAACACTAATCCTAAAATGTAATTTTCTAAGCTGTTGGTCAGGAGAGTAAAGAATGTTTAGGAATGAGCCATTCAGAAATTATTGGAAATAAACAGTTCTGATGATTATATATAGTACCTGATTAAAATCACAAAAAACCTCATTTCTTCTGCATAATATTTTCCAAAAGCCAAAATTCCAGTAAGTTCAAAAAACATAAATTTCATTAATTAATAGCAAATAATATCACATCTTAATATTCCATTACTCAGAGTATCAATGAGCAGCCTAAAGAAAATATTTTCAGTGTTCAACATGAACATTGATATAAGTTATCTTTTCTGCGTTTCAAATACAATTAATTAGCAGTGATGGTAAGCAGAATTACTGAAAGATTTAAGAGACTGGCAAACCAGTATTTATTCTTGTAATTTTCTGAATTAGAGTGAAAAATAACTTAATTCAAGTTATTTAATCTGCAAACAGTTGCACGCACTTAGTCTTAAATAATTTAATATGGGGAAAAATATGCGTATCGTCAAATGATTATAGGGTCAGGACCTCATCTTGTTTAGTCTTGTACCTTGAAAATGCAATCATACACTTCAAAATAAAAATATTCCACACCTGATCTTGCTTTCTGTGTTTGAATTTTGAGAGCTGATGTTTAGCTAATTTTATTTCATTACAAATTTCAGGAAAAATAATGCTTTGCCTCGTTTGATATTCCTATGTAGCAATGTTGTAGCAATGCTACAAACTCTTTGGAATAGTTTGATTCTCAGGTGTCTGTGAATTCAGATGAGGCTTATATAGAAGAGGATTTGTATCTGATCATTGTCTAGGGGAAAAAAAGGCTCATGCACCCAGCTAATTCAAGAAGATGACAAACCAGCTCAGCTATCGGACAGTGACAATTTCCTGGTGTGAGACTGTGCCCAGTAAACCCCAGGGGAGTGGAACTGGGTGAGTTTGCCCCTGGGTGTTGCACATCAGCATTGCTTCCCTGGCTGTCCTGTGCCCTGGAGTGATGCCTGAGCCAGCACCACTCACTGGGACATTTCCATCTGCTGCTCTGCCTGTTGCCAAAAAAAGAGCAAGATTATTCTGACCAGAGATTACTTGAACTGTTGTAACAGACACCAAACAATTTCATAATGTAATATAATATAAATATTTTAACTGGGTTACTAATATCATCATCCTCCTCTTTCTCTTCCAACTCCCCTATACACTATAGATTGTTTTCAGATTAAGCACAGATTTTCATGTTTTTGCTAAACAATTTTAATGATAAAATATTTACCACTTCAAATGTAATTTGAAAGTTATCCTAAATCAATAAATATATATTCTTTGTCTAGTCTTTGTTCAGAACTCTAAAATGGAAAAGTAAAAACTTTTTTCAAAAGAAGGGGAGCCTTTATTTTTAAGTAATTGACTTCATTGTCTATTTTATGGGTTGTTTTATTTTAGAAATGATTTCACAATGTTATTATACAGCAAACTAGAATTCAATGTATATACTTCCATGGATGGATAAGCAGAAAAACAGACATATTATTTCAAAGTTATTTTCCTTTGTTCAGAAGGACTCTAAAACCACTACACAAATTATAAAAATAATGGTGCATCAATGAAATGATTTATCATTTATGCATTGCCCCATCAGCAATGTCAAAACTTGATGTTTTAAATTTTTATTTTCTTTTTTAAACAACAGCATTCATATTTAAATATTATACTTTGTGATATGTCTTTCAAAACTTATTTTATACCTATATCCACCCACATATTTGGTGAATTCCTTTGTAACCTCAGTAATTTTTTTTGCCAGTATGAAATGTCAGAAAATACAAGTAGATATTTAATTCCAGTTTATTAAAAAGCTCATATATTTCAATTACTGGTATTGTTATAATACCAGTAAATTTTATAGTCAGCTTTAGAGCCCTCATACAGTGAGGTCTTCTCAACCATCAACTAGAATGTGAAGGAGAAAAATTAGGGTGATTTAATCCAAATTTTGAAAGAAATTCAGGGTTTTTTTACTGTTTTTTTTTCTAGGAGTATTTTCTTAATAAAGTGTTAAAAAGTTTTTACTATGAAGAGATACATTTTCCACTGCTGTGAACAGCACTTTCAGTGTCCTTGGAACATTGTGAAATGTCAAGGTTCTCATTCTAAGTGATCCAGGGGCAGAAATGACTACACAGTATCTTCACTGGCAAGTGAAGGGAATGTTTACAGTTGCAATATTGCTCCTTTGTTTTGCCATAGTTCCCATAGTGGAACACTCTGTTTTTTCATTTTTAGTTTTCCTTGTATGGATGCTGCATACTTCTCCATCTCTTCATGGCTGATGATTTCCTTTACATTCAGCATTCCCCATCCTTGCTGCTGCTCTACCAGTCCTAAGTAATTTTTTTCCGTCTTGAAACCCTTTTGTTCTTGCAGATGTCTGTAACTCCGATTTATTAAAATTATCAACACTTTTCCAACATTTCTCTCCTTTCTTTCCTGCGCCCCAAAAGTGAGAGTAACATGGCCAAATCCAGAGGTGAGGTGAGGAGCATGGCTCTGATCAGCCTTCTCACCTGTCTGAGGATCTGATGTACTTCTGAAAACAGATAGAAACTGGACAGCCTTGTTCTTTAAATCTACCTGTGTTATGGTTTATCTTTAATCTTAATGAAAACATACAAAACTAGTTTTTTAGAAGTTTATCTGTGGCTTAATTCTGTTCTTTCTCGAATTGCTTTGATTTTGTACTTGCCTATCTGCTCCCACCAAAGTCAGCTGTAAAACTAGTCCCAATAACTATTAAAGCAGATGAAGGCCTCTCCTCACAGGTTTCAAAAATCATATCCTGATATATATGTAATTTCAAAACAATGTGATTTGTTTCTTTATATGTTAAGACATCAACAGAAGTTTTAATTCTGTGACAGGATGAAATATCAATTTCATACTACAAACATCCTTCCCACCAACTTTGACAAGCAACTTTGTTATCAAAATGTGTTGCCTTAAATGAAAATAAATTATTATATTGTTATTGTTATTATAGTTATATCAAAGAAGCTATTTTAAATATTTGGTGTTTTTCCAGCTTTCCAGTATATATCAAACAAACTCAAAATAGTAGCTCTACTTTGTGCTCCTAAAATAAAAAAGTATTTATGCATTATGTAGCTTTTTTTTCCTAGTTGAACAAAACCACTTTAAATCACAAAAATTCAATGTTAATGTGAAAGAATCAGTTCTTAAAAACTTTTTGAAAATGTTTATTGTATACCTGACTTAGTTATCTAACTATAGAGGGCCTTTTAAAACACTTCTTGTTAAAAAGAAAAAAAACAGGGAAGTACAAGTTCCATAGTTCTGAATGAGTTTTAATTGTAATTTGTTAAAAATATGCTAAATTGAAAAGGATATGTTTATTTAATACACAATGTGGCATAAGTAATGTAACACCTTGACATGATGATGAAGGAAACTGACAACTTTAAAGATACTTTTTTCACCCACTTCTTCAAATAAATGATCATCAATGAATGGAAATAAGATTTAAAAACTTCCAGAAATGTAAAAAATAAACTAAAAGAAAGCCAAAAGCAAGTTTCTACAAATGTCATTGAAAGTTTTGGCAATATTCAATTTCTTCTTATTAAATAAGTTATGTTATTATTTCTAATAATTTCTAATGAGATAATTGAACATTTTTTCAGGAATCATTACTTGATGAGAACGAGGAATAAAGAGCTTTGGTAAGTAAAAAGAAATTTTCCAGTGAAAAGAACTAAGTGAAAGGATACATTTTCTGGACTCTCAAATGTAAGTTCAGACTAAATTCCTGTAAGGTTCTGCACCAGATACTCTAAGGGAAGCAGGTCAAAAGGGAGAATCTCCATCAGTGTATGTGTGTACAGAATCAGAGAATGGTTTGGGTTGGAAGGGACGTTAAAGCTCATCTCATTACGACTCCCTCTAGACCAGTTTGCTCAGAGCCCCAGCCAACCTGGCCTTGAACACCTCCAGGGTTTGGGCATCCAGAGCTTCCCTGGGCAGCCTGTGCCAGTGTGCAGCTCTGCTTTACATATGGCAAAATAAAGGTTTTGCTTCTGCACAGGAACAAAACATGCAACATCAATATATTCAGACTGATGTTAAAGGGACCTCTGTCCTCTGAGGTGACAGAATTTCTCTGTGCTCTTACAGAATCACATTGTATATATTTAATTACTGCTACAATAAAATAGTAATTACAAACTTTATAACAAGCACTCTGTGTGATCCTGGGGGGTTGGATAAGGTGACGTCCAGATGTCCTTTTCCCACCTTCAGTGATACTAAGTGTTGCTGGGGAGAAAAAAGCACGTTAGCAACTTCTTGCGCATTATTCCCTTCCCTCCTCCTTAGAAGGCATGGAATGAAGTTAAGATGAAAGATAGATGATTATCCAAACCTCCCTTTTACAGTAATTTGAGTTTTTAAGGAAAAAAAAGCAATGCTGTAAAATACTTTCCTAGCTTACAGGGCAACACCTGGCTGCTTCAAATGCATGGTGCAGAGTTAAGATACATGTTTTTCTTTCTTTCAAGACAGTCAGAAGATAAAGTAAACTGCTCTCAATCTAAAGGAAAAATTTGAAAATTATGATCTAACTAGAGGGCGAAATTGAAATACTGCACTAGGTCATGGCAGGAAAAAAACATTCTTGTTTATCAAGCTGAACTACACTTTTGTATTGACCCTTAAAAATATGCCCAAACATGTTGGTTATTTCTGCTCTGCCTCTGAATATTATCTTTGATTTTATATCTGATCTGGAACTTTTCTTAGCCTCAAAGTCTTACAAAATGTGTATACTTACCTGAAAACCTCTAAAAAGACAGAAAGTACAGGTCTTAAAATTCTTTATCCATTGATGAGCACCAAAGAAATCATAATGCAGTACCAAAAAATTAAACAGCTCTACAAAATTTTCTACCAGTTAACAGCAAAACAGTGGCAGCCCATGACCAAAAGAAGTAAAGAACCAGTGATCCCTCCTTGCTACCCAAAGAAGCTCCAATACTTTGACTGCCAGATCCAGAGCTGCATGACCTGTTTTTAGCAATTTATATCGATAAAAGTTTTCTTTTGAGCCAGGTAAGTGCCCAGAAGCATTATGTCTTCCTTCAAATGAAATAAACAAATCGTTACATTTGCAACATCAGCTTGCAAGAAATCATTGGGATTCTATGCAACATTTACTGTGGGACTGTTTGATGCAAAAGAGAATGTGACAGTAAGGTGCATTCTTTTCTATCCCATTTCTTAAAGCAAAAAGATGCTAACAAGGCCAGAATCAACATTAATTGTAATGTTTTTCTTCCTGAGTGGTTTTTCCTACAACTGTCTGCTAGGACAGATTCTGCTGAAGGGCAGTGGACAAACACATGGATGTGTGCTCTGAGCTGCTGGACTGAGTAATGTGTTCCGACAGATACACTTGACACACAACTTTGAAAAATAAGGAGACATTACTACTGGCTTCCTCTAACTTTCTTCTACTCATCAGTGACAGCTCTTCATTGTGTCCCCATCTCAGATGAAGTCTGAGCTGCACTAAGTCAGGGGAGCCTGTGGTGCCACCGGGACTATCAGTTACAAAGATGTGAGCTACTGAAATAAGTGTGTCTAAAAGGTTGTACTTTTCTGATGCTTATCTAAGCGAAGGAGTTTTTCTTCATTATGGCTGAGGTCCTCTTGCCAACAAATTTTCTGAAATGGATTTTTGCCTTTAAATTTTACAGGAAGATGTCTTGTATTATGAGTCTCTCAGGATACTGAGTAAGTAGGACTTGAATTCACATCTCCTCTAATGGCCTTTAACAACATTTTTCATAGGAAGGTGTCTTAATAGACATAAATGCAATAGCTAAGTGTAAGAAATGCAGTGTAAATAGCTAGCTTGAGTATTTCTGGCGACAGTGTTTTGTCTGTGGTCATTGAGGAATAACAAGGGAAAGGATACTAAAAACCCTTTCTTTACTACAAAAAGGATTCTGTGTTGTGAAAATGTTCTCTGGCATTGTCATTTACTATTTTTTTAAGCAAAGTTTTAAAAAAAGAGATCCTTTGCATAATCAAAGTATCCCTAAGCAGACTTCAGTAGCATTTCTAATATGCCTAAGTTATCCATTTACAGCTACAGCAGCTTTTTCCTTGTATTTACTCAGTCATCATAGTAAAGGTATTTTTTTTAGCATTGTCTCCTTCCATGGGAAGCCCCAGAAAACATGCAGGCAGAGAGATCCCAGTCCTCCTGTGCCTTGAGAGGGAAAGGCTGCACTGTGGGTTCATGGCATCAGCACTGCTCCCAGGTTTTGGTTTTCAGTAGATTTGGGAAAATAAGTTTCTGTGTCCCACTTTCCTCCACTCAAGCTGACAGCAGATTTACTGAACACGTCTCTTGGAGGAGTTCCTAAGAACCTCTGCAGATTAATTAAGATTGATGTGAGTATTGAGAACATACACTTAAGTGTGGTTTCAGTACTGCTATTACATAAAAGGATAAATTATTTTAATTGCTTCATTTAGGAGAATTCAAAACCATGCTGTGCATATACCACAGAGACATGGGAAATTTTTCCATCTTTATAGCGGATGACAACCCTAAGTAGAGTATTGCAGCCAGGAGATCTGAAAAAGAGTCAAACTATCTTAGGCTTTTATTTAAATTGAGAAAATATTTCAAGTTTGACAGCATTTTCTATAAGACCTATGTAAATTCAAGCACAACAGTTTTAAGAAGTAATACTCGGAATATTATATTAAATATATAATTATTTTATAGCATTAGCTACAAAAAGAGAAGTTTAGTATTATAAAGCTGCCAGTACATGGTGCATGTTTTTACTTTAAAAGGTTCAGCCACTACAACTGCAACTTCCAGCAGAGTCCTGCTTGGTAGGGCAGCTTTTCCCAGTATTAAAACTTCCTTTGGGGATACAACCTCAATCAGGCAGATTAAATCAGAATGGATCAAGCTCACGCTGCATATTTATACAGACAATGCACATACTTGCTTCACTAGTGCAGTAGCATGGCAGCCACCTAATGAGCAAAACTTAAAATTCGTGAATTATAATTTTAGTGACTTTGATGATTGTGGTGGAGTGGGGATTTTTGTTTGTTGGGTTTTGCATTTTTCTTTTTTTTTGGTTGTTTTGTTTGGTAATTTTTTTTTTGTTTTGGTGCTTTGTTAGTTTGGGTTTTTAAAAATATTCACTATTGGATAAAACCCTATAGTTAAAATGCAGATACAACGCAAAAAAATATCTCTGCAGATACAAAATACATCATGTAGATAATACAAGAAAAAAAAGAGCATTTATCAGCAATAAAGAAAATACAGATATTAATGCTTTAAGTCAGTTTTCTTTATTACAAAAAATGAAGACAGAAGTTGCATGAACTAAAATGAACTTTGAACAACAGATGAAAGACACACTAAGTTACATATATTTCTTGATATTGTGTTTGGAAAGGTGCTGAGGGACATCACAGGTACACCATGCACATGTTCTTCAGGGAAAAAGCAGAGATGACAACAAGTGTTGCATGCATGAAAAAAATCAGTGGAACAAAATGGTGGTGAATTATGAACAAGATAAAAATAAGCAATGTTTCACAAATTCAAATTAAGTACTTTAAGTCCAAGTTTTTTTCCTTGCCTTTCACACTGTTTTTGAAAACAGAAACTTACAGATGTTGCAGTGTATTCAATATTTTTAACAAAATTAGCTTTTAGTACATTGTATGTATTTTCGTTTGTAATTCTGTTGGATGCATACACTGAGAAAGATTTACTTTGCTTCTATTATGGGCATTTAATACATGCATTAAAGTTAAAACTTCATGTAAATAAAATATGCACTGGAAATTGCCTCTACAAAAATATTAAATGTGTAAAATAAATATACAGAACTATTAATTGGAATATCGTACAACATAATATTATAGTGGCAAGCATTACTACCACAGCTTCTTGGGGCTTCAGACCCAATAATAAATGAACAAAAATGAATATTCCTAGCTCAGTTTCTTGCTCTTGTTGTAAAATATTTAAACTTAGCGCAGCACTCAAGGGCACAGCTTACATACAGCTACTGTTTCTAAGCAGGCAAAGTTGGTTGACCTCTACACTTGGTATTTGATGCCATCAGCTTTATATTAAGATGTCATTGATATTAAAGGGAAAAGGTGATTTTCCATCACTTATACATTATGTCTGATAAATAGATAGCAATGGAAAACTGAACATTCCTTACATGCCTGAAGAAAATGAATGGATAAAGTAAATGTGATGAGCATAAAGGAGCCCTAAATATAGGAAAGATTTCAGTGATGTCATTATACACCTCAGAAGCTACATTTCTCTATATAATAGTCAATTTGCATCCTAAAAGTAACATTTGATTTTTTTTCCTTTGCTCCTAAAATTCCTGAAAAAATAAAAAATCAGAAATCATCAACATACTGGACAGCAGATAGAGAATTGGCAACTATTAGCACGATCACAAATTGTATACAAATCTCCATTATGTCTTAAAAAAAAAAAGAAACCTCAACAACTGTTTTTTCAGGCTAGTTAATTTTACATTTGCATACACATTTGAGTGGTGCCTATGCAGGTTTCCATGATGGAGACAGAGTACATGGTAAGACCCTTAAAACTGACTGAGAATTGGTCATAAGGTTATGTGTACAATTAAATCACCATATCTGTTAATCTTTTAAATAAATATTGTTCACATGAATATAATATTTTTTGCATCAGTGCTTGGCCTTATAATTTCACAAAAAACATTAAATCAAATGTTATTTTGTAATTTGGTAATAGTATGTTTTGTACACCTCAAAAAAACATTCAGAAGTTATATTTTTTACCCAATGTATGCTATATGTGTGTCTATTTCCTGGGCAATATTTTTCCTATTTAGAGGGACAGCAATTTATATTCCAATAACCCTACAGCAGTAAAAAAATGATCACATTTGAAGTTGCATTATGTAAATACTTTGATTTGTGAACAATTTGTAAATGTTAGGAACTCGTCAAAACTCTGGAAAGAAGAAAGACAACAAATAAAATCTGATTAGGAAAGAAGCCAGCCTTAGACTCTAAAGGTTGTAAATCAGAACATTTCAAAAATACTGTTCCTTAGAGATATACTGCTATATCACAGAATAATCATTACCCCTTTTAAGTTTCTGTGCCACCAATTTGGATTTAAGGCACAAGATCAGCACAGTATATTTTAGGACTTCAGTGTTACAGACAGTTTAATATTAGCATTTCAAAATATGTGACAATGTTAAAAAAAATGTAATATTTTACACTGTCAGTCATAAGACCTAAAATCCCTTTTACAATTACAACATTTAAAGGAAAAAATTTACTTATCTAACATTTAAATACTAATGTCAAAAGTAAATTGAATTCAATTGGTAAAGACATATTTATAATTTTAATAGAGTTTAAATTAAAATTTTAAGCTGGTCAGTCTATACCTATGAATTATAATTTAATTTGAAAACGTCTCTGTTCATTTTTTCCTCATTCTTGTCTGTAGGAAGCCAAGATTTCAAAATCTTCCAAATATTCACACAGATTGCACAAAATACTGTGAAATAATCTTGTTCTCAATTGTTTTTAAAAATACAATTATGAAATGCTCATAAAGAGAACTACAAACAAAGTTGTATTAGTCATTCATCTGAGGAGATATATGACAACCCAAGGACATTATTCTCTTCCACTTTTTCTTTCTCATTACAGAGGTTTTGGGTCACTGCCCAGAACTGCCTGGCTCTGCAGTCACATAATCCCCACAATATTGGTTTAAGTCATTCTCTTTGGAATTTGATGGGAAGAGAAGGGCCAAAAGGAAAAGATCACATTCAAAGTACTTGATAACCTCAAAATACAAAGCACAGAATAATTTAAATTGGAGCTGACCTAAAATTTCTCTCACTTAACAGAGCAAATTTATCTAGTTCCCAGCTGAAGCTACTATCATTTGGAAAAAAAGATAAGTGATCCAAATTTGTCTCTTTATCCCACTGGCATTGTGACACTGAGGATAAAAGACAACTTGCCATTCATAATGTATATTTAGCTTCTAAAATTTCTCAAGGCTTTTCATTATCTCCTTCACAGTATGTTTGGAGAGCTCACAGTCGATCAGTCTCTGAGCTCTAATTCCTATCTTGTCTTCTTATATACTTATCTGCAATGTTAGAATGACTTGCTAAGATAATAAATTTATAGCCTGTAAAGAGCTCTTCAAATGTCTTATTGGAGTAGAAAAATGATATGGGAATTTTCATTTTTCTGCTTTTCTGCATACCTGTAGTAGTGTCCAGTCTTGCTTTATTAAAAAAAATTAAGAACAGTGACAAGTATGCAGAAGGTGAAAATATATTAGACAACATTTAGTAGAGTAACATCAAGGTTTCAAATTTCAGAAAATTAGGAAAATTCTACAAAATAAGGAAATACTGGGATCAAACTGTCAGTACAATCTTATAAAATCCTATTTTATTTTTCAGTTTACGAGACAATATAAGTGTTACTCAAGACTCTTTAATCCAGTGGTAGGTGCTCATTAGTTTTGATTGGATCTGCAATTTTATTTTCTTTACTGTTCAGAACAGCAACTGTGCGTCCACAAGAGAAGATTCTGTTCTCTCATGTGCATGCAGTGCCTGTCTAACAGTGGGATCAGAATGCAAATGGATGGGACTGCAAAGAGGAGCCCCTAGAAATAATTTGCTGCTCTCCTGGACCAAAAGGGAGTCCCAGTGTTTGTGCACCACTGAGCTCCTGCAGACTTAGATCTCCCAGTATTGGTTTCTGGTATGCTTGTACTGTGGGTTTCTTTCCCCCTTAGCATCTACTACAACACCTACTTAGTAAATATTAGCCAATCACCACTTCTTGGATGGTAAGTACAGATATCATTGCCAATTTGTTACCCACAGAAGGCAATAGTGGCAATAGTGACAGCAAACAAACATTTTCACTATCTGGATTTTCACAATGGTAAGAGAAAAAAAAAGAAAACCTCTTGCAAAGGTTCCTGCCCAAGGTGATTATTTCACTAAAAACAAATTTAGTATTAGAAACAGAATTTGTCTGAGTTATACTCAATTGAAAATATGTTCTCAGATCTGAAAGTTTTTGGTAACTTATGTGTAGCTAGCAATTCCAAATCTGCTGTAACATAGTTAAGATGAAAAGTTTCATTTAAAATATCATCTAGCCTTCATTAGTTACATCTCTTGGTTCAATAAGCACTTAATAGTTTAAAAAAATAAATAGTATATATTGGAAGAACACCTATACAACTAAATTACAAAGTCAATATATGTATTAAAATTTTTTTTATGCATGGAAAAATGGGCTTTCACCTGAGTGGCCCTAAATAGGAACCCAAAGTTTCAAGTCCTACAAAATTAGAAGAGAAAATGTCTTTCTTTACCAAACTATGTCAGGCACTCATCAATGTAATTAGTTTCAAACTAATGTCATGACATTAAGTCCAAGTGACAGAACATAGTGGCAAGGGCCATGGATGGAACAGTGGCTTGACTTTACAGTGAGAGCTTATCTGCAGATCACAATGAAACTAATGTTTTCTAGATAGTAATCTTTTCAATTCCAGCTACTTCATTACACTGAATATGGGAACTATTTAAAAAAATATTTCTATCAATAAATTATTGCATAGACTTACACACTGAAGACATCTTACTTGTGACATAGTCCAATTTTCTAAAATGATTGTTAGCTGGTTTACATGAGGATAGCGGGTTTTTTTTTTTATATCCTAAAGGAAAGACTTCCAAAAAATATTTCAAAACTGGCAAAAATCATCATTATCAATATTTCTTAGAAGTAAGAAAATTCTTTAACTGAGTGAAGATATATAGATATTTAATTTTGACCAGTTGATTTCCAATTTGTAAGATAACTTTTTTTAGATCCCAAAAGGTATGAACTATAAGGAGGAAAAAATCAACATATACAGTTAATTTATCACGTTTGTTATATTAAGTAGCAATTTGAAGGGAACTGTCTTAAAATAAATATTTAATTCTGCCTTAGTTTTAAAGTGCATTGCCTTCTTGGGTTATTCTGTATGCAACAGAGAAATGAACCATAAACCTAGACAACTACATAAATTTTAAAATCAAATATATGTAATAAAATATATATATATGGACTCTTATTTAATAAAATCTTTTTCCCGAGGTTTTGCACACACTGCTGCAGAGCTCATAAGCCATGCTTTTAATATATAAACAGGAAAAAATGGTTTTTCCATTTTTACTACAGGTCAGAATTGAACCCCTGGAGCTCCCAAGTCCTACAGATGCCGTGAAATGAAATGTGGCACATTTGCAGTCACAAGAAGTGACTTTGGAGGGCAGGGACCTATTTTATGTGCTGAGGCATGTCAGTGGAGAGGCACAGAAAAAGTATTTTAAATGAACCACTATGAACTAAAACGATTTATAAATAATTGGTTAGGGAAGACATGCTTGTAAAAATCCATTAGAAGGTACAAAACATGTCTGTATTCACAGAACCATAGAATGGCCTGGGTTTTGAGGGACCTTAAAGATCATCCAACCCTCTGCTGTGGACAGGGGTACCTTCCACTAGACCAGGTTTCTCAGAGCTCCACCCAGCCAGGACTTAAACCATTTTTATTACGCATAAAGTTTTAAGTACCTTGTATCAGGAACCAGTGAAAGGACAACTTTTTGCAAGGCGTTAGTACAAAATGAAAATACTCTCCTGGAAGATGAATTGGTGGAGTACCTGGAAAGCCATATGACTGACAATGGTAAGGCAACTGCATGAATTTCTTATAATCAAAATCTAGCTGAGAAAATAGACCCAAATCATGTTGATTAAATTCAGTAAGTCAGATTCTCCATGCTCTGTCTGACTGGAGTGTCAAGCATCATCTTTTGAGTTTGTCACAAAACTCACCAGGCTTCCAAAAAGCCCATGAAAAATTTTGCATGCACAGACTGAAGTAATTACTCTATTTAGATCTTGACTAGGAATGGAAATTTTGGAAGGGCTGTAGAAAAGTACAAATTTTATAAGGTCTGTTTATTTTCCAGCAAATAAAAAATTAGGAGAGAGAGGAAGAATACATATTGCTTGTCTTATCATCAACAATATAAAAACATGCACCAGAAACTTATGACTACAATGAGAGAGAAAACAGCAGCATTCAGCTGCAGGGACTGGCCTCCATTTTCACGTCTAGTAGCTTCACAGCATCTGTCTGTGTGGATAAGAATAGTTATAGAAAATCAAGAGTGTGAAAAACAAGTAAATTTTAGGGAAAAAGAGTGGAAAAGTTGAGATAGTATGAAAAAGGAAGTATCAAAAGGAAAAAAAAAGTGACAGTGGGAAAGAAAAAAAGAAAAAAAATAATATTTACATTGTGCCAAAGACAGTCGCTTGAAAGACATTACTCTAACAAAAACATCAAATTATGAGTAAAGCATAGATAAAATGGCAACCATTGAAGTACCCTGGCCAAATCTATATAGTCTAGTACTAAAATTGTGGACAAGGTATACCTCCATAGCAGCAATATGGTCCCCGTCAGCAGTCAAAGCAGCAAACTCTTTGGTCTAATTTTAAAACAATTTATTTAAGTGCTTAACCTGAAGCATGTTTCTTGCTTCCCCTTGAGACCATTCAGCCAAGCCCTACCTGAATACAATTTTGACTTTTATGTTGGAGGTACTTGGAACTCGCAAAATTGCCATGTAACACGGTCCTGTAACTATCAGAAATAGTGACTACTGACTATTTAAAGCAAGGAGTATTGAAAGCAAGGAGAAACACCAGCCTGTAGGCTGAAAGGAGAAACTAGAACTGTGTCAATAATTATACAAAAAAAAGGTTTCAGTCATCCACAAGAAGGGACAAACTCGTTTATCTGTTTCTCCTTGCTAATGACTTTATCTTTTCCCTGAATTATTGTAGGAGATCACAATGGGCCAGCAAGAAAACTGGCTTCAATAATATGGACACAGGTCCAATTAAAATATGAATGACCCATGCAATTAACACATGCAGCTCAGTAATTAGATATTGACTTTGGCACTAGAGTGGGAACAAAGTAGCTTCTTAGACATTCGCATCCTCACAGTATGTCTGCTTACAATTACAAAGTTCAAATATATTTTTTCTACAAATATTTATATTAAAGGTTCCTTTTTTGGCAAATAATACAGTCAAATTTATTCAATATATAGTGTATTGACTAGACGTTTTTTCCAGCTACAGTGACACAATAATTATGTTGGTAGTGATTAATAGCAGTGTTAAAATAATATTTTGAAAAAGACTTCAAAAGAAATGAAAATGTATAAAATCTTATATTGCAGTATAAGCAACAACCTTGGTTAATTTTTTACTTTAAAACTGATTTAAGAAATTGTAATGGAAGCAACTATAAAGCAAATGGAAGCAAACTATAAAGCCATATATAGTCTTGTATGCATAATATTTAACCAATGAATTATCTTATCACAGAAATGCCCCTGTTCTTGCACAAATACATGCATGATAACTATCTTATGTAGATAACTATCAAATAGAAAAGGCAGCAATATAAATAAACTAAGAACAATTGGACAACTAAGAACAATGGACATTATTCCATCCTCATGCATATCTCTATTGTGATGTTTCCAATGATACATATTGTGTTCAAGCCATTCAAAATTCACAACCAATTCTTTTTAAGACTTAAATAGTTTGGTCCATGTACTCATAGAAAAAAAAACAAAAACAAAAAAACCCACAAACCTTGAACACATTAAACTTCCACATTTACTTCAATAATTCAGCTTTTAAATATTTTTAGAGGACATACCTAACCATCTTTTAATTGGCACTCAGGGATATTTTAATTAGAAAGCATCATAATGCTAGCAATTAACTACAACAAATGATAAGGATTAGAGTACCATAAATGTAAAGTGTGGCCTTGCACTCCAGCATTCAACATCTAGAGTGAATTTCTTTTTTCTTCATAGCATTCAAAAAGATAAGCAAACTAAAATTCATACGATAAAAGAAAAAAATTAAATGCCTTTTGAAGCAGAAATTCTGACAATACAGAATAGCTCTTTGATTGCTGCTCCACTGGTATTCAGTGGTAGTTAATGTCTGTGATATCTGTACCATAAGAATTACTTTTTTTTTTTCTGTTAACATTTTTGATGGTTCAAGCCTTTTTGTCTGTCTTTTTGATTTATATCAAATAGGTTTTATCAGTTTTAGTGAGGGATTCCTATCCCTTTTCATGTAATACCTTTAGTCTTTGCAGGGAATGGAGCAAACAGCTGGTTTTAGCCTAGAGCAAGAATATTCCCTATCACTTTCAACAATGATCATCTCCAGGATTTGATGAGAAATGGCTCTCATTCAGCAAATTCTACTACTGGTTTGAAAAACAAAACCAAATAGGTTTTGTGGGGGCTGTTATCTTTCTGAAGTTTTAGACACTACTTAATCTGATTGGTGTGAGTCCTACCAACTTTTTTCTCAAAGCAGGAGACCTCAAAGATACATTTAATCTCTCCATTCTTTTCAGAAAATAACAAAATTATTCTTCCATCACAGCAATACTGGCTGAAGAATTTAATTTACACTTTTAGCTCAGGATTATGATCTGAACAAAAGTCAGACAAAAGCCTTCATTTTCAAATTCTTATTTTGGAATTACAATATCCTTCAGCCTATGAGAAAATGAGTCAGGTAACTTCATAAGGATAATGCTGCAGCTCTTCCTTGCCTTGGGAATATGATCAGAGCCCCAGGGAGACTGACATGCCACAGGCTTTCCTTTTTCACTCCTGCATTTTGATCTTCATTTTAGATTTAGCTAAAACCCTAACTAGTCAGATCTGTAGAAACAGACTGAGAAATCCTGTAATGCACAAAATCGTACAAAAGAGACACTAATTACCAACTTAAAATTTCAGATCTGTGGAATGGAAATTTTACCTGTGAATATCTTTCGAACTTCTTCTGTGTTTTTTCTTTTTCTTTTGTGGTTTAAATTTAAGGTGGCTGTCCAGGTTGGTTTAAGGATCAAAGGTCAGAAAATTCCAACTAGTCTTTTCCAAATCATTCCAATTGTTAGAAGCATCTGAGGGTTTAATACAATATTTTGTCTACTGCACTACAGAGAATTTTACTTCTATTTTCAGATAAGATTTTATAAGGAAGGTACAGGAATGCTTTAATTTTGAAGCCCCCTTTCTCTGACAAATTTAGTGAAATTGTCAGCTATGTCCAAAAGTTTTTAGAAGCCACAAACCGATGGATGTTTGTGCGTGCACACACAAACACAGAAAGGCAGTGTAGTCACAAACCATAGGCTTAAAATCAGGCTAGTCCTGAAAGATTCTACAGTCTTTTTATGGAGATTTAGACAGGCAATTTGTAAGCCACAAGTGATGACATTTGATCCTGGCTCAAGTACCTACTGACAGCCTTTATAGCTTTTTCTATGGAAAGAGAATACAAAAGAAGACTAAAAGTCCCCATAATCCCTCTAATTTAACTTTTAATGATGAAATTTCCTAGAATTGAGAATAGGTACCAAGAGCCAAATTGGGGGTCAATATGGGTTTCAATCCTGTTCAACATCATTAACTATTTGAGTGATGGGGCACTGAGTATAGTCAGCAACTTTTCTGATGGCACACAGAGGAGTGGCTGAGGAACCAGACAGTTGTGCTGCCACACAGAGGGACCTTGGCAGGCCAGAGAAATGGGCTGACAGGAACACTGGGAAGTTCAACAAGAGGAAATACAAACCTCTGCCCGGGGTAAAACAATCCTGGTGCCCAGTTCACAGCTAAGGGCCACCCAGCTGAAAATCAACTTTGCAGAAAAGGTCCTGGGGACACCAAGTTTAACAAGAGGCAGCAATGTGCTCTCAAGGCAAGAAAGGTTAATGGAAATGACAGCAGAGGCCTTGGCCATGCAAGCCTGCTCTCATGGGATACACTGACATTGAGGATTGGTTGTAATCACATAAAATCCAATTTCAAACAGATATGAAATGATTTAAAATCCAGGAAATATGTTTCAAAGGACATAAGAGCTGTTCAGTTTGGAAGTTTGCCCATAGGAATGGTCAGTCAACAAAAGTTACATATTTTAGTGGTGGAGAACTGAACATGAGTGAGGAAGGTGGCTTTTTGGCTTCTCTTAGTGGATGTATGGTCAGGGATAAGTCAACCCTTCAGAGAAGGGGGCAATGCCCTTCAGAGCTTGGGAAACTGTGCCAGGGCCCGCAGGGATGAAGGAGTGTGAGAGATAGGGTGCAGCAAGGGAATATGCTCTTGGATTGCAAGAGGTGACAGGAAGAAAAACCTACCCCAGCTACACAGATGGGATCATATAGCATTTATTTATATCCTCAAAAGGTCACCTGATTGCTTGATTGAGATGAAAATTTAAGGAAAATGCCCTTTGCCCTGAAAGAAAATTGTGGGAATCAGGGAAATTTGTTTCTGTTTTCTGTAATTAGTAGTTTTGAGTTTCTGTCTGAAAAACCTTATCCTAGCTTCTATTCTAACAATATATTCTGTCCATATAGCTCAAAAGCTCTAGTAATACATCATAAAATGTATGTACATAAATGCAAACCCAAATATATACACACATACTTGAAGCAATGATAAGAGCTGCTTTTTTTTTTCATTCATGTCAGGACCACTACAGATCCCATTGTATTTTTGTAAAAACTAATGATAAAAATCATGTTTAACATGGTGATTATCATCTTTGCTATTGGTGGTGATGAGAGAAAATGCTATGTATTATTGTCCCTCTTTTGCCTCCCAGTATATGATTTAAAGTGTGGAGATACATATGCATAGAAAAAAATAAATGAGATGTTCAAGGGACTAAAACATTTTCAGACAATAAAAAATTACACTCACAGTTCATGCAGTATTGGAAAAAAACAACCAACCAACCAACCAAAAAACCTCAAACAACCAATATCACAAAGTAAGAAAAATAGATCCAAGAGGTTCTTGTTATATCCAAATATTTTTTTCATTTTCCCACTATTGCCCCAAGTTATTAACTTTTAGTGAAGAAGGAAAAAAAACTGATAAAACACAATTTGCAACCATTTTTAATATATCTACTGGCCTTTCAAAGTAACAGCACTGACTGGATAAGAGCCTTTGGAAAATGGCACTTTCATAAATCTGCTGATAATTCCTGAAAATATATTTAACACTTGCAGAAAGGATCTTTTTTAGCACCTTCCATTTCAACTTCTTTTGAGATTCAGTATTAACCTGTAATATGTGTATTTAGGTTGCAACTGTAATGGTTCAGGATGACAGCAGATTTGGACACTTTTGTACCAGCTGTGGGGTACAAAGACAGGATCTCTGTTTTCTCGCTGTAGAGAAAGAGTGAAAGGGCCCAAAGAAATGGGCTGTGGAGTCAGCTCTGGGAGCTAATGGACTTGAGGGGCTTTTATGGCTGCAGAGGTTCGTGCATGCTCTCCTAATGTGGATGAAGAGCTAAAGCACACTGCTCCTTTGAGAATCCCACAGAGCTAGAAGCTTAACAGTACAGATAAGCCAGAAGCAAATTTTATAAAACATTACAAATCAGCACTAAAAGTGTGATAAATACTTCACTCAGAGGCAAACACACTGAGGTTAGAGTTGTACCTGCCTGCAAGCGTTGCTAACTGACATCCCTAGTGAGTTTTTGTAACACATAAAATACTACATTTAAGACTGCGTCACTCTTTCTCCAAGAATGAGTCTAAAATACATGTCCATATGCCTAAGTGAAATGTGAAATTCAGATATAGAATTATGACCACAAAAAATAACTCAGAAAAGTAGGAAGGAAAATGGTATAATGGTGTATATATATATATATATATATATATATATATATATGTATATATATACACACATGAATGTTTTAAGAAGTTTTTTTGCTGGCATTTCTCAAAGTCAGTGCAAGTTTCCATTGATGAACTGTTTAGAAAACCTGGACACTTTTATTAAAAGGATTACAAATTGTAAGGAACTAATCACAAATATGAGTGGCTCAGTGAATGGATACTGTATTACAGGCCTAGGAACATACATTATGAAATAAGTAGATCTACATTTGGAGGCTGCTGAGGCCAACCACATAAAAATTTAAGGCAATGTCTGTCTCATTTATGCACCTCCCTGATGCCAGAGAGCAATTTGCAGCCTCAAGCTCCTTCCCAGACCTAAGACTATTACTGGAAGATCATCATTTTTGCTATCATGGGATTTGACTTGCAGCCAGGAGCTGGTACTTGCACACTTCACTAGGAAGCAGAAGCTGTGGATTCAGTGCCCACAGGAGTTGTATATTCACATAAGTGGAGTTTTGGCTTCAAATTCCTGTCCCCAGGGATCACTACTTCTGCCTGATATCCAATGGCTTTTGAAAGCACAAACAAGCTCCTTCTGCAGAATTTAGAAGCAGGGTTTTAGTTCTTGTGACTACTCCTATTTCCCTAATAAGCACCCACTGAAGGACAGCCAACATGTCCTTGCCTCCATCTCCCTTCAGTCTTGCTTCAACCTCCCTGATTTATTGCATTAGCTTGCTACACTTCACCAGGGTGTTATGTTATTTGTAGTTAACCAACAAGATATGCTTGGGATAAGCAATATTCATGAGATTGCATACATAGGGTCTGTAGATTTATTTCTCTTTAAATTTAGGGTCAGACATAAACACTCCAGCTGAAGTGCCACAAATTTGGGCAAACACAGATGAACACCTTCAGGAGTCTTAGAGGCTTTTATACTAATTACATCAATAATATGAAAGGAAACCTCACTTACTGTAGCTACTGAGAGAGCACAGGACAAATGATGAAGATTTCATCCAAAAGTCTACCCAGTTTCAATCTTGTTGTCTATGTCCTGTTTAAAATTTATCTGTAGATACCTAGCTGTTAATGCCAAAGCCTCAAACAAATAGTGCATCATCAGCATTAACTGACATCAGAAAGAATATTTCTGCTCAAACTTAAGCATTTATACATAAACTCTATTACATTTTAATAGATTGCACTCATATTTTTGCAGCATTATGTATATATGTATCTAATGTTATATCATAGTTATAATATTATGTCATTTCAAAACAAGATAATAATGCTGACTCATGAATATGAAGACTAATGGTCCACTGATTCTAAATGTCTTTTGACATACTTTAAAAAATCGCCTACAGAATGTTCTTATGATGGGAATTTCACACTCTTTTTCAGGCTTTGAAAAAACAGTTGTCAAGGAAACTAATTAGTTCCACAATCATAATTGCAGTAATGATTCATATAAAGAAGACTTGAAGTTAAATAGTGTAACAGAGTTCTTACAAGTACTTAGAGGTTATGGGAGAGCATTGAAAGGAAAAAGCCCCTAAGCACCTATAAAACTCTTTTTAGAGAGAAATGTTCTATCTTTCTTCTGAAAATAAATTAACTAAGCTACTTTTTACTTGAATGTCTAGAGATCACCTACGGTATCATTTACTGAGGAGAATTAAGCTTCTCTGCTACAGCAGCTATGGCAATAGTACAGATTAGTTTACATAATTATAAAATGCTAAAGTTGGAATTCATGGCAAAGGAAGTAATAATTTTTTTTCACATATGCAAAATTGAAAAGTGGCTTATCCCTTCCATCAGTAAGTTTTTACTTATTTTTCTACTTGACAGATATCTTCATTTCCTCAGGACAATGAGTTTCCCTACATTTTTTTCCCCTTTTTCTTTTTCAATCACAGGAAATTTTATTTCTGAATGATAGGAATCACAAGGCCCTGCCTGTTTAAAAACAAGTACACAGAACCTATTGAGACCCTGAATTTCAATCAAGATGCAAATCAACTTTACTTCAATTCAAGTGCATAAACAAATACTTGTACTAGAACTGGATCTGAGTCTATGAATGAATTACAAATGTGTTTTCTTCACAATAAATAAAAGGTAAGGATGCTTCCAATATTAAAAATTTCTATGGAATACTCAAACATATTGCAGAGATCGTGAGACAAATTTCCTGAAAATATACTGGAAGGAAACTTATAATAAACAAGAAAAAAAATAGCCAGTTATTTCAAAATTTTCATGACTCATTCCAGCTCATTGGCACTGTATCAATGCTAGTCAGGTATTCAGATTGAAATACAAGTATTAATATGGTTTACATTTTAATATATTTGCCATTGTATTTATTTGGCAAGTTCTTTGTTGATTCTAATACACTAACAATTTGAAAAACGGCAGTCAGAAAATACTATGTTAGAGGATTTATAACCTGATTTTTCAAGTGGTAATGATGATAATGATCCAATTTAGAAATAATTATTAAGGATGTAGTTCATAATTTTAATTAAAAGTTTAAAATATTTTCCTCATATCATTTTCTTTAAAAAAATTAAAATTACTAATAATACTCTAGAAAATACCTTATTTTAGGTTTATTGTTAACTAAACAATTTTTCATTGTTGCATCAAAAAAACCCCCTTATACTGGGAAGTATTAAAACTCATACACTCACTCTTAACTAAAATGCAGTTTTTCTTGAATGGAATTTCAAACCTTCCTATTTACAGACTTAAAAATAAGAACAAAGTTTCTGTAGATTTCAAATGTTCTAATCAGTCTCATAGAAGACTGCTTGGTCACTATGTTAGGGTGAATCATTCAGACAATATCTAAACAAGACTATTTGAAGTCTTAACCTCATCAGACACTAAAATAAATGCTTTTATTACATGTCTAGCTAAAAGCACATGTAGAGATGGGAATTAAATGAAGAATTCTAGAAAATAACTGGCTTAACCAGACAACAGGCAGTACAAGGCAACTTGAAAAGCAGGTGTATCTTAAATATGGTATTTTTTGTTGAGTGTCATCAACAGGGTTGAAGAATCAATGTTTCTTCTATACTCAAAAATTACTTTATTACTAAGAGAAAAGTGGGACACAGAGTCCCATTTAAGGGTCCTGAATAAATTTTTTTGTTGATAATAAAATCTGGGACCTCATGTTTTTCCAGTCCAAGACTTCAGTTACGGTATGCTCAACTATACACAGTGTACCCTGAGTTGGAATAATTCATAGAGAGAAAACACGATGAAATTAACTTACCTGTAATAATGTTGGGCTTTGGTGGCATGCTGAATTCATACAATGTTGGTTCAGAATAACCCAGTCTGTTGGCAGCTGTAATTTGTACTTCGTAACCCATGGTCCATTGAAGGTGCTCTAAGATGATGTGGTCTCTACTACCCTGTACTTTTTTCTCTAGCCACTGGTCTTCCTTATCTTTCTGTAAAGAAGAAAGTATTTGTTTCAATTATCCCTGCTTTCTCTTCAATTCTCTTGTGTTATTTGTTTAAAGTCTGTATGCACATGATGCACAAAGATATGGAACTGCCTTTACAGAGGTTATGAACGCTAATCTAATTTTGGAGTTCTAAGTACTTAGGCTTTTTGTAATTTTGACTACTCCTTATCACGTTTCCACAATGTGGATTTAGAGAATTTGGTGGTCAATCCTTTTAAACTTTTTGGCTTCAATTTATTCTTTGCTCAAATACTGGGTTTTATTTTATAGAACAGCAGGCTAATCACTTATATAATAAAATGCTAAAAATAAATTATGTAAGAAGTTTATTTTATACAGACATTTCAATTACCTTTTGATCAATATTCATTCAAATAAACTTGCCATTAAACCCATTCTTGAATTGTTCATGAGTCCAGCTGTGTTTATATCACACATTAGTTATTTAACAAAATATACATTAATTGTAGCAATATGGAAACCAGGTTTTATGAAGAATATAAACATATTTTCTCAATGATGTTTATATTCTTCATACAACCTGTTTTTTTTGAAAACCAGGTTGTATGAAGAATATAAACATCATTGAGAAAATATGAAGTACTATGTCTGCACCTGTGAGAGGATACATGAAAATCCTTAGGATGGTGTTCTAGACAAAAAAGGATTCTCATAATTTCTCCTAGTTCAGGTAATTAAGACATCTATACATAGAGAAAAAATGAGGACTTAAATTGCAAACTTAATTCTGGCATTTCATAAATTTGGAGTTCTTACCTTTGCAATCGCTACTTTGAGTGCACAATACATTTAATTATTTATACAAATAGAAATTACGCAATAATTAATAGGTAGAAGGATAAAACAATAGATATTGTCAAAAAACAAAGTAATCTTGTTCAAAGGACAACCAATAATAGTCAGCAGGAATCCATGCAATCCTACCCTTACAAGACTGAGGTACAATAACATGGCTCAAATATCTCTTGAGAGACTGGTGCTGGCCATCCAGCCACTACAGCAACACAGACCCAATCAGTGGGTAAAAACCATATGGGAAAATTTAAAGCCAGACAAACTTATAATACCTGCAAGTATAACTTCTTAGCTGCACACTACTCAGCAGCTTATAGTTAGGCTCTTTGCTGAAGCATCTTGCTCTTCACTGATACAGGTTTCAGAGAAAATAGCAACTAATTTAGAGATTTCAGGGACCAATCATGTTCTCTATGACTTACTTTTTATTTGTCCCCAGTCTTCAGAAAATAAAGGATACACTAAATTCCCTTGTGTGCATTGCTGCAATAATTTATTTGTTATCAGCTCTGAGGCTGAGGATTTTTCCATACTGACTTCACCTTTTCATAAACTTTCTTGCTTTGTCTGCATTAGCATTGGTATTGTCACGTGATAGTTCTGAGAATGAGTAAAATCCAACAAAACCTCTTTTCAGGAATATTTTCATCCAGGTGAAAATTCCTACCTGGTGCAGTGATAGACTAATGAAAAACATCAGAATGGTAGGTCAGTTACAAACAATGAAAAAAAACCTATATACACTGGAGTAAAACCAGTTTGTTCATCATATAGTGAAAGCAGTATTTCCTGTAAAGGATATTTTCCCCATATCCTTTCTATTGCAATCACCTGAGTGAATCCACTCACATTGTCACTATACTAAACTCCTTTTATAAGCTACATTTTTGCATAGCACTGCTGAAATAGAAGGAGCTAATACTGATTGCAAAATGCATATGGAAATACTCCTTAGTGATATTAGGAATAGCAGTGTTATGTAGCACTGTACTTTAATAGCTGTTGAAATTGGTGAGGTATGAGAGGAGTTACAAAAAATACAGCTAGATTTTAAAGAATATCAACATGAATCAGAAGTTCCCTACATAGTTTCAGTATTGTGCACGGATGCCATGTGAATATACCAGGGAATTCCCAAGGGTTTCAGAAACATAGAAAGACAAAAAAATATACTAAAGTTGGAAACTAAAGATTCAAGCTAACACAGCTGCTGCAGAAAAAGACAGTATTGAAAACAGAGATTTGATTATATTTTGAAAAAAAAGTGCAAAAATCTATCTGATGAATGTAATAAAGCTGCACTTCTGAAGACAGAAGAACAAGGGGAAAGGCAGGTGTTCCACAATTTGGTAAGGTGAAAAATAGTGAATGAGCTGAAGTATCACAAGATACCTCTGTCATGCATATGCTATGACAGAGATGCCAGAATTTTAGTTGAAACTGAAACCAAATGGGTGAATTGAGACAAATGAAACAAAGTCCAAAACCTGAGTGTGAAGACAGAAAAGTTTTTAAAAAGTGACAAACACAAGTTAGGAGGAAGAGAAATAAAGTGTCTGGAGAGCAAGGTGTGTTCTAAAGACAGAGATTAGATCTTCCAGAGTACTGCTTATAGCTCCATAAAGATGGAAAATAAAACAAACAAACAAACACACCCCCCCCAAAAAACCCAAAAATAAGACCACCAAATCAAACCAAACAAACCCCCAAAAAAAAACAAACAAAAAAAAGGAAAATAACTTCTATGTCCTTCATTATAGCTGTTATTTCAGCTATATTGCATTTTCAAGTACTTTCCCCTAAGCAGAGCTCAGTAATGTGTCCATGTTTGATTTACTACAAGTGTAGAAATGGAAAAAGAGGGATGAGAACACGAATCATGGGTCTGCCAGGTAAATCTTCCCAAAAATATCCCTGTTTAATGTAGAACCCTTTCAATTGTAGCTTAAGGAGCAGAAGAGAGAACCATAACAGATCACTTTGCACCTTATTAGGTTGTTCTGTTATTAATACTTAAAATTTATAGAAAGCTCTACATATGCACACTGTTCTACAACAAAAGGAATGAAACTTCTAAATTACAAACAGTAGTCTAGGTTGGGGGATGAATTAACATAAATGTCTTTAATAATCATTAATATCAAGCAACAAATTCGCATTTACAGAAATTGTGATGGGATCTGCAACCTCAGAGATGAAACTGTTCCTTTATTTACATCTTATTTTGTTTGATATTATGCAGAAATACTCCTTTACACAAGGCCACTTACAACTTAGTTAGTGACTGGCAGTTCTGGGGATTTCACTGCCCACTTCCATTACTCTTCAGCCTTATATTAACACACAAAAAAAACTAACTACACAAAATCCTCACATCATTATTTCTTAAATGTGTATATATTGGCTTTATGTAGTTTTGGCTCCATTTTTTTTTCATAGTATAAGCATCATCCAAATTTATTTAAGAAGAGTCTAAGAGCTAGGTTTTGAAGACAGCTGTAACCTAACCACCTAAATACCCTGACAAAAACAAAAACAAACCCACCTCCACTGAAACAAATAAATCCACAAAAACAACCAAAAACTAAACAAAACAATGTAAACTCCAGTCTACCATGGCTTGCTTCTCAAAATTGAGGGCACACCTGACAACAGTGGAAGTAAAGCCAATTCATTTTTTAGGCAGCAGTTTACTAGTCTGGAAAATACCATCTCTCTATTTAATGGTCATTCTACATTGTATCCTAAATCACATTCTCTGGGATCTCATAAAAAGTGAGAAAAAGTGATTAATCCCCTTCAACTCCTCCCTTATTCCCCATCCTCTCTAAATTGTCGAGCTGAAAGCTCAGCTCAAGCAGACTTATGATGGTGGTCCCTGTGATGAAAAAATGGACAGCAGACACTACACTGTCTTGAAAGCTGGCAGGAAAAATATCAAGAAATCCTCTCAGAAGAAAATCCAATCATTTAAAGCAGTGACTTCACAAGAATTAATTACATCAGGTTAGGGATTTCTAGGTCTGGTAATAAGGGTAATAAAGTACAGGGGCAAATACTGAACCAAGCACAAAACAGCTGGTAAAATGTACATGGTGTTAAAATACACACAAAGTCAGAGGATCCGGCAGGTAGACAGGAACCTAGAGATGCAAAAGCATTTACCTGTTTCGTGGTAGGTAGCTCAGAGTGGGAGTAAATGAGAAATAATCTCTTTTAAATTATTCTATATCTATAAAATTTGTTGTAGAACCCACCATTAAGGAACAAAGTTAATATGTCCCACATCAACACAGTCAAAAAAGAGAGAACGTGCTTCAGAGCAAAGCACATAAACTGTCAACTCTTATCTGCCAAAATTCAGGACATTAACAGTAATCCTGTCACAGGTCAAAAAGAGGTGAACAAGCTTTAGGCCTGTAAAAACCAGTCACTTTAGTAATTTTTCTTGCTTCTATCAAAAGGTTCATAATCATAAAAGAGAATTATTTTTATTATTCTGTTCTAATTCCAAATGTTCCCTAACATTTTCCCTGACAGGAAAAAACAAAAACAACCCTCTTCCCCTCACCACACTTTTTTTTTTGTAGCTTACTGCTGGCATTCTGTGACCTGGCAGTATAGAAATGTTAAGACACCTATTCAGAACTTTCTTTTTAAGCATTATGAAGTAAGCTTAAGCAGTGTCAATACTTTCCAAAGGCTGCTTTGTGGCCTGCCTTTCTCTTGTCTGTCTGTCCTGGCTGCTGTGACAGCCTCTCCCCTGTATTCCAACTGCTCCTTCCTCCTGGCCCCCCTTGTCTCATCAACACTCTCCTCTTGATTTTAATTTATTACTCTGGTACTTGGTAAATGCCCCATCAGATAACAGCCACTTACCAACTCAGTACACATTTCCATAATTTACATGGATAAAGCTTCACATCTGATGTGAAACGCCATCATGTGTGTCCCAACCAACTTTGGAAGCACCATAAGCAGAAGAACCAAAGGGAGGTTTGAGTTGGCCCCCATGAAAAGAATATTAAGGAGTTCCTCTGAGAAGTGTGGTTGGCTGTCATCTCTGGCACCAGACAGGACGCTTTCCTAGAGAATTCCCATCACTGCTCTTTCCAGCTGATTACCGGGGAACAATTTTCCCTTGTTTTAATCTCTCCCTTCCTATTCTTTCCTAAGGTAAGTTTGAAGTCAATGTGTGCCATCAGCCTCAGACTCCACCAGTGAAGCTTTGTCAGGCTGTCTCAACTTTCTTAGTGCAACAGCATGAAAAAAATTGAGGCTGCTAATCATAAAAATTGCATAGTACCTAACACTCTGGAATACAGAAGAAAATGTCAAGCTGCTGTAGTCTGATTGTAGACAGTAATTCCTGCCCATAATATCAAGAAACTGATGCTAGGAAAGGAATATTCAACAGAATTAAATACTGGATTTCCAGGAAAAAAATTACTGTTTGCCCTCAACCAGGCTGTAATATTGCTTTAATATATTAAAGGCTGTCCTTCCTCCAGTTAAAAAAAAAATAATAAAAATCTGTATAAAACTTATACATGGCTGAATTAACTTTCTGAAGAAAAAGCCATTGATGTATGGGTTGTTATCAAATATACTCTTCAAACATGCAAGCAAATACATTGGTCCAGGTGCTAATAATGAGGCTGGCAAGAGTTATAAGAAAGCTAATTAAACATGGCCAATGGGGAAGATGGAAGAGAAGCAGTCAACAGATAATTATGAACCTTAAATAGCATTCATTCTTGCTGATTAAAACACACAAAAAATATTCTGCTTCTTTTGTTGTAGAAAGGCCTTTAATTTAGTCAAATTGCTTTTTCAGTTGGAAGTTCAAGGAGTTCGAGGTCCAAGGAAAAGCATTCTTCAACCTTTTAAGTTTCCAGTTACTGCTTAAACTGCACATTTACCTTCCAACACCACACAGAAAAAGTAATTTTTTATACTATAATATCGTACCTTAGTAAAAACACAAGATCAAAATTAGATTTCCAAAAACTTTTTGGGATAGAACCAAAAGAATTTATCTTATTTTAATCATAAAAAAAGATTAAATTCCATATGCTGCATGAATGTGTTGTATCCAAACTGTTTATTTTGTACTCAGTGGTAGATATTAAAGGCATTGTAATCCAACTAGGAAGTTCAATCCTGCAAAACTTCATTTTTATCTTGTATTGCATATTTTACTACCCTCGTCTTCTTTGCTATTACTTTTATGTCAACTGTATTCACTGGATGGAAAGTCATTTAAGAAGGTCAATTAAGATTTAGGGATCAGTGATAGCAGAATAACTGCTGGTCATTGGCCCAGACTACTCTTAAGAGTGCTACCAAATGTTTCTCAACTAATTTGCACTATTAATCTTCTTTGGTAAAATTTAGCAAAGGAGAATAGTTTTACGTATCAGGTTTAGCATATGGATAATCCTTAGACCATTACCAAAAAGTTAAATCATAGTAAATATTAGGAAATGTGACAAAAACCTATTACAAGTTAAGGAACTGTCTTTTCCTTTTGGTAACATTCCAACAGGTTCTACAGTCACTTTCTCAAAAATTGCTTCTTTCTGTGAATAAATAAATTCCTCACTACCTTCCATTTAACATGCCTAGATATCCAGTGTTACATTCCCAATTTTCTAGTCTCTTCATGGACATGAAATTCTGCTGTAAAACTCTGGTAAAATGGGTCTACTCAATAAAAGTACTGCACAAGGAAATTTTTAAAAAATTTACACTGGAATGAAACACATCACTTTTGCCAGCTCTGCAGCTACTTCTTCAACACAATCTCTTCTAAACACAGCACATCAGGAAATGTATTTTAGCTGCACTATTAATAATAAAAAACTCACACAATTTTTTAAAAATATATTATATACTGCAGAAAATCCTGTTTTCTAAACTTGCCAGGTTTGATGAAAGAACACCAAAACAGAGCTTTCTAGAAGGCAGAAAGCAAAAAACCTCTGCCCAGTGGCTGTCTAAGAACAGATGTGTGCCCTGAAACTTATGAAATTCCCAACAATGTGCCAATGGCTTTTGGAAGATGAGACTTGGAATTCAGGCAGATAAAATATATGAAACATGATAAGCTGATTAATGTCATTTACTATTGACATGAAGCACTCCAATATAGCTTTCTATCAAAGTAAACGCATTTATAATAGATTAAAAAATTGCTGTTCAAACAACCTTAAATGTGTAATTTTAATGTTTGCTAATTTATTGTAAGTTCAAAAGGTGAACACGAATGTCCCACTTTACCTATACAAACAAAAAAGAATATAGTTTTCTTGATAACATGAATTTTCAGTATACCTTTAGGAATAGCTGAGTGCTTTTTTTTTTTTTTTTTTTCAATTTTTATTTTATATGCTGGCAGCTGCAACTTAGTTCCAAAAGAAAACATACTATATGGGTTTGTTTTTGTTTTTTAAAATTATTTTCTGGAATGCAAACCACTTTGGTAAATTTAAAATAATATCAACAATTTTCTCTACATCAAAAGCAGATATTTACAAGCATAATTTCACTTATTTTGATTAACTGAAATACTTACACTTCTGTATTTGACAATATATTCCAGTATGGGGGCACCTCCATCATCTTGTTTAGTTATGCTAAGTTTAAAACTCTTGCCACTCTCTGGTTGTCCATGAATTGAAGGAGGGCTTGGCTCCCCTAAATAAGGAAACAAACAGTACACAATAATAATAATAATAAATAAGCAGTGAGATAACTCTTAAATTACAGCTAGGAACTTGTCTATAATAATATTAATCAAAATCTTAAAGTCAATATGACCATTCCAGGCACTACAAAACAGCCTTTATAAGAATGTGAAATACTGTGCTTGAAGTATGTTCTAATGGAGATTCCTCATGCAAGGAAATAAAATTATGTGAAGTATGAAAGAAATATTCATATCTTTGAGACCTTCTGACTTCAAAACTTTTAAATGGAATTTCTTTCCAAAATCATTTAGTCATCAATTCAGCAAGCCAGACACTCTCTTACAAGTAAGCATCCATAACTTAAGCATTACCTTTAATCCTCTGTCAGATGTCTAAATTGCAATACAGTTTTTCAATTTAAAGTAAACTTACTCTCCAATAAATGTGCCAAGTCAAATTAGAGTAAAAGTTATCTTATATTAACAATGTAGAGAAGTCAATATTAAGAATAAATGTAAAAAAATAATATTTTCAAATCTAAAACCAAATGTCTTAGTTATAATAAGAAAATAAAGGTAGTCTTAAACATGAAATCAAAGATTAAAGACCACTTTCAGACTCTTTCCTAGTCAAAAAGCCACAGATTATTTTTTCTATATGCAATGCCCATTACATTTTCTTAAAAAGAGGTCCTAAATGAACATATACTGAAGTGTCTTATCTTCAAAATACCTGTAAATGTGCATTTCACCAGACAGATAAGATTAAAGACCACTTTCAGACTCTTTCCTAGTCAAAAAGCCACAGATTATTTTTTCTATATGCAATGCCCATTACATTTTCTTAAAAAGAGGTCCTAAATGAACATATACTGAAGTGTCTTATCTTCAAAATACCTGTAAATGTGCATTTCACCAGACAGATACTGTTCCTTTAGAAATAATTGTACTGTGTTTAGTTCTTATTAAAGTAAGGATAAACTTACTTAGATCACAACACAAAACTTATCTAGCTCTCTACCAGATAACATGTATAATGTTAAGAGATATATATGTATAATGTCTTTCAGTTTCTGTCATTTTTCCATCAAGTATGCAGATAGGAGTAATAGGAAATTATCTCATCCGTCCTGGAATATATTTGGAATATGTGTATGCTTCAATGAAAAAGAAATTTGAAAGCTGTCAAGTTACTGTTCTGGGACAGAAGAAATGCATACTGCAATGTAATATAATATAAAATAATATAATATAATAATTAATATAATATAATATAATATAATATAATATAATATAATATAATATAATATAATATAATATAATATATAATGTAATATAATCTAATATCACAGAAATATCTTGTGTTCTTTTGTCGTTACATTACTTTTATTTTTCATTTCCAGTATTAGCTACACTGAGTAATGCCCTATTCAGGAAACAGTTCTGTTGCAGCAGATTTATGACAGACTGGTCTGGCAGTAGCTGCTGATGTGTTTCAGAATATCTGTTTGATTACTGTACACTGCCATCTGGTAGTTCCTTTCCTTTTCTTTTCTCTATTTATTTAATTTATTTACTGTTGTTTCTATTTAAAGATAATTTGAGGAAAATATTTTTCATTTGCCCTTAATATTTTAATCTGAACCTCTGGCCTATAGTTAGTACAAATACAAAACTGGTTTCATAGAATTTCTCATTTGCATGTAGTCATAGTTAAAACAATTTATTCTCATCATTTCTTCCATAGCTTAAGATTTTCATTTGATGCTTGATAATTGCAGAACAATAGCACCATAATTTGGTGAAGAAATGTCTCCAGAAATGGCCAATTCACTTCTTAGATGTGGATAATACTCTGAGTGTTAACAATGAGAAAAATTTCTTATTCTAGTATCTCTCATGGTTTATGCTCCATTATATCAAATAAAGGCTTTTCTGAATCTCAAAAATGTAAGATAATGGGATAAACTCTCCAATTTAAGTACACTCATACTTCTTGAAAGGGTGGAATAACAAAACAAGATTTCTGAGACACAATGAAAAAACTGATATAATACACTGGAGAGTGGATTAAAAACCTGAAAAATTATCTACAGTGGATCATAATTCAAATCAAGAGATAATAATAAAAAAAATAATAATTTAACAGCACAAGTTTTACTCACGGACGGGTAAGGTCTGAAAGATCTCAATTTTGCTGTACTCTCCTTGCCCTTTTCCATTTACAGCAGCTACTTTGATTTCATAGGTTGTATTTGGTTCCAAATTGCTCAGAACAACCATAGCTAAAGGGAAGAAAAAGAAAAGGAATAAAATTTGACGAAGTAATAAATTTATAAAAAGAAAAGAAAGACAAATTCATAATTTGCTTTCTTCACTTGTAAATATCAAGTCTCATATTCTGACAGTACATTGGTTTTATCACAGTACATCAGCTTTTTTGTTGAGTGCTAATAGTCCCTTTTTTCATCTGCATAAAATCATTGTTGTAACTGAGTAAGTTATGCTTCTGAAGGAACAGTGAAGTCAGTGTAGGCAACAATTAAGGACCTCGATGGGGAGCAATGTCTTATATTCAGATTTTGAGCACAATGTATTGGGTTTGCACACCCAGGTTTTGGGTAGAAAGGCTGCTGCAGGGGTAGCTTCTCTGAGAAGGTTCCAGAAGCTTCTCCCATGTCTGACAGAGCCAATCCCAGCTGGCTCCAGGCTTGACCCACAGCTGGCCAGGTCTGAGGCCATCAGTGACAGTGACCTGTGATAACACAGCCTTCTATGATAATGTATTTAAGAAGGAAAAAAGTTACTGTGCAGATGTACTTGTGGCCAGAGAAGAGCAGGCTGAGGATGTGAGAGGAACAGGCCTGCAGACACCCAGGTCAGTGCAGAAGGAGGGGCAGGAGTTGCCCCAGAACTGAGATTCCCCTGCAGCCCATGGTGCAGCTCAAGGAGATGCAGCCCATGGGAGACCGGAGTTCCACCTGCAGCCCACGGAAGAGGTGCACACCAGAGCAGATGGATGCTGAAAGAGGGCTGGAACAGGCTCCTGGCAGGGACCTGCACACCTATTCCAGGAGCCCATGCTGGAGCAGGTTTCCTGGTAGGATTTGTGACCCTGTGGGGGGAACCACACTGAAGCAGCCTGTCCTTAAAGAATTGATCCTGGGGAAGTGACCCACGCTGGAGAAGTTAATGGAGAACTGTTGCCCGTGGGACAGACTCAGTTTGGTGCAGTTCATGGAGAACTGTCTCCCTCCTGGAGAAGGGGAAGGACTCCACTCCCTGAGCAGCAGTGGGAACAACATGTGATGAAGTCCTTTTATGACCAGGTGCCCTGCCTGGTGGAAGCAGGAAAGGCTGTGGATGTTGTGTACCTGGACTTCAGCAAGGCTTTGACGCTGTCTCCCACAGCACACTCCTGGACAAGCTGGCAGCCCAGGGCTTGGACAGGAGCACTCTGTGCTGGGTTAGGAACTGGCTGGATGGCCGGGCCCAGAGAGTGCTGGTGAACGGTGCCACATCCAGCTGGGGGCAGCCAGCAGGGGTGTCCCTCAGGGCTCTGTGCTGGGACCAGCTCTGTTCAATGTCTTCATTGATGACATGGATGAGGGGATTGTGTCACTCATTAGTAAATGTGCTGATGACACCAAGCTAGAAGCATGGATTGATCTGATGGAAGGAAGGAGGGCTCTGCAGAGAGACCTGGATCAGTTGGATGGATGGGCAGAGTCCAATGGGATGGCGTTTAATAAGTCCAGGTGCTGAGTCCTGCATTTTGGCCACAATAACCCCCTGCAGCATTACAGGCTGGGGACAGAGTGGCTGGACAGTGCCCAGGCAGAAAGGGACCTGGGGGTACTGGCTGACAGGAACATGAGCCAGCCGTGTGCCCTGCTGGCCAAGAAGGCCAATGGCTCCTGGCCAGTGTCAGGAACAGTGTGGCCAGCAGGAGCAGGGAGGTCACCCTTCCTCTGCCTTTGGCAAGTCGTTGTAGAAATGTAATATCTTAAAAAAGAGCCAGTAGTATCTTTCACAGTCCCTAGGGAGCCTAATTTTTCTTATTATAAGAAGCTTTTTTTAGTTGCTTTAGGCCTTCAAGTTACATATCCAATGAAAGCATAATTATTTCTGTCTGTACTCTTTGTTATTCTTTTCAGTGCAGATTTATTAGAATTTCTGTTTCTTTAGTTTCTACAGCAGTCCAACAGAGTTCCCATTAAATGTGAAGCTAAAGGGATTTAATGAATTTGGAAAAAACAGAAACTTCTACATTTCACACTCTATTATGGGCATTTTGCATGAATTTGCCATTGAAACATAACTTTTCTTGTAAATAGAGCAGTAGAATTGTATGTCTTCCAGCATGCTTTAGCTTTATCATTTTACGAGATTTAAAAATACTGAACTCTCAAGTATAATCATGTCATGAAAAAATAATGTATCATCATGAGAATAAGAATAGAATTAGGAGATATATCACTGAGTTCTGTTAAGATGAAATTTAAAACTTAACTAAGCAGTAGCAGTATTTGACTTGCCTTTCAGCCATGATTACTTTCCAAGGCTGAATAATTTCACTGAAAAGAAACCTTAGGGCATACCGAATATTAGTGCTACTCTAAATGTTTTTAAAATTTAAACAACATAAAAGCACGACTAGGAGTCTACATTTAAAAAAATGCAAATGTGTTAGCTACATGAAACCTAAGGATCCAATTTTATAAGCACCCCTGGGACCTATAGAAATGAATAAAATTTCTTATATATGCAGTATTTAAAGAATCAGTGTATATTTTAGAGTCCCCTGCACAGCACTATGCATCTAGATACAATGACGTTTGCAATTACATTTGTGGAATTAACCCAGACACTGGACCCACTTTGTATCAGTGATGGTGTCAGGTGTATATGTTATATATGTAGGAAAAATTATAACTGTGGCCTTCTGAAAACAGAGAACCATTCTGGATTAGAATACATACTCCACTTGTAAAAGAATACTTGGAATAATTAGCATTAAGAAGTTGTCACACAGAGTGTGACATAAGTGCAGGACTGAAGAGTAATCTAAGAGAAATGAAAATTTTACTGCTCTCTAGAAGTTGAGATTGGAAGAAAGTACTGAAAATAATTCATAAACCAGTTAATTTTTTTTATCATGTGTGTATCTGTTATTTAAGTATAAAATCAGCTTATTCATCTTTCCATATACAAATAATTTTTTCTCACATGAAAATAGCCCTGGGCACAGTGGATATATTTTTTATTTCTTTCACATTTAGTGCATAAATGTGAAAAGAACCAATCCACTGCATGCCATATATTTACATTATTGATGGATATCAAGTTGCAGATATACTGAAAGTGAAATTCCTTTCTTTCAGAGTATCATCGGAGATTTTCCAGTTTCTTCTAGCTGTTTATCAGTAGATAATGTCTTTCTAATCACAGTATCTGTGAAATTTAACTGGATAATTCAATTTTGTGGATTGATTTTGTTGGGATAATTCACATAGTGACTAGTTAGATTGAGGAGTAGATCTGGAAGGAATACTCCAAAGAGGGAAAAGCAGAGCAGTCACTTGTGAGATCTCCAAATTAAATAAATTATCAAATTAGGTTAGTTAATTAATAAATTAACATGATGCACAACAGCTCAGAGCTTAGTGTTATCCATTTATAAGTGAGGCTTTAAGTCTCAAGGTAGTCTTGGAGGACAATATGACACAAGAAGTTACCAGGTATTTATACTAAACCAGGTTTTGGTTTAGTATGCTATATTAAGGCTTTAATACAAAATTATTATTATTTTATGACAAGATATCCCACAAATATTGTTACTAGTTTGGTTGGGTTTTTTAATTTCGTCTACCAGAAGTTAAAAAGAAACACAACAACAGAAAAGAATTAAATTTTACTGAATAAAAAATTAAGTTTAACCTATTATGTGATAGTAGGGTAATCCTAAATTTTAAGCAACATTAAGTATAAAATCCTTATTTTTATTATACAGATTCTCGTAATTTGCAAACAAATCTAATAAATTGAAAAAAAAAACTCAGTACAGAAAAAAACCCACAAAAATATGTTAGATAGAAAAAAATGCAGAACTTTATACTATTTAAAATACTGCTTGCAAGGATTTCATCTAGAAAACTTCCTTTTATTGTCTCAGAATTTTAACTGCTGTCAAAATGAACCATGGGAAAGCAATATCTGACACAAGATTTGTTGTGAAATAAATTGTACCATAAATCCAAGTCAGTAAAACCAAAACAAAATTCCCCAGCTGCTTCTCTGGTCCAGGGTAGGTTGTTTATGTTACTTTATATTACAGCAGAATGAGAGGAAAAATGTCTGGCATATTAAATTGTCTTTTCACTGAAGTAATCTGCCTCAGAAACCTTCTAAGAATTGTGATATATTACATATACTATCACCAAGGAAAAGAAGGTTAAGGGAGCTTGCAGTACAGTTCCTCTACATTAATCCCAAAGTGGATCTCATATGAGGTTAATTAACAAAAATACCACATTGTTACATTGCTCTCATTGGAGAGTTATCTGCTGCAGAGAACAATGTTATTCCAGTTCCAAATTCAATCCCCTGAGGCTGTCAGATCTAACTGAAGAAGGATATAAATTTATTTTGAAATAAAGTAGCTGAGACACTGTTGCTGAAACAACATCTTCACTCCTATATATGTGAGATTGTGGTGGCAGAGTGAAATTTCTGTCAAAGAAGCATTACAAATTTTAGGATGGTTTGGGGTTTTTTTCTTACTTCTCTCCCTTTATTCTGAATCTCTATTACTGCAGAGGGTGTATGCAGCCTGACTACTGCATGTTAATAAGTGGAGTGCTTTGATTTAACAGCACTTTGCTGCACCTATTACTCACTATTTTACTACTCCCAAGGAAAAACTGAGTCCCCTGGAAATACCTGAATCTCTTTCAGAGGAAAAAAAAAAATGAATAGCATTTTTATGAAGCTTAAACAGGTTTGTGATGATGATTCATGTTCTTTTAAGGGCAGGAGAAAAAGTCATGGGAAGACAGCAGTGAGCAGCTTGAGGTGATAAAGTAATAAGGTTCTGTACAAATGTCTGAGACTCTTGTAGATGTCACAGAATATGAGGAACTTTGCCTAAAATCTGTCTGCCTGGGATGAGCAACAACTGTTTTGTTTATTCTGTGTGTTTGCACAGTAGGAGGAAGAGTATATAACCTCTTTTTTCTAGCTGAGACTCACAGTTAGCTCACAGAAATACTGACAGAATGAAGTTAGAAATTGCCACAGGGGAGAAATACAGGGGAAAAAATAAAAAAAAAGGATTTTGCTACACAATAGACAAAATGTTAATTCATATGCAGAAACAGCCAGGCTGTCTCAGTTCCATCTGTCTGCCTTGCACAAATAACAATTAATTTCATAAATACTCATTCAAGCATCTGGCTATAACTGTCAGAATTCAGCTAACACAAATAAATGAATTTTAATAATAAAACTGTTTCAAGTTGCACATTCTATGAAATAAAGATAATGATAGCAAATCATACTGTCAGTGAAATCATTGTCATAAATTGGTGACAATATCTAACGTTAATTCCCTAAAACACCAGAAACAAATGTCACCATTTTAATAATCAGATAAAATGGTTCTGTTCCTGGAATTTCCATCTTTCTCTTTACTATAATGTATAATTATTACATTATTTTGGAATAAAAGTATTAGCCATTTATTTAACTGTGAATACAAATAAAAACCCATGAATAGAGATCTACAGTATAATAGATCAGGTATAATTAATATAATCTAATGTTCACTAACATGACTAATTTCCTTACAAAACATTTTTCAGTAGCTGATATTAAAAATGCATTTGGCAAAAAATAGCTGTAATATTTTTATTAATATTAATATATAACACATTAAAACACAATTACCATGTTAAGCTCCTTTCTTCCATGTATTTAATTTTTAATTTTACTGGGCTGGATTTTGAGATATCACTATACAAACTGAACCAAAAGTAGCATCCCTATTCAGGGATTTTCTTTGATACCTATTTCTACTGAGAAAAAAAACTAGTCAGAAAAAGTTAAGTAATCCATGGGAAAATCATAGTTACAAAATACACAGTACTACGAATTAATGAAAATAAAGCAAGCAGGAGTGTAAACTAAAGTGCCTAGAAAAGAGCGAATTTGTGGATTGACAACATAATTTATAATGATTTGAATCATCATGAATCCAGAAGATGTGGGTCTTCATTTAACAAACTTCAGGTATAAAAATGAATAGATTTTCTTTAGAAGTTGATCTATTTAAAAAACACTCTTACTTCAACTTGGTTTTAATCAGAATAACACCAGAGCACACAGGGAAAAAAGAAAACATTCCTGGAACAAAAGCAATGTATTGAGATAGATTATCCTATTAGTAAACCTTCCACATCTTTATTTGAATAGAAACACACTTGCAGGAATTGCATACAAAATAAATCACCTATGCAGTAATTAAAAAAAAAAAAAGTTAATGCATGTACTATTTTTAGGCTATAGGTTTACAAAAAATATCTGTACTTCAAATGATAAATTAACCATATTAACTTGAAATCTTCTTCAATTTTTTCTGTTATACTGATTTGACAAAAAATCAAATATTTAATGAAAAAATCCTGCCACTTGTACTGATTACTGATTAGCAGATTAGCATCCTATCAGCAATCATGTGCAACCAGGATCTAGCTTTGACAGATTCTGTTTCCCATCACCACTACAATGGAATTTATATTTCAAACACACACCCTTTAATACCTCTTTCTCCAAGTTTTTATTTATATATTTCTTTGACTACCTTTATGATGACCAGGCCAGATGCTTAATACCAAATCTTGAAAAATCTTGAACTTCCATAAAAGGTACTTGTGGATATTAAAGGAAAGGGAAATGGAAGTCAAAGTATAGGAAAGGGAAAATAGAGAAGAAAACGGAAGAGGAAAGAAGAAGAGAAAGAAACAATGGGTGATTAAAAACTTTATAAGTACCACTAAATATAAAGTTCAGGATAGAATGCTTGAAACAACTGATATTTCCTGTAAAGAAGATCTTGTTAAACTAAATAAAGGCATCCTGAATGAAAAAAGTCTTTACAGAATGCAATAGGTAAAAATGGAAATACATACTCACCTTCAAAATCATACAATTCAAATACATTTAAAAAAAATGCTCTTTGAAATACCTCTTTTAAGGTGTCAGATCTCCTCCCAGTACTCATAAGCCCTTAATTTTATTTATTTAATAAGTGTTTTGGAACAAGTTTTTAAGAATTTTTTTTTCTATGTGTGTGCACAGCATTGTGACTGTTTTGTAGTGTTGCAAGTTATTGGACAATAATTTAAACAATGTTCAATGATGGCTAAGAGCTTCCTATCACAGCATTTAGAAGCATTAATTTAATCAATGTAAATTCTGGATCTCATGGAGACTGGTGAAGGACTTCAGAAAAAGTGACTGTATTTTTTTTTTTTTTTGGCATGTTCAGACCAGGTATTAGAAATATTGATACACTGGGAGAGAAGCACTGAAACAGGTTATTCCAAGAAAAGGGAGTGAGTAATCTCCATCCCTGGGACTCAAGACTGAGAGAGACAAAACCACACCTGATCTGATCTAAGACTGGCAGTAGTCTTGATTCAAGCAGGAGGTTGGACCAGATAAATACCAGGTATTCCAGCCAACCAAATTTTCTGTTTCTATAAATTAAAGGGGAATTCTATCTTGGTTCTTGGAACATTTTGCCCTCTGCTATAAAACTATTGTAAAATTCTTAATGGTAAGATTTTGCTTGGAGAAGCAGCCAGACACTTGAAAAGGACTATACTAAAAAGTTTAATGAAACAATAAATGAATGCAGTGAAATCAATGGGGATTTGGACTTCTACCAGATATTCCCTTCTTGATGTGAAAAGAAAGTATTGTTCAAAATGCTTTCTAACATATGACTAATGTTCTCAGCAGGGTTCATTGTTAAATATTTATGTCACTATAATTGCTGCAATTTTATAGTACAAATTATACTGCTAGATATAAAACCTGATTAAGTTAAACTTGTTCATTAATCAAATTTACTTTCTGTAGAGACTAGTTTTAAAATTATCCTGTAAGAAAAAATACAAGGCCATTGAATACACCAAACTTACATTGGCAATATGAACACAGAAAGACAGCAGAATTAAGACATCTAGGTAAGTAATACTTTATTGAGTGAACACAAAATACTAAAAAATGTAGTAAAGGAATAACTGTTGCAATCTCAATGCAGAGGGGCAATAATTGCCCCTTTTAAGAAAATTCACACTGTCATTTATCCTATTGTTTTTTCTCTCTTTGAATACCCTTCAAGGCCTGAAAAGAATGGTTAATGGGAGACAACCCAGAAAATAAACAAGATCACTTATTAAAAGACTACAAAAATATATTCATGGTCATCTTGTAGGCAATGCTACTATGTATTCCCTGTTTTACATCAAAGTTTGGAATCTAACCTTGATTACTGAAGAAGGAAGTATACTTTTAGAGGGGAGGCAGGAGTTAGTTATGAACGTATATCTTCCTTTCCTCTACTCTTGCTGCAGCTATATCACTTTGTCTCATTCCTCAGTTGTATAAATCAAACTCTGTCCTATCCCAGTCTATTCATCCATGGCAGAAGCTAGAATCTCTCACTCTCCCTTGCAGGGCAGAAGGAATTACTGGTATTTCAGTTTTTCCTGCTAGTTTTTTTGTTTGTTTGTTGTTTGTTTGTTTGTTTTTTGCTCGTCCTACACTGGAGTTCCTGTTGTGACTTCCATCCCATCTGAAATTTGCAACACAAAGTTGGAGTTCAAAATGGTCTCCTACATTCAAAACTCCATCCATGAATTCTTTGTTACTGAAAGATCCTGGGCAGAAGGTGAGGTGGGCTTCTCCTAAATTCACAACAGACAAAAGCTGCATCTTCTAAGCATGAAGACTATCCCAGGTGCATCACACTAGTTCCTGTGGTGCACCTGGGATACATTCTGTTTAATGTCTATACAATAGTTCATGGTGTAGTAAACACACACATTTTGTCATCTGAAGGTCCTGGTGACTGATTTAATATATCAGGGTGAAACTCAGGTCTAAACTAGCAGCTTATCCTGAGCTAGTCACTGATTATTGGGCTAAATATAGTCCCTTTCAAACAAAATACAAAAAAAAGCCCCCACAAACAAAAATAAAACCCAAAAAATCCACACAAACAAACCAAAAAAACCCAAACCAAAGCAAAGACCAAAGAAAAAACCAACAAAAATCACAGAATCACTTCAGTTGGACAAGACTGCTGAGATCGAGTCCAAGCTCTGACTGATTGCAACTTTGTCAGCTGCCACATCCATTTGTTTCTTGAACAACTCCAGGGACGGTGACTCCATCACCACTCCCTAGGTAGTCTGTTCCAAAGTTTAACAACCCTTTGAATGAAATAAACTCTTTGTGATGTTCAGCCTGAACTTCCCCTGCTGCAGTTTATGTGTCCCCTTGTCCTGTCACTAATTGCCTGGGAAAGGAGACTGCCCCCACCTGGCAACAACCTCGTTTCAGGGAGTTGTAGAGAAGGATAAATTCATCCCTGAGCCTTCTTTCCTCCAGATCAAACACCCTCAGCTCCCTCAGCTGCTCCTCACAGGACTTGTGTTCCAGACCTTTCCCCGGCTCCATTGCCCTTCTCTGGACATGCTCCAGCCCCTCAATGTCCTGGCAGTGAGGAGCCCAAAACTGAGCACAGGACTCCAGGTGTGGTCTCACCAGTGCCTACCCACCACAGGGGACAATCCTGCCCTGCTCCTGCTGCCACACCACTGCTGATCCAGGCCAGGTGCCATTGGCTCTCTTGGCCACCTGGGCACTGCTGGCGCATGTTCAGCCACTGCTGACCAAAATCCCCATGTCCTTTTCCTCTCAGCAGCTTTCCAGCCACTCTGCCTCAGCTTGTAGCACTGCAGGGGATGTTGTGGCCAAAATGCCTCCAAAGTTTAAGGAAAATAATGATTTTAACAACTGCACCTACTTCCTATCGTCAGCAAAGTTCCGCAGAGCTACAATTTCTTTTTCCTATGAGGCATTACAACATATTTAGGTTGTTTTATGTAGCAAAATACAATTCACTAGTTTTCTTATGGTGTTACAAAACTGTACTGTGTTATTACATACAAATTAGATGTGGCTTTCCTTAACCAGATGGACCTAAACTGCCCACTACTACAAATATATCAGTATTCTTACAGTGAAACAAAACAGATGCTGAGAATTCAGAAGTTCTTAATGGTAAGCCAAAGGAATACCTGAGAGCACAGGGAATGAATATTTTAAATACTATGCTTAGAGAAGCAGAGAATTTTTCATAGGTAAATTCAAATTAGCAAGACTTGTCTCTCAATTAAGACTGCTGTTTAAAATGCCAACATTTTAAATTTCACTTTAATTCTGCTTCCTAACAGTAATAAACAGAATATGTAAAATATGTATGACTTTGCTTACTTAAGTTGTGCAGCCTTGGAGCTGCCTAAAAAGCAGGTTCTGACACAGGACTTCTGTCTTTCACTCCTCTAAGCCATGCACTTTTCAAGTCTGGAGGATGCAAAGTGTGAGGAAAAGAAAGTCTACTTGCTCTACTACCCAATTCAGGAACTGGCAGAAACCTAACCCCCACCACTTGAAAAAAGAACAAAGCAGTTCCTGATTTCTGCTATCTCCACAGAGGACATTTTCATGATCCTGAATGTGTCTTTCCAAACATTCCCTACTCTGTAAACAGAAAGACCTCAAGGCTGACGTGAATGATGATTTCAAGAACTGTTCTTTTGCTTCTTACATGCAAAGATAATTTTCCTTCATAACTTTCCCCCTCATCCCCATCCTAATCCCATATACTATAATTTATTTCTTACCAATGAGAAAAGAAGTGGAGAGACAGAAAAAAGTCATAAAAAGAGATTAATTTAAAGATATTGTGAAATGTAATACAGATAGGGCCATGCAATTGTTCTGCTGCTCATTCTTGTATGTGGCTGAAGGAGAGCTCTATTCATAACCACTCTGTCTTTCAATGACCTTGAAAATACTTAAAGAATACTCTGTCATCCTGGAGCACTTCTCTATTTTGTATTACAAAGTGCAGCAGAAGTTTATATACACATAAATATTCCATAAATGTACCTTATCTTTCTCTAAGTAGACAAGCAATGTACAATAAATGTGGATGAATACAATACACTTGAAAGGCAAAATTTGCAGCTGCACCATGTGTCTCATTTATCAGTTCTTCATACCCAATACTGCACTGCATCATTCTCTGCTTAACAAGATTTACCTTTACAAGCCACGTCAGCAAGACCTTTACATCAGATCAGCTGTTCACCATAAATTTACTTGAGAGTGTGCAGTTATGAAAAGCATGAAAGGTCTAAATAGGAAATAGCACCAGGTGAAATACATTTGTAATGACTGATTCTCCCTTTAATTTCCTATTAAAATACTTACTACATACTCTTGCAATCAAAATACCTTCCATTTGTTCCTACGGATTTTAAGTCTGTGTCTTGAGAAAACTATAAATCGCATTGTGCAATGAGCTTTGACTGGTTGACTAAATGCAATTACAAACACAGAATTACCAGGAAAAAAAGAGTAAGTTCATATAGTGGTTATATCTGCAAAAAACTCAGTTGCTTTTAGTTATGAACTCATGCTGTGCAGTAAATTGTCTGGATTCTCTTCACTTCTCATGACATTTTATTCACCTTTAAATGTGAAAAGTACATCTCATTCTCCTGAAATTTCAGGTCTGTATAAAAACCTGAAATGTTTAAACATCGTTTTCCCTTTACACTTCTCACTTTCCAGTCTCTTTAATCCATCCATATAATTTAGTTTAAGACATTTATTTACAGTTCAACCTTTTCAACCACAAGAGACTTTAACAGCAAAGATTTGGATGGAGGCCAAAATTAGTATAGAGACAGAATTAAAGAGCTGAATAACTTTCTTACATGCAGGCATATTCACAAAATAAATTAGATAAAAAGTGATCTTTGTCCTCATATTTATTTTTAGCCTATAGTAGTTATAAAACTGCATACATTCTTTCACTTTTGTTTTTTTTATGACAACTTGCCATTGAAAATTTTATTGGAAAATTGCATAATGCCATTCTAACCCAAGAATGAAGATTTAAAAAAAAAACAAGGACTTTTTATTCATATTATTTGTATCAGGTCTTACAACACTATAGCTTAATAGTATATGTGTGTGTGTGTGTGTGTGTGTGTGTGTGTGTGTGTGTGTATATGCAATTCCTGGTATTCCTATTCCATTGGTATCTTATTGGTATAGCCAATTCCAAACTTCTTGTAATTTCAAAGCAGGTTTTAAGTTGAGAAAACTATTTTTGAGTCAAACTAAATACTCAGTTTATTTTGAAAAAAAAAAAAGAGTTTAGGCTTATCAATAGTATCATTAGATATTAACAGATAAGAGGAATGATCAACTTTTTTTTTTTAAATATTAACAAATATTGCCAACTGAAAATGGGCAATTTCTTAAATGAAAACATTTATTTTAGTCAATTTGACAATGATAATAAATATGACATAATAAAAAATTGGGTATAAAGCAACAATATATTTTTGGGGTCCAGCTTTTTAGTGGGGTTTGATCCATGATTTTGCTGTTCTTAAACTGCCTGCCTAACAGTCTGATAAATGAAGAACCATATCCTAAAGCTCAATTCACAAGACAGAGTTTTTTTCTGAATGGCTTATGCCATCATTTAGCAGAGTCAAAACCTCTGAGTCTTCAGGTACTTCTAGATTTGTGGTGTACATACATAGTTTTCCAGAAAGGCATAAACACTCCTCATGAATAGTAACTGTTATTGTTGAACTGAATGTGATCACAATTCATGCCATAGCGAGTAATCTGACAGATATGACAAGGAATTAAATGTCTCAAGATGAATTTTCCTCCTGGGACAGGCTGATGAAGGCATTTTTCCTTCTGTTTTTGCAGCTTGCAGTAGAAATTAATGAATTCTACCTTGAAGATTTTCAACTCTGAAAGTAATTTTGAGTGATGACTTAGCCTACCAAACTATTTGCAATTTATTTTGGTTTGATCTATAAATGATACAGATATATTCTCCTTAATCATTAAACCCATTAGGAAAATTATTTCATTATATGGGATTTGTATCTCTCAGGAATCTATTTAGAAGTCTTCCTGGTTTAATGGTTAAGCATTGTTACACTGGGAAACTGTTTCAGTAATCAGGGGGGTACATACTTTCATGCTTTAGTACAAAAGAAGCAGTAAATACAAAACCTGCAACCTAAGAGGTAATTCATCTGAATTCTTACTAGTCTGTCTATTAGATTTCCTCTCAATTTCAATAATAAGAGATAGTAATGGCTTTGTTTTATAATAGGAAAGAATATCTTCTGCCATAATGGTGCTTCTGAAATCTCAGGGGAAATCTGTGCAGAAATTCTTCCCTATGAGGACAGTGAGACCCTGGCACAAGTTTCCTAGTGAAGATGTGTACACCCCATCCCTGGAAGTGTTCAAGGCCAGGTTGGATGGGGCTCTGAGCTACCTGGTCCAGTGGAAGGTGTCCCTGCCTGTGGCAGAGGGTTTGGAATGAGATGAGCTTTAAGGTCCCTTCCAACCCAAACCACTCTAAAATTCTATGATTCAATAAAATTTTGAAGTCTTCTGAAAGAATGTTTGTTTATATGAAGTCCACCAAAATGTCCTGCTTAAGGACAGAAAATCAAGTTAAGCAGTTTTATCCAAAAACCTGATCTGCACAGACAAAAACAAAATCCCCCAAAACCCCAACCCTCTGCCCCACTCCCAAAAAAACCAAAACACACCACACCATTTCAGAGTTTGGAATGTTATATATATATATAATGTAAAAGAGAAAATGGAATAACCTTTTTTAAATTTACTGGTTTATGTTGTTTTGTTTTTTTCACTAAGAACTTTTATTGTGAGTTGCCTACATCATTGGTATCTTCTCATTGGTATAGCCAATTCAAAACTAAATAGAACAATACAGAGGGAGAGGACTTCAAGTTTTGATGACCTCATCAACACGGGCATGTACATTACTTCCTCTAACTTTAAGGACGTTTGCAGTAAAAGGAGCAGCAGTACCAGGCAGAACACACAGCACAGCAATTTAAGAACATGTCTTGGGTAAGAGAAAACACTTATCTTCTATAATGCACCTTAAAACCCAGTTAAATGTATGTGAATAAAATAGTAGAGACAGGATATGGTTTGAAAAAAAACCCCACTAATTTCACAAACAAACTGCTAAATATGGAATTTCCATGCACAGAGACATTTAGAACTCAGGGCAAAGCCCTAGCAAAACTTGGAATTTGGCCCTGCTGCAATCTGGGGGAATTGGAGCTGATGATGACAAGAATCCTACTGGTACCTTTAGTAATTTAGGAAGCTAAATTAATCTAGAATTTCATGAAGTACATGAAATGTAGTGTACCCAGATGAAAATGGAAGTAAACAGAACCTGCTGAGATTTGAATGTGAAATTACAAAGAATTAGTTATTTCAGATTAGAGACGTAAGTTGTTAAAACCCAGAGAGAAAAAAACTAAAGTTATGTTGAAAGCAAGTATTTGCCTTAGTGCTTGTAACTGGATAACTCCTTATTAGCTGAAACTGAAACCTTAAATTTATTGTTGTTCGTTTTCCATATATTTAAGATGCTGTACAACCTCAGATGTTTTCCTTATGCTGTGTTTATTTTTCAGAAAAGTAATATAATGCAACTTGTTCACCTATCAAAGGTTTTCTTTTCTTCTAGAAAGAATAAATATTTCAAACATTTCTTAGCTAGAAATATTTTTCATCCTTTCACTTTGCCTTTAAATGGAAAATTGTAAAAAACATATTTCACTTATTCTTGCCCATAGTCTGATTATGCTATCACAAGGCTTCAAAAATTATTGTCTCCTTCAATGAAATATTCACAAAAGAAATATAAACATATGTTGATAAACTATCTTTGGTATATTTTTATAAATATATTTCACTGCATGAAATATGTTTACAAGTAGCTCTTTTACTATTGAATAGTATTATACTTGGCACATTATTTGTAAAGTTTCTGCTTTCTGCCATCCAAAGAATCTCTAATATCAAAAAAACATTCTTGATCATTGAAACACAAAACACAGATATAAATTGAAAAAATCATCTCGTATAACATGTTGATTTTCTATACTTACCTTTTTTGTACCCCAAAGTTTGGAAATGTATGTATAACTTTAGCTTCTATAATTTGTCTATTGTAGAAATTATTTTATGTTAGTATCCTATAAGAGCTAAATTAATAATTCCAGGGATAATTTCACTTAAAGGGCTTAAACTCAACAGAATATCTCATGAAAAAATGCCAAGACATAGATGCCAGTAAAGTTCAGAGACTTTGAGCTTGTGAGGTTTTTGGTTTGGTGGGTTGGGTTGATGCATTTCTTAGGGGGTCTGTGTTTGGTTGATTTGGTTTGGGGGTTTTTCTGTTGTTTCTATTTCAGTTTTTGTTTCCTAGAAAAATAAATGAGATGAGACATTTCTGAGTTTTAAGATCCAGTCATTTCGTGCTGATGTAATTGTTCCTCATATAAGAAATTCTAAATTTTCTAGGGATTATACATTAGCAACTTCCCTAGAAACTCAGGAAAACTAGAACCGTCCTCAAATGTCTCTAAACTCAATGAATGAGAAGTCTTGCTTTGAGAAGTTTATTAAGTTTTTATATGAAACATAAAGTTTTTATATGAAACATAAATAATTGAATTTTAAAAGTTAAAATTTAATTAATTGAAATTTTTGCCTAAAAAATTCAAAGGATAAATACTTAGAAATAGGAAAATGAAATTCTGATCTGGAATCTGAAAACTTCTAAACACAAGTAGCTTAAAGAAAGCAAAGGTGGGGTGTGTGTGTGGATGTGTGTGGGTATGTGGGTGTGTGTATTGGCTCTACAAATCCCCAAATGTGTATCTCTCTTCTCTAAGACTGCCAGCCATCCACCCATGCCAGAGGTGAATTTCCACAGTAATCTGAATATAGAACTGTGTTTAATGTATTCCTCATGTTGTTCTATCACCAGCAAATTGAGTAGCACAAGAAATGCAGAGACTGCTTTTTTTCTTGGTATTTCAGTCAGACTAATGTTTTGGGAAAAAAAAAATCTTTATCTCTCTACCTGTAAATTGACGAACAAAGGAAATAAAGTGTTTTGTATTCCTGTTGAAGACACTCAAGTGTTTTCAGAGAGTGAACATTTTTCAGGTTTCAAGCCCACTTCCACAGTGGTTTGGATTTGTGTAAAAGCTAATTTTTACAAATGCATTATCTGCTACCTGTAAACCAGAATTACTAATGTCTATAATGCTATCAAGACAAAACAAGACCTTGATGGCTTCTTTATTAGAGTTAAACCAGTGGTGCTTTCTGAGGGATTGAATGTGAAGAACTGAATTTCAGAGACTCTATCTTGTTTCTTCCTTGGAAGTCCATATTGCACAAAACTATTTGTAAACATAAAGGAGTCTTTTTCTTATAAATTCTTTGTTGATTAGACAGAAACAGATCAGTTAATGTCCTTTCTTTAGAAACAAAACTGCACAGAGGATTGTGATAAGGTGATTTTTCCCAGCACAGGTATCTCTTACAGCTTGTCACTGGTTTCTTTGTGAGTACAGAAGAAAGCCTGGCAAATGCTCTTCACCCTTGGTTATCCACTTGCTGTTGGCACCTTCCCACACTCAGGGATTTGCCAGCTGTCTGGGTGAAAGGATGAAAACTCTCCTTGGAGAATTAATCCTGCCACTACTATCTGCATTTTTGCTACTTCAAGATTAGTGCGTTTCTTTTCACTTCTTTTTTTTCACTTCACCCCCCCCCCCCTTGGGACTCTAATCCACAGAGAACTCCACTGTAAAGTTGGATTTGTGGGTAGCCTTCAACAAAACTATTTTCATATTCAGAGGAGCACCTAAAAAGTGCAGAAAAATCTCACTGCCATTTGCTCCCTGATCTCTTGCTGAATTATGAGAGTGTTGATTATGATTTTAAATCCCTTAATAGACTGAAATTGGTGTATCAGATGATTGCTTCACTTTCTGTGCTCTGATTCAATAGCTGCAATCAGCACAGACTTTCAAATGAAATCTTCTTCATTATAAAAGACAAAGGGGAGAGAACAGGGAAATAGATATTCCTGGTTACAGCTCCAAGACTAGAATTTTCTCCTTACCTGAAAACAGCTCAAAGTAGTAAAGTTTGAGACAAATGTCACCTTTATAGGGATTTTTTGAAGAAAAGGGAAAATGAAGAGAATTGCAGAATGAATTTGCATAGAATCCACTTCATACTGCTTAATCATCCTGATTAAACTTATTTTTATTTACTGAATGATTGATTACAGAAGAATACCTAACAACTTTGATAAGCATCTATTGTAGTTTTCATACAAATAAAACAATTAGAATCTTAGTTGTAAAAGGTTTTATTCATAGCTATTGGATCATAACCAAATGAAAATTAATGCCTTGCTAGCATTAGGATCAATTATTCCCAAAAAGTTTTTGAAACACCTATTAATGCTTTATTTATAAACTTGCTTCTGTAGCCACATTTCTGTGAGGCTTGTTTAATTCTAAAATGCATTTTTCATTAATTTTATGATTTTATGGTTGCTCTTTGTTACTGTGTGAGGACAACTAAATTATTTCTTTAAGTCACAGTAGAGAGAGAGCAGAAGACAGTTTAGCCTTGAAAATCCCTGTATTGGAATTCTAACAGTCTTCCAGGTACAACACCCTCCTGCATGTAAATTTTTCTGTCTCTTTTCCTTGATGGTATTTTTAGAATTGGCACATTTTGTACATTGTGGCAAGAAAGGTCTGCAGTTTTACCCCTCCTGAGTTAAATCTGACTGATAAATAACCATCCTGTAAAATTTCAGAATATTTTGTCGCTTACTACTGGTAAAAAATCATGGCCCATGCATTATGTATGCACCACCACTTGAGATGTTCAAGCAGTTATCTGTCCCTGTGTAAACAGCATTTATATCTGAATCTTAGCCATAAACCATCCCTAAAATGTGAACAGATGTAAAAAGTGTTTTTGTTTCCATTAAGGAATATAGACTGAGTGTGGAAATCATGATAATCCAACTACAAATGGTAATACAGAAAACTGACTGCATTCTAAACGTCTTCCTCCTAGCTGAGATGATGCTGAGACATGCCAGGAAAGTGGTTCTTCATTACTTAAGCACAATCAGAAACTGTCCCAAGAACATGTATTTGTTATTACCCTTTAACAAAGTATCCTAAATGTCTCAAAAAGCTGAAAGAAAAAAGCAAAACAAACCAACCAAACAAAAAAAAAAAATAGCACCTTCACACTAATGAAGCTTCACACAAAGAAACTTTTGCTTCTTTGAAAAATATTTCAGGAATTGAAAATAGGTATTTTGGAAGAGGTATCTCAAGGTTATCTTAACATGACACTGTAAGTAGGATAAAATATAAATGGAGAGAATTTTAAATGGATATTTTAGAAATATTGCTAAAACCCTCTGAATGCCAGGAAACATGCAAAGGCTCAATATTCCAGAAGAATTCCATTTAAACTCAGTAGCATTTCCTTTTTAAAGAAGGACTAAGTTTGTTTTTTGACATCTTCATTTGCAAAAGCTTTTTCTGTTCTGAATTGTTATCCTTGTGCTTTAGTAACATGTTTTGGTTTTCTGGTTTGGCCCTATAGTACTTCACAAACAGAACAAGTTTTCAACTTATAGAATTATTATAGAATATCTGCAGGGACTTATGATAAATGAAACCAGGTCACTTTTGATTTCCCTCTACAACTACATAATGTACCTTCAATAAGATTTATGAAAACAAGATGTCTTCTCTTTAGTAAATGTTTGACAATCTGAAGTAGTTATTGATTTCTAAAATAGTTCAGAGAGCAATTCAGAGAAATATAGGATATATAGTCTCAATCTTTCTACACAGGGGTATATCAGTATAGATTTCAGAAAACATAATGAATTAATTATGAATTAAGTATTAATTTTTAATATTTCCCACTGTCCTTTCAATATTTATGTATTTACTACATGAGTCTTTGTAGACAAATATGGCTTTTCAGGTTGTATTCATATTTACTAGTTTTTGTCATCACTTGGAGTAATTTTTGGTAACATATGCTATTAAGAGGTATCTTTAATATGTCCAAAATGGTGTGACCTATTTTGTTTTCTCAACAAAAACTTTCAGCATACAATTAGGAGAAAATGAAATGAAGAGGACAACACATGCTTGCAAGATGGTATACCCCCTGAAATTGTCTGTGAGAAAGAGTAAAGTATACAAAGGAGGATGTGGGAAATAATATGACAGTATGCAGGAAGTAATACAGCTCTCTGCCAAAGAAATGTTTAATATGAGTAGGAGTGGCAGCAGAGATCCTAAATGCTCCAGTCTCCTTCATGGTCATAACATTTGCATAAGGACTGCAGGTATTTGTACCTGTCACTCTACTCCAGTTTTAGAACCATAGAATTCAAACAAGTCTTGGACCAAAATGATTCTAAGATCAATTCATGTTATACAGAAATATCCAAAGTGAGCAACAACCCTCAATGCTGAAAGAATGTTTCAAAAGAAAAGTAAATTTTTAAAGAAGGCAGCTCCAGTAAACTCTAGTAACAAGGATCTGTGAAATTGCACATCTTTTCTACTGTAATAAAAAAAAAATTAACAAATGTCCCAACAACAGAAATAAGATGAAAGAAAGTCTTATAAGGAGTAAGGTGAATATGGTTTTTGCAAATTAAACACTGAGGACATGTGTTTGTTCTGGCTTACAATGAAATCAATAATCTGTGTGATTGACTGATTGACTCTGTAGTCACTGGGTTTTTACTCATTTGAGTTCCTTGCACCCTACAATGCAGACTGGTCACTTCAGGGTTTTACTATTTGATATAGCTCATATCAGAAAACAACTATTGCAAATTCATTGAAGGAGATGATCTATGAGAATGTATGGAGCTATGAGAATAAAAGTCTCTAACTTGATCTGCAACATTGCATGAAAAAAATGGAAGAAGTATACCAATATCCATTAATGTGCCTGCCCTGCAAATAGAGGGCAGGCACATTCTTCTTTAGATCTTCTAGTACTGAGAGAAATTCAAGCTTTACTGGAATAAAAGAAATGTTACTATGATTTACATTATTACATTTATACACACAGTTACTGTGTTGAGCTAAGAAAAACAAAAGATAAGAAGTTATAAGCCTTTTTTCGAACATGTTAACTAAATGTTCATTATATGTTTCTTTGAAATAATTCTGTAATTTTGAGCATGTTCAGTTCAGTGCAGAATTTTTGTATTACAGTATGTGAAATGGAAAGAGACACACACTTTAGATTTGTAACATTTTGTCTCCTGTGACTCTGCTGATGGCTGCAAAACCGTTTACCTGCTGAAGTATTAATCAGAAAACTGTTGAGGCTGCCTTAAGTAGCACTGAAAATACCAAAAGGCATATTTGGATACAAGAGTTAACATTACTCTGTATGAACTCCCCAACTCATCAGGGGATGAGAAGAACTAAAGAACTCTTGTCTGTTTGGGGAGGCTTATGCTCTTTTCTGCCAAGAGACATGCAAATAAACACCCTTTCAGAGGGCATGAAATGTTTATTGAAGAAACATGATATGCTTTTGAAACAGGTATCTTGAATATTAACAGGTATGTAGAAAGTTACTAAGTAGCTCACAATCAGTAATTAATGCCCAGGAGTAAATATTATATAACAGCTTACTTAAAATGATTCATTTAGGTGCATACATAATGTATATTTTCAAATGCAATGTCATTTCTACTCTCTTTGAAATGTAGAGCCTCAAAAACTGGCTTTTGACTGGACATGAAAAATGGATAACAATTGTAAATTTTTTTAATAAAAAATGAACAGTTGCAAAGTTGAAAGACTATTTCTAACTGGTGTAGAGAGGTCTGCATTAATACAGAGATACAGCTCCTGGACTAATACAAATAAAGAAATAGTTAAGAAATACTTACAGTATTTTCCTTGGACATTCTTCTCAGTTAAAATGCTTCCATTTATTTTTTGTATACTTACTTTGAACTCCATGGGAGCGAACTATTTTCCAGGTTTCCGAGGCTACCTCTTTGACATCCACTTGGTAGTGGTGAATGGGCACACCTCCATGAGAGTCTGGCTTATTGAAGGAAACCTTGGCAGTGGTTTGGGACAGCTCTAAAACTCGTACTCCGTACGGATTTGATGGCACATCTGCAAAAGCACACGCACAATTTAAAAATCAGCAACAACCAGCCAGACCTAATCAGCTGATAATCGACCCACAAAAGTCTCCTTAGAGTCTTCCAGGGAGAAAAAAATAATATTGAATGTGGTGCAATAATATTTGTGTTAGATAGACAACTTATGCTTTCTACTACAGAGCTGTAAGAAAACCACATTAATTTCCTTGTATGCTAAATTACTGCAAAAATATTTTCCATTTTTGCCTTTGTTTTATAATATGATCTTCCTTAATAGCTACTTTCATCATATAAAAATGTAAGAGATCAGACTGTTGACGGTATAATTATGCAAAAGAGAATAACAAACTTTATATCAAATTTAACAAAACAAACAGTTACAGCTAATTAGATCATTCAGAGTCTAAATTCTTTAAAATAAGCTTATGACAAAAGAACCTTATAAATAATTTAGCCATTTTATGGAATTCTGAGACCAAGCTTAATACATCAATCTCTTTTTCTTTTTTTGTTCAAAGACTAGATTTCAAGCTACTAAGAAAATACGTTAATGGAAGGTTTCTTATCCTCTGCTCAGCTTGAGAACTAATTTACAAATTAGGTTGAAAGAAATATTTTCTCTGAAATCAAAAGCAAGAGTATATCTTTTAAAGTAGAAAAGATCTATGAAAATAAAGCAGGTGTTTGTAGGTGCTGAAATGCTACATATGAAACAAAAGACAAAAATAACATTGGAGTCAGTACATCTTTAAGAATAGAAATACTATATTATCTTTATGATTTGTGACCAAACACATAGAAGTCAAAAGACTAGCTTTTCTAATTGTTCTACATTTTTAAAAGTTAGAATTATAAAAAGTGATATTGAAAATTATAGGAAGAATTTTAATTCTGTGGACAGAATACCAGGGTTTTGAAACACCATTAAAAATTTGTTTTCTGATCCATTTGAAAATTATTTGCATACCTTCTTCTAGATTTGACATTGCTTTTGTCTCCATGCTATGGAAGATATTTTTGTAAGGACATGTCAGAATTTGAGCCAAAGCCTGTAATTCAGTTAGTGGGTAATGAACCATTTACATAAAATATTGTCTGTACTCAAAGGCTGTCAGACAGTGGTGAATAAAAAGAAATCAATCTGAGCTTCACCCAGCATTGGTACTTGAATGAAAATGAGACAAAAATTTGCGCAAAATATTAAAGAACTGATTTAATGACATATTCAGTCACAAATTCTCAGGAAAAGGACACTGCCAAATCTGGTCTAAAGGCACTGATTTATAAAACCTCTTAATTATCAGAAACTTAAACTTTTTTTTCAGAAGAACATCTCTATCAGTTGTCAGACTTGAGTGTTTTCATGCAAATATCACACCTCTTACAGCTGGTATTTCTGATTCCAGGTCTCCTGAAACCTCCAAAACTTGCTGTTCACTGGGATAAATCCAGCGTAGATTTTTTTTATGTGGATAAGAAAGTTGTAACATCTCTTACTTAAAGACACAACTATGTGAATCCATTACATTACAGATTTTAGTAGAATTCAAGTCTCAGCTTGAGGGATTCGAATCCTTTCCTATTCCAGAGAACAATTATCAGGATATGTGATTTTGCAAGAAATTTTCACGTTTCTTAGAAAGGGGTTGACAATCTGTGATCAGATAGAACATGACCAAATGTAACCAGTCTGCTATGAATCTGTGAAAACACAGACCTGGTTTTTTGTATTGCTTTCTGAATGGGTCAAAAAGTTGTGGGTCTTTAGAAAAAAGGAATTATGTTCAAAAAACATACAGACTGTTTTTTTCTGTGACCACACAGAAGAAGAATGTGAGTTGGTTGTTAAGTCAGTATTCACCCCAAAATCAAAAGAGGATGAAGATTAGAACCAGCTTCTGACCAGTCCTTCAGATTCTCCTTAGAGCTGAGAGAAATACGAATTTTTTCCCCCTATATAGTCATTAAGTACATAAACACCACTTTGTGTTTATGTGCTTAATGACTATATAGGGAGAAAAAATAACTATTGTTTTCTCACTTTGTTCTCTCTTGAGCTCAAATGAAAGCTCTGAGAAGAGTGGAGAAAATACAGTGTAAGAATCCCAGCCAAGCAATCCAGGACAGCCATACCTAAGCAGAATGGCACTGTATGAGCCATGTGGACACCATCACTTGGGAAGATGAATATCAATACTCAGTACTAAAGATGAATGCTCTTTGGATTCAATTACAAGCTAAAAGCTGCTGTGGATACCAACAGTATTAAAAATAGCGTCTAGACTTCTGAAAATTCTTTTTCTCTCATCAAAAGTGTTCAAAAATAAACAAACAAAACCAGGGGATGAATGAATACCTAATTTCATTCATACTACTTTTATGTTAGTTTTTGGATTATATTTTTAATAAGCCAATTCCCTGGTGTTTCTGTCTGCATCAAAACAATTATTTGGTCTATAGCATGAATCAAAAATGTGTTATTTACATATCCACTCTGTTCCTGGCTTTCCAAATGCTAGGGAGACCTCTCTTCCTTGTGCGTTAATGCCTGTATGTGTTTTACTATAATAAGCACGGCACAGGGAAGCTGAAATCCTTCAGGAAGAACCTTATGTTTGCTACTGCAGATTCTAGTATAATTTCTGCCAGAGGAAGATATGATTGCAGTTGATAATAAGCATGAAATGAAGCTCCTTTGAAAACCCAGTACGATATTTTGCGTAACTAGCACAATGAAATATGTTTGCAACTCACTGAACTGTAAAATACATCCACAATACTACTTTAAATATGTGTCTCACATTCCAAGCCACCCACATGTGCAGGTAAATTTTATACAGTTTTCAAACTTGAACGATATCAGTTGTAAGAAAGAGAGTGAATCACCTGAAGAAAATATAGACGAGATACATTCCTGGTGAAAACCATAACCAAATACTAGAAATACCATAAAAATATATTAAAATACCTATTATCTACTTCCAACTAGGCAGATCCTTAACTTTTTTTTTCCCCAATGAAGATCAATAACAGCATAATGAATTGAATCTAATTCTGTGGTTCTGTAATGAGTATGAATTTGATCATGCAAGGTATACGGCTTTCTGGTCCTGATCCAGATAAACATTCCTGCATTTGAACTGTCCCCTGTCAGTTGCAATTACTTGGAGCATTGCTGTGATTTTCATGTTAGAATTGCAAGGCTTTTGGATCAATGTTTAGCAGGGGTGAAGAATAATTTACAATACTGTGTACTCTGAATCTCTGTCTAGAAGGATAGAGCTTTGGATTTTTCTTGTTCTTTTTCATTCTAAAACCAACCAACAAAATGAATCTTAGAGGAGGTTAGCTACAGGCAGGATCACTAATTCATATACTCTTGTAGATATAAGTTGAAGGACTACGTAGTGGAAAAAGGAGGGGATTTACTTTCTATGATTTAAAGATCACTTAGTGATAGCAAAGATACCAGATTACTTCCTTGGAAGTTCCACTGCTATATTTTTTTGTCATTATACTGCTGTCAAAAAAAGAGAAAATTCATCACAAATTCAGCCTTTAAATTAAAGACATAAAATGTCACAACAAATGCCAGACATTTTGTCAACTTCATCTTCTCTCCACAACAACTATTTCTCTGTCCAAAATGTGACTATATTTATGTATGATATTAAAGAACTGCGAGGAGCCAATTTGCTTTTGATTTCTGTCTCAATACTGGTTGTCAGAGGCGTGTGGGGCAGGGGTTGCACATGTGCCACTAGCTGGAGGCAGCCAGGAGAAGATGGAGGAAAGCCTTTTCTCGGGGTAGACTTTGCCTGGTCACCCTTTCACACCTCACATGGGACAGGCAGTCAGCAGGAGACCACCAAGGATGCTGCACTCCCCAGAGAGGTTTCTCCAATCAATGCTGAAAGGTCTCCAGCAATAGACTGCAGTGGAAGGTTGGACTGGGCCAGTGGTCTCCTGTCAACAGGAGAGACTTTGGGAGGAGCCAGGGGTAGGTATAAAAGTAACTCCTCAACAAGCTCCTGGGGGCTTTTAGAGACTTGTCCTTTGGCTGGGGGCTTTTTATCTTTGGGCTTGTTGACTAGGACTTTTTGTGTCTTGTTTTTTGGCATTTTTGAGCCTGGGGGCCTTTTGGTTCTTGGTTTTTTGGTTTGGCTCCAGTCTTTTGACGTGTGCTTCTTGCCCTGTCCTCAGCTTGCTTTTGGCTCTCCTGCCCTCACTGGCTCTTGCTCACCCTCGTGTCTGTCCTTCCTCCCTGTGTCCCTGACCAAAGCCTTGCCTGCTTTGCCCCCATGTGCCTGCCTCTGGTTCAATGCCTGCTTTGTGTCTCTGTCTCCTCTCTCTCTCTCTTCCCACCCCAACCCCCCCCCACCTGCATCCTTTTCCTTTTTCCTTCCTCCTGTCTTTTCTAGCCCTCTTTAGTAGGTCAGCTCCGTTTTTTGTTTGTTTGTCGGTACCAACAAACAGTTCTCAGGCACAACGTTGTTTTGGTTGACTGAATTTCATTCTAGATCATCTATTTTTAAAAGAACTTGCAGTTCCCCACATTGGAACACGACAAGAATCAAATAAAACCACATAGTATCTCCTGCAAACAATAGGTGTAAAATTGCACCTCATCTATTTTGTACCCAGTACATAACGCTGGTTTGCACAAATGGACCTTGTGATACAATGGCTTAAATAGAATTGGTTTGGTTCCAAAAATGGTATCACAGCTGATAGAGAAGTACACACAGAATTATGAGTTCGTATTTGCCTCCACTGATGTGTAAAGTCTCCTACAATTATGACCAAACTTGTTCAAGAAATGACCACTTTTTATCACTGGGGATTTTCTTTTCAAGCTATTTTTTGATAGCTTTATGGAAGAAAATAACTCCCTCTCAGAGTTTAGCAGCCTTGGTATAAACAGAGAAAAGGAAGTGATTCTGTGAGAGTGGGTAGTGGGCTCAGGGATTGATCTTCCAGTCAGCTCTTGTCTCCTGTCAGTATGTTTCTACTGCAGTTCTTCAGCTTTTCCTCTTTCTGTACATCTGGCATATATATATTGACTGAAAATAACCATGTCTAAATGCTGAATCTAAATAGCACCAGGACCTTGGCAAGGAAAGAGATGAGCTCTGGCAAGGAAAGAGATGAGCTTTGGCAAGGAAAGAGATGAGCTGGGAAGTCTAGTCCCCAGATGAGCTGGGGACTAGACTTCTGGAGTCAAAAATCTCTATGAAATAGCTTGTGCTTGTACATCCTTAGAATGGGAACAAAAACCTCAATATTGGATCTACATGTATTTCCTTTGCCAAATCTCTGCGAGTTCTGGAAAAATAAGCATTCAGTTAGTAAACCCAACTCTGTTAGTAAGACCACAGCAAATAAATACAGAAATAATAATTAAAATAAGACACATGCACACGAAGCAAAACATACTGCTATGTTGATAGTTTCATACCTATTCTAATTGAAAATATGTTGCTGTTTGTTTAATTTTTAAATAAAAATCCTTTAGCTGATGCTGCTATTATGTGAATGGCAAGTTTTAGCAAGCTAGATTTTAGGTCTGCCCATATGTTTTTGGAGACAAGTGGGCTTTTGGCAGAATATGATTTTCTTTTCATTATACTATTCTCCAGGGAAAATTAAGTCCTATGACTTTGATTTTATTTTACCTGCATGGAAATGCAAATAAGGAAACATCCTTGTTTGCTGAACATGGTGAAACAAGGAACATCCATTAACCAGCAGCAAAGTGCCACCATCAAAACTACGGACAAGTAAATTTCTAAATTTGATTTGGTAGCCTTTGTCAGCTGTCAATCAGCCTTTTCATATTTTGGGCATGACTTTATTCCATAAAAGAGGTTACAGGGTGCATTTTCTGTGAAGCTCAATTATGGTCTTTCCCTTTTGCTTTTGTTGCCATTACTCCCCATATTCACTGACTTTCTGTGTGCACAGGATGCTTAAAGAATATCTAATTCAATAAGGTGCTGTAGGAGGTCTGAGTATCTAATGGCATAATTGACTTTTTGTTTTTTAATTCCCTGGAATATTCCTGTAGAAAGGAAAAAGATAAATCATACATCTCTAGCAGATATAGCATCTCCCATTTGCTCAGGGAAGCTGTGGATGCCCCCATCACTGCAAGTTCTCAAAGCCAGTTTGGGCAGGATGTTGAGCACCCCAGTCTAGTGAAAACAGTTCCAGCCCACAGCAGGATTTTAAAGCTGATGCCATCCCAGAATACATGGCAAAAGGGGAAAGGAAAGTCTAGGAATAGTAAGGCTATGAGATCCATAGAGGTAAATCATAGTTGACTTTTTAGGGCTCTAGATTCAGCCCAGCTATACATGCAGCTATGTAAAAAATCTATGTTAATATTTAAAAAAGAGAAACCTTAAAAATTTCTCATTTAGCTCTGTGTCACAACCTTGAAATTTACCATTTTAAGATATTAAAATATCTATTCCAATAACATAATCCTAAATTACTGATGGCCATGTGACTTTCTATTTACCTGTGCAAAACATTTGAAATAATTATACTCAGCTAAACAGAAGAATGCTTTTCTAGTTCATACTGGCTCTCTGCATAGTGATATTTCACATAAACTATGCATAAACTAGATTTGGACAAATCTAGGAATATTTATGCTCCCCTCAGCCTCTGAGACCCACTGGGGCAACCTGCCAAGCTGACCTGCCTTGCCAAAATTTAAGCCTGACTTAGATTAAAACCAGTAAGTAAAGTTCTAAAATACAAATTGTGGCTCCTGTGCTGACATGAAAAATCTAATTTGCAGTGGCAACAAGTGACTGTGGTCCTTTTCACATTCCATATGTACACACATAACATTTTAAAAGCTTGCGTAATGAGAAAGGAGGTCACCCATGTGTTATTTTTAAAAGTTCATCACCACTACAGTCAGGTCATGGGAACATCTGATTAAGCTTTCAACAAAACTCTGAAGTTTCTAAGCAGGCCATCACCTTCCAGAATGAAACCTCAAATACTCTGCAGCGTCTCAGTTGCTTTGAAAGGTTTAAATGGAATTCAGTCTGATTCAGTAGCTCTGTATAATCCAAGTGAACAGTCATGCTTTTTTCTGTCATACAAATATGGCTGTAAATTGAACACCAATTCTGAAATAAATCTTCCTTTCTAAAATCATCAATAAGTAATTTCTTAAGGAAGGCAACAGGAATAAAGATAATGGAATTTTGACAGTATGATAACTTTCTAAGTAGCATTAAATTAATAAAAAAAGGTAGTTTGATTGTGCTGAAATCTAGCAAATCAGAAAATTGAATGAAACATGAAGGAACAAGTATTCCTGCAGAATTTAAAGAGAAAGCTATTTAGCAAAATGATCATTATTTGTGATCAAATTTACCTTAGGACCATGCTGAATACTGTCTCCCAGCTAGGAATTGTATTTTTTTTTCCCTGACAGAGCCTTTGTGAAAGCATTCTATGCCCCAGCATTTATATTTACAATCAAAGCCAGGAGGCAAAGCATGCTGCATTGAAATGCATGAAATGATTTTACAGGCTTTAATATGGGAAATATCAATCATTAGGCCTTCATAATTAACCAGAGTGAAGCGACCAAGGTAATAAAACTAGGGAAAAAGCTACATTAGACATCTTATACCTGTATCTATTGTAGTGGTTTTATGCTCCGTATCCCTGATCATTTTCTGTTTCTAGCTGATGCCAGTTTAAGTGCAAAACTTCTAAGAGTGAATTACAGTTTGGGGTTTTATTCCAAAACCAAAGTCTATTTAGAGGGAAATGTTAAAAATATCAATCTTTCAGGATACTGAATATTATGCATAACACTATGGCAAGTAGTGCATAGCAGGTGGTAGTGCATAGTAGTGCACAGTAATGCACAGTGACACTCCAAATCCAGTTTTTCTAGCCCTGTTCATTATCACTACTCATAAACTTGCTTTTCTGTTTTCTGCATTTAATATCATTATCTAGAATATCCCCATATTGCTCACTTTACATGGTCTCTTCCCATAACTCTATTTATCCTCACTCCCCTTTTTATGTTTATAACTACAATACATATTTTTTAAGTCTTCATTGAGTTTCCTGAAAAATTGCCTGGAAAAAATATAAGCAAAACATTGCAGAAGTAGAAAATATTAATCTGTTTAAAAAACTGGCATTGGTAATATTTCTGATATAGTTGTATTAAAAAGAAAAAAAAAAGGATTGTAGCTTATTTGTTTTCCTTACATTTCCAGGGGTGCTCATGTGTGAATTTTCTGAAGTAAAATGACAAAATATCCTGTGCTTTTTCAATTAACTTTTCAATGCTAATATTCTTTATTACAATTGATTAATTAATAAATCATAAAAGCAGGGGATGTAGCTAAAATAGTCATCATGTAGTATCATGTGTTGTGATGAGACGTTGTTCTGCGAATCTAAGGAAAAAAAACATTCTGGAGAATATCTGTTGAAATGCTCTCCCAAGTGTATACGCATTTATGAAAAAACAGCACACAGTGGCAACCACAACATTTTCTCATCATTTTCTCTCCTGAGAGCTAAGACCCCAGAGGGATGCAAGCGGGGATTCTCCTTCCTTTCCTGTGATTTATGTTCATGGCTTCAAGAAAAGCTTTTTTTGTCAGTGGTCAAATGTAGCTTTTGAAGGAAGCTAAGATCACACCACAGCTAACACCCCAAAAAAGCTGTAAAATTAAGGGTAAGGGATGTTCTAAGTGATGTAAAATTGTGGGGTTCAGAAATTTGAACCCCTCACTTTCCTATTTTAGGAAGCTCAGCACTTTTCATGGTTCTTCAAAACCAAAAGATATATTATTGTAGAAATGTGTTCTAGAATCCTACAGAGGTGATGGGAAAATCTTTTAAAGCTGTGTACTAAGTCCAAGGAGACTATTAATATATAATGGGGTTTTATAACTCCTGAGACACCAAAAGAAAATAATTTTCCTGTGGAGCAAAAATTCTCAAATAATAGCAGCAGGTTAAGTCAGAGAACTTCCCTGTGACTGGATGTGCATGCTTCAGCAATGCTCCCCTAAAAGTGTTCTTGGTAGGAAGGAGTCTAAAGTGTTTTTTTAATAAAATAAAAAAACCCCCAAAAACCAACAACCCCCCACCCCAAAAAAAAAAACCAACCCTAAAACCAACAAACTCCAAAAAACCTAAACCAAAATAAAAATACCAAAAAACAAACAAACAAAAACCCCAAAAAACCTAGACCAAAACTTGCAACTGAAACATTAAGCATCACTTGGAATATGTGTCCTAATGAGAAAGGAAAAAAAAATTACATGTAGCATTAGTCTATTCCACAAAAAAATATAATTGAAAGCACTGGTAAGGAACTCTCAGTTTCTTACCAGTGCTTTCAATTATATTTTCTTGTAGAATGGACTAACGCTACATATAATTTTTAAAGAAAATATAATAAGAAAATATAATTGAAAGCACTGGTAAGAAACTCTTCTTTGGTGGAAATAATTATTAACTCAGTTAATAGTTATTTCCACCAAAGAACAAACATACAGTCAGATTTTTCTATTTGCCTAAACAACAATAGAAGGACATGAAAATTTTCAGACATTCTGCAAAAATAGAGTGTGTAATATCTCAGAACTTAAATGATTTCTATCTAGCACTCCAGTCAAATTCTAATTTCAAATAAATAAAAGTGCAAATGGAGATAGAAATTCTTTGCTGATGTATTTCAATCTCTTGTCATTGTTGTTCTATCAAGAAAATATGAGGTGGGAAAAAGGAAAAAAAAATTTCTAATTCCTTCTTACGTTTTACTGCCCGCAGGCCATGTGTCTCTCTGCTAAAGTAATAAAAATACATTGTTATAAACGTAGGATATAGTAAGAGCAAAGGAAAAAAGGTTAGACTAATTTTTTTCAAGTTTCAGAAGGCCTCGAAATTAAATCAAAAGAAGATTCATATTCTGAGGGAACTGGTTTACTTTACTTCATATTGCAGCTCAGTTCTTAGACAATTAAATTATCTGCACACAGTCCATGGAATAAAATAAACAGAGGAAAGGGTGTTGGAACTTAATGTTGACTAAATTTGGAAAAAATATTTAAAGAAAAAGAAAAAAGATTTTAACTTACCAGCTTGACCAAGGGTATACTCTTGATACCTTGTTCCTATTCTGTTTGTGGCTGTACAATTATACCGTCCAAAATCACTGTCAGATGTGGGAGCAATCTTTAAAATGAATACACTTTGTAAATATTAGTTGCTTATTAAATATATATATATATTTTTAAATTAGAGATTCAAGTATGTTCTCCTTAACCAATATGCAGATGTGTTCTTATTTCAACATATCTAGTATATTCTCCAAACACAGACCTAAATAAACATTTTTTCATGTTTTACTCACCCCTTCTTAACTTCAAATGAAGAAATCTGATAATGGAAAATAGCGACATGGTTCATCTTTAAATTTCACCTTTAAACAATAATTTTGAAAAACCCAAACAAGCAAAAAACCTCAAAAAAAAATTAAAAAACCTCCTTTTTTGTAGACAACAAGCACCTATGAGGCAGTCACTTTAATTTTCAGTCTTAGCTTGATATTTTAGTCTTATATTTATTTATGGATTTTTTTACTTACAAGAAATGCAAATTATATTTGTGTTGAGTGTAGTTGGAAAACTGAGCATACACCATTCAAATAAGATTTATTTTCTAACTGCTCATAAGATATGTGTAGATAGAACAGTTCATATACAGTTTTTTTTGTTTTGTTCCTTATTTAGGAGTTACCTATTAAATTATAGGTTTTAGCCTTAAATGCACTCTACACTACTCACAGTGCTGCCAAACTGAGGACAAAATTATCTTCTGCCACCACACTGATTTCCATGTGAAGTCTTACCTCCAGAATCAGCTTTCTTCCTGTACTGTAGGTCTTCAAATGAGTTGTATTTTTTACAGGTAAAACTAATTTTCCTCTTTTCCACTGAACTGAGGCAGATGGATTTGCCAGCACTTCACAGCTTATATTGATGGGATTGCCTTCCCAAGAGTAATACATGGTTTGATTGGACAGGAATGTCGGAGCATCTGGAAAAAGGAAGTAATGCACAAGTTCATTAACTGGTTTAGTAAAACATGCTGTATACCCACATCCAAGCTTTCATGTTCAATGAAAAATTTCAATTGACTTTTGTGTCAATTTACTACAGAACATGAGTTCACTGGACTTTTATCTTGGTAAGTTTCTCCTCTCCTAAATGGTTTCAGTTGAACTTCTTGGGAAAGAGAATACCTGTCAAATATATTTAACTTTAGGCAATTACAGGCCCTTGAAAGACACTCTCTCAGAAATGAGGAAGAGTGTTTCCTCTGGAGGATGACAAATTCTTCAGTCAGACCCTCATATGAAAAAGGGAGGTGACCTAAAAACATACATGGTCTGTTCATGTGCTGATTTTATAGTGTCTTCTTTTGCTATGGAGAAATTACATTCACTCCTCAAATTTTGTTGTGTTATGGCTTCACCCATTTCTGGCTGGAACTTTATTATACTTCATGAAATCTTTTTAAAGAGAGATGTTTGTTTGTGGAAATAAAACTTTAAAAATAGCAAAAGAATACCAAAGAATGTTACAATGTGTTCTACCTACTGCAGAAAATATATTGTGTGTATATTATTTAGAACAATCTTTGTATCAGTTCCTTATGAAATTATCAAGCTATAGCCAAGGAAAAAGTTGGTGTGTTTTTCTTACAACCTGACTGGTTTGTAAGAAATATCTGCATTAAACATATACCAAACACTAAGTCTGACACAGAGGAAATTGTTGGTTTGCAAACTGAATGTGATCTTCAGACCACAGTGCCATGAAGTGACAAGACTATCTCTTCTACTCAAGGTTTCTCTGGAAAGCAGGAAGTTTAGTGATTTCTATAAAATGAGAGGGAGTAGCTTTTCTCCACTTCTTCTTATGTCTTGGGTGAAGAGTGGGTTTTTCTATCAAATATTTCCTAATTTCATTGTTACTATCTTTTAACAGTATTAAAAAAATTCTTTATTCATGGAAACTTCCTTAATGCTTTAATTACAAAAGAGAATTATCAGTTACAGGTGTTGCAATGGTATCTCTTTTTAATATTTAAGATACATATGCATAAAGATATGTGTATATATATATATATATATATATATATATATATATATATATTTTGACAAATAGCTCTTAAATGTTTTCATATATGTCTCTGGAAAATCTATTCTAGTCCTCTCACATATAGCTTCGTTTTAGGCACGAAAGTTCCTAATAGGTATATCAGAGACCAGAACTGAGCATCTTTAGTATGAAGTAAAATTTAGCTTCAGGAATGGTTAAAAACAACTGGGTTTTTCTTCTTTTTTTTTTTTTTTTCCCTGAAGCGCACATTTTCAATTTCTTCCTGTTTGCCTCTGTCAAAAAGCATAACTTTTTTGATGACATATGCTGCTGCTGCATCTAGGCATACAGACTCCGAGCAAAAAGAATTGTTATCAATAGAGGTTTTAAAGCACAGATCAAAGCTGCTACATTGCTCAAGGCCAGCAGCATTTCCTTTAATAACTGTTCTGCCCTTATTTTTGTAGAAAAACAAGCATTTTCATCTAAATAAGTAAAGATTGCCTGGCTATGAATTTATTTACGAGACACAGGAGTTCATCTTTCTGCTCCAAGAGTTTTAATAAGTAATTCTAGCGATCCTGTTTTTCACAGACCTTTAAACACCCCATATTTCAGCAGCTAAACAGTTTAATGCAAAGAACAGACTATCAAAGAGTCTTCAGAGTGTGACATCTTACACTACTGGAGAATATGAAGAAAAAAGCAAACTGCATAAGTGTGTTTTATGGTTAGCTATGGTCAAGAATCTCAGAATACCAAGGCTCAGAGCCTTGGCTTTTCCTCAGGAAATAAAGTTCATGGTGGGAATCACTTGTAGAAAAACTGTACAAATTCATTTCTGCATGTTCAATTGGTGGATCAATAGCATGTTCAACAAATAGATTGGAAATCTCATTAGAGTCTTTGTGAAGCTGTTTCACAAATTTTATGTAAGCATTGTCTTCCAATGTGCTGTTTCTCACAATAAGTTCAATCCATTTATGAACACTGGCATGAATGTTGAAGATAAAAAGATACTCTGAATCTGAGAAATCCTCCTTCCTAGACAACATTATGTCGTATGATGCTCAATGAACATGTGGCAAACTCATATCCTATTTTAAGACTTGCAAGTGAAAAAATAGTGCACACTTTTATAATGCAGATAAAAGCATTTAAGTGAATAGGGACTTCCAGTTCCAGCTTCTCTCTCTTCTAAAGGTAGAGTTTGGATGCCCATTGTATATATTTTTTGATATTTTAAAAAGTATAGGTGAGTTATGGACTGCCATCTACCACCAAAACTACAGGTATTAAAAGTCATAAACACAATAAACCACAAGTAGGACTAAAAATCTGTCAAATAAAGATATATCCCGAAATAAACAACTCACAATTGTAAAGCATTCCCTTTAAAAAAAGAATTTTGTAATTTCCCTCAAAAACCTGTGTAAAATGCTTTGCAGCCATTTCCCCAGCAGTCAAGAGCTCCAGTATACAAAAAGAAGAGGACTGTACTAATGACTTGAAATGGAGAGATTATCTTGAGACAGATGATTTTTGATTTCCCAGTCAGGAATGGATTAAGATGCCTGGAGTGATATTTTACAAAAAGAATATAATTCTGTAAGTAGTTTTCTTTTTACAGTACAAATAAAAGATAATTTACATTTCTTATGAAACTAAAAGATTGAGCTGGAAGGGAATAATTTGTTTATAAAGATGACTTGTTTTTTTCTTGTATGCTCTTCATCACTAAATGCTGTTTAGCATGCTTTAATGGCTACTGAATTAGTATTTATTAAACATAAATACACATTATGTTTAATATAAAAGAATTAAAAAAAGACAAGCTTTAAAGCCAAGTCTTTGAAAACATAAGTCTGACTATATTATATGTTTACAAAACCTGATCCCACCAGTTTTATAATATAACTAACAAACAAATTACATTAAAAACCAGAATATTTATCAAAAAGTGTAAAACCAAGTAGAAATGAGAAGGTGGTTCTACGAAAGGATCTTTAAATGCAATATATTTATTCTTTAAAAAATAAATGATTCAATAGAAATCAATTAGAAAATTAGAACCATTAAAAATAATAATGCTTTCTGCTTAGCTTCTATGTAACTGAGAATTAATTTACACATGACAAAATTCAATGCAGGGTGTAAACGAACTGTTCCTTTTAAGCTTTTTTACATAAAGTAAAAAGTTAAGATGACATACTAGAGTTCTGAGCAGATAAGTAGAAGTAGGAGCTTGAATACACTCCATTAAAATATATACACCCTGATGGTATTTCTTATATCTGACCTTTTAGCACTTTACTGAAAACAAAACAAGTAAAATCCCCCAAAGCTGCAAAAAATTTACAAAATTTACCATTGATATTATTTATAGATGCACAATATCATAGAATAGCTCAGGTTGGAAAGGACCTTAAAGATCACCCAGTTCCAATCCCCCTGCCATGGGCAGGGACACCTCTCACTATCCCAGGTTGCTCAGGGCCCCATCCAGCCTGGCCTTGAACACTTCCAGGGATGGGGCATCCACAGCTTCTCTGGGCAACCTGTTCTAGGGTCTTATCACTCTCATAACTAAAAAGAAGTTGTCCCTAAAATCTAATTTCTGATGACTCTCTTTCAATTTAAAACCATTGTCCTCGTGCTATCACTACAGATAAAAACTCTCTCTTTTGCACACGGAAAGGCTGCAAACATCTCCTTGGAGCCTTTTCCTCTCCAGGCTTATCAACATCAACCCTCCCAGACTGTCTTCAGCACTCTGATCACCTTCATGGCCCTCACCTGGACCTGCTCCAGCAGGTCCCTGTCTTTCTTGTATTTGTCCCAGAGCTGGATGCAGCACTGCAGGTGAGGGTCTCACAAAAGGTGGGTAGAGGGGTAGAATCACTCCTCTTGACCTGCTGGCCACAGGGCTCTGGATGCAGTCAGGATGTGATAAAGCCCATAAGGTTTTAATGCTCAACTATGAAAGATCAAATATTATTTTGGAGAGATTAGGCAATCCAAATGAAAAAAGATGCTTTGAAGGAACAAAGACTATATCACAAAGATATAAAACTAAACCAAGCTATTCTATGGGTGCAGGATTCTGTAAGAAATTATAAATTTACCATAGCATTTTAGAGTACTTAATGTTATGGTACCAGCATCAGCTAAACTCTTGCTGATTATTTTGCCAAGCAAGAGAGAAAGTGACAGGTTGGCACTCCAGTTAGAACGAGTTCTGGAAAACCTGTGTAAGAAGATTATTTAAGAGTAGCAAATTCTGACCTGAAAGCTGTCTCTAGCATTTAGATATCCTTGTTAGTTATAATGTCCAGGAACAGTGATTCAATAACAGACTAATACATCACCTGCCTTGTCCAGAAAGTAATTAAATTAAGGATGACAAAAATCCAGCTCTGGTGTATGTTTGGTGTCATACACAAAATTAGATACAGCAAATTACCTGATTCAGTACATGTGTCCAGACAACTATAATGGAAGACTGGTGGGCAGAATCAGATTTGCACTTCTTAATTTAAGAACATAGGTTTTCAAAATGTGGCTATTTGTTTCCCTGGAACATGTAATAAAAATATGTGACAGATTGTCAGGTCTAAGACTCTGGGACATTTCCTACAGTATATTATTGGAAGCCTCGCTCTAAAATGATTAATGTTGGCATAAGTTTCCCATCATCAAGGACTTTAATAAACCACATCCTCTGGCAAATCTAGTACTGTCCTTGCCATCGATCCTGTAAAAGTGCCTCAGTTTTTTGTAACTCTGCCACAATTTAGTTAACAGCCATCTATCTTTCTCTTGTACTTTCTCCCTCATATCTTTTTCAATAGTTAATATTTTAAAATTAATAGCTCCTCCTTGGATACAAAGCAGAAGGACCTCCACAGACAAGTACAATAACTGTCACATATTCATTTGAAAGAAGAAATAATATTAGAAAGACTTCAAAAATGTGGTTAGGTGACTATATTTTAGTCTATAATCATTCTTAAAAGAAAGACAAGAATTGGAAAACTTCACCTACTTACTGCCACTATCACAATCATATGGCTGTAAGGAAAAACATCCAAGACCCACATAAGAAATGTCCAAATAGAAAAGCTAATCAAACTCATCACATATTGATTTTAAACTGCCATGATTATTAGCTATAACCAGAGGGGTCTTTTTTTTTCCTGAATCCAACCCATGACTTCAAAAGTTTTGAGAGGTTCATGTTTTTTTCAAAGCAAGTGCAGAAAACTCCACACTTATTTTAGGACGTCCTTTCCCCTGCCCCATTCTCTTGGTTCCTCTCAAAATTCATTAAAATATGGCATTGATATTCAATAGTATAATGCACTATTGACTGATTCTACCTTTATGAAAAGTAAGAGCTCCCTCCTACTGACAAACATTACTAGTTCCTGGAAACTTTAACTTGGGTATTATTTTTAATATTCAAACACTATACCAATTGCTCCATTTCCATAAGATACTTTTTGTTAGATGCAAAGCATGTTGATAATTGCACATTAAATAATGTTGGGCAATGAATGCATATATGGCTTAGGTGCTTGGTGCTGCCAGAATTGTAGGAATCCAATGTACCTATTTTTTCTTTTAATTTCACTTGACATTAAGGAATTGTATTTGTTTTTGTTTAAAAAAAAAAAAACAAACCAAAAACCACAAAAGACAAACTAAAGCCCAAGAAATTTTAATTTCATAGAAATGTCAGCTTTGAATTGATAAAAAATTGATCTAAAATTGCCTAAACTAGTTTAAATTAGGAGAAATACTAAAGAAAGCATACCTAGGTAAAATAAGCAAAATAAGCGACTAGTGAGGTATAAAATAAACTGTTTGCATTTGTCTATTACTCATTTTGTATGTCTGTGAATTGCCAACACTGGCCAACATCAGATCTAGGACAGGAAGATTCCCCCTATATATCCATCACACTAGCAGCAATTTTCATTTTAGTAATAAAATTATCAGGTGCTGCCCATTGTTAACACATTGTTCTCAAATTATGCCAATTTGTACCAAATTTTCAATTGTTACATGGATACGAGGACAGAATTACTGGAATAATTTAGTATGGCCTGGCTTCTCCATCAAATATTAGATTACATTATTGTCTTATAGGCAGAAGTGAAAAACTGCAATGTTTTCCTCAAACCAAGATCCTAACCCCATCTTTCTTCCTGTCCTATGTGTCACATTTCCAGAACAAAATCCAGCCTTTACCTTCCATATTTTCCTACTTGTCACCCTTACCTCCACAGTATGCCTCCTTATTGATATCATCCCTCCATTCCCTAATGTCTGTGTCTCTCTCATACATTCCCAAATCATAATAGCTGCTGTATGGAGCTAGCTCTTAGCCTTTTCATGTCTTTACTAAATTTTTACATGCAGTGCTGTCCAGAAAACAACAAGTAAAATCTTTAAAAATTTGTTTTGTTCAAGTTTCAAATATCAGTGCCACACTTATCATCTCACATAATTATTTTCTTCATTGTACTCAGATGCTGTGACTCTGCTTTGATGGATCTGTTTTGGAGGTATAAGAAGGCCACAATGTCTTTTTTTCATTCACAGGTTATTACTGTGTAATATGTATTACATTTTATATAGTATGAAAATACTTGTGAACCCATTTAAAATTTATAATATTCATTATCAATGTAAATATTTAAATTTCACCATGTAGAACCATGCTCAAGGAGGCATCAGAAAATTCTTCCTCAGTTTTTTCTTTTTTTTCTACCTTTACTTTTCACAATTGCAGATGTGAAAATTTATGACAGTAAGAAAATATGTTGAGGCATATATATCCATTAATAACTAAATTGTTAGAAACAAAAAAACCCAATTATTTTATTCTTTCAAATTTTGTTCTTCTATTAAGGAAAAAGTAGCTTACATGTTATTAAAAATCTACTTTAAATGATAGCAAATTAATTGCAAGATTAACCAAAACATGTAGTAGAGAGCTCTGTTCGGTAAAAATTTATGACAAATTTCTAATATCAATATCATGTTTAACAAGTGATTAACATATATTTAGGCAAAATGTTTCTAGGATGGAATTTTCTGTTTCAAAGTATTTTACAACCTTTTGGGCTAAATAATAGGTATATTTATTACATAGATGAATAATTTTTCCATTTTACCACACTGCTGTAACGTCAGAAAAAGACAATGGATGCCTTCAACTCCGCTTCACTCTGGGAAGTTTGGTGAAATGGTTTTGGAAAGTGACTGTATGTGATAAACCTCATCTTTTGCACAGAATTCAACTTTCTTGTCCCCTTGAAGTCACAGCAGTGGCACAGTAAACTTCCTCTGTGCAAGTGCACAAGCGCAGAGAAGAAAAATGATAAATCTTACAAGTGACATTCATAATATGTCAAAATTATCACACTTATTTCAGGATGTTAAAGGTTGACCTTTTCCATCTTTGCTTTCTCATTTTAACCTATAAATTTGACGGGAAGAAATGTAACTAAAGCCAATAGCATTTTATTAGAAAAGGTGGATATTTTCTATACTATTTCAATAGTATAGAAAAAATAGTATATTTTCCTGTAATTTTTTTTTCCTCTTGATTGTTTTTCCTGCAATTTTTCTGCAATTCATGTAATTCCTGTTTCTTTCCCAGGCCATATGTTTGTATTTATTAGTGTTGTTTTCTGGCTGTGATGACAGGATAAAGCTGGGTCCTCATGACTAATGGATGAAGGGAAGGTGTAAAAAAGACAAAGTCAGGTTTTTTCAGTGGTGTCCAGTGACAGGAAAGAGGCAATGCCATTCTGTGATTCTGTGAGTAATGGTGGGATGTTGCTGCACTGATCTCTTTTAACAGAAACCAAATGCAACTTATGAACTGTTTGAATTTATCATGATTTATGATAGCAGTAGGCAGCTGAAACCTTTTGTGACATTTATCACAACATTGAGGTTTCTCAGAGAATTGTGGATGATCCATCCATGGAAGTGTTTGAGGCTATTTTGGAGGAGCTCTGAGCAACCTGGTCAGTGAAAGTTGTCCCAGCCCATGGCACAGGGGTTGCTCCTGGATGAACTTTAAGATCACTGCCAAGCCAAACTGTTCTATGATTCTGTGATATTTGTGACTGTCTTGTACACAGTACTAGCATTTTATCAATTGAAAACCTTTCCTCCTAGAAGGTAAATACAATTTGTAGCTCAGTCTCTCGAATCCACTTTTAAGTAATGTTGTATATATTTTTTTTTGCAAACATATAAAATTAAATTGCATGAATCCAAAGCATCCCACTCAACTGCAGTGCAATGCAGCTAACACACAACAAAGCAGAATAATCAGTTAATGAAACCAAGTTCAATACTGCAACAGTAATAAAGTTGGTTTCAAATTGTGGCAGAGGAAAAAAAAATTTCAACCACAAAGGAAAAGACTGGTTTTGATGAGCAATACAATAGTATAACAAATACTGCACAGTTTTCTTTACAGATAAAGACTATACCACACATGTTGCATGATTATTTTTGTTTTTATCACTCAAAGTTGTTACTAAACTAATAGGGAATATTACTATAAAAATCATGTTTGGATGAAAAGCAATATTAAGAAAAATTCATATTCCTGGAATACACTAAAAATTATTTAAATGCATTTTTTCAGAAATTGCTTTTTAAGAAATCATTTTTATCAACTACTCACATGGCTGATCTCATACAAACACGTACCACATCACTCAATGTAATATATTTGTCAGAGATTTTTCTATCTCAAAATATTATTCTTTGAGCACTGTGAGGAAATAGACATTTTTTTGACCATCCAGTGTATCTAATAGCTGTAATTGAAATTGTAACCTGAAATTGAGAGGTTTAACTAAAATAGTGATGTAAAAACTGGTAAATTCAGCTAAAAAGGTCTCTTAGTCAGGATGCTTCCTGGATAGTGTATGGGAAAACAGAATTTTCCAAAGGATGTGGCTCAATGGCTTTCTCTGGTAAAAGGAGTACTGTCCAAAGGAATTTGCACCTGGTGATACAGAGCAGTCAGAAACAGTAGCATCTTACATAATGTGTGCACCTGGGAGGACAAAATTAAGTGAGGGCTGTGAAAACTTCCGACAGGTTAATGGCAGTGTGAACAAAATGAAGGGAAAACTGTAAGGGCACATAGAGAGCCTTTCAAAGATCATAAGTGTTGTTCATTGCTTCTTGTTTAAAGCTTTTCCAACTTAGCAATGATGCAGGGGCACCCTAACTAATAATAATACTATGGTGAAAGATGATCCAGCACACTGAACATGTAAAATTAGATTTTTCTTCAGTGCTAAGATGCAGTGAAAAATTTGTGAAACCCAAGACCTAATGTGTTCTCTCATCACAACTTTTCTTTTAGCCAGGTCTGTATTATGCTTTTAAAGACAAAAAAATACCACAATGAAATGCAAATATTTGTATAGCAAAACTAACTTTGAGAGACACCTGACATTATAAGCAAAATCAATTTATAATTCACTAGGTTTAATATATTTAATTTCCTCAGGCTATCTTGAAAACCTCATCTTAGCGTATGACCTGCTCTATCTCTTGTATGTATTTCTCTAATATTTTTAATTTTAAAAATAGTTATTTCTCTATGATAAATACGTAGATAATAACTATAGACACATCTTAATACCAATATACATCATATATTCAACCATACTATAATTCACTTTTCAATTGATTACTTATTATTACTCTCATCCAATACACACTAGGCTTCATACTTTAAACCAAATTTTGCAGTTAATGAAATCCATTAATAAATAATATTTGAAAATGGTATTTTATTTTGATGTAATTTTAATTTACTTTTCAGACTTTATATCAGAAAAATTAAACATAACTAAGCACAAAGATTACTTGGCAGGAAGAAATATTTAAAAATGCCCCCTGGTTCCCTGCAATTCATGTCTTCACAGCATTTCCTTCAGATAAAAGTCAAGGTTAACTGTTCCCAGTTGGTATCAAACCTGATAATCTCTTCTGTCCTAGAGAACTGCTCTTATCACCAGGAGCAACCCCAACAGAGAAGAAGGATAAAGCAGGGAAATTCTGTGCAATCCTACTGCCAGTTTAAATCTCTGATAGGGGTCAGGAAGTGAAAGGATGAGACAGTGACACCAGAGCACTCAGTGCCTTCATTCAGCCTGTTTGACTGAGGTGGCATTTAAGGATGGGATGGAAGCAGTTTCCTCTCCTGACTACACAAACTGTCAAATACAGTAAAGCATAAAGAAAGAATGCTGTAGTTTTGTTACTAACTTACATAAAGGCATAGATGCATTGTTTACTTCCATCTAGAAACTAGAGGACAATATCAAGAATTAAGTTCTGCTTATCTATATTTCTATTTTAATTTTTAAATAGTTATTGAAGTTTTATATGAGAATATTATTAAAGATAATTCAAATTTCTGTTAACATGGCTTAACTGCAAGACTGAGCCATACTTGAATAAATTCTTCTCAAAAACTGTTTGTAAGAGAACAAAACCAAACCAATGGAAGAGAAAAATTAAACTATTTTGAAGGGTTTAATGCAATTTTTAAAATGAGAATTTGGGGAAAAAAAAAAGTAAAAGCCCTGATAGCACTCTTTATAGCTGCAGTTATTATGCTAAATAAATGCCACTTGGAAAATAGTACCAGGAGAATCAAAACTATTAGATACTGACTTCATGGAATCCCCCCATTTTTAATAGTTTGCTACAAAAATACAAATTAGTTGTTTAGCTTTTGAACCTGAATCTTTTGCTGAAATTCCCAAGCCTGCAACTTATGAAGTCCCATAACTGGAATGACAGATAAGCATGACACTGCTTCATATAGGAAGATACTGGGGAAGGACTGTCAGAGCTTAGGACAACCCAGCATTGGGTGGAAATGGGGGCAAGGATGCTGAAAGGTTCTTCACAGGGGCTGTTTTGTTACAGAACTTCATGGCAGAGGCCAGACTGATGGGAAATGAGGTTGCAAAGAGGCACTTCTTCCTCCTGGGGACATTATTTTTAAGAACAGGAGAATTCTTTACCATTAAACAAGTGCTTTCTTTCCTGGGCAAGACAAATAAGTTGTATTTGAAGTTCATATACCAGTGCAAAGTTATTTGCAAAGGAAAGCGCAAAATTTCTCTGACTCATTAATCAGAATATGAGACAGACCTATACTATATCACCCCAGAAACACTTGCTTTGCATCATAGAACTACTTGACTTGAAGGAACTGAGGAAAATTGTATTTCTGTTAGTCAAACAATGCCTATGCTGGAAAAAAATACATTTGAGTTAAGGCTCACTATCAGTTGATTATTTAAAATTTAAAACTCCCATTTTAGAAATATAATAAAAATCTTCTGTTATACATTAAAAGTATCCATTACAATGCATGATTTCTCTGATGGTAGAATAATATTTCTATGTTCTTTATAAACTGTGTTTCCTCAGAGGATTTTAGAACTGTAGAAAATTTTATGCTGTATCAAAAACTGTGTCTACCAAGGCATAAATTCAGACTTTAACTTATTCCATTTTCTCATATACTGTATTTGATTGTTCCCACACATATTCAAAATTCATTCTGCCATACCATAAAAAGACTGCTACTTTTAAATTCTTTCCACATCATCTAAAACTTTCACCCTGAAAGGTGTCTTTGGTTATAATAATGTATTGGATGAATACAGACGTTTTATTATGCCCTCTGGTATGAATTCTGTATTGCTAATAAAACCTTAAATTTCAAGTGCCCATGTTTCATAATATGTGGTGCAACATATCTCTCTCCTCTGAATTCACAATATACTAATATTTAATGCTAAAGCATAGAGGCAACACAACCATAATGAAACCATGTATTTCATATCATTATGTGGAGAGTTGGCAGAATTTTAGAGAAACTACACTTAATTTAAATTTTTATCTATTTTTTTCCCCTTTATATACATTAAAAAAGTTATCATTGCATGCATTAAAGAAAACAAATATAGCAAATTAGAATTTATTTATTAGGTTTTCTGGCTTGGCAAATCTCTCCATTCCTAACACCTAAAAATTCTTTTGATCGTTCCTCATTTTTCTTTCAGATTTATATTCTATGCCACAATACAATGCTTCCCTGCCAAAAAAGAGCACAAAACTGTGTAGTGAAAGCACTTTCAGAACTCCTCAGGAAATCACTCCTGCAATCATTACTTTTATTTCTGTGCCACAGAATCCTATTCCAGCTTTTATCTTCCCACTGGAAAGAATTTTTCTCTTTGAAGACTCAGTTCAAACAGGCTCATGCAAACTCTACCGGAGATGTAAAATAATTGTATCTAGAAATTTCTAGATAAATGAAACAACAATGAAATTTAAAAAAAGAAGGATTTTTTTGCTTGTTTTAATTTTTTGAAGACCTTTGTTTATAAGTTTAAAGAAAAAATTGAAGAAGCAATTACCCAATGATTTTTTTTATATTTCAGATTTATATCTTCTGATTGGCTTCTCAAGCATGAGACTCTTCTAAGCAAAAATAATCTCCTTTTCTCCTGGATAAAATGCAAGAGCTTGGAGTAAAGACAATCTCTAAAAGAGACTGTTACAAACATGATAACTCCAGGAGGGGTTATAATAGTGGCTAGATGCCTTTTAGGGATTAGTAAATCAGAGGACTCAGAAATAAAAAAGAATCTTTGCTGAATCTTAGGAGGTTAAGCTCAAGACTTAGCTGCTGCTCAAATCAGTCCTTATTTTATCCCACTGAATACTTTTAATTCCCAGAACTCTCGGCTTGCCCAGAGATTCGAAGTTGTTAAGCTTAGCCTTAATTTAGTGGATAACAACACTGGAATATGATTTCAGACGAAATCCTGTCCTACATAAGTCACCAACACACCAGCAAGAGTCTTGTTAACTTCAGAAAAGACAGGATTCTTCCACAGAGGAATGAGCTACAGGACATGCTTTCTTCATTTACGCAAGTTTAATCATGAATTACCGCGAAAAAAAGGACCTTCCATTAAGAATGTACTTTTTTTTTTTCTTTTAAAACAGACTTAAAAGAGAAAACAAAATATTAGAACTTACATTCAATATCAAGGTACATGCTCTTTTGGTGCCCACCAATTCTACTTGCCGCTTCACAGTCATATCTCCCTGAATCTGACAACTTCACATCTTTAATATGCAGTGACGACTTTCCATGCTGCCCTTTGACTTCTATACGGCCATCTGGGCTCTGTTTACATTGATTCAGGAAAAAAGAAGGTTTTATATGTTTATATATGTATATCAATGTAGAATTTATATATATTAAACACTGCTGATAAGAATGACTGAAAGCATCTCTTCACCTATGGTGAGTTATTACTGACAGCTAAGCAACTTCTAAGTTGTCCAAATAAATTAAAAAAATATAGATAAACATGTTCTCTTTCTAGGCAGTATAATAAAAGAAATAAGTACATGCTTAAAGGAACATTGTCAAGGGAAACCACAAAACGTATCAAATTATAACAGCAATAGTGAACTACATACTCAAAACTTCTTTATGATCTCACTCAATGTGTTATGATGCTGTTAAGAAAAATGCATAGATACAACACTATATCTTAGATTACACACAGCATTATCTCTGGTCCTTACAACTGCAGCTGTGAAACTGAAAAGAAGTAATGGCTCAGACAATGAGTAAAACCCAGAATCTCACAACTGTTAAAAAAACTTGAACGATAAATGCAACTAGAGTTTCTGGATTTCAGTTCCTTTTCATTCCATGGAAAAGGCATGAAAAAATGAATGCTGCCTTTCAATTTTCTAGAACATAAATTTTATAAAAAATTCTCATCCGTAATGACTTTCCTTGCCCCTCCCCATCCCTCCCCACTTTTTTTTTGTAATTTAATGGGTATACAAATATTAGGTCAAACTAAACAGAATAAAGAAAAAGTCCTCTTCTTGATGCTTCAAACTTTATGAAATATTATGCCTGAGGAAAAAGAAGTAATTTTTTTCTGCTATTTACTTAAAGCATCATACAATACTTTGGGCTGGAAAGAACATTAAAGCTCATCTCATTCCAACCCCCCTGCCTGGGCAGGGACACCTTCCACTAGATCAGTTTGCTCAGAGTCTCATCCAACCAGACCTTAAACATTTCCAGGAATGGGGCTGTCCACAGCTTCTCTGGGCAACCTTTGGGAAATTTGTTGTACTTTGTCATCTCTCACTTTGTTTAAGGGAAAAAAACTCCAAACATGATTGAAAATACTGATGTTAACCTACCTTCATTATTTTAAGGTGGAAAAGGGATGAAAACCCAGTAACTATTTCAGTGCATGACTTTACACTTGAAGCATATTTTTATGTTCAATTCTATAATACACACACCCAAGTTTTCTGCATATTACACTCAATACTCACCAAGTGGCATCTGATGTTTAAGTGGCTGAGCTTTTAACTCATTACAACTGTTCCTTGACTTAATAAAGGAAATATGGCACAATTTAGACCTTAAAATAATTGATGTAAAGCAGTCAAATGAAGCATGCTGTTTATCATGATTTATATAGAAAGAAAAGTATCCCAATCCTATCTAAAAATCCAAGTAGAATTTTGTTTCTGTGAAAATGGCTATATAAATTAAAGTTCTTGAATTCTAACCCAGAAGCCAACATAAACCTCATGGGATTGGTAAAAATTAGCAACTTAGATCACTTAACTCTCAATTTTAATAGTGAAAATTCTATTTCCACAATATGATCAAAGAAGGAAAAGAAAAGTTATGATGTTGCTAGTAAACATGTTACAGTAGTGAACATCATGGCTTTTGGAAGGAATTCCTCAGCTAATTAAAATGCAATTTCTTTTAAAAAAAATATTGTTTCCTAATTTCTGATACAAAGCCAGTTTATATATATGTAAAACAATAAATGCTTATTTTTATAGCATTATATCTATTGTTTATATATATGTAAAACAAGTACATTCTATGACATAGTTAATACCAGTTATGAGCATTTTCTTCTTTATTTAAATATTAAGCATTTAATACCATGGTCAAACTACATTATTCCTACCTAAAATGTAGTACAATTCAGAAATTTAATTTCTGATTTTACCTTGATGACAAATATTTCCTTAAGAACTTACATTTTAAATGGTGAAACAACCTGTGACAATGAATCATAGATACAATAGTAAATACTTTATTAGTGATCCATTAGTTCAATACTAATCCCAAATACTTTAATTCACTAGTACATATTTCACTGTGATTCCATATATCCCTAAGCACATAAATGAGCACTAACAGATGTAATACAAGAAAATAATAATAAAAATAAGCACAAAGATCCTTAAATTAAATCGGTAATTTACAGTAATTCAAATAGGTAATTCACAGGTAATTACAGTAAATTAAATAGGTAATTTACAGGTAATTTCACAGTAATTTCTCAATCTCCTTTTAGTTTATTTAATTATTTTCTAATACTGATGGAAAAAATTTTGACTGTACTCAATATAACTTTTGTACATTCTCACATTCTCTTATTCAAATTTAGATGATGTAAGATATCTTAGATTTATAGGTAGGACAAAACTCAAGCTATAAATACTAATAAATATTCTGAATAATAGCTAATAAATACTCTGAATAATAAAAGATTTTCATGTATAATTTATTCTTATAATCAAATATATGGTAAGAAACATTGTAAGAGAGATTTACTAAGTTCAAAGTCCATAAAACAAATAAAATAATGGTAGGCAAGAAAATTTCACTAGAATTATAATAAAAATACACATTTACTAAAGACAATTTCTACTTTTTTTAGGTTCATGTGTTAAAATGGCTTACTAAATCAAGCAAAAATTTTAAATGTGTTCTGCTTCATTGCTTATAATGCATATTATACTGTGGCTTTTTAATAAACAGTTTAAAAAGTCCTGTTCCCTGAGTCTATTCTGCAGATGGATTGGTGGACAAATCCATCATTTATTTCTTTTACAAAGATACTGCAATACCTGATTAAAAATACACTGATAGGCTGGCATTCCTGAAAAAAGAAACACATGAAAGAAAACAAGAGCATAAATACAGACCAAGAAAATTCCATTTCAAACAAAGAAACAACTAATTAAACAAATAAATAAATGAAAGGAAATGTTTTGATGCAGGTGTCTCTATCAGTGAGAGGATTCCCAGAATATGAGGGAAACTATCACTTGTAAATCAAAAAATCTAGTTAGTATGGTCAAGTTTCAGAAGGACTTCAAAACACTGGTGGGACTCTATTATGTTTCTTTATGGTATAAATGAGACAAGAGAGATCTGGATAAATGATTCAAGGACATGTGATGACAGAAAAAAAAAGCACATAACAGTGCAGTTGGGTATGAAAAAGAGCAATGAAGAAACTGGACAAAAATCGAATGTGCAGCATTACCTGGAGCAAAAACTGAAGACACACTATTTACATTTTTCTGTTATTGCAAAGGATGTTATTAAAACCAGGATAAACTGAAAAAGCAGAACTTTCTAACCATTGGTAATACCTTTCTGGGGTTAATTTCTCTCCTGCACTAATTATGAAGAGCACACATTAGTACTATGTCTGGCAGCATAACACAGCAAAACATGAAGAGAAAGAGACACAGGTATGGGAACACTACACCTGCCCTGTAATCCTTAGGAGAAATCCCCACCAGGAAGAAAGCTTTGGAGCTACCAATGGGCCAAAACCAAACTACAGATATAATCTCAATAAATTAACAATGTCAGTAACTCTAAAGCCTGCCTGAAATAATAATGGCTATCCCATTAAACTGGGACATTCTTTTTTTTTTCTTTGCAAATGTTACAGCATGAGAGATGTAGAATCTGTATTTTATTTTATTGCATAATAATGATAAAGAGCATTAAAGGGACAGAACAAACCCCTAGACAATCAGAATAGTCTCTGTGGCCCAACACTTATGACTTGTGCTCATTCACTGAATTACTCTCCTCCCATCACGGAGTATGAACAAACATTAAGGTCTCAAAAACTTAAAGTTAAGACAGTACCATACAGATTTACATATTCTTTGGAAAAAAAATTATGTTAACAGAGCCTTACACTCTTAGACATTGGAAGAATGATGAAGTCTCCAGAAGTTACATTTTCACAGCATTTTAGAATTCCTAATAAAATCTAAAACATAAATATTTTTCATGGCTAATGTTCATTGGAGAATTTCATAGAAATCATAAATAAAAGTGGCGGTTTTGAGGCTTTGGTGGTGGGTTTTTTCTTCTCCCATAACTTTATCACCGGCATAAAACTAAGATACAAATGAAAAATCTTCAGCAGAGACTTTGAAAAGTGTTTTACTTAGTTAAAGTCACTTTGGGATTTTATTCCCATGAAAAGCACATTCCCTAAATTAGGAAGCAAGAAAGCCTTTTTATTTTGATTACTGATAGCAATCTAGTTCTCTGCCATTGTTAAAGGAAACTCTTCTATACAGGTCTGCAAGTAAAAATACCCAAAATGACACCACATAAAAAATATCTTCTGGAAAAAAAAAAAAAAGTGAAAATTTTTTGCACTTGGAATTTTCTTATTATGTGTAGATAAACACAAATGGCTCCTATGCTAATTAAAAAAATGAGAGATATTGCATAATTTGAGATTAGTGCTGCAGATTCCGGAAAGGTACATATATATTTTTGGTTTTGATACAATTTATGCCTACTATACATGTTATTTTATTCCTTGACTCCTTCTGTCACGCTCATGCTTCCTGGATGTCTTGCATAATTTGTAGTTCCACATGTGAATATTCCCAAAGGCCTGACCAGCTGATGCTGACCTGACTGGTCTATGCTCAGTTTCAAAGACAAGAACCAGAGCTCCCAAGGCAGGACCAGAACAATGATAACTGAATTTCAAGGATTCCACTTGCAGAGTGGATGGTGATGTGATGAGACAACAACATCCACATGGAGACAAGGATAACTTCTGGAACAGAGTAAATTATTCAGGAGTTTTCAATCTGCAAAATTCCACTGCCATTTTAGTAAAACCAGTTTAATTTTTTCAGGAGGAGAGAGTTTGCTGATTATGGTGCTCAGAAACTGTCATTTGTTTAAAAACTGTAGAAAGTTGCACTTGGACAGAGGTGGATGGTGTTGTTAGTGGATGAGTTTGATTTATCAGCCATTGCTCCAACTCCCACTGAGGAAAAGTAGAACCAAATGAGATGATGTTGTAGGGCTGCCAAAACCTGCATTTTGAGTTGGCTGAAAACAAGAACGGAAGGTAAGAACAGTCGCAGAAATTGGTGACTCATTTGTAGCTGGGTTCTAGTAATATTGCTTGAATGGTTAGAGCAGCTGACTTCCCTCCTTGAGTTTACCATTTGGCTGTCAAAGTATAAACAGCCTTCCTTCAGCCCCTGAAGTCCAAGTGCAAGACTGCAAGGAAAACAATCCCTTCATTTAAAATCTAGACAAGTTGAAATACCTTTATTTGTTTTTATTTAAATGTTTAAAGCCTATTCACGAGCAAAGTGCCACCACTGTCCATAGTTAAAATGCTACAGGTCAGTTTTGCCTGTCAAGTTTACCAAATATATCTTCTGACACCTTGTGTACTTTAGTATTATTTTGGAGGTGCGCTGCATATATTAACCACAGCAAAGATGAAGAGGTAGTGGCTTAGAATTGAGACTGTGCTTTTCTTTTGCAAAACATGGAGCAATGTACTAAAAACCAGTCACTGTAAGAACATGTAACTTGAGTAAAATCTGCAGGTGTTTTAAGTTTCCAGTAAAGGATCTGTTTCAGGTGCAGTGGGGAGAATTGAAAAAATCATAGTTCTTCCTTCTTTGGATCAAACTGTCAAAATTTTCCAACTCATTAGTTTGTCTTGGTTACGTTTCCAGTACACATCACTGAATTTTCAAGGAGAAAACAAATATTGATTAACAGAATCATCTTTGGAATTTCACAAATAACAATTTTTTAGGAATTTTGTTGATTTCAGGTTGTGTTCGCATCCACATGAGAGGTAACTTGAGATCATATACTTCAGGCTGATGCTTCTTATATGTGAGATTTAAGCAGATCTTAATTGGCCATGAAAATGTTTCTTGAAGCAGCATGAAAGATAAGAGCTTCTGCAACCTGACATGCTGATACTAAATGATGATAAAATTCCAGAAGTCTATTAAATGTACGTGACCAGCAATTCCTAGTCTGAAAATCTACCTTTGATGATGAGAGAAAGGGCTGTTAGTCACAACAGCCATCATCGTGTAGAAGCTGGTGGAAGCTCCCTTCTGGATTATGGATGGTATATTCACAATATTCCCCATTCTCTTCAGGTAAATGTATTCTATCCATGCACCTGTTGGAGACAGCAGAAAATTCCAAAGTATTGCTATGTGCATATGCCTTAATGTCCAGTGAATCAGAATAATGCTAAAGCAGTGTCTTGGACTTCAGTGATTTTTATAGGAGACCTTGTGATATTTTAAAACTTCAGCTTGTTAATTATACATGTCAGCATGCTGCAAATTCCTGAATTTCTAGGAATATGGTTTTCCTCAAAGAAGAAATTATTGAAGCACCTATTGGTTGTAGATCTATAGTGTAGCACCAGGGAAGTCACAAGAAAACCTAATGTTGAAGAAAAAAATACTGTTGTTTTGATTTTCTGTTCAGCTGCAGACACACCAGTTACTTTTATAGGATTCAGATTGTAAATGGCAGCAGGTTCTATGCAGGTTGTTAGCTGCATGTACAGTCTCAGGAAAAAATGTGCTCTTGAATGCTTCGTACAACTTTTTGAAATTATGAAGTGATATTTCATTGATTCATGCTGGCATTTCTTTCAAAGTTTAGTCATTATGCAAAGAGATGACACATGAAATCCTGACACCAAACACTTACTAAGACATGAAATAGAAAACTGAACTTCTTTCCTTCATTGGTTTTTACTCAACAATGAATATGCTAGAAAAATATTTAAGAGAGGAAAATGATGAGCATCCATTCAAGATTACTTCTGCTAAAGATGCAAATCCTAGATGTAAATCACAAATCTTAATGATGCAAATCACAAGAAAGAAATGGTTGATGATTTTTAATGGCAAAAATATTAGCATTATAGCAAATAAACTTGTAGAGTAGAACAAGCATTAGTGTTGCCCATGATAAATGACAACAGTAACCAAAAATGAGCGTTTATAAATATAACAGAAATACTACAACTCCAATAATTGCAGATGTACTTTGTAATTAGAAATCCTGTTTTACTCATAAATACAGTATTTAATGGCTTTATTCCTAAGAATTTTGCTGATCTGAATCTGCTCCAACACTGACTGTTATGATGCCATTAAAACTGGTGACTCAAATGGATTCAGGCCAGCAAAATTCTCAGGAAGAAGACTTTAAGTGCCACGTTCTTATTCAATACAGACCTCACATAAAACAGCCACTAATAACAACAATTTTACTATACAACTGAATCTTAGTTTAGACAATGAAATATTACTGTAACTTGGGACTGAAGGTGGTTGTTCTGTAATTTTACTGACCAGCAAGTGAAAACACGGGGAAAACTTAAAAAGGAAAGAAACCAAAAAAAACCTGTGGCTGGGCACTCATGAAGACAAGTCATGTCAACTTACAGCATTACAAATGGACAAAAACAACTTGAAGCTGACCTAAGGCAGGATGAAGAATTGTCAATCCTTTTCTACTTTTTTTTCTCTTTTTCTTTTTTTTTCTCTTTAAAGAAAAACAAGCACTGTCAGCTGACAGCCTGCCTCTGGTGTTTGAGTGATTAAAATAAGGAAAAGAAAACTGGGAAAATTTTGTACAACAATTTTTGCCATAGTGTTATTTTCCCCCCTTTATTTACTTAGATAATTTGAATTAAAATGTTCAAGTCATTTTAACTGAACAAAGAATAAGTGCTTGGTTTATTTTGTTTAAACTGATATTACTTTGACTGATAACAAATTCTTAGATATATACAGGTTGTATACTCCTCCTGCCCACGAAACTTTGCTGTAATATATGACAACCTTTAAAATTACTACTACTTCTACAAGAATTTCAAGCAGAGCTTAATTCATGTGCATATACATTCATTTCATTTTCACAGAATTCATAGTCAAACTTTAACACAGTCTAGCTTTAGTTGCAGGATAACTGATGTAGTGAGGGTATGTAGAACAAGAAAGAAAAGAGAAAAAATTAAAAAGATAAACCAAAACCAAATCACGATTTGAGTTTCTGGGTTGTTCAGTAGCAGCTTGAGATCCCTCCCAGTTTACCATAAAGTTGATGTATATTTCACTAAAATGATTTTGGCTTGACAGCAGATAAGAAGTCTGTCTGGAAACTGGGCTGTGACAGAGAACTTCAGGGTAAGCAACAAGGCTCCCTTAGAGGGAAAGTCATGGAAGGCCAGAAAGAGACACAGCTTGAGTCACAAGGTGAAGGGAATTTTCAGCAGGACAGATCCTAACCTCACAGATTACAAAGTCTTTGCTCACAAACATTGATAATTCTGGAGGGCTGTTTTCCTCTGAAGAAACAGAAGGAAATTACTGCAGTAGCAAGCAAATGGAGAAAGTGAGGTAACCTGGACATAACTGAAAGGGCATTTGTTTTCAAATAATTTTATTTAATTGATGTCCTGAATACAGCTCTCAGTTTCTCTATTTACATGTATATTTTGACAAATGTGGATATAAATAAAAGCTTATGCTTATTTTCCAGCATAAATCTGTATTTATGCTGGAAAATACAGATTATTTTTCTGTAATAGCAAATATCCAGCTAAATTGGATATTTGCTATTACAGAAAAATGTCGTGCTACAAGAGTTTGAAATAAGTTAGGAAGCAGAGATTGCAACCCATATGTTATTTTCCTGGGGAGAAAAATAAAAACTTTAAGCCAGTCTATTTCTTCTTTTCAGTCAGCTTGTAGGATTCCTGACTCAGCTGCACATATTAGGAAACAGAATATATGATTAAATTATCAGAAGTTATGTATTAGTACATCATTGAAGAAACAGATCTGTAATAACACATTAACTGAAGAGACTACGTGGATAAATTAATGACAGCTGAAATATTAGTCACAGCTCTAGAATTCTCTGGTATGCAGGTAATTGGAAGGGAAGACTGGGATCTGGAGGAAAGTAATCACTTTCTGTGTGAGGAAGAAAAGGAGAAGGAGGGCTGAGTAAAAAAGTGTCAGAAACAGCCCTTTAACCAAGTTATATAACCCTGAGGAATTTATTGTTATGTATAGGCTACCTATAGGACATATTAAAGCATATTAGATTATCATCTTGCAGTAAAGATTTCTACATGCTATTAACTCATTGAATTTTGCCACAAATGTTACAACTTGATTTGCACAAGCAGGAATTTATAAAAAGGCAAAATATAATTTTATTACTAATAATTATTTCTGCAACACTTCAAAATTTTAACAACACAGGTTGAGCCCATGCATAGATGGTAGTTCTTTTGACCATGGATGAAAACTCAGATGCATTTCCCCGTTATGCAGTCCTAAGAAATATTGTTTGTTGAATTTAATAAGCTGTCAGTAAGGGATGGTGCAAAGAGTCTTTACTTTCCCAGTGAAGAGAAATAAGACTTCTGCATTACGGTTTAGATGAAATTTCCTAGCATCCCAACTAGCAATACATTCACTGATACATCATCATTGTCTTGTTAAAGTGTCATAATTTCACTGTCTTTGAAATCTAGGAACTGGTATTAGTAGGAAAAATACTTTTTGAATAGAAACACATGGAGAGATTGCACAGTGAGAATGTGACAGGAAAATATGTATTTTTTAATAAGCATATTAAGGATGTTAACAAATTATCAGGAGCTAATTATTACACAGAGCTTAGATAAAAAAAAAAAAAACAAACAAACAAGGGATTGAAAAATTGAATACAGGCATTTGCTTTCATCCTGGCTTTGCCAAAAGTTCTGAAGACTTAAATTCTCCTAATATGTACAGGTACTCAAACTGCATTTCAGGTCAAGAGAACTGCAGACATTTTAATAGCATAAAACACATTTTTGCCAGCGTTGCATTTCTGATTTTGCCACTGATTATGCTTGTTCTCAATGTAAGCAGAATGTAGAAAATGCAACACTTCTTAAGTGTCCTGAGAAGGTCCTGTAGTACATGAGGGAATAATGGCTCCAGCTGACTCCAGTCTCTAAAGCATGGATGTATTACCTAGTGAATCGTCAAGTGCATATTCTCTATTTCACCAGAAAAGCTACAGCTATTTGGAACTTCTTAAACCATTAGCAAATAACACAAGTGATACTTAGGCTGAAGCTCATGAAACAACAGTTTGTATTGTAGAAGAAATGAGTGAATATTCCAGTCCAATACAAATGCTGGTATCATAGAAAATAGTCCATGAAAATTTCCCTGATAATTTCATTCTTCGTTAGTGTAACAGACCTAGTATCATCACTGATAACTAAATGGCAAAAACTAGAATTGTAAATTGGGAAATAAATGCCATTTCCAAGCCTTTAGAGCTTTATTTCAGCCAGTACATGCAGCACTACAACCTACAGAAAGTACCCAAAAAATACCTATTTGGTACCTAGGTAGTACAGAAGCAAATGGATTAAATAGAAAACAGTTTTAAAATTTTAAGTATAATTAGGTGTAAAAAGAGCATCCATCCATTTACAGAACTGATAACAGATCTGGACTTAATTTAAGGTATCCCATTAAAGAACAGCTTAAATTAGTCATGTTCTTAAATTAATGCTTTTCCCTAGGTTTTTTAAGCTTTTAATACAGAAGAGTTAATAAATTTTACATTTTCTTACCCTTTTGTCTCCTTTAAATAATCAAAAACTTTGTCTCTGCTTACTTAATTCTTTCCCAGTAGAAAGTGACCATAAGATTTTACTGAAAGTGTTGACAACATGAAAGGAAAAATGTACAGAAATGAGAGAATTCTGAACTGGTGTAATACCAGTACAGACAGCCATCCACACAGCATGAATAACCTGTCTCTGTGTATGTATAGGCACTTGGGCTTACTCTGAATAATAGATAATTTACCTTCTATCCCAAAAGAAGAACAAATCTGAAGGGCCCTCTGGTCGTGTGGCTAATATTAGTACTGTGACAATGCAATCAATATCTCAAAATAATTACTAGCTTAATTTTTGGCTTGATTTACACATCACTGCAGATACTGTAACCTAAAGGACTGTGTGGAGCTCAGACAACTGATTGAGGTCCTTGAGAACTTGAAAATTTCCACATTGACTCACAATTTCCCTATTTCCTCAGTTCACATAGGAAAGCTGCTCTTTCTTTCTAATGGAATACCATCCTACTCCTGCAAAATCAATCTTCTTGCTCAAATACTGTCACCTCCCAAAACTGGAGACAGATGAAGGAACACTCAAAACTATTCAGATTTCCATGGAGCAGATGGCTCCTGAAATTCTACTATTCAGTGCTCATATATAGACCTTTATTTGCTTATGTCACAGGGTATAAGCTTCTATATATCTCACCAGCATTAATTATCTAACATATAACTGACTCTCTTGGTCCAGTTCATTTATTGACCTTCTTCCAGTCACAATATTCTTGCTCTCTAACTTCATAGTCTTAATATGCAAAGCCCACTAAATTCATTTGGGGCTCACATACAAAAGAGAAGGGAACTTTCATGCCTGATTGAATTGTTTCAGAGAGTTTCAATTGCATAATCATACACAATTGTGGCTGGCTACATAAATTGTCCTGGTTTGCAGGCCTGTGCCAATATTGCAACACTAAAAACATTCATATGATATTGTAAGTAGGAGCTTTTCCCTAGGTTATAACCTGTTTCACCACAATATGTAGGTGAAACAGGTTATAACAATTTTCTCCAATACAGCAAAGAGATTGGCCTTGTATATTTCCCAGCTATTCAAAGGAGAATTATTCACAAAGAGCAGGATTTGGATAGCTCAGGAGGAAAAAAAAAATAATTCCTGGAATCAATTAAAATACCCTAGATACATCTCTGTTTTCTGTGATTCATTTCAAATAAAGACCTGATCCTTGATGAGCAAGAATTCAATAGGGCTCACTTTTCAAAAAGAAGGACAACATATTTCACCGACATTGTAAGACTGCTTCTTTTTGTGCAGGGAAAACCAACATAAACAGGGAGTAAAAAAAATAATATTCTTTTTATTAACATTTGGAATAGCTGAAGTGAAGTTAATAAGCTTGGGAAAAAATAGACTTGACCTTTCAAAGAAAAAGATTACCTTTGTCTATTGCCTAATCGTGAAAACTATTAAAAACTCTACAAGCTCCACTCTACAAATATTTATGATTTGCATGCAAATACAAAGTGAATTCAAACTTGGAAAATAAATTAATTCTTAGTCTGAGTTCTGAAATATTTAGCAACAATGTCACAGGAAATTTTTCGGGGAGAGCCAGGTTATTGTTCCAATGGAAGAAAGCAGAATTCAAACTGTTTCTGCAGTGTTCATTAAAAAATTAAAAATCACAGGTTGGGTTTTCCTTGATGGTACAAGGAGAATAGTACAAGGTATTTAAGAGACATTCAGTGAATCTGTATGAAATAGAGTACATAGTACAGTAAAAAATAGAGTATAAAATCCTACTCTACTCAACATAAGTTGCAACTGGGACCTCTCTGTATTGGCTCCTTTCATTCATTTTATGTGTTTAGATCATAAATTCCTCAGGGCATGCAGCATATGCCTCTTTGGACACATGCTGCATACAGTGGAGCCACTGTCTCATATCGAGCTCCATCTGTTATTGTGATTTGTATTCCAAAACAGGGCTTGAAATGCTAATTACAAATAACATTGATCAGCATTCATATTTCTGCTAGAATTAGATGCTATGAAAATGGGGCACTAAACTCTGTCCTCACACTTCTGCAGTACACACAGGATTCAGTGACAATTTTGTATCAGCAATCAGGATGTGCTGTCCTTCAGGGATGTGTGTAGAGTCGTATGTGCATGCCCAAAATCCATTTCATAACTGATTATGCCAAATTGAATCCAATCACTGTCTTTCCTCCTGTTCTAAAAAAAGCAGCTCTTCTCCTGCCTCCTCTTTTTACTGGGAAAAGGGCCAGGCCTGCTGGATGCACAGTGGTCTGTGGGAATGTGCCATTTGAAATCCCAGCTGGAAGGGGCACGGCCAGGTTGGCACATCAGGACAGGCAGTGCTGGGGAGTTGGGGACTGGAAGGACACAGGCAGAGTACATGCACCAAGCAGAGAGCTTTAGCTTGACACTGAAACAGCAGATGAAGCTGTGGCCTTGGACCAAGCCTCCATTTTCATTTTTACACCTTTAATGGTGAGACAAACACCTTCCAGCACGCACTGCTGTTCGTTTATTCAGCCTTGCCCACCCCCCATGTATTTATGGGCTATACAGCCACAGAAGGAGTACAGAAGTCATCTAATGTGACCTCCTGGAAAACTTTTCATTTAAGTTTCAAGAGAAGCCAGAAAAAAGGGAAAGACCCCTTTACTTCAAATTCTTAATGAAAGAGAGACCACACACTGTGTGGTAGATTGTTCTAAGAGCTAAATGATAAAAGGACAGAGGAAAAGGCTTCTTTGCTTCTGGTTTGAACTGACTTGGCTTCAGCTTTCAAATACACACTTCTGAGGTACTGAAAATCCTTTATCAAAGCTGTATTTTCCAAAGAGATAATTATAGAGCTCATACTCATTAATATTATCCTCCTTAAGCCCAGCTGGGTTACTTCTTTGATCTATGACTTTGGTGCATATTTTCCATTCTTTTGGACACAATAAATTCAAAATTCAGGAAAGTCTGTGTCCCAGTTATAAGATCTATCATTGGATAGAAAATATTTTGAATCCATGCAGGCTCAGAATGATCTCACATTTAGCAGTCTTCCTAATCCACATGAGGTACGGTTACATTTTAGTAAAATAAGAACCATATGATTGAGGAGCTACATTCTAAAGTTAATAAAAGTAAAATAAAAAAATAAGAACAGCACTTCCTGTATCCTTTTAAGGATCATTGTGTTAAAATTATTGCTTGAACAGTTTTTCCATCCTCTGTGCAAAAAATCATCCCCTAAAGATATTCTTAATTCAACAGACATGATGAAGAAGGTGCAGTTGATATCAAGAAAAAACTGACACAAAAATTCAAAATATGAATCCCTTGAATAAAGAAAATAATTTTTATGTTTATGCATAATTTATGTTGTTGAATGATGGGATATTATTTTAAAAGTTATCACACAAAAGTAATATTTTCAATTTCAGACTATGTTCTATGTTGCTCTACCCCCATTTCTTCAATTCACCTTTTCCTTCTCTTATTGTGTGCAAAATACTGCTGTATTATTTAACAACTATTCAATAATTAAATCACTGCCAGTTTTGTTCCCTATTCACCTAATTTGGTAGGAAAGCCCAAGCCAGGCTTTGGGCAACCCAGACCAAGAGACCGTGGGGCAAATATAGCAGCATATTTATAGGTCAAGGACTATTCAGTATTTCAGAATATTTATTCAAGACCCAGCAAAAGCTCTCTCATGAGCAATAGACAGAGTTCTTTCTTTGGCAAGAACAAAGGAAATCACATAACTGTATTTATTCTAATTCTTTTTGTCTTCCACATAGAGTCTGTCAGCACACCAGTAGGAAGTGAATATAGATATTCATTTGGTTATCACTATTACTGACTTCAACCACATTTCAGAGAATATTCCAGCAACATGGCAGTTTAACCACCTGCAGCTGGAATTAAGAATATAAAACAGTCTTATACAAGCACCGGATAAATTTCAGGTTTCAACTGCACCAACATTTGGAGCTTTTTCTGCTATTTTCTCTCATTTTCAATATCCTTTATGGAAAGTTATTTTGAGAACATTTCAAACATAAGTGAGTGGCTAACATTTGTAACCTTTGAACAAAGCATAGTTTTTGCAAGTCAGAAAGATGACCTTTAACTTGAAATATTTAAAGAAGAGAGAAACTGCTTTGTCTTAATGCAAAACTATTAGAAAAAATAATACATAAATACTGCTATATTGCTCCAAAGTGGAAATCACAGAACAGGAAAATGGTAGACAGAGCCTCACATAAACTGCCTCAATTCCAGGAAAGGTCAAGTCAGAGACTAGACCAGACCAGACCTTCTCCTTTAGAACACAAAAAATGAAGTACATAATTCCTTAACATACAGCAATTCCCTACGAATAAGAGATTTACTAAGTATCTAATTCCATTGGTGGCATGATTGCTATCTAGGTTTTCACCTGTGTGTGTTTTTTAAGCAACAGCTATGAATATGCAAGAAGAAAGTATTTTACTACAAAATTACCTAGCGTAAAAATTATGAATTAGTTACCCAGAAAGATGGTATCTCTTACTTCAACCACTACAGAGAAATTCTGTAGTCTATATAAGGAAATGAAGAGAAAATACTTGCTCAAATACCTAAATAATTATTTAAAAGGTAAAAAGAAGAAGAAGAACTCTGTAGAAACACAGCTTGCTATAAGCATGGTCAGGAATTGCATTGCACCATTCCCTTTTCATTTCACCATTCTACCTAAGCACAGCTCCTTTTCCCACACTGACTGACTTTCTCCATTTTCATACTGCAATCTTTCTCCACTCAACTTACTTTTGTAATAAAATATTAAAATAGGGAGATCAAATGGGAAAATAGGCTCAGTTTGTCTTCAGTGACAGGAAAAAAATTGGAAGAAAAAAGGTGAAGTGGGAAATAAAGAACTACGAAGTATTCTGTTTTTTTAAATTTAAAGTATCTTTAAGCTCCACTGTATTTTGAGGATTACTGGAAGAATCCAAATATTCTGAAGAAGTGCTATGTGTAGCCATAATAATCAAGATGAAATTGAAACCACTAGTAGGGATTATATATGACAATTTAAGCTACAAAGATGAATTGCCTTTCAGCATTTGATTGCTTTTTTCTTTTTTTTTTAATTTAAAATTTAGAATCTCCATGTCTCTCTTACTGCCTTAGAAAATAGCAATTCCTTCTAATTCCAGAGGAATCTAGAATTAATCTGTCTCTAAATTAATTTTCTGCTTACAAGGAGAAGATTAGGCAGACAATGCATATTGAGATATTTCATATATTAGAGGTAGATTTACCTTGTCGCCTTCCGAGAAAGTCATTCCATCAATGGCCCTTTTCCAAGTAATCTCTGGAACAGGTTCTCCTTCTGCTTCACAGATGAGGGTTGCTTTCCCATTCTCAAATGTGGTTTCATTTTTAAGTTGTATTATTTGAGGCTGCACTGTTAAAAATACAAATTGCATTACTGATCCTGCACAAATAATGTAATATCAAAATCTATATTTAAAAACACCTTTATTTGTCCAACTTTTTTTTTTTTTGGATTAACTAAAGTTTAATGTTATTATCTATAAAAGCAATTAACTTTTCTGACCTCAAGTTGCACAGCAACCATTTTTGTATGAGCTGGACATCGTACTTCCTTGGTGGGGTAGAGTGGGATCAGTCCTGGATGGTCTGGTTTGGTGGCTGTGTTTATGTGCTTTCTTCCCCTTAGGGACAAGCTGCCCAGGAGCCTGTGGAGCCTCCCTTCCTGGAGGTAACCAAAACCCAGCTAGATTTGTCCCAAGATATCTGCTCTTTCTGACTCTGGACTAGATGGTCTCCAGAGGTGCTTTCCTATCTCAGGCATTCTTTGATTCCATAATGCATTTGTTTGTCTTCAAATGCACATTATTCAGAAAAAAAAATAGGAATTATTACCATTCTTTGACTTTGATCTTTAGCAATGTTTCACTGGCCTACATGAATTACAGAATTTAACAAAATACCCCAGCATAAAACACATTTCGCTGGTACTAACACTATGGAGAAATGAAGAGTCCTCTGTTACAAAGGTGCTCATCCTTACTTACCAAGTAAACTGGTGGTAAGATACATTTTAAAAAGTCCAGATATTTTTTGCATCATTCAAATCATTCCACTTCATAGCCTCAATTACATATCAGCTGCATCTTTCAAACTATACTGTACCTTATCAGGTTATTTATACATAGAATACAATTTCTGGTAACATGTGAATACTTTTACACAGAGGATTTATCTGTACAAGAAGTCTGTATTAGTACTGGGATAGAATATTACTCTCTTGCATGACATTCAAGCATCTTCATTAATTTTTTTTTCCTATGTATTACCTCATATATAATGATTAATAAGCTTCTCTGAACCTATTCCCCTTGTATATCGAAAAAGACACTCATCCCCCTGAAAAACCCAACATGTAATCCTGTAATAAGAATATGATTCAATATATTTACACCCAAAAGCAGTGAATAAAATTTACATGAGAATCAAAAATTGGGCAGCTCTTAAGATTAACTTCATCAGCTTTAAGTACATTTGTTGAAAGCAATGTATTTTCTAAGCAGTTTCTCTGAGCTGCACTTTTGAGGAAGCACTACTGTGGTGTATTCCTTATGAAACAGAAAATAAAGAGATGTAATCTGTCTTCTAAAGGGGTTACTAAAGTGTATGCTATGGAGAACAGCAATATTGCCTTATGTTCATGGATCAAAATGGGAAAGATGCTCATTCAGGTTGGAATGGGCACCAGGAGAGCTTCTTGACCAATCCCCTCATCAACACAGCATCAACAGACCCTGCTCAGGTCAGACTGCACAGGGATTTGTCAGGCACTATTTTGAAAAATGTCATGAACAGAGAGTAGACAACCTCTCCTCAGCCTATTGCAGTCCTGGCTCAGCCTCAGCCTGGCTGTCCTGGGGAGGGGTGTTTTCCTTATGTCCAGTCTCCTGCTTCATTCTATGACTCCTCAGTTATAAGTATTGTCTCACAGACGTTACATTCAGCATCATCAAGAAGAATAAGTAAAGCAGGTTCAAACTTGCTATCTGTAGGCACATCACCCACTTTTTATCCATTCCCTCCACACAATTCTTGGTCTCACTTCTCAATCCTTTTCTCCATATTCTTTCTGTTGCTTCTGTAGTGTCTCTTCACCCTTTACTATTATGAATAAACAATTGTGTGTTTACTGCATAGAGATGAGAAACAAGTAGAATTTTACCTAAGAAAGCACTGAACTAATAATCCTGCTTCATTAATACATAATCTATGGTGAATGAGATCATGTGATGAAAGAAAACACCTTAAGTGATCAGGAATTCTTGAAATGTCAACTGGATGCAGATTTATTGGATGCAGTAGAAGGTAGCAAGCAAATAATTACATCAGGATATTAATTTGGCCAAGAAAATATAAAACTCCTCTGTGGTACAAAAATGGATGTCAGTGGAAAGACCTAAAACACCACCAGAATTAGACACAAAAGATAATTATGTTAAATTCCAAAATAACTTTAATTATTACTCTCACTTTCAGGATCATTCAAATGCCCATGAAATATTTCACCTTGGCACTCAAGTGCTCTATTTCTATAGCCATATCACCTGGCTACAAAATAAACTGTTCTATCCTTTCATTACTCTATCATCCTTCCTGGAAAAAAGGATGAGCTATAACAGACATAAGGCTTTTTTCTTTTTTTTTTTTTTGAGGGGTCATACATAGCATTTCATGCCAAAAATTCTCAAAAGTTATAATTATTTCCATCAAAATGAGTTCCCCATCTGGACAACATGACAAACAATGTCATTTGCTCAAGATGATGCATGTTCCAAAACACAAAAATAATTCTTAACCTTAGACTTATTCTGAATTCCTTCAAGACCTTTTTCAAATGGATCACTACAAGACAAAAAGTTTTAGCTTGACATTTTAGACAAGAGTACCTGACATTTAAAGGAATAAGCACTGATTAATCATCAAATACATCTAGCTGACAGTTATTACTTGGAAGAAGAGAGCTCATATGGGGGATATTATTTAATTAATTCATTTTTGTAGGTCACAAGTCATAACTTACTATTGACTAGAAGTTTTTACACTGTTTGAATACTTTTCAATGACATTTTGGACATTGGAAAATATTAAAATACATTTGTGTACATGTAAATAAAACTAGTTGAAAATGCCAAAACTAGATTGACAGAAATACCGGAACAGTCATTTCCCTCACCCTCCTGCCTCCAATTTTTTAACTGTTCTTTTTAAATTGATAAGGTCATTCTCAAACTGAGTTGGTATTTGCTTTTTGTATTCCAGAAAATATGAAGCAAATAAAAATACAGAGACTTGGAATGCAAATTCAGGAAGCATTCAGGGTTTTGCTGCTTTCTTCAGACAGAAATTTTGAAATGTAGATGTGATGTAGTTGAAACATTTGCAAGCTAAATGATCTGGCTCAAATGAAAGAATGCTTGAATATAGAAAGGAGCTAAACTTAATTAAAATTATTTAAGGTAAGGAACTATTATTACTAGACATGCATTGTTAAATATCAACGAAGTGATGATGCCAAATAAAGAAACAATATTTACTGATTGGAAAGTTTGTTTTCTGAGCCAAGAAGGTTGGTTTTAAGTTTTCTAACACTTCCACAGCAACAAAGTTTCTCTCAGACTTCTTTCTCGGACTATTCTGGATTTGTCTCATTGCTGTATACCTACAGCCTCTCCATTAAGCCTATGATGAACATGGATGGCAGTCTGAGGCTTTTGCTTACAACCAGTTTCTTGGAAAAGGTACACAATTTACTGAATTCACAGACTTCTACCCATACCTTTAACAAAGAGTTTCATCAAACCTTGAAAGCAACACATATATAAAGCTTGACATAGTCCTATTTATGCTTCACCAAAAGAATTTTTTGAAACAGTTTGATATTGATACAAACTTGCTTGTACTGGTGAGAAGCCTGGTGTATGTCTGTATGGCTGCCTGATGAATCACTTGATTAATACACCCCAGGAGGAATCATCCCTTCCTGCTGTTCTCCTGCCCAGACACATTTGAATCAGGTGGCAAAACTGCACCCCCATCCTCCTGGAAAGTCCTGATACAGTTTGAGCCTAGTAAACAAGCAAGAGCCCAGCATGGAAATACCTAAGAAAGAGGTTTCAGAAATTTGATCCCTTATATGATAAAGATTCACACACATGCCAGTGTGAAATGGTGACCTGACTTGTCACACCATGAACTCTCTCTTTGGATGGTATTATTGAACTATGTTAAAATGCTATTACTGCTTCACACTCAGAAGGGTTTAAAACTTTTCTTCTGGGAAAACTGCCATCACTGTCTTAACAGATTGGATATTTTTATTTTAAAAAGGAGAAGTATTCCAAAAAAGTGAGGAAGTAATAAGGAGGAAAAAGGAATGCAGAAAATGAACTTCTAATGATGCCTCAGGTTTCAGCTTTTATAATTTTCAGATTCTGTGCCACTTTAGTGTGTAATTCTGAGCTTCCTATTAGGGGATGGTGAGCTCTCTTCACAGAGTAGGTAGACAAAAGAATTCCTTCTCTAGCTGGGGACCAAGGACAAATGATCCAAATTTCAGTCCCAAGAGCATAAACAACATGGACTGAAGAGAGAAAAACAAGAAGGATGGGACTTCAGGAGTTAAAGCTATAACTGGACAATTAACTCCAATATGCTAATGGGCCAGAACTTGTAAAAGAGAGACCTTGTGACCAGTGGTCCATTTTGTGACCATTTTGGGTCCATCTTGAGTGTAGCTCTGACTGGGCTCTTGTACCGCCCAAGGTGAATCCATCAAGGCCTTTTAATAAATCCCTACTTTATTCTTTAACTGCTGCCTAGTCTCTGTTCCAGGTCAGCCTTCACAAGGCATTGCTAACATTACACCTGTAAGTGTTGAGCTGGACTTTGTGAAGCTGCAGTTGGTGAACTTTATGGTACCTGGGAGGAGCAGGCACACATAGCTCCATACACAGATCCATGGCATTCTCCTTCTAGAGGTATCAGTGAATTTAAATTAAAAGCTTCCATGTATGTGTTGAAAAGCATCTCATGACAAACAAAACAAATGACAAAAAGCATATTAAATACATATATGAATAATATATAATTAATAATATATATAATAATAGAAAAGATATATTAAAATATATAATGATATCTATTAAAATAATATGTATAAATATGTATAATATATAACATATAAATTTACTTGCTAAGCCCAAAAGAAAAATATTTAGGCATGCTCCAGGTACTATATAAAGGAATGCAGCGTTAAGACTGAAAATAAGGGGAAAATTTAGACAACTTGTCACCCCAGTCTCAGAAGCACAAGACAGCCTTTTTGGTTCCAAGATGAATGGATTTTGAAGGACTAAATTAACATAAAAGTTTTAAATTTTAGCATTTGAAATAAACACAAGAGGGATAAGATAGGAGAGGTCCATTGTATTTCCTCTTCTCTGTCAGATGATAAAAATATATATAAATAACAGCATATAGTTTCTCAATAATCAGTAAAAATTACATTTTGAATGTAAAAAACTGAAAGAAACTTTTCCACTAAACAACATTCATATTATAAAGGCATCTAGAAAATAAAAGTAGTATGTGTTTAAACAATGCATTAAGTACAAAGTGTCTTTTGTAATGCTTTTTGAGGTATCTCCTCGTTTGATTTTCGTGAAGTCATTTGTCAGAACCCACTGAAATGCCAATGAAATACTTTTACAACAAAATATTACTCAGACTGCCTTCTCACTGATTATGGAGGTAAAACACCTATATCATAGAGAACTTCAAATTAAGTTCTGCTAGAACTCCCTTAAAATTTTTATTATTATTGATTCTGATTAAAGAAAGAATATTTTTTCTTTCCAGGAAAGCAAATTATTAAACATATAGATGTAGCTTTCTGTGACCTAAGTACAGTAACAAGAATACTTGTTGAAAACCCCCACACTAAGTATCGTCAAATTGTATAACCACATATTTGAGTGTAAAGAAGTAGAAATAAGCAAACAAAATGAAAACCCTAGTAATATAAACACGATTCATATTAAGCACAAATATGTCTTTAATTAAAGCTAATTTTCTTTCATTTAGTCTGATTATATTTTTTGTTTTAACATAAATGAAGACTACTGCCATCTCCTTGGAGAGGAATGATGAAGCAAGGAATGTTTACTTTGGAGAAAGTAACGAGATGTAGGAAGCTTCAATATATTGAATTTATTGACGGTTCTTAAATCAACTGTTTGTTATTATGTTATTTTTGGAAATATTTTTGTGTTTTCCATAGATGTAAAAATGTGGTATTTCATAATATAAAATGATAATTTAGATGTATTCAAACACACAAATTTATAAAAATGGATAGTTACTACTGAAGAAAAAAATAAAGAAAAAAATAAAGTGGAACAGTATGAATGAAAGTGATAGCTATGAAACAGAGATAAATACAGAGAATATTTTTAAGGAATTAAAGGATGAATACCTATGGTTTCAAGCTGTTCAGTAGTAAACATAAATGAATTTGAATTAAAAACCTCAGCACAAGTTCTAAGCATTAATAGATAAGATCTTTTAGGTAGTAAATGCTAATGATACAAAAAAAAAAAAGCTATGTCAGATAAGAGGAGGACAGACAGAGATGATCAAATCATAACAACAAAGACTGAGAAAACCAGGGTTTTTTCTCTCTTTTTAGAACAAAGCACTGATACAGATGAACTGGGGAAGGCAGGGTATGTGCCTATAGGTTTCTACACATATATCAGAGCTGCAGAAAAACTGTCAGAGTAAGCATTTTATATCAGAATAAAAAGGGGGTTTAGCATTGATACTGAAAGAAAATCAAAGTTAAACTAAAGAATCTAGGTCATGCATGGAAACTAAATAGGTAGTTATTACATGACACTGAAATGAGCATGTCTATACAAAAGTCCTGTGCTCTAGAAAGTTTAAGTAGTGAATTCTATAATGTTACTATCATTTTTATTGCATTATGGTTATATTACTGTTATTATGAGTTTTAACACTGCCAGAGCCATGTTGTAGAAACAGTAGTTGTTGCCCTAAGGAGTTTGCATTGTAAATTAAAATTAAAGATAGCAGACATGTGAGACAAATAAGCTAATGAGGTGAGAGAGAAAAATGCAATTTAATAGGTCAATTTAACATAAACAAGTTGTTTGGGTACTATTTAGCTATAATAACCAGCCATCTGCCTCGTCATTTTCAGACTGACACTTTTTTAACACATTTAATGGAAAAAAGATAAGTAGTTGTTGGCTGTATGTATGACTGTATATAATCTGTGTGAAAGAGATAAAAGTGAAGTTTATTGTAGGAGACATTAAAGTCTGTTACAAATTAGCTATAACCTCTTGGGGCAGAAATGTGGGAGACACTCTAGAGAATTCTAGAGGAATTCTGTGGAAACTTAAACATAAGAAAGTATTTTCCATGTAAGAAAGAAAATACCTAAGAAATTTAGGAGTTTAGGATGTCATGGAAACATTAAGGATGTATAGGTTCATAATGGATTTAACCAACTCATTGCATCCATTAAAACAGTAGGATTTTGGAGTCCCCAGACTTCCCATGGAGCCCCCAGAAAAATGGTTGCTAAAGGATGAAAAATATAAGCAGGAAATCCTCTCTCTTAGTTTGGAGTCTCCTTTTTCCTATCCCTTTCATTAAATCAAGGAATTAAATCAAGCTCAGGAACACTTAAAATTACTTGTATAACACACACAGTTATTTCTGACTGAAATTTCCCTAAATTAATATCAAAATTAGAAAGCAATTTCTATTCCTTCCTTTTTTTTTTTTTAAGTTTGGAAATAGAGTTGAATGAAATATTTCAGTTTTCCAAACCAAGATGCTGTATTTCTTGAGGCTGGGATAAAATTTAAGATTTTATTTAATCTTTCCCTTGAAAGGAAATTGAGAATAACTCTCAAGTACCTCAAAACCACAGCCCAATGGAATCCACCCGGAGTGCAGAGCTGGAGACAACCCAGCATAAAGAGTTTCTCAAAGAGGAGACAGTGGGATGTGTGGGAACTCAGCCATGTTCACCTGACACCATGGCCTCAGCCTCAGGCTCCCAGGCCCCAAATGCCAGCATTATACAGCCCAACAACCACCTTCTTCAATGTCAATTATCAGATTCCTCTCTCCCGTTAGAACTCTTCACTTTTGTAAATTATTATTAGCTTTAGCTCGGAATAGTGTTAAATCCTAAATATTTGATTTCTTTTAAACTGGGAAATAATTTCATCTGTCTTAAGTATGGCATTTAACTCTTCAAATAGAAATTATCTTTCCCTATAATACAAGCTATATTTAATGTAAATATATATAATATATTTACATTAAATATAGCTTGTATTATAGAAAAGATAATTTCTCTCTATATAATTTTATATATATATATATATATTTAAACCCCAACACATTCATTTTTGTAGGTTTTTCATAAGTAAGTTACAGCCTTTTTGTTTTGCACAGTGATTCTGAGGGATGTTTTCTACATTCTTACGAATACCCACTCTCACTAGGTTATATCTCAAGGAAACCTCAAATAAATTATCAGTTCTATTTAAAGGAGGGAATCATTAGCACAGTTGGGGTGGTGGAACATAGAAAGAGAAATAAGGGTTTTGAGGTTATTACTTTTATCCTTTGAAGCTCAGCACATACAACATTGTTGTGACTGTATCTGCAATAGTACACCTAAAAAATAGATGTCAAGAAAGATAAATTGAAAAAAAAAATTAGGAAGATCTCTGCATGGCATTGCCTTACTAAAAACCCTCACTGCTTACAAGTGAAGATAACCTGCTTTTCCCCCTTTCAGAACTTCCCCCTTTCTCCTCTTGGTTTTCTTGCAAGCAGTCAACTTCTAAATTAAAACCAGGGTGAATTAACTATTAACACTCCATTGTATCCTGCATGTGAATAGCAGAAAAGCAAATGCTGAAGATAACCTTTTCAAAATGAAGTTCAGGTGTAAAGGTTTAAACAGCCAACAGGGACAAAAGAAATTGTAAAATCATACAGAAAGCACTTTGCTGCATCAGTAGGCACCTTGCAGAAATGAAAATTGTGATTGAAAACCTATTTCCTTACTGTTTACATTTTAAAAGGAAAGATGGACCATATTATGCAGTACTTACCAAAAACTTGAAGGACTGTCTGTTTTTTGTCATTTCCTGCTTTGTTTTTAGCATTACAGATATAAGGACCCGCATCGATATTTTTTATATCTCTTATTGTTAGTTGTGTATTGCTTCCTCTCAGGACATATTTTTCATTTTCTTCAATAAGTTTACCATTCCTAAAAAAAAAAAAAAAAAGTATAAATCTGCCACTAAGTTCCTTTAACAACGTGCTATAGAAGTATCAATAGGCTGAAAATAATATTTGAGGGAAGAGATTACTATTACACCAGCTTCAAAAATAACAATTTAATCAACAATTTAATCACAATTAATTAATAATTTAATCACAATTAAATTAATAATTTAATTAATAATGTAATTGTCAGGTTTATATATATATATATATATATATACACACACATACACATAAAAATATTATAATACCTTTATCCTTAAATGTTTAATATTGTCCAAATGTTAGAAAAATGGTTGTGAATAGGATTCTTATGTATGGCTTACATTCAAGGGAGGGCATAAGGAAATTGCTTATATATTGTATGCGAGAAACTATTAAAAACATATTTTTCAAGTGTAACTGCCACAGTTCACAGTAGTAACAATATAGCAACTTATAAAAAAATTAAATTACATTCACGTAGAACCTATTGGCACATCAAGAACCCATCCAAATTATTTCCTCTCAGTTGTTGTTGGCTAGCCACAACCTAGCAAGCAGGCATGTCTCCAGATGTTAGAATGAGCTGTGACCAGATGGTGCAGAAATAATAAAATCTGCAAGCAATTCTGAGGGCTGATTGAGGCTTGACCTGTTCATTTGGCCACCTTGGCCTACACACAGATGCTTTTTCAAGAGGACATTACTCAAACATTCTATTCTATTCAATATTCCCAGTTTAGGACATTAATTTTTTTTCAATATTTGAAGAAAAATTATTTCAATTTCATTCTCATATAACAGCAACTATATATTTTTCATATTTTCCTAAATAATATTTTCTCTAAAAATGAGAATACTGATTTTCTTCTTGGGAGAATCATAACTGTTAGCATGACTACCCTGATTTCTATATAGTTTGCACTTAGTACCAACATTTTTTTGTAAATAATTATAATCCACTTAGTTACCAACATCAAGACATTATTATGAAACTTGTTCATTTCCTTTCCAAAGAAAATCACAGAAACTGTTTTACAGAACAGGAAAGGCCTTATTTTCCATATTAGATAGTCTCACAGAAAATCAAACCTAACCAGAACCAGAACAACAGAAAAAGCCACCCAAACCCACTACACAACAACAAACAAAGAAACGAACAACAATGAAATATCCCAAACAACTAAAAACCCCCTAGTGATATTTTTAGGAGACAAAAGCATGTATAAAGGTTAGAAGTAATTCCAGGTAGTTGTTTTCACCATCATTGATATCTATAGCAGTTTCTCAGCAGAAATGAGATTATGAGCATTTCCCTGGACCCTCTAGAGAGCAGAGAGATTCATATTGATGTTGATATTGGGTAATAGGAAAACATGAATAGTATACTTAAAGTGGATTATTTCTTTTATAAGATAATCCTAAATCCTGTCAGCAAAGACCAGGAAATTGATCCAGCTAGACTTTAGCAGTGTAAATTATCTCCACAGCTATAAACAATGTTTTCAGTAGGACTATTCACACAAGTAAAGATTTCCAGTTCATGACCTGTAGTTACATTAGGATCATTATCTTTCACTCCTGGATAATTTAATTCCATTAGTGTATTGCCTCTCTTAAGTTTATGCTTTACATTGATGTAATATCAGCTTCAACAGAGATCCCAGTTCAATGCAGAATTAATTAGATTCTTTTAGTCCATGAAATATCAACCAAATATATACATATATGAAATAGAACAGCAACTAAACTTTGATGACCTTTCTTCTTGACAAGGTATTTCAAAGTGACTATTTTTTATAAGTGCACTAAAGGATTTTTGGAGAAAAATTGACATGTTAATTCAGATGCATCCATTTTAAATCGATCAAATCTAAATATCATCAGCACCTGGAAATAATAATCATCAACATAAATAGTTCAACTGCACCACATTAGCTAGTGTCTTAAAGAGCTAAAAGCTTGAGACTATTCTCTTGTCCACCATCTTGCTTACAGTCAACACACTGAGATATGAGGCCCTTCAATAGTAGTGTCATCTGATTTTAAGAATACAGATATTTTTCATGGCCTATCTGAAGCTGATCTGTTAAAATCAGTTAATTGGAAACCAAAAAGGAAACAAGGTCAGTAAAAATTGGGATAATTTAGTTTTTAGTTGACTAAAATAGTAGTCGACTGTAAGACTAGCTTTGAATAGATCCAGATTCTGCAGGTCTTAATAAAGAAACTTCATTTGACTGAATGACTGAATATTGGTGTGAGAGCCCATTTTAAAAGGCAACAAGGGCAGAAGAACATGGAAATGTGTAAACACAAGTCCTCAGTCTTCATGAACCACCTTAACAAGTATGGATATACCTTTTACACCATGAAGACAAAATCCTGCAGCAGAATGGAGTAAAAAATCATTTACCACCCTTTTTGTCCGTACTTTTCCACAGCTCCCCAGGAGACTGAATATACTTCAGAATGCTTTCCAATGAGACATCAGGAAAAGCTATAATTATGATTTTCTGTCAGAATATCTAACACCATGTCTCTGAGGCCATTAGCTATACCTAGCTAATCAGAGAATTCAGAAAAGAGGCTTCCATCAAATCGCTTTATTACACCTCCCCATTTTAAAAATGTTTAACCTGAGACAAATTAAAAAAATTGACTGAACTCACAGAGATAAAAGGTGAGGTTGGGTTTAAAACTGAACACAATTCCCTTGATTTGCTGTGACCAATAATTATAATCCTTACAAAAGCACTAGTAAAACTTTATCAAATTCAAGACATAATTCCACTTGTTTATTAAAACTGAAACACAGTAAAACTGAGCTTAGTACCAACTTACTTTCAACATCAAAAAGAATATTAACAGAACCAGATAGGGAATATTTTGCTATTCTGAAAAATATATTCAATTAGCTTTTCAGTGGATGACAAGCATATTATGATTAGATAAATTAGTTTAGATAAACTTCTCTAACACTCACTGAAAATGCTTTCTATATCTTTCTCAAAATCAAGAAAAAATATGTTGACCAGGTTTTCCTATGCTCAGGCTTATTACTAAAAAACCCCTGTCTGAACTATTGTAGAAAACCAAGGTCTTTATCTTGACATACCTTTTAGATAAGACCAAGGACAGGAGAAGAGATCAGCTGATTATGAAACCATGGACCAGAAAATTTTAGGACAGAGATTTCAGAAATTTGATGCAGAAATTTAGGACTGGAAGACCATTTAGTATTGTTTGCTTTCTCTAAAAATAGAAGGAATTCTCTTTCCCCATTTTTTCCCTGCTTGTGTATCACTAATAATATCTTTTCCCAGGGATAAATGTTTTTTTGATGGATCATTTTACAAAATCTCAGTGTCAGCAAATAAAAAAAAAAAAAAAAGAACATTTTTTACTGACAAGAATTTACACCTTAATCAGATGAAATTAAAAGACAATCAAAAGGGAAAAAATAAAACATCAAAAGGGAAGGGAGGTACTTTAGCCAATATTCCTCATTATGAGATAGTTTCTGAAAGAGAAATAGAACAGAAGTTTGCACATGTATGATTCAATATCCAGTCCACAAACCTTAAAAGCTTCTGGAAAATCATTACGAAAGATATGTAATGAACGGTTTAAAAATTTAGCTCCTCAAGGGCTGTCTAACCAAAGAGAAATCCTTCAGTGGGCTCTGATCAGTGTACACAGAAATAAGTGTCTCTCTAAGACACTTCGCCTGTGTGCATACTATAGTATTTATAAAACGTGGAAAAATCCACACTGTTAATGGAGATATCCACAAATGGTGGAAATTGATGTAATCTTCCTTAATATATACCATGATGCTTGTTGTCATACACCAAAGCCATTTAGGACAGCAGATTTCAGGCAACTAGTATGAATTTTGGTCAGATAGGAGAGACATTTAAAAAAGTACTTCAAAGACATCAAATAAAAATAATAGGATCTGAATTTAATATCAGTTCTTTGATTTGGGCTATACATATTTTGGGTTTATTTTTCCTCCTCTTTACTAAATTTTGTATTCTAAGCCACATTAAGGAATTAACTTTGCTTTCTATTTATTTACATCTCCTGAGATTCAAATTACATGAGAGAAAAATTCAACTTCACAACTGACCTATGGCATAACAAGATTAAGATATCAAAGGAGAGAAACTTAATCTAACATTGTTCAAATGTTCCAAAGGAGGTGAAGAATTGATGAAAATCACTTCTATGCCCATTTTGAAAATGGAATGACCTTTTAATCCACTTGAAATAATATAAGTAGATGCAAATTATTCTGGTCTAAAATAGAAATGTGCACTGGTTTGAGGTATTGAGATACTTTACATTCTAGGAATGATGCATATCTTTGTTGAAATTGAAAGAATACAGAGTAAATAGATATTTAAATTTTTACAAATGTTATAGGGTAAGTGTTCCCGAATGACATAGCTATACTATGCTCATGTCATTGATATAATGAAAAAAACACACATGAGATTTAAAAGCAATTCCACTTTCAAAGTATTTTATATTGATAAAATTATATCAAGTTACATTGAAACTTATTCAATGACACATTCCTGGATCCTACAAGTGTCTAAATTTGTACCTTTTTCTGAATCTCATTGAAATAGAGAGTTAAGGTTAAAATCTATTTTTACAAATGTGGAAAGTGCTACCTTTTTTTATTAGTATTGCTGACCTTTACTGGATACTTATTGATTACATAAATGCATATCTCTGCATTTATGTGCAGAAGTCGTTGTTAGATTGTTCTTTTACTGTTTTTGAGATATGGACTTATTCCTTTTCCCCTCACATCTGAAGAAATAATGACAATATGGTGTTTTTGTTACTTTATACATTTACCTCACTTGCTGGCAACCTGAGTGCAATTGAATTTGTGTGAGTCTGTTCACACATTAATGCTTAATCCAGCCTTAGCAGTGAGAATAGAAACGGACAGAAAATTATCTTAAAATTCAGCGGAGAAATTAAGCTGGCACAGCTTAATGGACTGTGCTAGAAGATTGGGACACATTAAAACGATGTGCTGTGATGTGGAGAGCTCGGCTGAACTCACCTGTACCAAGTGATCTCAGGGGGAGGTGATCCAGTGGCTCTGCAGAACAGAGTTATTGACTCTCCTCGATCTGCCGTGGCATTGAAGGATTTCTGCAGTAGAATGATTGTAGGGGGGACTGAAAAATAAAACATTTCCAATGAATGAAAAATAAAATATTTTAGGTGTTCCTGGAGAAATTTAAAACACAGGATCCTTTGCTAACTTGGGAATTTAGGCTTACAATTAGGGATCAAGTTACCATGTGAATTATTGTTTGTAGTATTTGTTCACTTTTGTTAAATTCAAGATTTTTAATATTATCAGGAAATTTATAACCTTTTTTTTTTAAATAGAATAGATTTTTGGAAGTCTTTTTCAGGAGTTCTTTAATTTTCTTACAGAAAACTCTAAGATGACTGAAATTACACCTAACACATATAAGACAATAAAAACATAAGACACAAAACTATGTCCCGATGTTAGAAAATGTTTCAAAAAGAGGGATCAGTACACAGGAGTCTCGATTGTGCATATTCAATCCTTTTATTGAGCCCCAGCATACTTCCCAGGCAGGAATATCACCAGCTTCCAAAGGGCAAATGCAATGCAATGGGTGCACCAATGCAATGTGCAACCAATGGATGCAATCCATTTGTATTTCCAAGAATTTAATTTTGTTCTAATAGTTAAAAAGGTTTTCTTTTCTTGATGGGATTAAATAATTATTAAAAGATAACATTTAAAACATTAATATTAATCAAATAATAACATTTTTAACTGTTATAAAATCGTAAGAGTTCACAAAGAACCTCTACCCAACCGAAAAAATAGCAATAATATTTGACACAGAATAACTCATGGGATGATATTTAACATATCTGTTTACATATCTTCTTCTATTAATTAACATGCAAATATGAAATGTTCAAGGCCAAATCAGGTGGAGGTCTGAGGAACTGGGTACAGCAGATGTCCCTGCCCATGGCAGGTGTTTGAAACTAGATGGTCTTTAAATTCCCTCCAATCCAAACTATTCTGTGATTCTACGAAACATACAAATAAAAACAATCCAAACAGGTTGGATGGAAGTTGATATGTGGAGAAGAATGAATGCCACAGAAAGTGAGAGGAAAGGGAAAAGGTTAGAGCTTCACAAAATAGAGGTCAGCTAGCAAGAACATCCTGGGAGATGACAGAGTGACTCAGTTATCCTTTTTATCTTTACTCTTTACTAGTGAAAAGATGAAACAGGCAACCCCAACAAATTTGTTTTTAGTGTTCCATTGCATTCCAACAGATTTTTCTCACCCACTCTTGAAAACCAACTGTTGTGGCTCTCTACCAAATATTTCAGAAGCCTTTTCACTTCTGAATCTTAAATATATCAAATTAATACAAAATCATGTACCAGAATTATCAATGATAAGTAACTGTGTGTTTTTATGTACTTTTCACATTTTTAATGGTGTGTTTCATAGTGTTTCACAGATCACTTCTTTCCTATCTGAAATTGCATGGGCCATTACTCAGCACACAAAACCCTTCTGCTGTGCAACGGGAATTTATCCATCTCCAATAAAAAAACCCCACACAATGCTACTTAGAAAGCTTTTAATGCATTTTAGCTATTTTGCAATGCATTCTAATGTCTGGACCTTGAAAACAGCTGGGAACATGAGGAGATAATTCTTTGCTAAAAGGATCTTCACTGTTCACCACTAAGAACTACAGGACTACAGGACGGTTCAGTGCATTACTTAAGTATTTACTAAGTGCTTCAATCTTCCAAGAGATACTGCAATGACAATAAAATGAAATATTATTTTCTCTTTTGAAAAGTAAAATTTTATTTTGTTCGTAATTTTTCAAGGAATAAATCTGTTTTTATGCTTCTATGTACAGAGGTTGGATCTAAAGTGTAAAGCTACAAGACGAAAAGCGAAATGAAGGTATGGTGGTAAATCTCTCTCATTTCATATTTAAAGCAGAGTGGCAGACCTCAGTCCCATATAACTGTGTAAATAGCTCTCTTTCATTAATTTCAGTGAGATCAGGATGACTATTTAATTTATGGAATTTCTCAGATAGCAAAAAGTAAATCTAAGTAGTACATTAGGGAAAAATAATTTTAAAAAAAGAATAAGGAAAACCAAAGAGAGACAAAAGAACAAATAAAAGAAACCTTTGTTTACAGGAGGACTTGAATTTTTTCATTCTCCTCTATATCAACCATTTGCAATCACAGAAAACCGTGACGTTCAGATCTCACTGTAAATACAACTAGAAAAGAAATGCTAAAAAAAATTTAGCATTGAAAGAAGAAAAGAAACGTAAACATCAGATTTCTAAGAGATAATCTAGCTGTCAACTTCTTACCCATTATAACCCTCCAAGGATTTCCATACATTAGAAATTACCCTGATATCAAACTTTGCTGCAAGATTTAATTATTTTTGAGTAAATTTGCAAACTGTTCATATGCAAACTTTAATTAAAAAAAACAAAATCTACTATATTTACCATGGTATGCCAGATTTCATAAAGTACCCCTTAGTTCTTTTGTTACAGTTTATCCTGCTTCAGAGACCTTACATACTTCTATCCTGGTTTAGTTGAAACCAGGACAACTTTTTCATTGGACTCAATGCTCCTTGGGGGTCCCTTCCAGTTCACCTCATTCTGTGATTCTTATTATAGAAATATTTTTAGCATAGATTTTTCATATTCCTGTAGATTCTACAGTGACTATAACAAGATGATTAAATAAACAGTAAAGCTCTAAAGCTGAATAACTTTTACATACAAATACGTTCATAATAATATTTTCTTTTTATTGCAAGCTCAGATTATCCTCTAAAGTATTTCTTCTTTCTCTTTTAGAAAAGAAGATGCAGTGAAAATATGGAAATATGGCCATGTAGCTTTTGGTGGCCTATAGACTGATCCTTCTCTTTTTTTTTTTGTTTTGTTTTTGTTTTTGAATCCAGTTCATTTATAGGCTTTTTTTTTCACCAAAAAAAACTTCAATTTTTTTTCTGCATTTTAATATTAAAACACTACAATTTTTTGCTGCATTTTAATATTACTCTAAAAGCTTTTTTGGATCAAATTTTATCCCTTCAACTTTATGTAGGCAAACCTACTTATTACTATAAATGAAGCAGGAAATAGCTCTTAATTGATGTCACTCTACATGACCAACAGTGTCATAATCACTTATTTGGCAGCTCCTTCTCCTCCCAAGACTGAAGTTTAGAGATGAGTGTTAAAATTCTTGCCTAGAGTCATAATAAATATAAGAAGGACCAGATTATTTTTTTATGATTCAGCAAAAAATAATGTGAAGTCTGACCATGGTTTGCAAACCAATGGTTTAGGTTAAATACAGACTGTCTCTGCTCAACTGCATATAAATAGAGATGAAAGTTAATCAGAAGGTGGGTTCATATCCCTGTACATAAATAGAAGCAGAGGAAAATCTCATTTGGCATTTTAAATGCTGCCAGATTCACTGTTGGAATTGTACATAACCACAAGTCATGGTAATGTAGGACCAGAATGTACCACCTACAATAATCTAGAGAATTCTGCCTCAGATGTTGCTGCTTGACAGTGTGGACTAAGAAATACCTGTGGCAGAATCTGCTCCTCCTGCTGAAACTAGCTGTGCCTTCACCTTCCATAATGATTTGTGTTTACTGGGGTTTGCTGGGAAGGACCAGTCAAGGGCACAGCATTTAAAGCTCTGAACCCAAGACACACTGTGGAAGAATTTCACTGAAAAGCTGACATTAAACAGACTGCAGAGATAAAAAATGCCCTTTATGAACGGTGTCCTTTCCAGGCAATATATGAAGAGATAGTTATCTTTCACCAGGTCAATGCAGAGGTTAAGAGAGGTTGAGTGAAATGCTCCCTCTTGTCTCAATTCATTGATTTTCCCTCTTAGAGGTCTATTATAAACTGATGAAAACGTACAATGCAAATTTTCAGGTAACTCCTCACATATTTTATCCCTCACAAAAATAAAAGTTGAAAAAATCTGTAACTGACACTGTAATAAAATGTATCTGTGACTTTTGGGACAGCTCATAAAGTACATTACACAGTGAAGGCGAATAATTATGAAAAATCAAGTGTGTTTTTTTTAAGAGTAAATGACAAAAAACTGAAAAATAGACTGACTGACTATTATAATCTGAAATTCAAGTCTTGAAATAATTATTGTACTATAAATGATGAATAATAATGATCTATGCTTTACATATTTATATTTACTGATATTATGAAATTCAATGAATTCTATTTACACAGTATAGTAGGTTTGTTTTTTTAATATGAAGGAATTATATTAATAGGAAACCAATACTAAACAGATGTGACAATTATATTAACCAGTTTAATAAGGTTTTTTTAGAAGTTGATACATGTTGAAATAGGCCATAATAATCAAATAAAGAAAGAAGTCAAATGGTCAACTTTACTCCTTACCATTCACAATAACAATTATGTCCCGAAAGTCAATTTCTCCTCTTGCTTCCACTCTTCCTTCACATCTGTAAACTCCTTCATCACTTTTATTGATCTTAAGAATTTGGAGATTATTGTTTGCTAATATCGCAAATCGATCTAGAAAGAAAAATAAGAGATCAAGTGGCATAAATCAAAGAAATCAAGACAACATGAGGAACACTAACTTAAATTATAAATATTTAAGTACTTTCTCTGTACAGTCAGAATACTCATTGACAAAACATTTGTACATTTAAAAAGAAAATGTAGGCTGAGAAGTTTGGGGTTTCTTCATTCCAAAGCACATTGAAATTCCTAGAATTCAATCTGGACTTTCCATCCATAATTTCCTACTTACTCCAAGGAGTAATCAACTGTAAGTTAAATAACAATTTATTGCAAAAGGAGTGGAATACTCATGAGCATTTACACAGAAGAACAAAAGGATTAAATGGAAAAAAAAAGACTCAAAAATTAAATTGATCAATTTTTAATAACATAGGCAACAAAATGCTGTTTCCCTCTCTATCTAGACCATCTGTCTTTGTACCCATTCTGCAGCCCAATGTTTAATGATTTTCAGCTTGCTTGCCCTTCCTTCCTCGGGTTCCTTTCTTTATTCACTCTTGGTCAATGATATCTTTCACCACCCTCTAACACTTCACAGAAATGGCAACAAAGACATAAACCAAAAAAAGAAAGCACTCTATCTTCTGAAAAGGCCAGCATAAACTGAAATTTAGTAGACATTTTGTGGAGCTGAAGGACACTGTAAAATCAGGCTCTGAAAGAAAACCATGTACAGGCTTTTCTGCAAATGCAGCAGCAAAATTGTAGTCTTCAGGAGTAAACTGGACCTGAATTTAATTTTTCCTCTCCCTTGTCTCTGAACTAGTATTGGGTTTATGTGTTGATCTGTTGGCCTCAAGGATCAGATATCTCCTTAGTAATCCATGGAAGATCCTATGCTACAGCAAATTAATCATGAACTGCAACCCAGAGAAAGGATCCACACTGGAAATGTCACAGACTGACCACAGGCTCCATTCCCCAATCTCCCTGCATTGCTTGGGGTGGGTGAGGTAGAGGAGTCAGCAAGGAAAGAGTAAAGTCTGAGAAAAAGGAGAGGGGAGATATTGCTTTAATTTTGTCTTTGTGTTTCACCATTCAACACTATTTAACTTGAAATAAATTTAATTAATTTTCCCCTCCGTCAAACCCATTTTGCTAATGCCGGTGAGCGCTCTCCCTGTCTTAATCTCAACATACTTTTTGTCTCATTTTCTCCTGTTATCTTGTTGTCTTTAGTTTTTTTGGCAAGACTTTGTGGGGGATACAGAAGTGGCTTCTTTGAGAAGCTTCCAGAAGTTTCACCCATGTCCTAGAGAGCCACTGCCAGCAGGCTCGAAGAAGGACCTGCCCCTGGCCAAGGCCATCAGCAGCTCTGGGATAACTGATTTAAGAAAGGGAAAATTAATGTGCAACAGCAATTGCAGCCAGGGGAGGAGGGAGAAGACTTGAGCAGAACCACCCTGAAGACTGCCAGGTCAGTGAAGAGGGAGGAAGAGGAGGTGTCAGAGCAGAGATTCCCTGGCAGGCCATGGTGCACACCATAGAGAGGCAGCTGTGCCCCTGCAACCCATCAGGTCCACAGGGGAGCAGAGTGCCACCTGCAGCCCCTGGATGACCTGGTGGATGCCTGAAGGAGGCTTGACCCTGTGGGAAACCTGTGCTGGAGCAGGCTCCTTGCCAGGACCTGTGAAGAGAGAGGAACCAGTGCCAAAGCAGGTTTTGTGCAAGGGCTGGGATGCCCATACTGAAATGGTTCTAGAAGAACTGCAGGCTTTTGGAAGCACTGCTGAAGTTTGTGGAGGTGTCCCCATGCTGGAGCAGGGGAAGAACATGAAGAGTCCTCCCCTGAGGAGGAAGGAGCAGGAGGAGAAAGTGTTTGGAATCATGTTAAGCCTGAGAAGAAAGAAGGTATGGGGGAAAAGTGCAATTTAAGACTTTTATTTCTCACTATCCTACTCTGATTATGTTGGTAATTATATTTGCCTCGACTCAAATCTGTTTTGCCCATGATGGCAATTGGCAAGCGATTTCTCCATGTCCTTATCTTGATCCATGAGCCTTTTATTATATTCACCCTCTCCTGTCCAGAGGAGGTGATTGAGCCAAGGTCAACCTCTTGAGGGGGGTTAGTGAGAGAAAGACTGGGTGGGTGCCTAGGAGCTCACCAAGGTAAACCCACCAAAACTAGTCCATATTAATGCACTCTTCTGAGGAGAATGACTTTCTGCAATTCACTGAATGTGGGTTTTGAAGAACTCGAACCCCTGTTATTCAGCTGTTGCTCTTGCTCTATTTTGCAACTTTCAGTATCGGAGGATTATGAGATTTAGCATTTAACTTTCATTTTTAACAAGCAAACAAATGACTTCTGTATTAGTGGCTAGAATTCTACCATAAAATGAAGAGAGAAATGGAAAAAAAAAGAAAATCATGCTTCACCTGATAGAAGTTCACAGGACATTAACACCATCAACATATTTACGCTAATTATATCTGGTTTGTTAAAGTCATGCTTGAATATTAATGCCATTTCATACACTACCACATACAAAATATATCTTTTCCTGTTCTGTTCCTACACAATTACCTGCTCAGAGCCATGCCTCCAAATGTTTTGAAATAGGGAGATCCAGCCCCTCTTTAAACCTTTAAGCATTGGTAAACCTTTTTTGGTTGGTTTTTCTGTTTGTTTGTTTGTTTGTTTTTTTCACCACAGGCATGCAATGTGTGAGATGAACGGGATGGCTGGAGGTGATCTCCATTTTTATAAAACAGAAAAAATGAGGATTCATTTAGTATCAGGAAACAAAAACTAAATGTTGGCTGGATAACTTTTCAGCTTTCATTGTAGAAAAATGGATACAGCAGTAGATAGTCCCATAAGTATATCAGAAGTTCACTGAGCCATGGATATCTTGAAAAAATTGTGCCCTTTACTAAGCAGATTCGAGTTGGTGAATCTGGAAGTAACTGGGCATTACACTACTCCAGATCATCACTGCATTGTCTGGACCAAACCCCCTCAACTTCAAATGCCTGATTTGGAACCGTCAGCCGCATGACCTCCCCCTTCAGTCATATCACATGTTAAGTGCTGTGGCTGACAGGAAGGGCTTATGTCTTTCCAGTGCCACTCAACCCAATCTGGAGGAATTTTTGGCTCATGGTTTGCAAATTTTGCTGTATATGTACCAGGCTTTGAGCCAGAATGTCCAATAAAATACTGTCTAATAGTAGGACATTACTAAAGAGCTGTTGAATAAAATATCAAAACTTTTGGAAAATGTTGAAGACCAAGACTTGTAATAATCCTTTTTCTCATACAACTGGCCATTCTTCTGTAATATATTCTAAACAAAAAATAAACACAGCATGTTAACCATCTTAAAGCAAGCAATCACCTTTGCACGTTAGTTAATACAAATGAATTTTAATGGCCTACATGGACTCTGCAGGGCAATGGCACCACATCTCCAGTACTGCAATTTGAACTGGACAAGCTAGTGATTTGAAGTGGAAAATAAATACGACTGCTACACTGAGGAAGCAGCAGGACTGTATTGCAACAGCCTGCCCAAAATGATCTGGAGGGCAAATTTGGCTCATTAGAAGCCTGCCTTCAGTCATCTTTCAGAATAAGAGAGAATTTGATCATCCACTGTAGATTTTGAATCTGGAATTTTAATATAAAACAGAATAATTTTTATTTCACTAGGCATGAAAAAAATTCTTAACTGCAAGAAAGTGGGCATGCTGTTTTTCACCTGTATTGTAAACCCACATAAAAAAAACCCACAAAGTTTATGGTGTCCTATTTTTATGTAATTTACAACTGCCACCTCCTAAACATGACTGGAGTTGTATTTGGATTTTGCTCTAGATCAGAACATAAGGGAAGTATTCTACTGTTTAACTTAAAACTTGTTTCTATCATTGTACCTTCTAGCACTGTGAAAGAAAATGGTTAAAAAAATAGAAGTTTATGCAGTAAAATTTTAAAAACTCCATTTTCAAAGTGCATGATTTTGAAGGAGAAAGGAAATGCTGCTTCATCTGCTTTGCTAATCCTACAGGCTGGTTGTAAACCAAAATGTCAATAAAAAATTTGAGCAAGATCTTTGAGGCAGTTCTACTTTTTCAAGCTCTATCATCCTCAAATGAATTTGTCCTAGATTGCTGATTCTTGTCTTATTTTCAGTGTTCTTATTTTTGAAAATTTTCTATGTTTAATTATATATATTTTTATATAAATAAATTGCAACCATTTTTTTCTAAGTGTAGAAGTTTACTGTTTCCTTTTAGTCTCTGTGTCTAGATGACAGAAGACATAGGATATACTAAATAAGAAAGAAGGGTAATCAAATCTTTCTTTCCCAATGGAGAGGAACCAAAGACTGGATCCAGAAATATCAACCAAGCTTTTTTTTTTTCCCCTAACAACTGTTCCACATTTGCTTATTTGACTTCATAAACCCCCGAAAAAACCTTTCATTTTGAAATAAAGAAAAACAATAAATTTTGACAGAATAAGAATTTTAAATATGTACTGCTACTCTGAGTTTCATTACATTCAGAGGAAAATGGATGAGAAATTCGAAACGCTGATTAATTACAATGTTAGTTCCATTTCCAGAAAATGTAAAAAAGTCCTGTTTTGAAAAGATGACTATTGAGACAGCGCTGAAAAAAATGATTCAAAGTTTTTGTGGGGGGTAAATAGAAAAAATACTGTTTGCCTAGGTAATTGCCTCTCCAGAGACTTAGAACTTGCATGTGGGGAAGGTGAGATTTATCTTAATCCAAGCTGTATCAGTCCAGCCTCAGCAGATTACTTATATCCCAGTTGCTTGTAACTCAGAGGGTAACAAGCAAACTCTCACAGTAATGCAAAATGCCTCTCCACCTGGAATTCTCTGAGCAGCTGGGCAAGTATCCCAAAGTCAGTAAGATCAGTATCACAGCTCGGTCTGCAGTGAAGTTTATCTCTGTGTGTTTTAAACATTTTCAACTCCTACAGAACAGGCACACCAGGAAGAGATCCTGTGAGGGAGGTCCCATCAATCTTTTGGGAATTTGGAAACTCATGTTACACCCAGACAAAATTCCTGATTGGAAAAAAAGACTCATGGAGGAAACCATTGTACACAGATTCTCTACAGATCACAGAACCTGATAAAATTACATTTAAGCTGACGGGCTAATGAAAACACCCCATTAAAATCCACCACAAAGTCCACTAGGACTTTAAAAAGACCTCTTTAAAAACAAGGGTTTAATATTAATTGTAATGTATAACTTAAAGAGTTACCAAAATACTAACTGTCAGCAATAGTTGTGACTTCCTCATTCCGATACAACCAGCTGACAATGGGAGCAGGTGAACTCGTAACACGGCACACAACTTCTGCATCTTCTCCCTGCCTGAACTCTTGTGGAGACACTATGTCCCGAAAAGTGAGCTTTTCTGAAAGGAAAAAAATAAAAAAAAGAAAACACAATACAGTAAGAGTCTTAACATAGCATTAAATTATATTCAATAACAAGATAAACACCACTATTAAATCTACTTATTGTGATAGTACAGAATTATTTCCATAACATAATTTTCCCACATAAGACTTAAATCATCCTGGACTCCGCCTGCAAAAATTACTTTACAATGCCTTTATATCATGCAAAATTTTGTTTATTTATATACATCCTGCAGGTTTTATAAGCATATTTTCATTGTTTTCAATGTTCCAGAACACAGTTTTTTAAACTCTACGTCTTAGAGGTTTATATATTCATGTTGATAGTTTATTTACTCTCTTGTGGGTTTTATTCCTCATTATTCTGTTATTGAATTAAAACCCCATGTTTTTATTCTATTAATTCTTCCATAAAAAACATTAAAATTTGGAAAATTCTCACGAGAAAAGTGGAATATTTGCCTCACTGCAAAAAACAGCAGCTGACTAAAATATAACATTAAAAGGCCAGTGAGAAACTATTAGGTCTATTATGACTATTAGGTCATAAGAAAATATATCATAATTTTTAGGAATTACCAAGATTGTTGTAGGTCTGCCAAGGCTTTTAATTTTTCCAAGCTCAAATAACCAAATTTGATTTTTCACATGTGTTGTATAAATCCAGTATTTTTAGGAGTCCAAGATGCTATTAATCCACGATCTCATATAAAATCTAATGCAGTTGACTAACATGCAAAAAAAAAATCTGGAAGAATTCTTGCACACAGAATAAACAAACCAACCTCTTGGCCATCTTTGTCTCTCAGGTCAAAGATGGCCAATTAAATTTCAGAATAAACTTTGGGGAGTTTAGGCCAGAGATGCAGCTTCATCTCTGTTTTTTTGTATTGATGTGAGTGCAGGCTCAAATAATCCACACAATTCCCACAGCAGGGGGAGAACAGATGTGTTGTTACATCTCTCATACATATTTGTATGAAGTCAGGAAAAAACCTCTCACAGACATCTGAGAGTCCTAAAAACCAGGCCCTAAGACTACCAAAAAGCAATCCTGCTTTTTCCTTACATCACAAATATGAATAAGGAAATTTTACACGTCTGTTCCCACAAACCTTAACATTACTTGTGTAGGTTTGCGGGTTTGTCTGACCTCAGAATTATTGAAATTAACACATGAGAATGCCTCTAGAGATTTCTGATTTTCTTAGTGTTCTACTAATGGAGTAACTGACATTTATATGCATACAAATGAATTCCTGAGAAATTGAAATCCTTTGAATTGTGAGGTTTCAAGCCACCATGTAATCACTTCTAATTGCTACCACCCTTTTATTGGTTGTTTTATCAAATGATTTTTTTTTAATCTTCTTTTTTTAATCTATGTCTTTTGTTATCTGAATTATCTGTATCTCTCAGAAGCAGCGCTTTACCATTCTACTCTGTATTTTTTGTCTCATTGTAATTTTTTCACATTTAAAAAACCTGTTCTCCAATGAATTTAGATCCTAACTCAGCTGATGGGCTGCTGGCATATGCCCCATCTTTCACCAACAAAGACCTTGCCTCACGTTTTCCCTGTGCTTGTTTCATGCACAGCTTTTAGCTATTTTTGATTGATCTAAAGAATGTGATACAATGGAGTTATTCAACACTGAGAAAAAAGCTACTCAAATCTCTCAGAGAATGTCATACTACAATAGAATGCATTTATTTTTCAAATATACTCCTCAACTTGTTGCTTGCAATTGAAATCCATTTTGGTTACTTATTACACTGAATTTCAATGGCTTATGTCAAAATTCATTCATAAGGCCAAGAATAGCAGAAGTCAGAGATTAAAATAACAATTCAGTAAAAAATCCATTTTTAAATGTCATATATTTCACTTCCTGCACTTTTATTTATGCACATATTTGTAATATTTTGTAGTTGGTAAACTGTACACACACTCGTAATACAAATTATACTGATCTATTTTTTTTCCTCCTATTTTCTAATTTCTTTGAGGGGCAGACAGTGAACCCTCATAAGATGACATTCTAAAATACAGGAGAAAAGCAATCTACAATAGTTATAAGTAGCCCTCCAATTAATTCAAATCTTTGTCATAATGTCTACTTACTAAACTGCACAGGAGGCAATTATTTGGAAGATTAAATTCAGAGCTTGGTATGATATTTTGAGAGGCTTTACTTACTCTATGCAAGTGTCTTTTAAAACAGAGTCTTTTGTTTGGTAATTGATGGCATTTTACTTACGATAAATCTCCAAAACGACAGTAGCTTCTTGAGTTTGTCCTTTAGCATCTGTTGCTTGGCACCGGTATATACCAGCATCTTCTATGTTTGCGTTATAAATGGTGAGGCGTGAGCGGACACCTTCCTTCTGAACAACCACCCTCTGACTGGAAACAATCTTCTCTCCTTGGGGGTTGTACCAATCTATGTTCTCAGGCTCACCAATGGCTACAAACAAAACCAAAACCGATGCAAATTTAGACATTTAGAAGGACATTGTGCAACGTGTATGCCTACCCAATGCACAGTCTGTGCAGTGTCAGGAATTTAAAATGAATTCAGGAAGAGTTTTTTCATGGAAAGGGTTGTCAGGCACTGGCTACCCAGGAAGATGGTGGAATCACCCTGGAGGTACTCAAGGGATGACTGGATATGACACTTAGTGCCATGCTCTAGTTGACAAGGTGGTGATCACTCAAAACTTAGACTTGGCAGTCTTGGAGGTCTTTTCCACCTCAGCGATTCTGTGATTCTGCAATGTCAGCTAATTGCTAAATTATGCCAGTTGTAAGAAAGACAAAGCAGGACAAAACTGCAGGCAGATGTACAATCTTTTGAGACAGGGTAAATAGCAGCTAAAGGATTTCAAGAGAGGGAAAAAAAACACAGAAAAGTGTAAAGTCTTATATAGGAAAGAAACAGGCTGTCAATGACTGGATCAACAAGTCAGGTCATCAGGTAGTGGCACTGTCAGTGTAGTTGGGCCATATGTCACTGTCAATGGAATATCTCAACTCAGCACCATCAAGGATCCATATCAATCAGCTGCAAATGCAAATTCTTATCCTCCTGACTGATTACTGCCTCACCAGAAAAAAAATCTCCTTTTTGTCTCATTAAGTTGGAGAGGATTTAATTCCTTAGTTTAAATAAGTGACAATTTTTTAACTACAAAAGCATCCTAACAGATACAAATTACCTGTACTGATATAGAGAATTCAAACTGATTCAGTGTGTGAAATGAGGAGATCTTAGACTGGAAATGTGAAGCCAGTGAAGTCTTAATATTTGCCACAATTCTCACAAGTCAATGTGAATGTACAATAATATGTTAATTTAATATTTTGAAACAACTACTCCAGTTGCAAATACATAAAAATTTCAAAATTTAACACAAATTATATACTTACAAATAAAATTAATACATACCTGTGCATGTGAAGAACTTGGATTCACCCACACTGAGCTCAACTTTGCTAAGTGAAATTGTTACTTGAAGTAAAGCTGAAAAATATAAAGTAGATTGTAAATTAATTTGGGAATTTATGAGTTTAAATCTTATATTTTCAAGTTTTTTATTGTTTTCATTCTATGTACTGAATCTGTTCTACAAGTATAAAATTTCAACTGAACATTGCTATGTTTTGAACTAAAGTACATATTGAGATAGAGAAAACAATCTAAATAAGGATATCACACGATGATGACAGCCTTATATCCCAAACCTGAGGACAAAATTAAAGAAGGGGGAAAAAAAAGAAAATGTGAGAGAAATATACATGAACATAAAACTAGAAATTAAATGAGAAAAAGGTGATTTGTAACACACAGAACAAGGGTAAATCATGTCTGACTCACTCCACCATTTTCTAGGATAAAATTATAAGTTTTTTGTACAACAGAAGAACAGTGGATGGCAATTACCTTGACTTTATCAAGGCTTTTAGCTTTCCCTCCCAGAATAGTCTCATATTTGAGTGTATTGGCTATAAAAAGCAAGGTTTTGTTAGGGGGGCTGGTTGCAGGGCAGGGAGTTCGGAGGTTGTGCTGTGACGGATACAGGCAGTTCTAGCTGGGTCAGGATGGAGCCACTGCAGGACATAACTGAGAGGGCTGAAGGAGTTTGTAGCACCTCTTAGAATGCCAGAGAGAGAGACAAGAAGGCCAAAGTGATAAGAGGTGCTCCATGGCACAATTGGCAACACTCCAGGACTCTGGCCAATGCATGAGCCCATGAGAGAGCAAACACATTCTGAAAGGACTGTGGATAACCCACAATGAAAAGGAGGAAATGAGTTAGGCAGAAGGAGCAGTGGAAGAAAAGAGTGAAAATGAAGGAATGACAGAAAGGAACCACTGTGTCCTCACCCCAGCCCCCTGTATTATCCATCACCTCACTGAATGGACTGTTACCTGCATGGGTGGTGGTAATAAGGGGAGTGAAGGCCAGGAATAGGAGGGAGTGGTATCTGGAGTCTGGGAAAGAGGCAGAAAGGTGTTTTCTTTAAGTCTCTAGTTTTTTTTTTTATGTGACAAATTTTACCCATGAATATAACTTCAAAACTTACTAAAAGCCACAGCAATTTTGTTCTATTGATTGTAAAAATTCAAGAAAAGCTGAGCAAAGAAAAACTATCAGCAAAGTGCTATCCATAGATATTAACATTAGAACTATTATAATTAAGAGAAAAGTGCAATAAAATAGATTTGCTATTAACTTTTATGCAATTAGCCTAAATAAGCAAGAATTAGACAAGATGTGAATTTTTTGTTCCAATAGTCATATCAAAAGCTATATGAAAAAAGACAAAGAAAATTGAAGATTATCAGTTTTCTATATCAGTCTCCCAACCTAAACTTAACTGAACTGGGTTTTTTTCCACAAAAATTGCTCACAAACAAACAAAAAAATTAAATATCAAATATCTGTACAGCACATAACATTTTTCATGCGATTTCCTGAATTGTGAAAGCTTTTCCTAAGAAGATCATCAGAACTGAATTTTTTTTAGTGAATATTAATATTTTATGTCCTGTTCCCACAAGAAAATAGCTAAGAATAAAAAAAAAAAACCAAACAGTAAAAGCCACAAAGAACATATCCTGCCTCAGAAAAAGGTAAATATCTGTGTCCACTCTGCTAAAATCAAAAATTATCAGTCCATAAAGACAACCAGAAGATGACAGGACTGCCTAGTCCAGAAAGAAGCTGAAGGAGACTGTAAAAATGTTGAGTATAGTACTATGGAGGAGGGAGCAGTGGAATTTCCAGTGCAGCAGTGAGGAGCACGGTGAAGGCTCCTTTAGGACACCCAGAGCCCTGACAGAGGAAGAGTTGGCTTGTCCTCATCTCTGGTCTTTACACCCATGGTACCAAAACCCAAAATTTACATGTAAAAAAGGAAAAGAGTTTAACACAAGGTTTTACATTTTGTTGTAATAAGAATCAAAGAGTAATCAATCATCCAGGAGGCTACTCCAAGCCTCATTTCTTTATTTAACTGTCAGGTAAAGCTTTACTATAGTCTCAAGACCTGGTGGAAACCAAGGTACTAATAAATACAGCCATGGGGGAACTTGAGGAGCTTGGATATTTATTCCATGCCACATTCCACATCACCATTTTTCTGATACCATATTCTTTTAAAGAGCAGTCTTTTACATTTGCTCCAGAAATATATATGTTAGCAGTGAAATATATGTGAAATGTATATTTCAGCAGGGTTTCTTCAAGGATAATTGCATTTCTGAATTCCAATAACTGATATCAAACTATATAAATGCAATAGACTAGGTAATACATGTCAGGTAGAATGTAAGAGGTGGTATGATGAGAGGTGTAAAAGTAAGGGAATATTTTTCCTTCATAAATTAAACAGATACTTGAGATTGCAACACAGCTTTGGCAGAGGTCTCAAATCCAATTAAATTTCTTAGCATGAGTGTAACTACATAAACTCTGTAGAGATGCTAGCTACATCTCTGAAACCAAAAGGAAATATTTTTTTCTACATATGGTACTTTAATATTCACAAAATAGAAAAATATAAAACCATCTGTCCCATTTTCCCACCCTCAAAATTTTCCTAGCTCTGCTTAATGTAAATAAAAAAATATTGCTTCTTGCAACCTAGAAGTAAAAATATTGCTCAAGTTATTAATCTAGAAATCTCTGCTTTTTAGTAGTTAGGCAAATGAAGCTAGGAGAATACTCACTTGTTACTTAATGAAAGCAAAATATTGCAAAGAGACAACACATTCAGAAAATTTCACCGTACTTCCAAATCTGTCTCAAGAGCTACAAAGAGTATAAGCCCTGATGAAGACGGCGGAAATGTAGTCACAACTCAAAATTATTACTGTACAATAACTAATGGATTAATAAAACATGGAGTTCTTTGCATCAGGCTGTTGTGAATCTCTTTAAATACACAGTTGAATGCTTATTTTATCAGATCAGTGGAGATATTGTAAATATTTAGCAGATGTGCCACCTTTGTTAAACTAAGCCCAGAAATAAATAACACCTCCTTGATAGATCTGAAAAAGTATTTTCTCTTCCCATGTTTCCAAGAATATCACCAAAGTATTCACCTATTAAAAAAAAAAAGGAAAAAAAGGCAAGATGTAAAAGATCTATTCAAGCAGAAGTCTGGGGAGTGTAATGCTAGTGTAGTACAGATGTTCTGGGAAAAAGTGAATTCGTCTGGGGCTTCCCTCAGTCTTTGGTACATGTCCAATTTCACAGCAAAATAAAAGAGCACTACTAGAACTAGGTGATACAACCAATCCCTTCCCTTTTGATCAGTCATTATAAAGGAATTATTATCAGTTGTAATACGCTAAGAGGATTCTGGTGAATTATTCCTTAATGGTTTTAAAAATCACCAAGGAAGATAAGTAGGAACAGTAATGAGAGGTCCATTTGTACTGCTAAATATGGAGACAGATGACTGCATTCATAAGGACTAATATTTAGTAGACTAATTGATTTCAGTCCCATTAGCAGCAGTAGCCTTCAGGTTTCAGAACTAACATCACAAATCTGCCATAGGTGGCATCTGTGCAGATGCAACAAAAGTGAGGTGCCATCACTGAGAGATAACAAAAATTGTAGCAATAAGTCACTCACATGTGTACTTCTACTGTCCCTTAGCGATATATTACAACACGTTCAAAATCTATACCATAAAAATGTCCATTTAAATGTATAAATATAAAAGATGTACAAAGTAGTAAAAAGGTAAAGTGGAGGATATTTTTATAAAAATATGAAAAATATTGATTAAAGCTCTGCTTCAACTAATAAACCCACTCAACATCTTCTTGCTAATTCCATTTCTTAAAAAAAAAAAAATCCCACCTAAGCACTGATAAAACTTGAAAAAACTTCCTTTTGTCTGGATTGGAAAGACACCAACAACAAAAGATATCATGTTCTGTTATAGTTTCCACAATATAAATTGCATACAGCATAGTTGAACAGTTTCATGCTACATCAATACATCAATTCATTAACTTTTTGAATTTACTTTTCAAGCATTAGACATCACTCAGCTGTGGAGGGGTCTTTCTAAACCTGCTGGACTGCAAATTCTCTGAAAAGGAGAGGATAATGGGAAGGCAGTAAAAAGGAAAAGATGCAGCTCTGAAGACAAAGCAAGGCATAACTTGGGATCAACATGGAGATAAGGGAAGCAGTGAGAGGCACAGACACTCATTTGGATCGCTTTGGCACTGGCTTCTAACAAAAACAACTAGACTGCAAGATTGAGCTGAGAGGACTGTTTTCCTTGGGAAGGTCCAAATTCTGTTTAGTGTAGGTTTCTGACAAAAGCTATACCCTTGGCTATTGGTGTCCTTTGACTTCATTCAGTAAGCAAATTGGGTGATGTAGTTTTGTTTTCAGTAAATGATTTAACTTCTATTTAATATATGCTTAGAAAACTAGGCTTCATTATCCTTGAGCATGAAGAAATTAATATGTTTTTAATAGGTATCAAATTCAATCCCAGGGCAACCACTCACCCAATTAATCTTTTTACCTTTTATCATGCAGAATTCCAAGAATATTATGTTCAAGTGCACTGATGCCCAGATAAAAGTGATGGGATTTGAATGAAAATTGCACAACCCTTGAAGAAATTGATTCTCTCTTAAAATTCTAATAATTTATAATTTAAATATAAATGAAACACCATTGAAAAAACACTTTGTGGGTTTTTACTATATTTTAGAGCCTTTTGGACCTCTACGTTGAAATGAGGAAACATAAACTAGTAAATATACAATGAACTTGTTAAGTATCAGACAGTGCAAGGAAATTTTATTTTAGGCTAAATGCTAGAGTTCTTTTTAAAAATATGAATAGTTTTAACTTTCTTAGCTACTAAGTCTGCAAAGTAAAAAATACAAATCCAAAAAATCATTAAACAAGCCATAAAGTTACATTTCCATTAGCAAAAGTCTGATCTAAGCCATCTCCATGAGTAACCAAAAAATTGGGAACAGTATACTTCTTCCCTGAAGATCTCAATTAAAAAACAATATAAAATACAGCTGAATTAAAGTCTATTTAAAGTTGTTTGCACTTGGGAGGTGGAATGACCCAATGGAAACCATGTTTGGAGATTTCATAAGTCACCTAAGGTACTGTTGTTTTTTGACATAAACAAAGAAAACTCCAACACTTTAGACCTTTGAAGAGGGAACAGCATGCAGTCAAATATTAAACAAGAGATGACTAGTATAGGTCATGACATAGTTATTAAAATTATCATTAAACAGCAAACCCACAATGAAATCTTAGGAAAAAAAATAGAATTTTACCGCATACTGAGACATCTCTCTTATATCCAAGTGAACTATCTATGGGGAAAAAAATCCTATTATCCTGTCCTGAAAAGGAGATGATCCTGTTGTTGAGCTTGTAAAGCCTGTGAGACTTGTAGTGTTTAAAACCACCTAATGCATTTGTAATCCTTTGGGAACAAAGAGAATGCTGAAGAATATTTTTTTTTCTATGTGCGTGAGAACCTACAGTGAAAAATTAATCCAAACAGACTATTCAAACGCAATTCATTCATTTAATGTTTAAACTTGCTCATTTAAATGTACTTTTTGGGTTTTTTTTTACATCTTTTGCAGTTTAATATAAACTACATGAAATTTCTTATTCATCCTTTTCTAATATCCTAATATCCTGTAAACAATGTAGTCCTGTTTTTTTTCTTATGAATAAAGGTATATTAACTGGCCTTATATATCCTTCTTCCATTGAATGCCCTTGAATACTCGTCTGCAAGTTTTGTAAAATCATATGAAAGACAAACTGTACCTGCAAAGATAACAAACATAAATTTATACCCTAAAGAGTTTGGTTATTTACAATTTTCTAGTGGGCTGACTACTAATAAATCATAAAGCATCACTTCTCCATGGTATGACAGTACTGAGAGATGTTACATTTATAATTGCTTGGCAGAAAGTTTCACAATTAATTAAGTAGCTCACTATAAATGAACTTTCCATTTCACCATATTAGCCTTAATTTGGATTTGTCAGTAGAGAATACAGTTCTGATTTAAAGTTCTATGGTTTTATTTGAATTATTATGTATTCCTTCTTCAATTTCTGTCTTATAGATTACAGAGTGTTTTATTTTTAGTGAGACAAAACATTCTTTGTGTCATCATGAATTCATTTCCTACATCTGTTGAAGCGCCATTTTCCCTGATGAGAGGAGCTGGAAGTCACACAAAGTTCAAACTGCCTTCTGGGCCAGAACAGATGTTGTAGGGGTGAAAAGCACAATGAAAGAGCGCCAACACAATCCAGTTTTGTGCAACAAATACTGAATCATAATCAGAAAATCCTCTGTTAAACATTCTTTTCTATGACACTTGCAGCAGAAAAAGTTAAATAGATAAGCCATTAATATCTGAGCAGAGACAGTAAACAAGTATGAACCAGTCTGCTTGCTACAATTCCATTCAAAAGACTAATCTTAAACAGAAGTTACTCACTACTGTTCCCCCAAAAGCCAAGCAAACTACAGTTTAGAAATAAACTCATAAATATTGTAGGTGCTATTGAGATTTTCAGGCAACTTGATAATGGGAGCTCAATTCTTCAAAACTAAAAAGATGGGTAATTGGGTAAAAATGGGTAAATTTTTATATATAGTTTTACAAGCCCAAACAGATTTAGATATTTTAAAGAATACCTAAAGAATATTTATGAATATTTAATATTCGTTTTTATGGCTTAGAAGCTTATAAAAAGTCAAGATTAATAGATAGAGAAATGAAAAAAAAATCAATATGATTTATTCACTAAGAATCTGTGTAAGTGAAAGGCACGATAAACATTGGAGGAGTTTAGCTATAAAGTGTCAGGCACGACATGATGCATATCTTTAATTCTATTTAAATTATTCTAGCTAAATTCAGTAGAGCTTTTTATTATGTGTGGGAAGAACAGTGAAGTTTAGAATTCATTTATTAACAGAATATTAAGATATTTTAACTCTAGAGGAACATACTGGGGAGCCTTTATCATGTATTGGTCTCAAACACAATTAGATACATATGTGGAGAAACAAATAGCATAGAATAGGATGATCAAAGTACTATAGAATACTAGTTATCAAAGATGAATGTCACCTTAACAAAATCTGCTCAACCTGATTTTTTTAAGCAATAAACAGAAAGAAAAAAATATTTGATGAGGAAATGAATATTAAAGAACATGCTTCTCAAACTGAAAATTATTAAATTGAGGAATTCCTCATTTCAAAATAACTCCTACACACAAGGTTAATCTTATCGAAACCAATAAGTGCCTCAATAAAGATACAGCTGAAAAATAAGGACCTGAATCTTCAAAGTAACAGTTTTTTAGTAACAGTAACATAGTCATGTAGAATAAGTGGGAGGCTGGCCATGTGCATTGTGGGTAGAGTTTATTTTTTAATATTAAATTTCTTTTCCTGAGCAAAAAGCTGTAGGAAAAGAGGCAATGGCCTCAAGTTTCACCATGAGAGGTTTTGACTAGATATCAAAAAAAAAAAAAAATTATTCACTGAAAGGGTTGTTGAGCACAGAAAAACATTGCCCAGGGAAATGGTGGAGTCACCATCCCTGGAAGTATTGAAAAGTAGAGCTGCAGAGATAAGGGTTAGTGCTGGGCTTGGCAGCGTTCAGTTAAAATGGTTGGACTTGATGAACTTACAGGTATTTTCCAACCCAAATGTGTCTATGGTGTTTTGTTTTGGGTATGGCTTTTTTCTTTGTTTCTTTGTGTTTTGGGTTTTTTTTTTTGTTTTGTTTTTTGCTTGCTTTTGTTTTATTTTGTTTTCTTTTCTAATCTACTTTAAATTGGATTTAATATAATTTCCAAAAGACAAGTAGCAATGTGCACTAACAAAAATACAGGAGTCTCTTTCTAAGCATGGTAAAACACTTTTTTACTTGGTGGTCAAACATTGTCAACACAGGAACTGGTTGCCTAGAGAGGCTGTTGGTTCTCCACCCTTGGAGATACTAAAAACCTGGCTGGGCACAACCCTGAGCAATCTGTTGCTGACCTTGCTCTGAGAAGGGATTTGGACCAGGAGTTTTTTCCTGCCTTCCTGCCTCCACTGGTCTGTGTGTGTCTATGTGACTTTTATAACATGAAAATCTAACTTGTTTCTCCTTGCTCCACTGGGCAGCCTTTCATTATAGAACAGTAAATCAGACACAGTACAGAGAAAAAAACAAACCTAAGGGTCACATTTGTCAAAACCTGCAAACTTGAAGGTAAAGCCACAAACCTTAGAAATGCTTCTGAAAAGAGGCACTCATGCCAAAAGAGTGCCTCATATTTCTCCATTATATTCCATTTTGGTTTTTCTGAGGAAGAAACTTTTTAAAACAGCATTTCTTCATTTTTGCTGGGTATTCAGCACAAGTTTGATAATGTGCCAAGGACTGTAATTGAACATGGACACCCTAATTGAAAGGTACATATGGGCTGCCTGGGGGCCAGTAGCAGAAAACATGATACAGAGAAAAGAAAAAAAAATAAAACCAACAAGCAAAATCACTGCTAAATTTCCTCCTTCAAAATCAGCTAAAAGCCCAAGTGGTCCTTCAAATTGCAGAGGGGTATTGGATTGAGCCAGCATTCATCTAACTACTTGGCATTTATAACCTAAATCCAAAGAACATGCTTCTCAAACTTCAGGCCAAAAGCAGTCTGCAAAGTTTCTGTTGAATGCTAAACACATTAACCCTGCCAAAATAACTAATACAACAATAACTGATAGAAGTAATACAACAAAAATGTGTCTTAGAAGGAGCCAAGAGCCATTCTTAAGCAATTCATAATCCAGTCTCACAAAAATGTCTGCTTCAAGCACATTCTACACAGGAGATGTGTGATATTTGTTTCCAATGTGATGTATATATTAAGGATTTCTCTGGGAAAGAAAAAAAGAAAATGTAGTTGCTTAAAAATAGTACTGTAATAAAGACAGGACAAGAAATCACGTCCTATAATTATGGAATCAACATATCCTGATTGATTTCAAAACAAGAGATCTTTGCAACAAAAGGTGTAACGAATCCTCTTTCCTCAGTTCTCACTAGAAAAATGCTACAATTAGCCTTAGAGTTCAGAAGTTAATAGGTGAGATTAAAAACCCAAGAAGAAGTTGTCCAGGTACAGGAACCATTGCAATTGCTCGACAACTGTTGCTAAAAATGAAGTAGCCTCTATGCAATGTACATATAGGTAACAAGTTAAAGCAGAAAAATATGTAAGTTAAAGTCAGCAGCAGAACGAGCAGTATTTAGGTCACGGCATTTTGAATAAAACACATTGACTAATCAATGTCTCCGTAGCTGAAAAAAGAGGATTTTAACTCTGATTGAAAGAATTGTGAAACAAACAACTCTACTGGCCTACCTTGCAGGTTTGTCTTTTTTCCTGTAAAAAAGATGACACATGCAAAAATTACTTGTTTCTGAGAAAGGACTTTTCTAATAAAAAAATGCCTCAAAGGTTACAGTCTCTGACAGAAGTTTTCTTTACTGTAAATGTAACAGTTCATTACATTTCTTGGAAATGCATAATGAAATCAGAATATCAATTTCAACCACACATAAACTTACATTTTTAATTGTAGGATTTCACAGAGATTGTGGAAATGAGACCAAGGATGGTTGTTTGACATCTCAAGAAAATGAGCTGGTGGCTGTTGAGGACAGACATCACCAGGGCAAGGAGAAACAGCTACAAGAACTTCCTGCTGCCACACATGTATATCTAAGCAGCGTCTAAATTCAGATTTAAGAATGTGCAGAATTTATTTTGGAAACAGTCACTTTGTCTACACGGTCCTTTTAAAAGGTAGGTAGTTCTTGAGACATTCCAAATTGTCTGGAATATGAATTTATAGACTCATCTTTTCATCCAGTGAAGTTTATTTTGAGCCATGTTTTTTATTTCCTCTTCCTTCCATCACATCCTTGAACAACTTGAACCTGAATTTTGAAATGCAAGGGTCCACAATCCAGCACTCAAGTTTTCCACTATTACTTATGCAAACTTAAAAATATTATCAACTTGGGGGTGATCTTAAGCCAGAAATATTACCCACATCAGCTGTGTCTTTATAAAAATTTTGTTTAGAAGAGAAGAGTAAGCATAGAATTACACATTTTGATAAATACCCTCTTCTGCCTTTATTTTTCTTTACTTTCTGCTTCTGGAACTTACAAATAAAGCAATTAAAAACATAGAGTGCATAACTTAGACAATCTTATTCAAAAACATCTTGAAAAATAAGTAGTTGTATAAATATATTTTATCTTTCATCAAAACCTTTTTAAAATATTACCATATTTCTAAGCAACTCAAACATAAAATTATTGTTGCATGAATTTTTAATCTTTCATAGTTTAGAATAGAATAATATTAAGTCAGTGATGTGTTTGTTCTTTTATATTCCCTGATGAAAACCCATTTAAACAAGTTTTAGGAAGTCATAAATCACATAAATAATGCTAAAAATGCCCAAGGACAGAAAGATATTCAATAAAAATGAAAATATTTTAGAAAAATATTCCTTCAGCACAAAGTATTACTCTGGATGGTCAAAACCTGAAGAAATAGGAAATTTGGTTGAATAAATGTCTGATTAAAAAGGCTTAGGCACCATTATTACAGAAGTGTGACTGTTGAGGATATCAGAGCTGGTGTGTGCAGAATGTTCTTGGGTTTACAGGTGCAAACATCACAGTCCATTGCAAAGATGACAGACTTTTATGCACACAACTTCAATAATTAGGAATGCTCCCAATCTACTTTAAGCAAACAGCTTAGCATTGTATGAAGCATGTTTAATTTTTCAAGAACTTTTCTAGCAGCCTTAGCATATAGAGCAATACATTAAAAAGATAGTTATATTAAATTATATAAAAGAAAGGATGATCTATTCATGGAAATGATTCAATTAGCTTACAGGTAACTATTATTATTCAGCACAAAGCTGGTCATTTAAATCAACTCCCAGGCTAAATTTGGGATGGGTTAATTGAACTATGAAGTTTGACATTTTCTTTATATCTCTGAAAAACTGACATAAAATCATAGAATTATTTAGGATGGAGGTGACCTCTAAACATTATATTACCCAGCCTTCAGCTCATAGCAAGAATTACCTCCCAACTTAGATTAGATACTTTGGTCAAACAAAAAAAATTCTCTTTCACATCTGAGTTCACTTAGAGCCTTAGATTAGAAACTGAAATGATTAGAGATGAAATTCTAAAGACTTAAAGGCTTTCCCTCATTATGTCAATTGATTTAGAACTTGCTGAAAGTATTCAATCATTAGCTACAGAACAATTTAATTTAGTTGCAAATTTATGGCATAAAAAGAAGTAATTTGGAAAAAACATTAAATTACATGAAAGATCATTTTCTAATTTATTTTAAATATGTTTAACAGCAAAATAATTATTTGTGATGGCATCTGGGCAGGTACTTTGAGTACCAAATTTCTAGCCAATACTGAGGAGGGCATACTGTAGCTTTGTGTCAAATTTTGGGTCCCTAGTTCAAGAGGTAGAATATGAAAGAGTCCAGGAAATGGTTAGGATTTTAGAGAAAATGTCTCATGAAAAAATTATGTCAGAAACTGGCTTGTTTATTCTGGGAAATAGAAGGCAGAGTACCAAGCTATTAACTGCCTACAACTTATTTAAGCAGAGTTAAAAATATGTCAGAACCAAACTCTTCTCAGGATGAATGTCATTGGACAACTCAAGGCCATGATCCAGAGGAATGTTTGTGACACTCTTACTGTAAAGTGGAGATTGGAAGAGATGGGCCCCAAAGATGCTCTCAAATCAAAATCCTATAATCTTTTGGTTCTAAGGAAACATCATGAACATTAGGGGACAGGAAAATAAATTAAACTACTTGTTTCCCTCACAGTAAGGAATGGGCACAAATAATCCAGTTAAAAATCTGAAGAAACAATAGCTCAGAGAAAAACTCTCATGAGAAACAGAAAAAGGAAACAAACTGATTTAACAAGTTAATCAAATCTGAATTATCTTTGACAGAATAGGAAGAGTCTATCACATCCGAATACACAAAAAAATCTTATGCCAAGCTACAACCGTTGTGTACAGGAATGTTATAGTTAAGAAAAAAATAAAGTGGCTTTATTTAATGTTTGTAAAGTACAATAAATAGAGGTAGTGTCTGTATAAGATAGTTCACCAAAAAGAACCAAGTTTGCAATTCTAATATCATGTAATTAAAACAACAGTTGTAGCCCTACTCATCAGAGTAGCCTCACTGACTGACCTCAGGCACCTTAGTCCTGGCCAAGAAGAACAAGGCACTTGAAGGATACTTTTCCTATAAAACTATTGTGACTAAGAGACCACATCTTTAGCTGATGCAAAAAAGTATTTTAACATTAATGAGAAACCTCCTTGGAAGTTACATAAATAAATATTTAAAATGCAAACAAGAAGATTGAATTTCTAATTATGCTGTTTCCCTGTTGTCATAAAACTAAGTAGTTCAAGTGCAAACCACATGATAAAGCTTTTGATCTTTGGATAAATGTCACAAACATTTCTTACACATAAAGTACTCCTTTACAGAAAGGTTTTATTTTACATTTGAGGTTTTTCTTCAATATGGTCTTTCAAAATCTATGGAATCAAAAAGGAACCACTAAACTTAAGAGTATGATCTGACACTGAAACCTAATGTTGGAAAATATAAGTCCTACTGTTAAGTATCCATTCCTGTAATATTCAAAGGCTAAAAATGAAATTATTTGGCAGCTAGTTGAAAGTTACTTTATTCATTATTCCTTGTGATCTTCTTGAAAATGAGATTCTAGATGTCTAAAAATTTTATTCAAGATAACTGTGTGTGTTTGGGTATGAAACAAATATACTTTTTTGTACCAAATCACGTTTGAATGTTTATTTAGAGATTCAGTATGTTTAAAATACAGGATATAGAGAAGTTTTAAAAATTCATTAGACCTGCTAGAAGATAGATCTCACTTGACTTTGGGAAGCAATTTAGTTGCCTAATAAATTGCTTCATCAACTTTTTTAGCTATTGAAGCATTACTGCTGTCTTTAAAATCAGCAATTAACTATAATAATACTTCAATTAGGAAAACAGAAAAACTACCCGGGAAACAGACACCACAAAACATCAAAGAAATTGGTTGCAACATTTTGCCATTGTTTAACTGAACTTTCAATAGAAATTTCACAGAAAATGCTCAACATGAATTTTGTTTACTTGTTAAAACTAAGTAAAATTTGGCAGAATTCTTCCCCATATCTTTAGCAAGGTTTCTGCTGGCGTGCCTTTAATACAGCTAAGATACCACTAGTAAAACTGGGAACTGCTAAATGGTTAAAGAGCTGCTAAAATATCACAGAATCACAAAATGGCCTGTGCTGGAAGGTGCCATAAAGATCACCTAGTTCCAACTCCCCTGCCATGGGCAGGACACCTTCCACTAGACCAGGCTGATCCAAAGCCCCATCCAACCTGGCCTTGATGTAAGTTCTGGTACTATCATCCTGATTCTGGTCCTATGATTGAGTGATTCCTCCTGGGTTCAAATTTTAACAGCATCATTTATATTGTGTGGGAATACTCATACAAGTTTAGATATTGAATTGCACACAGATAACTGCCTATCAGAAAAAAGCCAGTCATTGTGTTTTTGGAAATTGATGACTTGGCCCCACTTGTGAGGATGTTAATTACAATTATTAAAATGTTGTTTTCAATGTTCCAAATGCTTTCCATTAAAGGATCCAGAAGTTGTGCTAATAATTACATAAACCATGGACATGATAGGCCTTGAAGAAGACGTAGAATCAAGATAATTTCAAGCTTCTCAACAACTACATTTTCAGTTTAGTTTTGGCTAAACAGAGCAGTCCAATGGAAAAACTTTTAGCTTTTGTTCCAAATATCTTCACTGAAGAAATATACTTGAAAAGAGATAAATGCTTGCAAAGTTTTATGTGGCTTTTATGGAAAGGAGATGAAACTTCAAAATTTCAATATTAAAAATAGGCAAAGACTTGACAATATTATCACTAGGTATTGGAAGTATTACAGATCACAAAAAACCACTTAAAATCTAGTTAATCTACCTGAAAGGAACAACTGCCTATTGAGGTACTATAAAAAACTTAAAATATTGCTGTTAATACAGTGAAAGTATTCTCTTTCACTTGTGCAAAAAAGTCAGAGCAGCCTCATGAGATCTCATGGATTATAAAAACTTATAAAGTCTCTGGCATAAATATTCTTTCTGTTTCAAAAAATTAAAAGTTCAAGGAAATGCTTATAAATAAATGACACTTCCAGAGATCATAGGAAATCAGACTGGCTTTTCAAGCTCTTTTTTTTTAACCCTTAAGCTCTTTGATCTTTAAATGCTATTGTATGGGTACCAGCAAGTTCCCATCTTTAATTATCTTGATTTAGGAAACTAATTTTCTCTCAAAGGATTCCTTTGAAAAACCTTCTAATTGAGAACCAACAGGGTTGCAATTACTATGAAATTAGTTAGACAAATGTATAAACAATCTAATGTACCAGACAATCCTAAGTTTTTAAAAATCAATCCTTTCATGACACTATATACATATTTATTAAGGCTGCCATAATCCCCAATTAAATCTTTTATGGGTCAAGTTATAGCTGGCTTAGAGATTCGTAGTATTTTCTGCATTTAAGCCCCAAATAAACTCTAAATTTCAGACTAAAACCCATATAACAGGTCAGGTCAGAAGTCTGATTAGCCAGTACTGCAGCAGTGGAAAAAAAAAAAAAAAAAAAGAATGCAAGGAAATTGCACTTTGTTGATTTTTTTTCTTCTTCCACTCTAAGTGCTGGCACTTTGGCACCCAAAGGTCTGTTTGAAGCATTCAGTTCTAAAATCCCCCATAACATCATAGAATCATAGAATGGCCTGTGTTGAAAGGGACCTCAAAGATTTTCTGTGTCCAACCCTTAGTCTTGGGAAGAGACACTTTCCACCAGTCCAGGTTGGTCAGAGCCCCATCCAACCTGGCCTTGTAATCTTCCAGGAATGAGGCATCCACAGTTTTTTGGGCAACCTTCTCCTGTGCCTCACCGCCCTCATAGGAAGGAATTTCTTCCTAATATCTAATCTAAACCTCCTCCCTGATAGTTTAAAACCATTCCTCCTTGTCCTGTCACTCCAGACTCTTGTAAATAGTCTCTCTCCATCTTTCCTGTGGGCTCCCTTCAGCTACTGGGAGGCTGCAATGAGGTCACCCCAAGGCCTTCTCTATTCCAGGCTGAACAATCCCAGTTCTCCCAGCCTTTCCTCCCAGCACAGCTGCTCCATCCCTGTGATCCCCTTGGTGCCTGCTCTGGCCTGGCTCCAGCAGGTCCCTGTCCTTGCTGTGCTGGAGCCCAGAGCTGATGCAGCCCTGCAGGTGGGGTCTCAGCAGAGGGGGCAGAGGGGCAGAATCCCCTCCCTTGAAATGTTGGCCACATTGCTTTGGAGCCCAGGAAATTGTTGCAGTATCTTCATTATCATCTAAGTCTGTAAGATTTCTGGCCTCATCAACAGCTTCTGACTGTAAATTACGTTATTTAATTTTACTTGTCCAGAGAGAAAATTGGGTTCTTTGGATGGCACCAGATTCTTCCACTGTGCATTTCTTCATTCTCCTATTCTGACTGTCACCATGTGTATACTGATTTCTTATTTGCTTCCTCCATTATCTCCTGATTTTATAGAATTCTACAATCAGTCTTTTCTCTATCTGCTGCACAAAGCTCAGCGAAATTATTAAAATTCATTAGGGCCTCCCAACTGACACACCATTTGGCAGAACTTTAAAAGGTAAAATTCCCAGGTATGCTTGATAACTACACTTTTAAAGATAATATCTCATAGCTAACTGTGACTCTTTTCCCTACATTATGTCACTTTGTAGTAGACAAGGAATAAACAAAATCTGTAGATGCTATAAAGAAACAGATTTCTCTGCAATTAATGACAGAATTATTAGAAAATAAGAATTGCATTTCTACCCACCAAAAGTCTCCAATCTCAATTGGTATTGAATAATGCTGTGCTGATCACTGAAAAGAATTATGAAAAAAATATTCATTTAATTTCTTACGTTTTGTGAGGTGACATTAAGAAAAAAAAAAAAAAAACAACCTAAATCTTCAGCTCTAGACTTTTTTGAATTATTGTTCCCCAAGGATAAACCTCATGTGTTCATACTCAGACGACCCAATATTTTTAGTTTCTCAGAATTTTTTCCATGTTACTAGAAAATGCAGTAAGTTACAGTATTTTAAATGGAAAATCCACTGGGAAATGTATTACCTATGAAGTTCTATTCTTTAAATTGCAAAATAACCAATGATTCATGGCTGTTTTGTTTCTAAGAGACACATCTTATTAGAAACCAAATAAAAAATCTGAAAAAATCATGTGATGATAACCACAGATATGAAAATTTTAAATTTACATATATATGGATAACATCCTGTAGACTACATATGGCTCTATAATATAAATAATAATATAAATATAATTCCTTTATGGAATAGAAATAGCAATAGCTTTGTTGTATGATTCTGTCAGGGTTCAACCTTTCCATACCAGAGCAAATTGAACATATTTCTTTCACTGATATAATTAGTATTTGACTTACTTGTTTTATGGAACTTTATTTTATGAGGTCAGTGGCCAGACACTTTATTGCTCTCTGACTAACCGTGAGGTCAATGCTGTGTGTTTTTGTACAACAGCTCCTTCTGAGCACGTCCCTCTGACAAGAGGAGGGGAACAAATTCCCATTGCATGCTGTGTAAAAAAATCACTGAAACCAGCTGTAGGACCTGAGGGTTTCATGAGGGTTATATGAGCCAGCAAAGCTCCCAAAAAATGCAGTGGAATCAGAGACAGGAAAATTCTGAGACAGAAAAAAAACCCCAAAACTTGGAATATTTGCAGACAAAATCTAACTTATTTCTCCTTTTTTGATAATCTGTATTACCTAAGATAATAAAAGAGATGAATTATAAAAAAACCCAACAAACTTAGTTTGAATTTTATAAAATACTTCGACAAAAACAAAACCTGAAGACTACAATTATTTAATTCATCGTAGTATAGTAGTATTGTTGTAGTGCTCTATAAACACTGTGGGTATCATCTACCATATTTAAATTACTCTTTTTAGGCAGTATTGCATATGAAATATTGACTGCAGAGGGGATAAACACTCTTGGAGAAAATGCCTTGTATCCTAAAACAAATATCTAAAATGCATCAGCTGATTAACAATTTCCTAGTGCCCTTTCCATTTTTATTTATTTAGTTGCAAAAGGAACTTAACATGAATAGACTAATATCTCTTTAGAACCATTATATCAAGATACTTGATATATATTTGCAATGTCTGCTTTAATATATATTTCATATATATTGTGTGTATGTGTATTTGACTTGAATATCAATTATGCTTTGATGATAGATGTGTATTTTATATATCTTTCTGAGATAGCTTGAAAGGTTTGAATTTATGGAAGTGCTGAATATCCAACATTTGGAAATGTTTCTTTACATTTTGATGAAACATGCAAAATCCTTGGTTGGATTAGAAAATAAAGTTCAATTCACCACTGAATATATTAGGAATTAAATAATAGTTTATATGTGCCCATTTTCATGTTTGGCATTTTCATCTCTCACATGTTACATGTTGCCTGGCCATCTTCCTTTACCATATCATTAATACAGTTCTCTTTACTAAAATTACTTTGGCTAATCCTTAGGTTTTGGCACATGTTCATGGGTTCAGCAAAACCTGGAATATTTCTGCTACATGACAAGTTGTACCTTTATATGTAACCCAGTACTGAGTTCCTCACATCTCCTCTGCCATACGGTTTAAAAAAAGGGTAAGGTTCAGCAGCTTAAGCAAGAGAGGCCAACACTTGAAATATCAAAACTCCCCATTCAATCCAGTCTGAGGAAAAAAACAGATTTTTGCTACATATAAAGCCAGAAACCCAGGAGTCCTTATCTAATATGATACATGAGAATTAAAACTTGAGATAGCATAAGATAAAATAAAACTGTTTTCTAAAGTATAAAGAACATTCCCTTAGATTTTTAAGCACACTTCATTTTTTAATGAATATTTATTTTGCCTACTGAACTAACAGATTAACAAATAATCTCTAGTTTTACTTAGTTGACTTAATCCATTATGATAGACCATGATTTTTTTTTTTCTTTCCAGATCATTGCCAAAGGAAATACAGGAGAGCTAAATGGTTTTTTTCCAAATTTGGATACATTATGTGTTAACTGTTGACATTAAGTACTTGTCCATATATGTGTATAAATATTCAGAGATACATACATACATATATATACATATACATATACATGTATATACACACACATACAGGCTCTTTTAAAAGATTGTATTTTCCATTAATAATGTTACTTATAGCAATGACTGGGAGTTAAAGTTCAGCTTCTCTCCTAACTTAACAGAAAACTCATTCAAGGAAGTCACGATAGAAAATATTTTCACAAATGCCTTATTGTTGGTTGTGCCAACAATCTGAGTTAAGAAACTAAAGGGAGGGAGAAGAGAGAAGGGAATACAGACACGTACAAAGACCTAAAGATGTTTCTGTGTCAAGTATATGAATGAACTTATATGTGAAACTGTCCCTGAAAAATATTTATCAAGAAGAAAAAAAGCTGATGAGAGAGATAGAAAAGAAACATTCCTTGCCTAAATCAGAGAAGATAGCATTACCATTTAACGCCCATAAGCTGATCCTCCTGAGACTGGCTACCAAACCCTACAAGGAGTTTGAGCTCTGCACAAATTAGTCAGTGTTAACATGGCTAACACACACCATGTGCTGCTCCTGTGAGCAGAAAATGCATCTTCCACACTCTTCTCTACCCTACAGAGGTCATTCAACTGCAAAATCTCTTCAGTATTATCAGATTAGCTTGAAGAATGTATTCCAGGCAAAGAACCTCATGAAAAAAATGACTATTAATTGATCCAGGATATAAATATAACTACTGTGATGTTCGATTATAAACACATCTTGACATCACTTATTTGAATTAAGCATAATGAAAACAAAAATGCATAAATACAAATTCATCTAAGCTAGTTTAATTGGAGGTATCACATGAGGGAAAGATGTGGTCTTTGATATCAAACAAACAAGGTATTACTTCCAGATTACTGTAGTAAAATATAGCTTTGAATAAATTAATGTCCTTGAACCCGAATTTTACACAAAAATAATTTACTTAAATGACTGCATTTTATTTTATTTCATATTTAATCTTCTGAAAAAATCCATAAGAAATAAAACAGCTAGTTTTCTGACTTCACATAGTATCACCACTTGAACTAGTGTCAGGCGCACATTTTTAATTACATAGATCTGCATTAGTCACATGTTAAGCATCAACTAGTAAAACCTAGAAAAGGACTAAGCAGAAATAATATCCTAAGTAAATGTCCTGAGAAAAACCACATGTTTAACCAACCTTGTTTATCTGCATAAAAAGGCTGAACAGAAAGTGAAGTGACTGAACTGAAAAGAGTTCATTTTCCATTCCATTATCTATTTATCATATCAAGAAAAAAACCCTTATTTTCACCATAAAGTACATGCTGGGAGAAAATACAATATGTACTTCCCTGATTATGACATTTTACTAGAGCACTAGTAATTTACAAAAAGTAGCATAAACCAGAAGACTCATCTCATTAGGCCAATTCATTTTTACTTTACAACACAAACCAAGATATTCAATCTGTATTTATGCAGACTAAATCAGGCTTGGAGACTGGAGGTTCAAAGAACTGAAACTGCTTGCACTGTTTAGATTTGCAAGACATCACTAGTATTAGAAAATGAAAAAGCCAAATCAGATTCTGAAAATGGATCATCATTTTGGACTTTTGTAGGAGTACATGCAAAGTAATTCACTCAAAATATTTTTTATATGAAAAGACAAACCAAACCAAACCAAACAAACAAAAAAACCCCCAAAACATAGGAAAGCCAGAGAAATATAATGCTAGGTAAGTTCAATGTGCCAGTTACTGCATAAAAGCAATAACAGATAATTTAAAATTAGAAGATAACTTTGTTGTCCATACTAAAACATTCACTGCAGAATGCTTTAGTAAAACTGGAAATCAAGAATGTTGCCAAGGGACACTCAAGGTAGTTGTCAGAGTGTCTCCTTTTAAAAAGAATGGTAAATAAAAAATGCACATAGTTCTTGACAGAAAGCTTCATATTAACGTTTCTCATTTAAAAGTTGGGGGTGGGGGGAGCTGTAATCCCCTCTCCTCCAAACTGGAAACCCTCAGTACTTTGACTTCCAAGTGATTAACTTCAGTGATATCTTAGAAACTCTCTGGTATTTCTGCATCTCGATTACCGACAGTAAATCTAGATCACAATTACAAAAACAGTGAAGAAGGAATAGTCAGATGCCTTGCTCTGGGTCTTCCTTGCCAAAAGGTATAAGGAGAGATGATAAAAAGTTCCTGTGTTGATTAACCTCTGCACATTTATAAACTTCATGAGATAAGTTTGTGTCTGCATTTGCTGTGTGCATCACTGAGCACTGGAGTTTTTCTGTTGTTTTAACTACTTATGGTCAGCTCATTAAAATAGGACAAAATGAACTAAAAAAACTTCCTCTGTCCATCTAATCAGCAGAATTCTAGAAGTAGATGGTCTTAGAAAGACTTTGAGAGAGATGGGGTACAAAATGCAAAAAGAGGGATATGAAATGATTGCACAACTTAAAGAATTCAAGCTGCAAGCAGAAAAGCATCTCTCTGTAGCATTCCAGTGATAGAGCAAACATCTACTTGCACTGAAAGGCATCTCTTAATCTTTCATTGAAAGAAAAAAAAAAGAGAGAGAGAAAAAATACACTCCATTTTCATTCCTGAATTGATTGAGGATGACAAGGGATTTATTAAATTGGTTGTAGAACACTTGGTGGTACCTTGACAGTTGTCACATGCATTTCTTAGTGGTACCTCCCTCCCATCTAGTCTGAGCTCTAGAGAAGTGTCCTCACTTCCACTATGAATTTGGAGATCTTACAATAAACATTATCCAATTAGAGTCTCAGCATAGAGATTACAGCAACTTCTTAGCCTTCACAGGAACAGCCTTGGAAGCATTTTTCAACGTTTCAAGAAGGCATGAGAGAAACAACTCAAAAACCAATTCCCTAAATGACACTGAGAGGAGGAAGGATAAACTCAGTATGCATCAAGTGTAGAAAAAGGTGACAGATAAATTAATTTCCTGGCTCAGCTAGAATTCTCAAATCACCTTAGGAGAGCTGTAAATAATTTCTACAGTGCACTTTATCCAGAAAGAACTCGGTCTACAGGAAAATAACCAGGAAGTTTGACTTTTTCAAGCTGCTTCTAGAAAACGCTTTCATCAAAAAGGGAATTTTCACTAACATAATTAACTAGACTACAACTGTAAGCAATCAGTAGTAGACAGATTACCAGAGACACCAGGTTCTGTTCTGCACAGCATTGCAGCTCTTTTGCTGGAGAAGTCCTGTGGCTGACACTCCAAAAATTTGAAGGCAATCTTGTATTACAAAACCAGAGATACCTCACTATGGCCAGTGATGGCTCTTTAACCAAACCAAAAGATAAATTAAATTTCTTTTGGTCCATGAGGTGAATTAGAAAGGTAGAAGACGTCTGTCATGGTGAGGCAGAGTTACAGGAACAGCAGGCCCTGTTAAGACAAGAGAAATCCCCACAATTTCTGTTTTAATGAAACCATTATTCAGGACCTCTCTCAGAGGGAAGATATGAAGTGATTAAAGCAATCCAGGAAAATCTAGGTGAGAAATTTATCTCAGAATTTTTTTTTTTTTTTTTTTTGGTGTTAGTGGAAGATGCCAGATGGAGGAACCCAGTTCATCAAACTACTTGTGCTTCCATTACATGGTTATATTACTGAGACATCTCTTTTTTTTTTTCCTTCCCTGTTGGTCTCCTGGCTCTTTTGATATGTGTTCTTATATTATATGAAACCTGTCACAGTGTCTATCATGATAAAACTTTCAAGGAAAGGTACAAAACCCCATCTCAGTGCTGAACTCCCTGGGAAAAGAGTTGGAAAGGAATTGATCTCTTCAGCTGCAAAATCCACTTCCAGAGAACTGGCTGTTAATAACTCTGAAGAGGTAATTTATTTTAACAACGTGTCCCACAGCTTGATATTAAAAATAACAGAAATTTCACATTTCTCTCACACAAGTAACTCAGGAAAACTGAAATCCTGGAAGATACTTGAATTTAATAGGCTCAGGCTCCAAATGTAAGGGATAAGGAACAAAAATAAAGATATCTTTTGATGGGCAATAGGTATGTGTATGCACTGTAGGAATGTACATGTGACTAATTTTTTTTTTAATCTAGGTCTCTGAAATATGTATGAATTTATGTTCTAGATGTGAGAATTTCAGAAGTAAACTGAGTTATTCTTCTGGATAAAGGCAGAGAATGGAATATTGTACCAGCTGGCAAAGTTTTTAGAGCCTATTTTTAGTGAGCTGTTCTTTCCTGTGCTTGTGCACAGGAGACAGGAAGAAAGAAATTGTGTTATCAGAAGGTTGGGATTTGCTGACATTTTATTTTATTACCTTGGGAATGACCATGCCAAAATCTTCACTGACCTTTCTGAGGAAGCATGGATGCCTCCAGAAAGCTGAATGGAATCAGATGATTCTTGTTGGCATCATCCTCATTCCACCAGACTCTCTAATTGTTACCGCACTTTGCAGTACAAACACCAAACCCCTAAAGGGGCTCCTCCTATGTGACAACTTTGAAAGCAGAGCCCAAACTCTAGCATGCTTGAAATCCCAAACTTTGTTTTGCAATGCTCATAATGACATCAAGGCATGGCTCCAAGAGTCTTAGGAAAAGAAAGGGCAGGATAACACATGGATTAGTCACACCTGTGCATATTTTGGGTTATCTTCAGCAGAGTACAGCTTTAGGCGACATTTACTTAAAAATCTGAAAGCACAAATAAACAACTCTGAAACAAAGAACAGCTAAATCTAAATGCTAAAGATAAGAAAAGACATTAAACAACTTAATCTTTCTAATTTCATATTACTGCTGCTCACTGCAACACTGTTCAGAGTTTTTAGAGATTTAATTTAGATCATGTTCTTGAATACATGATGAAAACATAATAGAAAATATTAGATTTTGCTTGTTAATTAAATATTTTAATTTCATTTCCTAGAGTAACATGAAAACACACTTATATTCTGCAATCATAAATGTTAAAATGATTGATGACTGTCTCTATAAATTGTGTCTATAAAATCTAAAATTATATCGAGGAATACTTCAAAGGATTGTTTATTAAGTTTCTCTGATTTAACAGGCAAGTTATATCAACTGCTTTTCAATATGTTCTCTATATGCAAGCAGCTCTTAAATTTACTGCATTTTCATCTAGTGAATCAACTATATCTCCCTACAGAAATGAGACAAAGGCTGCTTCTGGAATTTATTCAGCTTGCTTTTTTTTCCCTCTTAAATGAAAAATCAATAAACAGGCTCTATATTATTAACAAAGATTCATTTGCCAGATTATTACCAAACACATGCCATTAATCCTGCTTTTGTCCCTAATAGATCAGTAAATATTAATATTGCATTTTGGTTCAGATTAAAAAAATAAATCTGAAGATGGTTTCTAATACAGGACAGGATTCTCTCTTGATGAGAAATTCTCTCTTCTCTCCATTAGAGACATGGGAGAAAGAAAATGAGAAATTATTATCAGCTATTTGATTTAGCCATCAAAAATTCTGTACAGATAAGTGTGGAGTGCTGTATTTTGTTTCCTTTGAAGTTTATCTGAATATCTTTCCTTCTACTCAGGCCCAATCCCAACCAGATTTTCCTTACATCAATTTATTCCACCCATTTATTCTCCTGATGTCAGCATCCACCTCTTCCTCCACTCCTGAATCTGTTTAGATTGCTGTTCAACAGCAGGTTCCTCCCCATCTTTCTCCTGTTAGTCTAACAGCCACAGCCCTTGCTGCCAATCTTGTTTCTTTTCACTCTCAGCCTAAATTGAGCTTTAGCTTTCCTTTCAGCACCACAGAATAGTCAGGCCATGTCTTAATGTTCTTCTTTTTGTAGCCTTTCCATTATGTTTTCTGGTTTTGACCAGTATTTCTGGAGCAATGTAAATAAATTTCTGCCACAGCAGCTTCTCCTATCTGTCCCCCAGTTTCTCCTCATCTCAATCTGAATTGCAACAGCTCACAAAATAATCAGACAGAGAAATTTTTTTGCCTACAAAATACATCCATGTCAAGAACTCCCCTAGAAATATGTCTTTCAGCACCATTTATTCCGTGTATTCTGGGGCAATCTAGAAAGCCACATAAAATAATTCTGTTTCTTGTTGTTTTCCTCCAGATAGTGCATAGTAGTACTTTATGTTTCTAAGCAAGGAATGAAGACTCAAATAAAACATAGAAATATACAGATACTTATATGAAAACCTTGTATGCTAAGCATTTTCAAGGAAAGTCTATTTTGCCACCATAACAAATCACAAAGGAAATGTGTCTGTTTCCATGGAAGGTCATTATTCCTAGGACATGGTGAAAAATACCAATTTTCCTCTACACTCTACATTATGTCATTTTCCTCTTAAAAAAAAAAAAAGAAAAAAAAAGAAATTCACAACATCTTTCAATATTCCTCAGGCACTGTACAAAAGATAATTTATTTGCAGTGAGGGGCCCAGAACAGGATACAGGATTCAAGGTGTGGCCTCAGCAGTGCCAAATACAGGGGGAGGATCACTACCTTGGTCGTGCTGGCCGCACTGTTGCTCATTAAAAAAATAGATGCTTTTATATTAGTAGTTTGTATATGCATATTCTGATAGAAATATATTAGTACTGAATATTAAGAAGATATTTTTAACAGTCTTTCTAGTCTTTTAACTTGTCTTAGTGAATTCACTAATACACAGACCTATGAAGTTGATAGTGAACAACATTAAAACAATGCAGTATTTATATTTTTCTGATTATAAACTCAAACCATATTAAAACAGAGTGGAGACCTGTTCTTAAGATAACTGACTGAATCAGCAAAAAAATGTTACCATGATATTCACTATTCATCACTGGGATCCCCTTCCCACATGTTGTACGTGTTTTGAAGCTCCATATTGTAAATGACTCATTCAAGTGTGATAAGAATCCTTCCACAATCCCTTTCCTCCATTTACATTTAGGTCTGTACCACATGTATAGAACTTAAACATATTTCCCCCTTCCTAACCCAAAATATCTCTATTTAATTTCTTAGCTTTAAAAGCTGATACCATAAGTAGAATTTGTCATTAATAAGTGCCTTACTGACAGACTGTCTGAAGGAGTATTCAGGATTTTGGATTAATTAAGTACAGAAGAGTATTTCATCAGCCTGACACTGATATTAGCCCCACATCACCCACTGAGAAACAAATTAAATTCATGAACAAGTACCTCTCTACTTTTTTTTTGCTGCAGTACTTCAAGATATTTGAACTTTTTGCAAACTCCCAAGAGATATAACTGAGTAAAAACTGGAGAAATTGGAAAGCATTGTTTGCTGTTTGCTCATGAGTTTATCAGACTTCGCTTTTCAGGATTACAACTGGTCTTGTCAGGGCTCTCAGCACAGCAGTGTCAGGCCTTTGAAATGTGAAGGAGCAACAACTCCAGGAATAATGGCTGAGACCTGCAGTGCCACTCTTTATTTCTCCGTGCAGGAACATGCTAAAGCAGCCTCCCCCATCTTCTCTTGTTAACAACAAAACCAACTCAGCACTGCTATAGTGAAAGAAACTAGGAATTTATCAAAAATACTAAAAAGATTAATTTAAATATAAAAAAAAAATAAAATTTAAGACTTGAGCATTTATCACTTCTCTCAAGGCCAGGTTTTCCTTGTGTACTCAAATGCTTTGTGTGTTAATGCATAACTGTTGAGCAATACAGGGCCTGTGGAGCTATAAACATTTCAAGCAATGGATGCAATCAAGACCAGGTGGGAACAAGTCCCATTTCCAAAGAAATGATTCTATGACAAGGCCAGATTTTGCAAGAACTCTGTTATTTCAGTCTCATATATATTACAGTACAGAATCTGTGCAGAGCCTTCAGTGAATCTGACAGAAATGAAACAAACTTTTAAAACCTGATGTTCTTTATTGATGCCAAACAAGCTGTTTCAATTCATTGGCTAAAGTACAGAGAGGGTTTGCACACAGGTATTAAGAGTACACAGGTATGTGTCTATATGTATTTTAATATGTGCCTACATGTACATAGATATTTAGAATATTTGCTTTCTACTTGAAAATTTCATCAGTTTCCCCAGTATTCAATAACATCCAGAACTGTATCCCATGTTGGTAAAAACATTTTGCTTAGTGTAAAAAATAAAATATTGCTCTCAGAATAATGACTTCTGATACCTTTAGGAACTTTTTTTTTTTTCCCAAATAACAGCAATGAAGAAAATTTAGCCACTCCATCCACAGGAAAATTTTGCATTCACTTCAATCCTATTCATTAGTTCTATTTTGAAAGCTGCCATAACCATTACTCTGGAATTTGACTTAGGTGTGCTCTTTATGAACAGCCTCAGAGGATTGACCATGCCAATGAACAGTAGTTTCTGTCACGGGAGTGAGTTATAATATTATGTAACTTCAGAGAGTGACCCTTATTCCTCAGTAGCTAATTGTTATTTATGGCATCCTAGCTTGACAAGAACAAAATATGCTACTAGTTTGGAAGAACAAAAAAATGAAACTCCTAAGTAAACTGAGAAGCCTTCATAGTCTTTTAACTGTTTAATTAGTGAAGGTGTAGCCTTTTTTTTCTGAATTTCTGTACTCATGCTGGAATAAATATTTGTTCTGTTTGTTCAACAATTCTGGTTTTTTCCACTCATATGAATTAGGGAACATACAGGGAACAGTGTATTACACACAGGAATAATAACCACAGTTCCACAGCTATATCTCTTAGAGGATTTTGTACAAACAGCCCTTACTGAGATTATTTTGACCTTTAATTAAAAGATAAATATTCTGTAGGCAATATAGGCACGAATTAAAAACCTCCCTGTAACAGCAACATGTGCCACACTGAAGAAGCTACTCCTGAGCTACAGAAATCAGAACTACCTATTATGGGCTGCAGAGCCCTAGTAAAACAGGAATATGTTCTAGTATTTGGTCCTCTGGTGAACCTCAGCCCAAAGAGAGCATGTGTTGATTTTAAAATATGGCAATAGGGACTACAGAACAATTAAATGCTCATTATTCTTTAGTACTTAAATTTTCTCAACTCAATTATTCTGGAATAATTGCTTTGTAAAATTTTTCTTTTATTTCTTGATTATATCTGAGTATAATTCCAAGCATTATTCCAAGTGTTCTATCTGTCACTGGCTGTTATCTTTTCAAGTTCATTTCCTTCTACAGTATTTTATTTACCATTGATTCACTCTCTCACTTCCCCGTTTTGAACTTGCATTATATTTCACTGATCACACTTTCAGTTTGAAGCAGTTTTCCTTCTCAGCTTCATGCCTTTGACATACAAAAGTGAAAGAAAGGGAGTCAGAATAAAAGACCATTGCAACTCCTGTGGTCCAAGTTGTTGGCTACACTGTACTGATACAGGGCTGCTCCTCTGACTAATATGGCATCTCTCAGGGCTATGGCAGACATGTTGTCATAACCTTAACAACTGTGATACCCATAAACTGTTGAATGAGTTCTCATACACGCAGAACAAGAGCAGTGCTCCTCAGAAACTGAAGATGTAGCACTGAACACACACAATACCTGTGACCTACAATTATTACAGCCAACCTGATTTTCCCCTGGAACAAGGACATGAACTGAAACACACACTGAGCCTGTCAAACACACAGTGTGTGATTTCTGCCAATCACCAGAAATATGAGGTGGCTTAACCTGTTTTCACTAATTTCTGGCTCTCTGATCGCTGCTTCATAGATTCCCCACGTAGGTCAAGAGCTGTCACCCCAACTCTACTCACAAGAATGTCCCCCTCTAATCCATCATGTAGGAAAATATTTATACATCAAACTATTTATAGATCAAGTTCTCCCATTTTTTTTTCTTAGTCCAGCACTATTGGTAGTGCTGGACTAAGAAAAAAATAGGAGAAGTTGAGTGAATCAAATAAGTCGATATCTAGTGATGTTTACGAATTCAAAGCAATGTGCCCCAGGGTTTGGAAATCATTATTCTGGTAATTTTCTCTCAAGTGAGAGACAAAGAGCATATGTCAAGCATAATATAAAATGTCTACAGCTGCCTGCCCCATGTGGGAAAGCGATCTGGGAGAAAAAGCTAGGGACGAATGATGTACGTTTCATATACATATTATATAAAGAATTTTCAGATATTAATCCTCAACATGTCTAAGCTTTTAATCTTTCTCTAGCATGGAAATGGCATATTAGCTGACCATAATATTTATTCCTGATATATAGTTGGTGTATTTAATTCCCCTGTTCTTTTTTTTTTTATTATTTTTTTACGTCTTGCATGCTGATTCTGTATTTTCTAGATACAGAACCACTTTTTTGATAAAATACAAATCAAGTAGATTAAGCAGAAGAAGGAAAATTTCAAAACAGTCTTTTCTGTACTCTAAGCAAAATATCCATTATAACATAAGTTTTATTCATTTTTATTAGTTTTCAGACCATGGAATATATCTCTGTTCAGGGGTAAATTTTCAGAAACTCAATACACTCAATAGATCATGTTTTATAATTTAATAAGCAGATCCCTGCATCTGTTTCAGACAGCAAATTATATTTCATAAGCTTATTTTTCTTTATTTTCTTCCTTTTCTCATTTTTTTAAAGCAAAGTTGTGATGGATGATAATAGAAAACGAAGAAGTGTAATTATATTATTTTAACCCTCTGTTCAAATGAAAAAAAGGGCTGCTGAAAAAATGGGCTTCGACAACAGCCAGTGAACTACCAAACCAGCCTCATTACCAGAAGTAACCGAACATCCTGTGGTTTCCTGGCTGCCTGGCTCATAATTAATCTATTCATTATAAATCATTTCTTGCATATAGAGAAAAATTGAGAAGTTCAATCCAGTTGTGCTCAATTAGCTTGCAGATTACATGAAAGGCTAAATTGGAGGCAAAAAAGATTATGTTGCTGTGCCTTACTGTGCTTTGTCTGCTACAGTTCAAACAGCATCAGCTCTACATTTCCACCTCTGTATTCATAGCAAAGGAAAGATGGCAAATTGTGTCATGCATCAACTGATATTAAAAAAGAAAAAAGGAACAGCAAGTGTCTTACATAACTTTGAACAAAGCACTCCAAAATGCTATTAAGCTTAACAGCTTCTCAGGATCAAATTATCAGTGTGATGGGAAAACAAACTTGCTTTTAGTACAAGAACAGGATTATTTGTGTCACACCTGCGTTCTGGTGAATTTCTATGCCTACCAAGAAGCTGTGCTTTTTTACACCTGTTCTGGAAGTGTTTCCTAATTAAACCATGTACACAAAGAGAAGCACATCTCTGTTTTGCTGTTCACACAATTAGCACATATGATGAAACACCAGAGGGTAGGATTTTACATGCAAAACATTCTTGGAATGAAAATAGTAAACTTAATATGTCATTATCTGTATAGTACTTGAACCCACAGTAAAGAAGGCTATGATGTGCCATTTAACTTCTATAAAAATGAAATGTGGTTGCAATACATGATGTTGTCACAATTTAGAAAGCATTTTAGAGCACTCAAACAATTTTCCTCAACTCACTTTGAAGATCTTTCCAATGGAAGTTTAAGAATTATATTATTATCACATCAAAATATTTAAACATCACTGATGAGAAATATCTATTTCAAGGATTCTTCCACAGTTGAAATTCAAAATATGGCATTTAAGCTGGTGATTTACTATTAGAATGATAGTGGGTCAAATATCAGATTTCTATATTTAACTAATACATCACATTTATTGAAATCTTTCCTCTGCTCATCCCCTAAAATTAGTTTTTCAGAATACAGCATAGTAAAAGGGCATTAGAAAGTGGAATAGTTCCATAAAAAGTGTATAGTACTCACTAGTCTTTTTCTCTTTGGGAAAAACTCCTTAATATCACAGTAGTTTAAGCAATCACAAGTGACTATTTTTCATTTTTTGCTTCTTTTAATCTGAAGGTTGGCTTGCTCTCTAGATCCTATAGTGAAACAGTTCAGGAAAAGAAACATGGCAGTCAACAGGAATTTTGGTTGAGTAAGGGCACTGGGTCTTCACTGAAAGTTCAAATAGGACAACTTCCTATAACTGCAGGTTCTCAAACCAGAGCTATTTCAAATAAGTACAAACATCTATAGCATTTAGTCTTTATGACAGAGAAAGCTCTTATTACAACCAAAATGAAAAAAAAAATCTACTTTTTTCCATATTAACTTCAGGGTTTTGTATAAATCTCAAGAAATAATATTTTGATTTTAAATACAGAATTTTAGAATTATGTGGAATAGAGGAAAAATATTTAGATGCTTCTTTATAGAGAACCTGCAGATTCTTAAGCAGTAGCTCTTTCTCAGTGAGGCATTTTTACAGGAAGTGGCAGAAAGCATAAAAAGAATTTTGTATTTTTTGACAACTTTCCTTTGGGCTGTATTTTTAAAAGAAGTTAGCATATTGCTTTTAAAATGAGGAAGGAATAACCAATTCACTTGAATAATTTGGTCTACATGAGTTATCCAAAAGCTTCATTAGACGAGGAGCCCATAAAGGCTGTCTTATTTTTCAAAAATGGAACAAGTGTCTTTCTGGGTGAATTTTGTTCCAAATATCTCTTTTTCCACTGCTTTGTTGCTCTCCTCTCCTCTTCCAAATGAATGATTTCTCCCTCCCACTGAAACAAAAGTAATGTCTCATCCTCTCATATCTGCTGTCACCAAAGTATAAAAATTGCATGAAATGCTGCAATACACAGCAGAATCTATATCGCCTGAAATACAACAAAAGTAATGAAAAATAACCAAATGTGATGAAAAGAAGCTAAAAAGATGGGTAAGGAATTTATATTTTTGCAGTAGCATGGGGACTGCTAAGTCAAACTCTTCCAAAGATAAACTCATACTACTCTCTCCCCATCACAAGACAGACTTGAGAGAAAGTAAATGAAACAGCACAGCACAAATGGGGAAATAGAGATTATGTTTAAAAGCTGAAGCTGCCCCCAAATAGAAATTATCAAAAAGCTTGCAAGGTCAAGAGTAACAATAGACCAAAGCAGTTAGAAAAAAATTTAAACTTGAAAAGTTGGTCTCAAATCAAAGCAGCGGTGAAAGTAGCTATGAACAAATCAACAGAATGAGCAAGAAGGAAGCACCTACACTGAGGAATACCCAGGTAAGGTCAGAGAAGACTCAGGATGAAAAAGCTCAACTACTAATTGCTACCCAAAACCTCTCCCTCAAAACACGTCTTTCTTGACACCCTCAGACTGAAAAGTAGCAAACATCATACACATCTTAAAAACTGCGTTCCAGGAGCACAAGGAAACCATAAAACGGACATGCCTAACTTCTGTACAGGCCATAGTAATGGACTTTTCAAAAATGTAGAATTAACAACATTTTAAATATTTGTTTTTACTTTATAGCAGCCTGGGCAGTGCTGTGCTTTGCGCTTGTGGCTAATTCATGAGTGCTTTTGGCTTTGGTTACTGAGAAATGCCTACACAGCCTCAGGGCTTTCCCTCTGTCCCCCAGCTGGCTGGCTGGAGCAGGACAGAGCATTGGGAGGGTACACAGTAGGGGACCAGTGGACCTCCCATGATCACAGAAATATTCCATAGGCCACAATGCCATGCTCAGCATGACAAGCTCAAGGCCAGGAAGAGGAAAGATTGTTGGCATCTCTCTTCCCAAGAAACCACAGTGTGTGCTGGGGCTCTGCTTCCCTGGAAGTAGCGACACACCTGCCTGTTGGTGGGGAGCAGGGAAAGAATGCCTTACTTTGCTGTGCTTCACTTACTAAACTCTTTTTTTATCAAAATTCACGAGCTCTTTTTGCCCTTCCAATTCCCTCCCTCGCTCTGCTGGGTAGGAGGAGCAGCTCTGTGGGTTGAAGCTACTTCTGGGGTTAAACCACGTGAACACTATAAATATGAAATATAGATGTAGTAAAAATACTCAAAGGGATGTGACATGTTTACATTTATACAAACAGAAGATAAAAGTACTAATATCAAAAAAGCCCTCAGAAAAAGCCCAGAGAAGAGATAAAAAAAAAAGAAATCGTTTAAAAGCATGCAAGTTTCCAGTTACATTTACTGTTTCCCAACTTAGGCACTATCCTTGCATCATTACAATCAATTGGAGTTTTATTACTAGATTCCCGCAATGTGAGAGCAAGCAAAAAGCCCTGCAATCAGCAAAATGAAGGTTATCAGGACTTTTAGAAAGCTGCTTAATGCAATTCCTTAATTGCTCAATATTCAACTGAATTTCAGATGTAGATTCCAAGAGCAGCAATCCTTAACATTTCTCCTTTTCTATCTGATAAAGGCCAGCAAGTAAGAGGTTTCAGTCTATGCCAGTTTGAAAGATAAAATTATTTATACAGAGAAGAAAGGAGAAGAAAGGAGAAAGAAAAATATTAGCTAAGGAAATAATTAAGCAAAGCAGTGACTACACCTAGATTTTATTTTCTTCAAATAGGCTCCAGTATGCTTTAAATTAACTCTATAATGATACCTCATGATCAGGCTTTATTCCAAAAATACAATGACATGATGACATTATAATAAGATTAATTCTTCATGATAGAACATCATAAACAAATTAGCAAGTAAACATTTCATTGTGTTCAAAAAGACAACTCAAAATTTCAGTCAGAGATGTGACCCAAAAAGGATTGTATTTTTTTTATATTGAAATTCTTTTAATTGCATAAATCACCAGATTTTTCATCACTATATGAAGGTTTGGAAAGGATACATATATGCCCTCTCTCATTTCAACTCTGTGGTGTCTACTAGTTTGGTAATTAAAATGGTAGCAATTTTCTTCTGCAATTAAAACATCTACATGGCAAAGTCCTTGCTTACCAATGGTTCAAAATTTCTACAGTTGTGAATAATTGCAAAAGTCTGCAAATCATTCATGTTTCAAAGTCGAGAACTTTTGAAACACAGTGCCATAAAACAATAGAATGTGATTTCTTCTGAAATCTATACACAAGCCACACAAACCAATCCTTGGGTCCTTTGCCCTAAAATTACCAGCTTCTTATACTTGAACTCTGAGAACTCTAAGATTTATTTTGATCTTCCACTCAGACAGAAAGATCACAATTAGATCACAATTTCTCTTCCAATTTTTTCCTTTAATGAGTTAATGAATTATTTAAAGCCACATATACCGTTGTTATAAAGCTTTTTATTTGCTCTAGATATTTTCTAGACATTATAAGTTTTATGGATTTTACACCATATATTTTAATTATTTTGCCTTCCTTTTTCAAGGAAAAGTGTGGAATTGGATCATTGGAGTGATAAAGAAGATTTTCTATGTGAATATTTTCTGAAAAGGTATTTCAATTTCTTAGCCTCTTACTATAAATCATATTTGTACATATATCAGAATAATTTATATTCCAAGCTTCTAGATCCTTCTCTATCTTGTTAATACCACATCTGTTCCCATACTGGTTTTCATTCTACTGAAATCTCCCAAGTCCTTCACTTTTCATTTTAAATGGTAACTAATACCAAACTTATCTATTTTTAATTTTTATAATTATATTCTCCTTGAGTCGTAGGTTGTGTGGCTTTGGGTTTGTTTTTTTTTACTGGCTTTTATCACATGTGATAGTGACATTCACAACCATAAACATCCTGTTCAGATAGGAAATCCACATTAATTCATGCTTTTAAAGCCTCAGACTGATAGACTGATCATTTATTTTTCTCGGTCTGAGTTTTGAGGGGTTGGAAGTGCTGAGTCTCAGTGTCGAGGCTGTTTCATGTACAATTACCAGTTATGCATGAACATGATTTTTAATTTTCCCTGACAAAGCAAACAAGAGCGAACAGCAGTAAAATGTGATAAGCAGTAAGAATATGAAAAACAGAGGAGAAAAAAAAAAACCACTTTACTGGAAATTTTGCTAAAAATATAGCTTATTTTTAGTATTTTATATTAATGTAATGTAGAACAGCTTCAAATGGAAACCAAAGGAATCGACCAAGATATGGAAGAATGCCCACACTCTGGTACAGTCAGAACATCTTGCAAAGATCTCTGATTGTTAGAGAACTACAAAATCCGAGGTATTGCCACTCCCTCATTTCTGTGATGGCTACTGTCTTGGTCCATCAATCAATAAAAATGGGCTGTTTATTTGTGATTTTTGTTTGTTTGTTTGTTTTCAAACAAAAGGTTCCGTGTTCTTTTAAATTGTGCAATTATGTTCACAATACTGTTTCAACTATTTGGTCATCTGCTACTTCAAATAGATGAAATTAGGAGGCCATTATATATTTCAGAATTATACTCACGTATGCACGGAGTAAATTACTACTTAGCATTCTTTAGCTAAAATATTTTTAATTCTAAAATTGTTACTTTTTTTAGTCCTGGTTATGGTTTACAAAACTTTATGACCTACCACAGGTGCTGAAGACATGGTCTCACTTCTTCTTCTAATTTCTGGTGGTAGTTGGCCCAACCACCATGAAAGGTAATAAATCCAAGACAGTGCCTTCACTAGAAAAACAAACCCATATCCACAGACATTAAAGCCCTAAATGTATGTGAAGTTGTCATTATTATGCTTCTCTGTTGCTGTCATTTTAAAGAATGTTTCTCAGTGATTCCTGAAGAATGTATAAAATTTCTCTGACTTTAAAGGAGTCCTAAAAACAAAAAGATAGATTTAAAGCTCTAGTTGAAATCTGCAGTTGGCAACTTTGCTCCTCTGGGCAATGAAAAGTCCTGATAGCAAGATTCCTAGAAGACTGTACACTAGGCAGACTTCATGAGCTTGGACCAAGACCAAAAAACAAGAGCTTCCTAAAAAGCCTTTTCCTTAGTTTCTATATCTAGGTATACCTCTCTGGGCTTGAGTCTCCTAAAACAATATGCACCATAGTATACATCTAGTGTATCTGCACACACATGAACTAAAAATAATGGAAAACAAAGAAACAAAACATCTTAAAGTACTTTTCTAGGAAGACAACATGAAAACAAACATGATAAATGATAATGGTAACACTTCACACTTTCTTCAAGGCCACCAGATTACATAGTATGACATGTATACAAAGAATCAGCAAAATAAATGAGAATGTAAGATTATTGATCATACTTGGGTGACAGAAAGTCATTCAGTCACAAGACACACGTGGCATTTGGAGACACCTAGTCGCCATCACAGAAACATGGTAGGATGACTCACAGAGCTGGAGCACTGCACGGGATGCCTACAAGGTATTCAGCAGAGACAGGAAAGGGAGAAGAGGTGGAGGGGTGGCCCTTTATATTAGGGAGGCTTTGTCCAGTGCTGTGTCCAGTTCTGGCCCCTCAGTTTGGGAAGGACCTTGAGACAGCTTGACGCATCCAGAGGAGGCAACGAGGCTGGTGAGGGGCTAGGAACACAAACCCTGTGAGGAGGGACTGAGGGAGCTGGGGGTGTTCAGCCTGGAGAAAAGGAGACTCAGGGGTGACCTTATCACTCTCTACAACTTCCTGAAAGGTGGCTGCAGCCAGGTGGGGCTTGGTCTCTTTCACCAAGCAGCAATTGACAGAACAAGAGGACACAGTCTTAAACTGTGCCAAAGGAAATTATGGCTGGATATTAGGAAAGGTTTTTTACAGAAAGAGTGATAAAGTACTGGAATGGCCTGCCTGGGGAGGTGGTGGAGTCACCATCCCTGGATGTGGTTAAAACAAGACTGGATGTGGCCCTCAGTGCCATGGTTTAGTTGAGGTGTCAGGGCATGGGTTGGATTCAATGATCTTAAATGTCTCTTCCAGCCTAGTGGTTCTGTGAATTCTGCGTGTGAAACCAAAAATGTTTTGTCAAAAATTAGAAAATATCACTGCTTATTTGTAGTTATAAACTTTGCCACAAAGGACCCATTCTTTCTAATTGCCATAGAGAAAATAGACCTCATTTTCTGTTAGCATGGTTATTCTGAGTACAATCCCAAAGCTCTTTATAGGCAAACATTACATGGCTGAAATGCTAGAGACAATCAGGATTACATTTTTGTCTGGTTTTGAACATTATTCACAGTACCAGTTCACTGTACTTTTTTTCAAATAATAAGGTCAGGAAATTTGACCTAATCCATTTGGATATGTAGGTCACTAAACTGAGAAGTCTATCTCCATGCATGTTATAGTCAGTTTTAAAATTCAATATCATTAATAAAGAAATTCAGAATTACTCTCCTTCCCTGTAAACTATACTAAGTTCAGAAATTATTTTTATTGAGATTAAAATAAGAAATTACCATCAGAAGTATTTTTGCATAGCTTCATAATGTCATCTGCTTAGCTTCATCATTTCAAAATCAAGACTAAAGTGCTACATTTTATCATGGTTTATAGCCCTGGATAAACTAGAGAAGTTTCCACAAAATTGTCTTTAATGCAAGAATTCAGGAACATCTTATTTGGAAACTTGTCATTACACAAAAACTCACAGGGGATTTTACCCAATAGGATTTTAACAAAAAGATAAACAGAAAAGCACATAACTAGAACATTACCACCTGATTCTTGCATACATTATATGACATTCTTGCATACATTATTACTAATTTCACTATAAAACTGGAAAAAAATATCTCACCATTTTCTTTTCCAAATTCGTTCCATAGCATTCTGTCTTTCACTTTGAGAATCATGTTTTTAGGTCAGAAAATTCAATTGTACTCTAGTTCACTAGGGTGGAAAAGTTGAAAATGAACTAGAGTAGAACCAGGGGTTATGGGAAACAGCTTCCTTTTTCCAGGCAATTTGCAAGTATGTGTTCTATAACTGTGGAAAGATGGGCTGGATTAACCTTAAAATTTAACTTTAACAGCAATGCTTTCAGGTGATTGTAGGAATTGCTGTCACATTACAAATAATCTACAAGTCTTATTATTCCTTTTTTTTTGTTACCTTATTGTTGTGTCACTACTTTATATGGAGAGATACTATTGCATAATTCTACTGTAATGCAAGGTCATGGTCAACATTTCTAGTTCTCGTCATCTGAGCATCTGAATCACAATGAAAAAACCAAGCCACATCTACTTAAAAACACAGATCCGTGATCCAGATCTCCCCATATCTGTGATTATTGGTTATTTACCATAACCAATGCTCCACAGATGACATCTATGTAATGACACCAGGAACAAAACACACAATGTTTATAAAGGCTTTAAAAGCAAATTTTATCAGGAAGACAAAAAGTTAACTTGATGCTGAGATCAGCTCTTCTAAAAGGAAGAACAAATGTTGGAACTGAATGCCAAAAAATCCCACTCTGCTGGTTGTATTTAAGAAAGTTTTTGCTTCAAAGGCAGTGTTTCTTTCAAAATTCAACTTCTCAACCAGTCTCCTCAAAATAGAAAAGGAGTCACTTATCAATCATCACTGTAATGCCTGCCAGCCTGTCACTGCACATCCTTTAAAGATGATACTTCCAAACCTTCAATGTACATAGCTTAAAAAGTAGGAGTACTTAAAAATTGATTCTCTTCATTCTGAATGCAAACTTTTTTTCTATGCTGTTTCAGTTGAACTTCACTTTAGCCATTATAAAATATCAAGTACTAGTGATCTGTGTAGAAAACCAGTAATCTATTAACTTCCTCTCCTCAGTAAACAGTTCATGTCAGTATTTCTCCCTGGTCTTGTCACTTAAGTTAGTCATGAATAGCTTTAAAGCCTGTGGCACTACGAACCAGTTTGTAGTGAGGAAAGAGAGCTTACCCAGTGATTGGTATCTCAAAGAGCAAACATATTTGAATATGAATCATGTGGATACTGGGTATTCTTAAAAAAAAAATCACAAGAAGTAACCTTATTTGAAAGTTCACTAATAACTTCATGGTCTATACAGAAATAATAAACATGTATAATAAATAATAAACATGTCCTCAAAATACTTAAGTGATAACTGTCCTATAAAGTTGAAAATCTAAATCATGGAACAGGTCACATTACTTATGTACAATCATAAATAGGAAGTGAAGGCCCAAAAGTTTTACTAAGCAATTCAAATTTTATCTCTTTTTCCTTTTCTGCCACTACTTTGATCTTTCTGCTACAAAGGGAAAAGCAACAGCAAAGAAGGCAACGTGTCCCAGAAGAGATGTTTCGATGAATTGAGATCTGTACAAAACAAAAGCATTGAGGTATGGGAAACGTCAGTTTAAGAATTTAAACATATTTTCACTGTGAGGATGATTCTAGGAGTAGAAAAAGTCATAGGTGAATAATTGTGAAAAACTATGTGGAAAAATGTAGGTATGACAACCCAGAGAAATTGGGATAAAAACTGCAGTCACAGTGACATTTTGCTGGTACAAACTGAAAACTGGAATGCATTATGCTGACAGAAGGATAGCAGTGCACTGCACAGTCAGGCTATTGAACATTTTTAGGTCTTGCAGATTCAGTGGGGCTAGCTCTAGTTCATTCTCATAGTTAGAAAGTAAATAAAATAATACATATTCATTTCAGTAGATCTTTAAGAACTCTTCTGCTGAAGAGCATAGAACAAGTGAAGTGTAGTAATAATGTCAAGATATTTTCAAGACAAATGAAATGTAAAATTTGGCAAAACTGTCTTTCAAAGTATTAGAACATAAGCCTCCTCCCTCTCCTTCACTTCATCCCCAACAAAATTCCTCATGCAATTGGAGAATGTCATTTAAACTTTCATAAACTTGATGCAACATAATCTTACTTTTTTTTTATTGCTTATAGTCTGGTATATAGGCACTTGAAGACGGTGAATACTACAATATTACACATATTTTTGTATTATATATATAATATATATTGTATATATATATATTATTTTTATTTACACAGAAGTTTGGATTTCCTACACATACGTGTTCAGAATTGTGCCCTATTTTTGGAATGGTATTACAGTTCTTAGGACTGACAGTAACAAGAGGCACTACAAGGATCAAAGAGCTAAAGCACAACAGACAATATGAGAAAAAGGAGCCCTTTTCATTATGTGTAGCAAAAAGTTTTAGTTAAAAAGTGTTCTCACAACTTCTAATTGTCCACAAACCCCAACACAAGTTCATCTGCTTGGAACAATGAGAACAACTTTGAGAATTGGGGGCAATTTCCAATAGCTCCACTATATTCACTAGTGCTAGAATTCACTTTAATAATATGGCTGAGTTGAGAACGAGGAGAAATCTGACTGCCTGCTCTGTTGCCAAAACATATATATAGACTAGTAGGGAGAAAAGCAAGATAAGAGGGTATCCAAAATTGATTGTTTTTCAATTCTCTGCTATTTAGGAAATCCTCGGGGCAGTTGCTGCCCCACCAGTCTTTTTATTAAAAGAAAAAACAGTTTAATTACAGTTTCAATTAGATTACCAGGAACCAATATACACAAAATGTGTTATCGTTCTGGAAGCCTGGCCAGCATTAAAGAACTTCAATTTTATTTACTTTTTGTAGCTGAACCCAAGCCAGCCTTCTTATTTCAAATGAGAAATGCATTTCCCCTCATAACATTAGGATGAAAATAAGGAAAAAACTTTGTGCACCTTGTAAAGATAAAATTCTTACCCTTAAGGATCACAAAACAAACACACCTCATGACAGACTATCTCAAGAATCATGATAAAAAATGCCAGCATCAATAACTGATTTTAAATTAATTTTCTGACATAATCTATTTCTTATCCTTCTCCCTTTCTCAACATTTTGGTCTTTCATACATGTGCATGGCTTAAGATGCAACCAAGTGAATTATTCAAATCTCCACTGAAGAGCTCCCTCTTCAGTTAATCAGACTATCTTTTATACCTCACTTCTGGCATTAATTTATACCAAAAAGCTTCCAAAACCATCTCTAAAAATTTCTCAGGGAGTGCAGCTGTCCTATCAGTTGTAAAGAGCACAATAAGACATGGAAGAACTCTAATGCTTAGCCAGCTTTCCTACATGATCCTGAATAATGGGGAGTAAGAACAGCTTGTAGGTTCTGAGAGAAGTATGCTTGAGCCATACACAGACATAGGCTCTGCTACATTGATTTGGACAACTGGACTTGAACATTTAATTATTAAATTTAATATTAATATTAAACACAGAATATATTTGGTGCTAGTCAAATAATAGGGGAAAAAAGTAAATTTTTATTTCTAACTTTCCATTATTAATGAAAGTAAAAAGAGAGTTCAGAGTTATGTACACCTTCTTGGGCACTTTTCCAGGCTCTTTGTATGGAAGATGGTAGTGGAATCAAGTCTGAAGTTATACACAAGTCAAATTTCAGCTCTCTGTATGAACTTATACATTCTTCTTTCCTATCTTCATTGACTTGGACTTCAGGTTAATTAAATTCAGATAATACAAGTCTCATTTGACATATGTAGTAGTGGACACATTTTCAATAACAATAAATTAAAAAAAATTATAACTGCATTATTGCATTATCCAATTGCATTTAATCAACAAATTACATATCCTTTAAAGCTTCCACTTTTTCTATCATAGACAACAGATACAGTATTTCTGGCCAAAAGCACATGATGCAATATATCTAGCAATATCTCAGAAGTATGGCTGTGTATAATCTGAGAAAGTCTCTAGATGATGTATCACCGATAAACTGAAAGACCTATAAGTTGAATTTTCAAAAGCATCATAATTTATGTAACTTATTTTTGCAAAAATTAATCAAATTAATACTAAAAAAACACTGGCAATATACTTTGCCTATGCTATGTACAAGAAAATCATTAACTGATCATCTATAGTACTTCTAACATTTTCAAGGCACAATTAACCGGCCTCTTGGACAACTCTCAACATGGGAGTGTTCTCCATTTCAGAACCATTAGGGTTGGAAAAGACCCCCAAGATCGAGTCCGCTTTTGACTGATCATCATCTTGTCAAGCAGACCACGGCACTGAGTGCCACATCCAGTCATTTCTTGAGCACATTTTTCTCTAAACAGAAGAGTTTCATTTCACAGAAAGAAATATGGAAGGACACAGAGACAGCAAGCAGCATGTCTGTCTCAGTATAATTCCTAGCATGCTGCTCAGAGATTCTTTGTAATGACTTAAAAATTCTTCCCCCAGGGTCTGCTGTTAAATTATTCCGTTACAATTGACCCAACAACCTCTAGTTATCTTTTCTGAAATATTTAAGATATTTTTACATCCATCTTACAGTTTTGATTATTTCTCTATTTCATTATTCTATTTCCTGCAGAAAAACTACCAAAAAAATTCAGTCACCCTGTCAATGTATCTATTCCTTGTAGGCTTGTTTCACATTTTAGAACTTACTGAGACCTTTTTTTCTTAGAGTAACACAGACTTAAGTTTATATCCTTTTTTGATTATCTTTCCTTTTGTTTGTTTTGTTTTAAAATGCCACAGCTTGCAAGCAATTCCTTTTTATTTCCTGTTATTCCCAATTCGTTTTCTGGGCAACATATTTCTTCTACTTTGCTCATCCCTCATTTCCCTCCAGGCTGTAACAATTATCTACATTCCTCTGGAGATCCACATTGCAATTACTACCTTTCTTCTTTCTTTAATGCTATTTCCCCATAGTGCTGACTATCTCAGAGATATTTGGAGTCATCTAGTGCTTCAATTTTGGTAGAAAATAATTCCAGATAATTCTTAGGTAAAAGTTTTGCAACCTTTGACTGTCTCAAAGGTAGAAAATTCTGCCTCTTCCTATCTTTCCTCCTGTAGCTTAGCAAGACTTTCAGGCAACAAATCGAAGCACACAACTGTGCTGCATTTCAATTTTGACTGCATTGGAGGTGCTTACTAAGACAAATTAAAGGGGAACTTCCTTTAGAATTGTCATGTAATTACAAAGTCAACAACTTCTGCTTACCCACTAATTACGAAAATTGTATTTGATAGCAGTATAATTTGATCATAATTGCAAATATTTGAGCATCTTTAGTGCTGTTTGAAGAATATTTCAAAATGTCTCCTCAGTTCTTCTAGATTTAAACATATGCAGAGTGTAAATAAAACACACTATATGCCAATGGATTGCTTTTATGTATCTGCCAATTCAATTTCCATTACATTAATTCCTGTGTTGAACAGTTTCATCTTTTTCAGCAGACACACATAATTTCTGTTTACAGCAGTGTGGAACTGAGTGACAAAGCATTACACCACACCAACAAGTTGAATAATCCTACATAGCTTAGTGTATTTTGGCCTGCATTTAAATAGATTGGTTTAGACTTGCACGTGTAAATCCCACACATGCACAAACACAAACTGCTGTGCCGGAAAAAACGCAGTTATATGTCTAGAGAGGAGAACACTCCAGGGGTGCTCTCTAAAACACCCCTAGAGAAATGTATTTTGCAAAGTTGCCATTAAATTAATTGAAATCAAAAACATCTAGAGAGGAATATGAACCTCAGCCACCACACTTGATTAGGTTGTATATAAGTAGGAAAACGCCACTGTCATTGGCTTTCAAAATTATTATTCTCCTTGAGACTCTCATGGATTCATTCCTAAGTAACTTAATTCCTAATCCTCATTTTTTATCCTCATTCTACATGACAAGAATTTATCTATTATAAATGTGGCCTAGACAGAAGAAATGGGTTTAAAATTACCAAAATTGAGTATTCTAAAAGGAAAACACAGTATATTTTAATTTATTATTGGACTTTGCTGCACTATCATCTTAAAGTGTACAAGAAGATCTCACTTGAAATATCTGGCACCTTTTCATGCAGTTCTTATCCTGGTTTTGAGGCAGTATGAACTTTTGCAGACCTTTTTTTTTTCCTATAGTGCATCTGTCCTTAAACACACCTTTAACATGGATGCAGCTGAGAATTCATCTGGACTATCAAATCATTAGAATTATATTGGCTGATGAAAAAATGAAATTTACATTAAAGAATACATGGAGTAAATATTAAAGAAGAATACCATGTAGAAAGAAACATTCCAAGCATTAATTCTGCTAGAGCATAGAAAATCAGAGCTGATTCCATTTAAAATTCACCATTTAGAGAGAATCAACACAGACATATTACTAAACCAGCAGAAGTAGCAAAATATTCATATTCTGAGGTGAAAAAGCACCAATAACTTCAAGTGAAATGTAGACTAAACTATTCAGATTCTCTCTGTCTTGAATTATCCCTGTTAATCTAAAGAAGCAATCATATCGAGAACAATGGTTAATTCTACAACTATATTTGTTGCCTCATATCTTCATGGGTAAATGATCCAGAATTATGGCTTTATTTGGTGAAATAATCTTTTTCTTATTTGAAAAAAGTAAACATTTTAATAAATTAAGCTGTATGATTATTACTGTTCACATTTTCCCACTTAAAATAAAGTCAAGTCATTATTTTATTTTTTTCTTCCTGCATAGATCCTCCATCGGCAGAAATCTTTATGGCCTTCTTAATTTAGACTGATATCTTAATCTTCATAGATTGAGACATTCTCCAAACTGTATACAGAAAAATCTGTACAAGATGTAAAATCTGTATGGTAAGAATGAAGGATGTAGAGAAAGCAAGCAAGGCACCTTGTAATATGAAATAATCCTGCAGGGAATTTAGGAAGGGTATCAGATAAGAACAGAATAATCTCCCTGAACAACAGGGAGTTATATCTGATGGAACCACATTAATCCCACAGAATATTATATAATATGTCACAGAATAATCAAGAAGAATGCCTGGCCTAATAATATCAATGATGTCATGAATAGATGAAATTGTCTCCTTTTGGGGAGGGGAAAGGAACACAAGGTGAACAGGAGAGGAATGATGGGAAGAAGATGGACCACAGTGGTTCTGGTTTGCCTTGCCCCTTGTCTTGACTGGGTGACATCAAGGGACATGACCATCAGCACAAACTTCATGATAGCAGCTTCTGTGGTAGTGTTATAAAGGGCTTGACACAGCAGCCAAATGGGATTTATAGCCACATCGATACCACAGGAAGTCAGTCCTGCAGCAACTCCCAAAAATAAACAGCTTTCCTCTGGTTTGAGAGGCCAACATGTACAGAGAATTTAACCTCCTCAATTTTCTCTTTTGCTGGAGTCCAAAAATAATCTGTTCCTAGCAGACCTCATCTTTTTTTTTTTTTTTCCCTCTTGAAAGTCACATCTTAAAAGAAGTTAATTCTGGGAGTAGAGAATACAGACACTGTACAAAAAAAAATATATATATACACTTCTGTGCACATACATAAGTATAAATAGCTATGCCACTACAAGCCCTGGTACTGATATCATTGACTTGGTATCTCTATGAGGAGAAGAGATAGGAGATAAAGATGAACTATTTTTTCCCTAAGCTGTCAGCTGCTGAGCTGCTCATTCACATTTCCTATGCTGTGTCTTGTTCCCTCCCTCCTTCAGCCTTTATCCAAGTTTCATAAGTAGGATGCAAATAAAAGGCACTCTAAAAGATTACAAGGACAGGGGACAGCACAACTTCAGCTTTCAAAAACAGGTGATATGGGTTTAATGTCACAATGATGGATGGATGTTTTTGGATTAGATGTGAAATTAAATTTCTGGAAGCAGGAAGGCCTTTCTGTTCCACTCAGGTTGTATGGTGTATGACATTAGAAACACCATGTTGCTAATGGAATTATTGCAAATTAAAAATAGTTATTCCAGAATAGGCTCTAATAAACTATTTTAGTATTGTGCATATAAATTAGTGTTTTGCAAAACTGCCATGTCATTGACCCCATGGCACTCAGATCTAAAATGTGAAACATTTATCTCTCTTATTACTGAAAATTCCATGGTGAGTTCAAGAAGAACTTAAGTCACTGAAAGGATATAAAATGATTTTTCTAAAAATAATATTTTTAATTACAAAGCTCCACCCAAAGCATACAAAAAATATTTCTTGCTTTGATCTGAAAGCAAAAGAGAACAATTATTAAGCAGTTGTCATTTACACAGGCTGCCACAGTTTTAGTAAGCAGGGCAAATGAACCCTTTACATTTAAAAGGAAACTCGAGCATTTCAAGTTCAAATATTTAAAATCAAGTTAATAAAAAGCTTGCTTGGCATAGTCAGAAAAAACTAGAGCAAACATAAATCACACTAAATTTTAAGACCAATGAATCATGAAGAAATCAAATTTGAAAAAAAAAAAAAGGCAAAAGTTACCTAATTTTCCATCTGCATATTTCAAATAGCCCATATATGTATAAAAAACTTACATCACATAAAAGCGGGGGAGCTTGGACTTGGAGTTTTCAGATTGTCACATTCAGACTAGCTAGAGGAACAGTCATACAGAGATGACGCTTATGATGGACAGTGACAGGTACCAGCAATTGATTTCTTAGACAAATTATTGGCCAAGAAGAAGTGACAAGTCTCTTTTGTCTACCTCACCAGGTTTCATAGAACTCCAAGAACCTGTGATTGAAAAGGGACGTTTCAGAATTCAATGAGACAAATCTTGAAAATATTTGAGACTGCAGGACTGTAGAAACAGATTTGCTACTAAGCAAGGACTGGCAAGAAAGGTTCTGAGACAGAAGAAATAGAAATTCACATCCTGTAAAAATCTCAGACTAAAGTGTACCAAATTATATATTAAAAAAAAACCAAAACAAAACCAAAAAACCTACCCTTCAGTTGACATAATTATCTTCCCAATGGAAATAATAGGCAGTGGTCAATAATTTGAACGGGTTGCATCTTTAATTTAATCATTTCTAATGGGAACAAATATTCATCCCTCTATTATCCCAGCAAGACTTCCTTCATTTTACTCACCACAACTAAAACCAATGGCCAGAGGCTATGACAAACAGTATTATTGCTGAAAGGGGCAATTACTCTGTTAAACAGCTACTGTCTCCTGATGTTAAAATTTTTCATTCCACAGGAGGGCTGTTAGAAATGTCACACTAAGTACAGATGGCCACTGTTCAGTTTCAAACACAACCCATGATTGTGCATTTTTTCAGAAAGAAGTACGGCATCATTAAGTGAAAATCAAATTCTTATGTTGAATTAGGAGAGGCATATTTAAAATGCTACATTCTGAGTAACAATATGAAAAACTAACTTCAAAACCACCATCTGGAAAGTGGCACTTTATAGCACAATATTGTCAAATCAATATATGCAGGTAAGGGCTGCAGAAACTCAGAGATGCAGGATTTCAGACAGAAATTCCTTGCAGAAATCAGAGAAGAGGCTGATAGTAGGAGTCACTGGTACAAAATTCTAGGCACATAATGTACATTTTCTATGTTTTTTAATGTAACACTGTAAGAGCTATGTAACCCTATGAGCACTGTGTAACACTCATCACTAAGAGTGAGAATTTAATGCCTTGTCCTGGTAAGGACTAAACTCATTAGGACAAATCTCTAATATTACAGGAAAAACATGTACTTCAGGAACATAAATCAGCAGGGTCTCTCAAAGTACTTACCTTTATTGATAAGATGAGCTATGATATAGATATCCAAATCCAAGCAAATTAATCCTACTATATATATGCTTAAATCTGTTCAAACTCCTTGTTTACTGCATCAAAAGCAATAAAATATGAAACTCTCTTCTCTAGAACAAGCAGGTGAGACCTGAGCTTTCGTGGCACAATTTCCTTGTGCCAATTTCCTTACCTGCAAAGATAATTAGCTGATAAGAAACTCAAAAGTGTCTTAAAACTTTTGGCTTTCTTATGTGTTTTTCTATGTTTTTGTTGTTGTTGTTGTTGTTTTGTTGTTTGTTTGTTTTTTAGTTTGGGCTTGTTAGTTTGGGGTTTTTTTTTTTCCTTTTTCTTTTCCACTGTGCATTGTGGGCTCTATTAAATTGTTAATCAGAAATTCTGTTTCAAGCTGTGGACCTTTAATATTGAGTCACAGATTTGGAAAGCATTTAAATGCTTGTTTTTGTCATCAGAACTCTACAAACATAGTCCTTCAGAGGAAAAAATAATGATTTGGCAGACAGCTACTGTATTATAAATACCATCATAATCTATATTGACAGGGATTAATTCAGGAATTAAGAAAAACAAGACATAATTAAGAAAAAAGAAGTAATATATTTTTGAGTAAGCATTTGACATCATTTTACTTTGTAATAAAGGGGAAAATATTGTCTAATAAGAAATTAAGTTATGCACTATTTAGTATTACAGAATTCTGACACATTGTTTAGTCATCAAGTTCATCTCATTTGCTGGAAACCTATTTCAATCAATCGTGTTTGACCAACACAATAAGGGAAGAAAATTTAACTATTTTAAGGTTGCAGCAGTCAATAACAACAGTCATTTATAAACTCTTTTGCATTTCTTTTTAAAAGATAATGTTCAGTATTTGTGAATTATATGGTGAATTCATTGGTTCCAAAACTCCAAAGCAATCATGTCCTACCTACTCTTACTTAAGAATAGAAACAGCAGAAAACCTGCTCTGAAAATTAATATAGTCACTAAAGTAGAGGAAATTATTGCATCAATTCTTAAAGAAGTAGATCTGGGAGATTTTGTGTAATAATTCTTTTATGGAATGATGTATTTGTGTACTACTGTTACCAAAAAATTAATCAGCTCATTTTTTCCATAATGAATTACAAGGGAAAACTGAGTATAGAATGATGATGATGATGATAATAATTATCATGAAACCAAGCAGATATTTTTATGATGATATGAAAAAAAAGGCTTCAATCTGAACAGAAATGATCCGATCATCTTGTTCTGTCAGGTATTTAAAGAAGATATATAAACATGTTTTGAATTTTTGAATAGCAAAAAAATGCACTGTTTAGTAACCAGACCAAAAAATCACGTCCAATTGTAAATGCATTAATTCCTTAATCCAACATTTTATCTATATTACAGAGGAAAAAATAATTTTAATTCTTTGCAGTAACCATTAAGACATTGTGAACCATATTGAAATTCATTGGAAGACAAACCAACTCAGTTAATTGAAATAAAATTTTAAAGAAACAAAGAAAAAGAAGATAAATGAAAAAATTTAAAATATTATTTATAATAATCTGTTTGTTAATCGCTTTTGGTGCATATGAATAGCCAACTGCTTTATTTCTGAAGGGAAGGTCTCCTATTTTAACACCCCTTAATCTTTGAAACCTTGATTTTTTTCTAATTTGCAAATACAGACTCAAAAATGTGACAACAGTGACATACACATCAATCATTCACATACTTCCACTCTGCACAAGACTAACTACTTTTCTGTACCAAGTATTCCATAAAATAAACTTTAGTTTAAGTTACCAAGCAATTAAGACATTTTCAAATCCTTATTCTTACAGTATTTACATAAAAAAAAATACAGCTGTTAATATTTAAAAGCTCTCAAACACAAATTGCACCTTGCATGAACAAGGACAGGGAAGTCAACAAACAACACGGGGTACAGGAATATTTCCCATGGAAAATACACTATTTTCAGGAAGCTTACTTCCAACACTCACATTTTAATCTTTAGTTCCTCTATGCAGAAGAGGAATACAAGGTACAGTCCAGAACTTGCATTTCCATACTAAAGAATTATCCCAGAGTTTTTTTCTTGTTAATAACATTAGTTATGATGAGTCAAATTAAATTAATTTCTAGGATGCTTTTTCCAATGAATCATCCAACTCTTCAGTAACCTCAAAGGCATGTTAACAAAAACATAACCACTAATAGTTAAAAGGAGGAATGCATCTTGGGTTAAGGAATTCTTGATAGCCTTGGACCCCAGATTCATGGTCTCAAATTCATAAACCTATTTTATCTTTTTATCAAAACATCACAGAACTACCTTTCCCAAGGTAACTTTTAGTAAATAGTACTTTCATACATCACTAGTTCACCCAAACATATTCTATCAGTCTATGTCTCTACCTTTTTCTGCAGGTTATACATTATGGAAGAAGTACTGTTTCAAAAACATAGTACTTCAAAAAGCAATAAATCATAGAGGTGGAATAGGTGTATAGAGAAGAAATTTTCACAGAAGTATATTAGATTTTTTTGGTGTACTACTGCTCCATCCTCAACCTTATAATAGAAAAAAACAAGCAGAAAATTGAAGAACAATCAAACAAGGAAAAGAACTCAAGAAGAGTTTACCTTGCTGTTAGCACTTGTTTACAGTTTTTTAGCTTATCTAGCAGTTAAACAGATATATACAGTCATATACAACCCCCTCCAGCAAAGGTTCTCACAGCAATTTTGTGCTGCAGGCATGGAAAGACAGACACACACACCCCAAATTAGTCCCTTCTGCTTTTAATAATGTTCTTGACAGTTTCATGGCCACTGGAGGAGGAATTGGTCTCACACAAACCCAGAGAAAGCATCAGACTCCTGCCTGGAACATTATGTTTCCAAGATCCCTGAAAGTTAATCTACTGCCCACAGACACTGCACCCCTGACAGGCTAAGAGATGAATTTCTCCCAAACATTTCCTTAACAGATGTTTGTTACAGGCTAATGTTAATTTTTATTTTATTACTGTATGAGCTGTTGTCCTCCTTAGCAAAGCCTTCTGTCAGACTCTTTATCCAAATCTGTTAATTTACATGAAAATTAACCTTTATGAAAATTTTCTGGATCTTCTGACAGTATTCCCTATGAATAATCTTAGCTCAAAATACATCCTGCTTTTATTGCATAGTATGTAGTTTATAAATATTCTTCCAGTACTTATATAGATTGAATACAGCAATTTAAGGTAAGAAACTTCTGGAGTAACAATTTTAAGAGTAGTAAGTTAAGAGGAACTTATTAGATGTTTATAGACCTCAAATATGTATCTTGGTAAATATTTGAATATCCATGAGATCAAGCAGAGCACATGAAATTCCATTAAGGAAAGCAATATATTAATTATTTCTTTTCCTCCTTTAATTTTTCCCCCTCTCTTCATCACAAACCTTATGCAAATGAGAGTATAGATGATTTTATCTCTATTTATATACCTTTGATTTCCTCTTAAAGTACTTTTTTTTTTCATTTGCAGCTTTCCTATCTGAAGTAGAAACAAAAAATGAAAAAGCTTTTTATATAGGCATAAATAGGCATAATTCCATCCTTCATGTTTGTAACACATAAACTAGACACTCTAATAATACAAATCTTCTACTCTCTTCCAGACTAGAAATCATAGAATCATTAAGTTTGATTTGGAAGGGACATAATAAAGGCAATCCAGTCCCAACAATAGGAGCACCTCCATTTTTCTGGCACTCTCTGATGAATCAATCCACTGTATTGGTTTCTCGATAAAACTAGAAACAAATATTCCACTTTATGCAAAATTTCACCTAAATCCATTTCTTTCACTAAATATTTCCTCTCTGTAACATCTTGATCTTGAAAGCACTTCATGTAGAAAAGCATTATGGGACAAAGTATTGCTGTAGAAGTGCAGAGATAACTATGCATTAATTATATTCAGATTTCATCAGCATTCTTGGCATGCAGATCTTTAAAAATGCCTGGGAGATATGGAAATACATTTAATATTTATCCGTCTTTAAATACAGAAAAGATTGGAAATTTCTAAATTTGTTTTTGATTTCTGAAATTTTTCTTCCACGTAGATCACTTGCCATTAAAGCACTTGTTTCTTTACATACGTTCCAGACCTTTTTATATCCCAAAGTGCAATAAGAGCACTTGCTGCCCAAATTTCCAACACTTTGTACATTGTAGCTATTCTAACAAAAGATATATTTAAGACCCAATATTGATCTCACAAAAAATGCTAGAATATTTTAATAATAGCTGCTTTTTGGACAAAATTTTTTTCAGAAGAGCACCCAAAACCACATCTCCTGTCACAATTTAGACTTTGCACACCTTCATCTAGAGAACAGAGTGAATATTCAACTCTCACAACTCTCAGAAGTGTCTCTTGAAGCTATTTGCTTAAGTAGTAGTCTTCTAAGTCACTCCTCCTCAGCTTGCAAAATCCCAGCCACAAGGGGAAGATTAAATATTTCTTCTATTTAATGATGTTCATCAGCCTTTACATTCAGGCTTAAAAGAAAAAAATTCCACTAAGTGAGTTAATCTCCATTATAACATGAGTGAAAACATCATTCAGAGACACACTGGACATTAAATGTACCAATTCACACGCTTTTGAACACACACTAAAGGAGATTACCGGGTTGTCAAAATTAAAGTAGTTTATTGCCTAGGAAAAGTACCCCACTCCCCAAGTGTATCACTATTTCAGGAAACGTGAAAAGCATGGCGTTAACTAACCAATAAATTGTCTCTGACACTATAGGTGATGTCAACATTTTTGCATACTTACCACTATTTCAAAAATCAATAAGGTATAAATGAGTGATTGCAAAGTATGTTTCCAGAGATTGCCAATCCTCCCTGGCAGCAGCAGCCACTTTGGCACCTGCAGTTGAGACTCTGCAGCATTCAACATGAGCCTTTTAACTATCCTTCAAGTGAAAGAGACAGTTTATAGCCAATGGAAGAACTAGCTTGAGAATCACACAAATTCTTACTCTTACTTCAGGAAGCTGTTTTGAACGTAATAAAATATATTTGAGAATGTCACAAAACACAGGTCTAGGCTTTTAATGCAGCATTACTTGAACAATCATAATAAAGCCATTAAGAACATATGAATAAAAAAATTGTCTCTATCTGTCTTTGGTTGTTGTTGCTCCTAAAGAGCATCTTCCTCTAGCAAAAGAAACTGTAGGGTATGCTTGGTTCATTTTAGAGGCTTAGCATTTTCATACATTTCTGTGTTTATATTTTCTCTCTTACTTTTGATTAACTGCCTGCCTTCTCTGCTCCTACTGTGAAGCAACAGCTGGATCTTATCCAATTTAGAAATCTTTCTCTTTCTCCATGCTATCAATTTCCTTTCTCTCTCTTGTTTTCTCTTATGATGGCTGTATACTGTTCCTCATTTACAGGCTTCACTTTCTGAACTCTCTGCCACTTAAGATTCAATTTGTCATTTTAAAATTGTACTCCAAGTGCAACCTAGTCAGGGCCAACTAGGAGAAAAATGATTATTTCTTTGGTGGACAACGTGAGTCTTCTTAATAGCATTTAAAATAATAGTGTCATAAAAATGTAGTTCTCAATTTCACTCCATTGCACATAATATACAGATAATTCCCTCAAAACTACTGTTTAAATATTGTCAACCCATTATTCAATAATTTCTCTGTTTAATACATGAGACTCTAGACAGACAAATTACTATAAAATTATATGCTAAAGCAACAGATGAAGCAACTCAGCTATCTTAAACCAATGGAGCACCACCCACTTCCATGTACATCCCTTTAAGGTCTCATCTGTGTTCCCAATCTTTAGTCTAAATGAGTATTCATTCCCTTTGAAGTGATGTGTAATGAATTTACACGGCAGTTAGGAACATGGTTTTGTGGTGGATTTGGTAGTGTTATGTTAACAGATGGATTCAATGATCTGAAGGGTCTTTTCAAACCCAAGTCATTCTACATTTTGATTAAAATATTTCTCGTCAGTCAGGGAAGAAGACACAAAGGAAAAACAACTGTCTCTGTTTCTATTCAAAGGATGATGTGAGCTTTTTTTTGCTTAAAAATGAAAGTGAACACAACCACCACAAGGAAAAAAAAGGCATATTCCTCCTCATTTAACTCCATTTGTCCACCTATTTCACTCTTGGCTGTAACATGGCCATGTTTGAACTGTCTGAGAGCCCTCCTGGTGCCAGTGTGCATCTGGCTGTCTGAGCTCAAAGCAGTAACCAGGGAACAAGAGACACAAAATTAAATTTCTTCAAGTACTCACATTATCAAGATGTTTTTAAATAGGTCTTCTTAATAAATCTAAATGTAACTATAATATTTAAATAGGTAATATTCTCTGAAACATGCACAATATTAAACTACTCGGGGCCCTATTGACTTTTTCTACTCTCATTATTCTTTTCTCATAAAATGTTACAAAAGAGAATCACAGGTTTAGAACACCAAGCCATTAACATTTTCAAGTGGTATGTTTCTATTTTCATCCCATTAATGGCATACAAGTCCCTCCACTCAGAACATTTCACACAGGCAGCTGCAGATGAAAAACATATAAGTAGAGGAAGATTAAGGGAAGGTGAAATGGGGAAGAGAATTTTATTTGTAAAATGAGGCACAAAGAAGAAAAATATCTCATCCAAGAACTCACAAAAATTTCTGAAAAAGCAAGGAGTAGTGCTTTAGTATCTGTAAAATGCTCTGATCAATATGCAGTTTGCCAGTAATTTATCCTGAGTTTTTCTTTCCCTTTAATGGGCTTTGGGCTTTCATTTTGTTTCAGAGACTTCTTAGATAAGTTGTCTTCTTAGATAATCAGACAGAATTTATTTTTGCAATACTGCATTGGCTCTTGCAGGGTTTTACAGAAGCTATGGATTTTAATAAGAACATGAATGTGTGGGTGTCATCCCAGCTTCCCCTTATAGGATGTCTTTTGTCTTTTCTGTATGGGACTCACTCCTTTTCAGACTTGTTAAACTCACTGTCCTCCTCTCTCTTCTGCCTAACACAGCTGCAAAAACCTGTTGTCACCTCATACCTATCCCTAGGTACTAGAGATGGGGAAAGGAAGCACACAGAAAAAGCATCCAACACTCTTCCCTTCTGTAGAGACAAGTGCCTCTAAACATCAATATAAATAACCTGATTTTCAGGACTAACTGCTTCTCTAATTGAATAAGTAGTTCCCAGCTAATAAACATAAACACCAAGAAAATCAATCTTCATTTCCCTGGACCAGTTGAAATAAAGATTCTAACCCACAACTGTCAACCCTTCTTACACTAAAATCCACTAGTTTAATATAGAGGGAACTGCAGCTTTCTAAAATACAATTTGAAAGGCAGGATATGCATGGCTACCCCAAAGACTTCAGAATAAAATTAAAAAAAAAATTAAAAAAAATAAAGATAAATACAAAACCAGAAAAAAAGTTTCCAAGTTGTTCAGGTATGCTGCTGAAAACTGCAAATTGAGTGATAATCTGATCAGAAATGACCAAGACTAAAGGGTTTGCAACACTACATCCAAAATAGGATGATGTCTGAAAAAGTTTGCTATGATTCTACTGGTATTTCAGGATTAAAGCATAAACCATTTAGCCAAAAGAGGTTTCTTTGGACTGACATGTATAGATTTTAGAAATAAATAAAATGCAACCTGGTTTTTCCTTCAGATCCTGTGCCTTGTCAGATATACAGTCAAATCTATGTAACTCCCATCTTTTTTACCCAAACACCAACAAGCCCTTAACAGCTTGCAAAATCCTTATGCACTGCAGAAATTATTATAGTTTTACTGCTTGAATACTGGAATAACAGCACCTTTTTAATACTTATCAGCTTGTATGATTTACTTGGCAAAGGAAGTAAGATGCCTTTCCAACAGGAGTTTTCTATCAATGTATCAACGTCCTCTGTTGGGTCCCAGTACTGGGGAAACAACGGTGTGCAGGGTTAGCCCTGGCTTGAGTAGGAGAGAGTAGGCTGGGAGGAAATGTAAAACTCTTGGTTGCACTCACATTTCAGCACTTCTCTCATTCCTCAAACAGTGAAAGAGCTGTGTAACTCTTGGAATTTACACAGGCAAAGGATAAGACTGTTTTATTTTCTACTATATCAAAGACATCCAGCATATTAAATACTTATGACAATTAATATTAAGTAAACCAGAATTTCACTGAGCTACAACTCTTGGCATTGTGTTTTGTAAGCATTTAACTTTGTGATAAATACACAAAAAATTCATAAAACACCATACAGCTTTAATTTTATCTTCATAGCTCTCATTCTAGTCAGAGTATTAATGGATTACTTTAGAAAACCCCACCAAGTCAGCATATGACTATCCTTATAATTGAACACGAGGTTCCACAGCTCTTAGTAAAATACAATTTAAATGCTGTTAAGTGCATCCCAGGTAAACAGCTGCTGGCCACTGATCCTGGTTAAGCTGACAATCCTATTTTCTGAATTCTGATAAAGTAGTGCCAGCTTTAATGCTCCTCCTTTGTACAAAACCAAATCCACTTTTGTGTTAGCAGCCTGTATTGCCTGATAGTGACTGCTTCCATTCTTCAATGGCAGTCCCAAAAAAGCACAAAAGTAAGGAAGCTAAGATTTGCTCATCCTAAACCTTACCAAAAAATTAAAAAAAGAAACCAAAAAACTCTCCCTCCTGAGAAAAGCCAGTCTTCAATACCTTTCCTAGAAACTGAACAAGAGGCAAATTTGATGATTAATCTCACCAAATATAAAAACCCAAATTTGCAGTGCCTGTGTATGAGCTTCATTTCCAGGATGATTTTACAAGTATATTAAACCAAGGGCCTTTCTTTTCTAAAGGATCTTTTGTCTTTTATTAACTTTTTGTCAAGTTCAGTTTCTATCTTTCACATGAAAAAAAGGGATAAAGTAGATAAAAGAAGCAAAAATCGTGTACAATTTTGTCAGTGAAAAATCTTAACAGTTTCCTGTAAAATTCAATTTTATATTTAGACATATCTATTCAAAACATTTTCTACATGCTGCAATTCTAAGCATAAATTTACTCTGGCTTTTAAACTGCATTAGCGAAAGACAGGAAGCTTGTCTAAATGTGCACATTCTTGTATGCATGCAGATCAAAAGGCAGAGAGAGAATGTATTTTACCTTAAGCTTATGAGATATTTTTAATTTTAAACAGATGCAACTAAACCAAATCCATTAAAAAAATCCCCAAAAGCTTAAAACTTGTGTCTTGTGTCTCTATGTATATCAGAACAGTATTCAGATAGTGATTATTTCTAGCAGCTGTATTGTTCCATGTAAAACAAAAATGTTACCTTTTATACATAAATAAAAATTCTCAGTTTAAATTTATTTGGTATGTTCTTATTTTATAAATAATTTAGCCTGAAGAAAAGAAGGCTTGGGGCGGGTTCCTTATTGCTCTCTACAGCTACCTGAAAGGAGGGTGTAGGTAAGTGGGATCAGTTGTCTTGTCCCAGGTAACAAGCGACAGGACAAGAGGAAATGGCCTCCCTGCATCATGAGAGGTTCAGGTTGGACATCACAAAGGATTTCATCATGGGAAGGATTGTCAGGTATGGGAATGGGCTTCCCAGATTGGTGGTGGAGTCACCATCCCTGGAGTGTTCAAGAAACAGCTGGACATGGGACTTGGCAGTCTGCTCTTTTGACAAGGTGGAAACCAGCCATAGGTTGGACTTGATGACCCAAAAGGTCTTTTCCAACCTTAATGACTCTGTGATTTAGAAATTAGGTAAGCAATTTTTCCTGCTTCTTAATTGAAAATGCCATTTTTGTTAGATCTGCCAACCAACATTTAGTCAAGATCTTCCAGCAGTAGAACAAAATCCATACCTGTATCACCAGACCTAAAACATGCATACGGTAGCTACAAAGATCTAATAAGGTAGGCATGGTTTTCCTTGGTGTGTCTAAGGAGCCATGTGAGTTCTGCTGAGAGGGAGAAGATACCATTTCCATTTCCTCAGACTGATTTGAAACCACTGTCTTTATCTTTCTGGAAAGCATTCCAATCTCTAAGGTGTTATACAAAGTGAGGTACTAAAACCTCTACCTTCACTTGTGCCCGAAAAAAAGAGGCCACATTTTGGTTGGTTGTTGGCTGAGTACTCCCAAGTGCCTCCCAGGGAAGCAGTCTGAACTAGTCTGGATATGCACTAAAAACAAAATATATGAAATTTTGAAGTGAAATTTTGAAGTCACAGTGTATCTAGCAAGTGTTGATGCACCTGTAGAACTGGTTGCAGCAGGCTGACAGGTAACTACAGACCCATCCCCTTTCCATGCACAAGAGTTTGACCTCATTTGAAGCAGACTAACAGCAATCTCAACAGGCAGAGGAAGATGAATCTCCAACTAAAATAATTGCAAGTTTCAAAATATACAAGGCAAACTTTAGGATAGCTTCTCTGGGATACCTACCTGTCTCTGGAAGAAAGAGGACACAGAGTTTTCTCACACATACTAAGAACAAGCTAGTTTATGTACTTACAGGAATTTTTCTTTGGCTTACAAGTTTTCAATACCAGCTGCCCCAAAAACACCTAGAAATAACAGACTCTGGATCTTCATTTTCATCCAACTATATTTATTCCTAAGACAAGAAGATAACTACATACAAATGCCTGTGCAAATGTTTTGATTGTCAGTTTCCATAATGCTGAGAAGTCTTAATTTTTAAAATTCAGAATTACTTGATGATTTTTTTGAAATGTAGTTTGATTTACATGAGATGCAGAAACAACTGTTGGAGGAGATTTTAAGACTACAATGCAATGTATCATTTATAGTTAGACACATTTTCTTATTCATTTCATTTCACCAAGGGCTTTATGTTTGGATTTGTGCAAAAACAATGTCAGAGGCCAAGGAAAAGTTCTAAGGACTATAGGAGTTAATTCTACATGATTTTCAAGTTCTCTTCTTTCTCATTCTTTTCTTTGTGACATATAGATGTCATGGAACACCAAAAAGCACCCTGGCTATCCCTGCAAATGGAATCAGGGATGCTGGACAGATGAGAGCTCAGGAATTTCCTGAGAATCCTAGTACATCCTAGTTAATATATATCAAACCTGCAATCAGACATTAAGCCATTTTGTCCTTGACTTCACCTGTGCACAGCAATTTAAGAAATACAAGGATGGTTAGGACAGACTAATTGGAAAGCAAAATGTTGAATAGAGGCAGTAGAGCTGGTTCTGGGTCAGTAGTGTCATCTGCCTCTCCTCATATAGCTGCATGTACCAGCAAATGAAAACACAACAATTACCTAAGTAAAGGGCAAGGTTTGAAAAATATCAGCCTAGGGAGAAATAAAATCCATGAATGACTCAATATATTAACTTAAAAGTAAGCAAGAAAAGCACATTCAGTGAAATAATCAGCTACATTTCAATCTATGTTAATTTTGTAACACCTGCAAATTTAACAAAATGTGGTGATTCAAAAATGATGTTTTGCTTTTTCAACACAATTAAATTATAGAATTATTAAGGATAATAGTATTCTGTGCCATGAGTGAAAGAGAAACAACACTTCAATGACAAAAAACTTGTTTTAAACTTGACCTGAGTAAGTCAGTCACCCACACTTCGAGTACTAAAGGATCTTCAGCGTCTTAGTTTAGGTTTTCCTTCCTTCTTTCCTTTTAGTAAGGAATAGTCTTTCAGCAGTGAAATGGATTTATCCTTCTCTCTGGAAAATCCCACATACAGGAACTGCACCAGGGACTGAGTTATCTCTTAAGTAGCTCCTAACCAAGTGGTATTTCCTACCTGGAAGATAAATTTTGGTACACTTGCTAATAACCCAGTGCACCAGAAATAGCTTATATACCAGTTCTCTATTTGTTTTTATTCACAAAGGAAAAGTGGAATAAAATTTTCAAATCTCCAAATAAATCAAACTACATAGGAAGCCTAATTATTAACTTATTAATATGTTTAGCATATTCTGGAATAGTCTTTATAAATAAAACTTAATCTGCATTTTTATTTTGTTACTTTATAAGTCAGAAGCTTCACATAATGAAATCTTTGTTCTGTATATGACTTTAATTGGTTACCTTCTCTTGACTGAGAGAAAATACTTTTTTTTCACCAATTTATGCATTGAAGCTGCTCAGTAGGCAAAAATGTCACTGAGAAAGCATGCCAAATTATTGCACTTCTGATTTTCTTTAGAATTCTGCATTCTATTTTATATGGCATGTCTTGAAAATGACAATTAAAATCAACATGAAATTAAGAAGTGCATCCACCAAGCCAGTTCCTACCTATCTCATTTTGCTTAGGTAACACACTTCTTCAATTTTCTTAGTAAAATATGATAAGCCATGTTCACCAAAGCAGATTCAGATTAAATCACATTTAGGGAAGTGCTACCCTGCAAATTAAATTTCATACAACTGTCTTGGCACAGAACCACCAGGAAGAGATGAGCTAGAAAACGTTCCAAGTCCAGAATTAGAAGACTTTCTTTATGTGGAAGTTGATCAAAATTCCTCTCAACTAGGGAGGCCAACCACAGAACAAGTGAGTTCTGAAAAACAGGTTATAAGCAATATACTTGCTTCCTGGCAGAAAATATTGGCAATAGCTAAGAGATTGAGCAGGTGACAGTACACTCCAACCACTTCCCATTTTCAAGAAGTTCTTCTGGTTTTCACTTTCCTTTCCTGTTTTTTTATGCTTAGGCTACAGGATAACTGTCATTCATTCTTACAAATTATTGACAGATAGGATATTTCTTACTACATGGACTTTCTTTCTTCAATTCTTTTAGAATTCTTTGCTGATCTGATCAGGTAGTTAGAAAAAGCTAAACTCCCAAGTTCTACAGCCTGCAGAAACACCATGATTAGAGATCTGATTGTACATGTTTGTGTTAACATAGGTGAATTAGTGTGGGATGGTGTGACCTTGTGAGGAAGGAATATTGTTCGTGTTTCACATTTCAAATGAGGCAACTTGGTAAGGCCAGTTGATGACAAACTGTGAAATGTAGTATGAAAAAAAAAATCAGCTGCAAATTAAAATGTATTGGCAAGTACGAATAGATGTAATATACTAACTTGCTTCTTTCCAAAACTTCCCTTATATCATGTTCTTGAATAGATTCCATTTAATGGCTATTCTAAAACATGTACTTAACAAAACTCTTTTTATGCACATCCAACACTTCAACTTCAACTGAAGAAGACTTTAAAGTAATACCATATCCAGTCTGTACTGTAAGCTAAGATTCCCACATGAATCTGCTTTATGTAAAAATTAGTTGGTCTCACATTAAATGTCCTTAAACACATTTATGTGTCTCATGTTCCTACAGTCCTGTCACACTCGTTTCATGTTCAAAACTCTTCTCAGATTCACTTCAGAATGAAATTAAAAGCAAGAACTGAATAGGAAAATAAGAAAGATCAGTGATGATTTGGAATGCTCTGCACTGGCACAACTACCTGAAGGAGGCATTCTACTTCTTCTATTTTTGTCCTTTTAATAGGAATTAATCTACAGAGATTTAAATCAAGAACAAACATTAAATCTTAAATTATCTCCGTCCAAACTCCTGAGAAAAATTTAATAGAACAGCACCTCTACCTAAAATGACAGAAATGGCCAAAGGTGAATTGACAATCAACTAATAAGAACACTTAACTCACAGTGATGTGCCCTGGGCCACAGGGCGTGTTTTGCTTATGGCACTTCTGGAGCAGCCTAACTCCTGAACAACACTTACAGGATTTCTCCTGGAACTGAGAGACAGACATCAAATTTGCTGCAATCTGTGCAAAACAACTGTTCCTGAACGAAACCTTGGATGCCTGATACACCAACCAGGGAAAACAACCAAGGGCTACAAGCCAAGGCCATGCTGTTTTAGTAGGACCTTCCCTATTATGGCCAACATTTGTGGAAGCACCATCTGTTCTGACAACAAAGAGCACGACTTTTTTTTTATTTTCTGGTTGATCCCCCAGCTCCCAGTCTAATATCTTCTTCACCTGTGACATTGCAACATGTCCCTGGCTTTGGAAAGTGTGCACCACATACCACAGGGAACAATCTTCTTCCAAGTTTTGCATTATCTAGCTCAGAGTAGGGAGCAGTACCACAAATTAAACTCCAATCACACAGAAAGTTGTTTACAATGTAAAGCACAGGGAGTTTTCATTGTTCAAATGCCATTAATGAAATCCACACAAATAAGTCCCTAAGCTTTTTCCTCAAAAATTAATGCTAAAGCATTTATTCATAACTACATGTTCTTTTCAAAAGACTAACAATTACCAGGCTTTAATGACATCTCTTTGGAGAATATGGATATATAATATGTATAAACCTAAAATAATTGTTTGGCTGAAAGCCTGGTTAAATCACAATTCTGTAAGTGAAAATCTTTCAGATGAAAATTTCTTTCATAGTACAGTTATATTCATTGTACAAGTCAAACTGTATTTTGAAGTCAGTAATTTTCTTCTTCAGAAGTTAGGGGAAAAAAACAATAAAATGGTTACTATTCAAAGTAGTTGACATCTTTCTTACAGTGTTGAAAGAAAATTGGTAGAACCTGCATGGCAGCAGGAAAAATTGGCAGTGCTATGGAACTATGTTAACTTAAAAATTACAAAAAGAACTCTAAGAGGCTCATGTACAGAATTAGTAAATGCCAACAGAGGTATCCTTTTCTAAGAGTTAAGGTATAAGAGCTGGGGGAGAGGGAGAGATTAAAAAAAAAGGAGATGGAAAAAAAAAAAAAAACAAAAAACAAGTGACTAAGGCATTAATCAGCTGGACAGACCAGTGGCAGAATGAAAAATTTAAAAATGGCTACAATATTTGGTCACTAATATTCAGCAGAACTCCTACTCAACCAAGGTATTGTTTCTTTTTATCTCTACCCCCAGGAAAACTATTTTATTTTGCCCATATCAGTGGTTTCAGTCACTCAAAGTTAATTGTTTCACCACACTAACAAATAAATCTACAATTCAAAATCAAATCCATGTCCAGGGATAAAAAGGAAAAATAAAAAGAAAAGAAATTAAGGGAAACTCATTAATTACTTTCCTTCATAGCTAAACGTTTAATGAATAGGTATTTAAAGGCTGCTATTCATCTGTAAGAATTCTGTAATTTTAATTTCTTGGAGGGGATTTCACAGCAGCACCACTGCCCCATCGAGGCATTATTTTCAAGGGACAACTTGGTGACAACTTCTCTAAACAAACTGAAGGTTTGATAAATAGGTAAAATACACAAACAATACTAAATTTCATGAACCATCTATTTTCTAATAAAATATTTTAAAGTATGCAAGTTATACTATAGTCAAAGAAAAATCAGGATGTTTTAAAAGTAAGAGGCAATCCTAGGTAGCCTTAAGAAATCAGGTAAATAAGAGAGAAATCATCTCCAGTTTACAGATGAGGAAATAAGCTACAAAGAGTATTTTATACTGAGGTGTGCTTCATAGCCTATTGCCACCCAGATTTTACACTGTTCAGCAAAAAGTGTGAGTTTTTTAGACATAACATTATAAAATATTTATATGAACTCATTAAACACAAGTCTACATTGGACTGGTTTTATCGCACTCTACCTTCTTAGCTGTTTTATTAGGAATTTATGTTGTGTTTCACCTATATGAAATGACCATGTTTTCCAGGTGAATGAATGCTGTTAATTTTCCAAGAGTTCTGCAAGGAACAGAGCTGTGACCTTACATTCAGTCCATTAATTTCAAAGAGTATAAAGATTTCATGGAAGGTCTATATAACTGAAACCTTTCAACTATGAATAAGCTTTTCCAAATAAGTCTGGTCCTCAAAATTTCTCAACCTAATATGACATTTTCATAAACTCTCAGAAACTTATTTTCAAAAAAAGTCTTATTATTTAAAAAAACATAAAAAAGGGACAACCATTACAGATAAAAGCTGACTTAAGTATAAAATAGATACTAATATAGTTTAGTATGTTTTTGAAAAGTGGTTTTCCTGTGAGCAGATTCAAACAATGCAGAATAATCTAATGGAATAGAGATCATGAACTACTGTGTACGTCTGAAAAAATCTCAAAATCACTGGGAAGCACACTGACTGTACTAAATTTTTTTTTGAGTTTTAGCTAGTCTGATACCCACAAAAGCCTCACGATAAAAAGATTATATTGGGTACCTATCACTGGTGAGCCAATTTGAATTCTGCTTGTCAAACACTACCCTAAGACATAGTAGTAGATTTGACCATGTGATCAAACTCTACCAACTTCATTTACTTTCTTCCATGAATAGACCAAAATAATTTATTTTTCATCCAATTTGACCTAAATTGAAAACTATGGCTGAGCCTCAGAATTCAGTCTTAAGAAGAATTTCCTGACAATCATACTGCAAGGCACTGAAAGAGTCACAATAGCGGCTGTCTCATCGAAATTGAGACCACTGATAATCCAAACACACAGGGAACAACTAATAATGGGTCTGGCTGGAAGTTCTGTAGAATGTTAAGCTTTCTGTTTTTACTTTTGAGTTAAAGAGGGTACTGCAGGAAAGTCTCCTGTATGCATCTGTTTGGTTTTTCCCCTGGCTTCAATGCCTCAGATACCAATAAATAAAACTACATGCCCTGAAATATAAAATATTTAGTTATGGACTCACTATACTACTTACAGCAGCCTAACACTCTGAAATGTAAGCCTTTTTTTGTAAGATATTTTGCTTATCTTCCTTCACAGAACTACACAGCATCTATTTCTACAGTTTGTGTTACTATTCACACAAAATATTCTATAGGCAAACATGCTTCTTTTACTTTTTTTTTACATAGGTGCATTAACCCAAGAAAGACTGGTAATATACTGAATAATAACACACTGAAAGACTGAAGTTCTGAGCTATAGGAATGCATGTGCACAGTATCATTTTCCATTTTAGTGGGAAAAAATATCAGTGACTTGAGCTGTATGCTTCTCATACTGGGGGAGAGGCCACTGAAGGAGAGATATAAGAGATCTTTGGGTAAAGAAAATAACCTAACTTAAAGCAAAAAATGTTGATGAGTTGCATTGGCAGGCAGAAGGAATAGTTTAGGCAATACTTAAAGACACCCATGGCTATAGATACATGCTGACAACTGGTAAATTCAGTTTTCTCTCCTTCTACATTAATATTGGCTGCTGTGATTAATTCATGTGACAACTGGGGCTTATTTCATCCCCATTCCTTAATAAAACGGGTATGTCTGACCTCATATAAGACTGCAGCTACAAATGATCATGCAGTTATCAGCACATCTTTAAAGCTAGCATAGTGTTTGAACTACAGAAGAATAGTTTAGCTCAACTATGGAGATTGATTCTCCATTTTTAAAACCCCTGCATAACATAAAATATTTGTATACCTAAAGAGGCAATTTCCTACTAGAAATGATAAAATACTTTTTATCAATATATTCATCTGGGAGATACACAGAAAATGCTGTCTGCACTTTTCTATGTTGACATCCCCTCATCCCTCTACAGGAAATCATTGCTCTTATATATACACTTAGAATAATTTTTAAATAATGCAAACTATTAGTATAACCTCTCATATGATTTGGACCTGAGGCACAAATAAACTACTTGCTGAAATTCTACTACTAATATTACTTCCAGATAAATTTCAGAAAACCCAAGGCACATTTCTGGTTCTTATTTTAATATGAGCAACCTCTTCTAGCATTAGAAGGAAAAAGTTTGCCTTATTCAACAAAATTAACCCCAAAATTCAGTCCTAACTAGACCTTACATTTTTCTGCATTGGTTACCAAATGTATCTTAAGCACATTTAAGAGTAGGGAGTTCCTAAGAATAACAGGAGTCACTGAAATCCAACACTGAACAAATAAATAATAGTAAATGAACACTTTTCCCACTGAAAATTGTGCAAACAAAAAACATGTGAAAAATTTACTAATAAAATTGTTCTGCCTGAAGTTTCCATTATCCTGTATTTCAAAATATGTGAAGAAACTAACCTATGAATCAAATGGGAGTATTTTCACACATTTTTTAGAATTTATTATGCTTTCCACATTATTTCCATATAATATTATTAATATTAATGTTAATAAATTATGTTTCTATAATATTATTAATATTATTTCCATATTTCCACAACTGTATTTCTCTGCAGATGTGCATCTATTACATCAACATTTTAACCATAGATCTATCACCAAAAAGAATAATTTTACAGCTACTCAATGAGCAAAAAGGGACATGCATATGGAATAAAGGAGGAAAATGTTGGAAGCACCTCAATAAATATAGACACTAAGCTACTAAAAAAAAAAATCAAATTCTGACCATCTAAAAGGAAGTTAGGAATCTGTTCTGCAGTCCAGGTTTTACTTAATCATTCAGCTTGTTATGAGACTACTACTGTGAACAAAGAACAGGAACTATGAGTTTAAATCACTTTTTAATTGCTTTCACAGTTCATTCATTGGGCAACGACCTGGTAATGGTCAGGATAAATGCCAGTAATATTTCTCTTGTGGTTCCTAATTCTAACCCCAGTTAGACAAATTACTCTACCAGATTTTTCTCCAACAGTCAGCTCAAATCAACCTCATTTAACAGCAATTATTCTTTTTTCTTTTTTTTTTTTTGTAATTGGAGCTGTTGAGAAATAAAATGGGGAATTTTTTTGAAAGTAGTCTATTTCATAATTTTGTTTATATTTTCTTCAATAAAAGCTTTTCATGTTAAGTTAATTTTTCATATTTTGGGCAGTATTTTTTTCTGAATGGACAAACTATAGGAGAAGCCCATAATTTCTCTTGAGAAAAACCCCACACAAACATATTCTTTTTCTGATTGTTTTCATTTTGTTTCCCCTACATTTTCAGTAGAAATCCCCTCCTCCTTGTTCCCTTGTTTAATCTTTGTGAACACCATGTATTCAGTCCAGAAACAGAGAAGGAATAAATCAGATTATTTTTAAGCAATGTCATGATCCTATACCAATAATGGCTTCTTTGCCATCTAAACATGTGTCAGCACTTGTGCTGCTGAACCAAATATCTTATATTTTCTATGATTACAGATGGAATCTTCCAACCTAGAAGCAAGATCTATTTTACCTAACCAATACTAAAGTATATAATAAAAATATTTTTCCTGTCTATTTCTCCTCCACATTGGAAAAAAGCCCAGTTCTGATTGAGTGTCAATAAAATCTGTTTTTTCCATGATTAGCATGGCATACTGAATGAAATTCAGATTGTGCCTTTTCTCTTCACAGACACTACAGAGCCCTTTAGCTGCAGGAATTATGCTTCCTTCTACTTGTCATTGATTAAGCTGTGGCCAGTTGAAAAAGAATGATATGTCTCATCTTTCATTTCTAGTATTTCTATGTTTATAGGATGTTTTCTGCCTTGTTATTCATAATTGAAGTGTCAAATAAAAAAAATTGTTTATTTTAACACCTTATAAGAAATAAAAACTATAAAACTATTTAGGAAACCATGGCTGAACATCTGCCAGTGTCAGCAAGACCATGTTGCTTTTCCTTCTGGACTTTAAACTAGCATTGACCAAGTGAGCTCTAGTACCTGAATCAAAAAAGTGTTCCTCAGAGGAGCTTAGTCTAATTTCTGTCCCCCTCCAAAATAAAAATATAATATGCTGAACTTGAGTTGGTATCCCTGGAAGGCACCACATTGAAACCCAGTAGACAGGCCAGCATCCTGATTCTGGCTTCGACATCCCAAGTACATTGAATAAAGAAAAAAAAAACTTTTTTATTTTTTTATTACTATTACTATTGAAACTTCAAACAGATGAAATTTAAAATTTGCCAGTTGGTGGCTGACACTGCTTAATCTCCCCACTCTGGTTCGAATGCTGACTAGAAAGCAGGTACAACATGCACTCATAACTTTGTTCAGGCACAAATCCACATCAGCCCAGCACTGTGAACATATAAATGCACATCTGATTGATCATTTCATTTTTGCTTTTCTCCTTCTGAAGGTGAGGCCACGCAAGTTACAACAAATATTTCATACATATATTCCCACCACTGCTGGCAAACAAATGTATCTGTATTTGATTTAATAAAAAAAGTCGTATGATTTCAAACAACCCCATGTATTTTAGTTATAATTTAATGAGCTCAAGCATGCTTTAACTTTTGAATTTATTTGCATATTGAGCAAGTGGACTCACAATCCTTTCTCAATCATGCACAGTACATCATTTGAGGAAAAAAGTCTCAAAGGTGTGAAAATGGGGCAAAGGAAGGACAAGAAACATGGACAGAAACAAATATGCAGGGGGAAGGTACAGAATTAGGTGAGAAGAGTGAATTTAAAGTCTCACAAGGACATGAGAATGATACCTGGTTTAAATCACAACAAAATAAATTATTCTGAACAGTGAATACATATTTTATACATATTTCTATGTGCTTTTGATAAAAGCAAATGCAAAAAACAATTTGCACTTTTGTCAACCAGTAAGTTCAATCTTCATTGTCAAATGGTAAAAAAATCATCTTTCATGTGCAACTTATGATCCTCATTTTAATGAGGACTTTGACAACTGACAAAAGCGTGTGGATTTCTGTTTCAAGTATATCTTAAGTGTGCACCTGAATTATAAATTGAGGGAGGATATTTTTGTTTCTGATAGTTCTTTTGGTACACTCTAAGTGAGGTTTGTTAGCAACATTTCTATAGTCAGACAACACTATTAAAACTCAACATGGGCATTCCATCCTTAGGGAGAAGGGGACTAATAATTTCTAGACAGAATCTTGCCTCCAGAACTTTAGTTATTTTCTTCAGAAAGATCATTAGGTCTATGTTTCTCATGGTTAATGCTACATTTTTATTATTCTATTGTTTCTTTATTGTTTTTTGTCTCAATTGTTCCTGGTTTATTACTTGTTATTTCTGTTAGTTTAATTGTATTCTGCTTTCAGTGAAGCAGAAAAGAATTATATATTTGCAAAACTGCATTGCACATGAATTCCATTAAGTTAAATACATTTAAGTGACTATATTAGAAAAAAATCTTAGAAAAAAACCAGCATAGAGGACTTTTTTTCTAATAATATATTATCACTATTCAATATTACAACAGAATGTCACAAATTGTAACAATGAAAATATTATTTAGCCATATGAATGTTTTCTACATTTAACACTTGCACAGCAAACAAACCAAGTATGAGTTATTTTGAAAACTGAACTTTGTTTTCAGCTCTTTATAAAGAAAATATTTTGAAAATAAAATTCTCAAGTATATTAAAATGTTAAAGGTATAATACTATAATGACTTATCAAAAACTACCAGATCAGATCTTAATGCCTTGTATTTCAATAACTCTTGCAGAAAGTCCATGGGAAAGGGATCATTGATTTTCCAGTATACTAAATGTGAATTTTTGCTTTCTTTCTGTGTTATTGTCAAACACTGAAACTAAAATTTAGTGGTTCCTCATTTTTATATGTTTCACTAGTAAACTATTTTCCCCATGAACACATTTCATTCCTTAAAAACTTTTTTTTTGCCAAAAAGAGACTGAAACAGGCTCTTCCACTTACTTTAAGAGGAAAAAATACAAGAATTTTTTTTAAATCCCCTTAAAAATATTTTTCTCTCTCGTTATTTCTCTGCTGGGTTTGCAGGTGAACAGTTTTTGCTGCCTTTTACTACGTGCGCTTCGAAAATTTAAAATCTTCCCATCCTTAACACTACAAGTTTGAATAACTCAATTACTTTGCAAGAGCACTTACAAAGACCCTATTTGCATTTTACCTTATATTATGTAAATCACAATATAGAAATACAGTGATTAAGTTCCACTTAAAATCACCATGTGCTGCCAAAAGCTCAAGTACCTAGAAATTTAACAGCATTTAAGGTTTTCAACTGAATTGAAAAGCCCTGTTTAAAATCTCCACCTAGGAAGGAAGCATTCAGACTTTATGTATTAGCTGTAAAATCCTCATCTGCTTGTCAACAGCTTTCAAAGGCAATACAGAGACTTCAGTGCTCTGTATAAAATTACAGAGTTATTACAGTAATCACTGGAAAATCAAAATATAGGAAATATTTCAAAAATTTCCTTCAGCTCAAATATTGGCTTAAAAGAAAGCATTTTAAGAGGCCTTAGTGAAGTGACAATTACAATAACAGATAAAATCAACAAAAAGACTATCAGTGTTTTAAACCAGATCATCTGGCTTAGAAAAGAATAATTATTTTTTTATCACATGGAAGAGATAAGATGCAAATAAATGTTTTAATACATATTTTTTAAGATTTGAAATTTTTTCTCCTGGGTTTCATGAGATAATACTATGTAAAATTTTGATTCTTTCAGTACTGTACCACTAAGGTAGCTTACAAATGCTGTGATTTATGACCCAGAATTGTTGAGATAATTACTGTATGTGCTTTGGCATTCCTTGCAGAAAGGAAATATGCAGGAGTCCTGGCACAGAGATTAGAGTTCAGTAGCAGCAGAGCACTGAGTGCCAAGCTGAAGAGCATAATATCCAGAATTGAAGAGTCAGATGTGAGTGCAGTTCCATGAACCAGCCACAGGATCTTTCACATTTCATGGCTTGGTGGCTTCTGACACTTCAGCAGCCACTTAGAAATATGACCCTGCAATTAAAGGAGTCATCTCTTCACTCCCTAGACAAAAAGCAGTGCTTGAGGCACTTCTGCATTAGATTTACTAATTTTTTTTTTAAGTTTTGTGCAGACCAGACCATCAAGTTCAAGAGATAATTATGGAGTCTGCCACCCCATCCCAGCCTACAATGCATGCATACTCTTTATTTTAAACTTCACAATTTAGCTACTCCAAATTCCTAAAGGTGTGAGGGTTACCTGGCAAAGGCTTCTGACTTACTGAAGGCTGCTGGTTGAGTAAAGGGACTTTACTTCAAACACTCAGAGGAGTTTAACACACTAGCAGACAAACAGCACAAATTGCTGGCTATTTAATAAACTGAAATGTTTCAATCTAAGAGTAATTATATTATGAGAAGACTGGGAAAAAGAGAAAATATTTTTTGCTAGTAGCCACTCCACACAAGCAACAAATTTTCAATGTCACAGCTAAAGTCACAGCATTTATGTGTAGCTTGGACTCACTGACATCTTTCATCTCTGTTGCTGAGGTGTCAAACCAGATCAGCAGCAATAGGGTTATGGTAGAGAATGGAAAGAGAAAGATGAAACAACAGCATTGAAAGAATTAAAATTTGCAGTGCTGCTGGGATTGAATCCAAACATCATTCACTTTGATGGTGGGTTTTTAGTAAGTATAGTTGCAGGATTTTGTCAGTTGATGATGATTATTTATGTTAATGGTAGCCACATTAGAAGTTGGGATTTTTATGAATCTCTGATGATGGTTGGGTCACACAGTATTCAGGTAATGACTATATCATGGCAAAAACCCAAGAAAGTTGAACAGAAATTAATCATTGGCCACTCTGCCAACAGGCAGACTGGAGGAAGGAGGAGGGAATTTTAAAACAGCTGACTTAGTTTATTATAGGTTAAACTGCCTCAGTTTTGAAGTGTGTTACCAGCTTGCCCCACTCTTTTCTCAGCATCCAACAGAGCAATTAGTTCTAAATGAATATTGAAGGTGTAGAACCCAACAAAGCCAGCCACCCAGCAAACCAAACACAGTTACTAATTTTCCATTCCCTGAGTCTGAAGGTATGTAGACTTCTGGTCAGAAATGAACATTTTTGTTAGGACACCAGTACTCTGAAAGCCATGGTGCATCCTCAGAACACAGAGGCATGGTTCATCAACTCTTTATTCCACATACCATAATGATTCCTAATCCAACAAGCTTAAAGATATTAAAGTAGTTTTGGAATAGGATTTCAGTGGATCAATATCCTTTCACTGCAGGCGATTTCATAGTATTGTGGTGCTTTTTGGATAAATGCTGGTGCAAATATCCACTCAGTACTTGAAAAGCTTGGTAGAACTCTGATGTGTAATAAATTGGACTTTTTCAGAAATTTCTGCCAACTGACAGTCTTGAAAAAATAGTCTTGTAACTAAAAAAAACTAAAAAAGAGAAAATGTTGAGTATTTTTTACCCCAAGAATACCCAATACTCTCCTAGCATCCATTGTCACCTCTTGCAGAGAGATTGTACTTCAAAACTCCAAGTGGAAAAAAAGAAAACAATCACCTCTCCTATACTACATACACATTTCCCTTCTTAGCACTTAAACAAAACTGCTTATGCTGGCCAAAGATCAAAGGTGAGAACTGATGTCAGCCAGACAAAGCTACATCAAGGTCACTCGTGCTGCTCCTGAAAACTTTCAAGGCTTTGGATGTCCAGTGATAAAAGCTTTCCCATATTGTACAAGGCTTAAAATTGTATTTCCCGTTATGAAGATAAACTGGAGACAAGCTTGGAGATGTTGAAAAGTCCATTGTAGTGAATACTTGGCAAAGCGTATTGTAACAGCCCACTTATAATGAGCAGGACTGGGTTTTTCTTTGGTTTTTTTTTTTTGAGAAATCAATAGGATATTCAAGAACACAGAAAACAAGTTTGTCTCTCCAATAGGCAGCATGGGAAAGTTAATACCACTGCTCAGTTTTCACTGTGGTATTTTCAGTGGATGCTCAGTTTCTGACTAAAGATAAATGTGCTGGTTGTGGTCATGCAACGTGCTTGTGGAGTCACAGGCTTGATGAATTGGCAAGGTTTTGTAATTTTATTATTAAGCACGACACAGATCTTGGTATTGGATTTGTCAGCCTTAAAAGGTATTGCAGGCTGAGAAACCCATCCATGACAGTTAGTATAGAAATTATGGACTCGATTTGGCAGGTGATCAGATTACTGACAACTGAAGAGAGGAAGATGTGGTCAGAGGCAAACCCTTTCATGTGGCTATTTCTGATAATCACACAAGATACTCAGAAAAACTGGGAGTGACAGTAGTAGGTTAAACCTACTAGATGGTTTCAAAAGGACCATGGCAGAGCTCACAGACAGCTGCATTGAAGGCAGAACAGGCCTAAGAGTGATTTGAAAGTTTGCAGCACAATCTAAAATCTCCATCAAAGAATGATTAAGGAACAATTACCTGAGGTTCCTGAATTAACTCATGTACATGTGAATTTAAATCAGTTCAAGAAAGTAAAGCAGAGCATGCAAATATATGGAATTTGTAACAGAAACAGTAGTACTGACAGAGAGATGCTTAATAGCATATTGCAAATTACTCCCTGTAAACATTAATTAATAAATTAATTTTTGAACCACAAAGCTGTTAGAAAATTTAAAGTTAATTACAATTTCATTTGATTTAACAACTGTTGATATCCCAAATGAATTCCATTTTGACTACCAGTCTTCCCAACAACCAGAATTCACACATCATTCAGGCTTAAGGTGAACAAGATAGCCTTGGAAAATTTAAACCTGGTTCAAGCTCATCTCCGGAAAAAAAAATAAAAATTGTTACCATCTTTTCCCAGAAACAATAGAAAAGCACTGCTATGCTAATCAAAAGGAAAGAATACTAGGACATGTATATTTAAACCTCAGAAAACAACACAGTACTAGAATACATAATCTGTGTATTTAAAGGATTATAAATGTCTTCAGACAAAGTAAACAAGAACCATTAGATCATCATCCTTAGCTCTTTTGTACCCACGAGTTTTGAGGCTTTGCCACTGCATAGATCAATAGCACATGCTTCCTAATTAAAACTCAGTCAATAATTAAAGTTAGCCACTATACCAGGGAAGTATTAGAGCATCACTGACTGCTTCATGCTTATTATTGTCAGTACATTTATCTCATTATTGCAAAATTTTCTGTTATTGTTTTAGGTCAGCTATTTCTTACACATGAGGTAAAGTACCAGCCCATTTCTCAAAGTCAAGGTAGTAATCCTTTTGACCAGAAGTATCTAAAGAGGGAAATTAATGAACTTCTTTCTAAAAATCCTCAAAAGAAGTATTTTTCTTGGGGAGAGCAATAGTAATACAGAAGCTTTTCAGCAGATACAGAATGAGATATGTAAGAATATCCACTGATGCGCATAAAGTTAATCAGAAAAACTCATTTACAAACTGAATTTAGCTGGTAGCTGCTAACATGGGACATACAAAGATCTATTGGAGGAAGAAGTGACCTAAAATCTACAGAACAATGGCTTGCACATCCTGTTCCAGACTCCCAAATGCCCTTCTCTCAGCCACAGGTTCTACAGGCAAAAAGATCTCTGAAAACTATTGTCAGAAGTCTACTTCTTTCTCTACATGATTATAATTTAAGTTTTTTACTGAAAGGCATTTTTGCACTGATTTATAAAAAAAATATGTTTGAGAACAGAATAATTACCACATAGAAAACTTGTCAGGTAAAAAGAAATGAAAGAAAATGCATATTGGAGAGGAAGAACAGTGAGGGGAGAGAAAGAAAGAAGCCTGCAATCCTGGAAAATTTCCATATTGGCATTAAAAAGATAAAACAACAGCTCAGAAACTGAAAGAATTTCAAAGCAAATGAATCACAAGGGAAACCTGGAAAACCCATTTTCAGGAGAAATGTTAACTTCTTAGCTGGTAAAGAAGTGGTGCTCTTTTTTTTCCAAACACATATTAAAAAATATAAATAAATTTCATCTGTTAATATATCAGTATGAACAGACATCACTCTCAATGATAGAAAAACACTGATCACGTAATTTTTTAAAAGAGTAATTCTTAAAAAGTGGTTAAGAAATCTGCATATATGAGAAAGAAGTTTGAAGTTGCTCTATGCAAGTGAACAAAGGGACTATTTACAATTTACAAGATTTTAGGCTATTTAAGTAATATTTAATTTTATTTTCTTAAGAGCCACATTTTTATTTTTTTCTGAACTAACACTAATATATTTAGCAGGACAAACTAATATACTAAACCATTCTGATTATTTAGAGGGGGTTTTCAATGTTACTTAGAAAGAATTTATGTCAGTGTAAAAGTATATTGGAGATCCAGAAAAAAAAATCCAAACAACCTCTCTCATGGTCAATTGGGAAGAAAGGAAATCCAGCCTTGTAACAGAATTTCTATCTACACAAGTTTTCAAATGCATATAGGCTTGAGAAATACACAAGTTATTTTTCTTATTTTCTGTGTTCTTGTTTGAAAGTTGAGAAGGTTAATAAAAAGAGCTTTGAAATTTCTTTTTAATTTTCCTTCTCTTCATTCTCCCACAAATTATTTGTGTCTTATATCAATTTAAGTCAAGGACAACTTTTCAGAGAGGAAAAAATAGTGCTACAGATTTCTCCCCTCTTTTCCAGTAATAAACTTCAAACCACCCCTCTACTATAGACATACTTACATCATACTGCCTAAATGGTTAAAAAGACTGTGACTGGGAGGTAAATATAAATAGAGAGGATCATGGGGATCAAAGACTTTCCATTGTCTTTCTCCCTCTCAAAACAAATGCAACCACATAATTTATGGTATTCACAATTTATTTTTCTCCCAAGATTACAAATGTAAAGAGCTTATTCATTTTATTATGCTTCATTCAGTCAATATACTTCTGTACAATATTCTTCAGCAACTAATCAGGAAGCATTTGGCAACAGATAAGATTAGAAGAGAAATATCTGAGAGTTGAGAGTAGAGAATTTTCTAACCTCTTACCAAGCAATTTCCCACCGTGATGTGTTGTATATAAGTGGTCCTGCACACAAACTATGCTACCAGATACAAGAAATAGCTACTAACAATAAGCAAACCATGTTAGGATGTTGTTAAGAGACTAAAACTCCACAATTTTCAAGGGAAATAAAAACCTGGCAAGTACATAATAAAAATGACAACTCTGCTAGGCAGAGAATCAATGCTGCACTCAATGCCAAGCGTGATACACTAAAGCCACACACTCAGTGAGTCTAAATAGTTGAAGTTCTCTTTAGCAATCACATCTTTAAATCCTGTTTGATTAAGGTATTTCAATAACTAAGTTCTAGAATCCCAAGAGACATTTACCTAGTTTTTTAAAATTTCTCCTTAAAGACACTTAAATTTTGGTTTCTCTCTTCTCCTTTCTTCTGCTTTATTTCCCGACAAGGAGAAAGCCTAATAAAAATTGCTTAGAAAGGGCATTAAAAAGGGAAGAAAACCTTCAGGCAAGAAAGAAGTGGAAAAAAAATTAATGTTATTCTTTGGCCCTATTAAATTTATGGAGAAAGTCCTCATTTTAAGTCTTTCAATCACTTTTGGATCCTCACATCAATAATACCGTCACACTTAACAATGTTATTCTGATAATTTCAGTAAATTTCAATCTATTGTCATTTACAGACACTGAAAATTCTTTCCGGAATTAAAGAAGTCACAACAACTAATAGCAGATATATAAATTTGTACAGGAGCCTTTCCATCAGAATCCTGGCATATACTGGTGTGATACAAATTAAAAGTCAATTTAAACACTGTACTGCTGTTGAAACTGAGACTTTTTTTTTCTTTAATACCTCCCTTACTGCAACATTTAAAAATATATACTTATAAAGCTTGTTTCCCTTATATTCATCAATGTACTACCTTCACATATCTATAATAAAAACTGGAATTCTCTTTTTATATTTAAATATTAATGTAATGCTGCTGCTACATGTAAAAATATATTTTATCAGATTTTGATTGCAGTTTAAATTATTCTAAGTTTAAACTATTATCAACAAATTTAATGCAGCAAACAAGACCAAGTCTTGGTACAAACAACTGCCATACTCCCTTCATTCAAACCTTTATGAGATGTGCATAGAAACTTTAGAATTGAAAATATTATTTTGATTCATTTTCAGAATAATCAGTTGTAACTCAAAATCCTATAGTGACTTGAAAAAGAATTTTTATAAATATTTTAAGATTTTTTTTTCCATTTTTCAATTTTTCAATTCATTAAGTGAATTTCAACAGGCAGATGGTAAATTCCTGCCTTCATTTTTTAATCCTGCTTTAGCTTCCTGTTCTTCACTTTCTGTAGAACTCAGGCACACATTTCTTTCCTTCTCCTCAGTGAATACATTTTGTTTGGCTGGTTCCATTGATGGCTTTCCTTACATCCCTCAGGTTTGCATAAAACAAAAGTACAGCTAAATTCTCCGCAGCCCTAAAATGCTTCTTACCCAACCACATCTGCCTTATTTCATTTGTCCCCTCCAATAGTACAGCAGGTTTTAGGGTTTTAATGTTATATCATTATGTATGTGTATCTTTGTCATAACCTTGTGGAATAATGCATTCACTGAACATGGAAAAGGAGAAGGCAATGGTTAAAGCCACTCATCAGCTACTTGCTGTTGTCTTGGTGTCATATGGCAAACACAAAGCTAATTCAAAATGCACCAAGATGATACATTCCATAGATTCAAAAATAATGTGTAGGGGCTCCTTTCCATAGGATTTGCTTGTAGCACACATCCCAAGTTCACTTTCAATTCCCCTCTAAAACTATATCCTACTAATTGCCATTTCAGCAATGTATTAGGAAGCATTACTCTCACAAACAAAGACAAAATATTCTGGGGTACCTCAGAATGTATCTGAAGATATCACATCATTTTTTTCAGGTACAAAGATTATATTTCCTTTATTCTTTTGTCTTATTCATGTAAGTAAGAAATAGTGCTGAAATCTAGGAATTAATGCTATAGTGCATGTAAAATGATTTGCGGTTACCAACATTCCCTTTGGAAAAAGAATCGTGGCACTGCAGTAGTTACTGCTCTGGTAGCAGGACTGTCACTCTGAAGACTTACTGCTCTTGAGGCATGAATCATGTGCACTGTCTTCTGTGAACTCAGTGTTCAATAACAGTGGCTCTGCAGCCACACAAGGAAAATGGTAAATCAAAGAATCTAGTTAAAGAAAAAAACAGATTAAACCACATTCAACAAGTTTCACTGCCTTCACAGCACCATCTTTCAGAGCACATATCTGCCTCTGCAGAGCACTGCAGCTCTCATTGTCTGAGGGTACCCCTGGAGAACTTCATAGCACCAAGGTGCTAGGGAAGGTTGACCATGTAACTCAAGCATGTTTAACTTGAATGTAATTAATCTGAAATGACTGCCAGAGAAAAAGAAGCATGGAAGAAAACAAACCAAAAGTGTGTTTATGTAAAATGAAATGTCAGACCGAGAAAGCTGTAGAAGTTGTTATGAAATTCTTGCCTTTGGGGCACCTTGAGTTTCAATTTTATACTGGCTTTTTGGTACACAATGACCATAACATGTCTTGGAGTGAGCAGCTTACTTTCACTGCTGCTCACATCTGAAATTATTGGTTTAGTACACAAATACTTTGCTGAAAATTTTATTTGGTAAGAAAGTGCTTCCTTGAAGCTTATATTTCTCGATTTACTACTTGAATCATGAAATTTTGTAACAAAACTGCCATTGCTGTTATGCACATTTTCTTAACCAAGTAAAAGTTAAGCCCCATTTCACGTTGGAAGAAAACCAACATTCTGTTAAACTTTAGAATTAACATGAAAGTGTAACTGAAAATTTTCTCTGCCAGCTTTTGTAATCCTAGTTTGGTTCATGACAAAAGAAAGACAAGTATATTCATTCCCTTTGATTTCTGAATAAGTTCAAGTATTAAATTTACTCAGGATTTTAATCATGTTTTCTCATTAAAAATACAGCTGTGCTAGGAGTTTAATCATGTTTTCTTACTAAAAATACAGCTATGCTACAAAACAATTCTATTCCCTTTAGATAAACAAGAATTATACTAGTGGAATAAAAGAGAATCATGAATTAGGGTGTTTTTCTTAAAATTTCAACTGACTTTTAAATCAATATAGCAAAAACATGTATGAAATAAATTCTGTGGCATATGCATGAAATTTTGCAGAACATTTGGAAGAGGCCTTATTTCAAAAGGATATCTTTTTGTTTCTGTCCCTGTACATTTGTTCATTCAAGTGATTCTGAGTTAGCTCTTCTCTTTATTCAGCCTTTATATGAAGGATGACATTTTGGTCATGTGTGATTTTAAACCACATCTAAAATTCAACTTGTGCCTCATGATGAAAGAACTATTCTGAGTTTCAGGGTTGAGGATGATTACTGACAATAGTCACTGAATAACAGAGTAATCTAGGTTAAAGGGACCTCAGGGTCTAGTCCAACTTTTTTATTCAAGGAGGATCAACCATGAGCACAAATGAGATTGCTCAGGGTTTTATCCAGACAAATCTGAAAAAAACCTGAAGATGGAAGTTTGTCCCCTGTTCTACTGCTGGCTATCCTCACAAAAAATATCGCTTACATCCAGCCCATCCTGACAAGAGAGATCTTAGGAAAGAATATTACAGCCCTGCAGCTGTTACTGAGCTCTGGTAGAGTAACAGCCTCTACCCTTTTAATCTGATTTTCCCATCTGATTTGTGTACCATCACAGACCATGAAGTTATCACTTGCATTCAACTTCACAGCTACAGCATCAGCTTTCTACAAGTTTTCTAGTCATATATGAAAGGAGATTTGGTGAAGAGAGGAATAAAAGCAAACTTTTTTTGGGAGAAGAGGGTGAGGGAGAGAGGGATGATGCCCTACTTCTTTCCATGTACTTCTTGAATTCCAGTCTGTGTGACACTAAAGATGTTCTTGATCCAAGAAATTATATCAAGGCCAAATACTTGTAATGGTTCACTGCCTTACCTTTCTCCACTATGGTAGCTGGGTACATCCTAATATTAACTCCAAAATATTTGAAAGATGAAAGAAGAGTGGACAAAATAATTAAATAACAGAGAAGTGGGAAAAACATCCTCATGTTTGTCATAAGGCTGTGTGTGGGCTGTTGAACTTTCAGTTTTAGATAATATAGTTCAGAAGTTGAACAGGAATTCAATGGTAAGTACGATGGTTTTGTGAATCCTATTTTAATGACTAGCATTAACCAATAATTACCATGAGTTGACTCTAACATTGCTGTAACCACTCCCTGGAGGGAGGGATAAATTTACTTCATTAAACTCTGCCAGGATACTGAAATTTGCAGAGCGGTTTCACCTTCTCTTGATTTACCTAACAAGTACATGTTATTTTAAACTAAAAGGAGAGTGATTTAGTTCAGATGTTAGGAGCAAGTTCTTTCCTCAGACTATGGTGAGGCACCAGAACAGATTGCTCAGAATTGTGGATTATCCATCCCTGCATGTGTTCCAGGCCATTTTATTTCATTATCATTTACAAGCACCAAAACATGGCTATTTGTAAATATTTTTAAATTTATTAAATTAGTATTGGACAAAGAGAGAACACAAACCAGCACAAAACTATGCAAGTGCACAGATGGGTGAAAAATGAGTACCCATGTGGTTTTTTTCTATGCTAATATTGCCATTTTTCATACAGCTTCTATTAATTTAAAAGGATAGTTCTAGTATTTAGATGGAAACAGGTGATAAGTGTATTTGAAATCTTTTTATTCCATTGATTAATTTTACGAAGACAAAGCTCTCAGTCCTGGGATACAGTTTATGTGTTTAAATATCCCAGAAGTTTTACATTAAAGACTGGTTCATTATGTTGTTACACAGGAAGAGTGTATCAAAAAGGCTTCCCATACAACAACTTTTTTTTTTTGCTAAAAATACAACCCTTTAAAACCTTAAGAAAAAATGGTCATGAACTTCTGAAAGCAACAGGGACACACTAATTTTCAAAGACATCCAAAAAGACCTGTCTGTTTGATAATAATAAAGAGATTATGCCAGTTACTATCAGTCCTGTTTCTTACTTGCGGCCTAAGAAAACCCCTTAGCTCCCCTCTTTGTTTTCTGTCAGTTACCAGTCACAAAGCTTGTATTAAACCTAATGGAGTTAGACAACCTGACAAGATAACCTTTTATGTGAAGAAATTTTGAGCTAGGCCACAGCAAAAATGCCCTAAACCTCAATAATCTTCTCCTTCCACACAAACATCAACTTTAGTAGTCAAAGAGAAGCTGTTTAGTAAAGGTTCTCTCCATAAACTTCCATTCAGGGAACATGACATAATTGTAATTATTCATCTGCTATGTACAAGTTTAAGTTCATAGAGTTCTTCAGATCCTTCTATTTCCCTCTTAATTGGATTTTACCATTCTCTCCTCTTAATGACTCTCTTCAAGCTTGGGTAGATCTGGTTTTGCACTTGTTTGTCTACTGTTCCTCCCTGAACAGTAAGTGTTTTGTTCAAGCTCATGAAGTTTAATTTCAGTCGTGGTAACCAGAGCATGGATAGCATCCTTCCCCTCTCATCCACTGTCCCACTTCTACAATGACTTAGAGGTAAAACCAAATATTCTAGTGCTACTTTTTGCACTTAAAATAAAATGTAAGGCCCAGAGTCACTTCCATAGAGCAGTGGTACCCATTTCAAAACAACTGCAAATCTTAACACATCTTCAAATTATCTAGATCCCTTTTTGTCCTGAAACACTCTTCTATTTGCAAAACCTTATTGGACTGAAACTATCACTAGAATACAAGTCTGCAAAAGCTAGTCCAAACATAAAGACTGAATCTCCTAGGCCAACACAGAAGCAAAAAAACAGATTGACTTAAATGCACACCCACTAAAATTTTAGGAAACATCCAGGTCTACGCTCATCTCATATAATTCACTTTCATGCCCTTTAGATAATTTCAGTCTCAGACTGGAAATAAGAAAAAAAACCAGCTGCATACTGCTCACATTGGTTTTAGCACACAAAACAGATAAGACCATAAAATGTTGGACATGCAGCAGCTGGATATTCAAATGGATACACTTAAAGGCATGCTCAGAAAATTACAAGCATTGAGTTATTTAAAAACAAGTCCTTTGAGATTGCTCACCTTAGATAACCACAAGTGAGTAAACTCAACCTTTATTAACTTATTTTTTATAAGGTATTGTTAGCTTATTGTTAACTTATTGTTTCTTATCCTCTTTTTTAGGATAAGAAAATTGACCTTAATAGGTTTTACTAAAGGAAATTCAATTATTTACAAATTCATGATACAAATAACTTCTACCTTGTGAAATTTTATGTATTATTTCTGAATTCGGTGCAGTAATATCAGTTCTTTCATAATGAACAAACATTTTTTCAAAGTCCTTCTACAAAATCTGCAAAAATTATTTTTTTTAAAACACTTCAGAACATTCAAAGCATTCAGGAATCTTTTTTTGAATTTAAAAAAGTAAAGAAAAGAGCAGCCTCACTTGTTTCTCTTTGCCAACAGTATTAAAAGAAAAAGAATTCTAAGGAGAGATTATTATGTTAATGTTCCTTAATGATAATTTGACACTAAAATATTTTTTATTGAAGAAGACAGGTATAATCACAACTAGTCTATAAGTTATAAAGATCTGGAAAAAACTATTCCTAGTGAATAAGCATATATACTCCTAAAACATGGTCTATAAGGTAGATGGAAGAAGATATTATTAATACTTACTTCTAGTTCTCATTAAATATTGTTTTCACCCAATGGCAAGAATTTCTTGCTGACAGCAGAGTTTTACACCATAACACCATTTTTAGAAAAAAAAAAGTTCCTAGAATCTCATTTTAATAATTTTAAATTTTACCATCAATTGTTCTATTTGAATGAACAGCTATGACCACTTACTCATAAGTCTTCAGAGATCACACTACTATACGAAGCAGCCTCTATAGAAATATTGTTCTAACACATTCTTAAGTCAGAGCCATGTAAAAATTACACATCTTTATACCTTATACTCTTCCCTTCTATACTTTCTATCTAATTTCCATTAAAAATATGAGATGCGCACTCACTTTTTTGCTTTACTGAATATTCCAAAGCAAATGCCTCCCACTGTGCAGAAGAGCTTTTGAAAATCCATATTCCTTGAAAACTTTACCTTCAGTTCTTTTTTATTAATTTCAATTAAAATACCATTTTTCATAGTCAACACCCTGAATACCCATATTTTGCTCCCTCATATGTCAGAGAAACTTGTACAAAAGTCAGCTAATGTCACCTATATTCTTCCTGAAGTTCTGGTGATTAAGCACAGCTTGAAAAGGGAAGAAGTGAAAATAAGATGGTTAATCCTCTCAGGCTGCCTGTACAGAGAGTAGAGAAAGGCTTGCCTAAAGGGGAATTAAAACTGTGGAACCAAATATTCCATCTTTTACAACTAAGGATGTTCCCTAGATTAACCTTGTAAGAGTAAGGTCAAGCCTTTGTGCAACCCACTGTCACCTTATTTCTTCTCCCAACTGGATCCAAGGGGAAGCACTAACAAACTAATGCAGTTAGTGCTGAACAAAGGAGAGGCAAATTTATTCTCTCTGTGGATGCCTTAAGGCTATAAAGCTAAAACTATTATTTTATTATAAATTAAAGCTGAGTTGAGCAGCAATTTACTAGGAGAAAAAAGAAATTAAAGGCACTAAATTTGCAGCAAGAATGTTAACTTTGATGTTAACATCTTAAGTATAATTTATGAAAGCTTATGCTCATTTGTAAAATTACTAGGACTCAATTTTCCTGAACACATTTCTTAAAGAAGTTTCACTGATGCCTGCTAAAATAATGAAAAGAAATATATCCTCATTCTCACAAATGAGAATTTATGCATTGACTTGCCATCAGCAGTAATGGAAGCTGCATGCAACAGTCCCAATGGACAGTAATACAGAGGCATTCCTAAATACACAAAGGAAGTGAAAAGACCTGAGAAATTCAGACTTCAAAGAAATTCAGGAGACATTTATTGTACCTTCTGTGACAGTTTAATAATCTAGAATGAAAATATTGCTGTATTCAGGTGCCACATTTCTCGAAATCTGCTCTGAAAATGTAATATGTGCCAGTCTGCTGTACAGAAATCTCTCCAGCCAGGAGCTACCAAAGCAGGAAAAAATTAACTTCTGTCTGCCCTCTCCCACCCTCCTCATTAACAGAGGGCTGAGGTGTCAGGGCAGGACAAGAAAGCCTAAGTTATTCCCAAGGAAAAAGAGGTACTTCTGTTTTCACTCCCATGCCAGTCAATGCACAGAAATATGACATACTCTCCAGCCAGAACAAAAATATGAGGTACTCAGAAAGGACATCCTCTCACCTAATAAAATATTACAGCTATATAATTATGATTCTATATAAATATGATTATATATATACAGCTATATAATTATTACAGCTATATAATTATTAATACACTACACAACAACAATTTGTGAGAAAGGGTGAACAAAATTTAACAAAGTATTTCGTTCAGGCTTGTTGGGATAGAACGTAGCAGTCAAGGAAGGACTTAGAAACCTGTGTGTACACTTTTCAGGGAACACCAGTGAGTAAGATGATAATAATTTCCTTACAGAAGTGTAGACACAGACTGGCTCAAAAAGCTTGCATTTTAAAATTTTAAAAAGTCAAGACTATGGGATGAAGTCCAAAACAACATATTTTCTGGAAGATTTCATCTTAGAATTAGGAAAAAAAAATCAAAAGTGAAAAGACTTAATAAAAGAAGAGACAGAAGGGGTTTTGATAATGGAACTAGAAGTAACAAAATAAAAAAGGTAAGACAAATCTCCAAAGCAGGGTAGAATAATATGACTGGAGGTAAAAGCAATTTTCTCAGTGAGCAAGAAGTACAGATGAAACAGCAAATAATTATTTTTAATTCTTTGTGTTGATATAGATATACCTTATTTGTCAGTAAATAAGTAATGCTCTATAATAATCTTTTATCTCCTACAGCAGCATAATTTTGAAACTTCATGATGTGATGATAATGATTCTGACTAAATGCCTCATATTTAGGTTTCTTCCTTGTGAAATGTTGAACTGTATTGCAAAGATATGCAAAAAGCCAAACAAATATTTTCAGGTGTTACTAGATTTTTAACAAAAGAAAATGAGAAGACCATACTGCATTATCACCGAAAATTTCCTCACTGACGTAACTGTAGCCATAACTAGCCAAGATCTATTCCCCCTCTCCACCCCCAGCAATATTTTCACTGAAAGTCTACTTTAGAATCTGACATGGTTATCAATTAGCATCCTCCCTCCCAATTTTCAGCCAAATAAATCTTGGGAACCAGGAACAAGCAACCTTTTCATCAAATTTTGTCTTCCTTTCTGTAATAATGAACAATCATATTATAACATAAGATTGATCTTGCTGACTAAAACCACAAAATCATTATCTACCTGAGCAGGCTGTGCTAGGTGGGGGCCCTCCCACCATGGCAAGCTGGACGTGAACCAGATTGGGAAGGGTCAAAAAGCAGAAAGATCATTGGATTCAAATGTTCTACCTCAGCTAATAAATTGGCATGGAATCACAAAGTTAAACACATTTACACAGACACCATTTCAGACTTGTCTCATAGGATATGTCCTCCACTCCTCTTTTTCTGTCTAGTAATTTTCCTCTTTTAAATCTGTTTTTAACTTATTAAAACTAGATCTTTTTAACATGATAAGTGGGTTTGGGCCCAGGTTCCAGATGAAGCCTCATATGGGCTAATTTACAAGAAAACAACCCAGTAAAAATTATGGAATTATCATTAAAAAAAACCCCTCAAAAAACTGGAATCACAGACCAAACCAGAGTGAGACCCTTTAAAGCATTTCACTGAACTACTGGGCACCAAAATAATTGATTATTTTAAGTAGTAAGATGATGAAAATTAATTCTAGAGATTTTTATTTCTCAAATCATCTGTTTCTAATAGATCTCTTCTATAAAGCACTGCAGACACTAAGTAAAAAAGTATCTCCTGCAATCTCATACTTTATGAATTATTTATTCGCTATGTTAGTTACCTAGCCTCAGTCTTCCATAAGCAAGTTGAAAATACAATTATCTATACAGATTTACAGATCCAAACAATGAACTAATATCAAAATTTAACCCAAAATCATATCAGAGTATTATGGATTTACATAACACTCATTTATAAAAAAAACTCTATACAAATAATTGGCAATTATTTGTGTAGGGCTCACAAAGGCTTGAGGATTTTTTGCTTTTCTTCTACTGAGCTACAGATGAATGCTAAAGAAACTGCAATGTAAAGGAAGTATTTTCACCCCTGGATAAGAAGAAGAGTGCTCTAGAGTGATGTATGGGTTGTCCATGAGCTACATACATTTGTTCAGAACCAGTTATGGATCCAACTTAAATCCAGAACCCTTTTCACAAGAACAAGTACAGTGGTACAGCCAGTCACTGAGCACAAGTTTGGATAATAAAGAAATGAATACAATTAGGAAAGAAGGAAAATATAAAGACATAAGGATATATAGCTAGCAGGAAACATTTGTCACACAGGAATAACTTTATAAATTACCTTTAGCAGTGTGGTAAAAAAACCCACTACAGTGAAGTGCAGTTTGATTAATGACAGTAAGTATGGATTCGGACTAGAGGAGATCATGTTTAAATAACCTGCTGAAGCTCTTTGAAAACAATTTTTTTTTAAATGAAAAATAAAGAAAATTCAGTGAATATCGTGTGCTTAGATTTTCAAGGAGCATTTGACAACAGTTTTCATAACAGATTCAGCACCAGATTAACAGCCATGCAACACAACAGGCTTCTAAGTAGGAAGTTGTGTGAGGAGTGAAAGGTGCATAGTTACAATTAGATTTCCATAGTAGCTTTGAGAGTTTTCAAACCCCCTTGCTCAACAATTAAGTTGAGCAAAACCCCCTTGCCGAGCTAATTAAGTCCTGATCGTCATAAGAGTGACTTTAAAAAACAAAGTATTTGTAATGAGTATTATTAATAAAAGTATTAGGAGTATATCTAATAATATTAGTGTGTAGAAGATCACTCCAGATAATTTCCACTTCATGTTTTAGAGCCTAAATGAAAATAGAAATCAGTAATAATGACATGAAATCAGAGGATTGTGCTTCTCATTAAACTTAGCAGCTGGGCAATACATTTAGTGATGTACTCCAGAGAAAATGTGGTAGCAGCTACCAGCTCCAAGTGACAGACACTGTAGCACTCACATTCAGGGCCACTGCTGGAAATCTGAACCAGGAAGCCGAAGGTGAGGTGGGGAATCTACTTTATGTGCATCACTGTCAGCTCTAATAGTGCCAACTTCACATCATCCTTTTTCCTTCTCTGCAAGATGCAAAGAGCAAGCCAAATATATCAATGAGATCAGCAAGCTTGGACATGCAGCTTCTCTTTGATTCACACCAAAGAAAAGGATTTTTTTTCCTCCCTAATGCTGCCATTGCATGACAAATTTTGTGAAAGTTGGAGACACTATAAAACAAATCAATTAGATAACATTTGGGTACTTACACAATATAAATTAAGACAAAAGTTATTAGTCATACAGAATAAAATATTGAGTGAGGACACAAAATGTGAGTTTGAAAGTCTCACAGAGGTCTTAAATAAGTAAAAGGATTCATAATACAAATGCAGCAGAGGTATGTAGAGTTAAGAGTAAATTCAGCTTGCCAAATCAATGTTTTTCAGTTTCTCAAGCTATTTTTTGTTAATATCTGAATCACTAAATAATTACACTAGAAAACATAGATTTTCAGTTTTGTGCTAGCATATCCTTTTTTCCTCATGTGTGATCAGGATTGAACTTTTAAAAAGAACAAAAATTCTCAGGTCAAGAAAACTCTGCTGCTTAGCCTATGGGTTGAAATCCTGAGATTGGATTTATGAAAATGCTGCAGTGGAAGTTTATATCCACCTTAGAAGCAGAACTAAAGCATGAACTGAGAACAGGAAAACAAACAACACAAACAAAACAAACAAACCTCCATTCCAAAAAAGAAAAACATAAAAAGCAAACACACAAAAAAAACCAAAAAACCCCAAAGGTGAAGATATAAGAATGATCATAAGGAATGATTCAGTACATAACCTTTTATTAGACTAAATGTCACAAATCTCTGCCTCATGGTATTACAGAAGCATCTAATCTACAATATACTCCCTGTAGTTAATTTGGTTTTTGTTTATGGATGCTTGGGGTTTTCTTAAAAGGGAGCTCATGTAGCATCTGACAGATTGGAAATCTCATAAAACAAGACCCTGTAAAATATACCAAATGGTTTTGACTCCTCACAGATTAAAACATTATTTTAAATACTTAATGCTTGACCATACTTTAAGGTTTTATCATAGATACGACTCCAGGGTTACTGCAGTATTGAAAAATATAAATGAGTGTGCAAGTTCAAGTACTGAAAAGATGTTTTTTATCACCAAAAGCCAAGATAACATCCTCATGAGAGAAACTAAAGGGTGGCCATGCATCTTGTAGGCCACAAAGGCCACATAGGATTTTCTCTATGTAGAAATGAAAGGAGTAGGATTCGGCCTCTCTATGCTTTTTACTTGCAGTCATGGTCCTTGTGTTGACATAGAAATTATACATACATATATATATGTATATATAGGTATATAATATAATACAATATAATATAATATATACACATGATACATATACTTAAATACACAAATACACTCGATATTCCCTTTGAGTTACATGTACTGGAATGACCAAACAAAGGCACCATTAAATGCCTTTGTTGCTATCAACAGAACACACATTTGATTAGAGAAGCAACTAGTAGGGCACAGTAAAGAACATTCAAAATGGTGAGTTTGGGAATATCTTCCACCTCGTCCTCCTGCCAAATGATCATTTGATGCAATTTCTACACATAGTTAAATAAACAGAAAAGTATTAGGAAATAGAGAAGAGGAAAGATTATGTGTTTTAATATCTAATGCAATCATACTGCACCATAACTTTAAGTTAATTGTGTTTTATATCTGCCTCAATTAAGATAACAAAATTTCTATTTGCAACAAATAGGCCTTGACCCTTTTATGGGCTTGCTTCACAATAAATTCATGTAAAGTTGCCTGCCATGTACAGTAATAGTCAGCACTATATGGTGGGGGAAAAGAAAAAAAAAAAAAACCACAAAACAACAAGCAAAAGCCCAAAGGAACAAGCAACCACCCTCCTCCCTCACCTAAAAGCAACTAATCAAAAACAACCCAAACAAAACAACAAAAATCCCTAACCCCACAACTGCAACAAGAACTGAGCAAAGTTTGAGTGGAAATGTCACCTCTCACACTTTCTAACATTCTGCAGCTTTTCTACATTATGGAGAAAAATTCTGTACAATTTTCATATAGAATTTGGTCTTGGTTAACTACTTGGGTTGTACTAAAAGCATCAAAAAATTTGTCACAAAAGGAAAACACAAAAAATGAAGCAAAAAAGATGAACTCAGCATATATTGATAGAAATTTTTAGTGTGCACGTCAGGAAAATGTGGCTCATTGGCACTGCTGTACCACAGGGGCACTTCACAGAACAGAATCAGAGGCCAGCTGAGAGAGGAAGGATGCTCAGATGAGGGTCAGGCACAGCAGGTCACTCAGGATCATGTCCAGTAAGGTTTTTAATATCTCCAGGATGGAGACCAAAGCCTCTCTGGGCAACCCTCTTTTGCTGTTAAACAAAGAAAAAGCTTGTTTAGAAAAAGACATGGAAATCACTCATTAATTAGTGCTAAAAGCAAAGCAGATTGAACTCGGGGATTTGACTTACTGTCAATTAAGATTTCAAAAAAAGGCAAAAATTAAACCAAAACCAAACCTTTTTCCCATCAAGGAAATAATTTAGGTTGGGGAAGATGTCACTAAAGCCACCCCCACGGGGTTCCATTCCACTATCAAAACTTTGCCACTTACACTAAACACATTCTTATGCCACAGCATGCGACTTTTGATCATCAGAAATCTTCTTGAAGTTAATTTTTTGAAATCTTTCCTCTTTGAAATTGGCTTTGAAAAGGTTTTGAGCAAAACAAGAGCTCTGCACATACAGCTAATGCTTCTTTTAAAGCGTTATTTTTTTCAAGATACCCCTTATAGACCAAAGCCTGCAATACAAAAGTGCCAGCTGAAGAGCTACAAGAAAGCTCTACAAAGTAAAAAAGGATCTTAAAAATCTTCTCATGTTCACACTTACACCTATAAACATTTACTTGTTTCATGTCTCCCAACAGCAAAAACAAAAAAATAAAATTAAGGCCATGAGATAATATGTTTTTAAAGAGTGAATAATTGCACTATAGGATACATTACGGTACTCCATATATAATTCCAAGTGCAGCTTTTCCATGCTCTGGCTTAGAGAAGCCCAAAACAGAGGCCTTTAAGACTAATTAGACACAAATAGTAATAATAATAAATTGTTCTCACGCCCAGCCTAGGTTTCCAACCTGAAAGTGGAAGAATTTTTAAGAAGATCACAACCCTACTGTGTAATTTATTCACACATGAACACTTTTATTATTGTTGGTTGGTAATTTTCACTCATCCTCTGTGTTTCACTGAGGAATGACCCAACAGAACTTCTTCAAAGATGCATGAATGACATCTTCAGAAAAGCAATCCTAAAGAGATGTAAGTCTAGCCTATACTAGAGTACTGTTAGAGTGTAATTAAACACCATTTTATATATCTCAACATGGAAAAAATAGCATGAAAATCAGTAGGACTGTTCTTAAATATCACTTATCACATGGATATTCTGTGTTTGGGGTTAGTCACAGCAAGAAGCAGAAGCTGAGCATTATGAATAACACAAAAAAATCCCAGATAATGCCAAAATCAAGTTTAGCTAGATGAAAATTATAAAATAACATTTACTTTCAGTTCTTCCCCATGATCAGTTTTTCTGCAAAAAGCAGGAATCTAAAACAACCTTTGCCACTCAGACTTCCAAACAGAAGGAGAGGAAATGTACATTTGAGATAGGGTTTGAGTGCTAGTTTGAGTCTTAATTTGAAATACAGGAGTCTCTTTGAGTTTATTTGTAGATTTAGTATAGAGAGGAGCTATTGCTTAGAAGACTGAAAAAAATATAAATCAACTAATGACAGCCTTTCATAGTACAAAATTTCTGACTGTTTAATTATATATAGAGAAATAGATTATAGATTAAGCATACTATATTTTATAGTTTAGAAATGACAGATCACATTTTATGGTAACTAATTCAGTGGTAACTAATTCAGTCTAAAACTACTTCAGTATTAAATCAGAGTTAATAGTAAAACTATTTTGTTTTTATATATTTCAATGTTAAAAGGAAATAATCAGTGTTCAAAATGCTTTTAAAAGAGCAGTATGAATAGATGAAGTGGTATAAAATAAACTGTGGGTCAAATACAAATGAAGGATTAATCCTGAAAAGCAACTGTAAAAATCTGTGGGTCTTCCTCATAAATGATCAAATTAGTAGATATTTTATCTAATAATTATAAAGTTAAAAGTTTTCTAATGTGTTACTCATTAATAGCCATGAGTATGTATAAATATGCATTTTAGTATCCTATCTAATCTTATTTTAATAGATTTAAAAGAAAATAGATCCTATTTCTATAATCCTTATCTACCAGTAAGAATCAAATTAACCACTTTGTCTGGACTGAAACTATTTTATATGTGTAAGGTTTCCTAATGTTGTGTGCTATCTATTCAAAACTAACTTATACTGTTTATTGTTAAAATGTATTTATTTTCCCATAAGCATCAGTGATCCTTCCTTTAGTATGAGGGAAGTGTTCAGATGTGTCTTTAAGTTTCCATCTGAATAAATGTGGAAAATGGAAAAAGGCAGGGGTGACTGTAAGCTGTCTTTAAATGAATTCAGTAGACCACTAGAATAAGTTAAAAGTGTAAAGAAAGGAATAAAAAAATGTTCCTAAAGATGAAAAAAGGCAACAAGAAAGGGCTTATTCATCCTACCTTCCCCTCACTCAGCATATCCTGCAAGTTTTCACAGGTAAAGGAATTTACAGGATCTGAATTCCTTTAAACAAGAAAATGAGGGCCTGCATCTCATTACCCATTGCAGGAACTTCATTCCTCCCTATTTCAGGATTATGAGACACAACATCTTCTTCCATTCCTTATGCATTCTTCATGTCTTCCTGCTGCTCTTGTGTAATGCTGAGATGAGATTAGATATTAAAAGTATTCTGGTACTATATTATTGTAAATCCATGAGGAAAACAGTAATTTTATTTCATCCTTGTGAGTGAGGATAAAAAAGGTTTAGCTGTACATAATATCCTCCTATGTCTTACTACAAAAGTCTTTGAAAAAGGTCAAATCTTCAAACTGCAATCCACTATATGCACAGTAATACAATCTATTACATGTTCTTGCCAACCAATCCTTGTAAATTGGGTTACATAAATATTATTTTCCCATTTGTTCAGCTAACAAGGACACTGCTACTTTCAAATCTAAGGCAAGCACACTATGTGCTTCCTGTTCAGTTAAACCATTTTGTCACTGCCTTTAGATGTTTATAGATTGTGTGTCAGTTCAGTTGGGTCTGCTGTTCTGTTACCTCTAGAAATCCAGTGTTACATTCCCCTTTTCCACTTCCACACCCATTCCAGTTGAGAGCAGCCCTGGGAGAAGGAGCTGGGGGTGCTGGTGGGTGAGAGGCTGGACATGCCCTGGCCATTGGGAGCCCAGAAGCCCCCTCTGTGCTGGGATGCATCCAAAGCTACTGACAGAAAGATTAAATATTAGGCAAAAATTATTTATTGTGGTGAGGAAAGGGGCACAGGTTTTCCAGAGAAGCTGGGGGATGACCCATCCCTAGAAGTATCCAAGGTCAGGTTGGATGGAACTCTGAGCAATCTGGTCTAGCAGGAGGTGTCTCTGCCCATGGTAGAGGGTTGGGACTGGATGATCTGCAAGGTCCCTTCCAACCCAGACCATTCTGTGTTTCTAATAGGTACTATCATTTTTTCCAATATATTAGGGAATTGTTTAGGTTGTATACATATACATATATACACACACACACATCCTAACCTCAGTGTGATCCTGTTGCCTAAACAGAGCATCTTAAACAACTTTAAACAGCCCACCCTTGTAGTCATATAAAGACGACTTATATTATACATGTTCCCAAAATACTGCTTGGAGCTCTCCATTTAACCAAGATTATCCTATCTTTTCTGAAAAAAAAGTTGATAATCTATCCCACCAGTTAATTAAGTTTTGTGCTTTCTGAACTCTCATCCAATGCAAACAGTTTAGAGTATTAAGAGGGCTGTTTTGAAATCTACTGTGTAGAATAGAAGTGCCAGAATAAATAAATAAATATATCTTTTAAAGTTTAGAATCAAGTCAGAAGCACTGTGGTGGATCAGAACAGTCAGAAGCACTGTGGTGGATTCTGACAATCAGCAAATAACAGAAAACCATACACATCAACTTTTCACTGGGAAAAAAAAAAGTAATTCTTGTTATTCCAGATGAATATGAAGCAATAGAAATTATCATAAGCTTTACCAAAAATTATTCAAGCTACTCATCCCAACCATGAGGGGTTTTCATTTCATAAAAACCATTACTGACATTAGAAAGTGAAGGTTATCCATTATTTTAAATAAACACATGTTTATTCACGGGCCCTTTGTTATCACTCTCAGCAAGAAGGATATGACTAAGAGCTGTTAGATAAAACATTCTCCTACACAAACCCTATGCAAGGACATAAAAGACAACAGAAACTCAGAAAACTCAAAGAGCTTCCAAATACTGATAAAAGTATTGCTCTCCTCAAAACTACCTCAAACCTAGCAAGGGTTGTTGGTCAGCAGGAGCTGAACATGAACCCGGGTGGGCAACGTACCCAAAGGCATCCTGGTTTTTATTAGCCATTGTATGGCAGCAGGACCAGGGAATGGTATAGAGAGAAGCTATTGCTTAGAAGACTGAAAAAAATATAAATCAGCTATATTTATAGACCATCCTTCTGTGCTGAGCACTGGTGAGGCCACAGCTCAAATCCTGTGTCCAGTTTTGAGCTCTTGTGGCAAGAAAGACACAGAAGTGTGCCCAGTGCTGGGGAAGGGTCTGGAGCACAAGTCTGATCAGGAACAGCTGAGGGAGTTGGGTGGGCTCAGCCTGGAGAAATGAAGGCTCAGGAGGAAACTTCTCATTCTCTACAACTCCCTGACAGGAGGGTGGAGCCAGGTGGGGATCAGCCCCTTCTCCCAGGCAAGTAGTGACAGGACAATAGGATATGGCCTCAAGATGCACCAGGGGAGATTTAGGTTGGACATCATGAAGAATTTCTTCATGGAAAGGGCTGTTAAGTATTAGAACAGGCTTCCAAGCAGTGGTGGAGTCACCATCCCTGGAGCTGTTCAAGAAATGACTGGACACGGAACTTAGTCCCGTGGATTATTTGACAAGGTGGTGATCTGTCAAATGTTGGACTCAATCTTTTAAATCTTCTCCACCAAAATGATTCTGTGATTACACAGTGGTGTAGATGCTGCAATGTTATATAAAAGTTAAATAGTCTATATCTGACACTTTTCACCTATTTTCACTGGAAGCATCATGGGTGAATAAATATGACATCCCAAAAAAGAAGAAAGGGGAGAATGTATTTCAAGCTTAAAATACAACTGAATGCAACTATCAGCCAAGGGCTAGGGACCATGACTACCAGGACAAATCTTTCAAAAACCATTTAAGTCTTTCACACATACTGTTCAAAAAGAGCAAAACCACAATGAGTGAAAAAACAGTACAGCTATATGGTGACACAGGGTAACTGGATGTGTTGCTCTGATTTTTTTTCTGCTTTCCCATGGTTTCCATGAAGCTCTGGACGAGAATGACTGAATCATAGGGTAAAAGAAGATTTACTGAAGCTAAGTAAGAATGCTTTAAAAAACATGAGTTTTGTCCACATAAAGTGGGAAAAGGGAGGAAAAAAGAGAAAGAAAAAAAAAAGGGGGCAGGGGGCAGAAAAGGAAACAAAAATGGGGGAAAGGAAAGCTTCCAGAAAGGTAAGCATGAAAGCACAAGAGACAAAAACTTTATATTATATCCTTTTACCTAAGAAGTCAGGACTATAAAGAGAACACAAATACAGGACCTTGGTAGAAAAGGAACATTCAGAAGAGACAAGGCTACACCATGAAAAGAAAAGTTCCCATACAATCTGGGAAGATCCCTATGTTACAATCTTACTATTCAGGCTACAAGTGACTGGATGCGTCTGAAATAAAAGTTTTAAAAGAAGCTATTGAAGAAATAAAACATTAAATTGTCCCAAAGAATTTGTCAGGACAAGACAGCATTGACTAGAGATTCCTGGGAGAATTTACAAATGACATGGCATAGGAGATACAAAACAGTAATTCATTCTCCCTTTTAATGGCCAATGTTATTTGTTGGCTTTTAGGACTCTATGCCACTGTTTACTAAATAATTTCAATATACATATCATGTTAAATATCTGGCACTATCCCTACTTAATTAATTAGAAAAATATTTTTAAATGTAGTTAAGACTAATATTGCACTCTGACATTGCACTGAAATTCACACCTAATGTACTACATGAAGTAATAGCACAATATGTAGCAGAAGCAAAAGAGTATGTTCTTCCCAGAGTCTTGGGAAAGTCCTTGGACAAGAGCCAGCTTGGAAGCACAGTTCATGGTAATGAGATTTCACTAAAATACCCTAATAACCCCACAGCTGTCACTAATAATAACCACTTTCACCTTACAGAGGGAGGAACTACGTAAATATTCCTCAAACCTTCTATCCATACTTTTGGTTATGTCTGTATGTACCAATTGTGGCTGAGGTAGAATTCATTTCTTTCACATTGGATTAGAGGGGGCTGTGTGTTGGATTTGTGCTGAAACACAGGGATGTGTTTGTAATTGCTGAGAAGCATTTGTTCAGAGTCAGGATTAAACCCCAAAATTGTATTGCCTGTATTGTTAGTCACAGAAAATAGAGAATATTTCAGTTTCATGCAATTTTTTTTTTTTATGTTGAGAGTGATTTAATTAAAAATATTTTAATGAATCCCAAAATATCAAATGGTTATTCACTGTCATAGAACCATCAAAAATCACACAGAAGTGTTCATAGTATTTATTAAGTGTTCGTATTATTAAGTGTCATTATATAAGGTGTTCATATTATTTATTAAGTGTACAAAATTATCGGGGGGAAAAAAGTCAGAAGCGGTAGTGCAGTCAAACCATGGAAATCATAATGAAAACATGTTTTTTTTTTTAAATAGTGCTGTTTAGTTATTTGTTTTGTAGCAGCTGTTTTAACACCATCACACAATAAAGACATTTACAAAAAGTGTTTAAGGAGTTCTCCTTAGATTTTAGTATCATCTTTCAATACCTATTAACGCATTGGAAAGCTCCACAGGACTGCAGCACTCTAACATCTGAAAAAGTATTTATAGACCCAACAATCAGGTGATTCAAAGGAAAACATTCTACTCAGCAGATTATTGTCTAATTTTTACTAATGTCAGTCAGTGGATCTTATCTCAGGTCTTGTTTAGAGGATCTGAAAGTCTAAATATAGTTAGAGAACTTGAAATTGGTAAATTAAGTTCTTTAAACTTTTTTTAAGATACTTGCACTATATTTTAAAATATTTACAAGAGAGGAACTAAAATAATTCGAGTCAGTTTTCTAAAAAAATGATACAAATTTTGTAATTTATTCCACTCAAACAGGAATTCTAAAGGCAAGTTGTCAATGCATGGGGGAGTTTCTAGAGTGGTCATTCAGATTAGTTCTCCAAATTATAACTACTTTAAATCACTAACACTACCAAAAATTCGCTAAGACTTGAGAAAATGCTGAGCTTTTCAACAAATCTCTCTTCACTTTTTCATCTTAATATAATGATTTTAAAAAGACATTATGCAAAGATGAAGCAAAATGTCATTATGATGTAATATTTGGAAATAAACCCCACATTTTTAATGACTCCAGATTTTAGAATATATACAAAAATGTTCAAATTATGATTTTTAAGTTTTATATTTTGTAATTTATTTTGGCAGCCTACTCCACAAGGGCATCAAAACACTTATTTCCAGACTCATGACTCATTTTTATTTCATTACTCATATTACCAAATCTCACAAATAATTCTAAATTCACAATATTCCCACTACATTTTCAAATCAAGTTTCATCTCCATATATTTAACTGCATTAAGAGCCATATATTTAACTGCATTAAGAGGTTTTTTCCACAAAATACTCTGCCCAAGAATACTGTAATTATTAGTCATCCCAAAATTCAATTTTTACCCTCTGTAAATGAAAATACATGAAAAACCTAAGCTTATTTTAGCCCTCATTTCTCAAACATGCTGCTGATCACAAGTGTATGCTTCTTTGGAATTTGATACATGATGATTTATGATTTAGCTTGTCTTTACTTTCAAATACCATCAAGGATTCGCAAATACTACACCATTCCCAAGGTTTGCTTACTTTGGGTGTATTGACTGCAAACAATTCAAAATAGAGGAAAATAAGAAGATGATGAGAGCCTCTTTCCACCACCCCGGTTCAACAACTATATTTTTGTTCTTTATTTTTCAAATATGTGCCATTAGGGCACACCAACAAAATATGCATACTTATACTGAGGCCCCTATTTCACTGAGTGATACAAGTAATACAATTTCTACTGGCAAGAGAAATAGAAAAAGATTGTTTAGTGCAAGACTGTATTTACACAGGAACTGCTGTTGGGGATGTTTAAGATGCCAATAGCTGTATAATTTAAGAAATGTTGGATATGCAAACATATTCTGCATGTTTTTGTACTATGCACATGCTTATACCTATAAATATTGATGCTATGCTACCTAAGCTAAAAATATTAACATTTAGAGCTGAAAGAATAAACCTTTTTCAATTAATTTTTTGATTTATGACTTAATTAATGACTTACCTCTTATTACACCTCTTATTACATACTATGTGCTGGCCATTACATTTTAAATTCTCTGTCAAAACAAAACCACAGTGATGAAGTTCTCTTGAAGCCAGTCTGTCTTAAACAAGAAGCACTGTTGAATGTAAATAAAACCAAGATGAATTTTAGAAACCTACTGGACACTTTTTTAGTCAGGTAAATTGCAGACTACAGGAACAGAACATGTACCTGTTGTGCCAGGTTTTCCTCCTACAGAAATTTTTGGAATATGGACAGAAATGGTACAGTACATCCTGAAGTGAGCGAACCAAACAGGTGTCAGCCCTAACTGAACAGCAGAATAACAACCACTGGGTATCAGCCTCGTTTCCACCAACCCCCCATTCTTTCTTCTCTATTTCTGACCTATGAAGTCTGCAGTTTCTATGAAGATGAAAAGAAAGAACCATTAAGAGCATCTTCTGGTATTGTCGGATGCATCAAAAGCTGCCCTTCATCTTTTGCTTCTCCCCTTCTCACCTTTTGCAATTTCATCTGTAGAACAGAACAAAAGCAAGAGATCTCTTTCTTAACACCTTTATGTCCACCAATAACAAACAGCTTCCCAGCTGCACTTTTTAGCATTACACCAGGGGTTTATGCCTTTGTTAGTCTCCAAGGATGCAGTGCAGACCAAAGGTTTGAATACTTTCAAGACTTCAGGCTTTGCACACATTACATTATACAGCTCCATGAATGAAAGGTGCTATAACAAAACCTAAATAAAGCCCATAACTTGACTCTGTAATTATCTGTTCTGGTTTTAAGTCTTTTCACAGTCTGAGAATACACAGGGTCAACCACACTCAACTTGGGATTGTGCAAGCAACCTGCACCAATTACACTATTTGCTCAGGGAATTTGATACAAATGCTTCCTTCCATGAAAACTATTTTTATTGCTACTGTTATTTTTGATAAAGATTAGTGAGCTGAAGGGGAAATGGAAAATAATTTTCTTGTCTTCCTATGCAGGCAGCTTGTGCACTCAGTATGAACTTCCAGATTCAGTGATCAACAGAGTACAAATGGAAGCTTAGACAGCCAAGGACTGCATTGACATCTCCACTCTCCCTAACAATGTGTTATGATATGAAAGACCACTTTCTCAGGACACCAGAAGGAGCTGCTAGGCTGAACTACAATACCATCCCAACATATTAACTTTAACACAGAAAGTTGACAAATACATAAAAATATGAGCATTCTCTGAAGAAAAAGTAGATTCCTTTGAAATGCAGACTTTTTTTTTTAATTATTATCATTATTTTAATATTTTTAAGGGTCTGGGGAGAGGATATACTACTGTTATTAAAGACATTTTTTCCTTAAATGTCACAGCCTAGTTTCTATTGGAAGTGATCTCTGGAGGTCCCATTGTCCAGGGCCACCTACAGCCCAGGAATTTAATGTATTTGGATCTTTTTCTTTGAAATTAGGAGTTCTTAAATAATAACATATATTTTCCCCTTGTAATTGTCACAAGGCAAGGAGCTGTACTAGACCTCTTGGGAAATAATCAACTGCCTGGCCTTAAAAATAAATATTACAGTCTCTCAGGGTTGCATGTGAGACTGTAAAACTGACAGACCATGACCCCTTACCATCTAGTCTATTCCATCAAATTCAGTAGCTACTATAATATTAAATTCAAAGAATGTTGTTAGTAAAATCAGTACTTACTTTCTCCCTCTTCCAAAAACAGATCAGGAGTCAATTTCTTGTGTTAGCTTTGCCACACTTCATGTAACATATCCTAGTTGCAGATGTTTCCAACTGGTTTGGCCAGTAAAACCCCTGCCTAGGTAGGTATTCAGATCACGAAATTCTGTGTTTGTAATTAAAACCTAAAACCAGGTAATGCTCAGCTTGTCACTAAGCACTGAAGAAGTAAATTCATCTTTATCTCCAATCAGAAAATTTCTTCAAGAACTCCAGTGATATCATTTGGCATGCAAAGATAACATTTGGTTTCCTTCAAGAGATCAGAAAAGACAAAGAAAGACAACACTGCCAAATAACTTAAGGTGATTCTGTTTTGTACTCATCTCTTTGTTAAAATCATACCAAATGCCAAGGTATACTGAGTCTTCTAGCTCATGTGTCTTTCTAAATAGATGTTTTGACAGATTTAAGATCAGTTATATATTATTTGCAATGACAGACACTTCAGTATGAACATATTTTCAGTTAAGTAAATTTATCATCTTCATTACCCTGTGAGTTCTCACATTAATTTTCTATCCTTCAGGAAACTCTAGTCATGAAATAACTCAAACTGAAACAATAGCATTCTGCTGCAAATTGGTCTAAATATCACAATTAAAATCCAAGCCTGCTAGTGTGTATATTTAAAAAAAAAAAGACAGATTTTCAGATAAACACATTTGTATTCATTGAACTTTTCTCTAATTTCAGAAAAAAAACAAGAGGCAACTCAATTAACAGGAAGTTCCACCTGAACATGAGAAACAACTTTTTTATTGTGCAGTGACCAAGCACTGGAACAGATCACCCAGAGAAGGTGTGGAGTCTCCCTCACTGGAGATATTCCACAATCATCTGGACACAATCCTGTGCCATGTGCTCTGGGATGACCCTACTTCAGCAGGGAGGTGGAACCAGATGGCCCACTGTGGTCCCTTCCAACCTGAACACTCTTTGAGTCTATAATATCTTTTTCCATTTTTTTTTCTAAGATTTTACATGCATTTTATAACCACCAATTGTTATTGAGTAGCTTTTGTTTAGTTCAGCTTGGTTTGTTTTTTTCATTAGAAGGGGATTTTTTGGCAGGTGTTGTTTGTTTTTTTTTTTTTTGTTGTGGGCTTGGGTTTTCTTTTAATGGTTGACAGCTCTGCTTCTATAAGACAAGTCCCAAAATCCCTTCAACATTGTTCTTATTTTTTAAAATAGCTGCTAGTACATGGAAATTCACTACCATGACACATCCCTTGAAACTGAATTTTTGGCATTTAAATTAAAGTTGCAAATCCTAATGTGAACAAGTAATCCAAAATTTTTGAAAGTCAGGTTGACATTTTTTTCCTTATTATTACATTTATACATTACACGTGTAAACTTTTGGAAACACCTGGAGCTATGTCAGTGATAAACCAGGAACATACCTTTCATACTACCAGTAAGCAAGCCTTTTAGGTATAAAAGGAAATAACTGCTGATCACTCTTTGACTCTCCAGTCAAGGAATCAGCATGAGGGAGTCTCAGTTGGTGTGATACTGAACCTGTGCACCATTGTGATAGTAATTGACACAAGCTGTTCTTCAACCCTCAACAACCCCAAAAGAGAAGGGTCCTCTGTGAGACCAGGCAAGGTAGGCAGCCTCTTAATTTCCTCCATCTCCAAGGCAGCAATTAAAAAAAACCAAAAAACCAAAAAAAAAACAAAACCAAAACCAACCCAATGACCCAATGATGCCTTTTTGTGGCCTTGAAACACACTTTCTTGAGGTATTCTCTAAGCATGCATAGTGGCTGGGCCAGTCACAACAGGATGTTCCAGCCATTCATTTATGGTCAGGCTGATTGTAATCTCCAGCAGAGTCTGCTGTTGGGATTCCTGTCACTCCAGAAATGCAGCTGGGCTATGCCCCTCCACAGCTTGATGGCATTAGTGTTCACTGTGCACTACTGAGTAGAGCCTTATGCTCCTCTGGGTCCAACATTCCAGGCTGTGGGATCTACACAGTCCAGAAAATCTGGATGTCCCTCTCCTCCACCAGGGAGGCCTCTCTAATACTGATATCACAGGATTCTCCACTTATTTTTTCTTAAAGTGGATTAAAACTTCTCTCCATAGAATCAGAAGTAAAATCAATCTGTCCACACTGCCTGAGAAACTGTCCACTGGAGCAGGAACTTTCCACAGAGATTCTCCATTTGTTTTTCCCTGTAATTCATGTGCTTGTGCCTCTAGGGTAAGGTAGGCTTTCCATCTCAATTCCTCACATCCTGTCAGTGGTCCCACAAGTAAAACCACAGGGTACCCTGTGGCTGTACCTTCTGTGTCATCTTTTTAGCCAAACGACACCTGCAGTCAGTCACTGAGGTATGTCCCCATACAGGTGGGGAGTTGGACATATTTCCTCTGAATTGCTGGAACTCACAGGACAGTTTATCACACAGTTTCTCCACAGATGAGATGAGGGAGGAAGAAATACTGTCCTACATTCATATTCCTCAAGCTGGTAAATGGCTTCATCCACTGTTGCTGCCACACTGTCTTTCCAGACTAATGCATCCAGTGGGTTGGTGTGTGAGAATGGGGCACGCTGGACAAATTTCTGCCCCATGGATCACATGGATTGGACTTCATCTGGATCTGTGGCTGTGTGTTGTTCAGGCCATAATAATTCATCCCTCACAGGGCTAATTCCCCAAGTTATTGGACACCTGTGCAGTCCATTTTCCTGGGCAACATGCAATATCTTCCCTGGAGGTAAACCTTTCCCTTGTGATTGATAGCATCACCTCCAGAAGTTAAGGACTGGAGTCACTTCTCCAATTACTTTGTCAATGCCTGCTTCCCTAGAAAGTGATCACAGCTGCCTGCCTTCCCTACCCTCTAATTCCAAACTGCTAGCCCAAATATCTGAGCATCAGAGCAGGTGGTAACCTGTTCACTGGGATGACAGCTGAAATATTTTTTGTATATCCTGCAGTTCACCCAAGCACAGGGAGTAGTATTCAGCCCTTGTTCTGTCTCTTCCTCCCATTCCTTCTTTGCCCTCCTTGTTCTCCATTACTAAACAAAATGATGGTTTTTTTCACATTTCCTCTTGTACACAGGGACAATGACAGCAGAATTACTGGTTCTGTGGCTCAGCTCCAGGGGCTGTCATGAGGGTTGGAATAGCTACAGAGCCTGCTGTCCTGTTACCAGCTCCAGGGACCTTCTCTCCCCCTGGAGAGTACTGAGTAGCACTGAGCAAGGCTCAGCAGGCCTGGGCCAGACCCCAGAATGCTACAGAGGTTTGTGTGTGCGTATGAAATTGCCAGATTCACTTTTTCCAAACATTTTGCTAGTTATTCCAAATTCTGGACTTACTCAGGTGTAAAGTTCCAAAACACTGGAGGCACTCACTGTCCTAGGTACTTCCCCATCCCATCTGACAGACCCTGCTACTCATAAATACCCAGCCTCAGGGCAGATCTCTGGCTGATGTTCTTAATTTGTTGTTTAACCTTAAAAAAACTTCACCCATGTGCAGTAATGTGCTAGTTCCTAGCAAAAGGACCAGGTTTGTTTCAAGGATATTTAAAAACCTTTAAAATTCTCAAAAGCTACTATAATCAGCATGGGGACAAAAAAGGGACATATCTCCCCTACAGGCTGACTCTCCAAGGAGAAAAGGGAAAAGGTGCTATTAATAATAGCTCCCAGTAGGTGACTCCTGATATACAGAGGTGACTGGTATACTGAATACTTGTACCTGAATAGTTTTATGCCCAGCAATGCTATCACACCATAAGCCCTTCATATCCCTTTTTTCTACTACAAAGTACAAAATGATAACCCTTAGCTGAGGCCCCATGGAGGATAAACATCACCACAGGGAACACACACAGCAAGTCTTAACCCTGAGAACAAGCACAACTCTGATAGCAAATAAATCAACATTGTGACAGCAACCACTAAGCCTACACCAAGAATGCCTGCAACAAATTTGCTCTAACATGCTCTGGTCAGATCTGGCATTATCTCAACCCTTTGATCCCCCATGCTGGGGGTCAAAAAGGACTGTCATGAAGGACTGTCATGGTGTAACCACACTCAACAATGACATACCCTGCCACCACTTACTCACTTGGCCCTCCATCCCACCAGTGGAATAGGGAGGAGAACAAGGAAAACAAAACTAAAAGACACAGGTTTATATTAAAATCAGTCTAATAATTGAAACAAAGTAATTATCATCATAAAAACAATAATAATAATGATAGTAATAAAAGGGAGAGAGATGGATAAAGCCCAACCAAGACAAGCCATGCACGATGCCATGCTCACTACCTGCTGACCAATGCCCAGCCTCTCTTCAGGTAACTCTCACATTTGATATGTGAGTATATTCTGTGGTAGGGAATATCCCTTTGGACAGTTCAGTCAGGTGAATAGGCCATGCTCCCTTCAAGCTTTTTGTGCCCTTCCTCAATAGCAGAGTATCAGACATGGAAAATCCTTGACTTATGGTAAGTACTATTTAGCAACAAACAAAAGAATCAGTGTGTTATCAACCTCATTCTCAGACTGAATCCAAAACACAGCACTGTACCAGCTACAAAATAAAAAAAAATAACTCTACACCAGCCAAAACAAGGGCACTTAATGAAGTTTATATTAATTTGTTCAATCTCAGTAATAAATATTTAATCAATTGTGTAATTTCTTTGTGACATTAAAAAAAGCCAGAATATGTCAGGAATATGGACTGAGGTATCTTGGACATGGCAGATTGCTGAGGCTCATCTATTTCCGAGGTCACTTCTGTTTGATACTTATTCACATGGGGACCACTGACGTCCACAGGGGACACCTTGAGGTGACTACAAGCTCTGAACACTTGGGTAAAGAAGTGGGGACCTGGGGACCCACACAGGGCCCCCTTTCATCCCATGGCCAAGGAAAATGTCTTAGTAAGGAGCAAAATTTTCCTATAGATGAATGAACATCAAGATCCAACTAAAACAGGCAAATCCTCCATATTTGCAAACAGGTCTTCTTGTAAGGTCAACCGGTAAGAGTTTCAGTCCACCACTAGATATGTTCCCTACAAAACTGTCTAATTTTATTCAATATTTAAAATTTTCTAATCAACTTTCCAGATGAAGGAACGAAACACTAAAGACACATTATATCACATTCAAAAAATGACAGATTCAAACAGTTGACCACAGGGAAAAAAAGAGAAGATGACAGTATCTAGGAACTAGAGTGGAATTAGAATTAGGATATCCCATTTCAAACTGCTTTGCATGTCCTTATACTAATTTCTAATCATGGCCTGATTCTTTAATACTGCTAATTGTGCAAATTCAGTTTGCTCCATCTGCATTTTCGACTTTTATTTAGAAAAAAGCAATTATTTTCATTTGCATGATCCTTTAAATGGGCTAATTATAAATATAAAAATTCAAATTCAATAGGCAAAGTACAGATGGTTAATCTCAAGTTATAGAGACCTTAAATTCATTTTTTATAAAAAATATTGAAAATATTTCATAACACTGGACATGCAGAAGTGCATCCATTTAAATGAAATCAAAAAAGCTTGTTAGAGTTACCATTTCTAAGTGTAATAAATTATCATAAAAGTCAAGTTATCAAAAGTAATCTTTTTATGCATTAGACAAATTAAAAAAAAAAACCCTTAGTATTCCATAAGCCAGCAAATCTGATCCTGCTGAGATCATGCACAAAGGTTAAAGTGACATTTTATAACATAAATTATTTATCCACATTTTGAGACAGCTTCCCACAGAAGAAAATAAAAGAGAAGATAAAAGCCTGTTACATACATTTTAAGGTCATATTATTACATTTTCTGATCTACAGCAATGTGGAAAAAAAAAGATTTATTAATGAACATACTACTTCAATTTCATGTTTCAGCATTAGGTAGAGTGAGAATTTGTAACTCATCTCAAAGATTTATTCTGAAACTACTGTCAAAAGTTAAGTCTAGACTGAATGTAACTTTTATTTCTTTTGACATTTGCTTGATACACAAAATTACATTTCAGGAACAGTCAATCCAAAGACCGTATTTCTGTCACTGAAATCATGTCTTTTGATGGAACTCCACTTCTTTTTGCTGAGAAAGTATCCAAGAAAAAAATAAATTATTTACTATGGCTCTGTGAATGTCATGCAAGTCTTCTGCTGAGTTCATCACAAAGTTTTTAATATGGAAAGGGCTAAACTAAAAGTTCAGCATACCTGGGAATACATCAGTAAGACAAAAAAATAAAACCAGTAAACAGAAACCTTAAGGGAGCATACTGCATTTCTTACACTTCAGTCTCTGGGGGAGTATCAGGATCCACAAGAAAAGATGAAACTCTCTGATCATAAAAAGTTCTGCAAAAACACTGCATACATTTAAGAACTAAATGCTTGCTCTGGAGACATGGAAAAATCCTTATGGTGTGTAAAGTATCTCAGGTATTAAAAAATTTCCTGAGCTTATTTTCATTCATATTTGTCTAAGCAAGAACATGTTATCCAGTATAAACCATTGTGATGTTGCTCTATTAACTAATTACACTAAAGAGACAATAAAATTAAAAGGTTGGGGAGCTCATAAATTTATAGGAGAATAAACTTGTACTTCTATGTTTGAGCCCCCTACTGCATTGAGAGATGGAAAGTAAGGCTGCCTTTAGAGCAGCATAGGCAATGACCTCCTCTGGCAGATACTTCTCCATCCCACCAAAGCACACAAAAATAAATGCACAGATAAAGAAACAAGATTATTCTGGGTCATCCCATCAGAGAAAAAAAAATGCAGCAAATGGAAATTTTCTGATAACACAGCCTTGAATTTCAGCAATGTAAGCATCTTTTCCTTTCCATGCTCTTGGCATTTATTTTTTTTCATATTTTTTATTAAACACTGTAAAAACATAGCTAGAGGAAACTAATATATAGCTCAGGCTTTAAAGAAAAGCAATAAAGAACATTCTTATACAAATCACTATTTTCAGTTTTAGGATTTAAGAGCTTCTAATAGTTTCTCATTAGACTGCTGTTCTGTTCTACGTAGTGTTCATATCTATAATACCATCTACCACACAGATCGCCTCCTTTCCAGATCCTTCTCCAGCCATTGAATAACAGAAAAATTTTTTCTTTTGTTTTTTTTTCAAATCCTCAGTTAAGCCTTATAAGCAGCTTGAGAGAGGGGATTGTGCCCCTCTGCTGAGACCCCACCTGCAGGGCTGCATCAGCTCTGGGCTCCAGCACAGCAAGGACAGGGACCTGCTGGAGCCAGGCCAGAGCAGGCACCAAGGGGATCACAGGGATGGAGCAGCTCTGCTGGGAGGAAAGGCTGAGAGAACTGGGACTGTTCAGGTTGGAGAAATCAAGTCTTTGTGGAGTGACCTAATTGTGACCTTCCAGTGCCCCAAGGGAGTTTACAGCAAAGCTGGAGAGAGACTCTTGACAAGGGTCCAGAGTGACAGGATAAGGGGAATGGCTTCACACTGACAGAGAGTAGGTTTTGATTAGACAGTAGGAAAAAATTCTTTGCCATGAGAGTAGTGAGGTGCTAGAACAGGCTGCCCAGAGAAGCTGTGCCTGCCCCATTCCTGGAAGTGTTCAAGGCCAGGTTGGATGGGGCTCTTGAGTAACCTGGTCTAGTGGCAGCCATCCTTGCCACAGCAGAGGGGTTGGAATGAGATGATCTGTAAGGCTCCCTTCCAACCCAAACCACTCTGGGATCCTGTGACCTGCTTCTTACAGACACTTCAATCAAGTGTTCCTAATCCATGCTACTGCTCAACAGATAATTTTCAGTAAAATTATGGTCAATTAATATAATTTCCTAATAACACCTTTATCCAACAGCTCTCTTTTCAAACTAGAACTTTTAGATATGTGTTCTTTTATGCCTCTATTCCCTATTGGCATTTATTTGATGTCAAGTTCTTTATAATAGAATGAAATCTTAGAATTTACAACTGGATTTTCTCCATTTGAATGTAACAAAGAACCAAATTTAATATTTGACAGTGTCCCTGAGGCTGGGGGATGTTTCTCTCTTTTCCCTGAAATTATATCACTAACAAAAATCATCAAATACAAGGTGCTGATTAATTGTGGCCAAATTAGGCAAGAAATGGTAAAAGAATAACATGTAGGGAAGCTGTTTTCCTACCATTGTAAATCTTAGATAAGAAAACAAGGGCCTTTCCAAGTTATCTGAATTATAGTAGGACGTGGCTGATGTCTCACAGTTGTAATTAGAAGCTCAAACAACTAAGAGAAGCATTTTCCTGACCTATATGAGGATGAGAAAGCCAACATCTTATTCCCTTCCTTGAGAATATAAACTCTCTCATCAAATGGGTTGGCCTTAAAACATATGAGGCCTGTCTGATTTATTGAATTCATTCTGAGAAATTAGAAATTTGAACTCTCAGAAATTGCTTTTATTTTGTAATTCACAATTACAGAATTCATGTTACTAAATAAAACATTTAAGAACTATGTAAATCTCTATATGTCCGGACAGCCATCCAAAACCTGCAAGAATGTTTTACAATGAAACAGAAACTGTATAAATGCAACACAGTGATACATGTTTTTTTCTCAGTCTTTCCTGATTACTTCTGCCCAGACATATCCAATTTTATATAACTAAGAAAATGTAAACAAAGAATCATCACGCACAGTCCTAACACTTCTATAGATTCAACTAGTAGCATCCATATGTGGAATCTCGGAACTGAGCATTTAAAAAAAATGTTATTACTACAGTTTATGATAAAAATCAGTGGTATGTTCTATGATGGTAAGCAAATATTTGTAATTAAAAAACAAACCAAAACAGAAAACAAAAACACCCAACCTATAAGAACAAGTTAACAAAGGTCACATTTTAAAAGAAAATTTATTTAACCCTGGGGATTTGAGTACAACCCAGGTAGAGATTTTTTTCCCCTTTCTAAACAGCTGAACCTCATATATGTGACATACTAGAGAAACTTATTTTCTGTGCTGAAAAGGGTGCTGTTTAATCTAGAAATATATTTTAGTTAGATGCTCTACACTTTATCCTGATATATAAAGAACTACCCTACTTAGTACTCTCAGACCTTCCTCCATTATTTCCTCTTTGACTATTTTTCCATTATTGTTACTGATGGAAGATTAAAACATTTTGAGTACAATAAAGAAAGACCTTATTCAAATATTGAACTGCCTGCTGCTCATTTCCAAACTAGAAATGGGTATATGGATCTTTTTCAGCCTGAAACTGATCACACAGACTACAAGTTTAATGATTTTCTGCCATTGGAAAAAAATAAGAATTCTTCTTTCTCTGTATGCAGTTAAAATTTACAGAGAGCTGGAACTCAGAAATTTAGCTTTTTTTGCTGAGTGAACAAGAGTATAACAGCCTCAATTTGATCACAGGTGTATAAAGTAGCATATGCTTTACTTACTGGATGTAGGATCACATGATGAAAGAAATCCTTCTAAACATTACAAAATATGCACACAATAATCTTCCCACATGATCCCAGTATCACACTTTTCAATTACTCATGTTGGAATCAAAGGATCCAAAACTCAAATGATTTCATTTCTAAAACCTTCATATCACTGCAATGTAGAACTCTCTTGTATGTACCTTAAAAAGACCAAGAAAAATCCCAAACAAAACCCCCAAATTGAAACCCCAGACCCCACAAGACTGCTCATAATTTCAGTTAGTGATAAAATGGTGCACACTGAGCTGCAGCTTTAATTTTAAGCCATTCTTAGTTTTACTACATCACAAATATGACTGTAATTGGTGCACAGAAGCAAAACAGGAGCAAAGTCAAACAGGAGATTCACATATGTAAGCAATACAGAGAGGATTTCAAAATGAATACAGAATACAAACATGAGTCTTAGGTATTCAGTGTAATCCCCAAAATATCCATTTAAATTGAGAAGCTGCATATCACTGACTTTTGTTAAAAAGGTAACAGCTTCTAACTTTTTCAGAGTGCATAGTGGCTTCGCAGTGGAAATTTCAGTCACATTAAGGTACACACTTCTCTAAAATAAAGTAGCTGATAAATTTCAATACTCTACATATTCTTAATGAATTCTGACCAAAAAAAGTTTATGCACCTTTTCAAGCCTTAGAAACAACACCCCCAATTCTTCACATTAATAGTGGTGTTACTACAGGGAGTAAAGAAAAGTTTGTTTCAACTCAAAGCGCCCAAGTGCCAGCACTGTATAGAGACACACCATGAGATACACTTGGATGAACTCCAAGATTGAGAAACACCAGAAAAGCAATTGAGTGTTTTAAGAGTTCATCTGTCTTTCTGACACAGTATGGATTCAGTCCCCCCAGATGAAATTGTCCTGGCAACCACAGCAGTAAACCAGCACTCCTAGTTTTACTCTGTCAGTAAACAAATGGAAACGTAAAATTCTACCTCATTGTCCTGTTTTGACTTAGAGGCCAGAAAAAGATAGGAAAAATGCAATATATATTATAATTGGGGCTATATAACCATAATTTCCCTAAAAAACATTACTTTTATTCATAAAGATTTTGCTCTCTCAGAAATTATTAAATACTGGAATATATATGAAGACTGCCAGACAGGATATATCATAGTAAGAAATAGAAAAGAAAAAAGAGAGGAGCTGGTTCCCACACTTTGCATGTTTCCTTTGTTAGCACCAGCTCATGAATCAGCCTTAATTACTGTAAGAGTAGAATTAATTCCTTAAATTTCAACAGAGATGTAGTGATATGTTGTAACTCCTGAACCATATGATAGACCATCCTGACATATCTTGAACAAAATTTGATTATACAGCTCTTTTTGCAGGTAGCAGCAAGTGCATAGGTAAAGATATATCACTTTATAAACACTCAACTGTTTGCATTCTTTGAATTTCTTCAATAGTGAAATGAATGGCGATATGGAGAAACAAAATTTCATGTCACATCACAGGAAATTTATTAATGGCAAATAGACCTCTACAAAGAGTATCCATATGTTCACAGCCTACTTACAACATCCAAATAAATGTTTTTATGGCTTAAAAGACAGTTTATACAGTAAGTTCCATTACCAACTCAGTTGAATGCAAATTCCCTGTCCAGGAGAAGCAGGAACATGACTGCAAGCAATACAGTTGTCTGATTATACTTTTTTGTTCTTACCCTAAAAAATTCCTTACTTTCAGAGGCCTGCCCTTTTTCACAGATTAGTTCAGATTAAAATAGTTGAAAAGGAAAATAAAAACCGATTTAAAAAGAAGGTAATTCACAAACAAATCAGTATAAAAATGACTTTGAAAAAGTCACTTTCACTCTAAGCAGTAACAAAATTGCTAAGAAGAGAGCACAGAATTCAGTGCAATTTACAGCAGATATTCGAGTCAAAAGAGAAAGAAGTGGCCATAAGTATTAAAGTACACAGCTGCTGAAGTATCACATAATGAAATTCCCAAGCCAGTTCCAGGAGGGTTATTTTATTTTTTTCTTTTCATGTTTCATCAGTACTTCACAAGATCTCAAATGCACACTATCTGAAGTATTTGCATCTATGGTAAAGAAAGGAATTTAAGTACTCTTCAAATATTCAAATATTTCAGATGTAACAACTGATAGAATGTACTTCTCATCAATTTTTAAGAAGGAGTAAGTTATAAGTATTATAGAATATGTACATATTTGCTAGTTGTTTGGTTGTTGGTTTTTTTTTTTAAGTATTAATCTAATAATCATTTGGCTTACATTACCAAAACTTTCAAATATCTCATTGAGTCTATTATTGAATCTACTTTGATGACTGTCCTTTCAAAATCTCCGTGGTTTTCTTTCCTCAACACAGCAAGCAGTAAAATTAAATCCAAAGCCTTTGCATCTCTCAGTGCTGTGAATTCAGACACACACAAACACCCTACCAACTGCTCCCCAAAACTCCAATCAAACAAAGTCTGCCCACCAAACAACGCCACACAACACTGATTCTGCCAAAATAAACTCTACTGAGCCATGAATGTGGCTCAAGATATGGAGCTGTGCAGAAGAAACTAGGCAGCCACAGGCTTCCTTTAAGAAATCACAGAATATGCTGTGTTGGAAGGGACCCCCAAGGATCACTGAGTCCAACAATCCCACCCTGTCCCCGAGAGCCTTGTCCAAATGTTTCTTGAGCTCTGGCAGCCTTAGGGCTGTGACCATTCCCTGGGAAGCCTGCTCCAGTTCCTGACCACCCTCCAGAGGAAGAACATGTTCCTATTATCCAAGTCCCTGCAGCTGAGCATCCTCTGAGCATCCCCAAGGGCAGCTTCCACCACATGTTGGAACCCAGGAAATTCCTCTGGCTGCCCTGGAGGGCTCGAGCCCCTGCCCAGGGGACTCAGAGATCTTGGCACAGAGCCCAAGACCCCTGTGCCTTTGATTTAGCCCTTGGAAAAAAAAAATACCAACTTTTATATGAAGAATTATGGGCCATGAAATTTTAAGTAGAATGATAGTGAATTTATCACAGGGTGAAAAAGTAGATTTTGGGGTTTTTAGAATGGGGGTTTAAGGGGCAAGAGGAAGGAATGGGGGCATGTCCAGCCTTTCTCCTTCTTCTTCCTGGCCTCCATCTTCTGCTGTGATGTTGGCACTTTTAAATTGGTTTAGAGTAGAAGCTCACTGTCTAACATGGCTGATAGGTATTGGAAAGTAATTGTAAACATTGTACATGTATTTTTAGTATAAAGACGTAACACCACCCCGAGGGCAGGCAGAGTGCCTCTGACTGTCTTGCTGAGCGGACCTTGGCTGGGCAGGAGAAAAAAATTTATAGATAAAACAATAAACAACCTTGAGACCAAGAAATGAAGAGTTCTGACTCCTTCTTTGAGCACCAGGCTGGGAAAGAGACTTGTACATATCAGGGGGTCACTGACAAGCTAGAGATCCCAAGAACTACACGCAGCCTGTGCCCATCAGGCCAAGCTGCAAAGCCTGGCAGGCACCAAAGCCCAGCCTAATCAATAGGGTGAGCTGCTCACTCTGAAATGCATGTTCTGCTTATCACATTGTCCCATTCCTCTAATATACCTCAGGGACGTAACCCTCTTCCCATTTTTTCCAGCCATCCTGAATGATTCTCCTCTCCCCAAAATCTGGACATCACCTCTGTCAGTTCAAACACCCACCAAAACATTTGTATTTGCTAGATACACTGAAGCCTTACAATGTCATCTAAACTGCACCCTTTGTGTCTGGTTAAAAAAAAAAAAGCCAATGAGGATAAAATTTCCAAGAGCATCTAAACAGGCACAGCTCTTATCAGACAGGGGCTTGACACCCTGCTGTTGTTTTCCCCAACATTTTCCTACTCCTGGGTTCACACTTCCCTACTCCTGGGTCCTTTTTCCTGCTAATGCACAATGACAGAGAAGGAAGCTCCATTGGGCTGTGTCTGTTCAGCCCAAGGTGAAGGACAAGAGCGAGGAACAATGGGAGAAGCTTTCCTGGCTTTCCCAGATGGACAACAAAAATCATCCAACCTACAAACGGCATCATCTCCTGAGAGAAAATCAGCAACTTGTGGTCTGAACCTCTCAGCACCAGTCTAAAAACATCTTAGTACCTGGTCAAAATTTCCAGCTATAGTTCTGCAAGGCAAATTAGACCTTTCCCCAAACATTCCATGTTTTCTCATTTTATCAATATTATAAGACTGAAAAAGCTAATAGCAATTATATTTTTTTACAATAAAAAAAATTACAATCAGTAAAGCAGGAAATTCTTTACTGCTTAAATTTCACTTTCTTTAATGATATTTTTTTTCATATTAGTTACCCTGCAGCTTATACTACCTGAGCTCATCAGAGCTGGTCAGCTCAACAGCTGCAAGGTGAAATATACTAAAAAATAAACCAAGAAAGAAGATTAATTTAGCATCTAATCTCTTTTTTTTAGATGAATTTCAGTTTTATAGCTCTTAAACAATAACTAGAAATTTGCTATTAAATTCAGAAATATATTTTCAGCCTTAAAACATTTTGATGAATCAAACAAAAATTGAATCCTGTTTCCACACAAAACCCATATATAGAAAGAAAAAAACCCTAATAGAAACTTTGCCTCAGCCAATTATATTAGATTAATGCAGTATGACAAATCAGTGAAATATTCCCATATTTATGGCTTATAAGAGAGATTGGTTGCTCAGCTATGTAAATGTAATTTACTTGGTCGGGATTCCTTCCCCTTCCTCCCCTGAATTCATATTTTCTGCATCTCACACAACAGAAAAACAAGGTGAGCACAGCCTTTTTAAGACTTTGAAGAATTTTAAGACTCAATGAACATTAGTGATGCATTAACTCCTTGTGCCCCTGGTTTTTTCTGTTTAGTACTTATAGATAACAATTTCTGCAGCCCATTAAGCCTAAGGGGACTTTAGCAAAGGTAAATTCTCTAGTTCTTACCTGGAAGGTTTATATAGCAGTGTTTTAAATAGAAAAAAGACCTCACATACAGACACTCACATATCAAGTAAAGATCTGAGAACAGGGCCTGGAATTTGCCAGATACACAAACAAACCTCCTTTCATTTGGTGTAGGCCTATTCTTTGCTTTTTAATTTTCCTCTTAAAAAACCCAGCCAAAGTAAAAGAGCATCCTAAACCAAACCAGCTTTTAGCTTTTCCATGGGAGGTTCTCATGATTTAATTTTTTTATAATTGTGTTTAAACCACTAAAGAACTCATCATAAGCCAGTATATGTTGTAAACAGCTATATCAAAATAATTACACTGTTCAACAAAGTAACATAGTAAATTGAAACTCATCAATAAAAAGGCTAACCTTCCCTTTTCAAAGAAACCCAGAGGTCCATTTAAAAAACCCCTTTAAACTAAAAAAATTGGGGTATTTGATCCAAAGTATGTTGATATAACCAATGTCAAAAGACACTACATATAAACAAATACATTTATAAGCTTTAAATCAAAACCACATGACTTATTACAAGTTGTCAACTGTTAATTGGCTCTTACTGAACAGTTTTAACATTATGATGTATTTTTTAGTTAGGGAAAAAAAAATCAAAGTAAATCTTTTTATCAACATTGTAGTTTCAGGCTCTAGTAACTAAACCCATGTTTGCTATTTTTCATTTTTTATCCCAAATCTAATATTTTCCATAGATAAAAGACATGACTACTGCCTTAAAATCTCCCCTGATGTTTAAAGCATATTTCATACAAGATTTAAGCTGGTCAAATCGCCTTACACCATCCAGGCATGCTGTATCTTCCTTACATTAGAGATTTTTTTTTGAAAACACACAATAATCTCTAATTTCCTTTCCAAGTGAACCCTCAGAAACACTCTGGGAACTCTTGAAATGTAAGAAGGAGATGTAAATGTGTAACATTTAAGAGATGACCTTATCTGTAAACCATAAAAGATCACTCAGTTGTGGATGAGCAAGTAATTATGTTTTTTCTGTAAAAAATCTTAATCATAGATATGATTTTTTCAAAAGCATATGGAATTGCTTGCAGGGTACTTCATATGTAAACCTTTTTTGGACAACTGTGACAATAAAAACTCTTTCTGAGAACTTACCTCAAGTCTTTTCATAAGATACTGTTGATACTGCACTTATTGTTCTGAAAATGTTTCCTTTCTTCACTGAGGAAAACTGGCAATTCAGCACTTCTGCAAAGAACATTTCTTTGCAACAGACTACAAAATACATGCTCCAAGAAAACACATTATGCAAACGCTGCACAGCCTAATCCATATTTTATAACTACAAGAATAAGCAGAATAGATATGCTAAACACTCTTGAATGTTGGCTTTCCCCATCAAAATACCTGCATTGTTCTTCCAAAGGGAAGCAATGCAGACATTAATACAATTGTGCCAACAGAACTCATGGCAATCAACTTGCATTTTGAAGGCATGGGATACTTATCAGTTAGAGATCCAATTACACATGAGACACCACATCCAGCTATAAAATATTTCATGCATATTTACAGGGGTTTTTAAGCAATAAATGACTCATCTGATTTAACTAGCTTTGATGTTATGTTTCTGTTAAATTAAAAAATGCTGCAGTTCAGCTTCTTGCTTGCAGGCTATGACATGCTGCCACCAGGTGGAGATAATTTAATAAGAAACCTCTTTATGTACAGAGACAGTGGGAGGAACTTCATCACATGAAATTGTTACTGTAAATTAACCAATCAAGGTGGAAAAAAAGGAAATCTCTGAACTAAAGAACTGGGACATATGCTTTGTATCTATCACTAACATTAACATATAGAGAGGCAAAAACTTGATAAAAAATATTCTGATAAATCCTCAGAGATTTGACCTTCAAAAATTCAGAAACTCATACAGAAGTTCATTAAAAAGGCTCAGCAGCAGTCATCCAAACAGAGAAGCGCTTCAAATACAATCCTGCAGCATTACCCTCTTTCACCAGGGTGTGTACATGAATAACTGCTCAAAACAAACAAAAGATAAAGCAATTTGAGGCAAATGGGTCAGGAAATCAGTTATACAGAACTGCTGCTTCTTGAATGCATCCAACAGATACCAGAAAGATGTATGTTCTAAGTGATAGCAGTAAAAATCTGACTGTCAAAGACCATGCTCTGTTCACAGAGACAGACAATGGGAACAACACATTATTTCCTTTAGGGACTGTCATGCCACTTGCACTGTGTTTCTTCACAATGCAGGATGCATTTAAAGGCAAATGCAAACAGCTTTTCAAAACACTTATAAGCAAAATACAATATTTGGATGATGCAGTAGAGTCACCCCTTCTCTGTTCATGTTCTGCACTAGCAATGCAATCCACTCATAAGCACCACCCTGCTTTAGATAACAGGAAGAACGAGCATTCTTTCACCCTGAAGTCCTTGTTGGATGCAGATAATGGAGAAAGGAAGGCTGAGAACAAGGAAGTCACTGTATCATCCATGGCTTGACCCTCAGGCTGTCTCCAGCCAAAGACACTGCAGCACTTAAAGCACATCTGGCACGTAAACTTCACTCCCTCCCAAGGGCAGACACCGGGAGACTCGCAATCAGGGACATTATACGGAGCTAGGTCGGTGGAGACGTTCATAATTGGCTGCATGTCAAAACAAAATTGCAAGAAGCAAACTTGCTTTACTACAATTTAGCTTTACTACAAATTATACTGCAAAGCAAAGGTGGAGTTGTCTTCCCCTGGGAAAAAGGCCTGTTAATTTTATGTGAAAAATAATGTAGGTCCACAGACACATATTTAGTAGTACACAAAACCTAAAAGTAGACATTTTTTGCTTCTGATCTAGAATGTCCTTCCCTATTCTTTATGAAACTTTTGCTTTCGTTTAGTTCTCCAGTACTTTAAAAAAATAATAATGTTATCTTCATATGTTTCATATTTCTTTAGAAACCCCTACTTTAAATTAAGTTTTCATAGTATGTATTTGAGAGTATCCTGTTTGTCTTAATTTGTGACATAGAATTTCCTCTCTAGTTAGAGAGCAAAGTATAAAACACATTGATACCATGAGAGATATGAAGTCTTTTTAATTATACTTTGTTACATAGAATTAAGACATTGTAAGCCAAGAAAAAAAAACACAGCACAAGTATTTTAAGTTTATTAATTTATATTCCTCTGACACAAAATAATATGTCATAAAATGAAGAATAAAGTAGCAAACTGAAGATTGCTTCAGCGGTGTTTTTGAAAGAAAATTGTAATTGTAAATGCAATTTATTTCTAAATTACAAGCCTCTCACTGAAATGCATTTAGCCAAACCTATTTAGGGAATACAGGTGAAAATCCTGTGGTTGGTGTTTTGCAAAAAGCTAAAGATTGTGTTCTAATATGTAATCATTGATGAGATGCATCAACTAAAGACATAATAAATTGGAGCTATGATGTCATTTAATGATTTAATATGAGACTGGAAGAGCACTTAAACATAAGCACAGAAATAGAAACCAGGTGTTTCCAAAAAAGTGAAGAAAAATCAGGCTGCATTAAATACTAGAATAATATGTATAGAAGGTTGCAAGAGCAGCTACATGGAAGCAGGAAGAAATTATCTTCCTGTATCTTCTAAACCTGTGTGAGCTTCTGCACCCCATGAAGTGTCACCCATGTTTTCTGATGGAATACAATGGTTCAAGATTTATGAGCAAAGAAAACACATTCAAGCAATTATTAGGTGGTAAACAGGATTTAACAGAACTGGGAATAAATGACTGGCAAACATTGTCTTCTCCAAACTATAACTACAAATAAAACATGCACTTAACACATACAAGGCTAGTTTGATATACATCCAAATAATAGGAATTGAAAATTAGTAGTGGCATAAATTTCTTTCCTGCATTGATTACACTGATATGCATCAGATGTATCCAATTCAAAAAATGTGAACAATATTGTATTTTGGGGTTTTTTTTGTGGTAAATTTTAAAACCTTAATGACAGTGATATCATTTTAAACTAAGACCTAAGCAACTTTGATTTACATGGCAGAATATCTATAAATAAAAAAAAAAAAACCAAAACTGTTATGTTACAAAATTTGGAAGTCTATCCTGCTAGAGATGCTGCTGTTTCATAAGAGAGGATATGAAATATTACAGACTCTTTCCGTTTGTCCTTTCTTTTCAAGGAATGAGTGGAACTAGACTTTGGCATGTTGAATGTAAGTTATTTTCTGTCACTACCATTCTCTTTTTTTCTTAGGCAAAGTTGCTTCTACAGCATTGACTGAAAGTAAAAATAGAGAACATTTAGGAGAATATTCACCTCTTTTATGGGTATCCAGCCTTCTTTTCTGCCTGGAAAGGCCAGAAAAAGCAGCTACATTGAAGAAATTAATGACATAGCCATAGGAAAAAGGCAGAAGTTTGTCTTATCATTAATTATTTAAAAACATACAAAAGTCACAATTAAAATTCTTCTCTTCAAGATGAGTCACTTTTTAAGGTCTCCTCTGCAGAGAGTACAAATGCTGATCATTTACTGTTTTCAGTAACAGATTGGCAAAACTTACTTGGCTATGATTTCTCTGAATACCAGATCCTGCTTTAAACATATCCAGAATAGTTTGTGTCAGTTTGATGACAAAGTTAAAGCTTCTGTTTTTCTAATGGCCATAACTCCTATTTTCTTCCACTGTTTGAGAATCCCTACTTATTTTGTGAAGGCATTTAGAAACCATTTATTTTGGTGAACAGGAGTGGACTCCACAGTCATATTTCATAGCACTTGTGAAATGCTACCTATTTTTCATCTCAAATTTTGGACTCAATTATCACTAATCCATTATGAGAACATGAACTAAGTGAAAACAGAGATAATTCTCATTGCATGATTAATCCTTGCACAGATTTTACAAATATGAAATTCTAGAAAATTTCCTGAACAGATGTTTACATTTAGAATGGCTTAAGTATAAACAATTAATTTCAATGTACTTTTTATTTTACCAAATAGAGACTTATAGAAGAAAATTCAAGGCTTAATTCCTAAAATTACCCCAAAAGTGCTGTTTGCCTGGGGTTTTTTATTAAGTTAGAGATCCTAGTGTCCTTCTGTAGGCACAGCATTACCACATCACCCTCAAATCCATTTACACCCCTTTAAATCACTTAATGTTATACAAATTTTTTGAAGTATTTTTTGAATATTTTCTCTTCCAATTTTCTTCACTCTTATGGAAAGTATTATTACATTTTCAGACTAAAGATGTTTATTCAGCTCAAACTCATTTTTTTCCTTCACCAAGCATATACTTGAATGAAAGAATAATTCTCTTTCCTTCCACTTGCCACTCTTGAATTGTTAAAGAGGTCAAAAACATCCCTCCCCACTCCTGAGTAAACAAACCCATTTGCTCACATGTCCTGATACACTTTCTTATCTTGCATGAACGTTTATTCCTAAAAGTTAAAACAATTTTAAAAGAACAGTCTTCATTGAAATATGGGAAAATGGTGCAACTAAATAAAATTAATTATATTTTTCAGATATATGAGACTACAGGCTATATTGACACCTACAGCCTCACACACTACTTGTGCAAGAGCAGCAAACCTATACTGGTCAGATATCTTTTAAACAGAAATACAGAAATTTCTGGTGAATCCTCAATTTCATTTAAGATTATGGGATGGAAATTACTTACTCATTCATTTTGGCTTCTTTCGCAATTCAAAAATCTTCCTATCATTACCCATTACCATCACTTTTTCTTTGCCCTTTTTAATACCTTCTTCCCCTCCTGACATTGGCATTACAATTATGAATTTAGGATCTTCCCATTACAATAATGAATTTAAAGATCTTGGATTCCAGAATGCATAGGATAAACCCAGAGTGTGTTCTATTATAACCAGCAAGTCAATAAATGTTACTAAAAGTAAGAACAGGAAATTATGGTGGGAGTGGTTGAGATTTCAGAAAGATCTGAGCTGTAAGTGTATAACTTGAGTTGAAGATATTTTGCATATCAAGTGGTAATTACTAGATATTTTTTTTTTATTTAGATATCTGAAATTGGCTTTTTATCCTAAGGCTTACAGGAAGGGAGAAGGAGAAGAGAAAGGAGGGGGTGGAGGGAGAGAGACAGTACCACTCCTGTTTTCTGCCATGCACACTAAGTTAAGGACAGACAAACAAATCCTGCTAGTGAGTCACAACCACCGTTCTGCAGATACAGACAGTTATGCATTACAAAGATAAAACATTTTGACTCATGCATAGGGGGAAGGACTGCCTGAAGTCCTTTGAAATGAAACAGAACTTCTGTGTAAGAAGGAAACTATGGGAATGGGTGTGGGGGTGGCACAGAGCAGGAGGAACAAGTGCTGAGGGTCTGGGATTCACAACCTGCACAATTCGTCCTCTCTGCATAGGCTGCATCACAGGAAGGTGTTGGGAGGTAACATTTCGTTCCACAAATATATATGGAAAGTCTAGAATTCCTAGCTATGCAAAGACCATTTCCCTCCCTACTTCACTCTCCTAGCATACACAACTTATTTTACAGAACTTTAGAAATGGTAAACTCTTCCACAACTTTCCTTGTATTGAAAAATTCGCCTAGCAGTCTAGCTTGCTGCCAACCACTTACTCAAACCACCTGTTCAATATGAACACCATTCGTGTTTTCCTGAGGGTGTTTTTGTTTGGCTGGGTTTTTATAGATGTATAAGAGTATAGATTTCCTCCTGTTGGTAAATTACTGATATGTCGTTGCATGGCTTCCTCTTCTCTGCTCTGCCTCATAGGACATCCAAACCTTTCACTTGTTGCAATATAAAAATAACAGTGCTCAAATGAACTAGTAAAATGAAATAATTCTGCATCTCTCAGTAAAGCTTTATGACCTGCCACCACTGTAAGAAAAAAACTGAATCTGCCCTCTTATGCAAGAAATTGATTATGATACCTGTTAGTTACAACCACCCCTTTTGTCTTCATTTACTACCAGCATCTTTCATGCTGAGCTCAACAAGACAGAATATACAAAAACACACCTTTAAGAGAAAATGAAAGCAAAAAAATATCATATGTACACTAAAATTGCAATTTCAATAAAAAAACTCTTCTGGTGGGATAATTGGTTTCAAATTTGGAAAAGAAGAGGTCTACATGAAGCTTAAAGAACTAATTAAGGATACAAAGGCTTTTAAATGTTCACAGCAAACCATTAATATTTCATTTGCAAAGGAAAATGTACCAAAAATAATATAGGTTAAATATGAATTATTACATTATTATATTATTGTAACCTTGTGCAAACAGCCTGTAAACTTAAGAAATCCTAAACATTAATAAGAACATCCATGTCTGTGAGGAGGAAGAGTATTATTGCACTCCTCTAAACTGATTTCGCACTTCATTTTAGACAATCTTCATAGTGTCAGGTTCTCTGAATAACTTTTAATTTTCTTTTTTCTATCTTTTTTTCTAACTTATCTCAAATATTATTCTAACAGTTCAAGAGAGATTTCTTGGAGGAATTTGTTTTTGGGCTGGGTAGGGAAAAGGGAGGGAGGAAAAGGGCTGTTGGTGTTTTGATTTACACACGAGAGAAACAAGCTCAGATATTGAATGAAATAAGCCTTTATTGAAAATTATGGTCTGTAACTGACCATAATTTTGTCAGATAACTGGATAATGAAGTTATCTGGCATATTTTGACTTGAAGAATCAGCTAAGTACTTTTAAATTCCTAAATATCCATCCTAGAACTAGTTTAAAATTTTCTTTCTTTTAAGCGGTTTTAAGAGCCTGAGGATTTTAGATACAAAATGCACAGTACTTCCCTTTCATTTGAGGCTGTTTCTGCCTTTAAACTAGCCCTTAACTAGTCAAGGAACAATGAACTGTATTTCTTACAGCTGACACATTCAGAAGTTAATTGCTGACATAGATTTGGCAGCTGTCCCAGTACAGGAAAAAAAGAATGTATGGATTCAAGCTACTTTGCATTCTGGTCAGAAACACGCACCAGCAACATGACAACGAACTTTGCACTCAAAAAGGTCCGTCTTTCAGAAGGCTGGAGATTAAATAAAACATCTTGTTTACTAAAGTGACAGATTTGGTCTGTAAAAACCAACAATCATGATTAAAAAAATCAAGGAGCATATATACATGCAACAAACTAACCTCTAATAAAACTATAGCTGCTCTTCTCAAGGAGCCTATTTAAACATAAGAAAACCCCCCACATTTTCCTTAAAGTGAAAAAAGAGATGCATGCTGCTAAGATACCCACATTATTTTTGAGAAATATTTAAATGCTAATTAAAGATAAGAAATACTAAAAAATATTTATTAAAGATCCAACTGAATAGAGAAATTAAAACTATTCCATACACACAGACAAAAATTCTTGTATTTCTGAGCAAGTTGCACTTTCTGTTAGGTTACTCCAGTGATACATGCTATCAATTTTAATCATAATTTATCTTGTCTTAGTGTAAATTATACTTTTGTTCATCTGAGTAATCCCTACAGAAAGACAGATACATGGTCTTGTTTTAACCCTGAAGAAGCCAGGAGGGGAGGAAGGGGAGCAAAGCATCCCAGAGCTCTGCAGAAGCAGTGCAGGGGCACGTGTGTGCGCCTCTCATGCCATTACCACAGCTCCAAGCAAGGCAGCTGCCCAAAACATTCCTTTCAGTAACTGAGTGTACACTGAACAGCATCCAGAATAGTTATATAGAAGTTATGTTATTGACTTTGAAGAAAAAACTATATATCTCCATTTCAAGGGCACATCGTCATTTTTCCAAGTTGTCTGGTGTAGAAGTGCAAGGATGAATATTCATAGCTCAGCAGAAGGAGGTGGTGATTGATTTTATAAATGTATGAAATATGATTGGTTTAAGATATAAATATGCATTTTCTTATAGGATTAGAACTTTTAATGAAATGTTGAGTCCCCTGCTCTCCACATTGTCAATGGTTTAAGTACAAAGAAATTCTACCGTAATGAAATACATCAATATATATGAGCTACATCAGTTACTTGAACGAAAGTACAGCTGCATTCTCTGTACCTCTCTTCTCTTTACAATCCCCTTCTTGTTCTTCCACTGCTCTTTTCCAAGTCTTTTAGACCTAACTCTAAATAAATTATGCTGCTCTTTATACAGCCAATTCAATTTACAGCAATAGATAACCTCTTGTGTGTACAAACAGTGAAGGGGACACATAAATTTTGCCCCTCTAATTACTCTGTTCTCTCAGTTGTTTTAAGGCATCAGGGAATGTGCATTCCAATCTGCATTCCAGGGCCCTCCCCAATTCTAGTGTGGGATTAAAGAAACTACACAGGGTTGCCCCAGCATTTGGTACCCTGTACACTGCTTGCTCAAAACACCTGCCTAAGTAACAATATTGCCTTTTTAGAACATTGATTAAATACATAGACCTATTTAGCTTTTTCTATATTTGAAATTAATTACTGATAATATTCTAATTTGAATATTATCAGTAATTAATTTTGCATTTGTATTTCAATGTGTTTGAGGATCATAGAAAGGCAGCTGTGTAACACCAAGGCACCTGTGTTTAAATGGAAACAAAACTCAGGAAGACAAAATCAGGTCCACCTTCACTCCCAAAAGACATAAAACCACAACTACAGGTATCCAGTCTGGCAATTTTAATAAGTGGAGCTTGCAGGAAAGAAGAAAAAACCTTGGTCAGGCTCTGAACTTGTCAATACTAGAAGCATTTTTCTCACCCAATTTCATGCACCTGAAGCATTACCAGTCCAACATTCACAACCAGCTAAAACACCAAAATAGCCTGGATGGCCATGGAAGTAAAACAGCTTGGTTATTCTGTTTAATTCTTCAGAGAGATACATGCTCACAGCTCTTATTTCAAAACCACAAAAAAGTGACTTCTGATGCAGTGTCAGAATAGTGAGAGCTGGAACACAAACCTTTAAATACATGTCTTACAGGTTGTTTTCACCCACATTAGGGTGTTTTTCGGCTTTGTGCTGGGTTTTTTGTTTGTTTTCCTCTCCTTCCCCCCTCCCCCCAGCAATGTATTTTCCCACCAAAAAGCACATTTCCATTTTGATTCCCTGCTTTCTTAAAAAGAACCACTGAGAATTCCTCTCACTAATCTGAAGATTTAAATAAAGATTCCTGAGAGGTACTCCTTAGGATTCTAAAGAAATGTTAAATCAAGCCCACTAAACATTTCAGCCTCAGCTTAGGCCCATTTGAGACAGAGCTCCTGGAATCAACATGCATAGCACCAAAGAACAGCAGTGAAACCAGTTTACAATCAGCACATCTTTTCATGTCAGTTTGGACTCTGTATCACGTAATAAAATAAAAGCAGGATGACTGTTACAGCATTGAAATGAAATCAAAATAGCTGGTTCAATTCTGAATTCATGATGGACTCTGACTTTTCTCAAAGTTTCTTTATGCTTAATTTCACATCAGTTAAGGAAGAAAATATCCATAGGGGCATGACTTCACTCATTTTAATTCTTGTAAGACAGTAGGAAAAGTACTTTTATAATATAAAGGAAACAAAAAAAAAAAAGAAAAAACACTCAAAAACACCCCAAAACCCCCATTCCAACAACAACAAAAAAAAAAAAACCAAAACCCAGACAAAACAAGCAAATATTTATTTAGTTAGGAATAAACCTAACACAAAGGTATTTCATGGACAATTGAACTCAGACTGACAATATGACCTTTTTTTTTGTATAGAGGTGTTTACTGTGAAAAGTAGCTTTTGCTTCACTGTGCAGGTTTTTTCCTAACAGCTGCTTAAAAAAGCTTATATTCTCATTTCTGCAGTTTTAGTAATTCTTTGTCATAGACACGTGCAGCTATTTTTAGGACCAGATTTCAGAAAAACATTAGGTAACAATTTTAAGAGGACGGATTGTCTTCCAGTCTTATGAGTGCTATGTGAGACTTTATGTGATGCTTTCATTAGTAAAAAATAAATCATGGAAAGGGTTGTAAAGCACTGAAACAGACTTCCCAGGAAAGTGGTGGAGTTACCGTCTCTGGAAAGATTCAAAATTGTGTGAATATGACAGAGGACAGGGTTTCATGGTGAACATGGTGGTGATTCTGGGTTGATGGTTGATAAACTTAAAGGTCTTTGAAAACATCAACAAGCCTATGATTCTATAAAAGCACCTCTGGACTATGAAAACCACATGCTTTGTTTTAGCAGCTCTACACCTTTTAAAAAAAAACAAAACAACAGAACAGTAAAATAACACATAAAAAAACCCCCAAACATCCAAATAAACCAAAAAAACCCTGAAAACCTCCACCACTGACCAAGAAACATCTTGTGTTGGAGGAGAACAAGCACTCAGAGCTCCTCCTTCCATACTGCTTGAGTTTCCCTTCTCCCCCCATTACAACAGGGTTTTTTTTTTGATCAAACATTCATAAAAGTAGTTAGATAATTCAATCATTTTCATAGGTAAAAACAGACCATCATTGCAGAAACAAGATTTTAGACAGGAAGACAGATAGGGATATAGGGATGTTACTTATTTAATCTCTAGAGGTCAGAAGAAATGGAGTTGGTATAGTTATGAACAGAAATGGTTTTTCTGCAGTGCTACCTTGCATTGACTTACATGTCTAAAGACTAAGGGTACCTAAAAACACTCCTCAGTGAGCATCAGTCTGGAAAATAGTCACAAACATAGTGAAGGTGCAACAATGCAATAGCAACAGTCACTAATCACACAAAAAAGAGTAAGATTTCCATAGAATTGCTTTTATAATATTTACATGATTATAAAGTCTTTCTTTTAATTTTCTGGTAATTTCACTGGCTACAGTTATCTGTCCTGTTTTAAAATGAGCACAGAGGAACAGAAATCAGAACTCCATCTAACAGGAGAAGGGCTTTTTCCTGGAAAAGGATGCTTTCTGGGATTGCTTAGTTGGGCTTGTTTTTTTCCTAAATCAGATCGTCTGTAACTAAAAATGCAAAATACGTGATTCACAGAGAGGTCTATTTCCTTTCATCACCATTTTTACTCTTTATTTAATAGTTTCCCCAGCCATATCTGCTCTTTTATGCAGCAGATAAAGTGTTCATTCATGTACCTAGGACCACATAAAAAAAAAAATGAAAGGCTGTCAGAGTGTGGCACAAAGAGCTACACAGAGTGAAATAGGTGATTCCTGAGATTTTAGAACACAGATAAGAATCTTTTGATTTAAGCTACTGTTCACAAATGATATAGAAATTTGAATGCAAGATCAAAATTATTTTTTAAATTTGCAGCACATACAAAGACCATGCACTCACAGAATTGAGAATCACTATTGTGACAGTAAACAGAATTCTCTAAATTTTCTTCCAAGAATGGTAAAATCAGAATAAGTCTACCATAAGTTTATCAGAACTGTAGAAAAAATACCACCTCTGAAAGAGTTCTCAAACCCAGCAACACAAATTTTTTACACATTCTGTATCATTCAAAGACAGAATTGTAATTCAGAGAAAAGCAGTGCACAGGTGCTGGAAAGGATTATTTTGACTAAATGCTAAAAGCTGTTGAACCCAATGTGTGGAATTGCCATAAACTGGCACAAGTCCCTGGAACATCTGATGGCTCAGACAGTGGCACTTACAGACCTGCAGGCATGACCTGAATACTGAAAGCCTAAAGAACAATTTTGACCAGTGTCACAAAGCCACAGACCAAAACAAACAAGGAAATCAAAACTCTCAAAAACTCCAGCAAAACCGAGTGATGAATTTAGTGTTGGATTTTTCATTCTGAATGCTAAACTTCCCAACACAGTTATAGCCTGGGCTACAGCTAAGTGACCACAATGATTAATTGCAATTTTTTCATCTGTTCCCAGAGGGAGACAATGAAACCAGCAGCTTAAATATTTGCAATGTATCTTAGGATTTATTATTAAAAAGCACAGAGAAAAATATCCTTTTTGTGTCTTTCACTTTATCTCTTGAATAGAACCTGGCACACCAGAACATCCCTTTATTTTCCAGTTCTTCTGTGCTCTTTGATTAGCCCTACACTTTTTCAGCGCTACTTATAAACATGCCCACTACTTAAACACACAAAGTTAGAGCTTGATTTTTCCATTCTTCACTGAATCAAAATTCCCACGTACTCATATGGAATTTATACAACTCCTGAAAGCTTCAATCAGACCCTGAAAAGTGCAATCAGTACAACCCCCGAAGCACTCGACTCCAGTGGGAGTTCCGTGGCTGCAGGGTGTGCACGGTTCTGTTAGCAGAACTCATCTCACATAACACAGTTTTCTTAAAATAAAAGAAAATAAAAGTCTGGGGATGTGGAATTCATATGATACTACAGACAGTCTCCACTGGGAAAAGTCAGCATTAGCTTCTGCTTAACTCTAAATTTGGGTATTGTTCCCCAACAGAGAAAGCAGAGGAGCACGTGAATTGCTGCATTATTTATTACAGACAGCGATGCCCAACTGGATATAATTCATCTTAAATTTCAAGATGAATAAGACAAGATTGACAAAATTAGCATTCAGGAGCAAAAACCAAACAGAAAGCAGCAAAACCAAAGATTCTGTTGCAAAATAAAGATCCCTCATACCAGATCATTCAGGTGATTAGCAAAAAACCAGGTTTAAATGTTGTGTGATGTTGTCTTTGCAATTCTCTATTATTGCGAAAATAAAATAAAATTAAATTAAAAATTCAAAGAATTTAAGGCTGCACTTTGTAAGAACTGGTGCAGCCTCACTTTAAGTGCTGTATGCAGTTTTGACTAACTCAATATAGGAATTATATTAGAGAACATCCAAGAGAGAGCAATGAGGATAATGAAGTGTCTGGAGGGGAACCATATGAGGAGCATCTGAGGGTACTTGGTTTGTTCAGCCTGGAGCAGAGGAGACCGAGGGGAGACCTCAGTGCAGTTACAATTTCCTCATGGGAGGCAGAGGCACTGATCTCTGTGGTGACAGTGACAGGACCCAAGGGAATGGCCTGAACCTGTGTCAGGGAGGATTAGGCTGGGTATCAGGAAAAGGTTCCTCACACAGATGGTGATTGGGCACTGGAACAGGCTCCCCAGGGAAGTGACCACAGCAGCAAACCTGACAGAGCTCAAGGAGCACTTGGACAATGCCTGTGGCACATGGTGGGATTGCTGGGGTCTGCTGCACAGGGCTGGGAGTCTGGCACCATGATTGTAGTGGGTTCCTTCTAAGTCAGGACATTCTGTGATTCTGAACCATCTTCAGAGTAACAATACTTATTCCCTTCTGCTCATATGCTACACAGTCACTGCTTTTTTGGTCAGAAATTAATTTTCATCCTGAAGGGTTGGTTTTGGGGTTTTTTTGTTTATTTTTTTAATCATTCTGTATCAATTTACTCATGTATCAGGCTTTGTTTTAAAGTATCTCTGCTCTTTCCATATGCTCATCACTGGGAATCTAGCAATTAAATCTCTCTCAGCATTTATTTCACCAGGATTACTGCTAGACCAGTTTTAGCCCTCACCTCCTTGTAAGGCACAACTTGCAACACTGACTATAGTGCAAAAGAGATACTTACAAACAAGGAAGCTTTTTTAAAATTGGCCTGATGCAGATCAGCTTAAAATTCAAGTACTTCACATTACTATCTGTTAAATTAAAATGGCTATTACCAAAAGGGTAGGAAAATAAAATGCTTAAAAGAAATTAGAGAACTGACTACTAAGCAAAAAAAAAAAAAAATAAAATTCATTCACTGTAAAGCCCATGAATATAACACAGTTCTGAGTCCATCACATAAGAGATTGGCAGCTTCTCTGTTATGTGCAATTTTGAATGCCACAGAAGAGTCGAGTAAGGAACTGGTATCACTCCACTACTTACAGCACCACAATTAAAGGACTGAACATTACTTTTTCAGACTTTTTCTCTTGTGTAAGTTGTTGACACTTTGTACCAAGCAGATCAAAGCACCGGCAGATTTAGGAACAAATTCAGGCAACAAAGATCTGCCAAGATTGTTAAGGAAGATCACACAGATATAACCTGACATATCCCTGAACATTGTAGGTGCACTGACAGAAGTATCACACTCTTTCTGTTCTGTACTTACTTGTTCCCTTATGACTCCTGCTTTGAGTCTCTGTTGAGGTCACTGGAGCACATCAATCTTTTTCTGATCCAGTAAGTACATTAGTTTATGAGTATGGTATGTTCAAGAACTTAAAAAATGCTGTATTATGATACTCCAGATAACTGGTCTCCAGTACATTTAATATATCATCATTTGCTGTCCTCTTCCCCATAAATCAACTACACTGAATCTGTAGTTTATTCTGCTTTGACCAATTAAAATAACAATGTCATTATATTAATGCAATACAATTTCACCTTGATTACATGTATCCTCTTACAATAAAAAAAAAAGGTACCATCAGTTAAAGGAACTCTTCATAATAAGAGGCAAGATTACCTCTTCCTTCCTATTTATCTCTATCTGTATCACATCTTTACGTTTCTGTTTTTAAATATTTTGTTATTTTAACCATGGACCTGAGTTCATGCAAGCCAAATTCAGCTGAGTACAAAGGTCTACAAAGTTAATGGGTTTGAAATTACTTGCAGCTTGACTGAATCTGGTGCAACATCTTTTAGTAGCAAGAAAATTGCTGGCAATGAGTGTTTTTAATCTGAATTCATACTATGCTCTAAAGGGCACCTCTTGGGCAAAGGGGTCAGCACAATGACTTCTTGTGTGAAGTATGAATTTTTCCAAGTATGAATTTTGGATCACAGCTGATATTGTTCCTTAGACTACAACTGCAATGCAAAGCATTAGTTTAGTATTAACTAATGGGAAACATCATCTTGAGAAGAAAAGTTTCATTTGTATCCTTATAAGATATTCATAAGCTACAGTTCTGACTATTACTGAATTATGAGGTCATTCATCAAACTCTGTCCACTGTTTAGCAATACTACTCAGGTAATTAGAACACCAAATGAAAACCAGTGCAGCCTTCTAAAGTCACAATATAAATTTTGTTAGGAGGAAAAATTTAACTTAGCAAAATGAAAATGAGCCACTTGTATTTCCTTCTCTTTTTTTTTTACCAAGAGCCACTACATCTTAAATGAATATAAATTAACATATCAAAGATCCATGCTTTTTATGGAAAGCTAGTTCTTGAAGGAACTTTTTTAGTTAAGAGGATATTTATTTCAGTAATGATAGGCGGGACTACTAAGGAGGCTGACAAAACCTCCATAGTACTACATGCTTCTTCCCAATTTTATCTGGATGCTATCCATCCAGAAACTGGATATTTCAGACAAGATTATGCTTGGACCATGGAAACTGATAACAAATTACACTCTTGGTTAGTAGCTCTCCAGGCTTGAAAAATAGGTTTATGAAAGACTTGTTCTCGTCATCCTTTTTGCAATGATCTTGATGCATCACATTAAAGAGCAGGTGAAACCAAAGAACTGCATTTTTTTCTTTTCCAGAAGAGCCAGGAAGCAGGTAAAACATTTCAGCAGATGTTTGGCTACAAGTTTTTAGCATTGTTCTTAAATAGGCAGAAACTGTGTAATGAATCTTTAGTTGATACACTTTACAGTCACCTTCTTTCCCAGATTAATCTACTTGAGACAGCAAAATAAATGCTTTTAAAGAACTGGTCCTTCTTGTCTCTCATGTAAACACAAACTTAAGTCAATGGATTGTCTCCTATGACTAAAATTAGCAGAGTTTGGCTGCAATCATAGAATGGCTTGGATTGGAAGGGACTTTAAAGATCATCTCCTTCCAACCCCACTGTCATGGGCAGGGACACTTCCCACTAGACCAGCTTGCTCAGAGCTACACTCAACCTGGACTTGAACAATCCCAGGGACAGGATCTACAACTTCTGTTCCCACAACTTCTGCCTCCCAAATGACAATATTCACAGATATCCTAGTATCTAAGCACTATGATATAAATTTCTCATTCTGCAGTAGATCATTAGACTTGCAGTTCAGGCCATTACTGCCATGCATTCATTAATGATCCAGCTGCTAATGCACAAATGCAAAGAGAGAAATTTCCTGTTAATCATCATTTCCTTAATCATAACAGCAGCATAAATGGACAGTGTTGCCTATCTCACACTATTTCAAAAATAAATTCTGGTGACCCCCTGCCATTTCAAGAGATGCTTTCACAGACTCCAGTGAAGCCACTGGAATCAATGGATTCCTGCTAAGAATGTGCCTCTGGTTTGGTGCTTCCATGTTGCCACTCAAATGCAAGACACGCAAAGGCTTGGCAGTCTTGTGAACACGAGGATTTCTAACATTGTTGATGCCTGTATTCTTTGTGCCCTTTCCACATAACTTTTACTAACACTTACATGTATTTCTTTTCCAGTACAAAAGGATTTTAATATCATAATATGTCACCATAAATAGCTGTAACCAGATAAATGACTCCCCCTGTTTTTCTTCTTTCCTTCTATTCAATAAATTAAAAGGTAGGTTCTCTGCTCATCTACAGCAAAACAAATCAGAAAATGTCTTCTCCAATGAATGATATCATCAATCAATAGATAACTAATAATGCAAAAATTCAGGTATGTAATAAAAATAAGAACCTTGGTACCTTGATTTTTGAAGACACCCCATTAAAGATGCTATGGCATAACAAAAGGCATATGAAGAGTACCTTTCTTGAGTTAGCTCTTTTGTTTCCTGATATCCTTTAAAAATATACAAACACATTCAAACATTTTTAAGAAGAACTGAGCTACAAAAGCAATAAAATGTTTTGTTAAAGAATGCAGAATTTCATCACTGAAGCTGGACATCCTCAAATCGTTGAAGTAACAGCAAGTAGTGCTCTGAATGCCCTATTTAATACTAAAAATTATTCTGAGTTTGAAACTAGTTGCTAAAAATTGAATATTCTATTCAAATACCTAAACTGAGAAGCAGTTAAATACACCAAGGGGGAAGCCATATCACTACATCAGAAATAGGCAATGATTGATTGCTTAGGTCAAAATAAAAACTGGTGTTAAGATATAAGCTAGCAATAGGCCTGGATCTAGTCTATGAGACTCCCAAGAAGCCTCCAGATTTGAATACCTCAGATTATCACTAAGTTTTTCCTCCAGTCTCTCCTATTTCTGAATTTCAAGAGACATGGAAAATGAGATTGAAATGACCTGCAGAACTTCAGAATACACATCATCAATTACACTGCCTTTTTTTCTTAAGGCAAATTAAGACAAGCAAACAAAAACCAAAACATCCCACAAAAAAGAAAAAGAAAAAAAAAAAACCCCAAGCAAATAAATAAAACATCTGGCATGAATTAGTTGAAATAAACAGTTTAAAATCTGAATACCAGCCATTATCCAGATTCTTTACCTGGACAAGTTCATATCCTACTCTTTCAATAATCGATTTTCAACTCACAGACACAAATTACAGTGAAGTTAAAACATGTGTTTCCCAAAATATCATATTAACTTGACTGAATTGCAGTGGAATCAAGTGGCATGTGCTGAATGTAACTGTGGGATTACTCGAGTAAATTGAAAGAAAATCAGTAGGTAAACATGAACCACTTGCAAAAGGTGCCTCAAAGAAAAGGTCAGTGAAAGGGCAAACAAATACTGCATTTGTTCTCAAAATATTTGTTGAAGAAGGTGGCCATGAAAGGCAAATAATACATAAATTCATCTTAACAATCCAGCATCATTTCCATAGGTAAAAATAATGAGTTATCTAAATAAATGTGTTGTGCTGAAAGAGGAAAAGTCCAAATTATGCTATTCAACCTCTAAGACTTTGAAGCTCTGTGTCTATGACTTTGTCATTCCTATGTTTCATGATTTAGAGGTACGGCAAATAATAAAAATATCTCTAATTCCATTTGTATGGGAGTGCATGAAATAAAGATCTCTACATATTTCTCATCTACCTATTTCTAAGTCAACGTTTCAGAACTCCTCATCAGTTCAGGCTTATTTTCAGGCAGGTGTTTTGATTCCCATATTTACCTGAAGAGGAGAACTTTGATTCTCATATTTACCTGAAGTGTAGCCTAAAATAGAAAAATCAAACATGATTTTGTCAGATTTTTGTTTGTTTTAGAAGGGTGAAAACAAGAAAGAAAGATAACAGCTGTGTTTTAATCTTAATGTAATTGTACAAATCAACTGGTAGAAAATGTCTACTTGAAGTCTCAAGATCTGCTTCAAATTTCAGTGTGCCATCAGAGTAAAACAGTAGTTCCACTTAATCCAGTAAGCAAAATCACTGATTTCAAGAATTCCAAATGTTATGGGTTCACCACACAAAAAGCAGAAAGAAGCAGGATTCCAGGCTGTTGGTGAATAAGACACACATGCTGGCATCTCTCTGGGGGAAAGTTCCTTATTAACAAGCAGTCCCTTTAAAGCACTTGTAAAGAGAAAGAGAAACTCTTCACAAAATGCAAGAAGAAACTTCGTACCAAAGCAGTGAAAAGAAGAAAGTTGAAGCACAACATACCCACTCCTATGAATCTCCTGGATGAGCAAAAAAAAAAAAAAAAAACAAAAAAACACTAACCTAAAGGAATGTGTATTATGCAGAGTGGTAAAAAATAGGATTTTACAATTTGGGAAGATGCCCATTTCATCCACTTCAAGTCAGTGTCCCCAGACACTGGTAAAAATATTTATCACTACATATCTTAGAAGGCAGATTTGCAGAGTGCAGTATGCTCTTTTTTGGTTTGTGGTATGGTGGGGAGTATGTGCGTGTGTTTTGTTTCAATTTTTATTAAAGCAAAGCTAATTCAAGCTCGATAAATTGTCTGGACAGCTTTGAAATGTTAAGAAAAAAAATCCTTTTGTTTGAGCATAACAACACTGCCAGTTAAACTCCTCCCTTGTGATGAAATTAGGAGAGGGACTATTTGGCCCTGGTAGATAATTATGACATTCATAAGCTCTTAACGTAAGGGGCTGGGGGAGGGGGTGCCTGTCTGCTACTTGTTCTGAAACTGCTCTGATTTTCTGGAACAGAACAAATGCAGCACAGTTCCCTCTCTCCAGTCTTAAACACCAGCACTTCTCAAAGAAAAAGGCTTCAGTCATTCCTCATAAAATCTACTGCAGCTATATCCTTCAAAATATAAATCCTGAAACCAAGTTTCAATATTTCCAAGGTAAATGATCCAAATGCAGTTACTGATTTTTTCTTAGCCATCCAAACTATCTGAAAAGTCATAAACATTTAATACTGACATAACAATGCCTTTCTTAAAAACAAACCAAAAAAGTAACCCTCACAAGCACCACAATCTTCATTTGATGATGTAAGTGTTCCTCACCACTGTATTCCCAAAAATAAAAAAAATAAAATCCCCAAGAGTTTTTGGAATAGCCTCTCAAATCATTTAATTCACTTCAAGAAATTCTCAAGATTACTTCAAAGTGGTGCGGAAAAAAAATGTACAATAAATCACCTCAATAATGCCCATTAAAATTTAAACTAATTAAACTCCCCCCCCCCAAACACCACTGTAGAAAATGTTTCTTCTCTAGCAACCTAAATGGGTGTATTCTCCATATGCAGATGTTCTCCCATTCCCATTTACTATGCCCTGCTGTGGATTGAGGCTGCACATTACTGTTACTTCTACAGTCAGTTAAAAAATCATACTCTGCCACTAAAATTCCCTTCCTTTATTAAAAAGAATAAAATGAAGCTGTTTCTTTAAATTGAGGGAAATAACTTACTATCAATATTAGGTTTATTCAGCTTTCCTCCTCTTCTTTCCATCCCCCCCCCCCCCCACACATATCCTATAATTTTTAAAACTCGGTTTAATAGCATCTGTAATTCCACTCCATTATTTATCTCCTGACATTTGTGATAGTAAGATACCTAAACTATGCAATCCTCCCACGCTGCAGAAATCACACTTCACAAAGTCGCTTTCTACCCTTCCTCCTTTGGAGGAGGCGCATTCCACATCTCCAGGCACACCATCACAGCAGGTGGATCCATGCAAAGCCTGCAGGAAGCGTTCCCCTTCTCCTCCTCTGCCCTCCCAGTGTCGGCTGGACCCAAAAGCCTCCAGAGTGCTCCCGAATCGCTGCTCCTCGGGAGACCTCCCCAGCTCACCCCGAGGTGCCAAAAGCAGGGGAGCATTTTCTGTAGAAATTGAGAGCACCTGGTGCTCTCTTTTTATTAATTGTGGCCGAAAGAAACCGCCTGGATGGTGCCAGGCTTAGCCACAGATGCATGGAAGGAGACTTGGCAGCTGCGGTTCTTGGTACCCCAAGGCATCATGCCTGACCCCTGTCCCTTCCTTAAGCGCCACAAATCTCGCTGTGCCCGCAGAGGACACCGTGGGTGACACAATCCAGCCCTTCCCAGTCCCGCACAGGACACGATGGGTGACACACAGGGCACCGTGGGTGACACATCCAGCCCTTCCAGCCCCACACAGGACACCGTGGGTGACACATCCAGCCCTTCCCAGTCCCGCACAGGACACTGTGGGTGACACACAGGACACCGTGGGTGGCACATCCAGCCCTTCCCAGTCCCGCACAGGACACCGTGGGTGACACACAGGACACCATGGGTGGCACATCAAGCCCTGCACAGGACACCGTGGGTGACATATCCAGCCCTTCCAGCCCCGCACAGGACACCGTGGGTGACATATCCAGCCCTTCCAGCCCCGCACAGGACGTCATGGGTGGCACATTCAACCCTTCCAGCCCCGCACAGGACACCGTGGGTGACATATCCAGCCCTTCCAGCCCCGCACAGGACGTCATGGGTGGCACATCCACCCTTGCCAGCCCCGCACAGGACATCATGGGTGGCACATCCAGCCCTTCCAGCCCCGCACAGGACGCTGTGGGTGGCACACAGGACACCGTGGGTGACACACAGGACACCGTGGGTGACACATCCAGCCCTCCCATCCCGGGATGGCAGCGAGGCGAGGCCGCCCCGTCCCGGGCACTGCCCGGCGCCGCCGTGGAGCTCGGCCGCCCCCTGGCGCCCGGCGGCGGCAGCGCGGCCCGGGCCGGCCCCGCTGCCATCCCGCTGGGGCGCTCGGGCTGGGTGGGGTTTATTTCGCCCCTAAAGCCTCCTCAGGAAGCGGGGCCGCCGCCCACCCCCGCAGGTGCAGGGAAGGTAGCCTCGCACAGGGCAGCGGGGCAGCGGGAGCGGGGACAGGGACAGCCCTGCGCGGCTCAGCGCCCCGGTCGGACGCCGGGAACTTGCCCGAACAGTTTCCAAACACCGCGGTGGTTATCCGTCAGCCAGCGGCTGCGCCCCTCCCGGCGCCCCTTCCCGCCCAGTCTCTTGCAGGAACACAAATCCTCAAGTAACCACGCAGGGGACATCCAAAAATAAACAAATAAATAGCTATATATATATATATATGCCAGCCCCAGAAAACAGACCAAACCCCGTGGCTGCACCACAACCCCCGAGTCTGCGTTTCTCGAAGCACTGTACGTACGTGTATAAATAAGCATTATATATAATATATATAAGCAGATACATATGCAAAGGACGAAGCGTGCCCGAAGGCGCCAGCCCGGCGCGCCCCGATCCCGCACACACCTGCCCCCGCACCCCGCGGTGCCATTCCGTGGCACACGGGCTCCGCACCCGCGCACAGCCCCGCGGCCCCCACAGCGCCCTCCCCTCCGCGCCACCCCGAGCCGGGGGCTCGGTGTCCCGGCAGCGAGCGGGAAGGGATTTCCAGAGACGAGAAACCCCGACAGGGAGACTTCAGGGCAGGTTTCTCACTGACTCTACCACCAGCACTTCTCCCTGCTTCTAAGAACGAAGCCCACACTGCCTTCCCCGCGGGCAGACGCGGATTTTAAAGACCAGTGCTCGGCAGATTTTGTGTAATCGCTTCATCTCTCTCACACATTTATCGGGCACAAAAAACCCCACAAAAAGACAAAATCCTATGCAAAGCAGCTAAGTGCACTTAGCACTGTCCAGCTTTTTTTTTCCTCCTCATGAATGACACCTCTTGAAGACTGAAACGAAAAAAAAAAAAAGAAAAAGGTGGGCGATGAAGCAAGTTTTAGGTCCTTCTTAATTTGGTTCCAGGATAACGCATTGCTTTAATTTTTTTCTCCGTTTCTTTTCCGTTAATTTGAACGAGCGGACAGCATAGGCAGGAATAATAATTAAAAGGAAAAAAAAAAAAAAAAAAGAAAAGAAGAGGAAAAAGGCGGCCGCGCTCCGCTCCTACCTTGCCCGCTACTGAGGAGCAATCCGAGCAGGTAGAGAGGCAGGAGGCTCATGTTCAGGAGCTCTCGCCGGTGGACAGTTCCAAGTCGGAGGATGCTCGGCCAGCCCAGGCAAACCCTGCCGCTGCTTCTGCCGCTTCTGCCGCCGCTGCCCGCGCAGCCCCGCACCCGCGGAGCGCCGCTCGCCAAGTGCCGGCCGCGCCTCCCGCGCCGCGCTATATCGGCGGGGCCGCGCCGCCGCGCAGGGGGCGGGCGCACGGCGGGCCCGCGATCCCTCCGCCGCACTCGCACCCGCCACAGCGGCGAGCGCCAGACCCGCAGATTCCTCCGCCGCTCTGAGAGGTGGCGGCAGGACCGGAGCATCCCACCCTGCATCCCTTCCTGGATCCCTTCCCCGATCCCACCCTGCCTCCCCTCCTGGATCCCTTCCCCGATCCCACCCTGCCTCCCCTCCCGAATCCCTTCCCCGATCTCCCCGTGCATCCCTGCCCGCACGCCCGCCTGCCCGCAGCCCCCGGCTCCCCCCGCTCGCCGCCGCGGCCCCTCCGGAGCCCGCTCCCCTCGCCGCTGACGGAGGGGACACAGCCTAAAGCGGAGAGGCGGCGGCTCGGTGGAGAATCCCACTGGGAAGCCCCCCAGCATCCCGGGAGAGCGCGGGAGCGGCGCTCCGGCTGCCCGCGGGCGGGGATGCTCCCCTGGCACCCTCGTTCCTCCCGGAGCAGGCGGCGGGGGCTGCGCGGGGCTCGGCGGGGGCCGGGACGCGAGCCCCGCGTACGGGTGCGCCTGTAACTAATCCCGTCGGGCTTGTGCTCATTCGGCTGTCTAGGAATTCACTTGGTTTGACTTCTGTTATTAGTCCAGAGGGGAAACATACCTCGGCTATTCACGGCTGTGTGAAATAAAACCGATAAAAAAATAAATTGCTTACCGTTTGGATGCTTTGGTGCTGTCTGGCTGAGGATCTTGCTTTGTAAGGAAAAAAACCTGCAACCTGCATAAAGGGGTGGTTTTTTTGTCCAGCTTGACTTTGAAGAGGTAATTCTTTTTTGAGGGGGTTAATTAAGCTATAGGCTCCAAAGCAGGTTCCATAAATTTGTCACCTTACCACCTGTATGATATATGGAAGGAGATAGAAGTAGATTTATATTAATGTGAAGCAGTGATAGTGGATAATAAAGGATTAATCCAAATTAACACATCCCTAATATTTTTTCCCAACCCTTCCCTTGCCCTTTTCAAGAGAATTTGGGGAGGAGGAAGGAGACAAGGAGTCCCTTTGCAGCAAACTAATATGAACGACATGATCAGTATCTCCAGCTTGGCTCCTGCTGCAGAGTAGTCTACAAAATTCTGAAATATAGGAAGAAGAAATATTTTTCTGGGAAGAACAAGATAGGGGATAAAGTCCAAATTCTTTCCTCAGAGGGTGGTTTTAGGACACTTGGGGATAAAACACAGTGAGCTGAAAATGCTGGTGGAAGGGAATGTGAGGGCTTTTTGCCATTGATTGGTTGATCTACACCACGTAAATCAGAATCATATTGCTCAGCTCCACACCTCACAGTCCTGCTCTTAAGCTAAAGATTTTGTAATATAGTATAAAAGGAACAGGTTCATATATATTTAAGTGGAATTGAACTGATATTCCTCATAAACTTTTGGAAATCCAAAATATGGCAGCCTCAGCAAAGCCTTACAGGTCAGAATGGGATTTATATTTAGGAGGTGCTCTGCTCATGAATGTCGTGGGAGATGCTTAATTGCAGGAGCTTTTGGCACCAACCTTTAGTGCAGGTTCAGGAAAGCACAGCAGAGAAAAATTTTTGTGAAATTTTCCCAGGTGTAAAGGTTCCATTAGCCCTAGTACCCAACTACAGGAATAGACATCATTAATATTTTAATGTGGAAAGGTAATGAAAGCAATTATTAGGTAAAAACCTTAAAAATAAAATTTGCTTAGCAAAGAGCAAGAAACCCTCACTATCAAGTGGGTAGAATGCCAGTTTTATCAAATTTAATGTTTTGGAGCACTTTCATCCAGCAAAAGTGGAATAATTAGAGAAAATAAAATAAGGGTTAATAAATAAAACCAAATAACTTGTAAACATACCTGAATATCTATTATAGTCTACCCTATAGTTGAGGGTCAGAAGCACCTTGATCTGCACAGGTTCAAGGAATGAAATCCATGTACACATGCCCCATCACAACACAATACAGAAGCAAGTGGGAAGTTTCCTGCTGACAAGAATGCTGCTATCCCAAGTTTGCTTATTTGAAATTATCAATATGATGAGAATATCACCAGTGTCAGGTCTGAGTGACTAGTTTTTGCTCCTTTGAAAGCAGGTGAGGATGCTCTTCTTCCAAACAGGATTCCTTGTCCTGAGAGCTCTGCCTTGGTTCTTGTCTGCAGCAGTCACCAGAGCACACCATGTAGGCAATGTACACATTGGTACAGCATTTGGAGAAATCTGTCGTCAGTCCAGCTTTTCAGAGAAAAGAGGAACATTTCACTGCTCTGAAGCAATGGAGTAAACCAGCAAAAGATGAGTATAAAGCTCAAAGATAATCACATTCTTGTAATACCACTGTAAAATACAGAGGCCTCCCTGAAGGAAAAGGCAGCAGCTGGTTTCCCATCAGTAGGCATGCAGCTCAAAGTACTCTGTCACATATCCCACCTAAAAGGTATGTTAGGGTATGTTTAGGTCCCTCCTCCACACTGGAGAGACAGAGAGAGGAGGGAAGGAGGGGACAAAGTACATAAGTGTGCAGGGTTTCATTATTTCTGCTCTTATGGACTAACAACTAACAACTCATTAGTTAGAAAATAAAGATCTCTAAATAAAAGTGTCCCACAGTGAACCACAACAGCAAATCATGCTGAGGTCACACAAACAGGGATTAGAGAGATGCAGAAATAAAGCACAAATTTTCTGCCATCCAAAGCTATATGACTCTTGGTGCTCATGACCATACATTAAATGAACCAAAAGATGAGAATTTCAAAGTGCTGTAAAACATTAATTAGTACCAGTAGCAGTCAGACCTGTATTATTTCCCATGCTTTGGCTTTTAGTGTTATTCCTTAGAGTGTGCTGTTACTGGGAGGAAGGCTGACATGGAGTTCAATGGCTGTGCTGAGACTAGGGCACAAGAAAACATGATTTCTGGATAATACCGCGTGTGTAACAAATATGCTGGCAGAAAACAAGCATATGATATGTAAGTTTTAAATTTAAAAAAAAAATTAAAATCAAGAGCAGAAACAAATGAGAGTGGGTATTATCCCATGTGAACTGCTAAGAGGAGCAGAATCAAGAAGTATAATGGTCATTCTGCTGGGGCAGTTATTTCAAAGGTGAGGAGCTCAGCCTCTGATAGGTTTGATAGGTTCCCAAAGCAATTAAAACACAACTCCAGTGACTGGAAAGTCTTGCCAGGAAAATCTCAGGGGAATAGAAGGGAAAGTATTACCTAATGTTACCAATCACATTTGACTGGTACCTTAGATCTTTTGGGGTATCACACTCAGAATCAAAGTGGATATATCTGTAAGTTCCCTGTCTTTTACACAGTAGCCTCCAGCTTTCAGAACTGTGCTATCATGTGCAGCTTTTCTCCCACAAAGATTTACTAGCTGTGAAGTTTGCAAAAAGACAGCAAGAATTAATTTTCCCCCGTGTTGCTTACTTGTTTTGCTCAGTGAGATTATTTATACAGGAGTCTGTCCTCCCATATGAATAAAAGCAGCAGAATTAGGCTCTGGCAACAGAAACATTTCAAGCTCTCATCACTGCACTTGAGTCAGTTTACAAGAACTGAGGATCTGTAAACTTGCTGTGACTGAACTTGTCAAGAAACATCTCCATGGTGTTTTTACAAGGATTATTTTATTTTTAAGTTGATTGATAATTGCATGTTCAATGCAAATGTAATTAAATATAGAAACTGAAATCTTGGTGATGATTTGATAATGGATATTTATCCTGAGATACATGTTCCCCAACGGACATCCAAGCTGCCAGAAAATCCAGCTGGATTTGCTTACGTATCTTCAAAACTTAAATGTTAAGGGAGCACCTTAAAATTAGCTAAGAATTTTAGGGGAACGTATGGCAATGGCACAGTTACAAAAAAAAAAAAAAAAAAGGCACAGAGATTGTATATCTGAAAATAACTGGTGAGGAGCTGTAAGGAAATTGGCACATCTTGTGAGCAATTGTCAAATGTTTTGGGGAAAAGGAAGGGAAAGAGAAAAGGAGAAGAGAAAAGACAAAATACCCCTTCTTAGCAGCACAATATGTTGCCCTTGCAGGATAATGCCTTCTGCCAATAGGGTAATTTTCAGAGGTGCTTATGAACAAAATTGCTGATCGTCTCCAAAGTGAGTAATTATCCCAACTAGGATGCTTTCCTATGAAAACTGCAAACACAATTGAAGTGGCACTAAGATAAATTATACAACAGTGAACAGCAGCATTATTGTGGTGAGGAAATGATGCACAATAAACAAAAGAGTTTCATAAATGTTTACACCACATTTATGTTTCGAGTTCTTATAATCTTATAGGGACTTTCATAAAGATATAACTTTCATAAAGATCTAAAATTACTATGATTTTGGATAAACATTTTATGAGAAAGAGACAAATTTGTTGTTTCCACTCTGTTTCAAGCGACTTTTAAATAAACAGCTCTCCTTTCTGCTAGAGAAAATTAGAACAAACCTGAAATTATTCAGATACTAAGAAGAGATTCACAGATTTTTTTTTTATTGGGGGGGGGGGGGAATGGGATAATTCTTTGTATCATTTCTGGAACTGAATAATGACAAGGACAAATATAAAATAATTTTGTCCAGGTAAAGACGGCTGCTTAATTTTTGGAGATAGCAAGGTTGCTTGAAGTACAGTGTGCTAATTTAGTTACAATATAAAGCATTGTGCTGACTAAGAAATCAATAAGCTGAATTTATATGTCTGAAGGAAACATTGTACACTTCTGTGTCTGGTGCAGCAAAAGTAACATTTGAGAGACAAGACAAGTTAACTTCTCCGGACTCTGGAGGCAGACTTCCATATGTTCAATGTTTCCACATTTCTGTATGTGTGACTTTATTCCTCTTCTCAGATCAGTCACTCAAAAACCATGAACCAGCAACAGTTATTACCCCGTCACTATCAGGTACAGATATTTGGGCAGGATTATGGACATGTTTATTATTTTACCTGGGAATGAGACTGCCAGTGCTAAGATGATCCAGCTGGCTCTATATAATTGCCTACATATTCAGCAACATGGCAGGTGTGTACTTTTTCTCTTTTATGGGTACTTACCACAGACTTTTTCATGGTAGTTCCCTTCTTTCCTATCAGTTAGCAGTGGTTCATTCCATATAATTTCCAGAGCAAAGATGCTTTCTTCTTTTTTTTTTTTTTTTCCCAACTTGGTGATATTATGAATGCCACCAAACAATGCTTTGTAAATTACTACATTTCCTCAACTCATTAGAACTTTCACCTTCATGCCTGACAAGTGTAAAAACCTGGTTTTAGTTACTGAAGTCCCGCCAGCCATTTGTTACCATCTCTTCAATGAGAATTATTCCTCCATGAACTGCATTACCAGATCATACAAGTAATAATATCTGGTTTAGTGCAATATCAGTTAATTTAATTGAAGGGAACTTCAAGGATATTTTATTACTGAGACACTGAAGAAGAGGCAACAGGATTTTCTGGCCTGAGCCAAGATGTGCAGAAGTTATTTCAGCATGTGGAAAAGCAAAGAATGGTTGCTACATGGTGAGAATTTGAAGAGCAGTTGTTTTTAAAGTGGTTGTGTGTGCAAAACACAAACCTTTCTCAGCTGCTGTTCTGTGACTGTGAAACTTGTTCCCTGCAGTGCTTTGAATCAAGACAAATTTCAGAGACACGCAGAACAAAATTTAAATCACCCTTTTTGAGACATCCATGCTTTCAGTAAGAGCAAAGACTAAAAACCGCAGTCCAAAGTAAGGTGACCTATAGAATGTAAAATTAGACATAAAGAGAAAAAGTTTATGGATGCCTTTGGGTTACATTTCTGTATTGTGTTGTGGGTGGACTGGAAGCCAGACATGAGCTGGCAGTGTGTGTTTGGGAGCCCAGAGCCCCCCGTGTGCTGGGCTCATCCAGAGCCCCGTGGGCAGCAGGGCAGGGAGGGGATTGTGCCCCTCTGCCCCCTCTGCTGAGACCCCACCTGCAGGGCTGCATCAGCTCTGGGCTCCAGCACAGCAAGGACAGGGACCTGCTGGAGCCAGGCCAGAGCAGGCACCAAGGGGATCAGAGGGATGGAGCAGCTCTGCTGGGAGGAAAGGCTGGGAGAACTGGGATTGTTCAAGTTGGAGAAGTCAAGTCTTTGGAGTGACCTAATTATAGCCTTCCAGTGCCTGAAGGAAGTCCTCAGGAAAGATGGAGAAAGACTCTTGACAAGGGTCTGGAGTGACAGGACAAGGGGAAATGGCTTCAAACTGAAAGACAGCAGGTTTTGATTAGATAGTAGGAAGAAATTCTTGACTTTGAGAGTGGTGAGGCCATGGTACAAGTTGTGGATGTCCCACCCTCAAGGTGCTCAAGGTCAAGTGGGATGGGGCTCTGAGCAACCTGGTCTAGTGGAGGGTGTCCCTGCCAATGGCAGGAGGGCTGGAATGAGATGATCTTTAAGGTCCCTTCCAACCCAGGCCATTCTCTAAGTCTTTGATTCTATGAAATATGCTGTACATTTTAATTATTGCTCAGATTAGAATATCTGGGATTCAGAGCTATCTGACTAAGAGACATCACTGTTCCCATTTTCACTGGAACTGGGTAATAATTGCTGACTTACATGTGATACAAGTGAGCAAGGACTATTGACAGTCAGTGAAACCTTCATGGAGGACCTAGAAATACATCTTTATTTATATACATTAATAAGCCTGAGGGAAAGGAAACACGTGATTTTGAGTTTATTCATTTGCCCAAGTGATAAGAGAACCATCCAATTGCCCACATATCCAGTTTTTAAAATGGGCATGATGAAAGTGCTTAGCTGTGATTTCAAGAAGAGATCAACCAATAAATAATGATAGAAAATCCAGAAAAAAACATTGTTTTTAGTGCAAGACTTTTATGAAAACATGTGATCTAAAGCCCATAATTTATACCCACATTTATCTTTTAATTCAATTTCAGACCTACAACTTCAGAAGCTCTTATTCATGAGGAGACATCTGCTGTTTTAATGAGATATTCTGAGCTCTTGACATCTTCAAGCATATTGATACAGCAAGTGGTTTCAAAGGTTAACCATGTTGGTTACACAACATTTTATTTCATTAGTTTTACCTCTGATGAGTTTTAAAAGATTAGAGCGCTCAGTTTTGTTTCTCTACATGCTGTATTCCAAGAATAAAAATTCTCTTATATCTTTTCTAAATGTGGTGATCCCAATTTACTAATCTCACTTGCTTCTCCTCCTGTCTTTGTAACATGTTTTTTCATTCTCCTTCTATATCTGTTATAAATCTTAGTAGGGTGAGGAATTAAGCACACTACTGCATATGAGGATGAACTTCTGATTTGTAGTGAATTATTTTTACACCCAGAGGGAATGTTTTTTTAATAACTGTCATAGGCACCTTTCAACTGTCTCCAAAACCAGATTGCAATACCACACATCTTCTATAACTTAAGAAAAAAATCTGAATTGTCTTTGTGTAAAATTTAAAACTTACAAGATCCTTAAGTAGAACAGAAAATACATTTTTTGTTGCTTGCTTGTTCAGATTTTCAAAGTAAGTAATCAATGTTTTCTAATAAATAACAATTTGAATTGGCAAAAATCAGGGTGTTAGGAAATTTGTCTTAAAAAGAGGGACAAAATATTGTATTTTTAAGCTAATCTATGTTATCCAAAGTACATAGATACATAAAATAGGGTTTTTCTTAGGAGATACATAATTTTCCCAGAGTTTTTCAGCCATTCAAGATTTAATATTTTTATTACTCACATTAACAGAGTCTGGTATACCAAGAACAAGTAGTTATGGAGCAGTAAATCTTGTAGGGCACTAAAAATTTTTTTGCTCAAGGAAAAGATCACTTAAAAAATATCTATCTTAAAACATGGAAGTAAAAAACAACCAGCAGTACTTCCATACATTGATGACAAATGTACTGAAATCACACTTATCTAAAACAATAATGGTTGTCTTTGCAGCACACTTGCTTATGTCTTTTTAATGTTAAATTTCTTCTGTGTAGATGCAGTTCAGTTAAATAATAAGGAGTGAAAAATACATTTTGAAAGGGAATTTTTACACCAACTTTAACAGAGGTAAAATTTAAACACATTTTTAAAATTGCATGAATGAATTATTAAAAATGTTTGTTTGGGAGTAGTGGCACTTGGGATATTATTGCAGAAAGAAACCTTTTCCATAGATCTATATGTTACAAATTGAAAACTTGAGGAAATCTATCTGGAAAATAGTCATTAAAATATATGAAGGCCTAAGGTTTCCTGACTTTTATGGGAGTAGACCTTAACCTTCCCAGAACCTGAGAAAGCATAAGGATCTCTTTCTACTGAAGTAGTTGTAAATGATATCCTTAAAGACAGATTTTGCAGGTGATTCAGTTCCTGTTCTCAGGCACAAATGATGACCATGCATGTATTCAGACTCTAAATTTGGACAATTCCACAGTGGTAGTTACACCCCAGAACAGCTAGAAGCACAGTAAATGAGATCAATTCTCAGACATTACTTAGGGTCATCCTTCCAGCAATTTCTTTAGACCCAGCATTTAACAATATTTTCAAAATTATCTCTCTCTTACAGCTTTATGAGTAAAAGCCTCTGAGTTCTAGATGCATTCTTTGAAAACAAAAAGGACATTTTAAAAATCTCACATTTGCCATGGACACAGCACGATTGCCACAGAATATTTACATTACTGAAGAAGAAGCAGGATTATCAGGGAAAACAAGCTGAGATCCTTTTTCTGCAACAACTGTGCCAATAACACTGATGAAATAATCAGTTATGTTTTTGACAAGCAAGAGAAATCAGTGTACTGAATGTAGTGCTGTGCTACTTGTACTTCATGGGAAAAAGAAAGCGTGGAGAGTTGGGAAGGATCAATATTTTTCAGAAGGAGAGTTATTTAAAAAATATTCCATAAGGGACTAATAAAAATACTGTATTTTTTTCCTTGAGGTTTTTCTGTTTGTTTCTTACATTTAGGAACTCAGCAGAACATAACCAAAACTGACTTAGGACTGGATTGCTCCCTCAGCTCACAGACTTACAGGAGATCAAGATGAGGAGGTTTTGAAATACAGAGTAGAATCTCCATGGCATTGTCCACTTTGGACCCAGGGTATTTACTGAAGTAAAAATGATTTTTTTTTTGTCTTGGGAGTATCCATGTTGGTGGAAGATATGGTAAATGAGACACATTTGGAGCACTGGGTTCCCCAGTACAAAAGAAAGAGAGAGGGGCTGGATTAAGTCCAGCACGGGGCCACAAGGGTAATTAAAGCCTTGAAGCATCTGATATACAAGGGGAGGATGAGAAAACTGTGAGGATTCAGCCTGGGAAGAGAATGTTCAGGGGATTTTATCAGTGTGTAAAAATATATGATCGAGGACAGGAAAAAAGATGAAGCCAGAATTTTCTCAGCATTGTCCAAGAACAGGGCAAGAGACAAAAAGAATTCTTTAAATCTTTCCATAGCATTTTCATTTGTCTCAGCATCCTGGTCGCCTCAAGACTTTTCCTCCTATTGTGAGTGATTTCCATGATGCCAGAGATAGCAGCCAGAGAGGGTGTTAAGAGGTGTCCTGGTTTTGCATTTCCGTTAATTGCCAACTAAATTTCTACTTGAAAACATTTAAGCAAGGGAAACATGAAAGTATTTCTTCCCTTTTTTCTTCCTAAAAACGTCGTTGTTGTGAAATTTCAAACGGTCATAAAAAATGATCAGCATGAATTCTTGAATTGCATTTTCTATTCATAATTAATTTAAATAATAATAGTAATTATTTATAAGCTCCAGGAAAACTTGAATTAAAACAAAAAAAGAAAAAGGCTGGTAAAGAAGAGCAAATGACTCTTTGATTTAGGTAAATCATACTGTGTATTAGAAATGTCACCTGAAAGAAGTCACCCTCAACTCAGACTGTCTATAGCTCCCATAGCAAAATAAGTTTGTGAGAGACTTGTGGAAAATTACGAAATATCAGAACCTCTATCCAATAAATTTTGTTTGTTCTTTGAGATGTGTCTAACCAAAGTAGTGGTTCAGCTCACTTTTAGGGGTAGGGTCATCAGCCTGTGTTATATATGTTACTGCACAAAAAAACTCTTTCAGGGTGATCCTTTGAAAAGAGCTGATAGACACTTTCTGGTTTGACCCTTAATATCCATATCTTATTCTATTTTCCACATTTCTATGAATGATTCTTCCATTTTTTCTTTCTTTTTTTTTCACTAAAATTTTCTAGTTGTTCTCTTGGTATTTTCCTTAATAGTCCCTATTATAATTCTGTTGCCTTACCATCCTTAGATACCCATAAAAGTATAATTTACCTACTACACATGATTGCAGGCTATGGCTGTTCTTTATTTTTATACTACTGCAGATTATATTTTGGCCGGACTTTCACCTTAGCTGGGTACCCAAAACATTTTTCTGCCTCCTGTTATCATTCAGTGTGCTAACATGGCTACTGAACTGGAGTATGCTCTTTTAAAAAACTTTCTGGTGGCCTGAGGATGCAAAAAGTTTGTGCTTGTTCTCTGTCACGAGAGCAGACAGGCAGCTCATGGAACTGACATGTGTAGAAGAATTATTGTTGTGGTGATGCACAGTACATCTCCAGTTCACATGCTGCAACAGGCCTTTAGCAACAGAAAAATCAAAAAAACTTCTAAAAACTTTGGCCACTAAGGCCACAATGTTAACAGTTTTCAAGGTGTTTCAATAAATATTTCAACTTTATTTGGCAAAGTCTCGTTAATATTGCATACGACTTCAAGCCAAACTTTCTATTTCTCACATGATATTTATTTATATTGTCACAAAAATTACAAACCTGACAGTAGTATGTGGCACAGTGACACTGAACCCTTCCTGAATATTTCATTGTCCTTCCTTTCAGCGTTTCTGCTTGGGAGTCCTTGAGTCATAGAATCACAGAATGGCTGGAGTTGGAAGGGAACACTAAAGGTCCTCTCATTTCCATACTCCTGTCATGGACAGGGGCACCACTCACTAGACCAGGTAGCTCAGAGCCCCATGCAATCTGTGCTGGGACACTTCCAATGTGTGGGAAGTGGGGCATCCACAGGTTCCCTGGAAAACCTGTTCCAGTGTCTCACCACCCTTACTCGTATTTTTCCTTTTTGAATGTCTAGTCTAAGCCTGCTCTATTTAATTTTGAAGTCCTTTCCCCTTGTTTTGTCACTCCTTGATGTAATTATTTTGGATCAGTGTTTTGATTGTTGTCTAAACGGGATTTGAAAATACAGATTTGGATTTTTCTTTCTGTGATCAAGTAAGACCTCCTGTAGTTATTCAATATGATTTCAAACATTTTTCCTATTCCCCGTGAATAAGATTTGTGCAGCTAAGAGAATGCCTTTTCATAGATAACCTTTCTCTGAAAGGTAACAAAACAGTCATTCTATGAGGGTTCCTCAATCTTTAAGACACATTTGAAGACAAAGAGAAAGAAATTCAAGCAGACACTCTCTTTTTTTTTGTCTTTTTACTTTAATGTTGAAAATAATTTATGTGATTAGTTGAAGCGTGAAGTTGCACATCTATAGTTTTATAGCTATGCCACCTTAAATACCAAAATGACAGAATATCGGCATTTGAAAAGAGAAAAATTACTAATCTAGAAAAAAGATTATTTTCACAAAGATGTGAAAGTAGAGAGTCAAGGCCTTTAACAAACTAAGGTTTTATACATGTTCACAACAGCTGCAATATTTTCACTTAAGGGACTAAATTAAATTAATACTAAATTCAAGTATTTCACTTCCCTGTGTATTCTACCAGTTATACACTGAGAGCCAAGGGCTCTTCAATGACTGAGTATAAAAACTCACTGTCTTAGTGTTTGAAAAGCCTGTGCCAGGAGAGGAGATTCACCTCTCCTTAAAGGATAACAGATGGATGTGAACATTCATACTTAGGAAGGAGAGATCCTTGATCATCTAAGCAAGGAAATGAGTTTTGTGTTTGAGTCTAATTGTTGTTGACTGGTTTATGAGTTTTAGTCCTGGAATACAGAGTGCCATAGCCTAGATCTTGTTCATCAGATAATTCCCCTTACTGTTTTTTTGATTGCTTCTAGCTTGGACAATGGGATTGGGATTTGCTTGAAATGTAGTTGCAGATCATGGAAGTCATAAACCAGGTGGGTTGCAAGAGACTTTCTGGAAGTCATGTTGTCTTCCCTTTTCTACTTAAAAAGGGATAATTTCAAAATTAAATTAGATTAGTCAGAGTTTTATGGAGGCTACTGAGAGTCTGCCATATTCCTGAGCAGCAAATACAAGAAAGTGGTTCAATGAATTTTATTCAGTACAGAATAAATATCAGCTGCTGTGCTCTGCATTAGGTAGAAACATTTTGAAGATTTTGTTGTTTTTTTTTCTTAATGATTTAAAAAATTACTGAATTTGGAAACATTCAAAATATTATATGGTGTAGGAACATCATTTTTTTACAGCAGAACAGAAAACTTTTCCCTTTAATTCTCCTGTTTAAGAACCAATGCCCAAGTCAATGGATGGCTCAAAACCCCTCCAAACCAGGAGCAGATAATCTGACATACATCTAACATTTTAAAAAAGCTGATAATTGCAGATATTTTGTTTACACAAAATATTAATTCATTAAAAAAATCTTCCTAAATTTTCATCTTTAGCAAAACTTCTTGTCAATGATTTTTAGAAAATTGTGCAAGAAAAAAATTATCTTTATTCATTCATTATTCTACAACATGCAAATGGTGTCATAGAGTCATTTATACTGTCTTCCTTCAAAATAAATAGATTACACAATACCAAGACAGTATACTTTCTCTTGTCCAAAAGTATCTGCAGCTGTAAACTAGTCTATGAAAAATCAAAGATATGTTAATGATAAAATAGTCCTATCAAAACCAAAGAGCATTATGTTAAGTACTGATTACATGATGATTAAATTATGATTACTTAGAAGTTACCTGGGGTAGCAAGATTTCAAAAATAGAATGGCCAAGCACTCCAAAGTTCTGGTCAAAGGAGAAATTTCATTCTTCTGTCCTATTGTGTGCCAGAACACAGCATTCTCCTCAGTTTCAAATATCATACTGTGAAATAATTTTTTATAGTCTGTTTCTGCTTTTATATACAGCAGAGAAGGACACTGGACACGCTTTCTGATGAAAAACCTAGAAAAAAGAAATTCACAGGACATCAGTGCAGTAGCAGCCACATTCATATCCACAGAAGGGAATTCTTGAGATCCAAAGATATCTTGACAGTAGCTTCAAATGGGTGAAATTTGACATATTTGAGGTAATGGTATATTATTATCAGTCTGTTTCTATTTATTATTTTCTCATAATTTTAAGTATTAAACAATGTCTGTCTTCATTTGTAAGTTTCTGATTCTAGCTGCCATTCTAAAACTACTTTTTTATTTGTGCCTCATAAACATATAGATACTTTTTTCATAATCAGTTTTTGGTTCCTTTATTAATGAGTTCTTTAATGATATGAAGATCTACTATCATACAGCAAATTGTTTTTTTCAACCACACAGTTAAAGTCTGATTTTTATTCAAATTGCAACTAAGTATGAGACTATTTTTTAATTCTTTAAAGGAGAAAAACATTTTTGGTAGCTGACAAATTAAAGAGGGGGAAATTAAAACTATTAGCAAATGTTTTACTTGTGATTGATTAGCTTTGCCCAAAACATTGAGTGAAGAATGATGTTTCACTGTAAAAGACATAAAATTGAAATAACAACAGTTCATTTCAATTAACAATATCCATTAGAAGCCTTACACCTGTAAAAAAATTATAATATACACACATTGGCCAAAAAAATTCATATTGGTCAATGGGAAAGCTGGACCCAACCCTAAATGCTTGTGTCTGACTTGTTAAATGTCCATTAACCTACTCAGATTTGTGCAAATGGGTGCTTATTTCAGTTCACAGAATACAAATTAATGTAAGGTAAAAAAAAAGTAAAAAGGGAGGTTTGATTAAAAAAAAAGACACATTTATACAATGAACAAGTTTAGGAGAATTCTGTTTGTATGTTGTGTTCTGTACTTTGTCCCTAACTACCTTTCTGTTGAGGAATACTCCAATAAAAGTAGTTATTTTTTGCTTCAACTTCCAGCCTAGAGATTGTGGTTAAATTTGTAAGGATAATTTTATTCTCTGAAGGGAAAGAAACAAGAAGAAAACATAAAATTGCCCATTAAAACCAAATTTCTCTGTTTGTTCCTGGCCTGCTCATCAGGAACTGCATGCCCTGTAATTGAAGTTAACTACCCATACCAGCACATATGTGAGTAACTCTACTGCTCTGCTATATTTCTCTAATCCAGGAGAGTAATGAAACATAAAGCAATACATTCAATCAAATCCCAGATTAGTGGGGGCCAGAAGGAGAAAAAGAAACTGCTTCAAGATGTTTGGTATTAAATGCCCAAATAAGAAAAGCAGACCTTTGACTGCTGGAGTCATTTCCAGGAAGGTTCCCTGGTCAATCACTCCAATGTTGTTTTCCATCACAAATACTTTTGCACCTTGTGTTAAGGATACTTGGGGTATCAGTTCTAGGAAAGATCTGTTGAATTCCCTGCACGATGTGCTGAATGTTTATTTGTTACAATTATCTTAGGCTTTAACACACAAACAAAGCAGGTGGTTGCCAAAGCCTTCAAAATATTAAAAGCAGCAATGAGTTCACTGACCAAAAGAGAAACTGCACCCCATGAAAAACGTATTTTTTAAAATTTTCTTTTGTTAGTAAAAAACCTGAATGGAAGCTGGTGTCAGAAAAACTGGATAGAGTAGTGAGGGGAAGAAAAGACAACACATTTAGATATTCTTTTTTGTCTATCTGTTGCAGGACAGAATGATTCATTTTGAGTACATGTTGTAATACAAAAATTTCCTTCATACTATCATAATTTTCAAAAGGAAGAACATAAATCAAGCATTTTTTTAAGACTGGTGAGATTTCCTCACTAAACAGTTTTGATCAAAGGTGCACATAGAGAAGTTGAGGGATTAGACACTTAGGCCCACCTTTCTTTCTTTCTTTCTTTCTTTCTTTCTTTCTTTCTTTCTTTCTTTCTTTCTTTCTTTCTTTCTTTCTTTCTTTCTCTCTTTCTCTCTTTCTCTCTTTCCTTCTTTCCTTCTTTCCTTCTTTCTTTTCTATCAGGAAAGATAAACATAACAGGAGAGACACTGATGCAAACTAACTGGAAGAAAATTATAACAATGTGTTTGTGCATTTGAATCTAACAGATATTAAGATCCATCCTCAAAGAGATACAGTGCAAATAAAAACATTCCTAATTCAGGAATGGGAAAACCTTATCAAGATCAGTGGCCTTGGGGAAGGCCTGCCCTGGTCTGGCAGAGAATTTAATGGCATGAGGTTCCTGCTTTAAGAAAAACTCGGGCACAAAAAGAGAACTTGAACTATTTTCTACAGCAAAGGTCACAATCAGACCCATGCTTAGTGTGTAAACTCTATACTCACACTACAATTTAGCTGTGGATTACATGGTTTAGCTTGGTTTTGATTTATGTTATCTTTCAAAAGTTGTTAATAGGTGTAGTGAACAAGGGGAAGACTCCAGCATATGGACTCCAGCATTGACTCTTTCAAAATGGATATGATTAAAGATTGGTAAGTTCTTTTATCTTTTATAGTTCATATTTATTTTCTGTTCCATAGGATCTTGTATTTTTCTTTGATTTTATAGCACATAGTCTTTATTACAATTTACCTTTCAGGCTTAGGGGAATATAGCAAGCTAATGTAGATGGGAATATGAGGATTAATCCTTGCAACTTTTGCTTCTCCCCTATTTTTGCAGACTTCACATTCAATTTTTAATGTATTTGCATGTGTTTAAGCCTGTGCTATATAAGTACGCACCAGTGAAATTTATTATCTCTGTGCAATTCACATCCTCTGTGTGCATCTACAGCTGGGGATACCACAATCCTGCATTGAGGACCCCAGTCCCCATTACTTCAGCTGAATCCAGCTATTCAGTTAGTAGTTAGAAATTACTATTCAGTCAGATACACCACTAAAATTAGATATCTCTTCACAAGAGCATTTGTTTCTCCTTTCTTTGTCATCTTTTCAGAAAGTCTTTGTCTGGAAATGAAAGAGAGTTACATTTTGCTGCTCTGATTCATCCTGAGGTGAAGTTATACTTATGTGGGTTTTGATTAGACTCTCAATCCATAGAGATGACAAAATCAAGCCTCTATGATACTTGCTAATCATAAACACCTTGTGTCAGGGGTTATTACACTTTGTTTGGCCTTTTATGTCATGACGTGCCACAGTGAGGCATTGGCTGGGAGAACTCACACAAACATTGATATAACTTGTTTTTTTTGTTTTTCCTTCATACTTGCTTCTCTAAAGGACACATTTTTATATAAACAGTTTTGAGAGAGCAGTATTTATTGCAGAAAATGAGGGGCATTTTTATGAGACAAATAAAAAAGATAGATTATATAACCGAGAGAAATATTTAAGATTTGTAAATGCTGTACTTCATAATTTGCTCCTTGTACTGTTTCTGGTGTGGAGACAGGCATCGACTCCATTACAGCAGTAAAGTATGGCTCTCTAAAGGCATCACTGAATTGGCAGGAAATAGAATCATGTTTCATAATTGGATAGAACTGGCATTTGTGAAGGCATGCAGAGATCTGAAGGATCTTACATATTGGGTAAAATCTCCATTGGTCAATAAGCGACAATAAAAAGAGCAGGGTATTGATTCAAATTTGCTGTAGATGCCTAAAGGGTCTTTGCTATAAGACATCTTTGGGCCCAAAATTCAGGCCCAAAGGTCAGATCAGGTCACTGCTGCACTTGCACTGCTTCTTATAAGACTTGTTGTCCTCTTGTTCAGATGGTCTCTGCTATGATAATTCCTATAACAAGCAACTCAAATCATGGCTTACCGGCTTACCACAATTTAAAAGTATCTCCATTACAATCTCCACCTCTGGTTCTTTTGAGCTGGTTTATAGTGCTCAACATTGCAATGCACACCCCCCCTTGCTCCAGCCTGGCTAGCAACAAGGGATTCCCTCATAAGTGAAATTTCCATAGCATGCAACTCAAAACTTGTTTCTCAGCAATTTAAAGGCATTTTCATTACCATCTCCACCCCTGTCCCCTTTGGACCAGAACTCAGGTTTCAGCATTGGAATGGACTCCTCCTTTCCCCCCCCCCACTTCATCTTGGACTTATCTGGAGACTGCAGTCCCTTAGGGGTGTACTTGATCCAAGTGGAGCCTTATCTGTGAGCCAGCCTCTCCAGAGCTGTAGCTGCTCTGCAGAGCTGTAACTGGCACAGGCACTGGGACATACACCTGCTTTATTGTGTTCTTACTCACAGCCACAGATGTTCCAGGGCGTCCTGCTCATCCACAGGTCACCGTGCTCTTGACTGGAGCTCACACTGGAGTTCCAGCACAGCAGCAGCGGTGATGCTCTGGCCATGTGTGTGCCAGCCAGATGCATGGCCCCTGCTACCACCAAAATGTTCCCAGACTGAAATGAGAAGCAGCAGAGCTCTACAGCAAGCAGCAAAATACGAGCAGAGCCACTAATGAACACTAGATTGGAATATACAAGGTGAGCAAGCCCCATGGCAGGCACAAGAGCCTGTCAATTAAAACCTAAGCAGCAATGACAGCTCTGCATTTGGTCTGGCACATTTCAATCAAATCTGTTGTTACCTCGAAATCTTTGATCTCCATGTTGTGGGCCAAACAGGACTGTCTTTAACTCCAGCCAGGAACTGCACCCCACACAGTCACCTGTACACTTTCACCCTGGTGGGATGACAGGGCAGAATCTGTCGAGAAAATGTGAGAAAACTTGTGGGTTGAGAAAAAAATGGTTTAGTGGGGGAAGGAAAATTCATGCTTACAAGCAAAGCAAAGCAAGGAATTCATTCCCCACTTCCCAAGGGCAGGCAGGAGTTCAGTTATCCCCAGGAGAGCATGCTCCCATCATACCTAATGGTGACTGGGGAAAACAAATGCCATCTCTCCAAATACACTGTTCTTCCTGCATCTTTCCCTATTTTTATATGCTGAGTGGGACACCATATGGTCTGGGATATCCCACTGGTGACTGGGGTCATCTGTTCTGGTTATGTTCCCTCTCAACTTCTAGTGTGCCCCCAGCCTTGACACTGTGAAAGCACTGCTCAGCTGTAGCTAAACAACCCTGTGCCAATAGTTTTGAGCACAATCCAAATCATAAAAGCTAATTTGAAAAAAAAAAAATCTGTCCCCATCAAAAGAAGCACAAATACATAGCATAAGAAGCACAAAATCACGTTACACAACGCTGAATATAGCCATTAAAAATTTTGAAACCAAAAGACCTCTATATTACTGCAAGGCTAAAACATCCATATTAGTGTAAGGTTGACAATTTAATTAAAGTTTTAGTAAGGTGATCTCTACTCAGGAACTTTTATATAACAGATATCATCAAAACAAGTATTTTAAGGGGTAACTAGCAGAATGTCAATCTGACAGTGATGCATATGACTACAATGCAGTCTTGAAATGTAATTGTCATCACAAAATTAAAAATTCCAATGTAACAAACATGAACAGAAGGGAATAGTATACCAATTATTATTTCTAAATTTTGAGTTTTTAATTTATGAAAAAAAAAAATATAAACACAACATATACCCAGAAGACTATTTGGTACTTGAGTATGAGAAAGGTCACAATATAAAGAGCTTGAAAGAGCTTTTATGTATATGTTCTCCTTCTTTTCTGATAGGTTTGCAAGGTTAAATGGCATAACATATATTAGTCATAGGGACTACTATCAGTGAATGAAGAGAAAATAATAATTACATTCAAACCTTATTTGTAGGAGAAGCATGTTCTGACAAGCAGACCAGTAAAAAATACCAAGAAATCAACCCCACAAAAAAAAAAAAAAACCCACCAGGGAACAAAATTACATTTCTTACAGCTTGACTGAGACTTTATATTTATCTCCCAGAAGTGAGTTGGCTTGCTCCAGTGCCTCAGTTTTCTCTAACTGATATAGAAATTAAAGGCATTGCTTAGAATATATTGCGAGCCGTTGTAGAAAAAGTTAATTGAAACTTAGAGCTAGCAGCTTAAAGATTAATAATAGCCAGAGCAGACAAAGCCAGCAGCTTAAACATCAATAGCTAGAGTAGGCAAAGCTTGTAGATTGTGGTATATGAACTGTAACAACAGTATTCCAACATGCTGAATGACTAACTAGAGAAGCTGACCTGAGGGGATGTGATATTGTAAAAGGAGACAAGCACTTAGCAACTGCTTAGTAACCAAACAGGGAACAAATCAAACGGATAAAAAACAAGGGGATCTTGGACCTTACTACTATTATTGGTACAAAATTTCACATTTGGAGTGGAGAACTCAGACTGTAGGGATATAATTGCCCAGGGATTTTTTTTGTATGGGGTCCCTCTTTGGAAGCACCCAGCACAAGCTGTAGTGCTGTTAATAAAAAATACTTTCATAAAAGAATCTCTCTTTTGGCTTAGGCAGAAATGTGGAGACAAACCCTTTTCCAGTGGCTGGCATGTGCAATTTCCATAACAGAGCTTAACTCATTAGTTATTATAAAGCATATAGACCTTCACATAAAAGGTATTACTGAAGTGCAAGAGTACCATTTTAATATAAAAAAGAATAAAGTGTGAAAGATAAAACACAAAACGCTTCAAGCACAGAAAAGGATGGGGAGTTTATAGAATGAGGGCAAAGGAATGAAAAAATAATTTTAGGGAAATGTGAAGTCAAGAATGAAGTATTATTGCTGCAAAAATATTAAGGAGGAAGGTAGTCTCTTGTAGTGGATAACCCTTTAAGAGACATTAGGGATAATTTATTGGTACAGGTGCCTGTCACCACAGGCTATTTATGTGAACTGTTCCTTGAGCATTCTCAAAGGAGGAAAAAAGACTTAAGAGAGAACTAACACCAGAGAAATACTTACACCAAATCAGAACAAGAGCAAAAGCCTGAAGGAGCATAGTATTACATGAGTAAGAAGAGAGCAATTTGAAAAAGGAAACATATCTACAAAAGATGCTAAAATCAACAGGACCCAGTACAGAACAGCAGAAACCCAATGCACAAGGTGTGAGCCTTCCTAATATGAATAATCACTAGAGGAACCTCAAATAACACACGTCCAAGTCTGGAATTATATAAGGAGAGCAAGATAATGCTGAGTAAAAAAAAACAAAACAAAAAACCAAACCAAAAACAGAGAAGAATGAACAACAACATTGTTTCAGTCTTAGGATGGTTTCATTGGTTTCATGAAATACCTTGGTGACAAACAGAACAGTGTATAGGAGCAAGGGATACGTAGGATTTGTCAGAGAAATTTTGACAGAATGTACAGCCTTCAAAGAAACATTATAAAATATTTCTTATTACTTGACCACCCAAAGATGACTTTTATCAAGGCCATCTGGTACTGCAGGAGATATGTGCAGTTCAGGAGGATAAAGAGCTATCTTCAGTTATAAAAAATTAACATGAGAAGAAACAAGCAAAAATGGATGCATGTGTCACATGCAGAACTGCAAACACCAGTATAGGGTCCTGTTGTTTTCACTGTGCTTGGCAAGAGAAGGATGCTCTATTTAGTCACAAAATATTAAAAGGAAGTAAAATGAATAGTGGCGGAAGACAGGAATTAAAAAAGCTTACAAAGCAGTTATACTTAAAATAGCCTGAATAGTTAAACAACTTAAATGCAATTAAAATGCACTTTTTTAAATCCCAGAGCTAGTCAGAAAATGCTAATAAAATACAGTTCACCAATAAACATGGAAAATAAGTATCAAAAGAATCTTAAATGCAAAGGTAAAAAAAAAATAATAATGTCATCTTCTTTGAGGTTTATGGTGGTTTGGATATCATACTCTTTTTAGCAGTGAGGACAAAGTAATTTCATGCATGATGAAAAGATTAAATCAGAATGTGTAAATAGTAAAAGAAATTATTATATAAAGATAATTTCTTCCAGGACAAGAAAAGGTATCTAGTGGAAAATTAATGAATAAATAATGTAACTTTTATAATAAAGACTGCATTCTGGTCCAAAACTGTGGACATTTTGCTAATTCAGGATAATTTCAGATTCAAGTTGAAAATTTTTGCAGCTTCCTGGTATTTTGCAAAGGTAGAAAGTAAGCCTTCCCTTGATCTGTGATAACAAGTGATTATGGCAAAGTTATATTTAGTTTTCTAGCTGGAAAGCAAAAAATAAGAGCTTGAGAATCTATTAATTTGAAAGTATTTTCCCCTTATCTTCAATAATGTGGTTTTGTAGATATTTCCCTAATAAGATTATTTGCATTTTGTAAATATTACTTAGGTGTAAAAATGTGCTGCAACATGTCATAAGGTTTAACCACAGTCATACAAAAATAGCAGATACTCTATTTTTCTTTTGTCTTTCTCCTCAATTTTTGGAATCAGATGTTGGTTTTGTCAAGTTCAAACTGTTCAATAAAGGTATTGTTTTCCAGAAACACATGTAAATTGGATATATATCCAATTCTGTGGTACACTTGAGAGTTAGTCCTGATTTTGTTTTACTTTAGTATGTGTTTTAATTTCTGCTTTTATAAGAGAGTCTCAGAATCCCTTTCTGTTGTAACAACATTATAGAAAAAATAATGTGTCCTGACCTCTTTCTGCTATGCTTTTGAAATATTTCTAATAAAACATGTTAGTGGAGATCTAGAATGAACATGTCAAAGTAGTCATGAAGCCACATTGCTGTGGCTTCAAGCCTCATAAAAGTATGACTAAGAACCCAAGGTAGCTGGAACTAGTATGAAAAAGTAAATTACTGTTTGTTTTGTGGTTTTGTGTAAGAGCTAACACATGAAGTAGCTTTTTACATCACCCCATACAAGCAAATCATACTTTAAAGAAGTATGTTAAAATGCTTTGTGCTCCTAACAGAGGGAGCCAGTTGCAACCCAACGTGTTTGGGGACAGGTCTCAACCAAGCTCTGACAGAGTATCCTGCAGGCTTGGGACTGTGGGAGTGCCTTGGATGGAGTGATGCACTTCACTGGTAAGAGACAGGCAGCAATATGTTTATTGATATAAAACAGAAATTTATCAAAGTTAATGGCAAATGTGACAGGGCTTTAACAAGTTCTGATGACAAGGAGAGGACAAAGTCAGACAAAACTGTCAGAGAGGCCCTCGTCCTGAGTCACAAGGCTCAGAAAGGACCTCCTTGCATTCTAATCTCAAAGCGGAGCTTAGTTGCGGCTGAATCCAGATTTACTCCCAGACTTGGTCAATATCTAAAGGACTATATATGTCTATGTGCACAATCAAGCCCTTAAATCACTTAGCTAAGACTTCAAAGTTCAATGTGCTCATTCCCAATTCACTTACTGAGTGTTTGGTTAGATAAGGAATCTCAAAACCTTGAGCAGCAACCTTTTGAGGTGTCCCTGCTCCAGGGTAGATCCTGTTGCTTATCCCATGCAGGATAGCTGAGTGTGCCCTGGGCTCTCCGCTGTTTACAAAGTGAAGAAATGGGCTCATGGTCATGCCTGCATCCTGACTACAGCTGTCAGTGTCTCCCAAACACGACTTGAGTCAGACCTTCATGAGCACTGGGGTTGGGTGTGCACATGGCTCAAATTAGCCCTTGGCTATTGTGTTGTTATCTGTCTTCCCTGAATCCATAGGTACAATGGCAAGAAAAGGAATCAGCTGAATGGGGCAATCTCCTGGTGACAAAGGACATGGAGAAGGCTGTGCCACTCAATATTTTCTTCATGAACCCAAGGCCCTGAGACTCACGAGAAAGTCTGGAGCAAGGACTGCTTACTGTCTGTGGAGGAGGATGAAATTAGGGACCATTTGAAGTGACTGAACATTCCCAAGTCTCCCAAACTTATTGGGATGCATTCACAATTGCTGAGGGCAATGACATGAGGCCACTCACGGTTATCTGTGGAAGACTATGGCAATCCAGGGAAGTTGGTGAAGACTGGAAGAAAGAAAGTATCATCTCCATCTTAAGGGCAGGGCAAGGGAACTGCAGGCACATCAACCTCACCTCAGTCCTCAGGAAGGGGACGTGGCAAATAATCCTGGCAGCCATTTGTAAACACACAAAGGACAAGAAGGTGACTGGGAGTAGTCAGGTTGGATTTATGAAGGGAAAATCATGCATGAAAGACCTGATAGGTTTCTATAATGAGGTGACTGGTTTGGTGCATGAGGGGGGAGAAGTGAATGTTATTTATCTTCACCTTGGTGAGGCTTTTGATATTGTCTTCCATAATACCCTCACAGGCAAGCTGATGAAGCATGGGCTAGAGAGGTGGACAGCAAGGTGGATTGAAAATTGCCTGTGATAAGCAGGGCAAAGAGAAGCTGGAAGTTGGTCCCTGGTAATGTACCCAAGCAGTAAGTACAGGGCTCAATCCTGTTTAACACCTTTTTTAGCCAGGATGATGGGAAAGAGTCTGTACTCAGCAGGGTTTGAGACACATAAAACTGGAAAGAATGGTAGGTACTACAAAAAGTTGTAATTCAGAGGGATTTTGACAGGCTGGAGAAATGGTCTGATGGGTCTCCAGAATAATTCTTGACTGTCCATCCCTACATATTCACAACTTGACTGGACACGATCCTAGGCAACGTGCTCTGGCTGACCCTGCTCTGAACATGGGGTTGAAGCTGCCTTCCTGCCTCACCATGCTGTGATTCTGTATTTAAAATGTTCAGTACTGACAGTCATTGTGAAGCCTTTGAAGTTTTAAAGTAATCAGATGTATGATATTCAATATTGAGGAGTATGTTATTCTACACAAAGCTAGAGTGAATATAAATGTCTGTAAAATTATATTGTGAAATAAAATAATAAATTAACGCTTGAGGATAAATCTTGTAGATTAAATAGGAAAGATTAAGAAATATTTAACATATTTATACAAAAAATACCAATTTGGATAGTTTTAAAAGATAAAATCACCTTTAATCAATATAAGTATCAAGAGAAGATGAACAATAAATAGGCAAGCAAATTAAAATACAAGTTATAAACTAATATCTAAAATAAAGTCAGCTTCAAGAAACAGACTTTCCTACAAACCATCTGGATTTCAACTCTCATCATATTTTAGCCTAAATTAAAGGTGTCTTGAAGGTAGCATAAATGGTAAAGAAAATGTTATGAGCTTCTTAAAGCACCCCATTTATTCTCTGTCTCTTTCAGCACTGAGAAGGCTATGGGAAGATATGGGCAGACATTTCTTCCTAAGGGGCTAAAGATAGGAATTTTCTGGGTAATAATGTCTATCTAAATTCATCACAGAGAGACTTCACTTACAATTCTCTCTCTAGCAAGGAACATTGTTTTCCATCTATTTGTGATTCTTCAGGAAATGATCTGCTCAGTTCTGTAGATTAAGATATACTGTATTAGATTTTGAGGTATTGTGCTGACATCTAACCTAAAAATCTAACCTTTTTTCTAAGGCATCAATACCTCTCCTAAAGCAAAACCTTCCCAATCTTCATAAAGAGGAAAAAAAAATCTTCTTTTCAAAACCTGAAATTTTCATGTTAATTTTCATCTGATTTCAAGAAATGCTGATAAAATGGTTGAACAAAACATGAAAGTAGATTTTACTTAAGTAGTCAGTTCATTTTCTATTATCAGTAGACTGTTTAATTTGTCAGAGAGTACTTTGAGAAGGGAATGTTTACAGGTTTAATTAATTTAAAATTATATAATTAGCCACATTATCACAGTTAACAGAATCACAGAAATTACTGAAGAAGAAAGCCTATTAGATTATTCTCCTAGTCTCCCTGCCAAAGCAGGAGTACTTCCTAGGCTATTGCTCACAACACTTGATTTTTAATGGAGTTTAAAATACTTTGTAAAAGGTGAACATATTTCAACCTCTCAGGAAACTAATGAGTGGAGTTTCACAATCCTACATCTGCATGAGCTATTCAGATGTAAGGCCCTGACTTTGCAAATGTTAGACACTGAGTCAGTTTTTATGTACCAAGTCATTCACTGATATCAGCTGATGACAATCTGTGCCCACTGGACCACAAAGGACATAAGAAGTGTTCTTCTCAGCTTTTCTGGGGAGTCTTATTTACAATTTAAACATTGAAATGCAGTTTTTCTATGGCAAATGATAATAGATATTCATGATTTGAGTAAGGGCAGTTTTCAGTCTATCATGAGGGAAACAGGAAAGGAAAAGAAATAAGAAAGGAATGACTCAAATTCTGTAATGAAATTTCATTAAATAAATGGTGGAGATGATGGGAATCTAAGGAGGTAAGGAAAATTTTTGTCCTAGCTATATATAGGATTAAAATAGCCACCAGATGCTTTAGCTGTTGTGTTTAGCCTCATACTTGGAAATCATCACAATTCAGGAGCTGATTGGATTTTCAGGGATCCTAGCTGAGTCTGAGGAGAGGTGGTGGGTGTAAGGCATAAGCTGTGACTCTTGATTAACCTTCTAGAGGCAGCATAAAGTGAAGTGGATGTCCAAAGATAGCTCATTCCAAACACAGCTTAGGAAAAAAAATTGATTTTAAACAAGGAATGTGGTTCTCATGGCTACCTGAGAAAATTAGAACTTCACTACAGTTGCATCATCAACTTTTAGACATAAATACAATACTAGGCCCAGAAAATTCAGTAAAAGTGACAGTTTTTCAACAAAAAATAATGTAATATCAAATTCTGCTAGTCAAAACTATAGTTAGGAAACACCAATTTCAAGGATAAGGAAGGTTTGAAAGAATTAGGGAATGAAGACAGTTTCTGATTATTTGTGCTCAGACTCATGTGACATGTACTGAATCATTTTCTATTCCTTGTAGAAAAGCTCATGTGATGTTTGTCAACAGATTATTCTAGGAAGAAGAGTTCAACAGATTTCCTCAGTGTTTAAAATGGTTCTGATTCTCTTTGTTTTTTCTTTTGAACATTTAATTGAAAAACTATCTCAGTAATTTTAGTTTAGGCAAGATGCAAAAATGAAAAATCCTATGAAGTAGGATTAGCAGTGAAGACTATTATCTTTCATACCATGAAGAAAAAGTAAGCTGTCTTTGCAACAAGTAAGGTAATGCAGAACAACTTTGCAGAGAATGCTGAATTCAGATATTTTCAGGTATGCTTCTTGAGAAGAGATTGTGTATATTGTCGCTGGTGACACCACTGACAGCTCAAACATCTAAAAATAATTTCCATCACTTTTGTTATCAAGCAGTGGAGCTGCAGGAGCTAGGAGAACTCCCCTTTGAGTCTCACCTGAATTTGTTCTGTGGAGACTTTAGAATGGTCTACTTAAATACATCTGCTAGAAATCACTGGACCAATTAGGAAAAGACCTCTGAGATCACCAAATCCAACCTTTGACCAATCACTACCTTGTCAACCAGACCAGAGCACTGAGTGCCACAGGCAGGCATTTCTTGAATACTTCCAAGGATGGTGATTTCACCATCTCCCTGGGCAGTCTGCTCCAATGCCTGACTGCTTGTTCATTGATGAAATTATTCATGATGAGATTCCAACCTGAATCTCCCCTGGTGCACTGCAGGCCATTCCCTCTTGTTTTGTTCCTGGTTGTCTGGGAGAAGAGCTAGACTCCCACCTGGCTGCACCCTCCTGCCAGGGAGTTGTAGAGAGTGATAGGGTTCCCTCTGAGCCTCCTTCCCTCCACGCTGAGTCTCCCCCCCTGTCCCTCAGCTGCTCCTCACCAGCCCTGTGCTCCAGACCATTCCCCAGCTCCATTGCCCTTCTCTGGACACACTCCAGCTCCTCAATGTCCTTCTTGCAGTGAGGAGTCCAGAACTGGCCACACCAGTGGCCTCACCAGTGCTGAGTACAGGGGGGCAGTCACTGCCCTGGTCCTGATGGCCACACTTGGCCACACTTCCTGTGTACTTGTGGTCCTCACTAACCAAGGTGCAATTTAACATTGCAGTGTTTCTTTGTTCCACTGATTCTTTCTGGCCAGATGTTCCTAGAGCATCTGTTATTGTGATGCTGAGACAGAGCTGAGTGCTCACCGCATACAGGGACAGCAGGGCACAAACCTCCCTTTTACCATCTGTTAAAATGATTTGCTGAATCCACCCATCACATCAATGGAGGCTCTGTGTTAGCCAAAGGGAACAAAATGGTCATATATCAGTTCACTGCCAGTATTCACACAACATGCAGGGCCTGGAATGTCCTGTGATCTCGCACCTGTATTGTAATATTGTGTGTTACAAAAATATTTTTCACAAACAGGGATATATTGGATTATTTTATGTAATGACAAAGGTATGAATACAAGATAATAGTCCAAGTGAAAACATAACAAGAAGCTGGCTACACAACTTTATCTCAGTACTATAGTGGAAGAAGCTGCTCTTCAACGCCCCACTCTAGCCAAGAAAATTGAGCTTGTATTGTACCTGCTGTTGTACAGAGAGTTGTTTAAACTTCTACAAGATTAGCATTTAATAAAAATAAGAGATGAATGAATATGAAAAAAAAAAGGGCAAAAACTATTGCATTGCCTGGGAAAATAGGATTCAAAATATAAGAAGAATGTGCATTTTATGCACTGTAGAACATTAAATATCTTTATGAGTAGATCAGACTGTCCAAGAATATGAAAAAGAGTACTCTAGTATTTGGTTAACATTCAGATTTTGAAACCTAAAGAATGAAAGCACAGCAAGGAAATGAAATGTTGACACACTGACTAGACCCTTTACTTATTTAAATGCATATTTATGGATTTCTCCAGCCCTGCCTCCCTGTAAGTCACTCACTTAGGTTTACATAGGGAGTCCTGCTAGGGAGCACCCAAAGGCATCATACAAAATCAATACAAGAACAAAATTGCTTAAATATTCATGAATACAAATGTATAATGCACATGGTCTCCATTTAGTCTGAAAAGCAGGCAAGGATTCCAAGGATTTATTTTTTTCATATGCAAGAAAGTACCAATTTTGCAGTGAAGAGTTCATTAGAAATGCATTAGATTAGATGAATACAAAACTGTACAAATAACTACATGCTCTTTAAAACCTGGCATCATTGTCTCTGTGGTGCCAGGTGAGCAGGTAGAAAAGCAAGCACACAGCTGATCCATAACCCTCACAGAAACCTCATAGTTGCAGTGGCTATGAAACATCATGACCTCAACTCACTTTCTGTGAGAAAGATGACAAAGTACCATCTTTAACATGTACATCCCTCATAAACAAATATTCTTATTATAAATGTATTTGTGTTATAAAAATTTTTCTACACTCCACTTATTTCAACAAGTCCCCAGTCTCCTTATGTCTGTCACCCAGCAATGTGTTTTATCTCAGTTATTCCTGGAACACTATTTTAACAGGCATGAGTTCTGTGAGGTGCAGATGATGGATATTGTTGTTCTTCTATTATTTCTAGAGAGTCCCATATTGTTATTATATTTCTAGAGTCCATACCTCTCCGGTGTATTCTCATGGCTGCAGATCTTCACAGCATGGACTCCTTCTTCTGCATGCTGTTCTCTCAGGTCAGGGCTCCTCCAAGGCTCTCCCTGACTGGCTATCCCACCCCCTTTTATCCTGGTCATCTTCATTGGTTACAGCTGCAGCCCAATTAAGGACATCGCAGCTGCAGCCCATCGAGGGCAACCAGGATCTCTGGGGCAAAGCCTCTATACAGATATTTAAATACAATACATATCTTCTACTATAGGATATGTCTGGATAGCCCTGAGCACTGTGCTCTAGGGAACCCCCTTGGGCAGGGAGGTTGGACTAGATGGCCTCCAGTGGTCCCTTCCAACCTTAAACATTCTGTTATACTGTGATAACAAATCAGAGTTTCCATGAGATACAGAACTGTTGAGGTCTCAGTTCCTCATTTCCTAAACAATTAACTTTCTTTCTGGGCAGTCTAACATTTTGTGCTGTTTCTGCATGTACTTTATAACCTCCCACAGAGTACTTTGGTGCCAAAATGAGTGCTATTTCCATTAGTAGCAGACTTCCTTTGATGTTATGCAAAAAATCTTGTTAGCATTTGGGCTAATAAAAGCTATTAACAGTGAACTTGTGACTCTTCAAGTTGTGTTTATCCTGCTGGCCCTACTACCTATCTTTATGAAAGCAGAGATAGCTTCTTAAAAATCATTAGAAAAAGAGAAAAAGACTCATTTCCAAGTGTCCCCAATGCCTCACATTGTCATAAGGTGCCTTCATGGGTTATTTCAGTGGCCCTTTTTGAAAATTAGTCTTTTTAGTGGTGCTGTCACACATGAAGCCATATCTGGAGTAAGGACTTTTGAGAGGCCTATCCCATACACAAGATCAGGGGAATATTGCGAGATAAAAGCTCAGCATCTCATCTCCTTATCCATTCCAAGCAAGGCTTTGACTATCCAGTCTCATGACTTTCTAGATCACGTAGTAACTTTTCTTATAGTTATGAAACAAACAGAAAGCTCTCTTTTAGCGAGACTATTTTTCTTTTTTTCCCATTTGATTACATTTGAAACTGTTTGCTCCAAAAAACTGCATTTGAGTGTATTGAGCTAATGTGGTTCATAACTTGGGTTGAAGGGGACAAAAGAGAGAAAGGGCTTGATCCTAAAAGACAAGTTTGCCTTGACAAACCAGCTGAAAACCTTCTGGCTTTCAGAGATTTTGTGTTTGAGCTTAATCAGGTTATGGACAATGATGTGATGTCCATCCAGTGCTTTTTATAATGTCCTGTTGCCACAGTGCCTTCTATAGTTCTACAGATCAGGACCTGATTTGGATTAAAAAATACACAGAGACATGTGTGTCTCATTAGAAAAAATAAATCAGTTATGCATATTTTAATACTGTATGCCCTGTGGATGTGTGGGTATAGATGAAAGAGGCTTGGCTTAACTTTCTGTGCATACTCAAATTTCTTTTACATAGAATCATAGGAAAAAAACCCAAACTTAGTTGTTTTGAAGCTTTATTGAAACAAAATATGGATTCTGGGGCAATGGAACAGGGTTTTTTTTTGGAAATACTGGAGACTAAGAAAATATTTACTTTATTTCCTTCAGCATAATTTAAAGTGAGCTATTTAATGATAGGTTCTATAAACTGAAATTGAACAATTAGTACCCAACAAAGGAAAATCACTTTAACATATTTTCTAGTGAAAATCTGAAGACAAATTAAATAGTAGTATCACCTTATCTGCTCTCTGCAGCAAAAAATCCAGAAAAGGCTAAGAAAATTTGTCTTTAAAACCAACTAATTCTTATTCTTTAAATGACAATAAGTCATTATTTACAGTTGAGTAGGTGATCTGGGTACTATATTATCTCTGATTTAAAAATCTGACCTGTTATCTAAGAATTAATGTGTGACTAATTCTATGGCCTTTTGAAGATTAAGTGAAGTAATTCCAGAATCTGTCTAAATAAATAAATACTTGGCATACAGAAGTTCACTCTTACAAACATATCTGGATCTCATTATGAAATTTGACTTTAGGTGAATCAAACTGCAATAATAATTGTTTTTAACTTTTGGGAAAGACAAGTATCCCTGATACTGAGTTTTATCAGTAAAACCAAAATGAAAAGCTGTGCTTAAAGTTGAAATTATCCTTTATTACTTTCTAAATAAATTATGTTTTATATATAAAGTTTCTGAGCTTCTTTTCACATACTCTTTTGGAAAACTACTTTAAATATTAAACATTATGTGTCCATTGTTCATATTTGAGTAATCTTATATTTTTTCCTTGAGTTCTTGGTCTATAAATATCCTGGGAGAAGTGCATCACTTGATATATACAGAAAGCTTATTTTTAATTAGTCATGAATATTTAAACCCAGACAGTCCTACCTAAGCCCTACTGGACTCCACAACCACAAGGGGGCAGAACAAACATTAATCACAGAAGTCCAATTCTACTTTCTCTCAAGAAACTCATTCCTTAAGCGTAGCACCAGATTTCTCTTCCATCTGGATTAAAACATCTTTGCTTTGCTAGAGACATTTTCCCAAGAAGTTTTCATGTCCTTATCTTTTATAATTACACTATTAAAAATTAGAAAAAAGGAAAAAGAAAAGGAAATTATTATATTATTTTCTAGAAATCTTTAAGGAACCACTTAGAAACCAAGGATGATAAAGAAAAAGGGATCATTTCTCTTGTCCTTTATTTTCTCAAATGTGAAAATTTTAGGTTCTTATTTTGTTGTTAAAACAAAAACAAAACAAACCCTTCAAATTCTGAGAGTTCTCTCAATTAAAGCTTTAAAGTTTTCTTTTAATCCTTTTGATTCAAAACAGGAACATTCATGTTTAATCCCAACAAGGCAAAAAACACATTAGTATGATTATAATGTGAATTATATTGAGGGCTCAGGAGTTAGTAGTCTTTTCTGTCAATATAGAATATATATGTTAAAGGTAGCAAAATAGTTCATGTTATTAATATGTTCATTTTGTTTTGATGCTTTCCTCCATAACTATCATAAACCTAAAGGCCAAGATATCTGGTGCAGTAGTGAATTTTCTGTGCTAATAGTTTTTATTATATAAGGAAAATCATATCACATACAGAGAGTCTGTCATTTAAATATTGCCAAAGTAGGTTGTGGGCTTCAGCCCTCACAGTTCTTCACCAAGAAAATACAGCTCTGATAAAAAGGGGGAGAGTGGATGCACTAGAAATAATCTGCATCCAAATAGTAGCAGGCCCTGTTTACAAACAGAATCTGTTTCAGAGCAGTTGGAGGTTATTTTCATAGAAATGTTAGCAGACCAATTTATGGCTCACAATTATATTTCTCTGCTTGCCAAATCATAAAGTGGTCGCCAGACTGAGATCCGTGCCACCTTCATTCTGGCTCCCAGGAAAATGCTTTGCTGCGGGCCTCTATGGAGTTTTAATGAGCTGCAGAGGACTGGGAGCATCTGATGCATGGCAGGAGACCAATCTGTGTATTAATACAGTTGTATAAATATATTAAAACACATAAAAATCCATAATGCTCTGCACATACCTGTCCTGCTTCTGACAGAAATGAAGTGCCGACAGAACCACACATTATTACAGTTCAGCTAATGGCCAGACTGAGAATAATGCTGTGGCTGCTAGACAGACAGGAGGCAAATTGCACTGCCTGAAGGAAAAGAATGAATTTCCTCATCTTCATGTTATACAAACCATGGCCTCAATTGCAGGCCATTCTCTGGCATTTTAGAGGACGCTGCTTTCCATACCAAGGTGGAATGAACCTTATCTCAAGAGCACACACCACCACAGGTGTTGCACAATTTTGGGATTGGGATTGGTATTCCAGATGGTTTTGGAAAACTGAAGAACAGCTCTGTAAAGAAAATAAAAGGAAAGATAATGGAAATAAAACCAAAATTGTGTTTGGCTGACAGTATATGGTACTTGAGTACAAGGTGTCAGCTGTCTGCTTTCTAGGAGAGAAGCTGAGGATTTACGGTTGCAATTAATCATCAGCAGTTTCAGGCTGCTTGGGAAAAGACAAACTAGAGACAATAAAAATGAGCACAGGAGATCAGATATGTAATTTTTTATTAATACTCCTTTATTTTGCATTGATAGGATCTCAGAGCATGAAGTAGATTTGGAGTAGATAAAAGCATTGCAGGCTTTTAGACTCCAGAGGGTGAGAAAAACTACACCCATTAGAATTTATTTAAAGGAAACCAGAAAAGGTATTCCTAAAAAATAATGCCTGAAAGGGGATCTTTATTTAACAGGAGGGAGAGGAAAAAAAAATACAAAAGAAAAATTGTGTCTGTTTTCAGATCTGCAAAGATTGCTTCCACAAGAAAGGGAGTAGTTGATTGTTCATATCCATATTTTAAAAATTAAAGAAAAAAAAAATTAAAGCTCCCACACCACTTAGGGCCAAGGCATCATCAGCCAAATGGCAAAACTTATCAGCATGGCAGATAAACCCCTGTTATTTTTCTACTGTAACTTGGCACTTTCTGGCCACAATATTTTTGCCTTGATTGCAGTTCAGTTTAATACAGTTGGGATGATCTGATAAAAATCGAGAATGAATTTAGCGAAGAGACCATTTTTCATACCACAAAAAGTGAGTCAGATATTGACTTAATGGATTTGGAGAAGGCTTAGATGAGTCATTCTTCTCCTGGTTAATTGATATTGCTAGGACATGCTAAATGTATCCCTAAATAGCGAAATAATTTATAGAATGTGCTTTTCTGGCTGTTAATTGTGCAGCTGGATAACTGCATTTAAAAGCTCATCCAATTCTCTTGAAATCACTAGAAGGTTTTCCACTGACTCAGAGGAAGCTGAAGTAGCTTTTCAGGGACCATTGTCAAAGGCAAGAGGTGATCTGACTGTATCAAAAATTTCAGGATCTTATTACTTTAAATGTGCTGTATCCTTAGAGTTGTTCCAAAGCTCCAAGGACAGAAGAAACCCTCCTTTATCATCCTTTTACTTTCCTAAGAAGGAGATAAATCTGATGTTTGGTTTGTATTTTCTTTTTTAAGGACTCTGACCTTTTCCAATAGCCTTAAAACATTTCATGCATACAAACTTCAGGCCACAAAGCAGTTGACAGTTTAACAGTTTGAATTAGAGCTCATTTGGGATCCAAGACTTACATGGTATTATCTCCTCTTGATGTATGTCTTCTGAAGTGCCTGTATTACAAATATTTACTATAAACTCTGCTGTGATAGTCTCTGGTTTGTTTTTTCTTTTTTTTCCTCTGAAGTTCTTACATGTTATAAACTCAGAGTAAAAAATACAAACAAAATAGTAAAAATTCTAGGAATAATGAAGTAACTTGATCATTCATTAGTTATTGACATGTAGTATTCACTAATCCAATCCCAGGGAAAGGAGGAGCATGTCCACTTTAGTGCTTTTTAAAACAGATATTCTGACTTTCATTAATAATACAATATATAAAAACATACATGCTAATGTGGGAAAACAGGAGACTAAATACATTCAGCCACTGAAAAAAAATACAAAGCTGCTTGGAAAAAAAGTCAATTAACATTATCTTGTGCACATAAACTAGAATAGTTTGTGGTATCTTATTCTGTTGAAACAGGTAAGTTTTGAAAAGAGATGCAAAATAAATAATCCAAAAGGGGGAGGCCCTTTGTATTTATATGAATGTCAGCTCTGGACTTTTTTATTATAGTCAAGAATTGAGCAGGAAAACATCTGAAGCAAAGCAGATATTTCTGCTTTCTTTTTAATAGTTAGCATTTAATTTTTTTAAAATTTTTATTATATTTTTTTTATCAGGAGGTCACCAGACTTGAGTTCTGATAAAAGGCCAGAGGAGACAGATTCCAGAGACAATCCTCTGAATGGCACATTCAAACTGAGACAGAGCTGCTGAGCTTTCTTCCAGCTTTTCTCAGCTGCAGTGATAGTGCTAGGATCTATCAAGAGTTACAAAGGTCACAAAAACACCTTGAATTGTAGAAGAAAGACGACACAAAGATTTGCCTTGGGATAAAATATTTAATTGTCTGTGTAATGTAAGGCTGTCCATCATTCCAGCTGTAACAGAGTTTGTGGTGTGAAGCTTAGGGAGCAGTTGATTGATTTTCAGCAGGAATATGTTAGAAGATGTGGTCACAGGGCCTGCTCCTAGGTGAAGTGAAGTGATCAGGTCCCTAAGGCAGTGCAGCATCAGCAATGTCTGTATCCCATGGATCTCAGGAAGGATAAATCACAGAGGCAACCAAGAGGGCAGGGGACTGCACTCCTTTGTGAGCTTCTCCTTATCTTGCCAGAACTGCTCATCTTATCAAAATCAGACCAAAGAAATATACAGACTTGGGCTTACCTATGTATCACCTTTATATAAGTAAAGAAATATATCAAATAACTTTTTCAAACAACAGCATCAAGGGGTAAGTTTTCTGACTTAAAAAATGAGGAACTGAAATTCAGGGGTTATGTAGTTACTGAGCTCTGTAACTAGTCTCTTCTTCCCTACAGAAGGTAGTTGGGTTGTTTGTAAGGAGACAAAATTTTGGTCTGTTATATTCAAGAATTTATCAACAACTCAGCATGCCTGTTCATATGGAAAAAAAAAAATCCATATGGAAGTCTATATTCACATATCCAGTGTGAATCTGGGACAGTGAAAACTTAGGTACATGTCCAGGCCAGGCTGGATATAGCTCTGAGCAATTCAGTCTAGTAGGTGTCCCTGCCCAGGGAAAGGGGTTAGAACAAGAGGATTCTTAAGGTCCCTTCCAACCCAAACTTTCCTGCAATTCTTAAATACTCCGTGTATCATTGTTTCTTGATTTAGCTCTACTGAAACAACACAAGATCTTCACAGAAATCTTCAGCACCATTCAAGGTGAGTGATTCAGCTTTCTGTGATGAATTAATATCCACTGGAAAAAAAAAGTTCTATTGCATAGAAAATGCAATAAGTGCTTAATAGCACCATGCTACATCATTGAATTAATTTGCACTTTTGAGTTTTAATCTGTTCATCTTTGGGGGATGAGTGTTATTATAGACAGTGCTAGTTCTGGACACTGCTTGGAGAATTATTTGAGAAATGAATTAGAGAAATAGAGGAAAGTTATTCATCTGCATGTGAAATAGTCTGAGAAACCCTTCTGCAAGCACAGCATGGACTAGAAGCCAGAGACACAGTAAAGACCATGAAAAATATTCTGTATAGAAGCTGTATTTGGCTCAGCTTTATCCAATTTTCTGTCACAGGAAAACAATGATCTTCAGCTTTTGACAGTGTGCACAGAGATTAAAAGGGACAAGCGAAAGCATTACTATCACTATTTGGAGCTCTTTCAGCATATCAAAACCAAAGTACTTAACTTCTGCACCTCAATTATTCTACTGTCTCTCTGAAGTACTTTGTACAGTGCCTTATCTACTAAACCAAGAAGGTGCATTTAAAGAAATACCAGACTGAAGATTTTCTATTCCTTCCCTTAGCAAAATCTCGTATCTAGGCAGCTTTATACATTCTCCTATCTGCATCTAATATTAATAGCTTATTCATTATGTCAGCCTCTGGAAAGTTAAGAATTATTACCTTCATTTTACAGACACAGTCAGGTATGGGGGAGGGTCAGGAGAGCTGGGTGTATTCAGCTTCCCCAGTCAATAGGAGCTGGTTTGCACACTCCTGAAATTTGATTCACAAACTATTTATCAGAGACAGGAGACAAATAAATTACAAAATCTGGATTAGCAAACTTTATGAAGAGCAGAACACTGAAAATAAAATACTTTTGTTAGCCACACAGAAATTTGATTCATTTATGACCATAATTTCTTGCTATTTTGAAAGAATTTGAGCAAATGGATTAGCTCTTGCACAAGGTTTTAATAAAAAAACCTGCTGTTAAGTAAAAAACCCCATACTACCACATGAGACACACCATCCCTTTGGCACTAAAAGTCCTCATCTTGCACTAGTTGCAAACCTTCTTACCTCAATAACTTAGCAAGCAGAACAATGACATGAGGGTTAGGTGATTGGCAGCACTTAATGATGTGCCAGCAGCGAGCCCTGAACAGCCGAATGCAGCTCCTCACCTCCTCCCTCAGCCACGCTCCTCTCAGGCTGACAGTTCTGCAATCATTATACTCTTTATAAATGGCTTGTGACTGCAAAGTCTGCTTACATTGCTGCTCCATGGTCACTAGGACCAGTTCTCCCAAATTACTGTATCATCAGGTCATGGTACTTTCCACTAGAAGCTTAAAGCACTTTATGGCAAAGGAGGAGTGAACTGTATTAATTGCATGCTTGGTCATAAAACACAAGGTCTATTCTTAGGTAATACCTGGTCCTTTAGCTTCAATACTTGAGAAAACTTTCTGCAAATGTTTTAAAATATGCTATTTACCCAAATATCTAATATTAATTTCCTATGTTTCCTTCATATTGAGAAGGTTTTCTTGGTGTTTCAAGCCCTGTGTGTCTGAAAAACGAGGCACATCTATTTTTATACAGGCACAAAGCATTATAATAACATATTATTTGTTATTATAAATAAGGTTCTGAGCTAGAAAACTACACGTATTTCCTTTGTTATCTCTATTGTTAAAATTGCCTCACCACCCTCAAATAAAACCTATGATTTCAATACTTTACTGAGTTCATTTCAGTGAGTATATTCCAGGTCCCTTGTGAAACCTCACCTCCCACTCAGATGCCAAAAAAGTGTTGACTTCTAGGAAAACTCAGCCTTACAAATGTTAAATACACAAATGTCTAATTATGCAAGGGAATCTTAATCCAGAATATAACTTAATGCTACAATCTGTACAGCCTGGTTTGATTTGCCAATTAAATCTGTGTGAGATACAGAACTTATCTTTTACAGTTTCAGTGGGAGTGTAATAAAACAACAGGTTTTGAGGAAGACCATAACCTCAATGATTGGTTTTTTTTGTTGAGTGGAAAATGGAATTCAGTCAGATTGTTTAAGTGACTCATTCTGCCTTGGAATGGGAAACAAAACCACTAGAATTTTTTTCCAATTGATAAATAGAAAAGAAACAAAACCAACCCAACAAAACCAACCAACAATAACCTCCTCCACAAAGATGGGAAAAACAAGAACGCTTCCTCCTGAATTTCCAGCTGCAGCTACATTTCCTCCTGGAATTATAGCTTCTTAGAGCCTTCAATCTGTTTTCTTTGTCCTAGCTGCCAGTTAAATGAACAGATGTGCTGATGAACCTCCTTCTCCTTCTCCTTCTCCTCTGAAGATTTAATTCTACTGTCCACAGCTTATTACATTCTGGTTTGCTTTCAGTAGCACTCAAAGAGCACCAATACAGACCTTGTGTGGATGTCAAACCCCTATAATAACCATGCAATGAATGCATATCCCAAGATGACTTCAAGAATAATTGCAGTTGTATCAGTCTATTTGACAGGATAGTGCAGCTGCTTAACATTGTCATTACCTGCACATCACCAGTCTTTATCTGCAGACTACAGATCATTGCTTACCTCATGCATAACTATTTGCCAGCATGACAGGAGCTTTAAAACAATAATTTTGTAGTCATCAAAGTTGTATGAAAAGCTCATGGCCCCTCACAAAACATGGTTGTGAAAGATTTTTTGCACCAAAAAAAAAGGAAAACGTTTCTTAAGAGATCTGCTACTAGACCTTCTCAGTCTTTGCAATGACAATTTACATTTGTCAATGACATAAAAATCTTAACCCAAGACAGCAATTAATTTCTAAGAGGGAAGAAGAGATATCAAAGATAAAGCAGGGATGATGTAATAATAGTATTTTATTTAGCAAATCAATCTATTTATTGAGTAGAACAATTTATAGAGCTCTGATATATTATCATCATTTTGACTTCTTGGCTTTCTCTATTTATAGTACTGTCCTTGCTGTTGTAGTCAAACTGTGATATCTCTCCTTATTCTATTTAATATTTATTAATGTTATTTTAACCCTACCATGGCAGTTTGTACTACTTCACTTTCATTATACCCTATTACCTTTGGAGAAGACTAAATTACTGATAATTCATCACCAGTGTCATACACCTTTTTTGCCAATTTCTGCATTCAGAATCGTATCAAATTATCTAAATCACAAAATTAGGAAATGAAGTCTGATTTCAGGCCTAAGAATAATTTTCTTACTTACCAGCACAACTAGGAAGGACTACTAATTTAATCTTATCTTTTCAACAGAAAATCATAACAGAAAACGTGCAAGAAAGTGGCCTCATAGATACAGAAAAAAAGAATGAAAAGCTACTCTCCAGTGTTCAAAATTCATACCCACATCTTAAGTCATGAATTTTTTACCCAATAAATTCACTCTAAAGATTTTTCCTGTATTTTCTCTCAGATTATTCACTATTTTTACTCCTAAACTGCAGCACATGGAAACACTGAGTCCAGACACCTATCAAAGTGTTACCTTACCGTTACTTGTTTCCTTCCTGCCAGAAGACCACACCCCATCCTCCTCTTTCTCCCCAGTTTTCTACTTTAGTTGGAGACAAATTGCAAGGATGGATTAGTGGCCTCTGGAAGCAAGACTGCTGGGTGCAGCCATTAGGGAGCACTCCTGCCTCATGTCTCTTCTGGGCTGGAAATCAGGAGTTGGTCCATGTGAAGCCCATTGCAAAATTCCTGATAACCTTGGTTAGCATAGGTAAGTCTTTTATTTTTGAAAAAGGCTATCCATTTTTTTTGAAAAAGAAAATTCTCCGAATTTGCACTGGTGGACACTAACTCGGGCGAGTCTCCAGCTCAAGAGACCCCTGACAAAACTGGGAGAAGCAAACTCAGTTCTTTCCCTCAAAGATAGAAAGTGGTGGGAAGGAAGAGACAAGCAAACAGCAACTGCCCCCACAGAAGAGAAAACTTTTCATTTTTCTGTGTCTCCCAGGGCAGCTACCAGAAACAGGAGTGCTGGGATCCATGGCTGTTCCTGGAGATGATGATAACAGCTTTCCTGTGATGCTGCAGTGCAAGATCCATTTTCCCAGAGCTTACTGCCAGCATGAATAAAGAGCTCTGACTTCTGAGAAGAGGGAGTGTAACACAAGGCAGAGGGATTTTGCATTTCTTGCTTATTTCAGGGACATTATTGGTGTTGCTCCAGCCATGGACTTATCAGACAAACAGCAAACAAAGCTCCATCACTCCACTGAGAGCTGAGAAGAGTATTCCTCTGGATGCTTTGTTTTGCTTTCTAAAGAAGCAAAGAAAAATAAAGACATTTTCTCAAGATTCAGCAGGTGACTGTCCTCTGTTGAAAATAAAGCCATAATTTCAGCTCACTCCTCACACTAGTTGCCTTCTCTATATCCACCAGAACTTATATTCAGTTTGAGCTCCCTGGGTTTCTTCCAGGAGCCTATTTAGCTAAAATATTTGGACAGCTGGGACACAGCAGGGAAGAAAATGAGAGACAGGGCTGACTGTGTAACCAGTTGAGTTCTTTTCCTGCTCTTCAGACTGACTTGCACAATCTTGGGCATGTCATAACCTTTCTGTGTCTCAGCTCATATGCTTTCAGATAGGTACAATTATAAACCTTTCAGGGTTTTTCTGATGGTGGATTTTACTCTAAAGTACATGGCTGAGAGCAAGCGTGTGAAAATCACTATATAAACAAGTTACTCAGCACTAACAGCCCTCTAAAAATAGAATCAGAAATGCTTTTATATTATCAAATGTTAGACCAGGAAGTATTATCTTTTTCCAAGTATCACTGCAAGGTTAATGAATTCTCTTTTTGTTGAGTGCTGTGTGTCAGAATATTATTGTGTTTAATATAACCAGTGTGTAAGGTGCTGCTGTGCCTATGAACTTTGGGCACAGATACACAAAGCACAAAGCAGTTATATTCTGCAGTGATAAAAACTAAAACAAATTCATCATTGCAATGACAGCTTTCTAGCAAATATTTTATACAAAACATGAATTTCCTAAGGTACACTCTAAAGACTGCATTTAGGGAATTAAATGCATACCTCCTGCTATTTTTGGATTTTAAGAAAAAAACCAAAAACAGTCAAAAAGTTGCATGCCTTAATGAATTCAGGAATTTGAAAATGAAGTTTGGCCAGTTTGTTTCCAACCTGGGTTATTGAGACCTAATGGTTACCCATTGTTAACATTATTATTATTATTATTAATATTATTATTATAATTATTAGCATTAGCATTGCTAACTATCTCACTGTTATCGGAGAGCTACATGAATTTAGGAGAGAAGATCCCACTGACTGGGATCTCTCCCTGTCTGGAAACAAGCTCTCTCCCCCTGCCCTTACTTGCTCTTTTACACCTCCTCCTCTTTTTGCCCTTCCTTTCCTCTCTTCTCACTCAGCTCCATGAGACAGAAAAATAGAAATTAATAAGAATCCCCGTACCTTTAGACTAAAATTCAGGGTTGTTTTTGTTCTCATGTTTTAGAAACTGATTATCAGTATGTATCTTATTTGTCTTTGCACAATTTCTTGTCTGGAAAGTCAAGAAATCATATACTGCCACAGACTAGTATCCAATACTCCAGAGTTACGATCCTGCTTATCGAATTGATGTACTTAAGGGTCCAGTCTTCCCCAAAAGGGCAAAAATACAGAAGAAAACATAAAGCAAGGTATTTGAAATCAAAGAGAGAGAGAGATGAAGTCTATAGATAGGTGAGAAAGTCACTCTGAGTAAATAGAAATTAGCAGGAACACAGCAGCAGGAAGATAGCTCTATAAAATATGTACTTTCCTTCTTAAATTAAATTTGGGATTTCAGTTCATTTGAATGAATGAAGATATGAAGAATTCAAAATTAAGCAAAGAAATAGAATCAATTTTGCCATCCCATTTTTAAGAGGGTGTGCTGATCCCAGACAAGAAACAATGCTTTGACAGGTAATTAGCTGTTCATAGGAGCAAATAAGGTTTGCCAAGCTGCTACCTTTAAGGAGCCACTCTGCTTAAAGACAGTCAGCTCTTGATCAGCCTGACACACACAGATGCCAAGATCAAAGGACCAAGCAGACATCTGCAATGTCCCATCCCTAATGAGGGGAACACCTGAGGTTTGTGGGTGCTTGTGGTCAAAAGGAACAACAAAAGTCAGAGTGCCCTCAAAAGCTTACAAAGTTTTAGCAGTAAATTACACACTTGGCATGGAAATATGAATGTTAGTCCCTGAGTGTCCATGGAAACACAGGGCTGTGAGTTTTGGGTAATGGGTTGGTGGCAGCAGGGAGAAAAAGAGAGGTGAATCGAAGAGGGGGAGAGAGGAAGAAATAGACAAAGAAACAGAGGGAAAGAGCACTACTTCTGGCTCCAGTGTTGATCCAGCTGGGATGTCCAGGGTCCTGGGGGGCATGCACAGGGCAAGTACACTGGGCTTGATGGGATACCGTGTTTTAGACAAATTCTTCCCACCCTGGAGATAAGATTCTCACTTTCAATGCAAATTAGTTCTCACTCATAGTCCATTCTTCCAGAGCTTTCTAGAAAGCAGTTGGAGGTTTCAGGGTCTCTGGTGGTCGTGTTCACCCCCTACAGACCATGCAGACCTCCCAACCTTACTTCTGAGCTGTGCTCTGTTGTCCTTATCTCCAGGAGCAAGAACAAGCATGTTTGTCCCAGAAAAGTGCTGCCCTATCTCCATATGGCCCCTGCTCCAGCCACATCCTTTCTCACAGAGTGTTACTGCCAACAATCCTTGGCTGTTTTTATCAGCAATCCATGGCTGGCTCCACAGCTATATGTCTCTCTGTGTTTCAGACATACACACTAGCCCCATCTCTTTTAGGCTTCTACAACAGCAATATCTGAACTAATGACCTTAATGCTGCCTTAACAAACAGTGGAGTAATGGAATCACTCTTAGAGCATGATACAACATCTGCTGCGTCCCAGAAGTGCATGTTTACTTCATGGGCATAAGAACACCAAGGGCAGCTTGCTTCAGAGACAGATGTTTGTAATTTTCTTTAGGTAAGCTGGGTTGTGTGCCAGTTGGGAAGCCACTGCAAAACACAGAAAGACATTTCCAGTGCACTTGGATCTTTCAATCCCCGTTGCAACCAACGCTGCTGAGCTGTAAGTGGTATGCTACACAAATGCAATGAGCTATGCTTTACCAATTGTTTGTGCCAAAGGCTGCAAAGTCAGACCTAACACAAGTCTTCCATGAAAAGCACTACCCTCAGATGCTGTACTAATCACTGAAATATGTTAATGAAATTGGTGAAATTATGTATTTATTACTACGTCTGTTTCCTGACCCAGGGTTTTGATTTTCCTGTTTCCTCATTAAATTTTGCTGTGTTTATTTGCCACATTCACATTTTCATTACAGGGCTGGTGGTGAAAATACTTGGCAAAGAACACGTGGAAAAATCCAGATATTGAGGAATTCTAATGAATTAACTTAGTCATAGAACTATGTAAGTGGTATTTGACAGAATAGATGAACACACAATCAGTCCTGTACATTGACAGTAAAAAAAAAAGCCTGAAACATTGGTAAACAGTTACAGTTGGTTCCATGGCCATTATTGGGGCACTTGGGCGTGGTATTTGCGGGATCCTCAGGATGAAGGAGAAATTGAAAATCTGACTTCATGGTCTTAGAAGGCTTATATATATTATATTATATTATATTATATTATATTATATTATATTATATTATATTATATTATATTATATTATATTATATTATATTATATTATATTATATTATATTATATTATGCTATACTGAAGAATAGAGAAAGGATACAGACAGAAGGCTTAACAAGATATTAATTAAAAACTCGTGACTGACTCCTCAGAGTCCCAACACAGCTGGATGGTGATTGGTCATTAAGTAAAAACAATTCACATGAAACCAATCAAACAATGACCAGTTGGTAAACAATCTCCACACCACATTCCAAAGTAGGAAACACAAGAGAAGCAATCAGATAATTATTGTTTTCATTCTTCTCTGAGGCTTCTCAGCTTCCCAGGAGAAGAAATCTTGGCCAAGGGATTTTTCAGAAAATAAGACAGTGACACTTGGGTTCTCTTTATTTAGGAACAGCTGAAGCAGTCAGGTAGATTGCAGCTGCTAAAGGAGGAATATTCTGATGGAAAAAGTCAGGAGGCCTAAAACAGTGATAATCACAGTTTAACAGGCAATAGCAATTTGAAAGAAGAGCTTTCCTAAAGGTGATACATATTTGATGGGGTGGCAGGTTGGGTCCTTCCAAGCAGTAAATTACATGATGTAAACAGAAGGAAGCTCCCCATTTCTCGTATAGATACCATATATATTCTTATGATATATCATAACAAAGACAGTTCATATACTTAAATGGAGGTCATTCTGCCATCATTGCAGATTTTGAAATTTCTGAGAAGGATTTCAGTGTCTGTCTGAACCACAGGCCTCTGTAGCCTTCATAAAAAGTTACATCTGCAAAGTGGAGGGAGTACATCCCGCCTTCACATCAGATAGGGATAGTAAAATCCAGCAATGACTGAACTGCTCACAGAGTAGGAAACAGAAAAATGACTGAGACAATTGAGATCATTCATTCTGAAGAAAATTGTAGCCTTCCAGTACCAGAAGGGAGCCTATTTACAAGGACCTGGAGTGACAGGACCAGGACAAAGGGGAATGGCTTCAAACTGTCAGAGAGTAGGTTTAGATTGGATATTAGGAATAAATTCTTTACTCTGAGGGCAGTGAGGCCCTGGCACAGGTTGCCCAAAGAAGCTATTGCTGCCCTAACCCTGGAAGTGCTCAAGGCCAGGTTGGATGGGGCTTTGAGCAACCTGGTCTAGTGAAAAGTGTCCCTGCCCATGGCAAGGGGATGGAATGAGATGATCTTTAAGGTCCCTTCCAACCCAGGCCATTCTATGATGAATTCCATGAAAGTACAGACAACCCTAACTGTGGTCAGCTCAATAGTTTCAAAGGCTCAAGTACAGCAGTGCACTACTTTAAAAAAATAAGTAACAAGAGCTATTTTCAAAGGCACAAGTGTGACAAAGAGCCCCTCCCTCTCCATGTCCCTTCTATTATACTTGTGTGCATAAATGGCCACACACACCTTAAAAAACTCTAGAGAGGTGCCAGAAAACAGCAAATATTATGCACAAGAATATTTTTTACAAGTTAGGCACAAAGTTTTAACAATGAGGTCATCTTTGATATAGATGCAAATGAATTTAAGATGTTTCATAGCAAGCAGCTCCCACCCAGGGGATGTAAACAAGCTACTCCTGCAATAACAAAGCATTTGCTTGGCATCTAGAGCTTCTTAAGGGGGAAAAAAGAGAGAAATCATAGATTTTATGAAATGCCTTATTAGAAGACATTCCCAGGGGGAGAAGGGGTGTGGAAATGCAGAAGGAGTGTCAAATGCAGTAAGTTAATAAAAAGCAAATAAAATCCATATGTTTTAAATAAAGCCTAATGCATTATTCATAAAGAAAGTCTTTCTCTCACAAAGAAAGTTTAATGCATCATCCTGTTTACTATATTTTACAGCATCAATTAGAAAAGAGAGATTCTCTTCCTCTCCAGTTAGTAACACATCTCCACTATACAAGAAAAATTATTATGGGGTTTCATAACTTGATGAGAGATGTGTAAAAGTAAATCAGCAAGACTGAAAGGAAATCAGCATGTGAGAAAGGACAAGTGATTCCTTTATTGTGAAAATTCATTCAGTTTACAATGACTAGGTAATGGCAGGCCTGTTTTTCTCTTTTGGACCAGTTCACCTAAGATGTGACTGTGGGAAGGAGCAATGGAGGAGGAGGATGCTGGTTCCCAACTACCCCCAGATTTTCCTTCTCCAGAAAAGGACCAGACAAACTGTGGCCTCTCGGTGTGTATGGAGAGACACAAGAAAAAGCATCAAAAAGCAGAATTTAGAAGCATACATGGATTTTTTTTTTTTTATTTTCATTGTAGCTAGTCCTTAGGATAACATCTAGCTGGGCTCAAAGCCTGTGCTACACAGATCTAGCTGGGCTGTAACTGAATTTCAAGTGTTTTTAATATGAATTTTTAATCATTTTTAAGCTAAGAAAAGGAAACAGTTCCAAAGACATCCTTCCAGAAACATTTTACTGGGTGCACTACGGACATATTTTATGCTTACAGATGTGTCTTGTGCTTTTAAGATTGTTCTTTCTTTTTTTTTTTTTCCTCCAGCTGCTGTAGACACCTACAAACACAGCAGTGTCATGCCAGCAGGCAGATGCAAAACTCATCATGGACCATTATTAACTCCATTATTAACTGATAGTTGAATATTCACATGGAATGAGTAACTCTATAAGGAGAATGGATTAAGTCTGAAAACATGATGTATATGATGTGACAGTTTTGAACTTTGTCTGTCCTTAAATGTTCTTATTCAGTAGTCTGCTCTTAAGATTACACAGATTTGGATAAATAGGTGAAAACTTCAGCTCAAGTAGCTTCAGCTCAAGTAAAGTATTTTTTTAAATATCTTTAAAAATTGTATCAGAGAGCTTTTCATAGTGAAAGAGCTTTTGAGACTTTCAGATTTGTGTTGCTTTTCTCTACATAACATTTTCTTTTTCCCTGACCTTACCATATCAATTTACTAGCAAGTGTGGTGATAACTTCCAGTGAACAAGAATTAAAATGATAACTTTTCAGGAAAGTCCTTTGAGAAGATGCCCTTATTCCAGCTGAAAGCTCTAATTGCATGCACCACATGATGGCACAAGATCAGGCATGGGAAACACATTTGCATTTACATTTCAAATATACTCCATGACTTTTATATTTGAAAGTCTTCATTTCCATCTTCAAACCTCAGTTCCTAATGTTTCCTAAGAGGCTAAAATCTACTAGGAAGATTTATAGGGAGCAAGCAAAGAATCCTGTTAAGTATTGGTAGATATGCTTTCAGCAAGTGAAGATACATATATCTCATCAGCTGCAGAATCCACAGGGCATGTGTGCAGAGCTTCCACAAATGAGCCCTTTCAACTATGTTAAGAACAAACTTGTCACCTCAGCTCAGGTTTTTCCCTGGCCACATAAAATCTCAATTACATTTCTGGAGTCTCTGCTTCATTATTTGATTAGTGGTTAGACTGGCTTCCACTGGGAAAGCAAGAGAATATGGGGCACATGGAGGAGGCCCAGAAGATGTTAGAGATGTGTGACCCTGGCAGATGTGTAAGGTTGGGACTAATCCTCAATGGCAGATACAGAGATATGGTATTAGTGGGGTAGGAAGGAATGATGAATCTGACTCCATATTCCCAGAAGGTTAATTTATTATTTTATGGTACTGTATTACATTAAAGAATACTATACTAAACTATACAAAAGAACACAGAAAGGATACAGACAGAAAGCTAAAAAGATAATAATGAAAACTTGTGACTCTTTCCAGAACCTCAACACAGCTTGACCCTGATTGGTCAATAAGTCAAAACAATTCACATGAAACCAAGGAAACAACCACCTGCTGGTAAACAACTCCAAACACATTCCAAAGCAGCAAAACACATGAGAAGCAAATCAGATAATTATTGTTTTCCTTTTTTCTCTGAGGCTTCCCAGCTTTCCAGGAGGGAAGGGATTTTTCCAGAAACAATGACTGTGACACAGAGATGCAAAGGTAACATGCGCCCCACTGCCTGAAGTCACTTAACAGCTCCGTATCCTCGGATCAGCCCAAAACATGCAAGTTGTGGTAGAAGTTCTCAAATTTTAGGGCTCCCAAAATAAAATTTTAATACATTATCACCCCTGCGCAAAATAAAATGTCAGTCAAGCGAAAGCTCTTTTTAAATGTTAGTTAACAAATCACCAGTTACAAGTTACCCTTTCAAGTTGTTCTTTTTTCCTTTTTCTTGATTCTTGCTTTCCCAATGGTTACAAAACCATCAAAGTCCCCAGTTTGTCCTGAATTCATCTCTCTCTAATTCAATTAATTATTTTTTTTTCTTAAACATCCATGACCCAGGATGTTATGAATAACTCCTACTTTGGTTTGGAAAAGTGTCCAAATAGAACTTACAGGTAGGCTGGGGAGCTGGGAGACAGCATCATCTCCCTTCACTTTTACATCTCAGCCTGTCCTCACCCCACACTTGGGGCTGTTCAAATTTGCTCCTGGCTATAGGCTGTGCTGTCTGAGGGCCTTTGTTTGGGTTTTGAAACATACTGAAGATGTTTTCGACAGAAACAGAAACTATTAGACAGAAACTATTAGACAGAAACATCAGTGCATGCAGTTAGTTCATTTTTAATGTGAATAGAAGAATTCACAGAAACTGTATAAACATTTGAGTGTATAAACATTTAAAATACTTCTATCTCTGAATAGGAAAACATGAATGAAATTATAAGAAAAAAGCAACTATTGAGCTAATAGCCTCTGTAAAAATTTAGTAAGTGAATAGATAGAGGGTAAAAAATAAAAGCTGGAATTGAATTAAAAAAAATATTTAATTCTGTTCCATTTCAATAATTTTTGAATGAAATATTTCATAGTATTAAATGTAAAACTTGAATATCAAATTAAAAATTGATTATTAATTTAATACTTTCTTTGCCAATAATATAACCAAAGTGTAGCTTATCAGAAAGTACCATGGTAAGGTCAACACTTATGAGACGACAAACTGAATCATTGGACTTCTAGTAAAATAACCCTGAAATGCTTTATTTTAATTAAGTCAAATTTCTTTGAAGCTATATCTTCCCTTTTCTTATATTTTAATCTTAATATTTAATTGCTAAATTGATAAATACCAATTTCCTGTACAATGCTAAACCTATTGAGCGAGAGTCTTTTGACTTATCTGGGGCTCCTGAAATTGGCTTTAGAGGTATTATTCCAATTGAAGCCTTGGGACCTTATCTCAACATTGGCTGTGACTTAAGGGGATAACAAAATAATAAAGAGAAAGTATGGAGAGGTGTAATAGAGGTATCATTAATGAGAAAGTACCATTAATGTATCATTAAAATCAAGGACATTATGGCAGAGAGTTAGCTATTTCATCAATGAGTGTCAAGGAGCTTAAAGGAGTTTTGTTCAAAGAAAAGTAGTCAGCTGGGAACTGCCCCCTAAGTTAATTTATGGGAGTGAGTAATAATGGGTCCAGCCAAAAAAAAAAAAAAAAAAAAAGAAATGATGGTCACACATATTAATGATTCAAACTGTTTTCCTTGGTTCTCTACGCTATAAATATAAATCTAAAGAACAATTTACAGGAGCTGGCTTCCAAACAAAATTTCAAGAATTTGAGGATTTTTTACTGAAACCTCAGGAACTATCAAATCTTCAGGTCATTGTATTCATCTGACTCCACTCAATAATAAATACTGTGGTTCAACCAACAGTGACCTAACAAGTCAGTTTTTAGTTTTTAATTTAAAGTAGAAGTTCAAAGAAGAGCAGAAAAATTGGAACAATGACAAATCCAAATTATTTTGAAGATTCATTGTCTTTTGGCAGGATAGCCTTAAATTTCAGATTAGAAAAATGTGTATTAAAAAAAAAAATCACAAAGTCATTTTGCCCAGGATTAGCATAATACTTATCTTGATTGCTTTCATAGACATTGCACCCAAGTATCTTAATTTGCTTTGTACTACAAAATAGGAAAAGAAAGATAAAATTCTAGCTAGTGATTTATTCAAGCATTAAGGTAATACAGCTCTGGGCAATTATAAATACCTATGTGTGTTATTACCACTAAATCAAAAAGTGTCTTCTGCCAAAAAGGCTGAACTCCCTGAAAGCCATTTCTGATGAATCAGCAGGAGATAACAGTAGAATTACATGAGACACACCATTCTTGGGGGATCTAAAATCAATACTTTGTGATTTCAGCCTCTGCTGGCTCCACAAGTAAAATGCTAAAGTCTGTAGTTCTACACTAAAAATTAATTTGGCTCACTATGTCTGAGGCTTAAACTTCAGCCACACAGGTAATGATGCATGATATCACTAATCACTTCCTCTATGAAATAGCAAACTGTAGCTAAAAAATAAGACATGAGATGACAATTGCTTATGAGGTTAAGAAGAAAAATGTTTTGAGGCCTTGGCAATTTCCCAATGATTACTCCTTTAAATAAATTTTGGAGATCCCTCTGTGCATCACAACTGGCAAATATTGTACTCAATTAATTTGACAGTACCTGTTTTGGCAACATTGTCCCTTCAAATAAGAGGAAAAAAAACTCCTTCACATTTCAAAGACATGCAAAATGCAGCCTTGTGATAAGAATGTTACAGCACTTACTCTTCTCTTCTAGTTTGTCCCTATGGGTCAAGTGCAGTACTCTGAAGAAATCTGATTCTTTCTACAAGTGCTTAATTTTTTTGGCTTTCTATCGCCCCATGGAGCCAAGTGCTACTTTGGTTGCCCTTACCAAGCAGACTAAACAAGGTATAATTGACCTTTTCTAACCATTACTATGTTATTGGGAAAAAAAGTCTGAATTTTTTTTTTTTTTTTTTTTTGGTAGAATGGTAATTTAGGAGAGTAGAGTGATAATAAAGCATTTCAGGAAAGTTTGGTAAATTTTGTTATTTAGAAATAACATTCAACACAACATCAAATAGCAACTTCAGGGCTTTATCCCAGCCTTACCTAAAAAATACAAAGCTCAGATATTTGTTCAAATATAGAGGACAAGGATGACTTAAGAGTTCTTGGCTTGGTTCTCAAGCACTATGACCTAATTTTTGTACCTATTATTCTGTTTGTCCCTATTATTCTGTTTGTCCTGATGTCACAGGACAAAGGAGTTACCAACCATAGTGTCAGGCAGGGTTTTAAGTTCCAGAGACAAAGTTGATACTTGTTACTTTTATCATCTGAGTAGTGAGTATTAGATTCAATAGAAGAGAGATAGTTAAAAGAAAACTATTGTGTGCACAGTGGCAGGTTCAGACCTAAATATCCTCCTTATAGCTTTTTCCATTGAACATTTGCCAGAGCAGGACCAAGTACATGAAAGGGGGACACATGGTGATCCCTTTTACACCATCACTGCTGAGAAAAATCACTCCTGTGGTAAGGCATAACAATAGATAACCCAGATGTTTACCAATAGGTTGTTTTCCCCCTGTTTTTGGACAAAATTGGAAAGAAATCAAATGCAACAATTGAAAGACCATGCAAGACCATAGGAAAGACCATCAAAGACCATAAGAAATTTGACTGGTGCACAAGTGACCTTTATTAAACACAAAGTCATTGTGGCAGTTCTAAGCTAAAGTTATTTTTTAAAGAAAAGACATAGCAGATTATTTTATTTAGACTACTGTGTTATCTTCTGGGGTCAGAATCCTCTTCTAGCATTTTTACTCATGATATGCTGATAAATCCGCTTTTAAGACTCATTCCTTCCTTTCATTTTGAGAAAGCTTATCCTCTGCAGATACTTTAATGAAAGAAAAGCTGATTGTTTGAAAACCCAACTTGATACTTATCATGTTGACAGATGGTATTAATTTGTGGTGAAATTATACTGTACTCTTACTCATAATTGACCCTAGAACTGGAGATGTTGGCTACTGAAATGCATTAGGTATACCATAGATGCCAAGATTACGATCACTGGAAAAAAAAAGCTTACTTAGGGAAATATTTTAAGTAAAATACACTGCCTGAAAAATCAGTTTACTAACTAGTCCTGTCAATAGTCAGAATTACTGCATTTTACACATATAACTGTAAGAAAGAACAAAAAACTTTTCACATTGAATAATAATCTCTAACAGTTATTCAGCCAATGTATTTATATGGCAAAAGAATAAAGATAATACACTGTAGACAATCAATGTAAATGGCAAGTTAGCAAATATCTCCAGCTTTCTGTGTTTTATAAGACAAATGTGATAAAAATAACAACTGATGACTTTGAAAATCATTGGTAGGGTTGGATTTCCATGTAATGCCATCTCACAGAAATCTGAATATTAATTAATAGAGGGAGTGAGAATGTACTCTTATACAATTGGGTTCAAAGAATAAATGACACTTTAAAATACTGGAATGGCCTAAGATGTTTTATTAACTTAACCATATTGCATATTATGAAGTTGTTCAAATGCATGCAGTTAATGAAGAGAGCTCAACTCAATTTAGTATTTTTCCCCTCTATTTTCTTGAACACAGTTCTATATTTAAATTACAGCGCTTTAGATTTAACATTTTTTTATCTATACTTCCACTCCCTTCCCAGAAATGAAAATGTGAATAAACAATTTTATTATAGTCAGTAAAGTTTACTGATAGTCCCAGAGATTTCTCCAATATCACAGTGCTAATATGGTAATAATCATTGCCATTCTGTAGGTGTTTGTGTGGCTACTTGGTTTCCCTCTGCAGAATACACAAGATATGAAAGGCCTCAGTGCTAGTGCACACTGTGATTAATCAGTCCTAATTTGACTAAAAATGGCTCAACTTTGAAACACTTTTCTTATAATTCCTGTGTAAAATATAAGACTTTTTAGACAAAAAATATTTTTCTGTATTATGGTATTTTTACTGTGTCATTGCCTAGCCAAGAATTTCACCTCATTTACTAATGGATTTTACATTGTCATTTTAAATTTTACTGTTACCTTTTTACGGTAAAAAATTACAGATTTTCCTCTTTAATATGTTGTCTATGTGATGAATGTTCAGCCTGTAATGATGGCTTTAGGAAAGGCTCTTAAAAATATGTTTAAACCTCCTTGAGACCTGGGTCTTTCAATGGGAGAAATGAGGAAAAGCTGCTGCTAATTCTTGTAATTTGGGATGCTGTGGTTCCTTCCAGTGCAGAACTAGACTTGTACAGAACAAGACAGTGTATCATGGATGGAGGGGAAAAAAACACCAACACTCCAGGAAAGAAAACAACAGAGAGGAACACCTTTAATTTGACCACTGTTAATTTACATCTCACAAGAAGGTAGAGGTAGACAGAAAGACAAAAAAAAAAGGGAAGTAAATATGTGAAGACAACAGCCCTTCTCATTTATGTTTCAATCAGCAGGCTTAGCAATGATAATGAAAAGCAGAAAGGTGAGAATGTAAAATTCAGATTAAGTGAGAAATACTGCAGGAATAAAGAAAACACAGGTAAGAAAGAAAAGGGGTGTTTGCTGTAGTTAAAGGTCTGCCAGAGCTTTTCATTACAACAGTTGTACAACTGTGAAAGAATATAAGCAGGAAGACATTTGGAAGACCCTAGAAAGGCTTGAGAAAGTGTGGCAAAAATGAAACAAATTGAAAATACAGAAGAAACACACAGGAGGTAGGGAAGTGAAGGACAGATACCACTTGACTGAATGATAGCAGCAATAAATCCACATGAGTGAGAAACAGGATAGGAAAGAAATAAAATTAATGCTTTTATCTCATCTATTTCTTTAGCAACTGAGCAATAAAGAAAAAAATAAATGAACTAATATGAGAACTCTTATTTTGTTAAGTACAGCTTTCTTTTATTCCTGTTTACTTGAAAACCCATTAATTTAAAATATGTATGAAGAAAAAGGAAAAGCTGTTAGTCTTAAGCCATGTACAGCAAGGTTCAATTTGAAGAGCTTTTTTTATGGCCAAGTTCCAAAGAGCAGTCAAATGGGATTTACAGTGCCAGTCTTGACAGGATCTTAAGCATAACAGCATTAGAAAGCTGCCACCATAACTTCTCAGGTGGAGAGGCTGCAGTAAGTTGTAGGCTACAATTAAAGCTCATTCGTTTCTCCTTCCTTCTCAGCATTGAAAAGGTTAAGGACATAGGGATCTCAAAGCCACTAAATTATCATTCTGGTTCAGACTACCCATAAATACCATGGGAAAGCTCAAGCAGTTTTCTTTCTTTGCCTTTGATGGGGACTTTTTTTCCATTATAAAGCAGTGAAAGGACAGAAGAAAGGGAAACATGATGAAATCCAATACAGTTGAGTTTTATTTAGCCAAAAGAGCTCCATTAGATCTTGCTCTTCTAGAGATCATTTTCCTTTAGTCTTTTCTTTAAAAAGCCCAGCCTCCACAAATGTCTGGACTTTAATTTTGCTCTTGTTGTTCTTGTCACAAATTGTAGAAAAATCAGAAATACCTGTGTATATTCTTTCTTTTTAGAAATCTGAAGTGACAAAATGTGAGTAAGATCCTGGGCAATAATTTGCCCTGAATATCACCAGATTCTGTCTGAGAAATAGCATTTCAGGCAGCTGATAGTCATACACTCACCAGAATCTGAATTCCCATCAGCTGACTTAGTAAGAATTTAATAATGCATAATGCATTATGCAACCTAAAAAACCATTAGCTGGGTAGTTCAAGAAGATAGAGTTGTCCTATTTTGTTGGATTCTGACAATGAATCATCACTTCCTTCATATTATGTGTTGCTGGGTGCCTATCTGTTGATAGAAATCTGAATCTGGAAAGAAAGTGCTTCAGGCCATTCTAACATAAGTCTTACAACATTAAAAATATGTCAGCTGTAAATTTTTGATTATGATTTTGGTCTGGCAAGAGACACTATGACAGTCTGAATACAGATTTAAAAATTTTATAAGCTTAATATTGTCAGCTAAACCAATATTATATTTTTCCATGCCCAGTACTGAATTTTTACTTCAGTGCAGTCTCAGATAAAGCATTCCTAGCAAAAGCTACTCAATGTCACGTCTGTGCTGAGATAAATCATTTGCACTGGAGCCCAGAGCAACCAGCATTGTTGCTGGCCTCAGGATGCGATGTAGAAAACACATTTTGACATAGTTTTCCTGACATGGTTTGCCTGTATCTCATTAAATAAATATAAACAAGAATCATTTTCAGTCTGCTCAAAGGTAGGAACTAAAAAAAAAAAAAAAATAAAAAAGAAACTACAGCTGGTAATAGACTGAAAACATCCTAGTGAAAAGCAAGATACCAGTGGCACTGTAAATTCTCCAGGGGAATAAATGAGGAGGGGGTAAAATCAGAGTTTATGGACTCCCTCACACTGGCCATCTACTCTGAGGAAGGCTTCTTCAGTCCATCCTACTGTCCAGCCTCTTATAACTACTCTGATGTTATATTTCAATTGCTTTACTTTTCTAGGGGTCTTTTGACAGGAGAGTTTTCTAGAAGCTGTTGTTATAGAATGCTTAGTCTTCAGGTTTCCAATGTTCTGTTTTGTTAGAGGAAGGCTTGAGCAATGCTGATTTATGGTACAGGGGGTTAGCAGCCACTGTTGAAGGAAATTCAGAAAAATGGGTTCTGTAAAACAAGTAATAAAAGAAGGTTAGGAACTGAGATAATTTAGAATTATATTTGGTCTGAAAAAAATAAAATAATGGTCTATGAAATGTGAAATTACAAAGTAATGTCAAAGTACTTCAGAAAATACAAAGTTATGATAAAAAAATGACATATTAATTCTGCAAGACATCCCTTCTCTTACAACACAGCTTCACCTATGCTTGTTAGAAAAAGGACATTGTTTTTATGAAGAGATAATATCCTTAACAAAATTGTGTCCATCATTTTTCCTGAAAGATAAGAATTTGTATTGGCACCAGGAACTGTATAGAGGTCAAAGAAAGACTGGGGTGCCTTTTTAGAGGACCTTCCAGGTACTGCATCCATAGCAATTATGATGATAACTAAATATTTATTGTGTTATTTGTAAACAGTACTTGATAATATCATATGTGTGCATATTATCTCTGTGTAATTTATTTTGAATAGTTTGATACACTGCTCATCCATTTTTTTTTTATTCTGAGGTCTGCAGAAAACTGCAGGGAAATGAAGAAAGGAAAAAACCCAACATTTCACATAGACCTATAAATAAAACAAAACTAAATTTTCTTTGAGCTGCCAAATGTAAATGCTTTTACAGACAAATTTGTAATTCCATACAATAGTTTCAGTGATTTACATGTTTTTCCATAATTGTAGCACTATACATGTGACTGCTTTAATGAAGCCTCTCATCTTCAGGCAGAGCAGCTGAACACTACTGCCATGTCCATTATACTGCCCTGACTTGTAAATGTTGTACACCTCGTTATTCAAGCTGCAGGTAGCAAACTAGCTGTGAATTATCAGCTTTGCCAACAGGTAGAGCTCAACAAGGATTTAATTGCCTTCGCCTTTGGCATCCTTCACCCTCGAGGGATGGCAACTGTTATTCCAATTGTAAGACAGAGCAGCTACTTCGTGGTCTTTCACCTGGAAAAGGATGAAGAATGTAAGTGTTAATTAATCAAAATTTGTGTCTGTCAACTGCTTTTTCTCCAACCCTTAAGATTAAAATGTTCTTCTGGAAGAGTCTGCAAACCTCAGGGTCGGTGGTCACCTTGTGGTTTTTGAAAATTGTGTCCAGGCCACTGGTAATTAAAAGGTGACCAGGCAAGGAAAGCATTAGAGGTGAGGAAAAAATTATTAGCTTCTGCTCCACGTTTTAGCAGTTTCCTGGAAATCAGTCTTACAACACAGTATCTCTCTGTGTCCTGGATGGGCTGTTAGGTGTCCTGAGCTCATCCTTGGTTGAGCAGTGATTTCTAGCAGTACCACAGAAAACATTGCAGCAGCCGGCAGGGCAGTCCCCTCTCCAGGCAGCTCCAGCCAGGCTTTCCTTATGTTAGGATTGCCTCTCGCAATTAAAAGATAACTATTGTGTGAATGTTAAGAGAAGCTTTAGTGATGTATAGTTATGTTATTGTGGTTTAGATGTCCTCTGTTCTCCCCACAGTTCCCTTTCCCCCCTGTGTTGCTGCCATCAGACAGCCTGGGCTGTCTAGGACAGGTACAAAGAAGGCTGCACATGTGTCCCTGGCATGGGGCAGTGGGGAATGGAAAAGCTCAGGGGGTTGCTCAGGGGGTGCAGCACGGCAACACCTGACCCCCAATCAAGTCACAAGAAAGCAATCTCCACTGATAAATGGCAAAGAAGAGCTGAGTGACAGACTCTGGGAGGGCTGGGCTGGCTGATGCAACCCCCAGGGGTATGAAAGACTGAGCATCCTTCCTGAAGATGAACTGGCCATGTGGTATGCACGTAGTAAGCTTTTTCCTTATGTAGTCCTTTGTTGTATTTTTGTTAAGGTTTAATTAACCTTTTCAAATTTTCAAAGTGAGCAGTAGTTTCTCACACCTCTCACAAAGGGTTTCAATCCTGCACTACGGCATTGCCACTGCCAGACACGTTGTACTGAGAATGCACAGCCTCAGCAGCGAGGCTTGCCACTCCCATGCTGTATGAACTTTTCTTGACCTGCCTGCAGTTTCATTTCTCTTGCTTCTGCTGTGACAGCAGTTTCTCAAATTCACTAAGTGTCCATAGCTAATTTGTCCTGCTTTTGTTTGTCTTATGTGATACAAGTGCAGTTTTTATGGCAACAAGTGCTTTGTGCAGAGTAAAAAACCTACAATACAGGCAGTGCAAGGAAACACAGCCCTGTTATGACAGTAAAGAAGCAGAAAGGTGTAAAATTGTTAGAAAATGCATAAAAAATAATCCAAAGTGGATTGTAGACCAAGGAAGAAGCAGCAAACCACATCAGCATCATCCTCCTGTCAGTAAAGGACTCCAGATACTGAGGACTCCCACAGCACAGCTCCCCCCTGTCAAGCACCAGCACAAAAGACCTGACCCCAGGATCCAGAGGAGCAGAGGGAGAGTGGGCATTGCTCCAGAAGATGGGGCATGTACGTGGAAAAAGTTTAACTGCACTATTTTTCTTTCTGTAACAGTTACATCTGGATTAGTAATAATTAAACTTAAGATTTCCATTGTACTAACAATAAATTCTTGGTTTCATGTACATACATGGCTTTATGTACATACAATATGTACATACAATTGTACATACATGCAATGTACATATCAGTCAGTTATGTGTAATTATGCACATACAAGATACAATGCTGCATCTTCACCCATAAAAGAATTATAAAAGGAGAAAATCTTGGCTTCATGGAAAAATATGTAGAAACTATTTCCTCTTATCTTTTTAGATTCAGAATTTCAATGTATGCTCCTGTATATGGAGAATGTTGCATGAATTTTATTAGCTTTGAAAAGATTTAAATTTCACTGCTTTTACCAACCTAGTCACTGTCAAGCTCAAAAAATAAGAGTTTGTTAAACTTTTAGAAACTCTGCTCTCTAGAAACATTTTGACAATGATGTCAGTCTTTTTTTCCATTGAAAACATATTAATTTCATCAAAACTTTTGAACTGGGATATGTCTCTTGACAAGGATGGAATCTCAGATCAAAAAGAACAAGAGGAAAACAAGAGAAGGAAGAAACTCAGAAACTACTGGCTAATTTGTTCCTTTCTCATGAATTTGAATCTCTCTTGGGAGTTATTTTTCAAAAGCAGAGATTGAGTCTATAGCAATCAAAACCCCTCAGTTAGGACATGGAATATTCATGTTCAGATTCTGTCCCCAAAGCTGTACCACTGTGGGACTGGAAAAATGTTTGACGTGGCTAGATTTCACAGGAAAAGTAAACTTGCAGCTTGAGAAGAAAGCTAAAAATTAGTCCCATAATACACTACTTAGAGCAGAAAAGCACTACTTGTAGCATCTTTTATTTTGAGTTGTCACTACAGTGTCATATAGAGTAATCTTTATGAAAAGTTCAGCTCATTTTCTTCTTTGAAAAATAGTCTCCTACATAATTATAAAAAGATTCCTGCTATAGCAATTAGATCAGTTTTAAAAACAAAGTGAAGGGAGAAGTAAGTTTTCCTTTTAAAGCAGACTTATTCCCATCCCAGAAATCTTAAAGATAACTCCACTATTTGGAATATATCTAGAAGGCTGAGAAATAATCTCTCTAAAAAAATCATCGATGTGTAAAGTTAATTTCTGAAATGTTAGAGAATGTCTACATCAAAACCACCCATATACATTTGTTCTTCAAACTTGCACATTTTCCTGAAAACAAGCTCTGGTGTACATAAAGAGAAGTTTAGAAATAAAGAAATACAGGTGAAATTTAAAATAAATACTGATAATATCCAGTATCTGCAGACATTATGGTGCATGAAAACATTTCGATCCACCTCACATGGCTACACCCCAACCACTGGTGGCATCAGGTTGTCTTGAGAGGTCTTTTACCAAGAACTCTTCTACCAGAATAAGGGTGGGTGATGCTCAATATATATTCTCTTGTAATTGAGAAGTAAAATTAAAATTCCTTTTACCACACAAACATTCTACTGCTTGCTCTACTCTGTTACACAAGGTAGCTTTTTAGGAAAAATGCTTCAAAGTATAAAGTGCCATTGAGTAACTATGGTAAAACAACTCTATAAAACCCATACAAAGTCAACCCCAAAGAAATCCTAAGCCACAATACTCTGGCCAGCCTAAATCAAGATCTGGCAGAAATTCATTGCTACTGCTCTATGCTGGTAGCCCATACCAAATACAACATTTACATGTGTGTTTGCATGTCACCATCTGTATTAATTTGCCCCTTCTCTACTTAATGAAGCTTTGGGAATGAAAGCCTTGACAGAGAGCTCAGAGCAGAACAGATATACTAGAAGCAAAAATAATACCAACCTTCAGAATTAATGTAAATTTGAAAATGCCTCTGGGGAGGATTGGGTACTAATTTTACCTGTGTGTCTGTTCCTGGCTCCCTCAGAGTGACTCATGAGGTGTGTGAGGTGTGAGCCTTGGTGGGGAAACCTCTGCTGCCAAAAAGACACCAAGGACTGGGATGTAACCAGGGGCTGTAGCTCCAGGGCTACAAATAACTAACTTGTTAGAAAGGACAGAAGCTGCCTAGGCCACACACCTCAGGCACTTCTATTCTTCCCTGGGGTATATGGCAGGATTTTCTATTTTGCCTAATTACAAATACTGCAGGCTATACAGTTCCAGAAGATGTATCCAAACAAAACCAGCATCAATCAAAATTTTACCATAATTCTTAAACCCAGAAAGGGCTGAGCTGCATATACAGAGTGACACATTCTCTTCCCTTTCTGTGTGTTTGAAAATCCACACTATTGAATAAAACATTGGATACTTAGTAAGTATAAAGAATAGCAGTACAATTCTACTTACTGTTCCCTTTTACACATTCCTCCAGGAAAAAAAAAAATCCCAACTAATTAGAGTTTATGAGAGCTATGGAGCACTGCTCTGGGTGTTCTATTTCAAAGGTCACTTATAGTACAGAATTTTATTGCAGCTTAGGAGAATAAAAATGTAAAAAGAAAGTTCCTTTTGTCACTATAGGGGTATGATATAAGTTTGATATAAGAATGTATTTGAGTGGCATGTAAAACACATACAGAAAAGCATCTCACAGCATTGTACTGGAAAACAAATAATTCCTTCATATTACTTTATTTTCATTTCCAGAAATTTGCTGTTTAAGAGTTTTGCAGATAAAGCTTTCTTCTATGTTGTAAGTAATTACAATTCTAAAGAAGAAACAACAGGATTGGTAAAAAAATTACTGTTGTTTACTTTAGAGCCAAAAGCAATTGCTTCATTATTTCAATTTGTCACTTTATTTATGTATTTATGTATGTATGTATGTATTTGTTTATTTATCTATTTAATGTGAGTGTTTTTATTGAAGTCTATTTTTATTGGCTCTATAATAGAAATTACTGTGATGGCATATCTTTCTATGGTTAATGCTTTTAACATTTCTTTTTACTGTCAAAGTAATGTAAATGCACAGCCTATTGACACATGAACATTTTGTTCAGCACTCTGGGTAGTAAATTTGGTATTACTGATATCTACTGTCTTCCCATTTTTACTGGTGTGACCAGTGTTTGCTATTATACAGAATTTAGATTAGATTTGTTTCTTCCAAAAATCGACAAGATTGATATATTCCTGACTGACAACTCAAAAAGGACAGAAAAATATTCTTCCCTTTTTCTGATTTCTGAGTTCAGAGAAAAAATATTTGGGTAATTCTGAGGATTGTTGAATGGTGCAGTAAGTGATATTTTTATCACATAAGAGCTTTCCACATCTATGTTTTCTCTACAGAAGTATTTACAGCTATGATTTCCAGATATGCTGGATCTTTTCAATTTGGTTGAAATCAAGAGGAGATGGAGATTTTGGGAAGCCAGGCTCAAGTGAAATATGCACTATTCAGAAGAATATGAAGACTGGCTAAGAAAATTGGGGTTGTTGAACCTGGGGAAGGGAAGGCTCCAGGGACACCTTATATCAACCTTATATCAGCACCTAACAGGACCCAGGAAAGGGGGTCTTTCCATAATGATATGTAGTGGCAGGATAAGGGGGAATGGCTTAAAAATGAAAGAAAGCAGGTTTAAATCAGATATTAGGAAGAAATCCTTTACTCTGTGGGTCCTGAGGCCCTGGGACAAGTTGTCCAGAGAAGCTGGGGATGCTCCATCCCTGAAAGTGTTCAAGGCCAGGATGGATGGAGCTCTGAGCAGCCTGGTCTGGTGGAAGGTGTCCCTGCCCATGGCTCTAAATTGGTAAGGAATATAAATAACTCTTTATTCTCACAAGTTCTGGCAACATACTCCCATCTCAAAACCCTCTTCAGGAATATATTCCCATACCCTAGATGGCACTGCTGTTGATAGGAGTAACATTGTAGGTTCTCATATCCAGCCTTTCCTCTAAACTTCTATACAAGCTTACAGAAAAGTTAATTTCTGTAACTTTTCACTTTTTCACTCTATGTCTTCTTATTGAATAATCTCTACTTTACTTTTAGGTTTGGATTTGTTTTCTAAACTGGAATCCTTGCAAATAATTAAAAGATACCTACCACTCCCAGAGAAAGACTTTTCAACAGGATCAGTTGTTATGAACAAATACTGAGAAAAACCATGGAAAACTGATCTATTTTTCTTCTATTGAAATGTACAGATCAATTAAAGAATTTTTATTTTCCCCACTGGCAATTCACCTTGAAAAGTAAATAGGTCACTTTTAAAATTTTATGTAGCACAGATCTCTCTTGTAGGGAGAATACATATTCCATAATGTTTGTTTTTATTAAGTTAAACAATAAAAAATATATATTTTTAACTTATGTGTCACAAGACAGACACTTAAAATTATAAATTTTTGCAGAGGTTTTTTGCCTTCCCTTTTGCTACAACAGGATGTCATGTACGGGAATCTACTTCTGCAATGTTTAAAATGTTCAAACACAGCTGCTACATAAATCTTACTGGAACAACAAAATAAGTGAGTAGTAGAATAAAAGGATCATAGTTCCTCTTGAGTTATATCTTTCTTTAAAATTGATTTTAAGAACAGCCCAAGTTACAATCAGAGATTATCCTAAATAAAGAGCATTTCTAAGACAACTTGGAATGGGTTAATTCCCTAGTAACCAACTTAGGATTCTGCCATGTCATGAAAGGGAAGAAAATGAATTTATGAAGCTTTTCCTTGTATTTAAATGAAATTTGTTGATGATCAATTTTTGTGATACTTTTTTTTTTGAGTTCACAGGCAGCAAGGGAAGCACAGACATGCACAGCTACTGTGTTACATGACTCAACTAAATCTAATTAAGTCCTTTCAAAGGCTAACTAGAAGAAAATATTTCATGGCCACATTTTGACTTTGACAGATAAATATCAGTGTCTCCCAGTTCAAACCCTTTTATTGCAGACTTAAAAAAATATATATATAAAAAAGTAGCTGCTCCTCCACCACCCTACCAACTTCATTTCCATACCTTTGGAAATGTGAAAATGTTTATCACACTTATCTTGGCATGGTGAAAACTAATTTTTGGGCTTATGTTTCTAATTTTTCTTTTTTGAGTTTGTGTCTTCAATAAGTCTTGTTCACAGCTTGTTTTTCAGGAAACTGAATCTTCTCAAGGATTTTTACATACTGGGATTAAGGCTGGAAGGGCCCTCAGGAGGTCCCTGGTCCAACCAGGGAATAACAAAGCCCTTGTTTTCTAAGATATATCTTGTTTTCATTCATAAGCAGGGAAAAAAAAAATCACTCCTAATCAAATGACAATAGGCTAAACAAGTTGATAAATATAACTTATGTACTCTCTAATTTTTAAGAGCAAGTGAAGGAAGTTTTTTAGCTGTGATACTCATAACAGTCTTAAGCATTGCCAATTTAGCTTCCAGTCACCTCATTTCTCATAGATAATTTGAACAGTCAGCAGGAAATAACCTTTAAAAAGCCAAGTCCAAACAAAAGATAAAAAGATACAAAAAAACCCATTGCTAATGGATAATTAAATTGGCAAATCAGAGTACCAAGAGGAGGAAGTAATTGTTAACCCTTCTGTTCTCCCAGACATATGTAAAAGTACAATTCAAATCCCAGGCTGGTTTCTGCCCTTCAACACACTGATATTTTTCCTTTCAGTTTGGATGCCTGCCTTGCACTTTTCTCTTTTAAACATGTGACTATACTGGAGGAATTGGTTGTGTCATCCATTTCCATTGTAATAAATTGACTGACTACACAGAACTCAGAATTAGGTACGGAGAAATTTGTTTTCCTTTTCCAAAAATTTGTCAGCGATTTTCCCCCCAGGCATATTACAGGGAAGAAACAACTTGCAGAGGGCAAAATACTTTGAAGAATACCAAGCATTTTTCATCAGCAACTTGATGTGGGATCCATGCTACTTTTTGTGCATGAGACAAAGGTAAGGCATGAGCCACATGTTTACCTTGGTACTTTGTTTAAGAGAGACAAAGCCCAGGATCAGAGCTAAGGTCGTGTTACAGTGCAGCCTGCTCAACCCACCAGTGGCAGAGAGGTGGAGGGTGCATAGAGTAAAATGCTAACAAATAGTTGAAAGGACTATAAAAACATTGTATTTTCAGTAATAACGTATTGTAAAATCATTCCCACATAGATCATAATTGATAATCTCTGCAGACTAAGATAACAAGGGAAGTGAGAGAAGGATAGAGTCAGTGGCAATTTGTACAAGAAAATGCCAACAAGTATGCTTGAGATTTTTACAGTCTTTTTAAAGAAAATTACAACAAGGTATGCCAGCATACATCTTTGCATTAATTTCTTGTATATGGAGGTAATTGCAATAATTCAAAATTCAAGACTGTTGACATGTCCCAAAAACTCATCTATTTCATAAATAAAAGGAGAAAGGCCATACTACAGGTGGCAAAATATTAGTTAAACTAATCTTAATCATGTTTAACACATTAACACTGATTTCTCATTTAAAAAACCAAAACCACAAAACCCTTGTATGTTCTACTGTGCTTTTTTTTTTTTTTAATATGGACTTTTTACCCATTTCAGGGTTATTCAAAAGTATCTATAAAATTTTCATACATAGAGATAAGAAAAAGAGGAGAGAAGAAAAGAAAAGCTGTCTATGGGGAAAAAGGTAAAAAGCACCAGGAAAAAAGTAATAATTAGCAGACATAATAATCTGAATATGAATTTCAGATATATTTGTACTTCTCTGAATAGCTTCTGAGGCAATAATTTTTTTTTTCAAAATGAGTCTCTTTACTACTTGTGATATTAATCAATTTCTTTCATTTTCCATGATATCAGAATTATTAACTTAGGCACTATTAAACCATATGGTAGTTTCTCTAGGAAATGTAGCTGGGTGTTATCTGGGAGTCAAGTTTGTTTTATTATTGCCATCTCAGAGAGTTTTATACAGTGAGAATTAACCTTAGAATGGGACAAGTGTTGGCAACTCTTGAAGCATTTATCCCTCTCCAATATAAGTGACAAAATTTTGGCCCTATATATAATCGCCACAAGGTCCCCTGGGATGCAGAAATAGGCAATTAACATGGAAATAGAGCCTCTCTTTCAGGTGCCTGTACTGATGTTAGTCCCTCCTGTGCTGCTGGAGTTAGGGACTGCTGGAGCAGAGGCACTGCCTTTGAACTTCCCCCAGGAGCACTTGCAATCTGGCCTCCAAAACACAGTTTCCATTTTCTCCATGGCATTTTTAATTGTAATCCCACTTCTCTGACAGAAAGTATTTTTTCACTAAACTGCCCTCTCTAACTCAGCACCTCACCTCCAGCCTTCACTTTTAGAACAGGAAATCTTGATTGGATTAAAGCAACGTGTTATTTCCAGGTGAATGCTATCATCATTTTTATGCCTTGCATGCTTATATAAATTGAATCATGGAATTTATGTATACACAGAGATATAAACTGAAGCTTGGGGGAAAAAAAAAAGAAAAGAGTTCTCTAGGGTAACCCAACAGCAAACACCATCTGCTGCTCTTCTGAGCTGAGAATGATGAGACATATTCTTGAAATTTCATGATTGTACAGTGTCCATGGATGATTATATAAAGAAAATTTGTATGACATATGATACATTAAAAGAGTACTTGAAGCATATCACTAGTACCAAAGGGAAAAAAAATCTGAAGTATGTCAATTTTTCAGAACAATATATTAACCTTAGCAGAAATAACCCTTCAATTTAAAACATGCTGCTCTAGTATCTTTCTATTGGTCACACTTTTAAAAACCATTATTTTTAAAAAGACACTCCTTCCCCCACTGCCCCCTCCTATTTTTCCAAACACATTTTTATATCCAGGTCCCCTGTCAGTATATTTGAGATCAATTTCCATGCAGTTACACTTGTGGCATGATCGTGAATGCATGGTTATGCTTTTTTGCATGCCTGCAACTTCTGAAATCACTAATTTTCTGACATTTGTCTGTGAACATTTAAGTCATATACCTATCATGCTTGCTTAGAATTTTTTATTTGCTTAAATGATCTACTAAGGAGATTTTATCAAATCTGACCTTTGTCAAATTACAAGCACTTTGAGAATGACTTTTTTTTTTTCTTTAAATAGTGAGGGTAGGCTAGGAAGGCAAAAAGTATCAACTTCAAGAGAAGTTATTTTTACCTTTAAAAATAAAACATCAAGTGTTTTTATTCAGAGATTTACTCAGTTGTGTTACCATAACTTTGGTGCTTTATAGTCATTGGATCCACCTGACTATACTTGACTATATAGGTTGGAAGGCCTTCTGAAAGTCACCTGCTCTATTCCCCCTGCTCAAGCAGGGTCATTTAAATCCCATTACCTGAGGCAGTGTCCAGATAGCCTTAGAATATTACCAGGGATGGAGACTCTACAACCCCCCTGGGCAACCTGCTTGGTCCTCCACACTGGGAAAAATATTTCCATGTGTTCAGAGGGAGCCTTCTACATTTCAGTTTGGGCCCATTGCTCCTTGTCCTGTCACTGGGTGCCCTGAAATGAGCCTGACTCCATCCTCCTGGAGATTTTTCCTCCTTTCAGAATTTACACACATTATTGAGAGCCACCCTGAGCCTTCACTTCTCCAGGCTGAGCAGTCCCATCTCAGCCAGTCATTCCTTATGTGAGAGGTGCTATAGCTCCGTCCATCACCCTTGTGGCTTTCCAAAATAGCCATAAGGACCATCAAAGACCCAAAGGAGCTTTAGCAGCCCCATCATGATCTCCTCTCTGAGTCCCTGGCCAGCAGCAAACCTTCCTGAACAGGAGGTTGCATCAGAAGACAGAGAGCTTCATCCCTGTCTGGAAGGAGTCTCCCACTGCCATCCCTCTCTCCTTCCCCATGGAGCAGCTGTGGGGCTCAGGCCTGAGCAATTCAGGCACTTTCTACCCCAGATCAAGCATGTACCAGGTGTGTTTCATGTGAACTGATATTCTAAGCAAAGAGCAGGGATAAATCGCTGTCAGTTTATGGGGAAGGATGCATCCATGTGTCAAACCCTCAGGAAAGGCAATTAAAAATTATGTGAACAATGCATCCTAATGAATGCCAGTGCCTATTGGGCCCTTGGAGAGATGCCAAGAAGAAATAGGTTGCAATTTGGAGGACTGAGCTGTGTCCAGCTTCTGAACTTCAGGTTAAGCTACACAGCATAAGCAAGAAAATCTTTCTTGCATGTGTGGTTGCATCTAGTGTTTGCTGGATTGAGGTTCAATACCTTTGCAAACTGTGTTCTGTATCAATTTAGAAACTGTGTCAACATTGCAGCTAACTTTGCTGTTTAAAATATTTTCTGTTAAATTTATAAATCTTTGACCCCTGATTGCAGCTTGTTTCTAAACAGCAGTAGCTTCTAGAAACATTCCAACACCAAATAGACCGTAATAACAGAGCTAGTATGTACAATCAAAGAGGCAAAGTAGCACAATTACCCAGAAAGATCAGTGTTGCTCTTTGTATAAAGTCACAGTGCATCTAATGTTGTCTGTTCTGCAAATTGTTTGGAGCACAGATACCTCATCTCTCAGCTGAAATAGAAATATTGCTGCCACTTTGCCATTCAACCAGTGGCAAAGCATACATAAAAATAAATTTCGTTGCCAGAAGTGAATGATGTAAGTGTTAAATAGTCACCACATACTCAATATGTTACTTAAAGAAAATAAATAAGAAAAAGAAAAAAAGAAACCAATAAAATCCTGGAGGATTTTTTTTTTTTTGCATATTGTAGAACATAAAGTTCATCTCTGCACACATTATGCCTTTTCTCATGAAAGCCAAAGGGAATTTTCAGCACATGAGACCTTGCATACCTTCAGTACAGGGAGATCAGTGACATTTCTGAGTTCTGTGGAACAGCATCCATAAAAGATTGGCTACATTAACATCACTTCCACCAAGAGCATGAGGAGCCAGGACAGTTTTGGTCAAAGCAGTGGCATTCCTGCTCCACACCTTGGCACAACAGCCCTGGACAAATGCATCTCTTGGCCTGTGGAAGCTGCTGCAATCAAAGCTGTGACAGCAACTCCTCTTTAAGCCCCACATTCATTCCCTGTATGCTTTGGAAAGGAGCTGGCACTTGGGAGAAGCCTGCTTTCACTCATGGAAGGCAAGGGGTAGTTCTCATGTAGGTTTTCATGAATCAAAACTGACAAAAACTGCATAGATCAGGCAGGGAGTGACTTTGAGCATCTTGTGAGGCTGTGCAGATTTATTGCCTGCTTAATATAAATCCTGTCTGTCTTGAACTACAATTCACAAAAAATCTCAACATGCAACGGCATATGTAGATATTTTATCTGCATCTGAGTTAGGATGCCAAAATTAAACCTATTATTGCAAAAAGCAGAAATCAACAAGAGCTTGCCTTCAATTTTCATCTGAAGGTTAAAGGTAGCACTTCATACTAGAATTTGTTTTTTCATCAACTTCCGTGGTTTTACTGGCATGCCAGAAATTTTTTTAAAGTTAATAACACCTAACTCTGAACTGTAGCTCCACAAATGAAGTCATGGTTGTCTGCTACAAACACAACAAAATAAATTAAAAGCCAGCCCTTACTTCTGACTAGTAATGAAAAAAAGAAAATTTTTTTATCACGAAGAACTATAAAATGCTTGAGATATGAGGTTTAATTAGAGTTTTGACTTAACAATCTAACAGTAAATGCTGCCATTAGTCAAATGGAATGATATAGTGAATATACTCTGTCATAAAATAATACATTAATATTAGTCTTAATAATATAAAATAATATAATAATAAAATAAATATAAATATAAAATAATATAAAAATTCTGTTATTTAATAAAAAATTGTTACATTTCTACATGCTATCATACTTTGTAAACCACTTTCCTAAGTAATAGAAAGCTGAAAGGTACATGAAGTTAAGGTACCTTTGTGGCTTCCATTAATATAATGACACCTTTCAGAGGGACTCAGGTCAATAAAGTGTTCCTCTACCTTCTCTCCTTCCCTGTCAGCAGCTCCTGGTCCACCAGGACTGTCACACTTTACTCAGTTCTGCTTCCAGTTTCAATTCCTTATTATTCTTATGGCTTTCAGCAACAACTAGGCAGCACAAACCATGGACTGGGCAACACTGAAAGAGTGCACAGGGAGTTTTTGTGAATTCTTTGAGAGCTCTTTCTGGCTCAGTGACCAGATGCACTCCCAGATGGAGCAACTGCAATGGCTTTGACCTCACTCCAGAGCAATATGAAGCCAAGCATGTATTCAACTACTTCTCCATGGAGTGGATTTAAGCTCTCAAAAGAAGGAAAGAAGCCATGGGAATTGATCCCAGGCATTACATGATCTAACTTGTAGAATTTTATGGAATGAGACAAGAGCATAGTCCTTTGGCTCCACATCCATGCAGTAGAAATCACAGCTCTATTTATGACACTCACCTTTGGCAATTAAATACACCTTATATACACTTTAGGGTGAAAGGTAGGGGTTTTGCTATTAATGTTACTTATTTTCGTAAGTATCAATGGAGAGAAGTGGATTTTCTCAGATCCAAGGCACTAAGCTGACCCTTTGAAGCTAGATGGGCATGGGAATATTGCCTAAAAGTGCTCTAGGAATTCCTGCCAGGGGAGACTGCTAGGGAGGCAACACTGCATTTGATAATGCTAACGATTTTAGAGAAAGGGACAAGGGGTGAATTGCATGGACTTGTGCACATTGTGAGTTATAAACATGAAAAAAGGGGGGAGAAAATATGAAAGCAGAAAGAATAGCAGACAATAGGGTAGTTAAACATTTGTGTATAAGAAGGCAAAAAAACCCCAAATAAATATATATGAGATATACATTTGATTGCAACTGCAATGCCATACCCCAAAGATTTGCATTCATAATCTTTTTTAAGATAATAGAAACAATTGTTGAAGATTAATGACAAAAGAGAAAATAAATGAAGACAGGAATAGCAAAAGACTCTGTGCTTTTAAATATTCAGAGATGGTTTCAGAGTAGAATATTATTATTAATAAAAAAATACATGTCCTATTCTATATTTAATTTATCAATATTTCCCTTAAACTGTCAAGGAAAGCTTTGGAAGGTCAGAGATGTTTAAAATCTCCTTTAGACAGAGATTTAATTTGTCATCAACTTTTGAGGGTTTTCTTCCAAATGATATTACCCTGTGATCATATAGCACAGTGGCTACTTAGAATTAACTGGACAGCTGCTGCAAATTCTCAAACGAGCCTTTAAAATGAATTAAATTCTTTCTATTATTTCAATATGAGTAAGGTTCATGCACAGCCTTTGTATTAGGTTGGCAGTCTTCCAGATACTTTCCTGCATTGTCAATATTATTCCAACGTATTTTATTGTAACTCTTCTGTTCTGGAATTGAGTGGATAAAGCTGATTGTGGACCCCTTGCCTTTGCAACTTCCAAGAGATATGTACTTAAAAATGTAATATGCACTGGGACAAGATAAATGCACTCTTGCAGAACAACAGCCCCTACAGTAAAAAAGACTACGACAGCAAATATGAAAAAAAGTGCATTGTCTAGAGTGTATTCAATGGGCCAAAGGCAAGAACCTCAGACAGACTTTGATCCTGTTTTTTTCCTCTTATTTTACTCTAACAGCATTCCAGATAACTGCGCTATAGGGAGGAGCTGGATACAACATCCTTTTTTGGAGACCATCAGGGAACTTTTGGCAAGATAGCACCCAGAGTGGGGCCTGACAGTGTGCCCAGCTCTTTAGGCAGTTCCTTAGTCATTTTTGTTTTTTATTCAACACTGCCTGGGGCAGATGGGTAGCAGATAGTCAAGATGAATATAGCCCTGTGTTGTGGGAAATTCAGATGGAAATTGGATTGTTTAATTGATATTTAACTACAGATAAAATTAAGGCATCAATTCAATATATATATATATATATATATATATGATAGGGATCATATCAGTCAAACTCTGAATGCTTTGTCTATATGCTTAGAATGACAATCATGCTAAAAGATGATCGTCCTAAGACAGGAAAGAGATCTCTGAGCTCTCGGTAGTTCTTTATGGTTGAGTGGACCAGTGTCCACTCCCAAGATATCAATTGCTGGCTCACTGTCAAGGGCTGACCCTGAATGCTCACCAGGTGCCCACCAAATGCTCTATCAATCTCCTTTCCTCAGCATGGCAGAAGAAGAAAATGCAGTGGAAATGCTTGAAGGCTGAGGTAAGGACAGGGACATCACTTACCGATTACTGTCATGGGCAAATCAGACCCAGCTTAGGGGAAATTAATTCAACGTGCTGCCAACTAATAAGAGAGTAGGGCTGTGAGAAATAAATACAAAGCTAAAACCACCTTCTCCCCAGCCCATTCTTTCCAGGATCAGCTGCATCCCTGACTCTTTGCCTTCCATCCTCAGAAGTGGAACCAGAAGGTGGAAAATAGGAGCTAAGATAATTTCATAACACTTAATCTCTGTTGCTCTGATGTTCTTCCCCTGCTCCAACATGGCATCTTTAACATGACATCCAGTCTTTCACAAAGTTCACCAATGTAGGTCCTTCCCACAGGCTGCAGATCTTTAAGAGATGCTCCAGTAGGGGAGAATACTTTCATTAGGGAGTTTTATTGCCATTGGGCAGTAACTTTTCCCCTCTTGTTAAATAATGTTATTCCTGAGGTACAATCACCATTGCTGTTGGGCTCAGCCTTGGCCAGGGCTGGTCCCTCTTGGAGCCAGCTGGCAATAGTTCTCCTGGACACAGAGGAAGTTTCAGGCACCTTCTCACTGAAGCCACCCCTGTGGCCCCCTGCTACCAAAACTTAGCCACATAAACCAACTATCCATCCATCCATCCATCCATCCATCCATCCATCCATCCATCCATCCATCCATCCATCCATCCATCCATCCATCCATCCATCACCCTTATCTGGGAATTATATATTTAAGAATAATCTTTAAAATCCACAGTTCCTCATATAATCTTCACAAACTTCACTTATGTCAACAAAAAGTAATTCTGTGCTCCAGAATCATCATCACAACACCAAACAAAAGAGAACAATTTATGCACAATCTGACACTGATCCTTTTGCCACAATTATGACAACTGAAAGTTCTCTAGGATCTTTTCACTCTCTAATATTGTTCAGTCCATATTTTGCTGACTGCATTTCCCAATTACTATGTTTGTTTGAATTTGTAATGCCAGATGTTGGATGCCAAAAAAGGTCTGTGGGGGACTGACCTTGCCTGAATGCCAGTTGCTCACCAAGATACTCCATGACTTCCTTCCTCAACAGGACAGGAGGGGAGAAAATAAGATGGAAAAAAAAACCCATGAAACAAGACGAAGGCAATTTAACAAGACAAAGAAAAGGCAGAATATGGAAGAAAATGAATACAGAAGATTTTATTCTCTAATTCCCATCAGCAGACAATGTCCAGGTACTTCCCAGGAATCAGGGCTTCAGCACAGATAGTTGTTTCTCTGGAAGAAAAATGTCATAGTAATGTTTGTCCTCCCTCTTTCTCTTAGCTTTTATATCTGAGCAAATGCTGTATGGTATGGAATATCCCTTGGGGCAGCTTGGGTCATCTGTGCTGGCTGTGGCCCTTCCCAAGATCCTACCCACTCCCACCTTACTGGGGGAGGGCAGCCTTGCTGGTGTGTTGGAGACATGGCCCTGGTGCTGTGGGAGCACTGCCCAGCAGGACCAGAATGCTTGCTGACACAGAACTGAGTGACATTTCATACCCCATTACTATTCTTTGATCTTGGAGATCCCACAGGATTCCAGTGCATACCCTGACAAGATATCCATGACCTTGGGGCCACTTCTCTGTCCTTTGAATGAGTGAACAACCCCTTCCTTTCAGTTGCTTATATCACATCTCTGATGGAAGTGCTTCTCAGTCTAGTGCAGGAGGAATACCAACCTATTAAACCTATCAAAGGTATTTTCCAGCCTAAATGATTCTATGATTCTAGTTCCTAGTCATATCCTACTTTTCCTTATCTCACCATTTCTACCCACAAACCAGGATTTCTGTTCAGCATTTGCTCTTGCTAGTGAATTCAAATTCAGTTGTGCTGAGACTGTAGGAGTGAAACACAAGCAGCTCCAAAATTTTATCTGATATTAAAAAAAAAAAAAAAAAAAAAAAGAAAGAAAGAAAAAAAAAGAAAAAAAATTACTTGACATAAGTGCCCAGAAAATTAGGTAGCAGATGACTTATGTTCTGGAAGATAATGAGAAGAGATTACAGAAGAAGTGAAATGTTTTATCAGTGTTCCCATGGAAACTGAAATAGGTGCAATAACAAGCTTTTAAATTTCATCAAGTTTTCTAAGAACATAAAGTTGGATCCTGCTAGCAGCCAAGGCCAAAAGTCTCCTGGTTTACTCAGAACAGTGTTCGGTCCACCTCAGGGCTCAACCTCCCAGTTTATGCCTAAGAAGGAGAAAGGAAGAGCCTTGTTATGGGGAGATAGACAACTGATAAGGGAGAAGGACAGGGAATATGCAAAAGCAAGTCCAAGACAATAGTTTTTTGCAGATTAAGCTAAAGAAATATTTTTACAGGCATCACAGCCACTAGTATTGTCAGAGCCCAGTCATATCCTTCATCCCACAGTGAACTCTGCTTTCTGAAAGCAAGAGCTCCCTCCACAGGCTTTTGACCAGAAGCCTGGTTGATAACTTGGAATTGGGAAAATGATGAGTTCTGAAACTCCCACCCTGTTCTTCAGACACGACAGTTCCACTAGGCAAGGAATAATTACTGTAGGTGTAAGACTTCAGCTTCCTGTTTTTCAAGATGTAATCTTGCATGATTGCCTCTCAGTGCCATAAAATTTGAAAAGCCTTTTTTGTTTATAGTATGTCAATCCAAAGTTTGGCTTGTTTTGCCTTTTCTTCTTCTGACTGACAGTTTATGCATCTAATATCATTAATACCTCCACTGTTTTCTAAAACAGTAATTTTTGCAATAGGTGAATGAAGTTTCATTAAAAATTTTTCCATGCTGTCATAGAGAATTAAAGAGAAAGTATTTGAAACTGTCTAGTGTTTTAAGAGGAAAAGTCTAACATGACAAGATCTCTGCAGCTCATGTGCAGTACAATATGTCACACTGTACAAAATACAGTGAGCTTTAATGCTGCAAGGGAGATATTGCTCAGCATACTCACAGATGAATTTAGGTTTCTATTTCCCTCAGTTTTTCAAATATACTCTACTGTGGTTTTAGAGCTACTTTGGCTATGGCAAAATAGGCCTTTTCTCAATCCAAATGTTCAAAGATTTCATTAAATAAGGATGCTAAGACAAACTAAATTGGACAAAAGAAAAGGACTAAGATAAATTAACCTTGTATTCAGAAGTCACTGAGCACTAAGTCTCAATTTTTCATTAGCAAAACCAGCTGCTCTTTTCTGAAAACCTTCCACTTACGATTTTCCTCTGGGCTGTGATATATCAGTGTTAGTGAATCTCTGACAGTGGAGAATGCAGAGTAATCAAATTGAGGTATGCTGAAGAAATAGGCTTCACAGGGGTACAAAGCTGGGGAATTCCCATACAAGTTCACTAAAGTGTCCTTACCAAGGATTAGGATCTTGCAAAGGTATCAGTAAACACTTAAAGACATTATTTTCATTCTCATGCTTTTGCTAGGCTCCTTAGATCTTGGTCTACCCCAAAATTTCAAGCACATATCAAGGACACAGCCCTCCTCCTCCCCCAGTCCCACTGTCACACCATAAGTGAACACCCTACATACCTCTCTGAGCATTTCTGGCCAAATGACCAAATGTCTTCTTCCTGCCAACACCAGCTCCACCCCAAACATAAGAAGCTTGCAGTTTTGTGATAACCCCAAGATCTTTTTAGGTGGTGTTGCTTTCTACATGACTGCACCTGTCCTCCCTATTCCCACTTGATTAATATAATGTAATTTACACGTGCGACATTGCGTCAGTCTTCCCTGTAGAAATCAGTGACCTTCAGTACCTGAAGGGAGCCCACAGGAAACATGAAGAGGGAAAATTTACAAGGGCCTGGAGTGACAGGACAGGGTGGAATGGCTTCAAACTGACAGAGAGTAGGTTTAGACAAGATATTAGGGAGAAGTTCTTCTCTGAGAGGGTGATAGGTACTGGCACAGGTTTCTCAGAGTAGCTGTGGGTGCCCCATCCCTTGAAGTGTTCAAGGCCAGGTTGGATGGGGCTCTGGGAATCCAGAGGTTGGAACTCAATGATCTTTAAGGCCCCTCCAACCTAGGCCATTCTATGATAAGATATCTGCACCCATTTTGCAGGCAGTCTGATAGAAGCCCCCAGTGGAGACCTTGAAAATGTCCAATGTTTGTCAGTGATAATCTGAATGATGGCAGTAGAGATTCTACCTGCATTTTAGGTGATACCAGGCTGGGTGGAGTGCTTTCTGAAACAATTTAAAAAGTAAAATCTATTTATCAGAGTGTAACAAGACTGTAAAATCTCTCACTGGGAGGAGTATTTCTCCTGAGGAGATTTCTCAGATCTCAGCTGAACACAAGTACAGAGGTGCCTGTGCTGACAGAGGAAAATAATTGTTCTACACATTTAGAAAACAAGAAGAACCAAACAGCTCAGTATCAGATGTTCCATCAATGTGTTGGAACAGCTCAATGGCAGTTTAAAAATATTGCTACAAAAACAAATGTACGAAACAACTGAAAAAGAAAAAAAAAAAAAGAGAAAAAAAGACAGACTTTAAGATTCTGAGATTAGATCCCAGCAGATGAAAAATTCCAGTCTCAAACAGTAGTATGTCTTGGAATGCAAATAATCCAACAGAAATGTAGCATATCAGGGCAGTATGCTTTTCACAGGGAAGGAAATAAGCACAATTTACTCACACTTCTATTCAATAACTATTTGTAAAAAAGATGTACGGTTAGGAAAACAATGTTAAATAAATACTTGCAGTAAACACTACGTCTTTACAGAAATAATGATACATTATACAATTATGATATAACAACAGGGAAATCTGAAGGCCAACACCTCAGAGGATATTGGACCAAGAAATTTCCTGTAAACCTAGAAGAGCAAAATTTCTAATCAACTCTGATAAACTACCACTAATAATAAGGCAGGAATAACAATTCTGCATTTGTGATTCTTGTGTATTTTGCAGTTATCCTTTCAGGCATTATACTTGTGGAGTAAAAGCTTTGCTGAGTCTGCTGAGTTCAACAGATATTGACCTAACTTTTTGATCCTGTCTGAAATCAGCTTCTAATTTCATTACAAGGCTGTAAAAATTTAATTCTGCTTGCTTGAACCTACGTACCTCTGGTTCTGCGTAAGAGTATGCTCGTATAACTTTTACAGTAAATATAATTAACTAATTTCCCTTGAAAAATACACGATTTTGATGCTTTTGATATTTTACTGGGGGCTTTGAATGAGTGAAGGTCTTTCAGTCTTCAGAGTCATCCTCTTCAAATGAAAGTATACCAAGAGTTAAAAAAGATTTTGCTTTCACATTTTAATGCACCTAGAAAATATTCCTGTAACATAATTTCACCTCATTACTTCAATGATGTAATTGAATGGAAACCCAATCATATCCATTTCAATTAATTATTAATATTTATGGGTGAATATCTAGAGAAATTGAAATGAATTTTATACAGATTTAAGGATGTCTGAAACTATTTGGAGATATCCAATTCAAGCTATACACTAATTTCTGAAATACTACAGGACAGATACAGTTTCACTCAATCTCAGCACACATTCTGCCATATCCAAGATTTTTCTATGTCTAAGGTGTCTTAGCTCTGCCCCATTCGTCCCAGCTAGGCTGTCTTTAAGAATAAAGCTTAGCTTTCCATTATGAAAGCTGACCTGAAAAACAGATTCTTTTCATATGAATTGATGCAGTATTTGTGGTAGCAGCAAGAAGTCCAAAAATATGCCTTTGCAGAGAGCAAACATCCTGTATATTCTGTGAGGCACCAAAACCTTACTGTAGCTCCAACACATCTGCAAAGCAGTGCCTCCCATAACTACCTGTAAAGGTTTAAGCACAGCCAAAAACTAAATCCCACACAGCCATTCAGCTATTGTCCACACTGGGATGGGGGAGAGAACCAGAAGGGCAAAAGGTGGAAAACTTGTAGGTTGAGATAAAGTTTGATAGGAAAGCAAGAGCTGAGTAAATCAAAGCAAAACATGGAATTCATTCACTGCTCCTCGTGGGCAGGCAGGTGTTCATCATCCCCAGGAGAGCAGAGGTCCATCACAAGGATGGTGTCTCGGGAAGACAAACACCATCACTCCAAGTGTGCCATCACTCTCCTCTTCATCCCTCTTCTCCCCTCAGCCCTATACACTGCCCACAGTGCCTTATAGCACGGAATGTCCCTTTGACCACTTGGGGTCAGCTGTGCCCCCTCCCAGCCTCTCGTGCACCCCTAGCCAAATTGCTGGCGGGGTGCTGTGGAGGTGATGCTCACCAGTATCTAAAATATCCCTGTGTTATCAACAGTGTTTTTGGCACAAATCCAAAACACAGCCCCACACTAGGTACTGTGAAGATTAACTCTACCACAGCCAAAAGCAGCATGACCCTAATCCCTCCAACTGCCTTTTTAATCTTTGTTGTAGAACACAAAACAAGTTTTAAGGGGTAGGGAGGTGCCAGGCATTGGGCCAATGGGGGTGCGGTGGGGAGTGGGGTCCAAGGGATTGACACGTGGGTAACACCAACGGGAAACATTCTGGGGAGGGGCCCCGGTTCCTCAGCCAACCATCGAACTCCCCTGCTGGAACATTCTAGCAGTAAGGGTGGGGAGTGAGAGTGATTGGCGGGGTACCGGGGAGGGATCAGAAGAAAAGATACAGGGGTTTCCAGGGAAACCAGGGCGGAGTTTAGGGGATACATTGTTGGCTGGGGTGGAGCCAGGAAGACAGACAGCTCCAAAGGCGGGAAGGGAGAACTGGGGCAGAACCATTTTCAGACAGAAGGGGATTGGAATAAACCAACCTAATAACTTAACAAAACACACTACAACAACCAGTGAAAGTCAAATATGGGTTAAACAGTTCCTAAGACAGTGAAAAGCAAATCTGGGATTATTTAAATAGCTGTAAGCTTTGGATACCAAGGTTTTCTATCAACACAGATTGTTCATTATATCATTAATGCAATAGACTATGTGAACAAAAAGAGTAATGATCAAGTACGTTGCCTTCAGGTTAGCTGTGAGCCCAGACATAGGGAAATGAGATTGCAAAGAGGGAAGGAGAAAAAAAAAACCCAAAGGCAGATTGAGCTGTGAGTTACATACATATTTTGCTGAGCTGTTAATGAACACTTCCTATTGCAATTGTAGTTTATCTAGCTGCATGACAAACAGAGAAAGCTTACCTAAGAAACAGTTTAAGATTATAGATCTTCTGTGGGTTTTTTGTCTCTACTAAAATGAAAAAAATATTGTATAAGCCATTTTCAAATAAACTGGTTTTCAGCAGTCAGTGAGGAAGCATGCATTAATTTGCATGACCTATTATCTCTGCTATCTATTTGTTTGTGGTCTTTGCTTTTAGAAGAATTGGCATTAATTATAAGTATGGAAGTAATTTGAAATGTCAGTTCAGAATTTTACAGCTAGGAACAGCTCATCCTTCAATAATTAAGTCAATAAAATTAACTTAATTTAATTTAAACAGCAATGCTTCTTTTTAGATCTTACAGAGTGATTACAACTAGTATTTCATAATTAGTATTTTATTGATGTCCATACACTGGATTGCCAGGTGTCATCAAGATACAACGATGATTGGAAGTAATTTGATAAACATTCAGAACTGTTGCATTAATGGCATGCCTCCCAATTATGCATTGAGTTAATGAATGCATTTAAATGTTATGGAGATGAATTTAAAGGACAGCTCAGCCTTAATTACTATACCATTTCCTCCCTCTTCCCATTCTAATTATAACTTCAGTAGTTATCACCTTTTAGTTTACAAATATCACATTCCTCTGTAAATGCAGAAATAGAATATTTATATTCTTTGTGGTTTTTTTTTTTTATTTTTAAGGGTGCTAACAGTACTTAACAAGGAGTCATTTCTCTGTAAACTAAAGACTTCTAGAAATTGAGAAATGATGTTTTTACCAGTCCTTCCTCATTCGTATTTAATATTCTTAAAGACTAACAGGCAGGACAGGGCAAGAGAGTATGTGAAACCCTTTCAACTAATATCTTAAATTTCCCCTCCTATTCATTAAAGAATGCTGAGAAATAATGGAAGAGTTAGCATCACTGACCAGCAGGTTGTTTGAAAGTGTGTACAGGCAGGTTGGGGAAATCTTTGCATTCAGTGCAATTTAACATCACAGGGATGACCCTGTGTGCTTTGAAATCTTTGACTCCCAAAACCCACGGAGGTTTTGCTCTCACATGGAAATGATTTGGCTTTAGAAACACCTGTCATTATCCCTGCTTCCTCCAAAGACTATGGTGAGGAAGACAGTAGTCCTGAACTCAGTGAATCCCCTGGAAGTTTATTCTCTTCTGATGCAAACCCAGGTTTTAGGGAAAAACAAAGAAAAATTGCTATCTCTAAGGGACAGAGATGAATCATCAGCTACCAGATGGCTAATTCATGGCTGCAATTTCCTAACTTTGACATGTTTAAAGGGAAGGCTGATGGAAATGGATGCCAGGAAACATTCCTATAAAAGTTGACTATGCCATTAGAAGATACTTTCCACACCAAAAAAACTACTCTAGCACAGAAAAGAGACTTAGGAAGAATATGAGGGGTTTGCAATCAGATGTTCTGGAGCTCTATAAGAAAGATACAGTTTGCACAAATCCCTTAACAGATTATAAAACTGGAAGGAACAGAAGTGTGTGATGTCCAAGGGCATTATGACATTGCAGCCTGCCAAAAATAATCTGTTGTGCTTCTCAGTATCTTTACATTTCTCAGAGCTTTAGAGGTCCTGATAGTATACAGTGAGCACTATCTGCATGGAAATAGAGTAAAAGGAATATTAAATAACATGACCTGAGTAGATCTTAAAATTTATTAATTGCTGCCTTGTCTAATTCCCTAATTTCTCTCTCTCCCCTTCCTTATTTAGTTTTTCTATCTAGTTTCTCACAAAGTTCTCACAGATTTTCAGAGGGTACCTTTTTTTTTTGTTTGTGGGTTTTTTGACCATTTTTTCCAACGTATATAATTGATAGTGGAGAACAGGCAGATTTGAGAAGAGAAAGATCAAGTTTGCTGCTTCGTTATAGAAAAAGAAATAATGGTTGAAAGTAGTGGAGACCCAAGACAGTGTCCCTAAAAAAAGATTTAAATTCTACCTACTCCCACCCTTGCACAGCTATGGCAGTGCTGTCTGTTGTGAGAGACTCTCTCCTGTGCTGAAAAGGCAGCGTCTGGAAGACAGACTGCACAAGTGGTACCAAGAACAGGCTGAGACAACACCAATTCAGTATCCTACATGATGTGCTTGCTCCTAAATTATATGTCTATCCACACTGAAGAAATAGGACATGTACAGAAGAGGGTGACCAGACAGGAAGATATATTTATTAGACTATTCAGGCTTCTCACTGCACTTATGTAAATCCTTGTAAATCCTTTGTCCTGTGCACTTGTGTAATTTTTTGAAGTGCAGTGAAAAAGGAGGGCAAGTGTATTCAGCCTTTTTGATTTGCTATGACAAACATGGGAATTTCTTCTTCTTCAAACATATTGACATATGAGAGAGCTGTGGGTGTGTGTTCAGGTCCCTTCCCACCAGTCACGAAAAGTCTTGGATGTGCAGCACTCAGCAGAAATCAGGAGCATCCTGGAAAACAAAGGCTGTACTAGTCCACCTTGACTAACTTTATTGAAAAGGTGGGATAAGAAAAGAGATCTAAATGCAGACTTTTCCAAATTTAAAAAGGTATTACCATTGCATTTCAACAGGATTTTCTATTCATGGCTAAGCCACAAATCTCAGTAATGCAACAAGAAGCTCAAAGTGACTCTTCTATAGCACTTAGAATCATCTCTGCTTTACCCTCCTACATGAAAGTGCAATTTGTCTTTCAGCATTTGAGTTTCCCTTAAGAGCTTGTATTTTACACCAAAAAAAGCCATTGCATTTTGCTAACTAGTGGTGTACTGAATGTGACAAAATCAAGATCCAAGGATATTCTAAAGACTCTGTACCAAATGTCACAAAATCATGATCCAAGGATATTCTAAAGACTCTGAAACCAGACAATTAACAAAATGACCACTGCTTTTAAAAAGCAAATGCACCTTTGGAGACCTTACCTAAAAGTTTTTGAACTTCTGAGATGGGAAATAATGGGTGCTATATAGGCCACTAGTAAAAGTATACAGTACAAATTAAATTGCCTAGAATCAACACAGGTGTCAAATTAATGTAGCATAACATCACTGTGTTTTAGGTCAGAATTTATTTTAGAAGGCATCCCTCCCATTTTTTATTAAATATGCATTAAAAACAATACACGAGTAAATTACTGTAAGACTAGAATCGTACACACTGAGCATATTCACTTTTTGCCTTAATCTAATCACAAACTGGCCAAAAAACCTACAAAAAGGTTAAAAGTCATGTGAGGTTTTCTTACAGTTTCTAGAGTTTATGTATTTTCTTAAAGTCAGTTGGCAAACATGCCTTTCTGGAGCATCAAGATACTAAAAGTTTGGAACAGCAAAAATTTAGTGTAGGGCCTTATGAAGGAGAAGGGGATGTATGAAGGGGAAGGGTTTCTTGTGTTTGCATCTTTAATCAAGATGGTCTTGTGCACTGTTTTGCTTGTGCACAAACAAACACACCAGAATGGTCTGGCCAGGTCCACACATATAACATAGAAAGAAAGAAAAAAAAAGAGATGGCAGCTGTCAGGTCTTCACCACATTTTGTGAGTTTGTTTACCACTGGCAAATTACCTGTAGCGTGGTCCTACCAAGGTGAAGATTTTCTTTCCTTATTACAGAGAAGATTTCTACATTTTACTGCTGGGAACACCATCCTGGAATTGGAAATGGTACTCTCTACTACCAACATAAGCCAGTCTTAACTCCTGTTAAACACATATTTGCACATTCCCTTTTGTAATTTGTTCATACTGATTCTTTGTATTTTTTTACAAAGTTCTACAGAATTCACTGAATTCAGAATGAAGGTTCTTCTTATGAACTTCTTGTATTCCATTGTAGCACAGGGCTCTTAAATGATGCAATTTGAAGCAAACATTTCTATTAGTTTCAAGTTCATCAATATTCAACAGTTTCACATTTATAGATATAAGCCTATCTAAAAGAACAAAAACCCCAACCTACAGAATTCAACTCCCCAGTTTGTTACAAGCTGAGATTTATGCCCAAATTCCGTGAAACATTGTGCAAACAGTAAACCATTCCTGGCTGTATTTCTTTTTCCCTTGTAAACCAGCCTGTGTTTTGGCTTTAATCCCCTGTATAAAATCAAAATGTAATAACAAGCTCTTTGAGCAAAATGTCATTCTGTCTAGCAACTGAAGCTGCAGCACCAAACTGTGCTAACTAGATCACTGACAGTTCAGCGCTGTCAATAAATGACAGTATTGGTATGAGTAATGTGTATACTTAAGGCTACATGTAATGGGAATAAAGTGTTCTTCCATTGTCAAAAGTGTATCATTTCAGAATCTTTGTAGCAGAAACCTACTCGATAGCTCAGCAGGCTGGCAGACAAGGGAGCCAGCAGATAAAGACCAGCCCGGTGACAGGTATAGCTGTTACATATTTTTGGAACATCATGATCTAACAGCAACCTTATTAGATAAACAGAAGTAAAAGGGAAAAAGAAAAAGAAAAAAAAAAGACCTTTAAAAGGAATTGCCTCAAGCTCACAGATAGCGGTACATGTACTGAAGACAGTGTAATTCTTGACCCAATGACAGAAGGTTGGTGACAATCGTAATGAAGAAAGACTGGTTTTGGTCTCACACCCTCAGCATTACATCCAAGTTAAAAACCAAACAAATACTACTACTTTCTCAAAAAAACCCCAGCCAGTTTTCATAAAGTTATTTTAAAAATCATATAGAGTACCATCACTATATATATTCAGCCAGTTGAGTGCTTCTGATGATATTCAAGTATCAGGCCTGATAATGTGAACTGAAGTTCTGGAAGTCATTCTGTTTTTTTACACAAGCCCCTCTCTTCTCCCTCTGAACTGTTGAGGATATTTACAGCTACACAGGGAGCAACATAATATTGCTGCTATACTGTTTGTCCTTTATCCCAGGGGGAGGAGAGCTAAAAGAGACACATCTGGAAGGTGTGACTGTCATATTAAGAAAAAAGACTGTGAAAGTGCCTAGGGAAAGGTTTAATTTATTAGAACAGCTGTCCTAGTTACGCCTCTTTCATGGCTTCTGATGTAGCCTTTATGTTGATCTCCCCAAGTTCATTGAGCAAAGCTTTCTCACAGGGGTGGGTTGACCTTGACTGGCTGTCAAACCTCCACACAGCCACTCTCACAAATCCCCCTCCTCAACAGGGAAGGAGGGGCACAGCACAACCTGGAAGAGCTCATGGACCAAGACAAAGACATGGAGCATTTGTCAGTTACCTCCTCAGGCAAAACAGGCTCAGCTTGGGGAAAACAAGCTGATCAGCAATTAAAATATAGAGTTGCATAGCAAGAAGCAAAGACAAATATCTTTTAGCTTCCTTCCCAGGCTCAACTTCATTCCATCACCCTCAGTTCCTCTGCCTGCTGTTAGAGCAGTGCAGGAGCCATGGGGAATGGAGGATGTGCTCCATGGGGGTCAGATGAGATGCAAGAGTAGAAACTGATGCACAGGAAGTTTCACCTGAACATGAGGAAAAACTTCTTTATTGAGCGGTGACCAAGCACTGGAACAGGTCATCTGGAGAGGGTGTGGAGTCTCCCTCACTGGAGATATTCCAGAACCACCTGGACACAATCCTGTGCTATATGCTCTGGGATGACACTGTTTGAACAGGTGACCAATGTGGTCCTTTCCAACCTGACCCATTCTGGGATTCTGTGTAATATAGGACACTCTCTCTCTTGTCAGTCTATAGATGACATTTTTCTCACTTACTGCTGATGTCAGTTTTTAGCAAGAAGATACTTAGTGATATAATTAATAGCTTAAGACCTACACAAGGAGGTCATGTTCAACATTTTTCATCTGTATGCTTTTCCCTACGTCGTAAAGTCTTGGATATATGCAAATGGTACCAAAATAAAGCTCCTTATAATATCTTCCTCTAGAATTTATAAGTCCTTAAACTGTTATTTCTTGTTACTTGAGGGTAGGGGTCGGGGGGGGTGGGTAGGAGTGTTTGGACAAGAGATGGGAAGTGGTCTTCACAGTTGCCAAGTAGCTCATGACACTGCTTGGAAACAAACAAGCTAAAAAGTGAAAAAAACAATTCACAACCTCAACATACCCCTGAATAATATATTATTTCCCCATGTAAGAAGAAATCGGAACAAATAAAGAACTGAACAGCTTCAGAGAGATATGTGCATTTATTTTTACCTTTGATAAGTGTAGTCTGGCAGTCAGTTACACAGGACTAACATCAAGATACAGGAGGTCTAGGACTGAAGAAATGAGACAGAGGTCAGAATATAGCATTAAGTTACTGACTGAGACTCAGGAAGCAATACACATGTGGACATGAAATTTCTCACAAAGGTTATTAAAGAAGAATCATGAACCTGAAACCTTACAATTCACAAGAACCTACACAGAAAAAAACAATGATTAGAGAAGTTGAAGGACAGTAGAAGGAAATAAGTTAAAAAATTATCAGAAAGTGCTAACTGTATAAGTTTAAGGAATCTGATATTTCCACACAAGCAGAGAAAGTATGGTGTATATATTATAGTGTAGCACAAGCTTTGGGATAAGTTGTTAGGGTTTTGCAATGGATATAGGAAGAGATATGTTGAGTGGAAGCTCAAAAGAAGCTTCAGGCAAATGCTCTAAGCACTGAATTCAAAAGGCAAAAGAAAAGAAAAAGGAAGGCTTGATATTTTGCAAAAACAGATTGTGTTTTAAAGAAGGGAAATACAGACAATGCTTGTCCAGTTTGTGAGGCATTTTGAATTTATACTGAAGCAACTGGATTTAAAGAAGAGATTCCCAAACTAAATTTCATTACTTTTAATAGTTCTTCAATACTGACATATGAAAAAAGCAGAAATTACTTGCTGGATAAGGCTCAACTTATGTGTTAAGGATTGATCTCTTTAGAGACTTCTCTGTTTATGTGCTTACATAATAGCATTTCATCATATAATTTTAATGGTGATAATAGTTCTACTATACTTGTCTTTAATGGTCTTTATAGAAAGAACTTTATATTATGAAAGAAAGGTAAGGAACATGCTATTAAGTAGCTGCTGGGAAAGAGATATATCCACAATGTCATTTTTAAATGCAAAATTTTTTCTCTACGTCTTAAATGTAAAAGGAACCACAATCTCTGTGTCTCATGAATCAAATAGAAGGAAAAAAAATCTGGCTTGACACTTGTGTGGGACAGCTCTTTGCTCTACAAATACACCTGAACAATGAATTCAAATAGCTTTTTATCTTGTTTCAATCAAAAAACTGATGTAGACAAAAACCTGCATTTAATAGCATTATGGCTCAGATATATGCTGACAAAACCCTGAAAATTCAAAAGCAAGAGCGTATTTTAAATTACTTACTTAAATTTGAAAGCTCTGGCTTTTGTGGTTTGCTTTGTTCATATGCTCCAGCGTGGCTTTTCTCTTTTGTCCAATTTTAATACATAAACTGTACCTACACAGTCTCCAAAGGCTGGGAAACCTTTCTAGCTTCCCTGGATGGCAGACAGGTGAGTTATTCACAATAGCTGAATTCATTCTGAGGATTTTTTTAAATGTTTACAGTTTAACTGGCTAACATCAGTTTCACAACATATGATTTAAACAGTCTTCAGGGCTCTTGGGTATACATATTTTGATAAAATTAACAATTAAATAAAACCATTTACTACTACAGTCAACAGTAGCTTCTATCCTTTGTCTCAATTCTTTCATTTTGTGGATTATAAATACTGAGACCAACTGTTCCAAAGGCAATATTAAAGTCTTTTAATGCTGATTCAGTTACTAGGCACATGTTCTACACTGATGTGTCTAAATATCATAATGAAATTTTAATTGCAAAGAAAAGAGCATTTCTAAAATGAAATAATGTTTTTCATTTCTCCAACACCCAGGGGCAATAATTCACTTATAGACTAATGGCCTGTAAAATTCTGCCTGTTGACTGTTAACTGCAAAATTCAAGCAGTGTGTAAGGACATGAAGTGCTTCCTGTAGAATACAGCCTTTAGGATGGCCTGGGTTTGAACTTACAGTTAACTTGGGACATTACCAGGGACATTTCCACCAGACCAGGTTTCTCAGAGATCAATCCAAGCTGGCTCTTAACACTTCCAGAAATAAGACATCCCCAGATTCTCAACAGAGCAACTTGTTTAAGTACCTCATCATCCTCATAGTAAAAAAAAAACTTTTTCTATATATGTAACCTAAATTCTCTGTCTTTCAGTCTGAGCCATTATTCCTTGCCCTGTCACTACAGTCCCTGAGGAAGTTCCTCTGGCTTCCTTGCAGGCTCTGTTCAGTTACTGGAAGGTTACTTCACCCAACCTTCTCTAACTCTGGAGGTTGAATTCAGTTTATTTAATCCTTTATTCTTAGTAGGTTATGTTCCCCATCTTACTTCTTGGTTTTACTCTGCAAGAAAAGTAGTAGAGATACTGAAACTTGCATTCAGCACCTCCCCTTGCTGCCTACAGCAAGCTGTAAACATCATCCCTGAGATAAACTTTATGAATGTGTGTACTGCTTCAGGACATGTGTGAACAGAGAAACAGAAGATAATTTTTCTAGCTCTGAAAAATCCATGGTTGTGCTTGCAAAGATAGAAGGTGCATGCACATGTAGGGAATACCTACAAGATTTTAAGTGCATCATGTTCAGACAACTTGCTGGTATAGGAAAAGATAAATACTCTGTCCCCTCAGAATGCTTCCATATGCACTATCACTGTTATGCATGATGTATATACACATCAGTTGACCTCCCTCTATCTGCTACATTCTTTAAAAGTCATAAATTCAGGGAAGTTTCTCCATGGAAGCGGGGGAAAGCGCAGCTTGTGTTAGGGCAAAATTTTTCATAAGTTATTCACTCATTAAAGGACAGAACGCCACTTGGGGATATGAGCAATGTTGTGCTGAGTCAATTTAGAAAGAAAGCACTAATAGACAAATTATGGATTTCCCACATCACCACCACTCTAGTGGGGAATAACATCTCAGGTCCAAGAGCAAGGGTCAGCCTCAGTACAGAATCTGAAGCTCCCAAAGTTCACAGGAGAATCAAGGCCTGGGAAAATAAGAATTCTGCTTTCAACTGGCCAGGGAAACCTGATCCTTACTCAAATACAGCTACATAGTGGATTAGAGAGTACATGGTAATAATTTGCCTTTCCCATGTACTTGTATAGATGTATTTTCTACAACTGTAGTTTCACAAGTTCTTTAAACAAACTTTGAGTGTAAGTGCTTATGTAAGAAGAATCTAAAACACACATAGATCATTTTTCCCGATTAAAGAAAACACCCTGGATATATAGCATAACAATATTACACAATTTTAATTTTTCTTTCTAGATTTAGAATTTCAAAGCATATATCTAAACCATGGTGTCCTATTGGACATTTTAATTCAGTTAATCACCTTCAAATATCAAAATTGTAAACTATAACTGCAAAGACAACTCATTTGGTGAGTTCCAAAAGAACAACAACAACAAAAAATTACCAAAACAAACAAACAAACAAAAACCCCAAACCAAACAAACAAAAAAAACCCAACAAAAATACCCCCTCAACCTTCCTCCCTCTAATCCACAAACAAGAAACTTATTACTAAAACACAGACAATAAACTGAGAAAGCCTAATTTCCCATGTTGAAGTGCAGGCTTTCTAATAACTGGGCTACAAAGTTATTGATTAAATCTATAACCAGGATCTAGCACACTTGAATATATAACTGAAAACATAGATCATGTTTTTCTGGGTGGAAAGTTTGCTTTTCTAGGACATGAGTAGCAAGTTAAATGAAAAGTAGAGATTCTTTAATTCAAATACTTTGGAATTATCCTTAGTGATTTATTTTTCCATTTAGGAACACATTATGGGGAAGAAAAAAAGCTAGTTTAAGAGTTCTCCTTTCTTAGTTCCATTACTTGTGTGTGCATAATTCTTTTGACACCTGACCTGTCTACATGCCCATCAAATATCACGAGACTGGCCTGATGTTATGGAAATTTTACATGCCAGCCACCATAACAGGATTACACTCCAGGTTCCCACTGAGTCAGGAAGCCAAAAGGAGTTTTTTTTATAAAGTTCACTTTATTAATAGTGCTACAGCTTGAGCTGCATGCCTCCAAAGAGGAAACCTGAACAAAGAAATCCTTGCGTAGTTGTACTGCTACAATCCAAGTTTTCTGTCCCTAAAGCAATAGTTTGGACCAATAGTTATATTAAGATCTGGGGTCTTACACGTTTTTTGATTTGATTTGTTTGTTGTTTCATCAGGAAAGTTATATTTTTCTGCAAGACACAGTGTTTCTCTCTCCTGTGTCACCTCCTCTCAGGCTGGTTTGAATGGGTTTTGTGGTTATCTTTTCAGCAGCTGCAATATGTTTGTTATAACACAATCTGTAGCCTTTGTCTGCTCATGCAATCTACTATTGCTAAATCTTAATTATATAATGGCCCTCTCCAGAACAGTCCTACCTTTGTTTTTATTAACATTCATGCTATTTATTATATGGGAGCACAATATTTGTAGCCTCTAAGGTGTAAGCACAGTTGAGTACAGCAAGTGCTACAATGTTAAATATAAACAGTATGACAAAGATTATTATAAAAATCAATAACCCATAAAGAATTCATTTTTCCCAGGCTCTTAAATCTTTTATCTAGGAGGTGAGCCAAGACCATACTTCTTGTAAGCCTGTTGAGGTTTTATTCAATTGTATTCTATGCATTAATTTTACTTGCTCCCACAACTTCCAGACATCAGCTGAAATCCTCCCACTCTGGTCAACAAACATGCAATGGCTAGTATTAATAATTGCACTCACTCCCCCTTGTGAGGCTAAGAAAGTGTCTGCTGACATTCTGTTTTTCAGTGAGAATTCAGAGTTGTGAAATCTTCTTTTGGAATGTCACAATTGCATCAGCAGTATTACTGCCTAAAGTTTCTATTGCCACTGAAATGCTAAGTCCTTTTCTAATTCACTCACTCCCAATCAGATAAAAAAACATAAGGAGTGGAATGCAGTTGGACTTTCAATTAATAAATTACTACATTTGATCCTAGGAACAAATGTTTGTGCCACAATCCTGATATCACAGCTGAATTTGAGAACAAAAATATTTGGAGCTGAGGCTCCTAAGACAATAATTCTTGACCCCTCTCCTGGTAATTTTTTGTGAGCTCTCTTACCATGTATCCCAGATCACACTTTGCACTCAGGTACAGGCCAAGGTGCATGGAAAAGCCCCCAACTATTCTTGTTATTTATATGCCCATTGTTTGGTTACTATCATCAAGGCTGCTCACAGGAGTAGTATTACTATAGGAGCATAAACTGAGTGAGGCAGGTGTAATGTTTTACACACTGCATAATTGTCCTTTCCTTCTGGGAACTGCCACCTCCCACTGTTGAGTGAGTGAATGTGGTCTTGGTGGAAAGAAATATCTGAACACAACATAGTCCATGAGAAGTTATCTGTTACAGGGATCCCTAACAGAGGAGTGCCCAGAGCCAAGTGGCTTGGAAGGAAAGGACATATTGAATAGTGCGTTTTATCAGTAATTTGGACTATGGTTTTTGATTTGTTGAAATAAAAATTTTCCCTCCTTGTAACAAGGCTGTATAAATTTAGATACTATCTCATGTAAAAAAGCATGGCAAAGGCTACTAACTTTACGTGCAGGATTTCCACAATTTCCTCAGGCATTTGGAAACCTCACACTCAAATGGATCTGAAAAAAAACAAAACTTATTTCAGTTTTTAAAACAGTGACCATGTTGGATTCTTCCTGCATGCATTGTTGTTCATCACTGAATTACCCTTTGACAACCACTTAACATGCAAGTGATGGATCCAAGCTTCCTGTCCTCTAACTTTTACAGCAAAGTAAGAATTTAATAAGACTATCTGCAGCCACTCCCATATTCCAATTTAGATTTATGGGAAAACATTTTTAATAAAATTTTATCTCCAGGCTACAAATCATGTGCTTATACCTCCAGAGACATGGGTTAGTACCACTAATCATGATCCCTTTTAATTTTGAAACTTTCCTGTAAGTTTAGGACATAGAGTGTCAAATGCTCATCTGCATTCAAGAAGCTGTTTTGAGCTGGGATATAAGCTCCCAGTATAGACAAGAGTCTCCAAAAAAGAACTTCATCAAGCAATAGTCCAAGGCATTGTTTTGGGGCATTTCAAACAGTCCCATAGGGTTAAATTTAATGCTTTAGGCCATTTTAACCCCATATATGTGAAAATTTTAACCATTCTTTCCTTAACAGCTAATTTATCCTTTCTACCTGTCCAGATGCTTGATGGTGATAAGGATGTCCAATCTTTTTAATTCCTAACCTTTTATAAAATCAATTGATTGTTCCTGCTGTGAAACTTGACCTTCTTCTGATTCAGAATCTTGTATTCTGTACCTAGGAATAATTTCTTTAAGGAGAGCTTTTATTACTCTTCCAGTGGCTTTTCTTATTGAGAAAGCCTCAACCATACTGCTTATTGATCTCCTATAACCAGCAAATATTTATATCCATATATTGTGGACATAACAACATTGTTTACAGGAAGTCTTCAGCGTGGGAAAAAAAGGCTGATTTCCATAGACTTTATATTTGAGAATTTCTTGCAGATAGGACAGGCATTAATAATTATTTTAGTGGCTGCACAGACACTCAGTGCCACCCGTACTTGTAGCACTTGGAGAGCCACTGCTTCCAGTCCTCCATGAGCTTTACCATGGAACCATGTGGTTACAGTAATTTTTTCAGTAAGACAGATTTTCCCTCCCATTTTCCATATAGTCTTCATCTTCTACTGCTTCCATTTTCTCCAATGTTCTTTGTTTGTCATGTTTGATCAATGTAGTTTGTAGTTTTCTTGGATGGTCAACATTGGACCTCAAGTTCTTGCCTAAAAGTAATTGCTGTGATCTTTACCGCAAGTTGGCAAGACACAGGTTTTGCTGCTATATCAACTAAGACATTCCCTTTCCTAATTACAGCACCCCTTGTGTGGACTGGACAGTAAGCCACAGCAATTTCTTTGAGGAGTTGGAAACTGTTTCATCATTTCTCAGTAAATTTCTGGGAGCTCCTGATCTCAAAGGAGTGACTGGATTGGGTCTTACTACTGAATCTATGTTGAGAAATTCCTCAAACTTTACAAGGATTTTGGCACTGGGCACTGTAATACCACTGTAATACCCATTAATTGGTAGGTATTACTGTGCCCAGTATATCTGAGCTCTCAAAAGAGAGACCTCTTCTGTGACAGTCTCCATATCAAGACTTAAGTCCATTTTTTGTGGCTACAGCATTAGACAAATGCATTTCTAATCTGTTACTTGTTTGAACCATCTAAATAGTTTACCAGCTGTAAGTGCTGACGTTTCCTTAGGGGATAATTATTTAAGAATTAGTGCTTTCAGTATTCATCCAACTTTACTGTCCACCACCAGTCTGCATCTCTATTAGAGCACATTTTTCATCTTTTGCTTCCTTTTAGTTTACATTTAAGTGCCTTGGCTTGTATTTCTGTTTGTTTCTTTGTTATCTTCTCAGTTGGCACTACCAACTCTTTTCAATTTATGACAAGCTGTGAATGTCATTAACACTATATCCCACTTCCACAGCAATAATGATGATGATATGCAAATGACTAATTCTATCCTGCTGAAGTAAATAAATCTTAACTCTCATTTACATAACTTGGAAGAAAGCCCCAGAAGAACACTTGTTAGGTTTTCCCACTTTGATACAGGTACTTGAACCCACTCTTTCTTTTTCAGACAGTTCTAATAGAGATCATCACTCTCAAATAACTTACATTAAAGCTTAAGATGATCCCTCCACTCTCCTAAATGGGTTCATTAAAAAATTCAAATAAAATGGAAACACATTTCTTCTAGATAGTCAAATATTGTGCTGATAGTTATGGAAGTCCAATTTACAAATACAAGTGTTTACTGTAAATGTGCACATCAATGGTGTTGGATGTTAAGGACATTTCAACTCCATCAACATAACTTTAAAAATATGGTTTATTATGTCTGCTGTGGAAATTTCTGCAGTTTGTTGTTTGTTCAGGAAATACTACAGTTCGGTGTGTTTAGCTGGAGGTTTGTTTTGCTTTTTGCAGGGTGTCTTTAAACCAAAGTCCATTCTTTGTAAGTCTATGACCATTACTTGACAGAAAAATAAAAGGTGTACTGTGGCACACAGAAACTACTGTTTATGCATCAAACATCATGCAAGAATGGGAACATTCACCCATGTTTACATCATTGTGGGATTTATCCACCATAATTTACAGACAAGAAACACCTTAACCTAAGCAGCTCCAGCTTTGACAGGCTGCCAAATCTCAGGCAAGTCACAGTGTCTGATGCCCAGTTTGACCATGACAGGTCAGGAGTCGTCTGCCTGACAGCACCTTAACTCACACCTAGAGATCTGTGGTGCAATCCTACATGGTTTATAGACAGGGAAGAGGAACAGGACTGTCATGGGCATGACTCACACCTTTTCAGATGAAGGTACTGAAAAAGGCTGAGATGAGCCTCCCCTTGGAGGCCTGTTCACTGACCACAACAGGGACCCATCATAGCTCACACAGGCTGAGACATCCTTCATATTTTACAGCCAGAGAGGTCAGAACAAATCTTTCCCTCCACCTTCCCAGAACTTAAATTGCTAGAAGGAGCTATGACTTAATCTGAGACTTGGCAGCACAGCACTGGAGCTCCAGCCTCTTTTTCTAACCTTAATTCAACTGCCTATCTCTATCTGCCAGACCTCACTGTGATGCAGATGTGAATTAATTGTTTCACTTAGCTTACCTGATCTGAAATCAGGGCAAATTACTCAGAATTTTCCTAGCTTGGCCAGCATAATTAAAGATATAGAGTAGATATTTTTTTATAACCAGAACACTTTTTATATTTACCACTTGTGGAAAAAAGTGTTATGCTACTGCAGTTGCAGGTGGACAACATGAAAACTGTCCATAATTTTTACCTCTCTGAAAATGACTGCTTTGTCAAAACATGAGATAAGAGAGGAAAACACGTGTATGTATTTTTGTATACACTCAATATTTTAATTATTCTGGTAGAAAAGAAAGTGTGTATTCAATGAATTCAGAAATTTAAGTAAATCTTGGAGTAATAAGTGTTTGCCATGTCTAGTTCTCCAACAGAACATTTTACCAAAATATATTTTTGTTATTTGAATTTTTATTTTCTATTTCTACTTGCACATAATTTTATTCAGACATTGCACATTATTTTATTCAATTTTATTTATTTTTGTTTGCATCTTACTTTTTCTTTTAGAAGAAAAACACACCTTAGGTCTCTAGATAACAGAGAAAGGAAGGGAAAAAATGGTTTGTTTTACTTTCTTAGCTTATTGAACCCAAACAGACTATATCTTGTTTGGTACCACTCCTCCTCCACCAGCCCTCCCTGACCTTCATCTTTTTAAGAAATAGATAAATACTCATTTTTGAGCACAAGTCCTGCATACTATCTATTCTAAATTACAGTATCAATTGAAGAATTCCCCTCATGCAGTGTTTTTATTTTTCAGACTGACTGAAACATCTGAAGCTTATGATGAATCAGAATTCATCGTAAGCTTCAGATGTTTCCATCAGTCAAAGCTTTTTGTGGTACCTTCAAGAGATCTGCAGTTCATTATGATAAACTGCACAGATCTTGTACCATAGGTTTGTGTCTGTGCTGCCACTGTCACAGAGCAGGACTCAGGATAAGCAGACAATTGTCCAGAAAGGGGCAGAAACCCAGGAGCTTGCTCCTGTAAAGGCTGTGCAGTCAGAACTGCTCATTTCTCCTCCCTAAAGTCGCTTTACCCATTTCAAATTTCACTCATCCCTCTTCCCCTTTTCCCCTCGTACAGTGACATCTCCACTAACCCCTTCCTGCTTTATTTTCAATGCACAGCCTCCAGAGTTACAGCTGCCCATGTCTCACAGTTCCCTCCTAGATATCTGTCTCTTCTTCCTTGTGCCTCAAAGACCCTGCTCCACCTCCTCCCTGTTCCCAGAATTTATTTTCTTGTTTTTACAAAATTGAGTTTTGTCCTATCCTTGAGACATGTCAGCATTGACTGCACTGCCAAGAAGTAATTAGTCAACAGCGTCTGAGATCAACGTTAAGATAGCACCACCTGTCTTTAAACAAGCACAGTAATATTTGTTCAGAGCAACATCATGGAGGAGAGTGTCAGAAGGCACTGTTTTGCAATAATACATCCCTCTGTTACCTGTTGCAAAAGCCCACATACCTATATTCCAATCTCAAGACAGCCTCAAACATTCCAGAATCATTCAGGTTTGATATTGGCGGTAGAGTCGTCAGAGGCCTTGGATAGCAAACATTTGATATCAGAGGTGATTATGTCTTAGCTACTTTAGAATTTTATTCTCTGTGGCTACTCCCCACCCCCTAACCTACTCTGAATACAGTTGCTAGCAAGCCCAACACAGACAGTAGCTTGGAATTAAGAAAGGAAAGGAAGAAGGAGAATAAGGCAAGAACCTGTGCTTCTGCACCATCTGTGCTTAACATAATAGTATTGAAATATTCTGTGCATGGACCTCTGTGCAATAATCACTAGATAATCCCTGTTACCTTCCACAGGAACTGTGCTTCTGCAGAGCTGAAATCACAGTAACAGGAAGATGAAAATGATTCATTCAGAAAAAAAAAAAAAAAAGTTTATTCTACCCAGAAGGAAAGCAAACCTCTTCTTCCAGTGCATTTACAAAGTTTTTCTCTGAGAGAAAAAAAAAGAAGTTGCTATCTTTGTCTTAAGTATATTTCTCCATTTCAGATGATAACATAATCTATATAGCAGAGATAAGTGGATAACATATCCAGATTGTAACATGTTGCATTATCACCTTTATTGACTATACGTTGTCAATAGTAGCACTGTTAATTGTTGTTTTTCTGCTATGAAAAAAAAAAAAAACCAGTAAAAACTACAAGGACAAACTACTGTTGCCAAGAGTAGGTGTTCAGCTCCACTGACTTCAGGCAAGCTGAACCTGCTGATGCCAGCAAGGACTGTGACCCCAAGTCACACTTCCCTCAGAAGAGTGAGGGTGCAGGATACAGGACATGCTGCAGTTTTCTATTTCTGTAAAGGCTTCAGCACAATCTGCATGCAGGGTGTGAAATGCGGCAAAATTGTAGCATACTGAAAGGTTGACAATGTCCTTTTGCTAACCTACATCTTCAAAGCAATATTCTCTCATCAGCTTTTCCTTCTTCTGGCCCTCTGCTTGAAGTCTTTGTCCTCTTCGCCTCCTCTCTACTGTGCATTAGAATTGAGCTCTGTAGCTAAGCAGTCTTCTCCAGAAGCCAACTGTACAGGCTAATTTTATATTCTTCTGAAAATCCACTCTCCAGTGAAGTGTGCTTTGAGGTAAATTTGAGGTCCTTTTATGTAGTTTTGCTCCTACAGGTCTTTTACTGCTTCCACCACTTCCTTCTCTACTCAATACTTTATTACGCTGCTGGCAAGTGTGGAGGCTATTCCTGTTCCTTTAATTCTTTATTCTGGAAATAAAAAATAACCTACCTTAGAACTGACAATGGAAAGAGGCCTTGTAGTAGACAACAAGAAAATGTCACCAATCTAAATCCCAAACTATTAAAATTACAGTAATAAAACATCCCCCATGCAAGTACTGCACTAAAGTTGTTGCACTGTGGCTTCAAACATTTAAATTCCCCTCCAAGTTAGATACTTGTATTTAAGGCCTTATTCTAGAATTCTTGCTGATGTTATGCAGATGACCAGAGATTTCATTCATGCATGTAAATGAATCTAAATAAATCTATTGTCCTTATCACAGATCATTGTAGTTCATTGCTTTTTGAGGAAAGTTGCTCTTCACTGCTGGATCTTTCTTTGAGCTTTATTCTAGGTGTGGCTCAAGGGGAACAGTTTCTTACTTTCCCTTCCTTTTGTTGTTTTTTTTTCAATGACGACATTTTCCATTCTCCTCCATTTTCTGGAAGGGGCACAGCTCCTATTCATTTCTCCTCAGACCTCCACACTCCCCTCTAGCAACTCTCAAATTCCCTGCCCAACAGGAACCTGCAGTCTGGTGAAAAGCACCTGTGGATGACAGCTGAGTGCTGTGGGAATGCAGAACTGAGGATGAAGCATTGCAGGTGCCTGCCTAAGACTCCACATCTGTCCTTGTTAGCTGCTGCTTTCTTACCTCCACTACATAAAAGACCAGATCAGCAACAGAACACAGAAAGATGTTGCTTTTAAGGGATCACCTGCTGTCTCACCTATAGATGTAGCTGCAGGTTTTCAGCAGACATGACAATTCTGCAGCTTTCTTCACCTCTGTCTTTGCCTCTGCCTCCATGAAAAAGCAATGAGCCACACTAAAATGACAAAGTACATGGGTGCACTTCCCACCCCCCCTTAAGGAGCCTTAGAGAAAGATGCCAGGAACAGTTCAGATCCACACTGAATCCTCATGTGGCACCAAGGACAGAACACTTCAAAGCAGAAAACACTCAGAAGCACAGTGCTCCTATATAACCCTAGTGCCTTGCCTGAAAAGTCCCTAGAGTCAGAAATGTTGTTTGGCTTGGTACTGTTTCCAGCTTTAGATCCTAGGAGCAGAATAAGAAGCAAGTTGCTTCTGAAGAGAGCAGAAACCATGATGCTCACCCAGTGAGTGGTGAGGTATACTCATTTCTATTAACCCTGCTAGACATCCTGGTGTTTCCATCCAGAGGCTGGAAAGGAAGCAATAGACTTGAAACCTATTTTAAGTTTTATGTGCAATTTTTCAAGGAAAAAATAATTTAGGAAGGATTAGAACTTAAGGGTTTATACCACAAAGTGGCCTTTCCTCCCCTTGGCAACTCCAGTCACTACACAGTCACCAGCACAAAGATGCACTGCAGCAGACTCTGCTGAAACACAAAAGCTGGGCAGCCAGCACTACTTTTCCCAATAGGACAGTCACTGGAAATGAACTCTGAAAAGAGCTAACACAGGTACACAAAGAAGCTGGAGACTGATAATGAGCAGAGCAGTAGAGTGAGAGAACAAAAAGGCAGCTTCTCACCTCATCACCTTTCAGAGCACCACTCCAGCCACACAGCTTAAAGACAATCCAGCACTGAACTATGATTATGCCTGCACAACACAGAAACAGCTTTCAAGCCCTGCTTTAGAGCAGTAGCCCTACTTCTTTAGAGTAGTGCCCTTGAAAGGCTTGCACAGACTGTTGGAGGGTTTTTTTCCAACTAGATTTTTCAGAGGTTTATAAAACACCTGCTAAACCTTCAGTAAAATTGTCAGACAAGCAGGAAGAGACTTAAATCTCCTAGAATTAGCTGTCAAAGTTAATTGGATAGTTAGAAAAATGATTTACTTGAAGCAGGTTACTTCGGTTCCTCCTTGTCTTGAGCTGATTATCTTCCTTTTCTGTAGGGAGATCTAAGGGATGTTCAGAACAACTTGGAGCAGGCATCTATTTTTCAGATATCTGGGCTATTTGCATCAAAAAGTAAATTGTATTATCACATAACCATCAATATTTCAGGCATATTTTGATTCCACTTGCATTAAAAGATAGCTATGAAAGCCTGGCTGCCCTTCCAAACCAAACATGCCATACTAGATCTGGGAATTCACCTTTCCTTATGTGATTTGATTTCCTTCAAGGAAAGCTGGAGCTCTGTTGTGTACTACAACAGAATCCAGAGATGGGGCAACTGGAAGAGTGGGATTGCATAAAACACTACACATCACACCTGACACTGAGCATGACTTCCCATCTTATTTTGCACAGTTTACCAGAGGAAAACAACATGGGAAAATCTGTCCACCACTTTTCTTCCAGAATGTGGTAGGTCTGCTGCTGTACAGAAAATATGATCACGCTTTTACAGTTATGCAGCATCTGACAAAGAAAATTTACAAGTGCTTGAAAGAAAAAAACAAAAAATAAAAACCCAAAAAATCCAACCAGCCAACCAACAAAATCCACCCACTAACACATATGCACAGAACCCAAAGGAAAAAAAAAACCCACCTTTGTTTCATGTTTTCTAGTGAGTGTTGAAACTAGAAAAAAGTCAGAAAGCTGATCATCAGTTTTTACTCCACAATATTTAGTAAAGCATAAACTTCAGGTCATAACTGTCTCCTCCTTGACAGTGCTAAACAGGTACTCTTTCTACCATCTGTTGACCTCTTGTCAGAAAACTTAGAGAAGAGTACTTGATGCTTCCACCCTCCTGTCAAATTTGTTTGGAATTTGCTAGCTCAGTCAAAAGTATCTCAAGACTGGTTCACAGCAAGAAAGACAGACTGATTAGAGACTTATTTTTACAAGAAAGTCAGGGTAAAAAATAAAAGATGTTTAGGATGAGAGGAGCACAGTTGATGCTTGAAGCTTTAAGGCTGATGATGTTCAAAAGCTTGAGAGGCTCTTGTCCATCTGACAAGACTTTATACTCTGTTAATTCTTTTCACAGGAAGATTCAAAATTTATGTTAGTATGAGTTCAATATTTCAGATCACTACATTTAAAAGAAAAGAGACACCATACAGACAAGAGGAGATTTGAGAAAGTAACAATACTCAGTTTATACAAACCAAGTGTGGGCTTCAAGATTGAAACTAAAAGTTTTCCTATTTTATTCTGTGCTAACAATCTGTAATGGAATTATTGCTCCTCTGATATTTTTTAAGCAAAAGTTTCTGCTATCACACAATTAACCAAGAAAAGCCCTTTTCAAGGGGGGAAATTTCAGATAGATCCTGTGTTTAAACAAGGTTAAAAACATGAGGTGCAAAAATTCAAGAGTCTAAGAGTAAACCTGAACTCCCAGTAAATTTGCATTTTTAAATTCTTGGGGATTTTATTTTACCATGATCTTTGAGGCTTTAAACAGAAATAGAATATATATATACAGAGAGAGACATATATAAAGGTTTTACAGTTGTAATCTTGAGTATTGTCAACAACCCTATTCCAGTCAAGCATTTTTTTGATGCTCAAAGGTCTAAGAGTACTCCTTAAAAGTAAAGGCTGAAGGAGTTAAGCATTCCCTCCCTGGAGAAGAAAAAGCTGAGGCAGAAGAAAAACCTCATCCCAGTATTTCAGTACTTAAAAGGCAGCTACAAAAAGGACAGAAGATTTCTCTTCACAGGTATCTACATGGAAAACGAAGGGACAAGAAATACAAAAGGAAGTTTCATTCAGAATAGGAAAGGAATTTATTTTTACAGAAAGAACACTCAGCCACTGGAATAATCTCTCCTGGGATACAGTAGAGTCTCATCTCTGTATGTTTTTCAAGATGTGAATGGACAAGGTGCTAGATAATCTAATCTACGCTCCCTTTCCCACAGAAATTTGGTCCAGAGAATCTTCTGAAGTCCCTTCCACTCTGAGATAATCTGGGATCCCAGTTAGGGAATGAAATTATTCCAACTCTTTCTGTGAATGTCAAGGCCCCTTAATAAGAGAGTCTTGGCTCTCCACCCGGTAAAACCAGTTTATTTTAGTTCAGTTTAATATGGTATTTATTGGGCATTTTTATAACACACCCACACCTGGGTGTAGGCACACACACCCATATGTGTGTTGCATAGCTTCAGTCAGTTCCAGTTTTACTTCCCAACACATACAACAAAAGGTTATTAATATTTAGCTTCATTCACTACTTTGCCTTGACTAAGCAGGCATAATTCCCTTAAAACTCACTGGAAAGATGTAGAATTCAAAAGCTGTTGCACAGAGTGTGCAGAGTGCAGTTTCTTTGATTAGAGTACAACAGAGGATGGTTTGAAATTCCTATACAGAAACATTTTGTGTATTGTCAGAAGCTCATGATGGCATCTCCCCAGCTGTGACCTTTATTTCAGCTAAGTTACAGATATACATTGCCTGCTCTGTCACTAATATTTAGCCTGTCTTTTGTGGTCACAACTACACAGTAATTGCAGAAATTTCTTGCAGAAGGATGTTTAAAGGGGCAGATAGCAGAACTGCAGAAGAGAGGCACCACAGATATAGAACCACTAAAAATGGAAGCCAAAGGGAACAGCAGTGAACAAGGTGCTGCCAGGCAGGGTTCCATTATTAGAAAATATCAGCTTTCTTTTAAAAATAGCTTTCTTGCTGTCTTACTCACCCACCCCTCCCTTCTCCCTCCCTACTTCCAGCAGCTCTGGCTATGCAGTTTCTTCTTCTTCTGCATATAAGCAGCCTAAAGCAAACTAATTGTTGCAGTTTATACACATAAAAGGAGAAAGCAGAATATTTTTGGATTATCCAGGTTTTCATTGCAGACACTTTCCCCCTTAAGCACTTTCCAAAAATCTCCTTACCATGCTGGACTTTTTAATGGTATCACCTCAAGCGCACCATTCAATTCTGTAAAATGAAACATTCTAAAGAATGCTTTTATTGCATTTTTTAAATCCAAAATTCTACTTCTGTAGAAGCCAAACAGCATTCTGCAACAAATTCTGGAGAAAACGTAACTCTCTAAGACACCTATGGAAGGACTGCAAGGTCTGTGTTCTCAAGGAGGGCAAAGAAAATAAAAAACAAACTGAAAACAGGCTACATTGCTTTTAAATTTATACATGAATACGAGATACTAGGTATTAGATCACAAAGACAGCTGTCTATTGCACCCAGACGTACAGGGTTTCAAACAAAACCATCTTAGAGGGGATTTTCTGACTTTTCTATGACATAAATATTTCTGTTCAGATCCACTGTCTAAATGATTAATTCATTACAACTCCAAAGAAGAGAATGAAGAATTGAGTTTCATGCTGGTTGTGGCTGGGATAGATTTGATTTTCATCATAGCATCTAGTAGGGGGCTGTGTTTTGGCTTTGTGCTGAAAAGTATTTTTTTATTACTGTTAAACAGTACTTACTTACAGAGGCCTTTTCTGCTTCCCAGACTATTGTGCCAGTGAGGCAGCTGGGAGTGAACAAGGAACTGGGAGGACACACAGCTGGGACAGCTGACCCCAAGTGACCAAAGGGGTACTCCATAACATATGGTGTCATGCTCAGCATATAAAACCGTGGAAAGAAGAACAATGAAGGTGGAACACTCAGAGGGATGGCATTTGTCTTCCCAAGTCACCATTACATGTGATGGAGCCCTGCTCTCCTGGAGATGGTTGAACACCTGCCTGCCCACGGGAAGTAGTGAATTAATTCCTTGCTTTGGTTTGCTTTCATGTGCAGTTTTTGCTTTTCCTGTTGAACTGTCTTGATCTCAAAGTTTTCCCACTTCTACCCTCCCAATGCAGGAGAGTGAGAAAGTCATGGGTGGGGCTTGCTTGCCAGCGGGGGGTAAATTAAAAGATGTAGAAAGGAAAAAAAAACAACAAAACAAGAGTGAACAGAACACTGTTGAAACATTCCTTTGTAAAAATATTTTGCTATAAATGCTAGGAAGTATGATGACAATTTAAAAGATAAACACACCAGACAACAAGAGCTGAGCTCTTGAAGAATTGGTAAAAGTAGATTGCAAAAGGTTCCAAATATGTAGTGAAGTGTCCCTTGACCATACCTTACATAGCTAAGGTGGGAGCAGAATTGTTCATATCAGGGATAGCTGTTGGCTGACTAAGATGGGAACAAGAGAAAATCAGTCACCTCTGATAGCCTTGGAACATCACTTACATTAATCACAGTCTGAGTGAAATGGTTCCATTGTTACCAGACTTCTGAAAAACTGCAGCTGTTACCAACCCTGATCATGGCCTGAATAAAAACTGACTAGTGTCTAAAGCAAATCACCTTGAACTCTATTAACAGCAGTCATAGGTGAGGTCCTTCAAGCTCTCCTGGATGGCAGGAGGCCGTGCCAGCATCGCCCTTGGAGCGTGACACTTCTCAGAAGTCACCAGATATCAAGTCTGCAATACTTCGAGGAAAATCACCAAAAGTTGACAATAAGATCTGAGCCAATACCCCCCACTCCTCTAGGCTCAATCCCTTGTCCAATGAGCCCCCCACTCCTCTAGGCTCAATCCCTTGTCCAATGAGCAATGCAAAGACATTCAATGTATTTCACTGAAGTCAAGGAGAATTTTTGACAGATACCTTCATACATTTATATTTTATATATATATGTGTGTGTGTGTGGGTATGAATTGATACCTATACTCTCTTGGAAGAATAGTATGAATGTTGCTGTATCAAATCTACAGTGACTTAATTAAAATATATCCTATTGAGTCACTTTCTAAACACTCAATTCATCAATGATTAAGTGCTGGTTAAGTCCTTTAGACATAACTGTTGACCAGGTCTGGGACCAAGGCTGGATCCAACATCACCCAGATTCTGTCAAGAGTTCAGAAAGCAAGGGGTGGTGGGTGTGTCTATTCTGAACCTCAGGACACAGTGGGAAGGTTTATCCTTTGAATGCCCATTCTCCATGCAAATCATTCTAAAGTGAATTTGAGCCAATTTTCCTTTGCATGTTTCCTCTATGCAGTAAGTAAAACAGTGAGCATTGCTATAGAGCCTTACCACACTTTCACAAATTGTATCAAAACCTGCCTTTGACAATACTGTTGATGGTGATTCTTTAAGTGACCCAAACTACTCATTTGCAACACCCCCATCACCTCCACAGAAGTAAGAGCTTGCCTGGCAAGTACTCACCATCAACTTATACTTTTAATGCTCAGAAATTTGATTTTTCAACCAAACAGGAAACTGTTTCACAGAGAAAGCATTCACCTACATCTCAAGCCCACCAACAAACCCCTCCAGCCTACTACTGATCGAGGAAAACCTTTTAAACTACTAAAGAAGACAAATTGGTTATCTCACAATGTAAATCTTGGACTTAAGGGTACAGAGCACTTAAAAAAATCCCTAAACTTGCCTTCCACTTTTATTCCATGTTTATTTCATGTGTCACTGATAATCCTGGAGATCATATCACTTTATCCTCTTTTAAATCCTTCCTTAAGACCTACCTCTCCTGCAATACCTGCAAATCTCTGCCAAATGGGACTGTTTAGACTAATAGCCACTTCAGCAAATGCATCTTTCTAAACCTTCTCTCGTTACCTGCATTTTCCACTATCAATCTGCTTATCCAATCATTTATTGTCCATGAAATATCAAATTCTGATATTTCATTAGTTTCTTTTCTAAATAGAGCTACTATAATAATTTATTATCTTACAATAACTAGCATTCGGAGGCCTGAAAGGGTCCATTGGAAAATGGAGGAAAACAAGGAGGCAAAATTACTGCTTAGAGCATTACATAAGAAAAAAAAAAGTCTGATTTCGCACTTTTAATGGAATGTACCCTTATAGTTAATCAAGAACTCAAAAATAAATGAAGACAGAAGAGCATTATTGTTCTGGAGATTTTGGATGGTAGTTTTTCATTTTTATATTCTCTTTCTTTTTCCTGAAGGGTAGGCTGATAAAACAACGTGAGAAGAGCAGTACTCAATATGAAAAACTAAAACTGACAAGGACTTCTCTCATAACTTTAAATAAGTCATGCAGAATAGCTTCTGCATCATAAAACATTGACACTTACAAGTCTAAACACAAATAAAAAACATCCTACAATTTTTTCTTGCCTCATCCAGTCCAACAAAAGGCATGAGAAGCTACTCAGAGCAGCTTCATGCTACCACTTAAATCTTCCTCAAAACTAAATAAAATCTTCAAGACATTCATAAGTCTTAGAACATTTTTGTAACAATCTTTTATTAAAAAAAAAAAAAACACAAAAGACCAAAATCAACACAACTTTATAAAAAGATTACTATCCTCAGATGTGCTCATTTGAACATAAGCAGCCCTTATCAATGCTGTTCCTCAGGATGTTATTCACTACCATTTTTATCTTCACCCCCCTCCTCAGACACTAAAACTTCTTTCCTTTAAAAGTGCTGCTCTCCAGTCACACACCAGGAATCCAGTGCACACTAGTGACTATTAAAACCTTTCTTATATCCTGCTGGGAGAGCAACAGGGCCTAGGGCTGAACTTTCAGGTGGATCTAGTTGAGTTCATTTGAAAACAGTGCCTATGCTACAGCTGCTTTTTCGGCTTGAAGGCTGCAAATTCTGGCCTCCAAGAATTATTATTTTGTACCAGTATCACTGGAGAACATTGAAAATAAGAAGATTTGTGTGTGGAAGAGCAAGATTTACTGTGTGTTCAGGAACAGCCTCTGTCACAGGTGTGGAAATGTCAGGCTCTATGGTTATGTGTGGTGAACCTCCCCTTCCCTGGGCACATCCTACTTATTACAGATTAATGGATAGATGTGACTGGATTTCTAGGGCCAGGAGTACGTGCAGGGCTGGAGACACACCCATGAGGAGGACCCTGCACATATCTCCAGCCAGCACACCAGGGATGTGGCAATGGCAATGAGGAATTTCTCTTTTATTTTCACCTGCACTGCTGGTCCCAGCTGCAGCACTTATAAAGGAATAACTCTTAGAATTATAGAATCAGAAAAGCATTTGGAAAAAAACCTTTATGATTTCTGAGCACAATGATTAATGAAGTATTGCTGAGGCCAGCACTGAACCTTTTCCATCCTTCAGTGCAACATCTACATGTCTTTGAAACACATCCAGGAATGGTGACTCCAGCACTTCCCTGGACATCCTGTTCCAATGTTTGACAACCCCTTCAATTTCCTAATATGAAATCTAAACTCCCTGTGGCACAACTTGAGGCCATTTCTTCTTGTCCTGCCATTTCTTAATTGGGAGAAGAGACCAATCCCCACCTCCTTTCACGATACAACCTCCTTTCAGGTGACTGTACAGAGTGATCAGGCTTACCCTGAGCCTCCTTTCCTCCAGGCTAAGCGCTCCCAGCTGTCCCTCAGCTGCTCCTCATCACACTTGTGCTCCAGACCATTCCCCAGCTCTGTTGCCCTTCTCTGGACATGCTCCATCAGCTCTCAATGTCCTTCTCGCAGTGAGGGGCCCTAAACTGAGCGCAGGATTTGAGGTGTGACCTCACCAGTGCCCAGCACAGAGGGATAATCACAGCCATGGTCTTGCTGGCCACAGTATTGCTGACACAGACCAGGTGCCATTGGCCTTCTTGGCCACCTGGACACATTCCCAGCTCATGTTCAGCCAATTTTCTTCTTCTGAACCATTCCTAATATGTAAAATATGTTAATATTAATTATTTTCCTAATGCTTCCAAGTCATTACCAAAGTGTTAAATATTTGATAGTGACAGTAACAGATATAGATGTCTTCAAAAAATGAAACACAGGTAATGGATCGATTTTGTGAGCTTTGATACATTTTCATTATTTAAATTGTTCAATGCTGTTGTTTGTCCCCCCTAAGCTACAGTTCTTTAAAATTTGAATCACAAAGTAAGAGTAAAAAGAAGATGTAATTTCTGAACTCTCCAGGTACTGCTAAAATTTTGAGACTGAATTAAAAGCTAAAAAAATGAAAAAAGTTAAATGCATCCAGACTATCAAAATAGAAATCCTCAAACTCCAGTTCTTGTGTATTTATTGGTTTAAGGTTGGTCTTGGGGTTTTTTTTGGGGGGGGTTGTGATTTGGGTTGGGGATTTTTAAAGGAGTTTTAAAGTCGGTCTTTTTCCTTGGAGAGTGAGGCTAGGGAAAGGGGATTTTATACTTTATAATAATTCCACATTATCAACAACCTGAGACCTGTATGAAGATTTAGAATTCCATGGAGGCAGAGAACAGTAAGAAGAGAAGTAATATGAAAGAGAGAATAAAGATTAGAGCAAATATTGTAAGGAATTGGCTGGTTCCTTTCTGTGTACTCTGCTAACATCCAGCTGGCAAAAAGCCTTATAGCACATGAATGGGAAATTCTGCCAGAGGAAGAACTTTGCAACCTGAGTGAAAGAAGCCAGAGGCTGTATTAAATACAATAGGTTGAAGGCAGCAGACTTGAAAACTGTTCATAAAAAGAAATTTTAATCCTCTATACAGGGACATATTAAATCAGTTCAACAACAATTTTTGGTTGAAAATGCAGTTCCAGCAATATTAAAATGTTTTACTTTGTTCCTTCGTGACTTGAATCTACTCAGGTGAATACAGGATGCTATTAACTTAAATTAAAATTCCATCTTACAGATAACTTTGAGTCTAAATACTTCTGAATATTTCATGCCACACAATAGTGGGGTTGTGATTTTCATCATAGTTTAGTACAATAGTAAATTTAGGAATGTAGGAATTATCTCCAGGTACCCACCATGTAACTAAAGAGGCCAGCGTACTGCAGATAAAGGGAAACATCTGTGTTGGAGTTCAGCCTGTGTTTTCTGTCCTAGCCAGCTTCCCACTTTCTCCCTCCTCACCTCCTTCTGACCCCACCAACCCCTGGCCCTAATCTGTGTCTGTGTGTTGTGGGCTGGGGTCAAGGTGTGATGCTCCAGCTCAGGGGGCAGGGACCTGCAGGATGGTCAGAACACAGAGTAAATGCTCACATGGGATTCCTGACAGACTGGGAATTGTTGTTCCAAATGTAAGACACACGGAAGACCTATCTGCTGCAGAGAGGATGGAGGGTAAAACAACATGTTTCTCTTCCCTATGAAATTGCCAAACTCCTTCGTGTGAAATTTTCTGATACACCTGTGTGAGCATGAGATCCAGCAAGAGAAAAGGTACATGCCTGAGTAGGTTTGCCAAAACTATAAACAACTGAAAAAGAGGTCTTTTAATGGAAATTACCAAATATTAACGAATATGTAGCAATGATATTAAATAACTGCATTCATTTGCAAACAGCAATGTTTCTTTTCTAAAAGAACCACATTTCAAATACTGACTATAATTTTTTTAAAGGTAAACTGGAGTTGCAAGAAATATAGCTTGTAAGAGGCAATTGCATTTTTTTTCAGAAGTGAGGGAGAACATTGGATTGAAGCTGTTCTAGACAGTAAGGTTGCTTTTGATAATGATTAATTGATTTCTAGAGACTGTTAATAATGAATTCAATTGAGCACTTAGCCACAAGTGGAGTTATATAGGTTAGGTGTAAAAATGTCTCTACCTTTCCTTCCATCTACAATTAGTGAAAAACTTCCATGCTCATGGCTTAATTTCAATGGATCTTTGAAAATATCTTCTTCCTTACTGAATTTCTAATAGTTTTCAGATTCAACATCTAATTTATTGCTAGGATTCAGGAGACTTGATCTTGTCTAGTGCCTTTTTCTGTTTTAACACGATTTATGACAGTATGGGCTGTTCTGGCAGCAGACAATGTTTTCCAAGTTATGGGCTATGACCTGCAGGCAGTGGATGCAGCAATAATCTGGTGAAATAAAAGTTAGCTTCCCAGTGATGTGTTTCGTATCAAAAGTGAAAAGCCTCATGTAAGTGATTCACAGAGGAGAAATTACTAGACAGAAGTTAATCATAACCTGTGAAGTTTATTATAATAGGGACAGTACATAATATGACAAGTGCTGGCATGCTATTTTTTACATACAGTAAATATAAGAGAATGAGACAATGAAAAAATTTGCTTTAAAAGCCTGACAACTCTATAACCTTCTGCCCAAGGACTGAGTTGCCTGTTATTCAGGGTTTGATTTGTTGCAGCACAACTCTGTGACCTTGGTGCAGTTTTACTAAGAAACTGTTGATGGAAGGGAGGTATGTCAGAGCCAAACAACATAAGGCAAGTTAAAAGCTAGACAATTGAGAAAACAATAAAAAAGTTAGTTAGTTGAGAAAACAATGGTTTCTTTCAATGGCTTGAAAGAAAAAAAAACACTGACATAAGACAACCTATAAACATATAACACCTATAAACTGTAGGGACAGGAAATGCATGCAACTAATGTGTAGCAGCACCAAGAGCCAACCCTTTTCAAGGGACAATGGAAGTGGACCCTTGCCCACTTGACCAAAATCAGTCTGGGCATGAGAGGCTCACCAGATGCCTGACTGCTGGTAGCGAGCTCATTAAAGCTTAGCTTGATACACAGAAACAAATAGTTTGGGTTATTAATAGGAAGATATATACAATTTAGAGTACAAGTCATGATTCATCTGTCTATCTATCTCTTTTAAAGTGTTTTTTGCATAAGGTGATTTTTTGTCCATATATTAAAAGTAACCCTAAGAAAGAAAATTAAAGCTGAATCATTGAATGATGACAAACTAGTCAAAGCTGTTGGCTAAGTGCCATAAATGTATGTCTCAAAATTACAGGTGTAATACATGTAGGGGGGCTTCATTGTTCAATTGCTTTATTTCAAGTCATTAGATTGAAGAAAAAGGGTATAAGATTATAGAATCAGAGAATACCCTGGGCTGGAAGGGACCTTAAAGATGGTTTAGTTCCAATTCCTCTGACATGGGCAAGGACACCTTCCAGTAGGCCAGGTTGCCCAGAGCTCCATCCAGCCTGGCCTTTAACACTTCCAGGGATGGAGCATCCACAGCTTCTCTGGGCAACCTGTGGCAGGGCCTTACCACCCTCACAGTAAAGAATTTATTCCTAATATCTGATCAAAGCCCCCTCTCACTTCCAAGACATTTCCTCTTTTTCCTACTGCTGTCATCTTATTGCATAGGTTCCATACCTTCACAGTGATGTCTCACAGGCAACTCCTTACAGCACTGGCTCCTTCTTCACAGCACAACCAACAAACTCCATCTCTCTCCTCAGCCAGCTAACCCACTCTTTTGTAGCACTCTTCTTCTTATTGGACACAGCTGTGGCCTGTTAAGGGCAGGCCTGTTCCTGATCTTTGGGGATTAGTACAGCTGCAACTCCTCAGGTGTGAGACTGCCTTCTGCACTATCTTTATTTTCTCACATTCTGTCCCCCCACATTCTGCCACTACATGCTACACAAGAATGACAGAAGAATCCCAGTCCCTCTCCAACTTTCTTTCAGGGTCCTATGTAAGGAATTGCTTGATGGTATTAACTCAGTATTAGATGCTACCATCCTACTGAATTTATGTAAGCATAATTTTTCCTTTCAGTATGAGAAAAGTAAAGTTTAGGAGGAGGGAAGAAGAGCTTCTGACTGTGACTATAGATTAGCAGTTCGACAGACTGCCAAGGCATGTTTGAGAGCTGTCATCAGTGGTTTGTTCAGTGCTAGACGAGACAGCACACATCCAGGATGTGTGTAAGCCACCAAATCCACCAGCCACCTCTGCTGTGCTGAGCTGAGCTGGGTGACTCACTACAATGGCTTTATAACTGAAATAATTCTTCTTTAAAGAGTAAAATTAATGAAAAACCTCAAACCTCAGAACCATGTCTGTGTGTTTGTGTGTGAAATCAAAACTGGTCCATACTCACAGTCTTTCTTCCAGTAGGAAAGTAGTTATACGTATGTGATGAAAGACTGAAATGGCAAATAAAAATCCTGCAGGAAATTAATTTAAATTCAGTTTTCTCAAAGGAATTTATTTGGGGTTTTTTATTGTTGTTATTTGCTTGATTTCTTTTTCTGTTCTCCATTTAATACACATTATTTAGACAAGTAATTAGCTGGAGTTTGGCTTAAACAATAACCTGTTTATCAAAACATTGCACCATAAGAAAAAGCTATAAGACAAAGACTAATGGAATGGAGAGAGAGTGAGAAATAATCTAATGTGCAAGAAATATCTTTAGGGAAGTTAAATATAATCCTAATTAGTGAAATACATAGATATTACAGCCATATAAAAGAAGTGATCTCCATCCTGTTCTTCTAGATCAGTTCTTAAAACACTAAAAGCAAAACAGAATTTGTTGCTTTCCTCTTTTTTTCCCTTTTGTTTTTTAATTTATTTTTTTTCCTGGGAAGCCTCATTATTGGCAAAATCAAAAGCCAAATAAAGGAGTTTAATGAAAATTGAAGGAAATACGTCAGTATTAAAAATAAAGTTTATGTTTCATCTTCCCTCTGGAAAATGTGAGCTTCAGTCCCAAGGGTGCTCTGTTGAATTGTTCTATGAGTATCAATAAGCTCCTCTTCACCCCAAGTACTGCGTGAAGCTTTGGATGCCACAATATAAGGAAGGTATTAAACTATTAGAGAGGGTTCAAAGGAGGAGAACAAATATGATGAAGGGCCTTGAGAGGCCATACAAGGAGCAGCTGAGGGTGCTTGGTCTGTTGAGCCTGGAGGAGACTGAGGGGAGGTCTCACTGCAGCCACAATTTCCTCGGGAGGGGCAGGCACTGACCTCTGTTCTGTGGTGACAGTGACAGGACCCAGGGAATGGCCTGAAGCTGAGCCAGGGGAGGATTAGGTTGGATATCAGGAAAAGGTTTTTCACCCAGAGGGTGGTTCAGCACTGGAGCAGGCTCCCCAGGGGTATGTTCACAGCACCAAGGCTGACAGAGCTAAAGGAGAATTTGGACAATGCTCTCTGGCATGTGGTGGGATTCTTGGGGTGTGGTCCCCTGCACAGGGACAGAAGTTGGACTCTATGATCATTGTGGGTGCCTTCCAACTCAGAATATTCTATAATTCTATAATTTATTTGACTTTTAGTTAAACATGTCAGGAAAACTATCTAATATATTTTCTTAAAGGTATTCTTTTCCTGTATCGTGAATTCCATGATTGCCACAATCCCAGAAGTGAGGAAGGCTGGGAAAGAGTTTAGCAGCACTTTTACTGTTGTTTACTTTTACCAGAAGATGAAGGAAGAAATAAACTATTATTTAAATATTGAAAATTCTCATAGGGCCTTTTCTTTTATCCTTCACAACAACTGCAATTTTCAGAGCACCCTCTTCTTTTCTTGCAGTTCTTCCAGAGAAACCCTAGGAGCTATTTATCAACTAGGTTGTTTTCATAACAGAAACAGAAAGTTTAAAAAAAAACTTTCAATAGCAGAAACAGTAATGTATGCTAATATGTGGTAATTCACATCTTTATACATACAGAGAAAACCCCAGCTGAAGAAATTTAGCAATTTTTCAGCCAAATTTTGAATGTTGTTCATTGTTTATGTTTAAGCAAGAGTTTTCTTGATATTTCTTGACTTTCAATGGTTTGGTTCCCATATGCACATCTTGCTGTTAAATTTATTTTAAGAATTCAAGTTTTAATCCAGACCCTCAAAACAATTTATAGCCTTAAAAAGTAGGAAAGAAAAAAAAATATCTAGAAGTGTAACTACTGATTGATTTACATTATTTTTAATGCTTGGCCTAAGCTACATGGGATTTCACAAACCAGTATTAGCTGTGTACCAACAACTTGTTTTTCCCTTGTCTCTCTGAGAGTACTCCTGTACTACTATTCAAATGCTCTCAAAAGGAAAAGTTTAATTTAAAAATTCTTAATCACATTAGAAATCAGGAATATCAATAAAAATTATTAAGTTTCTCCTTTTTCATATAATGTCATGTCTTAATCTTGGTAATGAAAACAGGTGAACCTTTTCTAATGTTGTTTGCAACTGGTTTAAATTTTGTTCCAATTTTTACTCCATTTACACAGTTCTCTACAACTGCTTTTGGAAAGCAAATGAGAAATGTTTTCATTAATCTTAGTTTCTGATTACCTTTTACAAAAACTAAATTGTAGACTCATAAGTATAACACTTCTAGACTACTAAGGCTATTTAATTTCTGTTGTTCATATCCTTGCAGGCTGCTGAATACTTTGATTAGCACTTACCTGGATTCTTGGTAATTTTGAACACGGCCACAATGTAGTACATTATGAGAAATGTGGAAAGCACAGTTTTCTTTAGTTGCTATTCCACTCAGACCATCTTCTACCATGAGGGCACTTGATTACAAGTATATTGAATTAATGTGAAGTACAATGCTATTGCAGAGAAATTTTTTCTAACTGGAATCTTACTCCAGGAGATTTTTACATTAAAACCTGAGAATAAACTTGGACACATTTTAATATCTGTAAACTGGACAGGACTGTGCCCAGAAAGGGTAAAGACATGATGATTTATGGACCTGGACAAGATTTAAGATGTACATTTATGCAATGCTACTCTTCATAGACATACAACGGTGTTACTCTCAAATTTTCAGAAATTAGTTTTGAGACCTGCAAATTCCACACAAGAAAAGATTCAACTGCAAATGAGCCTCTTTACACTGCAGAATTTTGGTAGGCTTGCCAGAATAAGCCAGGATTAGTATTTGACTTGGGTTTTTAAATGACTTGGGTTTTTTTTTGTAATACAAATTAAACATCTCCCTCCTCAGCATGATGGTCCAGATGTTCTGTCCAGCTCAGGGAGCCTCTCAGACATCAGTTGCTCAAAACTGGGATAAAAAAGTTGCTCAAAAGCCAGAAGAAGCATTTATCTCTTTGCCCAGTTTATTATGGTACACTGCCTAAAAATCCACTGCCAGCCCCTGGTTCAGACATGATTTTGGCATATCTCAGTTGTAGATCTTGCTTTCTAGAAGGACTATTGTACTCTTAAACTAATTAGAAACTCTAAAACCTCTCAGCTTTTCAACCATGCTGCCACCACTGACCCTACAGAAGGACACAAGCCGTTGTGGAAACTTGCAGTCCTTTGCAAAGCCTAAAATAAAAGCTAGCTGTACACATTTCAGGAACATGCAGACATGCCTTTGGAAGAATGTGATATTGCCTAATGCATGAAAGTCAGGTATGTTTCATGCACAGAAGAGTAAGTTGATATTGTGATTTGTAATGGCATTTTAATTGATTTTTACTACCACCTGGCTCCTTGTAGATCTGCAGAGCAGTAGCATGGCAGCATGGCAAAAGGCTGGATTGTATACTAAAGCTGTTTTGGTGCCTATTTTATTCAGCTGGCAAATTTAATTTCTTCTTCCTTAGATGGTGGATTTAAAATGCAACATAAGTTCAGCCATCTTCATCAAATCCAACTATGCTGAGAGTGAGACTTATTAGACATTTCATGTAATATATGCTGTCTTAGGTCTGTTATGTCATTTATCTTCACTTGTGGGCAGACCTCAGAATTCACTTGTGGTAATGTCATTGATGATTTATTAGTCTTCTCACTTGTGAAGATAAATGTCATATCAGACCTCAGTCATCATCCCTTCCTTCTACATATAAATCCAGATTTAGAAAAGAGAGTGAGAAAGAGAATTAGGGAATTTTCCCAAATGGTTTGTGGGTAAGCGATGTCAAGCTTTCTGTGGTAGATATTGGACATTTAATAAATCTTGTTGTTTGAACATTTATTCTTTGACATATCCCTTCAGGTAGATGCCACTGAAACATTCAGGTGCTTCCCTTCATGCTGCATGGAGGTTTTTTTCTAGGAATGCCAGCAGTGATTGGTAAGAGCCCTTTTAAAAGCTTTACCAGAGGAAATGGCTGGCAGACAGAGAGGTACATTTGTCAGATCCACAGAAGGGCAAAGTCCCCATTTAGAAATGGAACCTGAATACCACTTACGTGTATCTCTGGTCCAATTTTATGGGCTTTCATATATCACTCAAAACTCAAAGAAAGAACTGTGAACAAAGTAGAATAAAACAAGACTGAAAACCGAGCACCATTCTGGCTCATTTCTAAACTTCCACGGACACTGTTACAAAGGATCACAAAATCTGATTTTATATTTTGAATCTTAAAGGCTGGGATCATTCCTTTAATATCCAGATGAAGTTAAGCAGTTGTGTGACAGGTTGAGTTAGACTTATTACAGATATGCCACTTGCTGTAATGCAGATCTATAGGAAAGGGATAAAAATTGTGCCATTGTAATTTAAGTCTTCATGAATTACTTTTAACAGCTGAAGATGTTTAGATCATCAGAGCATCTGCTTTGTGGAGTGACTTTCTGATGGAAAAAACCCTCAAGCAGCTAATAGTGTCCTTGAGAGTGCAGTCTTTCTTCATGATGGTGAAAGGCACTTAGGGTTGGTCCACTTAACATGTCCTGGTGAGAACATATCATGAAACCTGAGCCCAGAAAGCAGCTTGATCTCTGTGCAGAAACAACTAAATTGCCTTCTAGAGAAAGCTGGTTAAGCTGAAAGCCATCATGCAGCGTTATGACAGCTAAGCCCATCAAGGACACTCACAGCTCCAACCTGGTTGTCTTCTGTAAGCACAATGGTTCTTAAGGCTTTAGTTTTCCTGCACTCATTCCTCCTGCAGGTCCCAAATTTAATTAAATCCTGGCCATGCTTCTCTGCCCTTAGATTTTTTTCAGAGAGAAAAAGGGCAAAAAAAAGAAGAGGCTTTTTTTGAATCTGTTTCTTATGAAATTGACAAGGGATATTTTAAATGTATATGCTTGTGTGCTTGCATAAATACATAAATAAGTATATAAATATATATATACACACAGATATATATATATACAAGCAGACATATATATAAAGGCACACCATGACAACATAAAACACATTGAGACACCCATCCTACATGTTGCACTCATATCTTTCTGGAACTAGTAGATATCATCCCAAAAGGAAAAGTACATTTTCTAGTTGGATTTAGTTAAAAATAAACATTTCTAAAGAAAAAGAAGCCAACACATGAATATAAATGCCTTGTGCCATATGTCTGTCTCAGTGTTAATATGATTTATGGGGTTTTGGACCATAGTACAAGCTCTTCACAAACTTTTCGTGTCAGAGAAATATGTATGAGTTATATTCTCCATTTAATGCCAGTGGGTCAAAAGGATGAGAAGGATGGGGTGAGGATGACTTTTATGTGGAGTACACGAGATCTGCCCAGAGTTATCATGCTGAGCTTCATAAAACACACAGTTCTCATTTCTCATTGTTCCTTTGCAGGAGTTTATGGCTATCTGCCATAGCTCCCCTCAGATGTAGGCGTTTACTGCAGGAAAACCTGATATAAGGGAGACATGATCTGCTAAATCAAGAGCCAGGAGTATCTGTGCCTAGAGACTGATTTTTTTGCAAACACAGATGTGTAGGGCGTGTGGCAGAGTACCCTGGTGAGAAAGACTCAGTGGAAACCTCTAAAACTGCTAGAAGTGGTACAGGAGCTGTTAAAATGGGGCTTGGTTCTGAATCTGTACTGAATTTTTTCACTGAGGACAAGCCAGCTGGCCCATCACTGTTAACCACATCCTGAGAATGAAGGTGGAACAGAAATGTGTTAAACCAATGCCTGTATTTCATAGACAAACAAAAAATCAAACAAACCCAGGGATAATCACCTAACATAATTTCAGCTTATTTTAGCATAAAATAGCTCTACTTGCAAAAATAAGATTTAATTTTAGATTTGTGGATTTGCCAAATAATATCCGTAGGAGAAAAAAAAAATGCTGCTAGAAGCAAGGCACAGGATTTGGCTTGCTTTGGGTACAGTCCAGAGATTTCTGTTTCACAAACAGCTGATGATGTCTCAGCTCATCACAAGCTCAGGAGATATACACTATTTATATTTGTGCAGTACAGAGTTTGCTTCAACAGCAACTATGCAGTGGAGCTATGCAATTCCTAAGAAATTGAAAGAAACACTTTTTCTGGAAGTTTAGAAGGACATCTGAACACCTGTTTTACAGATAGTATCCCCATGGTTCAATCCTGCTATTAACAAATCAGAAATCTGGCCTGTGCTTCAGTGAAGCAAAGCTGCAACACTGACAGAAAAGCATAGTGGGTTATTCAAAATATTAGCTCAGCACTCTGCTTCTGCCTTACACCATTGTGCTCTTTATTCAAGTATGCTCAAAATGGTGCAAAAAAACCCCTTAAACAGAATGCAAACATATTTTCAGATTGAGAATCTCATTCCTTTTTGTCCTCAGTCTTTTAGACCTTCCTGAGAGCAGCCTGAAAAAGTTTGATGTCCAAATCATATCTGTCTCCATAATGCTGATATTGAATTAAATCACCCCAGAAACACAGCACCAGTTATGATTAAAAATTAGTCCTTGTTACAGCATAGGCCAAGTCAAGCCCCAGTACTTTGAGTGTATAACTGATTTTTAACCTTATAGGAATTTAGACAAAGCTTAAATTACTATGTATATTTATATATAATGCCATTGTTTTTCTAAAATAATTCACATAATATTTTATGACAAAAAACTAATTTCAGTGCAGAAGGAAAATTTGCATTCATCCTTTAGTTTTTGCAACAGTAAAAAAAAAAAAGTCATTGCTTTTTTCTTTGATGTGATGCAATTCAAAACAACTATAGCCTCTAATGGGCCACAATGTACATCAGAATTCCTTTCATGTTGCTTAAATATATCCAGGGTCTGCACAGTAGAAGTTAATCTGGGCTGAATATTTTAGTTAGCATGCAGGTGGATAGGCACTGTATATATTAATACCAGGGAGATCATCCAGCACTTCGTGTTAGTACTATGTATTTGCTATTCAGGAAATACAAACAAACAAATAAACTTGTAGAAGAAAACAAACCTCTCATCCAAGCTTTTCATGCAATGAGTTTGGCTGAGGAATCAAAGCACTCTTGTCTGAAGGTTTCCAGATGAGAGCAACCTTTTTCCAGGATGAAATTACTAAATACTGCACAACATGAAAAGCCGAGAAAGGCGAAATTATTTCCAGCTTGTGGAAGCATCCTTTCAAACAGAATTTTCACAGCCCACATCCAACCCTGCAAGTATAAACACAAGAGAAACAGAGGGAAGCATCCTCTTTTTCCCTCTGGTTGTTGTTCAATTAGCCAACTCATCAGAAATGTTAATGAAGTACCAATACTGAGATACATCCTGTTGTTGTTTCAGGGAGAAAACAGGATTTTAATCAATACCTTGTCTCCAATGCCAGCTAAAAGTCTAATAGAATTCATATACTACATTAGTATCTTGCATGTCATGGTCTTTGTTCTGCTTGGGGTTTTTTTCAGAGAATGGTTGGATTACATCTGGCAAAACAATGCAACCCATGGCAGTAGAATGTATCTTCTCATGTCAAAAAGTGAAGCACTAGGATACCCCCACCCAGAGAATTTTAGTTTTCTGTGGCTGAAAATGTTTATTTTATCTCACAAAAGATGTTTCAGTTTGCACACCTTGTCTATGTGCTTATTATTTTGCATGGAGTGGTGAATTCAGCCTGGTTTGTGTACAATTGTGTATATCTGTATATTTGTATATAAAAGCCAAATTCAAAGCTACTTCAACGATGTAATGTCAGGCATGAATTGCACCACTAATAAATATTACATTCTGGATATATTGATAGAAAATGACTCTTCAAGACTTTAGGTACACCTATTTTTTCCTTCTTCAATAGATTTATCTAGTACACTGAAATCCCTAGATTAGATTTTGCTATATATCTTGACTTATCTATCCCTCAATAATTTTACTTTTCAAATGTTGTTTTGGAGATTGCCATTGCATTGTGGAATTAATCCATATCTTTGCTGACTGGGTAACATGAAGTTATCACTCACAGTACTACAGAAAAAGTAGCTATTTGATCAGACATCTGATACAGATGAGAGAGTCTTTCTTCCTTCTTTTTTTTTTCTTTTTTTTTTCCCTTTTTCTATTTTATTTTCCATGGAAGATTTAAGGTAAGTTAGAAATTTTTCAAATATAAAAAAGGCTTTGAAGTGGCAAAACAAGTTGTTTAAAAATGATTCACAGAAAGAGCAAGATTGAATTTCACTTGTGTTATCCAAGAAGGTTTGTAGTATGTGGTGTAGGATGGGTGAGGTCAGAGCAGGTGCACTGAGAAGGGAGACAGCTGATGGCTAAGCAGAAAACTAATAAATAAATAATGAAGAAAAGGTTTTTCACTGGGGTAATTCCCTGAATTTGCTCAAGGCACAGTTCCTGGCCTGGCTGAAAGAGAATCGTAGGGGTGGATGGGTCAGTGTGGATCTGCTCTTTCCAGCAGGAGCAGGCAGGTGTACCAGCCTGAAGTGTGTAGGATCACAGCCCCAGGGGGATGCTCCCACAGCACTGAGATGAATCTGGGCACTGCTTTCCTTTGAGTCTCTGTGGCTGCGTCTACAGCAGTGGGAGTTTAACCATTGACCCTCCTGCTCCCATTTCTTTGGCTGGACCAAAAGGAATTCTAAGAATTTCTCTTTAGGTCACTGATCTGTTAAAAATACAATGGAATGTGTCTTCTTACTTTAGGGGTGACCCTATATAATGAGTATCTCAATATAGTGAAGTTATTTACCTATACCATTGTTTTAAGGGTGAGGTTTCTCTCCCAACTGTTAATTTTGATTCCAAGACATTATTCTCTCCCCATCTAAATTCTGACTGGAATTTTGTTCTTGGCTAGTCTGTATCACAGCTAAGTTTTGGTGGGGATCAGTGTAATTTGTAAAGCTGGAGTAGCTCAAAGGGTCTAGACCAAGAGCTCCATCTCTATACTTCATCTGCAATACTCTTGAAAGATTATACCCAATAAGATAAGTGCTGATTATAGAGTATAGTCTCCCAGCAAACATTTTAGTAATATGAAAAAATCATTCCCAACAGTATTTTAAATCTTTCCCCCAGATATTTTAAATGTAATCCTCTATAGAGAAGCAATTAATATTCTAAATGTATTTGTCTCCTCTAAATAAGGTTTGGTGTTCCATGGTCTGGTGATCCTCTTGTCTGGGAAGTACAACATTCTGAGATCTGGCAGCTTTCCCAGGATTATTCCTGAGAAGCATGAGGGAAAACTATGATACTCTAGCACATATGGATCTTTGATGCATCTGTTTTGGTAGCAAGGTACACACATAAAAGTTTTTTCCTTTGACTTCATTATTTTTTAACATAGCAATTTAGCACTAAGGGCTGAGAAACAGTAATATTTAGGGTTGTTTCTTTGTTTGTTTCTCTTTTTATAAATTAAATGTGTAAAGCAGTGACAAAACTATGTTCTCTTTGTTTTCTGTGGTAATTTCAGAAAGTAATTGTTGTTTGTATTTTGCAACGACTTCAGATTAATAGCAAACATGCACCATCAATTTGCATTGAAACCATTGTTAGATAAATAATAATTACTTGGCAAAGTGCTTGCTGAAAATGCAAAGTCAATTAACTTGAGCGTTGTTATACACTCAGCAGTAATTTATAATGGTTTGGTTGGTGGGTTTTAATGGTATTTGTGTCTTTTTGAGCAGCTATAGCATAGAGCTAACACTAAGTACTTAGAGAACACTTTTAACTCCTGTCATTATTTTAATGTCTTTTAAATGGTAAATATCAGCAATTTGATGACATCCAGTAAGTGGAACTACTGCCAACAAAATGCCCTGTTTCTTTTGATCTGCTTATAAATGTATAAAGAGATGCATTTGCTGTTTTAATAGCACTGGGCCAGATCCTACTGACCTTGAAAGTAATTTTTTCAGATAGTAGGTCAATGTTTGCCATGGCCTGAGAATGAGACAGTGTCAATTGATACCAAGGGAATTATCAAGACATACACATTTTATGTTTTTTTCCCAGATTTATATTCAGGTCAAGTTGAAATGTTATTAATTCATAGCACTTTTATAGGAAACGTGGTGCCATTACCCCATAATAACTATGTTTGTCTCACTAAATTCTAGGTTTTTTGGGGGTATTTTGCTTTCTGGGTTCATCTCTTCATTTTGTGAGTTCTCCATGGTGAGTAGAGAAAGAGGAAGAAACAGGAACACAAACAAGCTGGGGAAGAGGCTTCTAGGTTATGAAATCAATCTCTTGCAGCATTATGCTATTCAACTCTTTAAAAAATGTACTCATTTTTCTTATAAGTATTGAAGTTCTTTTTGTCTGCATTATTTTCAATGAAAGACCTTTTCCAAATCTGATAGGCAGGAAGGCTCAGAGCCCATTTCTAAATTAAATCTAAATGTATTCATGTTCAGCTTATGTATATTTGTTCTTGTGCCAAAGTACTCCTTTAGCTCAAATGGTTATTTTCTCTCCCTTGTGTTCATTTTCTTGTTGTGTCTAAAGACAGCAATCCTGTTCCTCCTCATCCTTCACTTTTCTAATCTAATGAAACAAGTCCTTTTGTTCATTTTTCATGAGGAAAAAAAGATACTTTCTGGATCATCCTTTTCTGTACCTTTTCATCTTCAAATTCACTGACCCATTTATATGCTCACTTTATTGGTGACAGAGCATTTTTTGTGGTTCTTCAGCAGAATGGGGAGAAAGTTCTTATATGCTCTCCCTTATTTCCTACCTCTACTGTCTTCAGGTGCAAGTTTGCCTTTACTTTGCCCTACAGAAACCAGTAACCACGGTTGAAATCTAGAATGTTTTAATCTGAAAAGCTCTCTAAATCATGTTAAAGGGCGTAGAAAAACACCGACTGATTTTTGCTGTTTTAGAAACATTATCTCATTATGTTACTAAACAATTATGGTTATCTAAAGGCACAAGTAGAGACATTTATCCTCCCCTTGATGCATATGCAGGACTGCAATAAGCCCATTAGACTTGGTGAGATTTATGGGTGTTTATAATGGGAATAACAGGCCACAGTGGGTGGCAAAGGGAGAGAAAGAGTCTGAACTCAAGATTGGAAGCCAACAGCTTGAGCTCTAATTAATGCTGAATGATATTTTGAAAAAAATTATGTGTTCAAAAAATGCTGTGCTTTTGCCTATTTTTTACATTATCTTCCATACTGTCCTTAATATCAAAAATCTAGTTTTAGTTTGCCTCAGTTTGGAAGAACTATTTTTTATGAGAAAAAAAACATTGCCAAAGCCATTTCTGAAATTCTCAGTATCTCTCTGCCTTATCAGATATATGGAATTTTTTCTAGGCTGGGACATACCCTTTCTAAAAAAATTGGGTGAACTGAGTCCTTCCTGTAAAGTAGTGTAGTGAATAAAAGGCTGGAGAATTGAGACCACAAAGGAAATAAGAGCATTTTTGAACTTTCATCTTTCCATCTTTAGACAAAAATGGGAATCTGGCTACCTAACACGTGAGAACTCTAGATTTAATCATGCTTATCATTTTTGCACAGGTGTTCTGAAAGATATTGATTTGGTGCTTATCTGGCAGACTTGGATTTCACTTGTGTCACATTTTGGACAAGTAATTAATTATATGTGTGCATGAAAGTAACATTATTTTTGTAAGTTCTCATCTGATCCTTTCTTGGCTCATGTGATTGCCTGTAGAGACCCGAATGCATTGCCATATGCATCCTATATACAATTTTATGTTTGCTGAGAGTGTAAGTTTTAACCCAACATTCACGGTTTTCCCTTTTTTGTAATCAGTTTTTGTGAGTGTGGTACAATACTGATTGCAAATATTATACTAACATAACTCTAACCTTCTTTTCCATTTTGGAAGGTTGTTGATTTAAGTCCTTGGCCAGAAATTACAATTCTATTTAGTGTACAATAACTGAATTGATCTCATTTTGTCTGTTTTGTCCCTATTATGACAATTACTTCTATTTTGTTGTCAACAACTGTGCATTTTTCTCCCTTACATTGCCAGGGCAATGGCTGTAATATTTGCAGAAGTGTTCTTCAAGTTCACTGTCCTCCTTATCTCCCTGTATGTCACATTATTTCCTCCACAGTTATACTTAACAGGAAAGAGCCCCTTCCTAAATTCCATCTTGTGTGCTTGTGACCTCTTGGCCAAGTTTGCAAAGACTACAGACCCTTTACATCTCTCTCAGCCTACCTTCCAGAGAGGGAACACATCTACTTTCTCCTACACACAGTTTGCCTCTCTGTTTCCAACAGCTGACTTCAATATTATGTTTTTAATGAAAATATCTTGCTAATATTTTGCTTAATATTTTTTGAGCCCACACGCTACCTGGCAACAAATAATAATAATAAAAAAAAAGAACATTTACTTTTGGCTCACATTGTGGTTACAATTTGTCATATCAGCATTTCCATATTTCCTTTCACTTACAGTGGTCTTTTAGACCTTACTACCATTTGCTATCCCTTTCTGTCAAGGCAGAAAAGTGCAACTGTGGCCATTATTTTCCATTTTGCTTAAATTCTGCCATTTTAACTTTCTGAAGCTGTTAAATACTATGAAAATAAAATTTCTTCCACCAGAATAAATGTAGGTACTACTCAGAGACACGAAGTTATAACATGGAATATCTCTTTATAGCAAGATATATGCGACTCAGAACTATATCTCCCCAGCTGTTTTTCGTTCCATCGGGTTCCTGATGGATTTAAACTGGTCATGTTTTTTAACATCTTGTTACAATTATGGATTTCATCCTATCAAAACCATTGAGCATTATATTACTGCTATCTAGCATAATCTGCAGAACCATAAATATCAATGATGACTGACATACATGTTTCTTCTACAAAGAAAACAGGGACTTCAGGGTCCTGTCCACAGGATTATGTGTTGGACTAACATTTTAAGTTCAATTCTGGTCAAAGGGAAAATGTACTCCCTATTTTGTTACCGTCAAAAAGTGTATGATTTCATCAGTAAGCATCAATGTATTTAAGCAGCTTGTCGAAAAATTGCTTAACAAGGCACTTTATGAAGCCTATGAGAACACCACTTTCAACTGACCCATGGTATGATCTCTTAAAGTAAAAACTGTTCTCAGGAATATATGTTCTTTAGCTTCTCCCTTGGTGCACATGCCTTGCTTATTTGGTGAGGAAATTATGGTCTTTGTATAATAAATTAAAAAATCCTCAGAATTTTACCAAATAGTTGCTGATTACAATCTGATCTGTGTGATCAGCCGTATCATCTAGTTTGCTCCTAACCTGAAGTACAGATAATGCAGCTACAATATTAGAGTTCCAGCTTTGCATCATTATCTTTTGCTTTTGATAGAGGAGTCAGTAGGTAACACGGTGGAGAAAGTAACCTGGCCTTTCAGTGATGCTGATAACAACTGAAGAGAAAGTGAATTTGATTGCAAAGCTCTGGATTCAATTAATCTCCAAGACACTCCACGCCCTCCCAGACACTGACATGCCTTAGCTGGTAATCAACCTCTGCTTGGAGGAGGTCCAGAGCTGTAATCACTGGCAAAGCTAACACCCAGCTACTTGGTAAAACCTCTCTAGGGCTTTTCTATGCTTTTATTGAGCTCAGTGATGGTGATCACTCAAAGATATTTTTCCAGTGTTTCATTTGAGACCTGCCTGCTGCAGGAGAGGTGTTCTGACACCACACACTTCCACAAGCCTGTTCTGAGCAGGCTTGTCTGATTATCTGATGCAGTCAGTCAATCACCAGTAAACAAAAACTCATCTTTCCACTTATCTTTGACATTTTAGTGTAGCAGGTTCTAAAGTTAAATAGGAAAGAAATAAGCCTTGAACTTGGATGAAGTCAGATATGATACAATTCCTCCTCAGCAGCACATTTATCAAAAAGAGGCTAATTTTTATGTCTGAATGTCTAATTAGTTGGGTGCTAACACTATTTGTCCTCTGAAGATTTAGATGGCATTTTAGAAACCTCTCTGTTCTGCAAAATCTATGCCATAGCAGAACAGCATTACATTCGTAAAAGGAACATAAGTTAGTAGTCTAATTAAAAGAAATTATGAGTACTCTAAGTTACAGGAAGTCCCCAGGGTGCTTCATGCACAGTAGAATTCTTACTGTATGAAGGAGTTCATAAGTAAGTTTCTCCAAATTAGAGATTCCCATTTTGGAATTGGCATGCAGGTCTAAGAATATAGACCTGTCCTTGTCAGTCTCTAACTCAATTAAGTACAGAAGATATGCTGGAAATCACTTAAAAAATGCAAAAGTTAAAATTTTTTCTGCATTTTATTCTAAATCTGTATGAAGCAGAGCGACACAGAGTCCGCAGGCAGTGTAAAGGAGGTTTTGGCTTTATTGCAAAAACCAGGCCTTTTTAAGCAGTTAACTGGTTTTCATTTTACACAGCTTTAAGGCAGAACAAGCCCAAGTCAAGCAGCCACCATACAGCACAATGTAGACATGCAGCAGTCACATAGCAGTCACGCAGCACATCTCTCACATCTCTCTACACCCATTCCAACTGAGTCATCTCCCATAGTTCTCTTCTACTTAGCCAAAGTAGCAGGCCTGAGGCAGGATTTTACAGGTGTAACAAGGCCCTTATTTTATAAGGCTTTACCTATATGCAACATAAATCTGTTAATTAGTTATTTGATTTTGCATTTCACCAGACTGGATTTATCTTATTTTCCATCCAAATCTTGTACTATGAATGAATCTGGGTTAATCTGGCAAATACTCACATCCCACTCCATGGGATATGATGGACATAAAACAAAAGTGTAAAATTAATGGAAGTGTGCCTTTTATTCAGCACAGTGTGAAGGCTAACAAGCTCTTCAGGTTTTCTCCCCACTAAACTGCAAAAGATGCATTCAGAAAAGCAAACCACAAAAGCCAAGTCTTAAGTCAGTTAGAGGATCATGAGGAAGTGCAAAATCTGTTGCAGAAATCTTGTGTCAGGAGCAGACCATCAGGAAAGAACTGGTTTCCATGGCAGAGATGCCTGTCCATCTCTTAGTTTACTGCATTTCTGACCTCTTCAGTCTTGTAATGTGCTCTCCCTAGAAATCCCAATAGTGCCAAAAGCTTTTAAGGTTCATCATGAAATGGACTAGGCACAGCTGGGTGATGGACAGTAGTCTGACCAGGAACAGATAAGACAATCTGGTGCAGCAGCAACCCTAAGTGACACTGCTGAACCTTCAGGACTTTTTTTTGGTAGAGTGATATCAACGAGCTCCCAAAGGCATTCAGGTCTTACTTAACATCCCTGACATATTTTCTTATAAGACTTTTTTCTCTACTACTTGTGCTTTGCCCTTATTGAGTAGTTCAGAGAACTCTGGAATATCGCATATTATTTAAATTGGAAAAGACCTCTTAAGATCATCAAGACCACCTATTAGCAGAGCACTGACAAGACCATTGCTAAATCATGTCCTTAAGTGCTACATCTACCTGTCTTTAAATGCCTCAAGGAATGGTGGCTCTACCTCCTTCCTGGAAAGCCTGTTACGATTCTTGACAAACAGAACAATTTTTCCTAATATTCAACCTAAACCTTCTGTGGCACAACTTGAGGCCTTTTCCTCTTTTTCTATCACTTGTTACTTTGGAGAAGAGACCAACACCTACCTTGCTCACCTTGACTTTGTCATTTACTGACATTCTTTCACCAGTAAATAGAAAAATATCTTCTGTTTAAGGTGAAAAATAGGAACACACAAATCTGTGAATATAAATGAAATTTTAAATTTCTAGAAAAGGATCTTATTTTAGCCTTCTCTTTCCACTTCAGAATATGTTATAGAATCATATTATAATTGAACCTCTGATTGAAAGTCAATACTTCATAAAACGAAGGGACATAAGGTAATAATTAAAGTAGTTCAGCAGGAAATTGTTGCTGAACTTTTAAACTTTTACAAGGAGAAAAGCTATAATGTATGAAGCCTGAGAAAAGGAGGGTGCAGTAGAATTACTGGAAATGTTAAGGGTACAATTAAAAACTAGTTGACCCAAGGAAACATGACAGATATAATTAAGCATACATTTTTTTTGGGTGTGCATACTGCTAAGTATGCAGTAGGATGGGCTTGAAAAGAATTACTTAATGATAGTTTAAAGAATATGTTTCACCTCCCATGGCAAAATTTCGCAGTAGTTTCTGACTGCCCTCTGTCTGACTCCAATTTAATTGTATGTCACGCTCTTTTTCCTACTTGCCTTTGACCTATAGATAAAGCAGGAGGAATCACTCTGACTTTAATGTGCCAGAAACCTCTCACTTTTGTACTGTATGAATTTTCTAATGTAGCTATGATCCATAAAGGCCATTGGCATAAAGTGCAAGAAGATGTGAACGCAAATCAGGGCAAGCAAATGAATGCAAATTATCTCTAATACAGAAATGTTCCATTGTAAATTAATATTAGCTTATCTTTACACTACATTGTAAGAGAGAGAAAAGAAATTAAGGGAAAGGAAGATAGGAAGGGATGTGACTACAGCATTTTGGCCAGAGGCTTGTAAGTGTCACTGATCGCATTTTAATGTTGAGATTTTTATGCATTCAGAATATTAAAACTTCTATTACATTTTCAATTAAAAACTCACATAGAATACATGTTATAGTAATAACATGCTCTCCAAAGAAATTGATGTATGCACATTTTGAGGGAATGGTAATGTTCTAAATTTATAAACTGAGAGGTTTGCTTAGAGAATTAGCTATAGAACATCTTTTACAAACATCGTGGGACATTGCAGACTCTCATTACATTTTCTGTACTAAATTCCATTTCTTGAATAATCTCGGTCTCCAGGGCAATTATTCATTACCATTTAGAAAGAAAAGGTTCAACATCAAGTAAACAATCAGCCTCTTCAGAGAGGGAGCAGAGCACACTGAACAATAGGTATATGCTCATCTCGAAAGATTAGGTCTGGGCAAAACTTGTATGAAATTCCACCTCCGATGAAATCTCAGCAAATTTCTCACAAGTCCTAATGGAGCATTGAGTATTTCAAGTAAGACACTAAAGTGTTTCAGTTGCGCTACATTTCCTACTCAGGGTTTCTGACAACTAGATTACTTAATGAACTGACAGATTTTTGGGATGATGTTTGACATTAACTATGTTTCTTCAAATAGTAAGAGGGTCCAGTTGTAGAACTGTTATCCTGTTAATCTCCTCAGCAGTTTAATGTCTTCCCATTAAGCATTTCTTTAATGAATATCAACAGTTTGTTGTATCCAGCAGAGTTAGACAGGAGAAGTATTTATCCTAAATGGAAAAATTCATTCCATGCATTTAAACACCATTTTTCTTACAACAGGACAAACCCAAAACTACCTTAACTTTTATGAAAAGAAGGCAGACTGAGAATAACAAGCAGCTTGATCATGCCAATGCTTCTTTCAGGGGACATCAATGCTTAGGTCCTGTTTTGTTGTTATCTTAAATCTGAGGTAACCTAAAATTCCAGATGACTCTGCTGATTAAGTCGGTGTTTCTCTTAAGATATCTTCTTTATGCATATGTAGCTTCTCATCTATGACCAGATTATAAAGTTTCTTCCAGGATCAGTGTTAGGTCCTTCCTCCTCTGTGTCACGTCTTCATGGCTTTGTAAGTCTACCAGTCTGTGGCTGATCTAGGTCTGCGTTAGCTTGTGCCTGGCAATTTACATGGATTTAAAAAAAGATGTCTTGCACCATTTGCTAAGTCAGGTTGACTGCTAGCAGTCACAGCACTGTGATATAAACCAGCAGTGCTCTCCAAGGCAGTGTCTGTAAAAGGTGTAGTAGGTAACTTTCTGGGACCTGCTAAGCCAAAGCCTCAAAGCCCACAGTGACAGCATGGCAGATTTATAGATAAGAAGTTGAACACAGTTACCTTTCCAAGTGATTTTTTTCCCCATGAGCAGAGTGTAGTTCATGACAATAAACTCTTCAATTTAGCAGGCTGAACCTGGAGTAACCAACAATATTGGTACTGCAAAAGGAAATAGTTCATTTAGTAGGTACACCAAATAGAGACCAGTGAGCAGAGCCCCTATTCCAAGGGGACCAAAGCTTTACCTGCATGGGAGAGTTTCTTTTAAGGGAAGGAGCAGTAACCAAGCAGTAGAGAGGAGATTAGTTAGAGGATGAAATAGAAATACCCCATTTCACATATTTGTGAAAATAGCTGTCATTCTTCTTGTGAACTCAGGTTTGAACAGAGGGTCTCCAGAGTGAAAACCATCACACTCCACAGAAACCACTTCCCTTCTGTTCTAATATATGTATTACTCTAATCAGCTCTACAATTTGACACAAACCATGCAGTTCCTGCCAGGCTGGCAACTCCATTTGCCACTGCCATCACCTCCATCTTGGAAAGTGCTGCCCAAAAACTGAGAGCTGGTTCCATAGCTGGGACTTGTGAAATGCTTCTAATCTCTGTAAATGTGCAACAGCCTTTGAACAGTTTTCTCAGCATACTGAGAGGGTGAAAGGCAGACAGCAGAGAAATACTTGGGTTGGGAGGATACCATCAGGGAGCAGAGGGAGTGGGATACTCTCTAGGGTGACCTAATGTAAGTTGAGCTGGGCCCTCTGCCCACAGGGCACAGCCCTGGGACTGGGGTGGTGACAGTGACAGGCGGCAAAAACCCAGAAATCCAGTACCTTTGGAAGCTCTTTGTCCAGCAGTAGCCAGCCCCTTCCCTGGCAGCTTCCCCAGAGCTGGAGCTCAGACAGGGTGGGCAGTGGGCAGTCAGTCATGGGGCCCTTGGGACCTCTGTTCTGGGCAAGGACAGCCGAGACACCCTGGGACCCAACACAGCCCAACACCTGCCCCCAGCAGTGGCAAATATCACAGAATCACAGAGTATGCTGAGTTGGAAGGGATCCACAAGCACCATGGAGTCCAACTCCTGGCGCTGCTCAGAACAGCCCAAGAATCCCACCACGTGTCTGAGAGTGTAGTCCAAACATTTCCTGAGCTCTGTCAGGCTTGGGGCTGTGACCATTCCCTGGGGTACCTGTTTCCATGCTCAAACACCCGCTGCATGAAAAAATTTCTCATGATACCCAAACCAAACCTTTCCCAATGTCACAGAATCACAGAATCATGGAATAAGCTGAGTTGGAAGGTACTCACAAGGGTTATCAAGTCCAGCTCCTGGAGTCCTGTCATGACAGTGAGAATATCTGTATCTGTCCCTCCTCTTCCCCTCTGTGGGATTGTTCTTTGTAGAAATTTCCAGCACTTTGTGTCTCCATTTAGGAGAGAATATCACTAATGTGAGAGAGCAAGGGATCTGCAAATGCACTGGGTGTCGATGCAGTGTAATGATTTGCCTTCCTGGAAAGTAAAAGGCAAAAAGCTTCAATTCCAGGAAGTCTGGCCTTTTGCAATGCTAAAACTCAATTTATTGTGTTAGCAAGTTTTAAAAAGAATATTTTGACCTTCAGTAGTGGAGCAAACAGATACTTCTGGAACTGTGAGAATCAGAAACGGAAAAATAACTCAGAAATTCAAGTGAGGATTCTGTGTAGAGAAAAAGAGAATAAGTTAATCAGCATGTGTGGGAGATCCTATTTATAGAATTTTTGCTAATACAAGTGCATAAGATTTTAAGAAGAAATCAATGTAATTTATTAATTTCTATTAATTATGTAATTCTGTAGAGATACCTTAGGACACTAAATATCAGCAAAAGGTTTCAAATCAGTTTTTGTGACAGAGAGGTTTTATTAGCTCTTGCTACATTTGTCCCACTTATTTTTTAAAGTATTTGAAATATAGTTTGGACTGAGAGTACAGACAAGTACACGCTTTGTCTGAGCCTCCAATTCTTACTAATAAGGAGCTAAGTTTATAAAGGCAAATATGTGTATTTCATGAGGTTTTTTATTATACCCTAATTTTAAGAATGAATGAAGACTGTTTGGCTTAACTTGACTAGAACTTAGTCATAGCTACAAACTATGGAATTGGTAGGAAATTATTCTGAATTCAATTATATATATTGCAGCTTTTGAAAAAAAATTTGGAACTTACTAGGCTGCAGTATTGATCTTTGCAGTTTGTTAATCTCTAAACTGCAGAAAACAGAATAGTTTAATGAAAAGGAATCACAACCAAGCCTGATGCCTCTGACTGGTAACACTCATCTCCAGTCACAACATCTATGATTGCAATGTACTCACATAAACTTATGTACTCACATAAATTATGTACTCATAATGAATCACTACATCTGAGATGTATCAAAGGCAATCAAAGGTATCCCAGATTATAATAATACATATAAGTATACATGAGGTTGCAGGAAAAATTTGAAATATTAAAATCTATTTGGTAAATGCTACTTTGTCAAAGAGGAAAAAAAATCTCTGAATTGAAACAATTCTGGTGACATCATTCAAGTGAGATCAGCCTAACAGAAGTGCAATTATATTCAGTGGTAGTAACTCATGGGGTCTGTGCATTTAAAACCTACTGCTGGAGGAATCTGTGGAAACTTGCTGACAAGGTAATGTGTCCTAGTCCTACAAACTGACAGCTGGACTGAAAAATTCCTTTGGGCTACCCAACAAGAGTGGGTGCAGAGACAGCAGGGGAGAAACAAACACAGCTTAAAGGAAAAGCAGAGAAAACTTAGATTTGTGTTCCATACAACTAAACTGGTTTTTCCACTTCTTCTTTGTGTCTGTTTCTGCAGTTAATTAGTGCAGCTCTGACAAAGGGTTTGAATTAAGAGAATTTATTTCAATTAAACTGTGAAAAGACTACTCACATCTTCACTCTCACTCTCTTTAGCAGAAGAATAGGCTAGGCTAGATAGTTAACAACCAGCATTGGCTGTATTCAGAGTTCAAGCTGGAGCCAGACTTACTGCTTATGAAAAATATGGCCTGAAATGCACATCAAATCTGTCAAAAATCCAAACGAGTTCACTAAAACCAACAGAATATTAGTAACCTCTAATTCTTTGTTTGTGTTTCTATTCATGCTGCCACTTTATCATCTGAGCCCCTCCTCTACTGACACTTAAATTACTCCTACTTCTGCGTAAAGTAACAACATGCTAAATGCTTTAAAACTCTCCAGAGTGTAAATAGTGAGTTTGCGTTGTACCTTTACTTTCTTCATGCCTGCTATCTTTATAAGCCAATTGCTTCTTCCACAAAACACAAATAAAGAAGCGCTGGCTTCAACCATTTCTTGAGACTGTGTCTGGAGTTTGTTAAGGGAATGGTGCTTCAGATAGCAAAAAAGCTATCTGAAGCTTGTATTGAGCAGTATTCTATGCTATTCATTTGTTCTGGTACAGGCACAGCATTGTTAAGGAAATACTTCCTTGAGTATAAAAATGAAAATCAAAAAAGATACATCTATTCCATTATCTGTCTTTAATGAGGAAACAAACTTAACAGCTTTTTTTTTTTTAACAACAGATGAAAGAAATTTTCTAATGTGATATGAAAAATTTGGTCTGATGTACAGGTCCATTGGATTTTTCTTATTTATAGCATAAAAGTCTTTGCCTCTCTTAATGCTTATATTTCAACCTTTTAAATCTACTTATCTTTGAACAATGGGATTATACAAGCAATTAGGTGAATTCAGATATAATGAAATTGAATGCAGCTCAGTCGTAATGAACAGATCTCTCACTTTGCATTTGATTGCAGTTTGTTTCAGACTGTAAATAAGTTAATCTTGTTTATGTTTTTTGGGCTGAGAGCAACCGTATTGAGTCAGATTTTAAAGACAGCTCAAATCGCTGAGTCTCTCTGTGGCCAGATAAAGTTCTTTAGAAAGTAGGCCAAAGCATTATGTGGAAATCTGACAGTCACTCTTAAACCATGGCTGTATTAATCTTTGCAGTATAATGTATACTAACAGACTGGATTTTTTTTTTTTTTAACATAACTGTAAGTTTTTATCATCTTCTCTAGGTCTGTACTTCTGAGACATTGTTTAAAACTGCTCATGGAAATTGATACACGTAAGGCATCTGTAATATCACTTTCTATCTCAAAATACTAAGTTTCGCCAACTTAGTATGGAATAAAACTGTAATGAAGGGGATCTTAGAAGTCAGATGGGAAATGACATGTTGACCTGTCCTTTGTTTCTGAAATAAGAGAGTCAGGACATATATGCAATATGCCTTCAGCTCTCCTCCAGAGGTAACCTTGAGGTTACCAGCTATTATGCCTCTCAGGTTATTTAGTCAGTTATTTATTTGAAATAGATCCCAAATTGTTTATCATTCACTGACGGATGGTTTTGCACCTGCACTGAAAGGTGTATTAGTCAAAACCACTGGGTGGCACAAAGAAGCCAACACACAGATGAGAGTGATTCTACCTTTGATTTATGGAAGATGCCCCATTTCTCTGACAAATCTGAGGGCCTTTTACTCTCAAAGTACTATGCTAATAAGTAAAGTACGGCTATTTGCTTTTATTTTCATATGTAGGTTGTAGTCATGAGATACATGAGTCTGCCTCATGACTGGGAGTGTCAGTATGCCTGTGCTTTAAGACAGTTTTGGAGGAAGGGGGGAGGAAGAGGTGGGTAGTGTATTTTAATGTCTCTCTAAATGATCCCTGCTCAGTTTGCTTACTGATTTATACTACTTTTTTTTTTTTGGTTATTATTTATTTAGCTGATTTAGTCATATTTTTCATCATAGCAGATTGTCCCCAGTTCTGTTTGTTATTGCCCATTCTCCTATTGTCACAGCAGGTAGTTTGTTCTGCATTCTAATAGGCTACAATGGCATGTTAAAGATAGCAATGCTTTGCGTAGCTTGGTAACTTCCAAGTACTTCCACAGTATTAATTATATTATCCTAACTTTTTTAATCCCTGAAATGAAGGCATTTATTTTCTCATTCAAGGAATGGAGAACTGAGGCATGACTTATTTAAGAAACCTGTCCAAATCTGACATAAATCCTAATAGGGAACTAGGGATTTGTAATGAGATTGTCTTTCACCTCACTGATCCCATTGGCTGGTCCAGGCTATGTTTGCTGTCTTCCATGTTCTTATCAGATTAATTTTCTTATCTTTCCCCTGGTCCTTTTTAATTTCTTTTGTCTGGGTTTCAATATTTCTTTCAAAGACTGAAAGTATTTTTTTTAGAAGAGATTGAAGATATGTATTTAAATTTAGAATATCTTGCAATGCTCTGATAATACAATTGCAGTGTTGGGCTTATACTGTTCATTTTCTGTTTGTTATTTTAATGGAAGTGAGACTAAAAGTATCAGAAAGAGATAACCATATACCTATGTTTGCTATTTTTAAGTTGTTTTAAGATATGAATAGCATCTGATTCAGCTAAAGAGGTTTCTATTTTGCATTAGTATTTTGTTGTTGTTTTAGCGTGTGGGTTTTGGGTTTCTTTTTTATTATTTTATTTTATTCCCCTTTGGAAGACATCAATTTTCTTTTCTGAGAAGAATGCATATTTGATGAAGTCCTGTCTCTTGGCGACCATTTTGTATTTCAGAAAAATCTTCTATTTTGTAAATTCTTATGAGAATCAATTTAGTGCAGGGACCCTTTTCCTATTCTTTCTTTTGAACATTTAAGCTGGGTTTATGAAAACATTCAAGCTGTCCTACTTTGTTCATCCATTTGTATTTGGGTATAAAAGAGAAATTATCACGTTGAATACACTTGAGTCAGAATTCTTCTCATTTTATTCAAAGTCACAATACAAAGGAAGGGGGTTAAACTATTGCTTGGCATGTTTGTTGGCTTTTCAGACTCTGGTGTTCTGGGTTTTTCTGTGCCCCACACTGTGAGTTTTCATTAGTTTTTTAATTTCCTGATGCTGAAGTTGTGAATAATTTTCTGTTATTGGCAGTGCCTGGAACAGAATATTTGGGATGTATGGACAGTTCACCGTCAGTGTGAACACAATGGATAATTCCATCTCAGCCAGTTATTTCAAGAAGGAATCAGAGAATATCTGATCTTTGCTTCTCCACTGATCTTCCTGGCTGCCTTCTCATAAATGGTACCAAGACCCAGGAATGCTTTCTGCATTCCTTACAGATTTTGGACTATGGAGCTCCTCTGAGATGCATTTGGTAGGATAATAGGAAGCTAGCTCATGTGCTAAAAATAGGAAAGGAAACCATGGTGGACTTTTGCCTTCTGTTTTCCAGCCTGTGCATCTTCTGTGGGAGTACTGCTTTTTGTTAATGCAGAGGATTTCCAGAAATAATGTCCTGGAGAAATCGATTCTGCAAGAGTGACCCAGGGTCCTGTTATATCACGCATCACATCTTTACATGCAGAAGACCTTAATATTAAGGATGAGTTTTAAGGGCTAAAACTTTGTCTAAAGCAGAGTCATGAAAAAGTAGAAGGATAAATTAATAAATTAATTTATGTTAAAATTTAGTAATAAAACAAGTGTTTCTCTTAGTTTGTGTGCTTTAGCAGCAGCCAATTGCTCTCATTGGTGATCTCTATAATGAAACATATTTCCTTCTTGGAGTCTTTTATTTTCCAAACACCAATATTTCCCATCTTACTTGTGATGTTGTTTATATATCCCTCTCAATAACTCATGGACTTTATTACTTCTTTAAGGGTGCAGATGTTATTTCTGGAGTTCAGATGTTCCATGTATCTTTGCAGACCCAAACTCACAAATTATGAAACTGAAGGAGTCCTGTGAAAAGTGTGTTTGTGATAGTGAAAAAACCAAAGACTGTTGTATCTGAGGGTTGCAAACTGATTTAGTTGACTTATTATATCCCTTATGTTACAGTATCCCTGGAGCAAATGTCCTCTTGGTTTTACATATTTTGGCTCACAAAATGTATGAATCGCTTTCTACACAGACACTACATGGTAGTAACAAAGAAACTGTGCACATCTAAGTTTCAGCTGAACATTGCTTGAACGATTGCAATTCAGTAGAACTCACACTGTAATGCAGCCGTGTATCATCTGAGTCCATAAAGGAAATGATAAATAGTTTAAAAAATTATCTTCATATTAACATGTGTCTTTATCCTAGAAATTTTAGTAATTTATCACAAGGAAAGGTTATTTCACCCAGTGGCTAAGGGACCAAAAGTAAAAAGACAGTTATTCAGGGAAAAAATATGGTAAAATTGCAGCATTATTTTTTTGCCATTGATTTTTCTTAGCTTAGCTTCAGCTGAAACAGTTCATACTTGTCCTGGGGGTACAAAATGAAGTCGAATATGGTTGGATTTAGAGGGTCTAGCACTGACTAAATTGCCAGGCACCCACTAGAACTATTTATTCATTTTCTGCTGTGAGATAAGTTTTAGGAGGAGGGCAAAACAGGCTCAAAATTTAAAAGGGTATAAAAAAAAACTTTATTAATAGAATTAATAGAAAAAATAATATAAAAAACCAGAATAAACCTTCAGAACACTTCTCCTCGCCCTATACACTCTTTTCTTTCCCACTGAAAATGTAAAGAGACAAAACCTGGGACTTTGTCAGTTTACAACCTTTAGAATAGTCTCTCTTCAGTCTACTTAGGGAGAGTTGTCTCTCTTGCCATGCCATGGAGACTCTTCTACAGGAAACAGCTCTCTCGTGGCTTCAATGTCACAGCAAATCAGCTGCCCAGGAGAGGAAAATCTGTTCACAGTGTGAAAGTCCCACTCATGCTTTGCAGCTTTCCCACAGCTGCTTTCATGGACCATGTCAACTTACTGGGGTGCTATTTTAAGGATGAGCTGTTCTAGCATAAAACAAAACAAAAAAAAGTTCTCTTCATGCATCCATTTCTATTGCTAGGGACAAAGTTTCTCACCTGTCTTATCCCTCTCTGTTCAAGTATCACGTTGGATTACAGCAAGATCTACTTGCTTCAATACTGGTGCCTCACCTCACACTTGTGCTAAAATGCTATGCATTTCCATGAGTTTCAGGGGAGAACAAAGTCTGATATATTAAATTTATCTTCACCATGGCTTTACAAAAAGAATTTCAGAATTTCAGCTTAAGACATCTCCTCAATCCCCACCTATCTGGAATTTGACTCCTTCACTGACCTCAGAGTCCCATGTTGTTGTCTCTATGTGTCTTCACCTTTTTCTTTTCCTAATTTGGGAGAGAATTGGTGTTCGTAGGTTTGTTTGTTCTCAAGCTTTATCAATTGAAACAGTTTTTATAGAGTTTTTCCCTGGATTTTTTAGTTTTTAAGTATGCTTTTCCACAGGGGCGCGTTCAACTCTTTAAGTGGTTCAACTGGGTGTCAATCTTCAGACTTAGCCAGGTGATTGGCTCTTCCAAAACTATCCAGTTGATAGACTCCAGCAGGTCCCCAGAGGGAACCACCCTCCCTGCCAACTGAAAACCAGTCTCTGTTAAACCATGGCATTGGAACTTCTGCAGCTCCAAACCCCCAGCTTTGCTTTGCCACCTCTTGTTCTATGTAGTTTTTGTTTCAGAAATCTAATTTCTTGCAATGCTATGAAGTTTAAGAATCCTGATCTTAGAAACCATTAATTGCAAGGTTTATTCCTTCTGTTTAGGTTTGTTTTTTTTTTTTTGTTTGGTTTGTTTTTTGCTTTTTTTGGGGTTCATTTTCTTACTTGTAGTAAGGGTAGCAGTTTCTAGATCAGTACCCCATACTTCTTCCTTTATTAATTCAATTTTTTTATTTTTGTTCCAGAATCCTAGAGTAAACTTCTAGTTTATATTGTTGATTTCTATGACTTTACAACAAGAACATTGTACTCTAGTAGCAGGCAGTGAAATATCTCTAGGAAAAAGAATATCTATTTAGAGACCAATGATGTAGGTGCCCAAAATACTTAGCCTAGACTTTTGGCCTCAGTTTGGATTTCTTTCTTATCTTTGTTTAGGATTTCTTAACTGATCTACAAATATGTGAGTTTAAGATACCATAGCTCAGCTATCACAGGGAAAAGCTGCTCATTTTACATAATTAAAGCAAACCAGGATCAAAGTGGTTTTATTGATTTACTAATGACGTGCAATTAGCTGGCAAACAGTGAGCTATGCCTCTAGGATCAATATGAGTTACAGAACGAATAAACTTTCCATCCTGGCTGCTTACAAGATGTTAATAAATACCCAAATCCCAAAGAGTTCCTTGTCTCTCGCACACAGGTGCACACACAGCAAGGGGCATCTCCACCCCCTTTTCTGGGACTGTAGTGAAGGTGGGTATGGGGGTGAATCCTCCCTTTAATGCTCTTTAGGCCTTGACCCTGAGAAAAATTACCTGGGGTCAGCTTCTTGTGGGCTTATGAGAAAAACTGCGTGCCCACAGGAATTTATGGTGTCTAAGAATCTCCTGGGTTTTAACCCAAAGCCTTTGAAACTTACTTTCCTTGCCTGAATAACAACACAGGTGGAACAACATTTCTGTTATCAATCATTCAGAGAAAGTTTCCAATCCTCATTGCAGCAGGATGGAAGGTAATTATGGTTAAAAGCCAAGTGACCCTGTAAGCAGTGGTCCTGGGTGGAATTCTTTGAGCTCTCCTGGGACACAGTGGCTGATATCCCCACACTCCCCAAGGCTCAACCCTTTGCCCACAGAGAAGATGCAAAGCCATCCAACCTGAGTCTAAATTCCACTTAGCCTAAGGGGATTTTTCCACAGGAATATACCTTGTATGTGCTCTGTAGGTCTGTGTGTGTGTGAGTGGGCGTGTGCTATAGCAAATGTGCTGAGTGTTACTCTCTGAGATTCTTAAGTACATTATATTCATAAGAAGCTCAGGCCTAAAAGTGAGTTACTCTTGTGCTTACAGGAAATTCCATAGAATCTATTGTTAAGTTATTTATCTTAAGCTATTGATTCAGTGCTGTTAAGCTTACGTGCTGTTAAACTTTCAGACCTAAACTGTTGGTTAAGCCTGGGGCTATGTTTGGCAGGGGAGGGGGGGTTTCCACCTTGTGACTGAACAGGTGGTGCTCCTTATTTCCTTTTATCTTTATTCTTTCCTATACTCACCCTTTACTCACCGTCCCCCCACTGCAGCTTCCACATAGATATTTTTTGTGGTGATTTTGGGTTTAGGTTGGTTGATTTTAGATTTTAGTCTGATTTTTCTCTGAGTGCTTTGACTATCTGGTTGAATCTTGCCAATGATCTTTGTCATGCTTTCACTTTTGTATTAAACCTGCTTTTGATGATTACAATGCCAGTGATTCTTGGAGTGACCTTAAAACACTCACTCACAACAGTGAGTCATCCAGCTTTGAGTGTATTTGTGCTGTTCTGTAAAACCTGCTATTGCATAAGTCACTGAAAAAGAACCCCAGGAATCTTCACATGCACACCTTAGGTGTAGGTACTTTGCTTTTATCAACTTGATGTCCAGCAGCCACATATCACTTGAAGTTGTAATCAGACAATAATTACAATTTCAATTACAAAGCAAAGAACATTTTTAATTTTAAGTCTCAAAAAAATCCCAGAAAGCACCAAACAGGCAAACAAAGAAAAAACCAAAACAAACAAAAAGGCTACATGAACTACTGGAACTACTGTCACTAAGGCACCAAATTGTGTGGATGACTAGAGTAAATTTTGAGAATCTAGCCTATCAGGAGTTATATGCAGTGATTTGCTAGATTTGATTAATATATCAATATTAAGCAAAATTAAAATCAGTACTGAAGAGAAAAATAACTTCCTCTGAGATGGACTTGGGTTTAGGAGCTATGGTTTTAAACTTATTGAGAATTATGAATGTTCTGGGAGCATGGATGTTTGATCAAAAAGAGGAAGGCACCTGTTAGTTGCAAAATGCTGAAAGAATTTGCAAAAAAATATTTTTCCCAATTAGTTACTTTGCCCTATATAACACAGAGTTCCTGAAATTTACACTCCTTCAATCCAGTTTAAAAAATACTGCAACCCAGAATTTTGAGAAGCCTTAGCAAATAAGGGTGTTCTTGTGTTTTAGAGGACTGTCAAAAGTATTTTGTCAACTGCTATTTTATAAAGATTAGCATTTTTTAATTAATTATTGTCACTGTCTGAAATAATTTGATACTAATCTTTCTTTTCTTTTGTCTTCCACATTCTCTCCCTTATCTGTGTCGCTGTCAGATGTTGCACGGGTCTGTTTATGTTTATTCAGTTCCTTATGGGCTTATATTCCATTGTTTTGCCTTTTTGAAAGAGGAGCAAAAGAGCTTTTTATCTTTGGTGAGGGTTTTTTTTTGTTGTTGGTTTTGGTTTTGCTTTTTTTTTAATATTACAGCTGGGATTTAATGTGGCACAGAACACTGTAATAACATCTGTGCATATCAGATCACCATATGGGTGGGAGGGAAATGGCTTAATTTAGTGCATATGCATGAAGTAAATGAAAACTTGACTATTGCTGGGCTACAAATCACAAACACTACAGAGAATCAGAGGTTGGGGAGGGGCTACAGGAAACCAAAGGGCAAAGATTATCTCAGTGTTGTTATACTGTTTCTGTGAGAGGTTTCTTCAGCATTTATCCAAAGCAGTGACTCAGCAAGCACATGTCTAGCCAGAAAATCATTAAAGGTTAAATATTGACCAATATGAAATGAAATGTCATTGACTGAAAGTACAGCTGAGGGCTTCCAGGCTTACATTTATTCCAGGGAGACAGAGGATCAGCTTCACTGATTCAGCTAAAGGCATCATGAGTCCCAAAGTAGTTTCACTGATAACATATAGCCAGAAGTCTTAATCTTCTCTGGCTTTTTCTTTTAAACTGCCTTTGACCATCACTGCTTTTTAAGTCCTCCTCTCTGTTATCATAATAGGTCAGCTTCATATCTAATATTTCTGACATGAGGAACTGGTCTGAGTTTGTCTGAGTATACAGTGACTTTTTCCTAGAGCTGGCTTGGAGAGGCAGATATGTACAGGGTTGGAAGGAAGAACTCAACCACCACTGAGTTTCAGCTAATTTCACTTGCTGAAGCTATACAGGTGTTAAAAACATCTTTGTTTATGGCTGTAACATAGCTGGTGAAGGGATAGATACACCACTGGAGAAGGTAATTACTTACAGAACTGATGTCATTTGATGGGCAAATGTTGTGCCACTGCTGGTTCATGAGAAAAGAAGAGTCAGTCTAAGTAATCTGCTGTCTCAAATAAACAGGTTAGAGAGTGTTTGTGAGCAGCCTGGTGGCTGTTCTTGGTCAGGTCAGGGTGCAGAGGAGAAGCCCATTTTTGTAGCTTGTACTGCATCTCAAAAGTGGCTTACTGAGAAAGAAGAGATTATGGTTGTGCCAGACAGCTGCAATTTTCTAAAAATGTGGAAAGCACCATATATCTGAGGTCTGCCCATGTTACTAAAACCACGCCTATTGTTTCTTTTTCTTTCTTCTTCTGTTTTCAATGGGACCTTTACTGTGTCATTAGCCTTTCAGAGGGGATCTGAGTCAGGACTGTGCTATGGGTGAGTTACTAGTTCTTAAGGGTTTAGTTTCTACCTACAGAAACAGACAGTCATATTTAACAAATCTAGGATGAAATAAGTATGTGTTCTCAGATTGTGATGGTATGATGTGTAATGCTTACTGGAGAAAATACAAATAAAATTCTTGGATGAGGGATGAAGAGCTTCAACTTCTCTTCTAGAATTGTACCATGCAATTAGACCAGAGTCACATACATGCTTTGCTCTCATTTTTATTTAATTTTGAATTATTTTTGCACATTGGAAGATGTATTTTAAATTGAATGTGCTACATAAAAATTTAAAGTGGATGTCAGCCTTTCATCTAAAACAAATATAAGGCTGGGCCTCTTTATCTGGACTGAGTATAACAAGGGCTAGGTCCCACTTCTAGGAAATGCTGATAATAGCAATAAGGATGAGAGTCTGGAGTATTTCAATTTAAAAAAAAAGGAAATATAATTACTGAAAAAACAGTATTATACATAGAAATTGATTTTGATGAACTTTTGATATTGCAATATGTAATGTGAAAATTATTGGTAAAGAAAACAAAAATACTAGAAATTTTAAGGTGTGTAGGCTAAAGCAATGAGTTTTCCTTTGAAATGATTTTCATGTTGGTTTCTGGAATTAGCATGAAGTTTTGAAGTTTACATATGTCTCATTGATTATAGAGAGTAATTTTTAAGAGATTATTACTCTTATATTTTGGTACATGGTCTGAAATTTATTTTTAAAACAAAACCTAATTATCATAGCATTGTAATGCCAGAATGAAGCAATGACATCTTTGAGTTTAGAAATGCTATCCAAGAGAATCTGACTGATGAATAATCTTTAAGCTTCACTTTTAACCATATAAAATGTATTGAAGTTATGTGAGGTGTGAACGACAGTAGAAAAAGCAAACAACTGGTTTTATTGTGCCTCAATGCTTTGATCACTCAAAGCATTAATCTCATCTATTACCTCATAGCAAGTGGACTTTGTTACTTCTTGTTCAGTATCTTCAGAGGTTTTAAGGCTTCATTCTTCAAAGCCCAAAACCTTGTTTCACAACTGGATTGCACAAACATCCCAGTCAGCAGACATGGGGAATGGGAGGTGCTGAGAGAATGTGGTGTTAAATCCTCACACTGGTTCAGTTTTGCATTTACTTTGCATTTTCCAACCAAGTGAAAAAGATTTGTGTCTAAATACACCGACACCATTTTGTATTTACAAAACTTCAGAATGAAAAAAATTTAGCCTCTTTCAAAGTTTAGCATTTCTAGAGGGATTAAAACAAACAAACAACAAGTAAAAATTTACTGAAAATTTAATTGAAAATAGTAAATAAAGAGGTACAGTTTGTGAGCCCTCACTCAAACTCTCTTAAAAGCCATCTCTTCCACAAATAGTGGAAATCCACAGGGGAAGCTTCTGTAGTGTCTGTGGGCACCACCCATTTCACTACGACTAAGAATAAGGAAGTTTAGAGACAAATACATTTACCTACATTATTTTCCTGCAAGTCTGAACATATTTATGGTAGAAAACTGGTGAACACTTGAAGCCAGAGTCAATGTTTGAAGAAGACTCACATTCAGAGATCTCAAGTAATCCTTGCATCTGTACAATCAAAGATTTGCAGTGTCAAAGATGCTGGATTTGGATAAATTTGCTGACAACAAAGTGTTCTTCAGGCAGCAGCCAGAGTTTTGCAAATTTAAAGCTGTTTATTTTAGAGTGCTTCCTCCATGATGGTGTGGGGCATTTATAGTGTGCAACATATATATTATGGAAATATATTTAGTACTTAAACATACATATATGAACATGAACTTTTGGAAAACGCATGCCTGAAGCACGATTGTGAATGTGATCTGTGGGCCTGGTCCATGTCCCTTAGCATTGATCCATCCTGGGATGTTCAATCCCCTCTTGTTACATAAGTAGTGGCAGCAGCCCCTTCTCCAGCTGAAAACATGTTTAGCCTTTACTTTCCTTGTTGCACACCTATATTTTCTTGAAAAAAATGCCAGAAGAGCTGTCTTGTGCACTTTCACAGCCTTAGTAGGAGAAGGTGGAAACAAGAGAGATTGGAATTAGATGATCTTTATGGTCCCTTCTAGCCCTAACCATTCTATGACTTTCTCTCAAAAATTAGATTATTAGAAGGTTTAAAATAAAAAAAAAAAGAAAATGCAATAGAAAATAATCTTTTGTAGACCTCAAATTTATAGCAGAAAATAAAGAGGATTTTAGATGTGTTACTTTGGTTAAACCAGGGAGTATAATTTTGATGATTTCACTAGTTGCAAAATAAAATTAGTTTTTATAAGTCTGTTGCTGTGGGTTAATCCTGTACTGTAATTAATCCTGTAATTAAGTACTACATAGCTGCTCTGTCCCTCCTCCTGCCTCGTGGCATCGGGACGGAGAAAAGGAAGAGTAAAAACAAGAAAACTTGTGGGTCAAGGTAAAATGGATTAATAAGTGAAGGAAAAATAGAAGAGAACAAAAGAATAAAATAAAAATGATGCAAATATAATTACCATCATCTCCCATAAGTAGAGCTATGCCCAGCCAGTTTCTGAGCAATAGATGGCTAACCTGCCTAAATCCCTTTATTTTCCCCTCCTATCCCTGATCATGATGTTTTATCTCCTGAGTTAATTCAAATAATCTTCCTGTTTGCATCCCCCTCAGCCTCCTGTGCACCCCCTGATGCATCCACTGGAGGTGTTGAGTGAGAAACAGGGAGGGACTTGGTGCTGCTGTATTTCAGCTACAACATTAGAGTGTGATCAGCACTGTTTGGCCACAAATCCAAAACACAGCATCACACCACCTGCTCTGAAGAAAATTAACTCTATCTCAGCCAGACAGTGCAACTACTATTCACAGCAAATATTTGCTGTAATCTTCATATTTTAGTATTATGGCAAGAATTATTTCAGAGTGACCTTTTTCCAGATGCTTCACTAGCTCAGTCTTGAAAGCAGATGTAGTTCAGAAAAGTAACTCTGTTGTGAATCATACATGTAAGATTTCTAACAGATTCATAAATATGTATATATATATATACTTATATAAAGACAGATATATGCTACGTAGACCTTTTCATATGCATGGCAATAGAAGAATATGTCATGCTCTCCCTTTTTCTTTTTTTTTTTTTTTTAACCTTAGTTAATATTTTAGGGTTTTGGCTCATGGTCAGCCTGTCACCCACCAAGACTCTCATGTCCTTCTCAGCAGAGCTGCTTTCTAGCAGGTCAGTCCCAGCCTGTGCTGGTACTTGAGGTTATTCCTCCCTGAGTGCAGGACACTACACATGCCTTGTTGAGCCTTTTTAGGTTTCTCTCTGCCCAAGTGAATATTGTGTTCTGATCCTGAAGAACCCATTAGCAGCTGGATGCAGACACTCCTGAGGTCACTGTGTGCCACAGCTCTATGGGGGGAGCTACCAGTCCTGGTCTGGATTCCCCCAAGCACAGAGAACCATAATTTAAAGGAAGTTGTCAGCTCTGTGGCTACCAGCTTTGCCAAACTGGGTCTGAGGACCCCGCTGCACCCAGAGCCTGCTCCCCTACCAAATGCTGTCAGGATTTTGTCCTTGTCTAAGTGTGCCTTGCGGGAGTGCCGCGTATGTTGTTGATGCTGTCCCTGTCAGACCATGACAGTTTCTGTTGCCTGTTCTCTTGGCTTTGATTTCCAATTCCTTTGGTTCAGTGATTTCTGAATTAAATATGTCCAGATGCTGTATTTCATTTGCTGTGGTTGCATGTGTACACAAATAAGCATTTATGTTACTGACCTTTATGCACTGTAGGATCAAGAGAAGCCTTTTAACATAGCAAAACCAAGGTAAAAACCTCCAAATAGCTCAGTATGTTTCTAAAAGTGAAAAGTGTCATACCAAGTGCTGGTATACTAGAATACAGTTGTATATTCTAAAATATGAAAATAAATTCATACTTGTGACAATGTATACAGCAACTCTCTACATTCCCTGTCATTGCAAGTGTTGCCATATATCTCTGTTCATTTTTACTTTTTTTTAATTGTCCATTTCTATTTTTCCTGCATCTTATGTAGCTTTCCTTAAAGCTAAATATGTGCTGAATCTATTTTTTACCCCCTACACCAGAAAAGAAAGAGGTAAACGATATGTATTTGAAAAGTTCAGCACTTCTTTTTTTTTTTTTGATGATGTTTCAGATCCTCAGAAGTGTACTGCTGTTAAATTTAGTCTCTTGGAAATGCTGTACTCTGGTAAAATTGACACAAGTATGCTATTAACAAAGACTTTATTGATATACTTACCAAAATACACATTAATAAAAACAAGACCTCATTGCAGCTCGAGAAGTATTTTGTGAAAGAGGGGGCACATTGTTACAAGGACTTTATAGCTAATTGGTATGATCACAATGATTTCAAAAGGCTGTTCCACAAAATCATTAAGGCTAGAAATTAATCTTGGAGCTATATTAGCTCAGAGACTTGCACTTTCTTCACACTCTGCAAGCACAACCAAACTGCCATTAAGTTCAAGGTGCCCTCCATGATGCTTCATCAGAAAAGTGAATTCATTTAAGAGTTTTGTTTCAGCAGACTGTAGCTGTAGACAGAATAGTTACCCTGCCATGACTGACAGAGTAAGTGGTTTCGCGATGGATGTGCATCCACAGGAGTCAGAACATTTGCAAGTCACAGTAGGGTTTAAGGTCACCGAGCTGACTTTATTGTTGCTGCAGTGTGCTTATCTCTGACTTAAAACAGTCTTTCTTAAACAGGATTAAAATGAATATACATGCTTTAATTATGACTTTAGAGTTATTGCATTGTTCCTAGGGCAAACACCAGGCCCTTGAATTCCTCTTCCCTATTAGTTCTTTCTTATCTCAGATACATTTTAAGAACTCATTCCAAGACCACTGATTTACCTGTCTCTAACTGGTGCTGCTGCATTCCCTTTTGTATACATTTCCTTAAAGATGCACAGGAGCTGATAGAACTCCTCTTTGCCTGGGAACTGCTACAGAGATAGGCAGCTGTAGTGACTGATTCTGTAGATAGTGGCCTCATGCTATCTCCATCCTGGCAGCAAGTTATCTAGGCTTTCCCTTGACTTTTCTTTGCTGGTAAAACAGAGATGTCTTTGAAATAAAGACAAGTAAGTCTGTTAAATAAAACAAAGGCAGAACAAGAAGTGGAAGGAGAGAGGTATAATACAGACAGAATACTGGGCTAGGAAGATCCTCAACAGGTGTAGAAGAGAGGGGCAGGTTAATTAGTTCTGTAGATAGATACAATTGTTAAGATTGTCTATTTTAATTTTAATCAGATGTGTCCAAAATTCCATTATTTGTCCTTAACCACTAGCTTTATTTTTTTTTCTTGTTGATGAAAGAATAAAATCCTATACTTACTTCCCAAGATGGAACTTTCTCCCACCTGAAAGGAGTCATCTGATGGTCTGGTGGAGGTTTAGGAACTAAGGGAGTCCTTTGAGCCACATCCCTTTATGTCAATAGTTTACAACATTGATAGAAAAATGTATTTATTTTCCCTGTGCTTTCTGTCTTCTGTGTCAGTCATATAATACTTGATCACAAGAGTTTCTAGGACTTACAAGAAGTCTGAATTTTACCATATGCAACCCTCCAGAGCTACTTCACCACTGGTTTTGTGCTTCCATGCTGGTTTTGCGCTTCCATGCTGGTTTTGCTGGCAAATGTTGACTTTTTTTTTTTTCCACTGAATTCATCACATCTCAAAATTCCTCTTGGATATCTGTCCAAAGTCCAACAGGCTTCATAGTAAGACTTAACACCATATGAACATCTAACAGGGAGTACTAGATAGCAGTGAGGGTGACTTGGTATTTTATTATCAGATCAAGACTTCAGAACAAGATTGATGTAACTTGCTTTGTTTACCACCTTGGAAGACTTTTAGAGAGCTGTCTGTTCCAGAGAGTGTTCAATAAATGGGAAGAATCAAGTTCATGTCGGCTGAATGAACCAAAACGTGCAACATAAATCTCCTACCCCGCCAAATATTGTCCCGTTTATCCTCATTTAAACATCAACAATCAAATATTCTGTGTGGCCAACATGGGACCCTGGGCGCTTGCAATTATTTGATCATGTGTACTGCACACCAAAGCACACAATTTTATCTACATGTTCTTCTTACAATATCTCTTTCAATTAGTATTTGCACCATAAATTTGAAGGATAATGACTGAATATAATCCAAAATACAGATGTAATTTGGTGTAGCCACTGAATGTGGTGATTACCAGGGTAGCTCAGACACACAGCAGTGCTGAACCAGTGTGACATCGAAAGGGTGGACTGACGGACAAGTTTGGGATAACCTGCTCACCAGGGAACTTGCTTTGTTACACAGTCAGTTAGTAGAAGGCTTGCCCTTGAAAGTGAAAAAGAAATCTTGTGCTTTGCAGTCCAATTTAAAGCTTTTGTAGGTTTGGCTAGTAGGTTTGGCTAGTAAGGTGGATTGATTCGTTTGTTGTTGGGATGTAGGTCACCTGCTCTGTGGGGTTCTCTTTAAAGACCTATCATGGAATTGGATTGCTGTGGGATGGGCCTTACTCTCAACTGCATGGTTCAAAAGCAGCCTATTTTGACCTCAATGTCTGTCAGTAGGTTTGTGGGATCAGAAACCCGAATTCAAATATATCCTTGCATAATAGCTTTAGCCCGAGAATTATCTTTTTTGTTCTTCTATTCTTTATAATACAGCAAAGGGGAAATCTGAAAGAAAGAAAGAAAGAAGACCTTTTATTTTTTTTTTGGCTGTGCACATATATCTCAACTCATTCTTGGTCAATGTGCCTGCTGGCTATAAGTTTTTCTTTAATATATGTGGCAGCATACATGTTTTCTTCAGATACCAGTTCTTACTGCAGAAAACCATGCATACAAACTCTTCTGATAAGATAAAATAAGATAAAACCAAATGTAGGACTGGGATGATGATGTGTTTGTCAGTCATCAAAAATGCATGTTGGCACAAAAACTACAACACTTACTAAAAACATTAACAATATATAAGCTAAGTAAAAATCCACAATTTCTGCCTATGGGTACTCTCAAGAAACTATTATGTTTTATAGTATTTTTATATTTTAAAATAATATAAAATTCTAAATAGATTTTAGATTTTTTTAATGCTATTGTTTATGTCACAGTAGAAATCATCCTTTTTACAGCAATGTCTGTTGTTTTTAAATGTCATTTGTGGTTCTGACATAAACCTTTTGACACAAAAGCACTTTTTTGTCTTGCTTGCTACTTTTCACTTACTGGAATCAGTGCCACTAAATGGAACTACTCTGCAATTACGATTATTATTTATCTGGGTAGCGTTCCTTTTTTTATTTTTTTTCTTTTCAGTATTGAATTATTAAAACCAGCAAAAAGCCCCCAAGTCTTAAGAAACTAACTTAGGTCATCATTGTCTTTACTTTCATTTCAGCTATGTTGAAATATCTCTTCTGAAAACTTATATGATGCAAATACATTACCTGGATATTAGTTTAATTGAATTGTAGATTTTGAAAATGTGTTGCTATGAATGAGAATTTTTTTTCTCCGTTTCAATGTACAATCAAGTTTCCTCTGGGAAAAAAAAATAATATTATCTGTGTATATGTCTTTAGTCTGAAATTTGAATCATTCTGGGAGCAAAAACACTCTTCTTTTCTGTCTTTGTTTTAGGTGCCCTATTTCTAGATATTGAATTTTGGTAGCTTCTGTAAGCCTGTTGTAAGTTTCTACACTGTGTATAAATAGAACCTGTGTGGATTTAAAAGACACTCATACTACTGAGATGAATGTTAAATTTTCTGTCTTTTCATCTGGTTCCATAGATCTTTATTTGGACTCCTACATGAGCAAGGACTGTTGGAGTAAACCCAGTATATAATATACAGACAATTACAGGGTTCTATCAATCATAATTTTGTTTCTTGCTAGCACTAATTGCAGTCATTACACTGTAGTGGCATATTCATAATTCCATAACCCAAGAAGATTAGTGAAAATCCTCAGAAATCTGAGGGGTGCCTCTGGTTTTGCATGACCATTTTGATTTGCCATATGGTTTGGCATTTAAAAGGTACTTAACACCCTTCAAACTTAATTTTTCCATTTTGCACACAAGCATTACAATGGACACTTAAATTATACAGTTGCATGCTTTTTTTAATGGACTCTCTGTCTCATTCTTGCTGTGGTCCAGAAATTCTGGGAATCAGTGGGACGCCTCTGTCTTAGTCATCTGGAGCAGCATCGCTTTATGTGGTGTTTCCCAGCATTTGAGACTGTGCTTGGCAAACAAAAGTGCTTTTGACATATATAATTTAACCTAAAAATAAAGGCCTTTTCCACATGCTTGGATATTTTATGATTGGTGTAAAGACAATGGAATAGATTACTGATTTTATCATCAGTCTCTGTTGGTTGTAAACACAAATTTTGAGAAGTTAAGTTTCCTTACATATGTTATAATGAGTAAAGATAAAATTATTTTTAATGGCAATATACTTCTGAAGAAAATTTTGATTGCATTTTCTTTTCTGTATTTCTTGAATTCAGATTTCCATGTGGTGCAGCATGCAATGCTGTAAATTAAAGACAACTCCCCTAATTTGTGAGGGAAATCCAGTCACTTCTTGGAGTAGGGTTGATAATGGGGAATTTTCTCTTTCAGAGCATGAAAATTTGTGTTCAGTTGGGTTTGAGAGCTTTACAAATAGATACTGTATGGAATTCCCAAGGACAAGACAGACTTTTTGTTCTCCATGGCAGTAAGGTGCTGCATCATGGCCCAAGCCATAGACAAAAAAGGCAAGTTGGATGAGTATTTCCAGGAAAACATCCATTCTTGTCTGCCATTTCAGACAGTGCATGACATGCTTACCTGACAAAGATTGCTCAAACAGGCAAAAATACCTCAAACCCTGTGTCTGGAATATCTAAGTAGGAGGGCACCTAGAAATTAGACTCCTGCTGACTAAGGCTGTGGTTCCAGTGGCTAATAGTTTGTTTTAAATTCTTATTTTTTGGAGTATATTCATGAACCATAAATTCCTTGGAGTAATTTGGGTCACTGTACAACAGTGTTCTTGATATCAACAGCCTTTCCTCTATTTGTTACTGAATTCTAGTATTGAAGATCAGATTAACAATAAAATGCTTTTCAGTCCTATTTTACAGAGAAGTATTAATACCTAAAAAAAGTTTACTCTCTTAATAAGTGCCAAATTGTCTGCAGAGATGATGAGAACTCCTTGAGCAATTTGGATAACCTACATTTCATACCAGTATGACTTTAAATGTATGTGGGTTTTTTTAAGTTTTTTTTATTGAAATATAGGCTCCTGTAATCCAATTCTCCCTAGGTTATGTCCACATAGACACAGGATTATATGTAGACTTAGATTTCAGGAAATCTGATATTACTCCCACTTTTTCTTCTGGGATTTGAAGTTTAGGTCAAAACTACTGACAGAGTAAACGACTAACATTTCAATTTGAATTATCTTCAACAATGTATTTTTTCCAGAACAATTTGGCAGAGTATCGTGATGGCTGTTAGATCTCACTGTATTAGGAAAAAAGGAAAAAAAAGAGACAATCTGAGATCCCTAGCATTAAAATCTTTCCTAATGAAATCTGTGGTTTACACTAAAACCCTTACAAAATCTGGAACTTTTACAAGAGAAGTCATATGACATTAGGAGAAACGCTCCATCACTAGTAATGAAGACAATAGGATGTGGTATGAAGTTGGGATTCTTTTTTAATTGAAATTAGCTAGTGCTTTTAATTTCTTCCATCATTGGATGGACTTCGTATATGCAGTATATGCAGAGTTTGCATTGTAAACCTGTAAAAACAAGATCTATGGTTATATGCTTTTCCCTCTGACCTTATAAAGTGATATTTTTCCAATTTGTTTGTATGAACTTCTATTTTTTGACAATACAGAGCAGAATTACTGGTAACTCTGACTTTAAATAATTCTGGGAGAGTACATTGTCCTGATTGATTAAATTATTTTGTCATCTTACTTCACTTGAGTAAACTCCTACAGCTGAACATTGTTCTTTGTGGTTCTTTCCCCAACCCCTCAAAACCAGGGAAATGACACATGGAATTTTCTGAGCATTCAGAAAACTATTCAATTATGTCTGAAACTTGAAAAAATAAAATTGCTGTGACACTAACAGATGCTCTTGGCTTTCCTGCCGTGAACAGTCTCTACCGCAGCAGCTAATTTGGTCCTGGTGTCCTCAGTTTTGTTTGAGGCTTATGTGGTAGATTTTTTCAGAAGAACCACTCAACATGTTATGTAAGCAGAGGTAACTCAGATTCACTGACCTGCTGAACTGGGAAGAAATTTCAGTAGTTGATGATGGAAAGAGAAAACTGTTTCTGAAATCATGTGATTTAACTGTTGGGAGCACTTTTATACCTTAACCAGTCTTGCTCTCAACATAGCTACAGTTTTCTCTCTAAGATTACTTGACTATTTTATAAACATCACTACATGAACATGAGAAGGCATATATAGAAAGTTGGTCTTAAGTTTTTATTGGCTTTTTTTGTTGTTGTTGTTGTTGTTTTGTTTTGGTTTGGTTGGTTTTGTGGCTATATTTTTATTGAAACTGTGTACAGAAGTACAGATCATTTTAATGTGCAGATTTGTTATATAATTACTGTGTGGTCAGCAGTATGTGGGGGAGATATTTTGTCTTATTTGCTTTCTACCTGGATAAGCTGCTGTCTTGTCATAGGTTGTAATCTTTGCAGAATTTTGAACAGCTTCAACAGATGTTATCGCTAGTCTTTCCACTTTTAACAAAATTGATTGAAACGTGATTATTTCAGTCTTATTCCTTCTTTTCAAAAGGCTTTTATGTACCCTACACAAACGTATTCTAATTTTGGGGATAATACAGGACTTAACAACATTCTCTGATAGGATACTGAAGCCATTTTAATAGCAAAATGATGGTATAGGCGTCTGTTGTAGGTTGGTGTAATGGACATGAATAAATGTAAGTGTATTAGTATTTCTGACAGGCAGTCACAAGTCAGAAACTATTACAATCTATAAAATTATCCCTTATTTTGAAGTATAACTTTTTTCTTTCTTAGAGACATGCCATGTCAACAGCTTCTTAAAAGTATGATCATGTTTTCGGCCTTCTTTTGTTTTATTTCACTAGAGTGAAACAAATTTAAATACAGTTAAATAATTTTACTGTGATGGTCAAAGGCTGCTTAAGACAACAGTAATCCACTTCCAAACTGGCAATATCTGGTATGTCCTCAAAGAGAAACTGGGTATGATTTTGAAAGTCCTTAGGGCAAAAAATTTAAAGATGGAGTTGTCTGTTTCTACCTCCTGAAGCATCAGATGCATTTTATGAAAGAGCCATAAATGAAGGAGAGGACATAGCAGGTAATCAATTTTATGTTGCAGATAACCATGGTAGAGTAGAATTGAGTTTTGGAGAATAGTTACCTGGTTCTAATTACACTTCTTTTTCATTTCAAGTGTACTGGAACATGCGTTGTATTGTCTAGTTAAATGTCTAGGCCTGGACTTGGACCTTGAACTTTGCTGTGGTTCCAAATGCTGTGTACAGAAATTCTATTTATGATTTCTGTAATAAAATGATTTAAAATTTAATAGACCCAGATATTTCCACTGCAACTCTTGAATCCAAACACCATTGCAACTATCCAGCTATGGGTAGCTTTTGTATTAATTTTTGAGACTATCCAGGCAGCTGCTGAAAGCACCAGGGCTAAATTACTGTGGGCTGGATAAGTAAAAAGCTGAAGACATGGATGTCACACTTCTCACCTACTACAGACACTGAATTCAGAGCCATGTGCAACTGTGTTTTATCTAAGCTATGGCCACTGATAAATGGAAAATCTTCTGGTAGGCAAGGTAACACAAAGTACTTTGCTTGCTGAGCAGGACAGCTGCTGACAAACAGCTCCTCTACAGGGAAAATAATTCAATTCGTATAATCATCACTGGCTCAGGAGTGGAAATAAAAGAGGAAAACAAAGAGGTGATGAAAGTTAGAATTTGGAAGGATTGACAGGAGGTTGGGTGGCTTTTCTGACACCCACAAGCATGGATGGCACTTGTACATTAGTCTTTTGTTTTATTCATAGTGCTGTTAATTTTTAAAGAACCATTAATATGTTTCATTTATAACAATGAAACGTGCTGTCATTTTTACTCTGAATACATTTCTGGTATCCTTTTTAACTTTAACCTTGATCTGCATGTTCCCCACATGTGGGTATAAATTTGAAACTTATGAAATAGTTGTCTAAGGTATCTGAATATTGCCCAAGTGTTATTGAAATACCTTTGCTCATGAGAAATTCTGTTTGTCTACACCAGCAGAAAAAATTCAGGGAAGGTGTAGAAAGAGAAGGACAAAGGAGACTTGACATAAAAGAGCAAAACAGTGCAAACAAAGGCTGTTGAAGAATCTGACAGCAGAATAAAATGGATGAAACCCTTGAGAGCTCCCCACATACTGGGGCATATAGAGACAGTCTTTTATATTTTCCATTTTATTTTGCTACACAGAATTTAGATGTTTCTTGACTCTCTTAAGGTTGCCTCCTTGACTCTGCTTTTTTTTCTTTTTTGAATATCCTCATACAAACTAAATATCAGGTTGCATTTCTCAGAAAGAAAACTCTATAGCTCATTCAATTGGCCTTTCATTTGTTCATCTACTTTAGACATGACTATAAATGTCTCTCTCTCATGGATATTTCCAAGAGGGCAAACATCACCAGCAACCTTCAGGAAACCCCAATAATATAAATTGGAATGAATGTTGTCATCTGGCAGAAAGAGATAGTTTAATTGAGTGGTTTGTACTCTTGAAAGCATATTTCTTAGATATTGTTCTGAACTGGTATCAAAAGAGCCAGTGGTGTCATGATACTACAGCTATCAACTTACACTGGAAGGCTTGAGCACATTCTGCCAGCAAACTTTGACCAGCTGTAAGTAGATGTAAGGTAGAACTGAAATCTGAAAGCCAGCATGAGTCAAGAAAGCTGAGGACAACAAGGAGTTCTGCTTCCTTTCATGGTGTGAGGTTATTGGGAATCTGGAACCATTATTTTGGTAGATACCGTTGCTTCACACACAGCATCTTTGCCTTTTGAGGAGTGGCAATGTCTTTGTGTTCAGTTTTCTGATATGGATAGCTTCTAGTCCTGGAAAGGATAAAAACATGATAATCCTGAAAGGCTGGTGCCACCTGAAATGTTGAGACTGCAGAACTTGTGGCCTTAGGGCAGATCCAAGTTATCCTGTCAGAGGGAGTTCACATGAGGTAAAATTCACTAGGATAACGAATAAATGTTTAGTTGCTTATTAAATTTACCTTCACCCTGTTCAGCTGCATTCATCTTTTACTTTTCTGCTATTTTGTCTGCTTTAAACGTTTGTGATGTACTGGAAAATAGTTTGTATGATTTCTTATGGCTATCCATGCAACAAGTGAGAGAAAAAGGACTGTTATTTACTTTTACTTGAAGAGATTAGCAGAGTAGGTGATTGGCAGAATCAGCAACCGAATCAAGGAGTTCAGACACTTAAGAATGGACCTTCAAGAGAATTAACAGAAGAAAAAAATGGAGGCGTTTGTAGGAGATGTTACTCCCAGGAGGGCGCTGAATGTTTAGCTCTTGCTGTACTGAGGCCAAGGTGAGGCACTAAAGGAACAAAGATCTCAATCTGCTTGATTGCCAGCACTGGAGATAGAGATGGGAGATGGCTGCAACTTGACCTTGGGAGGGAAAATTAAGAAGATCACAGAGTAGAAAATAGTGCTCTATCCAGAATGGTTGACCCACTATGCAATTTCATTATTTTCCTATATTTAAATACTTCAGTATTTGCTTCCCCCTGGAGAACTGGACATGAAATTAATTTTGTTTCCCCTGCTTGGCTAATTGTTTTGTAGGGGATTACATATGGGGGAGGGGGAAAGAAAATACATTTTAAACATACATATGTGTGTGTCTGTGTATATAAGACTCCAGATACCTGTAGCTTTATTTTATAAAGCATCTCTCTTGACCTTCTGTTTAATTAAGAATAGTAGAGATCAAAATTGAAAGCCACATATGTACCTTCCCTCTTCTTTAGTATTCCACAGTGTTCCGCAAGAGTCCAATGCAAAAAAAGAACCTCAGAAAAAACAAATTAAAAAAATAATAAATCAAAACAATTCCAAAACAAATATCATCCAAAAAAATTCCCCAAAGAATGTTTATAATGTCTCCTTTATTCTGACTACAGCTGTGGATGATGCTCTCTAGTAGGAAGAAAATATTAGAGGGAAATAATAGAAGAAGCTGTATAACTAGGAAGAAAATTCCTAGAGCTTTAATGAAATATCTGCTAGATAAGTGCTTTAATAACATTTTACAATTGGTTTACTTACTGAGAAACTGAACACTGGAGTGGGGAACAAAGCTAATTAGACTAAAATACTGCTTTCTTTCAAATTTTTGACAAAATTTGTTCATGTAAAAATAAAAAAAGAACATCTGTAAACAAAAAATTTTACCTTGCAAGGAAAGAAAAAGAAAGAACTGCCTTTGGTAAAAAAACATTGTATCTGTACTTTCTCTATTTTAGCATAAGAGTGACCATCCAGGGTGGGAGAACTCTGCATCTGACTTCTTTCTCAGGGTATTTCAACACCCAGCTCACAATCTTTAGTTTCATTTTATGCCCTGAAATTATTTTTTGCTTAGCTAGTCTTGAAACTTTTCCATTTTGTATACATAAATCTGCTTTAATTAGCTTCCCTTCTCAGTCAATAGAATCACCACATTTCACATATAATTATGACCTCTAAGCTCTGCCTCAAGCCTCTTTAAAAGCCAGTCATACTCCAGAGGAGCTGGGTGAAACCACCCACTTGCTGGGTGGCTGCACAGCAGTGCTGACTTGCTATTTGCATTTGGCTGTCATTCAGGAGGTTGTGTTTTGAGGAACCTGAACTCTTGCAACCTCGTGAATCAGATAGATAAGTGATTGAGGTGGATACGCTCATTCACACAAGCTTCTTCTGCACTCAGCTCAGTGGGAACATCATGCCTTGGAGTTTTCTTTTTGGGATAAATAGATTAGCTGGTTCACAGCCAAGAGCTGTGACCTTGTGTAGTACATATGACCAAGATTTTCTTCTGATGAAACCCTGAAATGCTGTATTTGGTATTTGAATTATTTCTCACGTCTTAGATACAAGATCTCACTGTTCAAGGGATTTATGTTCTATTTGGTAGTCTGTTCTTGCTATCACATTAAATAGCTGAAGCTAGGAATCCAATTCTTGCCTAAGCACTGAGAGGGTGGCCTATTTATAGGGCTGCAGAGGGCACAGATCTTCCCCTAAATTCAATAGGGAACTGTTAGTGTTCAACACCTAAAGTTGTGTCCATCTGCTTGATTCCTGGAAGACACCTTTAGACTCATACCATTGCACAAACACAGCCTGAGATAACATGATTGTTGGTGTTTCTGGGATTGTAAAATAAAACTATAAAAATGAAATATGCTGGATTAACTTTCCTTTACTGGTATTGATTAAAGTCTTTTCTTTTCAGAGGCTCAGTGAATTCTAACAGTTCTGTTGTTGATGTCTCTGAAGGTATTTCCCTGCATTCAGCCATCTAGCTAGGACATCGTATATGAGCATCTGCTTTTCAGAATAAACTGGATAGTTGGTTTTACAGCTCAGTGAGCATTCATCCACACTGCATAGTGTTGAGGAGGTATTTCTGATTTTTCTTTCTTCTCTTAGACCAATCTCTTACTTTGAATGACAGCTGGCCATTCAGGTAGCTTTTAAAAGTAAGCAAAAATTTCCTTTTCACAATCTTTTTTTTTTCTATACCTGGTGTATGAAGAGAAGAGCTATTTTTAAATATTGCTGTTCTGGAAGTTGGTTTGATGTTGCCTCAAAATAATAAACCACAATCACCATTTGCGAGGAGTAAGAGTTTGCTATGGACTGGTGATGCTGAGACCTTAAAGAACAAAGTCAGAAAACTCTTTCTGGTTTCTCCTTCTTACATGGGAGCAAAGTGGTATTTAAGTAATGCAGTTTGTCACCTTCCTCCTTGTTTCTGTTTAACCTTATTCTAAGTGCTGAGTAGAGTATCAGTAACAGAAACATGCATTTGGGGTTATCTATGATGACAAATATTAAATTAGGAGCAGAGAAATTTCTCCACAGTTTGAGCTAAACTAAAACCTACAGTAAAATTAAACCATTATATTGATATGTGGTGCATAATCAGAATGGTATAATTTTCGCTTTTTGTGTTTCAAGAGATCTCTTCTCAATAAATGTGAACAATCAAGCCAATATTTTACAACCTGTTGTGCATAACTTGGAAAGGGTATTAGACAATTTTAAGAAATTCTAATTTCAGAGCATATTTACAAAGAAAGAAGGGCGGTGGACCTGAATCTAGGCACAGCAATCTGTGCAGGTTTCATTTGGCTTTTAGGGCTCCTGAGAGTATTCTGTGACTGTGTCTGCCAAAACCTAACCACTAGGGTGCAGATATGCAGCACAAACCGCAGTGGGGAGCACGTGCAAATGTGTCTTACAACTTCAGAAGGTGCTGCTTTCCTTAGATGCAACAAACACTTTGACAATATTTCACACTCTGCAAATATTTATTAGCTCTCTGAAACCAAAACCTTCAGGCTTTCATTCTTTACGTTAATATTTGGAAAGCTTTCTGTTGGGTTCTGTACTTCTTAACAAATTTCTAGAGTCCTCTTATTAATGTAATGATATATAGAAAAGCTTTTAAAGCATCCGTGCTTAAAGCAAAGGCATGAAAAGCCAAGTGCATTGAATGTGACCTTGTAGTTAAAACTGTTGTGTGACAATTCTGGTGTTATCAAGTCATGCTTGAGGCAGGACTGGTGTGTGTAACAGCATGAGTTGACAAGGGAGAATGGCTTCAAACAGGCAGAGAGTAGGTTTAGATTAGATATGAAGAAGAATTTCTTTACTGTGAGGGTGGAAAGGCACTGGCACAGGTTGCCCAGAGAAGCTGTGGCTGCCCCATCCCTGGGAGTGTTCAAGGCCAGGCTGGATGGGCTCTGAGCCCCCTGGTCTGATGGAAGGTGTCCCTACCCATGGCAGAGGGTTGCAACCAAATGATCTTGAAGGTGCCTTCCAAACAGGGCCATTCCATGATTCTATAAGGAAGAGGATGCTGTTGCAGCTTTACTGGTAGAAGCTGGTCTAAGGATTTGTAAAGTGGTCATTAGAATCCGGAACTGATAACTCACAAAACTCCCACCTACAGCCACAATTTTGCTCTGAATCACTGTTTCATACTAACAACTTTTTCTTTTTTCTCATTAACACTAAAGCAAAAGAACTTTCTTTACTGCAGTACTTTAAAGATGAGGACATTTTATTTTGTGATGAAGAGCCATTATGGGGGCTATAGAACATTAAATTAGGTGGCCATATTGTGCATTGACAAGCTTGCAGATAGGAAACACATCTTTGCCATTTGTAATTTTATTAGAGGTAATAAACACTGTCACTGATGTCCAGCACTACTTCCACTACTGTACATTTCTAGTATTAATAGGGCAATTGGTCTGCACTGTGGATGTGAAATAAATGTCTGGCCTTGAGATAAGAATACATATTTTCCTCAAATACTAATCCTTTCTATCAGATTAATATTCTCTTCTGCAGTAAATTTACCAAGCTGTTCCATTTTCTTTTTCATCCTGCAACACATCAGTTTCTATTTTAATGCATTCTTATTCCTTCTTCTTCTTAAAAAAAGTTTTCATTTTTATAGACCACATTTGCTGCAATGCTCTTTTCAGCTCCAGCTCATGCACAGAACCCAAAAAGAGCCTGCCTGCTGTTCCATAGACAGCCTGCTTTCATTGGACCTCTGGGTGCCATGCAACCCTGAGTTTTCTCCTCACGTGCTTTCTGTGAGGCTTTCTGCCACCTTGTCTTCTTGTCTTTTTAATGACACACAGTATTTGAAGCAGGAAAAATAAGAATTTTATAACTTTCCAAGGCCTGGTAACACTGCACTTCTGCTGGCTAAAGAAATACCCTAGAAAGCCAAGACATCCATTTACATCCATTTTACCCCTTTCACTCTATCTCATTTGGACATGAAGCTTTTCTAAGTTATCTTTCAGCATGTATGCTACTTGCTGTTTGTTTGTTCCTTGAGTGGGTCCACTTAGAAAGCCTAGCTTTTAATTTCCTTTCCTCTGCCTAGGAAAGGATCAGTTATCCAAAGGTTTTCTTTTCAGTGGTAATGTCTGGTGGTTTTTGTTCGTTCCCTTGTTTTGGTGGGAATTTGTTTTGGATGGTTGGTTTTGTGGGGAATTTTTTCCCTTTTTCTCTTGCTGGTCTTCTTGTGATCAGCAGGTAGAGGGAGGTGATTTTTCCCCTCTGCTTTTGTGAGACTCCACCTGCAGGGCTGCATCAGCTCTGGGCTCCCAGCACAGCAAGGACAGGGACCTGCTGGAGCCAGGCCAGAGCAGGCACCGAGGGGATCACAGGGATGGAGCAGCTCTGCTGGGAGGAAAGGCTGGGAGAACTGGGATTGCTCAGCCTGTAGAAGAAGAGGAGGCTCTTAAACCCCCTCCCAGTAACTAAAGGAGGCTTTAAAATTAATCTGGAGAGGGACTATTTACAAGGGCCTGGGAATGGCTTCAAACTGAATGAGAGTCGGTTTAGATAAGATATTAGGAAAAAAGTCCTTTACAGTGAGGGTGATGAGATTTTGGAACATGGTGCCCAGAGAAGCTGCAGGTATCCCATCCCTGGAAGTGTTCAAGGCCAGGTTGTGTGGAGCTCTGAGCAACCTGGTCAAATGGGAGGTGTCCCTGCCCACAACTGTGTATTTGGAAATAATGAACTTTAGGTTCCTACCAACACAAACTCCTTTGTGATTCTGTGCTCAGGGATTCTGTTCACTCCAAATCCTGCTGAAGGAACTGCTTTTCACATAGGTTTGATTTTGGTGACTATCTCTTGTTCCAAGGTGTTTGTATTTGAGTCATATTCACTAAGTGGAGTAGTATGGCCCTGGCAATGTAATACTCTCCCTATTTTTGCTGAGATCACTGTTATATCATATCCATATATTAGCAAGTCACTTCATGATACATATTTGGACTGTCAACTATTACCCTGCTGAAAATTTCTCCCAAAAAACCAGGCAAATGACCTAAGCAATGTATCTGCTAGTGCCCATTTTGGTATCAAAATGAGACAAAAACCTGTTTATGGCCATGCAATTGCTCAAGATGAAACTAATGCAATGATTAAGGGTTTAGGCTGGAGCGCTCCATTGTGCACTCTTTTAATATTTGTCTTTATTGAATGTCTCTGTTCCCCTGAAGTTGGAAAGAAAATTGGAGTTTAAGATTTTCATCCACTTGGTTGTTCCCAGCTGAATCAGTGATATCTTAGTGATGGTGCTATTAGTCCAGTGTAAGGGTTTAGCCTAAAATCACTCAAAGCTACCTCCAAAAGCAAGATATTGTATGATTTCTGGAGCAGTGAAATAATCAAAATTATAATCCAGAGCTGTAACAGCAAAATCTAGAAATAATAATGTAAAAGGTATATTAAAGTTGTTGTGAAGTTCAAGCTGATCCTTCACTATAAGAACATCGAACAATATATTGTGGTGGAAGTCATAGTATTCTCTACTTCCTGAAAGATATCTTTCAGTATAATAATTGTGTATTGTAACTGAAAGAAAAATTAGATTATTTCATTAAAATTATGTCCATGTTTCTAATGTGCAAACAATTTTCCTTATTTCCTTTTTTTCTCTTATGAAAAGTCGCAAGTTGTTGCTTTAAATGTCACAAATATATTTGGAATTAACATCCAACGAAAAAAAATATTATTTTCATGATTATTCTTTGTATCTCCACAAATTAAAACAAAATCATTCTTCATTTGTATGTCTTGTTTTCACTTTTTTCTTTACACTTCTGCAAAATAAAATAATATGTGGATATCTAAAAATATCAATAAATTAACAGCTTTTCTGGTCAGTCTTTGAGCTTTTCTAGTGGGGAGATATGTGTTCTCTGGGTGTAGTTCCTGGTGAACTGAATATCTGCCAAGGATGTGTCTGTATGAAGGAACAGTTAAAAAAAAAACCCCAAACTATAAAAACAAATAGAAAATCTAAAACAAAAACTAAAATAAAAACCAAACAACAACATCAAAAACCAAACCAAACAAACAAAACCACCCAAAAAAATCTCAAAAACCAAAAAACCCCAACCAATCAGCCAACAAACTAACCAAAAAACCCCACCAGCAAAAAAATAAAATTAAGCAAACTGTGGAAACCCAGGGCACCAGGAATATTTCTCTGTCTGCTCTGGGGTGCCCTGACCCCCAGGGGAGCCCTGACTTTGACCCTTTTTACTGGAGAAAGTTTCCTAGACTTCAAGATAGACTGGAATCCACAAAAGTGTGCAACAGATTATAGAGAGCGGTGTAGGTGTATCACTTGGTGAGAAATTTCGGTTTTGGGATTTTTAGTATGTTGTGGATGGAAGCAAGATGGAGGGCAAAGGGTGTCGTCCTCAGTTTCTTCTTCATGCTTCTTCTTCGTGGGTTTGGGAGGCATCTTGTAATTGGGCTTTGAGGGCTCTTTGAGATCAGTCATTGGGTTAAAAGGGAAAATAATCCAGGTGTCAGTTCTTATTGGATAGTTTAGTCTTAAAAGACCTTGTAACAAGGGATTGTTTGCCATTTTGTGCCTTCTAATGAAAAGCTGACGAACTCACAGTAGTGAGACTCTTTTACTGATAAATAATAAACAGCAGCATGTTTTATTGTTCAAAACCCTCTTCTCTAACAGGGAGTTCAACACTCCTGGGTCTACACAGCTCATTGGTCTGATCCTCACACAACTCAGCTCCTGGACCAGTGAAATGTCTGCAGCCCATCCATCCTGGGCAAAGTCCCTTTGTAGATTTGAATCCAAACTATCCCTGCCTTATCTGAGGACCTGTTTTACCTCTAGCCTGGCCGAGGTTGAAGGTCTGACATGATTTGGCAGCTACAAGCTAGCTGCAACCATGACAACCAACAAACCAAAAGGAAATTAAAGGGGAAAGGTATTAACAGAAAGATCTATTTCACTATGTCTTTCTAAATGCTTCTTCCCACACTAAAAGTATGTGTGTGTTGGTATGGTTTGGAAAAGTTTACTTGTAGGTTACCCTGACAAATAAACGTGCTTAGGGCAGAAAGTTTCTAGTGGAAAAGTTTTGTGGAAGAGCTCAGGTGCTTGGCATTCAGCCCTTCCAATCTTTCTGTTACCCCCATTTATGGTTAGAGACTTTATCCATACAAGTCCTTGGAAACCAAGTATGAGAAGCCAGTGGAGGCAAGTGTAGCCAGCAGCTCTTATTTCCCTTCATTGCCTTGAATGGATGTATATGGAAAATATCGACATACTGAGCAAATGTACTGGCAAATGTAGAAATAATCTAAATGTAGATTTTTTTTTTTCAAATTGTCTAAATTAAAAGAAAAATAAAAAGGCTATTTTATTGTGATAGTTTGATGTTCAACTTCCAACCCCTGTAATGAGTTTTCAAACACCTAAAGGAAAGAAGACACCTCATGCCCGTAGATGAAACAAAATTAGTTAAAATTCAGTTTTTTGATAGAGGAATAATTTATTTTATTTATTTTCCCTCACTTTGTTTCAGTTTTTTTTTTTTGTTCTAGTTACAAATTGGGATAATCCCAGTAAATTATTTGGCACTACTCTTTGATATATATTTGTCTATATGCTTTGTTATAGATGTCTTTTATTCTCTGCCTCTCTGTATAAATATATCTCCCACTTTTTTTTTTAATAATATTAATTGTGTTGATTTTGTTATGAAATGCCTCATGCAGTGATACCTTAAGCAGGATATATGATCCAGGATTTTCTTTATTATTTAGATTTGTATATTTTTCTTTCTTGATCCTAAATTAATTTCAAATTGTTGCTGCCTTTTCATGTCAAATTTTCATGTAGTTTCTTTCATGTATTTCCTTCTGATCATGTTGCAATTGCATGTTACTGACTTATTTATTTATTTCCTCAATTAGAATTTTACCTCTGTTTAGGATCTATCCCTATGCATCCCTTTAAAAGCAGCTGTGGCTTCCTGATGGGGAAAGGACAAATGTTTTTTTGAATTATGAAAACAACAAAATCTATCTAAAACTAGCTTCCACTTGGAGTTTAGCTGAGTGACTTTAGAATACAGAAATATTACTGTTGAATGCAGTTGTTGGTGTGTCTACAATGTCAGGCCATGTTTGTTAGGATAACACTGTAATGTTTTTCATTTTTCTTAAGCAAAATATGATTGAAATTTTGAGATATCACTGTGATTATTTCTATGGTAGTTCACTGGTTTTGTTCATGTATCAATGCCATCAACAGAGAATTACACTTTTCTCTCTTCTTTGCTACTTCTTTTGCTTGCGGCTCTGTTAAAAATTTGCAGAATTTATTTGAGTTGAATTTTTCCTTTTAAAAATAACCAAATCTTTAAATTCAACTTAAACTGATTTTCTGATCTAGTTTGTCTTTCTTTAGTTGTCTGATTAAAGCTTTTACTTGCACAAAGAAAATAAAAGTGTAGCTGTCCATGGCAGAGGGGTTGATATTAGAGGATCTTTAAGGTCCCTTCTAACACAAACCATTGTATGATTCCATGATAAGAGCCATATAGTGAGGATAAAAGAAGTAGAGGGAGGGAAAGTGCCCTTTAAAACATGTCAACACATTTTTAAAGACTTTCTATATTCCAGATATATTATCATTCAGACATTCCTGCTTCATGCTGCCCTTTCAAAGTTATTTTGATCCAAGCACTGTGATTTTAGTAGGTTGTCTTAATATAAGTGTGTAACATAAAATTTCACTGTTGTGAGTCATATATTGAAAATTTGTTGCTAGTAGTCCTGGACTGGAGTTTTGTGTTGCTTTTTATGTGCTCCCAGACTGTAAGGAACTGCCAGCTGACATTTTCACCATTCAAGAAATAAATAATCCGTTGCAAATGGGTTCATAAATGATGATTCAAGATACAGTCACCAAAACTGTTGGGGTTTAAATACCTTTAAAGTCTGGTGCAACTGGAAAGCTAAAAACCTCAGTAGAAAACTAACTACCTTACTGTGGATCTAAACTTTAGATTGTTAAGTGGCTAAAATGCCCACACTCATCTCTCTCAAAAGGGATTACCAACTATTGGAAAATTTGCTTATAACTTCCAACATGATTCTTCAAACTTCTCTATATAGATTTTTAATGCAATTCCTCACCTCATGCTCTAGAAACAAACCTATTTCTACAAGATATAATGTGTAATGCCTTTTGTAGCTAAAAATGGAACTAAAGGTAGTTTAGATAGGGGGGTGGGGGAGCTAATTTATAATCAGAAACCAAGAAATACCTGGAAAGTCTGTGTTCCAAACTCATGTTTTGATTCTGCCATGCAGATCAACTTAGCAGCTGGGATGGCTTGGTGAAATGTTTAGGTGACTGATACAGGGGTATTTATATTGTATATGTTAACAATAAAAACTTCAATAGAAAATTTAAATAATTTAAATATTAAAAAATTTAAATATTGTGGTCCATTTATTTCATTGCCATCTTCTGTACCACATATTGAATAAGCATCACCAGAAGTTCTGATACTAAAAAGACAAAATTATATTAATGTATATACATCGTCCTTTCAGACTTTTCAAAGCTAAATATTAATATGCAGGTGTTCATTATTTATTCTCATAAGAAAGGTGCTCAGAGACCATAATTATCCAATGAAGGTGGAAATATGGTACAACTCTCTTTGGATTACATTCTCAGTACTAGTGAATGCTAAATGACACTGAAACAAATACATAAAGCTGGGTTAGATTACCCCAAAGACCCTTAATCCTCTTCCTCCCTTAGCATCCTTTCCAGGTGACTCAGGAATAATTCCCTAATTTCGTTCTTCCTCCTAATTTGCCCATTAATACAATATTTTGGTATAAAAACACTGGGGAAGTTTCTGTGTTGCAAGCTAACAAGCAAAAAGGGAAATGTGTCATGAATTCACTAAACACTCTGTAGCTGCTCTCTCTGAGTTAAGTGAAACTCAGTCTGTAGCTCCAATGACTGATGTATGACTTAGATAATAATCAACAAGAATATTTTAATTTTTGCTAACACCATGCCATAGTTTTCATAAATCAGTTAGTTTTCAAGACAAAGAGGTTTAAACTTATATGCTATTAGCTATATCCCTCCATGGATTCTTTGTTACGTGTATTGGCAGAAAAATAAAGACCCACACATAAGCTCAGAAAGCATCACATTTGAGTTGCCAAAGGACAATTTGAAGTTGAAATCTAATGAAATTTCTGGTGTTTTCTTTAGGTCACACCTGGGAAGAATATTTTATGCCTTTTCATATGTTTGGAAACATATGAAATCCCCCCAGAAAAGGCTACAGTTTCTAAATGGTTTGCAGTTATTCAGGGCAGAACACAAATCGAGCAGTGAGGAGTTTCAGCGGGATGCTGAGTGGACGAGACACAGGATGGAGATGAAATCTAGTGCCAGTAAACACAAATTAATGCTTGTGGACAAAACTGCCCTATTTGCTTTGATAGGCTTCAAATTAGCCACTACCAGTCAGGAAAATTATCTCAGTCAGAGGTGATAAATTCTCTGAAAACATGAACTCAATATTCAGCTACCAGCAAGGAACAAAAAACCTAAATCAAATAAATAGGGAAGGTAGGCAGGAAATAATGGAGCACTGAATATAAACAGCAAAATGCCTCACTTGAGGTCTTTGCTGCACCTGTATCTTTGAGGCTGATGGCACTGCTGTTCACCCTCCTGTGCTGATTTTGGCTGGGGCAGAGTTAATTTTCTTCCCAGTGGCTGTTGTGGGGTGGAGCAAACGGAGTGAACACAGGGGTGATAATACAGAGATGGTTTTTATTCTTTCTGAGCAGGGATTGCATGGAGCCAAAGCCTTTTCTGCTTTTCATACTGCCACACTGGGGAAGGTGCATGGGAGTTTGGGAGGAGACACAGCCAGGACAGGTGACCCAAACTGACCCAAGGGATATTCCAGACCACATGGCATCATGCTCAGTATAGAAAGCTGGGAGGAGAAAAAGAAGGAAAATGGGGAATGATTGGAGTGATGACATTTGTCTTCCCAGGTAACCAATTATGCACAACAGGGCCCTGCTCTCCTCTCTCCACTCAGGGGATGCTGAATACCTGCTGAATACCCACCTGCCCTTGGGGAGGAGTGAATTAGTTCCTTGTTTTGATTTGCTTGTATGGGCAGCTTTTATTTTCCCTATTAAACTGTGTTTATCTCTACCCATGTGTTTTCCAGCTTCCACCCTTCCAGTTCTCACCCTGATCCCACCTGGGGGGAGTGGGTGGGTGGCTGTGTGGGGCTTGGCTGCTGTCTGGGGTGAAACCATGGCATCTCCTCATTGACAAAAACAAAGTGGGCAGGGAAAGTAAGAAAGGATGAAGATAAATATATGGAATGACTTCACTACACCAATGGGATTAAGTAGACCATTACATTAAATGGACAGAAATATGAATCAACAGGGACTGTTCTGTTAGCACAGAAGATAGAGCAGTGAGAATGCTGTTAGTCTGAGGGCACAGTAGAAATCCCTGACCACATATTTTGCATGATTTTGCTTGTTTGACTTTGTTTTTCCCTCAGTTTTTGTGCATCTTCGCTGGTATATTTTCCCCCTTTCACCCCCCCCCCTTCATAAGAGCAAAGTCTATTTGGACAAGCCATAAAAGAGAAGACGTAGAGGATTAAAAATGGGAAAGATGTTCACATGGATACATAGGAGGCTCATTTCTCACTAGGGAGGAAGGGGAGAGACTCCCCTGGCTGGTGCTGCTCTGTATAAGGTGATAAAATAAACATGTGAAATATGTGCTGTATGTGCACAGGCTTAGTAAGCTGTAAGCATGGCCCTATTATAAACCAGAAGTTTTTAAGCAGATGCAAATGGGTTACAGGTGAGGAAGCAGTCAGCCTACAGTAGGTAGAAAAGGCAGAAAAGACCTGGTGAATTCTGGGGGAAACAGATGAACCAAGAAGGCAAAAAGTCAGGAAGAATTCTGGAGTAAGAAGTTAAAAAGGGGAAAGTACACAGTGTTAAAATATCTGCCTGTTAAACATAGGAGAGGAAAGAATGATGAGTCAGCTTGGTAAATTGAGGAGATGTGAGGATGCAGATTAGTGGGAAAGAGTAATAAGGATGCCGGAGTAATAAGGAAGCTATTGATTCTTCTTTTTCCTGCCTGTCCTCTTCCTTCTTCTTTTGCCTGTTAGATGATAGCACTGTTCACACAATCAGCTGAAGGCCCAGGGGTCTGTGTGGTATTGACAGAAAAAAGCAAGGTTTTTCCAGGAGCCACATTACACAGTCCTTCCTGGGCAGCAGGAAGGAATCTCACAAAGTACTTGGTCCTCTGAGGAATAAAACAAAGTATTTTTCCTCCTTGCTGCTCACTTTTGGTCACTTCTGTTTAACCTCATGCTTTTAAGGCTTTAAATTTGGTTAGCAAAGACTTTGAAATGCATCAGTGACTTCAGGACACTGAATAAGAACTAGTTTGGTAAAATCAATCTGATACAAATAAAAGACAAATTCTTTTCTAGACCTGCCTTTGGCCTTTATATTCACTTTATATTCATCATAGCTGGAGATCACCCTTAAAGTCAGCTAAAACTGTGATTCATTACAATGGAAACTAAATAATGGATGTAACCCAAAACTGTTGCAAGTAACCCAGTCAATGTTGCAACAAGTTTTCCAATCTCCACACAATATTCAGGGATGAGTATTTTCACATGACATGACAAGATGGCAAGTTTTCCAAGTGTACTCTCTTGAATTATTTTGTTTTACAGAGAAAAAAGGATCTCAGGAGTTGGTATTATTATTTCTGAGCATAATTGCAGGCTGTGACTTTGGGTATGCTTTATTTATTTCTTAAGGCATGGCCCTATCAAAAGTGCAATTCAGAATTGATGGCATAGAAGAATGGTGCAATCATGTAACAGTATAGTTTTGTACAAAAGAAACTCTTCTCCTAGGCTTAACCCCTCCTCCCTCAAAAACTACTATTGAACTCTCACACTCCTGCTCAAGAAAAGCAGTCAGCATTTTTCTCCATATATTGCAAATTACTTTAAAAATCTCTCCTTTCTTACTCTCTTTTTTTCTATACTGTCAATCATAAAATGAAATGTACCAGAATCACTTAAAAAAACCCAAAAAAACCAACCCCCCCCCCAAAAAAAAAAAACAAACCAAAAAGCTATGGAGCTTAACCCTGATTTTCCTTAACTCTTATGCCAGTGTAAAACTAATGTGATTTTGGTAGCAGGATTCTTGATACACATTCTCTGAAAAATAGTACAAAACCTCTAAGGTCTTAAAGTATTTTCCAGATGTTTAAAAGTAACCTTGAACCATTCATGATGGAAGGAAAAGCTGAAGATAGTGTTTTAAAAATACTTTATGATAGAGCTTAGTGAAATCTGAATCATTCCTTAAAATCAATATTTCTATTGAACTACTCTTCAAAAAAAATAGCATTTGGCAATTATTGATTTAGAATGGTCTGTTCTCAGATTAATTATATATGCTAGTAGCTGGGATGATTGAGAAATTTAAAAATTAAAAGCAAATAACCATTAAAAAAGAGAATTTTTACCATTTGAGTTCACTGAAATATATGAGACTAATGATAATTTGGAAAAAGTATTAACTTTCCCTCGTATTAGCAACTGTTCAGTAAGTCAAGAATACTTCATATTGCCCTTAAACCTAAGAATGAGCAAGAATTTTTCACAGATTATGTGGTATTGATATTCAGCAAAGGTTTAAACTCCAAACTTCTATCAAAATGTTGCCAGAGAAGGTCTTTGGAATCATGTTATTATTATTATTATCATATTTCATAAGTTGCATAAACACATTTCATTGATAACTCTCGTGACTATTATTTGCCATAATTTTATGTCAGAATTTGACTTCATAAAATAGACTTTTAATAGGAATTTTTTATTTAATAAAGGAGTTAATATATATAATTGTTCATAATTCTGTGTGTTACGTGAAATCTAGATGACTAAAAAAGTTATGCATAGTATTTTATAAGCGTGAATATATCTCCAGCAAGCTAAGAGTGTAATATCTTCTTTAGACCTGGTTTTGTGTGTTTTCATATTCAAGGTGGTCACCTACAGTGCACAAGTAACAACAGGTATTTACTTCAAGCCTGTGGGAAGGAGGCAGGTCCTCTGTGGTTTTGTGTATATGCACCTATAAAGTACAGAAATATGCAGGTATGCATGTGTAGTTCATCAAGGAACATTGAGCAAGCCAAAAATGCTACAATTTTATATTATTTATGAGCCACAATCAGCAGTAAGAATTAGTGTTGATTTAACACTTGTGTCTGCTTTGTAGTTTAATCTAGAGCTGGCTTTCAGGTGCATTCTTCTCTCAGTCAATGCTTTGGGGTAGGGATTTAGTATTTTCAGCTGTAGGACTGGGAATGGAGAACTGATAAAAATGATTCTGGGTGAGAAGGGAGAAAATGCTACACAAGACTTGGGTCTTGAATTGGACCTAGAGCAAGGGACTTAGAATTACAGGGGCTGGACAAATTGCTTTGTCCTGTCAGTAAATATAAGTGAAAACTACTGGCAAAACACAGACTTCATTCTCTTCTAGTTGTGGTACCTCTGGAAGTTACCTGTGGAACTTGTACCTGCTCCTGCAGGTTCCCAGGATTGTTCAAGGTGAAATATGCCAAGGACTCCACTCATGATCCATCAGGACATGCTGGAATATGCATGATAGGTCCTGTGGGTTTGACTGGACTTTTTGTCTCCAATTTTATTTTCTCTTATTTGCAGAAAATCTAGGGGGAAAAAAAAGGAAAAACTAAAAAGATGTGTTTCTGTATTTATGGTTCTGCAATAATATTTGTAAAAAGGAAGCATAAATTAAGTCTGGAAAGGATTCATGATACTACTATTTTTAAAAGTAATTTGTTATGTAAAGCTTTTTTAAACACAGAGCCTTTTATATTGCTTAAAAAGGTATGATGAACTTTGCATTTCATTAGTCACCCTGGCTACATTAGTTTATAAATAGGTTTTCAAAAGAGGCTAAACTGAAATGTTAATATAAATGTTATGAAAAAGCCAAGCTTTTCAGCAAACATTTTTCTGTCATTTTGATAAGCTGAATTTTCTAATTATGTGTTGCTCTTAAACAAGTTAACTTTTCCCTTAATCTTTTAATAAGGATCTCACTTTATAGTCTAATCTGAAAGAAATTTCACCTGAATAATCACAAGAGAATTTTCTATCAACTAAAAGAGAGGGTGGTTGACTGTGCTGTCCTTTTGAACCTAGATACAGATCTATAAACAGTTCCAGTCTGAAGGCACAGTCCTTTTTTGTCTGCAATGTTTGCCCTTCATTTGATATTGTACTAGTGTACCACATCCTGGGTTTGGGGTGAAAACAGGTCAGATAATGTCCAATGAAATTAGGAATTTTAGCTTCTGCAATGGTCTGCTTAGCATGCTCATAGAAAAGCCTAAACCAATTTTCAGCAACTCTCTTTCTCCTTGCAATCACCATACCCTAATGTAAGTGATGAAAACACAACAACAGAATAATTAATGCCCACTTCCTAACCAGAAAGCTGAACGAGCTTTCGCATCTGGAGGAAATATAGATTTCTTTCCCAGTTAATGAATGTGACTGGCCGTGTCTAATTTGGAAGGTATAAAACCAGTGGACCTTCAGGTATGAAAAGTAGCACCACTTTTTTCCCCTTCTAGTCTTATACATTTCCTCTAAAATTTTTCAAATTTATATATTTTTAACATAGGATCTCAAAAGACTAATCAGCTGAGACCTGTCCTAAAATCAAATATATTTACTTTATCTTTGATACTTTGTCAATAGTTGTAATATTTAGAGACCTAATGATGCTTTATTTGGTTTCATCGTCTTAAAAATCAGATATGTTGATTCTGACTAAGCATTTCACAACAGTTCAAAATACATCAGAACACCAAGGTATTGAATGAGCATAGAAGGTTGGAAAAGGGGCCTTTAAGATCATCAAGTCCAACCAAGCACTGTAATTTCCACCACTAAAGCATGTCCCCAAGTTCCACATCTAGACAATTTCTGAATATTTCCAAGGATAGTGATTCCACCATTATTTCCCTTGGCACCTACTTCCAATGCTTGATCCCTATTTCAGTGAAGGCATTTTCCCTAATACTCCATCTAACTCTCCTCTGGTGAAACTTGAGGCCATTTCCTCTTGTACAGTCCCTTGTTCCTTGGGAGTAGAGCTCAACCCTCACCTGACTGCAACCTCCTTTCAGGAGTTGTGATAAGAGACTGATAAGGTCCCTCCCAAGCCTTTTTTTCTCCAGCTGAGCCCCCACAGCTTCCTCAGCTGCTCCTCACCAGCCCTGTGCTCCAGACCCTCCCCAGCTCCATTGCCCTTCTCTGGACACACTCCAGCCCCTCAATGTCCTCTCTGTCTTGAGGGGCTGAGAGCTGGACACAGGATGCAGGGTGTGGCCTCCGCTGTGTCCATTACAGGGGACAATCCCTGCCCTGGTCCTTGGGTCACACCATTGCCGGCACAGGCCAGGTGCCACTGGCCTTCTTGGCCACCTGGGCATACACTGGCTCTTGTTCAGCTGCTGTTGACCAAGGTCCCCAGGACTTTTCCTGCCTGGCAGCTTTCCAGACACTCTGCCCACAGTGCAGGGAGGATCCAAGTGCAGAACTCAGCCCTTGGCCTTGTTGGCCAACCTCAGCCCATTGATCCAGCCTTTCCGCATCCCCTTCAGAGCCTTCCCACCCTCCAGCACATCAACACTCACACCCAACTTGGTGTCATCTGCAATTGACTGGAGATCCTCTTGATCCCCTCATTCAAGTTGTCAATAAAAATATTAAACAGTGTGGTCCCAATATTGAGCTCTGGGGAATCTCACTTGTGACCAGCAGTGAACTGGATTTATCTCTGTTCACCACCACTCCTTGGACTTGACCATCCAGCCAGATGCTTTATCCAGGGAAGAGTGCACCTTTCCAAGCCATGAGCATTCAGTTTCTCCAGGAGAATGCTGTGGGAAATGGTGCCAAGGGGTTTAGTACACCCCAGAGAGATATCCACAGCCTTTTCCCCATCCATCCTTGGTCACTTTATAAAAGTAGACCAGGTTAGTCAATCAGAACTTGTCTTGTTCTGTCAGCTCAGAATGGTTTTAAATTGTAACTGAAGATGTGGTAGAAAAACTGGAAAATAATAATTTGCTGGATGTTTAGATCCAGTATGCTTGAAGTTTGGCCATATCTTACATTTAAGTGTGTGTAGAAATTAGGATGCATTTAAAGTCTGTAAATCTGTGGTTTAGTTATCTAGCTGTAGTTCACAGTGGCTTTTCTCTGCAAGCTCTGAAGACCAAAAAATTTTTGAAGTATTAGTATAACATATTCAGTGTATGTTACTTCATCTATATCAATTACTAGTGCATATATAGTGGTTAGTAAATATTAATTATGCCATGTGTAGCATAAGTGAATGATAAGTAGAAACATGATAATAAGAACATCCTGTTCTTTATTTCTTATTTAGAAAAATGGGAATCTGAGCTAAGATCATAGATACACTATTGATATATTGTCCTTTTTACTTATTAATGGTACTACTATTATTCTTGACATGGACCTTTTTGTGTGAGAGAGATCAGATTATACCCTGTATTCCACATTTTTGAGATGAGACCTGCTTAAATTTTAATTGTGGTTGGATAAACTGTGCTACAATTTTTTAAGAAAAAGATACATCTCGGATAGCTGCAGAAGCTCGGACAGATCTAGAAACAGCTGCCTTGCTGCTCCCTGTGAGGCAGTAACTCCTGATCCCGTTGACTTCAGCCTGTCTTGTACTGCAGTGAGTAACTTCATCTTGTTTGAAACAGTGACTCCCAGGTCAACAACACTGCTTGAAGCAGCTCCATTGGAGCTGGGAGCAGCAGCAAGGCCAGGAGCAGCTGTCTGACCAGGGCTTTCTTCTCTCTACACAGCCTCCCTTGTCTCCACTGAGTTCAATACTCTGCAGGAGCTCTTGCCCCATCAGATGGGTCACTCTAACGTGTCCTTTTCTCACAAATCAAAATCTCCCATTATATAACTGGAGAGAGCCACAAGACCCTTGCAAAAATATCTTCCTTCAGTGCTGCTGGTGGTGTTGGCTTTTGCACTCTTAATGACTCATGGACTTAGTGGGAGTTTGGGGAATCATGGCTCACACACAATCAGGGCCACAAGCTGTCATTGCAGAGGATGGCTGTTCAGGAATGGAGTTTTCTCATGGGTGAAGCACCAGATTACAGCTCTGTAGTTGATGAGTAATGCATTTCCTATATGCTAAGTTCAAATTTCCACAGGGGTTTAATGCTATATAATTTTAGTTTTCTTTTGTCTCAAGCACAAAGCAATGTGTTTGGATTTTCAGCTGTTATATCAATAGGCATGCCATTAATAAACGTGTGAAAACTGGAAAGGTTCCAGAAAACTTTCAGCAGTAAAGAAAATTAAAAAAGGTGTGAAGTCACAAGTCTCACCGTACTAAAATTACCATTGACAAAGCAAGAAAGAAATTGTATAAGAGGTGATGTTGTCCAACCCTTTTAAAAGCTCCTTACTGGAATATAACATGTCCTTATAAGGAAGAAAGACTGTGGCATTCCTGACTGAATCCAATTGACAGGCTAACTGTGGTAGAAAATTTTCCACAAGTTCATTCTTATGAAACAAAAATGAGCTATGGGAAATAACTTTGCCCCTTCAAGTATTTTTATTTGTTTGCTGGGCTGTGTGTTCCTCCTACCCACAACAAAACTTGGCTATGAGCAAGTTACTCTCTCAGCAAAGCTCAAATCTCTAGGTGTCTTGCCTTGGTTGAAATTCCAAGAACATAATGTCTTGTTGTATGTTTTGCAAGCATTTTTTAAATCTAACCAAGAGAATTGTTACTGTTCTGTGTCACAGAGAACGAATGCTCCCTTTTCATCCAAATTTTATAGTGAGCAGCACTACTGTCATTTAAGGCTCATTGCAAAGTTTTACGCAGTTCTTTATATATTTATAAAAATCTGGTCAGGCAGGAATTGTACCCAGTGTCATTATATATATAGGATCATACATGTAATATATGTAAGCGCAGCTTCTGACTGAAAATAAAGCCAAAACCAAAGCAAGCAAATATAAACCTCCCAAAACTCCAATCAACACTAATAAAAAGCCCCAACCCAAATCTGTTACCAGTCAAAACAAAATGTTACCTGAACTTTCTTATTTGCTATGTGCACATAATTAGCATAAATTTTTCAATTGTATCCAAGTCATGTAGACCCAGAAGGAAAAAATTGTCTGTGTATGCAGGATTTGGATGAGGAAAGCCAAAAACCAAGTAGTGTTGAATGTGAAAGGAGCAAGAGAGCTCCCACAGGCACATCAGACAAGACTGTGTTCTGTGATTCTGTGACTCTTTGTATTGCAATGTTCTCATACCAAGATGAACACTGTTTATCCATAAAATATGCTTGAAATAATGGCACACAAGGTAGTAAGCACAATTTCCCTCACCTATGGCTTGATTTGTGAAAGTAAAGTATCTCAGAAAATCTGGGAGATTAACAGAATTGCAGGATAAATATTAACTGCCCCAGTATTTCTGTCATTGTTGCAATATTTCCAGTTATAAAGATTAAAGGGGTTTACCCCTTCCAGGTCCATTTATATTGTAGCTTTCTGGTTTTAATTGTAATATTTCAGAAATTCAAAAGTTACATTTTTTCACATTCTAAAGGAAATTTTTGATACATAGTCCTCATTAGTGAGTTTGTAGAATGAATGAAGATAATGGAGGATTTTTCCTACTCAAAGCAATGCCTTGGTTTTTATTCCTTGACTCCTTGCAATGGCAACCCTAGTGTAAGGAGGAATGGTGTTCTGGGAACAGTGAAGTAACGGAGCAGTGAAATTGAACAAATCATATTTTCCATTAACATAATGAGATTTAACATGTTGCTTAGGAACATAACCAGTTTCAATCATGCCTCTCATGTCCACTTTGTGTATGGTGATTTTCAGTAGTATGAGTTATTTTGACACCTTGTTTGCAGCTTTTAGAGTTTATTAAGACAGTTCCTTATTATATTTCATGAAAGAATTTGTTTTCTTTTATAAACTTCTTAAAAGGAAATTCTACCTGAAAATACACTTGACAATAATGTTTTCAGGCTAAATTAAGATGAGTTCATTTTTGTAATTTTTTATTTCACTGATAATGGGCTGTTTAGTCACCAGATAATGGGACTTTTCATAGATGATGAGAACTCATTATCCCAGTCTTCTAATAGAAATGCATCTTATCACAGGTGCATGACTGCTATTCTTGATATGATTTGAAATCATGTCTGAAAAAATATGGTGTCTTTATTGTCCATGGGGCTGCTTGTTAATAGATAATAAGTCCAGATCATTCACTGTGAACTCCAGATGTGTCCTGTTTGTCCTCTATTGAGAACATAACTTTTAATTGTCTGAAACATAAGTTTAAATATCTAATAATAATGACGAAGAAGTCAAATAATATCCCTTACTCATCTCTATATTATTGTGAGATCAGAAGAAGACATTTTGTTGGAGTTTTATCTAAATGAGGGCATTCTTAATTACCCATGGCTTTTAAGCTTTTTGGTTCTTACTCCAGACACACAAGACAGAAAGATGTATTAGAAACTTTAATTTGTTGATGAAAGGACTGAAAGTCATGCTAATTTCTGAAAAGGCCTTGTATCATGTGAATAGAAGGAAAAAAAAAAAAGAAAAATATCTGTCCTCATAAGATAGATCTGCTCTTCCTGAACAAATGCAGTTGTTTTGGCAAAGAAAACAGAATGAAGGTCAAAATGAAATTGCAGATTTTCAGGATGGCTGTAGATACAAGTTGAGTTTATTTGGTACTGCCCTCCTGGTAATGCTCAACTGTTGACATTCTGGACTGTAAAGAGTTCCTTGATAACTTTTTATATTTCCTGACTTTATGGTGCTGTGGGAAATAACAGCTGAGATCAGAAAAAAAGAGGAATATTGTAAGTATATTTATTCCAGTGAGTGCACAGTGTAGTTTCTACAATCTTATTCCCTTTCATGATATTTCCAAAAAACTCAGGAGGGTATTTTTTAGAGGCAGCCTTCATTCCTTTTAGTTTGCTTGGAGTTTTACCAACCTGAATTTAAATCAAAACCTCTTCCTTTACAAAGAATGACAAGCATATTGTTGTTGCATATGTTGACTATTTCCACTGCCTTTAACTTTCATTTGCTTCATCTCCCTTGAGGCTTGAATTAGAAAATATTTTTGGGGGTCCATGCTTAAAATCAAGCTCTTCACTTTTAATATGTTTGATGAATAACAGCTAGCAGATATCTATGAAAAACAAACAAAACTTTTTAAGGAACTTATGATATTTTAGTTATATCTACTGAGTATACATACATTTCAGAAGCTTATTGAGATTTTTAACCCAGAAATATCCTTAGTCAAGAGCATCATTTTCTCTCTTTTAAGTCACGCCTTGAAGTTTTTTCTTTGCCACTATTTCTTAGTAGGCTTGATTTTCTTCTTTTTTAATTTTAACATTTCCAAGATGAAAGAGTAATCTCTTACATTTTCTTTAGTAGATCTACATAATTTATATAGATTTTCACTGCTTTCCAAACACTCTGTCACAATAAATATTCAATAAATGTACTATTAGTAATATTTTTTAACTATTTGTCTTTATTTAAATATTCTTACAATATCCTTTTATTCTTACAGAAAGTGGTAAAAGATAAATGATATCACAGAAGGAATAAGAGATCTGTGTTACAAGGTTGTTGGTCAAGTCTGGAGAGAAGTTTGGCAAGACAATCTATCCTGAACTTTGTGAGGGTCCCCCTTATCCCTTTTTGTACTTGCCCTTTCTCATCCTTACTCTTTTTCCATCTCCAGCCTCTGTGTAGATCATTTCACACTGATTTTAGTTTTAGAATGAGTGAATTTAGATTTTAGTCTGATTTTTCTGTGCGCTTTAACTGTTTGGTAAACCATAGAGTGAATCTGGCCAATTAACTTTCATTGTAATATGAAACCTTCTTTTGTTGATACCTTTCCCAGGAATTCTATGAGTAACATAAACACTCATTCATTACAAACAGAAATTGGAAGTCTTGGTGGGAACGGAGGCAGAAGGGACACACATCACTGTATCTGTGATGTGCACTGCCACCCTGAATCTCTCTGCAAACTCATAGCACTGGTGGTCTCACTTTGCCAGCAGGAGCATCAGTGTAAAAGTGGAGAGGTACCTCTCATTTTGCATTTGCAGGTTGCTGGGGCACTATTGGAAATTCTCTTAAATCATACCAGGGCCCATGAGGCTCAGCTTCTGGCTGGAGGATACCCTATGAAAACAAATCTCCCATGAAAAACCCAGAAGTTTTCTTTGCCCCGGGGAAATTACATATTCAAATACACAGTTTGCTGTTCCTTGTACATAAAAAAATATGGTCTTGGCAATATGCAGGTTAGGTTTAACAAGCACTTTCCCATCTTTCATGTCCAGAGAAAATACACCTTTTTGCTACATCGGGCAACAGATCAGTTTTCTGGGTCAGTCATGCCCTCAAGAGGACATTTTCTTGCTCATGATTCTTTTACTAGTTAGTGACTTCTTTGCGTGCATGCAGGTATGTCTAAAAGATAGGATTTCACAAATCATATATGCCAATAGAATTTAATGTAATTTATTCCATGGGTGGGAATCCATTTACTTTCACTCAACTCCATTTTGAACTCCTCAGAGATTTAAGCTTTTTCTGCAACATTTGCAAGTTCCTCATCATCTTTTTGGAACACAAATCTGAAGTGTTGATTTGATGGTAATGTAAAGAATTACTGCCTTTTTTCTTTGTAAAGTATGGTTTAATCCATTAAGACTCTAAAGCATTTTTAATAAACTGAGAAGACATTGATACCTTCCTATTAAAAACTGCAATACTCTATGCTGGCAAAATATGACTTAGTAAAGACGACTCAGAGTTAAATGAGGAGCTGGTTATTTGGGTAAGCAAAATTAGTGTTCACTTAATGTAAGAACAGAAAAATTCAAACTGTGCATCTCTGTAATTTAAGTGGTATTTCACTTCCGTAGGTATTGTCTAAAGTATCTTCTGTTCCATTTATTTTCCTCAGGGCTTTAAAATTTCAGAATATCCCAAGCAAATAGGAATTCCCAATGTAAAAAAACAAACAAAAAAGCTTTGTGTGGGGTATTTGCTACTGGTGTTTGGAAAGGAAAATTATTTTCCCCTTGTACTTGGTACTGGTGAAACCACATTTTTAATCATGTGTCCAGTTTTGGGTCCCTCACTGCAAGAAGGACATTGAGAGGTGTGGAAATCCATAAAATCAGAGGGTTTTGGGAAAGCTGAAAAAGGCAGGCCTCAGAGACAGCAGAACTTTGATTAGAGCTAAGCAGTAGCCGTGAGATAGGTCAGCAGAAAAATTATGTGAGAAGTAGAAAAGTAAGGACAAATAAAACAATGGTCTGTGTATTAATGCTTATCTAGAATAACTCACTAAGCTGCAAAAAAGTATATCTGGCAAGATATTAGGAAGTTTGAAGCTTAATAATGGAGCTCCGTACATTGTGTTTTAATGCTTACAAGCAGGTATTATATTCAAAATAATCACACATTATTTTAATCAAAGGTATGTGTGCTTATAGTGGTTGCATGGAACTACTGTCAATATGCTTTTGCTTTGTCTGATTGGGCAAAAAACTTTTAAAGTAAGTTGTAACATAAAGTTCTTGGTCTGCTGCCTGGGATGTGAGCTGGTGGCATCTTCCCATTGTCATAACCATGTAATGAGACTGATACTGGAAAATGAAACAGCTCGAGGCACGTTCCACAGCAGCCCTGTTCCATTCATGATTTGTACAGAGACCCCAGCCAGTGATAAGGGGCATGTCCAGAGAATGGCAACAGAGGTGGAGTAGGGTCTGGAGCACAAGGCTGGTGAGGAGCAGCTGGCATTGTTTAGCCTGGAGAAAAAGAGGCTGAGGAGGGACCTTGTCTATCTCTACAACTTCCCGAAAGGAGGTTGTAGGCAGATGGGGGTCAGGCTGCTCTCCCTGGCAACAAGAAACAGGACAAGAGGAAACAGCCTCACGTTGTTCCAGGGGAGATTCAGATTGCACATCAGGAAGAATTTATTCATGAAAAGGGTTGTCAAGCACTGGAATGGGCTGCCTCGGGAGGTGGTGGAGTCATCATCCCTGGAGGTGTTCAGAAATGACTGAATGTGGCAATCAGTCTCATGGTCCAGTTAGCAAGGTGGTGATCAGTCAAAGGTTGGTCTTGATGATCTTGGAGGTCTTTTCCAACCTTAATGATTCTGTGATTCTGTATAAAAGCTAAATGTCAGTGTGTTAGCAGGAACAGGCAGGATGCAGGCACCAGCACAGATGAAATACCAAGAATAAATTTATTTTCATTGCTTTACCAAGCGGGTCTTCCCTGAAGCAGTAGCTGGGCAGTGGCACACAAGTGTGAGCCTGCTCACACAGGCACCACAGAGCTCTTGCTGGAGGAGCTCCAGCCCATGCTGGAGGATGAGTGAGCCTGCTGTTTTCACCTGTGCATCAGGGGTTCCTGCAGGTGTGATTTACCACTCTGCTTTGATCTTTCCCACAGCAGGGCAGAAATCTCAAGCATGTTCCGTGGGGTGCCTCCAATTCTATCACATGTTATCTAAACAGAGATTTTTGTTCTTGTTCCACAGACAAGGCCAAATAAAAATTTGTATGATCTGTGTATTTCTCAAAACCCTGTCTGCAAGTCACTCAAGAATGTTTACAATCCTCTTCACCAATATTCCATTATTTCCCCCTCAGCTTGTGACAAGTACTGTATCATGTAATACAGAACACATAAAAATAGTGTGTGTTTTTTGCTATTAGTGGAAGATCTAAAGCACCCGTAACTTTCCCTGAGCGCCTGCATTTGCCTGATCACCTTGCACAGTGCCAGAGGCATGTCATAAAGGTTGAGAAATAATAACTTTAAGTTAACTAGAATGTGTGTCTCTAGGAGACAAAAAGAAACTGAAGAAGATTTAGGGAAGTGCATTTTGTACTTTGCTATCGGCATTGTGCTGTTTTACATCAACATATACATTCAGCATTTTCTCCATTTAATTACAAACCTACCTTATAATGTTCTTTCAATTCAGTGGCAAAGCTTTAAAAAAAAGGATTAAAACTTCAGCTTTGAAGTCTGTTGATTTTGTTTCCTCTTCTATTTGATCTAAAAATACATTAAATCTCCATAAATTACTTCAAGTTTTTTAAAATAATGATTTTTTTTTTACTATGCAAAAATGTCTTAAAATCAGTGAGATTCTATCATGCTTCTGAACTTTAGCCGGAGAGGTAATAGCTAAATTCAAGTCTTGTATTCCTTCCATGTAGCTAAATATGCAAATATTTAAATGACATCATGATATAATTTTAATTAATCAATTAAAAATTTAAACAATACTGTAATTTTCTGTTTTCTCTTTTTTTTTTCCTTTGAATTCTATGAAAGGAAACAAACACAGGTTTTTAAAACAAATAAATTAATTCTTCAAATGTTTAAGCTATCATTCTTTTTGATCTGACTCCTAACTTTCTATCTTGCTCTCTATATATCTTTGAGGTCAACCAGAAAGGTTGTGGAGTCTCCACGCCTGGAGACATTCAAAAGTCATCTGGATATAGTCTGGGAAATTGACTCCAGGTGGCTGTTCTTGACCAGAGTGTTGTGCCATGTGATCCCCAGCACTCCCCTCTAAACCTTACCACTCTGAACAGTGATGGTGCACTGTTACAGCATTGGGAATCATAAGGACTACTTATGCTTCTATTCTTTGGACATTTCCAAACCATTTCATCTGTCTTTTCCATAACAGAAATTTAGCAATGGATAAGCTCCTGCATCTTTTATATATGTTCAGTTTTATTACCTGTTCTATCCATTTTTTGGTTTATATAGATATTTAGTACAAAGCAGGAAGGTTTGTCTGAAGAATTTCTACAGTCCAAAACTTACGTAACTTGTCCATAAAAGATAATTTACTGAATCTGTCTTCTTTCTGCCTTTGGATTATTTCCCATCATTATGATGTTCTGTAGATTACAAAATGCTGAGTGTTTATTTGCAGAAGATTTGTTACAAAACATTGATGACAAATGGAATTTATGCAATATTCAAAATTATAGTTCTGCCTCCTTAGAGCTGCACCTTGTGCTTTCTAGAAGTGCAGAAACTGGAAGAAAGATTAGCCTTCAATATCCAGGTCTTTACAGTTCTGACTCCTGTTCCAAGGTTTTACACACTGATTCCTTCAAGTCTTGTTCTCTCAATGAAGTCAACAAATAAGAATAGTTGCACATTTTGCTTTTTATAATAATACATTGGTTTTGGCTTGAGAGTGGGCAAAATACGCTGGTTTAACATAGACTTGTTTTCTTGCAGCATACGTGCAGGTGAAAAGGAGGTTGTAGTTACACACTGCCCAAATCCATAGTGCAATATTTATTTTTATTGGCATGATACTAAGTAATTTTTCCACAAGGCAAACCTGCTTTTTCTTCAATTGTATTTGGTTATGTGATCTCCCTGTCTTTGTCTCTGCCCACAACCCACTGAGGGGTGAAGTGAGTGACTGGCTGAGTGGATATTTTTCTGCTAGCCAAAGTTAACCCATCAGAGTAGTTTATTTCAATCATGTTCCACAGCAAGCCATTCTCCTCTGTGAACTTTCTGCAAGAATAACAAGATTTTTCAGAATCATAGAGGTTGATAATGATTAGCATTTTGCACTTCAATGTATCTTCCTAGGACTCTTCAAAACGTGTTCAGTATGTCCTTTATCTGACACCTGTACATTCTTTTCTTACCTTCTTTTTCCCTTAGATTTCCTTTGCTGTAACATCATTTTACTATGAATATTTCCTGCAAGTGACATTAATGTTCTGCTGAGCTGCTCAATACATTTTGGCTCATCTTCCTTCTGTGGCAGTGTAACAATTAAGGTTGATGTGTTTTTGTTTTCAAGGCATTATTGCAGATGCTTGGTCATTTCTTTCAGTCAGTCTTTCTCCAGTCAGATTCTGCCTGATATTCTGCCTTGCGCATGAAGTTTCCTACAGAGTTTTTTCTTTCCTATTTAGTGGAAGGTCACAGCTAATTAGTGAAACTTTGGGCAATTCTAGGAGTACTTAAGTTTGACCTTAAGTTTTGTTCTGTCCAGACTGTCCAGGAAATGTTCTTATCATCTTTTCAGTTTATCCTCATCAATTTTTATTGTAAATCCTCCTTAATCCTCTCACACAAAGATTACTTGACTACACTTCTTAAAAGGTTTTTGAGGATTTGGTAGACAGTTTTAAAATTGATTTTTTTTTTCTTCCTTTTTTTATATCTACTTTCTTGACTTAATTGTTTATACATATTCCTTGTGCATGTCTTCATTTTGTATTCAGGTCTTTCATATTCTTAACATTATGACATGCATTATTTCTGTTGAAAGAATGCGATGACTGTTGTAAGAAAACGTAGGACCAAACCAAGGCACCATTTTTCTAACAGTAAATGTTTTCAGGAAAAGTAGAGGGATCTTCATTCCAGTATTGTAATTCAGCCATCAACAATGAGGGAATTCAGGTGGTCCAACTGTCACAATTATAATAGTTACTGGAAGGTTTAAATACACAAATTCATCTAAGTCTCCTCTGAACATACATCCTTTATTCTCCATCAGGTCTGGTGGCAGTGTTTTCTGCAGTAGAATTCCACCTTGCATAGGAAAGCACTTGGTGTTCAGAGGCTGCCAGGTGATCACAGTGTCTGTCCCAGAAAAACAGCCCCAACCTCCCTACTCATATTCCTGCCCTGGCTATGTAGTAGGTGGGCTTCCTTCCCTGTGGCTGTAGTGTCTGCATTTCCTGGATTGATCCTGGATTTGGCTTGTTATCTTGCCTTTGCCTGGTGCTTGCTGGACCCACAGCAGTCCCTGCCAGGCTCTGCTGGCCTGGCTCTGCTGCTGAGGGAGCACTGCCACCATGGTTGCCATTTTTCAAGGATCCAAGTTTATCTTCCTTCAAGGAGCACCCTGCTCTTGCCTCCTCTGAGAGAGTGTGCAATTACAATTCAATAAAATGGTGTGCATTATCTCATATTTATTGCCATTGAATATTTCTTTCCAAGTCATTTGGGAGGAGGATGCTCTGCTCATTCTAATGGCAATTAAGAGGCTGCCTCTTGCTGATCATCATTTTTGAATTGCTGTTTTAGAATGAGCTGTCAACAGGCATGTGGCAAGGTCTGGATTTGTGTACAAGGCAGGCAGCAATTTCACAGAAAACTAGCCTGCAGAAACAGTCCTCTTTCTTGAGTGCCAGGGGCAGGCTGAGTTATCAGGTTTTAACTCAATTTTAATGTGAAGTCAGCTTTTTTTTTTTCTCATCAGCCTTAGTATTCCCCATTAGGAAAACACACATAAAGACAAATATGTGCCTTTTTGGGATGGAACAAGAGAAAGGTAGTCAGACTTAACAGATACTATTTTCTTAATTTAATAGGAATTTTAAAAGTATATGAGGCACCACAGCAATGATAGTAAGTGATAATAAGGCCTAATGTGCAATTAAATGGGAAGAACTAGGTTATGTATCCCCATGAAACCCTTGGGAATAAAGAGAAGGAACAGTTTTAGTGTTAGATAAGAAGTGGGGGAAATTAAGCGGTGTAAGGCATAAAACAGTTTAATTCTTCAAATAGGTAAAAGACTTTTGCTGAAATCCATCTATCTTAAAGCTGATAGCAGTGTCAGGGAGGATGGGAGGGGCAGGGAAAAGGTGGGACTTAAACTCCACAAAATAAAGGATCTTTAATTTTTAAACATCTGAACAGCAGTGGCATAAAAGAGACAGAAAAGCGAACCACAATTCTGATTTTGACTCTTGCAAAACCAGAACAGAGACTGAAAACTGTGCTCATTATTTTCACTTTTTAATTTGTCTTGTGCTCCCCCCCATTTTCCCCCCTTCACTAGCTCCACATATTTTTTTCTCCTAGCTTTTTGGATAGTGACTAACCAGTGAAAGAAAGCCTTATACCCCTGTGCCAACTGTTCCCTAGTGTCTCTTCCCTAGTCCCTCTTATTCTTTACATGACAACTACAATCTGTCTCCTTTAAAGGGTTAACTAGCACGACCCAAGCAGCCATATTTACCCCTTTTAAAAATATTAAATATGGATGCAGATTTTCATTTTCAATACTGCATCCAAAATAGTCACAGGAGACTTAAATGGAAGCATAGATGCTTGTGTCTTAATACCAAGTACCAAAGTTTGTCTGTAATGAGTATCCCTGGAATCATAATGATAACCTGACACTGTTAGGAGAGCTAGAGAGACAGTCATTTTAAGTAATTCTCTGCTGTCAGCTTGGGACATTTCAATCATCATAAGCCCAAATGCCTCATTTCTCATACACAGAAGCAGGAGAAAATGCAGTCTGGAAGGGATGAATGATAATACATTAATTCTGGTAATGCAATGGGACAAAGAAAACCCTGGGAAGCTTACAGTATATGCTTCTGGCTCTTAAATTCTCTTGTCTGATGTTTAAGGAGTTAATAAATCAAAGGTAATCAGAAAAAAAAGGTGAAAATATAATGACACCATGAGATAGAATTACAAAGATAAAAAAAGAAGAAAGCAATAAATTTTAAAATCTTACTCAAATCCTGCTGGTTTTTTTCTTTCCTTCAGCAGTTTTGTTAAATGAGTGGTTAATGGCCATGCACTTTTCATGCTGTCCAGAAAAAATGGCCATAGTGGAGAAGTTGTTCTAGAACAGGCTGTAAGATTGCACTCTCTGTATTTTGATAACATTGATCAAGAATTTTTATTAGTATTCCTCTGGTAGGTAGATGTTTCTCCTATCACTAGTGTTCCAAACTGTTTTTCTTATTTTAAAAATGAAGTTTGATGAGCAAGTGGAGCTTAATAAAAATTATAATATGTTAAAAAATGTGTCTGAAAAATCCAATCTGTCATCTGAGTCTGTTAAAGCAGCAATAGCCCTAATGGCATTAAAATCTTTTCAACATATTTATTTAAAAAAAAAATCTGATAATATTTTCTAAAATGTTTGATAGGAAAAAGAAATTACTTTTTTTTTTTAACTTGGTCTTCAGGTATCTTAAAAGATTAGTTGAATAAGTTCTATCTGGTGGTTAGCAAAATGTCAAGATTTTTTCAAAATATTAATTGAAATATTGAGTGTTTTAATCCTTTTAAAGACATTTTGTGGCATGGTAGGAGTAATCTATGATCTCTTAGGCCCTAGTGTAATGAATTAGAAATGATTTTCAAATACAAATAAGAACACTGTGAGGAAGTGCTGGTCTTGATGAAGCAGTGCTGTTTCTCTGGACACTGAACTGAACATTCAGTAGCCATTGTAGCCAGAAAGAAACCATTCCAAGTATGAACTTCATAAATTTCAAGTGTGCAGCAATGGTAAATAAATATATCAGATCTGATAAATACATGTTGGTTTTTATGATCTTTTCTGGGTGTTTGTGACAGATTTGTGACAGAATTGAGACAAATATTATATAGATATTTCAGAAGTGGTAGATGTCCTGTTGCCCATTTTAAACACATAAATATCCTCTGTTTTGCTTCTGTCTATTAATGAGGGTCATATATTATACCCCACTCAGTATGACTAAAATATAGTTACTTTTTATGAGCATGTCTGTTTACAGTGACAATTCTAAATCACAGTTACTTGAATTTGTGTGGGGAGTGCTCCTGAGAGCTTTAATATAAACAAATACGAGAAAGCAAATGTTACCTTTCTTTCATGTGTGTGATACCAAAAATACAAAATGTAGGACTTCATAGACCTAAAATTGAAGTTTGACTCAAAAAAAAGAGCAAAGACATGAATGCAAACCAATCCTTCAGGCAGAAAAATTTCTTCAGCACATAACCATTCCATCTTCCTCAATGCAGAACATAATCTTTGACTACATTTCCCTCAGTTATATAAAAAATATCATTAAAGTAAAGCTTTTTTGTTGTTGGAACAAATAAGGACATTCACCTCACTCAGTAGCACTTCCATCACAGTGGTGCATGACAGGAATTCAGGTATATATTAAAGTGAGATATTTGAAACATTCAGAACTTCAGGATAAGAAAATGATGAGATCATGAGCCTCCATACAGTAGCTCCAAACCCTATTTTGATGATTCTTTAATAAACTTGAGAAGGACTGCAACTCTGTGGCAATTAAATTAAAAATTAGTCCTATTAATTCCAAATGATTAATGGGTGCAAGTCACCCCACAATGAGTGCACAGTCATAAACACTGTGGAATTTTGACCAGTTTATATAGATATGAAAATACTGCTTACTTCCCTGATATTATTCATCACTGAATGCTAAGAATAAAGCAAGCTCAATGTTTACACATTGCATATCAACGCACTTGTCTTTAGGAGCCAGATTTGGTGCAAAATTTCAAAGCACAAAAACAGAGTTTGCAATGTATTTATGGCCTTCTTGCAAGAAGATTTTTGGTCTTTCTTGCCCCTTACCTTCTTAATTTCTAACGAGCTTCAGACAATGCTTGTTTAACATCTATGTCTTTTTAATCAGATTCAATTAATAAGAGAGAAATCAAAACAGTAATGTCTAAGTGAAAGACATCTTCTATCTTATTTATTTTCCTCTTCTCCTCTGAGCTATGTCAGTTTCCCCAATCACTTCTGATAGATTTCCTTTTCCACTGCTGCATCCCAAAGGAGCAAATCACAAACCCATCAGCACAACTTGTGGTACTTATCAGCACTGTCTAAGACAACCTGTACCATCCATCTCAGTTGAGATACTCCTTCTTTAATTCTGATTTTCATTAGAAAGAGTCATGCTCTTTATCACAGGTGCTTTTCAAAACAAATATGGTGTTGTTAGTATACAGGTCTTTTCATAAGCTTTGGAGGGTCAGATTTGTTAGTGTGCAAAATACTTTGGTCTCTATCTTTATGAATATGTTTCCTATTCAGATCTCAACTATAGGGCTTAAATCAGAACATTTATAAGGCCACAGACAGTAACTTTTGATGGAAAATAGAACTCAAGGAGGCCAAGGAATTTTCAAAGCTAAAAATAGCTGTAGATATTAGAGTTTTTATTTTGAATATTTTAAAAATAAAAAAGTTAGACTTTTAATTTAAAAAATATAAAAAGAGAACAAGACCATTAATCAAAATAAAACTAGAAAAAAAAATAGGAGTGGGTTTATACAATATAAAATATTTTATAATGACTTGAATTGTCCCGAAACAACATTTCTACAGATGGAAGGAAGGATGAAGGAGATACAAAAACTGTTTCATTTCTGACAGAAACTCAAGTCAAATTATAGTCAGATAAAGTTTATCTCATTTAATTTAGCTAACTGATAGATTAAAAGCTGACCAATGTTTGATTACTCTTCAGGGAGATGTAGTTTGCCTATTGTATATTTAGGACATCAAAGGAACACTCACAGCTTCCTTCTAGTTTTTTATAGTGACTATTCTTCCTTCCTGACGTGAAATTTGTACCCATCATTCTTACTCATTTTAATGTATGTGTGTGTTTGTGTGTGTAACCAAGATAAGTACAGTAACTCAATATAGATAGTTTCTGGGATAACTTGTGCTGATATACAGCCTTGAAACTTTTTACCAGTCATAACAGCACTTTTATCTCTTAGTTCTGTATTTCATTCTTGCTCATTTCATCTTAGCACATTTGTCATGTGTTAGGGATCATTTCAGCCAAAGAGTTTACTTTGTATCCCATTTCCTCTTTACAGGTGTAATTCCTGTTTTGCTTTAGCATATATCTGGCCAAAACAATAGGGCCCTTAAGATTTCTCTACAAATATAAGTGTTAGCTACACCTTACTTAAATCTTACCTCAGTAAATTCCTATGGAAACTTCATTTACTCAAACTGGTCAAAAACTGAGTCAGAATTCTGATTTTCATTACCCCATTGTCTATCTCTTCTCCTGAATCCAAAATATCAGGAAAGAAGATCTGGTGTGGTTCTGATTCCTGTGTCATCTGAGATGACACAAGAGGACAAAAACAAACTGTGGTCAAGTATTTCCTCAAATTTCCAGATATATAATAATTATTATAGTCCCAGAGGAACTTGAAAGACCAAATACTTCATATTAGGGACTGGTAAAGCACATAAAAATGACATTTTCTTCCTTTCTTTACACTTTGCTTTTCCACCTGCTGTTCTTGAAAGACTAAGCACTTGGCCCTCTAAATAAGCTCAGCTGCTGATTTTTTTCTGGTTACAGAAAACTATGAGAAAACTATGAAAAGAAAAAAAAAAAAATAGAGAGAGAGAGAGAGAAACCCCCTAACTATATCAAACTCTCCAGCTCTCAGATTGCCAGGCTGACTAAACTATGGTCTGAATTTTTATTATCCTTCCTTTAAAGGGCAGTTGGTTTAAACCCTGGAGGCAGCTAAGCCCCACCCAGCCATCACTGGGGAAGAGACATCTTGGGTAAAAGGAAGAAAACTCATGAGTGTGGATAAAGACAGTTTAATAGGAAAAGAAAAAGCCATGCACAATATTAACAGAAGGAGTTCATTCTCTGTTTCCCCTGGTAAGCAGCTCTTCAGCCATTCCCAGGAGAGCAGGGTTTCATTATATGCAACTTGGGAAGACAGAGAGCATCACTCTGAGCACCTCCCTTTCCTTCTTTTTCCCCCTTCTATTTTACACTCTGAGCATGATGCTATATGGTTTGGAACTTCCCTTTGGTCAGCTGGGGTCAGCTGTCCCAGCTGTGTCCCCTCCCAGGGCCTTGTGCACCCCTGTTGTCACATTATATCACAGTACAGGCTGGCTTGTACTGGGCAATCCATGTGGCTGCCCAGCCAGCTGCATAAAACCAGCCTCTGGAATGGAAGACAGGAACCTCAACCAGTTACATTCCATCCTAAGATGTGGGCATATCATTGGTCCAGGATCTGGGGGGTGTAAAAGGTCAGACCAATGAGCTTTCTAGACCCAGGAGTTTTGAACTCCCTGTATAAGAAGGCTCTCAACAATAAACCACCCTATTTGTCACGTGGAGTTTGGGGTGTGTGTGTCATCCCTGTCTCTGACCACTGACCCTACAGAACGTGTAGATTTTAATGTAATACACCCCCAGCCCTGTTCTATTCACAGGTAGAACAGTCTGAGAGACAGAAATGGCTTTGGCTTTGTGCAAACACTTCTCAGTGATAATGGAAACATCCCTGTGCTATCAACACTGTTTCCATACCAGTCCAAAACACAGCCCCATACCAGGTACTATGGACAAAAATCATCTTTCCCAGTCAAAACCAAAACAACAACATACTGCTAAATGCTGAAGGAGCATGTTTACTATTGATCTATCAATTAAGCATGATTTACTGACAAGGAGTCTGTCATTGACAAGGAATTTTTAACTTTGTTAATATCTTTCCTAAAAATGTAATGTGTCCAATTGTATTTCCAATGTTCATGTATCTTTTTCTGTGTTCAGTAAATGATCTAATATTATATCTTTCTCAGTAAGGAAAAAAAAAACAAAACTTACAAGACAAAATTTGAAGAGAAGTAGCAGCTGATGACAGCTACCATATGTGTTCTTTAATTGACAAAGAAGTTTCTTTGCTTATCATTGGGAGAAACATTCATAGAGTGACAGTAATTCATACATGTACACTCACAAACATAGAACTCCCAGTTAATTCTTAACATAATTCATTATTCTGCACTTGATTTAATGTGTTCTGAATCTTTTGAAATCCATGCTTAAATTGAAAATGATGCTGATCAAGTGTAATTTAAGGGAATATCTTATATTTAAATTTTGTTTACTACTATCATTTTAATAGGTATATCAATAATGAAGGTTAGAAGTACATTTTTCCTTTTCCTCACTAAATTTCACAAATATTATGTGACACAGATAAGAAACTGAAAGTATTTGTCAGGTGATGTGTATTGGAAAAACAGCAGTGAAATACAACTATATTTTTTTGGTTTAATTCCATTATTTTTCTTGTCACTTTTACAGTCTAAACTGTGTTTTTTTTCCTTTCACTGGAGTGAAATCTTGCAGTTGTTCCTGCAGCCTGTACTTCTTGAACACCTGCCTATCGAAAGCAATTGTTTGCTTCCTCAAGGTGATGAGTATTTTAGGAATCTGTGCTTTATCCCTTGGGATAAATGTGACTAGTGGCTTAGTGACTGACAGCTGTCTTGACAATATATTTAACATTAGGGAAAACAACCCCAGATTTTAAAATATCAATATTTATGAGTGTCTATCATACCTGAGGTGTTACAATTATAAGAATGAACATGACAAGCTTAGCATTTTGTGCATGATCCCATGGGTTGCTGTGGCATGTGCTTTCTTTTCCTGCTGACTTTCCTCAGGAAAGTTTGTGGGTTTAATAGCTGTGTATGAATTTATTCATCTGCCTAGGATTATTTTAATCCTGAACCTTTTCTGACTTCCTTCCTCCAGCATATTGAGCTAGTTTGCAGGCTTCTTAGCAGAGCAGAGTAAACCCATTAAATTCTTTTGTCTGGCAGTGTCCCAGAACATTCCTAAAGCATTGACACCAGATGACTGTCAGAAAACAAACCTGCTGCCTGCTAGGGATTTTGTTACCTTGGTGGATCCCAGCAGTGGTTCTCCTGAGCACTTCACTGATAACAGCTCTGACTGTATGTTAATAATTTTAAGCCTTCCCTGAGTGATACATGAATAACATGTCTAGGATGAGTGCCTGTGTTTGAAGTTAATGTAATTAAAAAGACCAGTAACAGTATTCAGAAGAACCTTGACTACACTGTCATGAGTAGCTCACAGACTCACTTACTAGTGTTGGAAAATAAAACAGGAATAAAAGTAACAGAAGAAAGCAGCATAAAGTGCCATAGCAGATGGGAATTCTGAATGTTCTCATCTAAAACCTTTATGTGCCTCCAGTCCCATGTATGGACCAGCAGACCTATGTTTCCACAGCTCCTTCAGGTTTAATCCAATAATGATGACCTGAACTCCTGCCTGATACAGCAAATGCTCATAAAGTTTCCTTTTATTACACTGAGAAGTAACACATTGTTGCTGTGATATTTTTTTAGAAACAGAACCAGGCATGGATGGTGTTATTAAATATTTCAATACTTTACCTAACAAAAAAATCCTAAAGGGAAGTTCAGTGGGCCTCTAGGTTAGGATCCTGCACTGTGATTGCATAAATCAGCAACTATAAAGCATGAGATAATGATTAATATTGAGGTAGTAATCTGGTTTTATGTGACAAAAAGCTTACTATAGGGTGTAAGCCTGAGGTCTTTGCCTGAGCAATGTGAATTGATAAGTAAGATCTTAATTGTCAGTAATCTGTCAACCTATCCTCTCACAATGTATTGCAAGAAATTAAACTCATCTATAATAAAGATTTTCAATGGATGTGCATTATTATGATAAATTACCTTGAAGATTTTTTCCAGATAGGACTAAGGAGGTATTTCAGTCACTCTGGACAATTAGATAATCCTAACTAGATAGCAGATAATACATATGCATAAGAATTCAGCCTCTCTATTAATTTAGAAAGCTGAGGATAGATTTTATCATGAAGAGCGACTGAACCAAAGGCTTCTAACTCCAAACTGCTTAGAGAGATTGTTACAGAAAGCTATTATCTTGCAATTTTTTTACTGTGTCATTATTTTAGTCTGAAGTACTGTGGGAAGAAGGAGAGGATGGCAAGGAAGGGGCAAATCTTGGGAAATTGATTCCACTGAGGAAAGGGAAGGTTCAGAGGCAACTCTGAAGAAAACACAGAATTTTCTGTAGATATGAAAGCATTGTCTCACCAAAAGACCTTTCTACACATTATGGGACATTAAATGAAATGTGAAACCTAGAGAAGGAAGAATGAAACTCCAAAAAAAGAGCATCTGGTACATTTGTAGCATTCAATATATAGGATCTGATAATCTGCTTATTCTTTATTTAAAACTTCCTTGATCCAAAAAAAAATGCAACATTCAACAGTCTGAGAGCTGATGTCTGTCACAGATATCCTTAAATCTCTGTTTAATGCAGAAGCTACAGATATTTAAGGACCCTCAATATCATAAGGAAATGTTTGTATGAAAAGATTCCACCGAAAAGCTAAAAACTATCTTAGGGCTCAGAAACTTGTTTGTTCCCTCTAGCTCATCTTAAAAAGGTAGTACATTGTGTTAGAAAAATTATCTGCATCCCCAGCCCTGCTGGAATCATGGCTGGCTGATGATACAGCAATATGACAAAGATCTCAAACTTTATTGGGAACAGAGTGGAAATAGGAGCAAGAACACGCTAAATTCAATCTGTTTTGGAAGCAGGCAGGATCTGCCTGCTTTGGATTGCTTTGCAGATAGCTGAGTTGTTTTTTTTAGTAGGAGAATGAGACATGAAGCTCCATTTCAAGAGCTATAAATTCTGCTTAAAAAAAAAAAAAAAGTATTTGTACAGTCTTTGTGGTGTGTCTGTCTGATGAAAAAACCTGCAAACCTGACTTTTGAAGACACCTTAGGCAGTTCTTCTGCTTTAAAGTCCAGAGAGGCCTGGAAGCTAAAAAATAGCACTACAAATCTGACAAATTTGACAGGCTCTTTGCAAAGCTCATTTTCTTATTACAAGAGTTAATGGTAGACAAGAAAAACCAAAGTGTACCCTTCACTTCTGGTGACCTCAACCTGAGGTCAGACTTCAGAAGTGCATTGAAAACTTAGGCAAGGAATCAGAAGGGGGCTGTTTATTTAGTTTGCTGTTGTTGAGAATTTTGGCATCTTTCAGATTCCTTTTTCTTTAAAAAAAAATAAGACAACTGAAAACTTGAGTTGTAGGATGTTTAAAACCATTTAGAATCTCAAAATCAGAGCAGATTCAATCCATCCCTTTAGCTGGAATAGTGAGGAGGAGGAGGGTGTTTTTCTAAACATAGGATTCCTCTGTTGTGAAATACACTATTCTGTCACTTTCACAGAAAAAAAAATACCATATATTACTTTGACATATTGAAATTAAGTATTTCACCTTTCACTTTTGGAAGGACCTCTCATCCAGCAATAAAAAACTGTGACAGCTTAAGAGTAAAGAGAATTAATCCAAAAGACCACACATTATTGGCTGAAGCTTAATTAAGTATTACTTTTTATTTTTCCCCTTCACCACCAGTTCTGAAAATTGTCTGATTCAGTGCAAATTTTTCATTCTCTGTGCTCTGTTCTATTACAGAATAGAAAAGAAAAAATCTATGTTGTATATTTTCCCAGGTTTGACTGCACTAATGGGTAATAAAGGCCAGAGAATTTGAAATGTGTGAGTAAATTCACAATCCATGACAAGATCATGTCAACTGCATGAACGCTTTCATTCACTGAAATTCAGCTAAGCTGCTATGTAGGATTCAGCTGGGTTTAGATCTTAAGAGGAATATCATCTCTGTGTAGAGTGACCTTAAACAGTGAGGCAGACTTAGCTTTGATGCTCAAGTTTTGCCTGAGATGGACATGTATGTCTTTTCAAAAGAACAATGGCATCTTCCTGACTACACACATTTTTAATGTACTTTACAGAAATCGGTGGCATAACTACGGTTTGAAGCCAAATTCACCTTTTTGCAGCCATTTCATTTTAAAAGATACTGCTCTTTCTTCTGTGTTTCTTGATTTCACAACAGGTGGTAACAGGACTTGCATAGCACTCTTTGCATGAATTTTTTAGCTCATTTCCTCAAGTAGTTGAGTGAGGCTTAGAGAACATATGACTATGAGAAGCCATCCCGAGTAAAGATGTTTCTCTGTATTAGGAACAAAGTAAACTTTTAAGATTTCTTGCAAACCAGCAATCCTTGCAAGCCATACTCACCAGCCATAGTTTTTTATGCTTTGCTGCTGTAGACAAATACAGGTGGGTTTGTGTTTGAAAAAAAAAACAACTTATGGGGCATAGAAGGGGTTTTGAGCAGAGAAGCATATGGGGGTAGGGGAAGAGCAGGAGAACTTCTCTATATGTTTTGAAGTATTTCTGGAGAAGTTTTCTATTTGTGGTCTTGCTGTTCTGAAAGGGAACTCTGTAAGAACAAGAAATGATGTGGATGATGAGCAGGGGAGTGCAGGAGGTAATGAAGAGGACTGAAGAAGTGATCAGTGAATCAGAGATGCAAGTGACTGCAAAGGGGAGAAGAGAGAAAGGGAAGGGTAGTGAGACTACTGCAGACTAAGATAACTTTGGAAACAGCCAAGCAATTTTATGGCTCATTGATTAGGGATTAAGTATTACTTTATGTGAGGGTTGGTAGTAAGTCTGGTGTTTTGTCACTGGTAGTTCTTGGTCAGTTGCTTACAAAATACAAAGAGATGGTATTTGTATTGTGTTTTCAATCCATGAAGTGAACACAGCTATGTTTATTTATTATAATAATAACTCTGCAGATTTTTTTTTCCTGGAATAATTTCCCTTCTGAAAAACAGAATGATGTTCTTAGGGGGTGCTCAAAAACTAAATGAGAAAATAAATTTACATAGATATATGTCTATATCATGATATACCACGCAAGCCATGTTTTGGTATAGTCTGTAGGTCATTTTTGATAGATAGCATGCCTGAAAACTGGAATCTATCACAGACTGACATGTTATGGCTTATGGCTTAAACATCTTTATGAAGGATTTTTGCCTCTTATAGCAAAGGTGTATAACAAAAGGTGCATGGAAAACCACCACACCCTGAATGGAGCTTCTGACTGAGGATCTCGACTGCAAGTTAACAGAGTCGATAAAGTGACCCAAGTCTGGGCTGGGGGAAAAGAATACATTCACCAGAGGATTAAGGGAAGGAGGGAGGGAGCAGGGAGAGTGACAGAGACAGATTAAGTACAAGCATATCACCCTTACAAGGGTGATATGCTTACTAACAACATCTGGTTGCTTCCCTCCATCTGGTCTCCTTAGTGGTGAGGGTCCCTGCTGAAAAGTGTAGAATCCAATGGATAATTATACGTTTGGGCAGGTGGGAACACACAGGTACCTCCCGGCAGGGGCCAAGTTTGACACTGTCCCTTGCAAGACTGCAGATCTGTTGCATCATGTGGGATCACCTGCAGTGCAGGGTCTGGGGACCCCTTTGGTGGGGGGCCTTTGTTGAGCCATGACACCCCCTCAGCTGTCCCTGACACAGATGTGGCCTTCCAGGGGTGGGAGGCCCCAGAGCTGGGCCAGTCTGCCCGGTGGAGGATGGGTGTTCACTGCATCTGGCCAGAGGCCATGCCACACACCCAAAACCTCTCCTCCTTCCCTGCCTTGGTGTAGGGATCTGTGGGAGCCTGGCAGCAGAAAAACCTGGGGCTGTGGCCTCTACCCCAAAGGTGCTGGGCTTAATCCTCTTGTGAATGTATTCTTATCCCCCACCTCAGACTTGAGTCACTTTGTCCTATCTCATTATCTGCAGAAATGAAAATTATTTTTTAAAAAAGAGATTTGCAGAGGCTTTTCAGTGCTATCAGTCATGTTAGCATCACTGTTATCAATGTAGGGTGCAAAACTGTGGGTTATCAAGAAACAAGATACAGATTTGGTATTGTGAATACTATCCAGTTAAAAGATGCAATGGAAAAATATGGGCAGAAAAGGCTGTCCAGAGAAATTATGGTCCCTTGTCTTAAATGCTGGGAAGATGTAACTGAGAAAATGTATTGCTTTCTCTATAAAGCCAGAGAATCTATATTTCTGTTCAGGCTTGCTGGCACTGACAGAAAGATGTACGGAACGAGCTACTTTCTGAAGGATTTTGGTAGCTCAGCTTTATTAGTTGCTCTGGACTGTGAAGCTGTATCATCTATATGCTATATTGGGATTCCTGTCTGACTCTCAGACATGTTGTCTCAACCTGTCTTCATGTCCAGATTGCATCCAACAATGTAAGATTGCAGATATTTTGAAGAGAATGTAAACCCATCCCAGACAAGCTAGCAATATTCCCTGGGCTGACAGCCTCCAGTTGAGGAGGTACCACTGGAGCAGAAAAATTATGGGAGGGGAGGAAGAAAAAGAATTGGGAAAAAAAGTAAAAAGTCTTCTAAAATTATTTTCGAGAGGAAATTCCTTTGATTTTTTTAGAGCTAGAATTGCCTTACCCTCATAGAGAATCAAGAGAATACAACATTTACTTCCTATATTTGAGCCCCCTATTATTGATGAGAAATTGAGCCCAACATGTGTGATAGAGTATACAAAAATTTACATATACATGCATATAGGTACTTACATCTTTTTAGTATGACTTACTGAAATCTCTTTGAAGGAGCTCATTGCACCTTTTTCCTTTATATGCAGTAGAAAGACAAAACCTTCATTGCAGTCTGATACCTGATACCTTGCTGAAAAAATAATTTTTTATACATTTGGAACAAGTACAACATTTGAAATGGAAATTAAAAAAAGTTCCAAATATTTTGCAGGAAAGACGTTTTAAAAAATTCTAAGATAGGATAGTAATAGAAGTTGAGTTTAATAGACATGTTTGAATGGCCTTGCTGTCTCCTTTTGTCTTACACTGAACACTTTATATATTTGCGTAGGTGAGATTTTCCTGCAATATTTGGACATTTTCAACACCTTATACTTAGTCTTTGTACACTTATCACAAGACATTGAAACGACTCATATCCAGAATGCATACAATACTTGAGCTTAAAGCAAAAGAGTGTTGCATGGTCCCTGCAAAAAAAATTATTTAAAACCATAAATATTTAAAAACCAAAAATTATTTAAAACCATGAAAACCATATCGCTAGATTCAAAGGTAGATTAAAAGTCCTATGTCAGTATTTCACTAAAAAGGTTTGCCAATCTGAAAACACAATGAAAGATAAAAACATGTGAGAAAAAGATTAGTCATTTTCTGTGTCATCAGCTGGAGAAAAGCTGAGATGTGGGCAGTCTGATAAAGTAGAAACATTATGGAAGTAGACATGTTTGTGGGTCATTGAGTTTTTGGTCGGGTTTTTTTTCCTTTCTTTTTCCTTTTCTTCTGGTCTTGCATGGGGTCATAAATACCTTTTAGTTTTCTTGCACAGTATTCTGATTTTCCAGAAGTAAAAATATAAATAAATAAGTAAAAGGTAGGGTTTCACCAAGAAAACCTGTCTCTAGGTGAAAACCAGGTGTCTCCCTGTGTCAGGTCCTGAGCTGAGTCACCAAGGGAAAGGAGAACTGCAGAAATAATGCTGGAGAGAGGTTACAGCTGAAATGCTAATGTATTTCATTAAACCCCTCAAATTTTAAACAGGATTTCATTGTCACATGATGAACAAGTAATTGACATTGCTTTGGGCATAATTTTAATCATTTTTCATTTGTTCTATGTTGTAGACTAAGGCAGGGAACAGGCTCACTTTTAATAGTACATTTGCAGTAATGGTGTGAGTTATTGACATTGCTTATTTATTTAGAACATTAAGTGCCAGAAAAATCCCAGTACAATAAATGTATATCAATTCCATCACCAATGTGGGAAGTAACTTAATCAGTAGAAGTAGAAAGACTATTGCAGAAATTGTGGTTTACAAACAGGGCAATGTATATATTAAAAACATTCATTATTCCACAACAAAAAAGAGAAGTACAAACAAAGAAATCCCATGTTAATAAACATGAACTGTTAAGAACAAGATACCTGTCTTCAGAAGTTTTTTGTGTCTACATTTGCAGTCTGATTATGGACTGGCTTGTCTGAGTTTTGATTGAGAAACAGGATTTACCTAATTAGGTGGAGTAACTATTATATCTGGCTTTTGAGGGTTATGTATGAAGGCAGCAACTTTTTAAATGGATATAGTCTTGGTTTTGCTACAAAGGCATAAAGTTGTTGTGAATAGCAATTTTATTTGGCACAGGTTAGGTGAAAGGAGAGCTGGTGTGAAATTTTCTCACAAAAAGCATTTTTATTACCGATAACTTAGGAATTTTTTTTTTTTGTTTGCATCATAACTGCAACTTTTACAAACAGAAGTCTGGAGAGAATTTCTTGTCACGACAAGAAGTAGAGAAAGGTCAGTGAGTCTCTTAAAAGATTGTGAGAGAGGGGGTAAGGAACCAATCTGCCTCTCTGTATGCTAATTAAATAAGCATAGGAAGAGAGAACTCAGCTCTTGTATTACACGTATGATGTAGCTATTCTTTTGTCTATACTGTGGAGTAAAAATGTTTGTCTTAATTAATATGTACTTAATGAAATACACCAAATCTCACTGATTAAATTGTCTGAGTGGAACTCTTTCCAATGGGAGAGAGAAAAAGAATCTCTTTTTCCTCTCTGCAAACTAGTCAACCACCCAGGAGTTACTTATTGCTTATGAGATGCTTAAGGTATGACAACACATGTAGTTTAGGTCCTGCTGTGAAGATGAAGGATTTGACTTCTGCTATTTCATCAGGACTCAGAGAAAAAACAGAATCAGCTTCATGAAGTTTCATCCTTCCCTCCCCCTCCACCTTTTTTCCCTAAATATTTGTTAAGAGCTCTTGATTTCATTCCAAGGAAAATGCATAAAATAAAATAAAACAAAATGAAAAAAAATTAGGATAGTCTGAAGGGTGAGAAAATGTCTTCCACTGATGTATGAGGGTTTTTGAGCTCTTTAAAATGGGTGAATTTTTTTCCTCTGCAACCTGCGTAGCCTTTCCTTATCATTCCTATGCCCACAGGTATTGCAGGATGACAATGTCAATTTTTAATAGGATACACCTAGCTTTGAGGTTAAAAGGATAGAAGGAGGTCCATTTTGCTTCTCAATCTATGTGGACAGCAATGTGAATGTCAGTTCATCTGCTTGTTATCACAGCTTCATGAGCAACAAAATTAGTGATTACTATCAGCTCAAGAAAGGGCAGTGAACCAACCGTGCAAACTAACACAATTAGAAAAAACATTGACACAATTGTCGTTTTACTTAATCAGGCAAATGTATTCAATTAAACAGTTAATTTAATGCAATCAGTTCCAAGCATCTCTGTTTAGGCAACCTCGATAGCTACTAATTTACTTTTGCTCCAGGGCATTTGTTTATGAGGCATTAAGATTAGGTAGCTATAAGAAGAGCTGTAAATTTTCTGTATAATAGAAGTACCAGACTTTATACCAAAAACCCTTATACTTTTACAGAACTCATAAGTGCTGACTGTAACTGAGATTTTTGATTTTTCTAGTGCCGCAGAAACAACACGGAGTTTCTTTGCATTTTGACATGTACTTCAGAAGTCTTTTTAAGGAACTCATGACTTTATAGACATCTTTTCAGACCCTTAGAAACAGAACTAATAATTCCCATGGAAGTAAAAGTCATGTTTTCTAGGTTTACTTAACCATTTCTTTCCACATATATACTGTTCTGCTATTCCTCCTTTATCTTAACTTGATTTGTTACATATTTTTCATGTACCAGATAGAAGGGGTAGGCTCAACACTGAGGAGTTCCAAGGGGGTTTGTGGTGGAACACATTCATAGTCAGAGAAAGGGGTGAGTACTAAAATGACCAAAATTGCTAATGGTATGAAGTTATTAAAGAGTCTAAGGACAAGTGCTGACTATGAAAGATTGTCAAGACACCTTATAGCTGCACCAAGTAGCTGGGCAATAAATGGCAGGATAAATTCAGAGTGTTTAAATGTGATACACATGGGGATGACCAGTCCTAATTTTACATGTGAATGCTATGAAAAGCTTTAAGCTGCCTGTTACTACTCAGAAACAAGATCTTGATGATATGGAATAAAATCCTGAGAAAATGTCAGCTCAATACACAGGAGCAGACAAAAGAGAAAATCAAATATTATGACTTTCTGAGACTTCATCAAAAGAAATAGAGAGAACATTATTAATACACTGTGGAATTCCTGGGTTGTCCATCTCTTGTACATGAAAGTGTGGGGATTCTCCATATCTTGCATACTTCACCTCTAAAAGAGAATAACTGAACAAAAAAAAATTATTCAGTGAAAGCTGGTAAAGATACATGAACAAAGAAAAAGAGACTCTTCTGTATGAGGAGATATTGGAATGCTTGAGGTGTAAGTAAGAGAGAGAACTAGGTATTACAGAGCATACAAAATCCTAAGAGGCATTAGGAAATAGGGATTAATTGTTCCCATTTCTTTCAATGCAGGCAGTGAGACTCAAAACAAGCCAATCAGAGTTGATGCATACTTCTCCATATAGCAGAGAATAAGTCTGTGCAACTCATTGGAATAATGGAACATGGATGCTTAAATTGATGAAAATTGTGTGTGAGACTGGACAAATATGTGTAAGAGTTATCTGAAAAGACTTGCTGCATCAGAAAGATTACTCTTGGTCTGTAAGAACTTTATAAAATGAAAATAACTGAAGGTAAGGAACACTTTTACCAGAAACATCAGGTATTCCTACCTATTCTTGTTCATCCTATGGCATCCCTTTGTAGGTTTTACTGAGGATACACATGGCACTGGACAGACCTTTTGTCTGATTAAGTGTAATTCTCAAGTTTTCCTTAAGTGCATTTAAATGTCTTATTTCCCAGTTGATACCATCCTTGAATTTTGAGTTCAGCCTGGTAGATAGGGTTTCTTAGGTATTTGTTGGCTGCAAACCTGTCCTCAGACTCCGAAACTGTAATGGTGATGTGTCTGGTGGCTACATTGAATATTTACATGTACAGTATTTTCCATGGTGTTTTGATTTCCAGGGGAAAGAAATTGTGGGTGTACAGCTTACGAGGTCATTGAAAAAGAATGTCAGGATATACCCTGACATACACCTCCTGCACAGTCAGTGGATGGTTTTGGTCTCTGGTTTCTTTTTCAGATGATGTACAGAAAGCTTCAGAACCACCAAAACTAGATTCTGTTCTTTCTTTGAATTGGTTCCAATGAAATCATATTGATGTCTTCCATCCACCAAACAGATATTTGCTATCAATGTCAGACAGCACTAGCCATTAAAGACTGAATTTCTAGGCCACAAGACATTCATTCTGACAGAACATGGGGAGAGATTTGGTTTAAGTTATAGAAATATGAGTTATTGTTAGGAAGTTCTATTACACTGGTGGCACCTCACATTTGGCTTAAAAAAAACATGAGTAGCTATAGCAAAAATGAGGAATTAGCACAACCTGTTTCGTCTAGAATGCTTGCCTGTCTTTATTTTTCATGTTTTGCATTTTTACTCCAGCATTTGTAAATCTTTTCAGAGATCATTTGTTTGGCACAGTTGTGACGTGCTCCTACTCAATGCTCTGTTCATAAATCTGCCTTTGCGCTGGTCTGGTGATATAATGCCTGGGAGTTTACATCTTGCCATCAGTTTCATGTCTCAGACTACACAGAGTACGTAATAAATGGCATCTATACATTTTAAGGTATGTAAAGGTTCTGTTACTTTTTTGAAGTGAATTAAGTTTGATGCTATTTTGTTGACACAGATTCAGAGGTTAAATAAGAGGTTGTCATGCAATCCTTTTAAGGGCCTCTTACTCCTTGCTGTGGGCAGAGATGCCAAAAGATTAACCTCTTATCTACCTTTTGTTTGGGAAACTTTTACTCTATAAAAGGAGGAATATGGAAAAGTTCTGTCTACACAGCAATCATTTCTGGGCTAATACAACAGTCAAAGCACTGGTATGTTTTTACTTCTGGTGCAGGTACCAGATGAGTCCTTACAAGCAGCTGTTAGCAGTCAATTTTCTGCACATTTATTCACACTTTCCAAATTTCCCTGGAATCCTTAGCTATTACACAGTCTTATCTTTAGTTTATGCAATATATCACATTGATGGCACTGTTTTTTATTTCAATTAACTGGGCCAAAGTCATAGCAATGCTGGGACTTTGTTCACAGGCAGCAAGGCTGTGTGCTGTCCTCATCAGTGTGGGGTGTGTCACTTCTTCTTATGAACAGCTAAAATAATAATCATTCTTTGTCAGGGCTACAGCCTACAAAGAGATTAAATAAAATGCATTATATGTGCTAAAACTACACTAAACCTAGATGTGTTCTCACCATATTAGATGCTGAGTGTAGATATTTCCTCTGTGACTGGACTTCAGGCTAATGCCTTTTCTTCATTAAGGATCATATCTCTTCAGTGGTGATATGCATTCAAGAAATTGCTATAAATCAGTGGTTTCAGAATAAGGTAGAAATATTTGCTTGCAAGATTCCTTAGTCACCAAAGCCCTGGAAATTAAAGCCCTGTAGACATGGTGCTTGGTGATGTGGTTTTGTGGTGGACTTGCTAGCTCTGGGTTAATGGTTAGACTAAGAATTGGAGGGTCTTTTCCAACCTAAATGATTCTGTGATTCGAAAACTAGGCCAGGAATATATTGGCTGAATGCTCACATTTCATTTCCCAGATCCGAACCAGAGATTAACCAACATAATTCCATTAAAAAAAAAATTACAAGGAGCTTGCATTAAATTTTTACATTTTTCTTTTGTCTCTGGTGTCAGGGAAAACATGTATGCCTTCAATAAAATTGTTGCAAAATTTTAATGTTTTCTATACCTACATAAAAGACCGAACCTATGAAGTCTGTATGAATATGTCTTTTGACTCTGTATCCTGCAATAATTAAGAAACATGAATTAATTATCTTTCATTATCAACTGAATTAATGCCTGGACATATCATCATACCTGGGAGAAATGAAAAATGAGAACTTGAGTAAATTCTCAGCTGATGATGGATGAACCTTTGATTGCAGAGTCCGGGCTACATCATAATATGACTTCAAGGTTTGGGTACTTCTTATTATTTTTAACATGTCTGGACATTTTAATCCTGTACTAATTATAAAAACTTTTTGGGAAGCTCTTTTTCACACTGTCTGTCATCAGGAGCACATTAAGTGAATGACATCCCCATAGCTTGTGGCAATTTTCTAGTGGTTATGAATAGCTCAGTTTTGATCCTGAAGGGGAGATGGGAGCCATCAGTATAAAAACTTAACTCTGCTTCCCTGTCATTTTACTAAAATGCTGTTATAATAAAAGCTTGTATTAAATGCTGTTGCAATTAAGCCAGAGATGTTTATGGTGTTTACTATGTGTGTTCTGCAATTTTAGAATTCAAGATTACTTTTTGTGCAATAATACACATCTTCAATATATCTGACTAACTTACATTTAAAGTAGTGTGTCAATAAGAATAAGAAATGCAGGCATTTCAGTTTCCTGAGGCATTACAAGTGTTTTCTTAATTATTGTATGTGTGAGGAAAATAGATGGATCATTACAGCTATAAATTCTTGGCTGATTCTTCATTTCTAAAATTCAGATTGAACAGGGATATTATATCCTGTCATTTAAATTAGGTTATATTTTCCCTTGCTCTTCAAATATTGCTGTATTTTAATTCTTCCTAGCTTAGAAAGATGCATTTTATTTAAATGTTCATATCTTAAATTATTACTACACTTATTGATTTTAAGGTCATTTCTAAAATTATTTTATAACTGTTTGTATTGTATTGATGCTAATAAGGAAATAGTAACCATACATGTAAAATTGTACATAAATTTAACTAAAATTTAATTTATGTAAAATCAAACCTTTCAAGATAATTTTCTATCTAATTAAAAAAGAAGAAATATTTAATACCCAAAATTCAGCTTTTATTTTGAATTTTATTATGTTTTTAAGATGAAGAGATAGATATTTGAATTTTAGAAACAGCTGATCTAATAATTTGTCCCCCATCTCTGATCTATCATTGAAGAAAATTTCCTAATTAGCATTTTGACCTTTATGAAGATAATTTAATGAATCTTTCATTAGTAATAGACCAGGAAGGAATCATGGATTAAAACACTTAACTTTTTCTGATGATGCAAAACTTGCTTTGTAAAGTTTCTGAAAGTTCCCATATTTACTTTGGTGTTTGATTCACAGAAACCTCTTTTAGGTAAAGTTAGGATTTGCTGACAGAAATGCAAGTTAAGAGACCATGAGCAACATTTCAGCCTGATTTTTAAAGAGGATATTTCAAATACCCTGTCTCAGCTGGATTTGCATTGTTTCTTGTAATACTTTTAAAATTTTTATTAAAATCAAGATCATTAAGAATTAATGGAATCTGGTGAGTAGTCTGTAGAAAATTATTGTTGTGATGTCAAATTCTCAGAGGCTACAACCTCACTCAGTACGCTTTTCCACATAAACACTCTGACATTTTCTTGGAATGACGTTTCTACAGGAATTTTGAAGCACAGTATATAACAGACTACTTTGGGGCACTACTGTAGGTAGCAATTCTCATTAATTTACTGCTGGAGCCTGGTGCTTGGTTGCTGTGCCAAGGGAATGTTAACAAATGTGGGGCTTCTTCCCCTGGCAATATTTGGTGCCTTTAAGCACATGCTCTACTCATGCCTATTCAGTGAAGTGCATAGGAGTTTATACTCAAATCCTGCTAAATATCCATGGATATCTGTTTGTTTAGATTGTGGAGATATGATTGTTGAGAAAACAGTATAGATTTATTTTGTTTCTATAGGCTTACAAAGCTCCTTGTGTAAATCTTGCTGCTTCTGAGTTTTGGGGAGTCCTGGGAGCCTCAGACCAGCCTGGCTCCCACAGTTAAGATGGCACAGTCAATGGGAATTTAGAAAACTGAGTGCAGGGGAATGCAGCCTGCTGGGAAAGTGGCAATATGGGTTCTGTAAAGTGAAACACTGGCTCAGCCTGACATTACCAGGGCAGGGCAGGCACAGTGGAATCTCCAAACAGGCAAGTTACAGGGGCTTGAGAAGTCATGATGCAGCATGCAAACTGGATGTGGATTTCATTTTCAACAGCCACAGCACAAAAGCTAGGAAGCACTTGGTGAAATTAGTGAGATTGATTGGAGACAGATAGTTTACAAAACAGAAAATAAAGTTGTGAGACTTCCTTGCCACAGGAAATTGTTGGGGGAGTTGTAATTAGCAGGTTGGAGGGATTAGATAAATTCCTGGATGGCAGGTCCACAAATGAATAGCAGGATTAAGCAGAAACATAGCAGGAACCCTCCCACAATTATGGCTGCCCAAGAAGTATGAGAACAGAAGATGATTGTTTTTACATGCTCTGTATAGTTCCAAATAGCATTTCCTAATGCCAGCTGAAGAGATTAAATATATAGCCCATGGTTCTGAGATACTAGGACCTATCTTACATTCATATTTTGTAAGTTGCACTGCTTAGCATTTTCTCATTTGATGTTCAGGTAGTTTGGAGTTCAATCTATTATTTTCTGAGTTACTCTGCTTTGCTGAAGGCCATTTTGTGCCACCTTCCAGAGAGCGCTCATTACTTTAAGAAGCTTCACTGATTTTGGCCTTTAAAAATTCCCTCATTCTGATAGACTATGACACAACAAGTCCCTGGAAATTTCTTTTATTTCACTTAAAATACAGAAAAACCTACTGAGTTAAAGGAAAAGCACTCTAAGTGTCAAGACATTTCCAGTGCAATGCCCTTGACTTTGTGTGCTTCTAGCTCTACAGTCCTCAGGCAAGTGCAGTTCTCTTTTTGCAGTGATGGAACATGACCTGTAGTGCACATAAGCTAAAGGTTTGGATTCCTGATGTACTGAAAAAAACCCCTGCATATTGACAAATCCCACTGTGTTTTACACTGGAGCTGGGTGGTTTTAGGCATGGATAAAGCCATTACTCAGAAGGCCTGTGGGCACTGGGAAGTGTGATTTTCATGGTGGGAAAACTATGAGAAAAGGGTGGAAACCATTTGTATGTAGCTGGTGCACAATTTCTACAAAAACTGAAACTGCCCACAGCACTTTTTAATGAACACAGTCATATTTCCCATGTAAAGACTTGCAGCCAGACACAACCCAGTGCACACATTCTGATACATCCTGACACATGATAATTCTTGTTTATTTGCTTGCTTATTTATTTTACAATTGCACTTCAGGGAAGGCTACTACCTCTGTTGGTAACCAAAGTGAAGTGTGTTGTGGGAGCTGGTACAAATATTGTCAAAACATATCATTACTGCCTTGCTTGTGCCATGGATGTGCAATTTATCATGGAAGGTCATATGGTAATATCTTAATATAATGGCATATTACTTTTTCCTGACAATTTGACTTGCAGCTGTTTATAATTTTATGGGAATTCTTTATCAATAATGCCAAAAAAGAAAAAAGTACTCAAAAATGACAAAATGTGATCGTGGGATCGAGCATTAGCTTTCAGGAAAAACAGAATCAAGCACCTCAAAATGTTTTTCTCTTTCTTCCATATATGTTCCTGTGTGCATAAAAAAGCCTTGTGCTTGTGGAGATAGCTGAGTTCAGACAGTGATATTAAATTGTCTGGTTAATATTGGGAAAGGTCTGCTATTCAATCAACTTTTGGGACAGATTTCGACTCTCAGCTTTTTACCCATTCCTGCATTTTTTAATGGAGTTTAGGGGTTTTAGGCTTTTAAATATAGAGTTCAGAGAGTCTTTGCCGATTTCTTCTTCTCACACTTTTTCTTCCCTTTTCCATTCCCTATGTCCCCACATTACTCATATGGACAGGGTGACCAAACACAGGCATGATGTCTTTATTAAACCCTAGTAATGGAAAATGTGTTACAGAAAAGTACCACAGTTAGAATAAACAGTAAGAGAGTAAGCTCTGCTTTAACTCAGCAGATCAATAAGGAAAAAAAAAAAAAAAAAGGAAAAAGAATTAACAAGGAGATCTTAGAAAATATTCCTCATCAGTTTTTGCTGTTTGGATGTTTGGATTTATTTAGACTGCTGTTAGACCATTACAGCAGGAAAGTGCAAGCAACAATAGAAGGATCTCATCTTAAATTCTAGGCTAGTAAAAACTTGTTCCTGCTGTAGAAATGTGACACAGAAATAATGATGTATTTTGTTCATACCAGTTAGGCTGCTTCAAGCAGTAAGTCTAAGAGTAACAGTTCATACAAATACATTTTTCATATATGTTTTTAGAGGTGTCATTAAAAATATTTTTAAATGAATGAATGAATGGAGATCATTTTTTTGCAATATCTTCTTATATTTCTTCTTTTGCAATGGTTTGTGACTGGTTTGCTTTACACCTGAAAGAATAGACTGAAAGGAAACCTGAGGAAAAGCTCTGCATTATTGCCTCCATGCAGAAGGGAAGGTAAAGCCTGCAAATATCATATGTTGTAATGAACATCATTAATCCATTTTAGTGAAGCCTGGGAGAAATGGAGCAGTTTTGGTAAACAAACTCCAGATGGAGATAACAGGAAACGTGCAGAAAAATGGCACTCAGAGGGAATACCTCCAAAATATAATTAAGTGGGCAGAATGATTCAAACAAGATGAATGAGGCAGTATTTTAATTGCAGTTTTGAGAGACTGTTTTGATGTTTGGGGATTTTGAGGATAAGAGGTTATGTATATTTCTCAAAATAAAATTTACCTGCTATTTTAGCACTAGCATTTACTTTTGAGATCTGTTGACACTTAAGTTCTAATGTTGCTTTATGACAGTATTATGACATCTTCCACTTTTTTTTTAATATTGATTAAGTAATACTCATTTGCATACAAACCCCTTCTCTCCTCAATTACAAAAGCAGAATTAGACTCTGAACCTTTGCATTGCCTTGGAATCTTTTGAACCTGCCTGCCAAGTATGAGGATGATTATTGAATTATGATCTATTAGTGGTCTGCTGTGGGCACGGACGCCTTCCCCTAGACCAGGTTGCTCAGAGCCCCATCCAACCTGGCCTTAAACACTCCCAGGGATGGGACATCCCCAGCTTCTCTGGGCAACCTGTGCCAGGGTCTCACCACCCTCACATGAAAGAATTTCTTCCTTAAATGTAATCTAAACCTACCTACTTTCAGCTTGAAGCCATTTTCCCTCTTTCCAAAGCAACAGTTCAACCGGCATTTTGTGCACTTTGAGACAAACTGAGAAATCTGAAAATTTATGAAATCGTTTCTGGAAAATTTAAGGAATGTCTTTGGATTACTTTATTAGACAATAGCAGAAATAGTACAATTCTATCTTTATTTGGATTGCATGCTAAACAACACCTAGTGAGAGGTTGTAGGGCAATGAATTATAGACAGTAATGTAATCATCCCCTTGGTGTCTCGTCTTTCATATCTCTTTGAACAAATACTTTTCTTTTTGACAGTTTTTGAGTAAATAAAGCTTTTCTATGGCCTGAACTCTCCTGGGTGAATAAATGGAAGACCAGTAGTCTTCTGCATTTCATAGATTATTTAAACAGACCTAATGGTCTTCTCTTATATAACAAATATATACATATATATATATGTGTGTGTGTGTGTGTGTGTGTGTAATGAGGTGAAGATAGCATACAGTATAATTAAATAGATATAATATTTAATCAGGAAAATGACATTGTTAAGATGGCTGTTTGTTCTGAAATAATACACTCTGAAAACAAACTGGATACAGTCTATGATCTTCTGTCTGCAGCCTTTTAAACAGTTTGGAAAAATCATATCTGAAATTCATTTATACAGAAAATTTACCCCCCAGAAATTTTCTGCCATAAAATATGCACTTTTTAAAGAGCAAGTACTTAACTAATAAGGTTCATGGTCTTTTGAAGCCAGCTTTATGATGTTCTTTCTCTAAAGAACAATTTAATTAGATATCAAAATGTCACCTGCAGTGAATAAAATCCCTAAATGTTAAAGTTAGAGCTGTGTGTTGCCTACAGAAGTGAAAGTCAGTGATACTTCTATTTTGCCCTGTTGCTTAAGAGGCTGAGTGGAAGGGTCATAATATTTGTTTACAAGCAGAAGAAACTTATTGTCTAACCTAGGATCAGAGTCATTATCCATTTACATAGTAATTTCCACTGGTTTTGCATATAATATCAGTGCTTTTGGTTTTGGCAGAAAATGCAGGATAATTTTTCAGCAATAATGTTTTCATGATTAATAATGATGAATGAAGGAAATTTATAAGACTATGTAGTAAATTTCTTTGAATATAAACAAGATTATAGTTTTTCAGCCAATACTGATAATCCTAATAGGACAGAAAAGCCACCTCTACCTCTGTTAACTCCTCCTGCAATGGTTAGAATTTTTTCATTTATGTACTTTGGATTACAATAAATAATCAGAGAATCATAGACTATCCTGGGATGGAAGGGACTCACAAGGATCATCTAAATACAACACCTGGCCCAGAATCCCACCATGTGCCTGACAGTAGTGTCCAAATACTTCTTGAACTCTGCCATGTTTGGTGCTGTGACCAGTTCCCTGAGGAGCCTCTTCCAGTGGCCAAACACAGGATGAAAAATATTCTTGCTAATGAACATTAGTGTCTGTTACTCTGCATTGCAAGGACTGCATGAAATCAAAAGATTGTGGTGGATATTCATGTCAAAGTTGTTCAACAGCAAACCATCACAAAAAAACTATTCAAATAGTGGAATTTCTGAACTAACATACTTTTTCTTATGCTATAAAAAAAATTAAATTTGAAATCTTACTTTATTCAAATAATAGGGGGAATCCAGATGCCATTCCATCAGGGGTATTATTAATGGGTATTAAGCATGCTGACTAAATAAACCAAAGTATTCCTTCCAATTATTTAGTACAGAAAAAGCAAACAATTCCTTTGAAAGCTGTAAATTATATAGAAACAAGTATTCAGTGTTTGCTCTTCAATCTTTAGACAAGATCTACTGTCAAAGCTTGTGAAATCAGGATATCTGTCTCAATAGAGCCTCAAGATATAATTTATTAAAACAAAGAGCTTTATAATAAAATGGAACAGAAATGTAATTTTAAATGCATGTTAAATTTTCTTCCACTTCAAACAAATGCTGACATTTTTAATCTTATTCATATTTTCTGTGTATATTAATTATAGATGTAATTTAACAGCCACTAAGTATAGAGTCCAATCGAATTTTGGTTGGGCTATGAGTGCAGAATTTCACTGTTAATTAGAGGACATAAAAGAAAATACTAACTTTTTCAAAGATCCAGAATCTCATTCTCCCTCTTGGAAGGTTCCAGCCTGTTTCAATTGCTTTTATTTTCCTTTTCTTTCCTTCACATTCAGAAACTTTCCAGATAAAAGACACACTTCAGACCAAAACCTGTGCCCTAGCTTTTACATAGCTGAAGAGGAGACAGCAGGTAGTAAGAGCAAATCCATAGAAATGTAAATCCTGTTCCATGTCCTGCAGCAGGAGTGTGAGGACTGGTGTGTCTGGTCCTGAGCACGAAGGTCTCCCTTAGGCAGAGAGAGCGATGCCTCCCGGCCACCACCGTGTAATTCAGGACAACCGGCCTGGAACTGGATGTAATTGGAAAAGTAGAAGTCCATCAAATCATCTTGGAAACTCAGTGAGAAAGAGACAGACATGACACAGCCCAGAAGCCAGGAAAGGAGACTGAGGATGTGCTTCCTTCCTCTGATATATTTTCAACGTCCGTTTTCTCCTGCCATTTGCATTGGTTTATTGAAGCTGCTACATGGATACACATTTCCTGTGGCCCTTCCTTTTTTTTTTTTTTTTTCTTTTCTCTTTTTTCTTGTAGTCTAGAAGTTTAACTCACACATGGGCAGGCTCAGGCAATGCTCCCAAATCCATTGTGTATTCCATGTCAGCTGAAGCTGATCAAGTGAGACCATGAACTGATGTTCCCAGGGCTTGTCTGTGATGTTCAACAACTGGAAATGCTGCCAAATCCGCTTACTTTCCCCTGCTCTCAGAAGCCAGTGAACCACATTCCTGTGGTAATCAACTGCAAACTGCCAGGTGATTTCATTGGATATAGGACTGGACCCATAAAGTTAAAATGGGGGTGGAGTATTTAGTGAAATTACCTGTCAAAACCTATTTGTAAACAATCATTCAGTCTGTAGGGTGACTTTGCAACCCTTAGGCATGATTAAACAGATTGCATTTCCCACTGCTTTTTGAAATTTTCCAGCAATGGCTTTGTTTGGAGCTTGTGGCCTGTAGCAAAGTTCTTTTTTTATTCTGTGCTAACAGTAATTTAATGCAAACACCACCTGAGTACAAAGAAACAATTTTCTTTTCGATGGTTGACTCTTCACAATGAATTACAAAGGGAATTAATACTGTCAGAACATGTATGCAAAATCTTTGAAAATAAACCATCCAATGTGTCAGTTTAGTTGGTATTCTTTTCTCTCCATCAGTTTTGGGTATGTTTTTCTTCTTTCTCAAGCCCTCTAATTGGCACTATTTTCATGAGGCTGTTTATAGTTAAAAGAAAGCACAGATTAGACCAGATACCACTGGAAGTTTGCACAATCAAAGCTTCTTACCCTTTGAAAAGTCTAATAGGTTGCAGTGGAACCCAGTTTGAGTTGAATAAAAATATTGACTTCTATTTAAGGCATAATATTTCCTATCTATTTTGCACAAAACAATTAAAAATTTTCTTTATTTAATGTGTGAATATTGATTACTGTAAAGGAGATAATGGATAAAATTTAGTGAAAATTTTTGTCTAGGGTATTTTATTGACAAAGAGCTAACAACCCCCAGTTGAGAGCACATAAGTTTAAAAGTATGATATAACCTGTCTTTATAGTGGTTTAAAAGAGCTTGGCATTTTCAGAAGTGAAATAACAAATTAAATATTTAATTGCTTTCATAATTATTAGTGTCAGTGTGTTTCTAGAAGGCTTGATCTGCATTTTCTTCAAAGTAATCTGACATAACCCTCAATTCTTACAATTCATTTTAAAAACAGCAACAAAAAATCATGAGAAATCCTCTTCTATTGTAAAAACTTTGGTGCTCTTAAATGGATTTTTGACTTTGCATACTTTAAAATAGTTACTGGAAAATCTTATATTAACCATTCAGGACAATGAATGAATAATGTGGTAAAGCTCAAGAAATTCTCAAAGCTACTCAAACCATGAAATGCTAATGTTATTTCATAATATAAAGGGCCATTATAATTTTTAAAAAAATTGCTGCAAGAAAAAAATAAAAGAAATAATTGAACATTTTATGGATGGGGGACAAGCTGAAATAGCAACACTAAAATGTGATTAAAAACCACATGGATTACATAATTCAGTAGTATTTTATCAAAATGTGGAGACAGAATGGAATGTATTCATAAAAGGGGAAGACATAGTAGAATAAACCCTCTTCACTCTTTTTTTGTAATTTTGAAGTACATTTCTAACCTTTTCCATAATTTTCTCTATATTATTTTAAATATATTAGAAGTTTGTGTATATAAAATTAAACTTAAACTTACAGGATTAAACAGGCTTTTTAGAGGCAAAAACCTGAGCACTCTCATCAAAGAAGTTAAATAAACATTTTGTAGAAGGAAATGTTGGTAGAAAACATTTCATAATGCACAAAATCTCTTTAGAACTTCATTGTGAAAGTAGATTTAAAAAAAAATAAATGCATTATCCTTTTTTTTTAATTTTGTTTCTTTGCTGGTTTTTTAATTTTAAAATTTTAACCACTTCAGGATCTGATGTAGGATAATCTTTGATTCCTTTAAATATAAGGTTTTTGAATTCTTTGTTTATTTTGAAATCTATCAGAAGTCTTAAAGCTAATGTCAGTGTTATCCTTCGATTTTTATTTTGCTTTAATTAAGGTACTTATATTTATCTTAAGAGTGTTTTCTTCTAGAAATATCTGAGATAACTGCCTGTAAAAATAATGAAATCAGGAGGCTGATTAGGGAAATTAGCTAGGCTGGATCTCAGAAACTGCATTTCTCTATTAACCTCCTGGAGGGATCCATCAGGAACCTTCTCACCACAACTTCTCAGTTCTACTTTGAAACTATCTATTATGACCCTGTCCTGAAGGGGTAACTCAGGTTCTTGTTAATAGATCACTTGGGGAGAACTAGAGTGAAATGACACTGACTTATCATATTAAAATATTTTCATAGATGTATATATATATATATGTATATGTATGTATGTATGAAGGGTTTATTTTAGAACAATTTGTTCCCGATGGAAATTATTATGTAGCCATTTTGGTTAATATCAATAGTACTATATCAATACAAAAATAACACTTCAGAAAATGTATAAAGAAAATAAAGAAAAAGAAAGGATAAGAGCAGAAAGATATCTTTGCCTGAGGACCCAGCAGTGAGACTTGATTGCTGCAATTTCAATGTCCAAAGTGATCAAAGTGATTGTCACAGTCTTGATCTGTTGAGTTCAATGGCTTAATAAAGCTCAGATTTATGTGAGAACACCCAGGTGCCTCCCCTGGTGGAGGAGTTTTACGCTCTCTGCTGCAGCACTGCAGATGTGCTGCAACATTTTGGATTTTGTGCAAAAATCCAAAAGTCCTCTGGTGGAAGGCCCCAGAAATGAGTCAGGGGATACTTAATACCTTTTGATTATTTATGACCCCTTCAGAGAGAAGACAGCTGCCTCTCATGTCAGTATAGCTGAGCCAGTTTTGCTCCATCAGAAGGGACAAATACCTTCAGACCTACACATGAATGTCCCGGTACCTTCTGCAGGGTGGGGCAGAGCTTTGCAGCTGATCCAGTTCTGTGAGAGAGGAGATGGGCATGATAAAAAACAATATCCCACCTTGCAGTATCTGCTCCTTTTTGGCCTTCTCCCTTACCTGGCTCAAAATCCAGCTTGTAGCCATGAGTGCTCTCATGAGAATCAGAGGTTTCAACAGCACACACCCAAAAACTGTCCCACTCCCCCTCCAGAGCTGCAAACACAGCCATGACAAAGCACTGGCTGATTGGTTTGAGTTATTAACCATAAATGTACCAGTTTCTCACAATCTATCATTTGCTGTATGAGTTTTCTTCTACTGACTTTTAGTGTTGAAATAACTGAAAGGAAAACAGGCATTTGAACATTTGAAAATTACAGATATTTACGTACTTCATGCATACTGTAAACTGCTGATAGCAATCTTTAACATTCATTGAAGCTGCTTAAAACCAACCTACTTGTAGAATGGAGCTATACATATTTTAGGATATTGTTTTTTTACTTAAAATATCAAATTAGCTTATAAGAAATGCATTAAGTTGTACATCAAATCAATAGGACTGTGGCAGATTCTACCTTTTTTAAACTCTGTATATTGAATGTTGTGTTGGATTTGCCTGGGGTAGAGTTAATGTTTTTCACAGTGCCTGGTGTGGGGCTGTGTTTTGGATTTGTGCTGAAAAGAGTGCTGGTAACTCAGGGATGTTCCATTACAACTGAGAAGTGTTTGCACAGAGTCAGAGCCTTTTCTGTCTCTCACACCAACCCAGCAGTGAGAGGGTTGAGGGTGCATAAGGGGTGAGAGATGTTCAGAGTGATGGCATTTGTCATCCCAAGTCACCATTACATGTGATGGGGCTCTGCCCTCCTGGGGATGGACAAACACCTGCCTGCTCATGGGAAGTGATGAATGAATTCCTTGTTCTACTTTACTTTTGAGCAAGGCTTTTGGTTTCCCTGTTAAAATGTCTTTATCTCAATCCACAAGTTTTCTCACTTTTACCCTCCCCCAGTTCTCTTCCCCACCCCACGACGGTGAGTGGGTGAGTATCTGTGTGGAACTTGGTTGCTGATTGGGGTTAAATTATGATCCATGGCTAAGGCAGAAGCCTTAAGATGCTTTTATCAAACTCAGAAAAAAGATTTTACAATTTTTTTTCTTTATTCATGACCGCCAGATATTTTACTAGTAAGAAAGTACAATTATCCTTTTGCTTATCTACTCCTCCTTCAGTTTGTTGCAAATTTGCTACTTGGGCTAACCATTTATTCTTTCACTTGCTGGTTTTATTCTTTTTGTAAGGTCATGTTCCATGTGAAATTGCTGAAGTCACTCAGCCAAATCAAATGTGGCTCTTGGAGGATCAACGTTGTAATGCACCTAGCGTGACAGCATTAATCCTTTACTCTGTAACTCCAGGAGTTCTACTTCACAAATTCAAACTTCCCAAAAATGACAAAATGTTTCAATCCTGTAAATCAGTAACACTGCACTGAAGAACTTTGTCTTTAATGGTTGTGACAAGAAAGTGAAAGCCATTGGATGTTATAAAATGCTTCATCTAATTCCAGACTAACAGTTTGGAAATCAAATTAGTTGCCCTCTGCTTGCTTTCCTGAGACCTCAAGTTCTTTATAACACCAGAATGTGGGGCAAGAGCTTAAACACTGATTCATGGCAGCTGGCAGAGCTGTGGAGAAGAAATGGAAGAGCTCTGCCCGTGTACATGTGCATCCTGATGAAGTGATAAGTAAGGAGTGTAATATTCCTGATAAATTGAGCTGTACATCTACTACAAAAATAGGGTTAAGTGAACATTGGTTTCAGCTCTGCACAGCTGTTTCTGCAGATTGGGTTCCTGCTCCTTAATATTCATTGCTAGCAAAAACTCATGCAGAGAAGTTTTTGTTCAACATGAATATTTAGGAAATTACTGTTCAATGTATGAATATTTAGTTTTGCATGCAAAAAACCCAGTATTCATGAACAATTTTATGGGTCTGTTATTCATCGTTTACTTTTCTTCTCATTCATAAGTTTCATTCTTTTAGGAAAAAAAAAACAATGATGCTATAATAGTTTGGCAGTCACAAGGCAAAAAAATGCAAAAGGTTAATCTTTTCCTAATCTTTTAAAATCATTGTTTATAACAAACTTATCCACAATCCTAAGATTTTTGCTTTGGAGAACAAATACAAAATACTATTTCAGTAAATTCACTACATTTACTTTAGTAGTGAATGATAAGCATTCATTACTATGGAATTTATAAAAATGAGGATGTTTTTGGAGAGCTTCTAAGGCCAAAGGTAAGCATAAAAGTGCTCAGTTAGCCTGTTTCAGGCATTTAAAATCCAGAGGATTTAGATTCATTATGAAGAAACATCTCAAAGGGCAGATATTTATGGTAAGTACCATTTAATAAAATTACCAGATTTTTTGTCCCATCAAGTGGGAATTCTAATGAAAAAAAACAATGGGGAAACACTCCACAGAATTATTGTGCCAATGACTATAATTAAGTAATGGAAAAAAATAATTGAATCTTCTTCTTTCTTTGTGGTATTTTCTGGGGTCCCTGTCGTTGGAAAGAAAGATGAATCTGACTACATGTTCTTAGAAGGCTAATTTATTATTTTATGATATTATATTATATTAAAGAATGCTATCCCAAAACTATACTCAAGAATAGAGAAAGGATACAGACAAAAGGCTAAAAGATAAAAAAGAAAAACTCGTGACTCCTTCCAGAGTTCCGACACAGCTGGACCGTGATTGGTCATTAAGTAAAAACAATTCACATGTTGGATAAATAATCTCCAACCACATTCCAAAGCTGCAAAACACAGGAGAAGCAAATTAGATAATTATTGTTTTCATTTTATTGTGAGGCTTCTCAGCTTCCTGGGAGAAGAATCCTGGGCAAAGAGAATTTTTCAGAAAATATGATGATGACATTTCTTCACTGTTTAAAACATATAATGCAAAGGTAATTATAGGAATGTCTTTAGACCAGGATATTAGACATCAAATACTCATAATTACACCTTGTTGATTTTCCAGGATCACTTCCTGCAAGCCTATGTGCAAGAAGCCAAACAAATAAGATCTGCAGAGATGAACAAGTAGCTTTTGACAAAACTCACACATGTAAAGAAAGTATACAGGAAGTGAAAGCAGGGGTAAGTGATCTAGGAAAAATATAGTGACAGTGTCCAACCTTGCAGGAGTGGGGTTAGGAAAACTTGGTGTGAATGTCACAGAGTGATACTGGGACCACTGTTCAACATCTAAGTTAATAACCCACATGATGAGACAGAATCCACCTTCAGCAAGTTTGCAGAAAAATGGTTGGTGGAGCCAGAGAAGATTGTGTTGCTCTTCACAGGAACCTTGTCAGGGTGGAGACATAGGCAGACGAGGATCTCATATATTACAGCAAATGGAAATGCAAAGTCCTGTACCTGGGCCTCTCAGCGACACTGAGGTATCTGTGATCTAGCAGGGATCAAGGTCAGAAGTCTCCCAGGGTCTCAGACAGAGTTTTACCAGCACATTGATGGAGATGGTCCTTCCCCTCTACTCAACCGTGGTGAGACAAACCTGGAGTGCTGGCCCAGTGCTGGGGTCCTCTGTGCAAAAGACAGGAAAATACTGGGGTAGTTCTTGTAAACATCCTCTTAGTGGCTAAGGGCTTGGAGCTCATGATACATGAGGAATACAGAAGGCTTAGGAGGAATTTTATCAGTGTGCATAAATACTTCATGGAGGAAGTACAGAAAATACTCTGAAACACAGAAAAGCCATTTATACATGAGGAAATATTGACTGTGAGGATAATTGATCAATGAAGCTTGTTCCTCAGAGAGGTTATGGAGTCTTTCTCCTAGGAGATGCGGGAACTCAGCACATCGCTCCCGATGTCCAGAGTTGCCAGGAGAACCCTTGGGGGTCTCGGAAACCCTGGAATGTTGCCAAGAGTGTTTGGTGGCTTGATTTTGATCCATCCACAGAAGTGACAGCAGTTTGAGGACATGAGAATCACTTTAGAGTGAAGGGTGTAAAAGGGACACATTTAGATGGTGAAATATAAACTTTAAGGTTTTTGGTACAGGGGAGTTACGGAGACAAGATGGAGGGATCAGGGCGTGTCTCGTCCTTCTTCTTTCTTCTTCTTGTCTTCCATCTCCTGTGGTGATGTTGGCACTTGGGGATTGGTTTATGATGAAGGTGCACTTGCCAACATGGGTGAAAAGTATTGGAAAATAAAGATAAATATCATGTACGTAGATTTTAGTATAAAAAGACATGACCGCCCCATGGGTGGTCACAAGTGCCCTTGGCTGCCTTGCAGATCAGACCTCTGTTGGGCAGACAGAAAATTTTGTAGATAAGAAAGAATAAACAATCTGAAGACCGAAAAGCTGAAGAGTCCAGACTCGTCCTTTGAAACGCGGGCCACCCAAGAACCACTCTACCCGTGTCCGGGCAGCCGAACCCGACAAGGAGACACTGAAAACACAACTGGAGTGACCTGCTCTGGCTCCTTAAAGGAGGGGTTTGACTAGATGATCTCCACATGTACCTTGCAGCCTCAGCAATGCTGAGAGAGCAGAAGCTTTTTCTTTCATATGAATCAATCATCACTTCAGTTGTTAAGACTTGTCTAGTCTGACAAGTTTAAGATGAGACAATTTGAAGCGGTATTTAACCTTCATCCTAACCCTTAAATTAATGCAGATTTAGATTAATTTTGATAAAAGTAATTAACTTCCCTATTGGACTAGAGAAGATCCAGCATCAGTCTCAGTGACAAAACTGTGCATCAGTGTAACTGTACCATGTATCGTGGATGTTCCTGCTATGCTGGAGAGTGATACTGAAAGTCCTCCTTTCTGGAATTGCATCTCCCAACATGCTGGTTCAGCACTCTCCTCTCATTTTGGTTGTGCATTCTCCTGAAACAGGAGTACAACAGTACTAATGGCACAGCAACCAAACACTCCAGGAAACAACTGATGATCTGTTTGCTATTCTTTTGCCCAATCAATAATTTTTAATACATTATTTGTAAGAAATTGATTTAATATTTCTGTTTTTCTATGTCTTCTTCCAAAAGGCTACCCTTTCTAAGAGATAAGAGAAGAGCATTTAAAAACTTCTTGGATTTGTGAACTCTGTCATTGTTGGGATTTTTTTCTCCTATATTTCAACCACAGTACTGGAAACAGGAAAGCAGAAAACTCTAACATAAGTTTAAGACTGTTCAGATGTGTTTACAAGTGGGCAACTTCCCCAATACCCATGAACACTGGTAGATTCTGATATAAGGGAAAAGATACTAATGATTATCTACACATCTTTTTCTTTCCTAAACAAATACTTTAAAAAGGTCTCAATTTCCCTTCCAGTTTTAGTCCATATAAGAAGTTTGCATAAGCAAGCTGCACGACCTAGCTTGGCACTCACATCAACTACAAAATGTTTATATTTGACATGTGAGCCACACATATACATATGGGCAATGGGTGTATGCACATAGTGCATTTAATACCCCATTGTCCTCAGAGTTTGAGGAAAGACAACCCACAAGTGCTTTGAATTTCAAATTCTTGAAGGTATACTCTCACTGTGTATTTATCCAGCAGAGTAACACTATCACTAATGACAATTGCTTGATTCACTGGTCATTCTGTTTGCTTTGAACCACGACAGTCACTGTAGATGCAACTGGGCGGCCACTGTTATCCTTCAGGGAATAGCAGTGGTGACATCCTGCTTTGATAAACCACTCTAAAAGGAAGAAAATAAAAATATACAGAAATGAGATAATCTTAAAAAATAGCTAATGAAACGAGGAAAGAAAATGGTTTAGCATGAATCTGTGCTTCAGCTAAATATAGAACTGAGACACAAGAATGAAACATGAGAAGTTCTATTTTACAACAGTTTCTAGTTTTATAGATGTACACAATCTTCTCTGGCTTACCGTTGCATATGAAAGTTGGACCCCACAGAACAGATTATGTTGCCTGTTCTATCACATTTATAAATAACGAAAAATAACATGACAAGGATTATTAAGCAGTGTAAAGCAAGTAAGAGAATAGAAGCAGAAATAACAAGGTTATCAACATTCTTCCTGAACAGTTATTTCTATGAATTATGCTGGTATAGCTCAGTACATCTCCACTCAGTAACAGCAAGAGACTAATAATGAGTGTGATTAAAAACTGTCTTTTGCTAAATCGTTTCTGGGACAGAGCAAGAGTATCAAAATAATAATAGTAATAATAATAATAATAATAATAATAAATCCAAAAAACCTCTCTTTAAACTGAAATCCTGCTCCTTTTATGACATTCTGAAATATTTATTTAGTTGAACTTCAATACATTACAGGCAAACATATTTCAGAATGCTACTTCAAATATTCAATTACTTTAAATAGTAGTTCAAATAAAAATTTTAATCAAGAGAGGATTGTAATACTTTCCAAAATCAAAGTTGTAGCAAAATTCTGGAAGAAAAAAACCCCAATATTTTACCACAATCCTGCTAAAAAGCAAGTGAAAACATAAATTTTATGCAGAAATGTTAAAGTGAATTCAAGAATTCTGTCTCATACTCGGGATTCATTGCTCACTTTCCTGCCTCCCTTTGCAGGCCGCTGTCACACTGACAGTCCTTCTTTCCAGAGGTGTGCACACTGTTCAGAAATTACTTCTAGTTCAGCCTGGATAAGGATTAGGTGTAGTGGGTGGTCAGAGCCAGCCCTGCAGAATTGTCAGTGAAGCTTTACTACCAGTACAAAAATAAAGATACAATGCACACTTATCTTCAGTCTTGTACTAACGCATAGTTGGAGATTAGTTTGAGAGTAGAAAGACCATCAGAGAGTGTCCGTACTATCCTTATGTCAGGTTAAAGGAGGAGGTTGGTATGTGGCCTTGGTAGGGTAAGGTCACTTTGTTAGGGACCTAAAGGACAGAACAGGCACCCAAAGCCATCAGGGAATCACAACAGACATGGCAGGAGCAGGATGTCACAGACAAGAATGGGCTTCTTTCAAAGGTCAGCATGTTTGCTGCAGTTCCCTCCACTGTGTGTTGGTCATCAGCTCCTGAGAAGACTGGAAGGAATTCCAGAGTAACCAATTTCTGTTCCAGCTTGCTCAGGTTCAGGGATGTGTATCCTCAACTCAACATATCTATCATGCTAATTTAGGATGACCTCTTGTGAAAAAGGGTCATTCCAACTCATGTCATGAGTGCTGCTCCCAAGTCACACTGCTGCTGGCAGATGGATCCCTGATTCCGTGACATCAGCTGTTCACCCACACCAGCCAGGCTACATTTGCAGAATCCTGGGGAGATTAACTAGCACTCTCTGGAAAGGTATAAAATTTAACTCAGTTTTTGGTGGTCATGTAAGCCTTTGTGTTACCTTTACTGTTCACGGGACCATCAACCATCATTATTATTTTATATCTATTATTTACATCTTGGCACTGTTGCTGTGGTTTGTGTAAATATTATACAACCTCCCCTAAATGTATTCTTGGTTTCTGTAAAGCATTTTTATTGCCACTCTCTTATTCATATCCTTTCCTGCTAAGGTAGGGGTGATGCACACAGAGATGATGCAAAAAAGAACTCCAGTCTGCATTTGCCAGGGGTACAGTCCCATCCTTGTCCAGCTCCTTGGTGGATGCAGACCAAGACACTTAGAGAAGACTCAGTCCTGAGATTCAGACTGCCACAGCTGAGAATCCATGCCCTGTTTCAGCCCTGGGCTGTTTGGTGATGGAGAGTCTGGCAGCACTAGGTGAACTTTTAAGTGAAATAAGTTTATTGTAATAAAATACAAAGACTGGGAAAAAGTAAAAAGCAATTGCTTTCTTTTGAGGCAGACAAGAAAACCCCCCTCTAAGTACAGCATTCCTTCTCCTTTAGCTCTCACTCTAGCTTGGTTTCATTTTGTTTTCTCTGTTCTCCCCTGCCAGTGGAATAACAACTCAGCTATCTCTAAAGTCAATTCAAACATCTCCCAGGAAATAAGCAGCAGTCTGTTAGATAAATTTCAGTCTTTTCTTGCTGAGGAGCATACTGCTCTAAGATGAAGTCTCTCATTATATCCTTTTTTCTTGGACGACTTCTGCTGAATGGAAGTTCAGCCCTGGGTGTTCCTATAATCTCCAACACTGAAAGTGATTTGATAGGGCATTATCTCTTCTCTCCTGCACTGCTCTGCTGCAGTCACAGTTTCAGTCACTTGCCATCGATAGAAAATTCATTCCTATGGGGAAAGAGCCAGGTAGGTTTAACTGTTAATTGACTGCAGAGAGTGCTGGAATTTCTCTCTGACAAAAAGGTAAGTAAGGAACATTCCCCATATCTCTGAGTTTTAACTACGGTATATAAATTTTTAATAGTGGTAACTTCAGAACACTTGATGTAGCCTTGATACCATTAACACAAAAAAATCCCTTGAAGGTCATTGTGCTTGTGGGGATGACTTCTAAATAGAGATGTAGTCAGACTGTCTTTTAGGATCTGTAAAACAGAAATAATTGGGTTTAGGACTACTTTTTAAAATATTTGTGTCAAAACACAGTTGAGAAAGGTGTTTATGATATTCTGAAGGGCTTTTGTCTGTATCCCTGATCATTCTGAGCATAAACCTGTTCATGCTATGTCTTTACATCATTACTGCTAGAAGATTGATACCATTTTACATAGTCACAGGGGCAAAATAGATGTGCGGTATAAAAGATAGGAAATACCATAATGATATATTCACTTCACTGGTCACCAAAAGCAGACTCTGTATTTAAAACACACTGCCCAAAGTAGTCATAATGAGCTCATTTGTTTGCCACACTGAAAAATCTGATCTGTATATCTACTGCATGTTCATATATATATATATATCTCATTGAAAAGGAATTTATACATGGGGTAAGTTGTGTCAATGGAAATTGGCATCTGTATTTCAGTGAGAGGCTCTACATGGAAGAAACAGGCCAGAGTTAAATTGGATGGCTTCAGTTCAGAGTTTCAAATGCTTGTTGGCGTTTTTTGTTTGTTTTGGATATTTATGAAGTTGATAGAAACACATTTCAGGGTGAAAAAATAATAAGGCATTCCATGTCAGCTGAAAATTTGTTAAAATCTTTGATTCCACAGACTGTTCATGAGACCTAAAGAAGATGATTAAGTGAATTTACACTTATTTTTCCTCACTTAATGATGACATTTTTGGCACAGTACTTGTTGTCAGAATCTGTGACATAGGAAATGGGAAGAATAAAATGAGCTGAGAGCAGCAAAGTTGCTTTCCTTTTCAGTTATCCAAATATTCAATCCCTTCAATAGATCTTGTTATATACACAGTTTATGGATTTTCAGGACAAGGAGGATGCTTAGTCCCCTTGATACTGTCTCTGTCAATTAAATTGCTTTTTCTACTTCATCCAAAAAAGTATTCAGAACATACATTTCTCAAAGAAGGAAAACCACAAAATTCAGATCATAAGACACAGTATAGCAACAGGTATTAGAGTCCTATTGGATATAAATTACTTGTTAATTAGAAAGACTTTACAAAATCTCGTACCAAAAAAAAAAAAAGGTGTGTTGTCTAATTAAAATGACAAAAACAAAGAAAAAATACCTTTGTACTAAATATTAAGAAGGTACTTAACACATTTAGGTGTCAATCTTAGGGAAATACTCATAAACCCTGCTGTATCAGGACCACAAAGTAGCTGTGCTGGGTTCTGCATGCAGACAGCAGAGAGTGACTGCAGCACAAAGGAAGAGGATGTTCTACAGGTGCTACTGTGGCAATGGGAGCAGCATGGCCAAGACATGGACTAATCCACATGGAGGGGGCTTTGATCTCCTGTCTCATGTCCCAAACAATTCATATACGGTCTATAATGGCATCACATGTAGCATGACTGGGCAAGTGGACTGATTCTCTCTCTTTTTTGTTTTTTAAATTTACACCTCTAGGAACAGTAGCATCCTTGCTCTTTTAAGTAATTGATTTCAGCAGAGGTCAGAAATCCATATTGCTTAGCAAGTAAATATTGTCAAGTAAATAAAGATGGTGAGGAATGTAAACAATGACTTTGGCTATTTGACCTTAGAAAGCCCACAGGGTCAATGAAAAATTGCTGAAGGAATCATCATATCTGATTAACCAGCTAGGAAATAAACAACCTCTAGCCAAACAAAAAGAATGAATGCAATAAAAATGACAGAAGATAGTTAAAATCTTTTATAATTTTTTCTTAAATTGATCTATTGTTTTCAGTCAATGGTTGTAAATAAGAAGAAATAGATTCAGAGTGTGATATTGATATTAGCTTGTTTTTTATTTTGCTCAAAGTAATTTTGATTTTGGAGTACAAATTGATTTTATTTCATCTTGTTATTATACCTTCCTTCAAGCTAAAAAAATATTTTGATAGCCAAATCCAAATTATAATAGTCTGATTAGATGACTGAAAAGAAAATCAGACCTATGTTCCATAGTTATAAAACTAAAATTTAGGATTATTAAAAAAAAATATTTAAATGTCCTACCTATCAAATGTGTGAAATATGTGTAGTTAATATTTTACTGTGAATTTGTACAGATGCACATTTGCATAAACTGCATAGATATGTATCTAATATTTACAAGCACACTTTCATTAAGAGAACATTGAAGTTGCACTGTTAAAGGAATTAGAGAAAGGACATAGAGTCATGAATTGTTATTCTATTAAAACTGTAGTCATATTTCCCTGCCTTCATTCACATAATAACATGTGTCCTGATGTGTGTACACAACCTGGACATCTTCACAAATGAAGGTGGGATAGGTAAAGCTTCCTACTGACATGGGAAAGCAATGAGGTTCGGCTCCCCAAGGAGAGTCATGTACTGAGGCTCTAATGATGTTTACCTGGAGGTTGGCCAGGTGTCTCTACCTGCAGATTGAAACCATCTGCAAATGGGTAATACATACTAGGGCCATTTTGCACAGTTTTAGGGGCATCAACTTCCTAAGTGCTGGAATACCAGACCTTGTAGCTCCTACTTGTCTTCCGTGGGATACCACATCCCCAATTTCCATACCTTAATTTGTCTTTCTACCTCTTTTAGACCATATCTCAGGAAAAAGAATGCATGGGAATAAGAAATGTGTCTTTCCAGCTTTGAGGGGGACACAGCACAGGGCAAACAGGGAGACAGCTCACACAGCCTGACTGGGGTGCTCTTGGCCCCTGCAGCCTGCTCACGAGAAGGGACTTCAGCTGTATTCCCAAGGCCTCCTGCTGTGATGGGATTTGCAAGACTGCAGTTCATGTGGAGAACAGTGAAGGGATAGAGGGCCCAAAGAAAACTAATCAAGTCACAAGACATGAAAGTGAGAATAAGAAAATCGGACTCTGCAGAATCGTGACCGGACCGAGTCATGACTCAAGAAAACCAGCCTACAAAGGACAGTGGAAAGTCCTTGGCACCTGGGAGAGATTTTAGCCAAAATTTTTGCATGAGAATTCTTTGTTTCTGCTGCATAGAAAGTGTAAAGCATATTTCCCCAGCCAGGGAAGATTTTTGTTGAGAGTCCCTTTCATATCTGCAGCTATAAAAGATGACTGATTCATGCCAGAACCTGTAAAATACATTCTTACTTGGAATAACCTAGTGAGACCAATTGCTTCTCTGACTTGGTGAAGGGAATGTATGGAGGAAATAAATTTAATATAAACCATAAATGCAGGGAAAATATTTGTAAAACATTTTTAATATTTTGTAAATATTTGTAAAATATAAAAAATAGTTATCTGTAAAATTTATTACTCACATAAATCAGGGTTACCTTGTATCAACACAGGTTGTTTATGTGAGGATTATGATTTTTCATTAAACATTTTTCTTCCTTCTTTTTTTCTTTTTTCTTATCCTTATATTTTAAAAACTGCACATTCTGAAGCGTTTTATATAGAAAAGTGGTATCTATCCATTTTCTATATTTGAGGATATATTTCAAATTAAAAAGGAATTTGAAGCCTGCTGGAAGCACACTAAAAGGGACCAAAGTCAATTATCACTTCCAATATTGACACTTGAGGTAGCCATTAATCCTGAATGTGAAACAAGGGCCCAGGTTAGAAACAACAGTAATTGACTGAACATGTAATGACTTTGACTGGATTGGCTTTTTTCTTCCTTCCACCAAAACTCTTCCCTTTTCACTTCTGATATAATCTTTAATCATTAGTTCTCTTATCAATATAATAACTTGGATTCTAGCCCACACAAACCCTTCTGCAAAAAAATCCTAGACCTTACAAGGGTGTGCCACTGGTTGAAAAAGCATTTAGAAGCATGGCAGAAAAAAAGAGAAAGTTACCCAAAAAAGTAATCCAGATGAAGACAATTTCTATATTTTAGCTTAGCACTTAAAAATAATGTTTTTATGTGTCAGTTTTTATGCCATTTGTGTTTGTTGAGACTTGATGCTAAGAATCAGCTACATTGTGTATGTGACAGAGCTTTATTCTCCTATCTGCAGGAAAAGTTGCTCTTTTAATACGAATTTAAAAATAAAAAATGGCTTTCCTTCAAGACCTGAATGCTTAAAACTTGTTTTGCAATCAATATAGAACACAGCTGGCCTGCTGCAAGAAAATAGCACCTTGATGATAATTAATATGTTGTGTTATGGTGGTTTTAGCTCACAGAGATCAAGCACTTTACCTAAAAGAAGTCCATGAACTCTCTCTCTAATCAGTGCTTCTTTTAAAGTATTAATGCAATTTATCAGCTGGAAATTGTAGAGCAATATTATTAGGGAATTATAGAAATAACATTTTCAAGGGCTTATTACTATATTTTTACTCTGATTTATAATTAAAACCCCTAGAAGTATGTAGAAATAATATTAAAAGTCAGGCTTGGACCACATAAGTGAATATATTTATGAAAAAATATTTTTCAGAGACAAGGAAGTTGTGTAACCTCTGATTTGTGTTTCCAATGAGTGAAGAAGTGGCTTATATCCATTTGAAAATTGGCTAAAATGTAGGAGCATACATGTTCATATAATCTTGTTCATAGAATGTGGAACATTCATGAATAGCAGAAAATGTTTTATTTTGAAAATTGAAAATTGGTAGCTGGGAAAAACCTTATTGAACCACATAATCTTTTAAAAAGCACTGTAATCAACCTACACTTAGGACCACAAGGCATCTAAATATGATTTGCAGATATAGTTCATGACTTCAAAACATTTCTAATATCTTATCAGAAAGCTTGTTTTTCTCTGAAGTAGTTTTAGGTTAGTCAAAAGAAGATATATGGATTACATACCTCTAAATATAAACATATATGTATGTATATGTGTATATATATATATATATATATATATATATATATATTTAGCAATAACAATTTATTGAAGGGAAAATGTTCTGATTTAATTTTGATTTTCCTGAAGTTGAAGTTCTGAGTAATACTGTTTAAACACTGTTACATTATATTAACACCCACTTAATATGCAGGTGGTGACCCTGTTAGTAGCAATTTGGTAGAATGAATTGATTATATAAAAGTACCTCATGTTCCAAGAAGTTGGCATCACACAAGCAGAAAATGGAAATATATATGAACATGGTTTGTGGGTAACTAAGCAGTTTTCAAAAAATGTTTTTTTTTTAATTGGTCCTTATTTTTTTCTTCTCTTTAAAGTTTTTAATTGAGTTTTTTTTCTTTATTATTAAAATATCTTTTCTGAAGAGTTTGTATGCTGGCAATAACTTATGTCAGTCTTCAGCCAGTGACTAACCATGGTAAGCCCCTGCCCTCAAAACAATCATGCCATATTGATCCTGTAGATATTGCATTATAAAGTGGACTGATATTATGATTAAATATTTGAAAGGCTACTCACAGAATAAATGTGAATTGTAAATTAAGGTGATAGGTTTCTATTTTAAAGAAAATGGATGCTATAGCAGTATGATATTTGAAAAAGGAAATCAAAATTGTTCAACTACAACCCTATTCAGCCACTGACAAAATCTGCAGTTTAGCTGAAGCTCTAAAAATTACTGTGTGACTTGAAAGGGAACATTTTAGTAATTTGGTAATAAAAGATTCTTGCATTAATTCAGAGCTTTTAGAATTCCACTGCAAGTAAAACTTCTTCGTATTTATCATCATCAGGTTTGTAGGAGCTGACGAAAGTTTTTGCAATGCCGGTTGAACTGTTGCTTTGGAAAGAGGGAAAATGGCTTCAAGCTGAAAGTAGGTAGGTTTAGATTACATTTAAGGAAGAAATTCTTCCATGTGAGGGTGGTGAGGCACTGGAACAGGTTTCCCAGAGAAGCTGTGGGTGCCCAATCCCTGGAAATGTTCAAGGCCAGGTTGGATGGGACTCTCAGCAACCTGGTCTAGTGGAAAGTGGTTTTGCCAGTAAAGATGATCTTTAAGGTCTCTTTCAACTCAAACCTTTCTGTGCTGTATGAAAAAATAGGAACTAGCCAGGAAGAAGGAGTAAGAGAGAACAGGTGTAGAACAGGTGTTTTTTGTCTGAGCTTTCAAGTGAGAAGCTCAAGTTTCTATTTCCTGCTCCAAAGCTGTGGGGTCACTTGAAACAATTGTTAGATAAAATACAAAATCCCTATCCCAAATAAAATCATGGTTCTTAAAGGAACATTTATTTTTCTCTGTGTCTCTAACTAATAGAGTCTAAGCTCTCTGTTCTGTAGTGCTCTCAGTTCAGCAAGACTCAAACATCTCACCAAAATTAATGAAATTTCCATATGGAAACCTGCCCTTTTAATGGAAATTGCAAGAATGGAATTCAATTATGGAAAAAATGCAAGAAAACCTAAATGAAGGCATGAGTCACCAAGAACAGGTTTTGAGAGGAAGAACAGCAAGAGTAGCAGTTATGGTGAAAGTTATATCTATTTGTGTTTTTACAAATTGCTTTTGACAGGAATATTCAAATCTTTTATGAGCTTAGTTACTTTTTGACAGCTTTTGGAGCTTGATTTTCAAACAAGAGATCTTTCAAAAAGATCCCTTAAATGCTCCAATTTTGTTGTCTTTATAATGAAACTGGTTTTATCTGAGCTAATAAAGGGTTTGTTTTAATTTCACAATGTGTAGGAGAAAGTGGAAGTGGTAACACAATCTCATGCTTCTGAAATGAATTTTTCTGGACTAAAATGCCATAATAAGATATTTTTTCATTTTTTTCTGAAACAGTTTAATTTTTTTTTAAAGCATTATATTCCAAAATAATAGGAATGTGCCAATAGTACATGTGCTTACAGAACTGTAAATACAAGGCATAACCAGGTAGCTAGATGGATTTTTTTTTTTACTTTTTAAATCAGTTACTTGCTAAGTAAAGTTACAAGCTAAGCAAAGTATGCAGTCAAATTATGTCAGTGTCCTTTACCTGTGAATTAGCCACGGTGATGCATTCAGTTGTTTCCTGTTCTTTTAGCGGCTGGAGGAGAGATGAAAAGCTGATTAATCAAGGTATGCTTCTTTTCCTTTCATGTTATCATTTTGATTAATTAGTAATTACCCAACTCTTTCCTACCTTTATTAGCTTCTCCTCATGTACTGTCAGGTTTGGAAAACTTTTGAACTATGTGACTTGTCTCCTCAGACTACACTCTGATGCTTTCTTAAACATTTTATCTCTTGACATTCTGGGCTGCAAAGTGCCAGAGAACTGTTTATGAGAAGAGACAATTTGATTTAAAGTATAAAAAAAAATATATATATATATGCATTAAATGTATAGCTGGGTTTGTGTAATTAATGAATCTCATCAACTGTTGTTGATGAGATGCAGCATGCAAAGAATTGCTAAATAAATATTTTGAAGAAATAAAAGAAAAAGAAATATATCTGTCAGTCTGTTTAAAAGGTGAATGAAAAAGTTACAGACACCCTAAATGAACATTTTCTAAATACTTGGGAGGTCTAGTTTACTCTAAAGAAAATGTTAGAAATATTTTAATAGTTATTCAATTTCTATCAAACATTATGTTGTTTATTCCAGGAGAATTCAATAATTATTTATATATTAAGTACAACTGCAAATTCCAGTGTCTTTTTTTTCTAAGAAAGAATTATTGAAATCAATCAGTTTGATAAAGTAATTAAATTAGTTTGGCTCCACTGTATCTCATTTCAAAATATCACGTGAATGAAAATAAATCCTAGTATTATATGGATAGATTGATATGCTAATTGAATAGAAGACCTTACAATAAATGAATGACATAGAAAACACATTTGCATATTTGTTAAGGTTTTTTCACTGACTATGAATTCACTACAGCACAAATTCAGAATAGGAAGACTTATTTTATGTATCTGGTTTTTAAAAGGATAAAATATCTGACACCACAACTTAAACTTGACTTCTGCATTAATGGTAGATTACCAGTAGCCTTCAGTAGATTTTGTGCAAGCTGATTTTGGAATATCTGAATTAAGAAAAAATTTTAACTATTAGTAGAACCATTTGAAATTAAGAGTTAGTGTTAAATGTTTATATGAAAATTCATTAATTTCTTTAAAGTCAGTAAACTGCAGGAAAAAAATAGTAGTTTGCAAGATCAAACTCAATAAAACAAGACACTTCTTAGAAGCTTTTAAGTCCATTGTGCCATTGTCAATCTTTAAACAGGTCATAAATCTCTTAGAATAGAGGAAATCCTAAGAAATTTTAAGTATTTAGCTCAAACCTTTTGTAAATATGCACTTTGTTAAAGACACCATGGATGACATGGGGGTGTCTGTGGATGTCAGTTGTTCAAGTCCAAAGAAAGGTGGTTTCAGAGTGGAGTCCCACTGACACATTTCAGTGACTCCAGCTAACTTTAGAAACACCACACCCTTACACATAACCAACAGCTTTTTATTTCCTTTATTTCAAGAAAACAACACAAATATTCCTCAGCTTTGAATACAAACTAAGAGAGGTTACAGATGTTGTGTCTTGAATCAAGTGTTCTGCTCAGTCATTTTTCAGTAGAAAAAAGGAAGCAGTAGTAATACCTAGGATTTATAGAGACTTATGATTTATACATATTAAAAGATTTTATAAAAAGGCAAATCTATTTTTCTTCTTCTTTTGAGATAGGAAAATGGAAACAGAATGAAGAGTGACCTGCTTAAATTCATCTAGAAAACCATGACAAAATTTAAAACTGAACTCTTACCCTTGTTTCTTTGTTGAAGCTCAATCTGTTATAACACAGGGAACCAGAGAGAGCTGAAACTGTGCAGTGCTTGAAGTCTTGATAAAGAAAGGTTAAAGGCAACAGCAGCCTGTGAATGCTACGCTGGTCCTGATTCAAGCTTACCCAGTGGGGGGAAGGCTGGGTCACCGTGGACATGACTTGAGAAAATCTAGGGGGAAGCTTGAACAAATAATTTCTGATCTATGAATGAAAATGTGGAAGCTCAGTGTCTTTTCTTCTACTCTCCTGCTCCCAATTCAGTTGCAAATAAAGGCACTTCTTTTACCCTGTGAGTTAATAAAGGAAATGGGTAAGATCATTCTCTAGACAGTAGTTCAGAGGATTTGGTAGCAACAAATGGTCACACCATTTAACCTGCTTAGGCAGAGGTTCAAGAAAAGCTGTGTTACCTGTAATGAGCTTATTAATGTCTGCAGTCAAAGACACCAATTTTAAAAGCTCTCCAAATATATGCAATACTTAATTAATCAATATAACAAACATCAATATACTAATGAAAGAATGTCTAAGTTGTATTTATTCAAATTAATTAAAATGTCTCTAAATTTATTTAATCACATTTAAAACTTTAAAATTTAAACTCTGCCATATTTACTTTCATTTAACTCTTATATCATCCTCATATATATCAAAGGTATTTCTCTGTAAAATCAAGTTGGTTTAACTCCACCTTTCTTTTTATTCTTCTTTTCTTTTTTTTTTGTTTGAAGAGCATTCATCCATTATTGGATATAATTTCATAAATCATAATAACGAAAAGCAATGCTTTTCTGGCCTGAATTTTGACAAGATTAATAAAGAAAATTAAAAAAAAAGTATTTCTCTAAACAATCTCAAGTTTTAACTTTAAAGACATTCCTCTATGCTTTATTCTGCAAGTTTGCTTCTCATATATTTCTAAATAAATGCAATTAGATAAAAACCTACTGCTGAAAATCAAGTAAGCGGTCAGTTAAGAATCAGTGACTCACAAAAGGTTCTTGGTTAGTTAATACTTCAGAAGTTGAAATTTAATTAATACAACATAGTTCAAAATGTTCAAACGTGCATGAATTTTGCAAAACAGCAGCTTATGAGCAAAATACTGGGAAAATAAAAATAAAAAAGAAATTGAGAGGAAGGATGGCTCAGTGGATAAAGTACTCACTTTCATCTCTTCTTTGATTCTATATTCAATCATCCACAGAGGACACAGCCTAGCTCACAAACCCACACCTAATTTATCAACATGGGCATGATCTTCACCTCTTCTCTCAAAGTTCATGACTAATCTATCATGGGGTTTTAACAGCCTCTAGCAGAAGAAAGTCTTCTGGCAGGTCAGGTTCATGGTCACTATGCAATAAGATCCATGGTTTACAGCCAGAAATATTTTCATCTTTGCACCTCTCTGATACACATGGCTTTGAACAATTTTACATTAGTACATTCTCAACATCAGTTTCCATATAATCTATTCTCTGAAGAGATCTTAGTAATATTTTTCACCTTATTCATCTCTCAGGGAAAGGTTTTGAAGTCTGACTCATAACGTCCTAAAAATTGTTAGTGTTCACTATGATACTTCAAATATCTGCTTTCCCTTTCCATATAATTAAAAAAGGTTTTTATTAGAAACTTCACCTGAAAGAGTATTTCATTATCTCTTATGTCTTCCATATGAATGTCATCAAAGTCTCCTCTTCATATTACTGACAGGTAGACAGCAAGAAATCACATCTGAAAAGAAATAAAATGTTCATTTTTTTTCAAGATTTTAAACAATTTTCTTTACTTACCTTGTTTTCTAATGGATACAAACCAGTCAGGGACTGAAATCCATGGTATCTTCTGCAGAGAGTCCAGGCGAGCCCTGGCTCTGTAAATGTGGTTTATACTGGGGGCAGGAATTGGGCAGCATTGGATCCCAGGGGATGTCCTTGCCCTGAGGGGGCTGGGCTGGGTTCCCCTTGCCCAGCTTGTCTGAGCTCCAGCTCTGGGAATGCCACTGGAAAAGGGGTTGGCAGATTCTGGCAGTGCTGGATGGACAAATGCCCTCTGAGGGTGCAGGGGAGCTGTGGGGTAGCTTTCACCTCTTCCCTGGAAGCAGGGGAAGAGGAGAACGTGGGGAAGCAAGAATGCATTAAAAGAAAGCCACATCACTGAGGGGGAAAAATATCTTACCATCAACACCACATTCCTCTCAGTAAAGACCTCAGGATACTCATAACTCATCCTAAACATCCTGAGTCTTCAAGAAGACTAAAACTGTTAACCTTGGAACACACTGGAACATGTGAAACTGAACACACTGGAACTGGAAAAGGTGGGTGTCAGTCCAGAGGAAGGCGGCAGATACTAGAAACACTCAGATAAAAATTTTGATATTTTATTAATAAGGTGTTTTACTTGCTTTATTTGGAGTATTAGAGCACCACAGCATCAATTGTGTTACTATACTCTTAGCTCTACAAAGCTAAGATGAAAAGATGGAGTTTGCTTTCACCCATAATGAGAGGGTGAAAGGTTTTGGTTGTAGCAGAGGAAACATGTAGATTCTGCAGAAACATTGAAATGCAGAATTAGCCATGAAGACTAGTTCTTTTTTTCTGCATCTCTCATTTTTTTCATACCAGAAGTTTATCCTAGCAAAACAATATGAGATTAGATGATGGAAAGTCAGGAAGCAGACAATGTATGTGATTTGTTTCTTTCTCTGGAATGCTTGCTCACAAGCTTAGGAGTCCTCTTCCAAAACAGAGAGATTGGTGCTACGGCAGCACCAATGACACAGTGACAGCAGCACCTTGACTCCATTGGCATTAGCTCCTCACATTATCTAATGTCAGTGCACTAATTAGCCCTGCAATGCTGTACTTTTGGAGCTAATGTCCTGGTCATCCCTACATTACAGCTGAAGCATGATGGAGTCACTTGTTAAGGGAAGGACTTTGGGAGATCTGTAGTTACACCTCCTGCTCAAACCAGCAGGGGAAGCTGTGGGGTCAGACCAGGCTGCTTAGGGCTTTCTCCTATCAGGTGTTGAAAACCTCAAGGAATAAGATTTTAAAAAGTTAACTCCCATGCTTGACCCCCCTTGAGAGAAAAAAAACAGCTTATTCTTATACCTAGCCTTAAGCAACTCATTTCAATTGATGCCTGGTTAGTTCTGTTGTTTTCTGGGTTTTTTAAATTTTTTTTATTTTGTCCCAGCTTCTTCCCTGCAGCCAGCTCTTCTCCAGGATGAGATCCAGCTCCCTTGGCCCCTCACATGGGGCTCAAGAATTGCTTGGTTTGGCATGTATCCTCTTACCTTTCTTCAACTTCTAGATGCCTTTGTTTTACTCGGTGGTCCAAACTGCAGCTCTACGTGATCCAAAGAGTGATAAATAGAAGGGATGGAGTAAATAATAAGATGGTTTATGGATAAAATTTTATTTCCTAATGCATTACTTGAATTGCTTGATATTATCAATTGTGGGCTTCAAAAGGCTCCTGCTCTTGTTAATACAGTCCAGGAAATATTTATGATTTCATAAGCAAATGATGTGGGCAAAGGTCCCATTAAGTGCCATCATTCAGTGTATTTGTTTGGACAGTCAGCAGAGAAATTGCACAGAATGGTGAAAGATAGATGATAATTAGTTTGCATTAAGTAATTCAAAATGAAAATGAATATAATAAGAAGCAGGTCTTCCCTTCTGAGAGTGATGTGGGAAATTAGAAATAAAAATATTCTATATTCTTCTTATTGTGGTAGCAACTCTATTTCAAATTGGACTAATTACACATACTTAGTGTAAAGATCAAATTTCCAAGAAAATGCTTGATAGATATTTCTGAAGACTTCATTCTTCTGCTTAGTCTAAACCATAGGTTCAACCTGAGGAACAGCAGCAAAAATTGCTCATCCCATGGTGTGTTTCTGAAGAGACAGAGGAGATGTAGCTTTTTGACCATTCAGTGCCTGCCAAGTGTGATGGCACTTTCTGCCAGGGTGCTAATTACTCTCCCCTGAGGCCATGGTTTTATTGATCTGGACTCTTGGCTTCTGGCAATTGGATTGAGGTCACAAAACTCATTTCATGTAGTTCTTGAACTCTGAATTAAAGGTGTATGTGTACAAGTGCTATTTGTAACCCATTACTCTGCTAAAACTACACTAAGTCAGTGCAGTGTTAAGACAATTTAAAGCTGCTGCCTGTGTGCTAACCATTCTCTTAACCCCATGGTATTAACTTTTGGAAACTGGAGGAATGCTGTGTCACTGCCTCACTATGGAAGCAGCACCTTAAAGAGGTGTTGTTTCTGAGAATGACATCTTGGTGTCAGCAAACACTAGAGTTACATGCTGTGTCATTTCAAAAAGTACAGTCTTCAAAGAAAGGTCTCTCAGGAAATCAATGGAAGGCCATAAATAAAAACTTTGATGTTATTTGGGTAGGCAAGTCACTACAGTGACCACAATTTTCAGCTGGGAAATTGGTCATACTGTCATTTTGTCATGATCTGATTTTCAGAATCACTGCTGGCAACAGTTAAGTTTATTATTCTACATTTGTATATTAAGATCTATTTTGTATTATTTATTGCTTAATATATCCTGCTTCACTGTTCATTTCCCATCCTTGCTTTGAATCCTGTTTAATGGAATCCTGTTTTGTTTTGGTTGGTGTTTTTATTTTGCTTGGAAATTTTCGCCTATAAAATGGGGTTTTAATTCATCTATGTTTAAATGTCCACAATACCATTATAAATTGATCATCTAGATTCTTGTATGGTCAATTGTAAGAAATATATTTTGCATGAGGTTCTTCTGTCTTGTCTTACATGTCTTAGGATAAGAATAATGGTGCTGTAGAATTATCTGGGCTTTTTTTTCCTACAGACCATAAAGGCACCTGAAAAGAGGCTCTCAAATGCAGATATTGTGAGATTACTTTTAAAAGAAGAATGTGATTAATAAATAAATATTTTACAGTGATACCCTAAACCAGACATTTCTAAGTGTTCCCTAACTACTGTATTTTGATATTTTTGTATATGAGCATGAAACTTTAGAAATTCTGACAGTAACTTAAATTTTTAAAATGTTATGGTTATATCAGTGAACATGGACTAATAAAAATAGTCCTGAGCTGCCTGTAAAATTGATAGTCCCAGCTCTGACCTGCTGGAAACCAAAAGTGTTTAGTTGCTCAACATGAAAACAGCATGGCTTCTCTTGGTGAAAGTTCAGCATGCCTAGCTGGACTTCACAGAATTCGTTTTGTCAGAAAGCTACTGGCAAGTGCTGCCCATAACATGCTGCTTTCCGTCCCCAGACTGCCCTCACACTGGCTCTACATTCTGAAACCCATGAGGAGAGATGCCAGAGGGCAAAGCACATTGCTTTGTGCAGAAGAAAAGCATAAAATGCTGCTAAACCACAGTTAGTTAAGCCACTTTTTTTTAAGGCTGTAGAAATACTAACAGCATATAAATAGGGTGAGCTCCAGTGCATTGTACAACACGTTCTGTACTCCTCAGGATCATTCTGGATTGATGCCATTACAATCTTACCATTTATCATTATAGAGTATGAAAATAAAAATTCATTTACATGAAAATTTCCTCTTGTTTTTTCTTCCTTGTGAAAATCTGACTGCAAAATTCCTAACTTTCACTGACATTGGTCCATCTTCATCAATGTGCAAGTCTTCTTCTTTACTCTTGATAATGCAATGATGAGGAATAGTGCATAACTGCTCTTCAGGTAGTAGCCAAAAGCATAACACTTTTTTTTGATGAGGCAAACATGGTATGCTAATCATGCATACTTCTAAAACACATGGTAGCAACTATTATTATCTTTAAAACTTCTCTGTCTTGACGATAACAAAAAAAAGTCATATTTCAGAATCCTTATAAAGAAGAAAATATCTCTTCCTCATAAAGCAAACATAACCTTCAATGTATCATTTCTAGCCTTGAAATGTCTATGATGCACATTAGCATATTGCGTCCAAAATAATTTTCACAGTGTTGTTTAAATAACTGATTCTGTTGATTTAATGTTGCACTTCTGTCAATCTTACACTACAGCATCACCAGTTATAACATCAACCATTAACTGCACAATATCATGAAACAGACAGCCTGGCAACTGAACTTGATGATGAAATATCTAATAACTGGTAGTAATAACACCCTGCCATATATTTTACAAGGATTTAAAACCCATTCTATGATTGTCTTAAAGGGATAAATGTTTTTTCTACCTCATTACTACAAACTGATATTTTTACTCTTATGACTCCACATGATTACTTCCAAGGACTCATGTTATCTCATGCATCATGTACTTTGATGCAGGTTATATGCAAGTAATAATACTTTGATAAGGGAAATCAAAATCTCAGTAGGTTTCTTTTACTTAAATTTGATCAGATATATCTCTAAGAGTTTTAACAAGCAGTGAAAATCATAATATGATCAATAACTGTCACTCCTAAAAGTAGGACTGAACTTCTTATTCCAAAACTTGCTGACTTTATGAATAAAGCTGTTGCGGTCTGGAAGATTATTCATATGCATGAGTTAGGTATGTACAAAAGTATCAACAGAATCAAGGTCATAACTTACTGAATGAGCCTTTTCCTCAGTTATTTTTGGACCACAAGCACATTTTCCTAAAGCTTGAGTTGTGTCTACTGCATTTGCTGATGGCCTCCAAGACAAATTTTGCTAAAACTGCAAAACGGGCTCAGGTTGCCTTGTGCATTCAGTTGAGAGAAAGTCTGCAATGGCTGTTAGATTATCTGAAAAGACTGTCTGTCTTTTCTAAAGTAACATACTTTATTGCACAATTTGCAATATTATGTTCGAAGTCTCTCCAGGAACACCAAACCTGCTGAGCATAATTTCAGACCTTAGTAGTACCATTAAAAATAAATGTTCTATTGACTATTCTACCAAATTGCCATTACAAAAAATGGCAAGGTTCATCTCTCTGTGCTACCCTAAAATGTCTGATCTCTGTCCCACTTAGTACAGTGATTCTATATTGAGTTGCCTGATGTTTGAAGACTGTGAAAGAAAACACAAACAAAAAAATCCTTTCTGCATTTAAATCTTTGAAGTGAATGCTCAGGCAGTGAAAAGAAAATATGCTACTCTGCTTTGCTTTACCAAGTCATATTACTTCTCTGCTTAACAACACTAATAAAATAATGCAACCATGATAACCTAGAGAGAGCTCTAGTGTTAAATGTATGTCTGAGTCTTTCTTGTGGTATGATTTCTTGACCTTCTTCCAGGTCTCTCATATACGGTGTGTCACTAATTATTTACATCTTTTCCAGGCTGTCTGTTCCACAGACTATCAAGTTAGTGAAGTGTTTATTTTTGTTCACTATACGAGCCATTGATATATGGGATTGGTACCTAGTGATATATAAATGCCTGGAGTTCAAATCCATTTTTGTGTTTGACCTTCATAATGTGAACAAGTAGATATAGTTAAAGTTGATGAACTATACTGAATGAATTATATTTAGACAAGTAAATAGGTCTAGGAAACGCTTCATTTTCCTTGGATTTTATGACTATGGTTGTGTGCTCTTTATGCTTATTATTCTCAGCAGTTTTGAGAACTGAATGTATGTACAGCCATATTTTTGAATTATGCAGCTCATCTAACTGAGGGTAAAAATACATGAGGACCTAAGAGGCAAGAGAGATTTTTCTGCAGAGTGGTGTTCTCCACAGTACAGCAATGGCCCACTGAAATCTTCATTTCACTTTTTCCTCCTCTCTTTATGTTACAGACACAGGAGTGCAGCTATGCTGGGAGGACTTGATAACATTGGCTTACTCTGGTCCATATCTCCAGAATGAATTGTGCCAAATTTGCAGACTATACCTGTGGCTCAGATTCTCAATGGGAATTGGGAAGATCTGTTTCAAGAGATTTCCTCTTAGAAGAATGCTGTCCAAGGATCAAGATATTTGCATTTCAGGAAATCTACTGTTTAGAAGGACAAATTAAAATAGCACTGCAAATCCTTTCTTAACATAAAGGAGGGAAGTCTCTCATTGCTACATTTTGTGTGGCTGCCATTATTCTCCAGCGCCTTAGGTAGCATTTAGGCTCTAGATGTTTGAGCTGCAAATTTGGATTCTCAATATTGCCAGCTTCTCACAACTGTCCTGAAGTACTGAACTTTGGCAATTCTATTTCAGCATCTAAATACCCCTTTTTTGGGCATGTGTGGTAGAGCCCCAGTGTTCAATGAAATAAGAGGTCCTTGGCTGCAGTGTGCCAGGCCTTGTGGGTTGAGCAAAGGGAAGGCTCAGAGAGGCCACAAAAGAGCCCTTGTGGGGCTCTGGATACCCATACACCTTAAAATGCTTTTATCCTGAAATCTCTTTGTGCTTAAATCAATGTGTTAAATTTATACTATTAAACTTGTGTTCCTCTGCTAAACTTAAAGCCAGGCTTAAAGGAAACAAATAAAATGTAATTTTTTAATGCTTTTTAAATTGTACAGTTGCACTTCTGACTTGTATCTGTGCTCTAGCTTTATCTGGTGATAGGGAACTTGTTTTGTGTGGAAAAAGTAATAATGCCAGTCAACTAAATATACTTAATTATCAGTGATTTGCTCTTCCTAACCCAGTACATCTGCCCAGAGTGATATGGAATTGCCACCCAGAGCGTTTTATTCACTCCAGTGCTCCATGCAGGAGGAAGGAAGGGGTCTCCAGTGATTTAAGCATGAAATCTCCAGTAGGAGACACTGCCATGCAGCCCTCACCACATCATCTCTCGTCCCTCATGGGAAGAGAGCAGTCCTCTGCTTCTGCCTCCACTCTCTAGAAGCTCTCTTCATAGGCCTGTTTTTCTTGATAGCTCAAGAGAAATACAGCTGGATTATAGAATATGCTCTTTCAAATCTAGGAAATATCTCTACCTTAACTGATACCTCTCACCTCCAGTCTCATCCACTTCATTTCCCTTTTCCATGGTGTCTGGAAAAGAGACCTCCACAGGTGTTTTAGTAAGCAGTGAATTTCTTTAGGATGATTTGTACAAGTGACTCATCCTTGCTTGTTATGATATCACTAACATTTTTTCAGATGCTGAGATAGGTGTCTCCCTGTCTTGCAAACTGCAGGGGAATACAAATATTTTTAAAATACACTTTGATTAAAAAATACTAATGTAAGATGTAGTTATATTTCTTGAGGCTTTTTATCCGATATAATGTCTTAATGCATCATCACATTTTGATCTGAAGAGGCTCTGTGATGCAAATCCACCATCTCTTCAGTTATGCAGTAAAATTACTCATTATACTATCATTTTGTTGTATAACTGAAAAGTTAATTGTGACTTTGCAATTCTAGATTGCTCCTTTCCCTTGTAAACTCTTTTTTTGGTTTTCAGAAGTCATATTAATCATTTCATCCTTGCTTGTGACAAATAAATGCATATTTAATCTTCATGTATAAATAATGTGCTCTTCTGAACGTGCCAAACAAAATGTGATGAATGGTAGGGCCATTTTCAGTTTCTCCTTTAGATTTCCTTGTGATGCCAGTAGACAGAAGGAGAATTGAGTCTCAGTCCCTAGGGATGTCTTACCGTTGTAATGGAATTAATAGAGCTGATAAAATGAATAATTCATGATGCAGAATTTGTTGACAAAGCTTCTTAAAAGTCCAGTACAGACCAGCGAACCTGTGGTTAGGAAGTAGCAATCATTGTTCCACCTCATTTTTGTTGCTGTTTTTCCCTCCATTAAACTGCTGTTATTAATCATAAAATAATGAATAATAACTGTCCTTCTATGTCCTCCCCTCTAACAAAATATACCTTAGGAGGGGTTGGGGAGTAAAACCAAACAAACCAAAGAAGCTACATAAGAAAAGCACAATATACTTCTCATTGAACAGAGAGATTTAACTTTCCTCAGTAAACTGGAATATACATATGTGTGTTACATACACTAAGACCTTCACACTTAGAGACCATTAACAGTACCTGCATGTTTTTTAAGCATTCCACCCCTCTCTTCTCCCAGCACTTTGAACACAACCTGCTTTTCCACAGCTCAGATATGCCTCAACCACAAAATTTTTTTACCTGTGCACTTGGTTTAATCAGGATTGCAATTTCCAGATGGTTCTGGGTAAATAAACCCTCTTTGTTTCTCAGAAAATTTGCACCTCCCATAGAACCAAGAAAACTGACCATGGAGACAGGACAAGGCAGGCCACTGTTTCCAAAGATTAGATGCATACCCCTATCTCAGTTCAGCAGTATTTGTTACTTCATATTGCCCACCAAAATGGCATTCTCCTTCTAGAAAGTGTTGAATCAGTCAGGGAAAACACAAAATGAGGCAAGGATGTGTTTTAAGAAGTGATCATACAGGATTTTGGATATCAAACTGTTAAAGGCACGATGGAGCACATGCCAGAGTTACAACCTACAGTTAAAAGAACCCAACTCCATTATAATTGCACTTCTGATTTTACTTTGACTTCCCATGGTAGCCTACTGGTCAAAAATCAAGGGTGAAGTTGATTTCCAGATACCATAATAGATGAAATGACACTAAATGAGATAATCTTGTTTTTAGGTTGGTTTAATTTAAAAATCTTTTGAAGACAGCAGAGCTTCAGAGGTAATGAAAGAAACCTTAAAATTATACAGTGTTTTAGATGGAATGCATTAGATACATTAAATTATTCTGAGCTGCATGCATTTAGATAATGTCTGAATGGGAGAACTATGCAATTCTGGACCACTTCATCTGATTAGAAAATTTACATTATACAGAGTAGAGCTAATGAGAGACATGAAGGTGGAGTTATATCTCCCTTAAGCCATCTGGCCAACGTACGTGTGTTCTTAACATCTACTGTTCCGCTAGTTTATCCAGAAGGAGGTTAAAAAGGTAATTTTGTAGACTCATCAGTAATTTAGAAGATTTCTAATGGAACAGGATGCTTGAATTAACTAAATTAAGAAGTACAAAGAAACTCAGTGGCTAAAATTCAAACCTATATAACCTAACTTTGAAAACTACATACATTATTAACCATGAAGATAAGAAGCAACTGGAAGAATTTGTATAGGCATGATGGTCACCTCTAGTCTTTAAAGTAGGGTTGTGTTCTTTTCTACAATAAATGCCTTGGCTCATGATAGTTAATTAGTCACCAGAAAGGCTTAAGTTGTGACACATTTTTTCTGTGTAGGCTATATACAGTTTTATTGAATATATAAAAATTTAAATATCTTGACATGTTAGTTGTAAGAAATAAATAATTCATAAATACAATTTGGCAGAAGTGGTGCAGAATATTCTAGCAAAACTGAAAATATATTTACAAACAATATTACAAATATGCAGCCTTCTACCTCTCCTCCTGTGCTCAAGAGAGTGTTTGAATCCATATCTTCTCCATTACCCTCCTGCTGTACACCTCCATGTAGTCACAGCTTGGATCGAGTTCCTGCAAAGCCTGATAATCAGGAATTTGTTCCCTCTGCCCACTCTTTGAGACAATTATGGTCTAATTTAGCCATGTTTTTGCTGACAGTCACATGGATTCTTAGCACAATGGAGGTGAGTCATTAATTAAAATGAATTCAGACTAGATAAAATCACAAAAATACTTTTACTAATTTTTGTGGTTCCTGACAGTATCTTTCTCTTGAATTGCAGAGACATGGATTTGATGGATGGACTAGTTAGTTGGATAAGAAACTGGTTAGACAGTGCCATCCAGAGGGTGGCAGTCAACAGCTCAAAGTCCTGATGGACACCCATGACCCGTGGTGTCCCTCAGGTGTCTGTTTTGGGACCAGTGTTATTAAATGTCTTCGTTAACTGGAACAGACAAAGGGATCTAGTGCATCACTCAGAGAGTTTGCAGATGACACAGAGCTGAGTGGTGTAGCTGACACATATGATGGAAAGGGTGATCCAGAGGGACTGGACAAGCTCAAAAAGTGGCCCTTGGGAATCTCATGAGGTTTAACAGCCCAAGTCCAAGCTGCTGCACCTGGGTCAGGGCAGCCCCAGCACCAATGCAGGCTGGGCATGAGCAGACCCAGAGCAGCCCTGGGAGGAGGAGCTGGGGGTGCTGGTGGGTGAGAGGCTGGCCATGCCCTGGCCATTGGGAGCCCAGAGCCCCCCGTGTGCTGGGCTCATCCAGAGCCCCGTGGGCAGCAGGGCAGGGTGTCGCAGACATCTTTCATGAAAAATCCTTTCTTAGGATTTTTCCTTGTGACAAGCTGCAGTTCAGCAACCAAAGTAAACAATGGTTATCTGCTGCTGTGGAATGCAACAGGTAGAGCCATGATTGGTCTCCTGTGGGTGTTTGGATTTCTTGACCACTCATGGCAGAGCTGGCTCTTGCTCTGTCTGAGACACAGATCTTTGTTATTCATTCTTTTCTATTCTTAGCTTAGCTAGCTTCTCAAGAAACCTTTTCCTTTCTATTGCTTTTTAGTATAGTCTTAATGTAACCTATATCATAAAATAATAAATCAAGCCTTCTGATCATGGAGTCAACATTCTCGTCTCTTCTTCATCCTGAAAACCCTTGTGACCACAGTCACAATTGGTGACCCCCGACTGAGGAGGACAATCATCACTTGGTGAGACCACCAGAGGAGCATTGCTGCACTGGGTAAACCCTGAATGTGTGGCATTGATGGTTGCTTCACAAGTGACCACAGAAGTGGATTCTAGCCAGGAGCTGAAGAACTGAAGATCCGAATTTGGACAGAGTTCACAGCAAGGCTGACCACAAAGGGAACCTTCTGAAAAGCCTCCAGGAAGATGTTCGGAAAGCTCAGCAGCACCGTGCAGATAGCCAGAGAGTCCTGGACACTGTCACAAGGTACTGTTGGTTTTTCCCCTCCTGAAGATGAGGTCAGTCGCAGTTTGTGGCTGCTCATCTGGAGGACTCCTCCCCTAGAGGATGAGGTTCCATTCTCCCCTTCAGAGGAGAAACTTATTGCCCTCTGGCAAAAATGGGGTGAAGAGGACAGAATTCTCCTGTTGGAGGCAGATCTCTATGAGTTCTTTCGATGGGCGAAGCTCTTTGGGTTTTTTACGGATGTGCTATATGCCCTCGATGTGTTTGTCTGGGAGTGTATGGGCTCCATTTTCCAATTCTTTTTATACCGGGGGTTCGGATGCCCCTTGATTTATCCAACCTTTTTGAAGCTCTTTCTAGTCTTGAAACGGAGAGCAGCTGTTTTTCCTTGGATTGCTAACTGCAAGGGGCAAGCCCCGTTCCCCCCAATTCCGGGGGAAGACCCTTTGGAGGGGGACGCTCTGCTGCTTTCCAGCCCCCCCGAACCACAGTGGGGGGGCGAAGTTTCGCCCGCGGCCGAAGTTTTTTTTACTGCGTCTTCGGAGCATGCTCAGACGGAGCCGTTTGTTCCCCCCTCCCGTTGCTCTCAGGGGGGATGGGAGTGGGCGGCGCCGCCCCGGCCAGCGCCACGGGCACCGCCCCGGCCAGCGCCATGGGCACCGCCCCGGCCAGCGCCGCGGGCGCCGCCCCAACCCGCCCCGCGGGTGCGGGCGGTTCCCCCCGCGGCCCGTCCCGCGGCCGCCCCTCCGGGGGAGCCTGTGGGCGCTCCGGCCGCGGTTCCGCCGGCTTCCCTGCCTGCATCTATCTCAGAGACACCGCTTCCCGCGGCTGCGCCGATGTTGCTGGGCAACAGCGATCCACCGCTCCCCCCGGCCGTCCCGCCGCCTTCTGCGACTGCGGTTCCGCGGCCGATGTCAGAGTCCGGCGCAGAAGAAGCTGCCGACCCCGTGCCGCCCCCGCCGCCCCCGCCGCCTCCCCAGGCGGCCCCGCTGCCTGCCCCTGCGGGGACTCCGTTCTCCATGTCCGCGTCAGAGGCTGCCTTGGAGCCGGCGGCAGCAGCAGAGGCGCCTCCTGCATCCAGCGTGACTTCCTCCCCGAGTTTTTCGGGTTGTCCCGGGGCTGCCCCTACGGGGGGAGCTGGGACAGGGGAAGAGGGCGTCAGCCTGTCCTTCCGTGGAGGAGGCATGGCCCGACAGCTGGCTGTGGGCGCAGCGCGACTGCCTGTTTTCAAGATCAGCATTCTTGGCGGGTTGGGGGGTGTTTGGTCCGGGGTTTCCCCCTGGGGGATGCGAATGTCTCTGCCGCCCCTCGCGCGCCCCAGCGGCGATGGGGAGGTGGGTCCCGAAAATTCTGCCCCTGGTCCCCAGCCCAGAGCGGGTGGCGGTGGTGCCGTGAGGCAGATGGGAGGAACACCTGGTGCATTTGCATTGCAGAGGCAGAGGGCACAGCAGGAAGCGAGCATCGCTTGTCTGCTGTGGGGAAAGGACATCCCCAGACCCGAGACGAAGTTTCTCGGGACAGTTTCTGTCTTCCCATTGCCGGCATGCCTCGGTGATTTTGGGGAAAGGAAGCGTTTGGTCACCCCTTCTGCCATTGTACTGGCAGCAGGGTGCGGGTCTGTGCCAATGCAGAGCCTGCCTCGGGGGCTGGGCCTGGGCTGTCTGCCTTGGTTGCTTGGGCCAGGGCCACCTCCCAGCCTCCTGCTGGGTTTGGGGGCTTTGCTTCCCCCTTCTGGTCCTGGGCCACCTTTCTGTGGGCCAGGTCTGGGGTTCCTGATCCTTCCACATGGGCCAGGGCCCCCAAGGGCCTCTCTCTGGCTCCCCTGCTGCTGCTGCTCTTTCCGACAAGACGAAAAAAAAAAAAAAAAAAAAAAAAAAAAAAAAAAAAAAAAAAAAAAAAAAAAAAAAAAAAAAATTGAATAAAAAAGGGTGAAAGAGCTGGCAGCAGCTCAGAGACATTGAGGATTGAGGAGCCAGGGATTGGCTTCAGCCCAAGTTGTTCAATAAAGGGCTGTGGCAAGACATTTCAGAAATTTTCTCAAAATTGTTTGAAGACTGTCAATGGACTTTTGATAAATATTGATGGACCTTTCTGTAGCAAGCCTGTTTCAGGACCAAAAGAAACTTTCAGATATGGCAAAGAGGAACATCTTCAAGCCATGGACTTTTCCTGAAACTCAGCTGCTTGGACTTGAATTTTCTTTGCATTGTTTTTGCATTTTCTTATATTATAGAATTGTTTTAGTAATATGATAGAATTTTATGTTCTACAGGTGAAGAAATTCCCAGTGCATTCCACAGGAGCACTTGAGTGGAGTTTGATTGGCAACAGATAACCTGTCAAGTGTTTGTCTTTTTCTTCGGCATGAGTACAGCAGAGAAAATTACAAACACTTTTTCCTTTTAATTTAACTAAATAAAAAAAGGTGACATGTCGCAGACATCTTTCATGAAAAATCCTTTCTTAGGATTTTTCCTTGTGACAAGCTGCAGTTCAGCAACCAAAGTAAACAATGGTTATCTGCTGCTGTGGAATGCAACAGGTAGAGCCATGATTGGTCTCCTGTGGGTGTTTGGATTTCTTGACCACTCATGGCAGAGCTGGCTCTTGCTCTGTCTGAGACACAGATCTTTGTTATTCATTCTTTTCTATTCTTAGCTTAGCTAGCTTCTCAAGAAACCTTTTCCTTTCTATTGCTTTTTAGTATAGTCTTAATGTAACCTATATCATAAAATAATAAATCAAGCCTTCTGATCATGGAGTCAACATTCTCGTCTCTTCTTCATCCTGAAAACCCTTGTGACCACAGTCACAGCAGGGAGGGGATTCTGCCCCTCTGCCCCCTCTGCTGAGACCCCACCTGCAGGGCTGCATCAGCTCTGGGCTCCAGCACAGCAAGGACAGGGACCTGCTGGAGCCAGGCCAGAGCAGGCACCAAGGGGATCAGAGGGATGGAGCAGCTCTGCTGGGAGGAAAGGCTGGGAGAACTGGGATTGTTCAGCCTGGAACAGAGAAGGCTTTACAGTACATGAAGGAAGCCCACAGGAAAGACAGAGAGAGACTATTTACAAAGGCCTGGAATGACAGGACAAGGGGGAATGGCTTCAAATTGACAGAGAGTAGGTACCTGAGGAAGAAATTCTTGACTGTGAGGGTGGTGAAACACTGGAACAGTTTGCTCCGAGTAGCTGTGGCTGCCCCAACACTGGGAGTGTTCAGTGCCAGGTTGGATGGGGCTCTGAGCAACCTGGGATAGTGGAAGGGTAACCCTGTCATGGCAGGGGATTGGAATAAGATAATCTTTAAGGTCCTTACAACCAAGGCTGTTCTATTATTTTATGATTCTATGAAATAATGACTTTGGGAACTACAGTTTTAAGAATGTGTGGTTATATTTGTAAGATTGCAAGTGCTCTGCCTTAATTTTGTTGATAAATTGTTCTTGAGCTAAAAACAGTAATTTTTTAAGGACAGAAATACTACTTTTCTTCTCTTATAATGCATGGGACTAGAAGTTGTTTTGCTCTTTGGCTATTCATTTAGCAAGGTTCTCCTTTCACTGCCCTTTCTCCTCATGACACAGCTGTGTCAGCTGTCATCTCTCTTCAAATGACACAGGTGAACCTCCTCATAGGCTAGGTGAGATGGGGGATTATCCATCAGCCAAAGAAAAATATGTGTAGGTCAGTACAGACTGAAGAAGAATAGACAAGGTAGCAGTGACAGCTGTGATTTGGATGTGTGAGAAATGACACTGAGGAGTACAAAAAGCATCGACAGCCTGTGAGACTCTCTGCAGTAGCCCACCACTTCCCTGTAGCACTGCAGGAGATACTGTCAGTCAAGCTATCTGAAAATCTTATCCCTCTCAGATCCTGAACATTGCCAAAGCTGGATTTTCTTAGTGTAATCTGTGTGAGAGGGCAGGACCTGAAATGATGATAGCCATATCTGGCAGGGTGCCCTCACTTGGACCTAGTAGCTTCTGTGGGCACAGGAGAATTAGTTTTGTTTTTTTTTTTTTTTAATCTGAGGCCAGCAAGCCAATCAAATCTGGTAGGTTTAAATTAAGCTTTAAATTAATATATAAATTGCCAGATGCACTATCCAAGATTAAAGGTCTCTTTGGAGTAAGTATATAAACACCCATCATCTGCTTTTTTGGCACTGACTAACTTTTAAATTTAATTTTTTTTTCCCTGTAAGTTTATTTTTTGTACTTTGCCCAGGAGATCACAGAAGTATGAGGTATTTCCCTTGAGGAATCACCTTGAAGTATTTAAAAATCTTTACTTACTCCCCCAGAAACCCATGCTACTGTAAGAACATTTCTTGTTACACTATTGCTTCAGGCTTTTTATCTTATTTTTAGGAAGACATTTTATGGCTATTACTCATTCTCTGTTTCTGAGTTAGAAGAAATCTAAAAGATGTATTTTTAAAATCCTTTTCAGGTTTTGTCGATATGCTGGACATATAAATGCAATGAAAGCATGACCGTGTTCAAAATTTGTGCTAATAATTGACTATGGTTGAGACATCTGGCTGAAGAACTGTCCTTCTGCACACAATCAGAGGAAAAACTATCTGGACATTTATTTAAGAGAAAATGATGCAGTTAGACAACCATTTCTGTCTATCTAAGGTTTAGATTTTGATTTTGCTTCTCTCTTCCTTTTCTGCAACTGTTGGACTTCCTCACAAAATCCTGTAGTAGATTATACCTAACAAAGGTATGGGGAATGTATGGGAAGATGTGATGGCTCTAATAACATTTTTGTCACATTTTCTCAAGTTCCCAGTTTGAAAAGCATGTGCAGTCATATCTGCCAAGCTGCATACACAAATGATGAAAAATTTTATCCTAAATTACTTACTTTAAAATCAGGTCTTCTCAACCATGTGTACAGATTGATATTTGAGGCAATTTTTAACAAGTCTGAAAAATACATAAATAACATTCCCATTGTTAAAATTAACATTTTGAATCCTGATCCTTCCTTAGTGAGTCTTGTCTTGTGACCCCTCAGAAAAAAAGAATTCCTTTTTAGTAATGTGATGCCTTTCTTCAGTCTTATTCTAGCCCTCCAATCCTTATTCAGGCCCACCTCAATGGCATCTAAAGGATTGTGCATTTCTATGAAAGAAGTGTTGCTTCCATGACACTCATATGAGGCAAATCAAGAGTTTTTTACAACCCAGACTTGTTTAATGAAATATCTAAACACCTTTTATTTCAAAAGTTGTTCAGCTGGAATTAGCATCCTGGCCATCATGATTCTTGGGGAATATTCATGAGATAGGAGTGTTCTCTTTATATATAGATATATAGAGTGATATATAGACATATTGTTTCATTTATAAGGGGGTAGTTTGTTCTCTTCTTTGACAAATCATAGAATTATAGAATGGCCTGGGTTGAAACAGACCTTAAAAGTCATCTCCTTCCAAGCTCTGATGTGGGCAGGGAGATCTTCCACTAGACTAGGTTGTTCAGAGCTCCATTCTACCTGGCCATGTACATTTCCAGGATGGGGAATCCAACACTTCTTTGGGCAACCTGTGCCAGGGCCTCACTTTGCTCAACATAAAGAATTTGTTCCTAATATCTAGGTAAACCTACTGTCTTTCAGTGTGGCATGATTGGATATGTTATGATACTGTCTGTGCTGGAGAAGAATTGCTCATGGCCAACAGACATTCAAATTGCCCAACCTCTGTTTTGGTATAACATCAAGAAATTTAACTCAGAACACAATTCTAATAAAAGTTTCTGAGATGGTATTTTTGACCTCTTTTTCCCCTGTTTTCATTAAATGTAATCATTAATATGGTAAAAAAAAAAAAGAAAAAAAAAGTCCCAGAAAATCACCCTTTTAAATGCTTGGCTTGTCTCCTCTGTCTTGCTCTAGGCAGTAGCTGAAAAATTAAAGCACAAGGTCTTCTGAGGAATTTTGATTTGTAATGGTTTCTGTGAATAGGTAATGTGAGTTTACAGAGAATGTTGAAATCCCTTCAGGACCTGGTTTGCTTAAACAAAGGTGGAATAAAAAAATTGGTACTAGTAAAGGGCTTACAAAAAAAATATTGTGTCCCCTTCTCTATAATGTGGAAGCTACTTTGGCATATTTTACATTCAACTAAACCACAATAGCTGTGATTTTTTGGCTGGGCTTTTTGTATGTTTGATTTTGGTTTTGCTTTTTATCTTTGAACAAGTCTCTGTCAGCAACCCATAAACTTAGTTTTCTTATATGGATGTAAGATTTTGAATGAAAATTGATTTGAATGAACCTTTGGAACATATGAATATGCCTACTGAACACTGTTATGTTTTAGAAGGGCAGAAAGAGTAGACTGGGAATGAGAAGGCTTAAGGGAAAAAAATAACCAACTTACTCTTGTATAAAGACATCTGGATGGATACCTCTGTCAAATAAAGTCCTTCCAAAATTTATTACAAAAACTACAGTTTTTACAGGAGGAGCTATCTAAGGACTCATAATATAAGATCACAGATAACTATGGTGCACTTTTTAAAGAGATACATTTCATCCTGGCCAACTATTCCCTGTAGGAAGTACATTGCTGTATTCAAGAGAAAGTTTGAGTTTGGCTCAATCTGTTTTGTTAACCAGGTTTTTTTTTTTACTTTTTGGATCATCTGTTGCCCTTTGTGTGACTTAAGATTCTGTTCACTGATCACTGTTTATGTGTAGCTGTTCCTCAGCAGATGTCTTGGACTCTAAGGTCCCCCCTGAGTACAGTATTTGTTTGCATGTGCAACCATTCCCAATTGCAGAAGTAAACTTGCTCTGAAATATGAGGCAAATCAACACTAACTCCACCTGTGCACACTAGGAAAACATTGCACTCACTCTGTATGAAACATACAAGTTAACAAAATGGCACAAAGAAAGATGAGTGACAAGCAAGATTACTTTTCTTCAGAAGAATACATCTATAAGGAATAAGAAATTTGATGTCTTTTTTTTTTGGTTTACCAATAAAAAGGCTACACCAGTTTAGGCAAAAGGCAACAACATGAGCATAAGGCATCAGTCTTGAGAGCATAAATTTTACACAGTAAAGGATGTTCAGTTCACTTCTGCAGTTCCCAGAGAAATATGTACTAACTTAAAATCTCATTAGATTTAGTTCTGAGTTTCTTCAGAATTTCCCAGACTAAACAAAGAAATTAATTATTTGAGTTTGTTTTTTTTTGTGACCAAGTTAAGAGAAAATGACTTCTTCCACTAAATGAAAGAAATGGAGAACTGCAACTAATTCTCTATGTTGTAATGGATTTATGAGGTTCTAATTTCATGCAAACACAAAAAGTGGGAAGGTGAGAAACCTATGTAGTTTTCCAACTGTTATTCATCCAGTCAAACTAATTGACCATGAATTTGTTGGTAGTTGAGCTTTGAAGTGGTACAAAACTAGAGCACAGGTACATATTATTTTAATGAATAGTGATGTGTGAAACAAATTATAGCCTTGTCAACAAGATAATAGTGAATTATATTGCAGCCATGGTTAAGGGAAGCTATAGAAAACATGCTGAAGGTAGTTTCCAAAAGCTGCTAAGGGTTTGTCAATTACAATATTGCTCTGTGAAAACTGTAAAATGAAGAAACTCTACAAGTTCTCATTAATCAGGCATAAAAAATAAGATTCAACACAATATTCATGCACTCTTGAGTTTTTTGTGAATACAAGGCAAGCCTTTGACTGACTTCTGTTTGTTTTCAATAATTGCTCAGCCAATTCTTTCTATGATATATGTTTCTATTGATAAAATTTTTGTGAACATATGGAAACAGGAATGAGGTATCTAAATGAAAAATGAGGAGTATCATTGCCTAATTTGGAGATTTCTTTATTTTACTTTTTTAAATATTTGCTTAGTAATCCTGGTAATTTCTTTTGGGAACGATAATATTAAAACATAAAGCTATTGCTTTATCAGAGAGTTCTAAAATATCCTGAGGTGGAAGGGACCCATCAGGATGATCAATGTCTGACTCCTGGCCCTGTGAGGGACAGCCCCAGGAATCCCACCATGTGCCTGAGAGTGTTGTCCAAATGTTTCCTGAGCTCTGTCAGGATTGGTGCTGTGACCACTTTCCTGGGGAACCTTTTCCATTGCCCAGCCACTCCCTGGGTGAAAAACCTTTTCCTGACACCCATTTCCAGCCTACACCTTCCTTGACACAGCTGCAGACAGTTCCCTGGGGTCCTGTCACTGGTCACCAGAGAAAAGAGATCAGTGCCTGCCCCTCCTCTTCCCCTTGTGAGGATGCTGCCTAACACCAATGAGGTCTCCCCTCAGTCTCCTCTCCTCCAGGCTGAACAACTCCACCTTTCCCAGCTTTCCTTTGTTTGTGTTCCCACTAGACTTTTCACCACCTCTGTGTCCCTCCTCTAACAGCTTTATATCTTTCATTATGGTACCTGAAATTGCCCCCAGAACTTGAGATGAGGCCGCCCCAGTGCAGAGCAGAATGGGACAATCCCCTCCCTTGCCAAGCTGGTGAAGCTGTGCCTGATGCACTCCTTAATCCAATTGCTCTCCTGGCTGTCAGAGCACATTCCTGTCTCACTGGTATAGTCATAACCTGAAAATAGCAAAAATACAGGATTGAACATCAGAGAGATTCAATTGACTCACTTTTGTAAGATGTTGATTTGGTTCTTTACTCAGTTGATTCAGTGATGTAGTGCCTTCAGACTTTATATTACCAACCCTCCTCTTTAAAATTATAGTCCTGAAAACCTGCTTGATCATATTTATTCAGAAATGCTTTGTAAAGGAACAGAGATTTAGACAAGCTTTTGAAAGTAGAAATAGGAAAAGCTCCCCTCCTGTCTACACCCAGGAAAAGTCTGCATACTCAGGTTATCTATTGACAGAACAGATAAACAGATCTCTCCCCAACTGTTACATATGCAACTCTGTTTTATTCTTGGAAAAATAAATTATGGTACATATTGAGAATGCTAAACTTTAAATAAAATATTAGGTACAGGCAGCTTATTGAAACACATTTGGTTACGAGTGGATTTTTATAACTGCTCAGAATTTATATATTTTAATTTCTTATGCTGTCACACCCTATTAAAATGATTATTTTGAAGCATTCACTTTTATGTTAGCCATGACCTACTTTCTGTTGAGTACTTTGGGTGTACAAATCTGGTGCCTATTTCACAAACCTTATTCTCATAGAATAATAGACGTTATCTAGATGCTTTCAACAAAGTTTTTCCACTTTGCTTTACTGTGCCTAGTGAATAAAAGATTTTTATTATATTTTTCAGGAAGATGAGTGAACTGGGGGAGGAAGGACTTATTAGGGAATTCATACTGTTCTTCAGTGAGATAATTATTCTCTATAATTCTTGGGTGGTTTTCTTCATTGGATCATTAAATATCTTCTGTACTGTGGTGGAAGAAAAGAAACAGTAAGAGAATCATCAATGTGCTGCACTGGGTATGAAGAGGAACATAAATAATAAAACCTTAGTAGCTGCTACAATGGGGATTTGAAACACATTGAGGAACCTGCAATCCCTCTTGTTAGTAAGGAAATACAGAAGTCTTGACATTTAAAACAGTGACTGTGTGTCACATCCAGGCACACTTTGAAATACAGGGGTGTGCAGGGTTGTGCTTAAGAAGATGAACAGGGATATAATCACTAACAATACTGGAGAGGGTTGGCACTTTGTTTTGCTGGTTGCTATTTAAATATGTAGCACATTTATTGTCCCAAAGACCTGCTGGTGTGCTTTAACGCAGGCACAAGTTTGTAGTTAACTAAGCTGAGAACAAGATTTGGTGCACTTAGATAAGTGAGGTTTCAGTATAGAAAGCTCAGCAGGCTTAAGAGATATCCAACAGGCATTCCAAGGCTGTGCCATCATTATAATTTCTGAATTTTCAGGTTTCCCTCTCCCCCTCCCTTTGCTGAAATAAGACACCTGATGGTCTGGCTCTCTCCTTCTTGGGGACTCTTGGCTGCCTTTGTTCACACTCTGGCGCCACTTCCATTGAATGCCTCTGCTGACAGTGCATTTCTACTTCTTGAGCATGCCTTGTATCAGCTGCAGCTTCTCCTCTCCTCTCTGATGTCTTCATACACTGTCTCCTCTCACACTCTACTCTTGAATGCTTTTTCTGGGCTTGGAGCACAGCCACAAATCAAACCTAAAGCAAGCAAGGCAGTTGCCATGAATAATAAAGGAGTTTGCAACATGACCTAAAGGATATTGAATAATATCTTTGGATTAGAAGTTCCTCCTGGATTACTGCTTTAACAGTAGACTGATTTTCTGAAAAAGCAGGAGCTGCCTTCAGCAAGACCCCATAGAGGGTAAATAGCAATTTTAATTTTATCTCAGTTTTTATCAGGTGAATGTTAATTTAGTTTCATAGCTTTTCCTAGTCCTCACAGCACCAATCAATGATGATTTAGAAGCATTAAGGTGAATGTAGATGAGGACAAAAAAAGAAAAGCAAGTGGCATGTAATAAAGAAGCTGTGAGCTGGCCCGATTCAAACTAGTTTGTGTTTTTCAGTGTATAGGGACTGTTGGTTTTGGAGTTGTTAAGAGTGGTGTGTAACACAGCAGGGGTAGGTCAGAGACAGAGATGACCACACACCTGATGTTCATGTGGTTTATTGGTTGAACTCCTCTTTACAAGTGGGGTTTGCCTGGATAACTCACTGGTCTGATCTTTGACACCACCCAGCTCCCAGACCCGTGAGATCTCTGCAGTTCAGGATGGATTGTGATTGGTTGAGGTTCCTGTCAGTCAACCCAGGGGCTGGTTTATGGAAATAACTGGGTTTCTTAGCCAAATTAATTGCCCAGTACAAGCCAGCTTGTACTGCGACTGAGGTTCTACTCTTTTAGTTCACAGTAAAAAAAGGAACTATGAATGCTGTGACTTCTTTTGTAAGACAGAAGATTTTGAAAACATACAGAGAATGGCACATTTGATCTATTCACCAGAATTGCAAACACACAAATCTCCTGGCACATATTTTCCAGAGGGTTTTTTTGATTGAGGCAGTTATGTAATTTCAAACAGAGATGAGAGAATTTCTGAACTGCAAGAAAGTTTTATTTCTGTATTACTTTAAATCCACACATGAGCTGTCAGAATAAAAAAAAAAAATGTACTCTTCAAAAGAGTATGCATTTGATGAATTTTGGACTCAAAAGGAAGAAAACTTTTTTTAATAAATTTGACATTATAGCAGAATAACTTTAACTTGCACACAAATTTTCTGTATGTCTCAGTTTGAAAGACAGTTGTCTGCTAAGGAAGGCAGGAGCCTCCCTTGGAATGGAAAATATAAACCCCTTCCCTCTGAATTATTGTAATTTTGTAATTACAGTGCAGCAAAAAGCTCGGAGCAGCACTGAAGAAACATCAAGGGTGGGGCAGCGGCGGCCCAGCTCTGAGAGGGCAGAGAGGGGCAGGCTCAGGATCTCAGGCACCTGAGCAGATGGTGATAGATCCCTTTTTTGAGTGGGGTAGGTGTTAATAAGGTCCCAGTTCAGTGGCTGCTTTCACAGGCAGAGTCTCACCCCACGGCAACAGAAGCAGCTCTGGGCTGGGTTTTGGTGGTTTCAGTGAATTCCCTTCCTCAAGCAGCAGCTTTGACCATCCTCCTCTGAAGCTGAGAGAGAGAGAGCCAGCAGCTGCCCCAGCCCCATCCATTACCTGACCAATTCTTGCAGTATCTCTGCCTCTCAGAGAGAAGCTCCCAGATAAGAGAAGTGCAACCAGATGCCCTCCTACTCTGAGCTTGGCCACTTCTTTTGTTTGTTTTAGGTATCCAGTCATTAGTGTTTCCTAGCAACTTTTGGGAAAAAGTTCTATAAGTAAAAAGGAACAAAAGGAAGGAAACCTAACCTTCAACACCTTAATTGATGATAGCTATGATTTTTGATTTTTTTAAAATTTTGTTTGAAATTAAGAGTGGATCTAGGAAACTTTTGATCTTGCAACCTTAACTTAGCTTGCAGTAGTTGTGCTAGTGAGATACTAGGAAAAGATCACAAGGAGATCTGTTCCTTTAAACAGTGGCAAAAAAGGTTGTAAAGAAATTTCTTGCAGATCCAAAGCTTTTTGACACATAGATCTGTGTTTCTGCCTTTCATTGTGGTCTAATACGAGACAGTACATTATTCTTTACTTGCCATTTCTATATCCCTTTTCACTGGATTTATTTTCCTGATGGCTTTTTTGTATCTTTAAATAAAGACAACCAAAACATGGGGCAGATATTTCTTGCACTTCTCTCTGATCTTACAGTTCTAAGAAATACAGGGGGGTTTGTTCCCTTTCTCATTCCCTCCCTCTTTTTCAAAGGTCTGTAATTTCACAAGGCAAGGAAAAATACAAACAAAACCTCTTCAACTATGGCCACATTTTCCCTCTTCGTTCTATGACAGCAATGAGATTGTGTAGACTTAGCTCAGAGTGCACCATACATGCAATGTATTTCTTGTCCCCTTGTTTTTGGCAGGCAAAAGTTAGAAGAGCAAATGAGAAAGACGTTTAAATCATGGGACACAAGAAGTGTCTGAGAGTCCTAGCTCAAGGGAAATTAAATTCAGCAGCCTCACTACTGTTCATTCTCACAATCTTTAGCCCAGAGTTTACATTAAAAAGAGAAACAGTAGTATATAAGATAGTGCTGGGTCAAATGAATATAACTTTTTTTTTTTCATAATGCTAATACTAAAGATTAAAACTAATTTTTACTCCACTTCTAGCATGAACCATGGATTTAAGGAATGCATTGTGTCATGAAATTTCTCTGCCTGGGTGTTTAAGTAGGCCTACATTTCATGCTAGGGAAGGACAAATCCAACTATGTAGGAGAAAGAATCTTCACAGAGGGAGGCACTTCAGCAGGAGAAGGGATGCTCCTACAGAGAGCTTCAGGGGCAGCTGAAATGAAGAGGGGTGTTTTTCATCCAGAAGACAAATTCAGCTTAGAATGGATGAGTGATTCATTTAAAAACTGTTTTCATGTAGGAGCAGAACAGCAAAGCAGCTCTGGGCCTAGTGTGACTGCAGAAGCTGAGCAGCTGTCAATTTAGGTTTAGAGTAAGGTCAAGATCTACATAGAGGAACAATGTATTTTGGTGAACGTTGCTTTGTGAATCAGTAAAACACAAGAAGCAAAGAAGTGGGGAAAAAAGATCATCATACAATAGGCAGTAATTGCTTACAAGGGTAAGGACATACCCTGTGAACTCCTTTGCATTGCTGAAGTTTTCAGCAGCTACTGTAGGGACTTTGTTATACAGGAAATGAACCTTGAATCAGCTCTATTTCAATTCCAATCACCTTTTTATAGAAAATTAAAGAAATGTGAAAGATATTGAAGAACATGAACAGAATAAAATTCTTGTGAATCAACATAATCTTCTAGTAGCAAATTTATTTCAAGAAATTCTCAGAATACTTGAGCTGTTTTCCACAGGTCTCCTTGTTTAGTCACTAGAGAAATGAAAATAGTCAGAACCATGGCATATGGAATTCATTAAGAAAAAAAAAAGAAAAATTAGAAAATCCAACAAGTTTTTTATGCTGAAGTAGGTATTTAACACAGTGGAATGGTGTCTCAGCTAAAAAAATATGTGGAAACGAAACACATCAACTATGTAAATATTCAGTTTGCTTTGTTTACAGTTAAATTACAGTGTGAGAACTATTACTGGTTATTTCTGAGTAGTATTGACAGTAAATCACTTAGGACATAACGAGAAAAGTGGCAGTGTAATTTTCTAACATGCCTAAGTCTGCACAATAACTGATGCAAATTCTGCAGCACTCCACATTTGCCCAAATGTAAGGATCTTTTGAATTAACATTACAGAGAGCACAATTTGCAGAACAGGGACCTGGCTTTTACTTATTGAAAGAAAATTTCAAGAATTCCATTGACAACAGAAGGGCAAATCTTTGGGCTTACAGACATTTTTATTGAAAAGGACTTGCAAATGGAGTCTTGGAATTCTCCTTTCCTTAAATCAGGCAGATGCCTTTTTTTGCCATATATAAGAATCAGAGAAAATCTTCATACTTCAGCTTTTTTTTCAGCTTGATAATACCATTTCAATTGGATATATAATTGATATTTTCATTGTTTGTCTAATGTTAAGTGAAATTAAAAGTAAACAGAGTAGTGTATAACATCAGCTTTATGTAAGAACAGCCTGCAAGCAATGGTGCAGCTACAGCAAGATCCTCATCAAAGCAAACAAGATTTGTGCATTGCAGACTTCTCTGTTTCATCCCAAAGACACAGACAGCCAATATACCTATCATTTCAGTGGTCACCAGGCCACATCCCATTTGATCTGAAATCTCATCTTTAGAAAATCACTGTAGTTGTTTTGATTAAATCTAATTCCTCTCTGAACCAGTTAGCTGTGTCACTAATTACCTTATTTGTTATATCTTTTATTTGATTGCAGCTATCTAAAGTTACCTTCTAATCTAAACTGTATCTCTTATCTTTTTGTTTGATATTTGCTTTTATCTTGTCTTTCTTTGATGATACTCCCTTCTACAACCCCATCATTCAGAGTATCTTTCCTTACCATTTCCCTCGCAGGAACATTGCTTACCTTCATTGCTTTTCTATAATTTCCTGTTATCTCATTGTACCTAGGTAATTTAGCTGGGTATTTCCTACTGGCATTACCAGCCAGTGTCACAGCTTCTCAAGGTTCAGTGTTGAGCAACTTTCTGTGTAAAAATTCCTATGTTTTATCAGAATTTCTTGTATCGCAATTTGTGCCCATTGCACAATTTCTTCTTTTCAATCTGCACCTCTCAGAAAAGTCTGCCACAAGTTTTTTCCATATTCTCCTGCTGGGTAACTGAAAAGATATTTGATCAAAATTAACCAACGCCTGTAGCAATGAATCTTTTCAAAGAACTACTTGTGAGCAATTAACAAATGTGCTTTGAGGAATATTTTTAGCAACAAAATATATATAGAAGTAATCTTATCATTTCTGGATTTTATTTCCCCCCTGATGTTTGGAGAATGTATTGAATGTTTTGTTTAAATGATTTGGTCTATGAATTTTGTAAGCATTTCTGTAAGAGTGCTGCTTTTACAGCAGGAAGAGATCATATGTTAACAACTTGCAGCTGCTGAGTGCTAGTGCTCATCCTAAACACCATTTCAGAATTTCAGTGCTGAAATGAAAACAGTTTAAGAAGTGAAATGTGAGTGACAGGCAGTCCTTTAGATATGAGTATCCCAGTATTTAGCTTTGAAACAGAATGGTTTGCAAACTTGCTTTACACCATTTCTGGCCTCCCTCCTCTGACATGTCCAGAAAATGTCAATTGAGCTGGGAGGGTCCAGAAGGTAAGTCCTATGAGGAGCAGCTGAGGGAGCTGGGGGTGTTTAGCTGGGAGAAAAGGAGTCTCTGGGAAGACCTTATCACTCTGGTGTAGCCAGGTAGGGGTCAGGCTCTGCTCCAAGGTAACAAGTGATAGGCTTCAACCTGTGCCGGAGGAGGTTCAGGTTAAGTATCAGAAAGAATTTCTTCCCAAAAAAGTTGTTAAGCATTGGAATGGACTGTTCAGGGAGGTGGTGAAGTCATCATCCCTGGAAGTATTCAAGAAACAACTGGATGTGGCACTCAGTGCTATGGTCTGGTTGGCAAGGGATGGTTAGCAAAAAATTGGACCAAATGACCTAAGAGTTCTTTTCCAACCTAAATAATTTTGTAATTATGGGATTCTCCTGCTATAGCAGATAGCTTCCCAGTCTCACCGAGGTGAACACTGGACTAGAACCTCCCGGGATGCTGCTCCTTAGTTCCCTTGTGAGATAGCTGGCCCTGTGAACTATACAGCATATCTATGAGGAATATGTTTCTACATGAAAGGAAAGAAAATGAACAGCCAACATCATATTACTTCAGTTAATTCTTCTAGGGATGTGTCTGAGAGCAGCTTGTACACTGCTCACCCTCCTTTCCTGAATAAGTACAGAAATGAATCTTGGAACTCTCTTTATGGCAATTCACAGCTTTAGATTACACTTGCTTGTGGAGTTTCCTCACCTTCATGAACTGAGCTGAGTTTTGTCTCAGTAGCATATACTTAGTACTAAAATGTATTTTCATTATTCAGGAATATAATTTAAAGAAATGACAGACATTGACATGTAGTAGGTTTAGTTTTTAAATTTTGCTCAAGAAAAATTATATTATCAGATACAGAGGAACACATTTCAAATAAAAAAATGAACATATTGAGGTCCATAATCTTGTAATTTGCATTTTTTTGACATTTTCTATACTGTCATTGCTAATTTCAGCATTTCTAATTCATACAGAAATTATATTTCATTTTGAATCACCCATACAGATGTTAGCATTAGACTGTGCTATTATCATGCAGTCATTCAAAAGATGATAGGCTCAATGGTGTCACATTATCTACCTTTCTAAATTACTGTGACACAGTTCTTATTCTTTCCCAGCATATTTTTCTTGTTCCTTTTCCTTTGCTTCTCTTAAATCCTTATATGGTACTTATCATAGAAATATTTATGAATTAACATCTATAGTCTCTTCCTTTTCATAGTTTTTACTTCTAACTTCATGATTTTTAAGATTTTTTCTTAAATGCTTCCAATTTGATCAATTGCTCACCAAATATAAGTTGCGCTGTGCAATGGAAGACACCTCAGGCATAAAAAGATGTCAGCAATCTTACAAAAATAAGTTATTTATTTTGTTTGAAATGCAATAGATTAAATATGTTGGTTTACCAGGTAGAAACTTGGTTAGATGAAAACTGACTCTACTAGAGGGAACAGAATATACCTTGAGGCATCTGGGAAAAAAGAAACCTGACAGTGCAAAGGTTGATGTCGGTATCATTCCCCTCCACTACGAAATTCAATGTGCTCTCTGAGGCACTTCTGGTCTGGCTGGCTAAATTGGACCAAAGAATATTTCCTTTTGTGTCAAAATTTATATCATCATGATCCAAATTTTAAACAATGTGTAATACTTGAAGTGATGGCATTTTCCCTGGATATAAGAGGTATCACTGATCACTGAAAGAGAGGAGAAGCTCTGTCTTCTTTAAGGTATATCACAAAATTACAGAATGCTTGAGAATGAAAGGGACCTCTGGAGGTCCAACCCTACTGCAGGGCCACCAAGAGCCAGTAGCCCACCACGCAGTGTCCAGAAAATTCTTTGGTGTCTCTAAGGAGAGAGACTTCACAACTTCTTTGAACAAGTTACACCTGTGCTCAGACGAAAAGTTTCCTGATGTTTAGAAGGAACATCTTTTTCACTTTGTGCCCATTACCTCTTGTCCTGACATTGAGCTGCACTAAATAAAGCCTAGTTCCATCCTCTTCACACTCTCTCTTCAGGAATTTATTCACATTTATAGGACCTCTTGAACCTTCTCTTCTCGATGTTTCATTCCTTCTCGTAGTTAGCATATACATAAAAAATTGGTAACATTAACTGTAATAGCTTTATTATCTTTTTTTTCCTTGCCCAAAGTTCAGCTTAACAATTTTTCCTGTGTTAGACACTACATAAGTGAAAGCTGACAGGGGAAGGTGTAATACTGCTGAGTGACTATCAGGTGACAGACTGACGTCTTCTGCTGTTTGCCTGAAAGTGCTAATGATGATTGAACATCATTGCCATGCTAAGGCTTATATGTGAACTCCTGAATGCTCAGCAGCCAGGTCTCTTGACATTTTTTTACAACAAATATTGTAAGAATATTTGTAACTATCAAAATAATACAACATGGATAACAATAATAGGCACCCTGGGTTCATGAGTTCTACATGGATATTAAATTTTCTTTTTAATGGAAGTGTCATTTATAGCAGCTATAGTACAATTTACCACTTCCTTTTCTGTAAACTGTTTTGGTTTGCTACAGGATGATATTTTGATTAAGAAGCCAGGTGATGCAAAATCAATAGAAGAGTTCATACTGATTAAACACTGTCTTTGTTACTGATATTTGTGAGGTCTTTAAGAAACAGTTCCTGACCTTTTGCTATTTAATATTGTTATCAATGACTTGGATGAAAACAAAACTCTTATTGATTGAATTTATAGCAAATGCACACAAACAGAAATGAATGTCAAAAAAAAAGGTAGAATTCAGCAGGGATGTGTAGGCGGTTTAGTAAGTGTGATATAAATATACAATTTGCAACTCAGCCAAGTTACATTTTGGTGTAGTGAAGTGTGAATAGAAGCCACATTTTGCAGCTACAAATGTCTTGAAGAGAAGATGCTTTTAAAAAGGTGCAAGAAGTCACACCAAGCATGAACACTCAATACGATTCCACATTAAAAAGGTGAATGTGAGACAAAAACATGAGAATATTGAGTAGAAATTGATTGTGCTATTTCTCCTTAGGAAACTGCTGCTTCTGTTCTGAAATCTTGAGTTCAAAAATTGCATTGATAAATTGGAAAGGATTTATTAAAGGACTGGGAAGGATTCAAGGAGCTCAAAACATGAATTTAGCAAGGGAAATTGTGTCTGTTGTACTTCTAGTTCTTCACAGCTTGATGTTCAGAAGAGTAAACTCTTGTGCTCTCAAGCTTTCCTTGCTTTGTGATGGGATGTCCCACCAATTCCCTGTCCTTGCTAAAGTCCCTGGTACAGGTATTGGTGTCCCTGTCCATTTGTGTCCTTTGTGTGTGGTGTCATGCTACTCATTCCTTTCTTTATATAGTCCAGCTGTACCTCTTCTTGCTCATGTTTGGGAGTTTTGCAGGAAGGGAAATGCAAGTTCTGGACATAGCTTTAAGCTTTTGATGCTCCCAAACTTTCATTCTCTCTATCAAAACCAGCCAAGGGCAATGGAGCTATGGCAGGACCGCAGAGCAGTTAAAATGTTCACTGATGTGGGTGCAGCAATTCCCAACACAAAGCCAAACGCTCACCTACACATGTAGCCTCTCACAAGCATGACATTTCTTGTTTTTCTCCTCTTTCCCACTGTTTGACTATTTGCTCTGGGATGCAATGGAGCTGTGACATTCCCATGGGGTTCTGTGTCCCACGAAAGCTTACAGAACAAGCCAAGTTCTTATGGGTGTTGCTGCTGCTATTCTGCCCTGGGTCATCCCTGCACATCCTCTCATGCTGTTCCTAGTTCTCTGGATTGTCCCAGAAAATTGGGATCAATCTGGCCAGCCATTAGCTCTAGTTTCTGGGCAGATCCTAGGTGGCTTTTCCCTGGTGTCATCTAAACAATGAAACAATTTTGTGACATTCAGCCACATGGTTCTGTCAAGGAGGTTGTGGGAATGGGGAATGGAACAATCTCCAGAGTGAGAATTCAGTATTTAGAGAATTACTTCTTGAAACTGATTGAATGATGAGGTCACCTGGCACCTTAGACTAGTGGATCTCTTGTTAATTTGACAGTTTGCATAGATAATTGGTTTTAATTTCTGCTCTGTTAGTTTGCTTCCATTTTTAAATGTTTTCCTAATTTGTTATTTTTAATTCTGTGGCATTTCATCTCAGACTTTCTCCTCAAAGCTGAGGCACAAAATTTGTAGAGAGAAGCAGAAAAGCTCAACAGTGAGGTGAAATTTGTCTGTATGTAAAGATTCCATAGCATAAATAGAATTCACAAACTCCACACTGATTCCTTCACTCATTAAGTGAGATTTGATTACAGTTAATAGGAAATCATATAACAAAAATTATTAAGAGGACTCTCAAATATAGCAGGAAACTTTATAATGAATTATGGCATATGGAAGTTGTAGATAGACATATTTGGTTTAGGAATAATTCACATTTTAAAATATTAGAACAATTTATATTTCATTTCACCCAGAGAAGTTAAATCAAGAAAGTTGTATGACTTATGTAATAGAAGCAGGCAGATGATGTGGTTATAATTGTCCCCCTCTGCCCTCTAAAGTCCATGAATCCATGAAATAAATGAAAGAGATATTGGAATTTTTTTGTCATATTTCCAGTTTCATCAATGGTGTCGGGTTCGATTTTTCACAATTGATGTTCTACTAGCCATAGTGTCAGCAGAAATGAACCATCCCCACAGTTACCTGACTCCTGCTTTCCCTCCCTCTCCAATTCATATGCCTAGATCTACAAATGGAACAACTTGGTTTTGAAAAGATAAGGTTAAATCACCTATATGTATTCAAGTAAATTTAGTTTTTAAAATTGAATTTTTTTTTTTTGTATTTAAAAATAATTTTTAAATATGTTAGAATAATTTGCATTGGGTTTCAGCCTATTTCACACCTCCAAAACTTCAAAGCTGGTACTTACTCAATTCACTTAATTCCTTGTGTTGGGCTGCAGAACTTCCCCATCCTCATGTCAGGAGCAGCAGCATCAGGAGGAAGGGCCATCCTTTGACCAAATACTTGTCTGATGTTTATTATTCCGTAGCTTTTCTTTTTCCCAAAGCAGTCTCATTCTCCCCTCATTCTTGTCTGTGATATGGGATCCAAGGACTGAAGAGAGGCTGCAGTCACTCTCCAGGAATAAATACTGCTCCAGAAACCAAGTCCCAAACAGGGATCTGATAAATAAATCTCATGGACAAAGCAGGAGAGCTGACAAATTTCCCTCCTGCCCTACAGAACTTTTATTTCTGCTGGAATTGACCTGCTGAATGATTGGCAATCGCTCCTTTGCTGTTTTAGAACTTTGCTGTTCCATCTGTCAGCTGCAAGGGATCAAAGCCCTCCAACAGGTGTTCCTTTCCCTAACCTGTTTCATGGAAAACTATGTTTTGGGGATAGAATCAGCAAAGTGTTTAGAGCTATTGAAAGAGTTCCTTTGGTACAATGATTAAACAAATTCTTAGCACCTTCTGTATGTTTTAGTTAGAAGTAAATACACATTTTCAAATTAGATTTTACAAGCTGATGAGGGGTTATACAGTGAATTCAGATTTTTTCCACAATTATTTCATTTAATTGACAAATTAAACCTAATAATCATGTTTTAGCTTTACTATGTGCTTACATGAAGCACATAGTAAAGCTAAAACATTAAATAAAACTAATTAAGAACCTCATCTTATTCAGTCAAAATAAATCCAAGGATTTATTTCTCTTTCATTTTGAAATTTCCATAAGGGATAATCTAATCTAACTTAATGCCTAAATTCTCATCGCTGTCAATAGACCTTAATTTTGCAAATATATTCCAGGAAACATAAAGAAGTTAGAGACTTCCTACCACTTTTAATTTAATTTTCATGCAGAAAAATAGAGGATCCAACCTTTTCTAATTTTCAGCCTGCTTGCAGGGCACACATTGATTTAGGCCTGTGTTCTGGTTGCTCTTGCTTTTCAAATCTCAGTGGGAATCACTTTAATCTATTGTTAAGAATGATTAAATCACAGAATCTTAGCATACCAAAACGTGTTAAATTAGCAAGAAGAACAAAGTTGTCGTTGTTAAGCAGATAACCTGTGAGCTCTGTGGCACTATTTTATTTATGGACTTTGTTACTCACAGTATGACTCCGTACAATACAAAAAGGGTTTTCTCTAAAGACTAAATTTCAAAGACTTATGTGTCTGTGACTGAGGAAAAGCATTTCTTCTCTCCAGGTACACATTCCTGAGAAAGATTAATAAAGCAGGAAAAAAGATTCTCTTCATAAGAGACCACACTCAAGGCATCTTTTATATTATCACAGTGTTGTGTTTCAGAGGAATGGGAAGGAAATAAATTCCTGTCCCTGGAAACTGATCTATAAACAGTAACTGTCCAGAGTCTCAAGAAGCATAAATAAATGTGCTAATCTTTGCTGGAGACAGTGGTACCATGACAGTTTAGGCTTTGGTGGATCTGATCCCTTAGCGAAATAATGCACCTCCAGTTATTGAAGAGAAATCTAAAGAACCTTCCATAGAAAAAAGATCCTTTAATCTCTCCATGTGGCTCTCATTAACATCCTTTGCAGCTCTAAAAAAAGTTGTTTATTACGTTAGGATACACTGATTTTTGAAAGAATATATTTAGCATTATCTTTCCATTTGTCAGAATCAAAACTCATTTGACACATCATGCAACAAAACCTCAATGAGAAATCAGGAACTCTGTGATAAAAGTGTCAGAGTATGGATGGTTTGTATATGAGATGATTCTTCTAACCTCATAAAATTTCTCTGAAAACATCTTTAAAATCTATTTTTATACTTCCTTTTTTTTAAGGTTTACTGCTACTTGTTAGCAATCCACATGAATAATAATAATCTCCTGGAACACCCTATTCTTTTGTTTGTGTATGCTTTTATAAAATACTGGATTCATAGAAGAACCTTCATTTTAGGTTTAGCTCAAAAAGCAAATAATATTTGTTTTGGAATTGTTCCAATTTTAGTTTTCTTTACCAGAAACTATGCCGCTGAATAAGCATCCTAGCTGTTGGGATTTTTCTAAAAACCACAGGAAAGCAAACCTTTCAAAAATGTCTGTAAATAGATACAATTTATCTAAAAAGGTATTTAGGAAAAATGCACAGATGTAAACTTCTGAACCTGTTTTCATATGCCATTTATTTGTGAAGCTACCCAGATCCCATGGATTCCTTTTTGTTCACTGCCCCAGAACTAAATAAACATATTGCTTCTGCTACTACAATGGATGGGCAACTTCAAGTACAGGAAATATTGTGTGTGTCTGTGTGTCTGTGTGTCTGTGTGTCTGTGTTCAGTCCATGTGGGCATTGCTGAGTCTGTCATGCTCCTGGAAATGTATGGGAAGGGGAAGCAAGGAAAGGATGGAAATGGAACTCAACCTGCAAATTGCAGCACTGACCAAAGGAAGCTCTTAATCATGCTGAAGAGTTGCATCCAATGAAAACGCAGTGTAAAATAAAGGAACAGAACTAAGAGTCATAACCTTCTCTGTCTTTTGGGGGTTTTTCGTTGTTTTTTTTTTTTTGGGGGGGGGGCTTTTTTGTTTTTGCTTTTGGTTTTTTTTTTTTTTTTTTCCACAGGCTTGAAGAATTTAAAATTTTGGAACTAGATGATCTTTAAAGTCTTTTGCAACCCAAGCCATTCTATGACTGTAAATACCCTTCTGCACAGAGGTGCTCCTTTGGGACAAATAAATCTGTGTTTTCTCCTATTTCCAGATTTGCAGCTGCTGAACCCCTCACTTTAGAATGGTTTCTTTTAAGGACAGATCTTGAGAGATAACAAGCAGTACTACACAAAAAAATGCCTTGGTTTTGCAAGTCCTGTGAGAAGCAGCTGAGGGAGCTGAGTTGTTTGCCCTGGAGGAAAGGAGGCTCAGGTGAGACCTCATCACTCTCCTCAACAATTTGAAAAGAGGTTGTAGCCAGGTGGGGGTTTGGCTCTTCTCCCAGGTAACCAGTGACAGGAGGAGTGGATTTAAGTGTTCAGGGGGGTGTTTCTAACTATCCTGCTCTGTTTCAAAATGAATTGAATTGATTTCCCCAACTCAAGTCTGGTTTTCTTATGGCAATAATTAGTGAGCAACCTCCCTTTCCTTATTTTTTTCCAAGAGCCTTTTCACTGTATTTTTTTCCTCTGGTCCTGGTGAGAGCACCTGAGTAAGGTGGCAGTGGCTTGGTGAGCATCAGGTAGCCTGCAAATGTTAAGTCACAGTTAATACCAGGGATTTTGCCCGTATTGGAAATTCTAGGGTTTTTAATAGTAGACACTGCAATTTAACCATCTGTCACAGGTTTACATACCCATACAAATATAAATCTATGTGTGAGGAATTATAAAGTGACAGACAGTGGTACAAATCTGGCAATTTCAAAAGGTCAGAAGTGGTTTGGTGCAATTACACAGAACTAACATACCCCAGGCTGACAGAAAAATTCCTGACAGCATATTGTGTCTCACTATTCAAATATTATGTCAAGTCACACAAGGCATACAGAGGATTGTAACTCCTTCTGGTTAATGTGTCAAGACTTGCGTCAACACATGCTATGTTATTTCATAATGCAACAAACTTATTGAAAAGAAAAAGATATCACTGTGTGTGACAGGCTTGATTCTTTATAATGCTCATCCAGTGACCTTTGAATTACTGAAGCATTGGAAATATTCCTTGTTCTGTTCTACTCAACAGTGTCTTTAACATCAAAAAAGTTTTATTTTGAGGCACCAGATATTTCTGCAGCTGGTTAAAATGGAGATTTTGACATGGAGGAAGTTGTTGAGAAGTAGTTTATGATTTTGAAGTGCAAATGGAAATGGGGATATTTAGCCAAGGGGACAAAAGCAAACTCTAACACCAATCACATTGACAAAGCTGAAAAGGAAATTTAAATATTTGAGTCAAGCTAGATTTCTTCCTCTTATATCATGCATTGCAAAGTGCAGCTGTGCTGTCCACCACAACCTTCAAAATGAGCAGCTGGAGAGTTCTGCGAAAGGAACCATAAATAATTGGTGATCATCTCAGTTTTTATAGAGTGGAAACTCTGATTTTGTTTAAAGCTCTTGTGTGATTATCTTATTATTTTTGAAGGTTTTTTTTTTCACATCTATGCTTTCGGTAGCTAAGTATAGTTACATTTTAACAAGAGAAAACAAGAATATACAGGCACACTCTAACTTGACTTTGGAAATCTGTAAACCTTTAGAAACATTCACATGAAGAGTTCATGTGGAAAAAAATCACAGGAAGAATTTCTTCACTGAAATGGTTACCAAGCACTGGAATGGGCTGCCCAGGAAAGTGTTGGAGTCACCATCCCTAGAAATGCTCAAGAAACAACTTGATGCAGCACAGTGCTGTGGTTTAGTTGATGTGGTGGTGTTTGTAAACAGCTTGGACTCAATGATCTTGGAGGTCTATCCCAACCTTAATCATTCTATGATTTTCTTTATTGCCTCTGGAAATTGGGAGGGATAAAAAATTTGCTCATTTTCTGCCACTGCATTAATCCAAATGATTTCTAGGATTAAATTGCTTAAAGGAACATGCTTTAATTTTTTAAAGGAACATGCTCCAAGACAGTGTTTGTGCTGTCATGCATGCATACAGAAATTTACAGGTGGATTTTTAACATTGGACAGTGCCATGTCCTAGTCACCACCTAAGCCTAAGCCACTGGTGCCTCTTGGTGCTGGAACAACCTATCCCAAACCAATTTCATTCTCCTTCAGAGTGCCTTTAGAAAATATTGGTCGACATGAAACATCCTCTTTACATGCTATACCTTCAACTTCCATCAACACCAGTCTCAGCCACACACCCATAACACAGATAATTTATTTTTCAGGTACAAATAGCTGCATATTTTCCCCCTGGTGTTCCTTAAAAATCACAAACTATTGAACTACATGTCTATGGTTTTTCCTAAGTTAATCACCTGGTTTCTCTCTGTAGGCCACAGTGAGGATTAAAGTTTTCTTGAGGCTAATTAAACCAAACTGTCTTGGATACTTGTCTCACATGAGGACAACTGTCCTCTTGCTTCTCCATTGATTTTAGGAGTACTGAGCAGACTGGTTTCAACCAGGTGTGTATCTTTTAATTATCTTGAGTTCAGTGTCAAGGACCTTGCCTTTACTAAGAAGAAAACCAGCATAAGCTGTCAAAGAATTTATTCTGTCACAGTCTGTTCCATCAGTATATCCCCTGTTAGTAACTTTCTTAACAGAACAATTAATAGATTACCTTTAAAATTCTGATTCTTGAAAATAATCAATCTTCCATAACCATGAAGAATGTGCATACATGTGGTGCTAAAATTTGCTTTTGGTTTCTTATAACAGTGCACACTTAAGAAAATGGCTGGTTTGCTTGTCACAAAGAGATGCTTTACATTATCAATTTTTTATCACAGTAATCAGTCAATATATTGAAAACCATCTTGTCTTAATGTTTAAATGAACTGCTTATTTGATATGGGAGGTTGTGAGTAGGAAGAATGTATTGTGAACGTTCAATTTCACTTGTTTAGTTTTTAGCTATAACTGATTTCAGTGAAATACCCTCCTGAAACTTATTGAGACAAAGATAATCACATAAAGGTGGTTATTTTTGTTATTTTCTATTTACCTGCCTCAGTGAAAGCATCATTTTTATTAATTATATTTTCATTCCTTCTAAAGTTTTCTTCTTAAAAATTTATAATAAAAGAAATTAGATGCTCTCTTTAGTCCTGGAGATGACAAATATTGGTTTTTTTTAATTTTTAATTTTTTATTATTATTTATTTCCAAGGGGCTCTGTAAGGCTAGGATTAACACTTGCCCTTTCCCTATGAAAGCTGTTGGCATTTCCTACTGCCATGACTTCTGCCAGGCTCAAGGGAGATGGTAGGAGCAATGCTGAAACAGTGTCAGAAGTGTTTGGCAGAAACAATGCACAATAAAATACAGTATGATTTCCAGCAGTTTTCCTCTTTTTAATTAATCAAACAGCAAAACCAACCTCATGCTTACTTAGTCTTTTGCTCTATTTCGAACTATTTTTCCTCATACAGACAAAGTGTGCACTCTGCTCCCAAGAAGTCTCCTGAAGGGGAGAGAGGAAGCAGCAAATGAGCTGATAACAACAGCAGCTGGCTGGGTGATGAGTAGGAGTTTCCTGTCTTTGATAAAAGGCATCGGCAGGCATTCATTCTGATCCACATCTCAAAAATGCTGTGAATAAGACTCAATAGCTTCCTACAGCTGACTGGAAACAACCCTTCACACAGACACACACACATACACACACACATGGGGTGTAACAGCTTTGGGGCCAATGATTTACTATTAACCGAGTTTGCCGTTTCTCAGTTTTCTTGGAATGCAAAATTTAATTTACTAATTTTAGTTTAAGAGGGATGTTTTGAGGACCTCTCCTAACTCAAGAGCAACCACTTGTCTCGGCTGTTCAGAGACTCATTTGCTGCTTGTCTGGAGCAAGAGTATTCCTCTCTCACCTATGGGTCTGTTCTCAGGCTGCAGGTGTGGGCAGATTTCATCCTGGGCCACACACTGACACACATGGCTGGCCAACAAACTTCCTGATTTGCCTTTCTTGCTGTGCAAAACAGGAACAAGATGTATTAGGTAGTGCAACAGGAGAGGAATGACTTTGCTGGGATTAAAGAACATGTGATTAGAGCTAATTTTGTTGTCGGTTTTGAGTACTTTTCCCTTTGCCAGTGATCATGGAGAAGATAGACCAGATGATTTGGAAATGCAGTTCAGTTCTGATAGGAAAACAAAACTGCTTTTACAGCTAAATTTTGAGTGCAGCAGTTTCATCAAGAGAAGAGGAAAGGAGCCTCATGCTTGTGCCATGTGTTTTCCTCCCAGCAATATGGTGATTCTGAAATGTTGGCACTAGTCATGAATCATGAAGAGGGGTTTAAATTTTGTTTTGTCTAATTCTGGAATGGTTTTTCACATTTAGTGGAGGCTTTTCATAATGGCTCTAAACAAACCAAGAACCCCTAAAAAAGCTTCATACCTTTCTACCCTATGAAATGAAACCATGAGGCTGGAGTTCCTAAATTTTACCTATCCATATTTGCAAATTTTCTCTAAGCCACCTCTTTGCATCAAAATCCTTGGAAAAGGTCATGTTCCATTCATCTCTTAATGAGAAATCCATCTCCAGTTGATAAATTAGTTCATCTAAAGGTCTGAAACCTGTGAATAAAGAATATGATATAAATCTCACATATTTCTCTCATTATAGTTTTACGTATGTGATTTAAGTGGATGCAATAGCAATTTGTTTTGAAAAGAGACAGCCTCCACAAACTCACTGACAGCAAGGTTTCACTCATGAAGCTTGTCAGTCTCCCCATAACTCCTTGTGTTAGAGCATGTTTTTATAAATGGCTCAGTTTAGGTTCATGCTAAGAGCCCCAGTGCTACTCAGTCTGCTTATTGCATGTCTCTTGTCTATATTTATAGATCACCTGTGCCTTTAAAAGAAATTAATTTAAAGATTCCCAAATTGGCAGAGCATTACTGCCTTTTCCCCCACATAAGTAAAGTCTGTTCCTTTTATAGTTCTACACTGGTCATTCTAGGATGCATTTTGCTTTGATCTTACGGCAACAAGTGTTTTAGATCTGTTTTAGATTACTTAAGCAATAGCTGAACCATGTTTGATTCTATTTCTCACCTTTCTTCTTCACCAGCCTTTATTTGCTTTGAAAAAAATGAGTATCTGAGCATTCCTTTTCAAAGTGTTTTTTTTTTCTTTTTCCATCTGTTACATATTAAATTGTTAAAGTGGGAAAAAATTATTTTTTCTACCAAATTAATTATAGGCCTTTTTGCCCAATTGAGTGAAATCACGTGACATGCCTAAACACAATTCTCAGTTTTCTTTCATTGTTTAATTTCAAGATGCCTACAGTGCAGTATTTTACAACATATTGTCGAATGTCCAGAAAATGTGTTCCCTTGGTATTTGTTTGGTTTTTACCCTAATTTTTCTAAATGTTGTCTGGGATGTATGGCACATCTAGTCACCTACTACTCACAGTTTTTAGAATTCCTTCAAATGGGTGCTAAAAATCTGTGACAAATATTTAAAAATAGTCCAGACTTTGCATATAGTGGCAATTCAGTCTTTCAGTTGTTTTTTCAGTCCATGGATCCATCTATTTGGACATATCCCTGTCTCAACTAACAGTGATGCACTGATTTAGTGATGCACTAAAATTTTTACTATTTCATATTTATAAACAGGACAAGTTCTGGACCAGAAGTCAGTTTCATTTTAAAGAATCTTAAACTTTTTTTTCCACACAAATTTTATGAACTTTAGTAAACAGAAAACATCTGACATGATAGAATGTTTTTTTGCCAAAATGAAAAAAAAACCCCACAATTCACTAGCATGAAAGTCTGCAACAGTGACTAATGTAACACATTTCTTATCATCAAAGGTACATGTTTGGGAACTTTTCTAAAAGGGAATGGAAAGTGGAAAGTATTTTCACTGAGAGGCCGAGCTGACAGCCAAACACAAATGGAATTATCTCTTCCTGTGGAAGGACAGATTGTAAGAGAATGGGGATAGTGCTGAAGGCAACCCCCCCCCGATGAATTGCAGCTGAGCTAATTACCAAAGAGTGGGAACAGCCTTGCCCTTAACAGGTCACAGTTCTGTCCAATGTGATATAAAATAGTGGGTTAGCTGGTTGGGAGTTGGTGCTGTGAGGAGGAAGAGTCATGTGGTTGTGTGAGGGATGGAAAAGGTAAAATGCAGTAGGAAGGACAAACGGGGTTAGGGGGCCATGTAAGGAGCAGGAAGAAGCTGGATGCTGCTGCAGGAGAAAGACTAAGGAGGGAAGAAGAGAAGGACTCTGTGTTGTGTGTAGCTGCCTCCAGGAAAGGGTACAGAAAAAAGGCATGAAGGTTTTTACTGTAGGATAACTGACTGCTGGTAGCAGTCAGTCTGAATCCACCATCATCTTCCTCCTAGGTAGCTGAGGGGAAAGGTTAATTCAGGACAGCTGCATGCATGATTTTACATTTATCCATATTTCTGAATATTTTTTGGGTACTTTCATTAGTATTTTTCTATGTTTCTATTATATATATGACAACAGATTATGATTGTAACTGTATTCATGAAAAGATGCCAGGATTGTGCTGTGAAGTGCATGAGTCATATGCTCACTTAACAGTTTGTGCATTGATTTGGGAAAGAAAATCAAAGTTATTTAAAAAAAAAAAAAGGTGTTTAGACAGCAAATTCTGTATCTTAGGAGCAAAGACTCTGTCAAAAGATCTCTCCTTTTTTGCTCCATGTTCATGTATCTGAGTCTAACCTTTGTGGCAGTAAAAATGTGACTTCCCATCAAGGATTCTTTTGAATTACTGTGACACAGAAATGACTTCATAACAAGGCATGAAGGCTTGCAGCCTCTGGGTACAGGTGTACTACACAGGAGAGAACATAATTGTTAACTGAGCTAGAGGGTTATTTTCTTCTCAAACTCTTACAAACATTCACTGATCCAATTCAGGCTAAATAGGCCACTACAAGACATGTCCTGTTTCATCTAAGCTAGTACAGATAAGCAGTTGTGGATGCCCAGAGTTCATAATTTCTGCAACACAATGTACACAGGTATGTGTGCACATCCATACTTCTAGAATAGGTCACTCTTCTCAAAGAGTTATATGAGCAAACCTCACCTTAGCAAAATTGATGTGACTGTTTGTGCTCTACTTTCCACACAGCTGAAACATAATTGAGGATTCCTGAAAACTGGAATTTTTTTTTTTATTTTTGAAAAGAGAGAAGAGTGCCTTTGAAATGGATGGAGATTAAAAAAAAAAAAAACCTACAGAAGAAGGAGTCTTTTCTATTTATTTTACAAAAGAACTGTACAGAGTGCTGGATTCCAGCTGCACTTCTGTCATTGGCAGCTGCTACAAGGGTCACACTGAAAATGAGCCTTCCCACTTTTAGCAGTGAATGAAGAAGCTTAAAAGATGTTCATTTGTATGTCTCAAACACTGATGGCCAGATTGCTGTGGAGCCAACCAAGGACTGTTGGTAATAAAAACGAAGGGTTGCTAGCAATAATACACTGTGAGAAAGAACAGAATGTGGCTGGAGCAGGGGCCATAGGGAGGTAGGGCAGCACTTTTCTAGGGCAAACATCCTTGTTCTGGCTCCTGGAGATAAATACAGCACAAGGGCAGAAGTGAGGTTGAGAGGTGGGCATGGACCACCTTGAGGTGAACAAGATCACTAAAGACCCATTTTCAGAAGGGTCCAGAAGAACAGGTTGTGCATGAGAACTAATTTGCATAGAAACTGAGAAACATCTCCAGGGTGGGGAAAACTTATCTATAAACAATATCTCATTTAAACCCATGTGTTTGGGCACCACAGGAACCAGGACACACCAGCTGAATCGATGCTGGACCCAGGAGTGAAGATCCTTCTTCCTCTCTTCCTGTCTCCTCCTCTTTAATTCATCAGTCTCTCTCTTTTCCTTTTCACCATATTGCTTTATCCAAATCTCACAGCTGTGTACTTGTATAGGCAGTCAGGGACTAACTTGTACCAATTTCCATGCTGAGTGTGTAATTTACTAATAAAACTTCATAATCTTAAGTGGACCCTTTTGTTGTTCCTTTTGACTACAAACGTGTATGAATCTTGGATGCTCCCTTTCTCTTAAGGGTGGTGCTTCACACTGGTGACATGTTGGAGTAAGAAGATGATGACATGGATGGTTAAAGCTAAAGCAAAATAATAAGCAGTAGGAGGAAGGCAACAGATCCCTTTAGCTCTCTTTGCTTAAACTGTAATGTTCCAAGAAATCTAGGGTAAAAGTTGGGTGCAGGGACCTCACAGATTGTTAACTTTTGCCTTGTAGCTTGTCACCAAACTGAACATGGACAAACCCAGGAGTCATGTTAGGAAGCAGTAGAGTGTTCATTGACATTTTATTGTAACACTAAGTGGAAGTGACTTTGAAAGAAAATGTTCTGGTAGGATTCATCTTTGACAGAACAGGGATGGAAAAAGGCACTCAATGTGTGTATTGGGCCTCTCAAAAACCAACTTGTCTTTTTATGTGGATGTAATGTGGAGGCAGAGATGACACACACTCAGTGGTCCTTGTGACAAATAGCCTCAAGTTTATTCCCTCAGCTCCCTTCTACAGGAGCTCAATTTTCCCTGGCTTACACATGTGATTCATTGAGGTCTTAGCTCTGTCCAGCTCTCTGGTCAATGATACATCTGCATTTAGGGCTGGCTTGACATTGGCTGAGGGTCCCTGTGTAGATTTGAATCTAACCTATCCTTGCCTACCCAGGGACTGCAATGCTACATGTGGAGACATGCTGCTGAACTGTGTGGCCAAGTGGGATCTGGGCAGTATTGTCCCAGGGCTTCTATTTCCCACAGCAGGAAAGAAAATACCTGATTTATGGTTCTCAGATTATGTATTTTGTCAAAAAGTAATCAGTATAGACATTCTGTGCCTCATCCAAAATTAATACTGAACACTATATTAATATTCTCAAAGTATTGCACTGTTATTACATGGCTGAAGTGTATTTTGTCCTCTTGCCTTCTAAAATTGTTAGAATGAGTATTAAGACTATCACAATTTACAAATACTTCTCTATTTCCCTGGATAACACCATTTCATTTTGAGAACCTTCAATTTGAGATAAATGCACTGATTACAATTTAAATGTCAATTATAAGTAGTCTTGTAGACATAATAAAGCAAACATTTGCACTATGTTTGACACAAACATTAACAGCAGAATTGAACACTATCACAAATCAAATCAGTGACCTTCCTCCAATGTATAATAAAGAAATCAAAAGTGCTTTCAGCCTCAAATGGTCAAAAGAAAATCAAGAAGCAATTACTGCAAACATCCCAGTCATTGCACGACTCAGTGATTCATTCAGATTCAGGCCAAGGAGACACACAATAAAACCCATCTGCTCCAAAATATCTTGTAGCTCAAGTTTAAATTACAGTTTTGCTTCTATAAGAAGCTCCTTTCTCTGCTGCTGCGTAGATGACTGTGTGAAATTATACTGATAGCTAAGAAAAAGAGATTGAGACATGGAAAATTTAAGATAAAGAAATGCAGCTGTTTAGTTACATATATTTGCAAGACCATATTGCAAAATGAGACTCAGGGTTAAAAAAAGGCAAGACATGAAAGAGAGATAGCTAATTATATTTGAAGGTGACAGAAAAATGAAATTAAATGACTGCATTGAGGACAGCAGTGCTGAGTAGAAATGAGAAAGTTCAAAGCAGTTGATTCTGATGTAAATTTAGCAACCAACCTAAAGTAAACTTTATGAAATTACGTTTTGAAATCGGTAAAACAGCAGCTGTATCTAAATTATAACTGAATGCTAAAGGAAGTATAACACAGTTTAAAAAAATCTTCTCTGCAAGTTTTAAATCAAGGTACAGGCCAGATTCCAAATTCATTCATCCTTGACTTTGCTTTTGAAATTATATTCTCCTTGTGTTAAAATTCACGATTTTTTAGCAAATTTCAGCACCACCTTCCTCTTAATTTTCCTTATATCTCAAACTTTCTGTTTTCTTGAATTTTGTCCAAATTAGTATCTTTTCACATATAAAATTTTTATAGCATTTATTTATACAGTTTAATACATGTCTATTTTACAGACTGCTTTAAATTGTCATTTTTGCTAAAGTTTTATATATGTATGGTTCCTAATTCCTCTTTAATTTAACATGTTTGAGAATCTGTGTCTGGAAGTCAAATAGTCAACACTAACCTTTGATGTATTTAGACATTTTGTTGCCATTGAATTCTAATGTGACTTAGAGTGGAAGCATGTTTGTCATTCTTTAAGAAAAAAAATTCCAACAGCAACTAGAAGCAACATATAATAATGAAACTGAATGTAGTGAATTTTTATTCTAAAGACAAATAGCATGTAATATATACAATATATTATTTTTTAAAAATTAGCATTTTAAATTCTTAGAGCTTTATTATCTGTTTTGGAACATTTAAAAGACCCTCCACTTTTTCCAGAGAGTTTATTCAGCCCTAATGATCAAGGTCATCATGCCATGTTGTGTGTTATTCTTGTTTAGTTTTGTGAGTTTTACTTTTTGCTTTGGTATTTTGTTGCTGTTTTTATGGTTGTTGTTGGTTGATTGGCTTTTAATACTGTTTTAATATTGTTTCTTTCCTTGCTTTTCTGTGACTGTGAAGACTAGAGTGAAGGTGTTTTCATGACTCTCTATGTCATAGAATCAAAGAATGGTTTGGATTGAATGTGACCTAAAAGAACCTTTAATTCCAATGCCCTGAATTGGGCAGGGACACCTTCCACTTAGCCAGGTTGCTCAAAGTTCCATCCAGCCTCACCTTGACGTTTCCAGGGATGGGACATCCACATCTTCTCTGGGCAACCTGTGCCAGTGCCTGACCACAGTCACAGAAGGTAATCTTGCCCTAATATTTAATCTAAATTTACCCTGCATTAGAATCATAGAACAATTTGTGTTAGAAGGGACCTTAAGGACCATCTTTGCCATAATTTCTCTGCATCATTGTGTCCTCTAGCTTTATTCTTCCTTCTTTGCCTATAGTAAGGGTGAAGACAAATACAAGATGAGTCCTAAGATCTAGTCCACAGTTAATGTGTAGTATATAACGTGTAGTAGCCCTGACAATAAAAGAAATTGTAAACTCTTAGGCTAACTTCAAATGGCACAAGGGAAAACCATATTCTCTCCTGCCTACAGCATATAACAATCAAAAGTTCTTACAAAACCTATGATTTATCAGTATTGCGCATTTCTGCTTTGGGGTTACATGGAATGCCCATTTTACCATGAAGGGATAGAAATAAGAGAGCATAAAACTCTGTTGTATTAGGTTTGGAAAAGCATTATAAAATAAAGGAAAGTATGGATCTCTTGGGATAATTTTACAGGTATAACTGAAGCAAATATCTGATGATCATGGGAAAGAGGAATTGCTGCAATATTTATATATCTGTAGAAATATAACTGAGTTTTACATACAGAGTTGTATGCAAAATTCCTCAAATAATAAGCTACATTTTAAAATATATTTTCTGAGAACTCTTACCTCACTTCTTTTCTCTCCTCTGCATTTCCTCCAACAAGATCAGACTTAAGCCTACTGGTATTTCACCAGAGAGCATCTGGAGAAAGGTCCAGCAACCACAGCATGCACTCTTTCTCACTGACTTCGACTCCCTCTTGCTGTATTTTTAATCAGGCTGATTTACCTTAGCAGGCATATTTTCAAATATTCCAGGAATTTCTAGGAAGCTATTAAAATAATCTATGCTACTGAGTTCAGTCTATCTAATAGGAACTTCTTCATCTTAATGGCACTTTTTGGTATTATCAATCATTATGAACTCTGCAAAGCTACAGAAATATAGATTTAAAATTTGTGAGTTTCTCCACTTGTGAAGGAATTCAGAGACAAGACTACCTATCAAACCAAAACAAAAATTCAGGGCACTTCAGAATACGTCTTGTTATTATAGTTCAAGTTGAAATTATCTGCATCCAAATTGTGGCTAGATTTAAAACAATCCATAAAGGGCAAGAGTACAAGATTTTTTTTGGATTTGAATTTTGCCTGCAATGAGTTTTTAAATGGTTTTTTCACGTGTGCGCATCCGGTATATAAAATATAGTCAGGAATTCTAGGAAACAAAGTAGAGATGTGTATATTGTGCTGAGGGTTGAGAAATAAATAGAAATTATTACATTATTGATTAATTTGAAATGGATCCTCTTCTGTTGTGGTCATTATTTAATTTAATTACTCCAGGACTGGTAAACTCCCAAAATAAATAATATCTAATATAAAATCAGTGGTTTCTGTGGTAGGATGGAATTATACTGACCTCCAAATCACTTTCCTATGGTGTGCCTGTTTTTGCCATGATAAATGTTCAATCAGAGACTATTTCTACAACTTACAGAGTGTTTTGGGGTTTTTTTTTACATGAATATAGGGTGAGTGGTTGTCTCTGTCTCCAAACTGCTCCCTCTGCCTTCACACACAACTACTGTTCTGGATAATTCTTATCTTAGAGAACATAATTTTGGATTTTTTTTTATTAAGTCTCATGTAGTTTGTGATTCTATGTGCCTCAGGTTTGACTTCTAAAGTCTCTTGAAGGCCCTTGGTTTTTGGCAGATTAGATCTGACAACAGCCCCTGAAAGACAGAATATTTACAGTGTTTGTAGATATTTTTCAGGATATTGAACTGGAGCTGCTCTATGCTGGTTGATATATATGCACAGTAATATAAACACCTTGTACATATGATTTTACAAAGATTATACATACGTATATTATATATATATTTATGAGCATGTAAATCATATATGCACACCTTTCTACCAGATAGAACATTGCAGATAGTTATGGAGTGTTTGAAAAATTGATGAGTTTGGCCACTTTCAGCACACTTTTGAGCCTTCGATTGTCAGTTGTGGATGTCACACATCTAATGATTGGCTATTAATCACTTTCAGTTGTCAACAATACGTGTTCAAAGCAGTCAGTCCTCAACACTTACACCCTGAGTGGGCTTTGAGGATCCAGCTCTGGGGAGCTGACACTGTGTAGTTAGTGCTTCCAGTCCCCAGTCCTTATTGCCTTGGCCAGTGAGCTCCCCTCATCCTCTCTTTGTGCTCCTCATCTCCTCTCTGGAAGACAAAGGGATTATCCAAACTGCTCTTGACATAAAGATGCATCTTATTTTTGGGACCAGGGCTTGCTCTTTTTTTTTTTTTTTTTTTTTTTGGTCAGAAATCATTTTGCTTACTCTGATTCTATCAGCACCTGTCCTGTTCATCCTGCAGGATGGTTTTTGTTTCATCACACACCTTTATTGACAACTGCAAGCTCTTAGCTCTTGCCTTGCAGATTTTACTGCATACTGAATATATTTTCCTGCTCACCCAGTTGTAACTGCACCCAACAGTTACACAAATCTCTATTTGCCTCTTTGTGGCTAGGTGTTTTTTTATATATTCATGTTTAGGTGAATATACAAAATCCTTAGCACTGTTAAAATGCAATAGAGTTCTTATATGCAGTCACAGCTTACCCTACCTTAATGTGCTTGTTCTCAAGACAAACATGCTTAGTTTGCCTCACTTGGTTTCAAACATTTTGGATGCCACAGGTGTTTCTGCTGCGTTATCCCAGGAGAAACTCTGGTTTGTACAAAATTTGGGAACCTATCTCAGAAATGTAGTGAGCCCTGCAGGGTTGGCTGAACAGCATGCTTATTCATAACTAATGTTAAATGTCAATAAACCAGTCTTTGCTTGTTTTATCTTAATTTAAACTTTACTTTGTAGTATTGTGAGACAAAACAGAATTTTATTTTATTAGGAATTTCATAAATGAAGCCAGTTATACATAAGTGATATTTAGTTCTGTAGCTTCAGGGCTTTGGTCTGAATGCAGAACAAGATGTAGGCAGGATAACTTCTGATAAGTAAATTCAGTTAAAGGACTTGCAAATAAATATGTACAGTAAAATCTATTGTGCACCCAAAGAGACAGAAAGAATAATTTTTTTTTTAAACAAAATAAGGAAATTGAATTCCAACAGCCCTTTTGCTATGTCTGGACAGGATTCAATGGCTGTGTGGAAAGGGGAAGGAAATGGTAAGTGGAAACTCTTCCTCTACTGTAGTCAAGGTAGCTAGGAGTCCTGGGGTCTAGACCAAGCAACTGGATAATGGATAAGATAAAGATATTTCGCTCCTCAGTCCAGTACCCAAACTACTTCAGGCTTAGAGGAAAAGCCTAGGATAGCTTCTGCTGTTTTCTCAGATTGCTAATTCATAGAATTACTTCTGGTATTTATATAAATATCTTAATTACTTCTGGTATTTATATAAATATCTTAAAATATATAATACTTAGGTAATTCAGGTAAAACAGGGCTCCTTAAGTTCAGCAAAGGGGTATCACGCCTGGGAACACAGAAAGACTGAATAAAAGCCTAACAATCTGCAGTATATAAAGCAAAAATTTATAGTAAAAAACCATACCAAACAAAGAAAAAAAATCAGCATGAGTGGTGCTTTTCCATTAGTGCCTTTTAGCCTCAAATGAAAGATCAACATATAACCATGCAGACAGCCTTATTATGAATGCTGAAGAGGTCATATAGTTATGTTACAGCACTGTTTTGGTGAGGATAATAGGTCCTGATGTGAAGTGACATATTTGAAATTAAGCACACTGCCTCATGAGTGTCACTACAGGGCTTCCCAGCTGAGGATGGCTCCCCTTCTGTGGTTCAGGAACTCAGATTAGCCTCTGCTCTCCCTTCAACAGACCCAGAAATAGTATTGAACTTGCTTCAGTTTGTTCCTGCTCACATGCCAGGATACGCTTCTACCATAATGGAAACTTCATGGTTTTGGTGGGGGTGATTAATGGGATTCTCTGTTACAAATTCCTGCTGTGAAACTTTCTGGCACAGTTAGAGTGGCAGAAGCCCTAACAGCTCGGATTTTCCTCCTGAGACATCTGCTATGAATGGAATTTGGTGAGGGACTGGTTGAAAAGAGAAATAGAGTTCATTGCTTAAAGTAAAACTATGTGGAGACAGTTTTTGACCTAAAGCAAGTATCATGCTAGCATACTTAGCCCAGAGTGTTTTCCACAAAGAAGTATAATGTTTAAATAGAAAAGAAAAATTCAGTACCTTTTCCCTGATGAGACTTTGCCTTCATTCATATTCTGCACTCAGGGAACAGGCTTGGGCTATTCAAATACTTACAGTTTAACTAAAGGCTCAGGAGAGAAAGTTCAGCAACTCTGTTCAGCTCTGATAAGCACTGTAGAGCCTAACTTCCTATGTAAACCTAATTAAGATGTTACAAGCATTCAGAAATCCACTCTGTGCCTTCACCACCTCGTGTTTCTTTGCTCTTCCTGACACCTGAGCAAGGTTCTGGCACAATGCAGCCCTCCTTCTGTCCTGTCCTTTGGCCATTCATTGCATAAAATCCCTACAGTCATTCCCTGCTGATGACAGACCATTCTCCAAATAACTTTCATTTGAAGAAAAGTTTTTGTGTCTCATTGGTTGTAACAATATCAACACTGGTCTTAAATGTTTATTTTTAGATTAGTCATCATTATCCTGATGACTGAACATTCTCCTAATTTTAAGGCATCAAAATGTAGTGTTTAAGCCTGTACAGAAAATGCTATTCTCAAGCATGTGTGTTTCAGAATTTTTTCTCCTTTATTATTACAGTTCAGCCACCATCTCTAAGAGTCAGCAAATTGGTTAAAATCAGAGTTGGCAAAATGTGTCCCAATGCAGTGTTTCCTTTGGGTGCTATTTGTGGCTATTGATTCATTGTCAGTTAAGTCCTACTTGAATGTTCCACAATTTCATCTGTGAAGGTGTTTTAGCTTACATTAACAATACCTCTAAAGAAGGTTAACATCTGCCACTTTATCTCGCATTGATCAATTTACTTGAGTACTCCTACGACCAATTGAACTGCCAGCTTCTTTCCAACTCATTGATCTGTTGCTTTCCTTACTGAACACATGGAGGAGAGACCTGTGGGAAAAGGTGAAATCCTCTCAGTCCTTTATCTATAATTTCAACATTTTTTATACCTTTCTATAGAAGAACTCCTGGGCCACATAATGCTACAGAGAGATCGTCTGTCAGGGTAGATTGTGAATACCTTACTGTTATTAACTACTGGCCTGTAATACTAATGTATAAGAAATAGCCATATTTTTTGTCCAAAAAATATGCTCTAGTAAAAAAAAAAGAGGAAAAACAAAAAGAAAAAAAATCCATGAATTTAAGGTCTGTTTTTGTTGCACTTCTAAATAAAGAAAGAGATTACATAATCGGAATTCAGCTTGCACAATTAAAGGCTGGACTGAATGCTAAAATTAATCCTTTGTGGTTTTTCATGGGCCAAATGAGTGGATATATAGTAGAATCTGCCAGTAATGACTTCAAAAAACTGACTGTATGTGATAAAGAGGTAGTAAAGTATGAAGAATGTACCTGTCAAATCTATTGTTGTATCTGGTTTTGATATTTGTCTTGCATAGAATAATCTTTGATAGTGCTATATAGAAATACTGTAAAAAGTGATATAATGTTCAGTGTCTCTTATTGTCATGCACTTGTCAGCCTGTTTATATCTTATACTTTGTATTTCTTTCATTTATAGATTTTAAATGATGATAAGGCTAAAATGAAGTCATTAAAATGATAATGCCCTCAAAGAACTCTATTTTTCCATTCTTATTCATAACAATTAGTAACTTATCCCATGGTTAATCAATTTACTTTAAATAGTAGGTTTCAAGAATATAAATGCTGCACAGAAAGTATAATCAGGAAAAAGATGATACAAATTTAAAGAAACCCAATCAAAGCAAAAAAAAAAAAAGATCAGTTTTATTTCAGTAGCTAGAGAAATGCAAATGTAAGTCTAAATCTAGCAAAAAAAATGTGTTCCCACCCAACCATAACATCAAAATTTAACACTTTACTGATAGTGAATGCCCATTACATTTTAACAGATTTTCTAGACTGAATTCTGCTTCTGCAAAAGTGACAGTATTCCTTTTGATTACAGCACAGTTTGGATCAAGCAGCCTTTCTCAATTTGCATCTAATGATTTTACTTCTATTGTGTAAATATGGACCTGGTCAAAAATCATCTGTTGTCTTAAAATTAAAGGACAGGAAATTCTGAGAATGATGATTTTTAGCCAAAAAAGAAATGCAAAGGCTGCTAATGCTGCTAATCTTGGGATTGAGTTTGTCTTTAAAACCTCGTAAAAAAAAAAAAAGACTAAATTAGTTACAATGTGAAAGCATTAAAAGAAAGAGGTTTGGAATGAAAGTTTCTCTCAATTTTGAGATAAAATTGTCTGTCTATGCAAGAAGGTTTTGGTAATGACTGGATTTTTTCCTTGTTACCATTGCTCTGGAGAGCAATTCTACTTACCTTGATTTCAGAAACCCCAAGATGTAGAGATTCAAAGAGTCCTTTGCCATTCTTTTTATGAGTGTAATTTTTTAATAGTGTCATTTTGAACTAGGAGATCTGTGTAGTTTCTCTATTACAGCATGTATGTTCTACTTGCATGAATGTAAGAGGAATGAGTGACTGCCTACTCTTTTTCCTTATTTTACAGGAAGTAAAATTTCACCCTTAAACAAACAACTCCCACTGCACCTTTCCCACACTGGCAAGCTCTCTTTGTAAAACATGAGAAATATTATGAAAATCAAGAAGCTAGAGACTCACAGTATGTAAATACACTGTCTATTTGATCTTGTGTACTTCATCTACCACAAAATATTTAGCTGAATATGTGAAAAGGGTATCTATAAGAAAGGGAATCTTCAAAATGTATTCAATATGGTCTTTGGAGTTCTTAATTCCTTTGTAAAAGAAGTCCTATGCAAAAAAAAGCCAAAATAAAACAAAAACCAGCACCACCAACAACACCACCACCAAAAAACCCAACCCACAAAGCAACAAACCAAACACCAAAAGAACCTTTTGTGCTATATCTATATAATGACATAGTCTTCATCGAGATCTAGCACCCTCTGAGAGGGTGAAATTAAATAGAGTTCCTTCTATGTCTGATAAAGATGGCTTCATATTTTGCTTGACTTTAAAGCCTCTAAAATTCTATTAAACAGCTACAAAAAGCTTCACATTGATCTGTGATTCTTGTTAGTTGTTTTTTCCTAGTAGAGAACCTTGTTACTGTGAGGAATTGCTTATATTAGGGGCTATGGAACCAATCCCACTTAAAATCCTACTTAAAAATTTGAACCTTATATGTGGCAGAAGACTGAAGTTAGTGATAAATAATTTGGCATGCAAAAGATGGATCAACAAGCAATAGGTGATTATTTGATTTTTTTAAAATTTTCTTTGTGATGCATCCACAAAAGCCATTGTTTCACCCTGATAACCTAGGAGATGTGAGAATTAGGTCTTGAAGGGATAAGCAATTGAAATACATTTGTAAGATGTGTCAGTTGTCTCAGCAATTCTGTGAAGTTCTTTGGTGAAGGAAAATATCTTTTTTGTAGCAGATTATTTCTGAAAACATTACACATAGAATTATCATAATAAGACATGTATAGCACATAGATTTAGGTTCAAAAGAATCACTTTTGAATTTATTATTTTTGAAGCAAAACTGGAGACTTGCTGCACTGTTGGAGAAGTCGATAAGAGAATAGTTTAAATCCATCACTGTCCCCAGTCTAAGTAGTCTCCCATTCCTTAAGAGCACACTCTTGGAATCAGGGACTGATATTCCTTCAGTCTAGATATACACTTCCAGTGTAAAATTCCCAAACTGGTAAAGATAGGAAAGAAATATAGGGACTTGCCCAGAGTATTGAAGAAAAAGAAAAATTGACTTCTTCCCCAATGTACAATCTCATAATTGCCTTCCTGTCAGATAAGAATTTCTCCATGGAAAGTTAGTGAAATGTCTGCAGGACAAGGAGTGAAGATTCATATTTCTCACTTCTGAATACTTCATGTAGACTTCCAAATTAACCAGCTGGTTTTTCTACATTTATTTTTTCTGATCAATAGACATTTTGTTTCAGGGAGTCTGATTCCCAGTGGAAGAGTAACCTTTTCATGATTATCTAATTAATTACAATTCTAGAGCTGGTGAAAAGGTTCTTGTGAATGCACTGGAGAGAAGGAGTTACCCTCCAGCCTGTAATCAAAGAGTATGAGATAATACGTACAAACTTAGATATCTTGTGCATTAATTCTGTAGCATCTTTGAGTAGGATGTGGCATTTTTGTCATCATGGTTGTTACTGAAGGTCAGTTAAAGACTTGTTGAGACTGTCCCACTGTCCTGGCCAGGAGTTCTCTCACATGAAATCAATGGCTGCATTGTCCAGACTGAAGTTGGGAAGGTGTAAACATAATTCTTTAATAGAAAATGTCTTGAATTATAGCAAGGAAATGAGACAATCATGGGTGGGGGAAAGATGACAATGAACAGCCCCTTGCTTTTATCTTCTACAGTTTAGAGAGATCCCTAGACTGGATAATCTGGGAACAAAGTCTCTTTTCATGTTTGGCTTCCTTGAACTGAACAGTGTGAGGAATACAAAGCACAAAAATATCTACCAATTTTTAAGATTTCAAGCAGAGTAGCAAAAATGCATTTCCAACTGAAATTAACTAGCTGGACAGGTGGAAAAAGCTTTTGGGTACAAATTAACAGAAACTTCAGAAATCTTTTGGTTTCTTTGCCGACTAACTCTTCTTTCATGAGCTGATAATGATGACTGAAAAAAAAAAAAAGTAAAAACAACACCAAGTGAAGTCCCAGGGGTGGTGATTTATTTTTTTGTTTGATGGTTTATGCTCCTGCTGAGGTTAGAATTATTTATATTTAAAACAGTTCAGGTAATTTGTCTTAGAACCAAGGAGAGAGAGGAAACTGGAGGAGATGGTAGAGTAGCAAAAAAGACATGCAGAAGCAGAGCTGTATTTCACTGCTTTGCAGCCTCTTTGTGGTGCCTCTTTGGGCACTGTAGGGCTCCAGCTGAACTTCAGAGCAGCTGGAATTCATCAGGACTAGCAAGATAAGGGGGCAATCATGCTGAGAATCCCAGTCTATGTGCTGTCCCTCAATGGTATGCTCTGCCATATCCAGAAGAGCCAATCTTCCTGAGGTGTCTGTCAGCTCTCAGACTTTTTGATTTATCTGTATTCTTTTTAACAAAACTTTTATTGTTTGACAAAGAGCAATAAATATTAAGCCCAAGGAACACATGACATCATGTAAGAGCTGAATTTCAGAGTGCTTTACAGTCACAACTCAGACCAGGACACAGCATAACACAAAACAAAAAGGAAACCTCTGGTAGTCGTGTACACAGGCAAGTTGTTTGCAGTCATTGTCTGCATGCTTTGTCTCAACGGATCAGAAAGTCTCTCTCATCTCCATGTATGAGTCAGCAGATGTTTAGCAAGTCACTATTTTCACTCATATTCCTCTAGCATAACTCAAAGACTTTAATGGTGAATAGTGTATCCCAGAAACACTGGGGATTGAAGAGATAAAAATATACCTGCTTCAGTTTCTTTAGGACTCCATTGAGAAAAACAGTGCTGTGTCATGCCATGAGAGTAGATGTAAAGAGTTACCTTGTTGGAAAGTACATTTTTAGTAATTTCATTCAGTCATTCATTTGCCATTACTGTTGGTAAAGTGAAAATGCCAGCAGGAGTTCTGGCCAGGCCCAGAAGAGCTGTACATGAAGTAGCCATCAGCTGCCAGAGATATCTAGCTCTACTCAGGACAATGCACAGATCCCTAGCATGGTTTTTAACTCTTCTTTTCTTTTAGTTAGTCCAAACCCTGTTGATTTCTTCTGCCTTTCTTAATTTCTAGCAATGCTTTCCAAACATGTTTTATTTTGATTACTGAAATATAGGCTATGAAAATGATTCTGAATATGAAGTAGATGTTTTACTTTGTACACAGGAAACTCTGTGCCTTCTCAAGAGGCTGCAAAAAAATTGTGAGAAACTTAAATCATCTTCTGACATCCAGTCAGCTTCCAGGCTGAACTTAGGGAAGAAAAGTTCCTTTAATGCTGCAAAAAGAAGTGAGGGACTTATTAACGGGAAGCTGTTTCCCATTAGTGAGAAGTGGAAAGTTGCACATGAATTCAAAACATTTCAATGTTTTGCTCAAGTCAGTGTTAAAAAAGAAAAAACAAGTATTCCTGTTAAAAGTGATTCCAGATGGTGTTTCCCTAGGATACAGGAAATCCTCTTTACAATCCTGATTGAAATTGATAAGTTCCAGCTGCAATCCAGTTTTTAAAATGGGGAATTAAAAAAAAAATCCTTTAGTATTTATTCTACCTTTCACTGGCAGCATGTTGAAAATGTTGGATGCAATATCAAGAGTGTTTTCTGAATGCCCCATGATAATGGTCAAGGGTCTAACCAAGGCTCTAAGAACAGGTATTTGAAAGTTATCTGACTAAAAGTTGTATGCTGCAGTGCTTAGATACTTTCATGGGTGTACCTTGAGGTTGAAGGCAGAGTGCAGTATAAAATTTTAGATCTATTGTTGACCAAGGTTGTAATCAACTGCCTGGTTTGGGAGAACACATCGTTTTACTTTATGGGTTTTTAGAGGTGTTTGTTGGATATTTTTTTTTCAGGTTCTGGGTTTTATTATTGTTCAGCACAATTCTGATCTTTATTAGTCCATTCTGTTAAATTGTCTTTCTGAATTCCCTAGTTCTTAACAAACAACTGCCCTTCTTAAAATATTTTTCCAGTGCTGTGGATATTGCATCTTCTCCCTGCTGTGCTGTATTGAATTGCTTTTTTGATTTACTAATGGTCTACATTAATTCAAAAACTCCCTTTGGTGTTGATGACTGGAATGAAGCAGCACACCAGCTGAGATATATCATTGTATATATACATACATATATATATATATATATATGTTTGAAATTCATGCTTTAAATCAATAAGGAGGCAGTAGAACTGAAGATGATGGTTATATAACTTAAATGCTGCACCATGAGAAAAATAATAGCTTTAAACCACTTTTCCCAATGCCCATCTGTGATCTGAAGATTACTATTAGTCACAATACCTGATTACTCACTGTGAAGAAAATACTTAAATGTATGGGGCTTGCTGATATAAATGAGCAGGATTTGTCTCAAAGTAAAAAGTTTAGCCTGTAAGTATCCCTAATTGACATCTGCAAGGAACTCTGATATCAGTGTCTTAGAAAGGGGCAGAGAGATTGCGACTTACCCGTTCTTCTCATGGCTCCAGTTTGAAAACAAAATGCTGGTGGGCCATACAGACCTGACCCATTTTCTGCACAGATCAGTGCCTGGAAATCTCTCAGTAGGTCAGTACCCAGATATGTGCACAGACACAGCATCCTCCTTCATGGAAACATTCCCCAGGACACAGGCAGTCTGTTCTGATGGGCAAAAACCCAATAGGCCTGGCAAAACCCTGTCTTGATTCACTGTGAACATCTTGAATGTGCTCATAGATAAAAAAAGAATTCTAGAAAAGGTGAAAGACAGGAGAAGTTTTCCAGATAGTTAACAGTCATACCCCCAGGGCATGCAACTATGGGGTTTTGAAAACCGCAGCTCAGCTGAGCATGAGCGCCTCTCCTATTAGCAAAGGTTGAGAAAATTGGAATTGTTGAGTCTGGAAAAAGGAAGGCCTCAGGATGTCCTAATTGCAGCCTTTCAGTCCCTTCACAAGGGCCTGGAGTGACAGGACAAGCGGGAATGGCATCAAACTGACAGAAAGTAGGTTTAGCTTAGATATTAGGAAGAAACTCTTTATCATGAGGGTGGTGAGGCCCTGGCACAGGTTGCCCAGAGAAGCTGTGGATGCCCCATCCCTGGGAGTGTCCAAGGCCAGGTTGGATGGAGCTCTGAGCAACCTGGTCTAGTGGAAGGTGTCTCTGCCCACGGCAGAGGCTTCAAATGAGATGATCTTCAAGGTCTCTTCCAACACAAACCATTCTATGATTCTATGACACAAAAGACATTTCTTTGGGTCTATTGGCAGCACATGTGTATGTGTACTGAAAAATGAAGGCACTAAAGAGTTCCTAAAGGTGTATTTTTAACTTTCACTTTAGAGTCAGTGTTTGCTCTCAAGCTCCCTCATACCTGTTTTTAGTGGCAGAGCCTGGGAGAATGGTGTTACCCATGGTAAAAGGGACAGCAGGACTTGTTCAGATGAAGGAAGAGATGGCTTAGAGGGAGCTTACTGCTGGCTTCGCTGCCTGATGGGTTGTGTGTTGTTACAGCAAAGATGAAGTCAGAAACAGTCAGAAAAATGAAACAATATTTAGAGAGTAAGTCCTTTGATGAGTGGCTGAGGGAGCTGAGGGTGTTTAGCCTGGAGAAAAGGGGGCTCTGGGGAAACCTACTCACTCTCTACAACTCCCTGAAAGGAGTGTGTAGCTAAGTAGGGATTGGTCTCTACTCCTAGGGAAGTTGTGACAGGACAAGAGGAGATGGCCTCAAACTGCAGCAGAGGAGGTTCAGGCTGGAATCAGGAGGAACTTCTTCACAGAAGGGGTTGTTAGATATTGGACTGGGCTGCCCAGGCATGTGGTAGAGTAACCATCCATGGAGGTGTTAAAGAAAAGCCTGGACATGGCACTTAATTCTCTGCTCTACTTGACAAAGTGGTGACCAGTCAAAGGTGGGACTTGATGGTCTCGGAGATCTTTTCCAGTCTAAATGATTCTGTGCTTCTGTGACTCCAGAGGTTTATGCAGGCTCATAAGAGAAGAGAGGCACAAGCTGAACATGGGAAATTCCAGGTATGAGGATATATTTTTTTCTCTGTGAGGCACAGGATACCCAGACATACTGTGAGGTCTCTGTCTCTGGACAGTAAGGAAGAATTTAGATGGACAAAATGACCTAGAGCAACCTGCTCTCATTTTGTTGTTGATCCAGCTTTGAAGAAGGTAGGAGAAAATAACCTTCAGAGGTCTCCTGAAACCTAAATTTAAGATGTCATCTTTTATGCTCACTCTTACCAGATGATTCTTCTGGGGATGCCTTCTGCTTTTACAAAAAATCTAGCAAATGTAAGGTAGGAGACATTACTGAAATGGATATATAGCTTGAAGGGTTTCAGGAGCAGCATTGTCACTATCCTTGCAAGAATCCTGGTTTCTGGCTGATCTGAAGCAATATTTCATCAGCCATTTTCAAAGTGAATAAGTTTTCAGGCAAGTATTGAAGTTTTATTGGCTTGTAGATGGAATTAGAATCATTTAGAAAGAGATGTGAGACACACCTCTTTGTCAAGAAGTGCCTTTGCATCTTAAATGAGTATGAAAAAGTGCTATTAAGTAAAAGCTTTTCTTGACTGTGACTGGGAAAATGTAACAGAGCCTAAAGCCATAAGGTACAAATGTGCTCTTTTGTTGTCTTCCAACATATGTCTTCCTTGGCTTGCTTTTTTTATTTTAATTTTTTTTCCTATCTCTAGATCTCTGCTTCTTTTTCTTTTGATTTCTTTCTGGTCCATTTCAGAGAGCCAAAATCTACCCAGACCTTGCACTGATGGGAGTAGCTTAACCCCAAGTTCTGGATCTGCTGCAGAAATCAGATTCCTCAAAAATCCAAAATAATTCAGAAGGCTACATAATCTTGAGTGTTATAATTTTTTAGAGGTAATTTCATAGAATCAAGGGGTGGTTCAAGATAGAATGGACATTAAGAGTCATCTCATTCCAACCCCACTGCCACGGGCAGGGACACCTTCCATCAGTCGAGCTTGCTCCAAGCCCCATCCAGCCTGGCCTTGAACACTCCCAGGGATGGGGCAGCCACAGCTGCTCTGGGCAACCTGTGCCAGGGCCTCAGCACCCTCACAGGGAAGAAATCTGGGAATATAACAGTTATTCTTTGATTCAGTCTTCACTGAAAGAATGAAGTATAGAATTTAAACATTTGAAATTACCTTGTGATTTCCCCTGCCCTTAAATGGCTCACCATAGAGGCACAATGATACTTTACAAAAATGACAAAATGAAATTCACAGGCCTTTTTTTGCAGTTTTAAAGTCCTCTCAGCTGAGAATGTAAAATATAGGTAAGAAAAACTTATATTATTAATTATGGAAATTGAGAAATCTACCTCTCATACAGGTTAGCAGCTGCTGTATCAACCTGTATTTTAGTCAGCTATCTGTGTTAATAAAGATAACTTATTCAAATAAAAGTGCTCCTTTATTATGGATGGGATGCACCATAGTCCTGAAAGCTATTTCAACATGCTTTAACCTTGAAGATTTTGAAGAGGTGGTTTAAAAGGAATGAACTGATGAAATTTAACCTTGCCACTACAATATTGTTGGGTGTATATTATATGATGTAAATTAGGACATTTTAGTACAATGTTTCTCCACTATAATGTAAGAAAAATACATATGTATATAGCAAATTCCTTTTTCATTAAACAACAGATTGTATTCGTGCAGTACATCATAATAGATTTTTTTTCTTTATGCTTGAATAAGTACAAATTAGATGATAACACTTTATTTTAATGATACACTGATTAATACTGAATTACAATAAAACCTTTATGAAAGTGCATATGACATTTCCATTAATAGCAATTGAATTTGTTATTATTACTTTTATTATAATGAACAGCAAATCAAATTACTGGTGATAGAACTCTTAAATTATATTGCTGCTGTTTCAGGAAAAATATAATTTTAACTCTCAAAACTTCCCCTAATCACACCCCAGGGGATGATTGTTGTATGAATTATTATGTTTAAATAACCAGTAATATTAAAACCAGAATGTTGTCCTATTATGATATCTTTTAATTCTTTATTTTATGAAGTCACATAATTTTATTAACACAATTTCATCTTACTAATAGGTGAACGCACAGACTTATGATAAAGTCTAAAAACCACTTAATTAAAATGTAACCTCTCTCAGTGATGAGATATTTGACCAGTGAAAAATCTGTTTCAAAGACATTTCTACAATCATACATTTAATTCTGGTTATTGCAAATAGCAGCCAAAGTATGAGATACAGTCAAAAATGTGTTCTGCTCAGAATTCAAACACAACTGAACATTTTAAAAAGGTTTTGTACTAAAAATCTCTTTGAGACATCTGTAATGTACATTTCTAGTAATGAACATTTAGTTTTCCTTGGCCATAATCTGAATGCCCTTCTCATGATTAATAACAGAAGTTTTCTCACAATTTGTTTTCATTTCCTTTCCACATATAGGAGATTAATTCCATATTCTAATCAAAATTCAATTCGAGCAGTTGTAGACATTCAGGATAAATTTTCATCCCATCCATAACTCCACACACAAAGTACAAATGAAAAGGTTCTCTTTCAAATGTGCTTTTTGGGAGAAAACCAAACTATATGTTGCTGCTGCAGCGTGTTAGCATGTGTCACAATGCATGTGCTAAATTATTGGATACAGAACATGTGGCCTGATGTAGTCACTCTGGGAAAAGAGGAGTCAGTTTTGTGCTGAGAATTAGCTTGACACATTCACTGCATAAACTATAATATTCTGCAAGTAGGGACTCATGCCTCAAATCTGATTTGAAAGATTTTACATCCTTAGAGGCTCTTTAAGGGCACTTTTTGGAGCACTTCATTCAAAGGCACTTATCCACTTCTTTGAATGTGAAACTCAGACTAAACAAACAGGTGAATGACTGTCATTCATTTCAAATGCAAAAGAATTTCAAAAGCCCATTTCAAGAATTAGCCTGTGGGGAACACACAGCAGTTTGTCCCTTCCCTGAAATGGATTTTTGTTTTTATAAGTCACTCAGTAGGCACAGGTTTTGATTTTAAAATACTGTCTAAAAAATACCCCTGCAGACATTACTTGGGCTTACTGCAATCATTTCAGATTCTGTGAAGCAGTGGGGAAACGTGCTCATCTCACCACTGTACAATCTGCAGAGACTTCATTTGGAAGGAGCCCTGTCGAGGCAGTTGTTTTCTTTCTTTAATAGCTGCACGAGGCAGAGACAAGCAAGTCTGTTCAGCACTGACCCATCAAGACTGATTTCATGGGTCACAGTTCTTCAAGGAAGTAGGAGCCGAACTGATCAGATCTCTAGTTAAACTTCCTACCATTTAAGTATAGAGAGAACTGAGTTATTTGCTTTAGTTTACTCACAGAACGCCTTTTTCTTCCACTTTGCTAAACATACAAATTATTACTGTTTGCCATTTTGAAGCTAAATAGAAAACTATTATAGAAAAACTAAAATAGATTTCTCAAATAGACCTCTGTAGAACAAACAGCTAAAAATATGTCCACGCATTCCTAAATCAAAAAATAAAAACAATGCTTTGTATTCATTTTCAGAAGAAACAACAACATAGTGTTTATCCCCAGTCCTTCAGAGAGAGGACTGTTGCATATTTATAGCACATTTCCAGATTACAATTAGCACTTGCTCAGTGGCTGAACGTGAGCTTGCAAGATTATGAAGTGAGCCAAATGAAAGTGAAATGTTTGTAGGAAAAACATTTATTTTAAATAAACAATTTTAAAGGATGCTTTAGGCAACTATATACTTGCCTTGCTGCTGATTTCTGTCTCTTCAGGCCATCCTTTTCACAGTTTTTCCCTTTATAAAAAAAAGAATGATGGTTTTGCACACCTTTCTGCTAACTGTTGTCGTTTAACAGTGAAAGACACTTATTAAGCCTTGAGAATTGTGTATTATTGTTGAGAGTTGTGAAGAACACCTCAAAGCAGTTCCAGTAATGGATGGTTTTGCTATATACCTTTTTTTTTTGTTGTTATATTGAATGTCTTCTGCCTCTTTATTAAATTTATACATCAAAAGAATTATTGCCAGTAACACAGACTTTTTTTTCTTAATGAAGGATGTATATCCCAGGCTTCTATTAAAAAGTCTTTTACTACAGTGGATGTATTTCCTTCTACAGGAATCTGAATTACTTGCAGAGCTGATAACAAAATTTTACAGATGAATAAAAAATCAGCATGCAGAAATCTGACATCAAAAGGAGAGGTTTATTAAACATTATGAGGCCAAATATAATGAGCTATTTTCTCTATCTACCTCTGCAATTCATGATAAACTTCAAACATTACTGTTCTGTTTTATTATTCACCAGTTTTAACCAATGAATTGAAACATTAGGACCAGACCATAAAGGTATGTATTTAAACTATTGCATAGTAATTTTCAAAATTCTACAATGTAGACTCTGAAAAGACAATTTAACAATACCATGTTTAACATATATCAGTTTGTTTCCTTTATTCATTTTCATAAAAACATTAAAAATATCTTCTTAGCTATATAGCTTTCGAATAAAAGGGACAATTATCGATAAAAAATTCTACTGAGCATATCATAAAGAATTCTCCAAAAAAAACCACAAAATCAAATGATAAGCAGATGAAGATATGCCCTTGGATCAGCAGAAAGCAAGCATAGAAATAAATTGAGACTCTTTTGCAAGCCTCATAACCGAAATTAAAGGAAATACTTCAACATAAGTAATCACCTGTTATTAAAAGGCAAGATCGACTATAATTCTGTCATCCCTGACAGTTACTTCAGCTTTGAATAACAAAATTTCTATAACCTCCTCCAAAATACATTCCTGTGCTTTAGTACTGAAGAAAGCTTGCACTAGTAATGTAAGCAAAATAGCTCTAGATGTGATGCCCAACCAGGCTAATCTACCCAAAAGAATCTACCTGGTCTTTACCAAGGAAAGATTTTCTTTCCACTCTATTTTTACAGCACTTTTATTATACATTTAATTACTAGTGCATGCTCTCTCTGTCTCCTTTTTAGCTTGTCTTCCTGTGTCAGTTCTTCGTAGGTCTGATAAGGTTCATTATTCCTTGGTGAACTCCATCCACCTGGGTTACATCCTTCATGAGCTGTGGCAAATTCCTCTTGACAGGGTTCAAACTGGTGCTGGATAGAATCCAACAGCATGCCACCAACCTTATGGACATCAATTCAGTCTGTGTATTGTAGAAAGTGTCTCTTTAAGGTAATTGTGTGACACTGTTGATTCATGTTCAGTTTGTGGCCCATTAAATACCTGGGTTCTTTTCAGTACCAATGATGTCTAATCATCTGTTTCTTGTCTTGTATTTATGGCAGCTGATTATTTCTGCTGAGTCTGGAGCTTGTCATTTCTCCTATTGAAGTGCATTTTTGCTCTCCAAATTGTTTCTTCAATTGGCTGTGATCATGTTAGATTCTATGTCTGGCCTCTGTCATGCTTGTAAATACTCCCAGCCTGCTGTCAATTGTAAATTTCATGCTCAGTCATCACTTCTTATCAAAATTACAAAAACAAAAAATTAGATTGGAATCAGTATAGAACTGCACTCAAACAGATTTTTATTTTACAGGGAAAAAATAATCACTATTTAATGATCATTTTCTAAACAGTAGGATATTCAGCAGATGTTGTGTCTTTACCATGTTTCTTAGCATGTTACCTGAGAAAATGTTAGAAGTTTAGCAATGCCACAGTGTTTACAAATTCTCTGCAACCCCAAGGCAAATTTTCCTGCTGTAAAAGGAATTAGATTGTCTTCACAAGCCTAGATTCTAATAAATCCATACTGGACTGTATTGATCTCCTGATTATCTTCTAGTTGGTTATAGAGCACTGGGATTGTTCCAGCATTTTTCTGCTAATAGAAATAAAGCTGACTGGACAATAGTTTCCTTTTTTGCCCTTTTTCCCCCCCTTTCTTACCCTCCCACTTTGATAGTGAGTACTAACTTTACACTTCTGGCTTTGCCTACTTCCTGTAAGCTCCCAAAAACAAGTACAAATGGTTTTGGGATTACTCCAGCCAATTCTCAGACTGTGATATAGTGAATTTCATCACACCCAGCCAACTTGAAAACATATGTCTTACCTACTATTTAATACCTTCTACTTCTATTGAAAGAAAAGTCTTAGTCTGCATCATTGCAATGTATTCTTTTAAGTGTCTGATGACAATGAACCTGGAAACAAAAAGGCTTTAATCAGTTCTGTCTCCTTGGGATCAACAACTGCCATCACTGAGCAGCAGAAGATGTCCTTTGTCTTCCTTTAAAAAGACTTTCTTTTATTAGTTAAATAATTGTAGACAATGCTTTTAATAAGAACTAATTTATGGTATTCATAGATACTTCAAACATAAATCTGTTTAATCTATAGTTTTTGGTCATCTGGGCTCCCTCTGCCGTTAGGAGAAAAGGATAAATGTCTCTTCATAAGAAATGTGAGCAGAGCTGATTTTCCATCCAGCTCTCATCAGACCTTTTCATCTCTGATAGCTAATATTAGGTAAGATTTATCCAATGAAAAATGTTTCATATTTCTTTCCACTTGTATCTTTCTTTGGGATTTGAGCAAACTGATTTTTGTCCTGTAGGTTTTTGCTAATTCTTTGCATCATAAACTTAGTATTTTATGTGCATCTGTCTAGTTTTTGAGGGAATTCAAATACTCACAAATAAGATTAAATAATTTCTTATCATTATTTGTTTTATTATGGCCTTATCATGATGACATGGTTTCCTTCCTTCCTTCCTTCCTTCCTTCCTTCCTTCCTTCCTTCCTTCCTTCCTTCCTTCCTTCCTTCCTTCCTTCCTTCCTTCCTTCCTTCCTTCCTTCCTTCCTTCCTTCCTTCCTTCCTTCCTTCCTTCCTTCCTTCCTTCCTTCCTTCCTTCCTTCCTTCCTTCCTTCCTTCCTTCCTTCCTTCCTTCCTTCCTTCCTTCCTTCCTTCCTTCCTTCCTTCCTTCCTTCCTTCCTTCCTTCCTTCCTTCCTTCCTTCCTTCCTTCCTTCCTTCCTTCCTTCCTTCCTTCCTTCCTTCCTTCCTTCCTTCCTTCCTTCCTTCCTTCCTTCCTTCCTTCCTTCCTTCCTTCCTTCCTTCCTTCCTTCCTTCCTTCCTTCCTTCCTTCCTTCCTTCCTTCCTTCCTTCCTTCCTTCCTTCCTTCCTTCCTTCCTTCCTTCCTTCCTTCCTTCCTTCCTTCCTTCCTTCCTTCCTTCCTTCCTTCCTTCCTTCCTTCCTTCCTTCCTTCCCTTCCTTCCTTCCTTCCTTCCTTCCTTCCTTCCTTCCTTCCTTCCTTCCTTCCTTCCTTCCTTCCTTCCTTCCTTCCTTCCCTTCCTTCCCTTCCTTCCCTTCCTTCCCTTCCTTCCCTTCCTTCCCTTCCCTTCCTTCCCTTCCCTTCCTTCCCTTCCTTCCCTTCCTTCCCTTCCTTCCCTTCCTTCCTTCCCTTCCTTCCCTTCCTTCCTTTCCTTTCCGCCTCCTTTGCTTTATTTTCTTCCTTGTATTTATTCTAGATTCTCAGTCTGTCCCAAGCTCCTTTTCACCATAATATTCCCAAATATTTCCCAGATCCTGATAACTGAAATTTCTAGCACCTTTGCCTATCTAGTTGCTTTTGCAGCAATTCAGTTCCTAGTACATTCCTGGAATGTGTTCACGTCTCTCTTTTTTTGTTTTTTTGGTTTTATTTTTCCTTTTCCTGGAAAAAATTCCTTCTCATTAGTTGCTGGGGAACCACAGTTGTGCTGTGCTTAGTATCCCAGAAGTGACCAGAGTTGCTCGAAGGCAATATTACTCCAGAACCTTTTCACAGCGTTGAAGGTTTAATTTCTGTGGGTTTTGATTGTCACTTAGAGAAAATCAGCTACTGAAGTAAATGTTGAATATGAATGCCTTAAAACTGGTGAAACTACTTGGCTCCTGCTATGCTGTCACTAGCAGACTGGATCTATTTTGCATTCTCCTGCATTTCCTGAATCTCTGTTTTCTTCTGGTTAATATGATATTCCAAGCAAAAATTAAAATACAAAAATAATAAAAAAAAAGGAACCAAAACCAAACCAAAATAAACCCACAAACCAAACCAAAACAGCAAACTCTCCCAAAGCAGATACATTATTAGAAAAAGAATTAGAGAAGAGCAGGAACTGGGGAGAGTCTACAAGAATTTTAATGGCACAGAAGGTTAGTCAGACTGTAATTAGCTATAATTGGTTCCCACATAAGTTGTGACATCGTTGCCTAGAGCTAAGTGGCACTGTTTGTTTCCCTACTCCTGAAATCTTTCAAAACAGAATAAAAGGAATTGATTCTAAACTGATATTTACAGGGTGAATTTACACAAAGGACAACTCAATGAACATGATGATTGAGGCACAAATAGTCTTCCACCGGTTTAAGAGGAATTTTGGAACAGGAATTGTGTATAATTAATTCAGTGGTAGTTAAAAATATAGAGCACAGGCTCCTGCAATCCCCCAGCAATGACTGTGCAAGAGAATAAGCTCCCATTTATTGCTCAGTTAATAGGTATGAAAACAAGCATTCATCAAAAGTGATTACAAGAATCCTTTCCATGCTGTTTTGTCAGCCTTTCATGAGCTTGTGAAACATCTTAAAGACATACTTAGAAAAAAGAAACTGAATAATTCCAAACCTACTTTTTAAAAAGAAAACAAAATTTTATATTCTTCTATCAACTTCTTTACTGTAGAAACTGATGCACCAGAAATTGCTGCTTTGCTTGTTTGGTTTTTTTTTCCAAAAAGCTTGTTTCTTCAGTTAATTTGCTGCAATAGTATTCATAGGCAAAAATAAGGGCTCAATCTTACCTAATTAAATGATAATATTTTAAAAAATTATTATTTAAAAAGTTTAAAAAAAACATTAAAAGTCAATCTTGGCTCAAAAATATGCTTTTATGCCTTTCCAAAACGCTATGTGGAACAAAAGCTAGAAGAAGAAAGAAACAAATTAAAATATCAAGCATTGACTTTTGCTAATTTTAGAATATAATTTAAATAACTGGCTAAACCAAATATTTTTGAGTAAAATCATACCTAAAACTCCCACATTTGTCTAAATTCTTCCATCTTTATGAAGTATTTTTTAATTTTTTTCCCCTCTGCAGTAGTTTAAGATGTCAAACTTAATAAATATTTCTGCAGATTTTTCTTGATATGAATTTTTCAACAATCCAAACATCATGGAGAACCTTTGGAACCATGATATTTTCCCATCACTGTTTAGGAGGAGCTCTTGCTCCCTGCCTGTCCCCCTTGCTGTGTTTGACCTAATAGTTAATTTAGTTGAAACAAAATGCTTCTTCTCTGAAAATATTTCAGTTGTTATTCCTGTACTGCAGTGCTCGACAATGGAAAAGGAAATGCTATAATTTTTGAGGGGTTGTTTTTTGTTAGCTTGAGTTTATTTGGTTTCGGTTGGGTTTTTTTATCAGTTTGGTTTGCTATTTTGTTGTTTTTTAATTTTTTTCTTTTTTTTTTTTTTTTTTTACTTAATGTTTCTCCTTTATTTTCTTTCTTGAGAAATGCTGACCTGACTGATGCATGTTGTTTTGGCCCTGACTGGCTTTCTGCCTGTGAAGCCTGTATGGAGATAGAGATGTAGATATATACATATAGATATAGATGATAGAAATAGATAGATGATAGATAGATAGATTAGATAGATAGATAGATAGATAGATAGATAGATAGATAGATAGATAAATAGATAGATAGATAATTTGATCTCTAAGTGCCTGAGGGCAAGGACACTGGGAGATTTGGTTTAAGGTGTGACTTTGAAAGCAACATTTTGCTCAATGAGATCAGAACTCCTGCTAATCCTGTTTGAAGTGGGGTGGGGGGATGAAAGGAGAATGCAGGGAAGGTCAATTTCATCAGTGCCAGGATGTGAAAAACCTGATTACTACAGTGTGAATTCCTTCTTTGACATTTCTATTTGTCAGACTTTAACCTGAAAGTGAATTTCTGTGTATGTATTTTCTCAAGCAAACTACTCAGTAGCATCTTCATTTTTTTATTTTTCTTTTTTCTTTTGTCTGTGTCCCATTTTGTTTGGTTTTTAGCAGCAATATACTAAGAATTTTTAAATAGTTGTTTTTGCAGTAACATTATCATTAGCCATCTGAAACCCACAAATATATAGAGTTTCCTGTGCCAAAAAGGGCTTCATAATTAATTGGTAAATAATCAGCTCTCCTCCAGGAGTAAAAGAAAATGGCTTTTCACTTTAAACTCTTATAAAAATATGCAAACTCCCTCACACAGGGAAAACCTTTCCTAAATGTTCTCTACCTTTATTACCACAGCAGTTTCCATCTTTTGTTTCAAAATGGTTTTTGAACTGACTCTTTCAGGATGTTTTCAAAAATTTTCCTGACCCTTAGCTGGATGTCTCTGAACCATGAAGAAAGTTTTCAATGAAAAAGTTGTGATAACTGAGAAATATGATTGTACTGAAGCGATGAAAGCAGAAAGAAAAAGAATAAAACCTAATGGATTTTAGGTACTGAACATTATTCCACAATACCCTTTAGTCAAAACCAGCTATTTTGGATTAATGATGTTCTTAAATTTTCCTGTACAACACAGTCAGTCTCTGTTTAACATTGCTGAACTGTAAAACAGCTATTTCACAAAATCCATTTTCTTCTGACAACTTCATTCCTCTCTGTCCTGTTCTTTTTCTTTTTTTTTTAAATAGAAAATAGAAGAAATAGATGATGGGAGGGAAAATATGAACATAGAGGGAAAAGAGAGAAATAAAAGAGCGGACAAATAACAAAGAAGAAAGCAGATGGAAGAGGAAAATTGCTAGTTTTTTACAAGACATTGCACGCCGTCATTTTATGCTTCTTTGGGTGAGCAATGTAAAAGCAATAAGATATAGAATGATGTTTTCCTGGGAAACTTTTAATGATGAGAATGATGCTTTGGGAATGGCTTTTAGAGTTTAATTACCAACTCTTTCACTAAGTGATCATCACATTAATATCGATGAGAGTTAGCAAACTAGTAGGAGAAAGCTGCTTCCACTTAACAGCAACAACAGAAAAAAGGAGAGGAAAACAGGCAAACAAAGCAGTCAACAAGCAGGCAAGCTGTACAAGCAAACATGGAAGGCAAGTTCTTCCATTCTCTAGGACAAAATTTGTGTGAACTGCAATCTCAGTTTTTCGAGATAAAAATTAAAACTATGGTTTATTGATAAATAAATTAGTTCTTCATTGACCAAATCTGAACAAGACAGAAAGCAGGGGCTGATGGTTGATTCAAATGAAAAAAAAATAAAAACCAAAGTCAAAGCATTGCTCTTTAGTCCCATTTTTGTGTTGACTGGAAATCATTTTGGATAGTGATCATATCAAGAAAAACTGATTAGATTCTACACTGTCATTGAAGATGTACTGCTTGCTTCATATACAGAGAAATTTTTTGGATACCAAAGGAAAAAGATTATTTAAAGATTATGCCACCAACAATATAATTCACAAAACAGTAATTTAGAGGTGGAAAATACAAATGCAGAATGGAAAAGTAAAATTTACACTACAACAAAAAGCACATGCTGCTTGAGACTTCATGTACCATAAGGTGATGTAACAATATAACATAGAATATAACTGGGAAGCAGAATTAATGTATTTTTTTCAATTATTTTAGCATTACTTCTAGTGATGACACTGGCTTCCTTCAGTGGAAATGAAGGGATCTGAGGTTGAGATCAAAGTGATTACAAATATGCTTTACAAGGATAAATAGAAGTAAAAGAGAAAGGACAGAATAAGAGTGTTACTAAACAAAAGAAAAAAATCAAAATAATATAGAGAAAGAAAGATATGAAACTAGGTACTTGACTTCAAAGTCCTGCAGGAAATTTCATACTATCATGCTTTTTTCAGTTCTAATGTCTGAGTTTATAAATGTCTGCAAGGGTTCAAGTTTCAATAAAATTCTCTCCCCAGTCAGAAATTAGCTTTTAAATTCATGTTTTCTGCATGCTAAAAATCTCCTACAAAGCTGAAATGAAATGTCTTGCTGCTAGCAACTGAATATATTCTCTTTCATACAGACTTATGCCTCATGGAAACACTTTCCATGTTTTCTTTCTTTTACTTGCTTAGATATTTGGCCATAAGAAAATATTCTGTTTAGTTTATTAAAATAAGGCCAGAAAGAGGGTTTAAAATCTATCAGAAGATAACCAGTGGCTTGATCTGATCCCTTGTAACTCCTTTTATTTGAAACTTTGCAATACCCCAACAACCTAATGTCTGTAGCAAAGAAGGAAAAGATGAACAGAACTCTCTGGGGGGAAGATTTCCATAGGGTACTGATGGAAAACCAAGGGAAGATCATGAAGCACAGACCCTCCCTTTTAACAGCGAGCCAGAGAAAGTGAATAAAGAGCTCTCCAGAATTCAATTCTCTCACCTGAGCGAGCAGACAGCTGCTGCCACACCGTGCTGAACTGGCAAGCACTTTCTTAATTACTCAGCCCTTCCAGAAGGCAACACTTCAGTAGTGATGAAGAGGCACAATTTCCAGAGTTTCAGTGGGAATTGTTTTCAGCTCCTCTGAAGATTTATCGGAAGTGTTCTACTAACATTAGACTGCATATGAGGGACATTTCCCTGTCCAAAGGCATGTTAAATGGTTAAGAAACCAACCTTCCCACTTCCATCTCACTGCTGTTATGGATATTTCCTCTCAGAAAGGTCTGGAGCACATGGGATAATGGATTATTATTCATTCTGGTTTTCTGGTAGCCCTTTTGCAGATTTCTGTTTGACAAACTTAAGTCCTACAAGCAGTAGGTAGATTTATCTTGATTACTTTGTATAGAAAAATGCCTGAAGGATTTAAGCTCCTTGAAGGTCATGGGATGGGGAGTGGAGTAGATATCCATTGCTTCAGTAAGCCATAGTAAAGGATGGTTTTATTCAGGTTTTGTTAGTTTTGTGTGCAGAAATAAGTCATTCTTTGATACAATTAAGCAATCATCTTAGTCCAGACCTTTAAGAGGAAGGATAAGACACCATCTCTTTCCCTTATACTCAGTAGATATCTGTTTTCAACTTTATGATCCCTGAGGATTTGTAGGAATTTGCTTCAAAAATTTTCAATGCTTTGTATTTAGGCATCATCATTCACAATGGTTTTTTTTTCCTTTCACTGATGCCTATAAAGCTTTTTATGAATACAGCAACAACAACAAAAAAAAAAAAAAAAGAAAAAAAAGAAAAAAAAAGAAAAAAAAGAAAAACCCAGAACTTTTAAAATAAGGAAACTACTTTTCCTCTTTTTTTTTTAGCATATTGTGAAAGAGAAAGTGCTAGAACAAGTGGCTACCCTAAATATTAAACACACATTTCTTTCCTGCAATACTATGCCTTAATATATGCCAATTTGTTAACCAAGTGCTCCATTTTCTTTCAGTCTCCAAGTCACTAAAAAAAGTCCATTTTCCTTTGTAGAAATGGATGCCTTTATGTTCCTCTTATACAAAGAATTCCTTAAAACTTGATGTTAGGAAAAGTGTTGGGAAAAAATTCTGTATTTCCTAAAATTCAGAGAAAAAATCTTGGGAGAGAGGGAGGAGGGGCTTTTTGGCTTTGCTTTTTTTATCCTTCTCATTTTCTCATGTAGAAACAAAATCTAGTCAACCTCAAAGGTCATTTCCATAATATATATCTTTTGTTTAATTTTAAATCTTATTTCCATTAATCACTTAGGTAAGAGAAATACAGACGTGCACTTTTTTCTCTAAAGAATTCAGCAGCAATTTTCATTCTTCTTCTTCCTTCAATATCATATTCTTACCAGTAGTAAATCTTAATTTTCAATTGGCCTAGTGACTGCATATCATCAACTGTTAGTTACTTCTATGCTTTTAACATTTGAAATGGAAGGAAGCCAGTGTCCAAGGACTTCTGTGAGTCATGTGTTAATTACCCATATGAAAAATTTCCTATAACCAAGTGCATAATTTAGTGTTGGTTCCATAGTAAAAGAACTGTAGGACTACCACACATTCCTCACCTCATGAAACAAAGCAAACTAAGTAGATGCAGAATTACATAAACTAAATTTTTTTGTCTCCCTTTACTGATAAGAAAGTGCCTGCTGAAACGGAATGAAAGATTTTGGTGTGTGTTACATTACTTTGAGTTAAGATTTAAGTATTGCTTAAATAAATAGCATCCTGGCTTTTGAATACTGGGAATAAAGTTGGTTATGAAAAGAAAAGACAAAAGTAGGCTAAGTTTGCAGAAACAAAACTTCAAATAGTTTACTGGTATTGATTAGAAAATATTAGTTAACCAAGAAAAAGGATGCTGATTAATAGCCTAATTCATTTTACATTACTTATTTTTAGTCTCAGTGTTCTGGTTTCAGTTTTTCTTCACTTAGCTTCCACTCAGCTGTATGGATACTGCTTAGTAGAATGTGTTTATACATATATGAAATCATACCTATCTCCATACCTATCTCTCTCTGTTCTCTAACACAAAATGATTGCTCAAATATTTTCATGCTCTGCCTGAAGGCTATGTATCCCACTTATTTGCTCCAAAAATGAATCCCACTCAGGATCTTCATTTATTTTCATTGCTTTCCTTCATTCATTCTGTCTGTGGTCCTGATATATATTTCATTTTTATGCCACAGCAACATCGGTAAATCAATGGCTTATTTCTACTCTGGAGATTTTCTATTTTCTAACACAAGAAAGATAAGATACTATAGCTGCTTGTCACCTAGCTATCTTAGAATAACTTCCATTTCTAGCAAATGAACAAAGTACATTAGTATACCATTTTTCCTTTTTTTGTACTGTTTGAATTTGAAATGACAATTAGTGCAGTCCATTTTAAAGTGCAGTGCAATAAACCACTGGTATTTGTTGGAGATTCTTAAAGGATTATTATTTTAAAATATAAATATATTTGAACCATCTTCAAAAAAGAAGAAAGAATAAATATTACAGAATTTTGTAAATGGATTCTGCTTTTGTTAAAAGACCTTGAGGTTTGTAACAGGACCACAGTGGTAAAGGCATACATTACTGGTGGATAAGGGAAAACCAGCTGATCCTGTCTACCTGGACTTGTGAAATGCAATTGACATTGTCCTGCACAATATCCTTGTCTCTAAATTAGAGAGATGTGGCTTAAACCTATGGTACCCAATGGACAGATTCTGAATAACAACCTGAAGTAGTAAAATAAAAGTTTGAAATGTCCAAATGCTTGGGGAAATCAATGCTTGATAGTGCAGTTGATGACTCACCATCCACCTCTATCAAAAACTTAAACAATACACCATAGCTGATGACTTCAGTGATGGGAACAAGATTTAAATGTCAGTGACTGTAATGTGGGCTGAAACCTAAATATTGCCATGGCCTAGAGGTACTTTCTGGTTAAATCAACTAATAAAAAAGTTGCCTGAGTTTAAAGAAATTCTACAAAATCACCTACCTTCAATGTCATTTGTGAATGCAGAATCAAAAAGGAAATTCCTTAAATGTGCTATATAATGAAGTATTGTCAAAGTGAAGACTTTGATGCATAAATTGATGGTTTTTTTAATGTAACAATAAAATGAACTGATTCAGATGTAGACAGTGGCTTAGGCTGCTTCTTGGGCAGCTCTGAGCTCAGCACATGCACTGTACATTGTCTTTTCTGCAACTAAAATTGCCAAAGAACCATGATGATGCGGTAAAACCTTTTCAGCCAGCTTCAAGTTCAAGAAGATGCAACAAGGTGAGGAACACTTACAATGAGTCTTTTTACTACATAAAAAAGCCCTCATAACTTCCTTCATTAGTTACTTAAGGACAAAAGCTGGATGAAGGGAAAGAGGTATCGAGAAATATTTTAGCACGATAGCTTTCATGCTGAAAAAGAAAAAAAGAAAATATTGTTAATCTTCTGACACAATTTTCATATAAAGTCTTAGAATAAATGAATAATGCTAGAAAAACCTCTCCATATATTGTCTAACTTTGAAGAAGTAAAATTCAGTTTATTATTTCACTTTTTCTTCAGAGGCAAAAATTACTTCAAAAGTAATTTAATACAGGACTTTTTTGCTTTTACTAATTTCATAGTAACTTTATCTCAAAGGTTAAAGCTGCAGAAAATCTTAGTGAGGTACTAATTTCCCAGGGATTATTGCGGCCAATATAATACATATACAATATATAATGCAAAGATAGAGTCCAAATCTCCTTTTTTGTATCACATGTGATTCACAATTATTAATAAACTGGTATTGCAACTAGACCTGCATATATTGCTTAAAATTCAGGAAATATTTGCCTAAGTAACATAACTTAACAAGCTTAAACTATATCTAGTCTTAGGCCACTCTAGCCAAACCAATTTTTTAGAAGGCATTATACAGCCAATGAAGTGAATTCCTGATATTTACTTTCAATTGAATAATATAGTCATGGAAGCTGGCAACAAGGAAAGTCAGGAGAATATATCAAAAGGAAATCTTAGGCTTCTATTTTGTGGTTTGTGCTATTTTCTTCAAGGGTAGAGGGTACTGAACTGACCTGTTTATTTCTAAGATGAAGTACCTGTGGGTGAGGGGAGGTCAGGGGGTGTTTCCTGTCTTTACTTGAGTAGACTTTTCACGTGGTCCCTTAGAGCATCCTCATTGTGAGCAGTGTGGCACATTGTGGCCTAGACAGGTGATGGGGATCACATCTAGATGGGTGTGAAACAAGTTGGGTCCTTTAGTCAGTCTCAAAGAATAATGCTCAGTGATTTGTCTGGATCAGGGCCAGAAACACATGGAGTTTCTTCAGGATATACAAAGGAACCTATTAGTACAGGTGCCTTCAACATCTGTATCAGTCACTTAGAGGAAAAAATGGTGTACACTTTCATTTGGTTCATGAATGATTTTCCTTCTTTGCACAACCACTGTCCAGTTCAGACCTCCCCATTACAAGAGAGACACTGGCAAACTGGAGCAAGTTCAGTGGGGGACCACCAAGCTGGTCAGGGGTGAAGGAGTGTGCCATGCAATAACAGGCTGTGGGATATGAGCTTGCTCAGCCTTGATAAGGTGCAGTTTAGGGGGACCTAACAGGTGCCTGTGGGCTGGTCATTGAGGAGACAGAGTCTTCACTGAGTAATGTGTCATGCTGACCTGAGACAATTGGCATGAATTGAGAAAAAGACATTCCATCTGGACACAGAAAAATCCCCTTTTCCCTTTGAAAAAAGTCAATCAGAGAAGCAGGTTGCCAGAGAGTCTGTGCAGTCTCCATCCTTGGAAGTTTTAAGAACCATCTGGACAAAGCCCTGAATGACTTGGTTTGATCCCTGACTCTGCTCGGCTTTGCGCAGAGCCTGGGCAAGATTACCTCTTAGGCTTCCTTCCATTTTGAATTCAGTGGTTGTTTAATAACAAAGAACATTTTTCTGGGCTCACCTAGACCAGCAGCTAAATGCCTGCACAACTGCTGGTTCAGGAGTGCCTGAAGCCTGTGCCAGTGATGCTCAGCAGCAGTCAAAACATCAGCATGTTATCAACACTGTTCTAGCCACAAGTCTAAATCACAGCATGATTCAATATCCTGTGAAAAAAGTTATCATTATCCCAGCCAGACTCAGCACAAAACCTGCAAGAAATCACAGCAAAATGCTGAGGCAACCTATAATCTTAGTGTGTATCATAATTATGATCATCCCTGGGCATTGTGTATTTTAAGTTTCTTGCCCAACATATCACTCTTATTTCCACTGAATAAAGTTTTAGGCAGTGTTTAGGTGTCCTGTAAGTTCATGTGAAAACTTTTGTCACATAAAATAATCCCTAAAGTCCGGAAGGTATCTTCTGCTTATAAAGGCAGAAGGTCATGGAAGGCAGTCATATAAAGAACAGTAATTTCACAGCTTAAGAATTGCTGCCTTTGATTTCTAGATTTCTGACTTAAGAAAAAAAAAATGTTTGTATGCCCAAATTAATAGAAATCTCTGATTTCTACCTCAGAATTGTTATCAGTGGAAAGAAATTTAAAACTATTGGCTTCATATGTTGCCTTAAAAAAAAAAAAAAGTAGAGTGGATTATTTCCTTACCTTTTTATCCACTATATTTTCTGATTAAATCACCAGACATATAAATCAGGATTACTCATGAAACCTGCCAATAAAACCAGTAACTGGACTGAAGTAGAACTAATAAAGCTGGAAAATTTTACACAGATTAAGTTACTATAGGCAAACAAAATAAAACCTGTAAAATATTGTGGCACTGAGTAACATATATGCTACTGCAGTGGGTAGAATGATTTCTTGACCAAAAACATTTCTGTTTTGCAAAGAAAATAGCTTAAGGATTTGCTCTGGTGACAGATCTATGAGAAAAAATAAAAGGGAAAAACTGTTAGGAATCCTGTATAAAAGTTTGGCTGGTGAATCATGTGCTGCTCCCTTGCTGCCCTCCCTGAGAGAGAAAGAGGGACAGCCACCAGAAAACCCCCTGGATCAAGGAGATCCAGTGTTATCCACCCACCAGGCAGAAGGTGAAAGCTTGTTGGAATGGAGTGAATGAAGTCAAGTCCATACTCAGGGCAGCAGGTGAATCCTCTTCTTGCCCACCTCACCTTCCCAGCTGCATCTGTACTACAGGGATGGTGACCTGGATGGGGAAAGCCAATTGATGGATGACATAGAGGACAGTGCCTCTGCAACAGAGTTGTTGCCAAAGTCAGGAAAGTCCATCCCTTGTATCACAATTAAATATCAATGTCAATGTTTTTAATATAAACAAGAGAGCCTTGATTCTTCTGAGTGAGTACTTCTGACAGTTCAGAGATTTTGGGACTATCTGCTGTGCCTTTCTTCATAGTTCATAGAGGATGTAATCTGCTTTTAGAGAAAAAGCCTTAGCAGATACTAAATCGACCATCCAACCACTGTGGCATGTATTTTTACAGCATAAAAAAGAGATATAGGTTTTTAATCCTCAATCCATTCTATTTTGCAGTGAGAATTTGATAGCTAGTTACATTTCATTTCACCTCATAGGAACACTTACTATTTGAGAATCTGGCTCTTAACGTCCTGAATAAAATCCCACAGAATTATGGGCAATTTTCGCATGATAACAATACAAAATAAGTAGTGAAAAATTGAGATGATGTGACTGCTGCATTGAAGGCTAGAAGCATGAAGTACCTGTGTCACTCTTTTTCTCACTCAAAGGGTAAGGTTAATCTCTGACCCTGCAAAGTGGTCCATCTGGCTGGAAGGCACTGTGCCCTTGCAGAGTCCAGCTGAAATCAATGGGGTCCACATGCTGGGAGCAGCTTGCAGGACAGAGCTAATTCTCTCAATTAATAACTGGCTTCCATTGCACAAACATCTGTGTCAGGCTTTCCTAAAGAAGTCCAACACAGCTCCATTATTGTTCTATAATTAAAAGGCCTTTTTTTCCAGCTTTAACAATTTGCACAAGTCTCAGAGTAGCACTTTCTGCACAGATCTGCAGAACACAACACTGAGAACTTCTCCAAAATTCTTGGCATATGCATAAAGCATATGGCACAGTTCTGTAATTGTCTTATGTAGCAGGAAGCTTGGAAATTTTCAAAGATCAATAACTAAGGAAGGGAATAACTGAAACACTGCACACCCTTTAACAGTCAAATTCTGTGCTACCAGAAAACAAACTGTAATATTAAGAGAAATGAATGTTGATGTCATGTAACAGGAGAGATAAAAAAGTCTTGGGCAATTAATTTTGAGATAACTATTTTTCTAATTTAAAGAAATGCAATCAATAGCATTATATTCATATCTCCATTTCCCAGCATAGTGATTTTAGGCTATTGTTTCTAGTGTAAGAAAATTGCAATCTATAGAAAATTCCTATGCTGAAACATGTTATTAAGAATGAAAATTATTTGTGTTACTGAAAATGCTATACAGAGCCAAGAGAATTTGGGAAAACATTATTTGTTCATATTTAGAATGAATATATGGGCTACACTAGTGGGAGTTGATTGTCACCTGTGATTCTGACTGTGTTGTCACCCAACAGCCTCAGGGTGGATCAGCTGAGATGAGCAGAGTGCAAATCACCGAGCCTTCACTTCAAGTGACTCCTTCTGTTCATATTCACCATTATGTTTATGAAATATACAAAAATTTAATCTCTTCCCTGCCCAGCCTATTTTTAATGCTTTTTAAAGCATTTTTTGGCTTTTTTTTCTTTTTTTTTTTTTCTTTGGAGAGGACATTATAATTGAAACTGTTAATATTTTTTTGCATAAAAACCTGAAAGGAACCCCTGGAACTATAGCATCAGAGGAAAGGAACAGTGCAGAAATCAACAAGTGCTGACAGGAGAGGCACTGCTTTGCATGACAGTAAGGCTATGATATCAGAAAACCAATTAAATGGAACCCCTGTCCCATGCTGACCACTAAAAGAATTATGTAGATCTCCTCCATGGGCTCCATGTGTGGCATAAAGGGTTCCATGCAACTTGCCATCACTGACAATAAAGAGGTGGAGAAGAAAGGTGCAAAACGAGCAAAGAACAGAGCTTTTGCTGTCACCAGGATAACAGACATAGAGTTCTTCTTACACCAAGTATCAGCTCTTGCTAAAAGTACAATCTGACAGTACTGTGGTATCAAGGTGATAAAATGAAGGTCATAAGTTAAGGAGGAATATGGGGATAAATCACATGGGACTCCATTTCCTTCATGGTGGAAAAAAGGCCCTTCTTTATCCACATAACTCTTTTTTATTCAGTTTTACAGCCCTTGTGTGGGAACTCCAATTGGTTAGTAGTTTTCTTGCCAATTACTTTATCAGTTAGCAACAGGTTGTTACCCTGTATTGATTGGTCACTCAAACTCTGTGTGTACATGCAGGGAAGTTGTTTGTGAAAGGTAGTTTTCATTTTTCTATCTAACAGTGCAAAAACAGTTTATGCAGGTGCAAGTTATTTTTTACCCAGGAATAGATTGTTATACTAAGGAATTGCTCGCACCAGGATTGCTTTCACATGGAACTTGAAAAATGCTAGCTTTGACAAGACCAGCCACTGATTCCAGGAGAGCAGGCTTGATTTTATGAAGCCTTTCTTAATGATTTTTCTACCTCGCTGCAAGAAACACCCAACAAATAGTGACTTGTTGATAAAATGATTGATAATATTTGCTACAGAGAAATATAGTGATGCACAAGGTTTGGGGGGAATCCTGGTATTAAGTACATCTACTATAGTGACTACTACCGCTTAGAAAAGATTTATTGCAATCCTACGAGTTAATTCTATGTAAATGTTGTCACCACAGAAATTAGGAAAGCAAACCAAATGGTAAACTGTGTGATAGTAAATGTTATTATGCCACAGGATGTACTTGGATCTTGAATTCCTGTGAGTAATTTTGCTCTTCGTGTCCCCATGAAGTATATGGTGTTCCTGTGGATCACACTATTTGGAACTGGCCTACAATGTCCTACCTGTTAGCTGCAATTAACTCAGCAGCCCCTAAAAGGGAATGGACACCTTCTTGGAGGCTACAGGAACATGCAGTACAGCCATAATCTGCTCTACTCTCTTGTAAAACACCTTTATGACTCTAACGAGGGACAAAGCACTTACCTAGAGCATTTATGGATATCTTAACTATTACATTATATTGCCAGAAAAGCTGTTCAGATTCTAAGTGGAACATCATGAGTAAGAGAATTTATGAATGGAAAATCTCATCTGCTGTCAGATCCAGGAGCACAAACCTAATCACATATTATTTAATAACAAATGGGTTTATTAACATGCAAGCAGAAGTTACTCTTTATACCTAGAAGTCATTTTAAAATTAATATCTTCTATTACAATTCAAACTGACCTCATGAAATGGTTTCTCTAGTGCTTTTTTTCCAAGATTGTAATGACAGCATAACTACATATTGACCAAAAGCAATTTGCTGCTATTTAGGCATAAATTGCAAATTATACTTGTTTGATAAGTCAAGAAATTGCTTTCTCCAGTCATATTTCTTCAGACAAGGTAAATAATAAAATTTTTACACTCATTTTCACATTCAGTTCTAAACATTTTTTCCCACTATGCTGTCTCTCAATTTTGACTCAAGAAAATGATTCAAATCCTCCAAATTCTCATCATGTTTACTCTAAGAAGTTTTTTCAGATATAAGAGATCATATTCAGTACTGGTAATCTTGACTCCATGTAACTTCCATCAGCAGAATTGGCTTGGCACTGAAATTTACTGTATTCTATCCTAAGCATTTTTTTCACAACTCCTGCTCTCTGCACTCCACAATTCTGTTCTGTGTATTTTCCAAGTTGGCAATTGTATGTTCCACTAGTTTCCACAAGATCTCATTCTAACCCTATCTTGTCCTATTCAAGCACCTCTTCTGTTTTTAATGGATTTAAACTATACACCTGAAATTATTTGAACTTCACAGAATGCTGGACTTGTGTCTTCGCATTTGTTTGACACAAATAATTTTGAAACATGAGGTAGTTTCAAGTAAGTGTTGCAGAAAGAAGGGAATTTCAGGTTATTAAAACTTGGACAGAAAAAATTGTAAAATATTTATCATCTTAGAAACAGAAACAGGGATTTATATGACTAATCTTAGAAAAAAAAATCATTTGATATCCTGAATCCACAAGGAAGCAGCAGTAAGTGACACTGTAGAAGCAACTAATGACATGCTCCTTCCTGAGTCAGTATTGTCTCAATGTATTAGCATGGTCTTGGAAGAATTCTGCTGCTAGGATAATAAGAAATACAGAAAATAAGGGTGCACTTAATTGCTAACCTTAACAGAGTAAATTACTAAATGCAGACAAATAGAGGCCAAAGCTAAAGATTTGGCATTTCTTCTCTAATTGAATTTATTGCACAGATTAGCACCTTTAAGCCATTGCAAAATCTATTTTGCTTCATTAGATGCCTTAACTCAAAATTTCAGTAGTAACATGAGGGCACATTCTAAAGCAAAGCCATATCCCATATCACAGATGCCATGGGTGGGTCCATTAACTGTGTAGGAATGAGTGTAGCTGCACTTCAGCTAAAGTGTCATTTAATGTATTTAACCTCTTTCAAGGCTCAGTCACTTGCTATCAAACACATACACATGTTCTGTGTTTGAGAAGAAACCTGATTAATTGCAGGAACTGATTATTTATCAATATTATTGTATTATAGAGCATATAAAAACACCTGTGGCTTCTTTGTGTAAAAATATTAATATTGTTAACAGAAAAGCATGCTTTGCTCTAAAGCACTTACTCCTTCTTGTACTTGTCAAAAGGGATTATCTATACCTGTTAAACACCAAACAGAAAACTTGTAACCATGCATAAAAATGTGATTTCTAACAATACTTTGATAAAATAAACAAATAGATATTTCACCTCCTCACAAACTAAAACATAAATTTGATTTGCCTCCTTCCAGGTTAGCATATATGTTCCGTAATGCAATTATGGCACAATTCCTGCCTGGAAAAGACTGATATAAATTCAGCATTCAATACTGTATTTGTGATAGAGTCAGCTATTATATATGATAAATTCATATAGTAGGCTCTCAACATTAATAGTAGTAATGAACGTTCCAAAAATGTCATTATATTCATTTATAACACACTTTTGCACTGACATCTTCCATAATTAATAAAAGGATTTGCAGCTCCAATATGATCCTCAGTGTTTAATCCTGTACATGGCAAGTCATTGCTTACCCTGCAGATACTTGTACACCATGCAAGAAGAGGGGAAATTTTTCTTCACCTCTTGAAACAAGTAGAAAAAGAACAATTTTCTTATTGACTAAAATACAAAATGATGGTATAAACATCTAATTAGTTTGATGTTAGCCAACTAGAAACCAAATTCTTCCTATATTGCCATATCTCTTGAAGCAGGTTTATAGTCAGTTTTACAAACCAGTTTTCTCAACTCATTACCTTTCTTTTTGAGATTCTTTTTCAAGCAGACAGAACTTAACAATCTGATGAAAGTAAGGAAAATAAGTGATTGGGTTGTACACATTTTAGCACCACCATTCTCTCAAAGAAAAGGTGGAACCCAGCTGTTTATAAAGGGCTCTGATAGAGATTAATATTTAAAAAGAAAAACAATGGCCATGAGGCAAGCAGCTGAGTGTTGTTTGGTGTCCGTTGCTGAGAAATTTACCACATTCTGGTGACCTGCAAGTAATGTTCTGGCTCTCCGCTGACATGCAAAAATTCATTTTACTTTGGAGTGTATAATAGTAATAATGTTGGCATAATATGCCTTTTGCAGATGTTGTCTTTTGATTGAAAATTTGGAAAAATACAGAATATTTCAAATGAAAGAAAAAGAATTATGAAACATTACTTTCAAAGTTGTTTTTTTTTTCTCTCCCCAGTGCTTTTCACACTTGTAATTTCCTACTTAATATTTTTCCCACTTGTTGTAAAACATCTTTTCTCTACCTTTTTTCCCATACCAATTCAGTCCATTTGCAAAAGTTATTCTACCTATCCACCATTTGTAGATTTTCTGTCTTTCATTTTGGTTTGGTTGAGATGGGACCTTAAAGATTGTTTAATTCCAACTCCCCTGCTTTGAAAATGGGCATCTCCCACTAAACCAGGCTGCTCAAAGCCCCATCCCACCTGACCTCCAATGGCTTGGCATGTACAAGTTATTTGGGCAACCTGTTCCAGTGTCTCATCACCCTCAGAATATTTTCTTCCTTATATCTATTCTAATCTAAACTTCTATTTTTTCAGTATACCCAGTACAGATTGCCACATCATACCACTAGTTGCATTTGTTTAAGGTGCATATGATTAGAGTATGACTCTGAAAAAGGACAAAGGTGTAGATAAAACAAAATGTATTTTTGCAGAAATCAAAACCCAGCAAGGTCTTCCTTCTGTGGCCACTTTTCCACCAATACCTCTTCCTCCAGCATCGCTTTTACTTTAGGCTGTGAGTGTATGTGGACACCAAATAAAGATAGTTATTATCAACATGTCATCTAACAAAATTATTAAAAGGAAAAATATGCTGTCTGACTCTGCTTTCATTTTGCAACTGTTTATTTTAAGAGACTCCTTCAAAGATTGATTATATACAAAACTCATTAATTCTGTGACAATATGTACAAAGTAGATAGGTCAGCAAAAACTAGGGTGCATTCTTAGATTTCCCTTATCAAGAAATGCTATAAAAAACAATGACTTAACTATTAAAGCCTTATTGCATTAGGCATATAAAGGATATGTGCTGCAATGTATGCTGCTGAGCCTTTTTTTCTGTTCTAACAGTCTGCCATGTGACAATAGTTTCATAGCTACTGGTAGATGGGGATAAATTGGTGTTCCCAGTTTAAATGATTCCATTATAAATCCTATTTTACAAGAGAGTTAACTATGGCAGGCCACTTCATAAGCACCAGGCTGAACCTATGGGCCGTACTCATTTCAGTTACACAGCATGTAACTCATGTTCCCGTTTGCTTTGAATAATAAAGCTACATAATCCAGCTCTCCATTAGAGAACACAAGCATGGGAGTCTCCCATCCAGATAATTATGTGCAGCACAAATTGCATTCCATTAGCTTGTTGGCTGGCTGATCACAGAGAGAGGGGTGTATTCAGCCAGAAAGGGTGGGAGCAGTCCAAACGAACCGCTTGAAAATATTCAAAGCACAGCCAAGGCACCAAGACTGGCATTTTAAAGGGAGGGAGCACCTTATGGTGCAAAATCACAACTTTTGTCCACAAGTAACTTATTTCACTTCCCTACTACTTTTGAGGGTGTATGTAACTGAAGTTCAAATGAATTTCTTGTGACTAGGTGCAAACCTGTCAGGAGGTTACAGACACCTGCAAGTGGGAGCACAGTCTAAACCAGGGAATGGGTGGGAGCTCTCAAACCAGTGTTTCTTTACTCAGTCATTATCCTGAGATGCATAACTATTACTTCTTCAAGCACTTGTGATAAAAGCTGATCATCTTGTTTAGTTTCCTCTCTGCATTAATATATTACTTCAGCATGGCAAGCATCACTGATGCACATTGTCATAAACATTATGACAGTTACTGTGGAATCTTTAAACCTCCAGTTAATTTAAAACTGGAGAGAAAAAAGAAAGTTGGGAGAGTCCCAAAGGGCAATTTTTGGAGGGAGAACATTTCTGAGGAAACTTCAGTTAACTACCATTTAAGCCACATCCTGCAGGGAAGGAAGTGTACAGTGTGTTTTTTACTTGGTATAGACAGACATTTCTGTTCCTGCATGGTTATGTAAATGACTGATTACATACATTAAATAATCTCAATAATATCTCTTACTGAAAGCTGAGCTGTTCTTTTTCATCCACTTTAGCTCAGGGAAGTCAATATACACTCTCCACCTACAGTCTTTACTTCACTTTGGTATTATTTCATCATCTAGAAAAGACTCAACATTTCATTCCTTCATTACAAGGTCACTGAGCTTTGAAATAGGTGGCAGCTGAACACCATTTCTCTAATAAGACCATGAATACAGACAGTATTTAGGGATAGGCAAAATGTGTATAAGATGGAATGCAACCATCTGCAACCACTTCCAAATGAGCACAAACCTCACCGCAAACAGCACTTCTGAATACAGCCATCACACCTCTTATGTGCAAACTGGCTCCAAATCCAGAAAGCAACAGTGCCTGATTAAACTTTCAATGACACAGAGAAAGGGCTGGACCCCATGTGAGCACATTGGAACAATTATGAGATGTTGCACAATGGAAATTATGGACTATATGGAATTTTACAGGTGCAACAAAGGGGTACTAAAATGAGGACAATAAACTAAGCAATGAAAATACAGTTTTGGGAGACAAGAAGTAAGGATTATGAGTAACAATCATGGAAATATTTACCACATCAACAAAGACATATTTTCATTAATATTTAATGCTGAAAACATATTTAAGGATGAAAAGTATGTAAAATGATATTGTGCCTCAAGCCAAAAATATTTTACATTTGTCATTTGAGACCATTCTTCCCCTTATGTGAAATTTTCTTTTATGTGTCACAGCAATACTACAGGTAATGGCTTTTCTATGAATTCCTCTTGATTCCTTTTTTCCAGCTGACTTCATTTGCTTCCCTGTGTATTATATGACATCTGCTAGAGACAAAAATATCTGAATGTAAACATTGTACATGCCCAAATTACAAGTTTTATTGCACTGTATTTAGGAGGATTTCTAAATTCAGAAAGTGTTGTTGAAGAGGGAAGCATTTTACAATTCAACAGAATGCAAAAGTCTAAAAGGCTGAATTATGAGCCAACCTAATGCCATTAAGTGGCTGGAATCTTAGAATTTAAAAAAAATAGACCAAAAAATAATTAAAGGAAGACAAAAACTTTGTGAAGCTTTAAATTGGTGTTTAAACTGGTTGTTTTGATTCGGGGTTTTTTGGTAGGAAGCTGTATTAATTGCAGTCAGCAACCCTAGATATTCAGAAAACCAAAAAAATTTAGCCAGACAAAAGCAAATACTACAACTAGTAAGATGAGCTCATGGGCAACTTATGCCCTCAAATCAGCTGAAGTTTCCTGGAGGCTTTTCTAGAGCAGAAACCAGGCTTGATAATTGTAAGTGGGATTTTTGGTGAAACAAATACTTACTGGAAGAAACCTTTCATAGAGGAAATACATCACTATAAAATTAAGGAGGATTTTTAAAATTTTTATATTTTTATTGTTGTTGTTGTTGTTGTTTGTTTTATTATTACTATTAAATAGTTTGAAGGTCTAATTGTCTGTTATATGTAATAATGTATTTGTTTTTCTATGGCAATATTCTGTTAACTCAGATGATATAGTTTGTTAGTAGACAGGTGTAATTCATGCAACACTTATTTTAATTTCATTTTCCTTGGTTTTTGTTCCAGTTTGTTCTATGATTTTTACTTGACCTTGCAGTATTTATGAACCCCAAAATTTAGCACAACCTCTATTGCCCTGAACCAAGGGATGTGTGAGAATTTTCCTTCCCAAGAACATATTTCTAGTGATATTTTGAGTTTTCTTCTTATATAGCTTGAAAAATTATGAAAACTTGAGCAGGCTTTTGTCTTAATATTGTCATTATGATCATCACTGTAGTCCCAGCAATTCTTAGGATTACTCCATGTGATGTTTGAGGAGTAAAATCCTGGATCCACAGAAAGTCTTCCAAATTCTCTTTTTTCAATATGATAATATTTCTTTCAAAATTATAATTAATTAGACTCTTCTCTGCAGTTAATCCAACTTTTGCTGCAACAGTTTATTGAAGATGAACTTTATTTGCATGACACAAGGAGATGGCAAAGGAGATATCTATTCTTGTATTTAATTTCACTATCCATATAACAATAGAGACAACCGTGAATGCAGGTTTAACAAAAAGGAAATGTAATTAATTCCAATATGTAGCTGATAATGAGAAAAAAATAAGAAAAAAAGAAACAAAGAAAGAGATTGCATTTTCCTGGATAGAAGTCTTGTATTTATTATATATTGGATAATGATCCTTGGTGTAACAAGGAATCAATGACAGTGAAATGTTCCTTTTCCCTTTACATAATATTTTAGAAAAAAAATTCCAGAATTTGGGGGAGGGAAGCTGGAGGAAGAAAGATAGTGCACTTTAATTAATGGCATACTCCATACTTGTAAATCAGATTATAAATTACAAAAAACTTGGATAAAACATAAAAATCCAAACAAACCAACCAACCAATCAACCAACCAACCAAGCAAAAACATCCAGAAGCATTTGCCTAGGAAATACAGAAAGGATAACTGAACTCATAAAGAAAACCAGGATCCTCAGGGCAGCGGTCACAGCATCAAGCCTGACAGAATTCAAGTGTTGGGACAATGCATCAGGCACATGGTGTGACTCTTGGGGATAGTCCTGTGCAGGGCCAGGAGCTGTTCACAGTGATCCTTGTGGGTCTTTTCCAACTCAGAATATTCTATGGCTCTGTGATTCTTGCATAAAAGTTTAGAAAAGTCTTCATTTGAAAACGAAGTTTTGGTAAAAATCAGCATGTTTAAAAGGAAACTGTCAATTTGACAGTGTTGGAGAAAAAGCCAAAGCAAACTATTTCAGATTCATCATTTCATGTGCATAAGAAAAGAATTATTTTGGCTTTGCGACATTGCTAAGTTCATCTTGTTCTGAATATTAAGGTATTATTTTCTCTTTTTTTTATGTCAGTGTTTGGGGACTCATTATAAACAGGGGATATAAGTTGCCAGACCTTCACATTTTGACAGAATGTAGAGGAGGAAAGAGCCCTTTGCTTTCCATTGTATCTTGCCTTTCTTTTTCAAGGTCAGATTTTTCTTATTTAATTTTATCTGCCTAAAGGAGGGTGTTCAGGTTGTGCCTGTCTTCTGCAGTCAACAGGTTCTCCAAAAATAATCATTCCAGTTATTTTAAGGCTGGTTAAAACATGCATCTTTCTCTCAGATTCTTTTAGTGCCATAGAGTTGTGCCTACCTCACAATTTGCCTTCTTGGATCAATACAAACCCCTTGTGCCACAATTCCAAACAATAAACTACACTGTTTGGGCATATTGTCTTCAAACTATCTCTATGAATTCTGACCTTCTTAGCCCTTGAAAAGACAAGTACGATCATTTAAAAGGAGAATTCCTTATGAACACAGTAACTCATTTTAATCACAAAAAAAAAAAAAAGGGAGAATTACTGATCTAGGCAGCACAATGTATTAAAAACTTCTGACATTATGGTTTTAGTTTGATCCTCTGCTTTCCATGAGTACCTGATATGGTGTTTAGAGGCATTTGATCTTCTTTTCATGAGTTTTTCTTTTTTCTTCTTCTATTTTTCTTTCTTTTAAGTAAGCATGTTTTTTTAATCTGGGCTAGTTTCCAGTTTATGAAATGTACTAGATTCTATCATAATAGGATGGACACCTGAGAACAGGAGACCAATATTTTCTAGGGAGAGAAGAGACATTCAATACTGGAGACCCATGGTCACTTTGCATTTCTGTGACATTACTGTGAAAGGACCACTGCACTGTTTTGCAGCATTGTTTTAAAGAACTAGGATAATATAACAAAATAGCCTCATTCAGGGTAATCACCTAGAAACTCTTCCTCTTTACAGCCTCACCAATAAAGAATCACTTTTCCTTTGGCCTACCACACGTGCCAAAATTGTGCAGTGGTTTACAAGTTTAGAGGTGAATTTCAGTGTGGAATAGAATTGCCTGTCTCTAACGAGAATTCTAGAAGAGCCATAAAATCTGAGAGCTTGACTTCACATTTGAGAGTTCTCATCCAGTTTCTGCCCATATCTGAGGAAGTAAACTTGTTTTCCACAGATAGAGTCACTTGAGAGACTTCTGATTGCTTTCATTTTTATACAATATTTTTGTTGCGGTATTGAAGCTGTTAGATATTTGCTTGGCTTCACATTCAGAGGTCTGACACTTTCTATTTTGTGGAAGTAAGGAAACTATAGGATGTCAGATGAAAAGGAAATTTCTAGAAGTTTGAGGTTTTGTCGAGTTGTCAGTTTCCCAAAGGAAGAAGTTCTGCTTTAGAGAGTTCAAGAGATGGGAATTATTTTGAACCAGCCTGTACAATTTCTAAAGAATATGCGTCTGATCTGTTCTGATTCAACCTTTTTGCTGTCTCTAATAAATACATAAATATAATGTAAATACATAAATATATTTTTCATCAGAGCAACTGAGGTGACCTGGGTGAGTTCATTCCTGTCTAGATAAATGGAAATTCTAAATCTTCAGATTTCAGTGATGAATTAGGTTGCAGAGGGACTAAAACGGCCATTTCTGTTTCCTATTCATACAATATTCATTCAAAATCCTATTCATACAATAACTCCCAAACAGTTACAAGTAGATCTATAATCAGTAAAATGCTACATTTTAAAACAATGGTGACAGAGATCAAATGCAATAGAAAGGGCTTCTCTTTCAAGGCTTGGGGTAGTTGTTTGTTTATACCCCAAAATCCTCTAGAGAAGGTTTTGGGTTAAAGTTTAAAATGTTAAGTATAGTCAAGCCTATCTCTGTGCAAGGACCTGGGTATGCTGCAGTTTTCTTGCTGGAGACAAAAAAATAACACAAACTCAAAGTTATTTCACTGTACTTTTTTATTACTGGCAAGTAAGAGTAAACAACAAATTTAATCTATTATGGTAAATTCTGAAATGCCTATATTATATTTATGTATGTGGTAAGAATGCCTTGGAGATAAGCATAGTGATTTAACTATTTTCTTCAGATAAAACTACAATTGAGACCACAATTGACACAATCTAGAGGAAATGCAAGTCAATCTTTTGTAATGTCACCACTCAAACCAGCAAAGAAAATAATATCTCCATAAACAATGTGGATAAACCTTATTTGTCTGGTATCATTCAGGTTGGAGTGGGACCAAAAAAGATGTAAAAATTGGCCCATTTGAGGCTAAACCAGAGTTTTGAAGGAGCAGGAAGAGCCTGCAAAGTTGGTGTATGCACAACACTGTTGAACAGGCAAAAATCTGCAGAGGGAGGAAGGCAAAAGGGCAGCAAGGGGTTCTGCAGCTTTTGCTTTGACTGATTTTTCTTTTCTCTGTCAGATAGATGAAGCTAGAGTGGAGAATCTACATAGCTGTAACCAAAATATATTTTTTAATTTGTATTCCAAAATACTTTGTGCCTTTGAGCATTCTCTAAATAATGTTTTGTTTCAAAATATTTCTTCAATGTCAGAAAAAAAAGGCAAATTTTTACTCTGCTGCACCAGAGGAAATATGAGATATGAGGTAACTTTAATTCAAATACATTTACCTTATGGAAAACCATTTAGAATCATTCAAGATTAGATAAAACCAGATTTAAAATAAGAGCAGCTGTTCCTGAGTAAATTTTCCCTGGATATTTTCTCTGAGATAGCTGCAAAGATAAAGCAAGCCTATTTGATGGGATTTCAGTTCATCAGAAAACCAAAAAAACCTCGTATTTGTGTTCCTTTTATGTCATTAGGCTTTGCTGTATGAAGATTGTTTTTACTCTCTTAGGGCCTGTTCTGAATTAGTCTTCAGCCACAAGCCTTTACCACAAACTTTGGCTTCAACTTACACTTGAAACACAAAAAAACCCCAAAATCAAAAACCCAAAAAACCCCCCAAATCAACAAACAAAAACCAGCATAAAACCCCCCAAAAAAAAAAAAAATCAACCCACCAGAAAAAAAACAAAACCAAAAAACCAACAGCCCAGCTCCACAACCAGATTTATTCGGCTTCTGATCTGAATCATAACTGTTGGCCTTTCAGGCCTTGCAGTGACCTTTAGACCATTCCTTTCTCTGGGACTGTGGCCTCTTCCCTCCCTCATCCTTCCTCATCTGCTCAGAGCAGAAGGTCTGCTCCTCGTGTTGCCTCTTTTCCCGCTGGCTGCATCAGGTGTGTTGGCTCTGGAATCCCTGATGGAGGCAGAAGATTGAGTGCCCAGAGGGACACTGGAAGAGTAGGCTGAATACAAGAGGAAACAGGTATTATTTGTGTAATAAACAAGTGTTATTTGTACAAAGCAGAGCGACACAGAGTCCCCAGGCAGGTGCAAAGGAGAGCTGCTTTATTGCAAAAAAACAGGCTTTTTTAGCAGCCAGGCCTTTTTCAGGTACATATCTTTAAATCATAGCAAACATAATCCAATCAACCACCGTACACCACGGTGTGAACACAAAATGGTTCTGGAACTTGTTTATCTACCTCTAATTCAGCTGAGTCACTTTCCCATAGTCCTTTTCTACTTAGCCAAAGTAACAGGTCTGAGCCATGGCTTTACAAGGCCTTCCTTTTGTAAGGTTTTACCTATGTTCAACAGTTAGTAGCTTTAAATGTATAATAATTTTTAAAGTTCTTAATATTTTTTCCTGTAACAATTTTACTTATGAATATTGTTACTATTGTAAGTTAGATAATAGTTTCACTATTAGACTGTAAAAGCAATCATTGGGCTAAAACAAAAGTGTAATTTCACATTTATAGATATAAATAATTGATCTCTTTTGGCCATAACAATAGTTTGATTATTCAGAGCATAACATGATCATGTTTCCTTAAGTCAGTTCTTCTGACACCAAGGAGTCTGATGCATTTACTATTACAAATTCAATCTCACAGATTTTTTTACGAAAAACCTCCACAAATTTTGTGTGGGTAAGAGTTATCTTTGCTTATTCATTAAGCTTCTTCTGTTGTTATTATCAAATAAGAGGCTGGAGAATTGTAACAAGAAGTCAAGGTCCAGAGCACAGATTGGTGTTAAATACTTGGCAATACACACAGGGGTATGTATTGCCAAATTATCACACAGGGGTTTAAACTAACAGTCAGAAACATCAACTTCTGAATAAGGAAAATTTTGAGATGCTGCCAGTGTATCACAGAGACAAATGTAACTAGATCCATGCCCATCCTGGAAAGGCCTACTTATTCATCAGTGCTAATAAAGTCATTTTCTTCTCTTCAGGAAAATTCAGCAATCCCAACAGTGTTCATATGTGCATCTCTACATCAGCGGGCAGATGACCAACCACGTCCTGGAAATCATGGCCTCAGCACACCTTACAGACAAACACCATAAACAAGGACATCCCCCCTGCCTTTTCCCTTTACCTATGCATGATGTCAAATATTATAGCATGTGCCTTTGGGCTTTCTCCCCTCCCAATTACTTGCCCATTCCCAGACAAGTCTGGGGGAAGAGGGGGTAAAAGAGAAAGTCTTGGCACTGTTCAGCAGTAGCAGAAATCATAAAATAGTAGAGTGGTTGGAAGGGACCTTAAAGATCTTTAATTCCTTCAGAAAGTTCATTGTGTTCCTTTATAAACTTCCATGATCCCAGCTTGCTCAGTGGTCCATCCAACCTGGCCTTGGACACTTCCAGGTTGGGACACCCACAGCATCTCTGGATAACCTGTGCCAGGACCTCACCACCCTCACAGTAAAGAATTTCTTACTAATATCTAATCTAAACCTGCTCTCTCTCAGTTTGAAGCTATTCCCCTTGTCCTGTCACTCAAGGCTCCCCTGTAGAAAGTCCATTCCATCTTTCTTGTGGGCTCCCTTCAGGTACTGGAGGGCCACACTTAGTGCTCCCAAAGCCTAGAGTTTTGGCAAGTTAGTAAGACTGCTTTAGCCACAAATATGAACCCCCCCGAAAACAATGATGTGAAAGAAGTTAATTCCAATCCAGACAGACCCAACATACAACATCAAGTTTCAAAAGAAAATAAATGGTGCATTGCTAACAGCTCCCCATGACAATCCTGGATGCATAAAGTCTGAGAAAGTCAATTGATTTCCTCATTCAGGCCATTGGTCTTTCACATTAAGTAATAGTGTTCTGGCACCATGTAAATCCATGGTAGTATCAAATTCAGACTTTAAAGTTTTCACTGCTTTTCTGTGATAAGGCAAATGTTTAAGCTACTCACATACACTGTAAGAATTATAATGAGGAAACCTGCTTGGAAAAGCTTATATCCTCCTCAAAGTCTTTAATGAGGATAGTGGCTTTATAGTGATCATGGCTTCTGGTAATGCAATTTCTCTAAATGCTTGAAAGTATCTTGCATGCTAAGCTTATTAACTTTTATATAAGTTTTATTTTGATGTTTAGTTTTATTGCAATTTCACCAATGGACTGTACAGCATTTAAGTATGCTGAAGCCTGATGTTCTGTCCTTTACAACTTCGAAAAAATTGATTTTGTGTCCCTGAAACATTCAAAGTACCAGATAAGAAATTACATAATGTGTACATCAAGAAATATGGACAAATTTCAGAAATGGTCTTCAAACAAACCCAAGCCTGCCTGAGAATTTAATACTGCAATTACATTTATTTAGCTACAAAGAACTTAACAGAACAAGACTTTGTTGTTGCTGTTTTGGGGGGTTTGGGGCTGTTTTGAAGTTATGCTTTCTCACACACAACAATTTTCATTGAAGTGGAAACCATTCCCAAGTGACTTGTGAGATGGACAGAGTTCCTCTGCCTTCCAGCTTTGTAAAATGGTCTAGCACTAAACTGTGGAAGCAGAATGTGCTTATCTGAAGAATTCCCTGTATCTCATTTCTAGATACCTCATCAGCACTCACTCCATTGCTCATGCCCCATAGGCAGAGGAGAATAACCACAAGCCTTTTCTACTATTTTTTTATCCAAAAGCAATAGGTTTTATTACAGTATAATTTTTAAAAGCTTCTAAAATCACCACAAAATACAGATTTCTATAAACCTAATTGCTCAGAAACACTGATCATCTCAAATAAAATTGCAACATCTTTTCCTCAGTCACCAGCCTCAGTTGCTTAGAGACATAGGATCAAAATACTTCCAATTGTACTATATACTAGATAACAATATAAGTACTTCCCTTAAGATTAGAAAGGAGAAAATAGATTCAAAAGTTCTGAGAGATATATTGGTCTTTGTCCACTGTAGAAGGTCTTCAAATTAGAACACAAAAACTTAAAAATAATACAGGATTTTATTGAAACCTAGGGTAAAGATGATAAAAACAGAAGTGGTACTTCTGGATATTTGAAAATGTCTGACAATAGACACAATTGTGTTGTGTATAAATTATATTTTGAGGAAGTTGTAATTAGAAAATTCTGCAGTTAAAAAGGGGAAAAAAATTAACCATAAATCAATAGAAAGCTATATGTAGTAACTGCAGGAATCTCTGGTTATTTAATGCCATTTATTAAAACAAAAGAAAATTAAAAAAAAAAAAAGAAAAAATAAAGAAGTTTAAAAATTAAAAGAACGAGAAGAAAGGAAGCCTTATCTTCATGAATCAAACCTGCAATCAGTCGATAAGACAGCTATGAAAAAAGCTTCAGGATATTCCATGCCACAATAAAAGGAAGAGCATGCTGGCAGGGATTCTGCATCTCAGAAATGCCTAATCAAACACAGAGGTTTCTGTGCTGGTTGTAGTCGACTGTGTAATTGAATACACATTTAAGGGAGAAACCAATTACCCTTTATGATCCCTCTTCCTGCTCTCCCCATGAAGTTTAAAGCTGAACATGTTGATCCAGTTGCTGGAAAGGTTTCCAGCACAAGCTCTTGCTGTCAGTTCATGGCTGAGCAAGAGGTTTTAGGGCGCTCATTTCCTTCTCTCCTGAAACCTGGAGAACTCAAAGATGCCTGTAACAAATGAACAAATCCATAAAAATAGGAATTTTACTCTACATATCAAATGCAAAACCAGGATTCTCATTGTTACTTCAGAATATGTATATGGAAATGTAAATATAGATGTTGGGTTGGATTTTGAGAAATCAGAAGCTGATCCTTAAGAATTTTATTATGCGTGGTATTCCATGCAATTATTGTATTGCGAATAATGCAAATGCCTTTATCATCACTTTAAAAAAGGTTTTGTATTTATGGAAACATATTTGTGTATTTCAACAAAATTGCTTGTGACTAGTAATTATTTTAAAAATTTGAAGAAGAGATACCCAACATCAGGAGCTTTATCAAGCGGCCAGTGGCAGTAATGAGATGAAGCAGGTTCAGGAGTGTGCAGCTTAGTTGGACTCATGACAGTAATGTGAACAGATTATATGGAAGAGGGGACTGATTGCTCTGAACCAATTTTGATAATGTAACAATGTCCTAACTAAAATATATTAATACAAGCAAATAACTTTATCTGCATCTATCTTCTCACAGATTGATATTTTTTCCCCAGTCAAATGCTCCAGGATCCTGCAACATGAGTGAGTGTGGTTGTTATTAGACTATTTGAATAAAATGTTTGTTGCCAGGTAACTGCAGCTTGGAGGCCATTCAGTGAGAACTGGCATTGGGAACTGGAACCACCAAAAGTGCAGGCACAAAAAGATATCTGATGTTTTGAAAGTCTAAGTACAGAATGACACCACTGTTCCCATGGTTGTAAACACCAATCAGTAAAAGTTTATGCATCATTAAAGCTCACTACTAATCACTGTGGGAATGTAACCTTGACAGGTTGGTAGAATAATATTTAGACTACTAATTTTATGTGCATAGAAATGTGTGTGATAGACATGAGTGAAGATATCTGTGTTATAGACAAGACCATGACGAAAACAAGGAGCTGCTGCTGAAATAGGAATGTGGCCACTGTTCAGATCTCCAGATATCCTGAACTGTATGCACATGTACTTGCATTTTATTGTTAAAAAGAAATTTTCATTTCTTGTCTTTTACCCAGTGTTCATTGCATTTGTCCTGGCACACCACCCTTGAAGCTTGGTTATAATCTGGATGCAAGAAATGAATATAAACAGATATGAATATGTTTATATATTATATGGTTTAGATCATATATTATGATCTAAACCATCATAATATAAATTATAATGCCATTTGCCATATTATACAATTTTATATAATGGATGTGTGTGTGTGTGTGTGTGTGTGTGTGTGTGTGTGTGTGTGTGTGTAAAATGGTTTCACTTTTATACATACATCTATGCATGTATCGATGCCACAGGTTTCCAAGCTAGGGTAGAGGAAAAAAAGGAAGGAGAATACCAGGACAGTAATTGTTGACTACATCTCATTGGGCACACAAGTTTTCAGTGAAATTCTTTATTGCCTTTTTTGTTATTCTTCCTCTTTTTCCCCAAATCAGTTTTTTAACTCTTTCCAGTCTTAAATTTCTCTCAGCTCTTTCCAAGAGCTCTAAGAAGGAGATATTGTCTGTTATATCACTGTGAATGACCTGGAAAATGTTCAAGCTTCAGCTGCAGCTGATTCTTTATTTTCAATAGCTGACTCAGGGAGAGGATAACTTATTCCTCACCCCAGAAAAGTCTGGTTTTGCTGCACCATCCTCACAGGTGTGATTCAACATATTTCCCTACAGAGCTCAGACTCACCTCTTAGGGTAGGGTGTCTATGAAGCCATTTGGAGAGGAGGTTGCACAGCCTGTAGACACTAAGTGACACTAAGTTAGGGATGAGACTGTAGGCAGCTGCTTCTGGTGGCATTTGAAGCACTGAGGAATCAGAAGGATTTTGTCTTAAGATGAAACTCACCAGTTAAACAATGAGAGGGAAAAGGACTAGATGGAGCAGCAGAAAGACCAATATTCAGAAATGTTTGTTACAGGGAGTACCAGAGATTTAGATGGAAGATGGGCCATCCAGGCAGTACCAGCAACGAGGAAAGGTGACCCAAAGCACAGAAAGGAAGTAGTAGACAAGGACCATAAAACATCTGCCCTGCTGTGGGAATCCACAAAATCAGTGGGTTTTGGGAAAGCTGCAAAAGGCAGGCCTCAGAGACAGCAGAACTGTGATTAGAGCTAAGCAGTAGTCATGAGATTGGTCAGCAGAAAAATTCTTTAAAAAGTAGAAAAGGACAAATAGAATAATGGTCTGTGTATTAATGCTTGTCTAGAATAACTCCCTAAGCTACAGAAAAGTTTATCTAGCGAGATATTAGGAACTTCTAAGCTAATAATGGAGCTCTGTGTGTTTTAAGACTTACAAGCAGGTATTGTATTTGAAATAAGCAAGCATTGTTTTAACCGAAGGTACGTGTGCTTACAGTGGTTGGATGGAACTACTGTCAATGTGCTTTTGCTTTGTGTGATTGGGCAAAAAACTTATAAAGTTGTAACATTAAGTTCTTGGTCTGCTGCCTGGGATGTGAGCTGGTGGCATCTTCCCATTGTCATAACCATGTAATGAGACTGATGCTGGAAAATGAAACAGCTCAAGGCACGTTCCACAGCAGCCCCGTCCTGTTTGTGATTTGTACACAGACCCCCAGCCAGCAATAGCCTGCTATTTTACAGTGCTGAATCTGAATTTTGTAACTGTGGAAGTACATTATTACAAAAGGTGTGTTAAGAAGGATAATATTTTTGGAAGTAATCTACCTATCTATACCACTGATGCACCACTTGGCCCTCTGAACATTAGCAAGAAGAAACAAAGAAATCCAAATGCAGCTGCTGTGTAGATCCCATGCTCAGAAAAAGTATTCAAAGGAAATAACCCAAATGTTAACAATAGGATGTAAGTCTTGCTCAGCAAGTTCCTAGAGCCAATTAGCAAGATTTCCATTATATTTGGATGCAGTTTAATTAAATTATGCAAAAAGAACAATGAGCTGTCCCCAAGAATTAATAGATCACTCCTACTCATTCTTTGGAAGTGCAGCCAGTGTTATCCTCACACGCACATGTAGCTATTGCAATGCCACTCTCTGAATATTACCTTTTCATACACAGCTCATAAATCACAGGAAACCACTGATAACTCCTCCTACGGTACTTACTGCTGTGCACTGGAAGTTAATTAAGAAAGTCCATTCAAAATGTTTAATTGTTTAAATATAAATTACATTTTGTCCACTATAACCATTGTAAGTCTTCTACTCCATCTGTTCTTTCCTCTTAGTTTTTGCTCCAAATTAGAAATCTGCTGACACGTTGCTTTTCACAAAGCATCTGCCTTTACCCTTCTACTGAAATGGTCCTCAAATATTTGCTGAGCTAACTGCAGCTTGACAAAAGCACAGATACATCAGAATTGGAAGCTTTTACTCTATTTTATGCACTAGAGTGATGCACAGAATTCTTGGTTTGACAAATACCTTTTTTCTTAACTTCAGTAAATCATCATTTCCCAGAGCATCAACTCCCCCCTTATAGACTGACTCTAACATATTAATTTCTCTTCCCTGTTTGCTGTAATAGAAGTATTAGTAGAAACTAGTTTTTACTATTCTCATACAAATGTAGTCTGTCCTGGCCTTTCCCAGACCTCTTAGTGCTACTGCATTCAGAAAACAGCATGACTTGCAATTTGAATGTCAAATTTAATTTAATTCAGCATTTCTCTTTATGAAGGAGTCAATAAAATGTCTTGCAATCAAATTAGAGTAAATTGTTTAATACAAGAGGAGACAAATTTAGAGATTAGAGATTATTTTTAAATAATAAAATTAGAGATTATTTTTAAAATTTTGGTTATATTTTGGCATTCACCACTATAGCCACATTGTGGAGAAGTCTAACTTAATTGTCTTGTTTTATCATGTTTGGGTTTACAGGGGAAAGAAAAACAGAAAATATCTCCAAGTGAGGATGGATGAGTACAATAAAGTGTTTTCTTTATATGTTTAAAGAAAACACTTTATTTGGGAAGCATAAAACAAAAAAAAACATGGTGTCAGTGTTCTGTGGATTTCTTTTAATTAAGGATTTTAAACTTTAATTTTTTGAATGTCAAAAATTAGTTCTAAAACTTCTGATACCAGAAATGAAGTAAGAAAATAACTGTTTACAGACACCCATCAATCAAAAATTAAAGAAAAAATCCAGAAATATTTTTTCAAAAATCTTGTGGGATCCAGGACCTTCATGATAGCTCTTAGCTCTTAATAATTATGTGTACTTGTTCTGAATTCTAGGATTGTAGAATTTTCATTCAAAATTAAGGCTGAGGGAGAAATAAAGAATTTTTTTTCTAATGTCTTCCTTCTACAATTTGTACATCAAATTAATCTTTGAGTTTTCTTTTGTTCAGAATGTCAGGCACTATGAAAGATTCAGTCTGTGGCTTCTATATTTCACATTACAGTAATTTTTATCTTTCAAGTCTTTTTGCTAGACATTTATTTATTGGTACACAAGATGTGGTCTTTTCTGTTGGAATTTTCAAAAGCACTCAGCACTGGCTTTTATCAGTTCTGAAAGGTCACTTCCATAAATACATAAAACTGAATTTCATAACAACCTGTGGCTTTTTCCCATTTCCTGTTCTCTTCAGTGCCAATGTCAAGTTCCATATAATTAGGTAATTAGTTTTATTAAAACAAACAAATTATGTTTAAAAGGTTAAAATACTGAAGCTTTTGTTGTTTCTTGGGGTTTTTCTGTTTGAGGTTTTTTTTGTTTTGTTTTGTTTTGTTTTTTTTTTGGTGTGTGTATTTTATTTTGTCTTTTTTTTGTATTGTTTTTTTTAAGTGTCTGCTTTATTATGGCAGCAAAGTTTCTAGTAAAATACCAGACATTGATCAACATGAAAAATTCACCATATACAGATGTTTATTTCCCACTGTGCACATCTTCCTTATTCTGATGCAACAAGTTCCTGAACCACATGACAGAGAATACCTTGTCAAAAAGTATCTGTCCAAGTCCCATGGACAGAACAGTGTTAGACTAAACTACAGCCAGTTTCAAATTATTAAGTGTTTATCTGTAACTCCTCTCTACACTGTCAGGAAATGCTTTGCACAACCTAATGCATGGGCTGCTTTAAAGAGTTTCCCTACTAGTCTTATTTGAAATATTCACCATCAACCTTATAGAAATAGATATGTGTATAAATTGGGACAATTAGTTTCTGGGGTTTTTTTGAACAGAAAGATCATTCAAATGAACAATAACAGAAGGCAGAACCCCAGCCTCTCCATCTCTCATTGAGTTCCTGTTGAAGAGAGTAATTTACATGACAGCTCAGTGGTCTGACAGTAAATTAGGGGAATAAAAGAAGCTGTATCTGAAGATGTGCATAAAACCTATGTGTACATAAGGCAGAGAAATCTAGAACTGAAGAGAGATGGAGGACATTGGTGTCAGCCTACTTCGTAACCATACCAAATTATTTTAATGAGTTTTTATTGAATTTCACAACATATATTTTAAGGGGAAAAGGACAAAAACAAAGCTCCATTAAAAAAAAATAAAAATAGAAGACAGTCCATGGCAACACTGCTGCTGAATCTGAGCCACAGGATGACTCCCAGCATCAGAGACCTGCTCTGATTTCAGTGACCTGTTCCAGTTCTGGCAAGAGGGACTGTTCTACAGCCCAGCTGCAGAATGCACTAATGAAACAAGAGGCAAGGACAGTTGAGCCTTAAGCTTGGAATCACTAGTGGAAACTTTGTGCCTGTCTGCAGGGCTTATAAAGTGGATTTTTAGATACAGAGAGTGCTTTATTATAGCTCTAACAGTACAAGACAGAGTTATCTTGTTACTCTTTCCAAAATGACCTTCCAGACATATAGAATGTGATTTTCATCAGTCTTTCTGGGCTCACCTTAACCTTTCTAAAAAGCACCTTTTCTGCTGCCTGATAATTGGAATTAACAACATATCCGCCTGCACAAAACTGAAGCATGGCCTTAAGACATTAGAAATTTAATAATGGTCTTCTTGGAAGTCACCCCATCCCCTCTACTTGACAAGATCCCAGAAGTCCTCTCTCTCACAGTTCCCTCATCTGCCTCCACAGACACACACATTCATGTATCTGTACAGGAAGAGTCAGTAAGCAGAAGCTTATTCTAAATGCAGAATTGGAGCTTCAGTCTGGCAGAGATGGATGAGTGGAGTTGCCATTTAATATGAACATGGAAAAGGGATTTTTGGCTGGCATCTGCCTGAATAACCTGATTAAACAGCCACTGTGGACTAGCGATGATTTCTCAATTTTGAACAGACTTTGGACTAGGGTTAAGATTTTTGGGGTTGTTTTCTCTTTTTTGCTTGGTTGGCTGGATTGTTTTGGGTTTTTTTTGTGGGTTTTTGTGTTTGTTTTTTTTTCCTGTTTGTTTGCTTGAGGGTTTTTTTTTGTATTTGGTTTGCGAATACTTTGGTTGGTTGGTTGGTTGGTTGGTTGGTTGGTTGGTTGGTTGGTTGGTTGGTTGGTTGGTTGGGTGTTTTATCAGGAGTTAACAAAGTAAGTTTAAACCTGATGCTTCTGAGTTCATGGGTTTTAAGAGTTTAACATTTGAGCCTGACCAAGCTGTTGAGTACTTCAGGATCAAGTCCAGCACTAGAAGTTGGAATTTGTGGTGTTTCCAAGGTAAGAGTTACTAGGGAGAGCTTCCTGGGCTGTCTGTATAGGTTGGTGTTTGGAAAGAGCTGTCACTGTTGGTGTTTGTGATGTGTTGGCCAAGGCTAAGGTGATGGACAGCATAAAGTAGCTTTAAAACATGCAAGAAATAGTTAAAGTCTTTGGACAGATTAAACTAGAGCTAATATTTTCAAGGAGACATAATTTTGAAAGCATTCTGAAGGGCTTTGGTTGAAAACTCCATTTTGAAAACAATCTGGTGCAAGTTGGATTAGAGACCAGAGTTCCAGCATTGCCCTCTTTATTTTATTATGCAATGAGACCATCTACAATTTTCTACAAGGTGCCTGTAAATCTTTGCTCAATGAAGAAAGCAAAAGAAAAAATAAAGCATAAAAACTTATCTGTGGATGCACTTGATCCTGCACAATAATGCACATTCAAGTTTTTGTATAAATAAAAATCCATAGAAATCCTGTGAACCTGCAGTCTTTGGAAGTATTTGATTTACTATCCCAATCTGGGTAACTGCTTGACAATAAGGATGCAGGAAAATAAATTAGAAGATGAGAGGAAAGCATACCAGTAGAAACAAGGAAAGTGCTGATTTGGGAGCTGATTAATAGGAATTTTCCCAGTATCTCCCTCTGCAATTCAAAGAGCAATGTTGCATTACACCCTGAGAGACTCTTTGGCTGCTCAGCATGAGAGTCTAATAGCAAAACAGGAGTTAGTTTACAAAGGACAAGCTGGAGAACCAATCAGACTTGGCACAATTCCTCCAGCACTTAGCACAGCATTTCAAAACACAAAAAGGGCTTTAGAGATCAGACAATCCACTCTCAGCTATCTGATGCTATGGAGACAATGATGCCCTATTCACCACAATAATTCCCAAAGTGAAATTTCTTAGGACCTCACCTCATATCTTTAGACAACTGAGTGCAACTCATACTTTCTGAATTAAGATATTATTGAGTTTTTTCACTAGAGATACACAAGTTGTGAAACAGCAATAACCACAGTGTCTGCTGCATGTTTGTTATGGTACAGAACCAGGCTCATCAGGATATACAGCTGATGAATAAAATAACTTGGGTTTGGGTTTCAGACAGGTAGATATATTTTTAAGACATAGCTTTTAAATACGTAACTTCTACAATGAAGCTCTGGAAAAGTTACATCAAATTAAGAGGAACAAAATGTGAAATGAAACAAGGTTCAGTAATATTTTAAAATAGCAGTGGACTTCCCTAGGAGTAGCCCCTGATTTGACTTAATGTTCATCAACTGGTTTTGGGGGAAAAAAGCTTTGGATTAAAAATATATTAGCTGTAGTTAGATCATAGCATAAACATTTTCCTCCAGATAACTGCAATGAACTTCTCTTTTTGTCTGCTTTAATAAAGGAACATTTTTCACCTCTCCTTATTTTCAGTAGTTGAAAATATTGCACTGTGGTTTTAGTGACATTGCTTTAATGGACTGTGCTAGCTAATCCCTCTGTACCACAAGGACTCATTTTATTAGAATATTTTTGGGACAAGACCAGAAAAAACAGATTAAATGTAATTAAAAGCAAAAAATCCTCTAGTTTTCATTTTGAAAATGTTACTATTATTAAATAATAATCTGGACTTCACAAATTTTCTGTGATAGAAAAAACCCCTTCATGTCCAATATTACTGATGATGAAGTACAGGTTTATATGTCAAGGAAAAAGAAAATATTTTCTTCAACCATCAAGGAAAAAGAAAATATTTTCTTCAACTGGGTTAAATTTTCATTATAGTTTTTAGCTTCATAAATAACATTTCTTGATCAAAACTGATCCAAGAAGCAGTATTTTCTCAGCTCATTTTTGCTACCATAAATGAAAACAAATTACATTTTTGTAATGTTTAATAATTTTATACTGAAATCTAAGGAGCAAAATAACATAGACATGAAATATCATCTCTACAATCAATCTGTGCTATCTGCTACACACAAATTTAGCCTGATAGAAAATGTTGAACTTTAAGGACAGAGATGTCTTGTACAGTATTTCTTGTGTTGTATGGAAATTCCAGCCTGCTGGACTCTGACAGCAGTAGGACCAGGTGAATGTTCAGTCCAGCAGTTTAAATTATGCAACACGAGTTCAGCACCTTAAAACCCCTGGTGTTTTAGATACAGTGGAATAGAACTGCAGTGGCTAGATGTCAGAAAACTAATAGGCCACTGTATTAAGATATTAGGCTGCTTAATAAGGGTTGTCTTTCTCAATCCTCCTTTTCCTATTAGAAACAGCTATTGCAGGAATGGGATTCACTTTCAGATGTTTCTGGTTGTGCTCAGCATTATGTTCCCTGTTAACTCACACTGATCTGATGTGAACTGATGTTCTCTGCGGGAGTTCTCAGCTTTTCCAAACCACAGCTCTGGGGAATTTTCCTGTCTTTTTAATGCTGCAATTTTGCTTTATTTTAAAATGAATGCTACATATACTGATCTTGGATGGGGAGTCAAGCACTGCTTTATTCTAAAAACATTTTGCCTACATCAATCCCCTGATTTCTTTTGCAATTTAAAATTTGGCTGTGTGCTCAGAATGTTTTGCTAAGTAGATATGGAATAAAATAGACAATAATGAGGTTTCATTTAAACTGGAAACAGTGCAATACATTTTACTTTAGAGAATTCCCACTGCACAAAACTGGGGGCTTTCTTAACATGCACAATAAATTGCACATAAGGAATGTGGCCTGAGATGCCTCCTTTCCTCTTCTTTCCCCTTTGAGGAGTGGAAGGGCAAAACACAGCAGATGTACTTTTCAGTTTTAAAAAGTAATAGAATTCCACGTCTTAAGCAGCTGACAAATGAAATGTTATTAGTCTCTGCCAGTAACTTGTGGCTTGAACAACCTGTCCTGTTCACCTCTGCAGAGGTTGAAGTGGAGTGTTCCAGTGTATGTTCTAGTGTGGACCGGTGTCAAATAACTTGGAAAAAAATTCTCAGTGGCCTAGGATGTCATTCCTTATTTGGACAGTCTTGCCTGCCTAAAAGCCCTGATATCATGGAAATGAATTTATTCTTATTCTTTTCAGTTTTGAGCAGGTCTTCATGCTGTTGTATCTCTGCAAGTATCTATAGTGCAGGACAAAGGGGTTGGATTTCATATTCTTTGTCTTGGAGCTGCAGTAATCATTGCCCATCCCATTTTAACACAGTACTTAAAACCAGCTGAGCAGGCAGGAAAGAGCTACAGTGTGCCCAAGGAGATATCTGGACTGAAAAATCTGGGGCTGTGGGGCAAGAATAGAAGTTGCCTTCTCCATAATAAAACCATGAATATCTACAGACACAAGTAAAAGATATTAGTGTGAAGTTTCTTGTGGTCCAGACACATAGAAAACATTGATTTTGTTGGGAGCTTTATGCATGAAAGATCTGAATCTGGAAAATGACAAGCACTTATAACTCAATGTGAAGCCAATAAGTCTTGTGAGTGCTCAGTTGGCATTTCAGCTATTCATTTCAGCTGCTCAGCAGTGTAAGGTGAACACATGATCCTGAAAGTCTGTACACTAATGTGACTTTTTTGATTGAAAGCAACTTCTCTGAGTGAGACAAATAGGATTTGTCTTTTAGTTCCTAATTTCACGCTGTAGACAGCATAATATTCTGCAAAACTAATCTTTGTTACATGTCTGTCTTTCTGATCCTCTTATCCTGCCATTTCTGGTTTTCAGTCAACAAAAGAAACATCAAAACTACTCTTTTCTATGCTTTTTTGATGCTTAGATTGTTCATTATTTCCACTGAAGTTACCCAAAAGACAGGAATTTTCTTTCAAGTGGAGCTTGACCATCACAGTTTTCCTGAAAGGGCTTATTTCACTGACTCTTAAAAACAGTTTCCATTTTAAAAGGAGAAATGCTATCTCTGTGGAAGGAAATCCCAAGAAATGTTATCCTTCCCAGTGGTAAAATGCAATCCAAGAGTCTTTGTAGTAGCATAAATCTCCTTTGCACATCAAGTGCAACACCACTGAAGCACTCTAGAACCTAATCATTGTGTGATGCCAGATCTTTGTTACTTCTGAGGATGTGCACAAAGATTTTTTTATAGTACTTTCAACATAAAAGTAATCTTAAAAAAAAAATAAAATCCTCTAATGAGTTAAATAAATGTTATCATTTTTAAATACAGAACAGATTATATTTTTCAAATTCACCAAGGCAATTAAGATGACATTAAATTTTTCCAAGTGCTATAATATAAGTGGCAGTTTCTCATACATACCAAGTGGATTTAACTGACATATACTTCTACTGAAATTGCTGAAACTGTCAATTGCTATGCTTTATACATATGTGACAGTGATTAGAAAATTAACATCATTATGTTATTTCTAGTGATGGCCTATCTAAAAAAAAGGATATATATGGACTTTTTATACATTCATGGGACTTTTTAAAGTTATAAAAATTAATGAAATAACATTCATATTTGTCAAATGTTCTAGTCTTTTTTATTATCCTTAGATATGGTCAAGACAGATTGGAATTTAAATGCAGGTCTAAAAAAAGTATTCACGTCCAAAGGGTACTGCAATGAAGAAACAGCTAATATTATATCCACTCCATGCAAAATCACAGCACCAAATCTCTCACTGGTTGTAATTTGCCTTCACAACCCCACTCTCCCTCCTCCAAAAAACCCACAAAACCCAACCAAATAAACAAAAACAAAAGCAAATTAAAAAAAAAAACAACCACAAAGCAATGAGCTAAAGCACATAACACTAATTTGGAAAGTTGACTATGGACCCAGATCAGCTTCCACAGTCTTTCATGAGTTCTGAAGTAAAATCATGTGACAAGCGGTTTTCAGCACTAAGATTTAGGAGAAACAAGTGAATGTATACTCTGAATGGAGTGTACCTGTACAATCAAAATTTTGTGTGTGCATTTTAAAGATATTAATATTACTTGAGTTTCCCTTTCCTTAACAGCAGGAGAATGACAACGTGTGCTGGATTAGGATGCTTAAACATGTGTTGGATTAGATAAGTAAATGTGTGGAAGTGAAACACGTCTCTCTGACCTGTGTGTTGAGGGTAGAATTTGTCAAAAACCCTCCCCTAAAACTTGAAAATACCTAATGTCATAGGGAATAAACTATTAAGCAGATTAACTTGTACAAATCCTGCTCTGGTGTTCAACTGGGACATGGGCTTTTCATACTCTCAGTATACAGGTTGCATCCCTCCTGCTTTGCATATGTAACAGAGCTTTCCATGCTTATGTTCACTTTACCATCACTGAGACAGCAGCTTTCAAAAGGGTTACTGAGGATAGGTGGAAAAACACCTTGTAAGTTTTTTAATACCCTGACAAGCACATATTTGGAATCCAGTCTCTGAAGCTACGTCTTCGCTAATAAAATGTTTTGTTCTTTGCAGTGTTGAGTCAGACAAAGCTCAAAGTCCTGTCTCTATACAATTAAACTCCCCTAACTTCTGAAACAGAATGTTCACTTGAGGATGTCCAGTGACAAAACCTCCTTTGCTGATGCATTGATTCCTGTAAAGTACCTACAAGTTGTTTCAGAGGCTGCTGGATGACAAGGGCTAAAACTACAATGGGAAAATTTTTATATGTTAACAACACATTTTTTTATTGACAAATGTGGTCACTATTTACAAGAACATCCAGTATCCTGTTTTCCAGGGATTTATCAAGGCTAAAATAAAATAGTTGAAAACTTTCAGCATAAGAGAGAAATAGAGTATGTGCATCACCAGCTCCAATTTTTTCCATCTACCCAACTCAGCTGACAGACCAGGTCTCTGATCAGAGCACTTCTAGCTGAAAATTCTGTTTTGGAAACACACTACTAACCTTGGGAAACCTTAGTCCCATTATTCCCAAATCCATCCATGTTATCAATCTGATTCTACAACCTTTTCACCACATTAATTACAATTTATTTGTACAAACAACCTGGTTAATTCTTCGTGACACTGCATTTTTTTTGCCTTATTCTTTTTTGGAGATGGTGCTGTCTCTTTGAATTTACTCAGACAATAATTGTCCTTCTGCCTGGCAAAGCCATAATCAGGTCTTCCCTTCCTGTGAAGGAAAACTTCCTTCCCACTGAAATAGAAAATACCCAAGTCTCACAGCATTTTTCTTATGTTTTAGATTAATCACATTTCCACTAACTTGTAAAAAGCTGTGAAAAAAAATGTAACTGGAATTACAGCATGGGGTTTATTGCTGAATCATTTGAAATCCAGCATAACCAATCATTCTGAATCAGTAAGTAGCAGAGTGCTGCTATACAACAGATTTCTGATGTTTTTAGAGATATGCCAGGACATCAGCCCATGTGAAGCTGGTACAGGATTACTTTCCCAGTACAAAAGAAGTAAGAAGATATTTCTGTAAAGCTATTCTAGTAACTCATCAGGAAAAAAAGAGTTGTAAGTGATCTCAAGATTGAGGTCTTTGGCAGAGATTAAATGTCACATACTGAGATTTTATTGACTCATTTTCTGCCAACTCTGCTTAAAGAAATGGCTTTTGAGGCAAGACTGAATGGACAGTTACTCACAAGTTTCTCAGTCTCTTAAGATTCCAGCCATGGCATTTATATTTCATAAAACCTACTTACATAAAGTAATAGCCACAGGCAAGTTTTCTTTGTGAGAAAATATGATTTCTATTGTTACATTCTTGCTGGAAATGACCTCTTCTTGGGAGGAATTACCAAACCCAGAGGTATGTTTTCTTTGCTTTATGCTAGTTTTTTTTTTTTTTTTTCCCTACAAAGCTGTTTATCCTTGTGCCTTTACAGTGTTAAGGGAGGTTTACTGTACAAGGCTATCTTTAGCTCTTACACTAACAGTGTCAACATTAAAATGTTTCTTGTGCTGTACAAATGTGTCAGCCTGTCCAACTTTCAGCCTTCTGGTTGCGTGCCACCTGCTGAGCATCTGAGGTCTACAACTTCTGAGATGCATTTATGGATCAACTGGCACTCAGACCCTGACCTTGGAAGTTCTGAGATGTTAAATTCCAGTCAAGAATTTAAATGTTGAAGCATGCTGGTATGGCATTCACATTCTCTGAAAAAATTCCTTCACCCAGGGTTTTTCTCCTGGGAAGCTGTGAGGCCTCAGAGAAAAGGGAAACAATTCTTATTTCATTTGCTTCTCCTCCTGTGTTGTGGTCACCTGGAATGTGTTTGGAGATTGTTCACCCACGGGTGATTGTTTCATTGGATTCTGGTGTGAGTTGTTTTGACTCTTTGGCCAGTCAGGGCCAAGCTGTGTCAAGAATCTGGAAAAAGTCACAGGTTTTCATTATTATCTTTTTAGCATTCAGTAAGTATCTTTTCTCTATTCGTTAGTATAGTATAGTATTCTTTAATATATAATATAATAAAGTAATAAATTAGCCTTCTGAGAACATGGAGTCAGATGCATCATTCCTTCCTTTGTCAGGGCATTCCTGCAAAAACAATACACTGGTGTTAAGGATTTCCTTACAAAAACCTCCCTTACAGATTACAGAATTGGGGTATATTTATTGTGAGCATTCTCAATATACAAATAAGCAGAATTTGAATGCTCTTTTGAGGAGGCTCTGGCACAGTGGGAGATAAGGGATAACCAGCTTCTTTCTCTCTGGCTATCAAATTAACATAGGACAAGTTGTCTTTGAAAGAGAAAAGAAACATTTTCATAGACTGTTGAAAAAAGTAACTTCTCTAACAGGTAAGACAAGACACTTTCATTATAACTCTGGTTGAAAATCAATTCTTAGAGAAGGCCATTTCTACTTACTATGGAGTAAATCTAGGCACAGGAGTGAGTCCTATTCACGTTATGAATAGTTTCCTAAAACAATGTTAAGCTTTTGCATTTCTTATGTTAATATATGATTACTGAATGAGCTTAATAAATTGCAGAAATAATAAATAAAGCACAGTTTTGAACAATATATTTTTAGTTTTAACTTAATGTGACAACATTCTTGTCACAATAATGAAACACTGCTTAACTTTGCATGGGGTAGGGTAGTCTTGCTACTGATGCACACAGATCAGAGTATCCGTGAACATAAAAGTAATTTTGATACAATATTTAACTGTCTTAACTCCATTGTAGTAGAGTTTTTGCTATCCAAAAAAATCATAGAAACATAAGACAATAGAGTGGTTTGGTCTGGAAGGGATCTTAAAGATCATTTTGTTCCAACCTCCTGCCATGGACAGGGACAACTTCCATAGACTAGGTTGCTCAGAGCCCCATCCAACCCGGTCTTGAACACTTCCAGGGATGGGGCAGCCATTGCTTCTCTGAGCAACCTGTGCCAGGGCCTCACCACCCTCACAGGGAAGAATTTTTTCCATATATCTAATGTAAACTTACTCTCAGTTGGAAGCCCTTGCCCCTTGTCCAGGCTCTTGTAAATAGTCTCTCTCCATCCTTCCTGTGGGTTCCCTTCAGGTTGTGGAAGGCCACAGTGAGGTCAGCCCAAAGCCTTCTCTGTTCCAGGCTGAACAGTCCCAGTTCTCTCAGCCTTTCCTCCCAGCAGAGCTGCTCCATCCCTGTGATCCCCTCGGTGCCTGCTCTGGCCTGGCTCCAGCAGGTCCCTGTCCTTGCTGTGCTGGAGCCCAGAGCTGATGCAGCCCTGCAGGTGGGGTCTCAGCAGAGGGGGCAGAGGGGCAGAATCCCCTCCCTGCCCTGCTGCCCACGGGGCTCTGGATGAGCCCAGCACATGGGGGGCTCTGGGCTTTGAATGTACCACAGAGTTCAGTCCTAAAACTCCCAAGAAGGATTATTTGCTTGGACCAGCACCTTACAATTTAAGTTCTCCAGGCTCTGTTTTGTCTCAGAAAAAGAGCAGACTTGCATTTCTTTAATATGTAGATGGAGCATATGAGACTTCCTATTGTCGGTTGGGGTCTGTGTACAGATCACAAACAGGACAGGGCTGCTCTGGAACGTGCCTTGAGCTGTTTTTTTTTCCAGCATCAGTCTCATTACATGGTCATGACAATGGGAAGATACCATCAGCTCACATCCCAGGCAGCAGACAAAGAACTTAATGTTACAACTTACTTTAAAAGTTTTTTGCCCAATCACACAAAGCAAAAGCACATTGACAGTAGTTCCATCCAACCACTATAAGCTTGTTTCGAATACAATACCTGCTTGTAAGCCTTAAAACACAATGCACAGAGCTCCATTATTAAGCTTCAAACTTCCTAATATCTTGCTAGATATACTTTTCTGTAGCTTAGGGAGTTATTCTAGACAAGCATTAATACACAGACCATTGTTCTATTTGTCCTTACTTTTCTATTTTTTAAAGAATTTTTATGCTGACCAATCTCATGGCTACTGCTCAGCTCTAATCACAGTTCTGCTGTCTCTGAGGCCTTTGCAGCTTTCCCAACACCCTCTGATTTTATGGATTCCCATAGATCCCTGTTGCAAAACTCTACCGAGACATAACCATTGATATTCACTAATTCCATGACACACATGAGATTTAAGGACAATGTTTGCAATAATGTATGTGGAAAAGCCAGGTATTGAGGAAGCCAGGTTTTGAAGTCAATCTTTAAGTGCTCAGAACTTACTAAGGAAGCAGTCTAATTTTAGCCAAACTGAAAGGATTTGACAATCTGCATTTTTTAAAGCCTAGAAGTAATTTGTAGATAAAGGAATTAATTGCAGCTCAAACCACTTATTTAATTTCATAAGCCCATGCTGTTTTACTGTCATAACTTCTGGCTCAGCAGGAGAAAGGTCTCATGTAGATGCAGACATAGAAAATGCAGAAATTTTTACAGGAAACTGAATTACATACTTGGTTATAAACATTGTTTTCTGTCATTTTTCTCAACCACAAAAGTTAAGCCTGGGTGATGCTGTGGAAACCATGTAAATAGAAAAAATTAAAATCTTCTCATTCTAGTAATTGGCTAAGTCTTTTTTCCTTCATGAGAAAAACCACTGAATTATATTTCTCATTAAAGTAAAAACAAACAAACTCACAAAAAATTACGAAGTATATAATTTGTGGAGCCCAAGTTTGTACAGAATTCTTCAGGAGGCTGCACCAATGCTGAATACAGTGGGCCAATCAATTCTCTCAACTGTGCTTATATGAGAGATATCTTGGCCCTTTTGGCCACCAGGACACATTTTTAGCTCAAACTGAACTTATTACCAACCCAAACTCCCAGATGAATTCTGAGGACTGTACTCCAGCCTCTCATCCCTCACCAGTGCCATAACCCAGGATTACACCATTCCATGTGCAGAATCCAGCATTTCTACTTAAAATTTCATACTGCTGGGGATTGCCCAGCACTTGTATTTATCAAAATCTCTGTAAGGACTCTCTGCCCTTGAGGAACTAACAGCTCCTCCTAATTTAGTGCTGTTGGCAAATGTCCTTAGTGTGCACTCAACTTCTGTGTCCAGGCTTTGATAAAAAACATTGAAGAGATGTTCTTTTGCCTTTCTTAAAGGACGGAGCAGTAATTTGTCTTCAATGTGTCCATTTCTTGCCTTTTTGCTTGCTTGACTCTAGTGCCCAAGACCTCCCCCTCCAAAATATCTGTCAAAATCTAAATTGAAATACAGCTTAACTTCAAGAAAGTTCAAATCTGTGTTGGAACTGATATTTATGTTTTAGTGTGTCCTTCATCCCAGTCTGAAGGAAGAAAAGGATAAAAAAAAAAAGGGTAAAGAGAAATTCTTTAAAAACCACCATTGGTACTGAGTTGTTAAGGGAGAGATGGCCAAGACATTACAGAGGGAGGTTTTGGATGGGGTGGCAATAAAGTAAAAGAGAAAAGAAAGTTTTCTTTTCTCTCTTTTTTATTAGAAAGGACTTATTGCAGGTGAGACCTGTATCTAGTTATGATAACAGAACACAGACTGAGAAAGGAAATAATCTATTCTAAACCATCTCAAGCATGGTCAGACAGGGCAAGTTGTACAAGACAGCATCCAATTCGGTAAAAAAGATAAAATCTTAATGAAAAATTGATTACAGACCATCACCATCACATCAAGGAGCTATTTCTCTGAACATCTTAATGGATAATGACTATACATGTATGATTATACACTAATCCCAAAGTCCATGTGAAGCAGATAGGTTACAATTGCTAGTTTACTTCATTTTGTACATAATGAAAACAAGCCAACTTACTACGCTGATACACTGTATATGTACTGACTCTGCATTTGGCTAGAATAGAGCTAATTCTCTCTATAATATCTGGTGCAGTTCTATGTTTTGTGTCTATGATCAAAGCAGGATTCACAACACTGTTGAGAGCAGCATTTGCACAACACCAAGGCCTTTTCTGCCTCTTACCTCACCCCACCGAAGGGGAAGACGGGCTATGCCAAAAATACTGAGGGGGACAGAGCTATGCCAGCTGGCCCCAACTGACCCAAGGAATATCCAGTACTGTATGACATTATAATCAAGAATAAAAGCTGGGAGACAAAGGAAAGGGCGGAGAAACTTTTTCAGAGTGATGGTGTTTGTCTTCTCAAGTCACCATGACAGTGCTGGCCTGATCTCCTGGGAGTCTGAACACCTGCCTGCCCATGGGGAGAGGTGAATAAATTCTGTTTCTTACTTTGCTTGCACATGCAGCTTTTACTTTACCTATTAAACTGTTTTTAATTCAACCCATGGGTTTTCTCACTTTTCTCCTTCTGATTCTCTGCCCCATCCACCGGATGAGGGCAGAGTATGGAGCACACAGCTGGGTGGGTTTAGCTGCCCACCAGAGCTGACCCCAAACAGTAGCATTTATTGTATACATGCAAGCACATTTAGGTACTACCAAACTTACTATTGCAACCATATCTAACCTTCTTTCCTCCCTAAGAGAGGAAATTATTCAGCAGGATCTGATTTGCCCAAAGCTGTAGCAACTTATATTCAATTACCTGCTTCACAGTCATGTAGACAGTCTGTCTACATGATGGCTGCAGTAGTCATCGGAAACATCTGTGAAAATTTCTCTCAAAGGCTGTAATAAGGGTATCAAGACTATTGCAAAGATGTTCCAGGAAACCAATGGTTCCCAAGCTGTCATTTGTGTGGTCAGATGTTAGCAATAAGGCACACAACCACCACAGTACTACACTGTGTGAGAGATTAAAATTCTTACTGAGTGGCAAACTGTAGTAACTAGATCCTGAAACCATATTTATGTGCTTAAAGGACTGCCTGCTGAACTTCTGGCTGGTGTTGCTGTGACTCTGCTTCTGTGCATATATGTAACCAAAGGCATTTCTTCTCAAATATTTAACTTTTAAAAGCAATGATAGCTCATTCTAGAAGACCTCAACTTATTTTCCTTGCATTTGTTCTTTTCCAGTTTCTCCACAACTTTTTTTCTCCTTTAAAGACACAATTTGCCACTTCTCTCCCATTTTTGCATTGCGTTGCAGTTTCTCCTGTTTCCTCTTGATTGACTTTTTTTTTTTGTTTTGGTTTTGTTTTATTTTCTTTATTTTGCTGTTGTTGTTTTTTTTCTCAGCCTCAAGACGTTAGAAATTTTAGATGTTCATTTTCTCTCTTACCCCAGCAGCTGTTTGTAAAAGAAAAATGACAAGTTAGTCACTTCCCTGTCTGTATTGAACTGTGGACAAAAGACTGAACTTGGTGCAGGGAGGAACTGAGTAATCAGCCTTCCTTTACAGCCAGATTCATGTTTAAAAGAATTCAGAAAAATGAATCATTCTAAAAGCTGATAATACACCACTTTGCACCTTGGGAAGTCATTTCAGGCTCTGGCAGATGAGCTCTAGCATCAGCAATTTAAGACAAAACTGTGCCCAGCTCTCTGCCCACCCACAGATGAACCTTCTGTAGCAGTGTCACCCTGCTTTGTGCTCCCACTCATTTGCTGTTGCTCAGATTAACTTGAGACTTTCTCCCGGGGAACAGAACAACTAAAATGTGCATACATTTGTAGATAAAATATTTACATCTCTATCACTTCTTTAAATTATGATTAAGGTCCAAAAGAGTAGAAGCTTGGTGATGGTTGAGACACAGAATATTTCTGTACATCTGGACAGAAATAGATCTTAAGCCTTTACATTTTTTTGTTGATTAAGATCCCTTTGGATTTATACTCAAGCTCCACACACTCAGCAGAGGGGCAATTGATGATCTGGGAGGAAGGATTAGAGAAGAATGGCCCCAGAGGAAGAAGTGAATTGTGAAGTTGTTAAGGAAATATAATAATCTCACCAATCTTTTTTTGGTTTTTTTTAGACATTTGCTCATTTACATGAGTTCTGTAAGGTAATTGCTAATGACCTGAGGATGTCATTAGCCATCTCAGTTACCACTCCAAATGATTTGAAAACATCTAATTCATCTAAGTACACTCCAATCTGTCCTTTCCTTACTGTGACTTAAGGTCTTATTCTTACAGCACTATTTCTAATTGTTTCAGCCATCTGAGCATAGGTGGCTATTTTGGTGAAAACAAATGCAAAAGGACAATAAATACCTCAGCTTACTCAGTACCTTCAGCCAATAATTTTCCTTTGCTTGGAAGAAGCAGCATGATTCTTTATTTCTCTTTGTTTCTCCACTCTCTACATTGTGCATTGGGCATTGTTTCCTTACATACACTTGACATCCTTTGCCGACATCAGCACAGAAGCTTGACTTTTTTGCTTTTGTTCATGTAAGCTTCTGCTGTATTTCTGTCCTTCTTAATCTTCACTGTTTTACTTGAAGCATATTTAGATGATATATGTGTTGGCCAAGTTGATCTCTTATTCTTTTGATTTTTCCTTCTTAATTGAATTGTTTGCATTTGAAACATCTGGAACTGGCATTTGCTTAAAGAAATATTATTGCTGCCATCATCATCATCATCATCACTATTATTTTGTCTTGGTAGCTCTTCCCAAGAGAGTTCATCAGCCAGTTTTTCAAGATGAATGAAGTAATTTTTCCTAAATCAGTTATTTTGAATTTCTGTTAATGTTCCTTATTGTCCTAAAAATTCTGGACTCTGTCACCTCCTGGCCATGCTTGTCCAAGTTACCAGCTACTCTGCATTACTGAAGCTCCCTCCATGGTAGATGTGTTGCACATCCAGAACTCTTCCTTCTCTTTATTTCCATTTCTCCTGTAAGCTAGAAGGAGTTCACAAAACTTCCAGCTCATTTTAGACACAGCAGGGTTTTGAGATATCTGTATGACTCTAAAGATATGACTAGAGACAAGTGGACTGTTCTCATCCTTTTGGAGGGCCAGCAAGAGAACTTTTTGTACAGCATCTAAAATGCTAAATTCAGATTAGGCACTGAATTCCACCCTGAGTCCCAAAGCATGTCCCTCCAAAGGGATGTTTTAATTTACATTTATGTTGAAGCCTGTTCTGACTGACTTTTCATTTGTGCATGAAAAGACCTGTCCAGCTGATATCTAAAGTTGACAATATCAGGTGTTATCAGATATTTTCAGCCTCCTTCTGTGATAACTGGAAAACAAGCATGTGCATCTCTGATATATGGAACAGCAGCTAATTATTTGGCCCTTCCTCCTCTTCCTAAGCAAGATATTCCCCTTCAAATTAATATTCAATTCTTGAGTTATCCTGTAATGTCTCCAATGTACTAATTTATACTCCAGGGGATGAAATAAAATTTCAGGCTACTCCTTCACTTTTCTATACCTGTCTGCTTCTTCTGGAAGATACAAAACACTAGCACAAACACATCCACAGTTTGATAAGACAGTACAAAATTAGAACAGTTTTTCTTCATTTTCTTTCCCATGACCTTGTATTTCTAATTTACTTATGTTTTTCTAATTTACCTTTACTTTAGTGTATTGTCTACTGTTGATAAAGAAGGGTTATTCCAAATGGGCTTTCTGCCTCATGAAAGAATCAAATCTAGTTTCACTCACTGAAAGTTTCTCTTGCTGATTTTCTTCAGCCACTTCTGCTTTACAGCAAATATTCTTTAGGGCACAGATGCATGAACATTCATATTCATAAATATAAATTAATGAACAGGCTAAATTGTAAAGAATCAGAACATGCTTAGTAAATCATTACTAACAGCTTTAACATTTTCCTTTTTCTCACTGCAACATTTAAACTAAAGGAGTTCAAAACTCAATAAAATAGTTTAAAAAGGAGGATTTTTCCAAACACAATGAGATTTTTTTTTTTGGTGCAAGTAGATTTCAGGGGAATGGAAATATTTACTTGCATAAACAACAAAACCGTATTCAACTGTTTTTCAGAGAGAAGAGAGAACAATGTGCTCACTTATGTTGTAATGCTTAGGGTAGGTCACTATGGTCACAGATTCTGCCCTCAGAATTTGCTTTACCTTCACAGCAGAAGCAATTCTTTCATATGGAATTGGGGAAAACTGAGCTTATTAACATAGTAGTGGCACCAAGCGACCTTGTGAGTCACTTTTGTTTATTACATTTCAGTATCACTGAGAAAGCCACTAGATGAATACTCAATTTAAAAAGAAAAAGTGTTAGGAATCTGCATAACAAATACAAATGGGAGTACACTGACAGGACTAAAAGAATCATGCTGCAAAGAAAAAAAAAACAAAAAAAGCATAGCCCTGCACACTACCTTCCAAGGCAGCAGTTCAGTTTCTTTTGAAGCTATTATTTTTGGTGCAGCAGAAAACTGTTTTTAAACCCTGAACCATTTACATTCTGAAAATTTTAATTATTTTCTTTATACTTAATATGTTTGAGTTAATATCCATAAAATCTGGGATTTCAGAAGAACCAGGGGCTCATGTTAGGATGGTTTCCTTTCTTCTTTCAAGAATTATCTGGTCTCCTATACTATTCCCTGAACACTATATAATTTTTCTTCCTCCTTATTTTCCTTATTTCTTTCTTTACTGTTTTCTCTTTTTCCCCTTGTTATTTCCTTATCATTTCTCATTTTTCTTACCCTGATTCCTTGTTTTTGTTTTTCTCTATTGTGGAAGAACTCCACAATCATGACCAAGACTGGTGTCTCTTTTACCTTTTCTTGAGGGGACTTGTGGGGGAATAACGAAGTAGGTGCAGGTAAAACTAAAAAATGAAAGTCAGAGGAAATGACTTTCCCACCTTGGATACCACAAAAAGAGACACATCATGTCTCAGAATAAATACTCTTTTTTTTCTTCTGAAACCAGGTGCCTAAGACTGTAGAACTAAGATTAACTGAGATCATACCCTTTCCTTGCATCATGATCAATAATCCGTTAAAAATTAATTTGATGGATTGTTTGTATTTAAAGGACTACCTTTCAAACCTGTCACACAGTAATAGAGTATCTTCACAGTTTAACAGATTTTCTCCCTAGTGATATCTGAAGAGGTGCCAGTTTCTGCCTTCTCAGTTAAACAGCTATCACAGAAACAGATATCTCAAGTTAGAATCTCTGTTTTTAGAAAATTATATATTTTGTTACAATATAAGCACATTATACAGCAATTATTTTTCTACTTCAGCTCTTACTGAGGCCTCCAAAACAACAATTCTTCTGTATTTGACATATATAAATCTTACCTTTGTGATTTCTGTCTCAGATTATTTTAATGTACTGTGCCCTCTCCAGGCTTGCCCCCAATAACTGTCCCTTTCCCTGGTTATTACAGCAAAACACTTTTATTTTTCAGTTCCTAGTCTGAAATCTGCACTTCACTTATGTCCCATGACGAAATCTGATTGTGCTGATGTCAGGCAGCATAAAGACCCACTTAGCTGATTGCATCCATATCTACCCCCTTCAGATTTGGAGCAGGGTTAGCAGCTTATGAAGGATCACAGCCTCTCTCATCAAGTGAGAGAATATGTATCAACCAGACAGAGTTTGCTTAATTTTAAAATGTAGGAATGAATTTTAATTGTACTCTGAAGGAATGAAAGCACATACAATCTGAGCTGGTAGAATACAAATCCTACATAAATACATCAAACTTCAAAATTTTCCACTCTGCTTAATCTTGAGTAAAATCCAGAGTCCTTCAATGTTGCTAAATATTCATCATAATTCTGATAAACTGTGAACCAGTGTTAGCTTTTCCTTGACAGGACATGAGACAAGACCACAAAACTTATTTGTGGGCTTTGAGTATAGCTGGAGTTTAGCTTGACTCCTCAGAAAGTGACTGAAAGCAGGGATCCAATCCACCAGTCATATGAATATTCCACAAGACTTTGCATCTTTTTGCAGATGTGTCACTGGGAACTTGGGGAAAATGATAGGATATAGCTATAGAAAGAAACAGCAGTACAAAGCTGCATTGAATGTGGGTTTTAAAAAATTGCATCCCAAAGGAGGAACAGTCTTCATGGTAACCATCCAAGAAATTTGAACTTGAATTTATTCTACCTCTACTTCTACAGATTCCTGGGAATTAGTTTACTTTGGAGAGGTGGATTAAAAGTAGTCACAGTATATGCCTTTTACAGTGCAGATATAAATCTTTCTAACATTAATGGAGGTTCTGAAGACACACCATCAAGAATACATAGAGACTTATGCCAGAAAGCTTGGAGCAAAATATAAGTGTATTAGCAAAATGTACAGACAGTAAAATGAGACTATTAATTATAAATTTCTTCTTACTTGGAATCAATTTTTAACAATCATAACATAAAAACATTGCAGAACCAAAGCCGTCCTAACATTCATATGTTTAAAAATGCTTAAAAATAAGAGTAGGATAAATATTAACTTTGAGACAAGAAAGAAAATAAACATTCATTGAACCTGTGAGACAACAGCTGTATTAATAAATTGTGGACATTGGACAATCCATGAAAATTTAGACCTACAGCTGGTCAAAAATTAAAACTAAGGACGAGATGTATGGTCTTCCATGTGGCTACATTCATTGTAGTCTGAGGGCTAAGACTTGTTTATAGGTCTAGAAGCTGGTTAGTTGTGATTTAGGGAGAAGCCCCAAAATTCAAATTAACTTTTGCTTTCTGGAAATCATATAATTGACTCAGTTTTCTAGAAGTATTGAGTTCAAATAGATACACATTAAAAAAAAAAATCAGGCAGTCGTGAGTACAGAACAGTAGCAAAAAGAGAAAAAGAGAGGTATAAATCCAACAACTGCTCTTGAAGGTCAACATACCTTTGCCTATTTATTTACAATTAAACAAACTATGAAATAAAAAGCTCTCACTGCAGCCTATTGGGGGTATACTAAAAAGTAATAATTTTATCTTCACAGTTAAATGCTCTATAAATGGCACTGACATCCCACGGCTAAGAACCAAATTAAGCAGGGGTGCTGTTAGGGGTGATGAAAGGAGATGAGCAAAAAAACTCAAACTCTCAACCCACTATTGAAATTTAAGTGAATCCAAATCCAGTATTTGCAGAGAATCTTTGCCTGCTTCAATAGAAGTATTCCCAACTGAAGGCTGCAAGGGGCAGTTGTCTTTTTTATATCATTATAAACCATATTACAAGAAAAAGAACAAAAGTTGGACAGTAAGATAAATAGAAAAATTACAACTTGAAAATAAATCTGCATTTTGCCACAAACTGCTTAGAAGTTTTACTTGAACCCCAAATTCTTTTGGCTTTTGCTATTTCATCCTGTTCCTGAATAATTTGTGAAAAAGTTGAGTGTGACGACATTATTTGTAAGCCATGTCACAAAAATCACCTCATAAACCCCAATTCTGACAATATTTATATGTAACCCTCTGTCTGGCAATTTATCCCAACCGTACTATGTTATTTATATAGCACCAATAGCCTGCAGGATTTATTGCAGGCATGTAGGAAGACGTATGGTCAGATTCTTCTCTCATTTATACCAACATAAATCAGAACTACTGAAGTCACTGGAGTTCTACTTGTTTAAAGGTGAACTAAAAATGCTGTGTACCAGCCCAAACTTATCAGTAACTTTTCTACCTATTAATGTCAGAGAGTTTTTATTTCCCTTTTCTAAAGTCATCCTTTTATTAAACCTCAGTTCAGTTATTTAAGCCTTTTAAGCAATATCGAGGCTTTTTGCCATTGTCATGGCATCTTGGACTCAGACATTATCCAGCCATACTTATTGTCAATGGAGTGGTTCCAAACAGCATTCATTGTGTCAGTTTTTGAATTTAGGAACAATATTTAAAAATATTTATGGCACTTGCACATTACTCAGTCCAGCAGTTTGGACGTAGTCATGTCTGTTCAGAACTTGAGATACTCAAGGACATTTGGGAAACTGAAGCATTTTGGGCATTTACGGAGCTTCAGTTTAGAAAATTTTGATGTAACATTATCAATATTTATCAAAATTTTCAAAACCTGCAATGACATTTAAGCTCAGAATATCAATCCTTTCTTTGCAACTATGACGTCACTGTCCTTTAAAGCATTTTTTGGTGTGTATTACTAGCAAAGCAATTTGCAGCAGCAAGGACACAAGGATTATTGATGTGGTAGAAACCACAGGGCCTTCTGAGAACAGTCATGCAGGAATTTGAGCTTTTTTTCCTGAAAAGGCAGTAGGATCAATAACCAGCTGAAGGGCATGCACACAGGAGGGGGAACAAACTGGAAGAACTGGAAATCGTGGTGCAGCAGGAAGACTTTGACATAGTTGTCATCACAGAAACCTGGTGGTGACTCACACAACTGCAGTGCTCCAGTGGATGGCTATAAACCCTTCAGAGGGCATAGGAAAGGAAGGAGACATAATGGGGCTGACCTGTAACTCAGGGAGTGTTTTGTTTGGAGCCTCTTGATGGAGGTGATAGTGTTGAGTGTTTGTGGGTAAGAATCAGGAGGAAAACCAACAGGGCAAGTATCATGGTGGGATTTTTGATCTGCTGGAGAGAAGGAAGCCTCTGCAGAGGGATTAGGACAGCTTGGATTGACCCTCTGAGGCTAGTGGCATGAGGACCAAAATGGCCAAGTGCCAGGGCCTGCACTTGGGTCAAAACAATCCCAAGCAGTGCTACAAGCTGGGGACAGAGTGGCTGGAAACCTGTCATGGGGAAAAAGGACCTGGGGATGTTGGTCAACAGTGACTGAACAGGAGCCAGTGTGTTCCTAGGTGGATAAGAAAGCCAATGGCACCTACCTTTTATCAACAGTATTGTGGCCAGCAGGACCAGGGTAGTGATTGTCCCCTGTACTCGGCAGTCCTGAGGTCATACCTTGATTCTTGTGTCCAGTTCTGGGCCCCTCACTGCCAGAAGGACATTGAGGGACTGGAGTGTGTCCAGAGAGGTGGGGAAGGGTCTGGAGGACAAGCCTGAGGAGGAGCAGCTGAGGGAGCTAGAGGTGTTTATCCCAGAGAAAAGGAGGCTCAGGGGGACTTTCTCACTCTCTACAATTCCCTGAAGGAAGGTTGCAGTGAGAAGGAGTCAATCTCTTCTCCCACACCACAAGTGACAGGATAAGAGAAATGGCCTCAGGTCATGCCAAGAGTGACTTGGGAAAATTTCTTCACAGAAGGTGTGATTGGCCATTGGAACAGGCTGCCCAGGGGAGTGGTGGAATCAGCACTAGCAGCATTAAAAAATTGTGTGGATATGGCACTTGGGATGTTGTTTAGTCATGAACATGGCAGTGCTGGGTTAACAGCTGAAATCAATGATCTTGGAGGACTTTTCCAACTCCGTGAATTTATGATTCTATAATTCTGTTATAGTTCAACAGAAGATAGAATGGGCTCTTCATCTTAACAGCTAGACTGTTTCTTTTGGATCTTCAGAGTGAAGGCTGAATGGGTGGATGCAAGTGGAGACTGAGTGGAGAGGGCAGGAAAAGGCCACTTGTTTTCCCAGAGCCCCATGACCCCAGTAGAGTCTTGAACTGCTTATTTAGTGAATCTGCACACAGGGAATAGCAAGTTCCTATGTTTGGTGACAATAAGGACTGAAATAAAACAGAATTCATTTTGTAATTGCAAGACTGAAAATCCTACACATGATTAAATAGCTTACAGAATGGAACATAGAAATGAGAAACATTTCAGTCAATCTGTTTAGAGGTTGGTTGTCTTATATAACTACCATATTTTGCACACCTCCATGTCTGGCATTTATGCAATTATTTCAGGAAACAATTTGCATAATCAAAATATTTGCATATGCTCACCTTAAGCAGAAGGATATATTTCATGCTGGTGAATGTGTCAGCCTGTTTAAAAGTGGGTGAATGAAGCCTATGACTAGAAACACTTGTGAGCTTGTGTTCATTGTGCCCTCCACTCTTTCCCATTCTATCTGTAACGGTGAGAACTGCAAAATCTTGAAAGCACAGGGAATGTGAAAATCTATTTCCATTTGTCTCCCCACTCTGTGTTAAATTTAAGTGCTGCTATTTCACACTCCTTAAACACCTTCTCTTCTTCATACTTGTCCTTATCAAGGGCTGTCACCATGTTCTTCACATCTTGGTTATCATTCATAGTGTTAATTACTGAGTCAAAATCATCCCAACAAGCACGCAGCATGGATTGCTAAATATTTGAAGTGTACATGGCAACTCTTCTTCTTCAAAGACTGATCAAAACTTACCTCTGGCAGAGGATACAGGAAATGGCATTGCTTTAACTTTGCCTCTCAAAATAAAAAGGTATTTGCAGTGAACCTAGACATTTTGTTGGCTTTCAGCATAGGTGTGAAGTCTCACTCTAGTATGGCATTAGGATTTCATGCCCTTGGTGGAAATGGAATGATCATTATCCTCCACGTAAACAAGGGCATGATCTGCCAGCTGTACATCTGCAAACTGAATTCTTGTGTTCTAATTCTAGCGTTTGCACTATAATTCATTAGCTTTTCCATGTGCTTAGAATAAAATTTGGGATTGATGCAGCCATGCAAGAATGAAGGGATAAATGCTAGTTGTGCAGCCTTTCCTTCATGCCAATTCTAAAAAAAAGCCTAGAGATGGAAAGAAAAAAAAGGTAATCCCAAGATTCCTTGTCATTCTACTTATCCAACAGAATTCTGCAGAAGGACCTTGCATGAAACTGTATGTACATCCAATTGACAAAATCTATACAAGCTTAAGAATTGATTGTACTGAAATACATGGGTATGGTTTCAGTGTTATTTTCAATAAAATTGACTGAGAACAAAACATCAAAAAACAAATTATTAGGTGCATTTCACTGATATTTGTACAGCTGGATTAGTAGCATACTGTATCTGTTTGGATTTTGACCAGAAATGACAAAGCTTCTGATCCTTGAAATTTTCATGAATAACAGAAAAGGAAGCTGCTAATATTTATTATTCATTTTTGCAAGATTCCAGCTGTGCCATTAGTGAGAAGAACTATCACAAAATTAAGAACTGTAGCATTACTACAGCATTCCTACCTAATAATTTAAATCTCAGTGATGCAAAATGGAAAACATCAGTGTCTACCTTTAGATCCTTCAGCCTTATTGGTTGCTTTTGCAATCATCCATATCAAGTTCAGAAAGTTCTGCTGCCTGTTTCAAAACTTTAACAATGTCCCCAGAAATACATATATACTTTGGCTTTTCTGGACTCTTTTCTGGGAAATCATCTTAAAGTTTAGCAAATAGATACATTAAAGAAAAAAAAAAAAGGAGAAGAAGAAAAAAATCTTTATTTCTTATGATTCTAAAGCATATGCCTCAGAAATATGTTTTGATGAGTCTTTTCTATTTTGAATAAAATATTAGAGTTAGCACATTGAGTGAAACAACTTTCTGTCTGAACACAATGCTCAGAGCACTTTAATTTTTTACACTGTAGATCTTGCTGGGTTTTAAATGTAGAAATACATTGATTTTTTTATGTTGAACCATCACCTCCTTAAAAAAATTAACAAAGGAAACACAGCAAAAACCCACCATTTTTTGTTCTGTGCAAATAAAGAAAATTTCACAGCCAATGACAGTTTTAGGCACAGTATGTGAAACTCATGATTCTTTTGTTTTATTTAATTCCAGTTAATACCATTTCAGCCACTGGATCAGGTACTTGGCTCTAAATCTGTACTTCTGGCACTAAAGAGAAACAGGGGACCAGCTAAGTTTTGTCCCCCACTGTTGTGGTTCATACCCAGGTGTCTGCGTGGTACACGCAGCTTCTCATGCTCTCCCTCCTGGGGAGGAGAATTGGAAAAATGTAAAGCACATGGGGTGAGATAGAAAGAGTTTAACAATTTAAATAAGATATAACAACAACAGCAGCAACAAAAAAAAAAAACAGCCATAACAATAATAGTAATAATAATAAGGAAGGGGAGAGGGAAGGAGGGAGAGAGGCAAGAGGGCGGGGAGGAAGGGGAATAAAACCCAAGAGAAACAAACAATGCTCAATGCATTTACTCATCACACACTCGCTGATGCCCAGCCCATTCCCCATCCAGCTGCTTCCATTTTATATACCTGACATGACTTTCTATGCTATGGGATATCTGTTGGCCACTTTGGGTCAGGTGTCCCAGCCATGCACCCTCCCAGCTGTTCTGTGCCCCTGCTTCCTGGCAGAACATGAGAAAATGAAAAGTCCTTCACTTAAGGTAAGCACAGTTTAGCAACAGCCAAACTGTCTGTGTATTATCAACATTATTCTCATACTAAATACAAAACACAGCTAGTTTGTAGCTGCTGTTGTACCAGCTACTAAGAAGATAATTCAATTTATCTCAGACAAAACCAGGACACCTGTCCATATGAATTTAGTAATAGTTCCGACACCCCAGAAAGTTCTGCAACACAATACTAATTTTGTGGCTCCAGCAGCAAAATTTCCTTGTCCAGATTAGAAATTCTTTCCTGACAGAGAAATCCCTAGCCATTGTCAACAAATTGGAAACTTCCTCAACAACATCAAGGCTGGGTAAGAATGGACCATGAGATGTCTGTCCTTAGAAATGCTGCCTTATGCTGCTGTGCAAAGTAAAGGACAGCAGACAGGCAATAATACAGAGTGCAATACCACCACAGTACATGCCTACAGCTATTCCGAAGAACTTAGACCACCAGCTTTATGTAAGTTACAACTTATTTATCCATGCACCCCACCCCCCCCCAAAAAAAAAAGACCTTTAACATTTTCCTCGATATTTAATCTTGAATTTTTTTACAATGATGATGATTATATAGAATATTGCTGCCTAAGATTGCCCAAATTTTTCTATGACTGGGCAAACTTCAAACAGCTTTTGTTCAAGGAGGTATGGCTTTTGTCTTAACTTGGATGAGATCAAGGATAGAGTCCAAATAAGAACAAATGGTTATCTTGGAAGTTCAAGATTAATTTGGCTTAAGTAAAAAAAAAAAAAAAAAGGAATATTAACTGGAAGATAGCTAATTAAGAAGTAGAGTAAGTAATTAAGTAATTAAATGTTTCTTCTGGCCTGACCCAGAATAAAAGGTAAAGCATAGTTAGTTTCAGTGAAGCAGAGGTCACCTGCTTTAAATACTTTAATTAGTGAATTTTTAATTTATTCCTCTTTCATCCACCCTTTAAATTTCAAATATTACATCCAAATCAATGACTATATTTATACTCAAATGTTTCAAAAGTTTATGTCTGATTTTTTTTCTCTATCTCATTTCAAGTGATGTTAGGACTTGACTTTCAAGTTTCTGTAGCACTACTATTTTAATTTATTCTATTTAAACATTCTTAAACTGAATAATTATGTTAAAATATTAACCTTGCAACAAGTTCCATAAATGTGCTGGCTTAAAACACAGCTAGAAAATTAAACCCATTCAAGCTGCTCCCTTTTCTCCCTTCCCCTTCTGATAACAGAGGAACATTAGGAGGGATTATAAGCTGGAGTCACAATTTACAATAATTATAATTCAAGTAACTACAATGGGTAGAGACCTCAACACAGCCAGTGCTGTTAGCAGCTAGCTATATAATGGGCTTGACTCAGGACTGCTGCCATAAACTATTGTGGGTCACCAGTGTGCACTGCTAATGTGTCTCCTGGTGATGCCCACAGCTGGGATGCAGGCTGCTGTGGAGGAACAGAGGTGCTGAGAGGCTGTGGAGGGCTGACCCTTCCCATTAGGAGGTAGTGGCACATGGTAAAACTCACAGTCAGCCTGCAGAGTGGTCCAAGAGCTAAGCAAGGTGCAAGGATGAGACTCAGTGCTCTTCTCAATTTTTGTTTGGGATTTAACTAGCTCTTTGGGCCTCTGCGCACACCTGCTGTTCTTAACGCCCTGGCAGACTCCCTGAACAAAGGCACAACTCCCCAACTTGTTTGAACAGGCAACACAGTGGCCTGTTTGGAAAGAGAGGACCCACTCAAAACAGTCACTTGAGCTCCCAGCACTTTAAATAAGCTGGTCTAGGTCCTTGCGGAGTCCTAGACAGTTCCTGAGAAGGAAATGATCAGATTGTGAGTAGATAAAGACATTTCCATCAGTTGCTGTGAGGAGCAGGAGGTGAGCCAGACATGCCTTCAGCCCCTGGAGAGAGAGAGAGCACAGCTGGTCAGGTATCCACACTGCAGCCTGTGCAGGACCCCACACTGCAGCAGATTTCTGAAGGAATTGCAGTCTGTGGAGAGTCCATGCTGGAACAGGTTTATCCTGAAGGATGGCAACCTGTGGGAAGGACCACAGTGGAGCAGGGGAAGAGTGTGGGAAGGAAGGAAGTGGCAGAAGTGGCGGAAGGAAGGAAGGAAGGAAATGGCAGAAGGAAGGAAACGGTGGAAGTGGTGGAAGTGGCAGAAAGAAGTGGCGGAAGGAAGTGGCAGAAGGAAGTTGCGGAAGTGGTGGAAGTGGCGGAAGGAAGGAAGGAAGGAAGGAAGGAAGGAAGTGGCGGAAGGAAGGAAGGAAGGAAGGAAGGAAGTGGCGGAAGGAAGGAAGGAAGGAAGGAAGGAAGGAAGGAAGGAAGGAAGGAAGGAAGGAAGGAAGGAAGTGGCAGAAGGAAGGAAGTGGCGGAAGGAAGGAAGTGGCGGAAGGAAGGAAGGAAGTGGCGGAACTGGCGGAAGGAAGTGGCGGAAGGAAGTGGCGGAAGGAAGTGGCGGAAGGAAGGAAGTGGCGGAAGTGGCGGAAGTGGCGGAAGTGGCAGAAGTGGCGGAAGTGGCGGAAGGAAGGAAGTGGCGGAAGGAAGTGGCGGAAGGAAGGAAGGAAGGAAGGAAGGAAGGAAGGAAGGAAGGAAGGAAGGAAGGAAGGAAGGAAGGAAGGAAGGAAGGAAGGAAGGAAGGAAGGAAGGAAGGAAGGAAGGAAGGAAGGAAGGAAGGAAGGAAGGAAGGAAGGAACAGAGAGGAGCTGTTATGGGGTTGGGGTTTCTTTGTTTCTCACCATCCAACACTATTTTAATTGGCAATAAATGCAATTATTTTTTCCCAAGTCAAATGACAGTTTTTCTCCAAGCCCATGGCAGTAACTGTTAAGTGATCTTGTTCTCCTTATCTCAACCCACAAGAGTTTCAACCTTGTTTTCTTTCCCTCAGTCCTGTTTAGGAGAGGGAGAGGCTGGCTGAGCAGTTATGTGGCAGTCAGCCAAGGTTAACAACAATAAACAACAGAAATTATTCATGTAGATGTAGGAACATTTTCAAAGAATGGTCTTGTGTACACAGATAAGATGTTAAGACAGATATATTTTAATGTAAGTGGTATAACCAAAATGGATGGTGCATGTGCTGGAGTGTCTTATAGTACTATGATCAGCTGGAGACTCTGAAATTAGGAAAGCAACGTTTTGGAGAGTCTTATGACAGGGAGCTGAAGATGCTGCTCTCAGCAATGCAGACACCCATTGCATCAAGTTGTGGGGCACCATTCTGTTCAGGAGATTTGACTCCCCACGTGACCATTCCAAGATGTCAATATTTTAGTTTCTGTTTTAACCAGTGTTCTCTCCATGCAGTGAAGTTGTTACCCACAGCACTAAAAGAATGTACACAAGCAAAAATGCTTTTCCTAATCATCTTCTACAATTCAAATAATCTGTTCTGTCATTGTTTAGCAGAGTGAAACTGAAATTTAACACAGAACTTAAAAGTTTAACTATAATCAACAATTCTTTAATATTGTAGTGATTTATGTCCCAAAAAATCCCTGGTGTGTAATGTACTAATAATATTTTCAGATATGGACAGGAAAATATTTTTTACATTTCTCTTGAAATTTGTTTAAAATAGATAATTTTTCTTAGAACGCTGCTTCTTAATCTTTAGAGTTAAGAACACAGATATAAAAGTGGTTTTTTTTAAAGCAAAAAACTTAATATTCATTGCTTTGTGGTACATTCCAAGGAAAGAATCTTCCTACTAATTCTATATTCTGAAGTATTCTTCTAGTATTAGCAGCAGTATAATAAAAAGCAAGATCCAATTTGAAGAAGCACAAAGGTTTTGCATTTTTTTTAATGAAAACCTGGGGTAGTAGAAGATATGGAGAAATAATTATATGGTGTGATAATATAAAAACTGCAGGTTTATGTGTCTTCATATAACTACTGAGTATGATATCCGATGTTTGTTAATTAAAGACTTTTCTATTTCCACTAGATGGCTGCTTCTGGAAGCCTAGCTTCTTAGCATAAAATTAATTAACCTTCAGAATACAGTCTGAGTTATTTCAACAACCCCACTGCTGCCAAAAAAAAAAAAAATCCTATTGCAGGATCTTTCTCAAATATTTTAAAGGCCTTCTACTGTAAGTGTGGTGCTGGATGGACACAGAAGGCAATTATTTCTGCACTATATATCAGAACAGTGTCTCTTCTCACATTTCAAGAGGTATTGGGACATTTGAAGGAAACATGTAGAGGAGATCATATCAGTGTCACTCTCCTAGCTCCTTATCCCATGCAACTAATGTTCACTTCTCTAATTCACTCCCTTCCCACCAAAATAACTACAATGCAGGTACTGAATATTAGAAGCTTTTGAAGGAGGCCTGATTTTAATTCACATCAGAAAAGCATCATAACTTTTCTCCAGATATGAAGTCATTTGGAAATACCATTTTTGTATCCTCCTTTTGCAAGCAAGGGAAATGAAGGATGCACCATGACATGGTACTGAAACAGAAAGAAAGGCAGAGGTTTCATGTCTAAAACCTCCTGCCTTTTGACCAAGAACTTTACAGGTGGTTAAACACCTAACCTTGCCAATAAACCAATTGAAATGTCATTTTAGGATCTATTTTGATTTAGATAGCCTTAGTGAATGAATTTAGGGGCAAATTAATTTTTCAAACCATAGAGCTATCATGGCCCACCACCTGAGGTTACCTAGTGGTCTGACATGCATGCTTCAACTTTTTATCATGTACTTAGGAGTACTAGTGGGGCTTCAAGTGAGGACAAGAGTGTAGTGAAGCCATACAGACAGAATATTGAACTCAGAATTAAATTATGAGCTGCCCTGCAGCCTCTGTATTATATTTTCTCCCTTTTATTCTGGCTCTGTGGTTTTAGTTTTCATATCTGTAAGCTGAGAATAACAGTTCTGCTCCTCCTGAAACAAGTGTTCAGATCATAAGATTTAAAATATACTATTATTGTTCGAGATGTGCTATACGAAGAAAATCACTTGCTTGTGTGAAGGAAATGTTTCCATATGCATTGCACTTAACATTGTCATACTCCAGTTTTATATCTGTTGGTGCCAGACATTTGCAGACTTCGAAGATGTTGCTACCTAAGCTCATATGCAAGAGAAATAGAAAGTGGAGAATTATGGGATTTGATAAAGTCTTATGTGCCAAGGCTAGTTCTTCTTTGTCTGGAGCCAAGACTAATAAACCATTTAGCAGTAGCTGCCTCCTACAATCTTCAAAAATTATTGGACTATTTCAACATTCCTTATTATAAGAGAAAGACATATTTCCTTTTCCATCCTCACTACATTTTATTTCTAATGGAAATGTCTAATGCTTTTTTGCTAAAAGTAACTGATTTAACTATAATGAAGTTTGTGATTAGAATATACATATAGTCCTTTCCTTCCTAAATCACTGTGATTTCTTCTTACTTCAAATAGGGAATTCTGCAGGTGTCTTTCAAGGATCCAAGGCCCAGCATGCATACCATGGCTAAGAAACCAGAAAAATTTGCTACATATAATGATAAATCAGCGAGGGTCATGCAAGATAAGTAATGTTGACAGAACTGTAGAGGTGGAGATCATTGCTACCTAAAAAGTTCAAGGTGGAAAACCAATGATATGCACAGGCTTAAAACTCTGCAGCAAATACATGGAAAAGCATCAGCCTGAGAGGATTTGCAAGACAGCAATCTGCTGTCAGAGGGCTCCTTCCTGCCTCAGTGGCGCTGACTGACTAGTAAAGTCTCTTCCGATGTTTTACTGGGGTGTTGAACCCACTGCTGCTTAGCCTTATCGTTTCTAAACTCCTTGTGATCTTGTCTGGGCATTAGGATATACATAATCCCTTTATGGATTATTTATTTTTCTGTGTATGTGCCTTTATATATATCCAAACACACAAATATAAACATATATGTATGTTTCTAAATATCTATTAATATTGTATTTTCCAGGACTCTTCCTGCTCAGCTAAAAGAGGTCACAGAGTCTCTCTTTCAGTATGGCAAATTAGAACATTAAAAAAAATAATATAAAATAACATCTGTACAAGTGGGTAAATGCTATGCTCTTCAGCTCCTCTGGAGAGAGTTATTGAAACTCTAGGACAGTTTAAAATAAACATAATAATAGTTCTCCATCTACTCTCAGTTCTTGTGACATTCAAGAATTTCAATATGAAAGGCTGACTTTGCTGAAGGATAATGCTGGGCATTCTAAGTCACCAATTAAGATGCAAACCTGAATCCTACCTATTGCTAAAATATAATCCATTTGCATACAAAAAAAAAGACAGTCAAACAAACAAGAATGCTGCTTCTGGAATCTAAAGTAACTGAGACATAAACCTGGCTTTAAGCCAAGAAAATTGCCTCTTTTGGAAAAAAAATGGCATGAGAAAACTTCCTTATTTCAAATGTTGTTTTTAGTGAAATAAATGTCAGGTCCTCATAGTATAAGACCAGTACATACATTTCTACATCCCAAACTGAAAAAAAAATATTTGATATATTTTAGTTCATTATGCAAACCATAGAATTAAAACCAATACCGAACTAAATGAACCATAACATAGTTGGAGACTTAGAAGTGCTTTATCTGTATTTTGAGAATCTCTATCAAAACTTCAGGAGCCATCTAAAGCCAGAAGAGTTTATATGCTCAAACCACCCCAATTCTTTTCTCTTATAAGTTATACAAGTCCTAAATTACTGCTTCTGTGCCTTATAACAATAAGATAAGAAGATAGAAGAAGCCTAAATACAAATCAGGTTCTAAATGTCCAGTTTTCTTTACAGGTCTCCTGCAGGAACAAAGTAATTAGTGAATCTGCATTCCATAAGTAGCCCCATAGATTGTTATAAAGTCAACCCAGGTGAGTTCTCTAGTCACCACTTTCTGTAATTCATATATGGACAGAAGAAGCTCACCTGTAGATGTCTAAACTACTGAATTTTCTGTTATTGTTTTAAGCATCTTAGAATCATCTAACATCTTCAGCTGGGAAAAAAAGAATGTCTTCCGAAGGAGCACCACATTATTTTTAAAGCAGTTGAAATCAACTCCTTCTGGAATTCGCAAGTGAGAGGAAAATGTCACAGTGGCATGCCACATCTACACATTTGTACAAACAAAGCTATTAATAGACTACTAGAGCTGTAAAAGCAAGCACTCTGAAGTAGCAAATGTCAGAGCTAAATTTATTCTCTATGACCTTATTTCTTTCTTTTTCGTGGCATGCTCATTACAATAAAAGATCTAATTACATAATCACCTAGTACGTTTGGGGTTCCTCATGAAATCTGTGCAGGTTATTTGAGAAATAATTTGCAACGATAATAAAACAGAGGGGAAAAAATATCCTTGTCACACATCATTCAGAGAAATCAGAGAACTAGAAGTAAACTCCTAAATTAAGCTGCTGAAGTAAGTGTGGTGGGTATGGTAACACTGTTGGAATGATGTGACTGTGTATTGTATAAATATTATTATTATTGCTATTATTATTATTATTGTTGTTGTTGTTGTTGATGATGTTGTTGTTGTTGTTAAAAAAATTGTTTCGTATGTCATGGTCAGACATGATCTTAGATATATCTTTGCTAACCTTGAGAAGGATAGACAGTATTCTCTAGGTGTTTAAAAATACAGTAATGAGATTCTCCCCTCCCCTAAATATTAAAATCTTGCTCCTAGGTACTTTCAGTTTATAGCACCAAGTAACAGCCCTTAATTGTGAATTTCAATATTAACTATGCAAAGGAAAGAAAGCGACATCTTTCTTTGCAGAATGGGACATATCTAAACCAAAACATGGGTTGTTTTTCCTCAGTAGGTCTTTGATATACTGTATATATGTAATCCCACAGTCAGCCACTCTGTTCTGTTCCATGTGATGTGTGTCAGCTGTTACAGAAAAGAAAATAATTCTTGTCACAATCAGCATAATCATCGACTACAGCAAGTCCCAAAAGGTTCCATTTGATTTTTATTTGATCCCAAAATAAGAAATCTTGGATTCCGGAGCTGTACATTCCTCCAGGCATGAGGAATTGTTCTCTTTGTAAAGGCTAACAATCCTAAGGATGATTAGGTGATTTAGTGAATTTGTTAGGCTACTACTGAATTGACTGCTTAGTGAAAAGTAAAACCATAGAAATGAGAAGTGGCTTTCGGTGTAAAAATTTTATCTGAGTTGTTCATTTTATATTAATAAATTTAGGGACAATCATAATTAATGTATGAATATACATAGGATTGATAGGAGCAATCTTGATTCTTTTCTTGGCTAGATCTTGATTAAGATGAGCAGAAACTACAGAGCAACTGAACTCCACATCCATTTTTTTACTTTTATGCAGTCAGAAAAAGATTTAAAGAGTTTATATAGTGGATATTTTAGCAAAGAAAATAATGTATAGAATAAAGAAACTACAGAGAGTGATGAGAAAACAAGCTAAACTGGATAACTATAAACTAGAAATTTTTATGCATTCCTCACAAGGTTTTTTCTACCACTAGTTATTTCATCTGAGTAGACTAAGGAAACTCTTCCAGGTGTTAGCATTTGTGGATGCACCTATTTTCTTTTGGGCATAATGGATTAGACTGTGGTTTCCTAAACTCAGCAACAAAGCTCACTCAGTGTTTCCCCATTTTTTTTTTCCTGAGAAATTATAATGCAGAATTTTTATCAGAAATTTCAAAATTGTCCTTGTATACTTAGTAATTAGCAGGCTGGTCTTCGTTCTCATATTAGCATTAACCTTTATAGCTTTTTGAAAAAAGTCTTTTTTCAAGGCTTTTGAAGATCTTGCAAAATGCATGTTCTACACCTCTGTGGGCAGAAAAATAATGGTATGGGGGGGAAAAAGTCTATTTAATGAAAAAAATATCTAGAACTAGAAAAAAAAATTGACATGTTTCTAAAAATTTATTTTCTTCAATTTTGGCTTAATTATTTAAAATTTGAATAAAGTTCTCCTGCAGTCAAAGACTGCAAAGGAGTGGCATGTGGCTTACCAATTTACAGATCAATACAGGGTCTGCCTGAAACATCAGAGACCTTCTTCAAAGACCTTCTTCAGACAATGAAATGGGAATGTCCTCTTGCACTTGTCTAAAGGGGCTTTAAAAGTAGCAAATGTTTCTTTACCATAATTGATTTTTACTTCAGTAATGGTTACTTTCAAGTAATATACTCATATCTTAAACTCAATCAGCTTTCGCCCCAACCTTTTGATCTTCAGAAAACTTAACTTTTGGCTGACAAAACTTATTTTATGTCCTACCAAGTTCTAACTTGCATTTCATACAATAACAATTCATTAGTCACACTAAATTTTAACAACTCTCAGTAAAGACATTTCATAAGACACCAAATACTGCATTTAATTGGCATACTTCTTAACAAAACTAAAATTAATCCAACCTTTCAGAAGACTGGGTTTTTTTTATTTAGTCCTTTGCGCCTACTCTGCCTACTTTAACGCATTGTACTCTTGAAGGCAGGGAGCCTTGACATCCATACCAGGTGGGGGAGTTCCAATACCTGTGGTATTGTAGTTACAGTGAGGTGGCTACAACAACTGTGTGCCCAGGTGGTCAAAAAGGCAAATAACAGCTGTCTTCCATTAGAAATGGGGTGGCCAGAAGACCAGGGCACATATTTTCCCCCTTTGCTGGGCACCGGTGAGGTGACACTTTGAATGCTGGGTTCTGTTTTGCGCCCCTCACTGCAGCAAAGATATTGAGGGGCTGGGGCTTGTCTGGGGAAGGGCAATGGAGCTGGGGAAAAGTCTGGAGCACAAGTCTAGTGAGGAGCAGCTGAGGGATTTTTGGGATGTTTAGCCTATAGAAAAGGAGCTTCAGGGAAGACTTTAGTCCTATATACAAGTACCTGGCTGGACTTTGCAGCCAGCTGGGGGTTGTTCTCTTCTTCCAAGTAACAAATGACCTTGGGTTGTGCTAGGGTAAGTTTAAATTGGATATTAGCAAAAAATTTCTTCACTGAGAAGTTGTCAAGCACTGGCACAGGCTGCCCAGGGAAGTGCTGGAGTCACCATCTCCAGAGGGATTTAAAAGACCTGTAGATGTAGGTAGGACTGGGTGAGTGGGGAACACTGTGGTGGTTGGTTGAGGGTTGCACCTGCTGACTTTGGAGGTCTTTTCCAACTCAATGACTCTGTGCAAATGAGATTGCTCTTTTCTCAGTATCTGAAAAATATCTAAATGGTGCTGTTTTCTCTGTGTCTTTATTAAACTACTGAAAGCCTTCATGAAATAGCATTCAACATATATTTGCGCCCTTAACATTTTTATTATTATTTGCACATTTCCCAGTGACTCAGTTCTCTCCTTGCTTTTAATGTCCATACCTCTGACTATTTTTGTAGTGCGAGGTCATGACTGTTTCAGTTGCTATTCAAAAAGCTGTCTTTTTCTTGTGGACAATATAATTAGAGACTAAGAATCCCTGTTGTCAACATTTATCTATTGGAAATGTTGACTGCCACAGTGAGATAAAAGACCCATAATTCAATTTGATCAAAGTGCCTTAAACAACTACATACAGTGGTGAGATTCAATGAAATATTGATCAGTTCTTTCAAGTAATTCAGAAATAACCCACTTAAAACCTTAAAGACATACACAGATTTCCTATCTTCTTCTTCTTCTTCTTCTTTTGTTCTAAAACCACTGAAACTAGTTTTTTTTTTTGTTGATTTTTTTGTTAACAACAGAATGGATTTATTATTTTTTACAAGTAAAATTATCTTAATATTTTGATAATTAATAAGCAGTTTAATTTATTTCAAAACTACAAAGAGGCTTGAAATAGTTTTAGGTTAATTGCATAGCCATTAGTTATTTAAAAACATAGTTTCTTTCTCCTGAATGTCACGATTAAATTAAATTACTGATCTGTCTTCATATGAAAAATACAGATCTTTTTATTGCTGATTCCCAAGGAAGGGAATCACTAATATTATTAAATGATGTCCCTTTTATTCCATGATTACCCTGTTACTCCATGAAATAATGTTTACATTTACTAGAACATTTTCTCCTTTCCTCACCTCCATTTTTAATGGATAATTACTTTAAAAAAACCTTTCCATATAAGCATCATGGTCCTGAAAATGACAAAGATTTTACTCAAGGTTACGCTTCATTGTCATAAACCATATTATTTTTATTATTATTATTTCCGTCCTTCAATATTTTCTGAAGTGTTTCCTGTAATTCCAGGTATAAAGCCCAATGTGCCACAGGAGTAATGGAAACAATTTCACCTGCTGCCTTTCAAAAGCACATTGTTTGCTTAGCTGTGCATGGTGCAGTTCTGTGTTGCTGCACCTCAGCACTCAGTGTTGACATTGGCTGTCGACTGGCAGGACGTGACACCATTTGGGGACACTTCATGCACTCCAGAGCAGTTATTCTGGATTTTAGGAGGCTGTAAACTCTACATCTTTTTCCTCTTATGCTATAGCATGGGATCATGAGAATAGCTCATCACTGATGTTCACTGGGCCACAGATATCTTTCCTTCTCTTCAGCCCTTGGTGCACACCTGGAACTCGTACCAGGGTTTATTTTATTAATATATAATATTTTATTAGTATTTTTATATCACATCTGTCACCTTACCTCCTCAATATCTTATATTCTTGGCATGTTGTAAACTGTACTCTCTTATTTATGGAGTTAACTAAAGGTTGGATGAAACTGATGAGACAAACCTGCTTTGTTCACTCCTTTTTGATTTGTCATACTCATATGGCAAATCATAAAAAAAACCCATCCACTTCATGGAAATTACCCTTATTTACTGAATAATACTAAAAAAGATCAAATATTCCAGCCTTTCCATCTCCAAAACTTTGGGATAGTTACACAGTGTTAGTCACTATACAACTCCATGATAGAAATTCATTCTAACTTAAGTGGAGATTTCATAGAGAATTATATTAAAAAGAAAAAACAAACAATCAGAGAGAACTTTTATCCTAGTTAATTATCTAGTTTGCAATTATAAGAACTTGCAAACAACACAGAAGTTTGCACCAGTGTTTATGTGGTGTTAAATTCCAAGATCAAAGGGAAATTTGTTCCCGTAACTTCTGAAAAAGAGGGTGAAATCTGCTTTGTGAGGATATTATACGTCCTCAAGCAGAAATGGAACTTGTACCTGCTGACAGGTAATTATAATATTGGGTTAGAACATTTAGTGCATTGAAATGCTTTCCAGAGTTGACAAAAATTCATTGCTCACAATTTAAATATCCAAATATGCAGGATTAAGATGGAACATTAATATTTTATAAATTATCTTGCATCCACTTGCTCCGTGACAACTTTTATGTAAAATTCTTGGTTACTATTGGTGACAGTTAGAAATAGGAGAGATAATTTGGAAGATATATCTTATTCAGTAAAGCAAATACCATTTTGATAATAACTAGTGCGCTACTCTGGGTTTCTGAAATTAAAGGTGTTAAATACACAAATTTCCTTTATTCCTTGGAAAGAATTTCCATCTCACACAAAATTTAAAGTAAGTTTTATTCCATTGATTGCAGTGTAACTTCTTTTCACAATGATGTGAATAAGTATTTTATGTGAATAAGTATTTTAAGACTACTATGACTACTATGCCATCTGATCATGTATCTTCTGTGGTGCCATGTCATTCATGACAGGAGGGAAATTATCCTTTCACCTACATCCATGCAAACCTTCTCTCTGGTAAGTTAAAGGAAAGCACTGAACAATAGCCACCTAAAGTTTGAGGCAGAATGATAATTTGGATATAGTAATAGATATTATTTGCCAAACCAAAAGCTTGCTGTACTAAAACTGAAAGGCACCTGGTTGCATTCCCAGTGCAAATCAGAATCTGTGGAATATCCTCTCACATTAGCAGTGTCAGAGCTCTTTCACTAGCCTAGAAAATAACAGGAGCAGATTTGTGTGTCTCATTCTACTACTTTGAGTATTGATACGTGTGTTTTTTACGTCAAGGTATCATTGCCATATAGAAGGCTAAATGAAAAAGATGCTGATGCTTTTGGGACTCTCAGGCTGACTTGACAGGAAGTAATGCATCTTATTTTGCATTGGAAACAACAAAAATAGAATTGGCTTCAGTTTAAAATACACAGTCAAAACTTCTGTATAAGAAAGGAAGAATGTATAGTATTAGTGCATTCTCTTACTGCTTTGGAGACACAATGGTCTCAGTTATGGAGGGTAATTATTGCTTAATAATTAGTTATTAATAATTATTTCTAATAGTTATATTATTATTCACAATTTATTGTTGCAATTATTGAAATTATTGTCTAAATTGATGGAAATTGCAAATTTTCACTGCTCCAAGAAAGAGAGTTGTTTGGTCTCCATCTGGAAGCATCCCTTGAACTTGTGTGTCCTAAGGACTGTGAAGAGACCTGGTGTTGCCCACAGCTTTGAGATAGATTTGCCTGGCCCGTCTCCTCTGCAAAATTCTCCAAATAGGAAAAGTTACCTCCCCATCCCCTCATCCCCCCAAAAAACAACCCAACCCCAAATCCTTCACAATAAAAGGGAGAGGTTCCATCAGACTTGATACTAAAAAGACTTTTAAATAAAAAATAATAATAAATAAGGTTTAGAAGGTGTAATAATAATAATAATAATAATAATAATAATAGTAAAGATTTTTTAAATAAACCAAATTCAAAGTTACACAAAGTTAAGTTGAAATTATTAAAAAAAATAAAAATCACATGTAACTCTGCTTACTGTTCTTTGAAAATAATCCTTGATTCACCTTTGGTCTGATTGTAACTAAACCACGACTGTAAATTGTAACAAACTCCCCATAATCTGCAAGAAGTTTTTTTACTATTAACCTGGCCAGCTTGTTTCCTTTTCTCAGGAGGAAAGCCCATTCTCACCCCTGTGAGAAACATAAATTGCAACATGTTATGAAAGAGCAACATTACTTTTTTTTTTGTTATTTAGATCTGTAAACCATGATATTCCACCATATTTCTAGGGAAAACAAAAAAAAAAAAAAACAACTTTACCCAATAATTTAGCATATTCACTCTTAACTGGCATGCTTGGCTTACACTTGGCATATTTAGTGACATTGTTTCAGCAGATTGTGTCCGTGGTTTCATAGTGCACTGAGGTTTCACATTGCTCTACTCCTTTAATGGAGCATGACATAAAAGGAGAGCAAATAAAATGCATGATTTCTGTCCTGAGTACAATGCAGCATCCCAGATATATATCTGAGTGTTTATGTCTATCCAGTCTTCTATAATACATTAAAAAAATTGCTTATGACTGTGTTATAGGAAAAGGTTCATGCAATTGTATTAATGCAGGAGTTAGACTTGAGTAATATGTATTTAAATATGTATATAGAGCTGAGTGATTGAGATTGCTTTTACTGAGTGTAAGAAAGTTCCTCCCCTGCATTGAAGCTCTTAAAGCTGAGGGACAAGCATTTAAAGCAAACAGAGCATAGCAAGACCAGAATGCCATAGAAGTTAGCTGTAAATTGACCAATTTACCCTGGCGATGGTAAGGTTTGTCATCCCCAGAAGTAATGACTATGAACTATCTTGTTCCTGCAGTATAGGAGATTAGGTCATATTTCCAAACTTTCTTTCTCACTTAGAAACACAATATTGTTATCTTGCAGCCTTTAGGGGAGTCACAAGTAAAAATTGCATTAATTTAAACAGAACAAGAATAGGCCTCCACCACTTCAACATTAAAAGATATAAAAGCAGTTAATTCTAGTTTTGAAAGCTTCTTGTTCTTGTTCCAATATTTATTAAATTTTCATAAAAATAGATAAACACATTGTATAGTAATGATCAAAGAAATTCAAATTTTTATGTTAGTATGAGGAAGCACTGTCTTAAAACATAAAGGCAACATATCACAAAACATGCAACATTATCATTATCATTTTACCAGCTGATATGTCAGCAGTTCTTGCATATATACATATAATTTCTTTTTTTAAGAGTATTTTAGCATGTTTTTTATATTTCATTGTATTTGGTTATCCTAAAAATAAAGAAAAATACTTTTGCAGTATATGTTATTTGTGGCTTTACATAGGGTAATGTCTTTCTGAAGGCAAACTGCATTACCCCAAACAGATTATGAATAACATTTCACCTCTTGTTATTTATATAAAGTCCTGTATGTCACTTGCTAATATAGTCCTATTGGAAAAGCAACATCTTTGTGTTCATGCAACCCATAGCTGCATACGTGTTATTCACATTCACTGAATTACTGAAATAATTTAATTTTATAATCAACAGTGCTTGTGGAATTAGGTAATGTATATTCTGTAAGTTGTGAACATCTCACCTAGGGAAAAAAAAACATGTTTAAATAGCAAAGGTTTAGTCTTTTTTTTTCGTGCTACAGAGTGAGGCGCTGATTAAAATGAGAAAGGTAAGAAATAGCTGACAGGTACCTGTAAGGATGGAAATAGCCACCCAATGGGCTCTAACTTGAGTGGGAGATTTGGTTCTTGCTGAGTGCTCTGTGGTGGGTTGACCTTGGCTAGCTGCCTTGAAAGGCAGGGCAAAATAGGAATAAAGACCTTGTGGTTCAAGACAAGGACAGGGACATTGCTCAGGAATTATTGCCATGAACAAAACAGACTTGACCTGGGGGATTGATGTAGTTTTTAATAGCAAAGCAGGATAATGAGAAATGAAACCAAATCTATAAGCATCTTCCTCCTCATTTTCCCATCTTCTTTCTGGGTTCATCCTCACTCCTGACCATTCTATCTCCTCCCACCTGAGCAGTGCAGGGGGATAGGGAATTGGGATGGGCTTTAGTCTGTAACACATCTGTTGCTCTTCTTTCTCGTCACACCTTTTTCCCTGATCCAGCATAATTTCTCTTACAGGCTCAGTCTTTCAGATTAAACCTGCTACAGCCAGGCTCCTCCCAGGGCTGCAGAGTAGATATGTGCAGGTATGATCATTCATGCACTCCAGGAGAACAGCTGCCTCTCCATGGTCATTCCCCTGGGCTGCTGCAGCACCTCCTCCCTTTTCTTCTCTAATATGGATGTCCATACAGTTGACCAATCCCAAAACCTTGCCCTGTAAACTGAATAGACCCCCATATCTGGGATGTTATGGAGGGATTACCAAGTTTTACTTTACCTTTGGGCTGTTAACCTCTGCTCTTCATCCACCTGGACATCAATGATGCTACTGGAAGCACACCATGGAAACTGAGCTCTGAAATGAGGGTCAGGGACTGAGGGACAAGCAATGCAATCCTGCCATGGTTTCAAATGCTGAAAGAATTGGATATACACCATGGTTCAATACCCAGCTGTGGGGCTGATGCTGCAGGGAAACAATAATTTCTTGAACCATTGGTAGAATAATTTGGTGGTGTTGTGTCAGTCCATTGGTCCATCATGGGATCACACATGTATTGAGAGGACACATTTTTCAGTGTTCATCGGGTAGACAAATAACCAGACATAGGAACAGGCTCAGTCAGGTAGCTCTTCAGGGATGAGACAGTGTTCTTCTAAGTAATGAAAAAACAGTTTCCCCCAAGCAGAAAGTGCTGGGCTGTGTGCAATGTCGAGATCATAATCGTCAATAGTACAGCAAGAACATTAATGGAATATCCACAAAGGATCTCCACTCATACTCAGTTGTAACCCCTGGCATGATAGCTATATATAATTGTTACTGTAACTGCATATTATGACATGACTGAGCAAAATTCCTGACCTTTATGCAATATCTGTGCTGAACTGATTTTGTCAGACAACTGCAGCTATCTTCAATAAATTTCATAGATCTTTGGGGATGAAAAGATGTGAAGATGTGCATGCACAGTATGCTGAATTTCTGACTCACTGTATTTGGTATCTCTAAAACCTCCTTCAGCTCTGTGACTGCAAAGGGAGAGTAGTGCTTCCAGTATTTCAGCCTCCTGCTTTCCCTGATTTTTTTGCTAGCTCAGCAAACTATCAGCAGTTATACCCTTCTGTAGCATTTTTGGAATAAGCAGGGAGCTTTCTGTAATGGGAGGTGCAAATATTTCCTCTACATACTCCTTTTGAATCATTTTGTCAGCCATTACCTAAGCTCAAAGTCAGTTTGTACTAATGATGTAGTAACATATTGATCCACCCAATTTATCTGTGCTGGTGAAATTCTTAGCAGCCCATTACATATGCTTCTTTAATACTAATGGGTTTGACATTCACACATAGAAGAAATAAAAGATATATGTTTTGAAGACAGGCCGACTCCACACTTCAGACAACCATTTGACATTAATTGCAGGTGCAGTTTGCCAGCTCTTGGGTTCTGACATTACAGCCTTGCCACAACTTTGAAACATGGAGTAGCAGGACTCAAGGGCTCTGTAGTCTTCCTACTTGAATTAGCAATTCATTCCAGCTTTTATGTAAAAGTCCAGTCTGATTTTAGCTAAATTTGAACCATATTCAGGGTTACTGCATATGTTCTCAATGTATTTATACAGACAAGGTTAAGAATTTCAGATATTTTCATTCAAAATCTTCTGGTTTTGGCACACTATCCTTCTCAGCATTTCCTGTAAAACACTTTAGTGGATAATTAAAATATTAAAGTAGTAAGCTTACATGTCTAATCCTTGGAACTTTAGCTGTTTCAGGATCATGTTTTCAGAATTAGGCTCTGTTTCTGTAAATAGTGAGGTCAGTGAGAAGGTTCATGAGCTTCAATAACTTGGCAGTTTGACAATGCTGTTCAACTCAAACTTCACTAAGTGCCAAAAAACCAAGTACTGAATGTCATTGTAATAAACCCTTGTAAGGCAAAGCATGCTCTGATTTATGAGCCTCTCTGTAGTAAAAAAGTTCTACTTTAAATTTAACACTCTAGAACAACTACCATTCTGAAATGTGTGCAGCCATTTCAGTTAGAGCATCGTTATCCTCTCAGAGAAAAAAAGAATTCCTTTGAAATCAGTTTCATATAGTTTTCTTCAAGATTCATGCTTAAAACTCTGACTGAAGCTTCACTAGGGAATTTATATAGAGGAAAAAAAATCAAAGAGTAATTAAAAATCAATTAGATATGTAATGTCTATTAAAGTTTTTAGAAACTGGATAAATGAATTGGAAACTGTACACAAACTACCTGTGAAAAATGATTTTTTTTTCCACCCTCAGTACCTGAAGTAATAAGGTGAGATAATAGGATTCACAGTTTGCTGAAGTTTTTAGTAAAACAGAAAAAACTAGGAATTCAGTGCTAATTCTCCATATGTGCTTCCACTTAATGAAAAAAATCAAGTTTTCTTTGTGCCTGCATGGGTATGGCTCTGTACATTCAGTGAGAAGGCAAAAGCTGAAGAAGGATTAATACATAATGCGTCTGTCATGTTGGAGTAAGAAGTGGGGACAGCACCAAGCCTGACAGAGCTCAAGAAGCATTGAATGCTCTCGGGCACAGGGTGGGATGGTTGGGGTGTCCTGTGCAGAGCCAGGAGTTTCTCTGATGATCCTGATGGGTCCCTTCCCATTTGGGACATTCTGTCATTCTGTGATTGATTCCTAGAGTAGCAGGTGCTTTATTTTCCCTAGAAATACTGATCCATGTCAAGCAACTTGTTTAGTTCTTTCTGTGTTATATATTTTTTCAGATGTAGTTTTTGTGCTTGCATGGGTTTAGATAGTTTTGTTTTTTTTTTTCTTTTACTTAGTCTCCCATCCTAAGGAACTAACAAAGAAGCTCCTTGTGTGGCTGTTGAAGGAAAGCAATCCCATATTGCCAGCTCAGACTCACTGCCCATAGTCAGATCCAGGACACACCTGGTGAGACAGGATGCTCTCATGTCACAGCAAAATTTTATTTAAAGGAGAGATAATCATTAATTTAACAATGATTTCTATTTAAGAAATCTGCATGACAAAACTCAAAGAAGGTGCATCCAGAGATATGACCCTCCTCTGAAATGTACAAATATCTTCAGAACAATTTCAAAATTATTTTTAAATTGGTAGTAAAAGGTATTACCCCTAATGTGCATTCTCCAATTTATTGTGGTTTTTTTCGTTAATATTCTATGATCACTGAATATTAAAAGAATATTGGAATTCATATTAATATTCTCAATGAATACTTCATATAATGAATATATGATTAGAATACTCTCAATGAATACCGATGGAAAAAGTAACCTCGAGAATATTGCTGAATGGCAATTTTTATTTTATAAATATGTATATTTGCACTTTTAACCTGAGACAGAAAGTTGGTTTCACTGCAATTTCTGAGTGTTGTTCATCAAATTAGAATCATAGCTGAGTGACTTACCATTTTTAGACATTTGAAGTAATTTACATAATGGTTTTGAACCATGTACAAATATTCTGCGGAACCTATAAACACATAGACTAAACCCAGGAATTATCTGAAGGAAATTTATGCACCTTATGGATAGAAGCATAAGACAAAGAGTTCAAACCTACCAGACGATCAGTAAAATCTGTTCAGGAAATTTGTTTACATTCTTCTTTCTGATTCTTGTCACTTACCTGGGTTGTTTCTCAGTATTGCCTGAATAAAAGATAATTATCATATTTTCATTTTGCCTAAGAACCTTAGGAAATACTGCCATTCATTTTGTGTAATTGCAATGCTTAAAACAATGTCAAGCTGGGATCTCAACATGCTAGTACAGTACACCTCTAGTAAGTACTATTATCATTAATATCTATTTCAAGTAACATCTGAAAATATTTCAACCAAAAGAATGAAAACTCAGAAATCAAGCAGACTTCTAATTTAAAAAGGTGCTTTAAAATTGAATGAAATTTTCCTGACAGAAGATATGAAAAAAAGTACAGGAAGTAGATAAATTTTAAAGACTCAAATATGTTGAACATGTTCTGTCTTTCAATAGTTCTAGTATAAAAGCACAAGGAAGTTGAATGTCTAAATGTTGCTATTTCTCCTTAATATTTCAGGGTGGATTAACTTGTCACAATTAATATTGACAGCAGAAAAACTTGGCCTCTTAAACTGTATTTGATATGAAGCCAAACTGAAATCTCAAGTGTTCACCTTGAATTATAAACCAGGATGCTGTGGAAGTTCATGAAAGATATAGTGAGGAATCACTCCACTGCCCAAACACAGCATCATGAATGAATGATAAGTATGGTCTGGGATAATCCTTGTAGTTTTTTTTTCCTTCTGCACATTGCAGAGAAACAGCATTAAACATATTTGAATGTTGAAAGATCGAGGATTCTGAAATCCAATTTCAATATGATACATGTGTGTCCTTTGTATGACTCTCCCAAATGTCAGATTTTCCTGGCAGAGAGGAAATTTACCTCATAAAAGCAGAGTGTGGATAAGAGATACTTTTTTAGGAATGGAGTAGCACAATGTCAAGTTTTTATCTGAAGCACTATGTATAGCCCAGGTCAGAACATCAATGAAAGGACGTTCAAATGAGAGGTTAAAAGATGGGCATTGGAAGAAAGCAAAGATTACTTGGGAGTCTGAGGACTGAATTCATATTAGAAGACCTGTCAGGTATGGCCAACAGAGTTTAGTTGAAGAAGATCTCAGAAGAAGCTTCGAAGAGTATGTACAATGGGTTGATGATGTTATCTTCAAAGCCACATAGATTTTAAAACATGCAAATTAAAGTGAAAGAAAAGTGTACTAGCTATAAAAAGTCTCTTTTTAAGGAATGCAGCTTATCTGAATGTTTGACTTGAATACTCACATTTATTCATAATTATGCTAATTAAGCCAGGAATATAAAATAATTGTTTATTTGCCACTTCACTTTTTAACAGCTAACATTCTCAGGTATTTGATGAATCTTCTCAGGACAATTGATTTTGGCTTTGCTGTCTGAAGCTGTGTAACAAAAGTAGAAACTCTCCTGAAATTTCTTTTCCACAATAAAAGTTACTAAAAATGTTATTTCTCTGAGGATTTTCTATGAATTTGCTACAATTCATACTCACACATTTATTCTTTTTCTCACCTATTTTCTGTCATTGATGAAAAAGTTGACTACATCTAACAAAACTCTTGTCTTCACTAAAAGCTGGGAAATCGTACCAGAATTTGAATTCTGCACAACTCTGATCCAGACACTGGGAAGAAACTCCAAAATCTCAGATGATAAGTCTAAGAAGGTTGTGGAAAGTGCAGTCTAGAAATTCAGGTTGCATATGTATTACTAGATGAGACAAAAATGGAGCTTAACTGCTAGGTGTGAAATATCTCTAATAATAGGTGAACAACTTTGTCAAATATTCAATAAATTTTGGTCTAAGAAGCTGCACTAAGTTGCTATGGATCCACAAATAATTAGTGCCTTTTTTCTTCAGTTTAAGAAATCTTTGCAATATCTGTTATGCTGTGAAAGAGTTTTACAAATATTAATAGTTTTGTCCACTTTGATTTTGTTTTAAAATTAGCTTTCAATTATTAAGGGCTCCAAATGGTCAGCAAAGGTCAAATGTCAAACGTTCATCATCTCCCAGCCTCTGACTATATCATGCAAAGTCAGCAATGAAAACACTATTTTCATAATGAGAAATGTGTAATGTTGTCCCAGTAAAGACCTGCTTACTTGCTGAAATCTGAAGATTTATAGCAAATAAAAACCTTCCAATCAACAGCCTAGAGAGTGTTACAAAAAGGGTCAAACAGATAGACAGCCAAAAATATTTATACGAGTGTTTGAGCATAAAAGGATAATCAGCTTTAAATATTTTGTTCTGAATTTCTTCTGTCTTAATAATGCTGAGAAAAATTAGGTCACATAGTACTTGAGAAGGAGCTTATTGCTGTAAAGTACAATGCAATATATCATTCTTGATAATGTCTCTTCCACAGACAAAGGAACATCAGCAGAATTTTGTTGCAAATGTTCTTTATTGATGCTTTTTGTTCAGTTCAGGCAAAGCATTTAATGACTCTTGGTAACCCATAAACAAAAAAATGAAGGACTTCCCTTTTATCTTTGTCTTATTCAGTGTTAGTGAAGGTTTAGGGCAAACATAAGAGCTGAACATCTAAGCAATATATTTAGACATCGTTTACATGTCTTCTCTCTTTGATCAGCACTGATATTTTTTTTAAATAGAAGGGGAAAATGGGATGTTTCTTCTCAGTCCAGCAGGTGTAGAACTGACAGAATTCTCACACTGGTGAAGATTTCTGATTCTTCAGAGGAGGAATTGCAGATATGAGCAAGAGTCAAGGTGCTCTAGTGGGTCTTGAATGCTGCAAATCCAACTTACTCTTTCTTCACCACAATCAGCAAGGCAAGATCCTGTACTTTGACATTGCTCTGCCATCTTTAAAAGGCAAACATTCGTTCCAGATTGCTAATAAAACTTCATCTTGTCCTACCTGGTAAAATGGGGGCAGATCCACTATACAAACTTAGCAGTAACAGAACTGAACCTTATTTAGACTTAAACGGACACAATATGAAAAAAAAGGCTATTTATTTTACAAGCCCTACTCAACAAGAATATGGGACTTGTGGTGGTTTTGGTTCACTAACTTGAGATTTCCCAGCCAATGCACTAATTGTAGCTTTAGTGTTGGCCAAATGCCCATGTACCCTCTAGAATTATTTACTCATTTCCTGCTTTGAGATGGGATTAGGAGGAAGGCAAAGCAGGCTCAAAATTTTAAAAGGGTTTAAAGAAAACTTTATTAACAGAAACTTAAAAAATAATGGGAATCAGAATAAAACCTTCAGAGCACTTCTCCCCTACAACCTTTTCTTTCCCACTAACAATGTAAAGAAGCAATTCAGTTAGTTTATCACCTCTAGAATAATTTTTCGCTTAGGGAGAGGAGTGTCTCTTGTCATGCTATGGAGACTTCTCTACAAGAAAATAGTTCTCTTGTGGCTTTTAATTTCCACAAATAGCTACCCCCCAGAAATCTGCAATTGTGAAGTCCCTCCCATCTTTCACAGCATCCCACAGCTGTGTTATGGGCCATGTCAACTTATGGGGTACTATTTTAAGGGTGAACTGTTCAAGAGCAAAGGTTTTCTTTATCTATCTATGAGATAATCTCTGGGCACAGAAGTCTTCTTCTTCTTCTTCTTCTTCTTCTTCTTCTTCTTCTTCTTCTTCTTCTTCTTCTTCTTCTTCTTCTTCTTCTTCTTCTTCTTCTTCTTCTTCTTCTTCTTCTTCTTCTTCTTCTTCTTCCTCCTCCTCCTCCTCCCATGGGGGAAAAGGGACTTCATCTCTCTTCTCTGTCTCTCTGTTCAAACTTCTCATGAGATCACAGCTACTTCAAAATCTGCTTGCTTTAGCATAGAAGCCTTTGCTCGTATCTACAATTTGAAGGCTACATCTCCCCATTCTTTTTAATGAGTTACAGGGAAAAAGAGTCTGATGTATCACTTGTATCTTCTCCATAGCCTTACAAGAGGATTTCAGCTCAAGACTGAGGCATCTCCTCAACCGTCCTATCTGGGACTCTTCTTATTACTGCCCTTCATGTCTCATGTCATTCTCTACGTGTCTTCACTCTCTCCTTTTCTCTCACCCTAGAGAGGATTGAAGGTCTGCAAGTCTTATCTGTGCATTGAAAAAGTTAGCATCTCACTTGGGCCCTGCAGATTACGTGATCCCTGCTGGGAGAGAGCTGAAGCAGTCATGGTGATGGATTTTCAGGTCACACTGGGGTGTGTCAGGATCTCAGGGGGCCTGGCCAGAGCAGCAGTGGCCACTCTAGCTGCATGGCTGTCTCCGATCCCTGCCACGTTCAATTCCAACTGATGGCTTCCCTTCTCCCTGCCCAGCAGCCTCTGGGGCTGGGGCCAGGGCCAGGCTGACCCGTAGACATTCCTGGGGCCTGGAGGACCCTGGCTCAGCCTGGACAGGCAGCAGGGCAGGGCTTAATGTGGGCAAGATGTTATCAGCCATGGCCAAAACCATACCTTGGATGGGGGCCCTGCAGCCTCCCCTCCCCTGCCCAGCCACCAGGCTGGGAGGAGGGGAAGAATTTCTATCTCTAGACACTGAAGTCAGAGAGCTTTTCCCGGGGTTTGTTCGTTTTTAACATGTCTGTTCACAGAGGTGTGCTCAGCTTTCTAGTGGTTTAACAAAGAGTTAATATTCAAAACTAATCACTGATTGGTTTGTCAGGCACAGAAGAAACTGCTAGCAGCTTTTCTTAGAAAATCACTTCTGTGATTGGCTTCTCCCCTCCTCACCAAATATCAATTAATACAAAACCAGCACAGGATTTAACATAAGGATTTAATATTCCAATGGACCTCTACAAACTTCCATTAAGTACAGTATCTGCCACCCTTCATTGTATTTCCCATGGTTTCTTAGTTGGACATTTGTAAATTTAGATAAGGAAACAATGAAGTTTTAAACACTTACCAGGTAAGTTATGGAAGAATTAATAATGATTTATTGATTTTCTAAATGTTTAAATGTCTCAATGCTGAACTGCTTAATTCATATCTTCTTATTGTTAATAGCAATTGCTAAGCTTTATTTAAAACAAAAGAACTTTTAATATACTTTCTAGAGGAAAAGTAAAATGCCAAAGAAAATCTCCTGAATTTTTTTCTTATTTTGAATGGAGTGGTTTTGACTCCATTTCCTTTATTTAGACATTTCTCTTGTATCTTCAGTTTTTCTAATGAGCATTTGTGCACACTATGAATGATGAATGACATTTCTAAAGATAAGCACAGATGTTGATACTCAAGTCACAAAGGCATAAACTAGTAAAAATCCTGCCTTAGGATTGAAAAACGGAAATCTTTCAATGAAAAAATGCAAACCAGAAAAAAAGCCTCATTTCACTCAATCAAAACCACTTCTCAATTTGAAAATGTTTTCAATACCTTTAATCTTCTGTAAAAAAAGAAAAAAAATCATCTAGAAATTGTACAGATAAAATTATACATAGAATTATAGAATTATTTGGGTTGGAAAGGACCTCTCTGAGTTGGGCATGGACACCTTCTACTAGACCAGGTCACTCAGAGCACATCCAGCATGACCTTGAATGCTTCCACATATGGGGAATTCACAGCTTTGCTGGGCAATCTGTTCCTGTGCCTCACCACCCTCACAGGAAAGAATTTCTTCCTAAAATCCAATTTAAACCTTTCAGTTTTAAACCATCTCACCTTCTCCTATCACTACATGCCTGTGTGAAAAAGCATTCTACTCTTCATGACCTTTTCAAAAGCATTCTCTGTGTGTCACTGAGGAATAACTGAAAATAAAAATTATGCAAATTAGTACATGATGTTTTAAAGAAAGAAAAAACAAAAAAGATACACTGTACTGGTAAAAAAGTAGTCTGTCTTTTTCTTAAGACTTAAAGAATTTCAAAACGTCTCCATATTTGCCTGACTGGGAACAGGCAGATTGCTTATGGCTGTGGGAAGAATTATGGGTAAGAAAGTTTCTAAGACTAACAGAAATAAGACATCCTGCTGTAGGAAGCAGCTGTTAGCAGATAATAATGTTATTAAGAGCTTGTAGTATTCTTGAGAAAGACGGAGAAAAGGCATACAAAATGAGTAGGAATTATCTGAACAGAAGTCCCATGATATGTGCTCCAATTTTCTAGGACTGGAAGGCTTCAACCAAAGATGATATATTTGAGTGTACCTTTTTTTTTCACCCTCACAGAGTTTTGGCCTTTCCTTTTTGTTTGTTTTAAAGCTAACTTACTTACTAGTGATTGCATCCTAAACAATGATGGTTGAAGTGTCCTCTTTATTTGATTTTCAAGCAAATTATTAGCTCCTGTACAAAGAGCACAGATTGGAAATAACAATCATAATCTGAAGCCGCCTAATATTTGCAGAGGGTGTTAGGACCTATGAAGGGAAAATGTGAGCAATCTTCAAAATAAGAAAGGATTTTGTTAGTCACCTTTTACAGACTTAGAACAACCCCTAGATCTCTGAGGTCCCAGACTGAAAACTACTGATCGAGATGCTTTCCAGAGTTTCAGAATGTAATGAATCCTTAGGGATTTCATCTTCACCTAAGGAAAGGAACTTTGTATCAACCATTAAGCAGCTGATTTACTGCTTAGTATTTGGTCTCCCAACCATTGGGTAGTTGTGGGAGGTTCATAAACCCGGTCTGTCGTCAATCTTGCAATAGATTTAATTTAATTAGATTTTTTTATTTAAGATTTTTTTTTAATCTGTATAACTGTCATCCAGTTGAACACTCTTAATTTTTTTCACAGGTAGAAAACTATATTTTGTATATGTCTCACATTGCAATGCAAAATGTGTCTGGGGATGTGTATTCTACTGCCATCTGTTAGAACCAAGTGGGGCAGTTTTCTTCTGCTAATTGGGCCACCAGTAAAATCAGGTGGGAGAGTTCTCTTTATCTCTTCCACAACCCATCCTCCCTCCGGGGAGGAATCTTCTGTTATGGGGTCATTGAGTCTCACTGCATGACTGATAAAATTACATCATCCTGCTGTGAGTTGCTCTGCCCAGGGGGAGGAGCCAAGCATTCCTTCCTGGATATAATCTGAGATTTGGAACACCACAGTCAGCCTTTTCCCACTGGATTCCCAGAGGAGGACCAGGCCCATCTACACCACCACTGGACCTTCAGAGGAAAACTACACCCTTCTACAGGATGACTGTTTTCAACAGAAACACATCTGTCATTGCAGGAGGACTGCAGCCACCATTTAATGGGACTGCTACCAGCACCCTGACCCACAGGGTGTCAGCTCGTTTTCTGAGTCTGTCAATGTTGTTTCGTATTAGTGCATTTTTATTCTTATTTTCCTAATAAAGAACAGTTATTCCTACTCCCATATCTTTGCCTGAGAGCCCCTTAATTTCTAAATTAAAATAATTTGGAGGGAGGGGGTTTACACTTTTCATTTCAAGAGAGGTTCCTGCCTTCCTTAGCAGACACCTATCTTTTCAAAACAAGACAATATAATTTTAAGCATGCTGAAAATCCCAAAGCTTTTTTAGGAGAAGAGAGTTTTTCAGATTACTACTGAATTATTTCTTTAATTTCTGCAAAGATTTGTAGATTGCAAGGTTTTGCTTGCAAAAGAAGCAGTTGTGGCTAAATATTTGTACAAACATTCACTTGAGTATTTACCTTGATAAGCTTGTGAATTTTGGCCTGCTACATGATCAAGGAAAAATAAGAGTTTGCAGCTAAACTCCTACCTGTTTTCTGCATTTGATGAATTTGGGAACTGCTCTGAAACCCTTAATGTTTCTAACTCAATTTGACTTCATGTCAAGACAGATATATTATAGAAAAGCCAACACTCTGATGAAACTAGATTATCACAGTTTGATTCCACTTAAAAGTCACCCTACTTTTCCAGTTAGAAATATATTCTTAAAAGATGACACGACCTTTTTTTACTTGTTAAAAAAATGCTTTCTTAATATTATTTCATAGGATCCTTTTTGACTTAGTTTGCCGTTTGTCAAAGAAAACTTGAGGAAACTGCATTGTTCTGAGTTACAAGGGCCCTAACCACACATTTATAAGAGTAGCTATATCTATATTTTATTTAATTTTTTTCAAAATTTACCACCCCTTTGTCTCCCTTTAGGCAGCTTACTGTGATTGTGCCTTTTGCTAAATGAATCAAAGGTATTTATGGTTTGGGACAAAGGTCCTGTTGAGGATTGATGAAATGGAGGGTGGATTCACAACAATGGTGAATTAGAAAGATCTAAGGCAATAAGGATCAATCAAAAGCAAGAATTCCACAGAATGCCTACTGATGAGCTATAGTTTTCTCCTTCTTAGATTTCCATTATTAATTTAATTATATAATTGATATTAAGTAGAAGAATTAGAAATTAATCCTTGCAAGTGCATTTAGCACTCACATTTAATTGGTGTTATGACTTAAGAGAATTGGGCTTCCTTTTTAATCTAAGTCCTACAAACCAGTATAAAAAAGGAAACATACATTAGAAGTGTCCCTCAGACCAACAGTGTATTTATGAAACTATTGAAAAAAACCCAGACCTGAGGGGAGAGAGGGGAAATAATATCATCTTAAATGCTGAACTCCATGCAGCTATGGCTATGTAATTATCAATACTTGTGTCAGATATGTAGAGATACCTTTAGGACCTCTGCCCTGGCTGAAAACATACTTTTTGTTGCTGTGTAAGTGCAAATGAACAAATGGTGCTACTCAAAATTCCTGAGTTTATAAGTGACCTGAAATTACAGAAAAGAATTTATGCAGAACTGCATACAAATGACTATAAATGAGCCTACTGAAAAACTGGGTGCATTACCTTGATTTTTAAAACACTTTTAATTTGGAATGGATTTGTGTGGTCTCATAGTTTCTGATCTGGCTGGACTGGATCAAGGGCATCAGCATCTTCACTCATGTAAGTTAAAAAGTTACAAAATACCCCTGGGCATCACAGTCGAGTTTAGGCATAGTGTATCTTGCAATAGCTAGGTCCCATGTCAGTACCTCCCAGCAGAGTCAGTGTCCCTAAAATTCAGTCTGATAGCTCATCATTTGCACTGTCCTTCCTCTGTTGTAGTCCTTTTTTTTTCCTTTTTTTAAGAAATGAAATCATTTTAAGCAATAGAAATAGGAAAAAAAAATATTGTTCTTACTTTTGGTATCCCATACCTCAATTTTTTTAAATTACAAATGAAAAGTATTGCCTTCATGAAAACATTTGAATTCCCAAAATGACTTTTGCTTTTTTTATCTCAAACACTTTAGCTAGCCCCTACTTATTTTTATTCTGCTCCATTTTGCATTCTCTTTAAACATAAATACTTTGCTGGAATTAGTTATGTGACAGAAAGGATCTGCTGCTGAATGTACATTCAAGGATATGACCCATGCAACTATTACTTTCCATTCATATAGCATTAACACAGGCATTTTAGATTAGGAAGCCAAAAAGAGAGGATAACTAAAGTTCCTAAATCTTACCATTTCCTAAACCACAAGATTTTTCCTGTGTTGGGTCTTTTTCCAAATTAAGTATCAAAAACAACACATGTAATCAAGAGAGACAGAGGGAAATGCTGAAGTGCTACAGAAGGGATATCTTCAGTAGAAATTTTCAAGCTCAAGAAAATCATATAGGCTTACAGAAATAAGATATATAATCTAAGAATAGCTGAAATGATCCTGCTTAAGGGGCTCTAACTGTACAAGAATTAAGTGTGACTGCTGTGATTTCAGAAGTTCTGGAGGAAGGGCAGCAGCTGTTTATAGCACAGAAACAGGGGCTGGATGTGATAAAGAAGCATTTCCTTCCACAGACACTGCCAGAGGTATGGAGATGCTGGCAGGTTTTACAGGCTGAGGAAGGGACTGAGAGTCACTTTCCCCCCAAGGACTCAGCTTTCTGTGTCCCCAGGCTGCATTTGGACCTTGGCTCTGTGTTACTGGGAACCTGGTTTCAATGCTTGAGGAAGCATGTGAGCTAAAATGATACAAGATAAGATAGAAGGGAAAACTCAAAAGTGTCACTGCTGAAGCACTGGGAGCAGTTCAGACTTTAAAAAGAGAAAATACTGACATGAAAAGTTATAAAACTCTTGGGGTGGCATCTGAAAAAAACCCAAAGAATCAGAAGAATGTTTCAAAAGCATAGGGATCTGCAAGTAGCAACAGAGGCTGATTGATGTTTGCAGCAAACTCTGACGTCTTCCAGCAGGGCCAGTGAGTCCCTTAATGCTTGGCCTAGGAGCTTCATCATCCAAGATATCTGCTATTGCATGTATGCACAAGCATTCTGCACTCTCATACTGTACACATATTTTAAAATTGTCTGGCCTAGGTGATCAGGGAAAGAGCAGGAAGGAAGGTTACTGTGCACAGGAGTAGAGAGGGACCTGAGGTAGTGCTGGGTGCAAGCAGGAGAAAGCTTTATCTGCCCCACTAATGCAACAAACAGAGCTTTAAAAGGGAAATCCTCATTTGGCCTAAGCTGTGCTTTTATGTTCCAGTTTATTTTCTCTAATGTAAAATCATGATGTAAAAGACATTCATTACTGGAAATTCATAAGCACGAAAATCTCAGGACTGCTGATAGTGTTCTCTCCCTTCTAACGAGACTTTATAAAAATAAATGTAATGAGAGTGTCAAGAAGAAAGAGGAAGAATAATTAAGAAAAGGAAAGTAAGAACAGGATGAAAGGGAAGAGAGATAAGGAGCAGTAGCAGAAAATGGGAAATAGAAATATAAATAGGCACTAGGAGAAAAGGATATATTACAAGAAAAAAATAATACTGTTGAAAATTAATGCTTTTTACATTTTTGACTGTTAGCAGCTATACTGCTATTCTTTCTGTAAATCACATTGTCTGAATATTTTGCAGTCTAGAAGATTATTAATGTGTTAAAAACCTCATGACAGCTATGTGCAAATGACAGACCTTATAAATTCTGACAAATGACTCTTGATATTAATCATATACAAATACGTGAGTACTCCAAAACATTCATCTCCAGGAATTTCATGAAAATGTGTTTCAGACAGATGTGAAAGCATATCCTGCTGTGCTTATGGAACCCTTTTCTGAAACTACCTTCAGAGAAACCTTGTTCTTGTATTATTTATCATTCTATTGTCTCTGATCTATAATTCAAAACAGATAACGCTTTGATTAATATATATATAATATATTTCCAAATCAGTGTTGAAAATTTCAGCTACCAGATGTCCATTATTGTTATCAGCCACAAAAATATGAAGGTGGAGAATACCAGTCAGGTCATTCTGTCCACATTCCTGCCAATAATGGACACACTCTACCTATTTTTACTGCTGTTGTTATGATAAAATAACAAGGATTGCAAGACTTGCTGTACTTTCTCACTATTCAGCTGTAACTGTTGAATTGAAAAAGTCTTACTCTCCCTCTGTAAACTAGTCTTGTCCTGCCTGAAACATGAATTATATCACAATTTGCTCCAGGGTCAGTCTGCAATCAGGTACTCCTTTCAGTCTTCTTGGTGATTATATCCATCCATTAAATTACAAAAATTCCCTAATAATGAAGATAAGTATTCGTAAGTACACTACTGATGAGTTGAGCTCCAACATTCTAATAGGTATCATTATATTAGATTATGATATATTGTCTCATGTTTCTCATTAAGATTTCATTGCAAGTTTCTAATTATAAGGGTGCTTCCTAATGCTACCGAGGGAAAGCATGTGCTATAGCTAAAAACCTGAATTTCTAAGGGGGGAGAAATTTGTAAAGGCAGAGATGTCCCCAACTTGCATTGAAATTCAGTTAGAGTTACCTACCTAACTGCTATTTATCCCTTAGGAATGTAACTGAAGCATAAATATTTTTTATGTTTGCACAGCTTGACTGGGGCAAAGAAGAGATCTCCTTTTCCTTCAAAAAACCCAGAAAGCCAAAACTACAGAAGGAAAAAGCAATTTCTCTGAAAATTGTACAGCAGCAGGCAATGATATATTAACAACCAATTTTCTCATTAAAAAGCACTCAATTTATGTCCTTCATTGTAATTTTAACTCTTTGAATACAGAAACACCTATAACCATGAAAAGGTCTGTAATGAATTGTGCATGACATAAAATGTTAATATGATAGCTGAAGCTCTTTTCTTTTATACAACAATCTAGAAAATAAGGGTTTCTGTCCATGGGCAGGGTCACCTTCCACTAGACCAGGCTGCTCAGAGCTCTGTCCAACCTAGCCCTGAACACTTCCAGGGATGGGGCATCCACAGCTTCTCTGAGGAACCTGTTCCAGTGCTCCATCACCTTCTGAGTGGAATTTTTTTCCTATCATCTCTCCTCTTTTGGTTTAAAACTCTTCTCGCTTGTCTATCCCCCTACCTTATTTGCTTGTGCAAAACAGTCTTGCTCCCTCTTTTTCATAAGCCACTTTCAGTAGGTTGAAATAGGTCAAACACTGCAATCAGGTCTCCCCAGGGCCTTCTCCAGGGTAAATAGCCCAGTTGTTGTTCACACCCAGATCTCATCACCTGTCTTTGTAGGAAAGGTGCTGCAGCTCTCCAATCATCGACATGGCCCCCCTTTGGACTTGTTCTATAAAGGTAAAGATCTCTTTTGTGCTGGAGACCCCAGAGTTGGATGCAGCACTCCAACTGGGATCTCAGGAAGGCAGAGTAGAGAGGGAGAATCTCCTTCCACACCTGCTGGTCACACCTCTTTTGATGCAGCCCAGGATTCGCTTGGCTTTCTGGGCTGCTGGCACACACTGCTGTCTCCTGTTCAGCTTTTCTTGTATCAGAACTTCTAAGTCCTTTTCTGCAGGCTGCTCTCAGTGACTTCTCTCCCAGTCTGTACTCATGTCTGGCTGGGATTGCCCTGACACAGGTCCAGCACCTGGCACTTGTTGAATTTCATGAGGTTCTCAGGGGTCAGCTTCTCAAGCTTGTCCAGGTCTGCCTGGATGGCATCCCATCCTTTTATGGTGTCCTCTGCACCTCTCAGCTTTGTGTTGTCTGCAAACTTGCTGAGGATGCACTCAATCCCACTGTCTCTGTCATTGATAAAGATATTGAAGGGCCACCTGCACCTGCACACAGAGCCACTGGACAAAACTCTCTGGCTGTTTCCATCCAGCTAATTCTTTATCCAAACAATCCACCCTTTAAAGCCATGTTTCTTTAATATGGAGATAAGAATGCCATGTAGGACAATGTTGAAGAAGTCACAGAAGTCACAGAAGTCACAGAAGTCCAGGCAGGTGACATCAGTCTGTCTTGCCTTGTTGTTTGTTGCAGTCACATCCTCACAGAAGGCCACCAGACTGGTGGAGAAACAATTTGCCCTTGAAACAGCCATGCTGGCTGTCTTGGCTCATCACCTCTGTAATGCTAGTCTGGAGAGGAATAGAATAATCAAAGTCTTTGTGCACAAAAGAGAGGGAGCTTACATTTCAGACTGAAATTCCTCTTCCTTTTCTGTCCACAGACATTTACTCCTGTTTGATATAAGTGAGTTTACTTCTATCAAGTTAGAAAATTTGCCTAATTTTACAGGAGCAAACCTGAGTGATAGTAATGAATACTCCAGCTGGATTCCTACAGGCTTTTGGGTAATAAGTGAAAAATGTAAGCCATTTAACCAATAACTACAACAAATATTATGAGTTTAATCTTTTATATTTTTAAAGAGAGATGTAATGTGCTCAGCAGATCTTTTTTAAAATGCTTTAATATTAAAATTTTGCAATTACACATGGCTGTTTTTCAAGTGTTCTTCTGAAGTGAGACAATTCCTCTTCACTTTGCCTTACCCACCTTTCATTGGCTGGAGAATGACTGCATGCAGATGGATTCATCAGCTTTTCACAGCATGTACACGTTTCATTTCCACCAGTACTTCACTAAATAACTGAAAGTGATAATAAATTAGAAATCTTATGCCTACAAATCCATTTCCTTGTAAAATCTTACAGTCAGAATACTTGCTAAAAATACTAATCAGTGACCACATGGTTTTTGCCCAGAATAAGTGTTTTAAGCATAAGTAGACAGCATATGGACAATATAGTATGACATGGTATATATTTATAACATAAGTGGGGTCCCTCTTGAATCTGGTTTGCTGAGAAAACAATTGTATTATTTAAAATAATAGAAGTAGCATGGCTCCTCGCTTCTAATTTTGTGAGAAAATATTAAAATGTGCATCCTCAAGTTCTGAGGAAAGAGGCATCAGGATATTTTAAATGTGTATGAAAACATGCATATGCAGATAGATACTTACACAGTTACATGAAAAACTGTTGCAGGTATCAAAGTCACAAGTTTACTGATAAGAATAATCAGCTATCTTAGGGTGACCAACGTACTAGCTTTTATTTCAGTACACTTGAAAAGATTTTTCAGCATTTTACTACTACATAATTATTAAGTGTTGTATGTCCTTACATGATATAGATAGGGATGGTGCTGATATTCTAAAATGGATGTTTACCTTTGATATCCTCTTTAAAATGACAAGGTATAACAATAAACAACCTAATCTGAAGCACATATTTTATTTTTCAGTTTGTAGAGAAGTGCTGAAATTACTGGAGATATTTAGCAAAAGCTTTCTAAGGGAATGATGGTAAGTTGTGAAAGCTTATCTCACTAATAAACAAAATTCAATGAAAAAGGGATAATTTGTTTAGATTTTTTTTAAAGGCACTTGTCATGTCACAGTTTAAACAAAGCTTACTAACTTTGCTTCAGAGAGACATCGTGGCTTATTAACCAAGTGACTGAAGGCTGACTCATAAGATCTGTAATCAAATTCCTCATATTGTTCCTGGATAACCTCAGCCAGCCACTGCACCTCTCCATATCTTATGTACTGACACCACACAGTGGAACAGCCCTTGAGTCAGCATCCAAGAACCTCTGTGGGCTCAGCTGCTTTCGTGGTACTTTTCCCAGGTAATGCTCACACCATGCAAAGATCCCTTTCCCATCACAGCATCTCCTCCTGAAGGAAGCTTGCCTGGACTATGACAGCAGTAGGATTGTGCTGTGGCTCCCTCTCTGCACCCAGTCCTTGAGGATCAGCCTCTAAAAAAAGGAGGAAGCACAGTGGTCTGAGCCAGAACTCCTCCATTTGGAGTGAGCAGCTGCATCGGGAGACCCAAGAGGTATTCATAAAAATGGCAGCAGTAATTCCAGAGAGATAAATACAAAAAACAGGTGAAAGTAGTGATGTGCATCAGTGGTTGTGTTTGGCCGTCTTCTGGTGCACAGTCTTCTTGTCCTTTGGGAAAACAGAATCAGAAAATCATAGAATTATTAAGTTTGGAAAAACCTCCAGGATTATATCGTGCAGTCTTTGACCAATCTCTCCCTTGTGAACCAGACCATGGCAACGAGTGCCACATCCAGTCATTTCTTGAGCACTTTCAGTGATGGTAACTCCATCACTTCCCTGGGCAGTCAATTTCAATGCTAGATAACCCTTTCAGTGAAGAAATTCTTCCCAAATAGATAGACCTCCTTTGTGAAGGTCCAGATACTACAGTGTGAAATTTGTTGTTCAACATAAACAATTTTTAAACAATTGAATAGTAAGATCATGCTCAAAATCTGTTTTTGAATGAAACTGGTGTGAACTCGAAGATAGCTTGAGTGGGAATTCATCTTGCTGAAGGTCAAATATCTTCAGCTATCTGCATCTCAGTCTATGGTTCCCTTTATATTCTATTTCAGGTTTCTTTTGTTTGTTGTGATTACTTCTCACTGCAGGCCTTAAAGGTGGTTAGTTTCATACTAGATTCCTGCAATTTCCAATGTCAATTCCCTCAGCATGGGTGTTGTGCTCTATCCATCAGTGTGAACGCTCTCTTTGTTCACAGAAATTTTATTGATTGAAGGTACACGAAACTGTAGTTCAAAATATAATTTAGGCTTTTTGAGAATTAAAACAGAGTAAATGACAACTGAAGAGTGTCAGACAGTTTTTTATCCAGGTCTTTCACGAACTAAATGATTTCTGGTTAAAGATAAGGCCTCTCTTTTTAAAATCTGATAGTATAAATTTAGTGTAAGAATGAATTTAGAGGATACACAGATTGCAGATACAGTAGCTAAGGTAGAAGACAGAGGAAGATGTACATGCATGTACATAATATATGAGGTTCTCTGCATGGTAAAAAAGCCAAACAAACAGAAATCATAAACCAAAGGGATAATTTTTATCGCATTCATCCTAACATTTTTCTAAAAGCTTTTTCTCAGAAAAACAATCCCCACTGCATCCGTTCCCACCACTCCCATTCTTTTATTAAAGAACGCAGTAATTGAGAAGAAGCCAACAAAAGTAAAGAAAAAGATACCCAAGTGGATAAAATTTGTTTTGGAATACATCAAAATATGTTTCCTAATTATATTTCCTACAGTCTTCCCTGTTTTTTGGTTTTTTTTGGTTTTTTCTTTTGGTGTGTTCTTCTCATGGGTCTGAACCTGCTGGATGTATTAAAACCCAAGGTAAGAATCCACAGCTTTTTATATTCCTCTTTGTTCTTCTAATATCATAAAAACTTGTAAATCCAAATGAACATTAAGGAGACAGATTGATAATATAATTAATTATACACAAAGATGCAATTAAGTTAGACTAACTGTGTTGAGATGTAAATTATGTCATAAGGGTGCCCATGGGAGCTGTGCTAACACATAGAGCAGGAGAATTTGATCTTTGGAATAGAGCTATTTTACATCTGTGTTTATGTGGATTTAAATATATTTTACATGAAGCACACTACTACTACAATCTTAGGTGGTTTTCTGGTACATAAATATTTCTTGCCCAGGATATTTTCCACCACATTATTTAAAGACTATTGACTGACTGTGGTGGGTCGACCCTGGTTGGATGCTAGAAGCCCAAAAAATTCAGTCTATCAGTCCCCTCATCAGCTGTACAGGGCAGAAAAAAATGTATCAAAAAACTCATGGGTCAAGATAAGGCCAGGGAGAGATCACTCAGCAATTAATTAATTAATTAAGATGCAAGGTAGAGATATATGACCTATAATAAAACACACTAGATATATTCCAGCTTTAGACAATGAGATTTATTTTTTTACTAAGTTAAATCAAGATTTATCTGCAGAGAAATAGAAAATATATACCAAAAAAAAGCATAACAAATATTGAAGAGGAGATAAAAGTAATATTATGGCTTTAAGTACAATATTAAATATTCAGGATCAGTAGGCATCTGCTATATAAAATTTTCTTTCACATGTATGATTATTTACTTAAAGTACAATAGATGCATAAAGCATCCTCCCAAATCAAATAGAAATGTCTAATTTGGAATGGAAAGAAACACACAGAAAGAGTGGAGACACACAAACTCGTCACTGCAAGTCAAAGCTATATTTGGCCAGAGCTCAAAAAGAGAGAAATTGAAGAATTAAGGGTCCAATTTATGTTCTGAAACCAGAAAAACAGATCAAACTATACTGTTGAAGTCAAAATCAAAAAAATTAAATTTATTTTTAATATTTGTTTTCCTCTGGAGACTGATGCAATTCTAAAAAAAAAACCCATATTTTTTAAATGAAAAATTTTGGATTTTTTTTCTTTAGCTTGTTCTATTGAAAATATCTCAAATTAATGTGAAAAAATTATTTTGTAGGGGAAAAAAAAAACCCAAACAACAAACTAAAACAAAATACAGCTGTTCCAAACCCTGAATTTCAAACAAGAAAAATGAAAATTAATATTTACATTTAAAGAAGAACATTTAAATGAAAAATTCTGACAAAATTTCGAAAGTTTGAAAAATCTGTGAAAATTCATACTTTTGTATGTTTTTAGAAATCATCATTTTTAAAGAAATTGTTTTTCCCTTCATAGTTTTCTACTGGTAGGTCCCTAGTGCAAGAAAGCCAGGAATTGTAATTTTACAAAAGGGTCAAACAATACTGGACTTCAGTCCCCTCTTATCTGGCTTCTAGACACTGAGGGAGTAGAGAGGTACACAGAACAATTTTAGTATGCTAGTTCTCAGAATTATTTAAAGCAGTAAATTCAAAGAAAATATTTAATTTCATGTATGCAAGATGTGGCTCAAGTTCTGCTTTTAGGTACACATTTATGAAACAGAAGCCATTTCTCTCATTGGATGTTCCATGGTAGCCTTGACCAGTATTCCAGGTTTGGGCAGAAAGGCAGCCCAGTGTATTGTCTGCAATGTGCATTAAATAGAAGTGAAAGCAAAACCAGTGGCAAAAAAAATCCCAAAACTGTAAGAAGACACAAACATAGAAAATCCCCTATCCAAGTAGATGGAATAATTTTGATTAAAAAAAAGAAAATTAGTGGAGAGGTTGGAGAAGAAAAAATGCACAGTATTTTTTTGCTATGGTCAAAAAGAGACTGCAGAGGATTCTAATTTAATAACTTTTGTATCTCACACTTAAATATTCCCTCAGAAGACCCTGTGGTTACCTTCTCCTACAAAAGAAAAATAACAAGAGTTGTTTCAGATTTATTTTAGTCTGACAAGGATTGCTGTCTCAACTGCAGAAATTTTGAGGAACTCTAAATGATAATCGAGATGCAAGGTACAAGAAGCGTCACAATAACTGACAAAAGGAAATAAGGTGCTGCAAATATCAAATACTGAAGGAATGCATGAGGTGACCCAAATATGCCAGCAAAGGCTTCCACGCTAGTTTTTCAAGACGTGATAATTTTACACACGATGCATTTAACAGATATTCACAAAGTAACTGTGAAATTGTACAGCCAGCGTTACATTGCCAGCAACGTCCTCCTTTGGAAAGTAAGCCATGGCAGGTGACATCCATATTTACTTTTTCTAAACTTGCTTTTATCACAGGAATAGACTTGTCAGCTCACTTGGAAGAAGAGCTAGAAATATTTCTCAAAAGCAGCTCTTACTGCTTAATATTACTATTCCTGAGCACTAATGAGAAAGTGTGAGCACTATTTTCTTCCAATGGTGTGGAACATGGCTTGTCCAGCAGGCTCTAGTGTCCATTTTTACAGTTTCCTTTAGCCTGAAGGAGATCTCTACGAAGGGAGAGAGATGACATGCTTAAAATTTTTTGTAAAGTTTCTACCCAATTTAAAAAGTTGTATAAGAATTAAAGCCCAACTATTTCTATAGCATGAACTGCAACTGACTGTGTCTCTGTAAGAATTTCCTGGGATTTTTTCCTGGTACAGGTGATCCAGAAGCTGGAGATGCTTTGCCAGACTGCATAAAAAAGCATTTGGATATTGTGTCCTGGACTGCAGCATGCCAAAATAATATTGCTCAAAGAGTGAAATTGTTCTTGGTAGAAATAGAAGATACCATCCAAGAGCAAAGGTGCCTTGTCCCTGGCAGGGTTGAAGGCCAGGTTGGATGGGGCTTTGAGCAGCCTGGTCTAGTGGAAGGTGTCCCTGCCCATTGCAGATGCTCTTTGATGTCCCTTCCAGCTCAAACCATTTTATGATTCAACGATTCTATGAAAAATTAATGCTCATGAACAGAAATGTGCTTAGGACAGAACATTCATCTGTTCATTGAGAAAAGACAGAGTCCAATACTGCTGCGTTGCTGTTTGTCTGATTGCAAATATTGTCTAGTTATTCAACAAGACCATTGCCATATGGAGGTTCTCTCATTATTTGCAGGTGGAAGCATTACTATCGTGTAACTTGCATAGCCTCCAGTGAAAAATATAAAAACTCAAGCAGATAAAAAAGAACTTATACTTAAGCAGATTATCTGAGCAGGAACCAGCAAATTATCAGGAAGATTGAACGTGTACTGTCAAATCTGGAGCTGCTTAAACTCTGTAACTATGTTACTTTATTAGTCATTACTTTATTATTAGAGAAATATTTACTTTATTATTAGAGAAATAAAGTAAAAATAATCAATTTTTTAAAACTGGGAATCAAGATCTAATGTTATGTTTATCAAAAATAGAATTTTTTGATCAGAAAAAATAATATGACCGGAAAAAATAGTGCTATGTCGTAATATAAAGCACCCTGTCAATTATCATAAGAAACATTGGAAAACTAAATACATAATTTTTTAAAAGCAAACAGAGAAGAAAAATTAGTGGTGATGTCTTCAGAGGCAAGGCTTGCTGAGGTTAGGGATGATAAACTTATAGCTAAATTAAAACTGCAGACAAACTGATTTTTAAAAAATTATTAATCTTTTAATCAGATTTACATAATATTAAGCTATCTTTGATACAGGTTCAAAACCAGGTCGTTTACTTCTTTGGTAGGAAAAGGTACAGGAAGGTGATTTTAACTGTCTGGATAAGATTCATTGGCGCAAGCTTTCCTGTACTTCAAAGAGGCAAATGCATAAATCCTGATCTCTAATACAATGATTTTTATGAAGATGGAGTTCTAAGACTTTAAAAAAATAATCTAGTCCAAAAGTAGAAACCGATGTCTAGGAAATTATTTCTATAAGGTATTTATATTTCCTCATGAAGTGAAATTGTAGAACTAGTGACACATAAAAACATTGAACTGAAATTAAAAATACTTGAAGATATGGAATCATGGGGGTTTGAGTTGGAACCCCTGCCATGGGCAGGGGCACCTTCCACTATCCCAGGGTCCTCTGAGCCCTATCCAACCTGACCTTGAACACTTCCAGGGATGGGACATGCACAGCTCCCCTGAAACCTATGCCATCTCCTCAGTGCTCTCACAGGGAGAATTTATTCCTAATATCTTATCTAAACCTAACAAAGTATGAATAACCCTTTTTTGTCTTTCAATGTTTTAACCAGACAGGTCTTTATTTATATGTATTACACACCCCTCTTTACCTATGTTTATGTATTTCTAGAATTTCAAGCCTCCTTGGTTTTGGAGGTGAAGATTTCGCTTAATATCATTACTGTCAAAAACTGTATCAGGCACATGCTTAGATAAATGCTTAGGAGTGGGATGAAAGAAAAAAAAATTCTCTTGTTATATGACTGTAAAGTTTACATTCATGTTTTCTAAACTCTAGACAGTATTTGAAATGTCTGGACACTATCTATCAATAATATTTATAAAATGATAACAAAAATAGCAGAAAACCCACCCTGTAATTACCTGATTGGATAGACTGTAATATGTGCTTTAATGGATCTATAAAGGACATTATATACAAGTTAATACCAATCTAAGCTTGTGACAAGTCTATCATTTGTACACTGTACCAACAAATTCGCATTCTCAGAAGATTTAAACACAAAAATTGAACTATCCTAATATTTGTGTTATTAAAAATTAAATATAAAAATGTATTCTCAACCACATTGTAATCTAGAAATTCTTCTGACATAAGGATATGTGAAGTTAGTTTCTAGATGAAAAAAGTATTGAACAAGGATTATTTTTAGGAGCACAGTAATTGTGTATTTTTCTTGAAATACACTTCTGGTTTCAATAAACTGATATGCAGAAAGGTCCTGGTCCTGTATTTTGGGGTGAAAATTTAAAGGATTCTTATAGGAGTTCTTACATCACACCATCCTTGATAGAAAGTTACACATTTATTAAAGCAAGAAAATCGAAATTAGTATAGGCATGAAACTTTGTAATCATTGTGAATTCTCCCACTATAACAATATGTACCATGATTAGAAGGAGCTTTAAAACACAATAAATCAGATGAAACTGAAATTAAAGACAGGGTAAGTAATATTTAAATAATTTATAAGATTCAAAATTAATTGCTTTTTATCTTGAAGACAATAAAAATATTCATTATGGGGGTGTTAATCAATGAATGAAATAATAGAATGAATTTTTAGCACTTTATATATCCACATGCTTCACGTTCTGTCAGAAAAAAAATGAGTAACATGCAGAGTAACATCCAAAGTAGTAACATATATATAGCACATCAAAACCTTTCTGGTTAAAATTGTGCATTCTCACAGGTATCATTTCAAGATGTCCTTCTTACACAAAGCCAAAATATACTCACTACCACGTTTCTAAATATATTCCAATCCCCCAAATACAGGCATTTCAAGGCTTATTGCCCACTGTAAAAAACCCCAGGAAACCCAAACACCACACTTTTTCCTCAAAGGCAGCTCATTTCCATTTTCATACTCCTTTTCCAATCCCAAATATTCCTATTATCCCCATCAGGAAACCAGTCTCTTTCTTTGTCCATGGAATGCAGCCTTAAAACAATAGACAAAAATATCAAGCATAACATAATTGACAATATAAAGTACAATAAATCATAGATTTTTTTTATGTTCAGAGAAAAGTGATTATCTCCTTTTTGCAGGAAAAATTATTACGTGTCTCTTAAATCAAGACATAATTATAATTATGATTTAGTTCTGGAAGTGTTTAAATGTCGAGAGATCTCTTTAAAGAGAAAAATAGTGGGGGAAAAACACCAAACAAAACAAGCAAGCAAACAAAAACCAAAATAAAATTAAGAAAGAAAAAAAAAAAACCCCAAACCTGCCAAACCAACAAAAACCCTGACAAAGTTTTGTTAGAAAATATTTCTTGTCAGAAAGGAAAACCACTTCATCTCATGTCTCATGTTCACAGCAGCTACTGAAATTAGAAGTGACTTTTGAAGACCTGGATCAGCTCAAACAGGAAACACACAAGTATTCAAAGATTTCAAATTCTATACCCTGCACCTCTGTCCCATGACTATTAATTTCTATAGTTAGCACAAAGAATCACTCGCAGATTAAAATAATTCCTGTATCTAAAGGCTTGGGGTTTTGGCTGTGGTTTTGTTGGGGTTTGTTGTGTCCTCATGCCCTCTCACTCTAACAAACTCTGATTTTTGTCTGACTGCATTGTACCATCTGAAGTGAATTACAAACTAAACATATATCCAAGGAATTCAACCATAAATCCAGAAGAGCTTTTCTTAACTGTGAATTCTTTGCTTTCATAAAATTCCTATAAAAATAGTGATAGCTATTAAAAATTAAGGGGTAAGAAAATAACTGTACCAATAAATCAATTCAGGGTCCCAAATGCGGTGCAAATTGCTCTCTGTTTGTTTGGTTCTAAAGTGTGGGGGTTTTATTTCTTCTGTTCTCAGATGAGGGAAACGACCTACAAACAAGTGCAAAACAATATTTCATCAAACACAGAGAATAAAGTACCATTGGAAATCAATTAAGATGTCTAGTTATTTGCAAAACAATTTTTACTGTGTGATAGACTTCTAAGTTTGTTCCAATATCTTGAAATCCATAAAAGATGTCATATTAACTTGGCTTCATACTTTCTTCATCTGTCCCAATATTCTTAAACTTCTTTCCATCAAAGAGAATATTTAAAGTTTTCTGTGCCTTGTGTGGTTTTTTTTTTCTCCTCTATATTGTCAAAATTATGAGGAAATATGTGATGAGAATAGAAAAACTGCTTATTATTCAGGTCTTATAACAAGACTTGTAAGAACTTACAGAGGAAAACATTTCTGTCATCTAATTTATTTCAGAAATAATAATACTAAGAGCAGAAAAACACTCCATGTCTGAAATAAGAATGGAATGTGATTGAAAAGCAATCTGGTTTTAGTGTAAACAAGAGGTAGAAGTGAGATTTTCTCTTTTTTTTTTTTTTTCCTGTTAAAGAGCTAGACTTGTGGTCACAACTAGCCATTAGGTTAGCTTTCCAGTGTAGCAACTCAGTGTAGGTGGAGCAAAATATCCTCTGCAGATACTCTGCAGATACTAAGCACAGAGGCTTGGAGGACAAGGTGTAAACTTGTAGTGAGAGGGAGAGGAAGTGACATTGCCACATCAAAGTCTTTAGAGTAATTCATTTGGTCAGTGGAAATTCATTGAACCTCTCCTATGGGTTGGTCACCTTGATACTATTTGAAGTTTTTACTTACAAAAATGTGAAATGCTCGTCAATGTTATTTACAAGAACCACATAATTTAGTAGTTTTGAAAGAAACATTTTAAAAAGGACAACATTTTAGAGCCCACAGTCATTACTTTCTGTGATATTTTTAATAAATATGTTAAGTACAAATTAAATCAAGCTTAACAAGAACCCAGGTATTCAAGTATACTATTGCAAATAGAATTGAAAGTCCTGAGATATTTATCCAAAAGTCATCTGAAGGAATAGCTATATAGTTGCCAGGTATCACAACCTTACATATCACCTGATATCTAAAGAAGACAAGCTTCTGCTGTTCCAAAATGATTGTCTAGTCTGATGAAGAAATTAGTGCATCATTCACTGTACTAATGTGTGGCAGTAAAATTAAGGTCTGCCTTTGTATGTGGCACAATCAAAAATTGAACCTCTAAAAGAGGTCATTAAGCTTTTCTCTTCTTGAGGGTTTTTCTTAAGCCTAACAGGAGATACTGTGTTTCAGTGATTTCTTTCCAAAATTTTACACGAATTTTAAAAAGTGTGCTGGATTTAGGGGAGGTAACTTAATTGAAGACATGGCTGAAAAGATTCATACTTCTAAAAAATACATCGTCATAACTATTAAGTTCTGGGATAGACAACTGAGTATAAAGTTTTATGGAAGAGGCAGAGTGAAATGAAAATGCATTTCTAATCTCCTTCTATCACATAGTTTTGAGCCTTTCTGCAGACACCTGAAAACAAGCAATGTCTGGGATTATTCCATGTTGCAATCACAAACACAACTGTAAATATTTCTAGGACAGCCTTCTCGACTGGCTACCAGGAAATGACCATTGCTTTAAAACCTGAATTTAATGTATGAAACATTAAGAAAGGAAAGTCAAATTACTATAACAAAATATTGAGTACTCCTTCATATCCATTGATTTGTAAAATGATATTTTAATGTCAGTTCTGATAGGAGATACACTCAGGTGCTATCTGAGTGTGAATATGGATATGAGAAAGACAAATCTGCAGCCAGGCACACAAAGAAAAACAATTCTGGTGTCTCTAATTAGGAATAAAACTTAAACAGATAATTATAATGGTATAAAAACAGATAAAAATTGAACAACAATGACACCATCAAGAAAGAAGGAAATGAAAAGCTGACCTCAAAAGAACTGTTACAAAAATAAAACCAAAGCAAAAATTGTGTTTATTGCTCTGTACTTGGAGCCTGCTTGGAGCTCTGGTAGACTGTCAAGCTGAGAGTGCTAGAAGTTCCTCTGACTCTATTTGTTTTTTCTTTTCCAAGACCATGAAAGCATTTGAGTCTATATGCAAAATATACAAATTTATATATTTATATATACAATTTATATATATATTAATAACATCTGGTCTAGATCAGAGCCACTGTGTACATTCATCTGTTGGTTCAAAACCCAACCTTGCTTTTAATAGTACCAAAGTGAGAACACTCTAAGCTATTAGGTGAAAAGTAAGTGTACAGTCTTTGGAGAGGAACTTCTTTTTTTAAAAGGAATGTATAAATAAAATTAATATTCTTTTCTTCTTAGCTCCTCATAAAGTATTGCTATAAAAATATTCAAAACATGTTTTTTCACTTGCAAAATGAGAGCTTTACTGGATTTTTAGAGTACTTTGAAACTGCCCAGTTTACTCATAAAACATTCTCTCTTGAGATTGTTATCTTTAATACATTCAGCATTATTGATTTCTACAAAATATTCTCTGTCAGATAGTTTGAGTTACAGCTGAATACCAGCAGTGGAATTCTCCAGGGTCACAGAGATAAATTGTACACTGGAAATAGAAGAACAAGTAATTTTGTCTCTTTCTTGGTATATCCAGTAAAACCAACATCTTGAGGCAGCCAAGCCAGCATTTGTTTCATATGGGTTCAACTTCTGAATAAATAGAATTTTTCTTCTGTTTTATTAGGGAGCTTGTTTTTTTTTCACTTTTTTGTTCTTGTTAATTATTATAAATAACAACAGTGTAGTTGAAACTTTGAGGTAATCTGACATTGCTACTATTTATACATAAGTTTTATTAGCTTTTTTTTAATGGAATTAACTTTTTTTTTACTTTAATTGTAGCAATTTCAAATATTGAAATGTATTATAGTAGAAGCACGATTGTTAGGATAGTTCTTCTACTCAGAACAAGAAGTCTTTGTTTTGAAATGTTAGAGTCAATGCTGTTCAATCCAAATATATTTAAATCATGACAATAAAAGGATGTAGCACCTGTGTTTGTAATGGCTGACTTGGTTGAGGTTCAGCAGATAGTTTCATGATTCTGTGGTATAAAAAAATACAGATAAAATATGTCAACACAAGCCTCAGACTGAGAAAACTCAACATGGCTGCCGGTTATGAAACCATGGATCAGGTGAAAACAGCTTTAGAGATTAGAAAGAATGGATAAAACATACAAACCATAGATTGAAAAACTAATAAAAAAGTCTAAACCACAAAATTAAGAAAATTATATGTCTAAGCAAATTCTGATGTACATAAGGAGTCATGCAAAGATTGAGCCATGTCAGCCTCAGACCGTCATCATCATACTTTTAGCAAAATACTGAGATGCTTGATGACTCATTGCAAACTCCTTCCAAGTCTTTTCCAGTTCACTGAAGAAAACTAGCTATGTCAGTCTTAGGATCTGGAGTAACATTGGAAGAATGAACACAACACCCAAAGATACTATAAAGTTAATGAATAACAGCATTAAGACTGTTATGGGGATTTCAAGGATGTAATGAAGCTTTTCAGTAATAGAATTGAGAAGATTTGGGCTTTGAGCATTCAATGTTAGCATCCTTGTACCTATACTAGCAATAATAACTGTTTTATAATTTCATTATCCTCTAAAACATTAATAACACTAAAAACCAATTCCAGACAACACATAGAATGTGTTAGGTTTTTGTTTATAAGATTTTTAGTGCAATTTTTGTCTTATGAAAATTTTCTGCTTGTTCTTCTTGTCAAAATTTTCCTAAAGACTTTTTTATTGTAAATTGGAAAGATGATACTGATTTATCTTATACTAACAAATGTAATTCAGTTTTAGTGAGACATGAATCTTCATCTGTTAAATGTAACCCACTGTTGATCAGGACGTTGCCCCTCATCTATTTCCCTTTAAAAACATCTTTTTAAGAAAATATACCTGCATGGATGATGCCACACCAGGTGTATCCACAAAGTGCATTTTGGGTGAGTTTTGCTTATTCCATCTGCTGCATTCCTAGCACACAGTTCCAAAACTTTCTCTCTTTTCCTATATAAGTGGGAATGCTATTAATTTTAATATACTAAGCCAACCTGAATGCAACCAATTATTCATTCTTCTTCTAAAGATAATAGATCATGGAATAAAAACCCTAGGTTGAAAGGACCTTGTAGATACAATTCCAACCCTTCTGCTGTGGTCAGGCACACCTTCCACTAGACCAGGTTATCCAGAGCTCCATCCAACCTGGCCTTTGAACTCCTCCAGGGATGGGGCAGCCACAGCTGCTCTGGGCAACCTGTGCCAGGGCCTCATCCACCCTCACAGAGAAGAATTTATTCTTAATATCTAATCAAAGCTTATTCTGATTCTTTCTTGTCACTCCAGGCCCTTGTAAATAGTCTCTCTCCATCTTTCCTGTGGGATCCCTTCAGGTGCTGGAAAGTCACAATTAGGTCACCCCAAGGCCTTCTCTTTTCCAGGCTGAGCAATCCCAGTTCTCCCAGCCTTTCCTCCCAGCAGAGCTGCTCCATCCCTCTGATCCCCTTGGTGCCTGCTCTGGCCTGGCTCCAGCAGGTCCCTGTCCTTGCTGTGCTGGGAGCCCAGAGCTGATGCAGCCCTGCAGGTTGGGATGGATTCCTTTATTGCATCTAGTTCCATGTTCACATACATGAACTTGCCTATGTTCGCATACTTTTATGCATTTCCTAATTAAAAAAAAAAAGGAAAAAAGAAAAAAAGAAGAAAATGGTCCTACTATGCTTTCAATTGCTTATAAATCTGTCACACTGCTTCAACAAGCTTCATATTGACTTATTTGCTTGACTTTATTGACTCTTTCCTGCAGCAGTCCTTCTCTCTAATAAGATATAGTTCCTTTCAGATTACTTTACATCACATTTCAAAAGTAGCCTGATGAGATAAGTCAGCATTGTTGGAGATGTAGCTGAACATATGCCACATATGTCACCATTATACACATATAAATGCATATATACATAAATATACATATATATGTAAGAGTTTCAAGTAATTCTCATTCAATTTTACTGGAAAGAAAGCATAGCTCATGACAAAATTGATCTGACATGTGAAGGATGAACAGAGGTACATGATCTGACATCTACAACATTACAATGAAAAAGTCAATGACTTCCCTTTAAACTCATTTTGAATACTATTAATCTTACAAAGCAATTATATTCTTCCAAATGTAGTTTTTAGTTCTGTACCTTTAACTTCTCTGCAAGCCTTACTCATGATAATGGCTTTGTTCACAGACCTGGGTTACAAATCCTTTCAAAGAAAATGAAAACTCAGGTTTCAAGGTCTGTTTTGTCTGGGTTGTTGTCTTTTTTTGGGTTGTTTTTTTTTTTTTCTTTTTACCTTTCTAAAAATATTCTTCAAGCTTTCTGTCATTACTAATATTCTTACTAGCATTGTAATTCATCTTCTGCTAATTTTTCTCTTTGTGCATTTCAGGCACACTCCATTAGCTCATTCTTCTGAAGCTTGATTAAACTTTCCCTGTACCAAACTGTTAGCTCTTTTAAGACTTATTTTCATACAAAAATAATACCAATATAATTATATGGATATAGTTAACACACTACAGTTCCTTCAAATTGGCACAGCTGTTCTGTTATACATTTAAGCCAACAGAGTTGTTTCTTTAGGCACTGCTATGTGACAAATTCTACACATAATTTCATATTACTGGTTTTACTGGAAAATGTACAGTTTCTGTAGAAAATTGTACCCTTAACCAATTTAATTATGCCAGAATGAAATCTAATAATAGACATCTATTTTCTTTGGCTTCAATCCTGCAATAAACAAAAGATCAAGCTCTATATTTGATTACACAAAGGGCTATATCCATAAAAATAAAATTATTAGCATCATGGCAAAAAGTATTTTCATAAAAGAGAGTGAGTGGGCCCAGGCTTCTGCTATTATGAAATGTAGCCTTTCCATAGCAGTGTACAGAGAGGTTTAATTTTGTACCTCTGCAGTGCTAAATGACAGTGTTTAGCATCTTATTACAGCAAAGATGAACATGATTAATACTTGTGCACAGAAAGGAGACCATGCTAGGATCACACTTCACATTGAGTAATGAGTTCCCCTTTGACTGTGAGGCAGGATTTCCTTATATGTTATATGGGAGTCTTGGAGGCTTAAGCCATGATTCCACTGAGGAAAATCAGGGAAGCCTCTCTGCCTCTTATGAAGCCCAGTGTTTCTTTTTAATAACAAAGGAAAAACTTGCATATATATTTAAAAGTTGAATATGTTCATAACGATGATATATTTTTTCTGGACCATGTTTAAACATGTTTTCTTCTAAAAAATGCTTAATTCCAATAGTATTAAGATTTTAGTACATATTTTGAATGTGTTCAGCTTTCAAATTTTTTAGGAGACCCATTTAAACTGCTTATTAATTGTTTCATTCCTTACAGAAAACAATGAGTTTATATAAAATCTCTAAAGCAACTAGAGTGCTTGGAAGAATTATGCTTTGGATATATTTACATAAAATAACTACTAAAATTATTCTGTGCTCTGTTATAGATCCTAGTAGCATTATGTTTTTCTGAGGCATTTAAAAATAAATGAATATAAAAAATACCAGGAATTAAGTTTTTAAAGAATATCAGTTGACATTCTGAAGCATATTAAAGCATTACATTATATCCCCCTGCTATGCTTTACTAGAGAAAACAGACAAATATTACAAAAATATTCACGTAACACAGTTGTTAGCAAGAACTTAGTAGTAAAGAAATATTTGTCATCCTGAATGGATCTAATTGCCAGTCATGAGCATAACTCATGACTGGTAAAGAACAATGAAATGCTTTTATTTTTCTAATGCTTTTGAAAGATTTTGTTTTGTATCTTCTACTCATTGTTAAGTACCTTTAAGAATACAGTCAAATAAGGAAAACTTCAATATATTAGGATTGAAATTAATTAAAATTAATTAGATTCAAAGCCCAAACAATTAAAATTCAAATAACAGGCCAATTATACTGTGAGTTCACAAATCCCAGACACAGAACAGAGGACCTTGGGACCTGTGTGTTTTAGTGAAAAATTATCCCTGAAATTTTAAATCCTTTATAGAAGCATTACTTATCCAGGAAACCAACAGTGTTTCTTGATAGCAGCTGGATTACAAGCTAAGGGTCTGTGGAGGTGTTCCCTGAGCAATCTGAAGACAGAGATTTATTCTTCTTAGTTTAGGCAAGAAAATCAACTGCCCATCAAATTTTATGGCGCTTTTAGTTTAGTTTATTTTACTTCCCTAAAGTATGAAATTAAAAAGGAACAAATAAAACTCAGCTTCTCTCCTGTTTATGGGATTTTTTTCTGCATTTTTTGTGGTAACATAAAGAGCAGCAAATAGGATAAAAGAAGTCCATGCCTATTTCCATGACTGTCATCAGCAAGTTCTACAATGATTTCAAGTGAGGTAAGAGCTGTTCTTAATGCAGGTGTGGATCAAGGCAGTGCACACATGCTCTTATGGCTGTGCATCTCATAACATGAAAATATTTGGAATGGCAAACTTATCTGCAGAATTTTATATCTTATGGGATTGAGTTCTGTTCCTGAACACAGTAGCAACAATTTTGAACTGAGAAACATGTAAATGTGTTTTGCCATTCTCCCTTGCAGGGAGATATACAGCAAACACAGCACAGGATTTGGTTAATCCAAATGAAAAAACATGGCAAGAGTTGTAAGTACTTTTCACCTGTTGGTAAAGAATTTTTGTTTTCTTTATGATCTACCCTTATTGTGGGTTCTTTATTTCTCACACATGTAAAACTCTTCAAGGCCAGTCGAAATGCAAACTAGTCAGTAAGGGCTCATAATTCATAACACATAGCAGTGTTTTCAAACTTTGTATAGTTTGCAGTAAAATCTGAGAGCTGAGGGTTCATCCATCACCTGTTTAATTGCCTGTAACAAACATTCAGGCAGCAAGAGGAAGAAAGTGAAGGCAGGGAGTATATCATCAACATAAACTGCAATCAGTCTATTCTTCTGTTATCCTTATCTAATACAGTGCTATCCATTCCTGTCCTCAGGAGCAGGTTGGGAAAAGAAAAATCCATGACTGTTGTTAAGATTTTTTCCATATAAACACTCTTGAAGTTTGTGTATTTGATACTTATATGAGGCCCCACCTGCAATGTTGCATTCAGCACAGGAAGCACAGGGATCTGTTGGAGCCAGGCCAGAGGAGACCACCAAGGTGACCAGAGGGATGGAGCATGATGGGATCAAGAGGAGGACACCAAGGTGATCAGAGGGATGGAGTAGGAGGGATGGGAACATTTCCCTCCTCTGCTGGGAGGAAAGGCTGAGACAACTGGGATTGTTCAGGCTGGAAAAGAGAATACTTTGGGGTGGCCTAATTGTGGCCTTCCAGTCCCTGAAGGGAGTCAAAGGGAAAGATTGAAAGAGACTTTTTACAAGAGTCTGCAGTGACAAGACACAACAGCTTCAAAGTGACAGAGAGTAGGGTTAGATTAGAGATTAGGAAGAAATTGTTCCCTGTGAGGGTGGTGGGGCCCTGGCACAAGTTTCCCAGAGCAGTTGTGGCTGCCCCATCCCTGGAAGTGTTCAATGCCAGCCTGGATGGGGCTCTGAGCAGCCAGGTCAATTGGAAGGTGTCCCTGCCCATGGCAGCAGAGTTGTAACAAAATGGTCTTTAAAACCCCTTCCAACCCAAACCATTCTGTGATTCTATGAAGTACAGAATTTTATAACTGCTGTGTTTTGCTTGCAGCACTTTATCCCTTTAGGAATATGTATAAGAAGGATGTTTAAATAATGGTTCTTGCAAGCACATCACACATTTTTAATGATTACTTAAGGAATTGCTGTGGAGTATTCAAGATGATGGACATGAAAAAAAGATCATAGTCAGTACTGACTAGCCTTAAAAGTTGTCTGCTTCTAGGATGAATAGTTTGCATTATTTCTATGTTTTCCCAAGGGGACTGACAGAAAGAAATTTCTGCATGGAAATTCAAATACTCAGGGGTACCTAAGGAACTCCAGGGAATTTTCAATTAGTTTTCATCATAGTTGTATCTCTGGAGAACTGTGTGCACACATAAAGCACTGGAAACTACCCACACCACTTTGCATTGTTCTGTTCTATTGTGATAAGAAAATTATATGTTTGGCAGCATGGGAAACTTGGAGGTCAGTAAAAGCAAACAACAAAAACAACAACAAGAAAAAGCAAACAATCCCCAATTAATTAAATAGTAGACAACTCCAAAAACATTGCTTCTAAAATAATTGCTACTTTTCAAGAAACTTCTGTGCAACTTTCATTATATAAGTATGTTCCTTAAATGAAATAGGAAATACTGGAATTGAGAGCAGACAGATATCAATCTTTTTGAATCACTAGAACTTTCACCTTTGAAGTTTAGCACTCCAGTTTTTCTGAGAGAAAGAATAGACCTCAAGATAGCAATCATAATTAATGCTGCAGTAATTAAGTTGACACTGAAGGTTTTCCGTAATTTTTTTATCCTCAAATCGTGTCATGGAAATTCAGATACTAATTGCCATTATTTAAATATGAATTAAGCATGAAGGCTTTCAAAGACTGATGAAAATTCCAAATTAAACAAAGCTTGTATCTTTTATGTGTGTTATAAACCACAAGTCTATAAAACTAGAAGTGATATAAAACAAGAAGTCTATTTAAAAAGGTTGACTATCCATCAATTGAACTATTGATTTCTTGGTATTCTAGCAGATCATTTTCACAGCTGGAGAAAATGAAATCTTTTGGACCAATTCCCTCTTTCATACTTTATTTTCCTTGCCTAGATTTTATTTCATATATGAATATTCTTTACTTAAAACAACAAAAAAAAATCTGTCTAGTAATCTACTTCTAAGACTAGCTGCGATGTATAAAACTTCCAAAAAAACCTGTTATTAAATATGTAAATTTATAGCAAATAGGACTTTAACTAGCTTATGGCTAGATGTTTGTTATGTTTTCTGAAGTTTATTACTGAGAATGCAACAAAATGTTTCAATCTTCTATCTTTTATGGCATAAAACTCTAAGGTAAAAGTTTTCCTTAACTGCTTTTATGTGAACAAACCAAGACCTTTCCTTTAGGAAATGAGCTCTTTCAGTTTTGAAAATATTTATTCAGAAAAATATAAATGGGCAATACATCTGATACAGCCAGGACTGACATAGAGATAAGATTTAATTCTAAATATTACCATTCTTTGGTAGAGATGTAACTGCAACGCAACTGTAATAAAAAGACTGAAAATATTCTAGACTGAAAGGAATCAAGTGAAAATTTGTTCTTTCTTTCTTTCCCTGATTCCTCTTTGGATGTATAAATGTGAAATTTTATTTTTCCATTCTTTGGAGAAGATAGATTGCCTAGCTACCTTCTTTTGGCACTTTGCTGGTCAGATATGGAAAAAATAAATAGAATAAATTAAAATAAATACTAAGTTAGTATCTTCAGAATCTTTTTCTCCCTCCATACACCCAAAATTTGTCATTTACTGGGAATATTTCTCCTTTACAATACTATCAGGGAAGCATACTCATCTTAAGAAAGAAGATAATTGGCCATGATAATGGGTTTTGTATCTGCTCCACCTTAGGCTTTTGTGGGGCTGGAAGGGAATCTCTGCTCCAACACCTGGAACAGCTCTCCCTCTTCATTCCACCTTTGTACTATCACAGTTCACATGACACCACTCTCTCCCAGTTCCCTTATGCCTAATTACACAGGCACACAGAGATTAAGGATATGGTGTCTCAATAATATTTGTTTAGAATGAGGTGAACCTCCAAACCTCCAAGAGCTGGTCCTCAGTTAATACCAAAACTACAAACAGGATTTATATTCTGGGAAGTCAGCAATAACACAACCTTTTAACTGGTAGAGAGTCTTTTTAGCATAAAAAAACCTATGTATATGTATGTTTGCATTTTAATAAGCTTCTGTATGTGGTGTATTCAGTATGGATGTGTGTAAATACTGGGTCAAGAAAAATACATGGCAGCACACGCTGCCACTAGAAAATAGTAATCATCCCTTCCCACAGCCTTCAGGCAGAAAATATAATGTTACAGCCATTCAAAGTGGGAAAAAAGTTCCCCTTTTTTTTTTAATTTAAAGAGACGTTTTTCTACCTTTTTATATAAGCTCTCAAGATTTTAGATTTGCATGTAAGTGCTCAAGCCTGCAGCATCAGCTTTACAAACCACTAACACACAATTTTCCTGCACATGTTATCACAAGTTTGTATTTACTTGCTCTTTTATTTTTCTCCATGAAAAGTAATACATGCCATAATCCAGAGAGAGGAATCCTGCCTCTGGAAGACTGTTCTGTATTTGTTCATACTGCAGTCCTGAAGAATCCTATCAGTAACCGAGAGTTTTCAATTAATTACGCAATTGGGAAACACTTGTATTTGCATTCAATAAAATCAAATTCAATAAAATATGGTCAGATTTTCTTAAGTTTAAGAGCAGAATGAAGAACTCCTGACTGAGCTGGCTGAGCAGGCCAACAAGCATTCAGAAGTTCTAGGCTAGAGTGAAGTTTTGTTGGCAGTGATTCATGAGGTCTTGTTATCATTCAGACTATCTCAGAAATTTCACATCTAAATGCTTACATACCTTGCCCAAATATATGGATAGGAGTCTAAAAATAGATGCACCTATAACAGCTAGTAATGCCTTTAACTGCATTTGCAATTAAAACAGTTTTTCTAATGATATTTACCCTGCTTTCATTTTTTCTGCATCTCCCCATCGTGTAACTGCAAAGAGCTCCTGTGAGTGCTGCCTGCTTCTCTGAACATCTAAACTGCGACATTTGCCTCTCATTATCTCCTCTTGATTTTCCAATTAGTCTCTTCTCTTGACAGCTTAATGCCTTGTTTTACCTACATCCTCAAAAAAAAGTGGTATGTCTATGGTATTTCAGAGTACATAACTCTGGGATTTGCTCAAGGAAGGATTTTCTAACGCCTTAGGTATTAGTGATATTCATGACCATAATATGTAGAATCAGAAATTCTGAAAACCCAAACCTCAAAACTATCTCCTCTACTACTTCAGAGGATATGGGTTAGCAATATTCACACTTACATAGATAGATGTCACCTCTGCTTTATTATACTCAGCTTCCGCAAGCTGGATATTATCTTCATGTAGCTTAAATTGTTACCTTAATTTCTCTGTATTTGTGTAGTCTCCCATTGTATATGTCTCCCTACAATCCACATTGTAAGCCACCTGAGGTGAAGTTGGTTTTTATTTTTTCTTTGTCTGAACAATCCTTGGTTTTACATGCCTCTAAACCTGCTTCCTGTACTTTTGTGTCATCACAGGAAAAATTAAATTCCTTCTTATACTTCTTGAACAGGAAACAGCATTTCCAACCACTTGGGAGTTTTCTGATGTTGAGTTTGAAACTAGGATTTTCACATATCAGACACTTCATTCACAATCAACATTGCTCATACTTAAATATCCTGTTCTTCTGCCAGCATGGATTTAAGTTGAGTTAGATCTTTTGTGTCAAGTGGCTAACTAGAGGTGGGGGGAAGGGGTGAATTTAGCCTGAAAAAAAAATCTAAAATAAAAGCAACAGGGTTTTCTGTGAAAAGTTAAAAGGGTCATCTTCCAATTATTTTTACCAGCTACATTCTAAAATTAGGCAAGCTTATGTTCTGTATTTTATCATCATCTCTATTGGTGAGTTTCCATAATGATGATTGGTAATATGAAGACACCTCCGTTTATGAGACCTTTTCTAAATGCTATGCATGTTTAATGTTACAAGTGGTGCTATCCCAGAAACAAAGAAAAAAAACAAAACCTTTTTCTTATTAAGGAGCTAAATTTGAATGTAACTTACCAGATATATATCTGGAAGGAGAAAAAAAAAATTACTTCAGTGTTACAATGGCTTTAAAAGCTGGCGTCATAGAATAAAAACTTAGAGCAAAGTGTATCAGCACCCATCTAAGCTGTATGCTGCTGAATTTTATGCATTCATGGAATTCTAGAATAGTTTGGGTTGGAAGGGTCCCTTAAAGGTCTTCTTGTCCAATCCTAGTGCAATGAGCAGGGCAATTCAGAGCCTGTCCAATCTTACCTTGAAGGTTTCCAGAGATGGGGCATCTACAACACCTCTGAGCAATCTGCTCAGAGAGTATTTTGCCATGCTCATTGCAAGAAAAGTTCAGTCCTCCGTCTCATCTGAATCTACCCTATTTTGGTTTAAAACCACCACTGCTTGTCCTGTCACAACAGGCCCTTCCAGAAGGTTTGCACAGGAAGGCTCCTGGAAGGTCATCCTGAAGTCTTCTCTTCTCCAGGCTGAGCAATCCCAACTCTCTCAGCCTCTCCTGACAGGAGAGGTGCTGCAGACCTCGGGTCATTTTTGTAGCCTCCTCTGGACTGTGCTGCCGACCTCGGGGGGTCATTTTTGTAGCCTCCTCATGTCTTTCAAGTGCTGTGGATTCCAGACCTGACCTGTGGACTCCAGGTGAGGTCTAACCAGACAAGAGGTAATTGATCATGGCTTCAAAGCTTAAAACTTGAGGTGAGGAGAGTTTCTTCAATTTATATCGTTCTTATGGAGGACAAAAAAAAGGTGACTAGTGAGATATATTGGTGCTATAAATGCAAGATTTTAGCACACTTCCTTATTCAAGTACGACATTATTTTCCCTTTTCCACCCCTTTTATCTTCCCTCAGCTGTCATTGATGTGGTCTATAGCTTGGAGGAGAACCAGATAGTCACTGGATGTTTTAAACTCAGTCCTTCATGTTAACTTAGGCTAGGTTTTCTCCTGTAAGCATATCTCACAGGAATATGCTCATATTTTCTAATAGCTTTGTGGTTGTCCTACTCTTTTTTCTCTTCAGCTGCATTGAAACTTAATTCTTTGGTTATGGATTCCTAAGTTATCAAGTTATATTTTTTTCCATGTATACTTCTGATTTTTTAAACCGTTTCTCTAATTAGATATATCCCTCCTAGCTACTGTCCCCAGTGCAGTCAACTCAGTAACCCTCTGGTTTGGAACTCATCTATATCTTACCACTTGCTTATTTCCTAATTGCTTTCATGCTTCATGAAATGGGCTAGAAAGCAGGAAAAAAACCAAAAAACCCAAAACCAAAAACCAAAACCAAAAAACAACAATAACAAAAAAAAAAAACCCAAACAAACAAACAAACACCCCCAAAACCAACAAACCAGTTAAGCTATCTAAGTGAAACTTCTTAGGAAACACCTAAGTACTCTTGAAATCCCATCTGGACCACTGACACTGCCATGCAGTGTCTTTGTATTCCATACAGGAAAGCTTTCCCCAGGGGGACTTTAGCAGGAAAAAAAAAATTAACTTAGGATTTATTTATTAATTAAAACAGACTAAAACATTTCAGTTTAAAACCTACTTGCCTTGGATAGCAAATAAAAATTATTATTTTAATGGTCATTATCAAACACTGAACACTCTCTTCTACCTCTCTTTTCTCTCTTCAAAAATCCACTACAAGCTGCAGGCTATGCAGCTTGAAAGGGTATTGAATTAAACATAAATTGAATAAAATTTATTTTATTAAAGACTCTCTGGACTTCAGGTCCAAGATAACAGGGTAAAATACTGTGGTTTCTTTAAAATATTTATTTTGTGTGAAGACTGGTTCATACTCATACTTCTCAAAGTTTATTAATAGAATGTAATCAGTGGGGGCAAAATAGAAAACAGAATTAAAGACTTCACAAAGCTGAACAAATGAAAACAAACCAACTAAGACAAATGTCTGGCTTATTATCAACACTGAAAATTATCATGATAATAATTTTCATATACTGATTGTTCACCTTTCAATGAATTGTTGCAGGCAAATCTAATACTTTAAGGAAGATATATCCTGGTTAGTGAACCCTTATTTTCTTCTGACATGGAACACATTTCTATAGATTGCACTGTTGAAGCCAAGTAATTGGATAATCATTTTTACCACACACAGACGAGAAAACCCCTTATACTAGGAAAAAATCCAAAACATCTCTTTTGGGTTTTTGAAGCATATATGTGAATTAAACTGTAAAAATATGTAGGTGAGTGAAGAACTATCAGTGAGCAATATTCCTAAATATGGTCCAAAGTATTTAACTGTCAGAGGTAATAATTTATAAGCCAGTACTGCAGACATTTTCCTGATAGATCTGAGGGGCATGTTAATGGAGCACAATGAAGACAGATAGCTCCATTCTAATGCCATCCAGCAGACAGCCGCCTCATGAAATGCATCTCTGCCAGTGCCCATCAATCTCACCCTGCTGGCCGCTTGGATTAGACACAGAAAAAGTACTCCTGTGAATCTTTAAAAGGCTGCTTCTGTCTTTTGGGAAGTTGTTTAACGTTGTTTTCGTTTTATGGATTTGGCTGGACTTTAATGCAGACAGGAGCCTGAAGACCTACCCTTATAAGATCCTGTGAAAATAGACAGAAACATAAATTTCATCTTTAATGGTTCACCCACTTGAGCTTGCCCTGCTTTACAGTGTGTACTCTTGTATTGGTTTTGAATCAGATGTGTAAGCTTATTTATAAATAAGATCAATTTAACAATTTGATAAGGTTTAGGTATGAATATGCAAAGTTGAACTTTATATGGCCGTATTCCTCCCATTGTAACAAACAGTCCATCATGTGGAAATGTTTAAAACTCAGTGGCTTTATAAAAAAAGGGGACTACATCAATTAATTTTAAATTGCGTTCCTTTTCAGTGACTTCTCCTTTATTTGTTACAGTGAGACTTCATATCCAGCTGCTTCCAAAGAGCTAAGCCCAGTTCTCTTACCTGGAACTATGCTGAACTCAGCAGTGTGGTACTAAGTGCCATTAAATGTGGTGACTCCTAAGTCACAAAAATGAGTTGTTTTGTGACATTAATAAAAAAGAGGAGCCTCACAGCCTAAGAGCTTTAAATAACATCCATGAATTTTAACACAATTTGAGCAAAATGCTGTTTGTTACCTTGTATTTCAGATCCTTAAATAAGTGCATCTATTTCTTCCAATATCTTTCATCTGCATCACTTCAGCTTTTAGACATGATTTTTTCTTCTTTCACATACAAGTGAAGCTTTCCCTGGACACATCTGTCTAATGGGCAAGGAGATGTATCAGAAAACTTGTGAGCCAGGGCAAACAAAAATTTTCATCAACTTGTAAAAATGGTGGTCACTAATAGAAATGGTGCTTTGAGGATTATAGGTCAATTATTTTTCCTTATTCACAAAGGAATTCAAAAAGGACTCCATAAGGTCACAAGGATATAAATAACTTTGTCCTGGTTAGTTTTTCAAATAACCTGTATCTACACAACCAATTTACACTCTCAAGTTTCTGAAAATTACGAAAGTTTTGTATGATAAAGCTCTCTAATTTTCTTCATTGTGAAGACAGCATTAGAGCTTGGACCCGCCAAGCCAAAATGCTGGAAACAATGATCAGCAACAAAATTTTGGTAATGTACATGTTGAAATTTAAGTGAAAATAAAATTGTCTTAAACTGGACTGTATTGTACTGAACTATGGTCATCCAAAAGTCAGCAAAATAACTATTGATATTTTTAAACTTACACACTGAGTTTGAGTGCTCACAGAAAACTCCCTTCCTTCAGAAAACACTGAGAATAATTTTATTCTTCAGAAAACTATCCAAAGCCATCTGCATTGCAGATAATTTTGATGTTCAGTTGACACAAACTGCAAGAAAGCTGCATGAAGTATTTTATTTCTTTTGCTTTAAAAAGCCATGAAGAAGACATATCAGCAGTCGGTTATGGAGATAGGAAGACAGGAAATCTTGCCTGTCATCTGGACATAGTAAACGTGCGATAGGCGAGGAGTTGTGATGATTGATTCTGTGCCAAGTTCAGATCTTGATTTTCAAAAGTACTATTAATAATGTTCAATTCAGCGGTCATTATGAAACAGTTTAACCCCAAGTTCATCCAGCCTTAGCAATTTTTTCCTATTTCTCTGAGATGCTTGATTTACTTTATCTGTGATTTTTTCTGCTCTGATACTATGCATTACAGAGTTCTAGATGTATGTATTTGTAATATCATGAGTTAATATCATGGGTGTATTTTCAAATTTGATGTGTGAGAGGTAGTGTTTGATGACTTCCTCTTCCACCTCCATTTTGCTCTAGCTTAAAATGGTGACTGTCATTTCAGTCTGAAATCCCAGCTTATTCCTAGAGAAACATGGTGAGTTCACACATGTGGTGGTGTGATTTCCATAAGAAGAAGAGTTGATACAGAAAAAAAATGAGTGGTGGTGCAGAAAGGAGGGGGAAAAAAAAGGGAGATATAACTTGCCAGTCAGAACAAGAGCTCCTTGGAGAAAATTAAAAAAAAAAAAAAGGGGCAGGGTGGGAGTGGTGGGAAAGCAGCAATGTAGGAATCTGAAAATATCACCAACATGATGATTACATCAGGAGCACCAACAGAAACAAGTCTTGCAGAGCCAGAAGTCTGGTCATTTTTGTTGGGTGGTAGCCTACCTATATTATTATCTGTATGTCTCTTGTTCACAGAATTCTATAAATAGACCAAATTCTAAGAAATACCAACAATTTAAATGGAACTGAATTTACTCAGTCTACATTGTCAGAATACATTTCACCCTGTGAGTGTGAGAAGTACTGCTCAGTAAGGTGATACATCCTTTGGCACAGATATCTAAATTATGGATTTGTACATTTTTAATTTTCTTTCCAAATGCAACAAGGTCCCTATTAGCATATCCTTTAATTACATGTTTAATATTAAGCAGGTGAGCAGAACCAGCAATGAAATGAAACTGGAATATTTTATCTAGGGAAGGATAACTCACATTCAGGTATGGAAACAGAGGGGAAATGAATTAAGACAGGGGATCTGCATAATTTACATTACAGAAGGTGAATATTGAGAGATCTGACTGCTGTTCCTAAAGAGTGTCCTTCAGGTAGTGGAGCAACTTTGCTTTGTGCAGGCTTCTCATGTTTCACCATAGTTGTTGAATATCCATCTCAGCATATTCATCACCAGGCTAAGGTGTTTAAAGCATTAATTTCATTAGAAAATGGTTCAAGCCTGCTTCAAGAGGCAGATATGAAATAACTAACCAGTAGAACACAGAATAATATAGGTAAACCTGACCAGGAAGTTTTATGCAGCACTAAACAACCCATAGCTTTCCTACTCAGCTAAGTTACCAGCATTGGGCATTTTGAACTTCTGCCAGCCAGGCCTCTGGGAGCGTGCTTCATATCAGTAATAGTCAACCCTTCCTCAAAAGGTTTTTATTTTGTGCGCTCTGCTCTTTTCTTTAGAGCAAAGAGGGCTTAGGTGAGAGAACTGATGATACTGTGAAGAGCTGGTACAAAGGCACCCGACTGTCTTTTTTAAGAGGCTTATCCAGTTTTCAATAACTCACTCAGAATTTGGTCAATAAACACACTTCACACAAAACTGAGTTTTGCTCATATTATTTGAAACACTCTGTTGATTTTTCCCCACACAGATAGAACCAATAATGTCTTTTACTGACTTATCTCCTACTTTTGCTGAGCACAGGCTTTGAGATTATTGTGCCTGTTCCTGTACAGTGATGGGTTGACGCTGCATATGGCTTGACTGAAACCTTTGCCACTCTCCACCAGCTGTCTGAATGAAAGCTGGACTGAACTGTTTGCTGAGAGGAATTTCATGTAATCAACAGAAAAGTAGGTGGTCTTCAGAGCATGTACCTTATATTCAAATGGGGTTCTGTTTTTTTAATGTATTAATTGCATAAAACAAGCTACTGAAGGTACTCTTTAAAATATTTTGAATGTTTCATATGTTACATTGTTTCTTACAATGTCACCCCATGACCAGTGTGTTGGAAACTAATATATTTCATTTTAATACACTTAAACTGAATACTTCCTCTTTATTAACTAATATAGCCACTCCTTTGTGCTTTGCTGAACATTTTATTCTCAAAATGTCTTAATAAGATATTAAATGTATCTCAGTGAAATACATTTAATCTCTTTCAAGTTTTAACATGTAAAACTTATTTTAGGGTTCTTATTCTGTTGATTTTCTTTTTGCACTAAAGTTCAGTGTTATGGACAATATCCTTAAAAAAATATACCTCTCTTCTCTTCTCTTCTCTTCTCTTCTCTTCTCTTCTCTTCTCTTCTCTTCTCTTCTCTTCTCTTCTCTTCTCTTCTCTTCTCTTCTCTTCTCTTCTCTCCTCTCCTCTCCTCTCCTCTCCTCTCCTTGTCCTTCCCTTTTTTCCTTGCCTTTACTTTTTCTCTAATTTTCTTTGTCTTTTCTTATTTCCTTTATTTTCTTTTATTTCTTATCCTTCATTTTGTTTCCTATAAAAACCTCTAAGAAAAATCCTAGATAGCTTAAGTAACTATTAACTATTTTTAGACAATAAATCACACATCACTTACCTGTAAAATTTTCAACTTATCAGTAAAACGCAAATATATAGGAAACATTTAAGAAAATAGCAGGAAATATAGGAGATAATATTTTTATTGTATCTGAGTATTTAGCAGTGTACAATAGGGATAACTTGATAAACATTTGCAAAACCATACTCTCAATTTCCGAAGAGTTCTAAAATAATCTGAAGGATTTACAGATTTTGGGTGTTTTAAGCTCTAAGTGATCATCTTAAGTTTTTGACAGTGTTAAGTGTCTCACTTGGTTCTGCTCCGTGCTTTGACTTGTGAACTATATGAATTCCACATCAAACTTGTCAAGTAAAGCAGAGTCACTGCAAAACCACAGAGCAAGGGCCAAAGCAGGGTGCACTTCTGAATAAACAGCATTCATATTTCTGAAGGCTTCCTCTACAGGACAGAAAAAGTCTCTGAGAAATAAATCTGGAACCAAAATAGGCACTTGTTCTTTCCACTTAGCTGTGTTTTTCATAATATGAATTACATGAATTTGTTTCCATGGGCACAGCAAGTAATTGTCTTTTTTAATGAGAAAAAATCTTTTTCCTGTGCTTTCTACCTCCTGGCATTGAGAGCTTTATTCTTCTGCTGTTAACTAACCAGGAGTTTGATAACCCTATATTATGTATGTGTGTGTATATGTCAATGTCTGTTTCTACAATATCCATTTTAAATAAAAAAATTAGATGGGTTTGACATTAGATTCATTGATTTAATGATCCTTTGCTGACTATGGAGTTTTCAGGAACTAGAATTTGCCTTTTAGATACATCTGTGTGGTTAAAGAACAAGCAAAGTTATGCTCTGCTCAGCATGGAAATCATGCTGATGGTGGTTGATCAGACTGAGTCATCTTATAGAGAACTTCCAGGCTTCAGAGCATTATCAGGAAACTAAGGATAGAATCAAATTTAATATTTTATTGCCTGGAAAATAAGATGTACATGTAAAAAATACTATCAACTAAAAAAAAAAGGAAAAAAGGAAAAGAAATTTCTAATGACTATATGAGAAACAAATTTTTAAAATTAACATTGCAGTTGGAGAGCACAGTTGCAAAATTATCATGGCTTTTAATTTTTTTTTAATCTTAACTTTTAATAAAAACAGACATTCAAATGCATTTTGCAACATTACCTAGATTATGGCATCAAAAAGGAGGAGGTCATGTGGAATACTCAGTGATATTCAAAGGAATCCAAAAATAGCCCAACTTCCTTAGTGTCAGAGTTAATTGCAGATGTCCAGACTTAGAGGATTCAGTTGTATTAGTGGGAGCCATCTCTTAGTACAACTAAGATTAACTGGGTTTAACAGCTGTGTGATGTATTGTAGCACCATATTGAAAGCAGCTTCTCTAAAACTGTCTTCTGAGAGCAGTCGGTGAAATATCTTGTGCCTTTTTTATGTACAGTTCATTTAAGATATTGCATTTATAGATGACAAGAAAGCTCATACTTTCATGCACAAAGCTGAATGACAGATTTTAATGAGATTTTTGCAGGACCATGAGCCTGTAAAAGAAGAGTACAGATTCCTGATGCTCCAGCTGAAGTTCTATAAAATCAGAGCCACAGTTTGCCCCATTCAAATTCTTAACAAGTGGGAGATGAAAATATGGTGACAGGACAGAAAGAAGCACCAATAAATTATGAAACTATGAGATTGCTTTCATTCCAGACATGTACAATAAAGTTTTTTCTCTCCTACATCCAGAAGAAACTTATTCAATATTCTTGTCATACTTAGGCCTGGTTCAACAGTCAGTGTTACATGACTACAAAAGGATGAACACGGTATTTTATCAGCTGTAGAAAAAAATTAAGTGGAATATCAAGAAGTAATTGAAGTCAGTGTGAGATGTGGACACTTGAAGGCTACATGACTGAAGAGGACTGATTTCTTCTTACTGTCCTCTCCTATACAATATGACTCTTCATAAAGCCTTATCTCTGATGAATGATGTATGACTTTTACCCTTTTCAAGTCTCAATGAAAGAAAATACCACTGAGGATATGAAGAAAGACAAAACTCATGGCAGCTTTCTAATGTGAGAATTGTGTATCTGGTAAACACTACACTAAGTTTAAAAAGTAAAGGTACAGGTGCTGGGCTGCAATACAATTATGGGAAAGAATAATGAAAAAATGATTTCTTTTGGAGGGCTACAGCAGCTGTCAGTCATTTTACAAGCAATTAAAAATTGGCTTTTATAAAGCAAAGAAAAACAAAAATCAAACTATTTGTTTTGTAAACAATAAAACTAGAGAAAGGTGAACACTAAAACTGTAAACATAAAGTGGAAAAGAAAAATACAGTGGCATTGAAAGCAGCAAAGATGAGACAACATCCTCAATGTACTTGAAACTACAATAATCCCTTCTCGTCAGCCTGTGAATCCCACGATCAAAAAGTTCTCTAACCTTCTTTATGTTTTCATTTATGATCTCCTGCCTGCCTCAAGCTCCAGCCCAAAATACTCAAACCATCTCACATTATCCTTCATGTATCCTTCATGTGCCTGCAAGCTGAACATGTGTTTGAGAGAGCTCAACAATGAATCCTGCAGGTTTCCATCCTGATTTAAATATAGCTGGTGCTCGTCTCAGTCTAGGGTTTCTTCAAGTAGTTTTAGTGTAGAAGAAATTTTAGAAATAAGCCAGGTCAGTGCTGGTTTTCTACTCAAGTGTAGTCTCAAAACACCTTTAGTCTTTCATTTTACAAATAGTCTCAATTATATATATGTATATATATGTATGTATGTATGTATGTATGTATATGTAGTCATGAGAACAATTCATTATTAGACAAACTGGCCAAGTTTCATGCTGGTTAGGAATCCAGTTCAATATTTTCAGATAATTTGAACATACACAGGTAATATAAATGAGGTAACAGTGGCCAGCAAAAATGTGGGACTCTATTTGTTTTATAATAATAATAATAATAATAATAATAATAATAATAATAATAATAATAATAATAATAATAATAATAATAATAATAATTTTTTAATGATAGAGTTTGCATTTGGGACAAAAATGCTAAACTCAACTCCCTTCCTTAGGAAAAGGATCCTAAGTCTAGATTGACAAGGTTAAAGCCTGGTTTAGATATCAGTAAATATGAGTTTCATTGAAAATTATTTTTAAAAAAGCAGTTTAAAATGTGTCTATTATATATATATTTATATATGTATAGTTATATATGTAGTTATATATAGATATATATATGTAGTTCCAGAGAAATGAAAATAAGATAAAAATCATTGTTTGGTTTTGCCATATGAAAGAAACTGATATTTTTGGATAGTAAAGGACATCATTAATAATCTCCATAATAAAACATTTACAAGAAAAATATGATTTTCTGTTCCCAATAGGTTCCTGATTTTAGTTTTTTCCCAGTCTCTTTCAAATATCATTGAAGTTGCTCACTTAAGAATAGCCCCATAATAATCAAGAGATTTAGGTGGTCAGACAGGTACCAGAAATATCATCCTAAAAAGCTGGAGAAAAATGTTATTTCAAGAATGTGTCCCTATGTTTCCTTCAGTCCCAAAATGATATTCAAAAAGAAATTCCTTTGAAAATACCTACCACAAGTTCAGCAAATTCATTACTTTGATAAAAAAATGATTCAACCATAAAACGATTGCAATTAATAACTAAATATCTGCATTAGTTCTTGTTTTTTACAAGAATTTTAAAGTGTCATTTTACACAGATAATCAATATAGAAAAAAACCCAAAAGGATATTATGTCAGTCACACAGAGTGCTTGGAAAGATGTGAAAATTTCAAACATATACATAAAAGGGTATAAAGGTAGGGTATATACCCCTAAAGGGGAGCTGAAATGAAGATGGAGACAAACCTTTTAGCAGGGCCTGTGGCAATAAAATAAGGAGTAAATGGTTTTAAACTAAAAGGGGTCTGATTTAGATTAGAGATAAGGATGAAGATTTGTTCCGGTGAGGATGATGAAGCTCTAGAGCAGCTCACCTGGAGGGGTGATAGAGCTCTGTTCCTGGAAACATTTAAAGTCAGGTTTGACATCTTCTTTGAGATGAAGATGTCCCTGGTCCTTGCAGAGGGGCGTGCACTGGATGACCTTTAAAGTTTCCTTCTAACCCAAACAATTCTGATTCTATGATTCCATGCTTATTTTGGCAATGGCAGCATAGAGGGACCAGTAGAATAGAAAGTAGATGCATTGACAGGCTTATTCCTATCTGTTACTGGGTCAGCACACATGTGTAGTTAGAAATCTCACAGTTGTGTCGTTTTTCCTTTTTAAAATTAATGTTGAATTAATATTTTAGGAAAACACACTCTCTTGGCATTACAGTGGAAGGATCTTTTAGGAAGAAAGTGCCTCATTTCTAGAGAAACAAAAAAAATAGACCTCCCCAAGAGAAAAAGAGTTTTCATTTTCAAGTTATAATATATACCCAGAAGATTAGGAACATATTAACAATCTCAAGCTATGACATTTTTCAAAATACAAAGCATTTTACAATAAATTAATAATTAGCAAAGTAATTTATTCACTTATGTTTAAATTAATCACTTTCCCTTTACCTTTTTAAATAAGCTCATTAGATTTCAATTGTACATTAATCATGATTATAATTTTGTATTTTTGTTTTGATTGCATAGATAACATTTTTAATCATAAGAGAGCAATAATTAATTAACACTTCTAAATTTTTAGATGTGCAAATGAAATTGAGCAGTAGCAGATTCCTGTTACATTGATGTTTGGCTTTAAACATGACTAGTTTGGGAGTATTATTTAATATACACTTGTATTTGAATTTAGTGTTTCTAGATGAAATTCCATATTTGCAAGGCCTTGGTATTGCAATGGAAATAGGTGAATTACAAAATCCTTGGTCTAGTGAGAAATTTGATGGTAGAAAATAGAACTTCTGTGGAGGCTACAATGAGTTTCATCTTGATGTTTTCCACTGAGAACTATTCTTAAGTAACATTTTTATTTCAGAAAAAAAGATCTGGAAACATGTCTCCAGTTTTGTTAAAACAATATGTGCAAGGAAAGAAAAGGTTGGGAAGAGTTAAAAAGAAAAGCAGGTTAAGTTTTAGGTAGATTTTGTCTAAAGAAGGAGGTAAATATGTGAAGAAAGAGGAGCAGAACATGAAATATGAGTTTATAGATACAAGGAACAGCCTCACATTCTACAGGTTTAAAAAATATTACCTTTTTTCTCATTTAATAAGCTATAGCTCTTTTATCCTTTGCTACTATTTCTGGAAAATAACAGCTGCATTATGGAATTGTAAAACAATATGTTATGATGTTTTAAATTAGATTATTAGATTAGATTATTTTGTCATTAGTGGATGGAACTAGGAGTACAAACAGAAACATGTTCTTCAAAAACAGATTACTGGAGGAAAACCATAAAACTGCCTTTTTCTGTATCTGATTCATCACAAACAAAATATGGATGAGAAATGAAAGGACACAAACAAGATATAAATTAACAGAATGATCCAATGAAATAATTAAGATCCACTTTAACACTGCTTCTAGTAATACAACTTGAAATATCTGTAATATATTAGATTCTGAATTGTGATATCCATGATGTGAGTTTGGGACAAATTGGAACTATACCCTTGCTCAAACATTTTAAAGAATAGGGCTTTAATCATGAAACATCTAAATTTTTACAGTATCATAAGGGTGCTCTGATGGGGAAATGGAAGGAAAGATTTCCATGGTTTGATTTTCTGACACCAGAACAGTCTGGGGTGAGAAACCTGCCTATCCTGTGGTCTAAACTTGACCATTTCCCTCATAATTTTGTATTTATGAGCTAAAAATATGTCTGATAGCTTTGTGAAACAACATGCTTAATAACCAAATACAGAACTCATCACCAAACTGACATTTATATCAACATATAGAATAACAAATGCTACCTTTAAGGAAACAGAAAAACACTATACATGCCAAAGTATTAAAATATTAAATTCCTGAATGATGATTTCTAATTCCAGTCCCAAAACCTGAAATATCATATTAAAAAATATGAATTTAACTTTCTAGTCTTGATCCTAAACCAGTCTGAAATATATTTCTTGGCATTTTATCTTTTCCCTACCATGAATATCTATCTGAAGTTATCTTCAAATTCTTAAGGAAATTATGGAAAAAATTACGGATTTATTTGGGTTGAATAATCTATCAGAGTAGAGAAAGACATTAAAAATTATATCACTGTCTTTGCTTGGGAAATTTACTGGATATAAGCCCTCTCATCAAGTTTTTGGAAGTAGACTTGCAGTGCTAAGAAGATGTTTTCCTCAGAAAATTTCCTAGTTCTGGTTGGGCTGAAAAACAAACTCAAAAATTGACAATTATTCCATCAGTTTTCTGTAATCTGGGCTAATTTTATTACTTCAGCAATTAATTTCTGAATCTGTTCATTACCACTTAATAAAAGGACTAGCAACACTAAAAAAATTTATTGCATTCATGAGTTTATATTTTAATTGCTACGTTCTTCATTTTGTGTTTGGCTTTGTTGGTTTGTTGAGGGGGTTTTTAATAGCAAAGTTAAAAGCCCCAGTCATATGGAGAATGGTGAAAAAGAACTATCTTTGCCAAGAAAGTTGGCAAGAAAAAACAATTTTGGACAAGGAAGAACAGTGAGAAGGCTCAGCAATAGGAAAATCAACCTTGATTCTTTATTGATAAGGATTTTTACTCGCATTATCTTTAGCAGTAACTTTAGTGTCATATTAGACATTTGATAAAATGGTAATTAAAGAGAAACATGCATATTAAATTTCAATTATTAAGAAGCAAATTCCTTAAGCAAACGTAAAACACTCATTCTTAAAAGTTGTCTGTGGATCTTTAAAGGTGAAAATGAGTGTAATTTGGAAAAAATAAATGGTGGCTTTATGCTGGTAAATGAATTCCCCTCCAAAGTCCTAGAATTGGGGAAGAATATGTCTTGTTAAAAACAAGCAAATAGATAGATAGATAGATAGATAGATAGATAGATAGATAGATAGATACATACATACATACATACATACATACATAAGATAGAGTTACTGTAAACTTGCTGCTATTAGATTTGTTGTGATTTAATCCTGGTAAGCAGCTAAGCCCCATACAAATGGAGGACAGAGGAGAAAGTTGAATCCTCACAGCATGGAGGAGAAAACTGAAAACATGAAAGATTTGTGGGTTGAGATAAAGGCAGGTTATCAGGTAAAGCACAAGTTGTCCATGCAAACAGAGCAAAATAAGAAAACAATTTGCTCTTTCCAGTTGGCAGGGAGGTGTTCAGCCACGTCCAGGAAAGCAAGACTTTGTCCCACCCAGCAGTCACTTGGAAGACAAATGCTGTAACTTACAGTGTTCCCCCATTTCCACCCCTTTTCACAGCTCTGTATGCTGAACATGATGCCGTATGGTCTGGCTCATCCTTTGGGTTAGCTGGGGTTAGCTGTCCTGGCTGTGTCCCCTCACCAAGTTCTTGTGTACCCCCAGTGTGAGAAACAGAGGATGCCTGAGTGATGTTCAAGCACTGCTCAGTGATAACTAAAACATTCTTGCGTTATCAAAAGTGATTTCCACACAAATCCAAAACACAGCCCTGTGGAAGCTACTATGAAGAAAATTAACTCTACTCCTGTCCAAGCCAGAGAAAGATTTCACAGTAAGTAAAGTGCTATTTCTTTCATTACATCCATGATTATAACCTTGATGTTATCATTACAAACATGAATAATCACACATATAATGACTGTGCCTTGTACTAAGCTACTTAGAGCAATAGTTATTTGCATACTGAGCCATATAAGAGCAACAAAATATTCCAAAATAAGTTCTGTAACACTCTCATACCATAAAAATATTGCCAGATTTAATATGTAATACAATCTAGCACAACATTCTCCTGGTTCAATGCATTAGTTTTTATCACAGATCTTTCTTTCTTTTATTTTGTCTTCTATCTATTTTATATGTAATGTTAACATGGTAGAAATAAGTGACACAATCTTTTTTTATACACATCCCCAAAGTCTTGCCACTGACCTGTAGATTTCTGGTAGGTGCATGGTCATTTAAATTTCTTAAAGGGCATTTGTCTCCTCTTTTTCTTCTGTTCACTTTCATATTTGTTATTCCTTTTTTTTTCTCTTCTGTTCTTCATACTGCTCACTTATCTTTGCTGTCATGCAAAAAAAACCCCAAACAAAACCCCATAAAGTGTTCAGCTTGAGATGTCTCTCCAAGCAATCCATTTACTGCCAGGTGCAACTCTTTCTGTTCATTAAAAAATTTTTGAGCCATTCCAATGTGCTCTTTTTTTGGTTTCAATTTCTAGTGTATGAGAAAGAATAATAGTAAGCAAAAAATCCAATCCCTCTTCATACTTTGAGACATAAAACTAAGCCCTCCATTCTGTATGGCTAGTTGTATTAGGATTTAAATAGATATAATATTTCCTTCTTGCTGTTCATAACTGCAAACTGTTAAGTGGTGTATGGTGGAGTGTTTAGTGAAGAGAAAAATCTTGTGTTGAGCTGTGCAAGTGGAGACACAATGATTAGTAATCCTAATGTCACCAAGACCATGAGAAGCACCTTGTGCCAACAGGAATCCTTTTAACAGATAACTTTTACAATGCTTTTTGTTGTCATCTTGGCCAAAACCCACTCTGGCATCCCAGCAACAGAAAGTCAAGGTCGTACTTATGCCATGGCCACCCACAGCCTTGCTGAAGGAACAGGAGAGACCTGCACACCTTTCATCATCCCTTGAAAAATTCCAGCGGAATACAGCTGTCTTCTACATGTCCTCACTGGAAGTCCTCACTCTTTCTATACTCCCTAATATAGGACTGCCAAGATTGTACTGAGTGCAAACAGGGTAGGCCACAAGGGAAGACTGAAATTTATTCATGTGCACCAACAGCAAGCAAGAAAGAGTAATGAGAACCACAGGAACTCTTTACATAATTACATAACGTCCAGCAGAGCCAGCAAAATATGAAAACTAATTTCAGAACAAAAGCTATAAACCTTAATATGATCTTACAAAAAACCTAGGAAACAAAGTAATTCCTCACTTCCATGATTTTCAATAGGGAAATAATACTTCAGGGCAATTAAGTTCTCTGATGTTTATCTAGAGCTTATTACTTCAGGTGTTTCAGTCCAGATGCTGAAAAGAAACCTTCTAAAGGCAAGGTAGGTAAGGGATATGTGGTTTTGTTGACAGCTGAAGGAGCACTCTTCAGTCTGGTACTCCTTTTGCCTGGGTTGAGGAGGAAAAGAGACCACATAGTTTAGACCATGGATTTGTTATTTCTGTTATTTCTGTTATTTCTGTCTCTTCTGCTGTGCAGGATCATGGGGCCTGTGTCTCTCCTCGTGATGCATACAGTCTGGGAAGAGGAGAGGATAATGCAGATGCAAAAACACAATGGGGCTTGCTAGGAAGGAATGATGTTACCTGAAAAAAGACAAATTTGGTGGCGTTAGGATCCCTGGTGACTCCTACCATTCTGATGCAATAAATGCAGATTTTTTTTTCAAATTTGCAGGAAAGACACTCCCAGAGCAGACACAGTCAGCTGCACAGATCAGCGCAGAGTACTGAGCCTCTGTTGATATCCAGATAAACATACACAGCACATACATAAATATGGAAAAAAGAGGTGTCTCAGCCTTTTATCTCATTTCCAACTGATCAGACTGGAAATTCACCAGTGGTGTGTACACACCTTCACCCTCTAGACTCATAAAATCCCACATGTTCAACTAAATATTAGCATTGCCTTTATATCTGCCTAATAAACTGTGTCCAGATTGCAAGACCCTTATCAAGTCACCAGATCAGAACTCTGTTATGTGGAGGAGCAGATGTCCTACTCACCAGCTAGCATACTTCACAGCTCATGAAAACACACATAACTCTCCCCACATATCCTGAATACAGACCAAGATCACACTGAAATGTATCCTGGGCTCATCCAGAGCCCCGTGGGCAGCAGGGCAGGGAGGGGATTCTGCCCCTCTGCCCCCTCTGCTGAGACCCCACCTGCAGGGCTGCATCAGCTCTGGGCTCCAGCACAGCAAGGACAGGGACCTGCTGGAGCCAGGCCAGAGCAGGCACCAAGGGGATCAGAGGGATGGAGCAGCTCTGCTGGGAGGAAAGGCTGAGAGAACTGGGATTGTTCAGCCTGGAAAAGAGAAGGCTTTGGGGTCACCTAATTGGGGCTTTCCAGTTCCTGAAGGGAGTTCAAAGGATGGATGGAGAGAGACTATTTACCAGGGCCTGGAGTGACCGGACAAAGAGGAACAATTTCAAATTCAGAATAGGTTTTGCTCAGAAAGAATTTCTTTCATGTGAAAGTAGTGAGGCCCTGGCACAGGTTGCCCAGAGGAGCTGTGGCTGCCCCATCCCTGGGAGTGTTCAAGGCCAGGTTGGATGGAGCTCACTCAGAAACATGGTTCTAGTGGAAGGTGTCCCTGCCCATGGCAGAGGAGTCAGAACCAGATGATCTTTAAGGTCCCTTCAAAACCAGGCAATTCTCTGATTCTGTGATTTAGTAAATAGAGTTTAACCAGCTGCGATGAACAGAGGGGATCAGACACAGGGCTCAGCCAGAGATGTACACCCAACAGCTTGTGCATTTGCCACTGTCCCTTTCTGTCTCCCATTTTCTCTATTATTTTCTTGTTCTTCCCCTACCCACCTCAATCCCTTGTTTTCTCAGATTTTTGCCTTATGCCAAAGAAATAAGGGGCCCAGTGAACCTCATTTTGCATCAACTTTATCCCCCCTTGTTACTTTCAAACCATCACTTGGGCAATCGAACTTTATTAAAACTCCTGTGCAGAGCCAAGGGTAGCAACAGCCCTCAGTGACCTCAAGACTAAAAAGGGGTTGGACCAGGGCTGGGGCCAGGCCCAGATGAGGGCAAAGGCTGCTGATGAGCCCAGAGCCGTGGTGCAGATCCTGGATCCTGGGCAGGAAGAGTCAGAGGGGCTGTTAGGGAAAGGCAGAGCTGGCTGCATCCTCTGGCAGGCTGCCTCCTGTCATAACACTGTTACAGGCATATTTTCTGAAAAATCCTTTTGTTAGGATCTTTTCTCCTGAGAAGCTGAGAAGCTTCAGCTTCCCCATGCTTTGCTGCTTTGGAATGTGATTTGGAGAATTGTTTACCCAGCGTGTGAAATTGTTTTTACTTGATGACCAATGACATCCACCTGTGTCAAGTCTGGGAGCAGTCACAAGATTTTTATTATCATTCCATTCCTTTCTATTCCCTTCAAGCCTTCGGATGAAATCCTTTCTTCTATTCTTTCAGTATAATTTTAGTGTATAATTTTCTTTTAATATAATATATATCATAAAATAATAAACCAGCCTTCTGAAACATGGAGTCAAGATTCTCATCTCTTCTCTGATCCTGGGACCCCTGCGAACACCACCACAATAACAACTCTGGAGTTTCCATACTGGGTGTAGAACAGCTACTGAACCAAAACATTCATTTTCCAAGGTTTAACATATTTCTATTGAATTTTCATACTGTAAGACAGCAAACCATTGGAAATTTTTAAATGTCCTGCAAAGATTTAAATTTTTGAGATGGCAATAAAACGATCACTTCTATTTCTCAGCTGGATTAATAGTGTACACACACACACACACACACACACAGAGATGCACAAAAAGAGACTTAAAAAGTCATAAGGGAAAATGACATAAACCCTATTTTTATAACAAAAGAATACAGAATATAATCTCTTCTCATAAAGTTATCCCCTCTGGTCTGTATGCTTGTGTAAGACTATGAAGAAATAATTCAAATAGCAGCATGGTATTCACACACCCTAAAACATATTCAAATATGAAATTGATTCATAAATATGACTGCATGAGAGGTCCAAGGTCTGAAAAATCTACCTGCTGTGAAAAATTAAGATAGAACAGTCAATTTTATTTCTGCAATAGTATGTAATGAAACAACTCTTATGGTACTCTGAAACTAGATACATTTAGAACTACACAAATTTTTGGGAACAAAGAAAGGTGTTTCCAAGGGTAACAAAACACACACACACACAAAAGATACAAAACACTTAATTGAAAAATAATAACGTGTAAATATCTAAAATTAATGTTCATTTCAAAGATGGGAAGGGAAGGGAAGGGAAGGGAAGGGAAGGGAAGGGAAGGGAAGGGAAGGGAAGGGAAGGGAAGGGAAGGGAAGGGAAGGGAAGGGAAGGAGTAATTCTAATAGTTGGATTCTCATTACCATCATGGCAATTAATCTGAAAGCTTGGAGTTGGATAGGTTCCTTATATCTCATATGCTTTAAACAGAAGTTAATTTTACATAGTGAGAAATCATGAACAGTTGTGGTCAGTAATATATAGAATATTACCTGGCACAATCAGCAGCGATTGCTTCTTGATTTATAATCTATCATGAAGAAAGGATGATGTGTTCTGCCCTCCTCACATCTTAGTACTTCATCCACATTTTCTAGTCATCTTGTCTATTTGTACTCACTTGGAATATTTCTTGATTACTCACAACTCTCAACCCCAAATATGAAAAGCTAACTGGAAAAAAAAAATAAACTGAAAAAGCATCCCAGTCTGTCCTCAAGCTGATTTTTTTTTATTGGCACACAGTAAGAAGGGATGGGCTGCAAACAGAAAATAATCCACCAGCATTTCGTTGCTTTGTGTGCTAAGTTAGAAAGGTGAACAATATTGAGACTCTCCAGCTAGGGGCTTCTGAAATGAAAATCAATAGTAGTGTCAAGTGTCACTGAGTGACTACAATGACCATGATTGTCCACATGATTTCCATCAGCCTTCATGAGTAATATTGATACATGACTTTGGATTTCTTTTTTATTGTGTTGTTGTTTGCTGCAAAAAGATAAGGATGATCCTAGCACTTATAACACACTGGATGGTTCAGTGGAAGCCTGAGGCAGCTGAAGCCCTATCAGCCACAAAACTCTGTAATCCTCTTTGTGTTGCATTTTGCTGTAACATCAATTTTATAAATATTACAGCCAGCAGTTTACCTTGCATCTATGGATTTTGCAAGACTAAGAGCAAATAAAAATGCTATCAAAACTTTAATCCTTTTTTTTTTTTAAGTTAATTTTTATTTATTCTGTAGCCAGTTTTGTGCTGATACTGGAGTTACAGAAAATGTAAAGTAAAGGAGTTGAGTGAGTTGAGATCTCTCTGTTATAGGCAGGTTTGTGTGCACTTTAGTGTTCTGGTTTGAACAGAAAATATACTTCATAAGTACTTTTATTTGTAAATAAATTATAGAAATATACAGTAAACTGATAAAAGGTAAGAAATTAAATTCTATATTATAGTAAAAACATCACTGTATGAGACTTTGGTAGCCTTTCAGAGGCTTCCTTGCTTTCAGCCCCTGGTGAGCAACACTTTTTGTGACTAGACAAAAAGTCTTAATCAGAATTATTTTTTACAGTCTAAAAGTTAAAACTACTACTAGTACAGGATAGGGTAGGACAGTTCAATATATCCAAGTAATTATATTAAAGCAATTATGTTAAAGCTAGCAAAAAGAAATAATTATTAAGTAGCAATTGATGTAACTCATCCACACCAACTCTTGTGGGCAGGTCTCTTTCTCTCAGCCTCCAGGAGTAACCTTGTTGGGTGTCTCCTTACTCAAGTGACCAATCTTCACACGTTTCAAGGAGGAATATGTTCTAAGAACCTCCCCATATGAAGTGGGCTGGACTTAAATAGTATAAAGTGGTTGACTGCCAATCATGTCTCCAGGTCAGCTTAGCACCTTATCTGTCAAGTCTTTGCTTCACTATCAGGATGTTGATCTGGGATTGCTGAGTTTTGGCATAATTCAACACCAAAACCTACATGTAGTGTCTCCTTTCAGCCCATCACTGACAGTTTTGCAAACAGGACATTTTCCAGCTTATTGCCTTCCCACCCAAAGTACCAGGGGACTGTCACCCTGTAGTATTTGCTGGGTCCCCAGGACGAAGGAGGAATTGAGACTCTGACTCCATGTTCTCAGAAGGCTAATTTATTATTATATTATATTATATTATATTATATTATATTATATTATATTATATTATATTATATTATATTATATTATATTATATTATATTATATTATAGAATGCTATACTAAAACTATACTAAAGAATAGAGAAAGGATGCCTACAGAAGACTTAACAAGATATGCATGAAAAACTCGTGACTGCTTCCAGAGTCCCAGCACAGCTGGACCATGATTGGTCATTAAGTAAAAATAATTCACATGTTGGATAAACAATCTCCAAACCACACTCCAAAGCAGCAAACACAGGAGAAGAAACTGAGATAATATGTTTTCATTTTTATCTGAGGCTTCTCACCTTCCCAGGAGAAGAAATCCTGGAGAAGGGATTTTTCAGAAAATATGACAGTGACATCACCCAACACCCTGGACAGTGCAAAATGCTCTGTTTATCCACCTGGTTTGCAGCAGTCCTGCTCACTAGAGTTCCTTAGGGCTCCTTTGTGGCTGTGGATGTGGGCACGTTAATATAATGTGAGAAAGCACATTTTGCTTCTTCCTGGGAGTAAGACAGAAAAGTCAAAGTAGTCTTCAAGTTGAAGGGCAAAGAATATCACAAGGCAATTTTCTAAAAGCAGATCTGAAAAAAGCACATTAACTTGCCCTCTGTATATTTTCTGGCTAACTACCAGTAGTTAGCTACTTAAGCTCACTTCAAAGCATCTCAAAGAAAACATGGGGAAAAATGAAATTTTGAGGATGTCTTATTGTCTTCAACATGCTTAATTAAAAATTGAGGAAGCCATACTGTGATATGTTCTATGATGCAAGACTGAAGTCAAAATTAAACTATGTAAACCAGTATGTGAATTAGAGAGAAGTAGATAAATATACAGAGATCTAGAAATAATCTAGAGAAATGAAGTTTACACAGATGGCATAGAATAGATCTAGAGTCATACAATTTTTATAGTCAGTTGCAAAAACATTAGGATCACTGTGCAACCCTGAAAGTGGAACAAATATTTAATATAGCATTCTATTCCATGACAAAAAAAGTTACTTTCTTTCAATGACACAATAACTAAAGACTACTTGCTGTTGAACAGGAAGACAAAAGTCTAACTTTTGTTCTTTGGTCAAGTATGTTAATATCTGAATTTTTTGTCAAACCCAGTAGTTGTGTTCACTTTTGTGACTGGTAAATGTATCAGTTGCTCTCCCTTTCCCCAGGTATACATATTTCTTTCTCAGTACTCTGAGAATATATTTTTTCTCTCAGAATCTGTATGCTTCTTCCAAACTCATATGAAATTTAATGAGAATTTTTGCAAAAGCTTTAGGAATCTTGTCCCGTGTAATAGGTGTGTTGGGAATTTCTAAAAAGAAAACATTCAACAGATTTCAACAGAATTTCAACAGTTCAACAGATTTCATTCACATGTCAACAAAAATTTAAGCCTGCAGGTAGGACTAAGGCATTAAATATAATTATTTGTTGGTCTACAGATATGAGTAATTCCAAAATACAATAAAATTTCATTAAAAGTCAATATCATCCAAAAGTAAAATAATAACATGAATAACTTGAGTAATATATTCTTGTTGTAGCAATGCAATTATACACATGTGACAGAGTTTAAAAAATCTTTGAAGACTAAATTTGAAGCCATATCCTCATTAGTTGCATATTTTCCAGAAAAGTCTTGATAAAACTGTCAAGGTTTTAAGTAAAATCCTGGATACAAATTTCAAATGTTAAATTCTATTCTTTGCACTAGAGAACTTATACTGATTTCAAATGGAGTTGCCACTTCGCTTTGAACATATATTATTTTATTACATGTTCAGTGATATCCATTAGGAAACAAAAACAATTTAAATTGGTCAACAACAATTATGTGAGTATGTAGATAAGATTTATTTCTACACATAGAGAATATTTACATAAAAGTTGCTGCTGATGTTTTACACATTTGGTTTATGTGCTCATTTTAAAATATAATAAGTGCAAATTTAAGAAAATAAAAGGAAAACCATGTTTAATAAAATATAGACCTCTAGGAAATTTTATTTTCTAGCATTAAGTACTTGAGATTTTAAACTCTTTTTTTTTATTACAGTCCCAGACATGTCTAATTAAACAAAAAACTTTATTAGAATGTTTTGCTTTTGTTTGACTTTTGCCTTTGAGCTATATTAGTATTACAGAATAAAGTACACTCAAAAATAGTCAATACTGTGACTATTCATTGCTACAGGTCCCTACATCTTCTGGAAATTATTCCTTAGGGATGCAGTGTTATTCCCTGTCAATATGGTATGTACAGATACTGGATTAAAACTAGTTTAATTCTTACAGATTTTGCTAAAGGCTTCATTCCACATCATTGAATATGTGTTTAATTTATCGTAAGAGATTTTATACTGGCAAATTTGGTGGCATTTCTACTTTCAAGACTTTGAGTGATGCAATTTCCTCTTTTCTAACCCACAGGTGAATCTAACATAATTTGACTCCATACAGAAAGAGACTTCATTTTGAAGCAATAAATTAGAAAATCAAGAAGATTATCTAAACAATTTCCAGCTAAAAACTGCAGCTATTAATTGGGTTAGCAAACTAATCCAGAACTAATTTACAGCATTCAGAGCTCTTGTATTCATTTGATCGATATCAAAAGACACAGTTAATATCAGCAGGAATAACGGGACCAACAGGCAGTAAAACTTGTGAGATTGTGTGAATTCTGTGCTAGGAAAAAAAAAACCCAAACAAACAGCTCTTTTCACCTCTGTGGTTGCTGATCAATAAAAGTTAATGTCCTGGTGCTGCATTCACTACAAAGCTTTTCAGAGAGATAGCTCTTTACAGCTCTTCAAGGACATTTCATGGCAGTCTAAATACTTATTTAATCCTATTTAATTTGCCACGGCTCAGAGTTGAGAGTAGCACTTGCATTGACAGTGTTAGCAGAAGGGAGCGTCAGTCTACATACCATGAAACACCTTTTTGGAGAATGGTGATGGCTTCAGTAAGAAGCTTTCTTGTTAACATCTGATCGGATGAAAACACATGCAGCACATCTTGTGTTACAGTCTGGAGAAGAATATTTGCAGTCTTTTCTTTCTGTTTTTTAAATTTTAGTGGGAAAGAACTGTAGAGTTTCTTGATTTGGTTTTAATAGTTTCTTAGTATTTAATAGTTTAATAGTTTAGTTACTACTAAACTATTAGGACCAGCTAAAGTACTAGCTTAGTACTTTAATAGTTTAAAAGTTTCTTTTATTTGGTTTTTAAAATTTGATCGCACAGTGAGTTGGAAGACAGAAACCCTGCAGGAAGTGATGCTCTGAGAACTTTCATTTCCTCTTCAGGTTCATTGCTGGATGTGAAAAAGGGCTTTGAGCCCTGTTAAGATTACTTTTACCATTAAACTGAGAGCTCCTTAGGACCAATTACAGGGAATATCCATCTTCATTAAGTATCCCCATATTCTAAATATGGTGGGTCTAGGTTACATGTGCCTTTTTGATGAGGATCAGGGCTTTGAGCCTGTTTGAAGTCTTTAAGTAAGTAAATAAAATTTATGTCAAGGAGTACTTTATATCCTTAAGTATTTTAAATCAATACACATATTTTTATATCTACAAATATTGCGTGTCAAAGTAATGAAACAAATTACATAAAACTTCATCAGATATGATCAAGGTACAAATGCTTGCGACAGCAGGTTTAAGTGACTTCTCCTGATTCAGAGCATATAATTTCATGAGCAGATGATGCCATAAATACTACTGAAGTTTAACTGGAGTGTGACAAAGATATGCAGACAGCTACTCTGGAACTTTAAGATGCACCTTGTCCCCTAAGCTCTTTTTCCCTGCAGATCTTTCAGGTCTTACATTATCTGCTTACTTCATGGACAGGTTCTCTTTCATCTCTCACCTTTCTGCTCTCATCCCCTCCATGTCTCCTCCCACTCTGGTGGCCAGATCACACTTTCCTCAATATAGTTCTCCATTACTGAATGAAAAAATGAATAAAAGCAAATACATTGACAGATGTTCTTCTTCCTTATTTTTATTTTATTTGGAAAGCAAAAAACCTCACCAACAGAAGGCCTTCTTGTAGAGGCAACAAGGCATTTAGGTATGAAGGACATTGATTTAAGGGTTTTTTTGACTGGGAATGTGCTTATCAAGGGGTTTCTTGGTTTTGGCTTTTGTGAAACAGGAGCCATCATTAATATCACAGTTACTTATTTTTCATATAACTGACAAATTAAAATGTTGCAAAAATATCTTCATTTTGACCCAAAGCAAATTACAGGAGGTAGTCAGATATTTTACACCATATTTTCCATAAACTTACTAACTCAGAAGAGCAGTGTGGGTTTTTTTTTCTTTTTCAGTACTTAAGGTCCACTAGAGGTTGACCAAATCATGAGCAGAATTCAGATGCTGATAAACCCAATTCAATATGGACAATTTTTCAATGTGCCAGCAATCAGACAGTTGCCAGAAACTAAGACAAGATATACATTCCCCAATCCATGAGAGTTAGATCCTACTAAACATTAATATTTTATCACATAATACTTTTCACATAAAATACCAGCTTAAAAATTAGTTGTTCTGCAAGATTCCTCCTTGAAATTTGTTGATGTTTCAATTTCATTTTTGGAGCAGAATGGAACCTCTTTTTTGATTTAAATCTGATTCTTCATTTTCAAACAAAGAAGTGCTTCTCTTGACATAGGTGATAGGAAGTGACCAAATATTCATAATACAAAGCAATAAAAATGTATACATACTGACAGTATGGCAATAAGCACATTTCAGGTATTTGCAAGGAAATTACTAATGGGCTACTTTAATAAATTAGTTTAATAAAAATGTCCTTGGTTAGATTTCACTGTTTACATCAGAAAAAACCCACAAGTTTTAAAATCCTTCCTCAATCACTTTTCCATATTTCTAATGACAATAGCATTATTAACTTTTAAATTTATAGACTAAAATTATATTATTTCTCTTGGAAAATTAAACCAGTATAATTATATAATTATAAATTATAATTATTATAGCCCCTTGAAAGCATAAAGAATAAATAGGATCCATATGATATCCTATTACTGTATTTTGGGAAGACAAAAACTGAAACTTACAATTGTTTGTTGTAAACACGTTAAAACACAGTTTCCATCCTTTCTAACTTATCTCTCTTTTAATGACTGCTTTATCTCACCCATCCCATGAAAATGCAATAGTAGCCAGTTTATACAGTGACAAAAAACCCCAAGGTTTTGCATTGAAGTTTCTAGCCTAAATTGTCATTGACTGGAAGTGAAAACTATTGTTTTCTTGAACATGATTGTCAGTAACAAAATAATTGTACAAGCAAATAAATGTGCTTCCTACAATGTGGATTTTTTTTTAATTTTTTTTGAATATAATAGGTCGCTTTTTGGACTTTAAATTCCATTGCAACTGTTATGGTGCCAGAAGCAAAAGGAAACTGACTCTTAAAGCAATTTGGGTGGTGGCAGACTTAGAAATCTAACCAGCAATATCTCCTTATTCTACTACTAAATCCTGATAGAAGTGATAGTGGAAGCAGTATATTTAATTTTAAAGAAAGTTAAAGTATGTTTTTTCTCCTACATTTAAGCCATGGCCCATCCCAAGCATTGTGAATGGGATCTCTGACAGCAAGTTGCAGGGTGAAGAAGCAAGACAGAGAAAGCAGGAGGCAGACTAAAATAAACTATAAAATAAACAGGGTATCACATATAATTCTCAGTCATACAGAAAATTAATGGGTTTCTATTTTTAACGTGATTGCCAAAAAACAAAATCACACAGAGAAAACTGCAGGCCTTTCCTCCACATCCATATTTATGCAGATTTCCACCACGCATCCTCTGGATGCTTCAGGATATAGATGTGATGCCAGTTGTTGCTGTCATTGTCAACTTTCTCTCTTTCACAGAGGATGACAGAAGACATTTAGAAGACTCTACATTTCATAAAATCACAAGTATACCACAGAGTTTTTAAAAAAGGCAGATATTTTTTCTAAGGTAGCTCCATCAATCTAAACACTGCTTTTGCAAAGATTGTAGGTTACTTTCTAATGTGGAGAAAAAAATAAAAGCAATTTTATCCAAATCTTGTCTAACTGAGCAAATCAAAGGTACTGTTTTTGGGAGATTATGTTCTCTCTTCTTTTCAATGTTTTATCTTTATGCCTGACCTTCAATACATTTTGAAACATCTGTACATGGCAGGTAAAACAGAACAGGCTTCTGGCATAAACCAGTTTCATGACAACTTTAAGCCTCGGTTAAAATCACTTCTCAAATGTTAGAACAAAAAGAAAAAAAATACAACCAAACAAAACATTTAAAAGTACAGAAAAGATTGCTGGGATTCAGTGGTCACATCAGCCTTCCACCTGTGCTGGGCTTCCTCCCACTTTGTGTTAATCCAGCTAGTGGTTAAAAGGACAAAAGCATATTTTTGGTAAGGGCCAGAGACTTTGAACAATAAGTCAGAACACTTACCAAAATTAGAGGAGCGATAAATGATGAGCTGTGGAAAAATAGAGAGGCTGAACATAAACCGTACTTGACGGGGAGTTATAGTCATTGTGTTCATGACTTCAGTGCAATTTTGCAAGTGATAAAAGGAAATAGTTCTGGCATGATTGAAATTACAAGAACATCTGCCACAAAGAAACAAAACAAAACAAAAACACCCAACAAGACCTTCAAACATGTCTTTTTTTAGAAGACTGTAGTTAAGTTACTGAATAGGACTTGATCGGTACATAGACTTTGTGCTATTCATTGCAGATGTAAGCCTAAGTCATAATTAGCCATTCATAAATTTAGATTTATACATACTAGTTTAGTCATTCCTGCTAATCCATAGCTGGATTTGGAATTCAGGTGGCAAACAGCACACTGTGCCAGCTTTGGCATTGTGCAGCTAGGTTCTCTTTCAGAATGGCATATTAGTTTTTTGCATGTATTAACACCAACCAGCTTCTTTAAAATTATTTTAATTTTAAATAATATTTTGTGGGTAAATATATTGGTTAAATATCTTCAGATGAACCCCCAGCAGAATGACTTCTTATGAATAGTGTGCTAGATCATAGAATGATAATTCTATGACCTGGGCTGGAAGGAACCTCAAAGATTGTCTTGTTCCGACTCCCTACCATGGACAGTGACAACTTCCACTAGACCAGGTTGCTCCAAGCCCCATCCAGCCTGGCCTTGAGCATTTCCAGGGATGGGGCATGCACAGCTTCTCTGGGCAACCTGTGCCAGGGCCCCACCACCCTCACAGGGAAGAATTTTTTTCCTAATATCTGATGTAAACCTTGGCTGTGTCAGTTTGAAGTCATTCCCCCTTGTCCTGTCACTACATGCTCTTGTAAATTCATTTTGCATATGCAGTATAGAAAGTTAATGTACGTAGAAAATGCTTTACATATTCATTTCTTTTACTTGGGACACCATAGATATTGTGCATTTTTCTGCATTCTTTAATAAAAAAATATCAGAAATGGTGATGAACATATTCCAGGTCTTTGACTTAGTTTTAAATCTCTCAAAAAAATACATACATATATATATATATAAAAATACATATATATATATATATATATATACAAGTTAAAATTAATGCAAAGAAAATCTGCAAATAATTTATTTTCATATAAAAATTGTAAAAAATTTCTTACAAACCTACATATAGGGTTGGAAAGTATTAAAGATAACAAGCCTTGGCACAGATACTAAATGACTGCCTGGAGTTAACACCTTTGAATTGGAAACAAGACTCAGATAACTGAGTTTTGGCATTCTAAGCGAAGATAATGCAGCAGAAGGAGAAAAGGAGAGCCTAGACATAATACTGCAAAGTTAATTTGTTGGGTTTTTTTGGGGGGAGATGGGGAGGTGGGGGAAAGAAAAGAGCATAGAACCAAAGATGCCAAAGAAATTTTGCTTTACATGTGTGTGAGAATTTGAACAATTACAGACAGGAAAACAAGACCAAGGAAAATAAAGAAAAATACAGAAAAATACAAAAAAGTACAACAAAATTTTAGAAATGTTACTATTCCAGATCATTACAAATGGATTTTTAATTGTCCTCTTTTTCTAGAAATATAAAATTTTGTTTATAGAACCAATCTAAATGTCAATGATTCATGTAATAGTATGCTACATAATATATTATTAGACAAACAGTAGAAAACAGGAATTAGTAAGAAGTTGGAGAAGATGCCAGCAAAAAGTGCCAGCAAGTTTGATTGGAGAGCTCTGATAAAAGATAGAAATTTTTAGTACTTTCCCAAGAAACTTCCTTGATCTATTTGACATTGTGTTTAGTGTCTTTGGCCAAAAAAAAAAAAAAAAAACAAACAAAAAAGCATGCAGAATATGTGTATCAACACACACAGGTGTGTTGTTTTTCTATTTGGTCTCTCCCATCTCCTGCCCAGAGGGAGAATTTGCCATTAGGAAACACAATAAATACCCTGATACCCTGCAGGATCAAAGTTGAAACTTAAATCCCATATTTGGGGACACTGAGTCCTGGAGTAACAGCAATGCAGTAGTGTGTAAACTGCCTGGGTGTGTATTTATGCACTCAAACTAATAACAAGAATTTCTAATCAATGGTGAACACTCGTCATGTAGAAATGACAGATGATGGAGATTTAATATACTGCTTCATCCCAAAATTAATATAAAATACAAATGTATTGCAATAACACATAGGTGAATTTAATCTTATAATTCATCAGAAGATAATTTTTTAGTTCAAAATCTTTAGAGTGAGAATTAGACAATTTTCTTAAATATATGGGCTTCTGAGTCTATATTACAGGAAGAAAACACAGGCAGATAAATAATCTGATTTTTTTTTTTTTTAAGGAAAATACTGCTTCTTAACCAAAAGAAAAAAAATCAGGCTGCCTTATAAAGGGCTCATTAGCTAGCACATTACTTGGTAGCCATTGTCAGGTGGGCTCAGCTGTCCCTGGTGTGTCCCTTCCCAGCTACCTTTTCATCCCCAGCCTACTCCCTGGTGGGGTGGGATGAGGAGCAGAAAAGGTGTTGGCTCTCTACAAGTTATAACAAAAACATCCTCTGATTATCAGCACTGCTTTCAGCACAAATCCAAAAGGCAGCCCAAAAACTAGCTACTGTGATTAAAATTAACTGTATCCCAGCAAATACCAGCACAAAAAAGCCAGCTTTTTTTTTTTCTTTTGGCTTTCTAAAGTGTGATAAATTAAGAGGTAGCAACAGAGTAGGATTAATGAAAATCTAAAACAAAAAAAAAAAAAAACAACTCTTTTTTTTTTCTTTTCTTAAGAAGGCAAAAAAAGATAGAAAAAGACACAGCTTTTAAGACTCCATCATGTTTCACATATATGGTACCCCATATTGGTCATTTATATATTCTGTGATAGGTAGGCAAAACAATATAATGCTCACCAGCAATCCTTGCATGAAATAGCTGATTTGAAAGCTTTTAGAGCAGACTAAAATGGTATGATGGCCACAGCTGAGTTGCTGCATCAAATAATTGCTTGTCTAGCTGGAAATATGGGGTTTGAATTAATTTTGTCTTACCTTTTAGTCATTTGGACTTCATCCAATGAAATATCTGTGCAAGACCAAAGTGTTTTCAACTTTAAATGGCACGAGTGGGAGCCCAGGGATCACAGTTAACCTTGATGTCCTGCTAATCAGAGTAAAAATGGTGGGTGCCAAACCATTTCACCTATCCCATTGTAATAAAGGAGACAATTGCAATTTTGGAATTGCACAAACAATATCAATTTCACTGGTGAGAGTGTTGTTCTGTCACCTTTCTATCTGGGATTATTTGACCACCTCTCAATAAAAAACACTTTGGTTTTGTGCAGTCTAACTTCCCATCACATCATGCAGCCTTGAGCAGATTGTCTTTGAGAGGCTTTCAGTTTACTAGGTTTCCATGGTAATCAAGTTATAATCTCCTAAAATAATGTATGAGTTTTGTCTTAAATATCTGATTTCCATAAAGCTACTTTCATTACCATTAATTAAGTTACAGTCTTTTAATACTTTACCAATTATATTTCTTATCAACTTTGTCCAGAATTTGTTTCATGCTAACTAGCTTAAATATTGCTTAAATCATCTTACATTTGTTTTGAAATATGAGGATTAACTTTTTCTGCACAGTTGGAGTATTTCCAATGATTTTAAACATATCTATAGATGCAATCTGTGCCACAGAGCATGTTTGGGCTGGTTTTATAAATCATTTCAGGTCAAGATGGGGGCACTTCTTTAATTTCATCATTAAGTTACTGTTTAATATCTTTATAGATAGTTACAAATTAATCTGTTTTCATAACAAAACACTAAAATTTGTTATTAAACAGATTTTTCTGAGATGTTAATTGGAAGGAAGGAGTGTTAAGTTGCACTATATTTTGCAACAGTTAGAAAAAGCATAACAGCACACTGCAAAGCCATAGCTCAAGAGAAGAGTGATAAAGTTACATTTCAGAAAGAGAGGGGCTTCTCTTCCAAGTGAAATCAAGCATTATGACAGTTTTGTCACTTGAAGTTGTCTGTCTGCGTGAGCAAAAGACAGGGGCTCTGGAAAATGTAGGGGAAGCAAAATAAAAATTCTGAGCAGACTACAGATTTCTACCACTTATATTGCTCTTAGAGAAATATTCTGTATAATGTCAAAAAATTGAACTGACCAAAATTTTAATCTTATCTTAAAGCAGGGTGAAAAACAATAGGAAAAGAAATAAAATCATCAGAAATTTCTTCTTTAAAAGGAAGATTTATACTTATTTGGTTGGTTCCAATTTTCTGTATTCTGATATTTTTTTCTGCCCTAACTAAAATCAGCCTCAAATTATAGCCATAATATTTTAAAACCAAATTTAAATAATTTCTTTATGCCTGTATACCTCTATTCTAAACTCCTAGGCTACATATAAATGTCAAAAGTTTTTGATATTAGAAATTTTAGTCTAGGTTTTATGTATTACAAATAGTATTATTTCATAATTTTTCTGTCAACCAAAAATAATAAATATATATGTATACATACCTGTGTACATATATAAATGGTTATTTTTTTCAAAACAAGTAGAAAAGAATTGGCCTTTTACATAATAATTTGTTCTGAGACTATTGTATTTGAGAAGGAGGAGATATAATAAATTTAGCAAAGATATATGCTGGAAAATAAGTTAAGGGAAAAAAAAAAGCAACAAAAAAAAAATCTACGTCCCCCATGTCCCCATAACAATTTTCATAATAGATAAAGAATTAGAAAATCTATATAAATTCCCTCTTAATGCCTCTGCTACTTAGATGTTGCAAACCAATGATGCTCCACTGAAAATACTTCAGCATCCAGCCCAGAAGTAGAGAAAATTTTCTGACTTTCTTGGAGTTCTTTTTGCCTACTTGCTGCTTGTTCAGATTTATAAGCAAAATTTGGGGATATATTGCACAGAATCCTGAGAGTTGGCCACTTGTATTATAGAGCTCTGATTTCGAGTGACTGAATATGATTTCCATCACTGAATGCTTTCTGGCTTATGAACACTATGTTAAAATTTATATCACTTTGGAGTTCCAGTGGGAAAACTGTCACAGGTAATGCTAAGTGTGGACTGTAAATTGATGGATTTTGCACTTTCATCACATTAGCAATATTTCTGCGAGCATTTATCTTGCTGACAGTGACTTTGACAGTTAGAGACCCACTGTTGCACTTTCATTAAAACATCAAGCTGTTTTTCCTACCTGGTGGTCTGGAGAAGCTGTGCATGTCTGCCTTGTAAATTAAGACTCTGTAGAGAAAGTAACCTTGAGACTTCCCTGCCTTGCAGGCCCTCTCTCACTGCCTGCTGGAGGGGACAGTCATTTTTCTTAGTGCCAATGAGGGGTGTCTGCTTTTCCTCTTAGACTTTGGAATTTCTCTTTCAAATCAAGTGAAATCTTAGAAGAAAAAAGATTCCCGTCAACAGCATCAATGCAGCATCTTTTTATGTTGTAATGATGGCACTTTTTGTGTTGTAATGGATGTGATTGTTTGTTCACAACAGAACAAACAATCACATCCATTCTTTCAAGTTAAAGATTTAGGAGAACATGCTATGATAATCTAAAGAGGACTTGAAACTATTTGCTGTGTTTTGCCTTCTTTTTTGATGCAAATACTAAACAATATCACCACTACATTTCAATCACCATCTTGATTATTTCTTCTCCCCAGCAAAAATCCGTGTCTTACTCATTTTCACCTGCCAAATTTAGAAAAATATATTGGCAATCTAAAACGCTATGAGCCCAAGTTTCATTTCTTTTAATAAAATTAGTTAAAGATAAATCTTTCAATGCTTGAGGAAAAAAATCTTAGCATCATATACACTTTTTCAAACTACAGCTAACAGATTATTCTTTTCAAAAATACATTTTTAAGGGACCAGGTTGTGAATGCTTCTGTAAATTATCAGATTATTATGAGCAGGATTTTAAAAGAAAAAGTCTTGTGAAATTAACTCAAGGGGCTTCCAGTTGACAGTATGCAATAAAATAGGTCTTGTGCATATTTTTCCTAGATGTCACAGTTCATTCTGCTACATGAGTTCATTGTTATAGAAAATTATCCATATCTGTTCAAGTGAGCCTGAAAACTTTATTTTTTTTTCATTGAACTTTGCAACTATTCGTCCATTAAAATATCAGGATGCAAAAGCATTAGTCAGTTGTGCATTTCCTGATTTCTTTTAGAAATTCACATGTACTAAGAATATAAGACCTGTCTGAATCATTCTCATTTTCTTTTGTTACAAAAGTGATAAACATCGGTGTCAGCAATGAAAATCCTTTCCTTTCCACTGGATGCTGCAGTTGGACATTGACCAAAACTCTACAAAATTATTTTTAAAATTAAAAAAAAAAGGAATATGGCAAAAAATAGAAGGAAAAAAAATACATTAAAAGAATCCATAAAGTTTTGCTCAGCTGTCATCCACAACATTTACTCTGAGACAGACATGACATGAAATTGAAACTCAGAACAAACTGGATTGAGAATTCTCTCCAGCTATAGAATAAGAAAAGTCTTCTGGAGAAAGAAGAAATAGAGAATAAAATATAGCAGATGTCTACGAATCAAGGGGCTATTAGCCAAAGAAAGGAATTAAAATGATTTGTCTGTTGTCACTAGCAGGATACAATTTGATACAATCTACTGCAGTCCATAGAAAGAGCATAGATGATTGAACAAAAGACAAAAGGGGAAAAAAAAAAAGAAAAAGCCATAATTAGCAGTTCATTGTTCTGCTCAATTGTAACATCTTTCAAATTAAGTATGTGTTTGAAATATGCAGATAACTAAATTCAAAGATGCTTACTTGGCTTAAAGTAGGGTTTAGAACTGAAGAAAGTATATTGCAGTCTTGTAATTTATCTGCTATTCTATCATGTTACAGAAGTTTAAGTGTATGAGAGTTTGTTTAAGATTTATATTAAATCATTCTATTAGGGGTTTATCATTTAGGTGTAGTGAATTGCTTTTTTTCCTTCTTTGTTTCAAAACTACAACTGTGGTCAGGGAAAGCAAAATAGCAACTAACTCATTTTGTTTATCCTTTAAATCATCTTTTTATTTTCCCAAGAATTTTACAGAAATATTGGATACATTTGTCACAGGACCTTGAAAAAAACAGGCATAGGCTCTTTCTTTGCTGTCATGACTTTGAAGCATTTTGCAGTTTTCTTATAATGTGTATTATCAGGAAGATCATAACTAAGAAATCAAAGCACTATTCAAAACATGAAGGCTTAGCTTTAAAAAAAAGGTTTCAGCAATATTTAATCTTTCTCTGTTTTTATAAGATATAAACAATTAAGAACTGGTGAGTTTTTCTATACTACTGAAGCCTATGCCAAAATTCCCATCTACTTCAGCAAGTACAGAATTGACCTCTGAGTTTCTTTACAAAGGAATTTTAATACAGAACTTCAAAATATTTTTTTCTGCCAGATGACTCAAATCTTCAGCCCTTTCTATCTGTGCTCAATGCCCAGGAAGCTGAGGGAAGCTTGGTCAGTTCCATTGGTTTAAAGTAATCACACCACCCTGATTCCAAACCCTTCTTGACAAAATCTCCCAACCATTTGAGGAGTCATTTAAATGCACTCCTTACAAACATAAACTGAAATGTTGTATTTCAGGTAGATAGATTAAGGCAAGAAAAAAACTGTAGAAAGTCTTTCCAATTAAATAAAATCTCTTTAGTCCTCAGAGAACTAGAGATGTACAATGACAGTTATGTAGCATATCTTTTAAACAGTAATTAAATGTAAAATTAAAATTATATCCTTAGTAAGATGGATCACTGGCGAAGTTGAACTGTTGCCTTTTCCTGTAAATCACATTCATTACAACTACAGTCTAAAATACACTTGGGGTTTTAAACCATTGGTATTTAAAAACAATTATGTTAATTTAGGTATGCAAATCAGTCTAATTACTCTTGCTTCCTATAGGTTTCTACATAATCAATGTGTTTTGTATCTTCCTGATGAGGTCAAGACTAGAATTTTCATTTTAAGGCAGGGGTTTGTGTCTGTTAGAATTGTTTAAGTATCTCTAACTTAAAGAACTTGTTATTTTCTTACAGCTCATACTGTAACAGTATATGCATTATTTTGCCCAATTATTGGAGTAAATTTATATACAATTTATCTTAGCATTGCTTCAAAAATATACTGACTGCTGATTTAACTTATTTTCTTCCATTAAAATATTGCGTAATAAAATATTTTCCTTGACTATAAAAATTGATCAATTGCCCTTATATAATAATGTGACTCACATTTTAGAACCATAGAATATGTATCTTTAGTATTCATATACACTGTGTTCCTTCAGACACTGACTTTTGGTAATGTTTGATATATTTCAACATATTTTTCCCTCCTACAGGTTCTGAAAGGGAACTCTCAGTCTAAACTGTTAAACATTTAGACTGAGAGTTTTTTAGTGATATCCACTAAGAAAAAAAAAAAAAAAATCAAAACCCTTATGAGCCCTGCTGACTTTTCATGTAACTTCATAGTTTTAAGAAACATTTGAAATTTATACATCGCATTAAGCATGCTCTCTGTGATATCACTGTTATAATTTCTGCTGTGGATTTAAAAATTCCTGGTAACAGCGCTTGTGTTTCAGATTACCTGAAACTTTCTGTTCCTTGGTCATATTGTGTTCTACATGAAGATCACCAGCTCATTTGACAGATTGCTCAGACATGTTTTCCAGTTTGGGTGTCTGGTCCGAGGGTAATTTTATATTAAGAATATAATTTTGTTCATACCAGTGAAACTCTGCACTAATGCTTCCCTAAGTCTAAGCATCAAAAAAAAAAAATCAAAAAGAAAGGAAAACTGCATAGGAGTTCGTCATCTTCTGAAGTTTTGCAGCTAAATCATCAAGAGAATTCTTCAGCACTAGGCTCTTCAGAGATGAAAAGGGTGGATGAGACTTGTTCTTCCCACTAGTTATGACATCTGACACAGGGAAGAGCAGAAAGCCATTCTCTTTGTGCTCTCAACAACTATCCTTCACCCATGTCTGGTGACCAGCTGTAAAAGAATTAGGGAACAGAAGGACTAAACAGAAACTTGGCAATACAGAAAGCTGAAAGTTGAACAGTGGGAATGTGAAGAGAGCAGTGACACAAACCAGGAAATGCAAGGAAACAAGAGTGGAAATGGGTGGGAGGGAAGAGAGGGGTATTGGGGAATCAGTAGGAAGCCCTGGTGGATGGATGGATATACAGAAGGACCAGAACCTTACATGAGAATTTGATAAATGCAGAATGGAGAAAAGACAAAAAGCAAAGGCAAAGGGAATATGGCTCAAAATGAGAAAAAACTGGGGCAAATTATTGTTTAAAGGAGAAGACAATAGCTATGAAAAACAGCAATAGAAGCAAAAAAACTTGGAAAAATTTTTTCCTGTATTTTGTGGGTTTGAATAAAAGCCTGAAATCCATAAGGTTGGACAGAATACTTAATTTCTTGAGCACTGTCCCTAAAAGATAGAATCAGAAAGGGCAACAATTTTGAATCCTTTATGGAGCACGATTTTACACTGATTTGCTTTTGTACCTAAACCACCTGTCAATCTCAGAACAATTTTCCTTTTTTCTATTTTCAACTCTTCTCCCATATATTTATAGAGAAAAAAACATTTATTTTGCGAGATTGCAGAGATAAGCAAATCAAGCATTTTCAATCATTTCCCATAAACCGATTTTTACATTCCCTCTAGCATTCTGTCTCAGATTTATTTATCTTGAAAAAAGATTGAGCTGAGGACTACATTAGATGCAAAAACTCTGTAGTTCCTTGAGGAAAGGCATGTGTACCTATATATCTATGCATGTGCCTGTATGTATATATAAAAAAGTAACACCTATATACTCTGGCATCTTGTGTGCCTTATTTCCAGATGCAATATGTCCCTGTCTCTGTGCACCACGATATAGCTTTACTGCAGTGCTCCCTGTACACTGCACTAAATTTGACAAGAAATGATTGTGAAGTAAGGAAGTGTGTGATCAGGTACTTGAGAAATAAGACACTGCATGAGTGAGTCACATTTCCTTCAGTTCAATTTCGCTTGTTTAGTTGCTGAGTATTTTTTTAATTCCAAAACCATGTTTTTTAAATGCACATTTTGTATTATTATATCCCCTATAAAAATTCAGGCCTGCTATTTTTATTCCTCTCCAAACTCTCTAATAATAACCTTGGAACGAAATCTGAAATGTAAGCTTATGTTTTTGACAGGACAAGAGGACATAGCCTCAAGTGGTGCCAAGGGAGGTTCAGCCTGCACATCAGGAGGAATGGAAAGGGTTGTCAAACATTGGAAGGGGCTGCCCTGGGAGGTGCTGGAGTCACCATCCCTGGAGGTTTTAAATAAACAACATGGAAGTGGCACTCAGTGCTCTGGTCTGGTTGAAAAGGTGGTGTTCAATCCATGGTGGTACTTGGTGATCCTGGATGTCTTTTCCAACCTTGATGATTCTATGTTGTGGATACAAAAAATAAGCTTAAAAATATTATGAGGAAAGTTAACCAGGTCCTCTTTTTATTTTGGTATGAGAGCATGGAGAAACCAAGCTCTGTTTAATGTACTTCTAAATCTGCCTTCATTTCTACAGTGAAATCTGCTTTCAATATCACGTTAATGATTTTGCATTCACATATAATATTAGTGGAAAAGAAACAATATTCTTGAGAAAAAAAAATTGCATTGCTATTCCTGTTAGATAATGTAGTCTGTCTACAAAATTTCCAACATGCTTTCAGTTCTAGATAATAAATACTCTTTCAAATGGAGGTTCTGTATATTTCCTAGCTCACTAGCAAAACGTAGAATATTAAATCTGTAATCAAATATATGAGGTGAAACATAGAGGTATCAGAGAAAATCACCTGCAAAGTTTTAGAGATTCTGGGCATTCTATACAAACATCGTGACTAAATTATATCGTTTATGCCTGAAAACAAACTCATTTGATGTGCCCTCCTCAGTGAGCATTTATGACACATTTTTTCATAAGTTCCATGTTAATTTTAAAAATTGTAGTTCTTTATAACACCATTATTAAGAGTGACATTAAGATAATATTTGAAAGATTCATATTCCCCCTTCAGAGTCAAGTACGTATGAGATTCGGAATAATTTGATTCTGATATTCTTAAGAAACCTAATTTTAACAAACTGTCATTAAAGAGAATGTGCTCTTATGTGTGATTCTAGTCTTCTCACAGATATGCAAATATCTTTACTTAGACCTTGAATAAAGCAGTTCCTTCTCTGAAGAAATGCAAGTCCAATAGGCATTGTGTAACTGCACATATTGTTGATGCCAGTCAGAAAGTTTCCTTTACTCAGATCTCTGGTAAAACATTCATTCTCTGACTTGAAATTCTCTAGTAATTTCTCACAGGCTCCATTAACTTAATCAAATTACCTTAAGTCATCCCCCAAGAATTGCAATTTAATATATAGCTTTTTAAAAATTGTATAGCCATTCCATTTTAGCCCATACTAATTTTTTTATTATTTAAGCCTTTTTTTTTTTAGAATAAGCAAGCTAAGGAAATCAGTTTACCTCTATGCAAAGGTGGTAAGACTAGAACTGATGCAATTCTAGCTTTCTTATTGAAAAGAGGAAAGTTCTAATAATGGGAGATAATATAAAAAATGCACATATTTGTTTTGCAAAGAGGTTTCAAAGCAACAGATATGATGTCCCATCCCTGGAAGTGTTCAAGGACAGGCTGGATGGGGCTCTGAGCAACCTGGTCTAGTGGAAGGTGTCCCATACATGGCAGGGGAGTTGGAAGGAGATAATTTTTATGATCCCTTTCAATCCAGGTCATTCTATAATTCTATGATTTAAATAAATTTGTGTTAAATACATTCATCATATTCTAGAGACATAATATTGACTATTAACTTGATTACAGACTTTGACATAAACTAAGACTATTAAAGTATTTTTAGTCTGGATGAAAGAAGCATTGCAACAAACAGGGACAATATACAGTCACAACTGGACAGTTGTGGGTCACAGAAATAATAAGTTTCTGTGCTATTTACCTTATGTTACTGAAATAAAAGTACTAAAAATTTTTAAGGTTGCAAATCAAAATACAAGAAATTAAATTTTTTTATGTTATTTGACAAGAACAATCAGATCATATGTTAAAATGTAATGTCTTTAAGTATTTATAGTAGAAAAGTTATGAAACACAACTGACTGTTATCCATTGTGTTTTGTTATTACTTAATATTGAAAATAAATGTGATGCATTGTGTTAACTACCCTTGCTTTTCATATTTAAATACTATTAATCTGAGGCAAAGACAGTCTTATTAGGAAAAGCAGGTTTTCTGGTTTCAGAAATGGATCTCTTAAGATGTACATAAAGACAGTTTTCCATTCTGATGGTGTACCTGAAATTGTCTGGTAAAAATGAGGTCATAGCAGAATAATAGCAACAGGTTAATAGTGAAAATGGTGTGTCTTCAACATTATTTATACATTATAATCTACAAGATTCTGATTCAGAGATATCTTCTTAAGAATACAAATTAAATAATTATTTATGTAAAAATAAAAACAAAAAAAAGTATTAATGTTTAAACTTACAAATAAAAATAGAACTCTAACTGACAATATTTTTTTTCTGTGTGAAGCATGAGGTAAAATAGCTATATGTTAAGTTATGGGAAAAATAAATTAACCCTGGTAGTCAAAATGAAATTCTTTTCCTGTAAGTAGTTAACAGGGGTCAGATTCAGTTATTCCAAATGCACATTGTACTTCTGCACATTTGTAATTTTCTACAGTGAACAAGAAATAGGTATTTACGAAAATTTCCATGATAAAAAAAGATATTATGCAAATGTAGCAGAACAGCTGCAACAAATTGCAGTAGGACACAGTGCAGATTATCTTTTACTTCTGTTCTTTTTCTTTTGAGTTCTATGTTAAATCTTGAACTCAGATGAGGAAGGATCCAGCAAGCCAGAAAAAAGAAACTACAATGCTGAGAGTTATATTCCACTGAGAAATTTCTAGAAAACAGAGCTCTGTAAAGCATGAGCTTTGCACTGCAACCTGATTCTGTTCTTTTAACACAAGTTTTCTCCTGGAAACTGTTGGCATAGCTGGATGGAACTGAATTCCAACGTGCATGGTTTGCCCTGTGGCTAAATGCTTATACATATTTGTGAGAGACAAAGACTCATAAATTTAACTAATGTCATTTAGAAAAGTCTTGCAAATAAACCTGCACTGATTTTCAGCAAACATTTGATGAAAGTTCCAAACTGTTTGCCATAGTGTGTATTCTCAGAAGACTTATAACCAGGAGCTTTAAGACCCCGTTGATACTCGTTGGTGGAAGAGATTGCAAGAGGTTCAAAAATGCTCTGTCAAAGCATACCTCGATATTGATTTATAAAACTGTAAAAGCTCCACAGGGGAAAATAGTGTGAGTTTACAGAAGTTCCACATGGATTAACCTAATGAACCTGAAGTAGTAAATATCAGACTTCTTTTTAATTCATTTTAGATTTTAGGGAGTAAAATTCTAGGTGGTTTTGAATTATTGATTTATATTTTCATAGGTCTTTGGAAGAATTTTCCAAGCACTGCAAAATCTCATACAACACACCACAGGAGTCTCGTCTTTAGGTATTCACATAAGCAAAACTCCTAAAATCTTCAGAGAGCTTGGAGTAAGCAGGATGTAAGGAAAACTAAAATAACTAGAAACACAAAAGCAGAGAAGGGAGATATTCAACCTTGAACTCTCATTTTCAGTATGTGAAATACTGAAACTTTTAAACTTCCATAATTTATAACTGTACTGAGAGCACAGTTCATCCCTCTTATGTTTCAGAAGTGTTTGGTGTTGGTGCTACAGTTATAGTGAAGTCCTACAAGTATCCAGCAAAGCTAAGGGAAACACAATGAGTGTGTGTTACCCATCTTCCAGTCTTGTAAAAGTAAATAAAGGTAGAGCCAGTTCACAATTTCAATTGAGAATCAAAATTTGTCAGGTCCTTTATATTGCACGTGTAACTTTTTTAATCAGTTAGTCACTGGGATGTAAAATGAAATAAGCAGAATCAATCCAAGTTTTTAATTATAAGAATCTGGAAAATGTCTCTTGAATAGGTTGATTTACAACTATAAATTGCTTTAAATAGTGTTGTCTCTGCATGGTTCAAGCAATAGAATCCTTCTCCAGAAATCCAGAAAAGCTTTGCTTTGAGATGTCCTATTATCAAAGAAGATGTGGGTCAAAAGCCTAAACCAAAAAACAACTTGGATTTCTGTTTCCAAAATTACTGGTTTCCTGTGCTGTAGTTGTGAATAAGCAGAAGTTCAGAACAAGGCAATGCAATTTTAAGCTTTTGGTATTGTTTCCAGTAGAAGCATTGTGATTGAATTTCCATGTTTAGAAATTCCTTGATCGCTACTGATGTTTTCCAGTGGCCTCTGATCTGGAAATGCATTTAGCAGTCTTGCTAAATTCCACTCATTTTTGGGGTTTATTTAGGCATAATTCTGTCATGACTCAAGTTTTACTGATATTCCTTTTTACTATTAACCACAAAGAATGAAAAAGACAGGAATGTTTTGTGGCAGTTTTCTAGTAAAAGCAGGAGAAAAACAAAGAAAAATTCAGTTACTGGCTCTGGCCCCAAAATTCCATGGGAAAAAATAGCCCCATATATAATATATTTAAATCTTTTACACCTGGAATGAATTTCTGGCTCTGTTTGAGTCAATAGTGAAGAAAATATGGTTTTTTTACAGGGCCCAGAATTTAACATTTTGTTTTTTAATTTTTAATAAATCCATTTACATGAATTAATTTCAGTCCTGTCTTGACTTTCAACTATGTGATACTTAGAACTGGATTCCACAGGATAAGGAAAAAACAAGATTTTGGTAAAATATTAGTAGTAAAAACTGTAAACCATTACCTTTATTCCTATTAAGAGCTTTTTAATGGCAAACACTCAGAGTGTTGAGGCCCTGGCACAGGTTGCCCAGAGAAGATGAGGATGCCCCATCCCTGAAAGTGTTCAAGACCAGGTTGGATGGGGCCCTCAGTAAGCTGGTCTAGTGAAAAGTCCATGACAGGGGGCTTGGAAATGGGTGATCTTCAAGGTCTCTTTCCACCTAACCCATCCTATGATTCTCTGAAACACAGCTGCAGTCTATTGATCAAGGCTGACAAGGCAGCAGAGCACAGATCATATCAGTGTCCATTTGTTCCTATATTCTGGCATTCTGAACATAGTATACATTTTAGGATATAAGTTATGGCTCTTGATGCGGAAAAAAAAATCTCCACTGCCTTTATTTGGAGGGTCAAGGAGAAATGTTAATGGAATAATTTAGTTGTGGTGTAATTTCTTGGATTTTAGAATCCATTCTATGAGATACATGGAGGTACCATTAAAAACATAAGAATCTCAGTAGGAAAAGCAACAAAACACAATTGAAACCCAATGTAATAAGCTATCCACAAGTAAACAAAAGTAATACTAACTAGAATTATTCTTCTGTCACATAAAATATTCAGTAAATAGCATAATCATTCACACCTTACAACATATAATCTGAACTGAGCCAATGGTAACAGATGACCCTTTGTTATTGTGGTTATTGGTTGCTTATTCCAAGTAACAAACATAATAAGAGGAAACAGCATCAAGTTGCACTGGGGAGGTTTAGATTGGATATTAGGAATGATTTCTGCATGAAAGGGTTGTCAAAAGCTAGAAAATTTGCTTAGGGATTTTGTATGTCCATAAAGGAATAAAGCAGGCCTACATATAGGCTACTTAATTAGAACATTATCCTCCCAGTGGATTAATTAGGATATAAGCTGGGGAAACAGAATAATGGAATATTTCCAAAGGGAGAAATGTCAATGCATTCTCTTTTAAAGTTGCATTGCCAAGTGGGGAAAGGAGAATAAACTCATCTGTGAGCATATATGACAAGATTGGGTTTGTATTTAACTTGTGTACTTGTTTTTGTTTACCACAATTGAAATTAATTACTTTCCTTCTGCTGTATCTGACCTGAATTCTTCTTCCTCTGAGAACAGGGAACAGCTTTATTTGTTTATTCCTGTAGTCTGTTTATCTTAAAGGGACTATGGCCTAAAACATTCACTTGTTTCTTTGTTTGAATTAGACAGAAGGAAAAAAACCTGTAAATGGTGTGCTGGTTTCAACAACCAAAGGGCAAATACGGTGTTCCAAGGCTCCACTCCCTGGTTTTGTAACCATAAGAGATGGCAATCTTTATAACTTCATTTTCTCTCTGGAATGTTTCTTCCATTTCTGTCCTCATGGTATTTTTTTTCCATGTTATAGGGATTCAATATTCCTAAACATAAAACATCTTCTTACACATTATGATACCTCAGTTTAATCAAACAGTTCTACTGGAAATCCATTCCAGCAGGAATAGGAAGTCACATTAGCTCACTGGTTACCTGTTTTCAGTGCATCTGTGATTCCTCCATTTTCCTAAGCAGCATACCCAGTTTTTTCATGAAAGGAAGAAATGTTTGGGAAAGAATGGTTAAAAATGGCCAGATTAATTTTCTGAAGGCTGAAGTAAGCATCAAAGCCTATTTCAGGTGAGATTAATTTAGTGACAGCTGTTATCCCTCTGCTTTGGTGCTCCATCTATGCCTGCAGGTCATGAGTAGTGAAGAGAAGCTACCCGAAGGTTTGTTCTAAGGAAGGCTTGATCTTGATCTAAACTGTAAATCAAGATTACTTGACATACACATCTACTGTCAATAGCATCACTGGATCACGACCCTTTCTTCCAAACCAGTTCAGGCCAAACATTTTGAGTCACAAAGACATGGGATGGTGACATGTCTTATTGCCACCTTGTCCTTGCAAAAGAGACTACCACTAGTCCTCATCTGAATTCTGTGCAAATACTGTCTTCATCTGCAAAAAATACATTTCCTGCATGATGTGTTGGGTAAATGTACTTCTGTTCATGATGCTTCTTCAATCTAACAGATTTGTAGGCATTTCTTCTAATTTTTTCTGTCGTAATCTGATGATCTCAGTGTTATTTGTAAATCTAGGTTTTTAAAATGTTGACTCTCTCATCCTCACCATGTAATCCTTATCTGGCAGCAGCTTACATTTTCTGGAGGACTGTTATGGATTTCCTTCTAAAGGAGCTGAAGTGGAAATATGCTGTAATCACTAAATGCAGATGTTTATGCTCACTCCAATTTACTGGTGAAACTGCACTGCTGCCAACAGGTAATAGTAGGCTGCTCATGTAACCATTTGCTGTCAAAAGTTCTGCTCTTTGCTTCCCTCTCTAAAGTGGCTGCTGACTCAGGTGCCTCTGAATGGCTGCTGACTTCTGCCATCCAATTTTATTTCCTCTTTTACTTGCTTTTGTGAACCTCAGCCTGAGAAATACTACATGAAAGCTTTAACAAGTACTATAGCTACAGCATGTGCCTCAACACAGCGCTGTCCTCTTGAGATTAAAGTGAAAATGAAAAGCATCAAAAAATATGAAGCATAAAAGAAAAATAGAGAAAGCGTGTACGTGCGAACAGAATAGACAAATGTCAAAAGGAAGAGAAAGAGCATCCCTCCTAGGAAATCTATCTGAATTTGCAGAAAGGAGAAAATGAAATAGCAATAATACTACGCTTTCCTGTTCAGCTATTTATTCAGATGAAAACAATGATATCTACATCATTCAGGGATCAAATGACGAGAGACAAAAGTTATGAATTAGGAAGCCAGAAGTCAGCTTTAAAATTGATTTTTAAAAGATTAAAGGCTTGTAAAAGCCTGACAATTCAATACAACTAGGATCTACATAATTTTTGAAAAAATTAAAGGATAGCTGTGGGAAGGAGAAATATTCTTAGTATACAGTTTTAAAAGTTACTTTGTATTTGGTATTTAACATAAACCTGGGCCACATAGTCCTTTTTTAGGAAAGCCTTACCCATGAAAAAGACCATTTAGAATGATGTACAATGAGTATCTAGTATTGCCTATTTCTTAAAGGAGAAACAAAGTCTCTGTATGGAAATGCGACCTTTCCATAAAACTTTCCTTTCAAAACTTTGAAACCGTACTTAAAAAAAAAGGCTTTAAAGGGATATAATTAAAATAATAATTAAAATAATAAAATGATAAGGTTACAATCTAACATTACCTACCAGAACTAGAAGTAAAGGTCTTTTTGCATTTTAATTTCAAGATTCTTGATAGAGATCAAAGTTTTTATTACATGTGTAAATATTTACTTATTAAAATCTTAATAAAACTGCCAAATCATGGTGCCAAAAGGAGAGTTAACAGGGCATTCCATACCTAAGGCTATATTTAATGTAAAAATTTAGAGGATGACACTCTGACCTGGAATATTAGCAATTTTCAACCAATTTCTAAAATGTCACTTGAAATATAATGTTTCTGATCAAATATTGGTGATAAGATAATTTACAAATACTTAGCTTCTGTATAAAGCCTTCCAAAATTTCTGCCTTTTTATCAGTGTTCCTCTATCTTGTGCCAATTAGAAACAAGACAAAGCCTATGGTTGTGTGGATTGGTTCGTGGCAGAGTTATGGGGGAAATAGAAAAAGGATATCTCTCAAAAAATTCACGCACTCCTTTCTTTTATGCAGGCAGGTCAGATTCTTTTAAAAGCAGAAGGATTGCTTTTGGGGAAGGAGTCATCTAGATGGATATAATTATGGGTTAGGAAAAAATGCCTTTTTTGAGCAATGGACAATTGATTTTTATACACAATGGCAAGGATGTAATAGCTTCGCAGAAGATTTCTACTGAATACTTAAAAGAGGAAAGTATTCTGAAAATTAGAAGTCTAGTTGAGGAAACAATATCTATTTTGATTTTAAGTGAAACCAGTATGTCTCATTAAATTATTGGAGTGATTTGAAGGTATTTTTACTGTAGTCACCAAACAATGTACTCGATGACACAAATAGTACATAGACTTTTCTGCCAACATTTGATAGAGTTTCACATTTGAAGCTAATATTCTGCAGGCTTCTGGAAAATACTTCTGGGATTTCTGTTATACAGACAGTAACTGATAACCAAATGAGTCTGTCCAGCCTTTTGGTTAATAATAAATAGTCACAGAATACAACACAGTACAGAGAGTTTCTTCTAAGAAATAAAAGTGAGGTAATTTTGCCCCTTTGCTAGAAATTATGGTTTTTATTGAGATTCAGGATAGGAAAGCCTGATACATAAAAAAAAACCCTATAAAATTATAGGGTAATGAGAACTTTAGGGTGAGGAAGTGTGTTCAATTGGAATCGTTTATGTGTATTGCAAACATCCCCTAAGGCTTACAGTGGATCTTTCACCCCTTTACTGGAATTAAAGCAGGCATGAATGAGAAAAGTATGAAAACAAAGCCAAGAGAACTCCAGGACTGAGTAGGAATGGATCCAATTGGCAGCATCACACTCCTCCCAGAGAGATCTGGGGACACTGGTGCTCACTCTAACATTCCCAAATCTTTGCTTGGGGATGGCTAAAACTGTCCAAAATCAGAGCCAGAATGGATTCAGAAGGGTGAGTGTAGCACCAGAAGACAAGAGGATAGGTATTCACAAGTTTATTGCATAAAAAATTAGGGATATTTTCACTGGCATCTGTCTGCATTGATCTAGAATGTAAATGTTGGAATTACTATAACTGGATATAAAAATCCTTATTTGAATATATTTTGAAGTATTACCCTAAGAAAGTCTTCGTAAATATGTATTTATACTTATGTATATATATACATACATACAAACATAAATTTATTTTAACATTTACATTTATCGGATTCATCTTTAAATAAAATACAGCTAATTTCCTTCCTTATCTGTACAAGATATGAGCATGACCTACACAATTATAAGTAGTTTTCTAAGGTACTCAAGCTAGAAAAGAAAATATTTATTATGTAAATAGTTTAAATTACCACATTGTTTGCTAGGATCACAGAAAACAACACAGATTTTCCACATTTATATTAGAAGTATATATTAGAGTGAGAAAACAGTATCAAAAGCTTCTAGTATGCCCTCTTCACAACATGATACAAAAACTCTAAGGAAGCTGTTGCTAAATTGTAATATCTGTACATAGATTGATTTGGCAGAGTTCCTTGGGAAGAAGGGGGAAGATAGATGTTTTGGTGGGGAAAAAGAAACCTGCTGATTTCCTGAGTAATTAGAATGTGAATGTGACAGTCCTCACGAAGCAGCATCTGTCACCAAGGCAATCTGATATTAAGTGGAAAAAATGAAACAGTAAGCAGCTCCTGATCAGTGTTCAGCCAGCCTAGGAGGAAAGGGGCCTAGGAATATTTCTGGGGGAGTGCTTTGTAGCTCAGTCATGTTCATGTTTTCCCTTATGGCACCACATTAGAATTTCTAAGAGGCAATGTCCCTGGGCTGGAAGGTTACACAGGTCCTCATTAACATCAGTTTTTTGGGATTCAGACCCTTTGCACTTCAGCAGAGCCATCCCTGCTGAATAAAAAGTTACTCCCTTTCTAGAAGGACATAGTAAGTAGAGCAATAATTATGAATAATATATAATATTAACAGTGCAAAATACTTATAAGATTACAGATTTACTAACATAGCAAACATGTTTTCACAAACTCCAGTTATAACAAATGGCAAAAATAGTTAAGGGGAAAACACTCTCAAAACCACAATGTATATTTACATATGTGTAAGTATATTGAAGGACTGGAAGGAGCAAGAGGACAAGGGCCAGATGAGAGGAAAAAGTGGAAATAGTTGGCAAAGCTGGTAGAAGAGCTTTAGATTCCTTCACTTTCCTTCACCTTCCTCCTCTGTTATCCTCTTCTGTTTGAGAATAGGATTCAAATGGATGCAAATATGTCCTTATCAGAAATTCTTCTACACCATTTAAGGGGCTTTGCAGTACTGTGATAGGCAAGGTATTTACTTCAGCATGTCCTCCAAACAAATAGAAGTCAATTCTATTTCCTCAGGGATACAATCTGAATGAGAGGATCAGGAATGAGAATTATTTATCTTTTGTATATAATGATTCCCCAGAAAATACATCCAATGACTCAGGGAACTATAAATACTAATAACATTATTGATACAATCACCTATGAATAGTCAATGAGCCCACAGCTCTCAGGACACAATGAGTAAAGTTTACAAAATCTCTTTTCTTGCAAATAGGATTTCCATTGCACTTTATAACAGATAAACTGATGCTTAGAGATCTGTTTTGCAGGTCCTCTGCAAGCTTTTCCAATACTCAGCAATGTAGTCTTTAAATATATATGTATGATTCTTCTCACATAATTTAGCTTTATTTCATCACACCCATGTGTGCAAAACCTGTCTTGACTAATACCTAACAATAGCAATTAACAGTAATTGTGGTAAAATAAGATGGTACATAAATAATAATCTGTTATAGCCAGTTCTGCTCTTTGAATTTTCAGAGGGAAGAAAATAAGAATTCTTATAGCATAATTGCTTGTATTTGTATTGTGTTAAATTTCATAGGTATGTACCAAAAGCCTAGCCTGAAAAAGGGACAAAGTGGTATGGTTCTGTAATACAAAATACAATATAAGGGGGATTTTTGTGTTTTTAGTGGGAATTTTTGTTATATAAAATATAGCTTCTACATATTTCCACTCGTGGCAAATTTCTATTAATCCACTGAGTCTTTCATGTCACACTCATTATCTTATCTCAAACCTTCTCCAATACATTATTTCAATATTTCTTTATCCCATATGCTACTGCAATATTAAATGGAGACCATGTATGTATTATTAATAAAAAATAAGTTCCCCAAAAAATTCCTTTTTTCAGTCTTCTCTGGGGAAGTAAGTTCTACAGGAGACAACTGGCATAGCAGAGGATTGGTGCAGAACGTTTGCATTGTCCATCTATCTGTGTACGTGCACAACTTTTATGTATTTTTTATTTTGTTCTGCACAAGAGCTCTAATTCATATCTTAGAGCTGTGCACTGTTGGCTGATAATTTTGCAGTCTTGTGGGAGTTTGCTACGAGGTACTTATATTTCTGACTTATCATAGGTGTCTGAAAAAGGATTTGAGCTTTCCATAAAATTTTCCCTCTAAGGAGCAATTAAATCTTGGAAATCCAAAAATATGAACATGCACCAAAACTATTTATTATTAGGGAACTTTGTTCTTATTCAGAAGAATCAGCAGCCCTGCCAAATGCCAATTATTTAGGTTAAATCTCATTCCAAATGAATGGGACTTTTTTCATATGAAAAGTGTTTCTACAGTCCAAAAGTGTGTATGTTAAGATCTTCCAAGCACCTAGTTAAAGGCACATATTTAATGAGATTTTTTCAGCAGAAAAGCTAACTACTGGGAGATGGAGTTAAAAGTTTTAAAAGATGCAGTTTTCAAAGTAAAATGATCAAAATGTGCTTCATGAAAAGTAAAAGCAAATCCAAAAGGGCGCATCATTAAAGTTGCATGATTTAAATTAGTTGTGTTACCAAGCTAAACTCGTTCTTGTGTCAAAGCTACATGAGGATCACTTTTTGTTGTGTTTTGGTTTCATATGTATTTAAAGAAGCAAAACATTATCATCATGCCCTGCATAAAATGTTTCTTGTACATAAATCATCGCTGTGTTTTACTGTATTGTTACTTATTTGGTTCATTAAATTGTATTAGAATTAATGGATTCAAGGAAAACAAAAGACAGAACTGACCTGCACAGAAATATTCAGAAAAAACACAGGTTTTGATATATAGTGATACACAGATTTAAATGGGAGATGCACCGTTCACATATTCAGACCTATATAAGTGGTGATGTTGAAGGGTCTTAAAGGAAATAATAAAAATTGGTGGCAATTTTGGCATAACTCTTAAATATGTCATGAGAGTTAGTGGTAGCAGAGGAATCAAGAGCTGCTTTTGTCTCGGAATGTCACCTGCTGCTGTGGCACAGGAGGAGGGATGAGCCAAGAAAGTCCCTGATGTACCTGGAGAGAGAAGGATAATACAAAAATGCACAGGGCAGCAGAAACAACTGCAGGTCTAGCATGTGAGCAGCTGGGCTCACTAGAGGTCACACCATGAAATATCAACAAATTAGAATAAATTCTTATTGTCTTCACCGCAGAGAGGAAAGTTTATCCTAAATCCTCTGGGCATCAGAAGTGGAAATGGATAGAACAAAATTTGAGCTGCTGTTTCCACAGAAGACCCTAACCTCTTATTCACCCAGTGGAAGATTCCATCCTCAGTTCTCTTCAGTTCTGAAAACCTTCATTTGAAATGCCACTGAAATCTGTCATCAATTTATAAATTGTAAAAGTTTTCTCTGACTGCCTCTGATCAGGAAAGAAAAATTCTTTGAATAGCTTATGTATTCATGCTCAGGAAAACCTTCTCTGAAAAGTATCCATACTTACACGTGGCATCTTCTTTTACACCTGAATGTCGTCTTTTAAATGGTTGTTATAAAGGTAGAATATTCTGAAATTGCCTAAAAAGAAAATATTTCATGAGGGTTAAATAAAACAAGACTGATTATTATCTTTAGGTCTATAAATATATTTTATCCCAGACAATAAAACTTTGTTAAGAATTATTCCCTGTTACAAAACCAAAAGCAAAAGCAAAAGCAAAACCAAAACAAAAAAAAAAACCCAAAAAACAAAACCAAAATCAAAAAACAAAACCAAACCCAAACCAAAGCAAAAAAACCTACTTCTACTGTTCCATGTTCTTACCAGAAATGCTGACACAACTAACTGAGCTTGGGATATCAAATATGAACATTGTTTTTATTCACTGTTTTGGCAACTGAAGTGCTGAGAACTGCCAAATGTCTTTCAGCCTGAGCCCAGATATATTTGATCAGTTTTTTTCCTCTCCATCAAGAGATTTCTGCAATCATTTTTAGTAGAGTACTATTGAAATCAAAAATATTTTGAACATGCTAGTAATGCAAAATTCTTAGCAGAACCACGGTTCACAAGAGAAATAATGGAATGTTGAACAAATTCACACACCCAGAGGGCTGTGAATATATCAGTTTTCCACAAAAAAAAGGAAAAAAAAAATTCTGATTTTCTATAAGATTCAGTTTTCATGGAAAAAGATTTTATAAGTGCCAGCACCTGTATTATCTTTTTGAGCTGCAGTAAGCAGGTGTGTCATAACAGACAGGTATAAATTTTCATTTTTGCATTTGCAAAAGAGAATGTTGCCTTTTTGCTTCTATTTGGCTTTATAGCTCCCAATACGGAGAGTTTCTGCTTCAGAAGTTTATCCTGTCTGATTTCAGAAGTCTAACTGAATCAGGGATGATGCTTATTTCCCCTGATCTAGGTTTTAGTTTAAAAAATGGGAATTTTTACAAATAACTTCATAAAGGAAATAAACAGTATCCTAAACCAACACTAAACAGAAGCCAGAATAGCAACAGTGGTTACAATGATGTCTCTGTCTCATGCTCTCTCGATGGAGGGCTACCAAAATCTGACATCACAAAGAATTTTTTTTTTTAATAATCCTGCCTAGTCAAAGTACATATAATTTTTTCATAGAATATACATCCTAGTAAGGAATTACATTATTGAGTTAAATACTATGCATCTGTAGTGTCAATAAGATAACAAACATGCTAATATTCTTAAAAATTTCTATTTTATATTATGAATTAGAGTTACATGATTGTCCAAAAGTTTTTTATCCTCTATTTCTTAGTTTTCATCTTTTTTTTTCCCCTTTTTTTCTATATTTTTTTTCCTGGAAACTCAGGTTTATTTAAAGAATGAGACATAACTCTGAATATTGTACTAATTCAAATATAATTTCCACTCAGTGTATTTGACTTTTAATCCACTATAACTCTTTCAATAAAAATTGAGGAAAATATATAAGCTGCTGTTTTCAATCAAGTATTTCATCAAATAAGATATCAATACATGGGAACATCTACATCCACTGTTTCTCAGCTCAGTTTCTATGCCACTGCCTTTTTATTCTTTGAGGAAATTGCTATCTAAGGAATTAATCAAGAAGCTATTTAAAAACATAGCAAGTTTCTATAACATCTGGGCACAAAATGCTGTCAAAACCTTACAAATGAATGAATTGACCAGGTAGACATTTAAATGATCTCAAGGAAAAAAAAAGTAAGCCAAAACCAAACAAAATCAAGAAAAAAATTAAAAGAAGAGTCTTAGTCTTTAAATGTAAGTTTCCAAAAAGACAAATTTTAATTCACCTCTCAGAAGGGAAATGGAAGAAAATCCATTTCTCTTTTGAGTCATCTGTAACTTGGTCTTAAGATTTAAGGAGTTAGCAAATATATCCCAGAATTTTTTTTGTAAGGGTAGATAGGAAAATATGCTGTCTCCAATGTGACTTGAATTAAATCTCTCTGTTCTATGTAATGTTCTCTGACATTTTACAGGATTAAACATCTTTTATAATATTAATATATCACCAGTATGAACTGCTGGATCTGAGCAGCAGAGATAAAAATAGCATGATTCTGAGCAGCCATCAAGATTTCACAGGAATGAGACTTATTGCCTTCATGTCAGTGTGCTTTATGAAAGATGTGTTCGTTAATTTGTACTTAAAGCATTTAAAATAAATAAATTGTGGAATCTTTTGCAAAGTGTAATATGTTGGGAATTGAATCTCTCCAGCAGCATTGTCAGCTGCTGTCCAGATGCTGACATGAGCCTCTACTGAAAGTCTTTGCAAGTGCACAAAAATACTCACATTATGTGAGATTACCCACACTGTTCTGCCATATGTTTATAGTCCAGATTGAGTATGGTTGCACATAATCCCTTCTAGCATCTGCATGACCATTGCTGTTATGTTAAACCCTTTACCTATCTTAACTGCATGGAAAAAAGAACTATCTTTTATGACCATTTCTTCATCTGTCAGAAGAATTTGCTTAGACTTTTAAAAATTACCTATGTTCAATTTGATCAGTTTCTTCACCCACAGCAGTATTTACCTCAGCAAGTCCCTTTCATAACCAGATTCTTTGCCCCGAATGTCAATCCAGCATCAATTAATCAATCAGAAGGTACAGGTAGCGACTACTGGTTGGTCTAGGCACGGCAGCAGCCCAATGGTGGAATCTCCTGGACTGTGCAAAATTCTCACCTGGAGAACTCCTGCCAGATCTTGTCAGATCACAGTGATTCACCTCATCTGAAAATCATTTGTTGTCTCCAATCAGCCCCGTTTTCTCACCCGTGAGAGCCTCGATGGGGACTGCCTTGATCTCCCAGGAAATTATTTACTTATTTTTGCTATGGGCATGAAAACAGGCACAGATGAATCAGGTGTATTCAACTGCACCAAGATTATAACTTAGGACAAACTTGAATGTCATCTCTCTGCCTTAAATTTCATAGATTTTACCACTGGAATTTTGTATAAATGAGCAGGGAAAGCTACTTGCAACTATTCTTCAGCCTGGAGGAAATTGAGGGGAGAACTCATGGTGTTCTTCAACATCTTCATGAGGAGAAGGGGAAGGACAGGCACTGATCTCTTCACAGTGGCAGAACATGAGGGAATGGCCTGAGGGTGAGTCAGGTGAGGTTTAGGTTGGATGTTAGGGAAAGGTTCTTCAGCCAGAGGGTGGTTGTGCACTGGACCAGGCTCCCCAAGGACACTGTCATATCACCAAGCCTGACAAAGCTCAAGAAGCATTTGGACAATGCTCTCAAGCACATGGTGGGGTTGTTGGGGTGTCCTCTGCAGCGCCAGGAGTTGGACTTGATGATCCTTGTAATTCAGCATATTCTATTTTATGACTCTATGAACATTTTTGGGTTTGGTCTAAACAAACATATTCATTCATAGTCTACTTTTCTTGGACACCAGAGAGCCTTACCCAGACAATTTCTTGAATTTTAAGTAGCAATACCCTTATTTGAATATTATACAAAATCAAAGAAAGAATCTTAAATTACTTGGATGGGAGAATAACTTATTTTTCTTCTTACTCATGTTAATGATAATTCCTATGAGCAATGTCAAATTCCTGTAAATGTTGTCATTATTGCCCTCTCATTCATTATGGATAGCATATTCTGCTTTAAAGCTCAGGAAGATCTCAGTGATTTTAAGGATATAAATGATTAAAGAAATATCCAGATCAGTATAGGTTAGGTATACCATTATCTATGATTTCTAAGATCATTTGTAATTTTATAATATGAGAACTTCATTTGTTTGAGGGTGCTGTAAGGATGCCTTAAGGGGTCCTGCTGATTCAAAAAGCATAATGATCATCAGAATTGTAAACTACTACCTCAAAATTATTTTATCAGGGCTAGACTGTGGTATGTACCAGTCTGATGAGTAATTGAAGGGTAAGGAGAAGAAGAAGAGAATAAGAAAGCCAATTATCAAATAGAAATAATAGAAGTTACTCAATATGAATGCATTTATACATATATAAAATATTTTATATTAATTAATGAAATGTTAAAGTGGGAAACACCTAAAATAATTGTTCTCCATTATCCAAAATCATCTAAACATTTTTGCCTTTCTGTATTCAACTCCATGATTTACTATAGTCAGCAGATTGCTTTTCATTTTTTGTTCTGATCTCCTTTAAGCCTTATCTGTTCAATAAAATGGGCAACAGTTATTTTTGGTAAAATATTATAAGTGTTAAATCAAAAAATTGGCGCAATAAGCAAAAAAATCTTTTTGGCCTCTTCTGTTGCACTTGTAAAATGACTGATGAGCTTCACAGAGGAGTCCCAGCAAACGGTGCTTTCCAGGCAAAACCCTGAGTGATAGGATAATGAGGAAAAAATTAGCATTAAGGTAGATTTACATAAGGAATATGATGGTTAAGAGAATATGATATTAAAGCTGGAAAGAACTGAGGTGCCACTCCATGTTGGTAAGCTGAATTCTTTAATTAATGCCCTCCTTCTACCATGTCAGTTCCACCTTTTTTACAACATTGGTCCAAACAGACCCAAACTCACTTGAGCTTTTGAAGATTTCTCCCTTTTAGAGGCCTGATTTTCCACTAGGGGAAGGACTAGGAGCTTTGCAAAGGGAATTTCCCATAGGGCCTCTAATTGAAAATACCCTTTATAGAAGGGAAAGGCCAGGCCATGTCTTCTGAAGGCTCACTGAAAAATTGATCTTTGGGAAAATACGTTGAAATGCATTTTTCTGCTATACGATCATCCTGACTACCTCATGAGTAAGGCAAGACAACAGAAGCTCTAATTGGTTTTAAGATTAAAACTCAGTGAATGTATATAACATTCTACTGTTTAAGATTCTTCTTTTCTAAAGGTTGCAGACAAAGTGAAACAGTGAATGTTTCTTAAATATGTGATATATCTTGGCATTTAACATAACTGAGTTCCCTATCATACAAACCCCTTGGGATTATTTTAGAATTAAAACAAATATTCCTAATGTGTTTTTTTTATTAAAATACACACTCTGTACTTAAGATTTAAAGGTAAAGATGACAAATATCAAGACTTATGTAAGAAAAAAGGCTGGAATAATATTCTGATATTTGCCAGGGACAAAATGTGTGAATTTCAATTATTCTCAGTGTTCATCTTTAAAAAAGGCATAACAATAAAATTTTTATTATAATTTTAAAGGTTGAAGCTGAACAAAATGTTTATACAAGTGGTCTGGTAAACATATTAAAAGTACCTGAATAATAACATTAATGATTACATCATCACCTCCTTCCCCATTGTTGTAGAAAATGCTACTGTAACATTACCTAACACAAACTGTGTTCTCTCATCCCCTTTGCTTGCTGTGTTTTGGTTTCTAAGGGAAAAAAGAAACAACAAAACACACAACCTTTCTCTGGTTACAAGATTTCTGCAACATTTTATTTATTTTTTTTATTACAACAAGTTTTTCAAATTTGTATGTAAATCCTGTCTTACACTAAAGTGGAGACATTTTCTGGAAAATATATTGGCTTTTTTAATAGCTGATTTTTCTTTTGAAATGCAAACGATTTCTTCCCATTATTATGATTTTCTCAACAGAATATATGCTTTAATCACTTCAATTCAGTCAAATTTGAAACACATTATTTCTCCTGCTGGTGCTTTTCAGGGAACTTTTAATAGATCAGTAGTTCAACAGGTGTTCTTTCAGACTCAAGATATTTCTTCCATGTCTCACTGCTTCAATAAGAAGTTAGAGCTTTGATAATTGCCCCTCATCTAAGACCAGTCTTTTATTTAATACTCTATGCAGGCATGTTTTTTTCTTCCAGAACACTTACTTGTAAGCAACAGGAAACATTTTAATGATGTATTTGTAAGAAACCATGTATTTGATTTGCAGGAATGCCAGGAATCTGTAACTGATTTTAAAGAAAAGTATGATATGTCTTCTGTAATTCAAATAGCATTTTGATATTCTTTTAGAGTTGGGGTTTTTTTTTCCCAAATGTCACGATACCCTAAATTTTCCATTTTATGTTTCTTTCTCAAGTATTAAAAGTATTAATATACCTTAAATAAGTCAGTGACATATTTAAGATAACATTTTGTATGTCTGAAGAAACATAGATGTACATCACTAGACTCAGAACTGTTTATGAGGATTAAGCAGCTACTGTTTCATAAAGACTTCTGGATTTAGGTACCTAGGTGCATTGTGTCAGGTTTTTTCTGTAGATTGAATTGGGCAACTACTAACTTTGGTTCCAGGGAATTTTTCTCTTCTAAGAGTTTTATAGAAAAGTATTATCACTGAGCAGTTGTATTTAAAAAGCAGTGTGAAGTTTTAGTGGAAAATGTAATGCTACTAAGTAAGTTTAAACATATGACATATTATAGTTTTTAAATTGTGTTATGAATAAGTATTTCATATTGTCCCCTAAACTAAGGGAAGAGAAGACAGCCTGAAAAATGACATTCAGCAGATGACTCTTCTTCTGATGGAGAGGAGGGTAGGGGAGAGCAGCTTTTTCAAAGGATCTTTTTGTCAATGACATGAAAAGGAGTTGGGTCTTGGGTCTCATGTTCTGTGTCCGTGTATTTTTCACACATGAACAGTAGTAGTGTTTGGAAGGAGTAGATTTACTTTGCATGCAAATATTAAGTATATTAACTATGAGAATTATTTCAGACACCTGGAGGAAGCAGAAGAATTGGACTACAGGGTGTCCAGTGATGTTCCAAAACTTGCTACTATAGGACAAAAGAAGGGAAGTTCCGGGCCCTGAAAGAAGGCAGTGGATGTGAGAATAATGTAAATATCACAACAGTTTATCTGACCAGCCACTTATTCCTCAAGGACCATAGGGAAAAAAACCCCAAATAACTACAAGAGGTTATCAAGTAGAATAATATTCAAATTCTAGGTACTATTGAGCATGTTTAATCTGATTGTAACCTTTTAGTTAGGCTCTCATGCTTCATGAGTAAGATGGGTTTATGATTCTGTGTATTTAATCCTTCCACCACACCAGCAAGTGGTGATTGCAAGCACCAGAAGGAAAATACCTAGAAATACTAAGGACATCCTGGAAGATACAGATATGAAATTCAAGCCTCAAACCATAGATGTCAAAGGCCCCTTTAAATGAAAGCTGCATAAAATAATTCCATTGTAATAGCCATATTTTTGTTTTAAATTCCCCATTTCACATAAGTATTCCTGTACATGAACAGACACACAGAGATTAAAAAAAAAAAAGTTTCCATAGATTTGTAGAATTGCGTAATGGCCTGGGTTTCAAGGGACCTCTATGACCATCTTGCCCAACCCCTCTACCATGGACAGGGACACCTTCCAGAAGAGCAGGTTGCTGAGTGAGTCATCCAGCCTGGCATTAAACACTTCCAGGGATGGGGCAGCCACAGCTGCTCTGGGCAACCTGTGCCAGGGCCTCACCACCCTTACAGGTAAGAATTTCTTCCAATATTTAATCTAATGCTATTCTCTTTCAGTTTGGAGCCATTCCCCCTTGTCCTGTCACTCCAGACCCTTGTATTAGTTTTTCTCCATCTTTCCTGTGGGCTCCCTTCAGCTCTTGGAAGGCTGCAATGAGGTGACCCCAAAGCCTTCTCTGTTCCAGGCTGAACAGTCCCAGTTCTCTCAGCCTTTCCTCCCAGCAGAGCTGCTCCATCCCTGTGATCCCCTTGGTGCCTGCTCTGGCCTGGCTCCAGCAGGTCCCTGTCCTTGCTGTGCTGGAGCCCAGAGCTGATGCAGCCCTGCAGGTGGGGTCTCAGCAGAGGGGGCAGAGGGGCACAATCCCCTCCCTGCCCTGCTGCCCACGGGGCTCTGGATGAGCCCAGCACACGGGGGGCTCTGGGCTCCCAATGGCCAGGGCATGGCCAGCCTCTCATCCACCAAGCTCCTAGTTTTGTCTTTTTATTGACACTTTGCCACAACTAAACACCTGAATCACTGCCTCGTTATATTCTCACTCTTTAAGTCAATGTACCGCAGTGTAGAAGAATGTGATAAAATTCTATAGCTGCACAACTTCTTAAGGAAAACTCAGCTGAGCATGAAACATTTACTGCTGGTAAGTGCTTGTCACCCTTTAAACATTGCATTTTTAATACCTTATTTAATAGAGGAACACAGGATTTGTGTTCTCTATTTTAGTCACTCTCTTTCACGTTTAGAGAAAACAATATGTCCAAGGTTCATTTCATCTTGTGTGTAGGTAGAGAAAAATTACATGGATTTCTGGGCACATGTCAACACTTAAGACTTGATCAGCTTTGGGTAGAAGGAAAAAAACACAACACCCTCCTTACCTACATAAAGAGGACAAGTGTTTCTTTAGTGGTTTTCATGAAGGAATGGACTGATGCTACTCTCATGCCATCACAGCCTGAGACCTGAAGGAAAGTACATATGATTTGGATTGTCTTAGGAATTTTTAGTGCATCCATAATTTATTAGCAAGGATCTTTCACTATATAATATCATGATTCTTAATTGAATTGGTTAAAAAATATTAATTCTTCTGTTTATTTTACATTTAATCTATAAAATTTGAAATATGTCTGAAACAATTATTTATGCAAATATTAGAAAAAAAATTAAAATTATTTTAGCCAGATAATAAAAAACACTGTAGCACAGTCCACTCTATGGGTGGAATTAGAATTAAGACTAAAAGCTTTGTCCTCTTAAAAGAACAACTGAAAGAGCAGAACTGTGAAAAAGAACTTAAATAAAACAATCCAGTTTAAAGTGAAATGTAAGGAAATATAGAATGATGAGAAACTTGCTTAAAGGAAAATTTTTGATTTTCAGAAAATGGTAATAAAAATTAAGTATAAATATGGTAAAATGAGAAATAATGAAGAATATATTGTTTTATATCCAAGGAAAATGGAAACCACTTTCAAAATAATATTAAAGTGGAGAAGGATAATTAGATAAAACCAAAGGGATTAGCTCAGAAGAATTCTTGAGTATGTAAATAAGGAAACAGAAACCAGGAACTATTTAAAACAAACTATAGCTTTTACGGATATGTGGACTATGGACACAACTGTTATTTCTTACAGGTACCTTAAATTTTTTGGATATTTTGCTCCACTAAAGATGGACATAATTTATATATAAGTAGAATAAGAACTACATTGTGAATGCAGAAATTTCTCCCCATGGAATTTTACCATGACACCTTTGGGTACTTTTATTGGTCTTATAGGTTTCAAATATATCATTCCTGTTTTTAGCACCTGTTGGAACGAATTGGTGCAGAAGAATTTTCCAATAAAGAAATGATCCTCAACATAAATTTTAAAATAGCAATCAACCTAAAAATTGCAGGTACAAGGACATATATTGTTAATGTTGTTATTGTTTGTTTGTTTAGTTAAAAATGAGCAGAAAGCCACAGATGTTTATTCTGGTCTTTTAAGTTTATTACTGTGGTCTAATTAGCCCATGAAAAATTGATTTTGAGTTACTTCTTGCAATTACAAAACATTAAGTTCTTTTTTTTTCCTGTCATCACAACCGGACATAAATTTTTGAAGAACTGAAATCTGAGTCAGCTATGATTAAAACAAGTGCAACGTAACCCAAAAAATCAATAGCATTATTTAATGCATACACACACTTAAAAATTTTCACGTCAATTTTTCCTGTCTTCAGATACCTACTTTGCATAAGAGTTCCTATGGAGAATGATTCCCCTGCTATTCAACACATTTCCAATTACAAAATATTGAAAACAAAGGAGCAGCAGATTGCACAGTGTCAGAGTTAACAGGAGGTTTGACATTAAACACTCAGTGACAGAGATGTAGAAGCAGCAAAACACATCAAAATCCATCTAAAGAAATAATCCATTAAAAAGCTACAGTATATTTTCAAAGCATGTGGAAAAGTACATTAGATGTCTCTAAATGAGGTATCTAAATATAATAATTAAGTAGTAGTTCCTTGTGGAACCAAAATAAAACACATAAAGTGCAGCTGTAATATAAAACTGTGCATATGCATGTATATATATATATATATATATATATATATATAATGAATACATATAAAAAATCAATACAATCCAAGCTATCAAATGACCAAAAAACCCCCACTTTCAATTGATTTTTGTTTTTTAATATAACAAGAAAAAAATTAATATAATTTGCCTCCAAAATCATTAATCACCTCTGCCATGTTAACTTGTGGTGGAGTTTAAAATTAAGCCATCAGTGTAAATGTTAATATAGATTTTAACTTCATTTTAGACATGATATTCTTTTGGACTCAACACAAAGTTCTGAAATTTGCTTCTAATAGCTGAGTTGGTCACTTGCAGTTTGATGTTTGAAATGCAGAACTAGTTCTTTCAGTGCTAGAAGACAGGCGTAGACATTTTTTTTTCCAAAGATTGTCTGTGACTCTAAATGACAGGTAGACTGACTGAGACTGAAATAATTTGGAAAGGCTGTGCTGAGGTGTCAGCTGAATTAGTATATATCTACAAAGAGATCAATAAGAGAGGTGATAATATTTGTCTCCTTTCTCTGCACTTGCTGATGCTTCTGTTCTAGTACCACAGTTTCCAGGCTCCTCTTAAACAATTACCTGCTCCTGGGAAAGTATCTACACTGTCATCTTCAATTAGGACTCAATGCTTCACTTAAGTTCAGACTATCTTGTGCTACATGATTCTGCAAATAATCCCCAATAGGATCCTTGCTGTCAGTAATACCAACGTGTAAACCCTTAATTTCCATAGGTCTTCCTATACAAACTCTTTGCTCCATACAGGGCTAAATCAAGTAATGCAGGAGCCCATTTTCACCTCCTTTTTTTCTTGGCCCAGATCTTAAAATTAATTCTTTTTTTTTTTTTTTTGATATAACATCTACCATAGTTGCCCAGCGTAGGAAATGTGCTGTGACTGAAAAAAAAAATTTAAGGGAACACACTCTTAAATTCAAATACTCTCTTATTTGAATCAAAACTAGTAATGTAGCCACGCACACTGAGAAATGTGTCCTTATTTATCTGCTTTAATATTGTCATGATATTATAGATCTTTCAAAATCACTCTATTCCACTCTCTCCCCCCTGATTTTTGCTTTACTGCACTTAAGACTCCTTCTCATTTACTCATTGTGAAGCACACATTCCATACCTGTCCATCCTTCTTGCCCTTGCCTGAACCTTCCCAGTGAGATTATGTTCATGAAATAAAACTACAAGTAGCATGCAAGACCAAATCAGAGGCTGCTGGGCAGGAAGAGGGAAAGCATACACTTACACTTTTAATACTTTCCCAATATTCAGTATTTTAGGACTCCCTTGAAACAAAATCACAAAGTACAAAATTTCTCTATTACTTATATCAGGAAGAATGAAACTAAGTTTTTCAGCACTAAATGACTGCAAGAACAGATCATAGAACTTTTAAAGTATCTTCTGTCATAGAACAGCTATTTTTCTCTAGTAAATTATGGAATATATGAAATTTATTACCAAAGCACACATAGACCTCATTGACCATGGCCATTAGTATATTACTTCTAGCATTTCTTTTATAACATTTCTGAAAAGTCTAAATAATCTTTTTACAGAAGTTCAGTCCAAATATTTATCAATTAACGACCCTAATATTTTTTATTCTGAAAAATTATTTACAACCTCCTCTAAATATGGAGAATTTTGTGGGTTTTATCCTTATCTTCTACACTTTCCAGGTATATTTTCAGAAAAATTCCTATGTGTTGATGTAATGCCAAGGGGTTCAAATTAGCAGTTTCTGAGAATGTTATCTTTAAACTGAAAAATAAGTTAAATTGAATTTGCATCAGAAATTATGTTCAGTCTATGTGCCAGTGCTGGTTTGTTGTTTGTTTTTCATCAGTGAACAGACTGAATTCATTGCAGAAACAGCTAATCAAATCAATAAAACCAATCACTGACTAAGTCAGAAAATTTGCTGTTTAAAATACCATAGTTAAGTAACAGCTTCCAATCTGTGGAAATTAAAATTTCTTTTGTTCATTTGTTCATTGTTAAAGCACAGTTTCTAATCATCACAACAGTGCAGAAATATAACTTATTTAGCATCTAAAGTCATTAGTACTGCTAAGTACTAATTGGATTTTAAGCCAATGTTCATGACAGTGGAACTGCTACAGATTGACAGAATATATAGGCACAATCATTTAAGAATTCAATGTGCTTAATTGTCTTAAAGTACTAATTTATTTCTCCTTTTCCAATTTTCATAATAGTGCTATAAATTGAAACAAATTAAAACAAAACAAAACAAACCACAAAACAAAAAACAAAAACAGAAACTCCAAAAAAACCCAAAACAGCCCACCAACCAACAAACAAACCAAAATGAAATCCAGTAAGTATTTCATTGTCTTGATTTAATTTGTACTGCAGTAGAGTTAAAACAATATCAGCTAAATAAACCCTGTTTAATGAAATGTGATTTATAACAATGACCAGAAAAGAACTCTCAGAACTCTTGAAGGCAAACCAATAACAATTAATAAAAATAATAAGATTCTGCTGTTCAACCTTGTTTTCTGATACAAGTACCTTTATGGTCAGTACAAGGAATCTAGATCTTCTCTCCTTTTTTGCTCTAGCTCTTGGAGTGACTGTAGATTTTCCTTGTTTCTCAGTATCATTCAGCACTTAAGATATGAAAAGCACAAGAAAAATGTTAACTCCACACAGAATCTTTCTAACTATTCTAGTGTTGAGTTCTCTCTTGGGCCATGACAGTAGTGTTTTTCCTTGCAACCAAGGAGATTTTCTTGCCAAAGAAACTGCATTTTCAGATAATCCACTTTTTTAAGTGGAAAATTATTTTATTGAACAGGTAAACAATAAGTGATGTTATCATCACAGCCTCAGAGGTTGAAAAAATGAGATAGAGACTGATTAGTGATTCTGAGTAAAATCATGATCAAATATGACAGAACTGAGAGCAGCCTTCTCTACATCCCACTTAACCAAATCTCTTTCCTTCTAGAGAGGGCCCACATTTTCCCTAGTCTTCCTTTATCACCAATATACCAAAAAAATCTTTTCTTTTTGCCCTTGATATCCCTGTTCATGTTTACTTTGATCTTTAATTTGGTTTTGTCTTTCCTAACCTGATCCTTGGCTGCTTGGACAGTCTCTGTGCATGCTACCCAGGCTACCTGTCCTTGCCTCCATCCTTTGCAGGCTTTGTTGTATTTGAGCTCATCCAGGAGCTTCTTGTTCATCAAAACAGGCCTTTGTCTTTTCCTCTTTGCTGGAATCCATCTCTTCAGGGCTATTAGGAGCTATCCTTGAATATAATCAATTTTTTTTGGCCCCTCTATTCTCCAGGGCTTTTCCCCCTGGTGCCCTACAATGCAGAACCCTGAAGAACCAAAAACTTCTCTCCAGTGTTTTCATTTTTTTTTCATTAAGTAGTAATGCTTTTATATTTTTTTCTTTATAATCTGCCTGAAACTTAAATATCTGTCAAAACTAATTAAGAAACCTTTATTTATATGTAATCAGATATTTTCAGTATAATTTGTTTTATATAAAGATCAATACAATATTTTCTGTCTTCAACAGGAAGATCTGTAAGAGTTTTTCATCCATGGAGATCTAATATCTGAATGAAACAAAATGTACCAGGATTTCTGAGTACATTGGGCAGAATACTCCAGAGCACAATGTTAAAATTTAATAGGGGAATTTTGTAAATACTTCAGAACAGATGTTGAAGCACCAACTCATTTTACACGTGTCAAACACTGTAAAAGCCCATTTTTACAATGCTAAAGTGTTACAATGGCCTATTTCAAATTGAATAAAACGATTCAAATAAACCTTTCATCCGTGAGATTGTATATGGCAAGTATTCATTTAATAAAATGTACATTAATCTTGCATTCAAAACATTCTCCTGTACAGATCATTTGTTTTAAAGGAAGAAGACTGAACATTTTCTTCCTGGATTTTTTTCTCCCTTTTATACTACTTGGATTACAATTCTAAGTAACATTTGATTGCCAGTCTAAACAGAGGAAGGCTAATTTTGAAAGATACAGTATTATTTTAGATAAACTTTTTCCATACTGTTCAAACATGTTCTTCTGGGAGAGATTGGCCTTGCAGAAAACAGCTGTAATTTTATTTTTTAAAATCCTTGTCCTATAATTAGGGACAAATAAATAAAAGTAGACTACTCCAATGAACCAGCAAGTTGCCTGCTGCAGTTACATCTGGCTGGGATTCATATTTGTCTGATCTATTCCCACAGGTGGTTTGTCACCGCTTGAGCAGAAACTGCTTGGAGTAATAAACTTCTAGATAGAATGCTGGTAGGAGTTAGGCAAATTCAAACTAAAAAAAAAAAAAATTAGCGTCAAAGCTTGGAGTAAAGTAACTTTTTTGAACTGCAGAAAACAGCAGAGGAAGTTCTGGAAATAAAACAATAATAAAAAATCCAAATAAGGAACAGAAATTTAGACAATCATTGGAAATGTATTACAGAAGCATCCTATTATCAAATTCCTAATAAAAGTCTTGTTTCCCTTCCTTTTTCATTTGTGTCTCTATTTACCAACTAAGTTTGTACATGTTCTACCATATTTATTTAATATCCATTCATCCATCATTCATATCCAGTCCTAGACAATAGTGTCTACGATGGTGCCTACTTCAATGGGCTACTGTAACTCCTAAAGCCAAAGTAAAAAAATATATTCTCCTTTTGAGCTCCTTAAGAGGTGTGCAATAACCTGGCATAGTTACTCCCTGTACTGTTGAACAGTTGTGTCCAGGGAGAGGGTGCTGGTGTCTCTCTCTCAAGATCCTGAAGGAGAGTCTTAAACAAAGAGAAAGGTTTAATGTCTTGTCATAGAATTAATTTCAGTTTTGTCTATTCTTGTTTTTAGAAGCAGACATTTTCTCACAGGACACAAATAAGAGCTGCTCTGCAGGGTCCAATCAGTTTTCACTGAACCTATTCATTGGTCTTTAATGGTGTCCAAATCCTCAGAAATGTTTAGAAAACATGAGAATCTAAAGGAATTATTCCCTGAGATACTCTACTTGTTTCTACAATTGGTTGTCTATCAGCCAGAAGAAGACAGATTCATGTCCAAACTATTCTGTTTAATAACTATTATTAAAATTATTTCCTTTAAAACTTAATATTTTCTTTTCAATGAGTTTATTGAATTGGACACAATTAACTGAGAAATATTTTACTTCAAAGAAGTATTCATGATATAAGAAGTAGAGAAAAATCTTTTTTTTTGGTTATATGTTTTTAAACATTCAAATGGAGATGTCTCCAATCAATATTCTAAGTATTTTTTCTAAAATGGTAATAAATTACTCACGGTTAGAATAAGCTGGTGTCACTGTCATATTTTCTGGAAAAATCCTTTTGCCAGGATTTCTTCTCCTGGGAAGCTGAGAAGCCTCAGAGAAAAATGAATACATATTATCTCATTTGCTTCTTCTGTGTTTGCTGCTTTGGAATGTGGTTTGGAGATTGTTTATCCAACATGTGAATTGTTTTTACCTTTTGACTAATCATGGTCCAACTGTGTCGGGACTCTGGAAGTAGTCACAAGTTTTTCATTATTATTATTATTATTATTATCTTGTTAGGCCTTCTGTAAGTATCCTTTCTCTATTCTTTAGTTTTAGAATAATAATATAATATAATATAATATAATATAATATAATATAATATAATATAATATAATATAATATAATAATAAATTAGTCTTCAAAGAAAATGGAGTCAGATTCATAATTTCCTTCCTGCTCTGGGGGACCCCTGAAAATACCACTAGCTGGCTTCTCAGAAAAGCATATTTTGAAGTGACTACAAGCAAAAGCACATGATATTCATAAACTGCTTTGCACAGCAGGTGCATATAATGAAAATTGAAGGCACAAGGAAGTGTCCAGGGGAGCATTTTTCCTGGGACTAGGCAACTTTGAAAGTATTAATATGCAGCAGGAGAAATATTGCATCAAACCAGCATCAGACTGGTGTTGGGGCAGTGCATTTTGTGTCCTGCGCCTGAGAGACAAAGCTTGACGCCAGGTGGGAGATGTGTATCTCAGGAAGGAAAAGAGTTTGGTGAAAGCAGCAGAAGCTTCTGGGATCTAGGAGGCCCTGCTGGTTCTGGCTGGGGCAGAGTTAATTTTCTTCACATGAGCTGGTGTGGGGTTGTGTTTTGGATTTGTGATAGAAACAGCATGGATAACACAGGGATGTTGTGACTATCGCTGAGCAGTGCTTGTACAGTGCTGATAACAGGGATGTTTTCATTATTGCTGTTCCAGAATCAAAACCTTTTCTGCCCCTCATCCCCCCTCACCAGCAAGGGAACATGGGGTGCACAAGGAGTTTGGAGGGGGCACATCTCAGACAGCTGATCCCAAATGACCAAAGGCATGGCCCATGCTGTATGGTGTTGTGCTCAATTTTTAAAGCTGGGGGAAGAAGAAGAAAGGGGGATGTTTGGAAAGATGTCGTTTGTCTTCCCAAGTCATCGTTAAGTGTGATGGGGCCCTGCTCTGCCCATGGGAATTGGGGAATGAATTCCTTGTTCTGCTCATGTACATGGCTTTACTTTGCCTATTACACCATCTATCTCAACCCACAACTTTTCTTACATTTACTCTTCTGATTCTCCCCTGTCCCACCAGGGAAGGATGAATGAGTGAGTGAGTGAGTGAGTGAGTGAGTGAGTGAGTGAGTGAGTGAGTGAGTGAGTGAGTGAGTGAGTGAGATGGGTGGCTGTGTACTGCTTAGTTGCCAGTTGGGCTTAAACCATGACAGAAAACCAGGAATATAAAAAAAACCCCAAACCAACCAAACAAACAAAAACAAAGAAACAAAAAAGAGCCCCAAGAACCTGAACAAACAGAACCAACCAAACCAAAAAACCCTCTAATTTTTAGGAAAAAAGGAATTAAGGAAATTATCTTCCTGCTTTTCATTTAGGTCTGTACAAGGAAATGAGTGTTGTCTGGTTCTATATAGCAAAGAGTGAGCAAAAGGTAGCAGCGAAACTTTTCAAGGAGAATTGGAGGTATTTCTGCAAAATAAATTAAAATACTGATGTAGCGTGGAAGTGACAGAGAGAGGGAAGAAATACCCAAGACAGTAGTTACAGCTTTGCAGTGATATACTGTATTTCGGTAAGACTTCACTGGGCTCTTGTAAGACAGATGTCAGGCATTAGATTGGGCTTTCCAGTCCAATTTGCAGCAGTATAAACCCATGACAGGTTTGTGTTCTCAGTGAACATTTGAGTATACAGAAGATTAAGCTACAGTATACCAGGATGCATTCTTATCCTGGGGAAAAAAACAAACAACAAATATACAAAAAAATTACCTTGTATGCACTCAGATGCAGCATTTTCATCCCACAAGAATCAACACATTTTATGTAGTCTTTTCTGTCACCTTGGATGCTCTTCCTGCTATATAAACTACTTTATTTTTTTTCCAGATTCCACTGTACTCTGCCATATGCAGCTTTTCTTTTAAATTGTTCCTTTAGTCTTATTGTGAAAGATGCACATCAAAGCTAGAGTTGTAAAACTGAATAAGCAAGAACAATAGAAAAGCTTGTGTTCAATTAAGATGCAGATTCCAGATTGCTGCATTGCTTGAAAACTGATGTTTCTTTCTTATATTAGTACTTCTTATTGAAGGGGAAAAAATACTATCTTAATTACATTTCCAGAACATCTAATTTTAAGAAGGAACAAGCACTTACAGAGGAAGCAAATTCAGATGATTTAAGGTTTTAACTCAATATAAATGACAGATAGGATTTTCACCTCTCCCATGAGACCTCTTAGCAATTTAAGAGGGGCATTTTCTTTAGTGCTAAAGGCAGAAATGTTTGCCAAATCTCAGAAATCTGAAATGATGAAACCCTAATATGATCAGCAGAAGTGTCTGAGGGTACAACTGTGACCAAGTACATCAAGTACAGTTATCATCAGGTCACTAGCTGAGAAGGAGATCCAAGAGTATCTCTTTATCCTTCCAGAAAACAAGACACTTAAAGCCCTTCAAACCAAAGGAATAATTTTTGATAGGAAAACTGCAGGTGAGCAGAGATTTGTCTTCTATGTGGCTGTATCAAGATTATGCAAAAGAGTCCAGTCATTTATATTAAATGTGAAACAAAACTTGCACTTCTTCCTTTTTATTCATGTCAATATGTAAGATGAATGAGCAGATAGGAGATGAAAAGCTGATGACAAATTTTGTGAGATTCTTTAGTACCTCCAGGGATTACTTGTGATTTACCCTATTCGATCACGTTGGATTTCGAATCACAGCTGCCTCATGAAAAGCCTCCATTTGCTGGGACAGGTATTTGTAATCAGGATATTCTTTCTGTAATCAGCTTAATGCCATTTGAGCAAGATAGCTTTCCCTCAATAACAGAATTCAGCCCTTGCAACCTTCATGCATCTGTGCACTGATGTGTAGGTTTTGGCATCATCTGCTGTTCCTTTCCCCAAAGGCAGAATGAAGTTACAGTTTTTGAGGGCATTTAATTTTTTTTTCTCCTGCAAAGATTATCCCCATAAAGAATAACTGGATTTCAGAAAATTATTAAATGGTGAAGTAGAAAGCTAAACAAACACAAACAGGATTGTTATATATATGCATGAATGTTGTGTGCATATACAAACATAGGAAAGTATTAATTTACAACAATATTAATTTGGTACTGCAAGTAAAAGTTTATTGTTAGACTTCTGTACTAAATCCTTTCTGTACACATGAACAAAAGGATATTGACATTGCAGGCTCTTGCCTCTTACCAGATCTTTAGCATTATAGAGAACTGAGTGAAAATACATATTAATTATTTAGATCTGTCCTGTGTGTTGAGGGCTGCTTGCAGCTCTGGGATCTTCAGATGGGAAAGGCAGGGACCTATTCCAGCAGGTCCAGAGGTGGATCACAAAAAAGAGATAGAACACCCCTTCTGTGAGGAAAGGCTGAGACAACTACAATTGTTCAACCTGGAAAAGAGAAAAATTTAGGATGACCTTACAACAGTCTTTTAATACGTAAAAGAAATGGACAAAAATGATGGGAATAGGCTGTTTAGGAGGGTCTGTTGTGACAGGACAAGGGGTAAGGGTTTCAAAAGTAGAAGAAGGTAGATTTAGATTGGATTTAAGGAAGAAATCTATTATTGTGAGAGTGCTGAGGCACTGGGACAGGTTGCCCAGAGAAGTTGTCCTATCCCTGGAAGTGTTCAAGACCAGGTTGGATGGGGCTCTGAGCAACCTGGTCTGCTGAAAAGTGTCCCTCCCCACTGCAGGCAGTTGGAACTGGATATTTTTGAAGGTCTCTTTCAATCCAAACTATTCCATGAGTCTCTGATTCTGTGATCCTATGACATAGGACTTAGTGCTTTCTTCATCAGCTAAATTTAAGTAAAATATCTCCAACACCCTAAAGAAAATGTGTAAGGTTGTAATTCCTTTTAAAAGTGTTTTATTAAAATTTATTAAAATTTATTAAAATTATGATTTATCACATGCAAACTCTACTTAATCTCTTCAGTTTATGGAAAGAATTAGAGCTGTTTTGCTCTGAGAATGACATGCAGGTATCCCTGCCTTCATGAAACACGGGATTTCTGGCAGGGTGGAACAAATGTGAAACAGGCAGAAGTTTACCTGTTTAATAGCAAGGGTCTGTGAAAACATACATAAGTATGGATATTTTAAAACATTGATAAAATTGCACCTCCTTGCCTGGAGTCAAAGGCTTGTCTCTTTTGTTCTCCATCATATTCAGTTTTCTGTGCTAAAGTGAGCAGTTTGCAACTTTACCACATGATAAAACTACTCCAATAAATATATAAAGATGTTTATCCTAGGACGTTTCTACTATACAGCAGAATTATTATAACCACAATCAAAGAAAATAAAATCAAATTTAAAAAAAATGAGCCAAATTGAACTTGGAAACATTACAGAACAACAATTACCTTATAAAACAAAATAAAAACAATGTAAAATATTCTTAATCTCGACAAGTTGGCTAGAAATATTAACTAGAAACAGAAATACTTATGTTAATTGTACTTTAAATAAGGAAAATATCTATATCTTAAATCAATAGATTCACAGAAGGGGAAAGGGAACTCCAAATTATCAACTTAATAATTTTTTTTCCTAGATGTATGTAAATGTATTAAATTGAGCCAAGAGAAATTGCCTTGTAGTGAATATTGATGGAATATTCTTGAATATACTTGAGAAAAGAAGGAAATATTTACACATTGCTTTTCTTTCTATTTCCACCCTATGACATCTCTAATAGACAATTAATTAAATATACTTAGAAAATAACACAGGGTTATTGACATTTTTTCAATAAACAGTGAATATTTGATTATTCTAGCTCAGAAAATTCTAGTACAATATTGCTAGTGCAACTATGTTATATAATCTATTATGAAAGCATAATATTGTCTATTTAAAGCAAATAAATTTTGGCAAACTTAACTGGAGTGTGCAGACACTGAACTTTATGATTGTTTATGATAAGTAACTGAATAGTAAACCTCATGTCTTTATCTTATCCAAGTTGTCTCAATCAATTATTCAGTTTGAATTTTTCCCTAGTTTCAGGATAAAAGTGTTTTGTGAGAGAAGTCTTTAATGAAAACTCTTTAGCCAGTGATTCGGATGTATTTGATATCAAATTCATAAAAAAAAAAGTGAGTTTGTGTACAAGCCATCCTATTTTTAATCTCAGAATCAGGGAATATATTGATTTGGAAGGGATCTTCAAGGATTATTGAATCCAAGTTCCTGTTCCTTGCAAGGCTACCAACAACTAAACCTTCTGACTAAGAGCATTGTCCAGACACTCCTTGAACTCCTACAAGCTTCACTGCTGGCTCTAAAATTGATCCCTGGGGCAATCCACTAAGTGACAGCCTGCCAGCCTGATGTAAACCCATCAAAAAATATATAATAGACTTCAGAACATAAGGAAAAGGGTAAAAAAAAAATAAATCAAAAGGGTTGGGTCCTAATAACATATAACATGAATTGTGAAATTCAGTGACATTATTTCAGTCATGGTAGCCTAAGGTCTTCATCAAGAAGTCCTTCATCCTTACCTCCTGATTTCTTATTTGTCTTTTTCTTGTGTCCAGGAGAATCTTCTACAGAGATCAAATGCCAGATTCTATTTCTCAGTTCTGTAATATTTTTGAAGTGTCTGCGTGACCATGAAATGTCACATTTTGCCTGTCTAAAGAATTTTAGAAAAGAAGGAATAAATACCCATTTTAGAACAGCTGGACTTTGAACATACATTTATGCATAGATACAACAAATTTCCACAGGTCAAAATGTCATTTCCTTCTGACAGTGTCTACCAGAAATATAGTAATGCTTCTTATCTCCTCCAGTTAAGGAAAACTGACTTTTATCAGCAATTATTTTATAAAATAAACATTTTAATTCTTCCATGGACGGAACACATGCTGCCTTTGGACAAGGCAATATTTGACTGTACTGATTAACACAAAGTATTGTCATAGTGAACACTGAGCACTGTAAGAGCATGGAATCAGACAATGGGTCAGGTCTGGTCTAACCACCCCAGAGCACATGGCACAGGATTGCACCCATATGGTTCTGGAATATCTCCAGTGAGGGAGACTCCACAGCCTCTCTGGGGCATCTGTCCCAGTGTTTGGCCACTGCACAGTGAAGAATTTCTTCCTCATATTCACATGGAACTTCCTGTGCATCAATTCCTGCCTCTTGTCCCATTGCTGGGCAGCACTGAGCAGAGCCTGGTCCCTGCTCTGACCCCTCCCTGCAGGCACTGACAGACTCTGATGAGGTCCCCTGTAAGCCATCTCTTCAAAATCAGCAGAAATGGCTTACAACAATCCAGATGAGCTAACCCCAGAAGCCAAGAGTGTCACAACCATATGTCTTCCTCCCTGACAGAATCTGAGTAACAGCATCCTAAAAGTAAACAGAAAACCTGGGTTTCAACCTCTCTCTTCCAGCACAGCACATAGAGGAGGAAGGAAAGGAGAAAAGAGCCCAGCCAGCATTTCACAATTATCTTTGTCAACTACAACATAGAGTGTGAGCTTTTAATAAGGAATCATATTTAAGCATATGACCATAAATGCATATGCAGAGAATGTGTGTTCATCACAACATGTATTAATTTTGCAATGATGCAGATAGATCAGTGGATGAATTTACACCTTTTTTTTAATAAAAGTATGCATATTAACTTGTACTGGGCATGTATGGACAATCATTATTACTCATATTCTATTTACTTTTGGAATGCTGTGTCAGAGAACACAACACGTGTATCAGACAGACCTAGAAACCAAACCTGGATGTTGAAATATAGGACAAGAGAATGACCAAGATCTTTTAATGGACTGAAGCCTAAGTACTTAAAAGAGTTACAAAACAGTGTTAACTGTTGTCTGTGAAAACTTTGGCCATCAGGTGTGGTGAAGGTATACAGGATTAAAAGCTTATGCACCAACATGCCCTTTCCTCTGTATGAAACTTGTTATACTGATGGTGGATTAAAATGTTTTAAATAAGCATGAATAATTATTTGAATAAGAAATTATATTAAAGCTTAATATTGTCAACAACTAATTATAAGCCAATGCTAATTACATTCCTTCAGCCTAAATATAATATTTGGATTAGTAAAATAGAAGGATGCATTATTTGCCTTGAAGATCTAGGAATGGCAGCAATGTCATTTAAGAAAAATTCATTTCAAAAAATCTTCCAAACTTCAGCCTCTGTGAGAGAGTAGCATAACCTCTTCCTCATCCTTTCAGCTTCCCTCAGAAAAAAAACTTGACTTGCTGCTATGCTGCAATGCCCTGATGATGTGCACAGTAATCTGTTGCACAGAAAAAAAGCTGAAGACTGTATGCCTTGAGTCTGGACTTCAGGCTGTAAAAAGCCAAAGATTCTGCTGTCAGTTTTAGTTAAGATCCTGGGTTGTGAACTTCTTTTTCCTTATTCTTCACCCTCTTTTCTTTTACAAGTGGGAAATTAGCTTATAAACAAATATAGGGATATTTAAATAGGAAATAGAGAAAGCAAAGCTATCTGCAAAATCAGGTTGAAGTGAGGGAGAATTTGCATCCAAAAAAGAAGAGAGAGTCAAGTTTTGAGAGGACAATATTTTTTTATTTTGTGAAAAAATGTTTTTTTCCCCAACCACTTAGCCTTTTTTTTCCTTTCCAGAGCTTTTGTTTCTATCATTGAACTAAAAAAAAACCAACCAACCAACCAACCAACCAACCAACCAACCAACCAAAAAATGAACAAAAAAACCCACCTCAGTGTTTTTCCAGTTTTAATGCTAGGAATATGTGTCTAAACAGCAGCTGAAAGAATTAGATTATACCATTTTATGGTCTGAGTATACTCCAGAATACCTCAACCGAACAATTATTTTTTTTTCATTCAAGCAATATGTTTTTGACACAAGATCACACTGATGCTATGGCTTTCTGGAAAAAATTTATGGACATACCAAATATTACCAATAAGTAAGACAAAAGGCAACAGGCAGATAAAGATGCAAGGAAGTTCCACCTGAATATGAGGAAGAACTTTACTGTGCAGGCGCTGGTGCACTGAAACAGGCTGACCAAGGAAGCTGCCAAGCTGTCTCATTCCCAAGAGATTTTTCAGAAGAACTTGGGTACAATCCTGGGCCACGTGCTGTAATCTGACACTACTTGAGAGGAATCACATATTGTTGTGGTGTGAAGCAATATCCTGTTTCACCTATCCCAGTCCCTCAGGTGTGCCAACCCCTCCCTTCCCCTCCCCCTTGCCCCCTTGCTAAGTGCTGTCCGTCAATCTTAACATTCCAGCAAGGGCGTTGTCTGGTTGGTCAAGTTCCAAAGATGCCCCTCAGCCCTGGGGTCATTGGCCAGTCCAGGTGTCATTGTCCCCTGAGAATGCCCCCCTCCCACCTGGTTGGTGGCTCACCTACCCCTTCCCCGGGCTTAAAAAGACACAGGACCATGGGGTCGGGATTCTGTTGGAGCTGTTACCAAGATTCGAGATCTGTGACCATGGAATAAAACTCTGGATTAACCCTCTGGCAGAACCCGTCTCCTTTTCCTCTTCACCTCGCCTAAAGCCTTTCCATTTGAGGTAAAAACTGAATTCCTGCTTGCCTGGACTTGTTCCAAGTGCCTAGCTGCAACATACAGCAAGCCAGGGGTGTCTCTGAGGTGAAAACACCACAGCTGCCGCCTCCGGTCAAGCAGCAAGGGCCAGAAGAGCCCAGGCACATTCCACGCAGTAATATTGGAATTCTATTCCAATAACATATTTATGAGGAAATATATTAAAACCTCAGAATACAACAAGCTCCATCTTCAGGAGTAGTTGTACAGGAAAACCCAGAACTTTGTGATTTCTCAACCTATTTGAGTCAAGCAAATTTTTTAAAGCATAAGTTTAGTAGCAAGAGCAATGCACGAGACTGGAACAGTTTTTTAATATTACAATGGCTCAGTGAAGAAGAGAAATATACAGTGAAGAAATTCTGTAGAAATTCTCTTAAAAGTATAAAAATTAAAGGAAAACATCCAAAATAGCCTTAAGAAACCATGCAGGAATATGAAGTTGTTAGTGCTGTCATGTTAGGAGTATAGAAATTTGGTAAAAGATGAACCCCTTGCTTTTCAACTGTTTCTCAGAGATCAAAGAGGGTGGGTGCAGCTGGGCTAAATTTCTGTATTATTAATTTGGCACTATAAGTTTGGTTGCATTCAATAAGATTCCAGAAGTACAAATATGTGAATTACACTGTAAGTCTGGTCTCATTTATGATCACAGCATCACCAATAATAGGATTTACCAATTGAACACTGAAGTCTGGCTGAAGGTAACAGGAACTTTCACAGATTCACAAATAGTATAGTTTATTAAAGCAACAGACTATGGATTCCTGTTAGATTACCAGTGATCAATTCACTAGACCTGCAAAATATCAGTGTGCAGCACTATGTACAAATGTTCCTGGGTACACTCCAACACAGTTGGGGGCAGAAATCTGACCTGCTTTGGGAAGGAGAGGTGAGCAGGCTTGCTGATTTGTCTGCAAGATGGTTGTATCCTGATCCTCTGACATGGAGGACTTCAAATGCTAATTTAAATTTCTGGGAGAAGTAGGGGTCGGACTGTAGTTAAAATATCCTGTTGCTGTCATATAAGGTGCAGAGACCAAGGGGCCACGAATTTTATATGTAAAAGAAGCATATCAAGAGTTACAAAGAGAGAGGTTGCACAGTCTGTGGGTGTTGTGTGAGGGCAGAACAGAACTGTGACATGTCAGTAGCATCTTCCACATGGCCAGTTGCAACAGTAAGAGTCATCTGGCCTCTGCCTGATAAATTATCACCACCATCAAAAGGCCATCCTGCCCACTGTAATGCTGCCATTTTATATTTCATGGCATATCGCATGGAAATCCCTTCACCATCTCTCTCATGGCACATCTCACACAATACATCAGAGGAGCCAAATTCCTCTTCCAAATATGGGAACACTGAACCCCTGAAAGAGATCCTAGTGTAGATGAGAAATTATTATAAACATAACACTGTCAAGGGATTTTAAAGAAAGGTGTAACTAAATGTCCTTAGCATAGCAGCAAAAAGCCACACTTTTAAGAAATAGATATTATTTCCTAACTTTGATCCCAAGTCAGATGTTTACCATGCAAAAGTGTCTGGTTGTAGGTATATGTAGGTATATGATGTTGTAGGTATAATATGATGTCTGGTATAATATGATCATGGAACTTTCCATGAACATTCTAGAAAGCCTGAATGTGAGCTTCAAAAATGGATTAGAAAAATGAAAGACAGGAACTATGTTTTGATGTGGAAGGAAAAAAAGAGGAAAAACCTCCAGTCCTCCAGTCAGCTATTAGTATCAAAGGTTTCACTTCAGAAATGGTCCATGGAAAAATAATAATTAGTAATAGAATCCTTATAAATGGTTCCATACAATGTAAGAAAGCACAAGAAATGTGTAATTTGAAAATGCAACAAAATGTATTAACTTGTGCTGAGAAGAGCAATTTGACATGACTATCTTCTAGAATGATGTTGTATTGCTTCCTGTTAAAGAAAAGGTGTTTATTATTTCATTTTCTACAAAATGTGAGTTTAATCCTTAAAATGCCAGTAAACCCAGATTTTGGCCTACTTTTGAAACTCTAAAATATGACAATCCACCAAAAGACTTCAAAAAAAATCTTTGCTAATACTTTTGAGGTGACAGCTTCAAATGACAACAATGTGATTCATTCCAACATAACTGTTATGTCTACAGATTTCCAGCTTCAACTTTTTTGAAATCTGTATTAAAAGAACATGTATTTATTAGTTGTATTTGAAAACAAAATATAAAAACTAATCAGAAATACCCTGTATTGCAGGTTTTTGTATCATGGCTTCATAAATAATTATATAAAAATTAAAAAAAATTACATAAATCATTGGATGGAGAAATCTTTTTTTTTCCTAGTCAGTGATGTGGAATTTTTGTTTTTTAAATAATCTGTATTTCAGTCATATCTAGAATTTCAGAATAATTTTTTAAAAAATCTTCAATGTGTAAATTATGTGCTGCAATTCTTATCTGATAAAAAGATGCAGCTACACCGGTTCAATTTTATTGTCACTGTTCTTAAGGGGTGAATATCTTTACTCAGGTCACATTTCTGCTTAAAATTCATTCCTTAAATCAGAATATTTAGTTTTGTTAAAGTCAACCCCCACAAGAGTCAGTTCCTGTTTAGAGTAAGGCATTTTAAAATATTCTACAGAATAGAGTTTATTGCTGGAGAAGGCATTCTGAAGCAAAAGGGAATGGAGCAGCTCACAGTGACCTCTACATCGTTAGGATTTTGGATAGAGAACATGACTAGTGTTATTTAAATTTTAAGGCAGTGTAGAAAATCCCTGGAGTACCCTGAGTAGACAAGACAAAGCAGTTTTACTGCAAGAACATTTTTTTCTGGGTTTTTTTTTGCCACACTAGGTGCTGTACTGGAAGTGGACAGGTGAGAGTTTGCAGCGCAGCAGAATAGTGATTGTGAATGCACAGAGACGTGCCCAGGAATGTAGGCACACACACAAATCTGCACCACCTCTGTGGTGAAGAGAAAAATCATTGACTGCCTACAGGAAGCAAGGAGTGTAATCCCCCAATACAAAAGTTAGAGGATTGCTGCTCTGAAGAACTAGACCCAGAGCAAACATTCTTCACAAATCACTGCTAATTACTGTATTATTTTCTCCAGAGTGACATTTAAGCAATATGACAATAATGACAAATATAATTACAATGTGGTCTTAGAAAAGTAAGATTTTCCTTGGAGCAAAAAGTTCAAGGCAAGATTTGCATGAGAAGTGGGTGTTAGCTGTCAGAAACAAGGAATGGGGATGGCAAGACATAAACAAGCCCAGAAGGGAATCTCCTGCAATCTCACTTCCTCATTGCTGGCAGAAAACCATACTATTACTCTGAAATGCTTTTATTGCATTAGATTAATGTGTTATTAATCAGAGTGTAGTTAAATGTATTAATAATTTCTTTTTTGATGAAAAAATTGCTACTCTCTGATTCTTTCTGAATTTAATTTTCTAAGGTCCTCTTCTCTGGAAAATACTTGAGAATACATTTCTGAATATGTCTCTGTGGTCTGAATTCAGCAATATTTTTATTCAGATGTTTAGCTTGCACTGTGCATTCAGTTCTTGATGTGAATGGTGGCCCCCTGATCCATACTCAATATAGATGAAGATTAAACAATAAATGCAGACAAATATTTGTTTCTTCAACACACCACATACAACAACACTCTTGAAACCTGAAAATGGGGAGCTGTTAATAGACCATGCTGTGACAAGGCTTATTACAAAGAACACTGCTTCAAAGTGACTCCTAAAGATTGTCATATGATGCACACCATCTGTTAGCTCTTGTTTGGCTGGGTGTTTTGTCTGATTTAATTACAGCAGAATGAGGCTTTGCTCTGTGAGACTGAACAGGTAGGATTTGTATACAAATGAGAACTTCTCCTGAAGGTTCAAAGAAGCACAAATAACAGACTAAGCTTTACTATTGTTTTTTACAATATGGGATACAGTAAAGTGAAAAAAAAATCAGTACCACATATGGACAAATGTCTCCAGACAGTTGCTTTCTTTTTTTCCTTCTTTTTCCTATTGTTGCTGCTGCTGAGAAATGATGAAAGGAAGTAGAAACCCAACAGAGTAAGAAACATCCATCCTGAAATAGCCTCATGACACCTGCATCTCTCTCAGTAGCCTGAGTACTTATTATTCTCTGTATCCAGGTCACAACAGGAATTCACCATGTGAAGGTCCTTCCTGTTTCTTTAGGGATATGCCAGGGATGGTGTGCCTTATTCATCTGCAAGATCAGGGAAACATCTTTGCACATGCTTTTACATTTGTGCAGACACATCGCCGCACTTGTGTGTCACTCTGGCAAAAAGAAAATATTCTTCATAAGGTGCAAGGAAAATATGACTGACACAGGGAATTCCAGAGTCTGGAAAAGGTGGAGCAGAGCACATACAAAAGAATTTTGAATGGCTGAATAGTTTGCTGTGTGTTGGTCAAATACAGAGCCTTCTTTCCTAACAACTTTCAATTTAATGCCTTTGAATCCTCTACCACATCATCCTCCTTCATCCTGTCTATAGCAGACTTTTTACCAATGACTTTAATTTGTCCCCACTGATGCCACACTGAAATTTTTCTGATGTACTTCCCCTCTTATTGTGGCATCCTGACTCAGTGCCAGGCTTCAGTCTGACCTTGCCAATCCTGACCCCATCTCAGTGCTCAATGCCCTGGTCTCAGCCAGGTGATCAGACAAGTCCATATATTGGTCAGAAGTGACAAGGTGTCAGTAGGAGGTGGGTATGGTGGTACCCTTTGTGGGAGAAGGTGACATATGGTGGTGATACAGGCTAGAGCAGGGACATGGGCAAGAGTCTGTGGCTGTGGCTCACCTGTGCCAGCAGTGAAGAGCTGCAGCCCATGGGTGACTCACACCAGGACAGGGATGCCCCTGTGTTGCAGTGACCTGTGGTTTTACCATTACTTTAATAGTTTTTTTATTATTTTTCTTGCTGTCTGAATAATGGATCAGAAATTTTTGTCCACTGGCAAGCAGTAAAGTCCAATAAAATCACCATACTTGAAAATATTGTGCTAGCAACACTGTTCAAGGAGTAGGGATCCCCCTGAAAAAATGCAACCTCTGCCTGAGAGGGAACAGACCTGGGGCACCATGGCCTGGGACCAATCTGGACCGGTGCACAGACAGAGGAACCAGGTGTCAGGAAACCCCTGAGTGCAGAGTGGCAGAAAGGAGCCATTATGTCCAGGATGGCCAAATATCATCTCATGATAAAAACAAAAACAAAAATAAAAATAAAAACAAAAACCAAAACAAAAAAAACCAAAAACAAACAAACAAACAAAAAAACCCAACCCCCCCCCAAAAAAAACAAACAAAAAAAAACCCCAAAAAACAACCCATAATTATGCAGATCTCCTCTCCCTCCTCTGCAACCCAATGCCTTCCTGAAATAATTTTGATGGAGAGTGAACACATTGAAAATAGAGATTATGGAGGATAAATGACACATAAGTACTTTTTTTTTATATTCTTTTTCTTACTGTCTGAATCAGGGGTCAGAAATTTTTGTCCACAGCCAAATAGTAAAGTTAAATAAAATTACCTGACTTGAGAAAATTTTGCTGGCAATACTGCACAAGCCTTTTGGTTTATTTTGCTTTACTTGTTTACAATGTACAAGCATGCCATCCACACCTCACCACATTTTCCTAGTCCTTTTGCCTTGACAGCTCTGTCAAAAGAATCTATTTTCCCAGACAACTTCAGCCTTTGAAGCTGCTTTAAGTTCATGTCCCTGTTCCCTATTTTAACCTGTCTTCCTGCACTCAGGCTCCATTATACCACCTGTATTTGGTAGGCAAAATTTTTATTCAGTCTCTTGGTTCTTGCTTTAATGAGAAGTGTGGAAAAAAACAGAACAGGGAACGGAGGAGATCACTGGCCAGCTTTGGACCTCAGGCTAACACTGCTTTGACAAAAAAAGATCAGTAATTGCAAGGAGAATGTTCTTAAATAATGGACAATGCAATGAAAATCTTTGAAGGATCAAGCAACAGAGCTCCAGAGAATTGCTTCTGAACATCTGCAAGGTACTTAAAATCAAAATGTTAAAGCTTTACTTACAAGAACACAAGGCTGTTTGAAATTATATCAAGATTTGGGGTGGTGGGTTGGAGGGTCAGGACAGACTTTTTAAACATAGTAGTTTATACTAAAACATATGACAAAAAAATCAATCCCATATGGTCAAAGTTTGGGAAAGTCAGAAGCAACTGCAAAATCAGCATGTTAACAGTAATATAATGCTCAAGCATTACAATCTCTGTTTCAAGTTCTATACTAGTCCAACCTCAAATACCCGTTGCAATAAAATATAGCAATGATTTTTTGGGTTTTTTTTCCTACTGCATAGGAGAAAGATGTCAAACTTCTTTGCAGGAAGAAAAGTAAGCTGTGTGCCAACTGTTGATTCATATAAATATCCCATGTTATTTATTAGTGCAGTGTTGTGCCAGTATTGGCAGGTTTCTTACTGCCTTTAATCTTGCAGAAAACCTTGCCAAGACAGCCTGACAGTTTCTTCAACTATGTAATATTATATGTCTTGGCTATTCCAAACTTTAATGATTTTTTAAGGTAATTACATTATATTTGAACAATTCTAATAATATATGCATGTGTTCTGATACTGTCGCTGTAAGGCTATCAACTATAAGTCTTTAATACTTATTGCCATATTTGTCTTCTTCATTATTGCCACAGCATGAGATCCAGAGGTTAGGAATTCAACTCTGCTGAATATCCTTTACATTTTTTTTTCTGCATCTACAATAAAATTCATAAAAACAATATGCAACTAAACTTGTTCTCAGCTCTGAGTTCTAACATTTTCTGGGATACTAGGCTGTTGTATTTCTGGTAGGTGTAGTAGCATTTCAAATATTATCAAAATTTAGTGAGTAAAATATTTACAAGGACAAGCAGCAACCTAGAAAGGGATGTGTTTTATTTACAGAATCACAGAATATTCTGAGCTGGAAGGGACCCACACGAGGATCAGCGAGTTCAGCTATGAAGAGAATGGCCCAGGACAGGGATCAAACCTGCAACCACAGCATTGTTAGCACCATGCTCTGACCAACTGAGCTCATCTCCATTACCACCTTGATTTTTGTGCATTATCATCCATTTCTGCATGGCCTATATTTTTTTTTCATATTGCTATTAATTTTTTGTTAAAATAGTCCACATGAGTACATACAACATAATGACCAGAATTTTCTTCCACAGTCTTCTGAACTGTCTGCTTTTTCTGTCTTTCTTCATTAGAGAATTTCTATTAGTACTCAGGAGGAATTTTCAACTTGAATGCTCTCACTTGAAACGCATTTTACATTTTTCAGCAACTACAGTGTTTCCTTCTGTGATGGTGGGAAAAGCAGCTGGCTTTCCATGTACAAGATTATCAAAAATACTTTACAAGAGTCTATCAGATGTTATGGTGCTTTTTTCCTAGCTCTAAACTCAGAAAAGATTATGTTCTTTTTTTAAGTAACATTGTCATCAAGCTAAAAAAAAAAGAATTTCTCTGCCAGAGTGCTGTTAGGAAGCTGTTGAGATCTGAACCATCAGTGAAAAGACCTCAGTGGCTGGAACAGTACTTAAATACCAGAACTCAGACAGGCAGAAAGATGCTGCAGCAACACTAGTCTACCATTCAGCTAGTACTTAGGTAGCAAATCCTCTTAAATGGATTGAAAAGGTGGAAATCAATACCAGCTCTCAGGATATCAAACATTTTTCTGTAAACATTTGTGAAGAATTGAAAGAATAGTGCCCAATTTTCATGTCAAGTCCACTTTGGTGAATACTCAGCATATTTGCCAAACTAGAGTTTTACCCGCTACAGCTGATCAAGATTTCCCCAGTAGTAATAGAAACTATTTAATTGTTGCATACACCCACTTGCAAAATTGCCTATGATTTGAGAGGAACACAAATTCCAAAGTCCTAATGCAGCTCACAAAATTTTTCACAGGAAGACCTTTAGCCATCATAGGACCTGGGGAGGAAACAAAATTTGCTGAACTCACATTTTTTTTTCAAAAATGTACAATATGTCCCTTCATCGTTGGAAGACAAATGTGCACTTGAAAATGTGATGAATCTAAGTACAATGAAAGTCATTTTTTAACCACTGCTCTAGCAAAATAGTATGTGCATAGACAATGTATATTATGCATCTGCTGCAGCTGACAGAGAAACAAAAAGATAGTTCATGAATATGTACTACTGGGAAATTTGATTTTTATTCTATTTTGAAATCACAGGCTTGCTGGCTCCTTGCCTTCAAGAGATTATTTTATGATGGGAATTTCCAGTAGCTTCTTAAACCTAGCTTAACCTCACCATTTTTAAGAAGCTTAGGAGAACTGAACTACATTTTATGACCCATCTTCTTATTTTGAAAAACAGCAAAATTCACCTTGAAATAATGCACTGATATGCTTAACCTGAAACATAGTTCCTAGTTTGGTATCAAAGAGATACACAGACTTGTTTGCATCAAGTTTTTAAGATAATAGTGTCAACCAGTTACAAAACCTTGGTTTTCCTGAGCTTCGAAGGCACCCTGAAGTCACAAACTGAAAAAAAAATATAAAAAAGGGTTTGTAAGTTTGAAGGCAGATTAAATTTTCTTTTATACTCACAGAAGGGCAGTTCTGTCTTTTCTAGCAAGCTCATATTGGTAAGACACCTGATTTTTTGTGAAATCTAGAACACAGGGATATAGACTGTATTTCTTGTGCAACATAAAGTAGCCAGAAGCCATCAGCTCACCCACAGAAAACAAAAGTTGTTCTCACTAATGTAGATAGTCCCTATTCAGTTAGGGCATGCCAAAGGGAAGGAGACTAAAGTAAATCCAAAAAAAAAACTCTATTTCACAGGATTCAGGATGTTTCAAATCATTTTAGTAAGGGTATATTAGTAAGTAAAATTAGTCAAAATAATTCTAATGCAATATCTTTTTGCTTTAAAATGTCAGTTTGGTGGAATCTAAATACATTATAATTTTTTTTTTAAATGTATCTATGAGACCAGAATTTTTTATTTTGATTTTATTGTTGTAGCAATACTAAGAGTACTGTTTTAACAAACATATTGGAGCAGTAAAATGGAGTAAAAAATGCCATATTTTTTAGGATTTACAAAAAATTAAGAATGACACGATATCTCATGAGAAAATAGTTTTTAATGAGCATTAATATATTTTTGGAAAAAAAAGTCTTCTAATCTTCTTCTCTGCTTTAGCAGGGATTCTTGTGTGTGAATATTGACCTAAACACATATATCTATGGTTTTATGCCATATATATAATATGTAAATATTTTATCTTCAAGGTGCATTTCAGAGTTTGTTTTGAGAAAAATTAAGTGTATTTAACTGGAAAAAAATAATGTCTCTATGCTGGTAATAAAAATCAAACAGCCAACCAACTTTAGAACCAAAGCATAACCTTGCTGATGCACTAAAGCATACCATACACCTGCTGCAGACTGTTTTAGGAATAAAAAGAAGAGCCATTTAAAACACAGGTATGCACATGGTATAATTATTCACATGAATACCTTACCTCCTGCAACGCATACCTTCAAAAGAAAAAGCACAAGGTTTTCCCAGGCAAAGTGGAGTCTTCAGTAACAGGAATCCCCACAATTACAAAACGAAAGAGAGATAAATTTGTCAGGATTTAGTTTCTGATCATGGGATTGCATCGTGGCACATGGTTTTTCTAATGTGGAGTGCAATAGTTGCATTAAAGTCCATGTAGTCCAGCCTTCCTGCCATGGCCAGGGACATTTTTCATTAGATCAGGTTGCTCAAAGCCTCACCCAATCTTACCTTGGATATTTCAAATGACAGGGCATCCACAGCTTCTCTAGATAGTTACAGTGTCCTGCCATCCTCATCACATAAAAGATTTTATATGTCTAGTTGAAATCTACTCTCAGTTTAAAACCATTGTCCCTTGTCCTGTCACTGCATGCCTTGGCAAAATGTTTCTCTTCATCTTTCTTATAAAAACTCTTTCTATATTGAAAAAAAAATACAATAAGGTGTCTCTTGAGCCTTCCCTTGTCCAGGCTAAGCAATCCCAGCACTCTCAGCTTGGCCTCAGCTGGAGGGGTGAGATGTAGGAGAGGTGTACCAGACACCTGACAACATTTTCTACCCCTCTTTGCACCGATTCTGACATGTCTGTGTTTTCTATGTACCCCAGAGCTGATGCAGCCCTGCAGGTGGGGTCTCAGCAGAGGGGGCAGAGGGGCAGAATCCCCTCCCTGCCCTGCTGCCCACAGGGCTCTGGATGAGCCCAGCACACGGGGGGCTCTGGGCTGCACACACGCAATTCTAGTTCATATCCGATTTTCCATCAACCAATAGCATCCATCCTTCTGCCCAGGGCTGCTCCCACTTCATTTATCCCCCAGTCTGTGCTGATATTGGGAATTGCCCCAACACAGCTTCAGGATCTTGCACTTGACCTTGTTGAGTTCCATGAGATTTGTATGGACCCACTCCTCATGCCTGTCAGGGTCACTCTGGAGGGGATGATGTCCCCTCCCTCTACCAAACTAACTGCATCACTCAGTTTAGTGTCATCTGCAAACTTGCTAAGAGTACACCCAATCCCACTGATGGTGTGGATTAATAGTGCTGAGATCATTGAGGGACAACATCCTTTACTGGCTTCTACCTGGACCCTGAGTCAACAACTGTAACTTGTGGTCATCCAACCAATTCCTTATATACCTAACAGCCTACCCATCAACCCCAAATTTCTCAAGTTTAAAGGTAAGAATGGTGTGGGGTATTCTATCAAAGGCCAGGTAGGTGATACCCATAGTTTTCTCTTGTCCACTAACACAATCAGTCCCCTATAGAAGGTTTCCAGCTTAGTCAGGCATGATTTGCCCATGCTGGCTGTCTCTGATCATTTCCTCATGTTCCTTAGTCTCAACACACCTTGCAGAAGGATCAGCTCCATAATCTTCCAGGAACAGAGATTAGGCTGACTGTTGGGTAGTTCTCAGGGTCTTTCTTTCCACTATTTTTGAAAACAACTGTATAGTTTCACTTTCTACAGTTACAGAGGGCTTCACTTGACTTGACATGACTTTTCAAATGTCAGGGAGAGTGGCAAATTGGCAACTACATCAAAAAATTCCTTCAATGTACTGGAATGTATTCTATTTTGTCCCATGGACTTTTTTATGTTCCGCGTGTGGCCTTCAACCTGATCCTCTCTTATGATGGAAGGGACTTTGTTCACCAGTCCTTGAGGTTTAGGGACTTGAGAGAGGTGGGAAGAGAAATTTCCATTGGAAAATGAGGCAAAAATTTGAGTACCTCAGATCTTCTCCATGTTGCTGGACACTACTTCTATAAGACTGAGTCCATTTTCTTTCATCTTTCTTTTCCACAGCTCCAGCTGTGTCTTAGCTTTCCAAATTTGATCCCTACACATCTAGATGGCATCCCTATATTCTTCTCAGGAGACATGTTCCTGGTTTCTGTGCATTTCATTCTTACACTTTAATTAGTTCAGAAGGTCCTTACGGAGTCATGATGGTCTCATGCCATCCTTGTCTGGATTTTTTACGTGTAGGAATCAAGATCTCTTTTACTCTCAATATGCCTAAAGAGCTGTCATTTCTGTTCATCTCCTTTGCTCCTGAGGGCAGTTTCTTAGGGAGTCCCATCCACCAATTCATTAAATAACTGAAGGTTTCTTTTCCTAAAATCAGTGTTCTGACTCTCCTCATCATTGTGAATTCCCTCAAGGTGTGATCACTGTAGTCCATATTTAAATCTCTAATTCGTCCAGCCGTGTTGGCAAGCAACTGGTCCAGTAACACTTGCCCTCTTTTTGGGCTGTCACCTGAAAAAAGAAACAATCCTCTATGCAAGGAGGATATCATTGGAGCAAGAGCCCCCTGTTGCTGACAGGCATTCCAGTTGAGTGATTTTTCCCATCATGTTTCAGCAATAGCAATTAGATCACAGATTTGCTAGTTGCACTGCAGCTTTCAGCTCCTCCTGCTTGTTCCCTATGCTGTGTGCATTTTTATAGAGGTACCTCAAGTGGGCTGTTGATCATACTATTGAACATATACTGAGAACATTTGGTCATGAAAAAAGATGATGAGGGTAAGATAGAGGTGGAAGAAATAAAGAATAGTAAACATTACATAAAGAATAGTAAACATTAAAAATTTGATAACATAATGTTTTGACACTATATTGTATAAATTCTTGAATGTCTTCACCAAATGAATATTTTTCATTAGCAAGCTGTGAGATCTTGGTAATTCTTTTAGCATTTTTGCCTTTATTCTACTTTAATGCAAGGAGAAAATGAAAAAGGAAACAATAACCAACATGCTTCAGATGAATCTTTGGGTACTTTTTAGCAGGCATTCCTGCAGTGCCCTCTTGTGATAACTGAGCTGTGGGCTCTTGAAACATTTTTGACAGTAATATAAACTAATAGAAATTGCCAGACTTGTTCATAACTGCCAAAAATTTGTCAGGTGTTCAGACTCCCAAAATGACAAGTACCAGCTGCTTCAGAAGAACACGAAAAGAACTCATATGGCTTCCATATCAGAAGGTTCCTCTGAAACTTTGTCAAGGTTAATTCCTGTTAAGAAAATGTAGAAACATTTACTTGAAGTTAAGTCACCATCTTTAGCTGCAAATTCTGTTTCTGGCCACAAAGATTTTGAATTTTTTTTTTAAATCTGATGTTCTTTAGCCTCATGAACATATTCTGTTCCTGAGTCTACCTGCTCATTTCTAAATAGTTAATTTTTTTTAAATTTCATTGATTTTTCAATTGTTTTCCTTATCATAGAAGAAATGAGATTTGTAGAGACGAAAGAAGATATGGACAATTTAAATTCTTGGGCAGTTAATTACTTTTTTAAAGTGATTTCCAAGCCTTTTTAGATCTTTATTAGTTTTTATTCTCATGTGGTGTGCTGAGATTTCCTAAATAAGGTGAATAAGATGATCTGACAGTACTCCATGTGAAGACACTGTAGGCAGTGTCTTCACTAAAAGGTACTACTAACTATTGGAAATTCAGGGTTTTTTATGCATAATAATATTACTGACTTTTCTGGTTGTTGTCTGATCACTGGTGACATGGATATTTCTGTCAAGATAAGGAAATAGCCTTGGTAGCACTGTATTCAATTTTATCTTCAAAATTGATAATTTTAGTTCAAAGTCATTAGAAAACAAATGCTGGAGCAAAGTGAAGTTTCAAACAGAAAGGTTGTTATCTCTTCCATGCATCTTGGTGAATCCCTCTAGGAAGCAGACTAGAACATTTTCACTAACCTTTTTCTTTATTTACTCATATTCAGTAGCTATCTATTTTTTTTTCCTGATTGGTTAAAATATCTTTCATCAACCTCAGTTTTTAAATTCTGGACTGTAGATGACTTGGCATTGCAACAGACACCTCAAGTTCATTATATTTCTTATATTCTTATATTCTTAAGCTTATCTTTTTTATTTATCCAAAATAGGCAACTTTCATAGACATTCTCCATGAAGTTAAAACAAAATGTTCTTCTGCATGTGTACTGTTCCCTTCAACTCCACTTATTGATCCCTCCATTCCTTTTTAGACCCTAAATTAAATAAACACAATTAGACTGGAAGAATTTATTTTAGTTTATGGTTTAGAGCTAGAAAATCAGTTAATTAACATTCCACTGTACCTATCTTGTGAAACATTCAGTGAATCAATTGTGATCTAAGCTGCATACATATTTTTTCCCAGTCTCCTTTAATTTCAGAATATTTTTTTAATTTAACAGAGTTGTGTATGTATTCTTTGTGTCTTATCTTTTTGAAAATTATCTTCATTTTTATTTTCTCTTTTTCCTTTTAAACTAATATTATCAATACATAACAAAAAACCCCACAGAAACGTGTCTGATATTGGATACTTGGGTTCAAGTCAATCTTAAGAAAGAAAGATAAATTTCAAAAAGTTGCTGCTATTAACTATGAAAAACAGATTGAAATATGAAATCTGACAGATTTCTTCAAAGTCACATCAAAATTTTTACAACAGTGTTGCATAAAATAAGCACTCTTTTCTTTTTAAAATATTTTATTTAGTCACTATTTTTTTGATTTTCTGTTAACAACTGGTGTTTGAAATTTCAGTCAGGCAGCCCACTGATGCTGGTATAAAAGATGACATTTCAGGCTAAATGCACCTTCTCATTGAAAGAAAACTTGGTAGGAAATTCAGAAAAGTAGGAGAAAGCCATTAAAATTCATCTAATAAGCGACCATTGAAATTACAATGAAAAATTAAACCCTGCTTTCTTCTCTTACATCAGACTCCTACCTATTTTTCTTCTACAAGTCATAATAACTCCTCACTCATGCATACTCTTATCTGACTGTCATATAAAGGCTACTTATTCATTTCACATAAACTCACATTGTATGTATTGAAGTACAACAACTTGAGCTATTAACAAGATAAATGCATGATACAAAGATTTAATACATTAGCCTGCATAAAAAATAATTAAATAAAAGAAATAACTACGCTTTTAATAATACTTATCACATATAATTTTGCCTGTTTTTTTAATGAAGCTGACTAGGACTTTGTAAATGACAGAAACTAAGAAAATACATCTGAAGACTTGACCAGGCCATGGCAACTTTCCCTGCAGGGACCTCCAAAACCAGGGTTGAAATGCAATAGCATTTGTCACTTGCTGCCATCCGCAGCCTTTCACGCTGGGCTTGGGGCATCGTGGTGACCCCTCGTGAGAGCAAGATGAGGCAATCTATGTGACCAAGTATTCTTCAGTTCATTTGCTGCTTATGTTTCCCTTCAATCACAAATGCAAACCTCATTGCCTGTACCATAATCTCTGATGTGGAATATGAATTTACGACATGATCTAATTTCTAAAAAAAGTAGAAACTTAGCTCTGATTGTGGGTGTTATGACATGTAACACCAATGAACAGTGGTAGTTCCTCATCAATACTGTCATTTTGTCAAAAGAAATTTTTAATTTCCTTTATGGCTGTGTTTTATTACTGCTGCTCATTACGTGTGATTCTTTTTCTTGTAAAGTAGCTGTAAGAAAAAATCAAAAAGGTCCCCAAATGTTCTTCTTCTAATGAGGCAACTTCTCCCTTGCACATGGACATACATGTACCAGTGGGAATTCAGGAGTTTTTAACATCCCAAGAACACAAATAAAACTCTTTCCTTGCTCTTTTGGCCAGGCATGTAACACATATCAAATCTGACACTTACTACATTACGTAATGTGACTGGCAATAAAAGTGGCCCATGTCTTACATTAAAATTGATTAATAAAGTTTATGTGATATTTTAATCTTTCTTTTTTCTCTTTTTTCTCTCTTTTTTCTTTTTTTCTCTTTTCTTTTCTTTTCTTTTCTTTTCTTTTCTTTTCTTTTCTTTTCTTTTCTTTTCTTTTCTTTTCTTTTCTTTTCTTTTCTTTTCTTTTCTTTTCTTTTCTTTTTTCTTTTCCATTCTTTTTCTCTTTTCTTTTTATTTTTCTTTCTTTTTTTCTTTTTCTTTCCACTCCTCTCTTCTCTCTCTTCACTTCATTACTCTTTGAGTTTTTCACTTTTTTCCTTTTTTTCTTATTTATTTAAATCATTCTGCCATCTAATCTCTTCCCCAAAAGGAAATAACAAGGAATATTCCACAAAATTTTTCTCCTTTAATTCTCAGACTGAAAACCTTCCATTGTCATTTAGCTACAGTAAGGAATAGGAGGCTGAATGCCTTGGGGACTTTCTTTTGCAAGGAAAGAATTTGGAGAAGCAAAGCACTTTAACTCTGAAATGATAAGCAGTGGAAATGGCTGGAAGCAATAATAAGATTGTATTGCTGCAATAAGATCTTAATAGGCAGGGCAGGACATCTTTGCAGCATGTCATTTTAAAATGGTCTTCATTTTAAGGGAAAGAGGTTTAGTGCTTGGCTAAATGCAGATATACATGGAAGGTGTAGAAATGGGACCTGAATCATATATATTACAACTTTCTGTGCTATGTCACAGGAGCAGTAAAATATCTTTACATGTAAATGCTTTGGGGATTACTTATTTTATGTAAAAATCCAACCACCTTTACTGCAGTAGATTTACTAAAGAGAAGTCAAAATAGCTGGGTAGAGTAGGAATTGGATTAACTTATCAGGTTTTTCAGTTCAAAGTACCAGTGCAGTTCAGATAAGGACAGCCACAAAATAAGAAAAGGTGCTGTAGTTATGAAAGTAGAATAATCTCATACATGAAATAGAGTCTCTAGCTGACATAACAAAAAATTGAGTACTGTTGTCTACATGATAGACATGACACCAAAGTTCAATTAAGCAACTGGCCTAGATTTACAAATAATTTGGCCAGGAGGTGAAAACACTTAGTAGCTGGTATGAGCAGTGTGGTTTGGATTTGAGTTTTTTAAGCAGAATCGCTTTCTAGATAAGGATATTGCATTATGCCACATTTAACAATGGAATAATAATGGAAAAATGAGCATGTAGGCCATTCAGAGAAAAGCATTCCAGAAAATCAACTTTGTTTATCATTGTTTTCCATGAACTTCAATGGAATTCATGTAGACTGAGGAAAGGATAAAATTTAGCATCCGAAAAACTGTGAACTTATAGGGATAGAGAGGTCCTTGGCCCTGTGAAGTTTTTAAGCTGGAATTTCTAATTTAGGAAATTATTTTGCAATGATAAGCAAATGACTGTGGAGAAAACAGTAGTAAGTAAACCCAGATTTTATTTCCTTTTTTTTTTAATTGAAAGTCTCAGGGATTTTTTGAAAGGGAATTGCACCCAAAATTCTGCCATGGCACTATCATTATTCCTTGCACATAATGCTTCTTCAATGATTGAAAATAAAGGTTGATAATCTTTCATTCCATTCATCCTCATTGCTTGTCACATTCACTTGACCAAAATTAGATTATTGATTAGATCTGTGCTGCAAAGAGCTGATTCCAATATATTGATATAGCACCTGAATATTAATGTTTTATTCTGATACTTAAAACCTTTTGCAGTACTCTGGGAACATTTGACAGGTATCGTAAATAAACTATGTTGCCAATGCAATTCATTAAGGCCCAGTCAAGCTACTGACAATTTAGATGAGATAGTAATTAATATTTCTCCTTTCCCTATTTTCTCCATTAATCATATAACTGTCTGGCTGATAATTTGAGGACAAAGATTTTTTTTTTTTAAATGCCAATCTATGGGTTGAAAATTTATGGGATTTTAAAAGTCTGAGTCCAAATTAATTTAATAAATCTGCATTAGAAATCAGCATGAAGTAGAAATAATTTCACCCAGAGTCAGTCTGCCCATGAGGGAATGAATGATTCCACCTTCCCAAAATGCAATGACCTCTTTACAAAAAAGTAAAAAAACTGCTTCAAGATGGGATAATAAAAGATTTTTTTTTATAATCTGATTAGGGAAACTGTTTAGTTGGAGCCCAGACAGAAAGACCTATTGTGACTGGCATGTGTAGAAATGGATAAGACACACAAAATATTGAATTTTTTTGCAGAGCACCATAATGTATACAATGACCTGTGCATTGAGGACCCATGATAACAGAGGTCACAGGCAGGAGAAATCCTGACTCCTCTTGGAAAGTCACATGTGGAAAGGAGAGAAGAAAAACTCAGACCTATCAATGACAAAGTGCTCAAGAAAATTTGCTTATCAACTAAAATAATTAACACATTTCAATTTGACACATAGAATCACAGAATGGTTTGGGTTGGAAAGGATGTTAAAGATCATACAGTTGCAACTCCCTGCTGTAGGCAGGGACACCTTCCATGAGACCAGGCTGGTCACAGCCCATCCAGTCTGTCCTTGAACCTTTGCATGGGTGGGGTATGCACATCTTCTCTGGGTGACCTGTTCCAATGCCTCACTACCCTCACAGGGAAGAGTTTCCTTCTAATATCAAATTTAAGCCTATCCCTTTCAGTTTGAAGCCATTCCCCCTTGTACTATCACTACATGCCCTTGTTAAAATTCCCTCTCCATCTTTCTTGTGTTATCTTTTAGGAACTGGAAGGCTGTCCCACGAGCTTTCTCTCCTCTGGGCTAAGGAGTCCCAGCTTTGTCTTACCTGTCTCTATAGCAGTGGTGCTTCAGCCCTCTAATCTTCTTCATTACCCTCCTCTGGACTTACTTCAACAAATCCAGGTCCTTATGTCAGGGTCCTAGAGCTGAGACCCCACTGCAGGTGGAATCTCACAGTTCTTGGACACTTTTTCATAATAATGGATATCAAAAACTCTGCCTGAAAATCACTGTAGTGACTGTTGAGATTTTTAACAGCTGCATCATTTATATTTACTAGGTTTTTTACAATTTTTATGTGTAATTCATTTAAGACACAGTGAGGAGAGAGGAGGTCACAGTGACAATACAGAAGTAGGGAATTATCGTTTATTTTGCATAATGTTCCTAACACTTTGGACACAAAAATTTAGAATCAGAAAAGAAAATTGTGTTTTGCCTGCACTATTAAAACATTTCAGAGAACTTTCTGAATACATGTGTTCAAAATATTTGTAAGAAAAAACCCAGAGTAAGCAGAATGACCTAGAGAGTTCCTAACATGATGGCTGTTGGAAATCTGATCAAAAATGAGTACTTGTCCAGTTTTTATGCTACTTTTGCCAAGCTCCAAGCCACACTGCAGTGGCTGAGAGTTTGTATGTCAGTATGGTCTACGTTGTTGGAGAGGAAGTTGATCAGTTGCTATAGGACAAGTTTCATCCTTTTGATCCACACTTCTATCAAGGCTAATTCACCTGAACCAGATATTTAGAATTACAGGGTGATGAGTGAAAGAAAATTTCCTCACATTTTATCCAAAACATGTCCCAATCTATTAGAGGCTTTCTATTGTCATCAATAGACTTCAATGTTTGAGCACAGTAAAACAGAAATATGCTAGAAACATTAATTCATACATTCGAAGCCATTTCAGGTCTCCTAGTCCTTACTTCATCACATCAAATTTTTAGGAAGTCCTTGGCAAAGAGTTCAGAAACTTCTCAATATTTTAAGACATTCATTCTTAAACTTTATGGAAAATGGAACACATGTAGGAAACGTAGGTTTTACCCTGTTTGCTTGGCATTGTTTTATCATTGTACAGAACTTTCTGATGTTTTAGTGTGAAAGATGTTCTCTGCAGTATCATCATTTTTGATAGAGTAAATTCCACCCTTTATCAAAATAAGGATAATTCGAAGGACATTCTAATAATCATGATGTGCAGCCATCACTCTCCTGCTCATTCTCACTCTCCCCTCCCTAATTATGAAGTAGAATAGCAGCCGTATCCTCTCCTAAGTCTTTAAATTCCCTACTCTTTAGTTCTATGACATGGATACAGATGACACTGGGTACAAAGCCCAATTCTCTCTCCACAGATGATCATTAAATAATATAAGCCATAAGAAAAGGAAAAGATCAGTTCTTTATCTATCATGGCTTTTTTTTTTTTTACAAATACTTAGAGTTCCTGTATCTCGTTATGTCATTAGAAATGAAACACCAGCAGCTTCTAGAAACTTCTGGTAAAGCACTTCTTTGACATTAATACAGTTATTTAATACCACTGCCATAGCCTCACTTTTCATGATCTGCCTTCTCTTCCCACAGCCTTCTCTGGGTATAATGGACAAAATATTCTCTTTGAGATCAGAGAAAATGAGAAAAGGTTATCAAAACCTTCACTTGGCCACCTTTAGCAAATCACATTCTTGTCAAAATGGCTATGCATAGAAAAAGAGATCCATACAGGCATCCTGGGATCCTAGCAGCAAGTAAGAACTGTGGAGGTGTTCATAGGCCCAAATCACTACCCTGAAGACCATAATCAAGTTTCCTTCTCTAGCACAATAAACTTCTATTACAGGATACTAAAAGAGGCTTTCTATGTAAGCATAAAAGTAAATGATCATGAAGGGTTTTTGTTATCCTTTTTGATGTGGACTACACAGAATGATTTGAAAAGAAATCAATGCTGGATAAATATAAATCTTCTTTCAGCTTTTGCAATGGGAGTGAATAGATAAAGGATGAATATCTACACACTGGGTGCTCTCAAATAGATCCTAATTTTCGTTGAGAAAGTTTTGGTAATGAAATATTTTATTCATGAAATTTCTTCATGTGAACTTGTCGAGCTAGAATAAAAAATTATTTATAAAAGAGGAAAACTTAAATATAATTGTTATTTTATTTAAGTCTAAGAAGGTAAGAATGGTGAAATAATGTAACACCCTAACATTTTACTTAAAGAATCTTTTATACTCTCTCTCCAGTGGGACTTGATTGTTTTTCTTGCTCCTTTGAAATCTTGATATTCATTGTCAAGATTTAATCAATCAAAACATAATATCTTCAATATTAAAGAAAAATACCTGATATTATATTGTTTTCTGCAAAGTACAAAGATTCTGAAATGTTTCTCCAGCAAAACCAAATTAAACTGCTGTTCACTGAATGGACAAACTATCAGCCACTGCAAATTAGGAAAGTATTCTAATTATTGAGGAATTGATTTCGAAATAAAGCCCCAGAGGTTCATTTTGTAATACATTCTATTGGATTTTGTGTGTGCATATGTGTGATAGAGAGACTGATTTTGTGATAATTTCTAATTTCAATGAATGGGGCTTTGCAAAATTCGATAAATATTTTCCTACTTTCAGTTCTTTTCAAAGTCATCCACAGGCTCTATCCATTTCCCTTGTTTCACTCACAAATAAAAAATAAATCTGTGGCATTGGCTGGCAGTGGAAATTAGGTATCAAACACTGGAAATTAAGTATGATATTCAAATACCCCCCCAAAAAGGTATTTTAATTGCTTGTATTGTATTCACAGCGCTCCAAAAAATCTCTCTTTTTTAAACAGAGGTCTCTTATTTAAAACTTCCCATTAAAAATCATGGAACTTTATTAAAAAATAAAGTTTTTAATAAAGATACTTTAAAACTCAAGGAAAACAAGGTAGGTTGGAGAGCTGATAATGTGTGATGTAAAAAGAAAAAGGAAAGGAAAACTTAACACTGTCAACACTAGGCTAAAAATAATTATAAGAACAACCAAATAATTTATGAGATTTCATCTTGTAAACAGGTTTTGACAAGCTTAGGCTTGTTTTTTTTCTATTTGCTGCTATTTTTTCCTTTAAAGTTTTTTCAGATGTGCTAAGATCCTATTTTCAAGCTTTCCCCTTGAAATTGAATTGAATTCAGCCTAACATTAGTTACATGTTATATTCAAACTAACATTAGTTAAATAACACTCAAAAAAGTCACTGAGGATGACTCTTTCTCAGTTTGCTCATATCATGAGAAAGGTAATTAGAACTGCTAGAAAGTGAGGAATAAAGAACAACATTAAAAGTATAATCATCCTAAAAATTGCATTGTCTTGAAAACTGCACAGTGCATCTACCATCTCAAAAAGGTATTGTGGAACAAAAAAGGCAAATAAGAGTATGAAATAATTAATAATTAATAATTAATATTTAAATTCCTTATGGTGATATGTTAGAGACCAGGGCCTATCAGTTTAAAATCAAGGTAACTCTACTGCTTCATGACAGATGTTGAGTTTCAGGACAATATTAATAAGAAAATATTCTTTATTATTTTTTTTAACAGGAAATGTATATAATGTTACAGACAATTAGGTGACAGTCAAAGGGAATTTGGTTTTGGCCACACAGTGTATGATGTTTAAACTTGAAAAAAGGCACTTTGAATTTATGGAACCTACATATTGGTTAAAAATTAATAAAAACTCATAGAAGTAATCTCTGAATAAAAGTTCCACCAGAAGTAATGATATGCTGAAAATCATCACAACCAGAAAACTGTCAGGGAGGGGATCATGCTGTTGCTTCTTCATTCTTTTCATTGTTCCCTAAGCAGCTATTGAAGGCCACCATCAGAAAAACAAAAACAAAATAAAAACAAACAAACAAACAAAAAAACCTACAAAAAACACCCACAAAAATCCAAAAACCCCAGAACTAGATGTCTGAGGTTTTTTTTTCAATTTTGGGTTAATGACAACAACTATTTTCATCTGTGTGCATACATCCCTGTCTTGATTATTTTCCTTCTTCTGCTTTCAAGTTCCCCTGAATATATTCCTGACTGGGTTGTGAATGTTTTGACCCAGAAGTAAATCAAGTCTTCTAACTCTGGTATTACAACAGTTCAATTACTTTTCTGCTTTTTGGCAAAATTCAACTTGACCCACTTAAACCTATGTGCAATGCATGACAGCCTAGAAGAGCATTTTAAATTGTGCAGTATTAACTATTCATGACAGATGTGGAAGTCTAGCTCCACGAGGAAGTAAGCAACAGCTGCAGTTCATCCAGCTTCTCAAGAGAAAAGGTCAGGAAAGTAAATGAATGAGCAAATAGTGAAACAAAAGAGCAGAAAATTGTCTTTAAACACATCTCTACTAGTGTCTGCCTGGATGAAGTTATTACTTTACTGCTATCTGAAATCTACAGATCCTGTCAAAAAGACAAAGAGAAGCAGACTTTCTATTTATTTTTGAACCCTGCTTCAGAACAATAACCTGAAAATAACAAAAATCAGGGAAATAAACAGGTGACATTTAAGACTTTCTTAATGCACATTTGCCTACTTTGAAAAAGACAAGGTCTCTTCCTACACTGGGATGGGTTTGGAAAGAAGTACATCAAGTAATCCTAACAAGCAGTGAAAGGGAGCCCACTTGCTAGATGGCATCAGGTGTTCTTGGCAGTATCTATAAAATGGGTTTGGATTTGTCCTGGCTGTGAAAATATTGAAGACATCTTCAACTCAGTGCACAGAAATTATGCATTCCTCTCTTTTCTTACAATGACAAACATGTTGGTCTATCACACAAAACTTCACATAGAGAATAAAAAAAAAATAATTCTAAATATTATTTTTTAAAAATCCTAGGGAAAATATTCATGTTCTAAAAATTAAGACTTTTGTGGTTTGTATTTGTTTTTGGTTTTTATCCTATAATATTTTACAAATAAAACAGTTGCAAACTGCCCTGAAAATGTCTTATATTTCTGTCTGCAGACACTGTTATTGAATGCATAGATGGATATTTACCTTGTGCCATTTGTTAATTGCAAAGAATGCTTTGCTGCAATTAAACTATCTTTTCACAGGAAAGATAATCGAATAGATACTTAGCATTAGCAACTACTCATGATCAGATATGAGAGCAAAAATATCCAATCTGCCCTCAATCCTCATCCTACTTCCTTCAAGGCAATAATCTGTCAAAATGCACTGTTGCACAGTGAGGATGTGTGTTATGGGATTTATGTTATTCATACACTTTGTATATTTACAGGACTTGATATTTCTGCCCTTTGCTGAACTGGTAGTCTGAGAAAAGAAAGACATATTAGTCTGTACTGTCACTTGACAAGAAACAGTCAGCAGAAGGAGGAGAAAACTGACATTTTCTTATTTTTTTCCTTGCTTTTCTTATGTCTTTTTTTTTTTGTCTCTGTGATTTTTTTGTTTGATTTTTAAAATTGATATCATACAATAACAATACTAATGCTGATAGAGCAGATTTGAGGAAAACTTCAGGGAGTAATTTTTGTACCTTGCTTGGGAATCTATTGACTCATATTACTTCCTCATAGTGGGTTCAAAATTTAATACCAGTGGACAATAGAGTGGAGAGAATACTTTTTATCCCTTTTTCCTCCAACATTTTTATAAAATGAACTGCAAGGAGGGAATTAGCCACTAAGTTCACATCCTTCCACCTAACTCTCTAACCAGCCAGATGCAGTGACAACAATTATTGTAGGCATCATCCCCTTCTGTTGCACATTTAGTAAACAATATATCTTTGAATAATGTTGAAATAAAAAGTCAATTTATTTACTCCCTATCAGGACTTTAGTAATTAGTACAGTGTGGACATCATAATTATTTCTGTTGTTTGTAATTGAATTTCAAATATTTTTAAGCATATAATGAGTTTTCAATGGTCTTGGAATGTAGGCTGTAAAAACAGGTAGGGAAACTAAGATGGCTATTCCAACACCAGTCTTTTAAACACTATCACATCTCTTGGGAGAGGGAAGTAAAAATCTGTTTTACATGATAATTTAACAATGATTTTCTCCATTTCAGATTTTTGAGATTTTTATCTGAGCAGAATACCAGATCAAATATTCAGAGTGCTTTTTATTGGCTATTTCTGAAGGACAGAGGAAACTGCAATAGTAAAAGCTGTACAGTAAGTCATGACTCTGCATCTCAGTATCACTACCTCACAGAACTGGTTGAAAAAAGGCAGCATTTGATTTAATTTAGTGGTGCAGGGTATTGAATCTGTTATTGCTGTTTGCGGTGGCAGCAAAATTTGCCAACTTAAACTGAAGAAGATACTGTGCAGAGAAGAACTATGATTTTGCTTCACACTGATCTTCTCCTACACCTGTTACTGCTCCCCCACAGAAGAATTGGAAGCAAAATGCCATCTACTTTATAAGGAAAAAAATTAAAAACCAAAAAATTAAAAACCACAAAACTGAAGAACAAATAAAATCCAACAAACAAAAACCAACCAAACAATAAACACCCTATTTACTCTTGGTAGATTTTTTTTGGTAAGAAAAATAATTCATCTAATATTTAAAAGCTATGGATACACGAAATATCAGTATATTGTGCCACTAAGCAATAAAAAAAAAACAAACTATATTTTTCATGTTTTTCTTGCCTGAGCAATAAATGTCTCAGTCCGAGTATTTTTTTCCTTTCATGTTTTCCATAGCTGAGAAAATATTGGAGATATGTCTTGTGTGTTCCTCATAGTTGTCAAGACTCTGAATCACACCAATAGGGAGATCTTTATAAGTCACCACTAGAGTTTCCACTGACAAATATATTCCCCAAACAAGCATCTCTTCCTGATGAGATTTGCTAAAAAACTGGAGCATTTCCCAAACATTTTATCCTCTGTAAGTACAAAAATCAGAAATAAAAATCATGAATGAGAGCTCTCCATCTATGTAGTCTAGAAAACCATTTAAAATAATCATGTACAAACTGATCCTTCAAAAGTAATTTATATATTTGGCTCAGACCCAACTACTGCTACTACTGTTAGGGTTAGATGGTCATATTGACATAGACATTCATGGAGAAAATATGTGTACTAAAGGAATTATTTCATAAAGTATTATCAATAATATAAATTCAAAGGGTATAAAAAATAGCATTTGCACATTGACTCAGAATCAAGCATTTGCAAAAATAGGTCAGGAAGCATAAAATCCACACCTCGTTTAGAAATCATTTTTAAAAGAAACTCTAGACTTGTCTTCTTGCCTTGTGAGTCCCCAACTGACAGAGCTGAAAATAATTTTAGCTATTGCTGAGGATGACAGATGAGCTGAATCTCTGTTGAGAGAGGCAGTAAACGAACGTTGAAGAGGAGGGAGCAAGGAGGCTGCTGCTCTCTGGCACTTCTGAAAGATGCTGAAAACAGCAACTTTTAAAAGCTGTTCACAGGCAGGCATTAAAAAACAATTGCCACACAATCCAAGAAAGTACACGTTTGCATATGTGTCTGCATATTATATATATATCACTGTGAAATAAATGTATTTCATTTACTGTTTTGCAAGGAATGCTGGATATAAGAACAAAAAACCAAACCCAGACCAAAGAACAGATTCAAATGCATTTTCCTTTTTGAGATTTCTCTTATTGTGTGATTAAGTTACATTACTAGTAACTGTCACAAAGTTTAGTTTTGTATGCAGAATATAGATCTGTTGAGATAGATAGATCTGAATGAGAGGGATTTTTTACACTCTTGGAGGTGTCAGATTTTCATTAGAAAGAAACCAATCCAAACCCATGAAGTAGAGAGATTTGTTATTCTGAGCAATGCTTTATCCTATAGGAAAACATTTAAATTAAGATTTCTTTCAGAGCCAAAATTTCAACATTTTCCAAAAAACGTTTTTTAAAACTAGTCTAATTTTATTTCAACTAATTTTATATGTATCTATTAGTATCATGTGACTTAAATATTCTATATTGCAAGCTTTGTCTTTTCTTCTTCTTCTTTTCATCATCAGTCATGTAAAATGTACTTAAGGATTCAATACTAAATACTAAAAGTAATTTTCACAAAAAACTTGTTAAATCTGTTTCTAATTACTTTGGCACTTTTAAATTCTGTAGGCTGCCAGCTGCGAGCATATTCAGAAAAGACAGAATGAGAATCTCTGTTGAAAACACCTGGATAATTTTTCTCTCCTGTTTTCTTCCACATAATCTGTATGTTTTCCCAAGTGTGCATATGTCTGAAAAAATTGGTTTTTAAAGACTTGAGCAGTTCTTGACTATGTCAAGACACAACACAAATTGGGTTTTTTACCGCAAGCACATTAATTAATAACATTTAAAGAACAGATGAAACATACTCCATGGGTAGTTCTTCCAGGCAATCACACCAAAAGAGATCTGTAAGTTTTCCTTAGTGTTTCCATCAATACATCCTTGCAATAATAAAACCACTAATCTTGATCTGATTAGGACAGTTACAAACAGAAATTCATTTCCTACTCTTCCTAAAAGATAGGAGAGTGGTTACATAACCATGTGGTTGATTTGCTTTCTGCAGGATTCTATTAAACAATACTTGATTATCCTAATTGAAGCAAGAGAAACTTCATTTAATTAAAAAAAAAAAAGAAGGAACAAGTAAGAGATTTTAAAATGAGAAATGCTCATAGCTTTTACCAGGATATATCAAGCTATCAACAGAACTTGTACCACATATATTAAAATTTCTGCATGGCATTGCATTTACAGCCTGTGTTGCTTCTCTCTAGAAAGACACATTCTAAAAAGAAACCAAATTTCCCCAAGCATATAACATAACAGTAATCAGGTAATAATATAAATTTAAACTCAGACATAACTAATCAGAACAGTTTATTATCACCAAAAATGTTTGTCCTCTCCTCTATGTGAAGGTGAAAAAATTTTAAAAGATATTAATGATTAATTGTATAAAATTATTAAGAGAAGGCATAAACACCACTGAAGAGCTAAAAGTTTGTAATAATTTTAAGATGGGGAAATTCCTGTTGATTTACCTTAAAAACAACTTTAAATTTTTTTTCAGTCAATGCAGCAGCACCTTTAGATTTTTTTTTTTTTGCACACTCTTTCACACATTTAGAAAAAAATTCAAATCACAGAGGTTGAATATATGATTGGTTGGACATGATCATTTTGGAGGTCCTTTCCACCCTTAATGATTCTGTGATCTGATCATACTGCAAAAAGAAGAAGAAAACATTTCATTTTGCAGAAAAAGTGAAGAATTATCTATGGTCCATCTGAAAATCCCAGGTACTGTTTGTTCAGAGATTAACTGAATTTACATGATGTGTGGAACTTCAGAGAGACTAGTAAAGACATTCTTTAAGGAAAAGATGTATATCTATATAAAAAAATTCAAGATTATATGATAGCAACCTTCAGATTATCCTCTATCCACTGCTTTTCTTTCAATATAGGAAAACTGAAAAAATAAGTTTTATTTCCCCAAAGTACACCACGCTTACTTCCCCTCCCCCCAATACACTAAGTTGTCAAGGCTAAGTATGTAAATTGTCAAGGCTACATATGTAAAAGAAAAATATTCTTTAATAAATTTCAATATGCTGTCAGGTTATGATTGTATTTCCTTAATGGAGGAGGAAATTGTTCTTTCACCAGCTAATAATAATTGAAGAGAAATAATCTAAATATGAAAACACATTGCAAGCTAATGGAAAAGTAGTTGATTTAAGGTCATCTGTGCTCAGCCATTACAAAGTAATTGTAAACTTGAAGAAAAAAGTTCTCAACATTCTCAACTTTTCTGTTCTGTTGCTGATGTTCATCTCTCCAGCTGTTATTAAAGTCTGTGTGTACATAACAAGCTTAAAATCATGAAATAAAATCATTAAGTGTGATTCTAACAGTATTAGTGGACAGACATAAGCAAAACTGAAGCCCAAACAGCACAAATAATTCAATGAACAACATTAAAAATTAAAAAAATAACATTAATCATCTGACTGGCTGAGACGGCTCCTCCAGTTAAGAGAACAGGTGCTTTCAAAAGTTCTGTCCTACTTTCCAAAAGGTGAAGGCAGGAGAGGCAGGTGGGCTCTCAGAGTTGCTCAAATGAGCTCAGAAGCTTTCAAACAACTATCCACATGTATTCTTCTGCCTACTGTTAGTAGGGCATAATGTAAATTTATTTCTGGCAGTTCTTGCAAGAAACAGTGTTTAAAAGCCAACATGACAGAGAATGCAAGACTGAAGATAGATTCATGTAAAAAAAAGGAAGAGAATGCAAGAAAGGAACTTAGACACATTAATGTATAATGGCCAATTTAATAATTTATGTATATGTAAAGTTGCCACTTAAAAAACCTGTTGATGGCATCTAAGAACTGTGTATCTTGAAATTAATTATTAAGAATACTGAACACATTAAGTAGCTCTTTTATTTTGATTACAGCATTGCCCAAACACTTATTAGAGACTGGGACTCTTTTCTGCTAAAGAAAAATAAATACATGAACCAAGTGACAGCTCCTTGTCTAGGATGAAGAGTATATATATCAAGTGGGAGATGAAATAAAACACAGAAATTAATTTGGGGAGGACAAGAAGGGCAGGAGGGTATTCTCCTTGCCTCTCTATAGGGCCACACAGCACCACCCACAGAAAGCATTACAGCTCTCTCTGACACAAATTGCACCTCCCGTTCACCTCAAGTTATGGGCAGAAATATCAAATGACTGAAAAAAAACTGTGTTGCATCAGCTGCCTCAGGAATTCAAAGAACATTCCAAAATGGGAAACTTCACCAGCACATCACTTGAGCCCTTCTCTGAGCCTTTTCCTGTTGTGGGGGATGCATTGGTCAGTCACACTGATAAGAGGTAACATGCTGTCTATACATACACTCCTACATAAATAATAAAACAATAAAATCCTGGTGGCAATCTCTGTAAAAAATGAAACTATAAATCTTTTCTATTTCTCCTATGGATCTAAATTCAAAGCAACCTCAAAGTTTTTCTCTGCATCATCTTGAGCCTATTGATGTGACACTCAGTTACACAGCGTGAGTTATAATAATAGACACACTAACAAGTAAAAGATAAAAAAGAGACTATTTTCATTACTGAACCAAAGACTGTTGTTTAATAAGTGAATTTTAGCTAATAATGATAAAAAAATTGCAGTTCTATCCACTGAAACAGCATGTGTCAAAAATACAGAATTTTTTCTTAAAGTTTTTATGTCATATCCTAAGACTTCACTGCTTTGATCACAAAGTTAATAAGTGCTCAGATCCTTAAAAGAAGGAATAATAAATAAGAGCTATAAGAATTAGAGGTGAACTTGGAAAAGGGCTTATGCCAGCAAGCATTGTACTGTACTTTTTGAAATCTTCTTTGACTATTTCTTTGAAAGCAATACCTGAAGTTTTGCTATCTTTGCATGTTCTTTTCTTACACTTCAAAATATCTCATACTTGAAATCCAGGAGGGAAACCAAACCAAACCAAAGCAAACCAAACCAACCAAAGCAAACCAAACCAAACCAAACCAAACCAAAGCCAAGCCAAACCAAATCAAACCAAGCAATCTCCCGCCCCACTCCCTCAAGAAAAAAAACCAACCAAACAACAACAACAACAACAACAACAATAACAAAACCCACAAAAAAAAACCAACAAAAAAAAAGAAACAGCCCACAAAAAAAAAAAAAAAAAAAAAACATAACAAATTCCAACACACTGAATCATAAAAGTAGGTTGGAAAAGACCTTTGAGATCAAGTAATCCAACTGCTTATCTTGCACTGCCAAGCACTAAACCATGTCCCCAGTTGCTACTACATCAACACCTCTTTTAAATACTTACAGGTATGGTGACTCTACCACTTCTCTGGGCAACGTGTTTCAATGCTTGACAAACATTTCCATGAAGAATTATTTTCTTAAAATCCAATCTAAACGTCTCCTTGTAGAGAGCTTTTTGGAAAATTGGTTAGCTGAGAAAGGACATTTCGATGTGATACCAATGGATAAGGATAGGAGAAACAAGCTGGGAACTGAGCAACCAGTGTCCAATCACTGACAAAGGTCATAGTGACCTTCCCTGAAACGGGAAGACGGGGGAGAAAATCGCTTGCCAGAAAATGTAGTTATCTTAGGTAGAAAAGTTAGAAGAATGCAAACATAGAAGCAAAATAATTGTTAGAAGATAGAAGTAGGTGTGGTTGATCTAAGTGTGCTTTAACCAATAATGAGCTCAGCTTTTGCAATATGTATAAGCTTCATTAACACCAGTATAAATATGTGTGGGGTTTCAATAAACTTCAAGATTTGCAATTCACGCATATTGTGTGAAGCATTTCTTCCGCCGTTCACGACATCTCCTGAAGCAATTTGAGCTGTTTCCTCTTCTATCACTTGTTGACTGGGAGAAGAGCCCGACCCTCGCCTGGCTGCACCCTCCTTCAAGGAGTTGTAGGGCACCAGAAAGTTTCTCCTGGAGCTTCCTTTTCTCCAGGCTGAGCCCACCCAGCTCCCTCAGACACTCCTCATCCGACTTCTGCTCCAGACCCTTTGCATCATTTAACTAAAACCAAAACCAGAACTTTTATGTCTGTGGCTATTAAAAAGAGGGAAGGGGCAAATCTGCCTTCTGTAGTTAAACAGTGACTGAATATTTTGCAGTGAAACCCATACAATGTTCTCCATTTACAGGACATATTTTATAGCAATTTTAACATATTTTGAATTCAAAGATGCCAAAAAGCAAATATATTTTAATTCTGGCATCTGCAGAATTCAGCATTGAAAATCTAAATTTTGTGGTGAAATTTTGAATTTGGAATTTGAATGAAATTTTATGTTAGGGTAAATATTAATATCTTGTTCATAGTTAATGTACTATTTTAAATTAACAAAATGTTAGCAGCAGAGGAGTAATAACCACCTACATTGCAGTGGTATCTGAATGCAGCATTTGAAAGAAGTGCACATTTTGACATGTGATGTAGGTTTACATTCTTTTTATTTGTTTTTTGGTTTTTTGGGGTTTTTTTTTCCGTGAGCTGAGCACGAACACAGGAAAACCCTGCTGTTGCATTTATGCTCTATAAAGTTATGCCCTGAATTTGTGGCCCTAAGATGCTTAATTTTGGTTTTACTAAAAATATGCTTGTTTTCTGCCAGCTGTGGAGTGCTGAGTAAAAGCAGAAAGAGATGTAATGACTGCAAGATGTTTCAATACATATACTTACTTCTGAATTTGTAATTAAATGTTTTGCTTGAGGTCTTGTTATGTACAAAATGAGATTATGTCACTGTCCTGGCTTTGTCCAGGACAGAATTAATTTTATTGGTTGTAGCTGGTAGAGTGCTGTGTTTTGGATTCAGCATGAGAAAGAGGTTGATACCACATGGAGTAGTTGGCTGTTGCTAAATTGTGCTTACCCTAAAGACTGTTTTGGATTCTTATCTGTGCCAGTAAGGGAGCTAGGAAGAAGCACAGGCAGGATGGATGATCTGAACTGGCCAAAGGAATGTTCCATATGCTAGAACATCATGCTCCATGATAAACTGGGGAGAGTTACCTGGAAGGGGGCTGATCTCTATTAAGGGACAGGCTGAGCATCAGTCAGTGGTGCTGAGCAATTATGCTGGTTCAGTTACTCTCTCTCTCTCTGTTCTTATCATTAAAATTATTATATTATTAATATGATTATTAGAGTATCTATTATTCTTGAGATTATTAATATATTGATGCTGTTAATAATTTATTATTATTATTATTATTATTATTATTATTATTATTATTATTATTATTATTATTATTATTATTATTGTTGTTGTTGTTGTTGTTGTTGTTGTTGTTGTTGTTGTTGTTGTTATTGTTATTTTTATTGTTATTATTATTACCGATATTTTAAATTATTAAATGTTCTTGTCTCAAACCATGAGTTTTACCTTTTCTTTCCAAGTCTCCTCCTCATGTGAGAGGTGGAAAGTGGTGGGGAGCAAGTGAACACCTCCACAGTACTTAGTTGCCACCTGAGGTTAAACCACAAAAGCCACAGACCCATGAATTTACTGGCAATTCAACTAATATTTTAATAGTTTTACAGTCCAAATCAGATTATATCAGATTCTAATTACATCAGAAAAAAAGCCCTCTATAATGTAGAGTTATAGATCATTGTACAATTTGTATATAAAAAAAAACATTGTATATTATATACTTATTTTTACTAGTTTTACACTCAGTCTTCCAGAGCACATCTTGGGCACTTTCAGTTGGCTGAACACTCTCAGTGTTTCTTGAGAAGAGGGAGACTGGCATTCAGCATCCTGTCTGTGCCAGGAGGAGTGTCATATTCGTGGAGGAAGGAGAGCACTCCTTCTCATTCATGGGTCTGCCTGGGGATGCTTTTACTCAGCTGTTTTTCCCCAGCCTGCTCCTGTCCCCCTGCTCTCAGGAAAGAGGTGATAACTACCCCCACCCCTGCAGTACTTCCAGAGGCTGTTTGCCTGGCTGGAGCTGCCAGGGTCTGCCATCCCTTTCCCTGGTGTCAGTCCCAGAGCTGGAGCTCGATGGGCTGAGCAAAGGGAAACCCAGCTCAAGGCAAGGGCAGCCCAGACACCCTTGGGATCCAACCCAGCCTGCCAAGAGTTACTGGGAAACCATATTTACTCACTTCCTACACATCTGGAAGCTGCTTAAGGCTTGTGCCTCCTTGATTTCCTCTTTTTGTCCACTGTCACCTGCTGAAACTTAGAGTTGAGCATTAATAATTGGGATTTCTATAATCTGTATCCCATGCCACTGCTTCATTGGATCAAACACCTTCTGGTTCTTCATCTGCCTATGCTAAAAGGGTTTCACTGCTGCAACTGGTTTAACCAAGCTTCAGACCAACTATTCAACTCTATAGAGCAATTAGAGAACCTCAAAATGGCTAAAAAAAAGAGGCAGAGATCCTTGCCACAATTTGAGTGATATTTCCCCCAATGAATAAATTAAGAAGTGAAGGAAATAAAGAAATTGCCTCTTGGAGATATGTTTTCAGACTTTCATTAAGGAACTTTCAGATGTAAGTATCCCATACCCAGGGAAAAGAAAAGCTGAGCATATTTTCTAGTACATTGTAAACAGAAGATATTTTTGACAGGCACACATTTTACATATTTCATGTTCAGCTAAAGATGAAAGGAGGCTACTTGCCAAAACCAAGTGGAGCTCAAAATACCAACTTTTAATAACCTAAAAAGGTTTGTAATAAAAATTAGGCCAATTTATTTTTCTGTTATTCTTTAAATTTTCCCATCATATTTAACTAGTCTGAAGAGAGTGAATAAAATTAATTCTGATGCAAATAAAAAAAAATAGCACAAACTTCCCAGAATACAAAGGGAAAGTTGCAATGGCAATATAGTAGGAGGACTTGCAGATAAATAATGAAATAATACTGGCATAATTTCAATGAGTGTAAAAAAAATAAGATTCAATGACAAAAAGAAAGATCCATTTCTGATAGTAAGCTGTATATATTGCATTTCTAATTGTGCTTTTCTTCATTTTCTAATGTGCACTCTGGGGAGTCTTGTGATCCTTTTCTTCCAGAGTTTTTATTTGCATAATTAAATCCTTAACATATAATTTGTCAAGTGCCAAATTATGTTATATAAGGCTCCAAAATCCCTATTCTTCCTCCTCCCCTGACATAGCTGTTAGTTCTTTTGTGCCTATACTGAATGTCTAAAATATTTGCGTTAAAACTCATGTTTAAACCGAGCTTTCAGAGTGTATTGCTACGCCCTTAAGTAAAAACATCCTGTGATGACTTTCTCCTGCAATGGCAAAGCTGAAGGCAATGCAGCAGGTGTTCAAGATGAAAATGAATTCATAGGTATTGCATTAATTCACATTCTTGTGTGTAAATATGCACGTGGGCTCACCATTTCCATAAATACATATTACATGTGAAACCCTCTGTCCCCAGAGGGGACTCTGTGCTCTTGCAGTGATCGATTGCTTGCCCAGTTTCAGAATGTTGTAGGTGTCTCACATACCTGAAGGTCAAGAATACAGTTTTCTTTCAGGACAACCAATGCCACTCTTTCAAATGCATTGACCCACTTCACATAACACAGCTTTCCTCAGGTGGTGCAGGGAAAGCACCATTTAGTCGCAAAAATCATCAGCTCCATTTGGACAGGGTTATAAGAGCAAAGCATTTAGTTGAAGCTAATTATATAGGTTCCATCTGAGGCAGAAAAAGAGAAGTGGGATGATATTTGCTCTAGAGGGACATATCTTCCTCCTTCATTGCCTTCAAAGAGACCTGGTACAACTACTTAGGTTAAACACTTCCATTTTTGACAGTTAAATTCAAGTGAGATGAATTCCACATTGACGACCAAGTACTGTTGAAAATCTAACCCAAGTAATTTATCTAAGGTCATATACAAATGACAGTGTATTTAATTGAATTCTATTTTCATAAATTCATGACTAGTGCTCTAATTATTATACCATTCTCTCTGTGACAAGAGACTGAATAAATAAGTTTTATGGTTTTTAATGCATGTTTGGATTGACTTGATGATGTCAGGCATTAGATCAGCTCACAAACCATCATCTACCATATGTCAACAGTCAAATTATCAACTCCTATTTATCAACTCCTCATTAGGCTTTTAATAGTGTCAATGGAGGGAGTAAGAGACAGCCGTAGACTACCTAGAAATAATGTGAAAAACTTGGTCTCAACAAACATTTGGCTGTCCTTCAGAGGCAAGAAGTCCAGTAAATATTCCATAACTTACCATGAGTTTGTAATTTGTGCAAGCTCTATCGACCTTATCAAGGTGAAGGGAGGTTTAAAGTTTCCTAATTATTAATAGAAAGTAATAATTAGATAATCTGTCTAATCAAAAAAAATTAAGTAGTATATCTTTGGACAGGAAGAACATAAAATATAAGGATGAGAAGTCAAACGAACAATTAAAACTGATAAAGAGTAAGAATGGTTTTTTATTGTTTTGTTGTTTCTTGTTTTTTCTTAATAAAGTAATAGCAGAAGAATTTAAACCTAATGTAAGTTAAAATTACTTGTAGGGGAAGTGTGAAAATGATCATAACCAGCTGAAAAATTATTAAGAAAATTTTTCATAGCAAAATATTTTCTAAACTTTGTGAAATTTGTATATAATAGTTCCAAGGGATTTTAAGTTAGAAAAATATTAGGAAACAATCTAATCTTCACTTTGCAGAGCTTTTTAAATTTGAAAGTGTATATGAAGAATAAAACAAATTGAGAATACTTGAGAGTTTCAAAGCACTTTTTCTTGGAAAACATTTTCACATTTTTGCCTTCCAATTTCAGTTCAGGATTTTTTCTTTTAAAACTCAGATTTCTGGATAGATTCATTAGAAGACAATAAGATCTCAAAGGAAATAGATCTACTTCTTATAAGCTCTGTACAATTTCTGTGCAACGCCTAGCTAATATAATTTTTAGGAAATTCTGATTTTTTTTTTAAGTGTGATGGGAACCAAAGTGTTTTCAGCAATAAAATCTCATTAAAATTTATCTTAAAAAAAAAAAATAGAAACATCAACCTTTTTGAACTTGAAATTTACCATGTACCAGATCAGAAATAAGTTTTAGATTGAGGAATTCCCCATGTAAAGCAAACTTGTAAAAAGTGGAAATACTGTTTCTGTCTTGAAAAGAGCTATATTGAACTTTGAACTATGAAATATTTTTGGGGTTTTGTCAATAAACTGTCATAAGAACTGGGTATTTTTATAAACATCCCTCCTCCAACCTCAATACTTAACAAAATTTTCCAGGAGTAACAGAAAAGATATTTTGGTATTTCTAAGGCAGCTCTGGAAAAATTCTTTTTTAAAGGTCACATTTTCTCAATTGTCTCAGTCACATATGTAAATTATATTAATAAGATAAAAAGCAGGAGATTTAGGAGTCTAAGAGAGTAAGAGCATCATAATGATCTTAAAGAAAAAAAAATAGCTTTTCCCCCCTCAGGTCACATTAGGTTCCAAATTATCTTATTATTATGACTTCATGACATATTTTACTTGCAAGAGTCATAAAGTAAAACAAATCATACAAAATGATTACTATTATCATTATAGTATTAAATTTCCATTATGTGATAGAAATAAAAAATCTCTCAAAACAATACAAATATAGCTTCAAAGAAATCTTATGTTTCCTGCAAGCCCAGCAGCTCCAGTAAGTGACATTACAGGAAAACAAACACATTAATAACATGGCTGTTCTAATTCCACAGAGTTTAAATGCCTGGATTCAGATATGAAATTGTACAAACACCAAAATTAAAATGACACAAACCCAAAAGCAATGAAAAAGGGCTGACAACCCTCCCCTCAACATACACTTTTAATGAGAAAATCCAACAATATTTATTATTGAGGCTGGCTTGGGGGAGGTCACGCAATAAATAACCATCTTGAAGACAGGGTGTTCTCTAAAGCTTATTGCTTTGTTTGAATTTTTCATTATTGCTATAAATTTAGTGAATGAAGTATAAAAGGTTTTGTAACATGCACGTTTTAGTAAACCTCAGGATCCCCTTGACCAATGCTGCACAATGCATAATTCACATATTCATGAGTCATTTTCTTCTGATGCCTTGGGTATTTCCTCCATAGATATCTCTCTCTGAAAGATGTTAAATCTTTGTTTTCACTGAAAAAAAAAAAAATAATTGCAAGTTTCTTAATTGCCTTAAAACAAAACAAAAAAATTATTACTTTTAGACAACAGACACGCTGTTTAAAAGCATAATTTCCTGGAATTTTGTTTGATCCTATGTCAAAATCCAGTTCAATAATTTGTTTACTGGTGTTTTCTGCACTCATTTGGATCATTTGAACAGTTTGCCAGTACAATCAGAGCACAGACTGGAAAAGAATGTGGTATGGTACAAACTGGGATAAAAATATCAATGCTCAAAAGCAATCTGGAAAAAAAAACCAAAAGGTGAAGCACTGCTAAAGGCTCTGTGAAATGTGTTTGAGAAAGACATTGAGACACATAATTAAATACTCCATATGTACTTCAGAACACCTATGTTTATAAGAGAATAGAACCTCACTTCTGAAAACTAATTGAAAATACCTGTAAGTAGAAATATTTTATCACTGAAGTATCAATCACTGTGTTTACCTTATTTCTCCCTATGCCCCATTAAATCTAAGCCAATGGAACATCAAACACAGTAACACAGACAGTGACTCATCAGCTCTTAGCACACATTTTTACTTCTTACAAAAATCAGTAAGGTATGAGATAGCACTGGTATGGTAGGCTACCTCAAACAAAGGTCTTATCCTTATTTAAAATGGAATACTGCTTAAAGGCTACTAAAATATGTAGTATTTTAGTATTTGCAAACATATTTATCCACAGATATTTATACAGATATGGTGTATTTCTGGTTGTAGATTTTTCTTTTTTATATTTTTGTACAGGTGAATACTAACAGTATTTACTGCCTCAATAAAAGAAAATGTTAAGGAAATTTAAACTCAACTCAGCCTGCATCTAGGTGAGGTCTTTCCTTCTCCTCTGTCACCACTAGCAACCCAGTGAATGTGGATGACTAAATCTAATCCCCATACACTTGCAGGATTTTATAACATGGTATTCTGAATTTCATGGAAAGATTACTCTGTAAATTCAAATCATTCTGATAAATAAAATTCACCTTTTTTGTATACTTTTAATGCAAACTGACATCAAAATTCAATTTGAAGAAAAATTTTAACACCCCATCAGAAAAAACCAAAACAAAACCAAAAACCCCAAAACCAATCAAAGTAATACCAAGCAAACAAACAAACAAAGAAAATGTTTAAGTTCCTTCTATCTTTCAACAGGAGAAAGTATTTCATCAAGTAAACAAACAAACCTCCAAAACGCCATAAAAATAATTATTTAATTAAGTTAAACACCTGATAGCCTACTTCATTAGAAAATTTGGGAGGCATCAAATACTTATTAGCACAGAAACTCCCAGGGCAGGATTTTTGCTGTCTAGACTCACCCCATCCTCTGGGAATATCTGCAATTGACATAAGTCCTCTGTGTATTAGGCACCAAGGAAAAAAATGGGTAGACAACAAGAATTATTCCATTTTCCTGTCTTTTTTTGTGCACGTCTGGAATAAAAGGATACTTTTCTGTCTTTTCTCTAAGCTTTACAAAGCAGTGATTTAAGATTCCCTGTGCTGTTTAAATTAATATAGTTTGTTTCCTTGAGAAAATGTCTACAGAGAAGTAGATATACATATATATTTTTAAGAAAACTAAATCATACTTTTTTCTAATTTTACCTCAAAAAGCCCTGTTTATTTTGGCTAAAGGCAATGTATGAAATTGTTTTAATAACAATAAAAAAGAGTGAAAGTTTCTACTCTGCCTTATGAGGATTGCAGTATGATTAGCTCTGTTTTCACATTCCTCTTTAGGCCATACTCTCAAATTTTATTCTATTTCCCAAAGGGTGCTCTCTTATTATCTCCTGGAAAGAAGGTTGTCGTGAATTATCAGAATGATACGCTATAGGAAGTGTTGTCCAGGTTGGGAAATGAGCCTGATGAAAAAAAAAGGTACATAAAGGCAACTGAATTACAATTCCTATGGAAGTCTACACAATTTACAATCATTCATTTGAAAATCTATTTTGGTTTGAAGTCTTTTCTTCTTTGCAATGCCAACAATAAGATATTTTCTGAAGACAACAGGTACTACTCATTAAAATTTTCATTATAACATACCCAATTTTTTTTGCAGAATTCCTATTTCCACTTTGAGAATTCCTCACTGGCCTAATATGGTATGCACTGAAGTAGACTTAAAAAATGAAGGAAACCTATCTAGAATTAAATTTTACTTAGATGTACAACAAAGAGCTCATAGTTCAAGAAAGGAAAAGCATAGAAAGAAAGGAAAAACTGAAATAAAAAACCATCATTGTGGGATGCTATATAGAATAATAACAATAATATAGAATTATATTTGCTTTTTTAAAAATTATTTTTATTACTTTAGGAAACAGAGATTCCTGCATCTGCTTTTAATTTTCCAAAATTTAATAATTAATCTGGGATGCATTTTAAAATATTCCCTACCACAGTGTCAGAAGTTCATGTCCTCTTGTATAGACTTGTTGTGGAGCTTTTTCATCTTCCAGTAAACCATAAATATCTGCTTTGATTTATTTTTATGTGTTATAACTTATTGGTTTGTAAATGCACATAAGAAATATCAGATAAAAGCAAAGGAAAAAGCTACTTAATAAATTATGTTCTGAATTTAGCAGTTGCAAATTGAAATTGTCAGCTTCATATCAAAATGTCATTTTCTGTGATTTTTAAGAGTGAAACATGTATGACTAGCATAAAATTCACTGGTGTTGAAGTATAGAAGCTCACAGACCAAAAGATTTTAATAACTGGAATAACTGTCAAGTTTCTGCTTTCTTTGCAGTCCTGTCTCTTATTCTTAACAGCTATTTTAAACCAATATTTTACATTTTATTATCCCAGTAATTTTACTGAAAATTTGTAAAATAACATAAGTTCTGAGGTATATAAATTACATTTTTTTTGTTTAATTGAATAGTTTTGCTGCCACAAGAGTAGCTTTTTATGAAGTGCTCTATGTGAAATTGCATTATTTTTATTTTTAAACCTTTCAAATGTTATCACCTTCTCATTGTTATCACTTTCTTATAAGTTTCTAATACTTATTTTAAATTACCAATGGCAATTTCAAATACACTTTAAAATGGTGTACTTTTTTTAAGCACATAAGGAAATGCAACTTCAAAGTACAGTGATTAAAGGTGATTATTTCCTAAAAGTGATTCATAATATATAAAGCAATGACAAAGGATGAGCTATTTCTCTGCTTTTCTGCTCTCATAACCTAGCCAGAACAGGACTGGTTATTTAAATTTCTAAGTTCCTCAATGTTTTGCATGTTTACTTATGTAGACCTTGGCCAAATGCCCAAGGTCGGTTAAATGTCTTTAAGGTTTAACCTTAGAAATCACTGAAAATGTCTAAAATTATAGGAAAAGTTTAGGATCATTTGTTTTAAATAAAAAAAAAAATTGCTTAGACTGATATAAGTGTGACAAATAAAAGGGAGCTGAAAGTCGAATTTGGTGTGAAGTAAAAGGTACACAAGTTTGAAATTTTTCACCAACATCCTTGAACAAGGAATTTATGGCACTGCAGGAGATCACACTCCAAGGCTGCCTCCTGAGGAGGGGTGACATGATTTCTGACACACTGCTAAATCCAATTTTCAATGAGGTCCTGAAGGGCCCAACAGATGGGAGCATGATGCTCCTGATATTAATCAGGGTTGCAACTGGGAACTGGCACTTTCACAAGGGAGGTGCACATGGACACCCGTGGGCAGGAAGAGGATGAACTTCTGGGTTTCTCAGGAAGGACAGCCACACTGTGTTCCATGGAAAGCAATAAGAGCTGCTGCTACTGTTGCTGCTGCTCTCACAGAGGGTCTGAAAGTATTCAAATTGCAGCAAATGCTCCGACACACTTTCAGAGACTGCAATAAATAGTCAGCTATAAATATAAAATAAAAGACAGCTAGAGGATAATAAATATTTCTGACGCTCACTGTGGATCAATAATTCTGCTGTCACTTCCCTGGCTGCCACCCCTTGCCTTTCTACCATGGACTTGAAGACCCAAAACCAGTTGCCCATTGACTGCAGAAAGTCAGAGACAGCAAAGCTCAAGAGAACAATGGAGATTCCCTTCTCTACAAGTAAGGGATCATGGAAGTGGTGCTCAGGAAGAACAAGATTTCTTGTTTCTGCTGTTCAGCACCAGCTCCTGTGGGAAGCCACATTTATCATGCAATGTCTTCATCAAGCTCCAAGCTGCAAGTTGGGAAAATGGAGTTCATATCGCATTGCCTGAGAAATGTCCCAGCATGGACATGAGCAGAGACTCCAGGAAATCCAAAAGACTGAGTTCCTCACTGTAATTACTGAGAAATTAATGCTCTTAACAGAGGTTTTATTACAGAAATCAAATACCCCTTCAGATTAAATTCATGAAAATTCAACCTAGGTGTTGACAAGATTCTTTCTGCCATAATGCTCAATTTTTGCCCGGTTTTAGGTACCGAAAACATGGGCAATTTTATAACAGAAATGCAAATTTTGCAGCCATAACTGACTGAAGAGTTCTTTTAGTGTCCAATTCCTGTTTATCACTTGCATTGCAAATGACATTACACACTCTCAAATCAGTACTTGACCTAGTCTAGCCAAATTTGAATGTTTTCCCCTTAATCTTTTGCAATGCATGAATACAGGTTGACATGAATTTTAATTCATAATTTTGGAACCTGCTCATGCTGCTAAGAAACATGCAAATAAATGCCATTTTCTTGCAGAAACACCTTATCAGCAGCAATAAATAAAGTAATGCTTCAAGCTTTATTTGAAGTTATTGTTTGAATGCATATGATATACATTCCCTTTCTGTTTTCCAGATTTATAGGGGTATAAATCCCATATCAAATACAAAGCTTTTTTCAGGGCCCAAAGTCCAGCACATATTTGTGTTAATGGAAAAATCTCTCTTGATATAATTAATATCTAGTTAAGAAAAACATTAATTGCTGAGGTCATGTTCATCATTGTATACTTATGTAAATTAAGTGATTTACCACCTTCACAGAAGAATTAAGAACAAACATCATTTCCATGGAAGGACAACCAAGCTCACTTGTTGTTCATGATTTTACTGCTCATGCAGAAATCCATCTCAGCATAAGAGTAACATGCAGCTGTAAAATCTTGTGTGACAACTGTGCACACTCCCACACTTAAACCCATCCAAGAAATTTTAGTTCAGAGGATTTTGTGAATCAATTTGAAAATGTAACCCTAGTCAGTTTTCAGCTCTATTTATTTGAGAGAAAGGCCACAAATTCAGTTTCATTATGACACCTATTCATAAGGGAGAAAAAAAAATGATATGGAAAGAATATGGAATTTAAGTTTTCCAATTATTACCAAAGGAAAAAAAAATCTTTCTTGATTTTTTTCATTTGCTTTAAAATGTTCATCTGTTCTTTTTAGATTGTTCCTCCATAGTCCATGAACTGGTGTTCTCTGAAGTTATAAATATATTTTTCATTTGCTAAAGCCTACCAACGGAGAAAATGTTCCTACAAGAAATTCTTGCGAGACTAAAGATGAAAAAGTGCTCGAGCATAGGTTGAATAAGCCCAGATCCTGAATTTAAACGAAAGCATTTTTTGATGCTTCTAAACTAACCCTCTGAGACCTGCTGGGCAGCTGTGATGTTCTTTTTTTCCAACCAGAATATTTGAGTCCAGAGAAATAAAAACTGAAGTCCCTTAAATTTGGTAGCACATACCTATTTGCCTTTGTGACAGTGAAGTGTGCATAACTCATACCCTCTTATGATTAAATGAGACATAAGATCTTTATTTCTTCCTAAAATCTCTCCAGAATCAAGTTTAATTTGGATTAATTACACTTTAAATGAACAAAATACCATTAGATGAATCCTGTTAATTTTAATGGATCTTTCACCACTGATCCAGATATTTGCTAGAGTACATTGATTTTTAAACATTACAAGATTACCTTGTTTTTCTTCCAATGTTTTGTTCTTTAAAGTTAGAACAAATCTTTCTTAAAATTTTAATTTAGACTGTTATACTGCTTACATAGTGGTAAACAAAACACAAGTTGTTATATGTAGACTTTACAGAGGTTTAGGCTTTATAGAGCAACTTCAATCGTGATTTTGAATTATCATTGAACAATTAACAGAAGCACATGGAATAAACTGTTCTTGCCAAACTGCTAATGGTTAGTTATTGTGGCCTCCAAAATTCTTAATTTGCCAGCAAAAATCACTGATTGGATAGAACAAAGGAATAAAGAATATAGGTTTCAGAACTGTTGTGTGTATATGATGCCAGATATGAATATCAATGAATCTGGTGTCACTTCCGGAATCTTGAGAAAGATTTTGATAAACATGCTAAAAAAAATTAGAAATTGTAAACCATATGCAATCTATCATCTGTAAAGTACAGTTTACTGTCATTTAGTGTTGTGGTTGCAACTATTGCAGTAGACTAAATGATCCAGCCCTCTTAGCTGCCTACCAAATAAGCAAGACTTTTTGAGGTCAGCAGTGTGATGAACACAGGCATCATGTTTGACATGAAGAATTTTTGGTGTCTTATCTATTTCACATTGCTAATGAAGCTTAGAGGAAAAGAGTTTTCATAGGTTTCTGGATTCTGCCTTCTAGAATGGTACAACCACAGAACAACGGGATTAAGGGGGACTAAATACTGGGCCTAAAGGGGCCTGAGGAACTCAGAATGTGCTCTGAAAACTGTGAAAACTAACATGGGCCTCCTGAGGTTATCTGATCCAATTGCAAGTCATATTTTGAAAATCTCAAAGTACAGAGATCTCGTAATCTCTCTGGATAATATAATACACACACCCAATGTGACCAAGTTTTTAACTTGTATTTAGTTGAAATTTCTAGGAAAATTGTGAATTAATTTTCTCTCTTTCCATTAGCCAGCATGAATACAGCAATTAGATTGTCCTTTGTCCTTACTTGAGAATGGAAGAACTCAACTATTTTAGCCTTTCCACATATGCCATGTGTTCCAGCCCTATAACAATCTTCCAAAAGACTAATGGTCTTCCAAAATACCATTGTTCCTGTATGTCCACTTCTTTCTTGTAATGAGAAGGCCAAAACTGGACACAGTGCTGTGTTGGCACCCTGATCCTATCATTATATGACCTCAGTCCATTCCAGCTGCCCTTTGCTTTGTTCAGCTTCACAGGGTTTTCTTCAGCCCATTTCTCCAGTCTCCTGGGTACTCTCTGAGCAGAAAGTCCTCCACCTCAATTTTGTACTGCTCACAGACTGGCTAAGTGAGCATTCTGCCTTTTGTATTAGTATCTGAGGGACACCACTTGTCAAAAACTGCCAGTTGGATGTTGTGCCAGTGACCTGACCCTTTAAACCAGATGGTTCGGTCCCTTTTCCACATACGTTACTGTCCACTTATGCAGCAACTCCAATTTGGCTGTAAGAATGCTGTAGGAGACTTTGCTGATGGTCTGGACAAAGTCAGGACATGTGTTGGGTTTGTGTGGCCAAGTTTTGATAGGTGGGGGACTACAGGGGTGGATTCTCAAAGAAGCTGCCAGAGGGTTTCCCCATGTCCAGCAGAGCCAGTGCTACATATTTCCATGATGGACCCACCACTGAGCTAATCAGAAATGGTAGTATCAATTCTGTGATAGCATATTGAAGTGAATAAAAAAATGTAATTGTGGCCAGAGAAGAGAGGAATAAAAATATGTGAGTGGAGCAGCCCTACAGACACCTGGAGCAGAAGGAGGGGCAGGGACTGCTCCAGGTGCTGGAGCTGAGATTCCCCTGCTGCCAGTGGTGATACAGCTGTGTCCTGTAGCACATGGCAGTCCATGGAGGAACAGAGGCTCACCTGCAGCCTGTGGAAAAAGTGTGCACAGGTGCATGCCTGAGAAGAGTACTGTGACCCCCTGGGAAGCCCATGCTGGAACAGGCTCCTGGCAGACCATGGAGAGAGGAGCCCACTCTAGAGCACCTTTGTTGGCAGGATTGTGACCCCATGCGGGACTCTGAAGCAGCCTGTGCCTGAAGTGACCCACGCTGCAGTGGTTCATGAAGAACTGCAACCTGTGGGATGGACCCACACTGCAGAAGTTCGTGGAGAGCTGCAGCCTGTGGGATGGACTCACATGGAGAAGTTCATGGAGAACTGTCTCCCATGGGAGGGAATCCAAGAGTCCCTCCCATGGCTTCTGATGGTACATGGGAGCAGGGGAAGGACTGCTCTCCATGTACCATCAGGAGCCGTGGGTGATGAACAGACCATAATCCCCATTCCGGTCTCTCTGCACTGCTGGGGGAGGAAACAGAGCCCAGAAAGGAGATAGAGGTGGGGAGAAGGGGGTTTTATTTCTTGTTATCATGCTCTGATTTTTTTAGTAATAAAGTCAATCAATATAATCAAGTTGAGTCTGTTTTGCACGTGAGAGTATTTGGTGAGTGACCTTTCTCTGTCCTTAGCTCCTGAATGTTTTATCTTATTTTCTCTCCTTTGTCCACCTGCAGAAGTGTTAGAGCAGCTTTGGTGGGTGCCTAGCATCCAGCCAGGGTCAACCCACAGCAACATGCAATATCCTGTGCTGTGTCCTTGTCCACAAAACCAGTCATCTCACTGAAACAGGCAACTGGATTGTCCAGACACAATTAACTTTTGAAAAATTCCCTCTGGCAGGACCCAGACACCTTCTTGTACTTCCTCTGTCTGGAGATAAGCTGAAAAAAATCTGGCTAGATATGAGATGTTAAGTACTAGCAGTTATGAGCAAAGATACACATCTCTTTTACACTGTTGGTGACATGCAATTTAAAAATAATAATTTTCACCTTTTTTTGTGGTAGAGAGAATCAAATGATTTAACCAATATTTAACATTCAGCATGCAAAATTGATGATGGGTACTGAGGCTCAGAAAGTCAAATAATCCAATTAGCAACTCCATTCTAAATGTGCAATTAAATACTACTGAATTAATCATTCTTAATCAGAATTGCTTAGAACTTCTCATCTCCTTTTGACAATACAAAATTGACAAATTGTAGTAAAGTCAGCCTTTTTAATATCTCTCTAGAAAGTGCTGTACTAGGTTTTTTTTGTACCTTAAAGCAGGATAAATTGTTTTAGTGGGTTGGTTTGTGTTTTTTTAGAAGTCATGCCTTGTTAGTCTTTGATGATTTATCTCTTCAGTATATAATTTTAATGGAAGAATGCCACATATTTATAGATATCTGTATGTGTCCACTTACTTAATTCTGTGATAGGATATATAGGTATTGGCAATGAAGCATGGAAAGCCTTTGGGTAGGATCCAAGAGGCACAGATGGATTGCAATAGCAAAAGCTTATTCATAAAAATAGGAAAGGAAAGAAAAGCATATGATAATATTTTGGCTACAAGGATTTTGCAGGCATAATGGAAACAACTGTGCATCTTATACATATCATTAAGCCTAGGCTGTTACATTAATCAGACAATTTTTCAAACAATTAAAACATGTTTTGAGCGTATTACTCAACCTTATTGTACCAAATAAAGCTTCCCAAAACATATAAACAATCATGTTCTTTATTACTAACAGACCAGATTCCACCTAGAATAGTTTTCTTTCGTGATGTATTGTACACAACTATACTGTTTTACCCAGAATCATTACAAATTATGAACCAAATACAGCCTGACACAATCACCACATTTGCTTTGAATGAAAACAATGCAGGTATGCAGGGGGTTGCTTTGCAGGTGCTGCTTATCCTCCTGAGCTTTATTATCTACATTTGAAGATTTAAAAATCAACAGCCTAAAGCAAGTGGAAAAAAAAATTTAAATTATCTCTCTACATATATCCAGGAAACTGTCACTCTCTGCTACATATTGCAGAACAGAGTGAGGTCTCTGATTCCAGCACACTGAACATCTCTGTTCTGAGGGTAACCCAGGCCTCCTCCAGCCCTTCCTCCCATCTTTCCTGAGTCTTCAGTCTTGATATGGTAACATTGTCAAATTTACCTGACATTTTTCAACACAACATTTCTGGGATTTTTTAGTCAAAGGAATCTCAGCTCCCTTATTTGCATTGGGTAGGGGTTGAGCGTGGGAGTTACAATGTAAGAATGATAATGTCACACATTTTGTGACCTGTTTTGGCTGTTCTTACACACAGATATATGGTAGTAAACTTGGTCTTCAAGAAAAGTGTTTTGTTCATGACTTCTCAAGAGCCAGGCTTATCTGCCGCGGGGTTTTTGTCTTAATGGATTTATTTTGCATTATTATGTCCTGAATTATTTATAATATCTCCTAATAATTGTCAAAATAATTGCTTTTGAAGAAGTTAAGAGACATAGTGACTACACTATTAAATCTGAGATACTGATGCAAATGGATAGTCTAAATATAACCTCCAGTGTACATTTACCTAATTAGTAGAGAGCTGACACCAGGACTTTGCCCTGTGTCAATCTGTTCCTGAGTCAGGTTTTTCTTCAGAATCCTCTGGGGAAGTGTAAGAGCAGCTGTAAATGCCAAATCTTTGTGAGCAAAATAAGAAAAATAAAATATTGGAAATGTGTAGTGTCCTTACATCAAGATTAACTAACAACTGTCAAAACAGGTACATTTTTGTGAGTGTGAGACCAAGAAATAAACAGAAGAAACAATGGTTAAATTATGAAGACACATAAAATAGAAAACTTTGGGTGACTGAATATTTCTTTTTAATCTTTGTTTTCTTTATTTCATTTTTTTAAACCACAGTGACGAAAAGACTTAGTGCCACCAACTGAAAAAGGCAGTTAGGAGTTTAGGGTTTGTTTTGACAAGAAATGGAGATGCTTTAAGAATTTGCTATCTCTTGAAGAGAACTAAACCTGTTAATCTCTCCTGCGCTCTGCTTTATCACCTCATCTATCACTTGCATTCTCATCTTCTACCCACAAGTTTTTTTTTCCCATTCTTGCAACTAAATCTTCCCTTTCCAAAGAAGAGTTCTTCATGATCTATGGTTTCTGCTGTGGTTTAACCCCAGACAGCATCTAAGCCCCACACAGACACTCACTCACTCTTCCCCTCAGCAGATGGGGAAAAGGGAATTGGAAGGGTAAAAGTGACAAAACTTTGTGAGTTTAAATAAAAATAATTTAAATTTAATCATTTAAATCTATAAATAGATAAATAAATAAATCTACATATTATCACTGAATATTTGGGGTTGGAAGGAACCTCTGGAGACCACCTAGTCCAATCCCCCTATTGGAGCAGGTTGATCTAGGGCAGGCTGCAGAGGACTGTGAAGAGCCAGGTTTGGAAGAACCCCAGAGAAGGTTCTGGGCAACTTATTTTAGTGCTGTTTGCTCTGGACAAGCTGTTTTATGTCACCCTATGAGTAAAGATAGTTTTCTCATATGGAAATCCATTTGGATGGATTTTCCCCTGGTTAAGTTTGTGCCTGCTGCCCCTTTTCCGATCACTGGGCACAACTGAAAAAAGTGTGGCCCCATCGTCTTGACACCTGCCCTTAGGATATTTGTAGGCATTGATAAGATCCCCTCCCAGAAATGAACACTGTCCCAGCTGAAGCCATGACCAAGGGGCAGCTAAGGATGCCACTGGCAAAGAAAAGCTCTTGTCAGAAGAGTTAGAAAATAATCTTTGTGCACTTTATTACCAAGACACCTTTTTTTTTCCTGAGAATAGGAAGATCAGAGTGGGGAGGGAAGGGGAGGAGGAGTGCAAAAAACAGGATCAAGAAGATGAAAGAGTGAATGATTTGTCTCAGTTCATTAAAAGGAAAGTCATATGTGAATTATCCTAAACCATTAAAGAAGTAAGGTGTTAAAGGTATCTATCAATACTGTCAGGCCAAAGAAAGGTAGGACAAGGAAAAAAAAGTCGTTCCATTGTTAGACGTATAGTTTGTTCCACACTGATCTCCAGATGAAGATATTTCCATTATGCTAATTTGCATTTGACTTACTGCAATACAGTGGATGTTATGAAAGCACCTGTTTTTTGGGATACCACTACTGACATTTTTACTTGCTCACTTCAAAAAACAAAACAAAACGCTCTCTGCAAACTCTTGTATGACTGAGCTTTAAAGATACCAAGTAAGGGTCAAAGAAAGAGTCATTCCTCCCTTCATGAGACAGAAAATGAGAAAATATCTTCAAAAATGAACCAGATCCCTGTGCTACAGCCCTTAACTGCAACATGAAGTAAAATTCACTGAGCACTTTAAGTGATAAAAGAGAATCTCCTAAAGCAATTCAGCACATGGATAACTTCCCCAGGTTATATATTGTTTCTTTTTGAAACTGTTAGAAAAAAATCGAGGCAAAATGCCAGATATATTTTTAGGTTGGTCTCTCTCCCTCAAGAGTGTTAGAAGATTTAGTTTATCTAAAGTAAATCTAAGCTTCTAGAAGAAACTAATAGAAGTATTAAGAAGAAACCAAAATTAATTCTGAAGTTATACGAATTAAAATAAACTTTTTAAAAAGAATACCTACTGTTGTAGACAGAGCTGAAAAGCAACTGGGATAAAAATGTTTCTTTGTTAAGGATAATAGAAAAAAAGGAAAGATAAATAATTGGCTCAGATTACATTAAGTTTTTTATTAAAAAAAAGAAAAAATAAAAGAAGAGATCTAACATTATCCTCTGGCTGTCTTAGCTTTTATGGGCACCTTACTTCCTAGATGAAAAGTGCTACTTTTGTATTTAGGATCTATTCTTGAATTGAGGTGAAACTCAGTATCTTCAAAAAGAAAACAAAAAAAAAAATTACAACAACAAAAACTTATCAAACATGCAATTCTGTGCTTAAATACATCTGTGTACATATGGAATGCTTTTTTACCACCTCTTTGTCACCTGAGGTAGCCTTGCTGAAGGACCTCCTGTTTTTCTTCAGAGCTTGATCCAAAAAACTATAACAAAAAATCTTGTGTTTTAACATCTTGAAGGAGAAATTACTAGATTGCTCCACAGAGAATAAAACATAAAAGGAGAAAAATTAAGCATATAGGATAAGAGAATCCTCATCAATGTATCACATGTAATATTTTTCAAGTTAAGTGAATACTCTAATGCATGCCATTAGTGAGATCTTCTGGGCAATAATAGAGACAGGCACATCTCAGCCTAAAAGGAAAAATAACAAAATTCCAACCAGTTGGAAAAATAACACAGGAACTTGGAATTCTCAGAAAAAAGTCACATTTTACCATTTTACCCTGTTTTACCTAAAAATAGTTTAGGGACAATTCTCATAACAATGGGAATTAAACAGAGCATCCAAGAAAAAAACCCCAACATCTTACAGAAAGAAATCCAGTGCATGTCCAAAATAGTTCCTCTGCAGAGAAGGTCACAGTTGCTATGAAGAACTGTAAGTTATTGTTTCAAATGAACTGGCTCCCAAGGCAAGGAGCAAGCAACACCCAGTCAAACAATCAGGCAGTAATTCTGAACTACCAGTCAGAAAAACATTTTTCCCCAGGCACTACATAGGAAAACAGTGGGCCTATTATCATAAACTGTAAAAATTAGAAGCATAAATATGTTCAAAAAAGAACAAGACAGATTTATTGAGGTCTGTTAGAAAAGTTTCCCTAAATGTTTTGACCATCTTTTCCCTTTTCTATTCTCTATTAAAACCAGAAAATACTAATTTCTGCTTTTTTTATTTTGATTTTTCTGAGATGTTTGTTGATATAAATTTCACCCTGAATATTGTCAGAACCTGGAACAATTTGCAGAGAAAAAAGTAATTTAAGCCTCACAGTACATATTGATTTACTTTCCTATGCCAATGCATACCCAGAAACAGGATAATGAGTTAGCTTGACCCTTACATTCATGAGGTACAGCTTTCCATATGATGTTTTAAGCAGTTGTCTAAGGTATTTCAACTTTTGGTCTGAGGAATGTAACTCTTCATTACTATAACTTTTGATAAAGCCTTATTGCTTGAATGAGGCCTGCAATAGGGTTAAGCAAATCATAATTTTCCTGCTTTCCACAGAAATATGCCAATATAAACAAGGGATATATAACCTTTTTGAGAAGTAATCCTGTTTTGGACATCCTAAATTTATGATTCTAGAGGAGAGAGCTGCCACTTTTTCAAATGCTCCCCATCACTGGGGACTAGATATCATAGTGCAGAATGTGGCCTTCTGGGTTTGAACCCCACAGTGCTACGTTTTTTGTGAAAAGTTTTTGAAGTGATTTGCACTCCCTTGCTTCAGAAGAAGCAATCATCATTTTGGCAAATTTTTCCACTGACACAACTTCTGATGCATGGCTTCCTGGAGCTAAATGAATTAGCAGAGCTGCCCTACATTGCTGCAGCTTCCCTGGAATGTGCTGTGTGCACCCTGCCAGGCTCCTCTCTGTAGTAAAATTCAAAGTAGTTCCGAAAACCATTCAACCGCTCACTTTATTTTATTATATTTTAATTAATACTTTTGAAAACTCCTGTGAGAAAAGAATCTGAGCACTTCCAGCATTGAGCTTAAAGCTGAAATTAAGGCAATGAATCAGACTGTGGGAAGTTGGAAGCTAATATTCGAAAAGTGTTCACCACACAGCACTACATATTTGGAAGTTCTGCACATTTATTTGAAATGTTGACATATAGTACACGGTTTTCCCCCCAGAAATTATGGTTTGTTTCTGTTTAGGGTAAGAATAATCTTCCATTTTCTAATGCAAGCAGAGAAGTACCTTACCCTACAATTTCACTGTAATAATATTTACCAAAATTAGTAATCTGTTTAAAAAAAAATACTAAAAGCCCCTATGTTTAAAGGTTGAAAAAAATTTTTTTTTGTCTATAATAAAGGTATTGGGTTAAATATAAGAAGATAAATTGCTCTGTCCTTTTCCCATGCAATGCACAATACTATCACGTGTATAAAGTGACAGTGTGACCAGATATTTTAAAAGTTTGATTACATCCTACTAGTTTCCAAAGGATAAATTATTTTAAATTCCTCCATTATCAAGCATGCCATTTGAACATTTCAGTGATTTGAATCTCCATAGATTTGAATCACATTAGACACACTTAAAAAAATATGTGGTTTGTTCCACAGTTTTTAATAGTCAGCACATTTTGGGAAGTGTTTTCCCATTCTCACACCAGGTATTCCAGAATACAATCATGGCAGAGGGCATAGCAGCAGAATAAGTAGGTCCAATATCCCTGATATCAAAGTCAGTAAGAACAGTCTTTTATAAGTGAGGAGACTTAAAACATACTAGTTAGCTAGTTAGAAAGAAGAGCAAAGGCATTAAGTTTAAATACAAAAAGTTCACTCTTTGTGGAACTCTAGTAAGAGTAAAATGTGAAAAGCAAACACACTCTTTTGATTGATGTTGTTTCATTAGTTTTTCCTCTGTATTTATATTCTGACAGGTAAGTATTTTGCTTTGAAGAGGATCTCCCAACTCACCACAATATTAATGTCTCCGATACTGCAAATGGGAAATCTATAAAAGCAGCCAAAGATCTTTTTTGATTGTGAGGATGTGATGTAGTTTCCTAAAGAGTCCTATTGCCACTTGCTCACATAGAAGAAAAAGAGAAATGCCTTATGGAATATCACTCAGAGATCCAAAGGCAGACACAGGAGCTGACATTAGCAAAATAATTAATGTAGACAGAGGACCTATGGCTACTAAAAATCTCAACCTGAAGCTTAAAATTATCTCAAGCCCTTTTTGTACTTTTTTTTTCTTTGAAAGGTCTACTGTGTCTTGTCTATATTTCAAACATATACTGAGAGATTATTATACTTTTTACTTCCTTTTTTCATACCCCTACAATGTTTTTTCACTGTTTACTATTGTTCATTCTTATTCAATTTAATATTTAAAGAGAAATATAATTAATTTGTTTCAAGATTAAATACATAAAACTCATAATACCACTACCAAATAAAAAATAAATTATTAAATTTTTTAGAGCACTCAATTATTTTGAATGATATAAATTAATGGCAGACACGCAAGAATTTTATAATTTTTTAGATGCATAAACTAGTTCCAAGTTTAAATATTGAAGGGAGTAATTGAGTAAACACCAGTAAATTAGGATATCTTATTTACTCACCCTTTTAAAGGATATTTGGGTTTTTATTGCTTTGTTTTGATTCTAGTAGTGATTGGTGAGAAGGTAAAAGAAAGCATTTGACAAATCTTATTGCTTATACAGACTTACAATTCAGCCTCCTAAAAACTGGGAAAAAATACTAATCGAATAGAAAATGAACCTCATACACATTAAATACTGGATTAGGCTTCTTACTTACATGGCTGATTTGAGAAAGAAAAGATAGAATATTCATCTCAGAAAATTGTAGAGACTTCAGAAATGTGCACTTCATTTGGAAAGAGTCAGCTGGAGAGACAGTACCCAACATCTTTTCCCTGCTAGGGAAAAGGAGGGCAGAAGAGGACGCCCTAGGAAGAGAAAACACTGAAGCTAAGTTGATGTTTGTGTTCCAAATCTTTCCAAGACAACTCTCTGCTGGCAGCTGCTGACTTGCCAGTCCTTATCAGTCACATGGATGTCAGTGACCACTGGGGGCATGTCCTGGCCTTCCTGCCAATCACCCTTGCAAAAATTAGACAAGATCATAGGATGCCTTTCAAAAACAATGTAGATGCAGCACAAACAAAAAATTAGGAAATGCTTTTTATGGAAAGATGGCATTTAAAAGAGTAATTGCATGAAATGTCAAATTTGATAGACAAGGCTTCACTTTTTCATCTGCCTGAGCTCTGTGAGAAAAATAATTTCTGCAAATCTCTTCAGAGGGCCAAATGTGGTGCCAAAAATGTCTGAACCTGTAAATAAGTGACTAATCTAAATAAATTGTAAATTACTTTTCACTTGATTGTCTTACTATATTTTTTATGATTTTATGTATTTGCAGTTTCCAAGGCTATATCACTGGGGACGATTACACAATTTCTGGTTTCCTTATATGGAAAGATGAATTTCATATTGTATCTTTTGATCCTAATTTATAATGAAATCATTGAAAGAAACTAATGAAATTATTTGCTCATTGTGAAGGAAAAAAAAAGCCAAAAAGGAAGTGAGAGAAAGAGGAGGAGAGGTGCTACCAGAGCAGAGTTCCCTCCACAGCCCCTGGAGAGACAAAGGAGGAGCAGGTATTGCAGTGTGACCCATGGAGAGGTCAGTGATGGAGCCCGTGCAGGTACCACGCTGGCGTAGGTGGATATGTCCCGAGGAAAACTGCACCCCATGGGAAGGACTTATGCTAGAGAAGGAGAAAATTATGAAGAGGAAGGAAGGACAGAGAAAACCTTGTGTAACCTGACCACAACCTCCTCATTCCCCATCCCCCTGCACCACTCGAGAGAAGGATATAAAAGAGCTGGGAATGAAGGACTAAAGTTGGTCTTGGGAAGAGGAGGGAGTAATTGAAAGTTGGTTTAGATTTTGTCGTTGTTTCTCACCATCTAAATCTAATTTAATTGGCAATAAATTAAATTAATTTTCCCCAAGATGAGTCTGTTTTACTCGCGATGAGAACTGGTCAGTGGTCTCCTTTATCTCTGCCCACAAGCTTTCCCATCTTAATCTCTTCTCCTGCTCTGCTGAGCACAGGGAATGAGCAAAGAGATGGGTGGGCAGCCCCTCCTCTTCCCCTCATGAGGAATCTGTAACTGCAGTGAGTGAACTCCCCTCAGTCTCCTCTGCTCCAGGCTGAGCAGACCGAGTGACCTCAGCTGCTCCTCATACGGCCTCCCCTCCTGACCCTCACCACCTTCATCACCCAAAACACAGCTCACAGGCAGAACACAGTTCCTACTTCTATTATTTCTTTCCTCTGTTCCCTGTGCTGGTACTGCCTCCAGCTACTTTCCTTTTCTTCTGTTTTTTTACCCCTCTGAAGGAATCAAAAAGACATCACCCGCTTTCCTTTCAGCTTGTTTCGAAAATACCTCCAATAAATTAAATAATGGGGGCTACTTGTTAATAGGTAGCAAATAGCACCTGTAAAAGGTGATAAAAGCAAACTTATAGAATGCTTTCATGGTTTGCAGACTTCTGTTCGTTCATAGAATATAGAAGAATCCAACCTCTTATAGGCATTAAAGCTGAGGCAGATCGTTTGAAAGTTGACCTTTGGGAAAATACATCAATCTTCTTACCTAGTTCAGAAGCTGAATCACTTACTCATCTAAATGGATCTCTTAGAAATCCAGTGATTTTTCAATTTGTTGCACAGTGTGCAAATATTTCACATAAATCTTAGAGATCACAGTTAATACCTTTTATTTTCATTGGATATTGGCAGAGAAAACAAAGCAATCACAGTTAATCTAATCACAATGTGGTTGAAAACTGCATTTCTACTTTAAGACAGGATTAAGACATTTAATGTCATCAGCAAACAATAATCTGAAATCTTTAAACTGGAGGATCAAAACACCTCCTTCAGCTTTCTTTTCATGCCCTGAAATCATTAATGTTTGATTGAAATAACTGATGGTTTCTAAAATGCAAAATATGAAGTCCTTATGTAATCTTAATATTTCTTTGATAATTTCTAGGTTTTTTCCCACTAACAGATAATTTTTGCCAGTCTTAAAAATAAAAAAAAAAAAACAAACAAACCCAGTTCTTTGAATATCTCTGTATTTATTGAAAAAACAAAATTGCCAGCTGCATTTCAAAGGAGTCTTAAACCTACAGGAGTTAAGGGACTTGGCAGTTTTATTCTAAACATGTGCCCAATTTCTTTTTTGGTATCACCAATGATGCTCGGGCTAAAAAGTGCAACACCTAAAGCCAAATTTCAAATTCTCAAAGACAAGTGTCATCTGAATCAGTCTGTCATTAATAGGGTCATTAGTTCAACAAAAGAAGATTTAAACCGATACAGATTTTCCATGTACAACTGCCTCCTTTTCCACTGACCCTCCCCATAATTTATGGTCTTTTTGATTTGGTTTGTCCATTTTATCATAGTTTTTTGAAAAGTACTATAAACTGGGTTAGCAAATACAGAATTTGTCCACAATCAGGATTTTGAGGTCAGATTTTATCTTTTAAATATTAATAGGAAATGATTAATATTTTACCAAAGATGGCTGTAAAATATGTATAACATAAAATTAATTTTACCTAAATGTATAGAAAATTATTACAATAATTTCTACCTAATTCATGCAAGTTTTTCTTCCATCTATTGTCTCCTCTCCTTGATGTTCAGACAAACATTTTCCTGAAGAACACTGACTAAAAGATAAACACTCCATCAACACCTACACATTGCAATCACTAACACAGATTTAAGATCATTAGCAAACAAACAAAAAATTCACAAGATCAAGAAAACACCACAATTCCATTAAAATCAGTCACTTCTCAGTAAGAGAAAGAAATGCCTCTGAAGTTACAAATTACTACAGGTCTGAATCTCAAATTATTTGAAACTCCATTGAAATGTTATTGAAGGACACACTGCCAGTACCTTTGTTCAAAACAAGGATTAATTTGAGAAAAATAGAAGGGAATGAAGCTGAACAGCCTTATGCTGCCACATCAGAGTTTTCTTGGGAAGTCTCTTATTTAAATACTAACAAGACCATATGGCTTCCAGATCTTAGTAGAAAGGTTTCAGGCTAAATTTAACACAACAAAGGAGACAAACTTGCTAGTATTTTAGTCAGATCACATAAAAAATGTAAGAATATCATCTAAAACCATATTGGAAGCCTACAGGCAATTCTTGTGTATCTTCACCTACTTGTTGCCTCGTTATTCTGCTCACTGAGTAGGTTTCCTCAAAAAAGGGTTGTGAGCATTCAGACCTACCGTGAAATTGTCTATTTCTCTAACCTAACACTCATATTACATAAAAATCATGATGGGGTTCTCTGTCTAACTGTTAAATAGAAGTTAAGATTAGGGGAAAGGACAAAAAAAGGAAAAAAGAAATAAACTTCTTAAGAAACTATGCATTTTGCTACTTCAAATCCTATGCAACTTTTAATAAGTGACATTTTACAAATCTTTGAGTTTGAAAATGCAAGCAGGTTCCAAATTTACAAAGAAAAATCAAATAGATTGATATACAATTAGATTATTTAGGATAGAGAGAGATTTTTTGTTAATGAAATTTAAAAAGCAAAAAGGATCAAACACTCATGCCTTACAATCACAGTTTAGTTACTGGTGAAGTTTGAATTGTTCATAGGGAGAATAGTTTTCTACTTTAGAGAGAAAGAGACTGAATTTGTTCTTTCTAATTCAGAGTAGTATAAAAAATTTCATCCAAAGTGATTTCAAAATGGAGTTATTGCAATTGTTGCAGTATGCATATAGATTATAATTAATTAATTATAATCATCAATAATAAACATTAATAGTATATAGATTCTATTAATTCTTTTTTTTTCCGCAGTAGCAGAGAAAAGATAATATTCCACATATTAGAATGGTGTTTAGTTTGAAATTCAAAACAGCAGGTATTTTACTGCCCCTTTTTTTGCAAAGGCTCTCACAGCAGCTTCAAAGGAACAACTAGCTAATGCAATTGTTGATGTCAGAGAGCTGAGGAAACTTAATATTCTTATGTACTTGACTTTGAATAGGATAAATTAGTCTGCAAGACAATAAAATCATTGTCACCCTCTGAAGTTCAGAGATTAGAGGCTTTAAACTGTACAGATTCAAAGAATATTTTAGTGCCAGTTACAATGGCAAATCCTGCTTTAAATTTCAGCTGTGGTTGAAACACAGAAACAAGTTATGCAAGAACAGTAAGTGGTCAAATATATCATGGTACTCCCTTTGTTCCAAGATATTTCCTTCATAATCAAGCAAACTACAGTTTACAATTACAAATTGCAAATTAAAAATTACAAATTTGCAAATTACAATTACAATTATAAATTTCCTTCCACTTAAATGATCATATATTAAACTGAAGACTGATTGGCATTAATGAGCTCTTATAAGGTCTGTCTCTTGCCATGGACCTACTGCAAGAGTTAAGGCATTATTCCTTATTTTCAAACTATTTCACCTTTGCTCCCAGAACCATGCAACCTAAATTTTTAAGCTTACCCACAAAACACAAAATTCTCTAATGTTTAAACTTTTTTTTATTAGTTAGGCAACAGAGTCCTGAGTTCAATTGACATAACTGGAGGCAACAAGATTCTTTGGGCTTCATGACCAGACTGTGACACCCCTTGGCTTTGTATGCTATTCGTCTTCATACATTAAGAGTTTCATATCATTTTTTATCAGTTTTATATCATTGTTCCTGAATTTTCCAAAAGGCCTTCCAAGGAGGAGTAGCAAAGATAGTAGAGAAATTTTCCTCAAGCTGTGAAACATTAGCTTTCCATACACTGCATTGGCTTTTCTGTCATCAAAATGAAGATTGAAATTGAGAGAAATCTGCTACAGAAGTATTAAAAATAAACCACACAACCCAACTCAACCCAAACAAAACCAAGTGTAAAATATCTGGATGGGTGTTAGTTGTTATTTGCTTCTGTGACACATTCTTATTTAAGTACAAAGTCAAAAAAGGTAAACTGAGGGAGCTATGAAACGTTGCATCTCTTGAGGTAAATTCCAGGAAAATGCAACTCAGTGTTAATAGAATCACAAAATCAAGTTTTTTGGAGATCTTTGTTAAAAAAAAAAAACAACAAAAAAACAAACAAAAACCCCAAAACAACATAGATCATGTAACAGCTTTTAGGGTAGAATATAAGATGTAGTTTTCTGGCAATATGATTTTACTAGTAGGAATCTCAAGAGACAATGTAGTTTATAAACTCCATTATTAAAGTCATACCAAATAAACAAAGGGAAACATTAAATCACATAAAGATAATAACTTTTAGTTTTTGCTATTACAAACTTGATGTGCCACAGTATGTGGTAAAAAAGTTATTAAGACTTATGTGTTTATTCTGTGAAAAAATAAAGGCCCATTATAAGAAAGCCAGAACAAAGTAGCAATGCTTTTATGGCAATTTTAGAAGTTACTTCTAATACCCTCATTCTGATGTTGAACAGAAGCCCCATCCAACCTCTGCTACACAGAGAAGTTTCTGTATTGCTGCCCACCTGCTGTTGATTTCTGAAGAACTGAGTGAGCATGGACAATACTTCCACTTATTTATTTGGTTCTGTGTTAGTTTTATTTAATATTTATTACTTTGTCAGGCCTTTGATCTCATTTTTATCCACTGATCCCTGTGTTTCTGGAAGGCATCTTGATTTTGTGGCATTAAAAAATCTCTATCCATTGGTCATTCTAAAGTCTTAATATGGGACAAATGTACATCGAACTCTGTAACTGCCACTGGGATATATAAATTCAACTAACCATAAAAAAAAAGGTGATTTCCACATTAAACAGTATTTATCTGTTGAATATTTTCTGGCCATAGTATACAGAGAAAATTAAAATCCACAGATGTAAAAGAACAAGGGAATGACATATGATTTTTCTTCAAGAAATTAACCACTGTGACTTTTACTTTTATTTATAAATCAAAAAAGCTTGCAGCATTTAAAAAGCACATTTCTTATTGTAGCTGAAATGTTCTAAAACATTGTTTCTAATGTTTCTTTCAGCAAAAGAAATTGATGAACATTTGATGTAAAAATAGAACATGGTAACAGGGGTGACCTTCTAATTATGAGATATCCATAAAATCCAGGGCAGGAAAATAACTGGGTCAGAAAATGTGAAAAATGTGCTATTGCTACATTACTTTTATAGAAGTACATAAAAATTAACAACCTCTAGTGTGCAAATTCCCCTTTTACTATTAGTGATAGCTTGTTTTCATACAAAGGACTAAAATCTTGGAAAGAATCTCTTCTTATTAATTCCAGGATTTTTGTCTGAAATATAAGTCATTTATAACCAGCTCCTTGGAAACTAGTGTGAAGTAGTTAAATTAATTAGTAGATTGGCACATTAAACAGGAGATCCATCGACATCAATGCCTTCAGCCATTATTGTCTTCAGAATATCTGCTAAAAAAAATTTAAAATTGAAAATATGTTTACCTTGAACAGAAGCAGCTGTTATTCTTCCCAAAGAAATGCTGTAGTGACAGAAAAAATAAAATAAAACTAGAAGAAATGGCATTAGAATATGGAACTAAGACATCATCCTGAGCAATGTCTTTCAGAAATCTAGGACATGGCATTAAAGTTAGTAGCCAATTTTATCTTTAATGTCTTACAGCCTTTTTTTGTATAAAATACAATTTTATATATTTGCATTAAGCAGTTGTAGCTTCCTGAGACCTCAAAATGTCTTAATGGAGCTGGAAGTCATGGACACCATCAAACACTGTACAGATATGACTGAATACTTGCCATAAAATTTTTCAGCTTAGGAGCCAAAGACAAATCCATAGATGCCAACTATCCTTACCAAAAATGCCTACGCTGTTTATGGCTCACATACTTAGGCACACTGAAGAAATAGTTTATTAGCCATGAAAATGGGCCTAAAATTTATTATCTACCCACAGAAAATAAAGTTTTATACATTTAAAGTAGCTAGGACCTAACAGGCAGTTCCTAATTGTTCTGTTCTCAGATAGCTTTGTCCACTCCTTATCTTATAGATGAAATTTCAAAAGAAAGATTTCAGGTTTTGCTCCCAATTTGTTTGTGAATGTTTTTTGGTATTGACATATATACCAATCACAGAAGAAATATACCAAAATACGATTTTGGCTGAAATATTCCCCACGAACTGCCTATAATTCTTAAATTTTAAGATGTTAGACTCCAATAGGTCCTCAAAGTTTACCATGAAGATTTCTATTGTGCATTGCTCAAAATGGATCCCTAACAGCTCTTTCCACAGCAAGGATTCTTTATTTGTCATATATATCCAACTATCGTGATTTAAACAAATTTGTCATATCAAAGACATGGCAGTCTAACAGATAATTCTAAATACTATACTTAGTATAAAAGCAGTTTTTCTCAAGTTCTGTGGTTTTCATGACTTTTTTTTCTTATAACTCCACATATTCAAGCCATTTTTACAGATAAGATCCATCTGTATATGCTCTACTTCCTTGACTGACACATGAAGATATGACATGAGATAAATCACTGCATCAATCTTTTCAGGATATGACTTAATGCAGTATGACATGACTATTAAGAACCAGATACAGAGTTTCATAATACCACAAGTCAGTCTGAAGTACAAAAAAAGACAGATCACCTTCAACCATGATCAGAGAACTATTCCTTAAGAATTAATTAGCCCCTGGTCTGTTGAAAAGGTTATGAAGCAGGAACCTTTGAAGATATAATTGCATGTGCAAATGTGCAACTCAGCTGCTGCTGTGAAGTAATAAAAGGTTCCACAAGGTTTCTTTTCCTCTACAATTAATTTGAATTATGAATTAAAAAAAATTTGCACATAAATAAAAATTTATTTCTAACATACACACTACCATTCCCCTAAAGAAACTCTGTTAATCACAGAATCATAGAATGATTAGGGTTGGAATTTACCTCCAAGATAATTGAGCCCAACTCTTGACTGATCACCCCCTGGGGCACCAAGTGCCATATATCTTTCCTGAACACCTCCAGGGATGGTGACTTCACTTCCCTAGGCAGCTGAGGTACTTATCAAAATTTTCCATGATAAAATTCTTCCTGATAAGGTGTGTGTGAAGAATAATGAAATCTGCAATTTTTAAAAAAATAAATTTCCTGGTTCCATTCTCACTATCCCTGTTGTTTGAGCTTAAAGCCTTAATACCTCAGGTGACCAATAAATCATTCAGAAAACAGCCTGAAGAGATCTGGGATGGAAAAAAAAAGAATTAATTGGCCTCTTTAATGACAAAATAAATGCTCTGAAAGCAAAAATAAAAAGGAAAGGAAAATGAGAAAATAGTTCTGATTAATCCAGTTTAATCTGGGGAGGGCTGCTCAGCTCTCAGCTAGTAGGAAGAGCTACACAAATGATGCTAAAAAGAGACAAAAGTATTTTTTTCAGGTAATCATGGAAATGTTGGAAGATTTCCCTGAAAAGTTTTTGTGCAGAAGCAACCAAGCTGTAATTCACAGATAGTTCACATGACTTACCAGCTATGTAGATTGAGGCCTAAACCAGTCCTGTTCCAAGTTCAACAGCAAGGAACGCGCACATAAAAACAAATCTGTACAAAAATGTTTGCCTTGCACAGGAGGAAGCTTTCCAGCTGACACATGCCTCTGTCTGTTCAACATTTCTCCCTTAGTGATTTCTGCAGAAAATCAAGCATTTCCAGGACCTCACTCTGTACAGGGCTTGTTTCTGTCATCAGTGATTTATAGCATAAGACACAGGTTAGGAGGATGGGCAAAACAGGAAATTAAAGAGCTGGGGAGAAATGTGTTAGGATAGCAGAATAGTAAATAAGGGTTCAGAAAAAGAAACTACAAAAAGAGTTTGGGATACAGAAAATGTTTGGGATTTTAGCTCCCCATAATTGCTGTGCTGGAAAAGGGAAGTAGATGCTGCATAGAGATTTTCAGACTAGCTAAACTCCTGTTTTAATGTCTTTATCACCTTGATATCTCAAACAAAGAAATAAATTAATAAATGTTGGGCTTCACTGGTAATTAAAATCCCTAGGAAACTGAAAGTAAGATCAAGCACTTTTTGATCTTAATCCAGTTAGAGAAGGGAGTGTTAGGTGGCCTCCCTATGGCCTGCTGAGGCACACAACCCTCCTGTCCTGTTCAAAGTTGAGGCTGCACCTACTCCTGCCTTCTGGCCTTTCAAAATTACAGCTTCCATCCCTTCAGCTATTTTCCTCTTATCTTCCCCAGATCCACTGAATATGAAACTGAATTTTACTTGCTCTGTTGGGAAGATTTGAGTGAGCTCTGACATCAAGCAGCAATGGAACTGAGTGACTGCAGTAAGTGTGCGATTTGTCTGATAATGATAATTGTCTGAGATCACCAACCCACAAATTTTGAAGGCAGAGTGAAAGAATACTTCCATCAAAATGTGTCATGCAAAATTCACAAACAATGGACATTGAGTGCTATCCAAGTTTATTTAAAAGAGTACAAGTGACATAAATTTAAGCAACCCTGACCAATTATTATTGACAAAGAAAAAGAAAATTGCTTTTAACACTTCTTTTCCTCTGTTCCTGTTTTGTGTAGTGCCAGACAAACCATTCATTTCTCTTCAGTGATTCTGGAAACTGAATATGCATAAAATATTTAAACAGAACATTGTTGCCTATTCTCTTTTAATACCAATTTAAAAATTGAGTAAGTTAATAAGTGGATTTTTTTAAATTTTATTTCACTGCAATTGGAAAATTCATAAAGGAATGAGACTGTGGGATTTGATAACTGAGAGGTTATACTAGCAGGCTTTCTGATCTATGCATTCTTGTCAGCCTGCTTGCAAGAATGCAAGAGAGAATTAATGAAAACATGACATTAGAAAGTAACCAGAGAAGATTTCTCTCAGTAGCTGAGTTAGGACTGAGAACAGCAGAAGAATAAATTTGAGGAAAACTTAGCTGGCAAAATATGAAGCTCAGTGTTCAGACAAAAGCCCAGAGATAATAAGATTACTCCTGACAGTTGATGCCTGATAGCTGGAACATAGTTAATAAAATACTAAAATTGAGTGCTTTCTTTGCCTGGCATGTGTGGATCTCATTTTCAAAAAACCCTAGCAAAACCAAACCAAACCAAAACAAACCAAACCAAAACAACCAAATCCACAACAACATCAAAACCAAACCAACAAAATCCTGAAAAATGTCTAAGCTTGCAGCTTATTTCTAACAATAATATGAAAAATGATCCCAAGATAATTGAATCTAAAACCCAACTATAGAACTATATTCAAAATACTTTTACGAGACCATACAAAAGGGATGTCTAAAATTTGCCAATTTGCCAAGGGTTTTAGCCCTTCATTAGTCTTATATATTATTATATTTTAAATGAAGAGCTTTTACTTTCCTCCCTGCTTGAAAACAGAAAACAGTGGTGGCATTTTAAAGCTATAAAATCAGGCTAAAATGAGTATTCTTTGCATATCATCTTGGTTTTGACAAGTTTCTACATTTAAATCTGGCTGTCAAAATGCAATCCTGGTAAAAGCTGGAAAGAATTGGTATAATACTTTTATTGTCTAAGAGTTTCCCCAGCTACTGATGGCAATAAATGGGAATTTCAATGAACCAGTGCTACAAGACTTGTAAGGTAATGACTACATGAAATGAGTCAATTTAAGCTCACTGCTGCTGAATTCTTTTTTCATTTCACTCAACACCACACTTCCAGAATGTGCTTTTAAGTGTCAGAATTCTCATATACCAGACCACTACTGCTGATGACAATGAAGAGAAGACCACTGTAATCACATTTTATATGTGGTTAGAGTGGTGTTCTTCTCATTTTCCATCAGCAGTAGTTAAAATGAGACTCTAGATAAAGGTATGTGAGAAAGGTATCTAACGAATTACAAAATACGTAGTACTTAACTGACTCAGCTCACAATTGATGCTGCCATTGGAAGCTACTTAACATCAGGCACACATACAGAAATATTTACATTTGAAATAACACACTTTAAGTCTGCAGTGGAATAAGAATCTGTGTAGGAAATAGATTCAGCAGCTGTTTCCTTCATTTCAAGAAAGTCATTGAGGTGTTGGAATCACTGCAGAGAATGACTACAGCTGTGGTGAAGTCCTATGAGGAGCGGCTGAGGGATCTGAGGGTGTTCAGCCTGGAGAAAAGGAGGCTCAGGGGAGATCTTGCCACTCTAACAATCTGAGAGTGCATCCAGGTGTGGGTCAGGCTCTGCTCCCAGGTAACACATGACAGGACAAGAGGTCACAGCCTCAGTTTGCTCCTGTAGAGATTCCCATTGGACATCAGGAGGAATTTCTTCATGGAAGGGGTTGTAAGGTATTGGAACCGGTTGCCCAGGGAGGTGGTGAAGCCAGCATCCCTGGGGGTGTCCAATAAATGGCTGGATCTGGTACTTAGTGCTGTGGTTTAATTGAAATGGTGGCGGTCAGTCAGTGGTTGGACTTGACCTCAGAGGTCTTAGATCCCAACCTAAATGATTCTGTGATCAAGGGATGCTCTCCACAGGCCTTGCAAAAAAATGGATTTTGTGATCTGAATGGATTTTGTGATCTGAATGCAGATGAAATTTCTCAGCCTGATGCTGGCACACAAACCTGAACACAGCGCATCATCTGCAGTGGTAAAAACAAAAGAAGCACACCTACATGACAAAGTTTTCACACTTATTTACTAACACAGTAACTCACCTGCTCATCAGAGGGAAGCAAGAGGGAAGCAAGAACCAAACCAGATATTTCTAATGGAATCCAATATGATTAGAACTACACTCTGTGTGACCATACCAAGAAAACTATCAGCATTTGAATACTACACAGGCAATACATTTTATAGTAGTAAACTATTTGCACAAAAGAAACAAGTAGTCATACAAAAGTCAAGGAATCCTGTATGCCTCACTAAGTAATTTTTTTTTACATAGATTCATAGTTTTTTAGTTTTGAAAGAGATTTCTGTAAGTCAACTCATGCATCCTCCTGCTCAAAGTTAAACTAACCAAAACTTGGGTTGCCAGGACTAATAAATTTGGAAAACTCCAAGAATGGATACACTCCAACATTCTCTAAACAGAAAGTTTAGAGAGTTTCTGTTGCAGCCACTTGTGATAGCTGCATTATATTCTCTCACTGTTTACCTCTAAGAAGACTCTGATACCACCTCCTCTCTCCAAATATTAGATACTGAAAGGATGCAAAATAAGTTCCCCCCAAGCCTTTTCTTCTTCAAGCCAAAAAAGAAACCCAGTCTAGCTTTAGTAAGCTTGAGGAATCAAATGTAGACTCTGAGCATCTCTGACAGTTCCAAAGATGTCCAACTTTGAAAGGTTTCTAAAACATCTGCTCAAATGTCTATTCCATTCACACATAAAGTAAAAAGGGTTTTTAAATACCCTATGGAAAAACCAAAATTCTATAGGAAAGATCAAAACCCTCTCAATAAATACATACTCTGAAAATTGAAGAAAATAAGAGGAATGAATTTTCACAGTTTCTGCAAAATACTTTTTCCTCTGCTTTGATATGTATGTTGTCCAAAGAGCAGGCAAAACAGACATCTCTCTACATTACAGAGAAATAAAAATAAATCAACACAAGTTACTTTTTAGAGAGAGTCAATTTACACCTGTCTCAAGTCTCATCTTCAAACACTCTCAGAAATATAACAAAAATCACTAACTTGGTTTTCTTATTTTTAAAAGAGCAATAAAAAAGGGTGCAATCTTCTTTACCTCTTATCTCCAGACATGGCTAATTTCTATTCAGAAGCACATCAGCTGAGTTATTTTGCTCTCAAATTCAATTATTCTTTTCTGGCCTCTACAAATAAACAGTTGTCTACCTGAAATATTAGATTAATAAACATAAATTTGTTTCAATACCTCAGTCATGGAAAAGAAGACTTTCAGAATTTCTTCTGTGCTTTCAACTGGTACAAGGTTCATTAATGAAGCTCTAATAGAGAAGTCTTTATTTTGTAATAAAGTTACTCCATACAATCTTAACAGTTTTCAAAACTGGACATTATTTTCCTGTGGGTATAAGTGTCACAAGGAAAAATCCATATATTAAAAAGAAAGAGTTTTATTCTTTTTAAGATTCCTTTCTAAGCAAAGTTGTTGGATGTCTTCAAACAGCTGTTAAAGAAAAAGAAAAATATAGTCCAGTGTCTAAAATATTGGAATATACAGTGGTGACTTAAAACCACTGCTATGATCTTAAAAATATTTCCAATGGTGACTGGCAAGAGTAAGGTCAAGCATATTAATGTCAGAACTAAATAAATGAAAACCTCTAATTTATTATGCTTTTATGGAGTAGCCTATCATGATTTAATAAGACCAATCCTATCCAAATTTTTCATGTAATGCATAAAAATGTAATTGTTTTTTATGAATGTTCTCAAGGTATCTGTCAGTGTTATTGATTTTGCTAGAGGTATGATGCAAAACTGATTTTTCTGAGTCATGCAAAACAGCTTAATTTATGCAAGAACATTTCAGTTTCATTTGTTGAAAAATATTGGAATAAAGACAACTGCAAAAACTCAATAATTTCTCCTTGTTTATAAATTTAAATAAAAGTCTAAACTGGAAAAAATTTTCCACCTGTAATTTTAAGACAACTAAAAAAATCAAAAGCTCAGCTGAAATCAATTAATGGAATGAAGATATTCAGCTGAAGTCAAGCACAGCTATAAAAATTCTCTCAAAAGTGATAGTGAGGGACAATAATATGTTCGAATGCTCCTTTTGCACATAATTTCTAAATTCTCTAAGAAAGTCACAAAGTCCCTTACAGCAAAAACATTTGTTTGTTAACTAAAACTCTAAGTCATTTTGCAGAATTGTTACCAAACACCACCCTGTAGGGGACTTGACAAGTGTGGACTGTAAACCCAAATGGGAGATTATATTCATGAATCATCTTATTTGAAAAAAAAAACCAGCTTCCTATTTATTTATTCATTTTTAAAAGTTTTATAGATTAATTTCCTTTATTCATTTCCCAAGTAACAAGTTACACCAGGGTCATTTGTTTTATGTCCTTATTCCATTAAACAAATGGTAAATATTTACTTTTCTTGCTTTTCACCAGGTAATGCTTTGGGTACACAAGAATTATTGCATTATAGTCTTGGGACTTAAACATTATCTCCCTGGTGTCACCGACTATATTTAACTAACTCCAGTTGTTTCAGAAAAATAATCGCTATTCCCAGATATTAACTTCAGCTTCCAAATCCATTAGCATAAAATCACATTGCTAGTCCCAAAGTCAAACCTTTCTGGTGTCCTTAGAAAAGAGTTTGTACTTCACCCTGATACTGAGTTATATTGTACTATTTAAGAGGATTACAAAACTAGTTCACATGAGCTCTCTTATGTGTTAGGTTCTCACCTAGATTTTTTGGGCTTATTTTGTATCCAGCATCTGCCTCAGCGAGTCACATCTCTCTGCCAATTTCTAATCCTTCTCCAGAAGCCTTTGCTTCTATTTTTTGTTTATTTGTTTGTTTCCTTCAGTTTATATTAAGTTCCATCGTGGTAATGGCAGCTTTGTAAGGGGAAAATTTTCTGGTTTGCTAGTTGTGGGCCAGTTTAGGTAACAGCCTAAAATAACGGAAAAATTAAATTTAAAAAAATCCAAACCAAGGAAAATTACGAAAGCAGCCACATTTAAAAACTAGCAAGCAAGCAAGCAAGAAATGTCACTAATCCCATAAATTAGAAAAAGAGCATATTTGCACATGAATGTAAATTACAGGAAGTACCAACCACCTTCAGGATGCACATCATGGCTCATTCAATTCATGACCATATAATGCCATGATTATGAATCTACTTTTAATATGCCATTAGTATTTTTTTCTTTATAGTTGAGCTTCAAGAATTCCACTTGGAGCTAAGTTTTTAAATATTTTTTCATACGATTGCCTCCTTAGCTTTCATTAAAAGTAGCCTAAAATTTGCATTTCCATTCTTCAAACTAAGAATGTGAAAATGGTTTAGCACTTCTTTTCCAATTCTCACATTTTCCTTATATATACACAGGCATATAAATTTGTATCTTTGATTTAGGACATTATCTCCTCTATGCTTCACAAAAATATCTCCTCTCTCCTGCAAAAACACAGCTTTACCATGCATGCACGCCTTTGATTTTTAATTTTTTTTTGAAGGCACTTTCCATACAATAATGGTAACTATATGGTATAGATTCAATTTCTGTTCTCCTGGAAAACACAGTTCTGTTTGAGGAGGAGAAAAGGTCATATTTCTTCATCTTCCACTATGAAATTAAACACATATTTTTAGAAATAATACCAAAAAAAAAGAGGTTGTGAAGTCACCCTTATCTTTTGAGCTGAAATCATAACAATTATTATTAGACATCCAGAACTGCTCTTCAGTCCTGAAGTGAACTTCCATTAGTTTTTTTTTATTTTTCATATACCTCTAAGATGTTGTCTAGATAATATTACTTGGATGTACATGTAGCTTCCTCCTCAAGGTCTATTATTAAAAATATGTAAGATGCAAATCATGACAGCTTATTAAACTTCTTAGAACTTCATTATTGAAAAGTGAAATTATTCATGAGCACTTTACATAGACATATTCAAAAATAACTAAAACTCCTTGGGAAATGTTGTAAAACAGTGTTAATGGGGTCACTTGAATTTGTAAATATTCCATCATTTAGTCGTTTTGGTCAAAAGACCACACATAATTTATATCCAAAACTGCACTAGACTGTATATTAAACTCATCAAAGTTAGAAGCTCTATCTTCACTCAAACGTTTTGTTCCTGTCTCTGAAAGTGTCTGCAAGTAGAAATGTGTGCCAAGTGAAATATTTTTATTTACCATGGCATAATTTTTGACATTTTCTTTTATCAAGATCTGTGTCTGTGTTCATGTGTGTTCCTGGTTGATCTAAAGAAAAAAAAAACTTGAAAAATTAGCAAGAACAATTCTCCATGACTAGACACATTGATGAAAAGCCTTAATCATAGAGTCTTGCCCAACATTAGATTTCTGGATTTAGGAACCAAAAATTTATAAAATAAAGATGAAAACTATGATGCTCTTTCTTAACCCTACAGCACAAGATATTGCTTACAGGAATGCCTATGCTGCTGCTAACACAATAGTCATTAGAGGTTGCTATAAACTGTGTTTTATTAACCAAAATTACTTTGTCTCTAACTTTTAAATGAAGAGCTGTAAAATAATACATAGCTGAGAAATAGAAAGTAGAAAAGTCATAATTTCATTTTCATATTAATGAAGCAATTATAAATCTTAAAATGTTTAAATTAAAGAGGAAATTTTATCTCTGTAATAGATAATAATATTTTAAGCCATAAGGAATACAATTTTAGCAAAATATGTAGTGATAAAAAAACATTTGATGGTGTCTTTTGCATGAAATGTTAATCTTCAATGCATAAACATTTAGGCATTTTGCTAAACGTAGCAAAAATTTTAAGTGCTCTGAAATTCTTCATTATCTAAAAAAACCCAAATATCAGAAACTAGGCCCCATTCTTTACAATAAAAGTAATTTTAATAAGCATATAGAGGGTATAAAAAGCATTTAACAGTTTCAAAATCTGTTAAGAAACCTTAAAGAAAGTACAACTTTTTTTTCCCCTTTATAAGTTTAAATAACGTTAATCCTAAACTTTAAGCTTCTGTGATATGTTGGATACATCTAGGCTCATATCTTTTTCAGCAGATAAATTATGTTCCTCTTTAAACATTTGTCTCCAGATGCTAATAGCTGAATTTTTGGAAAGGTCATTTAAAAATCCAAGGGTGCTTCTGCCAGGCACAATCTTATTAGAAAGAATCAGCACTTATATTTAATTATTCTAAATCAGAAGATAATGCCATAATTTTTTTGATTAAGAGAGAGAAATAGCTGAAATATTTTATGAAGGATTATTTCTTCCTTCTAATTTTATTAGTGGTTTTGTAATCCTTCAAAGTTTGCTTTCCTGGAAATAGAATTTATCTCATCATTTTGCATTTTTCTGACAAGTTTTATATATTGACTTCTGTCAGAGAGAGATCAGGCAAGATGATTCTCCAGTCTGATCTAATGTGGGAACCACAGTTTATGTTCTTGGTGTTACTGACAGACATTAAAATTTGTTAAAGGATGGAGAAAACATAAAGAAGAAAAAAAAAATAAAAGAGGATTGCAGCTGGCTTACATGTCTGAAGCCAATAAACTAACAGAAGAACTGAATATCAGATATTAAAGAGCAAGATAATTATGAAGCACATCTTGCAGTTACAGAAATTTATAAGCAGAAAGATCAGACCTAAAGGAGGTCACTCAAGTATTCCAAAACTGAAGGCTAAATTATTAGCTTTGAAACTAAACCAGAAGGGAGCAAAGCACAGTTTAGGTTAAAAACAAGCACTTAAAAACCTTCCACAAAGGTTGCCTTTGTTCAAGACTTATTTAGCTGATGAATGTGAACAGCAGAGGAACCACGGAAACCAAGCCTCAGAGAGTGGAATAACTTTAGAGCCTTTAGTGCTGTTAAGCTGCAGTCTTAAAATATGAAAATGTGATGTTAGCACCTAATATCATTCACATAACTGTATTTGTTAATGATGTATAATGTTAATAGCTGCTACTTGGAAAAGAGTGAAATAATTTGCAGCCTAGAATCATAATGTATCCATAGAAACCAAAGGTCCCAAGCCATCCCAATCACTCTTCTGGTGTTTATACAATTGCAGAACTATGAGGAAGACATGCCTGGATTCTCAGAATGTATTTGATGCTGTGTCACAGCATATCCTATGGGGAAATTAAGTCAAATTGGTTTGAAGAAGAATACAATTAAATGAATCAAAAGCTGTCTGTCTAACTCAGGAGAGGGTAATTATAAATAGTACTTCCATCTAGATGGGACAATAATGTCCAGCACTATTCCATGCAGATGCCCTTGGGGTCTTATTATACCCAATATCTTTATTCTGAAAATTTATAAATATAGGGTTTAATGGCTGAGTTCACAACTACTGAGCACTTACCCTCTCACTGGAGAAGTCCCATACTATTATTAAAACCTTGACAAAGCCATCTGTATCCACACTGCAGGTCCTGGGGCAATAAGCCTGGAATGCCTCTTTAAGGATGCAGTGCATATGGCAGGAGTCTGCTGCCTCATATTCCCTTTTAGAGGCCAAGCAAGTTCTTGCCTGACCTTCACTACATTAACTCTGTGACAAAAATTATTTCACCCTGTGTCATGATGACCTTGAGAAAGCACAAGGAACTTCCCTTCCTGAACTGGAAAAATTAGACAATTCATGGCATGATCCAAGCAGCAATGTACATACCTTGCTGTCCTGCAGGCTGGCAGCTGTGGGTGTATTTTCCATCCCTGGGCAGAGGTGTGGGGCTCTGGTGGGCCCCAGGGCTGAGCTGGTGCCCACAGGTACCCCCTGGATGGGTCCAGTCTGTTTGATCTCCAACCCTGCCACATCAGGGCACATCAGGGCTGTGAAGCAGCTTTCACCCCTTCCCTGGGGAGAGGAAAAGAATCAGGCAGCAACTGGAAAACATGTAAAAAAGAATTTCAAATGGACTCCATGTATATAACACCAATATCCTGCTCCATGTGGCAATGAATAGAAATTCCCACTACGAGCCTCTGGGTCCTGCTGGCAAAGACTTGAGGATGCTGCCAACACATCTTGTTTTCCACTCCTTCTTTCTTCTTGAGGAAAATTAAATCCACCCTGCAGCTGATTCCTGTACATAAAAAAGTTTCACAGATGTTAAGCAAGTGGAAACACTTAAATCTTCAGTAATAAGACAAATGTTTCTCTTTGCAGATAATGTATCATCATGACTATCACAAGCCAGACAATGACAATTAAATATGCATAGGAGGGACAGCAAATTCTACTGGTCCATCCTAATGACAAGATTTTAAAACTTAGTGTGGAATTTTTAAACAAGTTACATACAATGGCAGGCAAAATTCAATGATTTTGCAAGATTGTTTAAAAAGTAATTCTGTATTTTCTACGTGTTCTGATTTATTTAATTTTTTTCCCCCAAAGAAATTAGTCTATCCATGAAAATTTCACCTTAAATGCAAAACATGATTACAACAGAATATTCCTTCATGGTGAATTTTCAGATTTATGAGCACTTGAAGGATCTAGCTGTGAATTTGTTTGGAATAAAAATAACACACCTTCTTTGCAAAATAGCTCATATCTCTTTTCCAATCTGAATCTAAGCTTTGTTTCATGTTCTGCACTATTTCTCCATTCCAACTAAATTCTAACATGTAAATTGCAGTCATTCTAAGATTTTGGAAACTGCATAAAATAGGAGATTAATCTATTGTCTACAGACATTTGTCATATGGAAACTATCTAAGTTCCTCTTAAAAAAGTACAGTTTATTTGACCTAATAGAGAGTTTTGGCCATACTGAGACCAATTTTTCTTTGTGTACACTGAGAAGCCAAATGATTCTTTCTGAACATCTCAACAGGGTACAAGAGAAGAACTGTTTTTCTAAAATTTTGTGGAATGTTACTTATATTTACTTTCTATATTAGCAATGCTTATTGACTGTTTTATACATGGGTATGAAAGTATGTATATTTATGTGCTTTGAGCATTAGACAAAAAATTATTATACCACTAAATATAAATCTAATACCTTAAATGTCTTACAGTGCTATCTTCCCATTGTAGATCTGTATAATATTGTATTTACATTCTACCACTACTTCTCATTTTAATTATTTATATTCAGTTTTAGAGAAGCACGTTTTCTTCTTTTCTTCTTTCCTTTAGGATATATTTAATTAGTTTAATTCAAACTCATGCCCTCCTGGCATCATCATTAACACAGAGTTAGGATAATTAGCATTTTAATGTACAATAAACAATCCTGTACAAAATTGGTTTCTTTTACATTACTCCTTCCTTTTTAACAATAAACCTATAAACCTCTTTTCCATTTATGCCACATTTTTTATCCTTTTTTCCCTGTTAAAATAACTGAGCAGAGACAAGAGCATGGAAATTATAATTGAATATTCCTCCACTTATCAAGTCATTTTCACCTTGCTGCCCTTAGTACTTCTGTTTTATACTATGTTCAATATCAAAGGGAGTGACTGAAGTATCTATTTGTGGTTAAGGCATTCCAGGTCTCCTAAAGAACCTTAAGGGATTTGAGTTCTTAGATTAGAAATTATCGTGTTATTTTTAAAATTTACTTAGTTTCAAAAACAGTGATTGCAAAAAGCTGGATGAACAAATATTAGCATAGATAATGAAATTGCCATGAAATTCAGGAAAAAAAATATTAATAACATTTTATTTAAATTCTTTTTGTTGTGAAAGCATTATTTTTAGTCCATAGAAGGGTTGAATAGTCAGAAAACATTTATTTTTCAAAAACATTAGCATACTGTTAGACCTGTCTTTCCACCTCCAAATCTACACATTGCAAATATTCAAAATGAATGTACTACTGAATTTTTTGCCTCATGCCCTAATCCACATATCACCCCAAAAATTTATGGAAAAAAAAAAAAAATAAAATCCCTTTGAAGTAAAAGAGAAGTCAGTGCAAGTGTAATTTCATGTGTGCTTAAGCATAACCTTTCCAACAAGAAGTGTCTACAGAAGAAAAAAAAAGAAGACAAAAATTGCAAACAGAATTTCTACCTTGAAACTGTGACCCCAATGCCAATAGATTTCAGAAGGATGTAAAATTTTACAGTTAACATCAAATTTTACATCAATTTTACTTGAAATTTAAATAAAATTTCACACAGAAATTATCACCAAAATTATGTCACTTAAGTAGGACAAACTAATTTTCAGGATGAGCTGTGACCTTTCATAAATGACTTAAGTGGGAAGTCGAGTTCCCAGCAGATAAGCAATCAAGGAAAGAAAGAAAGAAGAGACCACCAGAGCTCTAAATACTCATATCTTTTGTTGAGTGAATACATTAGAAAATTGAAAGTATTTAGGAGAGTTTGTGGCAATCTATATTTCAGAAACTTAAAACACCATTTTATGTGTCTATGTGATTCTATATTGCTTTTTTTGTTTAGATGCTTTGTTTGTTGTTGGGGTTTTTTTAAAGCTTTTCTTATAAATGTGTTTTCTTTCCTGAAGGGGTGAGCTGAACAAATCCCCTCCAAGACAGGTTAATTGTTTACTTCTGCTATGATTTTTCTCCCCTTTTTCTTTGTATTTTCTGCAAATTTGTCTTCGACACGCATAGTTCTGTAAATGCACACAATGATTCAACAACAATTAAGTTTCTTGAACTTTAGAGTAGAAAGCTACATCGTTATGTCCAGGTAATTCAGTTTGTGGAACAGCTGGTGTGTAATTCCATCATTTAATCCATTTCAATTAATTCTATCTGATGATGGTTTCAGTCAGTAAGTCATGGATGTTTATACCAGAGGCTTTGCCATCCTTATTAGCTATGAAGAAAAATCAGCTCCCATTACAGCATCCATTTGAAAGGTGAAAACCATCCCCATATATGAAAATCTTCCTTTAGCAGGAAATAATTTGACATAGCTCCATCATCTGTTAGTTAGAGATACCATTACTGTTTTCAAAATATTAATTCTTTTTCTTATATCCATTTACTTATTCCTGTATGTTTTATGTTTTATACTTAAGCAATTAAATAAATTTTTAATGGAAGTTTTAATATTTTTTTAATTATACTGATAATTTGTGAAATTAGTTCTAAGTCTTTTCAATACATATATTAGAGGTTTTTGTGACTTACAAGGTTTCAACTACTGACTTACAGAACTAAGACGTCTGCAGTTTAGTGCCTATTTTCCAGGTCAACTTTGATTAAGTTTCATTTAATTATACAATCATAGAATTTTTTTTGTGTTGGAAGGGACCTTAAAGATCATTTAGTTCCAACTCTTTGAGTGATGGGCAAAGATTCAGTTTTCCAGTAACCTGAAATACACACCCAAATAATTCTGAATGATGAAAGAAGAAAAAGAGTTATCCAAAGAAAAAGTGTTATCCAGAAATTGTACTGTTTTCCTTTAATCATCAGGATGACTTATGAGAAAATGAAGCTGGGAAGAAGGGACATGAACTTAAAAAAAAGAGAACAATGTTGTTCCATCTTTTTTATAAGGAGAAGATCTTCAATTTGAAAGAAATATGCTTATATTCTGAATGCACTTTGATCAATCTGACTGAAAAATATGTCTGATAACACCCAGAGAAGATGCAGTAGAAGAAAAAGCAAAATAAAAAGCTTGCCATATGTGCATATGGATTTGAGGCACAATAAAAACCCAAAGGTGCTGAGAATATTTCAGTGTGTTGGATAATAAAAAAAGGGTTTACCTATCAATATTTCAATAGTATTTTAAATTTAGTTGTTAGACAGAGAGGATGATAATCCTAAAGAAAAAATAACCAAAACAATACATAAAAGCATAATAAAATATATGATGATAACATTGACTCTAAGGAAAAACAGTAATTACTAATTTTTTATTTTGTCTAATGTACAGGAGAAATTCTCTGGTACAGTAGAATCGTACATTCACACACAAAATACATGTTAAGAAATTTAGTCTTTGTTGTTTTATTTAAAAATATGTTCACTACATTCCAGAAATGATATTTTCAAATAATTTCTGTGGATTTTGTCAACAAGAGAGGGGATTTTTTACCTGTGGGCATATGCGTAAAAAAAAAGGTTGCTGTTATTTTGACCTAAAATTATTATATGTTTGTTCCTTATGAAAAAACATATTTTAGTAGGAAATAAGCAGAGAGATAATGAAATTTAGAGAATATAAAATAAGAGTTGCATTCATCCTTAATTAATTCACAATTGCAGAATTTAACTATCAGCTGACTTGATGTTGAAACAATTATTTTTTCATTTCACTGTCATTTTGTACCAAAAAGTTCATGAATTAAAAACAAACAAAACCAAAGACAAACAACACCCACTCCCAAAAAAGCTCCAAAACAAAACAGTTAAGAAAATGTGGCATAAAGTTAAGGATAAGAAATATGGTTAAGATCTTTCTTGCAAAGAAATTTTGAAGATTGTTTTAAAGATCACATGATTAACTGAACAAAAATTGTTTTGCAATTATGATAGGTAATTATTCCTTATTTTGGAAGTGGACCAGAAAGCAGGGTTTGTACATTAGATAATGAATGAGTTAACGTACAATAAATAATCCTGTACAAAACGGGTTTTTTTTACATTACTCCTTCCTTTTTAACAATAAACCTATAAACCTATTTTCCATTTATATGCCACATTTTTTATCCTTTTTGTCCTGTTAAAATAACTGAGCAGAGACAAGAGCTTGAAAATTATAATTGAAGTACAGTTCTGAATAAAAACACTGAACGTTTATTTTAAAATATGTTCCTGCCTTGGCTAATAAAAACAATTCCCCTTTCTTAAAAAATATATATATTAGGGAAAAAAATATATCTTCAGAATTGCATAAAATATGATGATGCTAATTACCTAGCTATTCTATTCAGCAAGTCCTAAAAAAACAACCAACCAACCAACCAACCAAAAGCAACAAAAAACCAAAAACACTCCCACCAAAACAACAACAACAACAAATCAGTTTTACCCTGAAGAAGGAATCAGAAGTTGGTGTAACTTGACATTATACCTCAGCTGTTAGAGTCAGGTTTCCTCTGCCTATTTTCTTATTAAAGCATATTAAAGCAAATCAAATGCTTACTTATATTGTATGTGTCTGATTTGGTTTTTTGTCACAAGGTTTGGCATCTTTACTTGTACTTTAACAAGAAGAAAGAAAGAAAGAAAGAAAGAAAGAAAGAAAGAAAGAAAGAAAGAAAGAAAGAAAGAAAGAAAGAAAGAAAGAAAGAAAGAAAGAAAGAAAGAAAGAGAAAGAAAGAAAGAAAGAAAGAAAGAAAGAAAGAAAGAAAGAAAGAAAGAAAGAAAGAAAGAAAGAAAGAAAGAAAGAAAGAAAGAAAGAAAGAAAGAAAGAAAGAAAGAAAGAAAGAAAGAAAGAAAGAAAGAAAGAAAGAAAGAAAAAAACCTAGAAATTTTCTTCAGCCCAGGCCAGCTCTGGAATAGGACGAATGTGGATTCTTTCTGTAGCAATACCAATTTAAAATGATGAGGTTTATCTGTGAAACTCAGCTCAAATGCTGGGGCTATCAAAGGGAGGGAAAAGAAGGGAAATGTGGGACCAGAAGCAAACTTTCAGTACTTCTGCATATTTTAAACCTTCCACTACACAATGAAGAGAACAGTGTACTTTTATTTCAAAGGACAGGAAAAGATTTCTTTTTCTGAGTCATGTTCACCTGAGCATCCTTTCTTTTGTTCATTTAAAAATCCAAGAATCCTCTTCTGAAATAAACATTTCCAATTTTTCGAGGGTCTTGTGCAAACTTCAGCACCCCTGAACTCTCTGGGACACATTAATTTTTAATGAAACTGTGTCATGAGCAATCTGAGTGAGCCAGATTATAGAATATTCCCCTTCCTTACAGTCTTTTTCCTTCTTTTTCTCCCCTGGTATCAAATTTCCCTCTGTATTTGAAATGCAGTGTTGAAAACACAAAGGTTGAAAAGTTAAAAAATTGTCAAATTTGTTGTTAGTAATAAACTATACATGCAATTAAAATATACATATATAGTATACATATTTGTATGTTTAACTCTAACAAAAAAAAAATAAAGAAAAACCATCAAAGAGTAACATAAGCAACACCTTGCCCTAAAGTACAGCACTAAGAAAAGAAGTTCTTCACTTCACTTTTCACACTTTATAACCACCTCAATCCCATCTTATTTGATAAATCAACTGCTGAATACACACTGAGGAGTTTTATACCTCCCTCTTTACCTCTCCTATCACCTGAGAATATTGTTGAAAAGTGTCCATGTGTGGATGTCCTGGCCAGCAGATTACAGACTTTTACGGCAAGGTGTCATTACTCCTGTCCAAATTCCCTTTGCATAAAGGAGTTAATGGCTCACTGAACCGGAAAGGACAAACAGATTACAAATGGAATCAATCTAATCAGCCAGGAAGGAGACCTCGGTTCCAGTTTCAATTTGGAAGGCCTTCATAAAACTTCAGTGAATAATATCACTACAGAAAGAGTCCTTAAGGATATGTCTACAAAAGACTGTGGTGGTGGGAACGGTAACAAAATTTTAAAAGAGTAGTCTTAATAATAATAATTATCAATATTTCTAGTTAAAATACTATTTTCTGTATTTTTTACTTTTGTTTCTACTTTATCACAAAGGCCAGAGAGAAACTTGATTCATTTATTCTTCTTTCTAGCCATGAACATGGTGGTTTTTTGCACAAGATTTGTAAGAAATTCAAAACAGTGGCTGTTGAGAATATGAGGCTTTAAAAAAAACCTCAAAACCTTGAAATTGTAATTTATTAATGATATACTTATTAATGATATATAGGTTGAAATAGTCCCTAGTAATAAGGAATATTAAAATTATTATGATTTGTTTCTTGGGTAAAATGAGCAAAACTGACAGGTGGAGAACTGTAACTTTAATGCTACTGACTTAAGTTATCTATTTCTTAAAATTTAAATTTACAAAAATCCCAAGGGAAAAAGAAAACTTACTTAAGGACACCTATGTGTGTAAAATCTGCATGAGAGAGATTCAGACAACACTTAATGCACGAAAAGTTACCTGCATAGCTTGAAGTAGCTTCACTTACTTTATAAACCTATTGCCTTTTACAGTCCTTATAGTTTATTTACAGCTTATCAATGTCTGACATCACTGGTGTCTGCACTGGTTCTTCAGAACCCAGAACAGCAATATCAATCACTGGTGTGGCCTCCAAACTTTAAAAACTGTGTGACCTCTATAGTATAATTGACAGCGATATCTATGTTTATATGAAGATTTAACATAACTACATGAAAATAAAGTCAGTGTAGAGAATTAAATTTTTATATTTTTTTACATAATACAAAATAGAGGGCCTTTTTATGCTGGCATGTTAAGATGCCTAAGAGTTTTTATGGTTGGATTATAAAGTGGCTAAAGTTGATTTTACATAACTGTTACATTATTATATCTTAACCATATATATATATATTTATCTTTAAAAAGGGAAAAATACTCTTACAGCTGATGTTTACGTCCCTTTTAAAATGCCTTTTCATTTATGTTCAGTCTCCAGACTCCCTTAAAATTAAAATTTTCAGTGTCAGAACATTAAATCTTTTTTTTTTGAAGTCAGCTGATATAAAACTAAGAAGACAATGAAATTCTCAGGTTGTTCTTCTCAGTGTAGAAAACATAACAATTATTTCAGTATGAAATCCTCTTGGCATTACTTAACCCACATATAAAGGCACTGAAGAATACTCTTGATAGCTTGTGAAGAGGAGATCCCAGATAATTTTTGCAGGTGAACAACACTGAGAAGAGTCATTTCCATTGTTTCAAAAAAAAAAAAATTATTGGAAATAAGACCAGCTAAGCTTACAGGAAAAAAAAAAGGCATTATTGCATCAAGAGTGGTTTAAATTAGATTCAATAATTATTCAGATTCCTAAAACAGTTTACACTGAATTTGGAAAACTTCTGTAAATACCCTTTACTTTCAAAGTCTCTTGAAGGTAGTAAAAACCAACCTAACACAGTACCCTACAAAAATTGTTTGTTTTGCAGTGTGAATTCATCCACAAAGAACTGTTTTCAGTTTAGTGTCACCTGGTTGAATAAAAGTAAAGGCAGTGAATATTTCACTTTCTAAAGCATCTTTTCTGTATTCTGCAAATTCTAGCCTTCATTTACAAATTATATTCTAATTAGTTTTTTGCATAGATACTCACTAAGACATGAAGTCATACCATCTACTGCTCTTTAAACTCAACCCTTCTCCACTCAAATTGGATGCTTTGAAAGAGAAAATATTTTTAATGGACTTTATTGAATCAAAATAACACACAAAGCAAAACAAAAATATCTGTGCTCTACATTATACTAATTAAGCCACCCTATGTATTTGCAGGTAATCTTGTTATTAGTATGATTCCCTTCTAGAGAATTCTAAGTGCTAATGCTGAATTTCATGATAAATATATCAGTTAATGAAGAGACTAAATTAAGAGCTGTGAAAAATGAACTGGAAAAAGAAAAATAAAGTTTCTCATATTTACTATAACCTTGAACTTTCACAGAACACTTTCACTGTTTGAACTGGGCTTATTAACTGTATCTTATTCACATGTCTTAGAGTAAACTGAGAAAATGGGTTCATTGCATTTGGACAGGCTATCAGATGTTACAAACACAGAACTCATTTCATGGCATTGATAAGAAGTCAAATATCCCTTCTGAAATGATGATAAAGTATATTATATTCTTTTTAATTTTGCTTATTATTACAAAGCTGGACACTTATACCTTATCTTTACTTCAGCATAAAAGTTGAGACTTGAGGCTTTTTAGCTACATCTAGTTTTTGGTTGTGGCATTCTCTCTTGCAATCACATAAACTTTCAATGTCATTTATTCTAATTAATCTTAGCAAATAGCTGTCATCTCAAATAACCATAAAAATATCTGTTTTCATCATAATTCAAATAAGAACACTAGAAGATAAAAAAAAAAAGAGCAACCAACATGTTAATAACTTTATGAATAGTGAAATCTGACTCGGTTATGAATTGTATCCATTGTATGCCTGATGCCAGGCTCAGACTAGCACTGTGACGGTAAATTGTTCCCAGCAAAGCCAGAGCCATTTAATTTTATACATGGGTGTTAATTCACATTTGTGTTTGCTCTTCCTTTCATTCCTACACCTAATGTATGCCCAATAAATCACAGAAGGGTCAGGTTGGGAGGGATCACAGTGGATCATCTGGTCCAACCTTCAAGCATCCACCTGAGCCACTGTGGGTCACCTCCAGAGGCCACAGGTGGGTATCTGCAGATATCCACAGGTGGATACCCCCTTGGACCTCCAAGGGCTGCAGGGGCACTGCTGCTTCTCCATGGGCTGACCACAGTCTGCCATCAGCACCTCCTCTTCCTCCTTCTTCACTGACCTTGCTCTCTGCAGGGCTGTTGCTCTCACAGATTCTCACTCTCCTCTTCTCTAGGTTCAATTAGTTCTGCACAAGAATGTATCTTTTTTCCACCTCCTAAATACAGGAGGTGTTCAAGATACAGTTTTCTACAATCAAGTAATATCATACTGAGGTGTGCTTTTACAATATCTCTGTAGTAAACTTTTAAAAATATTAGCATGAAACCAACAAATGCTTATAATGTGGAATTCCAAAACAATCGATTTTAAGAAAAAATTTAATCTTTCAGTCAGTCAAGTGGCATAAGAGTTTACTATCTTCTCAGAAAATATCAGAGGATTATTTAATTACCACCTGAAGATCCTCAAAAGGGCAAAACACTGAGTAAATACTAACAGTTTTACTGAACAGCATTTATACTGTACAACTCTTGGATTCCTCTATGCAAAGCTTCTCTTTCAGTTACAGGTTCACAAGGAGTGGAATAATTTTTCTGGTTAAGAATGTAAAATCCAAACTTAAAAAAAGTTAAAAATCATTGAGAAGTTTCAGGAAGTAAAGTTTGCAGAGGAAGAATATCTAGATATAAAAAATACTCTCCTCAGGCAAATAACACTTTCTGTTAAAGATGGTACTGCTATTATCTTTATTTAATCAATAGTTCAGAACTCAGTTTACATTATTCCTCAGATAAGGAGACTGTAAAATGTCATTTCTTACCTATGTAAATCAGTATAGGGTATTCTAGGAAAATTTTTCAAGGTTCAGACTACTATGGTCCAGACATTCTAAAACTAAACATTGTTCAGAGAAGATGCAAATAGAATTGATCTAAATCAGAGAAAAATAAAACATTTTAGATCAAGTAAACTTTAGCAATTCTTATCACCTTGCACAGGAAAAATAAAAATCAGCAGTGCACCTTGCAAGAGAAGTGTTAATAAAATGTATGTTAATAAAATAAATAGAATGGTATAGAATTTCAACTTATTTTAAAGGGCATATTTGATTTCAGATCAGGTTCTCACCCAGACTCGGTCTGTCATCTTTGCATCCGTGATTAAACATTCAGACTAGCTGAGAGTGTCTTAAACACAAGGCTGGACTATCAATCCCTCTTTGGTTTAGGAAATATTTAAGTATTTCAGATGTGTTCAGCAAATGGCCAGAGTGAAACCCCTACAGAGTATTCTAATTCTTGAGCTCTTTTTTTCAGTTGGGAGGTTATCAGAATCGACTCTGATCCCATAATTGGTCCCTCCTCCTAAAAACTGGCTAAAAGTCTCTTTTCTATCAAAAGTAAATGGAGATCTTAGCTGTCATTCTCTGATAATGTTATATAAAATAGAGGACTGAGGACTGACAGATCAAAGGAAACATCTTTTTAAACGTGTTGTAATGAAGAGAAACCTCTGCCCTTTCTTACTTTTGTTTTTATAGTACAGACAATCCTACTCAAAGCAAGATTCCCACATATTACTTGATAAAACATCATTTCTAGTTGAGTGACAGAAAGAATATTAGAGCTTAAATGAGGAGGAAAAAAATAGTGTCAAGTTCTCCCCACAGTTATAACCTTTGTCTCTTTCATGCTTTTGAAGTCATTGCTGAATACAAGTTAAGTGATGAATTAGAGGGTTTCATTTTTATTACAAAGTCACATGATGTGCTTGTACTTGAAAATGTAGATGGATTCTTAAAATTGTGGAGAATGAATCCTTATTCTTCCATCCTAATAGTATCTTAGCAAATGGGGTAGTTAAGAAAATTACTGTACTCCAAGATCAGAGAACTGCATTTTTAACCCCTCCATAGTGCCTTCATGACCTTAGTAAGGGAAGCTATGACAGGGAAAGACATCATCCTCCTATGACGACAGACTCTCCTGTGAAAAAAAAGTCTGGGAAAACAGGGATTGTTCAGCCTGGAGACAACAGGAGTCCATGGGGACTTTCTCACAGCCTTTCAACACTTATAGGGATCTTATATGAAAGATGAGGACTAATATTTGTAGTTATAGAACAAGGGGTAATGGTTTTAAGCTAAAAGGTGGTAGATCCACACTAGCTATAAGGTGTGGGATCTCAGCACATCGTTCCCGATGTCCAGAGATGCCAGGAGAACCCTTGGGGGTCTCGGAGGTCCTGGAATGTTGCCAAGAGTGTTTGGTGGCTTGATTTTGATCCATCCACAGAAGTGACAGCAGTTTGAGGACATGAGAATCACTTTAGAGTGAAGGGTGTAAAAGGGACACGTTTAGAGGGTGAAATATAGACTTTAAGGTTTTTGGTACAGGGGAGTTATGGAGACAAGATGGAGGGATCAGGGCGTGTCTCGTCCTTCTTCTTTCTTCTTCTTGTCCTCCATCTCCTGTGGTGATGTTGGCACTTGGAGATTGGTTTATGGTGAAGGTGCACTTGCTAACAAGGATGAAAAGTATTGGAAAATAAAGGTAAATATTATGTACGTAGATTTTAGTATAAAAAGACATGACCGCCCGTGGGTGGTCAGAGAGTGCCTGTGGTTGCCTTGCAGATCAGACCTCTGTTGGGCAGACAGAAAATTTTGTAGATAAGAAGCAATAAACAATCTGAAGACCGAAAAGCTGAAGAGTCCAGACTCGTCTTTTGAAACGTGTGCCACCCAAGAACCACCCTACCCGTGTCGGGGCAGAGACAGACAGCCGGACCCGACAATAAGGAAGAATTTTTTGCAATGAAGGTGGTCAAACATTTGAATAGGTTGTCCTAGGGGGCATTTAAATGTTCTCTCCAACTCCAACTATCCTATAGAACTTTCCATGTTTGGAAAGATGGGGTTTCACATGGAATTCAAAATCAATTCACCATTCATAAAATGCAAATGATTCAGGACGTGTAATAGTGAGCTGGGAGTGATTTTGGGTGAAACTAAAGGCACTTAACCTTCAATGCTAGGTTTCTTTCAAGGGATGCACTAACAGCCAACATTCCTGTGCCTCTTCCATCAGGGCTTATTGATGATTTAGTGTCACTCACCCATCTGTGCCCTCCCCACAGCTCTGCAGCAGGTACTCATTGCCTCCTAGATCACTGCTTCTCTTTCTGTAGGCCATTAACTCCAAGCAGCATGCTTCAGTGAGCAGAGTATTCCTTCCTAATTACTTCAGTCAGCTCATGAATGAAAACGCACTCCTTCTTGTTGAGACAAGGGCTGCAGGATTTTTATCTCCTTAGAATACCTTCTAAAATACGTTCCTCACTTTGGCCATTTTCATCATCAATGATTTGAAGGTCTAAATAACTAAAATATTTATTTGTTCAAGTCTTGAGGACAGATGAGAATTTCTTTGATGGACAGATCAAACAGAAAATGCTCATCAGTTCTACTTAATTTTAGCCTGAATCAAGTTTAGCTGCTATAGCTATTTAATGACTAAGTATGGGAGCAGAAGCATAATTTATAATGTCAGGAAATAAAATAAGTATAGTTACTTTAGAAGTGCAAATTTAATGCTATCCCATAAATCAGCAGACTGTTGCAGAAGTGTTAGTAGTGTTTTATAGAAGTTAGAGCTACTTCAGCAAAGCATTTGGTACTGTTTCCCAGCCATCTCTTATTCAAACTCACAAAATAAAGACCAGATTGATAGTTTGGGGGCTGAGTAGGAAGCTGGGTAATGCTTAACTCAGAGAGTGATGATCAGTGGGTTTGCTCAGGCTGGCAACCTGCCACAAATGTGGGATCAGGGATCAAGTCTGGGCTCCATGACGTTAAACATCTTCATAAACCATTGGCATGATAGGACTGAAAATATTCTCAGCAAGTTGGCTGCTGACATTGAAATGAAAGATGAGGTGGGCATTTCGGAAGGGAGAGATATCTCACTGGGAGAAGCAGCCGTATTGGAAGAGTGAGATAACAAGAACAGAATGAAATTTAACAAGTGAGGAAAGGGCTACCTGGGGGTCTTGGTGGACAAAAAGCTGCAGATGAGTCAGCAGTGTACCACTGCAGTGTGGGGGTACCAGTTGCTGGTTTCTCTGGGTCTGGATTGAAGGCACTTGAGACAGTAGTTCATGTTCAGACTCAAGAGTTTATTATTTCTGATCAGTAAAACAGTCTCACTACCGTGAGTTTGGCAGCTTTTCATTAGAAGGCACAATCTCTTGTTACAAGGTCTTTTAAGACTAAACTACCCAGTTAAGAACTGACACCTAGATTATTTTCCCTTTTAACCCAATGACTGATCCCACAGAGCCCGCAATGTGGACTTTTCTGCCCAATTACAAAATGCCACCCAAACTCACGAAGAAGAAGCATGAAGAAGAAACCCAGGATGACACCCTGTGCCCTCCATCTTGCTTCCATCCACAACATACTAAAAATCCCAAAACCTAAATTTCTCACCGAGTGATAGACCAACACTACTCTCTATAATCTATTTCACACTTTTGTGGATTCTAGCTTATCTTGAAGTCTGGGAAACTTTCTCCATGAATGAGGGTCAAAGTCAGTGTTCCCCTGAGGGTCAGGGCACCCCAGAGCAGACAGAGAAATATTCCTGGTGCCCTGGGTTTCCTCACCACAGCAACAGAGGTGAAACATATTCCGGGCTGCATCTGCAAGGGCACTGCCAGCAGAGACAGAGCTGGGATCATCCCACTCCCCTCAGCACTTGTCAGGCGACTCCTGGAGCCCTGTGTCCACTTCCTGTCCCCACAACCCAAAGCAGGCAAGAACAGGCTGGAGATGATTCAAAGGAGTGCCATAAAGATGGTCAAAGAGCTGGAGAACTCACCCATGTGTAAAGATTTAAAGCATTAGGCATTTCCTCCTTTTCTCAGGAGGGATTTCATCACAGCATTCCAGTACTTCAAGAGTGATTTCAAAGAGGATAAAGGCTCTCTCTTCACAAGGAATTAAATGAAAGAAAATAAGGGAAAAGCAGTCCAGATTGCACCATGAGAGCTTTAATCCTGATAGATATTTTTTATGCAATAAGAAGGGTTAATCACTGGAACAACCTCCCTAAAGATGTGGCAAAATGCCCATCTCTGGAGGTTTTCAGGATGTGACTGGACAGGATGCAAGACAATTTCACCTAAGCTCCCCTTTTCATGTAAAGTTAGCCTTAGATATCTTGTTTCCATACTTATTTAGTTTATTCAGTTTGCCTAAGGTCCTGATGATTGAAAATGTCATTTTAGACCATCATCTTGGCAATCAGTGCAAGTGTATAGTGTAAGAAAGAAATTTCCCTATTTATTAGTGAGAGGATTTTTCTTCTTTCTCTGTGATGTTTTATTCTGTGAATATTGAATTCTATTCAATATTGTTGCATATTTCATTGTGTTCATTTGACACAAATTGAATGAGAAAAGGTGGTTTTTATTTCTATAAGATGGCTTCTAAAATCTTTTTTACGTGCCAGCTGTAGCCATTTCAAACTAGTTTGGAGGTTTCTCTGAAGAAATAGAAGTAAGGAGGTCATTTTCTATGGAGACTTAAGGGTTCCAGAAATTGCAAACTGTATGGGCTAGTCTGGAGCTACAATTCAAACAAGTATCAATTTTAAAGAGAATGTTGAGTCATAAGGATGAAACCACCTCCTCAAGTCCATTTTAAATCAAAACAGCCAGTTTGATGCAGTGACCAGCAGTTGTGAAGATAGTTGAAGAAAAAAGTCAATGGAAAATCAAAAGAATTTCCTGCACAAAATATTTCAGAAGACTTGTTGTTTTGCAAGTTTTAAGGTCAGCTGATTTCCCCAAGGTCAGAAAATGTAAGATAGTGATCAGATTAAAAGTGAAAAGAATGAGAATTATATCTTAAACTAGAGCATCTGTCCAGTGTCTATTTATTATTTGCACTCATTTATTGTAAAGTTAAAGAGAGCATATTTCTGTGCTAAGATTTAACATTAGGATTATTTCACGTACTTGTAGACAGACCTCATGGAAATCCCATGTGACAAGGAAGACAGATATCCTGTTTTCCAAAATTCAGCTTTGCAGCAGTCACTCACCACTTCTGAGAACACCAAGGACTAATTAGTCTTCCTTGGTTTTGCATCTGCCAATGCAGCATGTACAACCAGATATATCCAAGGGGAGAGTCACCTTTTCCTCTCTTCTGGCCCTTCCAGTACTTAAAAATATTGTTACAAGTCACAGAACAGTAGAATATAACATGCTGGTCCTGGAAACAGCATTAAGATTTTTAATATTCAATAAGCATATTTCTAAAAAGCTATGCATGTGCATGCTTTTTTTGCATGATTTGGGAAATTTTTATTTCAATACCAGTTACAGTTATTTACAATTGTTTTAAATTGGTTTCAATTTTGCTTAGGAACAGCATCCCAAAACATACAAATAAACCAACTGCAACTGAAAGTTGCATACATATATTATACATATATATATAAATTTGGGAAGAGAAAATATTTTGACACCTATTTAAAATTTATTTTAGTCACCAACATTTTTCAGGATTGTTTCCACCAGTCGTTATTTTTTATCAGTGAACCATAGCACCATGAAATGTTTAGAACATTGGCAATCTCTGTGTGAATGTAGGTCAACTCCACAGGCCAGGTGGGAATGTGACCTCTACTGGATGGTCATGTTGGCATTTTAGCAGCCAAGTATTGAAAACCCTCAGGAGTGGAAAAGCCACAATTTCTTTGGAGAAACCTATTCAGCACTGCACTGCACTTCTGGTGACAAGACTTTCCTTGTGTTTGAGTTCCCAAGCCACTTCTCATACTACACCTGAGTTTGTAGCTACTGAGAAGAGCTTGGCTCCATCAACTTTGATATGTCCCTTCAAAGGAATTTAAGGCTTTTTTTTTTCAGAGGAAACAATGAGGAAACAAATCCCTTCCTTTCTTCTCAAGGCTGGTGTGTTCTAGGTCCCTGATCATCCTATGGCCCTTTCTCGGATCATTTTGAAGATGTTCCCAGTTGCATCATCTGCAGTGTAGCCTCACCAGGGCTGTGCAGAGTGTGGAGAATAACTTCCCTCATGTTCTGTTCTGTAGGAACTGCAGCATCAATATAAAGCCATAATTAGACATGTAGAAACATATAATCTGTAACAAATATTTATAGTAACTCTAAAATATATATTTTAATTAGACCAAACAAGAAGACAGTTGAAGCAAAAAACAGGTCCTCTTCATAAGGAGCAGTTGGCTAGAGGAATTAGGACCTAAAGGCTTAACTACCAGATAGGTTTAGTCACTGAGGAATCCAGGATACATGCTATGAATGCAGACATGAATACTATGTGTGGAAGAAGACTGCCAAAACCCAGACTCAGATATATGACTTCAGCAGGAAACATCAATGTTACCATAAAAATCAAGATATAGAGGTTCCATTCAACATCTTAATAAATTCTTCTTAACTTTTTTGCAAGAGTTTCGTAATGAATGTGTAGTGAATTGATACCTATAAGCACTAATTTCATTTTCAAAAAACAAAGAAAATATAATATTATATTACATCAAATATATTTGCCACATAATCACTAGAAGGATCATAAAATGAATGCAATTTCAATTATACAAGTACTCATCTGCTGACATTTTGTTATACATTAGCTGAGAATGTGTAGAAAGTCAATCAAAGAGCAGTAACAAAAGCCTGGAACATTAATTAGATTTTCAAATTGAGTCTCAGAAATTCAGTTTCAAAAGAAAGCAAAGTATCCTCTTTACTCATGTCTGTCTTTTCTCTCATGCTACATGAATTCCTCAAGGTAGCTTCTTGCTATTTTAAACTCATAATTTCCTGTACTTGCTCTGCTACACAAAAGAAACAGTATTGAAATTAGAATAATTTTCCTTCACTGTACTTAGATTCAGTACTAAAATGTTATCCCTAGATAGACCAGGAAGGCAAGGCTTGCTGAAGTTATGCTGCTCTGAAAAAGAAGATGGACTCATTATGACAGTGGAAAACCAACACTTTAATGAAGTTATTAACTGCTTATATGTCACAGTAGAATGATCGACAGAAGAAGCAAGAGAAATGTATTAGATTTGGAAGATTCACATTAGAATACTAATAACTATTGTGAAAAAAATTGCCCATGAATTTGGGAAGACTTTTAGTCACATCAGTTGCTATCTCAATTCAATTGATCCTCCTCACAAAAAGAAGAAAATAAAGCAAATAAACAAACTCAAACGAGTTACCATAAAAATGTTAAAAGTACCCTGACCACTGTTGGCAGAAGTAGTATGTCATAAAAAATTAATTTCTTAACATCCTGTTTGTTTTCTCAGTATGTTAAAAAAGTAAGGAGTAAGGTAGGTAGTTATGTTCATTGGTGTTTTCTGTAGCATGCTGGAGAGTCTTGTTTCACTCATCCTTGATATATTGCCTCTTCCATGTTTTTCTCTATTTCATTAGATGTCTAATGTTGATAGATATTGTTCCATGTTTTCTTGCAGCTGACTAAAAGATTTACATTTTAGGAGTGGCAGGAGGTTGGAACAAGATGATCTTTGAGATCCCTTCCAAAACAAACCAGCCTGTGATTCTATGACCCTGTGATCCTTTTGCACCCATTAAAATTGTGGCCAATGGAATGAAAGTCATGACACAGATATCATCCATAGTGGTTTGTTTTACTTCTAAATAAACAGTTTGTAAGTCTTAAGTACCAATATCTGTGGATATACAGATTAGAGTATAGACGTGGATATATAAACTAGAGGAAAGAATAGTTGCATTTGGAAGGGATTTAGGATTTCTTCTCACTTACACCACTCAGTGTTCATTTAAAGTTGTACAAGAGTGACATAACAGTTTCAGAAGTGCAGAGAAGTGTAAGGTGATTTAAAAAAAAATTGTGATGGCTTTCAAGAAAATAGAGAAAAATATTTTATGTCTACAGAAAGCACCTAACAAGTTCAGACAACAATAGCGAATTCTGCAGATGCTCAAAACATTTCAGCTGAAAATTCCATATGCTTGATAGTTCAAAAAAGAAAGTAGAGAAAATAGTTGAAAAACTCTATTGTCATGAGCAGAATTGTGTCATATTTGCTGCTTTAACATTTTAAAACAAACTGCACAACTCTTTTTGAGATAAACCCATTTTGTTTCCAAGGCATATGCCCTGGAATCCTCATTCCTGTTCCTTATCTATGTATGTTTCCAAACAGAAGGAATTTTTATGCTCTACCCTGAAATCATTTTGCAGTTGACTCAGAGCAGTCTTCTAAATTTCTCCAGACACTCCCAAAAATTTTTCAGGTTATTTTCTCTTAATCAAGTTGGTGTTACCATCTGGAACACTTTCCCCCTTATATCAATCACGAAAGTTTTGTGAATTTCATCACCAACATAGGCAAAGAGAGAGAAAGTTTAAACAAGAGTTGAAAAGGAAAACACAAGCACTTTCAAGATAGCATTTGAGAATTCAATTACCTTTAAGCATACAAAATGTTAAGCTAGAGCTCAGGCAAGCCAGGATTCTGCCCATCATTGGAATCACAAATTTTAACAGGTGAATCATGCCATTAAATATTTTGTCGTGCATGTGTAGAATCACAGAATGGGTTGGGTTGGAATGGACCTTAAAGATCATTTAGTTACAAGGGTCTTACCATGAACAGGGACACTTTCCAGTAAACCAGGTTGCTCAGAATCCCATCCAGCCTATCCTTGAACATTTCCAGGATGGAGCATTCCAGTGATGGCCCATTCCCTGGGCAACCTTGCCAGGGCAGGTATGTAGATTTTTTGCCATGTCAGAGACAGAAATTCCCGCTGTATTCTTCTATTTTTTATAACTCAAGCCAAAAAAATTCTCAAATGCTTTGCTTTGCTGGAAAATAAAAAAAAAAGTTCTGAACAAGATAAAATATAATATTGCAAAAGACTGGGGTTCAAACTACAGCCATCTTTTACTCACCAGGCGTGGATTGGGATGGGGTGGTTTTGGTTTCAGTTTTGAACTGCATACAACTTTCGTTCTTTTGAGATATGTCAAGAACCCAAAGGAAAAGGAGTCAGAAATGGTTTTGTATCACTCTTGATATTTCAAATGTCAAGAGAAAGAAGAAAAATTTGAATGCATTATCATGTCTTACTAGTGCACTTCAAATCTCTTCCAGACAATACAGCTTAACAAAGTGAGCAGCTCTGTGCACTCTGCCAATGCTTCTCAAGCCTTGTAGGTAACGATAAAGGTCAGAGACAGTAAGATCTCAATTATCAAGGTCTCAATCAAGCTCAAAAATCTCACAGTAATTGAAATGGAGTTGCTATAAATTAACAAAGTTACAGTAAAACTATAAATTATTTTCTACCTTCTACTTAAGGCTTAGAAAAATTGATTTCTAACTCATATTGAGTGAAATCACTACTTCTTTTATTCATGTTTATATGTCTTAGGGAGCTAGGAAACCCAAAACTATAGATAGGGTATGTTACCCCTAAAAAGATATTATCTGAGAACTCCTCCTGAGATTTTTCAGTGTGAGTCAGTTTGTAGTTTTTGATAAGATTTTCAAACATAATATAAAACCTTGTGAAATCACATTCAGTTTAAGGACTTTCTTTTTTCAACTTATTTAATATACCATCAGATTATTCCAAGAGAAAGCTTAAGAAGTAAACCCTACTTTTATTGAAAAATTCTTACTCAGAAAAATACTGCTATTTGTGAAATCTCTTTGAAAATTGGGACTTGGTTCTATTCAATTGCTTCTTTTTGAAAATCAATACAGAATACATATTACCTGCTAAATAATTTAGGATATAGGAAATAAACACACAGAGGAAAAAAATAAACAAAACACAAAAAAATCAAAGAAGAAAATTACCTGAATGTGTTGCCTGGGGCAATGATTAAAGTAGTCAAAGTTCCTTTAAAGCAAAGACTATTTTTAATTTTTGGTTGTGCTTATATATACAGAAGGACCACTCAAAGCATTGCATATTTTACTTGAAAATGTCCTTGAGCTGTCTTTTAAAGGATGCAATTCTCAAAATGTTCACTACATGCTCCCATTAAATTCATTGGGTGAAAATAAAACAACAAACCCTCTCATATTATCAATGGAAACAAAATCAAGACAGTGCAGTTATTTCAAAAATTTTACGTAATTTTTTTGAATTGTATGAATGGATTATTCAGCTTTTATTTATAGTATAGTAACTACTGTAGGCAAATAGACTCTGAAAAAAAAATCACAACAGACAACTTTAAAAAAGTGATATTCTTGGCTTTAGTCTGTAATAAAAGATAAACAGAGGCCCAAATTAATCGCTGGCACTTTCACGCCTTAGCTACTCCTCACCATAATTAAATTTATTTTCTCCTACAGACTTTAAAACCACAGAAGTTATATATGGGGGAACTGTGTTGTTGCTCCAACCCTACTGTTTTTAGTTTTGTGTCAAGCATCTCTGAATTGGTTACTGCTTTTATTTCCATTATTGAGTCACAGACTGAAAACAATTTTCTACATTTTTTCCCTTAAAAAATTATGAGAGTCATAGTCATACTCTCATTAATAGTAACTCTCATGTTTTTTATGTAGTTTTGAATTATTTTATGTTCTTAACACATTCTGAAAATTTGGAATTGCCACTACTGAATAATAATTATTATTATAATCATCATTATTATTATTATTATTAATAGTAATAGTAATACTACGGATAAATGCCATCAAACTGGTAATTACCAACTTTAATTTCAACAATCTGTGAGGAAATGGGAGGGCCGCATTTCATGGCTTTAATTCTGTCCTTAAAAAATTAGTGAGAAAAGAGATTGGTTATCCTGGTTATCCGTATATGATTCACTGGCTGTCTCCCATTAAAATTCCAAAGAATTTTAGAGGTAACAGACAAAATTGTTTTTTCTAGCAAAATGTCTCTGAAGTAATTGTAGCCCACCATGTTTTGTCACAGACATTTTTCAAGGGACAATTCGTCTCTAAGTCAAATACCTTCAGGGGTCTGGTTTTTTGAATGGATCAAGGGGTGGATCATTTCAGCCTGTACTTATGAAACAATAATGTTGCTTCAATTATTGTGGATCCTTAGGCCCTTAAATTTTTTAAAGTAATGTGCAGGTACCTGAGCAGCAAAGTTCTAAGAGGCAGCTTGAAAGCTTTGACTGTAGGCTTTGAAACAAGCTTTTGAACCCTTTGAAAGACTCAGCTGGATAGCAATATTCTTTTTATCAAACTTTCTGGATATGGCTTTCTTCCCTAGTAGGGAAAAGCACTTTGGCAACTGCTCAACTCCTAGCCAATATTTAAATTACAAAGGCTTCACACTGCTCCCTCAATAGCAACACATTCCTGATGCAGTTGCCAAGCTCAGTCATTTGGAGGCTACCTTTTTCTTCTTTCTTTTTCTTGTCAATTTTAACTCAGATTAAATTCCATTTGGGGAATGCTGTCAATAAAAAGAAAACACTCGTAATAATGTTTACTAATAAGTACGATCCTTACACATTCTTCCAGACACAGTATGATAATAGCTATTTTAAAGAATGACGAGGCTGCCAGTTTTAAGAGCAATGAGGTTGGAAAAAAACTAATTTTAAAAATTATTTTATACAATTGATAATTTTTCCAAGTGTGAGTTATTATTTGAGAGAAGGGCAGTGAATTTCACAACATCAAAATCTTGTCTGATAAGAGGATTACCAATTGCCAATAAGGCCAAGAATCCAACAATCAAATGAGAACAACTAAAACAAAATTATTTCACAATTAATTCATTTACTTATAAATTTCCAATAACTGTGTTATATATGCTTGAACAGAAATATTTTACATATGTTAAATATGTTTCTGAGACAAAACATCGCTATATTTTTAGTTGCTTCCTAAATTGTGGCTGCACAGAATATTGGACTCTCCCAGTCCAGTTATATTTTATATTGCATATTTTCTCTGCATGTTTTATTCTCAATTAAATCTTTTGAAGAGTTAGTCACAATAATTACTAATATTTTGCCTAAAGAAAATTAACATAATAAAATTCTATTTTTTTCTTCATGAATCTATCTCCATTATTCAGATATAAATAAAATATCACATTAATGGGAAAATGGACTGTGCAGAAGCCAATGAATTTATTATTCTTAAGTGGATAAGCATGGGATTGTTTCAAAACTCAAACAAAAAGAAGCAAAAACTAAGCAAACATACAATACTAAAGCCAAAACCACAGTTCTTCTGTAAAGGAACTTTAAAAAATCCAAGGTTACCTAAAAGTGAGCATTGAATAAAAACCATTGAGAAAATTTCTGAATACTTTGGTTCTCAAAAATTTTTTGGTTTGGTGAAAACTCGTTAAAAATTGTTTAAAATAGACCTTCTTTATTCCATTCCAATTAAGTAAACATTGATGGAAGGAAGAGTGCTTCATGTATGATGGTTCTGACAAATCATGTGATTCCTACTTGATCATGATATCAAATGAGTCATTAAAAATTATTTTATATTCATTTTTATAAATTATTATAAAAATGAAGAAAGAGAGCCTGTCACAGTTTTAGTCCTGTAAATATGTTTCTTCTGCTACTTAAAATGTCAAGGCTGTAAAGTTTCCTTGTTTTCATGATTCTCCCATATATTGCTGCATACACACATTAACATTTTCATCAAATATATTTTTATATTTTGACCTTTTTTTTTGTTCCACAGGAAACAAAATATAGTTATACATAATTAAAAAAAAAAAACAACAAAAAACAAACCCAACCTCCAAGAACATTTTCTGCTGTTGTTTTGTGTAAATCAGACATATGAGGCACTTCCTTCTCTTTCAGGAAATATTTATTTTCCTTATACACCATATTTTATCACCTCCTGTGCCTGCTCCTGATATCTCATCCCAAAATCAATGAAGAAACTCTTGATCAAACTGTGAATAATAGGGACTATATTTCCTTGATAAGAATGAAATAGAGACTTAGTAGCTCAGATAATTCAAAAGAAACTATTTGCTCAGTTTTGGAAAGATTTTAGGATGGTGACTCAAGGGATTAATTTCTCTTCTGGAAATCAAATTTTCGTTTCTCAGTACAAAAACCTTCTAGTGGCAGTCCTAACCTAAAAGAGAAAAAGGTTAATTTTAGGTTTTTTTGATATTTCCTATTTTCTCATCTAAATAATTTTTATCATTGTACATAGTTATTGTATTACAACAAAAATTTTGCACCCTTCAACTCATGCTTTCAAAGCAATTTGCCCATAGGAAAATAAGTAACCATAAGTCTCCCCTATATGAATGTGACCCCTTTCTTTCATAAAACATGAGTGTCCCTGAATCAATTTTATTCTTACTATCTCAAGCCAAGGCCTTGTACCATCAACCTTCAGAGAGTGACCACTTACTCCACCTAGTGAGTAACCTAAAGGAACCAAGGTATGTGCAGCGTGTGATAATTGACAGAGAAAATAGAGAAAGATACTAATATTTTTTATTATCTGTTAGTCATACTGTCCTCTTTTGGGCTAAAAGGCTTTTTCCCAACACTAAGGCTACCTGTGATTCCTTAGGAGTCAAAGTGATTTAAGAAGAGGAAGAAAATATAGCATGATATGTGACAGGGAATAAAAAAAATGTCTCTCTTGAAAGGAAAAGGGATCTTTAAAAGTACACAATACAATTTCTATTATGAACAGAGATTAAAATTTCAGCTATGAAACTGTTTTTTGGGGTTTTTTTAAGAAAAATTATAGTAAATTCAATGGAAACATAAAATATTAGACCAGTGAGTCTACAACTTGAAGCATCTTCACAGACCCATAGCAGAGCCACTAATGATGGAATTGTCTCAATTATGTAGCAATCCATCCTCCTGGATCTTGAAGGACTGCATTTTCTTCACCAAAAAAGTGGTTGATTCAAATATTAATCTTTAAAAAGCAGTGAAATTGAATTGTCTGCACCTGACATATAAGTCTTTTAGATTGTCAGTTTCTTTTGCTTTACCTCTCACAGAATTTCTTTTTCTTCCTTCTTTACAAAGACCTTTTATTTATCCATTTTCCAATTTTAATTTTAAACTTTTCTTCAGTGTTATTGAGTAGCATTGGACACTTTGTTCCTTAGACTAATTAGTGTCTGAGATTTAAACAAAGAAAATAGGCATTTATAAGTTGTGGGTTTTTTCTCCTAAATGCAGTTATAGCAGGTAGCACATTTCACATATTAGTAATTATATAGCAGGAAAAAATATTTAAAATGGAAAGACTGCTATAGTAAATAAAAGTGAGGAATAAGTCCATTTTCAACAGGACTCTGAGAGTACTCTTGCATGACTTTAAGATGGTCAGGAAGTCATATATATATATATATATAAAGTAAAGAAAATGCATTGTGTAATAGGGATGCTGTGACTCTTCTCTCCATTTTGGGAGTAAATGGGAAGTCAGGATTGCAAGATCCCAGGGGTCCCCTAAGAGAAAGGGAATAGCAGACAATCCAGGCTTCATTCTGCCATAGAGAGATTGGAGACAGAGCAGGGGGTGGTACTGTGGCTCCACAGGTGGCATTTTTCTGTAAGACATCCTTACTTGTGCTGGACAGGTAAGAAGTCCTCCAAAACTACGTTTTTTTTTTCCCAGAAGAAATATACTTTTTCCTAGGCTGATACAGATATCAAGTAGTCATTATATATCTACAGAGGTTACCTAGATATTTTATGGTATTATTCTATCAAGAAACCCAAACAATGCAGTTAGTCCCACCATAATGCTTGGGTTTATATTAGTCCTGAAGCAATTTTTATTACTTCATTCCAATATAAATCTGTTCTGAACTTCCAAGTCCCTGGCCAGACATAAATTGATATTTTCCATCACTAAAAAATGACTACAATGTATTCTTTTATTTGAGGTAAATTTTCTTTGATTGCTATTTGTACTCATGTAGGATTTCTTGGACATCCAACACATGTTCTTTGGCAAAGTTATCAACAGCAGCATATCATCTGAAAACTGATAGTAGTCCAAAGATGAAAAAATATATTTCATTATAGTTTTGATTTGTTTATGGTTGAAAATGACATTACTTAAGGAATAACAATTTGGAAAGGATGTTGAAGAATATGTCATAAGGAAGTAGGAATCATAAATATTAATCAGGATTTCTTTTTCCTTAAAAATACTGGATTTTTTTACAAAAATACAGAAAAAGGAAACTGAAGATTTTATCACATTTGTCAAAAGTTTGGCTCTTTTTTCTCATGGTATTTCATACCATCTTGTCCAGAACAATGTACAGATAATAAAAACTAAAACACTCCCCAAAAAACTCCCACAAAAGGAATAAATATTTCATGTCCTAATTGCCTAAGTATTGTCAAGGTACAAATCATTGAAGATGAACAGCCAAATCCTTGTGTCGCCAACAAAAAGGAAGATAACTTAGTGGAGATGCTAAAAACTTGAGTGCAAATGGAGAAAATAAGCTCTGATCTGTGGAGAAAGATTTTTGTGTGAGTTACGAAGCACCAAAGGCAGAAAGGGGAGTTTTGAACAGCCAGGACATCTACTGTACCTCTCCTGTGAGATAATGAGAGATTTCACCCTCAAGGATTCTCTGTTTCACAGCCTCTATAACCATTGGAAATTAGAATTTCAAAAAGCATGTGGAGAATATGTCACCCAGCTGCAAATGACTGTCAACAGCATTGAGCTCTTTCAAAACCTCCATGTGCTCACTTCTCAGGATAGTAGGATAACAATAAGCAGCAGTAAATCTGCATGCAGAGATTTCTTTTCTTCTTCCATTTCAAGAGATTGCCCAAGACTATTCTGAACTGCCTGTACTCCTTTAGACTGCACTCTTACTGTTTCCTTGAAGTTGAAGGGATATGCCACTGTTCAATGTAAAAAAATGTACAAGCAAGGAGGACAGTGAGGAGAAGTTATTTCAATTTATGCTTTCACTGCTTATTAAGCGCAGCACAAATCCTCCTATTTCCCACTGAAAAGCCACAGTCTGTTTTATGGCACTTTGTTCCTTTGTTTTCAAAATTGTCTTGAGGACATGTTGCACTGTGACAACTCAAATCAAGCTGTATTCCTTGTACTCTGCCAAGAAGTATTAGAGAGGATAGTGAAATGTGACTCTAACAACCTGAGAAAATGTCAACTTGAGATAGAGCTCAGGAGATCACGCAAATATTGTCTCCAGCATTTAAAAAGGATCCTGCATTATATGTACTTTTCCCCAAAGCTTTAATTAAGTTTAGGACTTATTTTCTATTAACTGTCAATTATATTAATACTTTAAAGAACCACATGAGACTGTGCTGCCAGGAAATGAAATGCATGGAATCAAAACCTTCTTCCTGTTGCTCTGGATCAGCAATGACATGTTCCAGATCTGAATCTCTGAAGGTGTTCTCACACATTAATATCCTACTTCCTAGGAGTTTCATAGTAAAGTGCTAAAAATTACATATAAGTAATGAATACTTTCCTTGATTTTTTTAATCTTTCCTAAAGTTTATATAAGGGATTTTAGCAATTATAGACCTCACAATAAAACATGGGTATGGTTGCTTGCATGAATTATATTTTTCTGGATTTATATTTATACATTTATATTTTTTGCTCCACTGGTTTTTCAGTGAAAAATTCATGATTGTGATGGTATGAAATTAGCTTGAAATTGAATTTTTAGTTGTTGGTAGACTTAATAAGATTTTAGAGTAATAATCTGTGCGATTACAAAGACGAACAAGAATTTGAGCCTGAGGAAAACAGTCAAGCCAACATATCCATCCTGCCAGCCTTGAGCCCATTCTATTGCTTCTATACCTAACCAGTGTTAGTTAGAAAAACATTTACTTTTTTTTTAGGTAAGAAGATTCATACCTATTTCTGTGGACAACCACATGGTATTGTGGATACATTAAGGGATATCAAATAATATCCAGCTGAATTAAATTTATGCATTGAAGCTAAAACACAAAAAACCCACAACTTGGACTTCTCAAGTTAAAAGAACTTGGAGTAAAAAGTTGTCTAGGGGAACATTTTAGACTTCATTATGGTACCCAGATTGAAAATTTCCTGGAAAAACAGAAGGGTATACACATAGTTGGCTTCAAAATTGTGTGAATTGTGACTGAAGTGCTCCTGAGGAAATGAGTGGCCTTTGTAGCCCAAAATGACAATGTCAGGCAAAGAGACTTGCTCCACAAGGTGTCCATGAAAAGACACTTCTTGTGCCCTGGCTGAGGGACACCCAGGTCCAGCCATACCTCATAAATCAGCAGGCACATCTCATACCATGGAAAACATGGAAATGTTTTATGCACTCGTTTTGGGTACAAAAATAAGAGTTAATGCCTTTATTATGTAGAAAATCTGATATTTTTCTATGGTCATATTTTTCAAAGAAAGTTTCTTCTCTTTTATCTTATGATTAACAGAAACTAGGCAGACCAGTCACATCAGTAAAGATAAGCACAGAGATGATTTTGCAGTTATTTCTATAATTTGATTTCACTGGAATATTAAAGTGTCCTTTGCACAACAAGAAATCAAAAAAAAGATTGAAAAAAAAACCAAAAACTAGTCATTCTTTGAAATATGAGCCAAAAATTCTTCTGCTAATTTTGAAATACATTTTAATAAATTAAATAGATGTGTCACAACAAAAGCCCTTTTCCACAGATGAGAATTGTGAATGTTATTGTTCCAAGCTAGACTCACTGCGACCCCTTTTTGTATGTACGTGCTGTCTTTGGTTGTAAATGTTCAAACAGTTTTTCCCCAACAATTTCTCAGCTATCCTGTACCCATGTAACTCTAGTTTGGCTTTTCTAATGGGATTTAATTTTTAAAGTCATTCTTCTATATAGATAATATATGTGGTCTAAAAACTACTACTTTTCTTGATGCTTGTTTAGATGAAGAAAATAAAAATGAATTGTTTCAACAACCTCTCATAAGGTGTTAATGACTAGCTAACTGTATTTTTCATCAAAAACTCCCCAAAGATTCCAAAATTATTTGAAGATTTGTGTCTTTGTGCTCCTATTTATGTTGAAACTTGAAGCAGCCATTATAAATTGCAGCATAAATACTTTCAACTTAACCATGTATTCCCTTTGCACACACAATTCCTTCTTTGATGCTAGAATTTCTCATTTTCACCTTAGATTTTGAAAATGAAACGGTTTTGTGTTATGTGGGGAAAAAGTAAAATACAAACAAGGGTAAATAGAGAGAATTATTACTGATAGACTTCTCTTTTGGCTGACATTTCATTCAGCAACTTCAGAGAAGTCTGAACTACCAAAAAAAGGCCATCAGAAGAGATGAGTTGGAAAAATATTAAAGAAGATGTTTCTTTCCCAAAAGGCTACAGTTATTGTGGCTAATTCCATTCAATATACATGTAATATTTGAAGTACCTTTTGTGGGAAGAAAGCAGAGAATTTATAGATGTTAAGGTGGTTTTCCATCAGATTATAAGGGGCAAGGGTCGAAGGCTTGAACTGAGTCTTTTTTTGTTACAATTACTTACAGTAAAAAACCTGTCATTTTAAATACATCAAGTCCCTTAATTTTTGACCTTCTATGTTTTTATAAATAAGCCTTTCTATGTTACACTGTATTCTGTGAGAAAACTTTTGGCATAGTAATGATAAAACCATCAGAAAACTAACTGTATTTGAACACCACTTGCTGGTCTTCTTCATTGTATATTATCTAAGATGACCTCTAATTTATCAATGTATTTGAATAAGGCAAGTGAGTTAAAACTTTACATTTTGTTTTAACATATATTCAAAAATATAATGTCCTACTTAGCTATTTTCCTTTTTTTCAGGATTTTATTTCTTTGTAACTAAGTAAATTTTTTCTGTTGTTATGATGGTGACAAATAATAAAATGATGTTCAAAGTCTTGTCAATATGAGGATATTCCCTTGTTATTTATAGTAAATATAATTTCCATTTCTTAGCCTATTAATTAACCTATGAATTCTAACTAGGCAAAAATTCTGTTTATTCCTCTTGATAGTGAGATAATTACATCCACAATTTTCCAATAAGACCTTGAGAAATTTAGGGTAAAGATGAGTGGCAGCTACAAGGTATGTAAGATAATGTAAAATTTCACATATCATTAACTGATATATTAGCATACATAATTCATTTAATATATCATTAGATTAATGTAGTTCACAATTTTCCCTTTTAAAAAATTAATACATTATTCAAAATGAACTTGTTCCTTCTATCATACTCACAAACATTTTAAAGGCCAATACTTTGGGAATTACATTTAAAATTCTTAGTAGCTGTAAATAGTGAAATCTGAAGTACACAGATCTAGGAAAAGAGGAATTTGAACAGTGACAATTGGTCTCTTTTCTCTATTCTGTCCACTTGAAACCCAGAAATAAAAGTTAAACACATTCAGTCATTAGAATATGATGTCAGATCAAGCCTGGTTTTATATGGTAAACACAGTTTTATATGATAAACACAATGTGTGTATAGTCACAGATTGTTTTAAAAATTGTAGTGATCTCAGTGGGCTCATTGGCTTCAGATGAAAAACTCAAACCTCATTGCTTGCCATAATGCAACATTTGGATGCTCACAATATTTATTCCCAAAATAAAAAGAAAAAAAAGTGAACTTTGTTTAAGAGGACATTTACAAGTACAAAGGAATGTAAGCACAGGAGATAATATTCTCTAACACAGCAGTTGGCATTTCAGACACCCAGAAACATGTGGGAGCTCCTGTGTTAGAATACACAGATCCACAGAATGAGTGAGTTTTTCATTCAAATTAGAAAAACAATTTGATTGTTACTTCAGGACCATAATCCCATATAACTGCCTGTTAAATTTTGTGTCATTTTTGAGGATAATTTTCTCTTGATGCATTCAGAGCAAATTACTCTTGTATTGAGCAATGTACTGAGCTTTGATGGGCATTTATTCAGTGTTGAAATATTTTTACCCTCAAAAATGATGATGTGCTCAGCTCCTTGGAACCTGGAGCACAATTCCCATTTCTTTTGGGGCATCTCAGACTCTGTGTATGCAGCATCACTAGCTGTGATTCTGTGCAGAGGTACCTGCCTTTCACAGAAGTCAACTGAAGGTTTTGCATATTCCTAGAAGAAGAGGAAGACTTGCATAATATTCTCAGGAACAATGCAGGAAACACACTGATGACAAAAATACAATGGCTGCAAAGTGTTGAATAGTGCCACAGTATGTAGTTCATTGTGCCAGTATATTTTCTCCTTACAATAGCTCATTACCCTGTTTTTCCCAAGCCATTTCACCACCTTGAATTTGAATTCTGACCTGCTTCAGTGTATTCTCAACCTTTCTTACCTTGGTGTCATCTGTAAATTGAAGAATCAGTGTTTCCTCACCCTGACTGGTAAGAGTTTTCAAGGGAAGCAAAGAAGATTCAGCCATTAGAGAGACAGGGAAAATATTGAGTATATTTGTAAGAGAACAGATAAAAGCCTCTGCATCTGGAGGTCTTTTGAGAACAGATTAAAGAAATATCAGTTAAGAATAAGCAATACTTCCTTCAGTTGGATTTCTAGATGCATATTCCAGTAGTCCCGTTCAGATTTGCCCTCTCTCCCTTAAAAACATCCTACAAAAAAGCTTAAATGTTCCAACTCTAAAAGAAAGCATGATGCGCCAATGCAAAGTTGCTTGCAAAATTAGTAAAGTGTGAAAAAATGTTAAGACATTTTATGTTCACTTGGAAATTACTACAAATTGAATCCCTAGGGAGGTCTGGCATAGTTTGAAGATCACACATTTCAATGCAAAAAGAAAAATCAGCAATGTTTTTAAGCCAGCTTATCCATTTTATATCAAATTTCTCTCTTACACTGTTTATTGGACTTCTGTCACTCACAGCACTGTAGTTCTTCTACAAATCTACTTTACAAATATATTTCATGTTACTGTTAGAAAATTTCACAAATTCTGTATTGATTGAAGTTACAGAACATTATTTTTAAGGACCCCAAATTAATTTTTCTATCTATTTTTGATGCTACAGGACCAAGCAATCTCCTGGCAATCTGTTTAATTAAATACCAAATCTCCATCTATCAAAAATAAGAACATATATTTTTTCCTCCACTAATTGTCAATACCATCTGGAAAAAAATCAAAGTGCATGGTTAATTAATTACAAAAAATTACCAAAAGTGACAATAATTGAGCTGTCATCTGGTGTCAGTGTATAAGGGAATAGTAAACAACACATTCACCTTTTCTGTATGCAGCCTAAGAAATCTTGGGCCAAACTTTCTACATGTTCAGAGAGGACAGATGCAAAGAAAGCACAGGAAAGGAAAGCTTTTTCATCTCATCTAAAATAATTGCTGTGTACAGCGTCTTACTCAAATAAAAAAGAGTACAAGATTTTATTTCTTTTACAGCATCCTTATTCTATGCATATCCAAGCTTTCATTACTGAGAACTCCTGCTAAAGCAGGATTCACATCAAAACCACATATGTTGCAAATCAAAGCACAACTCTATCCATTAAAAAACTAATAGGTTTTAGTTGTCTGTCAGACCAAATACACTAATCCCAAATTATTACAGACCCTACTCATGCATCTAGTCTGTATTTAGAAAAGTAAGTAGCAGCACCTGGACGTGATAGGGATTCTAATTTCCAGACTACATATGGCAAAGAATTTTGAATGAATCTGAAATTGCATTAAGATCTTTCATTTAACTGCTTTCATGTAGACATTTTTATTAAGATCAAATTTCCTTAATGTGCTATGTTTCAGACACAAAGTCTCTGGTATTAAATAAACAATCAAATAAGTAAGAATTATCCTTTTTTTATTTCAATGGACTGATTTTTCTAAACCTTAGGGTGCATTATTTCATTCTTTGCTGGAGCTTAAACTCTATCATTTCTGACTGAATAGATAAAAACACACAGGCATTATCACATTGTTCAAATAAAGGGATAACTTCAATGGTGTCTGAATGCTTTTAATATAATTTGACTTTCACTGCATAAAAGCCAGTTTTTGCCAAACAGGATTACATTTCTTCTAATGTGCTTTTTGAATAGTAGCACTTCCCTGGTACTACAAAAAAAATGTATCTCAACTTTCAGTGTACCAACGGTATTGGTTTACTTTTAAAATGAGAAGCAGCAATGCAGATGAATTTAATTTTCAGTGCCTTCCTATTCATTGGTAGTTGAATATATATGTGTCTAACGAGCTTACTGGCTGTCCTGCAGGCACTGCAGTCATTAGACTCTTATCCCACAAATGCTGGAAAAAGCCTTGCTGTCTGGCACACCATAACCACCACCAGAGTGCTACCCCTACATGAAAGGAGATGGAGCAAACAAACAGGTGACTGGAGGAGAAGCAAAAAGGATGAGTTACACCAGGGATTTTCCAGAAAATCTGTATTTTTCTCTCCCTCACCCTCCAGCTTCTCTTGCTGTTCAGTTGCCATCTTTTTAAAATAAAGTTAAATGAACACATTAACACAACAAGACCAGAGAAAAAAGGCACACAGCTGCCTGTATTTAGTACTTGGTTGGAAAGATAGAACAATTAAAAGTTTCAGAGCCATTCTTTGTTTATTTATTTATACATAAACTCATAGGCATGTGCAAAGCACAGTAGGGAAGACATAGTTTATTTAATTGACACCTAACACACATTTGGGAAAATAGTGGAACACAACTTTCAGAGAAAGGAACATCTTTATTTTGTTTGTGTTGTCTTGTTTGCCTATGCACCCTTTTGATGTCTGTTAAAGGTATTTTCCATGTCTTTGGCAAGGGTAATTCATTGATTCATCACACTGCCGCCTTTTTTTTTTTCTTTTTCTTTGCAGCATGGTTCTAAATCTACTGATGGTAGTATTTTTGGAAAAGGTGCTAGAGCACATCCTGACTCACTCTTGGACTTAACGCAACACCTCCTACACCTTCTGTACCACAGCAAACACTGAACTTCTATGTCATATAAGAAAAACAACACTTTTTATTTTTTAAAGAATAGTTGTACCATCTTGTTTCTATTTCAGATCTCAATTCTTCTGATTTTTCAAGTAATTCTTCTTTTATCCTTGAGGGTTTAATCTTTTAGGACATTTGGTTTTCTTAAAAAAAACAAGGTATGACTGATATTGAGGGATTTATTAAAAAAAAAGCTGAAATCAGTATCGCAATTAGTTTTTAATTAATAAGAACACTTTATTTCTCTCTCCTTAATACATTGACTAAAATGTTACTTTGCAGAAGGTGAGAAAAGTTAGGTTCCTATAATCCATATTTAGTTGAAGATATATGGAGCATTAAACTGTCTTTTAAATTTTTATAAATTTTTATTCTGATGACTAGGATGTTTTTATCAAACATATATTAACATTTAATCTAACTTGTGTTATTATCATTATCTTTCAGTCTACACCTGCATAAGTACATTTTATAGTGCAAACTTTTTCTGTTTGCTACTTCCAGCTGACCTGTACATCATCCACAACTGCTTCATTAGAAAAAGACCTGTCTGTTGGTTTAGTTAGTCCCACCTTAGATTTGTTGAAAATCTTCAAAATTATCTTTTTCAGTTCCCATTTATTGACACTGATCAAAATTCCTCATGGTTTGCTTTCACAGATTTCCTGAATAGGATTAAACTTAAAGAAATAAAAAATGTCCTGCTACATCTCTTGTGGGGTTTTGAGTGTGGTTTTTTGTTGTTTCTCATTATGTTTTTTTTTAATTTACATTATTTTTTTAATCTATCTTTTCACTTGCATGCATTTAGTCCCCTCACAAGAAATATATGTTTTGCCATTAATATTTGTTTCTCCCAGTAGTCCTTGCTCGCTGCTAAAGGATCCTCTTGCAGCATTTCATGCAACAATTCTTTTACATCAGCAAAGCTAGTTCTGGTACTCCTTTAGACTCCTTTAGACATTTCCAAATTGTTTCCAATCTCATGAAGGCTTTTGATTATTAAGCAAAGCAAACGTGGTTTGTCAAATCCTGCGTATGAAGAATTTCATTTTGCATCTCCCACTGCAATTTATCATTGAAACTTTATTGGAATTTAATTTTTTATGGCATCATCTAAGATTAATTATCACACACTTTTCCACTTTCTACCTTATTGAATGATTTCAACTCTCACTTCAAGTCCACCCTGTAAGATTCAGTTTGCTTAACTTGAATTTTTTAATTGAATTTCACTATGTCCAGCTACAAATTACATGAATATAAAATAAATTTCTGCATCTAAAATATCTCTCTTTTGCTATAACATGTTTATAAAGTATTTTCAGATTTCAATTTGAGCAATCAAAATAAAAAATGAAATAAATAAAGAAACAAAGAAAAAAAACAACCTGCATTTTGCTCAAGATGTCTTAAAATTTAGGTGGAATATCCTTATATTTTTAAATTAATAAAGCTAATTTTGTCAAAATTGTGATGCCTTTAACAGAGGAATAAATATTTTAACAGAAAATCCTAAACAGTTCTACAGTCTGCTTTAGCAGGAAGGTTCAAGTCCTCAAATTATGTCTACATCGATAATCAGTAGAAGAATTTTTAGATATTTTGAAAAAAAAAATAAATTAACTGTTTTAGGCTAGTTTTTCTTCTATTCATGAAAAAAGTAACAAGATGATCAATCGAGACGTCTCCTGCACATTCTTTATCATACAAAGTGCCTACCACTGATACTGCCTCATGCAAAGTATAAGACAGTACATGGTTTCCAGTCTCATTAATTCTTGTTTATAACGAGATATCTAGGTATCTGAGCAGGTTAAAAGCAATTTTTAATTTTTTATAATGTCCATGTTTTCTACAAAAATATTTTCCTTTGTATTTTCCAGTGGATTTTATCAATTATAACAAGAGTTTATTGAAGATTAAAATAGTATCTTGGTCCTCCTCAATGTTTTATCCATAAGGATAGCCTAGTTAATGACATTGATGGTTGAATGACTAGGCCTGTTACAATCAAGTAGAAGTAAGCACAGGAACATGAATTTTCTCAAGATATGAACTCTGAAACTTTATTACCAAGCAGTCATCACCAGTAGTGACAAAATACAAGTAACTCTAGTAAGGCAAGCAGACCTTAAATTTCATTTTGTCATGGTAGGGGATGTCAGTATGGCTGCAGTCAAAAGGGAGCATGAATCAGTTGCAGCCTCACTGGTCTTTCAGCTTTTCATTCAGACATCCCATTTTTCTATTCTGATTCGTCTCCTTCTTCATCTGTCCAAAGCAGACAGCCAAAATAAATTATTGTATACATATTCATATCGTTTTAACATCATAGAAGGTAATATACTGACTTCTTTTCAGACTGGAAACTCTTCATGTTCAGTGATAAAAGAAGATGCTGAACAGTTGAAATTGTCAATATTGTCTCCTCCTCTTTGTCTCAGCATTGAGAAAGAAGGCTATGGTGGTGAGGGGGATAACCTGATTGCCTCATGTACCAACTGTTGACAGCATCACAAAGGAAAAGAGAGAAAAATTATGTGGTGACATGCCTTGTTTCTCTGGGATCGAGACAATTCTGTATTACATTTACTATTGAAGTAGACAAGTGATCTGTGACTTCAAGTGACTTAAATTCAAGTGAACACTGGACTAAAAGCAAATAAACAAAAAATCAAGTGATATTGGCCATTGATCACTTTGGCAGGCAAAAGTGACGTCGATCTTGAGAACTCTTTTGTTTCCAGTCGCAGAATCCCAGAATTCCTGGCCTTGAACACTTCCATGGATGGGACACCCACAGCTTCTCTGGGCAACCTGTTCCAGTGCCTCATCACCCTTGCAGTAAATAATTTATTCCCTATATTAAATCTGAACTTACTCTATTTCAGTTTGAAGACATACCCCCTTGTCCTGTCATTCCGCATCCTTGTAAAAAGTACCTCTCCAGCTCTCTTGTGGTCACCATCAAAGTTTTTTTTCTATCTAAGAGAGAGGGGGAAGTGTGGGAAATGGATTTGTAGAGAATTCTCAAAGCCTGGCAGAAGGCCCACACAGTATGAATCTGTATGCAAACCCTGAGATAAGAAATGCTGACTTAGAAATGCCATCGAATAGGACAGACATTATTGAGAGAGAAATGGAGCTAGAAACAAGTTTCAAAGGATGGCCTTGCAAACAAGACTAGATACTTTGGAGGAAGAGAACTATGAAAGATGCATTGTAGTAGGACCCACAAGAGTAGTTTTAGATTATTGGCTTTAAGGCATCTACAGCATGGTGTGGCAAAAAGCTGATAGGCCAAGAAACACTTACAATGCATTGTAACTAGGAGATAATTGGCTTCTGATTGTGATGGCATGAATTATAGCATCTGTATTGTCTCACCCTTCTCATGAGACTAAAAATAAAATAGAAGTTTTTAATACACCTCTCAGTTACCCCATCTCTGAATCAAGAAAAAAATATTGTCTGACAGAAGGCTGTAAGGACTGTAAGGACTGTAAGGACTTCCTCTATCCTTCTCTTCTCCAGGCTGAACAATCCCAGGTCTCAGCCTAGGAGAGGTTCTCCAGCCATCTGAGTATCTTCATGGCCTCCTCTGGGCTCGTTCCAGCAGGTCCTTCATGAATTGGGAAACCCCAGAGCTGATGCAGCCCTGCAGGTGGGGTCTCAGCAGAGGGGGCAGAGGGGCAGAATCCCCTCCCTGCCCTGCTGCCCACGGGGCTCTGGATGAGCCCAGCACACGGGGGACTCTGGGCTCCAAGCTCACATTACCAGGTCATGCTGAACTTCTCATCAACCATTGTACGATTCTCTAATTCCAAGAAATTTTTAGGGAGTATCAGGATAAGTTATTCTAGAAAAAGAATAAAATTTATCTCTTACCTTTTTACCTTTTCCTCAATAACTTTATTTTTCCAGTTCATTATCAGAGTAGAATTATGCTTTAACCCTAGCACAGAGCCTGCCCTCTGAACAAATAAATATTGACAACACTGAACACAAGCTAGGTTTCACACAATGGCTTAAATAGAAGGTTATAATCAATATTTAGCCTACAATTTTGCTTAGAACATCATAGTAATTGTTTTTTGGCTGGCTTTCTGTTTCTTTGCTTGTTTCTTACAGATAGTATTCAGATGACAGGTGCCTAGACTTGATTATTTTTTTTTTTTAATGAAATCATGACTGTTTAAGGGGTTTTGAGAATTTTAAAGAATTTTTTTTCCTTATCTCGTTTTCATTGATTGCTCTTTCATTTGTTGCCTTGTTCTATCCCTGTCTTTGTGTTTATTGATAAGCAGAAATACAAGTCTGCAGACAATTAAGGGGCCTAACCTGCTCTAAGAGCTAAGAGCTGATAGGTATTGGAAATGGAACCAAACATTTATACAGATATATTCTATAATTCAATTCTTTGAGATAAATATGTCATTAAGGCCTAATATCTACAGGCCTTTAATAAAATACAATGTAGGACATGAAATCAATTAAAAGTTTAGAGGCATCCACAAGCATTTTATCAAAGTAAGGAAAATTTCTTCCTTAGTCCAGAAGTTCTCCCATTTAGCTACACAAAATGAGTGACTTATCCAACAGAAAAGTACTATTAGAAGAAAATGTTATTTTACTTTCTACTCATCTATTTTTGGTAAAAGCTATATATATGTGTGTGTATGTGTGTGAGTGTCAATCTGCATATGCATAACAAATTATAAACACTGTAGCAAAACTATGATTTAGCTGGGATGTGACTAAACCCCTTTCATACTTTAGTAATGGTATAAGCACTTTCTAAAATCAGATACATAATTTGGACCCTTGATTACATTTTGTTAGTAAGCTGATTTCATTAGAATTTAAAGAAAAAGAAAAATAAAGAAAAAAGGTTTTCTGTATGAGTAATATAACTGATAGCTATAAAAGCATGATAGCAATAAAAAAATATTCTTGCATAATAACACATGGCTCAATAAGCTGGGCTTTGAGATCCTCAGTTACAATAAATTATCATGACTGCTTGTTTCATCTCTGCTGGTTTTTGGTACTAAATTGAAACATATAATCAAATAGTGTAAGAAATGATAAAATTTGGAGAGTTGGTAGAACAGTAGTATACGTAAAAACAGTAAAATAAAGATTATATACAGATACTGATGGATTTAAAATGTCACCAAGAACAGATTTAAGGGTACAAAACCCTTGAAATCACTGAAACACCGAGTGGTTTGGGAAGAAAAAGGGCCTTAAAAACCATCTAATTCCAACCCCCCTGCCATGGGCAGGGACACTTTCCACTGGACCAGGTTGCCCAGAGCTCCAACCAACCTGGCCTTGAACACTCCCAGGGATGGGGCAGCCACAGCTTCTCTGAGCAACCTGTGCCTGTGCCTCACCACCCTCACAGGGAAGAATTTCTTTACAAAATCTAACCTAAATCTACACTCAATCAGGAAAAACACTTCAAAAATACAGGACTACTAGTCAGAGCCATCACAAAGTTCTGCAAAAGCTTAATCATGTGGTTGTATTACACCAGTTTGTATCCTTAGCATACTTCAGAAGACTTTTAAGATGTAACTTTCTACTTTGGCTCTGCCCACATCACCACTCTCAATATAAGCAAATAAGAACAAAGAGCCTTATTACAGAAAGAGTTTCAATAGTCTGGATGGTATGTAATCCAGAAACAACTATTTCTCTTCATTGGCTAAACTAGGATAAGGCATTCAGGGGCAGAGCATTAAGGAGATTAATTACCAAATTAATGAAACCAGTTCAGATTTTCTTTGAACTCATTCAGAGGAGAGAACTGAATTCTGCTTTTATATTCTTTTTGACTGCTAAAGCTGCTGAGCCTCCTACATGGAGGTTAATCTATCTGAATCCAGGTCCTCACGGACATGCCTTTCAGAAGCCAGGAGTTTACACACTGCAGGAAACTTGGATGGCAACTGATTTAAGGCCACTGAAGGATGATGGCTGAACTTAGATAATGAGGTTCTAAATGTAATACTTTTGTGTTTAAATTAGGAATTTTAACCCAAGTACCATCCTCAATGGTTGCTGGATTCCTAGACTGAGGCATTCACATTCTTTGAAAAAATTCCTTTGCCCAGGATTTTTCTCCTGGGAAGCTGAGAAGTCTCAGAGAAAAGGAGAACAATTCTTATCTCATTTGCTTCTCCTATGTTTTGCTCTTTTGGAATGTATTTGGAGATTGTTTACCCACAGGTGACTGTTTCATTGGATTCTGGTGTGAGTTGTTTTGACTCATTGGCCAATCACAGCCAAGCTGTGTCAAGACTCTGGAATGAGTCACAACTTTTCATTAGTATCTTTTTGGCATTTATTAAGTATCCTTTCTGTATTCTTTAATATAGTTTAGTATAGTATTCTTTAATATAATATAGTATTATAAAGTAATAAATGAGCCTTCTGAGAACATGGAGTTAGATGCATCATTCCTGCCTTTGTTGGGGCATTCCCTGCAAATAAAATACTAGACAGACAAAGAAGCCTTAACACAGTGAAGTTATTTCCTTAATGATCAATTAAAAGAATTTTTTAATTATTTATGCAGCCTCTGTGTAGGAAGAAAAAAAAAAGACAAAAAATAATTATACCAACACTAGGGGAAACATCTTTCTTTTCCATTTTGAATGCTCAACTTCTGCTCAATAACTGCTCTTTCTCCTTTCTGGACTCAGATTCTCTTGTTTTTGATGAGGACTACACAGAGTTTTTCCCAGTTCCTTTGATTAGTCTTCTGGAGGTACAGGAGGCTGAGGTAAGAATGTGGTTGTATACACTGGTTTGCATCCTTAGCATACTTCAGAAGTAGACTTTTAAGATGTAGGTTTCTACTTCTGGCTCTGCCCATGTCATAGTTTTACTTCTGTGACTCCCTGCTTCACGCTTTTTCCTTCACTGTTTTATTCTCAGTGCACCAGCATAAGTCCCTCCACAGAGCATGATCCCCCAAAAGTAACCTTGGGACAGTGTGGGCTCCTCTATGGATCTGTGTTTAGGGGCAGCACCATCCTGGCATGGAACTCGTGCTGCACAGTAAATTGGACTAGTATAATTTTCTAGAAATTTCTTTATATAAGGTAGCATCATTATTACTGAACCTAGATTGCCTGTAATTTCAATTTACATATTTAATTAGTTGTAGTTTTAAACCAGCTTCTTATGAAAACTTCAGGCTTAGATTTGAAACAAATGTGGAAGGCTTTCTGTATGCTCTGCAGCTTACACTGAAACTTTATTTTTCAGTAAGTGTGCCTTCTGATAAATTTTTCTGAACGACAATTAGTGCAGAGACAGCAAAGCCTATCTTACATGAGCGGAGTGAAAGAGCTTGGCTTGTTTAGCCTAGCAAAACATAAGATAAGAGGGTAGATGATTGTTCTCTGTAAGTACCTCTGGGAGCAAACACAAGGGAGAGGGACAAGCTATTAAACCTAAAAGACAATATCAGTACTAGAACAAAGGTATGTAATTTGGTCTGAAAATTGCACTGTAAATTAGAAGATTATTTTTAACCATGAGAAAATGAAGGTGTGAAGCAGCACCTAAAAGCAGGAATAAAAGCCCCTGCAGACACAGACTAGCTCTAATGAAGGGAAATATGAGTATTTGAACAAGATTAGGTCATGAGTAACTAACAGTAGCAGATAATTTAACTTGGCAGTTAAGGAAAATCCTTCCTGTTTTTTTTTTTTCCTTTTTTTTTGTTATTGGTTGGGTTTTTTTGTTAGTTGGTTAGTTGGCTTGTGATGAGATTGGGTTTGTTTTTAGGAATTTAGTTTTGATTGGCTGGGGTTTATTGGTTTGTTTGTTTGTTGTGAGATTTTTCTACATATCTTAAGACTGGGTATATTTATTAGAAGCACATTGACCAGTCATAATCAGATCTCTTTGGGATTTGTTTCAATCTAAATATACTTCTCCTTCGGCCCACTGTATAAAGAAGGATCTCTCCAAAATGGAACATTTGCAACAAAAGAGAATGAATTTTCACCTCACCTGGGGACAGTAGAGTTCACCAGGGACACAGAATATATCGGCCATTATTACCCAGCAGCCATTCTTCAATTTCACATCTCACTCTAAATAAGAAGAGGAGGAAATTTATTCCAGAGTTGTTCGTGATCTCACTGTACAGTATAGCTCTTGAATTAATCTTTTTGATGTTGAAAAGTGTTCTGGTCTCCTGTAAGCACACAAACCTAATTATTTATGCCATTATAAGGTACATTATTCATTCTTTGGCAGTACATTTTTTGTCTGTAATAATGCGCAAACATGTCGGACACTGGCAGATCTGACAATACAACGTGATGTGCAATTAGTCTTAAAACTGAGCCAGTTATGTACCTCTCTTGTATGAGATTACATTGTAAGTATTAATTCAGTTTCAGAGATCTTCTGAAGATAATAATATTCTGGTTTGTGAGCATCTTAAAATTGTATTTTATATAGTCACTGAGATTCTGCTAAGGACATTTATCTCATCTGTTCAAGATTTTAATTTTCAGAAGTTGTTTGGAAAAAAAAAGAGAGATTGTAGGCTAAACTGTCAATAAACTTCCAGTCTTCAGTACAACAAAAGAATTCTAGCAGTAAATCTATCAAAAAATCAAATTTATGCACTGTTTCACATGACCCTTCCTCCTCTTACCTTACACCCTGTACTGAAGGCCATATTTGATGGGACTTGCTTTCTGACTGCAGCTCCTGTTGCAGAATAGAAGAATCACAGAACTGATCAGGTTGGAAGGAACCACAATGGATCATCTGGTCCCACCTGCCTGCTCAGGTAGGGTAAATGAGGTACAATGGAACAGGATTGCGTCCAGATGGTTTTGGAATATCTCCAGTGGGGGAGACTCCACACCCCCTCTGGGTGGTCTGTTCCTGTGCTCTGTTGCTGCACAGGAAAGCTCTTCCTCATGTTCAGGTGGAACTTCCTGTGCCTCAGTTTCTCCCCATTTTCCCTTGTTGTATTGCTGGGCATCATGGGAAAGAGCCTGGCCCATCCTCTTAACACTCATCCTTCAGATATTTATAGACATTGATGAGGTCCTGTTGCTCAACAGCTGCTGTGAAAGCAAAGTTTCCCAGTTGTATCTAAGGTCTACATTCAAGATTCCAAAGCCTATGCTAACAACATCTAGATAACAAAAAGACTAGAGGAAAGGCTAGTTCCAAGTCAGAGTAGATACATGTCCTTTCTGCACTACTAATGGCAATCTGTCAAGCTGTAGTTTGCATCCTCTGTTCAAGTGTATTTTTATCTCCTTCCAAGAAAAATGTGGGTTTTGCTGGCAGACAAGAGGTCACTGCACCATTCAAATTTGTACCGTGAAAAAGAATTATTAAAATCTGCCTCAGCTATAGAACAGGACTAAATTCTCATCTAGGAAAATTTGTCAGTGTAGGAAAATGATAAAGCTGCTAGAGAGGGAGCAGAGTTTTTGGAACTCCAAAGTTAAAGTAACTGCAAGTTATTTTATTTTGATAAACAGGGGTGTTTCTGTCCACATAATTTTCTTCTGCATGTCTGCTAGAAGTTAGCAGTTCATATTCTTAAGTAATGACAATACAAAACAAAGCCCAGTGCCTTTTAGGGCCATCACATCATACCTATTGAGATTTACTACTGGGACCTGGAAGTGTTTTATTCCAGCTTGCAAACCTCTTCTCACCTTTGTGAGCCAGCACATGACTCAGATAAAGTACTGACAGGAGCACTTGCTTATCCTGATTTAAAGTTCATGTAATTCTGTGGAGATTGTTCTACTGACATTAATGGGGTTTGTATTGGGTCCTTTTAGCACATTGACATCCTAAGTCTCCAGGCAGCACTCCAAGATCCCTAAACAGGCATGACAAGCAGTCTCACTAAGAGAATGGTGCTTCCACTATTCCTCTCTGATATTTTAAAAACTTTTTTAAAAGTATGTTTGTATGGAATGCTGTTCTATCTGTTTATGATTGATACGGGAATTGCCAAGATATATGATCAGCCACACCTATACAGCTTCTCCCTTTTCCCAAAACAATAAAACTACATTAAATCTCAGTAGTTATGCAGTAGCCGAGGCTCACATTATTTCTTCAAATTGCAGACTCTCTTGGAAAATTAAATAAAATAGAATAAAAGAAATAATTAAATTACATTGCATTAAAAAAACCCACAATTGAATGAACAGTGATAGGACAAAGGGTAAGGTGTTTTAATTTAAAGGGGGTAGATTGAAATCAGATATAAGAAGGAATTTTATTCTAATGAGGTTAGCAAAACACTAGAATGGATTGCCCTGAGAGTTGGTAGATGCCCTGTCCTTAGAAACATTCATGGTCACACTAGATGGGGCTTTCATCAACCTGACCTAGTTGTCCCTACTCAGTTCAGGGGTAGTTGGACTGGACTAGGTTGAAAGCTCCCTTCCAAGCCAAACTATTCTATGGTTCCAGTAAAACCTACAGATTCAGCAGTCAAGTGAAGTCAAAAGATAAGAATAGCTGCATTTTATGAGTACGATCAGTAACACAGTAAAACTGATCTTTTAGAAATTCACATAATCACTGAAACTTTTATTCATTATGTCTGAGACACAAAACAATGTGAGAAGGCTGACTCTTGCCTGTAATTTTATACTGTCCAACGGCACCCTGAGAGATTATAAAAAATTAGTAACGTTTGACTGCAAGTCAAAAAAGAAAAACTCCAATTCCATGGACCACAGACAACGTACACAAAGCCACATTCTGTCAGCAAGAGAAGTGTTTCATTTCTGTCATCACTAGCAGTGAAATGCAATTTCTTGAGATGGAAAGTGTTAACTATTTCACTAATAAAATTGTAATAAAAACACTTACATGAGCCCATAAAGACCTTTGACCCTCTGCTATTATTGATAACAGTTTCTGGTATTTTCCAGACCAAGCAGAAACGCTACACTGAGGACCAAAAGAAAGATCAAGAAAAAATCCAGGAGAGCAAAATAGTACTTTGAAGAGAAGTTAAAGAATTATGGAAAAAAACCTCCAAAAATCCAAAACCACATTGAAGGCTTGCCTTCAGCCTGGTCTACCCACTTAACTGCAAAACAAATCAATAAACTGAGAACTTTACACAATTTTCTGCAATGCGAGAAACCCTGATAAAGGCAACAGGTTGCACAGCTGCCATTATGCACCTATGTCTAATGATAAATTCTCTGGTCTTCACAGCCTTCTACACGAAGTTCTCCTAGAACTATTAAACTCTTCACTCACTTGTGGTGACAACTGGGGAATATATCTGCTGGGATACAGCAAAGGGAGAATATCTGCCAAAGTTTTTATTAAAACAATAAGACATCTGAATCTTCAAACATGGTATTTAATCCAAGGTCATTAAATTCAGCTATAACCTCTGACTCAAAACTCAACTAAATCACAAAGAGCATTGGTCAGATGATAACTGTTAAAATGAAAGAGGTGACAGTGGCTGAAAAAAGCTCTGGATATATAAAGCTAGTGTCTTTCTTTTAAAAGTATAATGTATGAAAGAAACAGTGGATATTTTAATGAGAGAATTCTTAACCTACTTAATAGTTATATTTTATGAAATGCTGAATGTCTCTGAATTAGCTAAAGAAACTGATGATTAGATATTTTCCCCAGTGTAAAGAACTACAAAATGGTTGCTCTGGGCAGTGAATATGATTGCACATTAGTGAAATTCCAAGTATTGCCTTGATCTAATTTTTTTATTAGAATTACGAAATAAATTGTGTGAAGCTTTTCAGAGAGAATATATAAGAAGTTTAAATGACTATAGTTACTTTTTGAAGGACAGAAAATTCAAAAGAGAAGATCAGAAGCAATTATTTTGATAGAGTTTTGTAAATATTACAAAAGCACCATTAAAAATTCTGTTATTTTAATGTTCAGTTAGGTTTTTTTTAGAAATCCAATGAATACATGTATTATTGATCAGAAAATAAAGCTGATAAGTATTAAATAAATATATGAAAATAAAGCTAAAGTAAATTTCACATGTAAGGGACTGTCTACAGAACAAAGAAGCACAGTTTGTGCTGAATTAGAGAAGACATGATGTTAAAATTATGCCAATTTACTGCTGAAAAAAGTTAAAAAGAGGGGTAAATCACAAAAATTTTTCACACAAAAATTCCTAAGGGAGGTGAGAGGACTATAGCCACCATATCTTTTGTTGTATGAAAAAGTGCCATATTTCCCCTCCCCCCTTTACTCTGTAATTCCAGAATTACTCCACTTATAACCTGAGGTTAAGAGAAGCTTGAAAGGTGTCTGGTGGATCTGTCTTTTCTTCTTGCTTCTGCCTTTAAAACCTAACTTCTATCTCAGAGATTCCATGTCTGGGCAAAACTGTGCATCAGTTCTGATAGGAAAATAAATACAGCATCAATTGTCACTGAAAAACACAGATTTTTTTCTGGGTTTTTTTTTTTTTAGGCTTAAAAAATCCATCTTTCCCATAAAAGTAATCATCAATCATAAGAGGCTAGGCCTTTGCAGAGGACAGAGTAATCAATGGGTTAATGTCACTTTGAAAAAGAAGAGTAGGATGGTTGATCTTTATTCTTGGAAACTTTATCAGTCAGTTCCCTAATCCCTGTTTCAATTAAAAAAAAAAAAATTCTTACATGTCTCAGTTTGTTGTTTCCATTGAAAAGAAACATACTACAGTCAATTTACCTTCTGTTGAAAATTCTCTTTCATCTGGAAATATGAAATCAGAAAATTCTTTTTTTCATCTGGAAGGGAAGGAAAGGAAACAAAACTGTTTGGAACATACCATGAAAAGAACTTGAGATTTTCTTATCTACCCTGTGCCTGATGTACACTCTGTCTTGGAAGCCTACAGCTGCTACAAACACTCACCAGGTTTGGCATCTTTTACAGAAGAAGACCATTTGAGCTTCAGCTTAATGGCTTCAATCAGCAAAATATAAACCTTTAAGAATCAGAGTTTGGGAAGCTTGTCTTCTTTCTAGTCAATAAACCACCTACACAGAAAGCCTTATTTTAGGCTTCAGAAAATCTGCAGTAACTGATAGTTGATATTAATTACTCTTTTATTTCCAGTCATATTTTACCTTATGTCTTTTCTAGACTGCTATTAAAAACTCTCTTTACCTGTGATTATTATTAAATACTCCAGGAATAAAAAAAAAGGAAAAAGTTGCTTTCAACTCATGTAGATATCTATGTCCTTATTCATTTTGGGCTTAGAAAACTGCAATTCAAACAATAAAGTCAAATTCACAGCTTTCAGAAAAAAGAATAGTTCTGAATAGATTTCCAATATTTGGCCTCATGCTTGAGCTATAAAACTCAGTTTAAAAAGGGCACCATCATAATTTAGAGCTCTGGTTTTTGTCTAAAAAATGTTGTTTATAATTGTCACTGCATTTGCTATGGAAATGAAGTGGCAATTCTTTGTTTATTCATTTTAAGCTACTTTAGACCTTAAAATCCTACGCTCTTTTAGACTTAAAAATATTAGCAGCAAATATAAAAATCAATATCCAAACTTCTAATTTACTCTGTTAAAATTGTTTCTAAGTAGAAAAATTTAAAAAAAATTGCTCACTCAATAATGCTTTACAGCCATTTCTATAGTGATGTGATTTAAAAAATACATTTCTATTGACAAAGGTGCACTTTCAGCTAAGAAAAATTAATATAGATGGATCTTTCTACAAGAAGGAGATTAAAAAAGAAGGAACACTGTTAGAACAACAAGTTTATTACACAGTTATTCCTCCTTCCTCCAAAAGAAAACTAAATCTTCCTCACATATAAATGTCAACTCTCTTTTCTTGTACACAGGCAATTTGCAACACTGACTAATTCAATTGAGAAATGGTTATTTTGGGGTGTTTGCTAGCATTCAACCATAATTTCATGGTGCAACACAGGACTCTGAAGGGTAGAATGTCTTTGCAACTGAAAAGGAAGAAACAGAAAGTGGGTGAGTGTGGTATTTACTGGGGTACCCATGATGAAGAAGGAATTGAGAATCTGACTCCATGTTCTTAGAAGGCTAATTTACTATTTATAATATTATATTTTATTATATTATAGAATGCTATACTAAACTATACTAAAGAATAGAGAAAGGATTCTTATAAAAGGTTTAACAAGATACTAACTAAAAACTTGTGATACTAACTAAAAACTCCAGAGTCCCAACACAACTGGACAGTGATTGATCATTAAGTTAAAACAGTGCACATGAAACCAATCAAACAATGACCAGTTGGTAAACAATGTCCAAACCACATTCCAAAGCAGCAAAACACAAGAGAAGCAATCAGATAATTATTGTTTTCATTTTCTCCGAGGCTTCTCAGCTTCCCAGGAGAAGAAATCCTGGCGAAGGGATTTTTCAGAAAATATGGCAGTGACAGGTGACCATGGGGATGGACAAATGTAAGAATCACAGAATATTCTGGGTTGGAAGGGACCCACAAAGGATCACCTAGTCTACCTCTTAAGTGAATGGCTCATACAGGGATCAAACCCACAACTTTGGCACGGCTAGCACCATTTTAAGAACAAAGGGATGCTTGAATAGAGCTTTCTACCACAATTGCATTCTTCCATCTATGATAAAAATATGTAAAAGGATAGCAATGCTAACAAAAACAGCACTTAGGGCTTAGACCATCTATTATTTTTCCCATTTAAGTAAAAATCATTATACAGCATGATTGTGCAGAAGAGTGCTGAGCTTGTACTCTGTGAAATGTGAGTGAATAATCCAATCAAAAGAGAAGTGAAATCTTTTCTAAAGGGAAATTTAAAACCTTCCACTTGTCATCAAATGCTGTTTTGTCCAGGCAAAAAAGGAATGCTCATTGCATGTTTTTTGTTAAGCTGCTGGATTTATCACCATTTCTATCCTAAGTGACTGAACCTGTGTTTACTGCAATGCTGGGCTCATCTTGTCTTTGTCAGTTCAGAAGGATGCTTCGGACATGCATTACAGCAGCAGCTCCAAACATTCATGTATGGTCTGTGATGCATGGTGACCATGATTTTAAACTTGTTTTAATACTTTTGTGCTCAGTTGAGATATTTTACCATCAGTACAAAATCTGAGCTTGCACGAGGAGTATCTGAAGTGTTTGATCACTTCAGTAACCTGAGCTAAACTTCCATGTGTGCTCTGCAAAGGAAACCCTCTTTCTCAAAGGGAAGCATTTCAAGGGAGATCCTCTAATGAGAAGTCTCATTACATGTTTGGGATTTTTTTCTGTACTTACTCATTAGAATTATACCAATTAGGTAAAAGAATTTTCGAGTTCTTGCACTAAAAGAAAACAAAGCATCCAATTTAAGACACAAAGCATGCTTAGTTGCTAGAAATACCCAGAGCACATTCTCCAGGTGACAGCACCAAATCAGGGTGTAGAAGGGCAAGGTTGTTACATTTTGGGGCCTTGACAGACTGAAGCAAGGGTTTGACAGGAACCCAAACAAATTCAGTGAAGTAAGGCAATGGTAAATTCTGCATCTGTAATGGAACAACACTGTGGCACTGGGTAGGCTGGGTGTCAGCTGGATAGAAGGAAACTTTGCAGTGACAAGGCAAAAACATAGCCAAGAAGAAATGTAGAACTCTCATGGGCTAGCAACATAGCATGTATTTTATTGACTAACACTCCACATAATTAATTTTCTGTTTGATAGGAAACAAAATGTAAATTTGCTGTGTAAGAAGTAGAAAAATGCAGAGGCTTATTGGGGTGGCACCAGGAGTGTTATTACTCATTAGAGAAAGCCAGCTCCAAAAAAACAATTGTTTAGAGATATCTATGGAGGAATATGCAAAGCAAATCTGAGCAAAATGTAAGAACCTAAAAAGATAAAAATTTAGTTAAAAACTTTTCAATAGCTTTAAAATATTTATGGTAATTTTCACCATAAATATTTTCACCATTTCAGTTACTTTAGGGAAACAATAATAAATATTTTATTAATAAAATTTTATTTAAAATTTTCTTCTTAAAATCTTAAAAAAAAACCCAAAAACTCTTTTCTTCTTATTCACAAAACCCCCCATAATTTTATTTGCAGAATAACTTGTTTCTAAGATTTCTAAGAAGCAACATGCAATTAACTACAAGCATAAAGTATCTTTTCTTGTTTTTCTATGTAGTAGAAAAAGGGAAAACATAACAGGTGCAGGAATTTAAACTTGACAATAAAATTGTTATCTCTACTCAGACACATTCTTTACATGAGCCAATCAAACAGCATTTTAGGAGCATTGTTTGGGTAACACAGATTTATGGCAACATTCTAGGTAGGTCCAATTGTCACAAGACATGTAGTTTTAAAACAGAATATTGCTTACTTTTGTCCAGCATCTCAGCTCAATTACTTCCTTTCTGCAATGAGAAGGATCCTCTTTGTTCTGCATTATTTTGGTTTTAAGTTGAGCATAGCATTCGCAATTCTCTGAGAAGAACCTTCTAGCTAAAGAACTTGGAGCTTAACGTGACTCTGCTACAATTTCCACCAAAAAAAAGAAAAAAAAAAGATGGAATATTTTAATATTCATATTTGCCTCCTGACATCTTGTCTTCCAGCCAGGATGTTCAGCTGTCATACAAGATTTGAAGAATCTTGCAGGTAGAAATGTTTCTCAGTAAAGTCCAATGAAATGAGCAGGTCAGAGGCTGGATAATATCCAAAAAATATCTTTTGCTAAAGTACTCTTCATCCGTACATAGAACTTGGGTATTTTCCTTCATTTTAAAAGATGGCTTTGTCATAGACTTGTTTCTGTTTCAGGGCTTTTTTTGAGAGGGGTGTTATTTTTGGGGAGAGGCTTGCAGTTATTATTTTGTCTGTTTGTTGTCACTGTTGTTTTTTCTGGGGCTGTTTTGGGGATTTTTTTTGAGAATGAACAATGGCAGCACTATTTCCCCTTGCCAAAGAGTACAAGATACAGCTCAATATACAACAAGGAGATGTGAACTAAAGTGAGGCCAGAAAAAAATGTGATATTCAGGATAATTCAGACTTTTAAATAATTCCCTGCTAAGGAAATCTATCAAGAAAAGCATTTTGGGTAGAGGGCAAACACTTTCAGCTCCCACTTCCTTATTATTTTTGGCAAGTTAAATATTTAAAAGGAATTGCTGAAAGTAGAAATTATTAAAAGTTTTTACTTTTGAAAAGTAACGTCCATTTTTTGTCTGGTGCCCTCATAAGAATTTATCTTTATAATCTTGCTTTGAAGTATTAGACATAAACTGATAGATAAATTAATAACATAAGCGTTTGGTTTTTTTTGGTGTAGCAAAACTTAACCAAAGTAATTTTTGAGGCTACTGAGATTCCAACTCTCACTTGGAAAAAAGATATCTTGAACCAGAAAGGTGGTAATGAAGCATCAGGAAGAGTTTTCTGTGCTTTCTTCCTCAGTTTATATCCCTTCAAACCTTACTATACTGAAACATTAACTGGATTAATATTTCACAATTTAAAAAAAAGGCAGAAATTAAACTAAATAGCCCCTTCAACCCCAGTCTTGACTGTCCACTTGCTTTAATTACAGAGCCATGATATTTTCCCCTGATTTTTGAAAGGGCCATTTGTCCACTATTTCCTAAAAAGAACATGTGCTTCTCTGAGTGATGACACTAATTAAACAGAAACTGAGATGAGAAAAATCACTGAGACCTCATTTTCCTTAAAACCCAAATATATCAGCTCCCATAAACCAGGTTTCTCAACCTACAGAGCAGAGATCTGTAACCTTGATCTCCCACACTGGCACTGAAATGGCTAATAGCTACTTTCTAATGCAAATTCATTTTCTTACAAACCCAATTTAAGTGTCACTCAATTTCCTTATCTGTGGCCATATGCTTAAAAAAGTAATTATTCTGCTAGCATTTTTAATTAAAATGATATTATCTCTGGTTCTAGATGTATTAAATACACCATTGATCTCAGATATCAAATGAAATTTCCACAGATGAGTCATGCCATGCACTTTGTGGTTTTAGGAGCTGCACTGTAACTGGTGGTAACTATGGAATACAGGCGGAATAGGCAACCACCAAATTCTCTCAGTGCCAGAAACAGAAAAATATGTTTGCTTCCTGTTTGTTTTTTTTTGGTTGGTTGGTTTTTGTTTTGTTTTTGGGTTTTTTTTTTTTGGTAACAAATAACTCTTCCCTGGGCTATAAATTCCATACTTTTCATCTGCTCTATGTCCCTGCAGGCCACGAATGTCCAGCATAGAAAGCCTCTGATAACAAGTCAAGATTCTAGGACAATCTAAATCTTTAAATTGTTCAATTAACTTTTAATGAGCATTCCAGCACGAGTTCATTGAGTCTGTCCCTTAATTACATCAAATGTTAAGCTGTGTCGGATCCATGGTTAATAATTAATCAATTAATTATTTGCAAACAGCAATAAGAGAATTTCTACTGGAAGATATTGATCACCATCACTCTCTTAGCCAAACTATGTCTATTAAAATTAACTTTTCTATATTTTATGTTAACCTGACATTCTTAATGCCTTAATATTTCATGAAATTTTTATATTCAGTGCTACAAGGAGATCAATACCTAATATTAAATTTTTCAAGAAATGGGTGTATAATTTGGATCAGGGACAGGTAATAACATTTTGCAACTGGTAAAATATCACCTGCAAAGAGATGCATCTACACAGTACATTCGGTGTCACAAGAACTAGAAAATAGTATCAAAGCATCAATTTATGGAATTTTTCCTAAAAAACAATGAAAACAATCAGTGATTACACACGGGTTGCACGTGGTGTTGATTTAAATAATTTTGAAGCTCAACACATTATCAAAAATCATCTTCAAAATATTTAAAATATTTTCCTACTACTCGGAGGAAAGAAAAGGAAAATCAACATATTTTCATTAATTAAAGTATTAGTGATGGAATCTATGACCTAAAACCTGACCGAGATGTAGACCTCACATTCTGGTTCTTTTTCTGTATTGAAGAGGTATCATTAATAATAAAATAATAGTAGTAATAATAGTAATAGTAGTAATAATAATAATAATAATAATAATAATAATAATAATAATAATAATGTTGCTTATTGCTGTTCTTCTGAGTTATGCCTTCAGCTGTCTTCAAACACATACTGCAGTTAAAATTAAATTGAAGCTTACTTCACTTAGAACAGCTGCCAGCACATATCACACACAGACAGCACACGTGTCCTGGTCCTCCTCCTCTCACACATGTATTTGTCTTTATTACTAATAATGTGTGTGCTATCAAATTTTATATTCAATGGCACTTTAAACAAATGATATTTGGCAATATCCTAAATAGAATTTCAAGTCAATAAGTAGAGTAATTTTAGGTCTGGGTCAGTAGATTGCAGCAGTCTGCTATGACAACCACTCACTATCCTTCAAATGATCCAAGAAAACATCCTCACAGCAGAAATCCCTGTCCAAAATTCTCATTTCAAAATTGTTTTTGGAATTTTCTGTTTTTTCATGGTTTCAGTTTATTTCCCCTCATCTGAAAATTAGTTCCTAAATAAATTGTGACCAGAGATTCTGTGCATGAGCATCACACCTGGTTTGCACAGAGCCACAGCACAACAATCATGAGTGGAGAGTAAACACAGAAAAAGAAAAAAATTTAAAAATTTAAAACAATCTGATCTAATGGACTGACATTTATGAGTACAGCTTAAAGCTGGGGTTTCTTGGTCGGCTGGTTTTGGTCTGTTTTTTTCCTAACATGTGACTATATGCAAAACTTACACTTCTACAATGTCCTACAAAGTCAAAAGAGAAAATTTACTGTAATATTTATGGTAATGTTGGAAGCAGCAAAATGTCTTCGAAAACTCTTAAATGAAGACCAGCTTTGCATAACCTTCCTGAATTTTTCCATCTATTTACAATGCTTAAGGTACATTAATTCCATTTCCAAATTCCAATAGCTGCATTTAAAATTTATCTTTATTAAAAGTATCTCCAATTATATATATTACTATATTTATCCAGCTGCTTCATTCAGCTGCATTATTTAATTTGGATTAATGCCATATGTGGAATTGGAATTCTGTATCTTAATACAACATCTCATAAATGGAATTCTTGAGACACACCAAGACAAAAAAAGCTGTCTTAGAATGAACATTTTTATAAAAATAGCACAGGTATGTAGAAAGACAAAATGCTCCACAAAAGAACTTTTAAGCTAACAATAAAAGGAAGTTTTCAGCACCATTAAAAAGTAGTAAGTAATTAATTGCAATAATAACTATATGTTAGCATAAGAATAGCTTCTATACATTATTTTGATTTTAAGTTACATTTAAAAATATATGAAAGGAAAACTTGAACAATTAATAATTAGTGATATATTAAAAATAATATACATAATATGGCATATGTTCTGTCTCATAAAACGAAAGAAATTTTTTCTTGGGACAAAATAAAATGCCAAGTTATATTCTGTGCAATAAAGCATTGTTTTTCCTGCTTATAATTTAAAAAAGTTCTTATATAAAGCTGTGTCAAGGACAAACTGCCACTGCTCCCTATTTCAATACATTTAATGTTTCTTTGTTAGAAGATAAGTCCTTGCTTTGCTGAGCTTTTAGAACACAACTTTAATGTGCTGGGAGAAGAGGAAACAACAAAAACAGAATAGCCATTTAGTACAGAGATTATATTTCCCTCACTATAACCCTGGAAGATTTTTTATTTCCTATTCTCCAGTGAACAGCTTCAAAAAAGTAAAAGTGATTAATACAGCTCTCATCAACTATCCAGTTTTAAAGTAGGTGCAGACAATGTAAATAATAGCAAAAGAAAGCAGCCACATCTGAAATGGGAGCATGGATACTACTGCTGAACTGTTAATTTAGGTTTTACTTAGACTATAACTCTTTCTGGCTCCTAAACCTGAAATGGCCATGAGAATTCGTTTATTTATTTCAAAATAAGATGTGCTTTAAAAACAAAGACAGATGTTGCATTTTTTCATTCTATCTGCTCCTCGGGGGACTGGATCAGAGCTATATCTGCATAATGGACTTTTGAGGTACCAAATTTGTTCTAATCCCACACCGGAATGCAAACACTTTTTCCTCATACCTACATGAGATGAGAATACTGTCAAAACTTGCTCAAAACCTTTCCTCCTCCATCTCTTTTTCCAGCATTAGAAAGATTTGAAAGCTAAGAAATCCCTGAGTCCCTGAGTCAGAAAGTCTTCTGACCACTGACTGTCCTGATTTATCTTGAAGTATCTGGTTCCACAGTCTGCTTGGAAAGTTGGGGGGCACCTGGTGAACACTTCAGTTGGGTGAATAAGTACTGCTAGAGCTGTAGGATTGTACATGGGGATATGTCTCAAGTGGTGATTGTGTAGATATGAAGAACATACCAGAGAGAGCAACATTGACTTAAAAAACTTTCAAAGCCCCACTTTTTCCTATGGCACTGCAAAAAATACTCATGTGTACCATTAAAAGAGAAAACAAGTGTGCACACAAGAGGAATGATTGTGATCTTAGCTTCCTTGTTTCAAGATAGACAGGAAATTAAACAAACAAAATTAACAAACAGGGTGCTTCACTTAAATAGAAAAAAGACTGAGCTACATGGCAGGGTAGAACTTTGCACTTCATTTGCTTTTGAGAAAGTGAGAGGTGGGACATTCCACTTGGAAAATAAAATAAATTTAATGCCCCTCTTCTCTCCCAGATGAAGACAATGTAGACAGGACATTCAATCCCCCAAGGACAGAGTAGTGAGGAGTGAAAGAGATTTCCTGTTAAAATTAAAGAATCATAGAATTGTTGTAAACGACCTTTAAGATCACTGAGTTGACCTGTTAACCCAGCACTGCCAGACCCACCACTAAACATCCCTCACTACACTACACCTCACTACTCATCTACACTCCCTTGAATTACCTCCAGGAACATTGACTCAACCTTATCGTATTTGCATTGTCCCAGACAAATGAAGGAATGATGAATCTGACTCCATGTTCTCAGGAGGCTAATTTATTATTTTATGATACTATATTATATTAAAGAATATTATACTAAACTATACTAAGGAATACAGAAAGGATACCTACAGAAGGCTAAAAAGATCATAATGAAAACTCGTGACTCTTTCTAGAGTGCCCACACAGCTTGGCCCCAACTGGCCACTGAGTCAAAACAACTTACAGCAGAAACCAATGAAACAACCACCTGTTGGTAAACAATTTCAAACACATTCCAGAGGAGCAAAACAGTGGAGAAACAAATGAGATATTATTATTTTCCTTTTTCTCTGGGGCTTCTCAGCTTCCCAGGAGAAAAATCCTGGGCGAAGGGATTTTTCAGAGAATGCGAATGCCACACAACCTCTTTTCTAGGTAGCTTGTTCCAGTACTTGAAAACCACTTGATTGAATAAATTATTCCTAATTCCCAATCTAAACTTCCCCTGGTGCATTTTAAGGCCATTTCCTCTTGTCCTGTATTGTCCTACCTATTGATCCTTGGGAGAAGAAACTGCTCCCCACCTGGCTCCACCCTCCTCTCAGGGAGTTGTAGAGAGAGATAAGGGTTCCTGTGAGCCTCCTTTTCTTCAGGCTGAGTCCCACCAGCCCCCTCAGCTGCTCCTCATCAGAATTGTGTTCCAGACCTTTCCCCAGCTCTGTTGCCCTTCTCTGGACATTCTGCAGCACCTCAATGCCCTTCTTGTGATGAGGGGCCCCAAACTGAACACAGGATTTGAGGTGTGACCTCACCAGTGCCCAGCACAGGGGGATGATCACTGCCCCGGTCCTGCTGCCACCCTATTGCTGATACAAGAGGGGAAAATGAAACAAGAAATTTCTTCTTGTACACCAAGAAGAAGGTTGTTTTCCCATTATTTTTCAGTGCACTTTCTGAAATATCCTAAAATCATGCATTTGAGAATTTTTTTTCATTCCTTGTACCTTTATGTTAGAGCTACAAACCAAATTTAAAATGTTGAGAGTTATTTCTTTTACCCATATAATTAATATTTATAATGTTTATATCTATATAAATATATAATATATATATAATATATATTATATATATTATGTTATATATTTATAATATTTATAATTTATAATAAATATTTATAATCATTTATATTTTAATGCCTTTAAAAAAAAAAAAGATATCAAGAGGAAGAGGAGCCGGGGTGGGGAGGGGGGTGGTGTGTTTATTTGCCTGAACACTTTATACTTTTCTCTCTGGTAAATATTTTAGCAATCATTTACCTCAGAGAGGATTTTATTCTCTCTTCTCTAGTGTACCGAATATGTTCCAAAATATACCTCTGATTTCCTGTGATTTTTCACATTTGAATTTCAAAGAGCATGCATGTAAATAGAACCCGTTTTACCTGAATTCACAAAAATTACTTAAATTCTTTATTGCTGTTGCACTTTTCAGTAAGTTACTATCTGCTTTTCATGACATTCTTTTTCTTCAAAAACATTAGATAATTTGAACATGCTATTCTAAAAAATAGAGGCGAATTATAACTGCATATTTTCAATAATAACCTGATGTTTTGAAGAACTGCAACTGATTTTTTTTTAATCATCCTTTCTTAAACGTTTTGAGGCCACACAGATGAAAATTGACAGATTGGCAACACATGGAAAAGCTCAGACTCCATCTTCACTGTAGAGAACAGCACACAAAGAGCACTGGCATGGTTTTTCTAATTCCCCTCACCTCTCAGCTCCAGCCTTTATCCACTGCAATAGCCATGACCATCAGCCATCTCAGTTTATGACAGCCAAGCAACAGCTTTTAGACTTCAGAGAAGACAGACAGCCAAATTCAAGTCTCTAATGGAGGTTAAGCAGGGCTGAAAGGGTTACAAGGGTATTTTTAGAACTCAGAGTTTCTTATTTGGATGAAAAAGACGATGCAGTGAAGACTGCTATTCTGCCAATTTTTTGACAGAGGACTAGTATTTAGGTTGCCTCTGTAGGGAAATAAATGCATGTAAGTATTTCTTGAGTCTGCTGTTATAAAAGATGCACAGGAATCAGGCTTATATGGTCACAGGTATCCTGGAACTCTCCACACAAGGTTCACTTTGCCAAAAAAATTCATGCCATCTATGTTTTCTGTTCTGCTCTATTCCAATGTCTGCACATTTACTATTCTAATACTTAAAGTACTGCTTGACAGCACAAGAGATACTGTTCTTACGTTACCAAATAGGACTTTTTTTCCGCATTACGACTAAATTGTGAAGTTGTTCAGTACTGGTCTGTGTGTAAAATAATCACACCTAATGGATCATATTTACCTCCTGTTCATACCTCTTGGATAGAATGATACCAAGGTCTTAAAATCTCTATTCATATGCAGAGGATCTGATTTTTTGTTATCTATAAGACAGTAGAGATTAATAGAAAAAAACAAATGGAAAAGCCATCTAAAATTATAATTTTTTCTGTGCTTTCCCACTATTTTTAATATAAGGCAGCTAAAGAAGGATGCTTAGTTAATTTTCTCTTCTATCTTATCCCTTTCAAGGATGTACTCTACTATGGCTTGGCATTATGAGAATTCAGGAATATGACTGGCATTTTTTAAAAACAACTTTTCTATTCTCAAAGGGGAACCCAGACATGTATTTAGTTATACATCTAACATAGTTTTGATTTCTCAGTATTTACTCTAACTATTAGAAGTATTTTAAAACTTGCAATGTGCTCTGGGAGCCCAGAGCCCCCCATGTGCTGGGCTCATCCAGAGCCCCGTGGGCAGCAGGGCAGGGAGGGGATTCTGCCCCTCTGCCCCCTCTGCTGAGACCCCACCTGCAGGGCTGCATCAGCTCTGGGCTCCAGCACAGCAAGGACAGGGACCTGCTGGAGCCAGGCCAGAGCAGGCACCAAGGGGATCACAGGGATGGAGCAGCTCTGCTGGGAGGAAAGGCTGGGAGAACTGGGATTGTTCAGGCCTGGAAAAGAGCAGGCTCTGGAATGGCCTAATTGTGGCCTTTCAGTGCCTGAAGGGAGCTTATAGGATGGATGGAGAGGAGCTATCTACAAGGATTGGGTGTGGCAGTGATGCTTGGGACACTCCTGGACAAGGAGGAGTGTTTTTTTTAGTGTTCAGGAACACATAATCATGGAATGATTATATGCAGGTGCTTTTATTAACGAGCTCTGGGTGTCAGGGGTACACAGACCCAAATCTGACTCTGACATGGTTTCGAGTTGAGCATGTTTTTATATTCTATCATTACATAACTTACATATTAACTATTAAACTTACATTGTTCTATTGTATACATTGATTTCATCCAAGCATGGATTTCTCATGATCTCCCTCAAACCCCTAACATAGTTTCTCATGATTCTCCTTATGAGTAAACAATAATTACATCTAATTATTAATTCACATCTAACAATCATATAATTTATTATATACTGATTACACAGGAGCAGTTTCACATGATCTAGCAAACACAAGGCCTAACATTTCCCAAGCTTTACCAAGCCTAACTTTCTTTCTAACTTCCCGAATTTTCTATGATTTTAAAATCTTTTACTATCAGCTTCAAACTGAAAGAGGTTAGATATTTAGGTTAGATATTAGGAAGAACTTCTTCTCTGTGAGACTGGTGAGGCCCTGGAACTTGTTTCCGAGAGAGGTTGTGCATGTTCCATCCCTGGAAGCATTCAAGCCCAGGTTGAATGGAGCTCTGAGGAACCTGGTCTAGTGCAAGGTGTCCCTCCCCATGCAAGGGGGTTGGGATCACATAATCTTTAAGGTCCCTTCCAACTCAAGCCATTATATGATTCTATGAAATAGTGAAACAACAGCAAGTAAGATGCAGAAATATTCCTCCATTTAACCTTCCATCTAACTGTACTTTTTATAAGGGAGGAACACACAATGTATCTCTGAATAAAACCATAAGAGAAGCTAACCTCTTTTTATTCTTCCATAGTGGTAGGGAAGGGGAGATTGGAGTTCTAGAAAAGTTGCACGTAATCAAGATTTCATCTCTTAAAAATAACACTTCTATTTATTGATGATTGAAACCCTTCTTGCCTTATCAATGAAAGGGAAATAATCTGTCCATTCTGCATGTATTACAGTAATAAAAAAACATATTCTACAGTTTCCCTTGCTTAGTAAGTATGGAAAATCAGTGTCACTATAGAATATCACAAAGATATACTTGACTATTCCCCTTTAAAAATGGCATGATATCTTAGTTGAAGTTATTTATTTTGAACAAAGAAATATTTTTTTTGTACTTAAAACCCTACCAGTGGCCTTGAATAGCTATGCAGTTCATTTACAATTAATATATTTACTTCTCTGATCTCTGAATTTCAGTCTTAGAAGTCTCTCTCTGCTGAATCTGAAACCACAAGGCCAAGCCCTGTGGCATTATCATGAGAAGTCTTTCCATAAGCAAATCTCCCTTTCAAGGACTGCACAAAGGATCTTACACATGAAGCTATGGTTAAATGTAAAGCTAAAGAATAAATAGCATTTATGAGAACAAGAACTAAAGTGCAAAATTCCTCTTATGGGTGAGCATAATAAATTCATAATGCAACGGTGTAGATTAAATTAAATTAAATACAGATTCATTATCTTGCCAAACATCTGAAATGTCAGTACTGGAAAATCTTGATCTTAGATTTATGCTACTCAGAGCATACTCAGCCAAATAATGAAACAGAAGTGTAGCAACTGTACCCTGAGATCCACAGTAAATTTTAGTGTAAAATAAAAGCAAAAACACAACTACAAAAAACCCTGAAACTCCAGACCATATGGCTTTTCATACCATGCTATAAGAAAGGAAGAGGATTAGGGAAGGTGAAGAAAAAAACACCTCTTTGGGTCAAGTTTTTTATGTCAAAAACATTCTCTTACATGAGATAATAATGATTGGTGATGGGAAGGGCAATCCAGATGTGGTCCCACACTACTATGCCCACATCCAACCTACTCATGCAAGCACACATATTCCAGGATTCATGATTTAATTTTTCTTTTCACATTCTATATACTTGCTACATTCAGATTTAAAGTAAATCGTTTCACTGTTTCTAATTTTATCCTAGAAATATATTCGTTCATTTAGAGAAATATATCTTGATAAAATCAGATAATTTTTAAACTGCCAGTGCTTCTGTTTCTTTAATAGCTAAATGCCATGTGGAATAGTTAAATGCTGAACTTTACAGTATAACTAATATTTTTAGATTTATTGAAAGGTTCTATTTTACAAACCTGCCAAGCTTGCAAATTCCATTCTCAGATCTACAGTGTAAATCAATATAACTGAAACGATTCTCAATCACACATTAGTCTAACGTAATTATTCCATTCTGAAATTTGGGAGCACTTAGAATTACTGCAACTGATGAAATTTGGCAGTCTCTCTCTCATAGTGAAAATACAATTTAAGAACAAAGTATTGATTAATTTAAGTCTGAATGGTGAGAAATAATGTCTGTCTATAATCTTAGCATTTCTTTCATCACAGTGTTAGTGCTGCAAGCTGGAGCTGTTATAGCTTTGCTTTGCTCACAAATGTTTTAAATCAAAAAGCGTGGATGTGGAGCTCAAGGACACCTAGCTCCCCAAATATCCACAGTGTTCTAGAGTTCCTAGCCCTCGTTGTTTTAGAATTTCCATCTCTCACACTTATCAGGATTCCAGTATTATTTTGGGAGCATCTTAAAATCTGGTTTTAGCCTACACAATGGGAATGCAAAAAACCCTCTCCTATAGCAGAATTTCGCTGCTTAAGAAATGAGGTTCCACCATAACTACTGAAATACTAAAATATTCAAATTCAACTCTTTTTCAGACCTTATATCAGAGGACAGCCTAGATTTGATAATATTTACTATTCCAATACTCACAATTCATCTCTAGTTAAACCATAACTAACCTAGAGATAAATAAGAACTTTTACTAATTCTTGCCTAATTGAATAAAATCATAAAAGTTATAAATAGTTCAAACAAAGTTCTAGAGAAAACACTCATGATTCCTAATTAAAACTCAATCATCACACTGATGGGCTGATTTTCTAGGAGGTATTCTTATTCAGCCATTCTCTGACTATTCCTCAATCATCCTGTCACAGGTAATCCATCCCTGAGACTCGTAGCATTCGTTTAGGAGAACCTGACACTTCTCATTTTTAGCCTTCTGTCATGGTTCAACCCAGCCTACAGCCAAGCACCACACACTCCACTCCCCCATCAGTGTGACTGGGGATAAAACCAGGAGGTTAAAAAAGCTAGAAAGCTCATGGATTGAGACAAAAGCAGTTTAACAGGAAAAGCAAAAGCCATGGGTGAAAGCAAACTAAAAATTAATCTGCTCAGCAACAACAAAAACATCTCTGTCAACCCTGTGCTCAGCACAAATCCAAAGCACAGCCCCAGCCAGCCACTGGGAAGAAAATTAACTCTACCCCAGCCAAAACCAACACACCTTGTCATATGAGTAATGACGAAATCATAAATTCATTCCAGAAAATCAATTATGCCATAGTATCACATGTTACACACACACACGCACATGGGGAGTGGCTGACTAAACATTATCTGCATCAAAATTCATGGAAAAATAATTGAAATACAAAAAAGTTAACCTTCTTTTGCGTGGTGTTTATTAGACTATGTATCTTAACCTAAAGCCAAATTGGTAGAACCATTTCAATGTTGAAAGATAAGTCTAGCATAAAAGATCTTCACTATAACAAAAGATTAATTTCTATTGCCAGTCCTGGTATTTCAAGTGTGAAAAGCAAAAACTGTATCAACAAAGAAGAACTGGCTGAAGATGTGGAGTTTGGAAGCAGCTTTGGCAGCAGTGTTGATGTCTGAATAGGAGTCAGTGAGGCAAATAAGAGTATTTCAGTTCTGGACTTCAGGAAAACAGGTCTGTTTAGGAAGCTGCTTGGAAGACATGCATAGGATAAGGCTCTGGGAAAAGAAAAGAAAAAAGAATTAATACCTCTTTGATTTTCAAATACCAATTTGTCTAAGTGTTATTTGACAAATAACATCTTTGTTATTTGTTATCTTTGATGTTCAAATAACACTTTGTCTAAGCTCCAGAATGGCTGATCCCAGGAAATCAAAATTAGGTGGAACTCCATCAGCAGGCGAAGTGAGGTGATCTTTTTTCTCTCCTTAGCCCTGGAGAATCACACGTGGATTTGGGTCCAGTGCTGGGCTCTCCAGTAAAGGAAAGAGACGTGCAGTGCAGCAAATCAGGGAAGGGGCACCAAGCAAGGTCATAAGTTTGGACTATCCATCTCATGAAGAGAGACTGGAAGAGTTGGAACTCTTCAGCATGGACCAGAAAATATTTTCTGAAATCATATCATGTGTATAAATACCTGATGGTATAAGTAAAGAAAAGGGAGCCAGACTTTCATCACTGTTGGCAGGACAAGAAGCAATGAGTGCAAAATCAAAAAACTGGAAATATCATTTAAAAATAAGGATTTTTTTTTTCCTTGAGAAAGTGGTCAAACATGGGAACAAGTTCTGCCCACAGAAGTTGTGGAGTCTCCATTCTTAGAAATGCCCAACACGTGAATTCGTACAGTCCTAAACAATGTGATCCAGCTAAATATTCCACTATCCTACTATTTTAATAAAGACTTGGCCAATTCCTCTTCTACAGGTTTCAACTGAGAAGGAATTAATGGAACTTTCTGTATATAGGTATTTTGGTATATTGGTGACTGGAGGTTAAAGGGCAGCCACCACAACAAACAGGTGGAAAAAAGAAACTGTCACTATTCTGCAATCTTGATGTTTCTTAGAGGCAGTAAAAGAGTATTAAGTGATCCCTGAGATGAGCTGCCACAATTTGGTGTGCCTCTATGAATATGATACCACACTACAGACAATCCCTCAGAACAAGTCAAATGTCAAGTCTATGCCCTGATCCTAAATCTTACTCAAAAGTAGAGCTTAATGGCATAGAATATTGGAGAATGATTTTGAAAGGATTCTAGCATGCTTCCTGAAAAAAGGACAAATGCTAAGTTGTAGATTATTACTTAGTATTTTTCTTACTGAATTTATAAAGAATGGGGTTTTTTATTCCTTTAAGAAAATGGTCAGCAAAAGATGGGGGTTAAAAACACATATTAATCAGGATCCCTGTTCTTTGTGATATTTCTATAGAATAAAATGCCTGCAGTTTCCCAACAAATTATCCATGACTTGATCATTTGTCAGAATGCTAGAAATATGGGATTCATATTTCATGGCAAACATAGTCTTTTAAAGGTAATCTGTCTGAAATGCCTTATTTTTCACTCTTTTCTTCAATATTCTAAGAATTTATGAAGAAATGTGACAAACCAGTAAAAATACACAATTTCTCTAGCTTGCTGGGAGAGATGAAGATCCTTGCTTTGATTTCATTTCCATATCTTTAATTTACCAGTTTAGCACTGGATTAATGCATCAGTAGTTCAAGGTATAGACAGAATGTCAGCAGGACCAAAATCAAAGGATTTTCTCTAGCCCTTGTTCAGAAAGTAGGGGGAACAAAGGCTATTAACTAAAAGGAATGCCACCCTAAACAATTATTACTAAAGGCTGATACTACCACCTTGTGTCTGCAGGTCTAAAGGATTTCAAGCCTATCCTGACACCACACATTGCTCAAGTACTTTAGAAACTTAAAAAAAATTTACATAATTCAGTAAATTTTCTGAGAAGGTTGTTTAACCAGTAACAGTTCCATATACATTACTTTTGAAAGGTAGAATTATGTAAACATCTAAACCAAAACAAAATCTGTAACATTGAGACTGTGGATCCCATAGAGAAAACCAAACATTAGTAGCATTGCTGATCTAAGCCACAAGAAAGCCAGATAGCTTCTTAAAAAGAGAGGCTGAGAGAAAACTTCCACTTATAAGCACCCACTGTCACATTAAAAAAAAGCCATAAATACTCTCCTGCAGAATAAGCAGGTTTGTCTTGCAAATTACTAGTGATGTTGTTCCTCAGCTCTCAGAAATATTTTGGGGTAAGCTGTCATTCTGCTGGAATGCTGAGGATAAGTATCTTCTGTAAAATAGTTCTTATTGAGTCTTTGCTTCTAAGTATTTCTTCTTTGCTTTTGTTGCTTTAACATCTGAAGTCTGTGGATATAAATTATTCAAATGTATAAAAATATTCATATAGTATTATTTAGTACAAACAGTGGTTGTTGAAGTGAAATACTCTAGCAAATGAAATTATGTTCTACATTTAAGTCTTAAATTCACAGGCTGAGGATTCATTTAATAAGGGTTTTTTCCTGAAGAAAAACTCTAAACCTAAAGAAAAAAAACAATGATGGGCCTAAAATAAATTTGATCACTGAGTATGGTTACATATGAATCACAGACACCAGAATAAAGCCTGATAAATCTGATTAAACTATGTCTATGCACTGAAATACAAATGTCTTTTAGATACTAGTTCCATACCAGACCTCATGAAGAGACATATTGCCAGGAGAGTTCTTCCCAGGCAACAAATTGTTAGTATGGTACTTTCAAAAAACATCGACTAAATTAATGTGAGGTTCAACTACTTTGTTTATTGGGCTATTTTACTTGTAGGAAAGTAAATTACTTGGAATCTGAAACAATCCAGCATTTGTTTGAGTATCAAGTTTTGACATACAAACTATAACAAATATACCAAATTACTCTTACTGTAGAAATATTGAAACTGCAACACAAATCTTGTCCTTGATCCTGTAGCAAATGACACTTCTTTTACACTAACAGAATAAAACGCCTATACTTGCAGAAAACTGGTAACAATTTGGAAGTAGATCCTCAGAAAGAACTATTCCTCCTTTGCTGTATTCTGTCAGAAGCCTCTTGTCCTTTTCTGAGCAAGAAAAGCATTTATTTTTAGAAAGATTTATGTATGTTTTATGTATTACGTCCTGCTATAGCAGCCTGGGCAAAGCTTCAGTTCTTCCCCAAGTAAATTCTCACATCAGCCTCTTTCCAGAGTTGGTTGTGTGGGTCAGGTATAGAAAGGTGAAAGAAAAGTAAGAATAGAATTGAGTATGAGTTATGGGACGCTGTAAAACTCAGTGTCAGACCTCTTGTTTCTCTGCTAGACTAGGGCTGAAGGGAATGTGGACTGCAAGGACGGCATTTGTCTTTACTTGAACAAAGAATAAGGTCAGTATAGTAATACTTTAACATCCTTTTGCCACATTAGCTTCTACCTAGTCATACTGCTTGTCTTCCTGAATCACCAAATATTAATTCATATAACAACTTAACAAAAACTGTTTCCAGTACCACTAATAATTTTCACTTTCTTCACAACCTCACAAAATGGCTGAAATTCAGTTTGACTAAAGAAAAAACTCCTGGTCTAATTTCAAGTCTGTTTGTATCAGAGACTCACATAATCCCAGAATGAGTCAGGTAGGAAAGGACTACTGTGAGTCATCTTGTCCAACCTCCCTGCTCAAGCAGTGTCATCCCAGAGCACATGGCACAGCCTTGTGTCCAGATGGTTCTGGAATATCTCCAGTGAGGGAGACTCCACAGCCTCTCTGGGTGATCTGTTCCAGTGCCCAGTCACTGCACAGTGAAGAATTTCTTCCTCATGTTCTGGCAGAACTTCCTGTGCATCAATTCCTGCCTGTTGCCCCTTGTCCCATTGCTGGGCAGCACTGAGCAGAGCCTGGTCCCTGCTCTGACCCCTCCCTGCAGGCACTGACAGACACTGATGAGGTCCCTTCTCAGTCTCTTCTTGAGGCAGAACAGCCCCAGCTCCCTCAGACATTCCTCATAAGAGAGAAGCTCCAGCCCCTTCATCATCTCTGTAACCTCCACTGGAGCTGCTCCAGGAGCTCCAGGTCTCTCTTGCCCTGAGGAGCCCAGGACTGGACACTGCACTCCAGATGTGCCTCATGGGGTAGTGAGTAGAGGGGCAGGATCACCCCTCTGACTTGCTGGAAATCTTGCTGCTTTACCTCGGGATTTGTGCTGGCTAGTAAGGGATAAAGCTCAGTCATGAGTCACCCTTGTCCAGAGGCCCAATAAAGCATATCATGGGTCTGACATTCTGTGAAGTTCCTAATAGAATTTGAATATTTTTTATAGTTTTCCTAGCCCGTAAATTGAAATATTGATTACATAGACAGCATTCTGTAAACAATTAGTCTCAATGAATTGCACCTTAAAATCTATTTTAATTATCACCAGTGTTGTCTATGACTGTTTACTGACCGTTTTATGCATCCAAAAGAGAATTTTCCATATGTGCATAAAAAATTTTTGAAAGCATTTTAGTAATTTATGTTAAAAAACATACCATGTTTATATTAAAAACTACTTTTATTTTAGAATTTAGAAAACATTTTTTTGGGTTTTTTTAAATTCCTTGCCTTTTATTAATATTTAGGTATTAGGAGAAGCCATTGCATTCCATTAATAATTTCCTACTTGGAGCACAGTCTGGGTAGTTTCTCAGAAACTGGAAGGCCCTTCATGAATTTTCCAAAGGTTCAACAATAATAAAAAAAAATGTGATTTATACCTTGACTATCTTTTAAAAAGAGCACTTCTCTATTTTATTTGTACTATTTTCTTTTCCATTTTCTAATTGGAGGACTTTGAAAAATAAGGGGCAGTAGTAGGAGGGCCTTTAAAATTTTCATGTAAGGAATTTTGTGTGGAAGGTTATAAAAGGTTATAAAATCCTTCCCTTGAGAAATTTTCTGCAAGAGAAGCTGCTGAGTAGGGAAATGGAAGACTAGTCAGCCAGAAGGTTTAGAAAATCAATGATGGAAGAATGAATTTAGCAAAACATTCTAAACATCCTCTTGGAAAAACCTTAGGGTTCATGCACAGACTGAATGCTAGAATTCATAAGAAAAGTAAGACAGTGTCCTAACAAAAGACTGAAGAGGCAAATGTCAGTTACATCACCAGGGCAGAAGGAAAAGGAAACAGCTGTTCTTAAGAGAAATATTTACCCAAACAAAAAATACCAAGAAGTAGCACATCAATCAGGGGAAAAAAAGAAAGACAAGCAGCCACCAAAGTCAACAGTTAATTCTAATTCATATCTCATCGTGGATATTGACGTAGGAGGCCTCCATAAGCTTTTCCAAAGTGAACCGTCTCCTGGCCAAGAAGTTAGTTTACATTGACACTGTAAATGCAAACAATGGGTTCAATCTACAAATATTGGCAGACCTTGTCATTGTAGCCAATGCAAAGGTCAATGATGCATATCAATTATAAATGTACTATTTGGGTTTGAATTAATAAATCGATCTGCCTTGAACTTGAAAGTAAGCATGCTAAAGTGGTGCAGCCAACATCAATATGTGAGCATTTTACAATGTTGGGATGGCACAGCCACACTAAGCTGTACATTAGTGTATGGGCACTGTGAGAAGCACAGGAGGGAGGGGGACATCTATACCTCCAAGGCAACCGAGCAACAAAGTCACCACACAGGAGAAAAGGGTGCAAAAAGGCAGGACATCCTGCTAAAAAGCATTACAAGGATGTTTGGCAAGATGGAAGAAAACAGAAGCACAGGATGGGTCAGGCTGAAACCTGCTCAAGCAGGTTCATCCCTGAGCACACAACCTGGGGGGGGCATCCACACGGTTCTGGAATATCTCCAGTGAGGGAGACTGCAGAGCCTCTCTGGGGGATCTGTTCCAGAGCTCAGTCACTGCACAGTCAATAAGTTCTTCCCCATGTTCACACTGAACTTGCTGGGCATCCATTTGTGCCTGTTGTCCCATTGCTGGCCACTGCCAAGCAGAGCCTGGTCCCTCCACTGACCCCTCCCTGCAGGCACAGACAGACAGGAATGAGATCCCCTCTCAGCCATGTCTTTTTGAGGCTGAAACCAACTCAGCTCCCTTATGAGATGCTCCAGTCCCCTCATCATCTTTGTAGCCCAAGAACAAAATAAGCAGTGCAGGCAGCAGAAGAAATATGTGTTTTGGGGGTGGAAACAGGGCAACAGGATAGAATCATCAGACATCAATGCAGAAAATTGGAAGACAAACCCATTTTGCTTGACTTGTCTCATTGAAGAGCTCTCAAGGCAGATTACCCTGACCTTAGTGGGCAGGAACAAGTAAGGACAGGAGCCATCAGTGCTGACTGTGCAGCATCATTGCCAGCAGACTCAAAGTTAATGCAGAAAATGGTTATGAAATGCTAATAGCTTTGTATAGGTAGTAATGATGACCTATAAGGATTAAGACTTAGCAAGAAGAATGCCTTTAATAAATAAATGTAGTAAAGTTGAGTTCTATGGTTTAAGCTGTTCTGTCTTGTCAGTCTTTAAAACATCCCACCACAGCAATCTCTGAGATATATATTAGCAGATAGACAGACAGATTCAAATACCTCATGACTCCTCTAAAACTTTTTTTTCTTATAATATGTTAATCCCTAGAAGAAGGCCCAATGAAATGTTAAAAAAGGATTGAAATGTGACGTCAGATTAAGATATGATCTTCACTTAGTACAGTATTAACATTTAAAAAACCATCAAACTTACATATAAAGACTTGTTGATACAATAACAAAGTCCTCAGACATCTTCAATTTCCAATAAAATACCCAGGGAAGCTAGCAATGTGATCTGCAAATCATAAACAACAATTTCACAGATACTTCTTTGTCCTTTTGGCAATTTTGTGCAGCAGGCTTGAAAAAAGAAGTCAACCTCAACAGAATTTGCTCATGATAAAGAAATTCCCCCTAATATTTTGTCAGCACATTGGGATTTCTATGGTCAACAGCGAAGAAAAGAGAAGACATTTCAGAAGCTCAGTTCTTACTGCTAAACCATATTTGTGTCCTCCTCCTCTTTTCCTGGTAAAGTCAGACAAGGATTAGTCAAATGACAAACTTGGAATTTTTACATAATGGAAGAACAGAAAAAAACCCCTTTTTTTTAAATAGTTTCCTCTAACTATTAAAACAGGAAGCATTTTAAGGGGTGATTTCCTTCCCTTTTACTTGGGTTAATGATATAAACTAGTCATTAAGTGTAAAAGTGCACAGTAACATTAGTGTGGTTTTGTCATGCAGAAGAGCTCCATATTCACAGATTCACAGAACGGTTGGTTTGGAAAAGACCTTACAGATGATTTAGTTCCAGCCCTCCTGGCACAGATACGGACACACCTTCCACTGGACCAGGTTGCTCAAAGCTCCATAAACGTGGTCTTGGGGTGGGGCAGTTGCACCATTCTAGTACAAAATCACAAATCACAGGGACATCTCATCTGTACCTCTCAGTGTGAAGGAGAGGAATTTACATCAGCAGGTGGAATATAACCTCAGGGATAGTTCACAACGTGGCTCTCTAATTGCAGATTCAGCTTGTGAGCATGTATCCTCACTAAATAATACATGTAAGAAATCACTCGGGTAGAGACTCAAACACAAAGTCAGACAGCACAAGCACTCCATTGCTGCATTACTGAATTTTAAGGCTTTGCTGAAAAGTTTTTCTTCAAGGGAAATTGTGTTTACTTGTGTATGCATAGAACAACCTAATGATCATTCAAAGTCTGTTCTTACAGACATTGAAACAAAATATAAAAATGAAAAGTAAAAATAAAAAAGAAAGTGAGCTTCAAAATGCAATCTAATCTCTCTTTTTAGCTGTCTGTAAGTTGTCTAAAATGGCACATGGGGTGACAAGGTCTGAAGAATAATGCAAAGTAAAGTTGTACATCTTGCAATGTCTGACCAGTTTCTAAACCTTCCCCATGACTCCAGAAATCCAAGGAATTTTGTCTTTGAATACCTAAAAGATATTTGACAAGATTTATTCAGCACACTGTACTTCTTTTAAAATGTGAGAAGCAAAACAGTATATATGGTCTGTAAAGACAATAAATGCAGGCAATGAAACTCAAGATTCAAACTATAATGAGAGTAGATATTTTAATGCAGCAGATTCACACCTCCAAAATTGGATGCCTAGCTTTATTTAAGTTTGGTGCAAATCAAATATAACCTGAAATACTTTAATATAAAGAAAACAATATTTAGATGCAGGCAGAACTTTTCAACTTTTTTTCTTTTAATATTTTACAGGAATATTAAAGTTTGATGATAGTTCTCAGACAAAGTATGACAAGGAAAACACATTTCAAAATGCTTGTTTTCTCAGCTTCTTACTATTTATATTATTTAAAAAAAGCATTGGAAAAAAAGCTAGGGATTCATAACACCTAAAAAAATGCCATTATCAAAAGAAAACATCTCCAAACATCATTCTCTTAAACTACAGCCACAAAATATGTTTGAACCAGTATGAGGTATATGGTTAAGCTGCCTAATCCCAATTGCTTATTTTTAAAGTATTATTTTAAAAAATTGCTACCTATGATTTTTACCTCAGGACTTTTTGCTAATTTCCTCATTTCAAAGACTTTCACAGCTCTTTCTAACCTTTTCCCACTCTTGCTCATATCAGTGCTTTGGTTACCCAACTCTGAATCTGAAATGTCACCTTTGAATTAATAGGGGTTGAAACAGAAACAAAAAACAAAAAAAAAACCAAAAAAAACAACCAAACAACAACAACAAAAAAACCCACACAACTTTGGAGTCACTTTCTAAAGCAATTTAAATTCAGTTCCATAGGAAGTCACAAAGGCCAATTAATAAGTTGGTTTAAACCCATATGATTGCACTGAAGTCCTTCTGTTTTCACACGTAATGATACAAGAATGTTCTAACCATTCTCAGAGTTTATGTTTTCATTAGAACTTCTAAAGACTTGCTTCTAAAGCAGAGCTTGCTTTTAAATCAGTTGCTCTGTCCTTTCCTCTCTGTTTTACAAGCTCTTCTAACCTACTGTTAATTATTTGTGTCACAGAAAGTAAGTCATGAGGTAACACAAAGCACAAGATGTTTGAAGTGTTGACGATACACTGATTACACAGACGAGACATGTCCATCAAAAGGTCAACTAGAAGTGACTGCCATTGATGTGCTATTTATTAGCTTTTGCAATTTCCACATCTCTTTGGTTTTCCTCGGTAATATTTCATCTTTACCCTTCATAGTCTTCAAGGAGGAGCTGTTAAACAAATACCACCCTTCCATACCAATTATTTTTGCAACATTACTATGAATAGATGCTTGAAAGATTTTATTTTTTTTAAATATTGTATACATTAACTAGTGTAGGCCATGGAGAATACTTACGAAAAACCTACCACAGGGATAGGAAATGCCCTGTAAACAGAGAGATAAACTGCATTGCCACCTGTCATCTGAAGATCCTTGTGCAAACATGCAGTACTTGAGCTCACAACTCACTCCTAACCACACATATGCACTTCTGCATAGGAAATGTTTAAGCTTACACCTATACCTTAAAACTTATTTTACTGAAGCTGTCTGTAGGTTAGATAATTTTTCAATGCTAGTAATAATTCTGCATCTCATAGACATTTCCTGTGTTATGCTACACATAGCCAATCACTGCTATCTCTGCTGGGTAGAAAGACAAGATCTCTATGATTAATGTGTGCTGCTGATTTCACATCCATTTAATTAATTATGAGTACTTTCTGATTAAATTTTCATAAAATATATCTTGGTGCTATGTGTATTAGATTTCTTTTGTGTGGGCAGTAATCACTACTGATACACAGATAGCAGAGAGTACATTAAACAAACAAGTACACTGAGGGTTTTGTAAATACAGTTTTTATGGGCATCATAAGTAGATTTACCCAGCACCTCAGTGACAGAAGACAATAACAATCTATTTGCCATCTCAAATCTTACATATTTAGCCATAGGGAAAAAAATGTTTGTGTACATGACATGACTGCTGCATTTTAATTTCTGCTTTCCATGAGCTGCTAAAAAAGAACTAATTGCCAAAGGAATAAAGGTCAGGAATAGTCATGAACCCATGAAAATGAAAAGGCAAGGAGAAATGTAGGTCATTAAATCGACTGGACTAGTTTATCTTCCTAGATGTCTTTTATGTGAATGGCATCATTAGGAGACAGCGCTCCTCCATATTGGAGCTCTGGCTATAAAATTCTCTCCAGATTGTCTTGGCAGCACAATATAACATTTCAGGAAAATCAAGGTTCTTCCTCATTCAAACTCTGAGTTTTATTGATAATCAGAATTATTAAAAAGGAAGGGATTTAAGTATGATCCTTTTATCACATCTACTTTTATAAGAAATTGCTTATCATATTTATAGTTGTTTTTCCCTGGTCTTGTGCTATCCATATACATCACTATGGCAATGCAGCTGTTCAGTCTTTTGTGTATGATATAATGAGCCTTCTAGACACAATGTCAGAGGTCTCTATTATCACTATCTCCATGCAGACAATTGCAGATATATCAGAGCTTGCTTTGCAAGACTCGCTTGGGAATCACTCAGCCACTTCAGCACAGTATTCAGCTCCAGCAGTAAGTTGCCTTGGAAATCCCTTCAGATCAAAAGAATGAAAGCAATTATTCGTGCTTGCTATTTACATCACTTCTGCAGGTTTTCATCTCTATAATAAGATAAACATTTTTAATTGTCTCTTTCAGGCTATGTGTTCAGTTTATCAAAACCTCCTGTGAAAGGAAGAAGTTCCAAACACTGTAGCAAAACAGACCAAGACTGACTTCAAGATTTAAGCTTGCAATCACTGTCAATAAAGGCAAGAACTTGATAATATTGAGGTGTCCTATCTAAAATTTGCAACAACAAGGGGTCATTGTACCATTTCAGAAGGCTTTACTAAAATTTCCAAATATAACATTGCATGGACATTTTGCTATTTGTGACTCTTCTGTCTTACTGAAGGGGCAATTTGCTTCCAAATAAAGAGTCATTTTAGCCGTTCTCTCTGTCTGACTCTCATCTGCTGACTGGCTGTTTTATTTTTTTACTCTCTTCAAACTTATGCACTTGGATTTTTTAATTGTTTAGGTTTTATGGGGTTTTTTTGCATATGCATGTGGCTTTTATCTATAATAAACTTTCTATGATTTGGTTATATTTTCTGAAAAATAAAAGTCTTTTACCATCACTTCTGGTGTAGGATCTTTTGAATGTCCAAGTGGAGACCAGTGACAAGTCACATTGCAGGGTTTGGTATTGAGGCCAGCAAGTTTTCACAGTTTTGTTGGTGATGTGGACAGTAGGAATGAAGCACCCTCAGAAAATTTGGTGATAAGTCCAAACTGTATGATGCAGTCACACACCAGAGTGAAGGGCTGGATCCAGAGGGACCTGGACAGCCTGGAGACGTGGGTCTGTGTGCACCTCATGAAGTTCAACAAGGCCAGGTGCAAAGTGCCTTGGGGCAAACCCAAGCACAAATGCAGGCTGGGTAGAGAACGGATTGAGGGCAGCTGTGGAGAAAAGGTCTTTGGGGTGTTTTTGGAGGAAAAGCTCAGTATAAGTCAGCAGAGTGCTCTTACAGCCCAGAAGACCACCTGTGTCCTGAGCTGCACCAAAATGAGCATGACCAGGAGGCCAGGGGAGGTGACTCTGCTGTTGTGACATCTTCCCTGCAGTGATTCATCCAGTTCTGGGTCTCCTAGCACAAAAAAAAAGTTGGAATGAGTTCCTGTTGGAACAAGTCCAGAGGAAGGCAGCAAAGATGATCAGAGGGCAGGAACACCTCTCCTGTGAGGAAAGGCTGAGAGAACTGGGGCTGTTCAGCCTTGGGAAGAGGAGGCTCTGCAGAGACCTGATAGAGCCCTTCCAGTACCCGAAGAGGCTGTGAGAGCTGGAGAGCAGCTTTTGACAGGACATGTAGTGACATTCCTGGACAGGTGGGAATGGCTTCAAACTGACAGAGGGTAGGCTTAGATTAGATATTAGGAAGGAATTCTTCCTTGTGCGGGTGGTGAGGCACTGGCAGCCCAGGTTGACCAGAGAAGCTGTGGATGCCCTATCCCCAGAAGTGTTCAAGGCCAGGCTGGATGGATCTCTGAGCAACCTGGTCTAGTGTAAGGTGTCCCTGTCCATGGAATGAGGTTGCAACGAGAGGATCTTTATGGTCCCTTCCAACCCAAACTATCATATGATTCTCTGACACTAGGAATTAATGAACCTATTCAGTGTTCTCTGGGTTCTGACAGGCAAGTTTAGATACTGATGTTTAAATTGTTCCTTACAAATTTATGCTAGGATTTCCTCGTTCTTCCTAAACTGCACATTTAAGTCTAAGAGAGCAATAACTAAATACTTGCAAAATTTTTATATCCTCCATAAGCAGCTCAAAATCATTCAACAGCAGCATGGTACAGGCCACATTTCTTCCTTAAAACATTTCTTTGTTTTTGTTTCACAGAACCATTAAACATATACCTTGAGACAGAATAGAAGTAATTTCACTCATTTCTTGTTTTTTTTATTTTTATTCTGAGCCTTATGCAAGAGTATTGGTGGCATTTATAAAGGAAATATCCAAGAAGCTTTCAGAGAGAGTGGAATTAAAAATAAACTAACATCAGAGAAATACCTTGTAAACCTAAGAACTTGTATGATTATGGAATGTGTAGGAATATAGCCTGGAAACATTATCTTAATTTTTTAGTTGTTTATAAAGTTCACTGATAGCTAAGCTGTTGATATGTTTAGATAGTTTGACAGTATCAGCCACCATAGTGTCACTAAGAAAGTGTAAGGTTTTTTGATGTCTCTAAAACTTTCCTGTTTTTATCTTCTGCTAACATGAAAGCAAATGTTTATCATCAGGACAATTATCGTTAATTTATTTTGGCACAGACAGCTTTCATCATAATTTTAGCAAATATCTTTATCGTGTACTTGGCAGGAAAAAGAGAAGCTAAGAAAGAAAGTATTACTTTTAAAACCCCCAATGATTTAAAAAATTGTTGGTTGTGAAAAGAATAAATATACATCTGTATTTTAATTTTCCTATCATTTTCTGGTAATAAAATAATTTGAGTCCTTGTTGTATGAGGCATTTATGTGCTCATTTACTCCTGTCTTTAATGGCTGTTTCATTGAACATCCCTCCTACTTATTTAGGAAATACACTTTTTCTGTGCAGTGTACGGACCGGTACATTCATTTTCCTCTCACATTCTGTAATACAATCATGTTTTATAATGGAGTCCATTTTCTTTATAAGCCATCTCATTTTCTCTTATTTAACAGCTGTTATTTCTGACTTTCCAACCTATCTAACCCTTATGTAAATCAGTCCTACTGCCAAAAGTCTTTTTAATTAAGTTGTATTTCTATAGCTTAACTCGAGGGCAATAGGAAAATAGTATCATCTTTTCATTCATTAATCACTAAGGAAGATAATAAGGGAGATGAAAACCCCTATGCATATTTATTAGATACCAACTTTTTTGAATAGCTGTATTTTGAGCCAGTCTTTGGGACTGCCGGAGACCTGACAATAACAGTTTTGGTTTTTCCCCATTAAAAATCTTCTATCAAAGTAGGCTGTGCTTATCAATGATAATGAAACTTTCTTATCAGTAGCAAAACATTGAGACATCATTTTGTCTTCAGGTTATAAAAACCATTTTTTTTTTCCTTTTGGTTAGTTCAAATTCAAGAATTCAATGGACAAGCAAACAAATAAACCCTTAGGGATATGGTTTACTGGTGGACTTGGCAGTGCTGGGTAAATATTTGGATTTGATGATCTTAAAGAACTTTTCCAACCTAAATGAATGCAATGTTCAATAGGAACGCTCATTTTACTGGCATATATTGCAGGTCACACCTAGCTTTTTATTTAATTGTATAGTAACACCTCAGATGCTTATCTACTCATTTTACTATTCCACTATTACTCATTTTACTATAAAGTCCCTGGTTTTCAGTGACAGAAAATTGAATCCTAAAACCAAAATAAGGGAAGCAACTAAGTACTTGCAAAAGTGGAGCAGAACATTTTTAAAAAATGCTCAGCCAAAGCACCTAAATACTATGTTCAGAACAAAACTTAATTTTTAAAAAGGCTATTTTTAAACAGGAAGTATTCCTACAGAAGTCATCACCAAAGGACTTCTTTTGGCACAAAAATCTTCTGTGCTTTCATGGGCCACTGATGAATTGTTGGCAGAGAGATTCAAGGACTTTAGAAACATACAAACCTCAAGAGGACTGAAAAGTGTTCAAAATACCTGGAGAATGTAAGAATGTAAGAAGGAATATTATGTATACTTGTCATGTTCTAGTAAAAGTATTTATCAATGTTCATCCATCTTCATGGGAGACAGGATAATAGGGTAAGCTTTTAGCCACATAAAACCATTACAGTTATTCTCATTTTTTTAAATGCCTAAACACTGAATCCTTTAAATTAGTTGGCAGATGATGGTATTAAGTTTTTTGTACTCAGTCAATGGATTGCTGTAACCAATTTAAGCATATCTAAAATGCTGTCCTCTATTCAAGTAAGAAAAAATAAATAAAAAAAACAAAGAATGTACAGGGTGCCTGTTGCTCTACTGAGAGACTACAAACATTACTGCTACTGTTTATTGAACAAAATTAATCTATTAAAATTATTGGAATTTAAAATGGTTTAAAACATTTTGATTAAGACCATATAGCCCTTTAATTTTAAATATCAAAACTGTCCCTCTTCTCTGGTAATGTCCCTGAAATAATGATGCACATGTGAAATAATACTTTATATTCAGAATTTCATACACTAAATTCAATGCCTGAATGTTCTCTCCTGAAAGAATCTTATTATTTACATGCATAAAAGGTAGAAATGAAAGATATGTGCTAAACTACTTACATAAAACCCTAGAAGATATATCTTTAAATATTTACATGTATGCGCTGTATAAAATATTTCTGCAGAAATTAGACTCAGCTATAAATACATTTGCTCTGTATATAATTCAAAACTGTATTGAGGTATGATGGTTCATTCAAAGCTATTTTGCAAGTACTTTGAAAATACTCCTTACTGAGTTTGAATCCTCTACTTATCTTGGGTTTGAAAAATGGATTCCTTCAATTCCTTTTGATGGACAAGATGTATCTCCAAGTCAAGTTCCTAGTGGAATTATATTTTTATTTAAATGAACATCAATCAAACTACTCAGGACTTCAACTTGTGCTTTCCCCAACACCCAGTAGTATAAGAGATCCTTGGTTTGCCAGATTCTCACAAATTGGAGACTACACTTCTCAACTTAAGTTGGAAAGTTGGTTTAACGCCAAGGGACATTGAACTCAGGAAAGTTTTTAGTTTCTACTAAACACTAAGGGTAGAACAAATGCATGCTCTATTAACCCATGGGAATTGAAGTGCAACCCAGGGATTGCTTCTTTGAAATCTTAAAAAGTAGAGGTCGGAGCAAATACAGTGATTCTCATATTCTAAACAGAGTAATAATCAGAGCTGCTGATTACAGACATTGATTGTGTCCACAGAAGGATGGGAGACCTTTCAAAGCAGATAGATATGTAAGGGTACTGAAAAAAAAAGTCTTTGAAAAACTACATTTACTATTAATTTACCTCCTTTGCCATGAAGTTACATGACAAAAGAATGGCTGGATTTTAATGAGAGCCCAGGATGCCAGGTCTGCCAGGCTGGGAATGGGCATGGCTGGTCCTGAGGTTGGGCATAAGTAGAGCTGCCTAAGCACCGGCTGAAGGTGCAGGATGGGCACAAAACAAACTCTTACAATTTAACAGTTTGTACAGAAGTTTGATAGAATGTTTTATGGCTGCACAGTGTCAGAGCTGGCCTTGAACACAGGCAGCCAAAACTGGGGTGAATATGTTAACATTTCATCTTACTGCAAATAATTATATGGGTGAAAACAAATAACATATTTTAATATTTTAAAACTACGTTATTTGAAAACAGAATCTTTTTAGCATTTTCCAATTCAAATTATGCAAGTTTCAAATTTAAAAGAAAAAGGACCTTGTGGATTCTTTAACAGGTAATTTTCCTTGTAATATACAGCTGTAGAGACGAACTGATCTGATTTATGTTAGTTCCATACCTGTAATTTTCCATACAGTGGTTCACAGTTTTTATTTTTCCCTAATTCTTCATGGCGACATGGCTTTTTTTATAATTTTATCTTTATTTTGTGAATTATTTTCCCATTTCTTCTCTTTCCTAATATAAGGTAACTTTCCACATTCTACTGGGAATGGAAATAACGCTTTACTCTTTTGCAATATTTTTCTTACTGTTACTTGTCTTGGGTAAAAATCACTTTGTTCTCTTGGGGGTTAATTATTTGTAAAAGACTGTAAATAGTAAGACAAGCATGCTCCAAATTGATCTAACTAAATGTACAAGAAACTTCCCAAGAGAGCAGATATTTGAGCTGTTGGGTTTCCTTGGGTTTGGGATCCTTCTGCCCACGGCAATTAGCCCGAGGGTTTGATTTCTCCTTCTAAACCACCCACACTAAGGTTAAATAAAGGCTGCTCTGTTTGCAGCCTCTGTCAGAAGTCGCCGTTGTCTTTGGGGAGCTCTGAGATTGTTTACAAACCACTCTGGCTGCAAACTGCTGCTAATGCTGACAAATAATCCCAGTGGCTCTTTGAAAAGTTTAGAGACCTGCCGTTTGCTGTCCTTCTACACCACTCCTTAGCTTGTTAGAGAAATAAATACTTGAGAGTGTTGAAGCCAGAAGATTTTGAGAAATAGGCACAGGCAGCTTTCTTTTTCCAAATCTGCACTCACTTATATTTTTAAGCTTATTAACTAAGAAGAATTGGGGAAAGTGGTTGCTTCTTGTTACAGCTGTGACTAGTGAGAAAAGTGACAAAGAATCTAATTTACACAGAATCTCATAATAGAATATTGTTGGTAAAAAAATCAAAATATTAGTTGTTTCATTGTGAAAAAAAAAAACAAACAAAAACAAAGGCCTTTTAATGTTTTCAATTTTTGTTATAATTAAAAAAAAATTGAATAGGTTTTATAATTATATTACTTTAGAAGACAACCTTTTAAAAGGTAATCTATCTTTTCCCCCTCTGCTCAGATTACATCTTTCCTTTATTTCAACAGAAATTATGATTATAATTTAAATTTATTATAAATGTAATTTTTATCAAGAGAGATATAAAGACATTTCCTAAGAATTGCATCAGCTTGAAGACAGAATGAATCACAGTCAAAACCAACAGATTCATGGAATATTACAAACTGAAAAAAGTAAGAACATTGTAAGAAAAACTTTTTATCATTTCGTACAATTTCTAAATTAATGCAATCTCATCAGTTTTAATAAATTTACTATTGAATCACTATGGTAATGGTATGTTATAGAATTTACTACCATAGTACTATTATTTATGTGTAACACCATCAACAAAAGCTTTTAAGTATAAGAATTACCAGTAACTACACTCTAATCAGTATACTAACATAGCAATGTAAACTAACATGTAATAACTTCATAAAGGCATTACACCATGAAAATCACTTTTTAAGACAAAGAAATTGAGAATTGTTAAAAACTTTCAAATCCTGTTGAGAATCAAATTATTTATTTATTTTCAATATTTGCAATATTTATAACTTTGCTTCTTCCAGCTATTTCTTCTCAATTGAATTAAAAAATTGACAGAAAAATGGTGAGCATATAATTTTATATGAAATGTAAATTTTCAGATACCTCATTTAAATAACTCTGGGTTTAGATAGCATTCATTTTCCTTTATTGTACAGAAAAATATGTTTGGACATGCTTATACAATTTATCTAAAATTGAAATTCTAATAATTAGGCACAAATAGCCTCCCAGAAAGAAAAAGCATTAGAGCTCTAAGGAGAGTTAAAGAACATGATACTCATGTAAGCCATGGTACAAGAGGGATAAAATAGCAATATAGATAATCTTACTTGCTGATGTTTCAAAAAGTCTTTTAGCAAAATATTAATTAAATTTCCATAACTTAATTTCCAATATTCTACCTTTTATGTAAACCAAAGTAGTCATCAGGATAACTCTATCAACAATTGTTAAAAAAAAATCCATTTTCTTGGATAAAATATAAATATTTGAGATCATTCATCTATGGAGTTACTAATAGTTTCCACAATTAGCTCTATACAAATTCAATTACATTTTGTTTCAGGGTTATAAAATGTCAGTAGTAGTGCACTAAATGAAAGTGAATCATCATATTTTGTCTAACAATATAGTAATTGGCCTTCTGAAATGCTGATAGTGGGTGGTCAGGTCACATCCATATAAAATACTTCCAGAGAAATACCAGCTGTTGCAGTAAATTGCACGGTTATAAAAAAGTTGTAATTCTTTCTACTGGGCTGAAGCTCAGGAAAACCTACATGATGTTAATGACATCATACTCTTGCAGATAAACTCTTTCAGATGACATCCAAAATATAAATCTCACTGCTTATGACAATTTCATTTTTTTAAGTGATTAAAAAAAATTCTTTCGATTCAAATCCATTATGCTTTCATATTCTTCATTATAAATCACCAGATTATAAAAGAAGATAACCTTCCTGGCCAAAAGACCTTTGTAGTGTTCTGTGTGCTGTTAACACTGGTGTTTGTCATCTTAATGGTGCTGTGTTATGGTAGTGGAGAATTCCGAATTTTTGCTCACATCCACAATTCCTCTTACTCCTTTTATATTACTTTTTAAAGTCTTGGGTATGTCAAAAACTTTGCCATAGCTGAAGAAGCTACAATCATTTCATAGAGCAGTGGCACACAGAGCATTTCGCAGTGATATAGTACAATAATTGCCCCACGCCTGTGCCTCTGCATGGATAAATCAATCACTTCTACAGACAGCCAGCTCTGACGAAGTAAGAAATAAAGCAACACTTCAGTTTCTTCTTGACTTTTATTAACCCAGATAGATGAGCAGATCATCTTTGATAACAAAAGTTTGGAACTCAGTTGTGGGATGTATAATACGTTCTTAGTTGTTTTACCTGATTGGAAAAGAGCACATGCAAGCTCGTTGCGCTCAGGAATAAAAACAAATATATCCTTACACATTGAAAACAGTTATTATTTTGTGCTAAACATTGCAGGTATCCTCAAAGTAAATTCACTTCAGATATGCTGATAAAACTTTTTGCTCAGAACTTACATTGCCAAAATTGTAATTGAAGTATTACAAGGAATCAGGCATAAATATGTGATTCATTATGGCTTTACGATCTATTAGAAAGAGAGATTTAAAGACCTATACAAACTTACATTTTGGTGTCCATGAAGTACCTGTGAATACAAGATCTCAAATTTAGAATGAAAACTCTCAAAGCTGCTTATTTAAAATGTCAGGCTTACATCATTAACTAACTGTACTGAAATACCAAAGAAAAGAGAAGCGTGCAATGAACAATATTCTTTGTATCTACAACCTAAATAAACATAAGCATTAATTCCCTAAAGGCAATAATCAGCTTTTTTTCACCTGCCCAGCACCAAAACCTCTCCCCCTCTCTGCCTTTGACCCAGAACATGTTTCAGACCCAGGAACAGCAGTTTTCCTGTAGACTGCCCAGCTTTCTGGATGGAACCATGGTCCTGGTCTGGAGCAAGGCATTTCCCTCAATTTTCAGAATAAATTTATAAAGAGTAGTTATGAAAACTATGGTATTGAACAAAACAAAAAAAAAAATCTACAACTTTAATGTTTTTTTTCCCCATTAACTTTGAAAGATATTTGTGGATTCTATTAGAATTTCATTGAGTGCTTCAAATGTTTGGGGGGGTTCTCTGTAAGTCAAAGCAATGAACAAAAAGTCATAAACAAAAGGAGATGCTGAAAGATGTACAAGGACAAAGCAAGCATTTGTTGGACCTGTTTTTGAGCTGTTGCTGATGGTGCACAACTACCACTTTTTCCCTTTAAAATGCACATTGTGTACGCAAATAGGAAAGTTCAACATTTTAAATCATTATACTTTACAGGATCTAGAATTGTAAAGATATTATTTATAACTTACAATCTAACACTGAAATACTGCCGGTATCATTTCACTTGTGCTTCTGCACAGAGATGCATTAGCCTACATCCCACAAATGCATTTTCATAACTACCTACAGGTGATTTGACCTACAACAATTTGAACAATATAGGTGCAAGGGTTGGACAAAATGCCAAAAGAACAAAATTCTCATTTTAGACTGCTGGAAATGAAACTTTTCAGGATAAAGCTGTAATTTAAGGCATTTGAGAGAATTTATGTTTGTGCTACAGTACTTTCCTAAATTAAGATGGAAGAAAATCAAAAGGCAAAATCCTGAGATAAAAGGCAGTGGAGAGATTTGAATACATGTCATGATTCAGACACAAGAGGAAAATGAAAATTCCTGAAATTTTCAGCTGTGCAAATATTCCCTGGCCCTACATTTCAGGCAAGATCATAATTGCCAAGCTTAATTAATTTTTAACCTATCCTTTTTATGAATGAATATTTGGATACGTTACCAATATGCAATAACAAAAGACACTTAACTTTTCCACAGATTTCCCTACACCTAAATTATTGGAGCATTTCCCTATAGTCTAGATGCCTGTCTTCTCTCTAGTGGGAATTCTAATGGCTACATACAAAACACTGATGAAATAGCATTGGCATAAAAATCTAATGAGAAAGCTGCTGCAAAATACTGTATTAATTTGAAGTTGTCCACTCCTCTGGGGCCACAACTTTCAGTTGTTCCACAGTGTTAAATGAAATTTAGCAGATGTTAAATGTGTCAAGCTCCACAACAAAACAATCAACTAAGCCCTAATTTTATGCATTTTGTCTTATTTTGTCCCCCAAATTCACTGATTCTAGTAAGCAGTGAACTAAATGCATAAAATTATCTCAGGAAAAAATTAAATTGCACTGAGGCATCTCATATGCTTTGAACAAAGTTCATTGTATCTCTATTTACATCAGTTAGTGTTTAAAGATTTTTAGGAGGATGTAAAATAACCTCATAAAATCCCAGTCATTACAGTCTGGGGGGAAGTTGTGTGTTTTTCAAGCAGAGCACTAAGTTTCTACCTCTGAATGCTGGGCTTGGGGTTTTATTTCATACCATTTGTAGGAGGCCCATTACTTTACTGAGAGGAAGATGGAAAATAGAGTGTACAGGCAAGGGACCTACAAGTGCCACTTTACTGGGCATGCAACATTCAACCAGCAGCACTAAAGGGATTAAGAAGGCAGCTTTGTATTGTCTCAGAGGTGCAGTAACATAAGCACCACACTGGATTGTATGACAGTTTCCATGGTAACCATTCCCTCTTTTCCTACCATGAAACCACACATTTGCTGGCAGAAGAAGCCAAGTAATTCACAAGGATGTGAGACGAGTTGAGTCCTTTCAGTCTGGCATTAATTTCAATATTCTAAATCCAAAGATTGTCTGTTTTGAATGCTTAAGCCTCTACACTGTGTTATTTTAAGCTCTTGTATGTAAAGGAATTATATAAAATTCTTTGGGAGATCTTGTGCAAAAAAGAGTAGAGGTATTTTATAAGAAAATTGTCATGGACAAGTTTAAACAAAGTAACAAGACAGTATGACATACAGGAGTGGCAGACAAAGATCTTGAAACAATTACCCTTTTCTAATAAGGATGTTCAATAATTCTTAAGTAAAACAGAAATATGCAAGCACTGTTAAGTGACAGACACACAGACTAAGGGAATACTGGTTCAAAAAATTATTTGTAGTTGACAGAGTACTTGTATGTCTGAGATGAAAATTAGGAATTCGACAGCAGTTCCACCCAAATGGAGCAATCATCTGGTTGGCTTAAAGACATCAAACCACACAGGAATAATACTAACAAGATCCAAGATAAATGAGCATATTGTTCTTTTAGTGTATGTGCAATAATGCAGGGGGAAATGGCACCAAGAAGAGACAGAAGGTTAGAAGCACATTTTTTGAGTAATATTTTAACAGCTTTAAATTAGTAAGTATCCTGTTTGCATCCCTTGACAAACCACTTCCCTGCCAAGCATTCTGTTTTATCACTGAAAATTGGCAGGTTCTTGACCTACAAATCTCTTGAGGGAAGACAAAGGTAGAAATTAGAAGGTAAAAAGTAATAAAAAATTTCTTAATTTTTCTGATCTTTTGTTTGTTTCTTTTCCCCAGAAAGAGTTTTCTTTAAAGAAAATATGCAGTAAGTCCACCTTAACCAATTTATTCAGCTTTAATCACTTGATTTAGGACAGTATTTATATCTCCTTGTGGTGAAGTATGTGTACTCCTCATTCATATTATGGCAGCAAGGCTTCTTTATTCTAATTCTGCAAATTTCACATTCTTGCACTAGAACACTGCAGCAATGTAAGTTTGATGTATGCAGAACCCCTGTCTATGGGATTAAAACAGATTTAAGATGAAGATAGGATTCATCTTTTTAATGTTTCCATTTCATTTCAAGGGGAAGTAGGAGCAGGGGATTGGAATGAGGTGATCTGTAGGGTCCCTTCCAACTCAAACCATTCTGTGATTCCATGGAACCAGAAGAACTTGAAGTCAACTCAGCACAAGTTGTTTACCTCTTTTGAAATGCCCATGGTTTTTTTTATGAAGAGAAAGCCTGAAAGCCACAAGGAGCAGTGCATCTTTCTGCTAACCCAGAGCTCTCTAAATGCAAAGCTTAGCTTGAATTGAGCTTCCATTAACCTCCTAAGAACTGATGATGTTAGTGACACAAAAACTTCCTGAAATCAAGGAAGGGTGACACATAGTCATCAGAAGCAGCATTTTTATTTTATTTTGCCACTGTTTATATCACCAGATGTAAGAACAACAATAATTGCATATGGATGGAACGTGAATGAACATTGTAAGTTTAATTAACACAAGTTTTAAAAGTAAATACATTTAATGTATTTGAAAATTAGAATAGCTTAATAATTTTATTACTGAAGGCCATATCTGACACATGCCTTCAAAATTAATTTCTCTTTTTAAGCATTGTGCAGACACATAGAAAGGATGGAGAAGAAAAAAGAAGAAAAATTAAAAAAAAAAAACCCACACCAATATTGTTTTCTTTACCCAGTCGATTTTTTTCTTCTTGAAGAATATAGATAATCAATACCATCCTGTTTCTAAAAGTGAGCCTATAAATTAAAATATCCAAACCTATTTTTTTTTTCAGGAAAAGTCTGAATATTTTCCAAGACACAGTAAAGCAAATGATTATTCAAAGCATTAATTGGAATGAGCCCTTACAAAAGGGTATTTGTTAACAGAAGTTTAGAAATTTGAGTCTAATGATAGTTACTGGTTGGAACTCAGTTTAGATTTTTATTTCTTGCCCTTAGAGCTGCAGATTTAATTTCTTTTTTTTTTTTTTTTTTTGGAGAAATACATATTACAATTTTACAATTTAACTTCTAATCAGGAAAATTTTCATAAAATACCTACTAACATTTGGTAAGAAAGAACTTTAGAACCTTTTGACACAATCTGATGCCAAAACTGCCTAGTTTGGAATATGACAGTTTCTTTTAACCCAGGAAGAGGGATCTAACTAGGGAACTCTCATAGTCATGTGTACAATTGCAAAAAGGGGAAACCAAGGTGTTCAGTGGCAGAATTCAAACCCCTTTCCCAGCCCTGCTGCCTGCCTGACTGGCTTCTCCAAGGAGGGATTGTCTTATATTTTGAGTTTTTCTCAATCTTCATTGAGACACAGTTTTTGGGGGGAGCATTTTCATCATTTCACCCTGAAGAACAAGACAATTGGAGGTCCTAAAAAATTCCAAGGGAATACAAAATGATTTGCTAAGACTCTTTTAGCTTTAGCCTTCCCTAGAGATCTCTTTTCAACTGCAAAATTACTTGCCCAACGCAGGTCTAGTAGCCCTAGAGATAACATCTAAATTACAAATGAGATCTTTATAGCCTATTTACTGTGCAGAACACGTTTTTAAGTCTTGGAAAATTGTAATTTCAACTACAAGAAAACATACTTATACATGTGAGACTGCTGTTTAAAGAATACTTGGGATTCTGAAAGAGACCAATTAAATTTTTATTAGGAATGAGCAAACCAATCATTCTAAACAGAATCTCATCTTAAATATAGAGAAGATGCAGTGTTAGAATCAAACTGCTTTATGGTAAATGGAAGCATTTAATTGAAAAAACATCCATGAAACACTGTGTAAACCCAGCTACTGTTCCTGCTTTGAAAATGGGGCAATCCAGCATGTTCAGCTGTTTTCATGGCTTTGTTTTTGTTGATGTCACATATCTTTTGCTGGGCTTTGTCTATTTTTTAATCATTACTCTGGGAAAAGAAAGGAGTCAACTTTCTTCTTTCAGAATAAAGTTGTGAACATGGACACCATTACCCTTGGATTCATGAGCTATTTAAAGTGGGTTAACCTATATCCATTAATCTTGTTATTACTTCGTTCACTTTAAACGCAAATTTCAAATTTAGATTTTTTTAATTGGATATAAGTAGTGGCAGAGGCCATATAAAAAGTTAAAGAATTTAAACAATAAAAGACAAAAATAGACATTTATAACATATAGATAGATGTCAAGAATATAGCCTAAACTCCCTCACTAAGTATAAATACAATGATGTAGAAGAATTTTTGTATTTCTTCTGGGGCTGTTACTGCTGCTCAGGATACTGCAAAGTTCTGAGAGAAAAGTATTCAAATTTATGAATTATTGGAATTATAAAGAAACAGTTTTCAATAAGGATGAAACAAATCTTTAAAAAATTATCCTTTGTGCCGTCTGCTTGGCCCAAAAATCATGAAATACAAATATCCTTCCTCCATTTTTATGTTTTATTGAAAATTAGTATCATATAACTAGTTATGAGCCAAGCTTTTGAGCTGAAGGTGCACAAATAGATATTTTGCAGATCACAATCTCCAACCAATTGGTCACAAAGCATGAATTGTTTTTATAGCCCCAGGAAATATCAAAATCCTCCTGCTTCTTATCAGATGCTGCATTTTGCCATTTTATCACATTGGAATCACCTTCCAATATAATTTAAACAGATTTTCTGAAAGCATTAGATTTGCACTTAATCTTTTTGGTTTTTTGGTTCCTATCACAAGGCTTGGGAGGTGTGTGCTCATCTAGGTCTTCTCATAGCTGTCACAAGTTTTCACCTACTGAAACCACACCCTCTTACACAATTGTTCATATGTTTATATGATTTATATCCTAAAATTGTTCATATGATCAAATTATATGATTAAAATAGTCTTCCTATGTATTATAGCTTTCAAGTCCAATGAAAACTTCTGAAAATTTCAGATATCTTTTTCCAACTGAGAAATATCTTGGAATGCTATAAAGAAATATAGCAGTCTGTCAAAACCTCAGTGGAGCACTGATGTCTGAATAATACTGGCAATGTTAATGGAATTCTATTAGCCTTTATTAGTGAGGAAGAACAGTATTTGTTGAAAGGCCCAGCTGGAAATCAGGTTTGGATTTTTATTTTTATTACTTCTTCATTGGAGAAAATAAATATAACATTTCCCACAGTTAGAGAGATCTGACAGGAGATTTAGAACTTTTTGAACTGTTGATTATTTTGATGTCAAAGAAAAGAAAGAAAAATTTCTTGCTGTTTTTAAATTTGGACGTTCTGACAGCAAAGTAAAAGTGACATTAAAGAGCAATCATTTTGATTATCTGCTGTTCAGAAGTTTGACTCATGTTCAAGGCCCTTCAAAGTCTTTCTCGCACTGAGAAACTGCATTTTTCAACCTCTATGACTTTAATGAAAGTCTTGTTGGTTTTATTTCTTTTTTACTATAATTTGCCACTACTAACACATCAAGAAAATTAATACAACCTGATGGTTTTGGGTACAGAACCTCCTTCTTATTTTTCTTGTTTTGAGATTTGCCCTTGTTGTCAGAACATATTGAACACTATTGAAAATGACCTTTTAAAGTTGAATGAAGGAATGGTTCAAAGGATGACTAATTGACTAAACAGTATCCTCCTTGTGTTCTCTGCATCTCCTGATACTGGGAGAAATGCAATTCCTTGGTAGAAGACAACTCCAGCATTTTCTTAAATGAAAATTGCAAAGCTTAGCCAGGGTCCTTCAGTAAACAACATCATCAAGTTTTCTAAATTATTGTTGATTGATAATAAGTTAGTTGATAAGACATATCTGACAATCCCATGAAAAATCTCATTGCATCTTCCTGATTAGATATCTTTAATTATTTTAACTATTGCCCCCTGATATTTTAGTATAGATGAAGTACCCTGATGCATCAAAAGACCATAACCAATATAATTGAATTGAAAATATACTGAAGAATTCCTAAGGGAGAATTTAGTCTTTATCTCTCATTAGGGAATTCAGCAGTTTTCCTTCTCCATACTCAGCTAAGTCAGAGATGTAACCCTGGTGTCCTGACTGATAGGGGAAAAAAAACAAACAGGGGTCTGGGGTTAAAAACTAGGCAAGAAGCCACAAAGTTCTGTAATACCTCAGTTTTGAATAACACACTGAACATCTGAGGAGCCAAGGCCTTTTACTGAGGACTACATTATGTTTAGGAACTGTTTATTTCCTTTGAGAATGTAAGTTTTCTGGTCTACATGTGCAGATGTGGGGAAATAGCATTTCTCTGCCTTGAAGAGTTAGCATGAGGATAAATAGTCAGAGTCCAAGGCAAGGAAAGACACATATAAGTGCTTCAAAATGGACTTGTTTGTATTAAATTAAGAATTCTCTCCCTTTTTTTTTGTTCTTGGATGCAAGACAAACATTGTTTTTGCTATCATATCCCTATTTATAGGTATAAAAATTGTTCTTTTGGTTTGTTCTGTCACAGCTGGGAATGAGACAAGCAGTGCTGCTGGTAACCTTGTCAATAGCTTAGGGTTTATGTACGAGAAGGGAGGAAAATCCAGATTATATGGACAATAATAAAGATTTTGATCTTTGATTCCATATTCTTTCTTTCAGCCTCGGGACGTATTTTTAAAGTTTTAATACCAAGAAATAATGTTAGTGTACAGGTAATTATCATAGACAACTCACAAATAACTTGTCAGTGTAAAAATTGAGGCTTCCTTTGAAGGAAATGCATGTGGCAAAAAAGACATAAACAGAGAGAAAAGTGCAATGAAAAGAAAAAGTGGAATGAAAAAAAAAGAGAAAAGTAATATATAAAATGTGATTTTACTAATCTATTCTAAATTTTTAAGAAAATTAAATGCAAATTTTGCAAAAAAGTAGAAAATAAATTAACCTAATAAAAAGAAAAAATAAGATGCCCAAAGTCAATGCAAACATTTTCACCTCACAGCAAGATAATACATAAATTAAAACAGAATACTTTTTGAAAAAACAGCTACTTAGAAATGTTTAGCAAGTGACTTCTCATGTTTTTTATCTTTTCTCATTAAAATTAAAAATTGAAATATTAACTTGCTCTGATTATTTAAAACTTCACTGACTTCAGAATTTTACTGACAGCAACACAAGTACCAACAAATAAATACCTGAAGAAACTTCTAGGATGACAGAGTACCTAAAGGATATTATTCCATTAGAATCCTCAGAGCAGCACCTATTAAAGAATTAGTGTTGCTGATGTGGTACAAAGGGTTTGATACTTCAGGATTTGTTAAATAGGGCTAATGAAGGAATCATTGCTTGTGAAGTATTATATAGGGGATAAACTATAGTAAAGATTTAAAAAATCCCACAACAGTGATTATGAAAATATTTTGGAAAAGAGCCCTCAGAGAATCAATTTAGGTTAGTGCACATATTTAATTTTGTACAATACCAAAACCCAAAGCAGGATATTAGTGCTTGCTTGTCCCCAAACACATTTTCCCTATCTAGCCAAAGTCACCCTGAAAGACAATGTAGAGCAAATTAGTTCATTTGGAGTGAATTTCAGTAGTTGCAGTGTATAATCCTATTTGGTTACACTTCTCAGGCTTTTAAATTGCTGTTTCTTCCCGTACAAGCTCTATTTTTACAAATGATGTTGTCCAGACAGTTCTAAAATTAAATTTGTAGTTGTAACATCTGGTTCTCAGTTAGTCACTTCCTTTGACCATGACCTGATCATGTCCTTTTTAGCTTGCACAGAAAAAGACCCAAACCCACCATAGCAGCTTTTTCTCAGTACATTGTGTGCATATTTTGGATTTTCTACAGGACTAAAAAAGAAACAATGCACACTCACACAAATCCTAAACAAAACAAAACAACAAAAAAACCCCAGACAACAAAAACCTCACCCACAAACAAAGAAACCAAACCACAAAACTCCCCCAACAACCAACAAAATCAGCTTAAAGATCACTGACTAAAAAGCCTCCTATAGCAAATTATTCATGAAAACTGATAGAATATTTGCAAAAAAAAAAAAGTTGCTTCCAGAATCCAATAATTTCTTTCATTTCTTTCTTCATCTTCTGTGGTTAGAAGCGAACAATAGGAGAATCTCAGCACTTCACCCTGATGCCAAGGTGGCCCATGGGGGCTAGAGACAGCTGGGTATAGAATTCCCCTCTGCCAGTTTGTTCTATCCAAAGCCCTGGGCTACAATATTTGCTTTCTTCTATAGTCTGGTGTGCTCTTTCTCCGTGGAGTACCCTAAAAAAAAAGAAGTTCTTGGAATTTAACTCGTGTATTATTCCTTATGCCAACAAAAAAGAGAAAAAAAATGTATATATAGGAAATTCTGTCAAGTACAAATATTGTTCTTGATTAAGTGATTGATAACAGCATGTATAAAAACACCATGTATACAAGCAGATATATTGGAGAGGCAAACTGCTTTATAAACAGCTCTTCAGACAAGTAGCAAAATTACTTGGATCTGGCATGCATCATTGCTGCTGCTTTATGGTAGGATTCAGCAATGGGAGACTTGAGTAGTTCCAGATTGCTTGTTGAAGAGTGAGTTGGTAGAAAAAAAACCCACACATATTTCCCTCAATAACACTGTATTTCAAAATACAGCAGCACTTAAATGTTAGATTCAGTTTCAAGTGCCCAATTGCCCAAATTTATGTATAAAAACCAGTTCCATCATCTTTGAGTAGAGAATTGATTGTTATGGATCAAGCGCAGCAGTACTTGCAGGCTTATTGTCAGGACCTTGAGAACACCATTAGCCCTGACTGTCCCTGTCCACTCCCCTGTGGTCCCCCCACCTGACCACGGCTAAGGACCTCATTTCTGCCCCCCACCAAACCTTCCCACCCTGCCCATGGCCCAGGACCCATCAGCTCCTGCAGTCATGCTGTAGCAAGGATGGTATCTGGCTCCCCACTGCCCTGCCTGGCCATGGACCAGGCTGGGATGGAGCCACATCTCCACCAGCCTTGGCTTGTCCCTGGGAGGTGCTCAACGCCCCTTGGGGCTGAGCTGGTGCCTCCTGGCTGTCTGCTCCTGGTTGGAGGGAGTGGTGGATGGGCCCTGGATGTCAGACCCTACCCTGCCACCCCACATGGAGAGCCCCAGTTCTGGTTTCTGGCTCCCCATCCCTGAGTGGGTATCTGGCTTTTATAATTCCCTGACATGGAGCAGTTCATGGACTTCAGTTTCTTTAAATACAATCAGTACTCCGAATCATGGCTGGCATCCTCCTCCTCTCAGGCTGAACTTGTGAGTTTTGAACTTGGTTTCTCCTACTTTTCTGGAACAATTCCAGTTTGTTCTAGAGAATGAGCATGCAGGAGCCAGTGCAGTGCACTCATGGGTGCTCTACTGATCCCTGGATATTTCAGTGATATCCAAGAGCAAGGGCCACAATTTTCAGGCTTAATGCAACTGCTTTGGCAGCTGAATCTTATCAGTCATGAGGTGAAAAAATTAAAACACAAAGTCAATTATAAACCTGAACTACAGTCTCTAAGTATTTTTCTGTAGTATTTTATAAGCATTTTATTAATTATCCATAAGTATGCAAGTTAGGTAATTGTACATACAAATTTCTATAAGGAGATTCCCATTACTTTTCATGTATCTTTACTGGTCTTACTGTGGCTGATGAAGTCTGTTATCTATTTTATGACCAAATAAAGAAGTTAGTGAAAAAGCAATTCTTTTTCACCCTGTTTTCCAGCAATAACTCTGGCATATTCCTCACACTTCTGGCTTAAATTCCTCAAGGAGACACTCTGATTCAAGGTTTATGGTGCTTTCCACCGCTTACTTCAAGGCCACATTTGGGAGCAGTGACTAATATTACCCCTTTGCTGGTTCCAAGCCATACAATAAAAGCTTCACCACTCTGTTGAATTATATCCTATAATTTTCTCTTGCAGCTCTTTCCAAAACCCTAGTTAAGGTCCATAATTTTGAATCTACCCTTAAATAAGATACTCTTGTCGCCTTCTATTTATAAAGAAGCTGCTTCCTAAACTTGTTTTGTTCTAATAATTCAGAATGTTTTTTCATACTTTGGGATTCAGTTTAAGGATCTTTCCAAGTTGCAATTTTCAGGTCCTTACCAAAATATAAGGAAAACAATTTTAATGACACCACAAACTCTAGGAGTTTAAAAATGAGAGCCAAATGCAAAGTAAACAAGTGTTTTGAATGCTGAACATTTGCTAGGAATACTTAGTTATACCATTGACATTAATACGGAAATACACCACTGATTTCACTATATGTAATAATGAAGTGTTAAAGTTTCGTGATGGAGAAAATGAGTTCTATTGAATAACACTGTTTTCTCAGAACAAAGTAACATTTACTTTCAGGCAGGTGGAATTTTAAAGCTCCAGTGCTTTTTCTATACCTATATGTATGTTCATTAGCTTGAAAATGAACCACTCTGGGCCACTGTCTGAACAAGCTACGTTATGGGGTCTGAAAACATCATTTACACGTGTATTTATTTTCTAGGTTTAAGATGGAGTAAGCTGTGCGGAACGCATTCTACACATTTTAGCACTTTTTTTTTTTTTAGGAATAACTTCCAGAAAATGTCTCCACATTTTGAGTGCAAGATGCACGAATTGCATTTAAACAAAAAACAAAAAAAACCCAAAACACAACAGGAACAAAAAGCCCCCAAAAGAAAGTCCAAACAAAAAAAAAATACTCCTAAAAAACCAAAACCAAAACTGATCTTTTTTGGAAATTAGGAAAACAATCATATCAGTCGAATTTAGATTATGATACTCCTTTTTTTTCTTTTTTTTTAAACTTTTTTTTCTTTGTTTGTTTGGTTATCACTTCAACCATTTGATCTTAGCTCTTAGTGAACCATCAGAATAATTCCAGGACCTTTGACAACTGTTGAGATTGAGCAAAACAGAGCCAGGCTGAATTAATTAGTATTAAAATCCATGGCATATGGGGCTTAAGGAATTAATAAATTCTAAAAATTAGGAAATATTTTCAAAACATAGTCTCAAAATTATTAAAACTACAAGAAGTCAAAGCACCAACACAAACTTTCTCCACAGAGCTATGTCCATGCACACCCAACCCTGAATTTTAGGGTAAGATGAGCAATATATCCCATATATAAAAAAGAAGATAAAGAAAACCTATATTTTTTTCCAGTCATGGATGTTATTCCTGACCAGCTTCCTGACTACTAAACCAAATAGCCAAGCCAAATTTTCATTTCCTTTATTGCAGAATTGACAATATGCAAAGTACATTTTTTTTTACCTTATAACTGATTTCAGTAAATGAGAAATTTAAAGACAAAGGTGTGTTTGTGTCTGTTTTTACTTCAAACTTCCTCCACTAAAAGGTGATTGATACTACATCATAAAGTCAGAAAATACTCATGCAAAAATGACACATATGTCAGACCTTATGTGAAGATATAACCTTTCAGAGTGAGGTGATCCAGGCAAGATGAATTTTAATCTGTGAGAGAGAGATGATATAAAAGGAAGACTGAGTCAAGAAAAGGTTAGTGAGGCTACAGATGCATTTCCAGGGTAAGATCCAGGCTGGAAATCAAAACACCTAAGACAGAACAAAAATCCTCAGGCAGACTGAGCACTGAGTAAAAAAAGAATAGTAATATTTTGAACACAGTTGTAACAGAACAAATCTTAAAATAAGGCAAGATTATATTAAAGTGTGATCCCAGCTGCTTATCCTCTCTTTTAATATGAAACATTTGAAAGTAAAGCAGTGTTGCTTCCATTCTTTTTCATTAACTATTAATAAGTCACTGTGTTAGAATTTTTGCAGTATCAAATTTCCTTCACTTCAGTACAAAAGAAATTTTTTAAAAAAGAAATTGGGGTTTTATTTGTTTGTTTTTTGGTTTTAGATTTTTTTTTAACTAAGAGAACTCAAGGACCTCTAAAGGCATTGACATGTCTCAGTGGTTTCATATGAAGGTATTACACATATTAAACCATATGATACAACTTTGCAAATCAGCGGATTTCACCAACTGATGATGATCTGATAGACTTTGTGAGAAAATATACTGTAAGTTTAAATCTTGGGCATAATATAGCAAGCCATATCTAACAAAATGGCCTTGATAATGTCTGCATTCAAGCTTTTCTCACACACAGGAAGAACCTCCAGAAAATAAAAGCTTTTTCCCTGCACTTAAATATGAATAGAAATAACTCATTTCTCTCAACTCCTTTAACTGGGAGGAAAGGAACCAAACAACCAAACAAAACCCCAAACAAACAAACAAACCCTACCAAACAGTATCACAGGAGATTTTGTTATATTTATTCTCTCAGGTACAAGGTCTGATTTTTGGGGTTGTCCTGTCCAGGGACTATAAAGTTTTCAGTCCACTGGAGAGGGTATTTTTTAAAGCAACATTTTAGTAATAAAATGTGGAATTGAAATGTCTTTAATATATTTTTAAACAATCTATTGTAAATTAACTTTTTTATACATGGACAGTTAAAATAAGAAAATTCTGATAAAGTGTACTTCAAAGAATCTGGTAGGGAAATAATAATTTCCAAACTTCTGTAGGTCCATGTCCTCCTCTAATCCCAGGATATAGCACAAGACATGCAAATTACAGGACTAAATCTCTTCAGGAAAACACTTTTGTTGAGATGAAAGAATAACTTTAAAAAGTTGGGTTTTTTTTAAAAGATAGCTAGATTTAGTGGCAGTTGTGATAAAAAAAAAAGTATATATAAAATCAAACAACCAACTTGAGGGAAGGCATGAAAAGGGAAATCTACCAAATCTCATCAACTGTCTTTAAATTTCTAAGGAGGGATTGATCTTCATTAAATCTTGAAACATAATACCAAGCTTCTGAAATGGAAGAGAAGTAGATTACTTTCAGAATGTCAACTTCTTTGACCAAATCTACAAATGGGAACTTTGTCTTTTATTGTCATTAGATAAAACTGAATTTCTAATTTTAGAAAGAAAGAACAAGCAGAACCAGGAGGAGTGAAGGTATTGATTGCTTAATTTTGCTTGTTTGACAAAAAGATTGCTCACCTCTTTATTTGGAGTTCTTTTATGTGGGGTTCTCACTTCATTTATTTCTCCACTTACAATGTCTAAAGGAAGAATTCAAGTTGTTGAAATACTGCTGTCTGTAAGAAGTAGCATCTTTATGTGATACTATACTCCTGTGCCTTTGGAAAAGAAAATCTTTATCAGGCTGATATGCCTTTGTTAATCTCAATTTCATTTCCCACAGCTGTCTGTATGTGGGCAGATTTGCTTGAATTACTTTGTTATTCTTATTTCCTGATGTGTTCCCTTGGTTAAAACATACATATATGTCATATTGAGTTCTCAGTTCTCTTGTGATCATGTAATAGTAGAAGTGGCACATTTTTATTAGCTCCACGTAAAAGGAATAAGAGCTCCTACAAAAGAAAACTCATTTCTTTGCATCACCAGTACTGTAATGAAGGCTGAGCTAGTCTACAGAGTATGAAGAATTATAAAATAAGAGAAGAAAAATTGAAAGTAATCAGGAAACAAAAAAAGGTATGAGTGTTCCTGTCTGGGTGTGTAAATATTCATGTACGGAAAGGTTAAGCTAAACTCTGACTATCATATAATGTTCATAAAGTCTTAATTGTTCTGGTAAAGTGGTGCTTACACAATGAGATTTTGAGCAGATCTTGCCATAAATAATTCAGAATATAATGATATTCAACTATCTTATTCTTCTTGTACTGAATTGTATGGATTTCATTATACCTATCACAACACCTCTGATCCTCAGAAAATATAATATTCAGTGGTTTTGCATCATTCTTTACTAATATTAGCATAATTTAACAATTGATGACAGAGTGTCCCATGTGTTTATGAGAAGCAGTGCTCTGCAGGTGCTGGAAGCACTTGTGCTATGCAAGAACTGTGCTGCAGTGTGTGTACCAGGCTTCATATTTCAAACTGATTTTGAATGGTGCTTGGTTGTGAGACTAAAGAAACAACAAAAAAAAAAAAAGATTAAAGAATGGGAAAGTAGAACAGTTCCAATTCACATAAAAGCAATTAGGGTTCCCATAGAAAAAATATAAATATTGCATTATATACAAGAACTTAATCCTTATTTTGACGATAAACATGCTTTGATAGATTTCAATTATTTAACTAAAGGAATCTCCAGAAGGGAGCTGTATTGAAGAGCACTGCATGCCATGTAAATTCAAAGCATAGAATCTGTATACTTTTAAACAAGAAAGAATGGAAAGAAGTGAAAAAAAAGGAAGTGATTGAATTAAGGTTACAAAATGTGTCATGCGAATTCCAGAGCAATAGAAATCTCTGACTTATGTAATAAGACTTAGTGGGGAAAAAAACCCACAACAAAACAAAAAATAAATTCTAAAAAAATTATAAACCTGGGAAAGGTCTGTAAGAAATAGTTTAAATACTGACAAGCTGATGCCTTTTTAAATAGTAAGAGTTAACAAACTAGGCTAAAAAGTCCATTTTTCTCAGGATACTTTTTTCAGTAGGGAGCAAGAGGGGCTGCCTGTGCAAGGGTACAGGAACACAGAACTTTTTAGTGATACTCACACAGAGTCCTCTCCCCACCTTAATGCTTTTTGAGTCAGAAATGCCCTTTTTATACTGACCCTCTGTGCATTTTCTGCATCAAACTGTCTTTTGAATTCAAAAGAAATCTAAAGTCTGAAACATCCTAGGGAATTCCACATGTTATTATATTAATTATACAAGATGTTACTGGCTTTGCTAGGGGATTTATTTGTTTGTTTGTTTGGGGGTTTTGCATTTTTCATCTACCAGCTCAAACTTCTACTAGAAGAGAATGGAAGTAATTGATCCCCATTCTCTTTCTACTTGCCAGTGATAATTTTTGAGCTCTCTAGTGATACTTTGGCTATTTCTTTTTCAAGCTTAGTTTAGAAGCCTGTTTAGTCATATGCACAAGGCTTTCCAATCCTTGATCGGCTCTCTCACTCTCTCATGAGTTATTTCCAGACTTAGCCCTTTGTGATGGGAGAACCAAAGCTGCACTTAACATTCAAACAGAGATAAAGCTCAATTTCATATACTTTAGCTCTCATTTTTATTCCATTTTTCTTCCCAAAAGTTCTATACATAATGGAGATAACTTTTTAAACCACTGAAAAATAGTAGAAGAATACCATTAAAAGGTTTTGGAAACCATGGGAAGAACTATACATTTACAATAGAGTTAAAACCCATAATTTTCACATAATCATAGTCGGATCTAGCAGCCAGTATCAGCAGCCAAAAAGCAAACAAGTCCTGTACACACAGGTTTCAGGGTTTTTTTTGATGCTAACATCATTGATTGTAAAGGTTTGGGTTTTTTAAAGGCCAGCAAAAAAATTAAACTGTCTAGAGACATCTCTGAGGAGAATGAAAGCTTCTGAAATATTCCCAAGAAGTACTAGGGGAAAAACATTCTCATTTATGCAGAGCAACTCAATTTTTGCTCCGTGTTGCATTCAGGATGGTAATGGACCACAACTGAGTAGGTGGCATTGGAAAATAATTTCCTTACTATTCAGAAATACATTTTGGGATTCATCTTGCCAAATGGAATGCTCTGCATAGAAGTTATTTTCATCTGAACAAGTCACTGTACACTTCAGCTGTACCTCTTTTATCCCTGAATTATGCCTGGGGAAGAATTCTACATACTGAGGTAATTGTGCAAAACTGTCCTCAGGAGCAGACTAACCTTCTCCACAGACATTGCTTTGAAGCACAGCAGTTTTTGGTGGTGTCCAAGAGTTATCCTTGTTAGCATGAGACAAAAATATTATTTATAATGATGTTTTCATTTGAAAGACCTTGAAAAATTAACTTTATAACCTTATACTGTGAGGCTGCAGGAAGCTGTGGGCAGTGATGACCCTAGAGAGCATTGAAGAACAATGTTGGATGGAAATATCTATACCTGGTGTGTACCCATAGTGCTTGCCCAAAGCCAGGTGAAAAAATGCCTGAGTCTCTTCTTCAGTGGCCCAGAATGAAGGAAGACAAAAAAGGGCAGTTAGATCTATAAAATTATACATGGTCAGTGGAAAGAAATAGAAATTTGTATAAACTCCTAATATAAGGAGGTATCCTATGTTCCCTGTCTGATTACTTGTTCCCCAACTATTTGCTTCCTTAACTGTTCTTTGAGTCCAGGGTGGGTAACTCAAATGCAAAAACCTTCTGCTATTTTTACTCTCTCAACACTGCTAATCAATAAATTGGTGATAGACGAACATCCCTGCCATGGCAGGGGGGTGGGAACTAGGTGATCTTTAAGGTTCTTTTCAACTCAAACCATTCTGGCATTCTATGATTATAGAAAATTATCGTGTCCTGAAAATTGGACACTGATATCAGAACTTGTTCCAGATCTGCTGTTTTTAAGTGCAAGAATAATACCAACAATCTCTACCTTGTCATCTTCTACCATCCTATTAAACAACATTGTAGTTGTAATTGTATTGAATTTACTCACACTAGTTATTGTAATTTTGCAAGAAACATCAGAAAACCCTCATTCATAATCCTGAATATTGGACACTCTGAGCAAACAAAAAATATCACTCTGTCTCTTAATGGGAGATAATGATCACACCCAGTTCTGTCACCACTAATTTGGCTAATTTAGAATCATGCCATTTTTCAGCTCAACTAAGGCATATCCTGAAGGGAATCATGGCATTTTCTTTAAACCCAAGGAGGAAATGAGTTTAAAAAGGCACCACTAGAGCCTTTTGCCAGCAAAGCTCACAGTGAGGCAAAAATCACAGAGGCCAAGTTTGAGCCCAAGCTTTTTTTTGCAATCAGAACTGGTGGGATTACTCTTTAGTATATCAAAATTGGTTGATTAAATATTTTTTGTGCTATATTTGGTTGGAGAAGCTACATTTTTATCCCCATCATCTCACAAGAATGACCTGAAATGGCTTGTTGTTTTCCATAGTGAGGTGTGCACAAGCAAACACAAAATGAATGTAGTAGATCTCTGTAAACTCCCACAGGCTGAGTGATTACTGCATAATTGAATTATTAAAATTAAAAAGAGATGATTCTATGTCGCAGACATCTTTTCATGTAAAATCCTTCCCTTAAGATTTTTTCTTCCTGAGAAGCTGAGAGTCTTCAGGGACAAAATGTAAACAATGGTTATCTGCTGCTGTGGAATGCATCAGGTGGATTTTTGATTGGCCCAGCTTGGATGTTTATAATTAATGGCCAATCAAGGCCCAGCTGTCTCGGACGGAGTCTGAGGCAGCTGCTTTTTGTTATCATTCTTTTCTATTCTTAGCTTAGCTTCTATTCTTATTCTTCTGAGATGAAACCTTTCCTTCTATTCTTTTTAGTATAGTTTTAATGTAATGTATATCAGAAAATAATAAATCAAGCCCTCTGAACATGGAGTCAACATTCTCGTCTCTTCCTTCAACATAAGACCCCTGTGACCACTCTCACAATTCTACAGAAGAAAATTAGCTTTTAACTCTTTATGTAAAGCTTTTTTATTGCTTGGCACAGTTTGAAAATTTCTTATTGGGACAAAACCATTCAGGAATACAATTTTAATCAGTAAAATTTATTAAGTAATCAAAACAAAATAAATTCCCCTCTCTCACTTTACCCATTTTCTGCTTCTTACCACCAAAAAACCCTTCCTAAACACTATGTAGACTTACAGTTAGCAACTCTATGTAAATCTACTCTGTTCCATGTAGAAAGCTATATTCTCATAATGAAATAAAAGTCCATTTTAATGAGATTTACCCTTTTTTTTACTGAAAAGTAGTTATTTACTCAGAATTCTTAATTAGATGATGTGTCTGCTAAATATCTGAGCTGAGGTTGTAAAGTCATAAATATTTGTTGTCTCACAGTGTATTGATAGATGCATTGCTATGTTCTAGTTTATTATATCTTTCACAATTTTGAGTTTGTTTCATTTTGTTTTACTTTTAAATATAAAATCTATTTTTATTACCATTTTATGTTGTACCTCACTAAGCTCTTTCAAGAGCTTTGACAGGCTATTAATTTATATTATTATATACACCAATAAAACAACCTACTATTCTAATTGCTCAGTGATTGCTGGATTTATTCTGTATTTGTTTAAGACACATAGGTGATGAAAAATTGTTCTGAAAATTACTTTTGTGTGTTTTATTATAAGGATGTGTTTCTCATGTTCTTGTCTTCTTTTGCAGCTATATTTATGAGTAGGTCTGATTAATTTTCTTTCTTTCCTCTAAGGGAACTTATTATTCTACTTATGAAATATATTGAAAAAAATCAGTGACTGGTACAAAACCCGTGACTGAATTTAAAAAGATTATTCTTTAATTCCCCTTTAAGCAATAACAAAATCAATTATTAGCAAATGTGGCTTTTATGTCAATCAAATATAGATCATAATTAGCTGATCTTGTTCTACAACTAAAGAAGTAGAACATAGAAATAATATGCCAATCCTCTGAGCAATGCCAAAGGAATTACTCAATTCAGCTGAACAGGAATATTTTATCAGGCTAACTGGTTGTTTTCTGAAGGTATTTGAACTGGGAACCAGAGAGAAACAAATAAATTACCCAATCAAATTTGAAATAGAGAAAATTTAGAAGGGATCTTTTTAAGGTAAATTAAGGTCCTAAATGTAAAATTTTCAGATGGTAAAGAAGCAAGTCTCAAATAAACCTTGGTTCATTGCCTTCAACCCTGGTGTCAGTTAATACCTGATTATGACAACTTGATCAGGAGAGATTTTTAATGACCTCTACACCAAGCTGCAATTTATATAACAGATATGTGACATAATATACAAACTCAGCTAATTAAAGTCCTACCCTTATATGTGCCCATTGTTTCCTGGGGGATGGAGGCGAACAATTTTCTCCAGTAGGTTAATATTTTGCTAAGTGTTTAGTCAAAGTAAGGAAAATAACATTATCTTCTGGAGGCATAGCATCTTCAAAAAAGTAACAGAAGTCAATAATACAGGGCAGGATTTTTTAAATGTTTTCTGAGTGAGTTAATAAACCACAGCAATTTCTGAATTACTCTGGGAGTGAGGGATGGCATGGGAGAGAATTAATTCAAACTGGGAACAGAAGAAAGGGTTATCCTAACAGAATACAGAAGTTTTCCTAATATCACATAAAGGATTTATTCCCTTTAATTGCAGCCCAGACACCTGAGACATGCTAGAGGACACCAAGTCTGTTACCATGAGGGGTAAGACTCACCTCTGCAAGATGAATCTATAAAGTTTCTAAGATAAAACTCATCATTTTTTTTTCCTTTTCTGTTAGTCTTGTGTACAGCATGTGACCAAATCTTTGTATGTGGGGTTTTGGGTTCCTCCACTGAAGGAGTTTTCTGGGGTATCTGGAAATCACAGGATTCTCCTTACTAAATGCAAGGACCACTGTGAGAGTGAGTCATGTGGGCATGCAGACCTATGGGGAATGCTTGGCTGTAGCTGAGAGACTCTTAAGTGACACAGCCCTTGGTAAGTGTTTGTAATTGTTTCACTTGAAATTATTGAAAATTCCTGAAAATATTACACAAACACAAAACACAGCCCCACACCAGCCACTCTACCCCAGCTGAAACCAGAAGAAATGGTTAATGATAAAATAACATTTAACAGTTAGGACTTAGAAAAACCTTAGCTTCCAGCATTTTTTTATGCTTTTGTCTGAAACATTTAAGGCTCTATAGTATCACATATCTTTCTACTGCTGCAGGCATTTTTAGACTATGATCAAGCACAGCTTTACTTTAAAGGAGTTAAAACAACTCAGCCCTTGAAGCCTCACTTCATGAAGAGAGTTTTTTAAGTCTTACATTTTGTTGTCTTGATATTCCATTTTTTCTTTCCTCCCCCTGTTAAAAATTGCATATATGCATATCACAGCCACATACCTCATTTCATTTTCTACTAAGTAGTTAAAACGTGCTTGTAAAAACATCTACAGAGAGAACATTTAATGCTACTCTTTGGACACTCTGTACTGGAAGGAAAAGGAATTTAATCCCTATTGTGAAATTAGCAGATAAATATGTAATAGAGCTTCTCCATATCCTTAATGTACAGACATATTTTTCCCCCATTGAAATTTGTTCTTAAAAACTGAATATTTTTCTATTTGCAATTTCCCAAGTGAAGCAGTTTATTTCATATAATAAATATCAATAATCAATATTTGCTATTCCAGTGCTTGATCTTAAGGTAACATTTATTCCTTAGTGATAAGGCAATGATGGTCTTATCTCTTTAAAAGAAAAAAAAAAAAAGCCTCTGTTTTCTTCCAAGTCATATATCACACCTCACACCAGCAAGTTAACTCTATTGGAAGTAAATGAAGGGTTCCACTTGAGAAAATGTCATTAACCAATTAATCTCTACTTAAACCATATTTTGAAACCTACCTGTGTTATTTTATTCAAACCATAGTCTACCATAGCTAAGTATTTTGTACCAAACTAACACTCATACCAAATATTCTAAATATATTAGAGAGGAAGAGGAGCAGCAGGCACTGACCTGCTTTCTCTGGTGCCCAGTGACAGGACCTGAGGAAATGGCCAGGAGCTGTGTCAAGGGAGGTTTGGGTTGGACATTAGGAAAAGGTTCTTCATTCAGAGGGTGGCTGGGCACTGGAATAGGCTCCCCAGGGAAATGCTCAAGAAGCATTTGGACAATGCTCTCAGGCACATGGTGTGACTCCTGAGGTGTCCTGTGCAGGGCCAGGAGCTAGACTTTAAGGATCCTTGTAGGTCCCTTCCAACTCAGGGCATTCTGTGATTCCATAATTCTATTGTAAACAGTTTGAATATAGTAATACACACAACTTATTTTATAAAAATATTTTATTTATCTTCTTTTCCTAACACTTCTTGATCTATGACACACCCTAGGAAGACAATAATTACATTTTTGTAGCTGTAACCAATACTTCAGTGCCTCATTTAGCACCCCTTTAAAAAACTTTCCAGGGCTTTTCAGGTTTTGCTTAATCCAAATCTATCTGCATAGTTAACAGCAAGTTTGCTTTGGTTTAGGATGCATTTTATCCAACATCTGTGGGAAAATGCTTTGGGGGTAAAATTAGAGAAAACTGGGAATTTCTATTCACACTCTAATAGAAGTTATAACAGTATGGAAATTATAGGATAAAATGCAGTTGCTACTCCCTGGATGGCATAGGGTCAGCATGCCTGAGTTCCCACAAAATACCTGCTTAGAGAGACTAAGCAGAGCATGGAGACATTGGAGACATTGTGGCCAGTCTCTTGTCAAAATCCCTGCAGGAGAGGGAGCTCAGTGGTACCTTGCAGCTGATAAAATACATAGCATCTGTCAAGCAAGGGAAGGAAAAGATTTCTTGCTCTCGAACCAGCAGCTGTGATGAGATCACAAACACACACCTCAGATGTGACAGTGACCTTCCCCACCTCCAAGGTATGGCTGCCCCCACTGAACATGAGGTATGGTTGGAGTCACTCAAGCTCCACCTTCTCGGAGTCTCTGTGGTCAGGATGACTCTGAGATGTGTTAGAGACTCTCTTTTCCCAGCCCAGTGATCGAAGGAGTCAGGATTCTTCTGTCCTGGTTCTCAAGGTTGTTTATTCGATTTTATCTACAACATTCTTTCACCAACGTGCCGAGGTCTGTCCAGCAGGTCGGGTAGAGGCACATTGCCCACCTCAGAGGTGGTGTTATGTTTTTATACTAAAAACTATGTGTACATTATTTACAATATTTTTCCAATACCTATCACCTATGTTAGACAGTCTGTCTCTACTCAAAACCAATCCAAAAGTGCCAACAACACCCAGAAGATGGAGGCTAAGAAGAAGAAAGAAGAAGGACAAGGCACTCCCAAATCCCTCCGTCTTGGGACCCCGAGCCCCCATTCTAAAAACCCCAAAATTCTCCTTTTCACGCTGTGACAAACTAACTATCATTCTACTTAGACTTTTGTGGCTTGTAAATCCTCATATGAGGTTGGTAATTGTTTTTTCCAAGGGCTAAAATTGAAGGCACAGGGGTCTTGAGCTCTGTGCCAAGGTCTCTGAGCCCCCTGTCAGGGCCTTGAGTCCTCCAGGGCAGCCAGAGGAAATTCCTGGCTTCTGACCCCACCTAAATGCAAAAATAGTATAAAAGTCAGTTAAAATGGGGACAAGTTAGGGAAGCCTCCCTCTTAGCTCCTGGGACCAGTCAGTGGGCTGAACCTGTCTTCTCTCTCCCACAGGGAAACCTAAGAGCCATAGTCCACGTGTGCTGATTGATTATCTGGAGCCAGCTTTTGCTAGGAATTACAGCTTGTGCATTTACTGCTTTGAATGCATTTTTGCCTGATACTGTCACAGGCAATCTCTGAACCTTAACTTGTCACAATTTTATTTTATGAGTGTTATTCCATAAACTGGTAAGTGTGAGTCCTTCAAGGGCACTCACAGATGCTGGCAGCAGGGATATACTTGCCTGTGGAGGACTGAGTGGGGGGTATCATGCTCTTGGTGTGTGCCCTGCATCTTTCAGGGGTGCCAATAGACCAGTTAAAGGTGTAGACACCAAGGAAAAGGATTTTTGTCCTTGCATATGCCCCTGATCACGCTCTGATCCAGCAGGACTGTTTAGAGCAGGGTCTCCACAATGGGATACTGACAGGCTGAGTAGGTACAAAGGTTCTGGGTTTTTCACTGACAGACAAAAAGGTTTGAGAAAATCTTCCCCTCCTCAGCTGAAATCAGATTATTAAAAGTGCAAGGGCTGAACATCTGTGACATCTAAGTATCAGCTTCAATGGCTGCAATGGAAAACAACTTTATTATTACATTTAAGAGTTTTATTCCAATGGAAGGTTTTGGTTCCTAAGTAAAACTGGAGTGGAGACAAGGGATAGAGAGGGTGTCCTGACCAAGTGAGCACAGAGGAGAGGTATTAAGCATAGTACAGAAATCTCACTGCTGTACTCTTCACAAGGCATTCTTGCAATTAGACTAAAAGCTGACTAAGCAGTACTTCAAGTTTTCTACCACGTGTTTCTTTCACAGGCACAGGAAGTTAAAAATCAAATAGAGTACTCTCAGTTTTCCTTTAATATCTGAAGGGTTTTTAAAAATTCTAATGATGAGGCATTCAGATAGATGAGGAAATTCAGCACTGTAATTTTTTTTTCAATTATCCCCTTAGCAAAAGGGAAAATGTAATTCTCAATTAGATAATAATCCCCCAGGTATGTAAAATAGCTTCCTACAGAATCAGCTGGAAAATTTAAGTGACCTTCCCAAGGTGAATAAAAAGAGCAGCCTAATTTTTTGGTAGTCTTTCTTAAAACCACTCCTGCAAGACACTCTGTGTGATTAAGGTACTGGCAAATGACAATAATGATAATAGAAGTGGCAAATCTTTCAAGGATCCAGAGATGGTGATTTAGGCGTATATTTTAAGAGATTTCTGTCACTGTGAAGACTTTTTATATACATAACTTGAGATACAAATTTTCCCTGGTAACTGAATGAGAACTCTAATTCCATTCTGCTCAGAATTCCATTCCAAGGCACCTAAAAACTAGCAGTGCAGCCTCCACTATAGGTGATTTCTGCCTGTATGGGATGTAGGATGGATGTAGCCCTGATGTAGATAACCATACCTGTGCAGAACTGTGTCTGAACTCATAAGCACTGCTGAAAGGCTGTGAGTAAAGACATGTAAAATTTATGTGCATAAAAAAAACCCATTTCAAGGGAAACTGATGTTATCCAAAACCTTAGAAATTCCTGTCATAATTTCTCTTGAATACGAACAATCATTTTAATCACAGTTTCCTCTACAACCTTGTTAACACATGAAGGAATGCAAAATAGATGTAGTTGTGTCATGTAAGTATAATTCCAAAGCTAATGACTGAAAAGCAACACCAATGCCCAACTAGATATAATCTGTCAAGAAGAAATAAAAAACATGAAAAGCAATTATTATTCTACAGTTTGGTCTGTAGGCTTTCGTTTCTCTGACATTTCTTTAAGGATATGTTAAACCGAATTAAGGAGAAAGTAAGTAGGAAAACCTCAGTGCTGACTCTTGTTAGCACTCACACACAGAAAGACCAGGTATTGTAAAAGAAGAACTTTTAGATCTGAATATTGGTTGCAAACTTCAAAGCCAGTGGCTGAAAGTTGAAGTTCCTGTTATATACATTAATAAGAGTGGATGAAGGGAAACTAAGGAGGAAGCAGTTTATATATGTGAATATATGGGATGACTCTGCAGAGATGCAAAAATTCTGTGGAAACAGAGGCTCTGTTTTTGTACCACATCTCTGAGGGATGTCAGAAAATACTTTCTTCCCACTGAACAAAAGAAAACCTGTAACTTTTGGAAAGACAGCAATGACAAGAGTCAGCTGTGACTTAAATGAGGGCTACCCAGATAAGTACAGTCAAAGAAGAAATCTAATTTACTACTTCAAAAGTCAGGCACATACAGAATAATCCAGTCTTTCCTGCTCAGTTCCAAGGATGTAGAATATTTACCTGGACAGTGGCAGCTGATGAAAGCCATCATAGCACTAAAAATTATCACCTTTACTCTGAACATACCATATCAGGCTATGAAAATTACTAACAAAGGCTTATACAGCATCATAAATCCTATCACTGTTCAGAAATGCTTTTGATTTCTTTGCTGCTGTAATGACAAGTCTCTGGAGGTTGTTTCTTGACTTTTTTTTTTAATCTGTTCTGAAAATTGGCTTATACTGCTTATATGGTCAAATTATTTGAAATCTCCTAGATAATCTGATGGTGTACTTTGGAAACCAAGGAGCTCATGAAAATGTTTCAGTATTACATGTTTTTTATATGTTTCCTATAGATATGAAAGTCCTTGGTATCAGTTCTGCAGTTAAATGCATTAATAAATAAATTTTAGTATTTGAAGAGCATATTTCCATTAAAAATATAAAAATTTAAAAAATTGAAAAGATAGAATATCCCAGAGTTTTTAAAATTTAAACTGACCAAAAAGATTCTTCCTTCTTGCTTCAGTATCTTGGCTTCCTCTCTAGTATCTCCACGACTACAGTGAACATTTCTATATATAAAATACAGGAAAAATGTGCCATCAGAAATTAACATATTTTGTATTTATTTTCTTTCTTTTTGGAAAAAATGTTTCTATATTCTTCCTGAGGGTGGAAAGAAAATTAGTTGAAATCACAGTCACCTTTGCTCCCAGACCACGAAAAAAGTATTTTCTCCTTCCTCTTCATTTTTTGAGCATAATTTCTATTGTACCTCTTAATTATTTTCATTCTAGCTTCAGGTGTCTATTTAAGGAGGATCATTTGAGGAATAGCTGCCCTTTGTGCACATAAGGGATGTGTTACACTGAAGTGAACTTACTTATCTTAGAATTTAAATCTCACTAGCTTTGCCTAAAACATATTGTTAACAAACATTTTCTGCCTAAATGCGTTTCCTACAACAACAACAGCAAAAAAAGGGTTTATATTTATAAAGTCTTTAAGAGGTGTAAATATCACTGTTTCAGAAAATCTATAAAATCATCAGTGTGATTAAAATCTGCCATTTTATGAGAAGTGTTTTAACAGATTTTATTTTTGTTTGTTTGTCAGTATCTATATATTGTGCTGTTATCATCAGGAACATGTTCAGACTCAAATCTCTGTTACCTACATGCCAGTTGAACGACAAAGTGGTGTCACAACCTGCAGTCAGAACTGTTTACTGTGCTTGGTTAGAGCAACATTGTACAAGTGAAAAGAAGTGAGGAAACGTGTCAAAACACCTCAGGAGTTTTTCTGTTCCATGTCCTACAATCCTGCTAAAAAACTGACACCACTATGATACTTGTGCTTGCTCACTGCTTGTCTGTAATGATACGCTGTTCAAGAGATAAAGTTCTTTTATACCTTTGGCACTGCACAAACTTGGAATCCCCAGAATTAGAAATTTTGTATTTCCCTCATCTGGTAGATGATTTTGGAAAATATGTTCTGATTCCTCAGGGTAAGGCATTTAATTGTCGCTGCAAAGACTATTTCTGTGTTTCTAAGGCTGTATATTGTAAGAGTTGTGTTGAACTTGAATTATTCATGTTCAGCACAGTTTAGGAGCATTTCAGTTTCAAGGGCTTTAGAGACAGGTAAAACATTATGTTGTTTTTTATTTTAAAACCTTGGATACTTTTGTTTTGGTTTGGTTTTTTCCATCTTAGTCAAAATGAGTGAAAAAGGACAGAAAGTCTGAAACTATAGGCAATTTACAGCACTTTGAAGCCATCAAGCATACATGTCATACTTACTTTTCAAGCAGCAGCTGTCTGTCAAATTGACTGTGCAACCTGTGCTGGAGTTAGCTCTTCCTCCTTCCTGCAGAACTCCAAAAAAAATGATTTATGACTTGTTGGGAAAAAAACTTCTTTCAACCTACTCTCCACACACCTACATAATACCTATAAGATAGTTTTGAGCAGGCTACCTGAGGTCTTAGATCAATGATGGCTTTGAGCAGCTGCTCCTCCATGAGTAAAATGATTAACCCAACAGGGAAACACAACAAGGGCCAAGACTCCAGAATTTTATAAGCACTATTGACACTGAAGCTTTTAAGTCCACAGGCATTCTGTTACTGAATTTGCTGGAGTCAGCCTGTCGTTGGCAATGACAAATCTTATTTCAACCCAACAAAGTGATCCATCTTGTGTACTGCTTTCTTTTCTTTTACAATATCTTGTGCAAATCAAGGCATAGAGGAATTTTATTCTTATTATGGCAGTAGGCAGGGTTCTGTCTGCCCACTATTCATCAATAAAAAATGAAGTTGCTTCTTCCTTTTTTATTTTCCTCCTAATTAGATCAATATTTGGATGGTAGTGGCCTCCTGAAATCAGCTTGTTCTGAGGTGTGCTCAAAAAGGTAGAATAAAGTGTCTTTTAAAAACTCAGTCTTAAGGGACAAGGATGGGATTTGTGAATGCATGATCTGATGGTATTAATGATCTTTTTATGAAATATATTAAAATGTGTTTTTTTCCCCAGCAATTTTTTTCATACGATATCTTCTGTATCTCGCTTTGCAGTGTACAGGAACAATGGCATTTTCCACACACCTTTTTTCCAGAAATACCTATGTCCAGCTGCTAGAAGTGCTGGCATCTGTGATAACTTGTTTTTATATCCATGTTCCTGGATTTTCTGGTGACCAGCTTCTGGCATAGATATCCTTATATATCTTTCAGGTGTAACTAGTTACAAAATGCGTCCTCTCTTTGCGGTGCCAGATATTAATTTGAATACCAATTCTCCATCTTGTTTTTCCCCATGTCAGAATTACGCCTCAAATACAGCATGATTCAATCAACATTATCTTTTTACACTTGGTTTCATGAGCACACAAATACATGTGGAGTCTTGAGATGAAGGAACACTTGGGAAATTAAAGTTCTGATTTTTGGGGGGTTATAGGGGATTCTGCATTTGTTCTGTAAAACATTTATATGGTATATATTTAGTTATAATTATGTACCATATAAATCATGGGCTTCTGGATATTTGATATCTTTCATGTAGCAAGCACTCCAGAGAAAATGCTCTTTCAGCGTTTTGTAGCTATTTTATTTATGACCTTCATATTTTGAAATCACAGTGAGGATTTGGTTGAATTAGTTAAAAATTCTTTTTCATTATTTCTTTGGTCATCAGGTGGATGCTGTTTTGAGAACAAATAACTGTAATTAAAAAAAACCCCTGCAATAACAAATTTTGAAATATATAAAGAACAAAGTCCAAGCCATGATCACCCCCTTAAGACAGAAAAAATGCATGATGGAAAAAACTAAGCTTGCTGAACCACCAATGAATTTAAAGGGCTCTGCAGAAGGAGCTTTAGTTTTCTTCAACAGTACTAAAATTTTATCCTTTAACTCAATTTAACAAGATTTTTTTTTTCACATAAGTCTTTCTTCAATAAACATATCAATGTGCAAGATTGAGACTCCAAATTTATACAGCAGACTGGTGTGTTTTCAATGGCAGGGAAGAATCACTACATAATATTCCAGAGGCACATCTAGTAAGATCTAAAGTACTACAAGCCATTATAATTTAAAGTTCTTTACAAAGAAAATCGCTCCTCTGTGGGAAAGGATGGCAGTGAGATAAGGGTGCCAGCTGAGGTCAGCAAGACTATTCAGAAGACTGAAGTATCTTCAATGTCTTTATAAATTGAGTTCATAGCATTTTTTAATTTAAATCAACTATAGCAAAGAAATTTCCCTTAGGTACAACTACACAGTGATCTCACTTATGCAATCTGTTACATTGTGAGATTCTCTTGGTTGCCAAGCAGCCAAGAATGAATGTAAAACTAAAAGCTCCAGACAAAAAAAAACCCATCATAGCCCACCAAGAAAACTCTCCCCCAAAATAGCCTAACTCTTTTTCTTTTAATTTGAAATAAGATGGAAAAGCTACACTAAGCACCAAAGGAAACATATTACCATCCATCTTCAGTCAGCTTCACCTCCTACTTCACTTAGTACAAAGCAGATTGAAATTTTATTTAGTTATATGAAACATTATTTAGGTGTTTGTTAGAGGCTTATTTTTTCTCCCTTTCAGTGAAATAAATATATGTGTTTATAAGAAAATAAAAAATGATGCCTTTTACCTCAAATGTGTTGACAACCCAACATTAGTTCTTCTCATGTTTTTTTCCTACATTCGATTTTTTATTCAAAATGCAGTATCTTGAAATATACTTGGCTGTTCCTATTTTCTTTCTACTCTCTCAAGATGTCTTTGTTTTTGCTGTTACAGAAAAACATCTTCTGAATCAAAAATAACTCATGCTGTCATTTCGAGACCCAAAAAAATAAAAGTAAAATTATTTTTATTCTTGTCTTCAGTGTCTTACTCGAGTAGTTAGTTGATGCACTTCTTCTTTATTAAAATACAAGTTGAAATGAAAAAATACAAAAGTTCAAGTCTATCTGCACAGCTTCCTATTACAATAATAGATTGCTTGAGAGTACCAACTACTGCTAGTGCTCTAGCTGAATCTGCCTTATTTGGAGCAGGAAAAAAAAGACATAAATGATATAATTATATGATTTGGAAAACTGGTGTTAAGCCTGCAGGAACACAGAAAAAGGAATCAAGCATCTGAGAGGAAAGGTATGATATGACTGCTGCGATATAATAACAAGTAATAGTTTAATTTTAAGTGGTAAGACGTCACATAGCAGGGGTTTATTTTTTGTGTTCATTTGCTATGAATTTATTCTGTACAAATATCACAGAAATTCAGATTTCCAAAAATAGTGTGGTCCCATTCGGTGCTGTTTTCAACTAACCTTTCCACACCAGAGGTTGCTCCCTTCTCACTTGTGAGAGTGCAAACATGAATATGTGCAGTATCAGCCCAGAGACAGTCAAATCTGAATGTGTCATCTCTAATGGTGAATTGGGTCATTTTAACAGAAGTGAAATAAGATTGTCTACACTTGAAGGCTGAGAGGAGGGAAAGCAACTTCCAGTCAGAAGATTTTGAAGAGCAGCTAAGAGGAGCAATCTCCTCAACTGGCTCAGCTACACCTGGAAGGAAAAGAAGAAAACATGACTGAAGTTGTAATAAAAGAATAAATCTGATGAACTGAGATTTTTATGAGTAAGGAGGTAGATTATTTACTGAAAAAGAGACAAACTACTTCATTTGTACATAATATTAAAGCACACACATGCACATATATATATATATATATATATATGTATGTATATGTTTTATTAATACTGAGACTTAATACTGAGACTTTTCTCAATAATGAATAGTTTTGAAGCAATTTTTTCCTCTGGAAATTACTTCCCAGATGCTATGGTCAAGGTTCATTTTTTCTGCTGCTTTCTCTGTTTCTTTTGACAGTGCCTCTAGTTAAAAAACACTTTTGAAGTTACACTTTTTGATGAGAAGCTGTTCTTCCTTATTAACATAGAACCATTTACTTTCAAATTTCTTTTCCACCATCACAAGCTACTAAAGCCTCTACTGTACTTCATGCCAAAACAAAATAAATTTGCAGAGTCAGACATTTAAATTATGTTTTTGTGCAATTAGAGATTTGCTGAGCATTTCAAAACAAAACCAAATCAGAGCCATCTGTATCCTGTGCCAAGACATTCAAAAACAATCTGCTTTCATAAAAAACAGGTTGGAGAGCACTATTTCCATGAAGAAAAAGCAATTACTTTCCAGAAGCCAGTGAGATTTGGATTTCTATGTTGCTGCTGAATTTTTTAGTAGTTAATGTGTCAAATTGCTTGGCTTCAGTCACCTTGCCTTTACTGACACAACACAACAAAACACAACACATACCGCTCAACAAAGTCTGCCAGAAAATCTGAGCATGTATTTTGTGGAAAACTGAGGTTGAAGTGGAAAACATTCTTTAAGTATCTGTAAGGAAAAACTAATAAATTTGGTTCAGGTATTTGGCAGTGTAAAGTGAACAAGTGGGTATTCTTAAACTTGGTTTACTTAGTTGGGTTTTTCCCTAAAAAATCCTGTAGTTTTTATTCCACAGATCCAGATAAATGTAGAGTCAATAAAAAACTTCTCTGCAGGCACTAGAATTGTCACCTTCTAAACAGTACAGATGCATATTGCCAAAAGCTGGAAACATCTTTAACTGCCTGTTCTTTCTCTTTTAATTTCACCCAACAGAAGGAAGATTAAAAAGATACAGACATTGGCAATAAGTAGCATACTAATTCTAGAGGCTTAAATTTAAAGCATAGCATAATCCCAGGCCATTAAGGATCTCTGCAACAGGAAGCCAGGACAAGCATTACCCTCAGAAGCCAAAGCTGTTTAGAAAACAGAGGATGTTATAGTCTGTGATCTGGGACTGTGGTGAGAAACTCTTTGTTTTCTTGGAAAGATAGCTCCCATGTTAAATATGAGGACATTTCTTACATATAATTTTGATTAACTTATTTAGAAAACGTGTGCATACAGAGTATGTTTAATAGTTCCTAGATTGTTTGTAGACTGGTATGGCAAATAAGTATTTGAGTTTCACACACACAAACTGGTTTGACTTTTATTTTCATTTTTTTTCATTTCATGTAGGCTATTCTTAAATTTCACTCTTAACTTTCTTCTGGTTTTGATTTTGTTGCTCACACTAGCCAATCTTTTTGTTTGTTAGTTTGTTGCGCTACATACAGCAGACACTTCATCACATAATCACAAAATCACGTAACAGTCTGACCTGGAAGGGACCCAGAAGGATTAAATCCAAATCTTAAGTGAATAGCTCATAGAGGCCAAACCCATGACCTTGGTGTTATCAATGCCAAGACCATGCTCTAAACACCATGCTCAGAATTTCGGGTATGAAATAGCGAGATCAGAATGCCAGTCATGAGAGCAAAGTCATGTTTTGTGACATACTTTGTGCCATAAACATGTGGTTTAACTCCAGCTGGCAACTGAGCTCTGGACAGCCTCTCAGGATGGGGAGAGAATGGAAAGAGTAAAAGTAGTAAAACTCATGTTGTGATAAAGACAGCTTAATAGGGAAACCAAAAGCCACACATAACAAACAAAGCAAAACAAGAACTAATTCACTGCTTCCCATGGGCAGGCAGGTGCTCAGGACAGCTGGACTCCATCACACATAGACCTGGGAGGACAGATGTCATCACTCCAAATGTCCCCCCACTTTTTCACTTAACTTTATTTAAATGCTTAACCTGATGCCAAACATTATGGAATATCCCTTTGGTCAGTTGGGCTCAGCTTTCCCAGCTGACATCCCCTCCCAAATCCTTGTGCACTCCCAGGGCTGGTGGGGTGGTGTGAGAGGCAAAAAATGCGTTGGCTCTGTGCAAACACTGCTCAGTGATTACAAAAACATCCCTGTGCTATCAACACTGTTTCTATCACAAATCCAAATTATAGCCCCATGCCAGCTACCATGAAGAAAATTAACTCTGTCCTGTGCAGAAATAGCACAACACTGGAAGCTTCACAAAGCTGCATGTCTTTTCCCAAGCTGTAAGAAAATAAGCAACAGAACAACAAATGTTATCTCATTCCCAAGGAAATATTCTCTTACTGTTTAAGCTTTCTTATGGTTCTGTAACTGAAAATTAAATCTCAATATGACTTTATTCCACGTTCTACCCATCAATGGAAAAGCTTTTTCCTCTTAGTTTGGCATCTCTTTTAAAGAAAATAGCACCATGAACAATCCATAAGATACTTCTCTCCTTTCCTATGAATCAAAAGACACAAACAGGTTAACAATTACTTGTTATGTGTGTCAGCATATAATTTTCCATAAAACAGTGCACTTATATTAATTTGGTATTTAAAAGGTCCCATTGCTGCACCACAGCCCATCTCAAGAAACCTTGAGATGTCTTAATTAAGTAATTTTGTATAGAAATACCAGGGTTGGAATTAGAAAAATATTCAAAGAGGGAAAGACATAACTAATAGTATTTCACATTAAATAGATAGTTATCATCACATGGGAATATCTGCTAGATAAATTCTTTCACATAAATATGACTAAAGAATAGAAAAAATACTATTAATTCAACATTTTTCCATTTTTTTTATCAGAATTGTATGATTTCAGAGAAAACAATACAAAAGAAACAGTCAAGTACAAAAATATATTCCTCCTACAAACCCTTATTTTGTTGTATAACTTATTAATACTTCTATGTTTCTTTTTCAGACCAATACAGAGGAAGGTACAGCCATATGTCCACATAATTATCAATAAGTTATACATGTGAACATGTGTTGTAAAATTCTAGGCAGCTCAAGAGATTAGGAAACTTAAGGTGATCAGAGATCTTTAATTTCATTTCTATCACAAAACAGGAATTTTTTTCTTATGCTGAAATAGTTCTGTTATCAATAGTGTTTGTGGGATATAATATCAAGCAGTATCTATAAGTGGGTATAGCAAGATCCAATTAAAAAGAAAAAAAAGATTAAAGAAATAAAGAAATACCCAACCAATTTTACAAAGTTATATTTGATGCTGAACACTATTGAATAATAATAATGTTAAGCAACAGCTTGGAGCTACAATTGTTCCAAATTTTGCTTTGCAAAGAGATGCAGAGGCATAAGAAAAAAACACAGAGATCCTTAAAAACAAAAAGTCTTATTTACCACTCTGTTTCTATCTCACAGGGAGGTGATTTTTTTGAAGTGCTAAACTCCAGCAAATTTCATCTATGTAAGAGTGCTGACTTAAGAAAATATCCATGAAATGAAGAGAAAACATAAAGGGCATAGGAAACTTTTTAGTTACAGTTAAAGCTGAAGAATAAAAATTGTAAGCTATGAATGGTACAAAACTGATTTTCTATAAGCTTGAATATGAGCTTTGTTCTCTTGAATATTGACAAAATGGGGAAAAAAGCAACAGAAAATGTGTTGTACTGCTGTTATCACCAGCTGCACAGTTTACTGTTTCTCATGGAAGTCAGGACTTCATTGAAGTGACAATGATTGTATCTTGCTATCCTGGAGTATCAAGACTGTTTTATAGCAAGGGATCAGTCCTCAGCTCAATTTGTGTGAGCATCAGGAGAATATAAATAACTTGACAAGCACAGCTCATCCTGAAATTGTGATTCAAAAGCAGGCAGAGATTATCTTGAGTTCCTTCAAGTGACTGAGATTCACAATTTTGTATCTATGTATATGCAGGTTTCCAACTTCACCAAATCCTCTCCTGTAGAGAACAGTTTCATGAAGTTTGTTTTAAAACTCTGCTACAACCCCAGGGCCTACCTCAGTCCTTAGGATGCAGAAATCTTTGGCCTTTGGTATTAAAACAGAATGAAATGAGGATGATATGGTGATTGCCTTTTACTAGTTTTGCTTGAGGTTAAAAACTATTTCATCTGCGTCTTTGACTCCTTGCTTGAATTTTAAATTGTTGGCAATGAATAAAAAAACTGAAATAATCCAAAACAGAGTTGCCTATTTTGCTTGAAATAGTTAAGTTTGTTTCATTTTCATTTACCCTGTGTTTAACTCTTTGATAAGCACTCCAATCCAATTAACTTGTTTCAAAGACAATGTTAATTTTTCGAAAGTTTATTGAATAAAATTTTAAATAAAATATATAGAATTTTTATTGCTGACATTAGAACTTACCATGAATACACAAATACTTTCAGCCTATTCCAAATTACATTATTAAACAAATACATTGTGAATTCAAAAAGCCACATTTTCATTCCTAGTGAGATTATGCTTGGAATTTTTTGATCCTCCAAGTCTAGACACTTTGGAACAACAGAATCCAGAAAAGATAATCTCCATAGTAGCTGTTAGGGAAGGACACACCCAACTCTCCAGACAGCAGCTTTGATTACAGTGTGGTGCTTTGATTCTCCTGGCCTCTGCAGTGCTGCATTTCCCTTAGTCTCAGGCACTTGAAATCAATACTCACTCTTAGACTTTGGGCAAGAAATGTACTGTGAAACTTGAATATTTATTAATATATTTAGTAAGTTGCTGTGTCTTTCAGTACTAAATGCTTTGTTATTATCCAGGTGCTTTGCAACACCACTTAAGCAGAGGAAAGAAATATGCAACTAAAAAACAAAAATATTTTTAATGGCAATAAGAAACAGTGATAGAAGGTACAAGTGAAATGAAGCACACAATCAATTTACACCAAGGTGAAATATAAATTTCTCCTTGTTATCTGGCTGAATTGCTGCCCACTTTGACCAAAAAGGTTGAATGTTGGGGTTTCAGTTTTTGGTCTCTTCCTTAAACCTCCAGATATCCACCAATGCAGGTTTATGTAGATGCTTCTGTGAGAGGAAGCATTCTACACAGATTGTCCCAAGATCCCATTTGGAATGGGATTTCCCCATTTCCCTATACTTAAAAGGAATATCTAATATCTAATAACTTCAAAGTTATATCTAATAAGCACAATTTTTACAGTCAGGCATATTCATTTGTCATTTCCTAAAGACTTTTAAAACAATGATATAAATAAAACTTGACTATTTTATTTTTCAGAACGACTGCTGGTGTAAATCCTCTTTTCACCATTTTCTTACTTATTTTCTTGTACCTCTTTTTGAAGCCAAAGAACCTTATAGGTATATGCAAATAAATTCCAGTTCCTTGTCTTTTGTAAGAATATCAGAAATCCATTGTGTTGGGGTTTACAAAGCATCATGTTTCCAGAGAAATAATATTTTCTGTATGTTAGTCTTTGTGTAAAAATCATTATGGATTATTCTGTTAAGGCATAGCTTCAAAAAGACTTAAGGATTGTAGATTGTATATTGAATTTTATAATTAGACCAAACTGGTAAGTTAAAATATATTGATATGTTAAGATGGTGATAGATGTCATGCTACCTATTAAATCAATGTTATATTAGTAGTATTTGTGAGGTATTAGGAATCTACATGTGAGGTAAAAAGATGGAGATTCTTTCTTTAAAAGGAGTTGCATGGAAAAGATGAGGGATGATGGATAAAAGCTTTTCATGGGAAAAAATATGATTGGACACAAGTGGAAAATTGACAATGAGAACAATGAGCCGTTGGAATAATCTCCACTGGGATGTAAGTGGAGGATTCTCTAACACTGGATACTTTTCAGATTCACCTGGACATGGTGCTGGGCCATCTTCTCTGGGATGTACTCTTGCCAAAAAAGTTGGATGATCTTTGGGGCTCTATCCAACATGGTATTTTCTAAGTATAAATCATTTACCCAAACCACTAATTTGAAAGAAATTTGTTCTCTTACACCCTACAATTTTTATTTCTTTTATTTACCTTTCTTGAATAATCACTTGATGCTGCTCTGTATAGAAAAGCAAAGATCTAAATTCTAGAACTTTTGGTATCAAGTTACTCGATTCCTGATACACAGGGGGTTTTGTCTCTTTTTTTATTTCTGAAAGAGCAGAAAGGCAGAAAAACATTTTCTTTCATCAATTTCTGCTTTTGAGGCCATTATCTCCAGATTTTTGAAGGCACTAGCCATGGGAAATTGCTCAGAAATGAGAGCAGGGACAATTTCTGCCATGAGAAATGGGATAACCACATTTCAGTCAACCAAAATTTTAGACATAAGGACAAAAAAAAATATCCTAAGGGAAAAAAAAAGAAAAAGAAAACAGGCACCACCATGAGATAACCTGCCAAGTAGCACCAAATCAGATAAAACACTGGTTACTGCCAGAGTGAGATAATTCTGGTTGTGATCGAACCACGAATTATGAAGAAGGCAAGTCAGAATTGGAAAAGTAGCTTGATTTAAACAGAAAGAAAAATCGTCTTGAAAAGGACTCTTCAATTAATATAATATAGGACAGCTTTGCTAATATAGGAGAGCTTTGCTTGGGGTATTTTTTGTAGTTTGAGTTTTTTTGCTTTCGGGAAGTTTTTGGGTTGAGTTTTTTTTGGTGGGGGAGAGAGGGGTTTGGATTTTGTTTATTTGTTTGTTTCCCTATAAAATATCCTGAATGGCACACCTGGAAAGATTTTGAAGGCAAGGGAAGCTGAAGAGGGACTCTTCACCAGGAACTGTAGACACAGGACAAGTGGTATTGGTTACAAATTTAAAGAGGGGTAATTTAGGTTAGATATTAGAATTTTTAAAAGCCTTTAAATTATACAAGAAAATGAAAGAGTAAAAAACGATAGCAACTTTTTAAATATAAAACTGAAAATATAAAATATAAAACTGAAAAAAATCTATTATATGGCTTCATAATGAAAAAACCTTGTCTGACTGAAAAAAAAAATCTTTTCACATTTCATTAGCATATTATATTCTTATTCATCTACAACTTTGAATTAATAAAAAAAGATTTTATGGAAACACTTGAATAAAATTTCATTATCCAATACCAAAACTGAACTTTCACTATAATTTGAGACTCAGAATTTGATTTTTTTCATTGATTTGATTAGAATTTCTATTAAGAAAATGCAATGTTTTCATAAATCGTTAAATCTGTGGAATCATTAAGAAACCTCTTAAAAATACTATTTTACCAGACATTTCTTTAGTCTGCAATCTGAGAAAAAGAACTTTCTTAATAGGACTTCAGTTTTATTAAAAAGGAAGAATGGAAACATATTCAGCCACTGTTGTGAAAATCTCCTATCTCCACTGAGAAATAGCCAGGGCACTATGCTACTCTTTTTCTCTCAAAGTTTTGATTTTTTTTTCATAAATGCCATTGAAAAACTTGTAATTGAGAAAGGAAATATAACTTATGACTAATAATGAATAGGTACATCAGAGATGTAGATTTAGGATAAAGTCATTTATTACAATTGCAAAGATCATGGTGTAAAGTTTAAACCTTAATTCAGTATTCATTGATGAATGATTTTTTTACACAACTCAGTGATTCTGAAAGTATGGTTGAGTTATTTATTTATTCTAATTCTCAAATTCAGTTCACAGGCAACAGTGTCTATATGGAAATCTATAATAACATTTTTACCCTGAAACTTATCTGAAGGTAGTGATTCGATAGGACAAAAATGTTAGTTATTGGGTCTTACTGTGTTTTTATGTTTTCTGTATCCTCTGAAATTAGCCTCACATTACAATGTTCTTTAGAAATGCACGAGTCTGCCCCTTGGTATCCAAGAGGATCACACCAGTGAATGGATAACTGTAAAACAATCTGCTCTGATTATGATACCTTTTGATTAGATTTGTGATATTATTTGTGGCCTGGAAACTTCATTCTGGCATTTAGAGTCACCTACTCAAAAGAGAGATCAGAGATTATAAAAATATCGTATGTACAAATATGAGGGGAACATCCCTCTGAGCAACCTGGTCTAGTGAAAGCTGTCCCTGTCCATGGAAAAAGATGATATTTAATGTCTCTTCTAACCCAAAATATTCAAGGATTATATGATCTAATCCACTTAGACACACTTTTATTCTGGAAGAATGCAGTTTCTCCAGAAGTAAATGATAGCTGAAGCTACATAACATTTAATTAAATATCCAACTCAATGCTTCCCTTGAAGGAGGGAGCATAATTCTTGGGGATTTTTAATTTGCTAGGGAAATGCAACTGTTTGCAAAATAATCAAAAGCATACTGACCTGACCCAGTTCACTAAAATAACTTTCTTGATGACTAGCAAGAAAAAAGCATGAAACAGACCTGATCCAAAAGAAAGGCTCACTGAGATACTGTTAAATTCTACTTCAAACCTTATGTAGGAAGGGTGATTTTTCACTGAATTAAAAATATTGAGAACATAATTGACATAGGGAAATAATAGTCACACAAGAAATAATACAAGTCACACAAGACCATGTTATTCAGCTACTCTCAGAAGACCCATTCATCCACTTTTATGAGGTTATTGCTATTCCATAGTGAAAAATCTCAGCAAGACTACAAAGAATAGATGCAACATAAATGCAACATAACATAATGGTGGCATCCCTTGTCTTTATTTGCAAAGTGAAGCCATGCATAGTGTGACTATATATGACATATACTATTTGGCATTTTGAACAGAAAATATGAGAATGAAGGTGACAGGAGGAACTGAATGAAAAATCCACTAATCAGAGAACTGCAAAAGAGAAAATGTTAAGCTTTATTCAGTCCCCTCGAAAAGATATATGAATATATATCTATGTATAAATATATTTTTTAATTATGTGAGCTAGAAAAATTCTTGCATGACTTATGTTTCATGTATTTGCTGAAAAATGGGTCATTTAACAGCTTTTTCCTTATTGTCTAATCCCTCAAGCTAGAGGGACCCTGCTTGATGCAGTTGTGTAAACATTCAATCACAGCCAATATCTGGATCCTTTTTCTTTCTTGAGCTGATGGGAGATATTTCTATGTCATTTAACCTGCTTAAAGAATATTGTGTTTGTCATGATTACAAACTATTTTTTCTGCTACACTGTACTTTCAATATTGTTAAATTGATAGCAGTGCAGTCAGAGGAATATCCATTTAGGAGTACTGGTGACTGCAGATAAGATATTATCTATTGCAGCCTACCTTGAAACACCATGATAATGCCATGGCTTTAGATAATATTCTAAATGAGTATTTCTTAGATGTCTAATAAATTAGGTGGGGGGATAAACAGGAAATGAGATAATGAGATAAAACCATAGATCTACCTTTATAAACCAGTTAACTGAAAACAAGACGTAGAGAACATAATTGATTTTATTGCAAAGGCAAAAAGAAGCAGCTTGTTAATGAAATCTGTCGAAGGCACAAAGTCAGGTGCATCAACACAAAAGAGGATTAGAATGTCATGCTGGAAGAACTTGAAGATTTCAAGGAAGGGAACAAAAACTTGATAACACTTAGCAGTACAAAGTACCGTATTACAGAGTTGAATAAGATAACTGAATTCATGCTAAAAAAAACCTCAATGGAAATTATGGGAAGAGGAGCAGGGCTTGCATACTGAACACAATATGGTGTGATCTTCAGGTGTTTGTGAATGCAGCACTAACATTTTTCTATCAGCAAGGCATTTCTTGCTCATAGTTAAGCAAGACCTCTACAAAATGATGGCATAAATGTATTACTGGTCATCCACACTCAGGACAAATCGCCCCAGACCTGAACTTTAGCAGCTGCAAAATTTTATGATGAGAAGAAAGGGCGTTCCACCTACCTGGGTAGGCAGCAAAAGAATTTGACTTCTTGAGCAAAGCAATACAGTGCCAGAGAAGGAGTGCAAATACAATTGTGGAAGCAAGGAGAAAATCAGCACTAGAAAAGGAAAAGCTTATTAAACCAAAGAGCAAAAAGAAGGGCTATAAACTGCCTTGAATTCATTCAAAATTGGAAAGAAGCTTCCAACTAACAAAAAAGAAGGCTCTGGTAGATTCTTTAAAAGTAGAAATGGGGCAAATATTTAGAAAACTGTCCCCTAAATAATAATAAGTAAAATTTGAAAAATATATGAAAAAACATTCTCTAATTTTATTGATTTCACAAAAAAAGTACAGGAAAGATAATCTCCAGCTTCCTCTCAGAATAAAAATACAGCATGTATTTTTTACAAAATTTGCATTTTTATCCTCTTTACAATTTCACGTTTTTCTGTTGTAATAGTGTTAATTGACGTGTCTAAGAGGGAGAAAAAATAGACTAAAGTAAATGCTTAAAATTATGCAGCCCAAAATTATTTATAGAAAATACCTTTTTTATCGAGAGCCCATCAACTGAATATCTGCTTAAGAATAGCAGCAGCAGTAAAGAGAGTTCTTGAGGATGCTGCTTCAAACTTTTGTATTTATGAGACTCCTTTTGCCATATCAGTTGATACCAGCTGAAACTATTCTTTCAGCTCCAAGAATACTGTGATGTTTCTCAGATGAGTTACCAAAAGAGACAAATACATTACTTTTATAGATTTTATTGCTTTTTAGGAACTTACTCTTTCCAGTGTGGGTTTGCCATATAATGATGTAGCAGAGCTATAGTCTTTCTCTAAAGGTATTCATGCCACCATTATTCCCCAACAAAACCCTGAAGAATTACACAGTAGACAAATAATAAAAGAATTTTCATGTTTGCTCTTCCATCTATTATATATATATATACATATATAAAAAAGATGCTTTAAGAAGAGTAAGAAAACATCTTAAAAAAAAGTATTATGACTTGGCATATTTACTTGCCTCAGGTTGTAAATTGGTCTCCAATGACCACAAACTTATCCTGTCTATACAAAAAGGATTTTAGTATGTATATTTCAGCCAACTTTTGCAAAAGCAAACAAAATTTATGGTTATAAAGCTTCACTTGAATGTTTATTTTTATATTACAAGTTCTTCCAGACAATTTTTTTTCTGACATATCTGCAAATATAAAAGGATTTTGGTGTTTTCTGAACTTTTAAACTGCTGTTTCCCAGGAGTTTAACAATACTGAATAAATGGCAATATCATAAAGGTAGAAGGTAATTTCCCCTAAGAATCAGCTAATTTATAGCTGTCTACACACAGATGACCCTTGGAACACGGCAGTTGCTTCATTAAATAAATCTTTTACACCTGCTCCTTCCACCTCATGAGAAAAAAATAAGTAGAAGATGCAATTCACTCACAGTACATTCACTCCTGAAGGTATTGGAGGAAAAAAAGGCTATCTTAGTACTTTCTGCCATAAAGTGTAACTAATTCTGTAAATGTGAGTGAAACACAATTGAAAGTAGCATGGCAGATAGATTGACATTACCAATGGGTCACTGACATGGAGAGGAAAATCTGAATTGTTCCCTGGAGTAATGCTACTGGAATTGATTTACACCAGGGATGCATTTGGCATGAAGACTTTGAAAGCACATTTTTGAAAAGAAAGTTCTATTTGCACTGTGGGGTTTCCATTCTCATTTTATACATTCCTATAAGTCACTTCAAGTAGCACAGAGAATCCATTTCGGAAAATAAAGATGTACAAATGCATTTTCTGTTTCTTCCTCACCAAGCCTAAGAAAAAGCTACATTTCATGTAAAACAATAGAGTGATGTGAAGGAAGCTTGGGGTTAGAGAAAGAGGCACCTTCTAACCCATTTCCCTGATTAAACAAGATGAATCAGAGAGTAAAAATTATTTGAAATAGCAATAGGTTTTCCTTTTTAAATTATTCATAATAAAAGTGTGAAATTTGTTATGTAAGATACTGAGGCTTTGTAAGATTCAAAATATAAAACCATACATAAATCCTTAAAAGCATATTAGACATTAATTTTCTTTAAAGCAAGAAAAAACTTCCTGTATTTTTTGGAAATAAAAAGATCAATAGGCTTTTAGAAGAAGCTGACTTTAAGCACTTCATAAATTTCTATTCTTCACGTCATGGATTTCTAAAATCACATTTGTCAATATCATCTATCAACTCTGTATTTTTACAGCATTTTTTACCACATTATCTTTTTTCCTATAAGTCACACTGCTCTTTTTACAGAAGTATGACAATTTGTCACTGTTTAGTTTTGTTTGGGTTTTTTTTAAGAGACTCGTGTATTTTTCCTGAACAGAATTCTGCGAGTTTTTAAATCTGGTTGGATCTTGGGTTGTTTGTTTTTGGTTTTTTTTTCAATTTTTAGGTGTCAGCAGGTCTCAGTAGGAAATTAGGAGAGAAAAAAACCCAATTTTTTTCCCAATTAAAAAAAAAAAAAAGCCCATTAGTGCAGCTATATAAAACTGATTTTTTTTACAGGTTGTTTAGCTGCCTGATCTTTTTTTGTATGCGTTGTTGTGGATTCTTTATCAAAACATTAAATAATTACAACTCAGAATTAGTATGGTCATGATCCCTGGTAGAAAAGTCATGGAAGCCTAGAAGGAACTTCAATTTAGATGCAGGAGAGAAAAAAAATATCTAATTTTTTGTATTCAAAGGATAAGAATCCTCAGGAAATACATGAGTCAAATACATTTCAAAGTATTTAAAGACATTACTGAATCTATCTCAACAAGATACAACATTTTATTTTGTTGCTGCAGATCAAGTATCAGATAGATACTAAGTCTAAAGCAACAGTTTTGAGAGGATTTATTATTCTACTTTACTTCATGGCACATGGCAAAAACCCTCTCAAAAAGTAATCAAACTTGTTTCCCTAATCACAGCAGAATTTTACATTCATTGATTATTCTCTGTTAATAATAATAAACTGATCCAAAAGCGTAGGGAAATCTTATTAGCTTGATCTTGACACTTTAATCAAACATTATCAAATATATTTTCCTGTCTCTGTCAGAGCAAAGCCCCTTTCAGAAGCTCTTGTCAGACTCTTGCAGGTTTTACTCAGAGCCCAACCGGAACGATGTTGGAGCAGCGCAGTTAAGGCCACCTGCTTATCTACATAACAGCTCCTCTGCTGGAGGCTCCTTCTGTGATCCCACACCAAAAAATATGCAGCCTTGGAGGAGGGCAGATGTTGTTTGCTGAGCTCCTTAATAATGATAAAATATAGATAATATCTGCTCTAGACAAATCTGCCTGCGAGAAATATTTCTCTCTCCTGTGGAATGTCTCCGCCCCTTCCCCTTCCCCTGCAGCAGCCGCAGCTGGCACCTGGCGTGATAAGAGGCACAAACTCACTGACCATACAAACTCCCTCTGCCAGCAGGCCTCTGATAAGAGAATTTGGCACAAACCCTGCTCTAAATCAAACCCATTATTTTGAGCTACTGCTGCATAGCTCCAATGGTCTTTATTGAAATATAGTAAAATGAAGCCTTTATGTTCTCCCCCAGATTGCATGTTCACAAATTATCCCAAGTCCAGCTTTGCTTGGGTTACTGTTTTCCCAGCAGAAATAATCCTTTTTCAATAAAATTTCCAACAATAGTGCTTCCTAAGCCTGGTCTTATTTTTCTCTAAATATAGGAAAGAACTCATTAGTCTTAGCAAGCTGCATTTCTAGGCTTCTCAGCAACATTAAAAGAAAATTAAGTGTATGATATGTGTTGTGGTGTCGTGAGGGTCCCAGGACAAAGTGAGAGATGAGAATTTACTCCAAGTTCTCAGAAGGCTGATATATTATATTATATTATATTATATTATATTATATTATATTATATTATATTATATTATATTATATTAATTATATTATATTATATTATATTATATTATATTATATTATATTATATTATATTATATTATATTATATTATATTATATTATATCATATTATAAAACTATACTAAAGAAAGAGAAAGGATACATCAGAAAGCTAGACAAGAATGAATAATAAAAACTCGTGACTGACCAGAGTCCTGACTGGGACTGGGATTGGTCATTAGGTTAAAACAATTCACATGCTGGGTAAACAGTTCTCCAAAGCACATTCCAGAGGAGCTAAACATGGAGAAGCTGAGGCTTCTCATCTTGCCAGGAGAAGAAATCCTGGCAAAGAGATTTTTCATAAAATATCACAGTAACAGATATGCTCTTCCTCAGTCTCAAAAGTTGACTAAATGCTTAACTTTGGAGAGCATGTTTTTTATCTAAGCTAACCAAAAATTAGATACATTCCTTTCTTTAAAAAGTTCTTCTTGATTAAAAAGAAAACAGAAACATTGTTGCAAGAAATGGGATTTTATTCTCTTTGACTTCTAAAAATTTTCCTAGAAAAGGTTTTCAAATGTTACTCCCTTTATAACAATGAATTACAGTTTAATTGAGGAGACACATCAGTGATAGGAAAGAGAGGACTCAGTTCACACTTTAAAACCTTTATTTTGTTTATTCCAACTTCAGGGGCCAAAAGGAGTTGACAAGGTTTTATTTTGTTTTCTATCACCCACCAGACCTCCTCTAGAGGGAGAGTTTATATCTGCAATGATCAGTACAAGGAAGGAGCTTTACTTACCTGCCAATGACATTTATTTTCCCAGTTGGCTGGAGACTGCAGAGTTTAGCTCCTGGGGTCGGGTGCCTAAACTGGTTGGCAAAGAGAGAAAATACTGTTAGTTGTGATAGTCTTAGCCTGGAATTGAGTCTCTGCTGAAGATTGAATTTTAAGAGGAATGGTGGGAATTACGAGAGAGGCACTGCCGATTTTCAAAAGGTAACATTTCAACTACAGAACAGGTATAGTAGTTCAGGGAATGTACTGCCAAGGACCTGCATTTTTACAGAATGATAATTTAAAGAAAAAGATTTCAAACAATTGGGTGGATTGTGATAAAGTATCTGATAATTAATTGATGAGATCATAGATAAAAAATATCAATAGAATAACCTCTGCCAGAGCATGAAAGGCATCAAAATGTGTGATCATCTTGTCAGAAAAATATCATGATGGACTTTTTCAGAAACCCCTAATGCTCCTAACTTTAGAGACATCTATCACCACTCAGAAAGGCTGTAAGATGTACCCCACTGTGATTTTCATTAAAGCCTTTTTTTTGTGCCCGTTAAGGCCCTGAAATCTGTTACCAAAGGTCTATAACAAAAGCAATAGGGCCTGTCACAGTCAGGGTTAACATCAGAAAAATAACCTGTTTCAGAAAGAATGTGAGAGGAGAGAAAATACCCAACTAAGTACTGTTCAAATGATACTTCACAAATTAAGGGAAACTTGGGAAAAAACCCTATAAGGTCAGTGAAGACAGATAAATCAGGTAAGCCTTTGCAGAGGTAAGTTTATTGCCTTTCTAACCACCATGTAGACTAGACTATGATTAGAAAGATTATGATTTTATAAATTGCAAAATATATTAGTTTTACCATAAAAACAATATTCTAGTGCTGAAGAGATTGAATTTTCTGAATTAAAATAAATTTTCAGGTTACCAGTTCCAAAGCCCCTAGTTAATGTATAAGGTATTTCTTTCAGTCCAATCAATATAGAGCCCAACCGAGTCACTAGAGGAAAGGGACTGCTCTCAGTTGTCCTATTTCTAAAATGACCCTGAGCCAATGTCCCAGACAAACAGACTCTACAGGAGGTCCTTAAACAAAATGAGAATCTCATTTTTTGTAAAACACAGATGCGAGAACACTACTGCCAGGCTTTTTTAGTGATTGTCCGTGACTATGGATGTTGCCTCTGAAATATTTGTGAGTATTCTTTAAAAGTTCTTGGCTGGCTAATTTTCTAAGCAGCAATTCTCTTCCTTGGTGTTACTGTCATGGAGCAGATTCCCATGGGGCATGAGACAGGAGCTGAGCAGTCAGCAGGGACAGGGGCCAGGCCATGCTCTGCAGCACTGGAGAGCAGGACATACCCACAGCTGGGAGCCAGGGAGAACCAGGAATCCAGACCAAAAGGGAATACAACAGAAATGACCCAGTTGTTGCTATAGGACATGAAATAAAATGACACGGACACGTAACTCTCCAAGGTAAAAAAGAGGGTGTTTAATTTCTGACTCCAACATTTCTAGATTTCCAGAAGTGACAGTGGACTGGAGGGTGACAGTACCACCTCTCCAATGACACTGGACAAACCAATAGTCCATCAAATTTCTCCTCCTCCATAAAAGAGTGCAAAACAATGAGTTATTTACATAAAGTGCATTAGAAAGTTCGTTACAAGAATGTCAACATCAGAAGGCTTAGAAAAACTTAAAAAAAATAGGGCAACATCCAGTGATCCCTGGGAGTGCTCACTGTGACAAAGAAGGGATGAGGGAAAGCCAGGCTGCAGATCCAGGAGCTCCATGGCTGGGCATAATCACATCTGTAACTGGGATGAGCATCAGCTGACCTCCAACACATCTCAGACAAAAGCCAAACACCCCTGAACTGAGCCCACACAGGCCTCTTCCTCCATGGATGAATGCAGAGGCCCCAGGTGAGGCTGGTTATGCTCTTTAAGGCTGACTAGTGCACCTAAGGACCTGAAAATTATTTCCCTTCCATACAATTTCTTTTTTAGTTTTTCAGTCCTTAACACATTATTTGAATATTCTTGGATGCAATTTTGTGTTATGTAGATACTTGTATAGATCCAACATATGACTTGATTTCATTTCGGTGAGAACTCTCTGAGGAAACAACATGTTTCAGCTTATGAGGTCTTAAAAAAGTGGTTCACAGTAGGAGATCCATATAGCAGATGGCTTTCTAAAGGATGAGATAAATCCAAATAACTTTTATATCACTCAGTATTTTAACCAATGAGACCATAAAATGGAAATTGAAATCAACTTTTATGTTTTTGGTTAATTTTCTATTGATACCATGCTCTTCTGTGAATTTCACACATCACTCAAAAAGCCTGTTTCCAAGTGTATGAACTGGATGGGTTTCAAAGCACTTCCAGAGATTTTTCAGTCTTAATTTTTAATTCATGTTTTCTCCTAATGCAATTCAAAATTATATCAAACCAATTAGTGCCTTTTAGAATTATCAGATCTAATTTTCTTTAATTACACTTATTCAGGCATTGCTAAATTTATCCCATGAAGGTAAGTAAAAGTGAACTGTAAAATCTTGGCAGTCCTACAGTACCAGTTGTAACACAGATACATGTTTTTAACCACTAGAATTGGTTAAAAATGTGCTCAGAGTGGAGAGATTTTATTTCAATTCTTTTTGTACTTCATTGCATAGACTGTCTTGAGAATATAACTCTGTCATCTTCACGTTTTGTGATCTATTTCCAGATGGAACAACTCAAAACTTGCAGACCTTTATTGCATTTTGTTTCTGAATGTATAACTATATGCATATATGCAGTCTCACAAATACACACATACATACATACATGCATGCTCTGATTCAATCAGGTTTAAAACCCAATTGCTCTTTACAAAGTCTATTTTCTTAGCTGTCCACCACCAAAATTCTGTACTAAAAGGAGAATTCTTTGTGCCTACTTTATTCATGTGGATACTTTTATGTAGCTCATACAGCTACTTTTATGAGTATGTCATGCTTTTGTGTTTCTGTAAAGCTCTGATATGCTAAGAATAAGCTACATGATGTTTCTGATGTCCAGCCTTAAGTCCCCACAGGTTTCTTAAGAAATTTGCTCTAAAGGAATTTCATGATGGATGGAACTCATAGTAAAGTGTGGTGCTCTATCTTTTTCATTTTTCTTAAATAATTGAATATTTTTCTCCTGCTTAAATACCCTTATTAGTTTGTTTGTTTCCCCATGGTGTCTGGGGTATCTTTTCCCTCAGTGACTTATATTATTCAAACATTTGGAAACATAGTGCTTTAATATAAAAGACTTATTACAAATGCTATCCAATGCAAAACACATTATATAAGTCACAATTCATATATTCATAAATGCAAGTCTGTTGAATTTGTTAGCTAAATTACACAGAAAATGCAGCATATGATGTCTTAATTAGATTCAGCAATTGTCAGGGTAGGTATTTCTTACCTCTAAGAGAGCTAAAATGATTCTAAGATTTTGGGATTGTATTACTCTGCACAAAGTACGACTGAGATAGAGAATTAAAATCTCTCAACTTTACGGAATAAGGAATATTTAAGAACTTTTTAGTTCCTAGTGCCTTTTGTATTTTATAGACCAATGCAATTATGTACAAGGTTGCTTTGATATTTGGTACTGCACAAAAAATATAAAAGTGTGTAAGAATACTCATGACTTGCTAATGAAAATTACCAGCTGGAAAACATGAGAAAATATTGCAGGGTTTTGCTGCAGTTTGAAACATATTAAGCAAAAGTTAAATAGGGAGAGTACCATAAATTTGTCTATGTAATATTTCTTTCATTTTTAATATGAGAAACAACACACTGATATTCAGAGTTCCTGAGCATGTAATTCTTATCAGGCTTGTTTGGGCACATTGCCTTTGAGGAGCAGTCATAATCTGTAGAAGGAAAAAAGACAGAACTACTGGAAGCTTGGAAGGCCTACATGAATTTAATGTCATATAAACAAAAAAGCACACAGCAGTGTCACAGCAACAGTTATGTGTCAGAGTTGTGAAAGGTATGAACATTTTCTAGAAAAACAAGTGGGTTAATAAATGAGTTAAAGTTTAATTACTATATAATAAAAAGATTTTTCTGGGTTTGATTATATAATCACTCCAGTCTTGATTAGATTTTTGTATAGATTGTACTTTATTAATCAGAATGAGACTGCTTAGAAAAGAATTAGAGTTTGTTAATTTTACAAATTAGATATACTTCATAATTTAATATTCATAAGGATCATCACTGTATACTGAAACTCTTGCAAACAGAGGATTAAAGGATTAATCATTTTAAGAGTCTGTAGAAGATATTTGAAAGAGCTAATGTAAAAAGAATATTTCATTTTAATGGAGTAGAGAATGGAATTTTGGTGCATATGTGACTTTGTACAACAAATCTGTCCTGGGAGGACAGTGGTACCCTTAAAAACTCCAGTTTAATATCATTCTTATTGGCATAATTGATTATTTACAGAAATGCAACATATATCAATTACAGGTAAGAGTACCACAAAATGAAGAAAAATATCTTGCATACAAATGTCCACTAATGTCCTGATATAATGTGCAATATTTTGCTGCTGTTTCAAAGCTCTTCTCTTATTACAGGAAGACAGAAGAGCTCTCTTTGCAGCCTTTGTACTACCACCTGTATTTGAAGACTGGTATTTTCTGTCTAGCAAAAAAATAAAAATTTAAAAAATTTAAATTTTAAAATTTAAAAAATATATGTGAGCACAGTGAGTGAGAGTTTCTTGTAGGAATTTACTCAGGCCTTTATTCTTGCCTATAAACCACTGAGCTAGGGAATCCTTCCTTTGACAGTTTTATTTAAGTTTTTGCATAGTGTCTAAAACAATCAAAGATGCCTTTTGTTGTCCTTTGAAATGGAAAACTGGATACATAACCACCTATTAACCTTTACAAACTGAAGAGAGGTTGTGGTTTTTGCTATTTTCCTGTTCTTTCAGAAAAGGTGCTGAAAAATGGTCTTAGGGTAATTATTCTCAGAGAAGCAAATTGTGAATTCATTGTCGTTCCATTGAACACAAAATGTTTGTTGGCTTACTGGAAAAAAAAAAACCTAAATGTTTCTTGAGGTTCCTGCTGCCAGTTTTATGTAAAACCAAACTGCTGGCATTAAAATGCATCTTGAGAAATTGATTGGAAGTGACTCTTTTAGGTAAACATAGATTCAGAAAAATTGCTGTACTGATTAGTGATATTAGAAGGATGAGTTAAAACACAATTGTTCATAGTGCTCACACCAATCTTTGTCCATTTGCCACAGGTGGAGCATTCATTTGGGGCCGACCCAGTTTAGAGATGAAATTCGTGCTCTTCAAGACTGCACTGTCTTTGTGAATCCTTGAACATGATGTTTGGTATCATGAGTGCTATCGGAGAGATGGAGCAGCTCTGCTGTGAGGAAAGGCTGGGAGAGTTGCGATTGTTCAGCCTGGAAAAGAAAAGGCTTTGGGCTGACCTTATTGCAGCCTTCCAGTGCCCAAAGGAAGCCAACAAGAAAGGGCTTGGAGGGACAGGACAAGGAGGAATGACTTCAAACTGAAAGAGAGTAGGTTTAGACCAGATATTAGGAACAAATTCTTTCCTGTGAGGATGGTGAGGCGCTGGCACAGGTTGCCCAGAGAAGTTGTGGCTGCCTCATCCCTGAAAATGTTCAAGTCCAGGTAGGATTGGGCTCTGAGCAACCTGGTCTAGTGAAAGGTGTCTCTGATCCATGGCAGGGTGATGGAACTGGGTGATCTTTAAGGTCTCTTCCAACCCTGGCTATTCTATTATTCTATGATATATCAAAACAGCAATTTAGAAACTCAGAGTCATAAAATAAAAGAGATACTTCCATGTAAATTTTTTTTCATGGAAAAAACCCCAAAATTGGAGCTAAAGGATAGAAAAGAGGTCAAGGTAAAGATAATTATAAACTTTAATGAAAACTCAAGAGCTTCAGTTTTGATGAGGAAAATGCACAATGTAGTGAGAAGTGACAGCATATCTGGTGATATTAGGATATGAATAGATAATATTTCCTTTTTTTGTATGCATGCACAAAAAGGGAAAACAAATGAAAGAATCTTATAAGACAAAAAATGTTAACAAATCCTATAATATGATAAAACTTTAAAATAGGATCCAAGATAGGAAAATTAACTGTGTTTGACACATCTACTGTGGAAAACACAACAGAAGTGAGTCTAAGGGCTAGGTAAAGTTAGCCAACTCATTAGAGCAAGCAGAGAAAGTTAACTGCACTCTAAATCTCTATTAAATGACTCTATTAAACCCACCCACAGGATTATTTAGCCAGAAAAAAGTCACCACTATTTTCTGCAGATATTTTATAAAAGTATTAAAAGTACTAATAATATTGGACCTTGCACAGCTAAAGGGAAAAATGAAAGCAGGAGGGCTTAGATTAGGTACAGAAGTTTGTACTTAAAGTACACAAGAGAATAAGGGTATCTTCAGTATTCAAGTAGAAATAAACTCATATAATCCCATGAATGTTTATTGCATTCACAGTATTACTAGTCTTGACCAAATAAGTAAAGCAGAATGTGCCCCTGATTTGTGAGAGAACATCCCAGCAGATTGCCCTAAGTTTCTGTAAAGCTTCATATCTTGGATGGCAAAAAAATTCTGGTTGTTAATTTGCACCTCTTACCATTTTGTTACTTGTTTGATATATCAAAGAATTTTAAAGAAACATTCCTGAATTTCATTATGACTTACTTGTCAAGCCTATGTTTTACTATTATCACCCTGTCAGTTCTGTCCATTTATTTTTCTAAATATTTTTGAAGCATTGCATGGAAAGCAATGCTTTCTCTTTACAGTTGGGATAGGTTAATTAATATGAACAACATCTGCTGACCTTCTTCATACTAATGATGACCTATTTCTTTAATTGCTATTTACCACAAGTGTCAATATGCAGCCCATACAAGATTTGAGGACAGATATTTTAACTTATGTCAAATACTTTCTATGATGTGTAACTTTGCAAGAGCTAAGGGTGTACATTGTCCCTTAGAAATTAGTCCCTAATAATGTAAATGTGTGGCTGTATTTTGTGAAATTGCATGTGTGTGTGTGTGTGTGTGTGTGTGTGCAGTCTGTAAGAAACTAAGATTAAAAAAATAAACTCTTTATACTGTCCCTCAAAGCTGTCATTTAGAAGTTCTTCATCATGAAACAGGTTTTGTCCTCTTGAACTCAGAAAGAAAAGATGATCCCAAACAATTTTAAAAAGTCCTATAATTACTTTCATGCTATTTCTATATTATAACCATCATGACCCTCTCAAACTGATCTGCTGCCTGTTTACTTTCATCCTTGATTTTTTAGATTGCTAACAATTATGCTATTCTGAGGAATTCTCTTTTGCTCTGGTTTATAACAAGAAACATTCTTTGCCTGGACAGCATGAAAATTACTTTGTGTGTTGTGCACCACATTTATAAAAGGAATGGAAATCAGATATGATGATTCTAACCAAGAGTGACATAAAAGTTGCTTTATAATGATTGCAATTTTTATTAACAAGCAACAGAAAAAAAAAAAATTCTAATTTAAATCTTCTTTGCCCCTTAGGAAAATTAAAGGCATTATCCAGTTTGAGAGGGATTCAGAACCTTTGGTCATATACAGAAAACATAAACCTTTTTGCATTGGTATTGCTCTTCAATAGAAAGCCAGTGGAAACTAATGGAGGTGCTTCTGGGCTTGTGCACTGAGATTTTAAATAAAACCCATAAAAGTAAACATGAGACCCTCTTGACCTGGAATAGCATATTATAAAGAAAAAAATTTGGAAAAAGAAAGGCCTTAAAACTAAACATTCATAAAAACTTGATCTATCTTTATTTGAAAACAGATATAAGATGCAAGTATTCCTTTATTAAGCATAAACAACAAAAAAAAATTAAAATTATAAAAATTATTTTCTATTATTTTCTTCAAATATTCTTACTTTTCAATACTTACTGAAATTCTCCATTAAATTCATAACTCAATGAGTAGTTGAGAGAATTTGACTTTTCTTTTTCTGACCACCTCCTTCCAAGTTAGTCACTTGTTTTTTGTTGTTTGTCCTCATAAACTGTGCCTCCCTAGTCTTCTCTTGCTGCTCTCACAAGTTCATTTAATATGTTCATAACAATGATTACACATAGGTGCTGAGTTTTATCATGGCCATTTAAAGAGACCACTGTGTCATTTAACTGTGCAGTATACCTAAAAAAGCCAATCACAGAAAAGATGATTTTGTCTCCAGCCTTTCTCTTTTACCTCTATTTGCTATATTGCTTTGCAAGTATGACATACTGTAAATTACAAGTCATTTTTGCTCTTTTAAGAGTTGTGTTTTCATTGAATGCGGTAAAGACAACTCAAAAAATGAGCAAATTAAACTAATAATACTGCTGTTTAATTACATGTCTAATTAAAATAGAAATTAATTTGCAGTTTTAAAGTTGACTTTGCAAACCTTAAAAAAAAAGGCAACCCAAAATCAGCTGAACAAAACAAACCCTCTGCCAAAACCCTTAATTAAAAAAAAAGCAAAATAATAAACCTCTGCATGACTGAAGAATTCTTTTGGTTTTTTTTCCTGATTTCCACAAAATATAAGCAGTACTTTATACTTGCAGACACAAATCCATAATGGGAGACAGAAATCTACAAAAACCACAACAGTCTCATAAATACCTCTTTGGTAGATTTTTTGCTTCCTTTTATCCGTTTTCTTGGGAATATCCCTGGGAATCAGCCTTACCTTACTTACATTGCAGGACACAATGCCATTCTGAACTAGATTGCATTACAATGGTCACTCAGAAAAAGCCCTCCTGCTTCAGTTGTGCAGAAAAAAAAAATACAACGGGGTGGTTGGAATAGATGATTTTAAAGGTCACTTCCAAGCCAAACCACTCTGATTTTATGTTTAGTGGAGAAACCAAAGGCAGAGAAATGGAAGTTGTTTTGTAGCTCTGCCTGAATGGAGATAATTTTCCCCATAGCAACCCTCACAGTGCTGGGCTTTGTATCTGTAGGTAGAAAGGTGTTGAGAGCACACAATGTTTTTGGCTGCTGCTGGGCAGGGCTCCTATCAAGGCCATGTCCCCAGCACTAGCTGGCTGTGAGCAAGATCTTGGGAGGCAACTTAGCTAGGACATCTGGCCAAAGGGATGTGCCACACCATATGAAGCCTGTTTGGCAATAAAAGCAAAGAGAAAGGAGGAGGGAAGAGGGGGCCATTTGTTATTTACAATGTTTGCATTCCAAAACAATTTTGTGTGATGAAGCCCTGCTTCCTGGGAAGTGGCTGTTTATTGCCTGCTGATGGAGAGAATAAAATCTTTTGTCTCCCTTTTCTTCCACGTGCACATCTTTCTTTTTGCTTTATTAAATTTATTCCTCTTGATCAATGAAGCTTTTTGCATCTTATTTTCTCCTCCACCCTGTCCTGCTGAAGAGGGGAGTGATAAAGTGGCTCGGTGGGCATGGGCTGTCCAGCCAAGCTCAATTCACTACAAGGCAGGATCAAGATAACTCATGGAGGAAAAATCATGGGAAAATAGATGGATTAGGCAATCAAAGGAACTGTCTGTGAGTAAGTGAATGTTGGTTAATTCACTCTTGTGGCTATGCCCTGTGCCTGGTCAGTGCAGTCTGCGCTATCCTGGCATTAAACTCTATTTCTAAGGATTTTCCTGAGTGAGAGGCTTTCTCTTCTGTGTGTACTCTCTGGCAACATGGGTGCCACTAACTGGAGCTGGGCTGTGGGTCACAGTGTCCCAGGTGTGTGTGATGCTGGCATCTGGAATGGCCAGAGCCATGTCTGTGTCTTTGCCAGTCAGGATAAGCTGGGGCAAAAGGCAAGTGGCTTAAGAGACAGCTGCGTGTGTCCATGGCAAAGAGATGGAGCCTGAAGGAATGAGATGCTAAATGGAAAAAGAGTTCCAGGCTGTCTCCAGGGAGGTTGTGGAGTCTGGGGGTCGATGGAAATGTGTAGGTGTGCCTCTCTGTGCAGGAAGTAAGCAGAGACAAGAGAATTCAGAGCCAGTCACTGTGAGCACTGAGTCTAAGCTGAGTTATGGGAGGAATCCTCACTGTGTCTGTGTCTGTGTGTGTCTATTTGCAAACAGTGTCTGCACCAGCAGCCAGAGCTGGGCTGCAGGACTCTGGAGGCTTTTATGCTCTGCTGACACCTGTTAGGAGTACTGAGGATACTGTATGGACCACACACCCAAGTCCAGCTACAGGAGGAAGCCCTGTTATACACATGAAAATATTTCCATCTAAATTAACTTCATCCTGATCTGTTGGAGAAAGGATGAGGACATTGGTGCAGTTTGTGCTTGTGCCAAGTGCTGTATATTTCCTCTGTGGTCACCTGTGTGGCCAGCCATGTGTGTGTACACGTGTGTTTTTAACTGTGTGCCAGGGAGAAACCCTCTATCTGGAATTTAAATTCTCTCTGAAATTTCCTCCTTCCAAGCAACCCATATTCAAATATCACCACTGAGGATATGTTACTCAGCAGTCTGGAAATCTAAGAAGGAGTCTCTCTCCAGCTCCCTTCTGTTGCAGATATGCCACCATAAGGGAAATTAATTTTGAAAGTCATCACAAGTACATAATATGGGTACATAAATATGTAGCCTGCTTGTTAAACACTCCTGTGAGACACCTGCATTTTGACTGTCATGATGATGCTGTGTTCTTCAGGATCTGGTCATTCAATAGTGCCTATACACCTCTGCTGACATGCTAACTGAAAGTTCTTGGGAAAAAAACCCTTGCAAATTTTTGGTGTCATTTTTAAGGATCTGCTTAGACTATAACTGTATGGGCAAGTAATTTTTCAGTTTGGACTGTGAAAATATTGAAAAATCTTGAAGTGTCAAGGGAGGTAGCATAGTCTTAGGGGAAGGATTGCAAACCAAACATTTCCAGCATTCTGTCATGAAAGGCAAAATTAATTACATTTGCAGTAAATTTCTAATTTTGATTCAGCTTATTATACCAAAATTCTGTTACAGTAAATATGCAACAGACCATAGGTGTAGAATCAAGATTATATTGCTAACACAACTAATGTCTTCTTACTTCCATAATCCAAAGTATCTGAATACAGAAAATCCTAAGTAATAGTACAGCTTAAATGTTATACAGAAAAACAGCCTTCAACCTGCAACCTACCCCTCATGTTGGGGTGACTCCTTCAGTGCCCCTTTGGATTTTACAGTCAACACTGAAATCCTGTGCAGGGATGTGGGCCAGGACACAGTGGATTGGAGTCACCAGTGCACTGAGGTCTTCACTAGAAGGAGCTGATGCTGGTGCTGGGCTCACTTCTTTCTCAGTTCTGGAGGCTGTCTTGGATTTATTTTTAAATGTTTTCCCATCCTCATGTGCTTGCTTCCCTCTGCTCCCAAGGAAAAGAGCAAAGCTGCCAATAGAGATTCCCAAATTCCTGGGGGTTGTTTGTCCAGCTAGGACTGCCTGGGGCTGTCAGTCCCTTCCCCACTGGGATACACTACAGCCTGACTGCTGCCCCTGGCAGTGGCAAAACCATATTTGCAGATCTGTGAACTGCTCTGGCTTTAGGTTATAAACTGGTTTGAAGCAAAAATTGGTTTTTATATCACCTTTAACTCATATCGAAGTTCATACAGCATTGAAATATATTTGCATTGTTTGCCTGTATGTGCCTTTAAAAGATTTTAAATCTTCTCAAAATAGCAATCTTATTTACATAAAAATTATTTGGCCTCCTTTATGAGTATAAAATGACATATAAAAGACTGCAATGGTGTTGCAGTTCCTAGAAATTATTTTTATTTGGGTATTGTGTCTTGAACTGCTAATAAAATAGCTGCCCATTGTTCTGTGATGATAATAGTTCAAGTCAGCTCAGGTTATGTTTACAGGCACCTAAAACAATACCAGGGAGACAGAGTCACATTGATTTGGCATCAGAACATGGGCCAAGTATACAAAAAGCATCAGCTGCAAGACTAAACTCTTTTCTAACAGTGAGCATAAAATTTAAAGGGTCAGTAATTGTGAGTTTTTATGTGCACATCATCTGGTCTAAACTTACTTATCACATCAAATTTTAACATCATCTGTTATTAATTGTATTGTCAGAACTATGGAACATAAGTACAGCTAATGCTTCAAATTTGTAATTTTAGGGAAAATCTGAAGTCTGATGTATGTAAAAAGAAACACAGGGAACAGTGACACAGCAAATAAAATTCCTAGAAATATTACTGGTTCAATGTATTTGCATTAAAAATATGTTTTTGTGATTTTAAAATTAAGAAAGAAAGACCTTTGTCAGCAGCACAGAGAGGCATTTGATTTGGCAGGAGACAAATGGACACGAGCATTCTAGCTCTTACTGATCCAAGACAAAGATTTCTGGCTGCAGGCAGAGCAGTCCATTGGTAATTTCACACCATGCTGTGTTTACACATAAATTTCTAGCTTTGCCTCCTTTGACTGTTTTATGAGAATTCTTCCATGTTCTAGTTCACAAATATACATCAAACCAATACACTGAAAAGAGACAGACTACGCAAACTGATTCTGATATTGCCTTTTATTACTCCAAAGAACAGACACAAATCGTGCAAACACAGGGACTCTTGAAGCTTCCACCATCAGCCAGATGGCTGCATTGCTATTATTCACTCATCTCTCCTAAAGCACATGCAGTCTCAGAGGCTCAAAGATTCAATCATTATTCAGGAAATTGTGAATGTCTTGTGGGTGCTTGAGGTTTCTCTGCAGCCTCCCCAAAATAGGTTTAAACATAACCCAGACTTATGTCGAATCTAAGATGAAAATTAAATAGTGCAATAGTAATAGGAAAAATATTTGGGCCACCTGAAATGAACTGAAAGTATTTCTCTTACTGAACTACATTACATGCTTGTCATGTTAGAGGATGAACACACATCTGTGTCAAGGGTGTTTACTCCATTCAAAACTAAATAAATGTATTTTGAAGAAAGATGCACTACTACTTGCTATAAAAATTATTTCTAAGGGGGGAGAAAAGGACAATTAAAATCATAAACTGCAACATCATATTTTGTACATTTGGTAGGAAGATACATTCTGGACTGATAGATTGGCTTGGACTACATTTATTTCATTTTGGGTTTCTCTGCCTCTGAACCTGTTTCTGAAGAACATCTGTCAACATCTGTCTCTGCATTCAGGCCCCCGTTTTCCCCAGTAGATGTGAGGAGGCAGGTACACACACATACAGATAACAGGAGTGGCAGCAGCTCTAACACAGAGCTCACCCAGGATGATGTTGTGAGAACCCAAATTTATTCAACAGCTCCACCACGTGGTTCTGCAGCACCAGGCCTGAAAGTCACCCGTAAAAATGATTGAATGGCTAAAAACCACGATTGTATTTTGAAACTGATGTCTTACTAACAGAGGAATCGAAGCTACTGCATGTGAGTTGTTAATTTTAAAGGAAAAGTAATGCCAGTGTCTACACAGCAATATGTTGGCTGTTATAAATTTTCAGTAATTACTCACCCATCTTGAAGACTTAGTAATCCTGAACTTCCAATAAACAATATATCTTTTTAAAGGTTTGAGGACATTACAGAGAAGGGTTCATAAAGTACTCTGAAGAAGTTTTAGGAATAAATTTATCATTACCAGCCTGTTAGCTCTGTGTCACATTTTCTGGTTACAATTATATAGGAGAGTAATAAGAGTAATGCTTTTATCAAACAATGGCCCCTACTTCAGTAAGGTTATTAAAGTGCATTTTTTCAAGTCCCAGTATATTTGTTGGTACTGCTTTAAATTACTTTTTTTTAACCTCCTAAGATGACAATCACAAGTAAATATAAAGTACATACAGCAAATATTAAGTATATATCTGTAGGAGGATAGAATAGAAGAAAATAAAGATAGTGTAGAAAGTATTCTTATCCCAAAGGAGTTGCAGCTGGGCCAATTATCAAAGATTAGGAGCAGGCCTGACTTTACCAGGCCACAGCTGTAACCAGTGAGAAGAAGAGTGCTATAAAAGAGTGGGGTGGCCTTGAGAAGGGAACTGGAGTCATTTGGTTTCTTTGTGAAGGAGAAAGAGTCAGTGCTCTGAGGAGATGCCCACAAGAAACACCAAGGAGGTATGGAACTTTTGTGATAGGAGACAACAGTATAGAACCCTGCAATAAGCTGGTAACACATAGCTATAAAACTATAAATATTTTTAAGATAATAGGAAGACATACTACATTTCACACAGACCACAGTCCACATGGGAAACATTCAAATATTCTGTCCCATATCACAAAACCATAGAATGGCTGGATCCTGGTTTTGAAGGGACCTTAGAGATCACTCAGTTCCAACCCCCTACCGTGGGCAGGGACACCTCCCACTAGACCAGGTTGCTCAGAGCCTCATCCAACCTGGCCTTGAACACTTCCAGGGATGGGGCATCCACAGCTTCCCCAGGCAACCAGTGCTAGCGCCCCACCACCCTCACAGGGACAATTTCTTCCTAATATCTGATCTAAACCCTATCTCTGTCAGTTTGAAGCTGTTCCCCCTTGTTCTGTCACTCCAGGCCCTTGTAAACAGTCTCTCTCTGTCTTTCCTGTGGGATCCCCTCAGACACTGGAAGGCCACAGTTAGGTCATCCCAAAGCCTTCTCTGTTCCAGGCTGAACAATCCCAGTTCTCTCAGCCTTTCCTCCCAGCAGAGCTGCTCCATCCCTGTGATCCCCTTGGTGCCTGCTCTGGCCTGGCTCCAGCAGGTCCCTGTCCTTGCTGTGCTGGAGCCCAGAGCTGGATGCAGTACTCCAGTGTAAGATGCAAGGCAGCAGCAGCAGCAGCAACATCACGTCTCAAAAGGGGTAGAAGTGAAGCAGGAGGTTAGTGTAGCAACACTGTCTGGAATAAAAGCCATTGAAGGTTTTAAATGAACAAAGGCACCCTTTGCAGTGCATCCTGTGCTATTTGATAGACAATGTGAGGAACGGTAAAAGCCAACAGGACATGAGAGAATCATTAAAATGTTGGTGTTGTGTAGTATCTGTACAGAACTGTGAGACAACCATCTTGTGCAGTAAAAACATTCGAGCAAAGGACTTTTAGTGTTAAAACATCCATTAATTCTATTTGCTTTCTTTCCTAAATGTGTTTAGCTAGATAATAGGCCAGTTAATAAATCATATTATATCTAAAGTAGCACTGTAATCTCTGAGCTGCATGGTGTATCCCTTTGTGAATAGCCAGGAAAAGTTCCAAGCATGGCTAGACAGAAAGTGACTTAATCTAAATCCACTGCTGATATGGCACTGCCAATTACAGTCTGGAAAGGCCAAGGTTTTGTGAGTCAGAATTGACACAGCCCAGCGTTCCGATGTCCTTAAGTGGAAGGAAAGGTGGGAATGCATAAATACATTCAGCACCATCAAATTATAGCCCAATTAAAAGAGATGGTAGAACCATGTCCACTACTTTCTTGTGCTCTGTGGTGAGTATTCCTAAACCAGAAATATCCTCAAAGCACAACATGGGGCTAAATAAAATTTTTGCTCATAAACAAACAAAAAAGTGCATCAAAATAAATTTCCAGATGTGATTTGTGTTAAACACCCCCCCCCCAAAAAAAGGTTTAAAAATTAAGTTCTTCAACCACTGAATGGCCTTAACTTGATCCATGAAGAGATACTGTCACACAATGCATTAAATTCTTAAACAGCACAGTGTGACTTATTAATGGATTTTTCCTAAACCCCAGGAAGTATTATTTGCAAACAATGGTAGGAACAGTTCTTACTCTTCTGCAGATTGTGCATGGAGAAGCCAAAGGTGTGTCAGACACAATTAATATAAAACTAAAGCTAATTTATTTGATCAAATAAATTGAAATTTACTGTTCCTTTTTTTATGAAAAAATGCATTATGATGGAATTCAAATGTCAGTTGTCTGCAGACAAAGTAGAAGTATCTTTATGTAATTGATTTTTTTCCTTTACCGTAAGTCTAGAATGATTTCAAATCATGAGATCTTTTTCTTCTTGGTCATTGAGCTAGTTATGGAAATTCATCATTTTTTCCAGATTTTTTTTTTTGGTTGGTTGGTTTTTTGTTTTTTTTTTTTGTTTTTTTTTTTTTGTTTTAATGAGATTGTACTATTAAATTGTGATTTTAGATTTAAAAAAATCTAAAAATAAAGTTCTATGTTTATAAAGTTCACAGAAAAATCTCCTGCAGGTAGCTAGCAGGTATAATGAAAAACTGTGGGGAAAATTTTTTTTTTTTAAGTGTAAAGTACCAGTCTCTATCTACAGTTAAAGAGAAGGGACAGAACACCAACCTGGCAAGGGAGAGCACATACACAACTAGGCTTTAGGCAGAAAAAATATTCACTATATATAAAAGTTCCAACTCAGAAAATCTTGTGTTACTAACAGCAGAAAGCTGGGGGAAAAGGAACTGTGCTCTTGTGGTTTGACCCTTCAGGCAGCTGAGAACCCAGTGCTCGCTTCCCACAGTGTGAGTGGGAGAGAATCAGGAAAATAAGGTAACTAGGATGGAAAAGGAAGGGAAAATAATAATTATGGCAAAGGACTATCCAAACCAAGTGCTGCACAATGCAATTGCTCCCATTGGGGGATCGATGCCCAGCCCTTGCCCATGCCTTGAGCTGCCACCCTGTGCCAGCTCCTCCAGATTTGTTGCTTGGCATGATGCCATCTGGTGTGGGCATATCCCTTTGGACTGCATGGCTCTGCTTCCTCCCAGCTTTTTTCTGTTTCATGGTAAAATCAGCTTCCAGAAGGATTTGGACTATTTCTTTCCCTTTTTTGAAAATGTCTGCTGTGTTGCCTCATAGAGTGATGTAAATCAGGTGTTCTTAATGTTCATCCTGTTCCACTGCAATCTGGATCAGTCCATGGCTGTTTCCACCCCTGGGGCAGTCAATTGCAGGCATTTGCCCTTTTGGGTCCTTGAAGCACCCTCTTCTGAGGTGGTCTCTGCCAAGCATGCACAGTCTCTGGGTCAGACACTATAGGAGGTTCCAGTCATTCATTTATGCCCAGGCTGATTTTAATCTCCAGCATCTGTTCCTGTCATTCCAGAAACACAGTTGGGTTCTGCCCCTGCACAGCTTGGTCTCCTTAGAATTGACTAGAGCCCTGTGGGTCTGATGTCCCATTGGATCCACACAGTCCAGGAAACACAGTTGCCCCTTTTCTCTGTTGACTGAAGCAGGACCCCTCTAGTACTGGTCATAATATTTGTTACTCACTTCTTATAAGTACAAATAAGAAGTTCCTTTATTAAGATCAGAAGTAAAATCATCTCTTCTGCTCTGGGAAACTGTCCACAGGGATCTGAAGCAGCAGTTTTCCTGGAAGAGCCCCCTTTTGTGATTATTTTTGTTTGCAGCTCACATAAAGGTGACTGTAGGATTGAGTTGGATTTTCCACCCTGCTTCCTCATCTTCTCTTTGTAGTCAAACAGGTAAAACCACAGGCTTAGTAGGACTGGGTCAGGTCTCAGCCTTTTGCAGAAATTTATGTGTCTCTGGAATTGACAGGGTGACAGCATATTTTTTTAAAAAAATTTGTTGTTTTTTTCCAGATTCAGCATTTGTTCAGGGATGACATTTCAAAACACTGGAAGTGCTCACTGTTATAAGTACTTGTCCATATTGCACCACACACCCTGACACAATTATCCAGCCTTGGGGCAGATTTCTGGGTGTTATTTCTTAACCTTAAGCAAGACCTGATACACATTCAGGAGATATTGCAATAGGAACATTCCCAGGATATTCAAAATTCTGAGGAGAGAATTTATTTTAACTAGCTTGAAGGAGAAGGGGAAGAAGAAGAAGAAGCAGAAAAAAGTGTCCTTCCTTGTCTCCCCTACAAATTGGTTCCTGAAGCAGAAGGATGGCATCATTGCTGAGTACAAACACCAGATTAGTCTCATGGCTAGTCATTTTATCACACCCATAAGCCAGTGTTACACACATTGTACAGCAAAATGATAACCCTAATCTAGCCCCTGGAGGTGACAAAAAGTAAGGTCTTACATAACGTGATTCTGAGAACAAGCACAACTCTGAGAGCAAATAAATCAACATATGACCACAGGCTATGAAACTAATATTATGAATGCTTATAACAAGTTTGTTCTAACATGGTCTGGTTAGATCTTCATTATCTCTGCCCTTTGCTCTGCATGTTGGGTGCCAAAAAGTGCTGTCATCTTTAAACACAGCCATTTGTTCACTCTCCCCAGTGGGATGGAGCAGAGAAAAGGAAAAACACAATCTCATGGGTAGCAGCAAAGGCAGTTAAGAAAGGGAAAATAATATGAATGATGAAAGAATATACAAATCAATTGATGCACAATGAAGCCAATCACCACCTGTTGGCCAATGCCCAGCCTGTCTCTGAGCAGTGAGTGACCATCCCTGGCCAGCTTTCCCCTGTGTTATCATTCACCATGTTGCCATAGGGTCTGGGATAACCCTTTGTCTACTTGGGATCAGCTGTCCCAGCTGTGTCCCCTCACAGCTCCTTGTGCATCCCCTGCCCACCCACTGGCAGGGAGGTAGAAAACAAAAAAAAATGTCCTAGACAGTGTTCCTCAACAACAAGAACATTGAGGTGTTCTAAAAATCATCCTAATCTTAAATCAAAGCCACTGCACTGCTAAGAAGAAAAGAATACTATCCCACCACCCTACAGAAGAAAACAATACTATCCCAGCTGAAAACAGGACAAGACTGTCATGAAGATTTGTTTAATGCTCTTTTATTTTTATCCATTTTGATTAGCAATTTTATTTCAGTAAGCCCATTTCTTTAGCTTCTGCTTGGATAAAGATAGGTTTCCAGAGTAAAAATATTTGGGAGGGTGCTGTTTTTAAGGGAAAAATGTCAATGGATCCACATTTGACAGTCAGGCACAACTTGGGGTCCTGTCACCCCTTAACGTGAAGTATATAGAGCTACAGCTTTTTAAGAAGTGTATACCAATAGCACCTATTTATTTCAAATGCATTGATTTTGTGAATTTTGTCACAAAAAAAGCCTCCAGGCAAATCTAGAAAAGTAATTCATTACACACCCAGAAAATGAAGTATATTACTTACAAAAAAAACAGTGCTAATGGAAAAAATGGGAATAAAAACATTGTACTGTTATAGTTTAGTCTGTCTTATATTTCAAAGGCAAAACATCATCAATATTAGTAAAAAAAGAATAAGAAAGAAATCATGACCTCTTAACTTGAGAGGCTTCACTAATACAAGTTAAACTGTGAATTGGTCAGTTATCAGATGCCTGGTAACAAAGCAAAACACCAAACATCCAATTTATAGGCCCAGATGGGACAATTATGCAAAAATTCTTTGAAAATTATATGTTTAAAGGTCAAGCTAATATATTAAAAGAATCCATATGGGCTTTATCTCAAACAGAAAACAAGGAATGGTTCTTTTAAGTCTGCAAACAAGCAAGCTGAGGTGACTCAGGTATCTATTCAAAGTTTGCTGACAAATTAAGCATGAAAAAATGACCTTAGATTTATGTATCATTTGTAAGGGGATTTTCTCTCCTATCAAACAGTCTGTGGTCAACCATATCATGTAATACAACATTTAATTTTTTCCAAAGTTCTAGTATGTATCCAGTGTGAGACTATATGAGCTGATGTAAAGTTGGATTTTTTTAACAAAGTTCTTGTACAAAATGCCCAGTGATGTGGAACTATAACTTCCATAACAGAGTACATACCAGAAATTAGCCTGCTATAGACTATATTTTTGCCTCCACATAGACAAACTTATTTAATTTTCAGAATTGAGATTAGTTCTCAGCCTATATCCAACTGTAAACAAATAAAAGGCTGCAAACATATCTTTACTAAAAAGAGACAAAACAAAAGAAAATAAACTTCTCCTTGACCCTCCATCAGAATTCATAATGTACTCCAGGAATAAACTGTGAAGCAGGGTCAAAGGGATTGATAACAATGAGAAAATAGGGAAAAAAAAAAGAAATTAGTAATTATAATGAAAGAATTAAAACACTTTGTGCCAAAATTGATGATTATATTAGAGAATGCTAATGAAATCAGCTGAAGTGTAAAGAAGCACCATAGAAAAATCATATAGAGCAGATGGAGTGTGTAAGCAAATACTTGGCTTCTGAGAATACTTGTAAAGAATGTGATGGTGGGGTGCTGCAATATGCCACTGAGGTTATTGAAGGCTGCAGAGGCTTACATGAAACACTAGACATTTTTAGAAAAAGGACTGAAAAAATACCATTACCAGCAAAGTACTGGAAAAATGCTACATTACCTGGAGCTTTTGCCCATCACAGGGGAATTCAGAGAGTCCCAGGAACAGAACTGCACTGTTCAGTGACAAAGAGTTACAAAATCAATGGCCAAGCAAGGTGTGCAGAGCAGGGAGGCTGCAGTTCCCATTGCAGGGTTTCTAGTCTAAAACCCAACACTTCTGCACAGAGTGCAGAGCACAAGCATGGCCCAGCTGTGAGCCCAGGGAAAAGAACATTCACTTCCAACACTCTAACCCCTGTGCCAGCAATCTCTAGGGCTGCTTGGGTGGCTTTCACTCCTGCAAAGTGACCAACTCACCATCTCCTTCCATGGCCTTGAAGACTCAATAAACTGCTTGGGGTTTTCCTCCCCAAACACTAAGCATCTTCTTTGACCAGGATACAATCACCTCTGTTGGTTATGTCACATCAGCCAATCTTCTGGAACAACACAAAAGGAAGCTGTGAGCAAAGGAGTGTGTGTAAGCAATCCACTGTCTGTTTTGTGAAGAGAATGAGGTCACACAATGTCTCAGGGAGACTCCAAAAGCACAAGTTAGTATCAGCACTGTTTATGCAGCCGTGCTGAAATTTTCAATTGATTTTTATAAATTTTAGGAGCATAAATTATTTCAAAATATGTAAGGGTTGTTTTGTTTTGTTTTTTTTTCCATTTCCTTTTGAAACAGCCCCAGGGTGGATCAATGTTCCTTGTTGACAACCAAAAGGATTTTCCACTCAGGAAAGTCATGATTAATAGAAAAATAAGCCAAACCCCTTAAGTACGGGAAACTACTTGTGCAAGAGATGTGCAAACCTCTTATTTCTCACCCTAAGAGTAAGAATATTACTTTCCAAACTTAGTTTTATCCAAATGAGAGAGTTTAGTTTGCAGCAGTCCCTGACTGGTTGATCTCTCTGGTCACAGGAAGCTCCTTCTCCACTTATCAGGTCTGACAGCCTGCAGTCTGCTCTTTAGTCCCCAGCTCTCTGCACCATTTGAAACGTTTTGTCTAGCCAGTCTCTATTATATCCCAGGGAAAGAATGATCTCCCTTCTCCTTGAAGAGGGTCTATCCAGTGACAGTGGAAAAAACAAATGCTGCACTTCTCTATATAAAATGGTTCTGAAAAACTATGTTTCTTATAAATACAATATCAATGCAATATGCAAGGACAAGAGCTCAAGCTAAACTGAAAAAGTAATAAACTTTTAGCATTGTTTATACTTTTTGGACCTTCACTATGGTTTAGTGTATCAATTAAAATATGTAGACTTGTTGTGTAGTGAGCATGTTACAACTTTTTTTTAAATTTTTATCATTAGGAAATTTGTTTAAGGTATTTTGGAACTAGAACGTCTGCACAGCTTATGAATAATTTAACAATCAATTTAAAAAAAAAACTTTCAATTTAATCAATCTAATATTTTTATTTACACAGCTATTTTTACCTACTTACAAAGGTTATGTAAAGCAGAACAAAACAGGGAAGTAACATATTCCATAAGGTTTCTGATCCTCACACCAAAATGCCAAATAGCAGAGCAATTATAACAAAAAATATGTGATCTGTTTGGAAGTTTTACAGAATTTATTGCCTAGAGGAGATCCCAGCAGTCATTGTTAATGGTGGGGTGTTAATCTTACTGAATTATAGAAGTACGAGCTTTGTTTAATAAGTGAAATAATAATTGAGGAAAAAAATTGTTTGCAATCATCTTGCTTTTGTCGAGTAAACTGAACAACATTTTTAGAGATGCACCCTGTGATCTGAGGACAAGGTGGAGAGAACATTGGTGGACACTACAATGAAACCACTGCATGGAAATGAAGCACAGGAGAATGAAAGCTCCTCAAAACCAGAATATGAAGCATGGTGGATTCACACTTTGTTATGGCTACTGGTGTCAGCAGCAAAAGTTAATTAATTCATCTGAGTGAATCTATTTTAGCCCTATTTTATACTGTATCATTAGTTAATTGCACTTTTCCTCTGTATAAAGGTGATTTACCTTGTCTACCTCCCAGATGACCAGCCAGCCACTCACATCCCTCTCATAAAGTGCAGGAGTGCAGAAAAGAAGATGGAAAATCACATGAGATGAGAAAAAGAGAGGGACATCACTCACTGATTGTCACAATGGGCAAACTAGACTAAACTCAGGGAAAGTTATTTTAGTTTATTGTCTTCTAAAACAGATTTAAATGGTGAGAAATTACTAAAGCTAAAACACCTTTCCCAACCCTTCCTTTTTCTTGTCATGTAAACTTGATACAAGCTGTAATGTACAAATACAAGAACTTGGGGTGAAGTGGCGTCACCCTAATTCCAAAAAAACGTGTAAAATTGTAAAGCAGAGTCCTGAGGCCTTTCCCAGCCTGTGTTACTTCACTAAAGCTGATGCCAAAGTAGCTGAAGCACATGTAAACCTGTCACATCTCCCACTCTAATGATGAAATTCAAAACATTGGAATTTTGTCTTGTTCCTTGCTTGTGGACCTTTTTGCATCTCAGGGACATGTGTCATCATGGTCAGTCTGGCTCAGGATACACAGGACAATCACAGCTTTTCAAGATAATTGTACTTCCCTAAGCAAGTGGGACTTATTGTGAATTGCAGAATAAAATTTACTAGTCCATTGTCATCATGACGTTTAAGTTTTAGCATCTGTAAACTCAACAAAGCCAAACACAAACCAGACTTTTTAAAATTTTCCCTGGCACCTTCACATCTTGTGTCCAGACCTGTGTCTAATGTGTCAGTCAAGGGCTTCTACACGACTTGACTGAGGGGGTGTCAACCAAATTTTAATATCAGATATCCTATCCTTACTTTACTCCCTCCTTGTCTAAAGCCTCATTTTGCTTTCAGAAACCAAAGCTGTCATCTTAAGAAAATGGTAGATGCTCTTATTATGTGTTTACTCTTAGAATTTTTGTTAATTTATGTGTTTGCTCCTAGGAAATTTCTCTTATTTATGTATTATTTGTTGAGAAGCAGTTCAAGCTTGCAGGTTTCTGGAGATTCATATTTATCCCTAGTACCAGAAAAGTCCAGGAATCACTCTTGCTGATTCACCAGAGAAAATCTAAAAGTGCTGAAAGAATATGAGGGCAAATCTTCACTCTGTCTACTGAATACAGAACTGTCTTAATGCTTCTAATTCAACTTTTTATCTCCTACAAACATGAGGGACAAGCAGGGAAAATTCAGAACCTGTGGATTTTCTGTATTCTTTTTTCTTTAGTAGGAAATTTGCTTAGTGCAGAAGAATTGGATGCAAGTATCTTAGAAGTCAGTCAATAGTCAGTTTTAGTCATAGCTAGAGCATATTACAAATTAAATTAAGTGTCAGAGCATTTATTACATTTTTGTGTTGCATTTTTACTTACCCTTAATTTGAACAGCTTGATTTCTGCAGGGATAGTTGGTGCTCCTATAGTTTGGGATATTTTTAAGCATGCACTTTTTTTCCTCCCCTTACTGAGAGTGTATTGTTTTGGGTTCACATGGCAAGATTTTGATCTTTGAATCTACTCCTGCAGAGTGGCTGCATGGGTGGATTCTGTGAGATGACACCAGAAACTGCCCCCATATCCAACAAAGCCAGTTTTAGTGGCTCCAAGAGGGACTCACTGCTGGACATGGCTGAGCCAGCCTGTGGATTTGGTAGTGTCTCTATGATAACATGTTTGAGAACAGGGAAAAACCCAAACAATGCACAATAGAAGTTGAAAGGCAGTAGTGAAAATATATGAGAGAAATAACTCTGCAGACGTTCACATCAGTGAAGGAGGAAGGGGAGGAAGTTCTCCAGGCGCTGGAGCAGAGTTTCTCTAGCAGATCGTGGAGAAGATCAGGTTGTCCCCCTGCAGTCCGCAGAGGATTCCACACTGGAGCAGGTGAGCACATTCTGAAGACAGCTGCAGCCATGGATCTTAATCTTTCATGAGGCAGAGCAGGATTTCTGGTAGGAAGGATCCTTGGAGGATCCATGCTTTAGGAGACGATTCCTGAAGGATGTAAGCTGTGCAAAGAACCCATGTCAAAGCAGATTTTGGAGAACTGCAGCCTCTTGGAAAGGTTCTGGAGAAGGTCATGAAGGACTCTTTCCTGTGGCTGGGACCTCATTCCCCTGCAGCAGGGGAAGAGTACAAAGAGGAAGGAGCAGCAGACACCAAGACTTTTGAGCTGACTCCAACCTCTCTCCTCCTGCCACTCAGAACAAGAAATTAAAAGAGTAGAGGGCAAAACTGAGCCTGGGAAGAAGAGAGTGGTAGGAGTGTTTTTAGATTTGTTCCTATCCTTCATAATTTTACTATTCTAATAACTAACAATAAATTAATTAATTTCCCCAAATTGAGTCTATTTTTGTGTCTATTTTTGTGTTTATACTGGTAATAGATAGGTTTATGAGCTTTTTGTTTTATTTCCTTCTCCTGTCCCGTTGAATAGGTGGAGTAATAGAGTGACTTGGTTGGCATCTGGCATCGAGACAAGGTCAATCTACAAAAGGGTGTTCTTGTTCATCCAATTCAGTCTCTGAAAACTGAAAATGTTTTAACAGATAGCTTTTTAATCTACCTCTAATGTCTCCAAAGATTGTGCAATAACTATTTCACATGAGAAGTCTTGCTCCAATTGTCCTTTCTCTCAGACAGTTCTTGTAATAACCAAGGTAAATTTATCCTTCTAACTCAGCCCATTACTCCTTGTTTTATGACTAATATTCAGTGTGACTTGCTCTTCGTTTCTCTCCTATTAATGCCCTTTAGCTATTTATGTAGAGTTTTCATGTTTCTCCCTAGGTGTCATCTCTTTAAGCTAAATAAATGTAATTCCTTTAATCTTCACTTATAAATTATATTTTATGTAGAAATAAAAGAAGACAATAATGTGAAATTTGTGTCTTTTCCCAAACACTAACATAGTTAAAATAATTTACTCCAATTCTTCAGTTGACTTAAGCAAAACATCTTTTTTTCTCCAGAGTATAGGGACAACACTAGAAAAAACTTTATAACAGGTCAATTCTGTGTCGCCTTGAATTGTGATGGTTTTAGGGGTAAATGAAGCAGTTTAAAACAGTAGCTGTAAAACAAGATCTCCAGGCTTTATATTTCATTCTCAATTATGCCTTTCAACATATGTTAAGAGTGTTATATTTCAGATAACTAGGTTTTCTAATGTTTGAACCAACAGACCAATAATACTTCTTTATTACGTTTTATTGTTTCTGCCTGTAGAAGAGGAAAAGCATGCAGAGGAATAACTATTTCTTACATTTATTTTTTTTAGTAGAGAAATAAAGGGTCATATATTTCTGTGATACCAAACAATTTTCATGTTCCAAATAGAGCCCAGTCTCTTGTAAACATTGATTTTTTATGAACTTTCCCATTTGTAACAGTAAATATCAAGCTTTGGACAAAACGAAAATGTATAAATTTGCTGGCACTCAGGCCTCCAGTAACAATTTTCTCAAGGTGCTGAGTTTTGCAGTTTTGACTTCAGGAGACCTCTGGGGCATGAGTGCACTTAGCAAGCTCCTGAAGTTCAGCTCTCCTCTGGTTTTCATCCCAAATGGATCCTGTTTACGCACTAGGAGGCTGCTCTGCAACGTGAGCTGCCCTTCAGTAGCTGCTGAAGGTTGAGAAGTTTATTCCAAGGTGCTCTCTCTGGTTCACCCAGAGAGTCCAGACTGCAGATCAGGTTCACCTGAGACCAAATCAGGCAGTTCAGTCTGGTTTAGTCTTTTAATCTTATGACTCTGGGTTTAGGTAGTGATGCAGAACCCATGCTGTGCTCTGACCTTGGCTCTCCCCTTCTGAAGGGAGAAGTTGTGGTCTCCTTCGCTCCGGCACAATCCTTCAGCTTATCCTCATTCCTTCCTCTCAACCCATCAAAGCCCACAAAGTCAGGGCTGTGGTGGGCATAGCTTCCATGCCATTTCATAGGATAGCAAAGGGTGGGCTTGCTAATGAAAAGTGTTTCCTTTTTACTTCTAAAAAAATCACTGTGAAAAGCATTGGAAATGGTCTCAATTCCTCACACACTGGCAGCAGAACCAGGGAGAGGAAAGAAGGGGCTGTGTTAATTTCTTCAGATGTTGCAGAATTTTCTGTGGTATTCTAAGACAAGCCACCTAAGGAAGAAACCTGTCTGTATGTTTATCAATCTGCACAGTTTGAAACTTTGAGTTCTGGAAGACTGGTAACAGAGTTAAAAATATATTTCTTGGCAGTACATTTTTTATTCCTCACCCTGTATCAGCTCCTGAGAAAAATAGGTTTTTCTATCCGCTTCAATACAATTAATGTATTCTCAATTCTCATTCTCTCAAATTCTCTTTTAAATATGAGTCCTTTTTAAATTAACAGGAGCTCCTGTTAATTAAAACAGTATGCTAGAGTTGATTATATAGGATGATATTTTTCTCTGGTCTTGAGCCACTTAGTATCACACTTTCAGATATGGTGTCATCAGCTGTGTAGCTTGAAAGTTGATTCTGCTTTAAAAATCAGGTTAATTTATTCAGAAATAAGTGACATTTGCAAATTGCATTTCTCAGTTTAAATCTGTTTGGCCAGGGTTAGGATGATTTTGCAGACCCTTTTGCAAGTCACATCATACAATAAATCTACAACAATATTACATAGTCATAAAAGTGCTCAGAATATAGCTATTTTGGGGCTTGGTGGTTTTTTTGGTTTTTTTTTTTTAATTTCTCTGAAGCGGTTTTATACTACTCTTTACACTATCCTATATTCTTTAGGTGACCAAGAAAAAACAGAGGACTAAAAAGAGTAAGAATTATAGAAATGTTGTCCTACAGTAGGGGAGAATACATGTTTATAGCTAATACTGTATTTAAAGAAAATTAAAATAACAAAGTCTAAATTGTAATAATTGGGAAGTACTAAAGTGATCTATACATACTATAAAACTTGCCATATAGAAATACTATTGCAATTTCCCAAGATTCTAAAAATAAGGATTTTCAAAGGGTTTGCCTTTGAAGAATTGCATTTAGAAAACCTGAAAAGTTTAGGAAAGCAGGTGGTAGAGCATATACTTGTTTTAGAAAATTCAATAAAGAAACATAGCATTGTATTTGTTCTATTTTTTTATTCCTTTCTGTCAGAAAAGACAGAGCTTATAACTCCTTGTACCTATTTCTTTATCAATTGAAATAGTTGATGGTAGTAGGAGTAGATTTTTATATTACTTTTTAATAAACCATTTAATAAGACAATATTTGTCGGTGCTGCTGCGCAGAAAGAAACACAAGAGGCAGAGTCTTTGGCTTTATTAGGCTGTAGCACAGCAAGGAACTCTCAGACATGTTCATCTCTACTTTGTAAAGTGTGATCTAAAAACTCTCTCTTGGAGGATTTCATCTGACTGAGGACTTTCAGCAGCAGCCATGAAAGAGTCCTCCACTGTTGTCAGATTTTTCCTTTGGGTGTTGCCCTCCATTGCCCCAGAGGGGTGATAGTTGATGCCCCCAACGCTGTGAGTTCCCTTTCAGAATGTTTATGACATGAATTTGCCCCCCGACTCTAGCTGCAGTGTTGCTTTTTAGACTCCCAGAAGTTCCTGACATTTATCTGCCTGCTTATGCTCTACCTTTCTGTTCCTTCCAGGAGATCATTGCATTCCCTTTTGGGCAGAATGTTAATTCTGCTTCTGCAAGTTGAGATAGCACATGCAGCTTTTTCTGACTCTAAAAAAGAGTCCTGCCACTAATAGGCAATGCAGGAAGTTTATCTTGATGTGTGTAGGCAATGAACTAGCCTGGCAAGGGTGCCAGCCAGCAATCCCTTTCCAAACAATTATGCAGATTCCTGAGGATTCAGGACCCTTTTAGGCAGAAAGGACATATCACACATACAGGACACTCATGGTGAAAAGGACCTTAATATGTGAGAAAAGTCCTTGGGCAAATGAGCAGCTGTTAAGCACTAAGGAGAGATGGGAGGCACTAGAAAATGGAGAAAACATGTACTAATCCTTGCCTGCAAGGAGGGAAAGTGCTATTCTGCCAAAAAAAAAAGATGATGGTAAGTGATATCATGCAGAAATGAAGAAAAGAACCCAGGAAGTATGGAAGAAGGGGAGTGGAGTTTTCTTTTGCCTTTTATGTTTGTTTGTTTCAGTAATCTGGTGGTGAAAATAATGTTAATGTTGCTAATGCTTTCAAACAACTCTAATATTGTTGGACTCTATGCTGAGTAATCTGCAAGCTATGTTAAAAAGTGCATAAAACCAATCTGGGAATAAAGACAGAAAACACAGAAAGGCATAAAATCCTAAAAGACATACAGTTAAATCAGATTGGAGGAAGATACCAAGGCACAAATTAGGCCTTTCTTGCATCTTGCTATAGCTTATAAAACCCCAGAACAACTCTGGTCTGTGGAGATCATGCCAAGCAGAAAAAAAAAAACCCCAAATTAATAGTCTGTTTCTATTTATCCTTAGTATAAACAAAATGGGATATTAAGTAAAGTTCCAGAGACCTGAGCACTTGAAGATAGCAATAGTAAAATGTTCAAAAGGGTGCTGAAAAGCACATAAGTTGAAGGGATTTTAAAATAATAAAACATTCAACTACAAATCATTTAGCGGCATTTTGCACATCCTTTTCTTGAAATCATATGCTCTCTCATGTGTTTTAAATACTTGTGAGATAAGTGAGGCGTCATTCTTTTACATGATTTTATGAAATTTCTAAGTTATTTTTCATATATTGTCAGAAACCAGTTCAAATATCTTTTTGACTGCATGCTAGATTCAGTTTTTCTAAAATACAACCACCCTATGACCTGCTATAATTTCACGGGTCTTCTTTTGCCTGTAAATATCTCTGATCTTATTTTTACAATAGGGAGGATGATGTTTCTGCACCCCCTAGGAGTGATGGAGTAAGACTTGCATTCAATTACAATGTCTTGCAAAGTGAGGAAAAAGCCTTAAATTTCTCTGTTCCAGGCTGAACAATCCCAGTTCTCCCAGCCTTTCCTCCCAGCAGAGCTGCTCCATCCCTGTGATCCCCTTGGTGCCTGCTCTGGCCTGGCTCCAGCAGGTCCCTGTCCTTGCTGTGCTGGAGCCCAGAGCTGATGCAGCCCTGCAGGTGGGGTCTCAGCAGAGGGGGCAGAGGGGCAGAATCCCCTCCCTGCCCTGCTGCCCATGGGGCTCTGGATGAGCCCTGGATGTTGTTTGCTTTCTCTGCCTGCTCTCATGTCTCAGAATGCTTTCATTTTTTAACTAGAAGACACCAAAAATAAGGAATGCTGTACAAGGATGACAGTGACAGATTCTTGCATTCCCTCCTTTCAGCTGTGTTATTCAGCTAGATGAATGCAAATTAACAACTTCTTTCTTACAGCGAGGACAATGTGTCTATCCACAATCTTTTCATAAGCAATAAAAACATAATTAATTCAGCATGAACACACTTCCTTAAGGCTTCCTGAATGGCTTTGGAAAGTTCTTCTTATTTCTGCCAAAGCCCTGTTTACCTCAGGGCTTGTTTATACTTGTGCTCTTTTCCTTCCTCTGCAAATAACTGGGTTTTGGCTGACAGGAACTGAAGGGAGGCAAGTCCCAGGGAAAACTGACTCTTTCATTTACTCATGCTGCCAGCCTTATGTTCTTCACTTGCTGAAAAACAGAAAAAACACTTATTTGAACACAGTGACAACTTGTTTTTTATTTGAGGCAATTGCTCACTGCAGTGAGGAAGGTAGAACATTTTACATCCTGTTAACTGTTGCCAGCTCTGTGTAAAAATTGAAAAGGAAAAATAGATTCCTATTCCACTTTTGCATCCCTTTCCTGAAGAAAAGCTAATAGACTCTGAAATTAGGAGGCCCCCATAGGTTTTGGATTTCACAGCAGTGGACTGATGGGCTCTAAAAACTGCTTTTGTTAAAAGCTGCAAATTATGAAAAGACTAGGAGTGATAGAATAACATTGTGTGAAACCCTAAGGTTCATCCCAAGGTGTCTGATAAACTATGGAATAACATGTTCTTCCTGTTGTTGAAAAAAAGTATATAGAATTTAAGGGGTTGTGTCTACAGCAATTGGAGGATGATTGAAAGACTGTGATTTCACAGTCACTTTCAGCAATCCTAAATGTAGAATATCACCAAGAGGAATATTTCTGTGCCCCATACATCATGTCTCTATTTCTATTGGTGTCCTTTTCTTTGTGCTAGCACTAGTGATTATTGGTGCCACTTGGGTAGCTGGCTAATTTTTAGCTGGATGAATTTCCTAATCCACCTGAAAAAGGAACAAACAAACAAAAACCAACCAACCAAAACAAGAGCAAAAAACCCCATCAAATCATCTCTAGAAATACCAGAGCTACCACAGACAGAGAGCAGAAACTTGCTGTTCAGTGCAAGGAAAGGCCAGAATCACCACTTTGGCTTTAATCTAAGTGTGATGGAAAATTATAATGCTGCATAGAAGTGAGGTGAAATGCCTATTTCAGCTTCTTAAGAATGCCATTTTTATGCACTGTTTATACTTTTTTTTAATGTCTATTTAGATCAGTCAATTTACTATTACAGCAGTTGGAAGTGAACCTACTTTATTTATCACATAGATTTGACCATGACTTATACTGCTGTTGCTTAATGTGACTCTTAGCAATTACAAAAATTTATGGCACAGGAAAAAAACATCAATATACATGTCTTATTGTTTTGGTGAAATATTATGTCTTAGTAGTAGAAATAATTTGAAAGCAATACTTTTATAGGATATGAAAAAAAGGACAGAAAAAAAATTTAGAGTAGCAGTAATATAAGAATATGGGAACATAAAGTAAAACAATCAGGATGCAGCAGCCCAAAGCTATTTCCTGGTGACAGAGCTACCAAAGCTATGTATGTACAGTTAGCTTACCACAACTGAGGCAAAACATTCAATTTGAAGAGCCATAAAAGTATTTTAATGAATTCTACCTAAGAGCTGAACAGGCCTAACAGCAACTATTTAGTTATTCATGGCAGCTCAGCAGATAGGTCATAAATTCTCACCAGCTTTTAAAAGCTGGATGTTTAAAATCATATGCATTTGTGAAAGTGAAGTGTTGCAATGGTAAGAGTCTGCAAAAGTTCCTACCCTCAGTTCCTTGAAGGAATGTTGTAAAAAATTCCTCTCAAATTAGCTATTACTTCATTATTTATGAACAGATGCAGACAGTGAGAAATTTTTCCACATTCAAAGGAAACTGCAAGCAATTTCCTTCTCTCAGAGCACTAAAAATATTTTAAAAGAAATACTTTTTCCCTCAAGCTTCCTTTTCTTTCTGTAAGGATAGGGAGGGATGAGATATAATAGTTCCATGAATTTTAAACACTTGGACATCACCTAACACGCAATAAACCCAGGATTGAAATCCACATATATAATCTCTGAAGCATTTTTCCTTTGATGCATTACCTCAGCTGTGTAAATGACCCTGCCAAAAGGGAATGTGATACAAGATTGCCAACAATAGGCTGTTCATTATAGTTTTATGGAGGTGTAGTGTGGACTGAGAGGAAAACTTTTATTTTGAGAGGAAAACAAAGAGAAAAAGTTAAAGTCATAACCATTCATTTACCTTGAAAAAACCTGCTATTACTACACATCTCTTGAGAATTACCATGTAGTGGATCAAAACAGGTGAAAGAAAAAGGTGGAGAAAAACTCATTATCAAAAAAAAGCCCCCAAAACAACAATCTCTTCTTTGTTATGAACAAAACAATATCGATGTTTTCCTACTTAATAAATGCGGAAAATTCACCAAAGGTGTGAGAAATGAATCACAAACCAGATTTTAAAATATAACAGTTTCAAATGAAGTTTTTGTTAAATCGTATTGAGATATTAAAACATGTAAGTTAAACAAAGTTTGAAAATTTGTATTAGAAATTAATTTCCAACTATAAAATTAATTGGGAAAATAAGGTACAAAATATAGTATTGTATTTTTTCAACCAGAACTCAAATTACATTGCCCAGAGCATTTTTAGGATATTTTGTAGGAGACTGAAGTTGTAAGCACTGAAGACCAAGGAAGTCTTACTTAGGCTTTTTTAAATATACTTTTTGAGGGGATGAAACCTGAAACATGTATTTTGAAAACCTATATACACATATCATAAAGGTCATAGATATTTAGGATCGTAACAAGAAAAGTATATTTGTTCAGGTATCTGATTTGATGGTGAACACATAATGAAGTGTGCTTGTCCAGAGCTTTATTTTAAATAGTCAAAACTGATATTCAGTCTTAAACTGTTCAACTAAATTCTGCTGAAGAATGATTTGTTGAGCATATAACGGGTAAGTTATGAAAATAAGTTGAATCAATCCTGGGATGCTTTTGCAGAGTTTCTGAAAGAAGTGCTTTGTGATGCCAAAGTTTGTAGTAAGATATGACAACATCCTGCTATAGAGACAATGGGAGGAGAATATGCAAAATATTCAGCTTTGTTCTGGTCAGTCAGAAAAGCACTGTCTTGGCCAACCTATATATTCATGAAAATAGTGTAGGAAAGGAGGCTTTCTTTCCATGAGCACCAAAACCAAACATAAATCATAAAATGGAGGCAATCGCTTGGACTAGAATAAAAAGGGCTTCTAAGTGTGTTCTAATGTCACTGCTAGCTCTGCTCTGCAATGCTCAATATGAGGTCAAGAGCCAAAAACTTTACACATTTCAGCTCAGTTAAGCACACATTGAAAAAAGCAGAAAAGTATTCTGTGCTGAGAGCTAAGAATCAGCTTCTTTTCCACTAAGTGTTTGCTGTTCCATAAAATCATAGTAGGGTCTGGGTTGGATGGGCATGATACCATCCAGAATCCTTCTGCCAATTTAATGAGAATAAATAATTTATGATAGCTAATGAACTCAAAAGCAGTTCCAATTTTTTTTGTCTTACCTTTACTGCTAAACTCTTACCAAGGTATTCAAGTCCAAAAGGCATATGCAGACTCCTGTATTCTTTTCCTTATTTGTCAAAATTTTGAGGAAAATAATGCCTCAGAAGCTTTAAGAATTTTTTGTCCCCTTCCACTAATGTATAATAGAAAATACAACTGTGATAATTTTTCTGTTTCTAAGAACATTTTATTCAGGGAAAACAAGGTAAAGAATCTCATTTCTTTCCTATGCCTTAAAAAAACCCCAGAAAACAAACAAAAAAAACACCCAAATGAACAAAAACCCAAAAAACCTAATTCACACATATCTACATGTAATAAACCATGTTATCCCAGGGTACACAAAAAGAAAAAAAAAAGTCATGTTATAATGACTGTGGAACCAGTCAACATAATTTGTGACAGACAAAACTCAGGAAAAATATAGGTAATGTCATCAGGATTTTTACAGAATTCTATTGCATTTTTTTGTTTTGTTGATTAATTAGATTATCTAGTTTAATAACATTCTTGCAGTTTAGCAGCTACTAATGTTTGATCTTTATTTGACTTTTCCTTTTATTATCTACAAATTTATGTTGTCCACACTTGTAGCTATGTACTAGGACAGGATAATTTCTGCTCTCCTATAAGAATGCCACATTTAAATTGTCACTGTGTGATGCTGAAGCCCTATCACTGGTATTCATATGGTTTTCTACAGTAAAAAAAAAAAAAAAAAATCCCACAAAAACATTTTAACAGCCATTCAGAGCTTTAATGATAACTTAGTACTGTTGAAACTGCTAATAGTTCTTTGTATTAGACATGACAATCAGGATGGAAAACTTCAAATTACAAGTCAGGCTTTTAACATCCAGTTTGCTTGTGATTAAATAACACTTCTAGGCTAACAAATTGTTCCAAATAACTGAAAAGTCTTCCCTAAAAGCATTTCAGATTAATGAAATGAAGAAGGCTTCACAGATAAACATCTAGAGAAAAATCTCTTTTATTTGTCCCCACAGACACACCATGCCACCAGAGGGAAGGATCTCAAAAAACACATTTTCATAGCCCCTTATAGGTAGGAAAATTTCACACTGTGAGTTTCACCTATTCCTTTCAGACTGATTTGCACTGCTCTGAGCAGATTTAACTACACTGTAGTATTTTCTCTGGTTTGTATCAGAAAAATTATCCTGGTTGCCACTGACAGCAATTATCTGCTCACATATAATTAATACCAATTAATCTCTCCTGTTTGTAGGGAAATGGTGGAAGAGAGTTGATTGCACTCCATCCTTTCTTTCAGAACATAGTAGTGTCCCTGTCCACAGCAGGAGGCTGGAACTAGATGATCTTTAAGGTCCCTTCCAGTCCAAACCATTCCACAATTTTATTATCTCCTGAAAATTTCTTCACCGTCTTTGGAGAAAACTGCATCATCTGATTCCTGCTTAACTTCACACTTGAAAAGCTCTTCAAAACATTACAAAACTGTTTGAAGTCCTCTAATTTCAACACATTTATGAAGCAGAGTACAGTCTTCTGCTCTAGATACATATAATTCTTATGATTAATTATTTACTTAGGTAAATATGGTAAATAAATCGTCACTATGCGTTGACCCCAGTTCGCAGGTTGTCCTTTGCTCATTGCCCTCTCAGTGGCATGAAGGAGAAAATCAGAGAAGCAAAAGGAGAAAACTCCAGGTGTCCCCTGAGGTCTGGTAGCAAACAGATGGGGCAGGAACCCCAGTGCTCCTGGGGTCTGGATGCCCCATCCTAATCCTGAGGGCTGGGATCAGTCTGCCTGCAGCCTGTGTAAGGGAGAAAGGCTGCAAAGACAAGTTTGCTTTGCTCTCCGTGGCAGTAGGCCCACAATGACTTCCAGGTTACTCCAGGAGAGGGACAGAGGTGGCTTCTGAGGCTCAAAGGTTCTAGTTCTGTTGGCTGTCTGGAAAAGGAGCGCAGTTTCCGGATGCTGGTGGCTCATGGCTGGGTGTTGAAGCCTTCAATGGCTTCAAATACTTTGGCACAGGACTGTTTGCTAATTTCTGTGAAAATTTCTGTGAAAAGCTGTCAAGGAGGTAAGTTGGGCAGACGTAACAGAACTTAAAATATCACTTGAAGGAAAAGAGAAGGATTTCTTAGACATAAAGCAAGCCCCTTGTCACTAGAAACTATGCAGCCAGCTCTTCCTGCTGCTTCCCCAGCCCTTGTGAAGGCTGCCCCTACTAAGCAGCAGCAATCACTTACAGTCTCTTTTCCCATTTATCTTCTGCTATCCAGTGAAGCAGTAAATAACACTTTCCCTTGCCAGCATATTCCTTGCAACAATTCTTCCAAACTTCACACTGCAACACTTGCCCACTATATTCTCTCCAGCAGCCTGTTCAAGTTTAGGTTTATGAGGTTTTTGGAGGGTCAGCGGAGGCAGCAGTGAAGCCACGTACTAATATTTAGGGGAAGTCAAAAAGAGCATAGAGGACAAAGAAGTCTCTGTGTCCTGAAAGAATATTGTTCATTTCTTGTGCTGAGAACACCCACAGCTGACCACAGGTATAACAGTCCCAGTGCAAAGACTTTGTTTTTTTCTGATATAGGCATAAGGAAGAAGGAAAATATAGCTCAGAAGCTTTAGGACCATCTGTTTCAGTCTACCCATTTACTTCTGTTGCACCAAACAACTTACTAATGGACCTGTAGTTTGGATAATTAAAGCTCATGGAATCAATCTCCCCACCACATTGCACCTTTTCTTTATCTGAAATTCAGTATAATTTGTGTGCTTTCAACCCCTCAAACTCCTCATTTTTATTTTTTTTCTTTCTGGGGGAAAATGTGCAGGAAAAATTGTAGTAAAAGAAACAAAAGTGAGATTGTGCTTTAACTAATTCAGTGTGAGTAGTTTATCACTATATATGATGTACGGGGCTTACAGAGCTACCATCATTTATATCCTTGGATACTGATTCTCTGTCTGCTATCATTTTGTTAAACCAACTAATGTGTTTTTTAACTTTCTCCTGGGGTTGTAAAAATGTAAGCTCAGTTGACTTTTTATTTCACTATTGATCAGGTTAACAGTACCAGATGAATCTTCCTGTCCACAACACTGAGCAGCCTTATAGTTTTGTCCAAGACAAATGTTAAATGTAATTTGAAGGTCACTGGAAGTGATGAAGTAGTTGCTGGGAAACACTTTATATCACTTTACTTTTAAGCAGTCTGCTTCCAGATGAAACTGAGAGAGATGTAAGAAATTGATTGCAGAGATGAAGAACAGAATATTTAATGTTAGCACTAGCTCCGTTAACAGGCTGCATATGAAACTTGTGCTACAGTGTTCCCTCACCAAATTTAAGCAATTAGATATATAGAGAGTAAACATCTGAAAACCACAGTCTTCACAATTTACTGGATTAGGCATCAAACTGACAGATTTAGTCAACTTCACAGCACAATGTTTCATCTATGACCTCTTCCTTTATCTATGTAGAGTGTGCATTATCCATACAGCTGAAGAAATTTTTCCTTTCATCTTTTCTAGCCTATCTTTTCATATGAATTTTTCTTTAACCATGCAGGCTTATTTTCCCCCATTGAGACATTTTGCTGTTCCAGCATGAGTTTTTTTTCCCAATGACATTACATTTTATGTCATTGACACCTATTGTCATGCTCTCCTTTTATTCCAGGTGTTCTGTTGATAAAATACCTTCTCACAATGAAGGAATCATTATTCAGTACTTGACCTGTAGTTTAGAAGCAATGAGTCCTCATCTGTGTTTTTATTTGGATTCTGGTTCATTGATTTTCTTTTGAGAATACTACTTTAGGGCAGTGGCAAAAAACTTATTTAAGTCAGCTGCATATTCAGTTTTAGCCTGATACATGTTCCATCTTGGAGAAAATAAGATTGCTTTGGCACTCTCTGAGCTTCAACAAGATTACACTGTCTGCCTTTTTAATTTTATGCTTTTTCAACATGAATAGATGGATAAATCTTTCTGTCCTAATTCCTAAGGATAGGTACCATGACCTGTAATTCTTTTGCATTCTTTTCCACTGACTTCTTAATAACTGATATAGAATTTCATATTTTTCCCTTTTTTTAAGTCTACTGTCTTCTATGATCTCTTGAAGAAAACAAGGGAAATTTTATAAATCTCTTTGGATAGATTTTTAAAAAACATTTAAAGATAAGTTTATATTCAATTCATTTATCTAAATATTCTTCACCCTACTTTTTTCAAATTCTCCCTAACATACTTATCTTTGTGATAAAACTAATTTTCTGAAGTATCTGGTCAAAACTACCTTTTTATTTCTTTCTTTTATAATAAAAAATCAAAGAAAGTATTGAGTTTAGTCTGTTGTACGCAATCTCCTTTTTGTTCTCCTTTTCTATTGAATAACAGACTTTTGCTTCCTTTTGATTTCATTTTCTATTGTGTTTAAAAAAACTTCTCCTTGTATGTTATTTTATAGCTAGCCTTTTGATTATTCTCATGCTCATTCTTCTGTCATTTCATCATACACACCCTTTGGCAACAGCCTTTTTGTCAGTTAGCAATTTTTCCCTTTTTTTTCCCTTTAACATGGATGCATGTCTGATTAGATTGGTAGTTTATTGAATTAACTGTCTTTCTTTTGAATTACACTAGTCTGACTGCTGTCCTTTCAATACTCTCAGGATCTACCAATTCTCCTGTAGTACAACTTAATAGGTATAAACAGTACTCTCATGTATATAAAATACATTTATAGATTGCTCACCCACCTCCTTCAAATTAGGTTCTGTATTAGTGAAGTTGCTGTCCTTACTCTGCTGATGTGGTGTGTCCTTGCCCTGGAAAAACAAATATAGTTCTACAATTTTTTCATGTAGATTATTTTCACCTGTTCTGTTTCAGAAACTAAAGACATCATAAGTGAGGTATTGTTTTACATTTTATTTTGAGTACCAGAAAGTACTGCACAAGAGTTTGTATATGTGGAAGGTATGGATATGCCCGAGAGAACTCCCTGGAGACAAATCCTGGCAGGAGCTGTGGCCTCTAGACAGGAGCCCGTGCTGGAGCAGGGTTTGTGAAGGACCTGTGTTCTCATGGAGAGCCCACACTGGAGCAGATTCTTCCTGGAAGACTGGACTCCATGGAAAGGACTCATGCTGGAGAAGTGAAGAACTCCCAGAAGGTCATGAAGGACTGTATGCTAAACTAATCTTCCCAAGATGAATCTGTTTTGTCCATCATAATGCCTGTCATAATGGGTGAACCATCAGCCTGTCCCTGCCACAGCCCACAAACTGGATTCTTCACATCTCCTCTCCCTCTCCTGCTGAGGAGGTGGATGACACAGAATTTTGGTCGGCACCTGACAGCCAGAAAGGGTTGACCCATCACAACAGAACAACACTATAGGGATTTTTGGTTCGGAGTTGGCTTTTTCACTTGGAACTTCACGACTTGCCAGAGGCATTGCTTCATGGAATGTCATGTATAAAAAGAAAATGAAATTTTAACTGAAATTTAAGGTTTTCATGTTTCAATCACTTACAGAGCTGCAGATTAATCTTGCAGTATTTGTGAGTCCCTGCCAAATCTTGTATGCTGGAGCTGAAGATCTAATAAGACTTTATACTCCTCTTTATAATCCTTTTCTTGACTTGCACTAGTAGATGACTGCCATCATGACAGTCTCCTGTGAGGAATATAAATTACTGGCCAGAGTAATTAGTAAAGCACCTTATAATGAAGACAAAATGAGGCCTGGCCAAAGGCATCATTAGCATTGACAAAGTATCTTTAAATCTTTGACTTGGTTCCAGTTAGGCATCCTGCTTCCTGAGCTGGTGCTCAGATAGGATTCACTCACTCAGAAGGGGAACTTCAACCCTCTCATTCTTCCTTTTCTGATGCTGGAATAATCACAATTCATCTGGTTGTTCTGGTCATTGTTTTTCATTTGGTCTCAGCCCAACACAACGATTCTTAATCATGAAGGACAAGGGGCATGGTTGAGACTATTGAACAGTCCTCTTATTTATGAGGTAGCTGTCATCTCCTTTCATTCCTGTGGAACTGGTGTCTTCCTCCCATGAGGCTACTAATACCCTCTTGATATGTTTCTTTGGGTTTTTTTTTCATTCTAAATGTCCCTTTTTGATAAAAACCCAACTATCCTTGACACTGGAGCCCCCAAAACATCAATGGGTGTCCTGTATTCCTGAACTATTGCACCCCAAAATGCATTTCATACTGTGTTCCCATTACCCACGTATGCTCTGGTATGAGTTTTTGGTTTGGGGGGGGGGGGGCGTTCTTTTTGTTCTTTAATTTATTTTTTAGGGGTTGTGGTGTTCAGGATTGGGTTTTTTTTTTTTGTTTGTTTTCTTGTTGTTGTTTGTTTTGTTTTGTTTTTAATCCTAATGGCAAAAAAAACCCCACCATTTGTTTCAGATTGATTCCCCAGATCCCTGTATGAGGTGGGTCCTCATGTTCCGTGGTAGAGGAAGGGCTCACAGCAGTGCTGGATGTGTTTCCATTCCACACTACTTACACAAAAGCCCTTACTACCTGAAGGTTAAAAATAGAGATCATAAGTGATTTGGTCATATATATGAAGAAATTATTGAAATGCAGCATGCCTCTAGAGTTCAGTCACTGATTTTTTGAAGCAAATCTTTCTTTAAACTTTCTGAAAAAACAGAATTACAGTATTTAGCATGAATGTTCTGGGTTTTTGTTGCTAGATTGGAAGTTTTGCTTGGTTTTGTTGGGGAATTTTCTCTCAAACTTCATAGCTTTTGTGCTGTTGGGAAAAAAAATTCTACATTACTTATGTTATGCCATGATGACCCTGTTTTTCTCATATTGGTGTATGATTTGAAAAACTCCCATAGTTTTCAGTTGCAGCGACCGAGTCAGTGTTTAAATCCAACAGCTGGTACTGTATGTCAGCAGCTGAAGTAAGTAACACTCTTAGTGATGTACTTGTCTGTCCCAATAAACATGTTCATTTGACACTGTCATTGGGAGATGCCATGATTTATTACAGCTGGAGTTCCACAGGAATAGAGTAAACTCAGCTATACAACAGAATGGCTGCAGGGAAGCTGTGGTCCTCCTCTTCACCTTACTTTTCATTACATTATTTCACTGATAAATTTTCTGATGGGTCAGAAAATTACTTGTTTCAGTTATATTTCATAGAAACCTATAATTAGTATTCTAATTTACCAGATTTTAAAAAGAAATTATACAGAAACTGAAGTGACAGAAAGAGGGCACCTCTGAAACTTTATGAAAGTAGCAACAAATATTTTTATATTGTCTTTTTAAAACTGAAATTTGGAGATGCAGTTCAGCCAGGTTTTTACTCAGCCCACATTTTCTAGGACTCTTGATCCTGCAGTCAGTTCAGGATGACCTTTTATATTGAGTTTGTTTTTCAGAATAAGACATTGAAGGGATTCTCCATTTGAAAAACTAAGGTCAGAGAGGGTACAGAGTAATCAGCCTAAGCAAGTCTAGTTTCATTATTCAGTTATTTGTCTCTGTCCATCTGTTCTGAGGGTTATGATTCAAGGGATCTGTAAAAAATCTTGACTGAGCTGAGGATGTAGCAGAGTGGAAAAATGGAAGAGCAAATAGGAGTTACAGAGGAGGTGCTATGAAATTTTTTAGAAATAGAATAGAAAAGATCAGTGAGGCCAGGAGAAAATGGTAACAGGGCTGGGGTGGGCGAGAGCAGTGAATTTTCAAATTGCGCTTTTTTATAAAAAAAACCCCTAAATAATAAAGAAAATCACACAGACAAAAAATAAGGCTTAACTACTGGCTGATATATATAGCTATATGAAAACCAAATGAGAATATTTTCCTGAAAAATAAGTATGTCAAGACAGAAGTAAAAGAGAGACTACAAACATTTATGAGTGCAAAAGTTTAAAAACAGAACCTGTAATTGATCCACACAAAATCAATTTAACAAACGGACATGAACAAAAGCTCCTTTTTACTTTGCAGTTCAAGAAACAGTTTTAATAGGCAATTCTCTACCATTAGTAGACCAAGTGGCCACATTCTTCAAGTTTTCTAGCAATTAAAATTATTGGTCTTCATTATTACTGTTTTTCAAATATTTTCAATATATTGACTATTTTGGAAATTACTAAATTTCTTTTCTTTTCATCTTAAGGTGTACTTCAATTTATCTTTTGATAATGCTTAGAGATTTCTTGGAATGTTGTTGTATAAATGAAAATCTCTAATTAGTTTTGTGTGATCTGATGCACTGCTTGCCAGAATACAATCATAATAACTCAACAATCTAACTTGCTGAAAACTGGGATCTATAGTCAGCAGTTCAAGAGGATATGAGAAACTTAATAAACTCAGAAATGTACACACAAATGAAAAAAGGAACAGAAGCTAAACTGTTTGCAGTACCTGGAGCATCCTTGTCACAAAGGGAGGGTGAAATACAAAACAGACAGTCCTCAAACCAGTGCTTGTTTGTATTTAGGATGGATAATAAAAATTGTATTATACCCCTGATCTGACTTGGAGAATCAAATTCAAGGTTTTTTCTATTGACTTGAACTACAAGATTAAGATTGTCATGTCTGTGGACATAAGTCCTTACAGCTGAATCATAGAGAGAAATACTGTATGACAAACCATTTCTCTTTTAATCCAAGATGTATTCCTCTTTCTGTAAATGTATAGAATTTTACTTTATTTATTTTTTTTAATGTATCTTTCAAACTTTGTTGTGCAAATGAATTTTAAATGGCTTAATTCTTCAAAACCTGTGTAGTTTCCAGAGTGGTTACTTGCCTATGATTTTTAGCCTTAAGTATTTGATCAGGAAAAGCAACATTAAAAGACTCTTTTCATATCTCTGTAGAATGAAAAATGTCAGAATTCAGTTAAATATATTATTGATATGTCAACTTTCTTTCATATGCAAAAGAGCTAAAGTTAAAAGAAAAGGTAATTGCTCATAATAGTGGAAATAAATTAAAAAAAAACTCTTTTACTAAGCTTGGGTGTTACCAGCTAAGAAATAAACATAGGAAGAAAGATGGATAAATATCTATAAAAGTAAACATCAAAAGCCACCAGGAAAGTGAAGTTTTTCTTCAAATATTTTGATTGAGCTGTCATTGAACACTGATTTCTGTTAATTGTTTTGAGTCTGTTGCTCTACATAAATCAGAAGCAGAATCTAAGATAAAATAAGGTTTCTGCCAAATGACAGTCATTTTGCTGTGTTCCATAACTCTCTTTAAGGAGACTGCAATAAGGGTCAGTTACACAAAGTTTCTAGAGGAAGGAAACAATATCACATTTTATCACAAGTCTCAGTGACACATCACAAATGTGATGCACATCTGACCTTTGACAATGATGTGCAGGGGAAAAGAAACAATGTCAGATCATTTTTGAATGTTAGATCCGGGAACAAGGAGTTAGAGGGCCACACTTCACTGTCTCTGTGGAAATGGCACAGAAATCCTCCACAGGCACTTCTAAAATGACAAGGCACACACACCCTGGAGCTTCAGGACATGGGCTTGGTGTGCAGTAGAGCTGAAGACTGGATAAAATATCTTCTACTCCTCCTTGTTCATCCACAAACCCCCACTTTCAATATCCAGCACCCATTTCAGCTGCTGCATTCATTTCACAGAATCACAGGACATCCTGAGTTGTAAGGGACCCATGGGGATCATCAAATCCAACTGTACCTCACCATTCCCAAAAAACACATCATGTGCTCTAGAGCTTCTTGAATTCTGTCAGATTTGGTGCTGTGACCACTTCCCTGTGAGCCTGTTCCAGTGCCCAGCCACCGAATGGCTAAAGAGCCTTTTTCTAATATCCAACCAACTGTGGAGAACGGCGCACACAACCAGGACTTCCCCATCCCAGGTGCAGGATCTGGCATCAGCACCACCGTGTGTGAGCCCACTGGTGCTGTGTCAGCAGTGCTCAGCTGCAGGACAAGCCCTGGGTGCAAGTACAGGGACACACATGAAAGAAGACAATCTTCATCTCCAGCCTTCCTCTCCACGTGTGACTTCATTTCCCAAGCATGTGCTTCAGCCCTTCCCACCTTTACACACACGAAGCCTTCCCCAAATCCCAACGCCCAGCACACCCTACACTGATCCCATGTGCTTTCCTGAAATGGAGACCAGTAACCTAAGTGCCAGAACATAACATCTGACTGGTCATTTGCATAATTTCATAATGTCTTCTTTATATATTACTGATGAGCTGTTTTTTCCCTACATTTCAGACTTATTTTGATGAGCTTTTGTTTTCTTTCTTTCCATAACAGCTATGAGGAGGAGGAAAAATATATATATATGTTGGTAAGAATTTTCAAATAAAAAAAACTCTTCTTCTTCAAAGACCAAATATGCACATGACAAAATGTTCTGTATGAAAAACAGCAATGCACAAAGGAGATATGCAGCCAAATAAAGTAATGACATATGCTCAAGTATTACATATAACTCGAATTAATTTTATTTTAGTACATGAGCAAAGACTTTGGCACGTGACTTACTCTTTTATTATCTTCTTTGCTCTCCACTAAGCTGCAGAGGTTTTTAATGTGCACATCTCAGTAAAATATGTCAAAGAATGGTACATCAAGTTATCTTCCTATAATTACATTAAAAATGCAATGTAAAATATGAGTGGAAGAAGGAGCTATGATACATGAAGAAAGAAATACAATGTGAAATGAAATTTATCCTCCAGAAGTGCATTCATGAAGTGTTAAAATTAATAAGCACTAGCAGTTTCCTTGACCTTGAAAAAGTTTGTTGCTTTTGTCTTGGCTTTAGCCTGTTACACCTGTACCATCAACAGAAATAATTGATCAGACACGAGAATCTTCAACCCATCTGGGATGCAAGACCTCCCTCCCTCTCTTCAAGATGTTTTACTTCTGACTAATGTAGCAGATTTCAATGTTGATCTCCCATATATAATTTAAATGCTAACGTTTGCACATTTCCAGTGTTAAAAATATTTCAGTCGTAACATGCAAATTACAGGATTAAATCTAACCACTCTTGGAGGAAAAAATAAATCAACATAAACCAGTAATGTTTGCTCTGATTCTTGATCCTAAACTTCAATCACACTGGTCATTACTTAGTGTTCTGTCCTTTATATCTTTAATGTGAGGTGTCTATGCAAGTATTTTTAAGAGCTTGTACTGTACTTTAGCAAGAACCAACTTTTCAGGATATAGATATGTGTGTATACATGCATACATACATATATATATATATATATGTACATATATATATGTATGTATCTACCAGAAGGCATATATGCATACAGTGTACTGTTGTGACCCTGGGGACAGATTACAGTACAGCTCTCTTGTTGAGACTGACTGTTTCTTAATGTGGGACCCCATTTTGATGTGATTCATATCTGCATTCTGCCAAATCACTGGATATTCTGCTTTATTCTTTTAAAGCTTGCAATTCTGTATCCAGGCCTTCTTTCTCTGGACATTGCTATGGGAAAAGAAATAGCATGTTAGCCAATATATCTGCTTGTTTACTCATGTCAAAATTAAGATGCAAATGTTTCATCAACTCGAGAGCTATGCACAAAATCAGTGCTAACTCAATGTACAGTGAAGCCTAAAACAATCCAGGATATTATGTATACATCCATTAGCTTCCTTGTGTACACAACTTTTCACGTCCCAGGCATTTCATTCTTCTGGGAGAAATGAACTGTCAGAATGAGCAGAAATCTAAAACAGTCTGCTTGGGTTACTTTGCTAACTACAGGCAGTTTCCAGTGCTGCTGCAATTTGTTGGCTGTATTTTAAAGAGACAGGAATAGAGCACAGGAGACAATCACGACTGTGGCCCTCTGCTTTTCCCAGAAGATCTAAAGGAAGCTGAAGCATGAGCTCAGAGCTCTGTGCACTACAGAAAACCATTTAGTACTCCATTTATAACACCTCAACAAAACAGCAGAACCTCAGTTTGCCAGTTGAGAGCAGGAACAATCAAGGGAGAGCTATTCTTTGCCAGGACCCGAAAGGAAACTGAAATTCCTCTGTGTTGGTTATGAAGGGTGGGCCTTACAGAAGTGCAAGTAAGACAAAGAGACAAAACAAAGGAGCAGAACAAAAGAGCAATTGCATCCATCCTCAATGAAAAGAAAATTCCCTCCTGGCTCTGCCCTCCTGGCAAATTCATTTATCTCCAGAAGCTGAGCAAAGCCCTCTAAACAAACAGCTGAAAGAGTTTAGTGGCACTACTGCACAAAGCTAGCTGCTGTAACATATAATGCTTCAAAGAAAGGTAGAGGAAAATCCACTTCCAATAAAACAATAAAGAAGATCAGAGGTAAAATTTTACAGTGGTTTTTCTTCTAGAACAAGTGAGGGAAAGCCAAAACTCTAGCAGTAGTTGAAATTATTTGGAACTCTTAAATGAATCTCCTTGAACAGATTTCATTTAATTAAATCTTCTGTATTCTTCCTGCTTTTGAGAAAGATGTTAGGAATGCAACAGAAGTATAGATAGAATTAGTTCTGTATCAGTGCTAAAGATGAAAAATTACCCTAGTAAAGCTAGCCTTATTTTTTCAGTGCCAATTTTGCCATGTCATATACCATGTATCACATTTTTTGTTTAATAGCAATTGAATGGCTTTTCTGTGTGTTCCTTGAGTAAAATTGTTCAGTGGTTTAATAACTGTTACTGTTGGTCAGTTTTGATATTTATTGAATTTTTCTTTTCAAAGTCTGTGGTTTGATACTTTTTTTTATTATTCCTAATAATTCTTGTGGGTTTCTGTGAGTTTCTGTATGGCTTCCTTCCTTCCCAGTATTCCCATCTTAGACTTCTTGCTGAATGTTTTTTGAATGTTATTTAACTTTTAACATTTATATATGCTTAGTTCCCTTTTTCCATAAAAATCAGCCACTCCAACCTCCTAAAAACCATTTTGTACTGTTCTCTGCTTCATATGTCTCTATAATTAGCAGATAAGAAATACTCTGAATTATATACAAATGTGATCACTAGTCATTTACTAATTCATCCATCTCCCAATACACACACAGAAGTTTCTTGGTCAGTTAATTGGATTTGGCTTAACTATAGCATTAACTATAGAGTCCAGTGACTACAGCATTAAAAAAAGTTCCATATATATATCTATATCCTTATATCTCTCTCTATATTTCTGTCTATATATCTATATATCTATATATCTATATATCTATATATCTATATATCTATGTATCCATGTATCCATGTATCTATATATCTATATAACTATAATCTATATCTATATATACTAGACAATGAGCTTAATCTCCTATTATATTCTAAGAGGCTACATATATGTCTTACTTTCTGTCATCTTTCTCAGTTGTTCACTATGTATTTTGTCACTTCTTGTCATGCTGCCTCCCTTTTTTGCATACTGCCATTTAAGGAGGACACAGTAAGACCTAGAAGCCTTACATTTGCAGCCACTAAATGCATTCCAACCATCATTTTGGTTTGAACACAATTTTTAGTTCCTCAGCCAAGTCCTTATCATGGAATTCTGTTTACATAATAGTCACATAAAAATGATTAATGCTACAGGTGCTTCAATACTTACATCTAGATAGATGCTGGCCAGAATTTTTTGTTCAATCGATCATTTTATATTACTATCATTAAATAAAAAAATATTTTTAAAAAAAAGTAGCCTGCTGTGCAAAATTAATCATCAATTTTATTTGAAATAGAAAACAGAGAGGAACTGTCCATTCTGGGCACTGGCCTGCTTCTGTTTTGATGAATGGTTATCCTTGGGAAAATGATGATGTACCATTATTGCATAGAGAAGAAATATAAATTCAAGACTTACTAAGAAGTTGCAAATCTCAGGAATTCCTGATGTATCTTCAAAGGGAAATGGACTGACTTTTGATGGTAACCAAATTCTACCACACCATGTAGATAAAATATGTTACCAGGACAATTAGCAAAGCTTTTTGCCAGTTTGCTGCTTTCCTTCACAAGTTATTGTCCTGGGACAGCTGTATATTCAGTCAGTGACTTCTCCCAACATGTTTTAAGTTTTAAACTCCTTCACAGAAACAAATATTGTTTTGACACAGATTCAAAACAAGTGACTAAGAACACTTAGAGATGTAATCCAAGCCAAATGCAAACATCATTTGCTATGGAAAGTAACTTCATATTGCAGTTTTCCTAGGGCCCTTCCTAAACTTCAGACTGATAACAAATTATGCAGCACAACTGAATGTAAAAATCCCATCCCAGTTTGCTTCATTCTGACTAAGATGAAAAACAATGAACAAAGAAGTAATAGAAAAAGTTGTGGAGTTGTGGTAAATACCTGTATTTGTCAATCCAGAAAGGGTCCAGAAATCCTTTTGCTCGTGATCTTAGTTTCATGTAGCTAAGAGGATATATAACTCTGAAAGTGTAGAAAGCAATAAAAAGAGTTAGGAAACTAGACACTGTTGTTGTTATTATTATTGTTGTTGTTGATATTATTATTTTTAAAAATACTTTTTCCTCCCTAGTTTTTACCTATCATTGAACAGATAAACTGAAAGTAGTTGTATTGTAATACATATCTTTAAATATTTGAATTTGTTCCCTTTTTTTCTATTTTAATTGTAAAAAAAGAGTTGTCTTTTTCAAATTTTGTTAAAATGACTGAATAAACTTTTTATTTTTTGTTATAATTCAACATAATTATTTGTCTTTAGACAATCGATGTCTACTCAAATTGGATTCAAAGCTTGAACTAAACTCCTCTTGCATGCTGTACTATTTCTTGATTTAATACAAAAAATCTTGATGTGACACACTTCAGATTAAAGAAGGATATTCCTGGGCCAGTTCTAAAGTGCTAGGAAGAGGCATGTATAATAATACCACTCTCTGCACCTAAAGAGGTGCCAAGAGGAGCTGCTGTAATAGTGGTACTGAAAATGGAAAGAAAACAGAACGTAGGGAAAAGGCTATTTGGGTGTTGGGCTGATTTAAAATTTCACTTAGCAGAGGTACTGACCCTTTGACTTCAGCTATGGATCTTTCCTATGATACTCTTCTCTTTAAAAGGTTACTAGAAAAAGAATATGCAGTGTTCTCTCTTTAGAATCCCTTTTAATATCTCGTCAGGGACAGTAATTGTTGCAAGCAGAAGTAGCAGGCATTGCTCCTGCAGTTCAGAATCATGCTGTAGGAAAGCAGGCAGCAGCTCAGGGCCAACAGACTTTGTGTCTATTAAGATTCACAGCCAACACATCTTTGCTGCACTTGCCCTCCTAGAGGCTCTTATGTGGTGGTTCCATTCCTTCAGTGTTTCTATGGAAATGCCCATTTTCCCAGCAGACTCAGGCTTTTAGAACTTAGATTGTGCAAAATGTGCTCAAGAACACATTGAATGACTTTTTCCTTTTTCATTGTTTTGGGTTTTTTGGTTTTTTGGTTGTTTTTTTTTTCTATTTCAGTTTTAAATGCAGGCTTGAAATTCAGCCTCAGCTACACTAAATACCTCAACACTTCAAAATCTGTGATAATCTCTGAACATAGCTGTCCTATGGAAGGTGAATATTTAAGTAATATGAAATTCATACACTCCTTTGGGTAAATTTGAAGATAGAAAAAAACACCATATTTCTTATTATTGTTCTCTGTTTGATAGTTTTGGTAGGCATCAAAACAGCATTTTTTTCAGTCACCTCAATGAAATAATAAAAAATAAATAATTAAAGCCCTTCCAACATAATTTTTTTGAAACAACAGGCCATTTTCCCTTTTTTTTTCTCCTTCGGTCTGATCCTGACTATGCCAATACAAATTACACACAAAAGCAAAAAGAATTTTTTAAAAAACTGCTGCTGCTGCTGCTGGAAGAATCTTCCAGGCACTGAGTACAACATCATAGATGAGTAGACCAAGCAGTAGCATGTTCTAATGGACTGGAGATATACATATATAGTCTTGTTTGGCCAGTGGCTGCCACCCAGTACTTTGTCTTGGCATGAAAAGAGGAAAAGTGGGATAGAGGAAAGGAAATGAGGAAATTCTCTGTTTATGTCTTTTAAAAATGCATAACAATTAACATTTTAGTAAAATAGAGCTGACAAAATCCAAAATATGCCTATACTGAAGAGATTCTTTAGAAGAAAGCAAGAAATAAGGATAAATTCTGCAGCTATATGTATCAATAACTTCACTGATGGGAATGCAGAGAAAAATAAAATAGATTATGTTTTAAGCTGTTTCGAAATCTTGTATAGCATCTGTTAAATTACTAGTAAGAGGTATTAAGATTAAAAACAAACAAGCATTAATGTTTAATATACACTGAAATTATATAATTCATCAGTTTCACAACAAATAGTTAATTGTGTGAGTCTGTTAGGGGTAGCATTTTGAAAACTCCTGTTACGTGTTTCGTTCAACAGTAACTAAAACAATTGCAATCCCCATTCCCACTGAAATTTTACTGAAATCCATCTTTCATGGATTAGTTAATTTCCATCATGAAGCTGATGTCCAACAGCTGTTCTGGAGGAAGGAAGAGTACCCTGAGTCTCAGCACACATGGATGTCCAGCCACAAGAGAAGAAAAGATTTAAAGTCCTCTTAGCAGGCAGTTGAAAAGAATTTTAGTGCAAAAGCTTTTAAAAGCTTGCTTCTATGTTGAGGAATTTGTGGGGAAGAAATGGCTGAAAATAAGATGTACAAATTGCCACTCCAGCAGTGGCAGCAATAGCAACATGAATGGAGTTTATATCTGCAATCAGGATTTGTGTGTCTATTTAAGAATGTTAGTTGTATTCAGTAAAGCAACTGAGAGCTGCCTTGCATGAAAATGTGTATGTGACAATTTAAGTTAGCATGTTAATCTAGTATAACTATCTTATTCCCTTTCCTAAAAGCCTTTGAGCAGTAAATATTTTCTCTTGGTATCAATAAATTACTTCTTGTTAGTGATATGAAGACAAAATTAGAAATAAGTATTTAATATGATTCCCCAACAGCTGTTTGAGCTAGATGTATTCTATTTTCTTTAGGAATGTGCAGTCTACAGATCTATATGAAATATAATCAGAATATTTTCACAAGATTTACTTCCATTGTTTCCTCTTTAGATTAAATCTAAAGTAAACTAAAACTATATAGCAGTTTAATATGCTAATCATTCAGTCCAAAATTTTCCCCTTTCAAAAGCATTTTAATTAATGGATTAAGGTTGTGTGAAGTGAAATTTTTAGAAAAAAAAAAAGTTTTTCCCAATAGTTAGGCCGACATATGGCAGAAGGACCTTCATGTAGGAGAACAGTTGCTAGGGAAAATAAGAATTCCTACAGCAAATGTATAAAGGTGAGGACAAAGCATTGTGGGACTTCTTTCTTCTTTTTTTTTGGCTCTTTCCTGCCTTCTAGCAAAAAGGAGATTCAGAAGTTCCATCTATAATATATTATTTAACATATTTCCTTACTTTTCAATAGCTCTTCAAAAGCACCAAGTGTATCTGGTCCATGTTGAAATTCTAGGAACATCATACCATGAGGAAAAGTTGCACTGGGACTTTGTTCTAGAGATTTTTGCCTAATTGGTCCCTGAGGTGACCAGGCATATAAAATAGCTGCTAACATAAGGCAATACCAGGAGAATATTTAAAAAACACTAAGGATTACTATCATCTTCCCTTTCCCTCCCAGAAGTGACTGCGATGTTTAAGATCGTGGGCTCCTGAGGTGAGAGTGCAAGAGCACTTTCTTTCTCAAGAGCACCTCACCCTCCTTCTTCTCACCTGTATCATTTAATAATTACCGTAATCAGGTCCTGTTTGAGTGATTTAACCTTGTGGTTAAGGTTAAGCTTGTTGCAAAGGTGCAGGAAGAAATGTGGGGAGGCCATCCATACCCTGGTGAGTACAAGTGGCTGTAGAGCCCCAGCTCCTCCAGAGTCACTCTTGGGATCATCAGGCCAAGGAATTGTCTGTGTCCTACAGAAACCTTCCTTCTGCAGCAGCAGCATGCAGATATGTCAGTAAGACAGAAAACAGATCAAGTGATACTGAGAAACAATCCTTCACCCAGCAACGTCTGCTGGCCACTGTTATATCTTTGGGGGTTTCTTGAACTTGCTGCACTTTTTCTGCTTAAAAACATTGACTGCTTGTCCAGTCTTCCATCAAACCTGTGAAAACTGTCAGGATCTCCACTGCCTCAGCAGGGGTTTACACAGGTGTGTTTCTGTGTGAAAAGTTGTTTTCAGCCTTGTTCCCCCTACTTTCATCCTTTCACTAGTAGGCTCAAAGTGCCTGTGTTGGAAGACATGACAACTAAGCTGAGCTGCTGAATTTTATAGATCTCTCATGCCATACCAAGCTTAGTTTTCTGATTAGGCATTCCTAAACAATTAATTTTTTTCCCTAATTTATTAATCCACCTTAAGTCAGGGAAACCAGTGCTTCAAAGAAAAATGAACCATGGACCTATGTGGCAGTTTTATGTTGTTTTCAGAGGTGTTTTTATTGTTTCTTAGTAGCTTCTAACAGTCAATTTAGTTTTGTCACTTAATGAGTTTTGAAATCAAGTTTTCCTGGAGCTATCACAGCTCCAAGATACTGTTACATTTTCCATGAATTATGTAGTTTAGGAATTATTACTTATGCACCTTTCATTTATGTGTATGTCTATGACAAATTTTATTAGTTGCTCTAGCTGCATTTAGGATTAAAATTTCCTTTTGGAGTTTACTTCTTTCTGTCATCTTCAACTTTATCAGTAACTTGTTACGATTAGAAATCTTTTCTTCTTATTAACCCTTCTACACGTTTTGTTTAATTGTATTAAATGAGTAGATAATATTATGCATTTCTCATTTTATTTAAAACAATTATTTAGCTACATTGAAACATCTCTTCTCTGATTACTTGGTTTCTTTAAAGCTTTTAATTTTTTTAGAGAAAGCCTCTTGAAAAGTAAGTCTACTAGATTCTTTAACCTTGTAAAGAAATTAAGGCTTTTTCCAACAACCCAACATGTACTGAATTCTTTTTATCAAAGATTTTCATTGTTACATTCTTCATTTTCATAGACATTTGGTTAATTTACTTCAAGTTACCTGGATTGTACCTGGAACTTTTGTTCCTTTTCTTTTTTTTCTTTTTGTGCAACCTTTGTCACTTCTCACAGAAGTGTAAGTACTATGTTGTTAAAGATCCTTCAAATAAAACTTAATTTTCTAACCTAATTTATACTCACTGCAGTTTCAGGCAGACCTACTGAGCCTTCCACAGGCTGTTCCAGCACAGATCTCTGGATTTTTCTCCTCCATTAACATAAAATTTAAAAAATTACTACATTTCTTCAGTAGTCTTCCCACTTTGAAGGCTCATTTTGTAGTGGTCATCAGCTGACTCCCTGTACATGCTGCAATATTTTTCCTCCAGGTACATTTGGAAACAGTGTTTATCTATCCACATTTATTTTAAATTTATCCCATCAGAATTTCACTCTATTTTCTTTATCAAAGTGCAACTTCCTATTTCTGGAATATGCTGCTTCTTTCTAATACTTTCCCTTACTATTCTACTTAATCACATCAATTACTTTTTCTGTCTTAATAAACAATATGCACTGAGACCTCACTTAGAGTGGGGTGCTCTGTAGTGTTCTCCTCATGCTTAAAAGGATTAAATTTTAGTTATCCCTCTTAGCTGCTTTTTAATATTTTCATAATTCCATCTTTAAGGTTAAGTGCAGTCACAGAGGTTTTAGTTTGATTCTATGGGGATATCAAGCTGTAACACACTGTGTTTGTTATTACAGGTTAATTTAAATGAATTATTTTGTTTCAGATCCTGCACACTATTTGTGATCAAGTAATGAGTTTCATTTTCTCTCTTGGGCTACATAACTGCTGTGCTTGAAACAATCAGGGGTATTATATAAAAAGACTTTTCTGGACAGTGTCTACCAGAGCTGTCTGGGCACTGATAAAACAGATCTGCCAAAAATGGTCCAAAGGTGTGCCTAGAGAGGATCAGTCTGAACTGAGGAAGCATATTTTACTGAGAGGGAGTCCAAACCCTGGAACAGTCTTCCTGGAGAGGTGGTCCATGACCCAGACCTGTCTGTGCTCCAGAGGCATTTAGACAATGCCTTTTCATTATGTCCTTGAATTTTGGCCACACCTGAAGTGATCAGGCAGCTGGAACATCATACATCCTTCCAATTGAAATAATCTTTCCTCCTCCTACATCATCCTCCATCCTGGGAGAAAAGAAATGGTTTCTAAGTTGAATCAAACCTTTTCTTTTTTCTTTTTTCTTTTTTTGGAGAAGAGATGACAAAAAAGCAACATAAAATGCTGTAGTGATGTTAGACTGTACTATGCAGACCAAAGCATCAATTTAATTTTCCAATGTGATAAATATAATGTAATGGTCAGTTTGGTCACAGCTGGAAGAAATGGTAATATATTTGCACTTTTATTTTCAAAGATATTTGTGTTATGTATTGGTTTTCCCTGGAATACAGTTAATTTGCTTCACATTAGCTACTGTGAGGGTATGTTTTGGATCTGTGCCTCAAAAAAGAGTGTTGATAACACAGGGATGTCTTCATTGTTTGCTGAGCAGAACTTCCACGGAGAGGAGGCCTTTTCTGCCACAATGTAATAGATGCCAGCCTTCAAAACAAAGGCAACTGGCACAACTACAGTGGTAAATAGATGATAATAATTAGGTACAAATAGTCTGTAACACTAAACTTTACAATAGCACAATTCTTTAGATTAGTTCTCAATATGTAATTTTTTAATACATTCAAAAAGGGTATGATGATGTCCATACTTCTGAAATCAGTTAATTAAAAAAAAAAACCCTCAACATTTGAGCTCAAAACCAACGAACCAAACAAAAAATCCAAACAAGAAATCTTAATCACCAACTGCTTCTGATATACCAAGATATTTATGTATGTTTGGGCTGCCTTTCAATGGTGACTACTTTTAGCCACATCTGTCTGAGCTTCAAAGAAGCTGCTGACCCAGGTCTGTAGGGTTATTCATTGCTGTGCTCTTGACACATTTGGTTTCTCTGATATGATGCAAGTGTGATGTCTCCCATTCTTGTGTGTGTGTACAAGATATTTATCACATGTTTGCAACATTCATAAAGACTTTTGGAAGTGACATTTGGAGATAGAGGAGGAAGGCATAGATAGAGAAAGGAAAGGAACTGTCCTCCACTAGTTCTGGTGTGAATAAAAACTGATTAAAGTATTGACAAAGCTGTATGACAATTTAGTTTTTGACAGTTTTGTACAGCAACCAATAAAAAAGTAGTGATTTTTCTCCTCACAGGACCAACACTTATAAGATCAAATGTAATTGGCTTGTGTTTTAGTCCTGAATTATGTAAAGTCCTCATGAAAGTTAGAGATTAGTAAAAAGCATCACAAATCTAGCACAGATGCACAGTTGTGCTGTGAGTCACAATCATTGTGGGGGCTTGAGAGCTGCACAGATATCCTGACTCCTTCCCCTCAAAAGGATGGAGAAGAAAATAAGAAGGAAAAGCTTATGGATTGAGGCAAAAATGGGGAGATCACATACAAATAACCATGACTGGCACAACCTTCAGTAGGGAATATTAATTAAAAATAGCTTTGAATAATGAGAAACAAAGGCAAATCAAAACAACTTCTCCTGCATCTTTCCTGGCATTCCTTCATCCCTCCAGACACCCCACATGGCCCAGGTGGGGATGGGGAGAGGAGGGCAGTGTTTAGTCTGTGAAAGTTTGTTTCTATCACTCCATCCCGACAGGGGCCCCTCTGCAGCCCCCACTGCCAACACCTTTGTGTCCATCCCAGCAGGTACAGCCACCTAAAAAGTGAGGGCATAGGGACAGTCAGAAATCTGCCCAGTTTTCCAGGCTGCATGAGCCATCACTTCTGATTTCCTGACCTTACTGTCACACGTCTGAGAGAAAAAAAAAAACAAAACACTACAGACTTAATGTCTCCCTGATGGGCTCTCTTGTCAAATTTCTCCTTGTGAGCACTGTTGCATAGTTGTCCCCACAAAGTTGTCTCCATCCAATCACCTTAAGCAAATAGATATTTGGGTACTTACAGGTGGGCAGCAGCTAAGTGGGTACAGGCTCAGTTTTGAAATGACAACTAATTTTCCGTTTGATAAGGCAAAATATATTTTTTTTTTAATGGAGCAATTTGGATGTTGCAATAACTTTTGAAGAAGAGAGAAGTCTTTCAGAAAACTTTAAAGACTCCAATCATTAATTTATCTAGCTGTAGCAATCAGGTTGGTAGCTCAGCCCTCCATAGAGGGACATATAATCAGAGCTTGACCATCAGCCTTGAATAATCACCAGCATCAAAATCCCTCAGTTACCTGAAAATGTTTTATCTATTGCATATAATAAAATTGTACTTCCTAAAAAGGCAATCAGCCTGAAATTGTGATTAACATTCCCTCTCACAAATTGCTTATATAGACTGATATTCAGTTCCTGTTTTCTTCTGTTTTCTTCTTTTTCTTCCACTGTTCTCTGTCTGGTTTTGTTGAGTTTAAAACTAAGAATATACAAGAACAATGTATAAAGAGGGGTTTTTTATTCTGCATTCACTTGCATGGCAGCTTTTTTTTTTTTTTTTTTTTTTTACCTCTGAAGGCATTAATATCTTTTTCATTAAATTTTTGTTGGAATATTTTGAAATATAGTCGTTAACTTGACTGGTTGTTCGAGGTCACACATTGCTTGAAGCAGACCTCTATTAACATGTAAATTGCAGTTTCACACCAGTGGCCTCTTTAAAGTCAAAAGGGGAATAAAGTTTTTAGATTGGAGTTGGGCAGTCAGCATACCAAGAAGGAGTGTGTTTAGAACACTAGGAGTTCAAATGGAAATTCTGAGAGGATTTATTTATTTTAAACCATCCAAAATACAATATTAGTTAAGGATTTATTCTTCCAAGTGGTAATGCTTTCTTCAATAGCCTTTTTTTCCCCTATTTTCCTTGCCATTGCTTTGCTCTCTCTTGCCCCATGGAAATAAAGGTTTGGAAGGACTGAGTCAGGGTTTTGACATCTTTGTTGTCAAAGCAGCTGTGTCATTTAATCAATTATTAATATCTTGATGAATTTGAGTTTGAATCGTGTTCACATAGTGGACATTCTCACTCCAATTTCTGATATTAGGAGAAATTCGACTGACATTTGTCCTTGGTCCAGCAGTGCCTTAAATTTACCTCTTTATTCCCACCAATGACTTTGGGTTTTGCTTTGTATTTGGAAAATGTAATCACATGCATCTTCAGCCTCTGTCTTTTTAGCTGAAACATGCCAAACTCCCCTAGTAACATCATGTGTGGTAGGATGGCCACCATCTTTGCTTTCCTAGGAGGGATTTTATGAGTTGAACCTATTTAAATATCTCCCTGCATGAAGTATTCCTCATGATTTAAATTTTTTTTTAAGGGCAATTATTCTGCTGTTGGTGTTAATACATATTCAGAATAATTTCTTCAAAGACAAAAAGTATGGGATGGAAAAGCCCGGGGAGTAACCATTTTAGTTACTGTACACTATCACCCCTGAGGTGATAAAGAACCTAAAAAAAAGAAAAAAATAAGTTTATTTAGACAAGGGTTCACATTCCTTTAAAATTACCTGATAACAGTATAATTATAGGCAATATTATAGTAGACCTCTCTCAAAATTTAAATCTATGAGAGTCGCTCAGTAAAAAAACAATCAAACTGAAAACCCACA